>NC_052623.1:240929156-243551656 GCF_016161935.1 Mauremys reevesii | reverse complement strand
AATGATGATTTCAATCTTCTTGAGGTCAGTTCTCAATGGATAATAATTTGTACTAGATCTAGTCATGTAGAAATCTGCTGCAAGGTCCTGCATTTATCCCGTGAGTAAGAGCTGCAGGATTAAGTCCTGAACCTTGTGTTTGAGTATCCAAAACACAATAGGTGGGGAACTTTGGTATAGCAGCTTGGTTTATTTCTCCTGTGGTATTTAAGTCAAATTCATATTGAGGTAAAACTGCCTAGCCTTAGGTGTTGAGAAGTGCTGAATACATTATGAATGGTGAGTCAAGAGATTTGTTGTGCAGGAATTGTTTGGTGGTGATGATGTTATTATTTAACACTTCTATTGTGTTAGCGCTTAAGGTCCCATCCGTTTGGGGCCCCACTGTTCTAGGTTCTGAACAAGCATACAGCAAATGTCAGTGCCTGCCCCAAAGAGCTCAGAGTATAAAAGACACGATGTAAGAGGTTGATGAGTCAAGCCAGTGGCTTGAGGGGGGCATTGTGGAGATGACAGGGTAACAAAAAGAAAATGTTGGCAATTCATAGGGGATGAGGATCAGTAATCACAGCTTAGCCCCTGTCTAGCTATTGCCAGGCTGCAGTCTCCTGTTTGCATCATGGGAGCTTGGAGGAGTGACTCGACAGGGGATCAGGTGATGGCTTAATGGATTTTGAATAGGAGCTTCATCCACTCGATGGGGCAGCATGGGGGAGAGGGCCAGAAGCAGAGACTCAGGGGACTGAGGTTGTCCTCATTGGAGTGAAGGTGGGAGTTGACCTTGTGATAAGGTTAAAGGTTGGATAGGCGGGGCAAGGCTCTGTTTCCCCAGATAGAAGGAGGAAACAGATTGTAGGCCTGTCTCGGAATGATCCTAATTCTCATAATAACTGATTCCGATGGACTTTTAGGGACCCTGAGACCTCTCAGAAAAGGAGATAGTTCTGAATTTCTAAAAACCACAAAACCAGAGCATAAGGCACACCTCGGTACAAAATGTGATTTGTGCATGGGCATAATAAAACTCCAACCAGATTAACGACTCAAAAATGGAGATATAATTCAGGAGCGGATAAAAATTTGTATTAAATCAAATAAAGTAGAAATCTGCTCCAAGGCCCTGTATTTGGCTTGGCACCAATTCTGGTATCACTGAGGCTTTAGCTACCATAGCGACATACTCTTTTGGGGCAGAGGGGAAGGAAGAAGAATTTACAGTAATACCTTCCACTGTTCGTCTAATTAAATCTCACAAGTTAGTGGAAAGTGCTGGATTTATAACCACTCTCAGTCCCAGTGGTTGCACTTAAAACTAATCGCCCTCTTTAAAATAACATATTTGTCTGAATTCATGCAGCCATTTAAACATGCAAAACCTAGAGATCAGTAAAATACAGGGCTGGAGCAGAGGGGAAGGTCTCAGAAGCTCCCATGTTGAACAAGTTTCTTTACCTTTGGCAAAGGCCACTGCCAGCTCTCAAAGTTTTAAGAAAGGGGGAGCTCGTATGAAATTAGTTTCTGTCACTTTAATGCATTCCTCCCTCCTTGTACACGTATGAGGGGATTCTGCTTCAGGGGCTTTTGGGGAAGCAGGGCATATTTTAAAATACTATGGTCTCAAAGGTTCAAATGCAAATCACCACCACCAAGAACTGCTGACGTAAAAGAATCTCTGGGTAGGAAGAGAAAGCTTTGTGAGTATCCTTTCTTCCCTACAGCCCCCACTCTCTCCTCTTTTGTCAAGTCCCCTCCACCCTCAGCCGAAGTCTTTTATTTCTTGGGAACAGGAAATTAAGAAGCTCAGGACTATTTTTTTAAAAAGCATTATCACGTGCTTATGTCAAACTTCAGCAAGTTGCAAAGAAAAATATCCCAAAGGGACGGAGGAAGTTAACTGCTCTTCCAGGATTTGAGATCACAGCACCCATGGTCTTTGCTTTGGCAGTGTGATTAGTACAATCTATAGGAGAGAAGAAAGGGAAAAAATGACAAGGTGGGGGATGGGGGCGGGGGAGACAAACACACAGATCCCTCAAGCAGAACAAAAGACAGCAGTTCACCCACCCCCTATGTTTCTCACACTCTCTCTACCTCCAGTGTAAGATCTACCTTCTCTAGGCTGAGTAGCTTGTAAGAGGAGGTTTTCCCTCAAACTTTTGCCACTTCCAGGCTGGGTGCTGTCTCTCTCTTTCTCTCTCTCTCTCTCTCTGTGTGAGAACACACCTACTGTAGATTGGTAGACACCATCCTTTGGAATTGCTACTGCCAGGTAAGATATGGTTTTAATTCTCCTCTTTCTTGAGATCCATTCTGCACAGGCTGATGGACTCATTTTGTTAAGTGCACAGTCCCTCCCCCCTACCCTCCCAGTACAGTTAATGCCCTTCTGTGTTGGAGGGTAATAAATATGAGAGGGAGTTGATTGCCAAATTAGATGCACCTTCAGGGATCCTGTGGGAGGGAAAGGGTTTCTCGAGGTCTGGGGTTGGAAGGGTGAAATGAGTATCTCTTCGGGGTAGTTGGGGAATTGTCTGGTCTGCTCAACCCTCTCCACACATACACACACGCACTTTTTCAGATCATACAGCAGGGTGCAGCACTATATCTCCACCAGCTGGGAGGGTGAGGGAGCAGTGTGTCATAATTTGGTTGCTATTTCTCTGCTCTTCAGGAAAAAGGACTTTATAAAAAGGGTTCCAGCACCCTGGACAGCTGGAGGGAGACATGTGAAAATAGGAGGGTGAGTGCTTTAACCTCCTCCCTCATGGGGAAGGAAACGAGATTGCTAGATACATGGCCAGTAAATCCATTAAACAGAATATCAATCATCCATGTATGTCTAATACACAGCTGCCCCGCTGCTGAGCCAAGCTCAGCAGGCTGTTTCAACCACAAAATGATTAATTAAAAGCGCAAGAGTGTTTTTTTCACTTCAATCTATTCATCTAAAGTCTTTTGTTTTCCTTTGAACATCAGAGAGGGCCACATTCCATCTGCTTTATTTACGTAAATTGTCCAACTGACGGCAATTTTAAGGCAAAATGCCCTTGGTTTGTGCAGTTCCTGATTTGCCATAACTGTGGTAAAAGATATGACAGAACAACAAAAACAAAACAACCCCCCCCGCACCATCTATCTCAGTAGAACCTCTATATAGTTTTTGGTGCCCACTTCAATAGCTAGTTGATTTCTATTTCCTACTTTTTTTCAGTCCCTCATAAACGGCCCCAAAATGACTCAGAACTGCTGAATATAAACCAAATTCAAGGAAATGGCAGCGATTAATAGTTAATGTCTTTATGCCATTTGAAAGATGTTAAAGTGCTATATAAATTCCAAGTGGCGCTGTTATTAGTAATTATGATTATGAAACATGATTCAGACTCAGAGAAAGATAAATCAACACTACCTGTCTGCCATCAGAAGCACTTGTACTAGTCACACTTACTTCGTGTATATTTGCACAACACTATCTACTGCCTATATCTCAGGGACCAAATGCCTTAACTGTCACAGAATATACAAACAGTATTTTGGAAGATTTTAGGGGTATAGCGTAAACTAGGTAAGACTAAGTATGGATTATATTCTGTTATTCCAGATAAGCGAGCCTCTTGAAAAAATCAAAGTTCCATACAGAGATAATTGATGCATGCATTCTATGTTTATCTAAGAAATATCAATGAGCAGATTAGAATGTAATTTCACCCGTTTTAATGTGTGTCTTAATGTCAGGGGATTATATTTTACATAGATTATTTTCTGTCATAAAGAACAGTAAAATTCTACAAGGTTGTGGTTGTACAAAGCTATGACTATTTATAAAATTGCGAGTGTACCTGTTTATCTCTGTTTTTATGATATACTGTAGTGTAGTTTTAATGATTTCACAGTTGAAACTTGTTGTTTGTGTCTTCTGCTACAAGTCTAAGCAACTGTCAGTTACCATTAAAGAACTGTGTTGTATCAGATCATCCCAAATCAGTTTATGGCTCAATAACCCACCCCATACAATGTTTTGTGATTTGTTTTGAAGACTTAATATTTTAGATTGCATAGTGCCCTAATTTCAAGGTTTAGATAGTCTTTTTGGTTTCAAAACAAAAAATGTAATTTAATATTTGTACCACAAATAATTGTTACTGCTATCAAGTGGAAAGTGTTATGTTTTTGTAGCATGGAGATATGAGGGGTTGATCTTGCCTTATAGCCTGTTTTAAAAAAAATCTTTGTACCAGGGGGTGAGTCTATATGCACACACATACATCTCCATTTTTACCTCATTCCTTACTCAGACAAGCTTCCACTGACTGGAAATTTTCCCTGAATAAGTACTGAGGAAAGCTGAGAAAGATGTTCAGGACGTTGCCCTCAGATGGACAGGAGATATCCCGCAAAATATATGTCCATATAAAATACACAGGGCTTGAATTCAATGTTACATCAGGGCCCAATATATTTCTAGGGGAAGGAGTTACTCAATATAATGCTTAACGTCCCGTGCTTTGTACTTTTAAATGTAAAAATACCAGGAATGAAATGTACAACAAAATAGAATTTGGTGTAGTTTTGCAGCTTTAGACTGCTGCGTGCCAAGTTCTGAGTCATAGTCATCCAAAACAGTCATGTAATCAGGCCTCTGTCAGAGCTTGTTATTTAAGGGTTTGGGACTATACAGTAATGAAAAAGACAACATAAACATCTTCCTGGTAGTAATTTGTGTCATTACTGTTATCTTTTATTTTTAATGTGGGATTATTGTGATACTCGTAAAGTGAGGCATGGATAGCACTGGCTGGAGTAAAACACAGCATGGGAAAGTGTTGTGAAAACTTCTTCAGGTGATATAGTTAATGGGCCTACCCTGCTATTCCAGGCATGGCCTTTCCGTACCAGAGACTGAAATTAAGGCCTAATGGTTTGATGGCTTTTTTTGATAATTCACAAGCAAAATGCATTTGGTGTCTTATTGTTAAACCCATTGCTAAAGCACCCATTAGCTTAGTATTTGGGCACTTGTACATACATTCACTCCTGTACAATAGGTGCCCTGTAACAGTACTCACTGCTGCCAGTGATAGTCAGTTATTCCAGAGATAATTTAGTCTTTAATTAGTCCATATCTTAACTCTTAAAATGAACATGTCTTATCTTTAATACCTATGTTCAGAGGATAACGCTCAGCCATCTCATCTGGGAGCAGGTTCTTAGAAAATGTACCTATCCCAAGAGATCAGAGTATTATCGAAATTTCTCAGTGATTGTTTTCTATCAGAATGCAGTCCACTTCATGGTCCCTCTGGAATATAGGTTGTAGATCTTCTGTGCCTCTGGTAGTAGTGTGGAGGACTTCACCCTCTTTTATTTCTGAACAGTACCTCTTGCTTCCAGGAAAATGTGGTAGTGCTAAAGTTTTCTGCCAGGTTCCCTTCCAGACTGAGGGACTCAGGAGGCTTCATGTGCTCCAAAGGTGGTTTAGTTCTGACACCGTGTACTACAGGGGTGGGCAAACTTTTTGGCCCGAGGGTCACATATGGGTATGGAAATTGTATGGTGGGCCATGAATGGGGTTGGGGTGGGGGATAGGGAAGGGCTCCAGCTGGGGGTGCGGGTTCTGGGGTGGAGCCAGAAATGAGGAGTTCAGGGTGTGGGAGGGGGCTCCAGGCTGGGGCAGGGGGTTGGGGTGCAGACTCTGGGGTGGGGCTAGGGATGAGGGGTTGGTGGTGCAGGAGGGTGCTCCTGGCTGGGTCCAAAGGGTTTGGAGGGTGGGAGGGGGATCAGGGCTGGGGTAGGGGGTTGGAGCGTGGGAGGGAGTCAAGCTCTGGTTGGTGCTTGCCTCAAGCCGCTCCTGGAAGCAGTGGCATGTCCCTCCTCTGGCTCCTATGTGGAGGCACAGCCAGGCAGCTCCCATTGGCCATAGTTGCCAGCCAATGGGAGCTGTGGATGCGGTGCTTGGGGCAGGGGGAGGGGCAGGGGCAGTGTTTGAAGGGGACATGCTGCTGATGTATGAGGACATGCTGCTGTTTCCAGGAGCCATGCGGAGACACAGCATGCATGGAGTGGGGCAAGCCCCAGACCCCACTCCCCGGCTGGAGCTCAAGAGCCGGATGCAGCCCCTGGGCCGTAGTTTGCACACCCCTAGTGTACTATGTATCACGTGTGCTTATATGGCCCCCGTCACCGTAGTGTTTGAGCACCTCGCGCTGTATAAAGTTTCTCCTCACAACACCATGTGAGCTAAGGCTGTGCTATTATTCCTATTACACAGAGAAGTTTAAGTCCACACTTAACCTGACATAGCTACTGTGCTCAGGGGTATGAAAAATCCACACCCCATGAGCACCGTAGATATGGCGAACTAACCCTGGTGTAGATGCAAGTTGGTTGATGGACGAATGCCTCCATTGACGGGGAAGATGGATTTCCTACAGCAACAGGAAACCCATTCCATCACTGTAGGCTGTGTCGATGCTACGGGGTTATGTTGGCATAGCTACAGTGCCCACGTGTAGACATGGACTGTCTTGCCCAAAGTCACACAGCAAGTTTGTGGCAAAGCAGGAATTGAACCCAAGTTTCCGGAGTCCCAGGCTAGTGCCCTAATCACAGAATCAGCTTTCCTGCCTGATACACAGGAGTGCTGGCAAGAAAATAAACTTCTTTTCCAAGCCCTACTCAGGGCTTTGGTCAGGGTGACAAAGTTCAATGCCCTGTCATGTGAACACAGGTCATCAGCTGTTATTTCCACTGGCATGATGCAATGCTCTCAATGGAAGTATACTACTTCTCATTCATGGCCTCCTTCTACTTGGTTGAGACTCCAGGCAGAGTGAAGGGCTCCATCCATTCGTTCAGCAAATATTTGCGTAAAGTTGTACATCTAGTTAAATATGGACTAACACTACATCCGATTGGCACCTAAGTTTCCAGAGATACAACCACTTATTCCACAGATGCCCTGGAAAGTTGTGACAGTCTATATCTTAGATCTACGTCTCTATACCTATATAAGGAATAGCCAGCACGGACTTGTCAAGAAAAAATCATGCTAAACCAACCAAATTTCCTTCTTTGACAGGGTTACGAGCCTAGTGGATGGGGCGGGGGGGAGCAGTACATGTTAATATATCTTGATTTTGGTAAAGATTTTGGCACAGTCCCACATGACATTCTCATAAGCAAACTAGGGAAATGTGGGCCAGATGAAATTACTATAAAGTGAATGCACAGCTGGTTGAAAGACTGTACTCAAAGAGTGGTTATCGATGGTTCGCTGTCAAACTGGGAAGGTATAGCTAGTGGAGTCAGTTCTGGATCCGATACTATTCAATATTTTCATTAACAACTTGGATAATGGAGTGCAGAGCATGCTTATAAAATTTGCAGATGACATGAAGTTGGGAGGGGTTGCAAGCACTTTGGCTGACAGGATGAGCATTAAATGACCTTGACAAATTGGAGAATTGGTCTGAATTCAACAAGATGAAGTTCAATATAGGCAAGTGCAAAGAACTTCACTTAGCAAGGAAAAATCAAATGCACAACTACAAAATGGGGAATAACTGGCTTGGTGGTAATACTGCTGAAAAGGTATAGGGATTATAGTGGATCACAAATTGAATATGAGTCAAAAATATGATGCAGCTGTGAAAAAGGCTAATATTCTGGGGGTACTTACAACAGAAGCATCATACGTAAGACATGGGAGGTAATTGTCCTGCACAACTAGGTACAGGTGAGGCCTCAGCTGGCGTACTGTGTCCAATTCTAAGCACTACACTTTAGGAAAGGTGTGGACAGAGGAAAGCAACAAAAAAGAGAAGGTTTTGAAAACCTGGCCTATAATGAAAGGTTAAAAAAACTGGGCTTGTATAGTCTTGAGAAAAGAAGACTGAGGTCGCACCTCAGAATAGTCTTCAACTGTGTTAAGGGCTGTTATAAATGAGATGGTGATCAATTGTTCTCCGTGACCCCTGAAGGTAAAGTTTAATCTGGGCTTAATCTGCAGTAAGGCAGATTTAGGTTAGATATAAAGAAAAAAACTTGTAACTATAAGGATAGTTAAGCACCAGAATAGGCTTCCAAGGCGGGTTGTGAAATCCCCATCACTGAAGGTATAAGAACAGGTTAGACAAACACCTGCCAAGCATGGTCTAGGTATACTTGATCCTGCCATAGCACTGTGGGCTGGCCTCAATGACTTCTCAAGATCCCTTTCAGCCCTACATTTCTATGATTCTATAAAAGAATGGCAGTTTTAACGTTTCTCTATTTTTGGCCGACCTTTTCTGTTCTGTGAAACCTAGGGTTGCTTAAAGGTCAACACAAGAGATTGAAAATATTTCCTAAACCGCTTTAGGGACTGAAATGATTAACAAGGCACAGTGGTATGTAGGCATGGTTTTAAGAATTGTGGAGATACTAATATTTGAAAACAAAATATTTGGTTTTTAATCTACCTCCTTCTATTTACCTGCCAAGACACAAGTTCAGGCTTTTTTCCTGTAATCGTTGACAAGATCACTGAGACTTATGGTCCCATCTGAACTGGCAAAGGAGCTAAATTTATCATAGCGAATTAAAGCCACATTATTTTTTATGTTGCTCATTGACTGATATCAAGGAGGTAGAGAAAATTTGGTGGCACTTAAAACAATGATCTTATCTATAAACCTAACGATCTCTATGTGAAGTTAAAGAGCAATATTTACTCAACTAGCAATGCTTGGTCAAATGCCTAGCAAAATCAAACCTGGGGGGGAGGGACAGCTCAGTAGTTTGAGCATTGGCCTGCTATACTCAGGGTTGTGAATTCAATCCTTGAGGGGGCCATTTGGGGAACTGGGGCAAAAAATGTGGGGATGGGTCCTGCAGGGGTTGGACTAGATGACCTCTTAAGGCACCTTCCAACCCTGATATTCTAAGATAGGGAATGAAAACACAGTTGGTTTATGGTGTATGATAGTAATTTTATCTTACTTGTATAGGTAATCTGATTGCACATTTCCATAAGTAAACTTCTAACTCCCCATTTCTGTTTTGATTATAAACTGGTAATTGCTGTCTGCACAGGAAGCAGTTTGGCAGGTTTTAATGTTATGTGCTGAGCCCCTAATTTACCCATTTAAAATGTTCTTGGTGTCTTCTAGATTAGAAACAGGGAATATTATCATGGAGAATTCAGCAAAAGAAAATGCTCAGTTGTTCTCAAAAACCATAATCCTGCCAATTGACAGGTCTTCATCTAAATCTGAATCTTCTGCTTCCAAGGAGAAACAAACATGCTGTGGAGGTATAAAGGTAAGGAAGAGCTCTGAATTTTACAGCACAGACCGGTGAATGGCTGAAGTTTTGTTGCTGGGTGTTTTTTCCCCCCTGGAATGTTACTCTTTTTCCGTTCAGTGTAAAAAGTGGTATAGATGGAGCTAATTTATGAAGTTCTGACGCTGATTCAAATTTCCCTAACTTTTTGGGGATGTTCAACTCTGGGGCTATGGTTCAGGCTCACGTGTAATGTGTGTTCAGTAGCCACTATTAACAACTAATATTTACCCACAGTTACCAGCCCATGGTATTTCCCTGAGTTAACAATAGAATAGTACACTGGTTCTCAAACTTTTTTTTGTGTGGAACATTTGATGATCTTCCCAAATGTCATTTGTACCGTTATCTAACTATTGTAAAGTGCTTTGGATAAAAGCGCTATATAAAAAGAAACCCTTAATAATAATGAATGGTTTTTTTGTTCTACAAATAAAAGCGCACAACTCATATTTTAATATCAGTAGTATTGCCTTTCTAATCAGGTGGATGTGCCTTCTCTCCCCTGCTGTGGCAGCCCCTGAGCTGGGGCTGGGAAGGAGTGGGGGGTCTCTCCCTCTCTCCCCACTGCAGCAGCTCCTGAGCTCTGGCTGGGAAGGAGTGGGGGATCTTTCCCCCACCACAGCAGCCCCTGAGCTGGGGCTGGGAAGGAGACCCGTCTCTCCCTGGCAGCCGCAGCCCTGGAACTGGGGAAAGTTGCCTCTTTCTCTGGCCGCTGCAGTCCTGCACGTCCCAAATTCCCCCCACTCCCTCACCCCCCTGCCCCCTCCCACCTACACCTTATTCCCCCCAAGGCCACCACCTCACCTTACATGTGCATCTTCTCCAGGGTCCAGGCACCTAATTAGTAGAGCCAGACCTGTGCGGCTGCACTGATTAGGTGGGTGGCCCTTCATTCTCTCGTGTGCAGCTGCCCCCTTAGAGGGAACTATCCGCAGACCACCTGAATGGAGCTCATGGACCACTAGTGGTCCATGGACCACAGCTTGGGACAGGGCCGGCTCTAGGTATTTTGCCACCCCAAGCACGTGCTTAGTTTGCTGGTGCCTAGATCTGGTCCTGGTTTGAGAACCTCTGGAATAGTAAATGTTTGTAGTACCAGTGTGTGGGGTCAGTAAATGTCTTTTTTTTTTTTTTAAATTGGCAGCCCTGGTAATATAGGTTTCTGGAATTTGAAAAATGATTCCTACTACTTTTATGTCCATTTTGAACACTTTACTGATTGAACAAATATGAATTTTGATTTGTGGTACTATGAATGAGAAAGCCCTGAAAGCCAACAGTAATGTGTGTGTGGGTTTTTTTTTGGTTCTCATCAAACTCTGAGCCCACCCAAAATTGCTCTGCTTGAATGAGAGCACTCTCTTGTGAGTTCAACTTCAGCAGCCTCAGACTTGTGATGTAGCATTGCAATGTGATAATGTCACAACACATTCACATTACAATACCATTCTGGAAGAGCACTCCCTCTGGAAATCTAGCCCTGCACAAGCTGGCGGTAGAAGATCAGTTACTTTTTCATGCAACTGGTCTTTTCTTGCAATCTGCACTCCAGGGATTGGCTTCTGCTGTGGTACGAGTTGAGTTTACTGAGGTATATGTAGTCACAATCTGAATCAGAACATCTTTGGCTTTGCCTAATTCTTGCTCCCCTTCACATTCTTTATTCCCTTTGGTTTTCCATTGTTACAGTGCATTGTTTCCAGTTACAATCTGAGCCAATATGCATAGAAAGAGTACCATTGATTTCAATGAGATTGGGGCCTGTAAATAACAGCCCATAACAGATAATCTGCTCTGTGATACAATGATTCTGGTAATCTTTTACAGAATAAAATGACAATTTTGACAACATAAACGCCTGAATATTTACATTGGTCTTATGTATCACCACACAGATATCCACTGATGGCTGAAAACTGGGCCACTGTTGCTGAGAAATTAAAAACAAGTGGTATTAATTAAACCTGCATTATAATAGCAATAAGATCATTGCCCCTCTGTTTGCTCCACAATAATCTGATTCCCTCATTGAATAAACCTTCAGTCACAGTTCAGCCACTCAGGAATCAGCTTATTGCCTCCAAAATACACTAATATTAGAGCTGAAACAATTAGTCCAGTTTGGAAATTTTGCTGCTATCATGCTTCCGGACCTGGAAAGCTGGGTCAGTTAACCTCTAGAAAACTTGAATAATGAGGAGATTCAGCAAATTGGTTTTGTAAACGGCCAGCCTTTCACAAACTTTGCACTTAGGTTTACTTACCAAAAAAAGCACTGGCTGATTTATGGTGAGGTCAACACCCAACTTGATCTATGTTTGGAGGTGAGCTGGAGAAGGATGGAACATCCTGGGCATTTCCACATTGCCAGTGTAATCCAGGAGCATTTTTGCTACCTCCTGATGTCAGGTTCCCTATTGGGTAGTTCCAAGACATTTAAGAAAACTGACATCAAAATATGTCTGAAAATGAAGAGGTTTGAAGTCCTATTTTCATTACATCATCTACCCCTGAAAATATTCATGTTTTTATATGACCATATAAAATCCAAAGTCATTAACGTGCACACAGAGGAAAAGGACAGTTATGCTTATTTTCCTTGGAAAGCTTTCTGAAAGCCCTCCTGGTGGGCAATACTGTTCATACCATACAAAGTGGGGAAAGTTTTATTTAAATTATAGCAGGCACTTGGGAGATTTCCGCGGGTGGCAGCCCGTGCTGGGAAGTAATGCAAGTGCGACACTGGGAAATTAGAAAGCGCAATGCGGAAGTTTGCATTAAACTTTAATACCAATTCTACAATCAATAGACCAAATTATGTATTAGGAGGGAAGTGTTCCTATGGAGCTCTTGATTTACCCCGTTTTGTGTAATTGCACTCAGGATAGTCATAAATGCACAGCACGGGGGGAGAGTGTGGCCCTTGGTGTGTGTTATACATTGTGACGTGCATCATTGCTATGGGTTTTTTCCTACACAAAGAAAAGCCATATACGTGCAGTCAGCACAGCCTTTGTTTGAGAGTGAAAAAACGACGTGTGGCCTCCATTAGAAAGAACACAGTGTTTGACTCTATTCTGGAGCTGGTTGCATCCAACTGAAAATAACTAGCTGTGCAAAAAGAGATGTGGGGAGTTTCCATTTAACAGATATAGTACACAGAAATCTAGTCTGTGTTAGGGCTGGCCTTACTCATGGTACCACGTAATGGCTAGGTCCCTAGGGCATAAATCTCCGCCATCTCTAGTGTCCCCATCCCGGCTGTCACTCCAGCACAGTGGTGGTCTCTCTTCTGGCAGGTAGTAACTCATCCCTCCGCCCAGGTCTCTATTGAAGTCCACCCCTTTTGTCTAACAAAGTGTAGAAGTGCAACATCCCCCAGAAAGAGTTTCTGGCTTGGCTCAGCTCCGGGCCCCTGAAGACCTCACAACCTTACTTCAGGGCTTACAATGTCTTTATCTCTCTTACCTCAAGGAGGCAGAAGGGTTATGTCACCCTTGTTGCTGGTTGGTAGGGGAGCCCAGGCCCACCCTCTCTGCAGGGCTCTGACCCAGGGCTCTGTGAGAGGCAGTAATATCAAACACCCAGGCATTCTCTGATGTTACCTCCCTCGACCACTTCCTACCATTTACTTTCTCAGCTCAGTGCATGGTGATATTGTCACAAACAATCCAAGAAAAGCTAGAGTGCAGGGTTCTTTACTCCTTAAGGATCTTTAATCTGGTCCTCTTCTGCGGCCTTGGGTACCTGTTGCTTGTGGACCCCCCTTCTCTGCAGCAACAGCTCCCACTGTACCCTTACTTGGGCACTCTCAGATAGTATCACCACTTACTATCCCTGTCCCCTTTCTGAGCTGTCTGGCTTGCTTTTAAACTCCTCCTCCTGCTGGAGCAGGCTCTGGAGGTGCAGTGGGATGTGACCACTTGGGCCTAGAACTGCTCCTTAACCCTCTTCTATCCCAGTGTGGGGTTTATATACCCCATCACGCAGATATAAGAGAAAAACAAATATACGCTGTAGTTACTATATGACAGGAGATTTGATGGGGGAAGGATCGTTCTACAAAGGACATTTTTCATATGAAGAATTTTAAAATGAAGGTTTGAGGGTGGCTCTGGAGATTGATAAAGGGATGCAGCACCTTTTGTCTCAGGCTTATTGGTTAACATCCAGTCCAGGTTGGGTTGTTTAAAGCCCCTGTTCTGCAAGTTGCTCCACAGTAGGAGATTCTCCTGTCCTGGGTCTCAGTGACTTCAGTAAGAACAACTTTCAGGATAAGGGTTTTAAAGGTATTGGATGGCTGGTCCCCTATATGAAATGGGTTGCTACTGTCACTCTATTCCAGGGCCGCCCAGAGGATTCAGGGGGGCTGGGGTTTTTGGTGGCAGGGCCCCCTCCCCCCCGCTTTGGCAGCAATTCGGCGGCGGGGGGTCCCGCCGCCAAAGTGCCACAAAGACCTGTGGCGGGGTCCCCCTGCCGCCGAATTACTGCCGAAGACCCAGCACTTCGGCGGCAGGTCTCGCTTCAGCGGTAATTCGGTGCCGGGGGATCCTTCCGCCCCGGGGTGGAAGGACCCCCCGCTGCCAAAGACCCAGAGCGGAAGAAGCTCCGGGGGCCCGGGCCCCGTGAGAGTTTTCCGGGGCCCCCGGAGTGAGTGAAGGACCCTGCTCCAGGGGCCCCACCTACCCCCCCCCTCTGAAGGACCCTGCCCCTGCCCCACTTACCCCCCACCTCTGGTCAGCCCTGGTCTCTTCCCTAGTGAATAAGTGTCCATATGAAAAAAACAATCCATCAAAATTGACAGTAATTGCTTCTATAGGAGGCTGAATTATCCCCCTAGCCCTAGAGACAAGGTTTGCTTTGTCATTTTGTTGTCTCCTGCTAGAGATAATAGCAGTGTTGTTGGACAGTGAAGGAAATTTGAACTGCTGCTGTCCATGAGCTGTGGGTAAACAGAAGATTGTCAATCCAGCACCTTTCACAAACACAATGAAAAATCTCTTATAATAATAATTAATAATAAAAGTATATATATATTTTAAAAAATCATTTAATTCAATTAATACAACAAAATATTTGTTATAGTATGATCTTAATTACCATCGACTTCTCTCACAGATATTTCTTGGCGCATTATCCTTTGTTTACTTCGCTAAAGCATTGTCAGGAAGTTATCTAAAAAGTACCATCACCCAAATAGAAAGAAGATTCGATATCCCTTCTTCTTTGGTTGGTGTTATTGACGGCAGCTTTGAAATTGGTATGTGGTGCTTTCATTTTCAGACAAAACTAATGCCACCTGTCATTGTGGCAAATGATCGTACAAATCTCATAGGCCTATTGAAGTTAAATGAGATCCATTTGGCAAGAGCAAATGTGGCCTTTAATATGTGTTTACATTTGGTGTGACAGTGATGAGACTGTGCTTAACATGGCCCTGATCGTGTAATGATTGAAACTGTGGTGGTGACTGCTGCTTTAGAGATGGTTCTTGTTAGCACTGTTTTTCTGAACCAGCATGAGAGAAATGTGATGGCCAAGGTATAGACTACTCCCCTAGATAGCACAATGCAGGGTTGCAGCAGAGCCTGATTCACCCATAGCGTGGCCTGAGCTGCCGACATTTCATTTATCCATGTAATTCAGCAGTGGTGCCCTCAGTTGTATGCACAGAATGTACTATTGGCGGTGCCCCTCCTCACCACTGCCAACAGCTGCCCCACTGCCCGTTCAGGTTTGGTCCTACGCTCCCTCTGTCATGACGGAGGGGCTGCGGGGCCAAACCGGAGTGAGCACATTGGGCAGGGGGAGGCCAGTGCTGCTCCGCCTTGCGGCTGCTGCATAGTGAGGCAGGTCCGACATCAGGGCTTCCCACAGGGAGCCTGCCCAGCCTCATCCTGTCCCCCTCTCAGGGATGGGGGTGTGATGCTGCACCTGGGCAAGCCAGGCTGGGAGGCAGGGGCTGAGCCTAGCAAAGACTTGGGGTGTGGAAAGCTGTGGCCAGCAGCTACAGAGGGTTGGCTTCACGGGTACTGATGGTGTGTACCATGGGGAAAAATTCCAGGGGGGCACCTCTGTAATTAAGTGCTGTGGTAAGGGATCTGCATACATCAGACCATGTATTATTCTTTCCTTAAGCAAGCCCAGCCAGAGACATGTACCATGGAGGTTATTGGTTACCTTGAAGCAGTGTTAAAAGGGTTTGGCACTGGTGTTAGCAGTAGACAAAAGACAATACTTTTCTCGTGCAATGTTCAGCCCTCTCTCCCCTGGCGTTGTCACTGTGAGATCCCTTCCTGTGTAATCCAGCCAGGATAGCTCTGTGATTTGGTAAACAGCGAGAATACAAAGATCAAATCCTATATTGCCTCCATTGGTCAATGGATCAAGGGTACTCCTGCACTGAGATCTCTTGCATGACATCATGTAAAGTTACCATCAAACCTTTGCACTTATGTCAAAATTCCTTCAGTTTAGTGTTTTGTGGCATTTTAGCACTCCTGGGAATATAATATTGGCTAAGGTACCCAAAGTCCTATTACTTGGCTGCCTCATTCCCTCCCCCCGCCTTGACATTTCACCTCTCTGTCTAGTGGCTGCCATCTGCCTAGGTCCTCGCTTTCAGCTGCTTCTACAGGTGCCCATGTTCTTCCTAACTGATCCTGGACACTTGCATAACTATTTGGAAACAAGGAGGAGACCTACGACCATGTGAGCAGCCATCTTTCTGTGGACTCCCAACAAGCGTTAGGCCACAATTTGGGAATGACTGGTTTAGCGTGTAGTTCACTTATGAATATGTTGTAAATCCAAGTTACCTTTTTGTATTTTTCAAAGGGAATCTCCTAATCATAATTCTTGTAAGCTACTTTGGAGCGAAACTTCATAGGCCAAAGATAATTGGAGTTGGTTGCCTAATAATGTCAGCTGGAACCTTTCTAATTGCGATGCCCCAATTCTTTATGGGACGGTAAGTGCAAAGCAATCTGTTCTTTCAGTTCAGAAAGAAATGCACTAGCAGAGAACTTACCTTTTGCCCATGAACCTATTTAAACCACAGACACTGATTGTGGAAGTGCTGATGGGAACAGAGGTAATATGGTTACTATTATTAATTGTTTATTACAAATAGATTATTTATTACTATCGTTGAGCAAATAATAGAAAAATATTCCATTAATATCCATGCAAATTTGAAATTCATTTCTGATTAGTTGATGTTTGTAAGCCCTTTCTGGGCATGATTTAAAGCCCATTGGAGCCATCTATGATAAAGTGACTAATAAAAACAGAAAATAGTGAGCAGGAAAGAACTATGTAGGACCCAGAGGACCCTCCCACTATTTTGTATTCTACACTAGACCAGATTTGGGACTCAGAATACCAGGTGGTCTTCTGGGATGTGGTCACATGCACACTTCATACAGTACAATATTCTTACAAGATACATTTACTTATCTAACCCCTCTCAATCATGTTACATATAACCTGTAATCCATGCAGCTTGTTGGGATCGCCTTAATCAGATGCACCTGAGACTTCATTTAAGTGCTTTGGTACATGCATATCTTCAGTGAGGATACAATGAAATTTTTTGTTGTAATATATTGTAAGGGGGAGGAAGAGTAAAGATGTCGTTTTTTTACACAGCTATAGGTATGAGATATTTTCTTCCTCCACCAATTCTACTGTCAGCATCTCCCCATGTCTACAGGATAAAAACCAAATACCACTCTCAGTCTTAGAAAGGTCTCAAGCCAAAATAAATGCAGGTAAGAATATTCCATTTTTAAAAAAAATATTGTGTATGTATGTAGTTGGGTCTGGTAGTACTGGCTATTATGAAGCTTGCCCAATACATCACATTATAAGACCCTGTTTTCTGTTGCCAAACTTTAACTATTTGGGCTGAAATTCTAGTTTAGTGATTTGCCCAGCATCACATATACATTGCGAACTCTGTGGCAGAGGTAGGGATGGAATCCAGTTCCCCAGGGCAGCATTCAACTGCTGTAACAATAGGACCCCTTCTCTTCTCTCACTGTCTATCCCCTGCCTCATTCACTATGCACCTGTTTGCTTCTGCAACAAGTGAAGCAGGGGGGTGCCACGGACAACAGCCTCCTTCATTGCACAATCCTGATTCATCCCCAAAATAGCTTCATCTTGCCACATATTGAACAACAGAGAGAAAACAATATTAAATAGCTGCTCCTTAAGTGAACACCGTCCATCCTGTGCACCCAATGAGGCAGAGGCCCTATGTAAAAAAATAAATAGTATGTGATCATGTAATTCAAGACTGTATCATAATGCAACCTTAATTCTGGCATTTCTTAAGTTTTGAGCACTGACTTTGTGACCTTAATAATGCTCTTTTAACATAGTTTGTGTGTTTTTTATATATATTATATACTTAAAATTTATATATATAAAATATAAAAAACAAGATATATCCCAAGCAACCATGTAAAGTGTGACAAAGTTCCTCCTCTACCTTGGTGGGTCCTGTGCTTATTTGGCAGATTTGCTCACCTCAGTGATCTTCCCCTCTGGTGGAACCCACAGTCTGGGTCAACTTCTCCTGTGTCTGATCAGGAGTTGGGAGGTTTGTGGGGAACCCAGGCCCACCCTCTACCCCAGGTTCCAGCCCAGGGCCCTGTGGATTGCAGCTGTCTATAGTGCCTCCTGTAACAGCTGCACGACAGCTACAACTCCCTGGGCTACTTCCCCATGGCCTCCTCCAAACACCTGCTTTATCCTCCCCACAGGACCT
Source organism: Mauremys reevesii (assembly GCF_016161935.1). Taxonomy (NCBI): domain Eukaryota; kingdom Metazoa; phylum Chordata; order Testudines; family Geoemydidae; genus Mauremys; species Mauremys reevesii. The sequence continues at coordinate 243,533,556 of NC_052623.1, read as the reverse complement.
TCCTCCTGGCATCTGATAATGTACTCCTTAGTCCTCCAGCAGCACACCCTCTCACTCTCAGCTCCTTGCGCCTCTTGCTCCCAGCTCCTCACACACACTTCCTCTCCTCTGGCTCCCCCCTCCCTGACTGGAGTGAGCTCCTTTTTAAACCCAGGTGCCCTGATTAGCCTGCCTTGATTGGCTACAGGTGATCTAATCAGCCTGTCTGCCTTAATTGGTTCTAGCAGGTTCCTGACTACTCTAGTGCAGCCCCTGCTCTGGTCACTCAGGGAACAGAAAACTACTCATCCAGTGACCAGTATATTTGCCCTCTACCAGACTCCTGTACCCCACTGGCCTGGGTCTGTCACAAAAGGCAATTATCTTTGTTTCATATCTGTGCTACTTTTTATACTAGAAACATAGTTGAACCTTCTTTAATGCCATCTTTTAATTCCCCCAATCCTGGGGCCATTCAGAGGCTAGTAAGATACCTGGCATAAATTGAAGCAGCCTGAGAAATGCTTATTTCCAGCTGCCTGTGGCCCAAAGGAGCTGTCCAACCAAGGTAGGGATAGCTGGGTCTTGGGAACACCCTGGGATACCCTCAATATAGGAGAATGGTAAGGATTGCAGGGGTGGAAGTCCTATACACCATCTGAGCATTTCCCCCATAATTGTGAATTCTGAGTGGGATAGAGCTGCTGGTTTTACAGCTGCTTGGTGCTGCGATGTACTAGTGAAAGTACAGGAGCATCAGTTTCACAGGTGCCCTGCTAGGTGGGATGACTGCCATAAAGCCGTGTGTGCAGGTTCTGCAGGAATCTCAATAAACTCAAATACCTCAACATTCAATGAACAACGGAAATCTCTGTGTTTCTTATTTCTGTTGAGGTTTGGTGTTGCGATTTATTTATTTTTGGGTATAGATGCACATGTATTGGTCCAAAACATAAAATAAAGCCTGGTCTTTGTCGGTGCATTGGCACCATCTAGGAATTGAAATAACCTGTTATCTGTGTGGCACTGAGGAAAATATAGATTCTAAAGCCAATAGGGGCCCTATTGATATTTGCCTGTATGACTTAAAGAGAACCATTAGAGTCCCTTTCACCTCTGCTCACAATGCTACAGAATTTTAGCTGTTTGAATGAAATGCATGAGGTGTGTGCTACAGCACAGGCACTGAATCTGGTGCATAAAACAGCACAGAAGTGGTTTAAAATTCCATTCCACTGACTGGTCTTGGGAGTGTTCTTTTATCTTTGCAATACATCTGTGGGCTCAGTTCCTCCTCCCAATTACACAGGTGCCAACAGGAAATGTACTTGTACATCTAAGGACAGAGCTGAGCCCTGTGTGTTCAATGTCAAAATGTCACAAACAATGTCTTGTTTTACCCCCTCTCTCTCTCTCTCTGTATCCAGGATGTGAAAAAGAAGTTGAATCGTCCATGTGGATCTATGTTTTGCTTGGGAATCTTTTGCGTGGGATAGGGGAGACTCCTATCCAGCCTTTGGGAATTACGTATATTGACGATTATGCCAGTGAAGACAGTGCTGCTTTCTACATTGGTAAAATAATTAATCAAATTACTTGATACTAATGTCTTATTTTTCACAAGACATAAATTGAGTTGTTTTCAGTAGCAGAATGAGTGACATTAAATTAACTTGTCTTGATTATTTTGCTTGCCTGGTTTAAAATTTTCAAGGTTTTATTTAAAAGCTGTGTGCATTTTAGGGGCCAAATTCCACTCTTGGTTACACCAGTGCAGTCCCATTATCTTCACTGAGAAGATAATTTGGCCTTGGGTTCCTGTTGCTACCTTAATCTTATTAAATCTTCTGCATGTGGATTAGTGGATCACACACTCAGTTCTCTGGAGGGGAATAGAAATTTATATAGCATAGATTTATTTGGTGCTTAAAGTGTAACATGGAATTTAAATTAAGCACAGATAAACTATTATGAACAGAATCAGAACTTGGAATCTTCCCTCCAAACTGAATCCAAACAGTCATATGTTGAGGGTCGAAATACTTAAAAGAACTTTTTCCCTATTGTGTTTCGTGTGTGACGATACCTGTATGTTAAGCTGAAATACCATCTGAAAGGTTTTTATCACTAGAAACTTCTTTTTTTTTTTTTTAAGTATTTCTAGTCTGGTTAGAAGTGAGATCTACCAGAAATTTTATGCAAAAATTTGTTCTTGCAAGATTTCCAGATCAATTTTGAAAACTCAAAAGATGTGTGTAGGTTGGATAAGAGCCTAACAAAAAACATCTGAACTTAATCCAATGTGACGTGCTGAACCTTTTTGAGGTTTGTCCATCGCTAATAAAACACGTTGGTTAATGTACACACATTTTCTGACCACCTTATACATAATTTGCAACCCTGTTGGTGGCACTTCTGAATTTGGACCACACACTTCCATGAATTCACTTATTCCAGGCTGAATTTGGTCTGTTAATTAGGTGACTGCAAAAAAACCAAAAGTGAAATTTTGATGCAATGAGCCAATTTTTGCCTTTTGATACAATGGTGCTAGTCTGGAGCAATTCCATTGTCTGGGAATAAGAATTAGATTATTTTGGATTTGCACCAATGTGTGTGAAGGCAGAATTTGATCCTGCATGTTAAAATACAGATCACTTTTCACTGATACTGTACACAAGAACAGAGCATGACAATGTATGAAAACAGAGTCATTTAAGGCAGAAAAATGACAGTTTCCTTGTGTTTTTTTGCAGGGTGTGTACAGACAGTTGCAATTATAGGCCCAATATTTGGTTTTCTTTTAGGATCCCTCTGTGCCAAACTATATGTTGACATTGGCTTTGTAGACTTGGGTAAGTCAGAAAAATCATTTTTAAAAATTGTTTACTCTATGTGTTGCATTGAAAAGTTCCAAATCCTTCAAAGTAAATGATATGGGGGATATAAAAAGGCAGGTTAAATTAAAGGCTTGAGGGTAGTTGGCTTCGGAAGATTTTAAACTGAAAAATTATTTCCAGCATAAGAAGAATTCTCTTTTCCCCCATCATAATATTGCTTAAATTAAATAAAAGACATTAAAATACAATCCCTTGAATTCAGCAAAACCTGTCAGCAAAAAAAAGTGATATATTCTGCATGCATGTTTTCTAAAGTAATGGGATTTTGGATGTTGTTTGTAGAGACTGAATGCCTAGAGTATAAGAAAGGGACTGAATGAGGTGTAAAGTACTTCTCAACATGAATAAGGATGGCAGAATCTGACCCAGAAATAGGTCATATAATTAGAGCTGGTTGGAAAATGTTGTTTATTCCCCCCTCCCCAAAGATAATTTTTGACTTTTCAGAAACAAACAAACAAAAACAACAAACAAACCCAAAACCAACCAAAAAACAAAACAGAGAAACTGAAAATTTTTGGTCAAAACCTTCTTCCTTTTTTTTTTTGACAATGGTTCAGGTTTTTGGTTTTCTGACTTTTTTTTTTTTATGGTAAGCTGAATTTTTTTCTTTCATCAACCTCCCCTCTTCCCCCCACCAAGTTTTCCATCCGAAAAAAGTTTGGATGGAAATTTTTTGACCATCCTTAAAATGACTCTTTTAGTGAATGTTTTGAATTCCTTGCCCTGACTGTACTGGGACAGGGGTAAACAGCAATGCATAAATAACTCTATGTTGTTGCTATATTTTTGAAATCCATTGTACTGATAAGATGATGCTCTAATCAGTGGGATTGATCTTGTGAACTGCCGAACACTTGCCCCTTTGACCCTTATTGATTTAATAGGATGTTGCTTAGCACATGTCATGAACAGAATCAGAGTTTGAATATGAAACACTGATAGAAACATGTGGCACAACTATCTATTTTTAAACCCTACAGGTAGATAGATGTTGTTTGTGTCAGTGCTGGAGAAAATACAATTGGCATTTTGATGTGATATAAATGCTGATTACATTTAACCCAAATCACAAGTTATACAGAAATATGAGAACTCAAAAGAAAAACTCCCAGTCTGCATGGGAGATGTGGCAGCATCATGGTTATATGCCTCAATGGCAACCTTTCTGACCACTTAAGGAACAGTGTAGATAGTTTCTAAAGGGGGGGTCTACTCCACAGCTGTCAGAAAAGTATTAGATGTGGGTGGGGATGGTGATTATGGAAAAAGAGATCTGGGGCTCTGTTGAAGAAATAAGAATCTCTGCTGCGAGAGGTACCCTCCAAAATTTGTTTTGCTCTTAACAAACTTTCACTAAATATGCATATATGTCCCTCTTCCCCCCCTGTACCACAGACAGTATAACAATAACTCACAATGATGCCCGATGGGTAGGAGCTTGGTGGCTTGGTTATTTAATAGCAGGTGTGTTAAGTGTTCTGGCTGCCATCCCATTCTGGTTCTTACCAAAGCACCTGCCAAGACCAGAAAGCAGAAAGGATTCCAGTACCTCCTCTGAGCAGTCAAAGTTCATTATTGAAGATAACAGGGAGCATCACAGATCTTATGAACAGCAAGTAAAGATACTTGAAATGGCGAAAGGCAAGTAAACACAGTTTGTTTTATAACTGTTTAGTTTTACACCTTACCTTTCAGGCTTGACCTCTGTTTAAAGGCCCCAGAATTGATTTTGGCTTAGTGGCACCATGGGATTAGCAATATGAACAAAAGGGGCCCTCTAATTGCTTCCTAGCCCCTCATCTCCTACAGCACAGTTTCTCCAGCTGGGTTTGTGACCCTGAAGTGATCCATGAGGCTGTTGGGGGAGAATTTGCAAAAAGGCTATAGATCTTTCCCTGTAAAAGATGTATGTTTAAACAAACCCAATAGAAAGGGGACCTATAAACACCCCCCCTCAAAAAATAGTCAAAACTACAGAAAGTTTGCAAACCCCTACTGTAAAATCTTGAGGTTGATTGAAAGCACCATGTTCAGAAAAATGAATTGGAAAATAATTGGCTTCTACTCACACAAGCATGCCTAGGCTGAACAAAATGCAGGAAAAGGCAAAGTTATGGCATCTGCTTGTATGGAAGCAGGACATAAAAATATTTTATTTATAAGACCAAGCCACACTATTTCACTATAACTAGTGCCCTTCCCACTAATTTCTGAGAATTTTACGTCAGCAAGTTGGCAAGTTATTCACTAACAACACTTGGGATTTTGGATCAAAGTGAAATAAACCAGGGGATGTTACAGGATTTTGGCTACCTAATGATAGAAAAATTGTGGTTGTTCTTTATTTAGTGGATGCACGCAACATTCATGCGTTATAATGAGTTCCACTCATTTACATTGAGGTCATGAACAAGCCAAGGATATAATCAACTTTGGCTAAAGCCTGAATTAAATCCCTCTCTTTGTGACAGAAAGGAGAAAAAGGAGAGAGAGAGAGAAATTTAATGCGAGCCTGAAAGTAAATATTTTTTCTTTTATTAATTGCCATGCCTATGTTTTGCTGGAAACATAAAAATATCACAAAAAAGGCTTTTTGTGTGGTATTTCCAATGTGCCTCAAAAGACGACAGAAGGACGGCCATACTGGGTCAGATCAATGGTTCATCTAGCCCAGTATCCTGTCTTCTGTCAGTGGCCAATGCGAGATGCTTCAGAGGGAATGAACAGAACAGGCAATCATCAAGTGATCCATCCCCTGTCGTCCATTCCCAGCTTCTGGCAAATAGAGGCAAGGGGAACACACAGTGTGGGGTGGATCCCTGACCATCTTGGCTAATAGGTCTAGTTCTTTTTTGAACCCTGTTATGGTTTAGGCCTCTGGTAATGAGTTCCACAGGTTGACTGTGCATTATTTGGAAGAAGTACTTCCATTTGTGTGTTTTAAATCTGCTGCCTATTAATTTCATTAGGTGACCCCCTAGTTCTTGTGTTATGTGAAAGAGTAAATAACACTTCCTTATTTACTTTCTCCACACCAGTCATGATTTTATAGACCTCTATCATATCCCCCCCTTAGTAGTCTCATTTCTAAGCTGAAAAGTCCCAGTCTTTTTAATTTCTCCTCATACAGAAGCTGTTCCATATCCACAATAATTTTTGTTGCCCATCTCTGTACTTTTTTCAGTTCTAATGTATCTTTTTTGAGATGGGGTGACCAGAACTGCATGTGGTATTCAAGGTGTGGGCATACCATGGATTTATATAGAGGCATTATGATATTTTTTTGTCTTACTATCTATTCTTTTCCTAATGGTTCCTAACACTCAGTTAGCTTTTGTGACTGCTGCTGCATATTGAACAGATGTTTTCAGAGAACTATCCACAATGACTCCAAGATCTTTTTTCAGTGGTAACAGCTAATTTAGAATCCATTATTTTGTATGTATAGTTGGGATTATATTTTCCAATGTGCATTACTTTGCATGTATCAAGATTTAATTTCCTCTACCATTTTTGCCCAGGCACACAGTTTTGTGAGATCCCTTTTTAATTCTTTGCAGTCTGCTTTGGACTTACCTAGCTTGAGTAATTTTGTATTGTGTGCAAAGTTTGCCACTTCACTCTTTACCCCTTTTTTTTCAGATCATTTATGACTATGTTGAACAGCACTGGTTCCAGTACAGACCTCTGGGGGAAACCACTATTTACCTCTCTCCATTCTGAAAACTGACCATTTATTCCTACCCATTGTTTCCTGCCTTTTAATCAGTTACTGATCCATGAGGGAACCTTCCTTCTTATCTCATGACAGCTTACTGAGCTTAAGAGCCTTTGGTGAGGGATCTTGTCAAAGGTTTTCTGAAAGTCTAAGTACACTACATTTACTGGATCACCCTTATTCTCATGCTTGTTGACCCCCTCAATGAATTCTAATGGATTGGTGAGGCATGATTTCCCTTTACAAAAGCCAAGTTGACTCTTCCCCAACAAATCGTGTTCATCTAGGTGTCTGATAATTCGGTTCTTTACTATAGTTTCAACCAATTTGCCTGGTACTGAAGTTAGGCTCACTGGCCTGTAATTGCTGGGATCACCTCTGGAGCCTTTTATAAAAAATGGTGTCATATTACCTATCATTGGGTACAGAAGCTAATTTAAATTCCATACATACCACACGTAGTAGTTCTGCAATTTCATATATGAGTTCCTTCAGAACTTCTGGGTGAATACCATCTGGTCCTGGTGACTTATTACTGTTTAAATTAACAATTAAATTTATCAGTGAGAACTGGAAATCAAGGTATTGTGAAGTCATCTGAAAATATCACCTTCACAGATCCCTTCTCTTGCATGTGTGTGAGTCAAACAGTGACTGTTGAAGTAGTTTCTACAGACAGCAAATTGAAACTTATCCAACTCTCTCTGCCCTTTAAGGTTCATCCATCTCTAAAATATATACCAAAGCTGATCGAAGTAGGGATGGGGCACAGTCTGGTTAAAGCACTGGGTGGAGAATCACAAGATCTGGATTCTAGTCCCAGATATTCCACAGACTTGTTTTTCATTGGCCTTAGATTTCCAAAAGGGTCTCTAGTTTTGGGTGCCTCAGCAGCTGAGTAAGATCACATGACCCATATAGGGCCAAGCCAGTTGAAGCCAGTGGGAAGTGTGGGTGCTCAGTGCACCTGAAAAGCAGGTCCTTAGTTGTCTAAAGTTGAATACCAAAAAAAGTGAGGCACTCAAAACAAAATGCCATTTTTGTAAATTTGACACTTAACTAGTTTGTTCCTCACCCCCCCAACCCTCCATCTGTAAAATAGGGATCATACCCACCTCACAGCAATGCTGTGGAACTGACTTCATTAATCTTTATTAAACATTGTGTGGTCCTTGATGGGAAAGTGCTATTGAATTACAAAATTTTATTCATATTAATTATTATTTTTCCAGTTTGATTTTCACTAACAGAGCATTTTGGTTTGCAGATTTCCTGCCATCAGTGAAGAACCTCTTCGGAAATCCAGTTTACTTTCTATATTTATGTGCAAGCATCATTCAGTTCAATTCTTTAATTGGCATGGTAACATATAAACCAAAATATATTGAGCAACAGTATGGGCAATCATCTTCAAAAACGAATTTTGTTATAGGTATGTTAAGTCAACTTCTTGGCACCTTAAAAATGGAAACCTTTCAGATTGCCGACTGGTACACAGAAATGGGCAAAAAATGCTTCTGAAGACTACTTTCTGCTCCCCTTGTAAAAATTTTAAATACCAGACGCTGAACATGAATCTGTGTTATCATTGGATTTAGCATTTAATTAACTCTGAATCTAAATGTATGCAAGAGCTGCTGCAAGAGATTGTTGAGATTGCTGATTTACTTACCCTTCTTCCAGAAAATATAAAAGAAAAATATCAGGCAATCACAAGAAAATAACTTAAATCAGGAATTAATTTTAAAATAGTTTCTGTAAATAGATATTTATTAGTATTGCTCACTTCCTGACTTCCCATTCCCTCACCTCCATTTGAAGACCCCTTACGGCTCCTTCCTCTCAGCATCTGCTTTGTGGCTCAGCCCTCCCTCCAGTTTCCCCCTCTTCTGGGGGACTCCTCCAGCAAGAGTCCAGCCACTCCTCGTAGCAGCTTGGCCGTCCATAGCCGGGCTGCTTCTTCAGTGAGGGGGACCCAGGCCCACCCACTACTCCAGGTCCCGGCTCAGGGACCCTGCCAACAGCAGTTTCCTGCTGCCTCTTCCTTCCAGGTCTCTGTCTCTATTCCCTGAGCCACTTCCCCACAGCCTCTGTTCCTTCTGCTCCTGCCTCTGGCTCCAGCTCCTTTGCCCTCTTCCCAGGGCCTCGAGCATGTAAGTCCTGGAAGCCTGCCAGGAGCCCTCTAGGAAGCCAGTCTTCTCCCTAGGGCTCCTTGCAGCAGACTAACTCGCTCTGGTCTGCATCTTCCTTTTATATGGGCCGGCTGGGCCCTGATTGGCTGGTCCAGCCTCTGTCCTAATTGTCTGCAGCTGCCACCCTAATTGGCTGTTTCCCCTGCAGCCAGTCTTTGGGCTGCCTGCTGCTCAGCCTCCCTAGGCTGGTTTTAACTCTCTCAGGACCAGTATGGGGCAGGTGCCCCGTCACAGGACCCAATTATGGTGTAGCTGTAGCATCTCTAGAATTTATTAAAAAATTAGTTAAATAATGTTATTCTCGATTAACAGACGGAGGTAAAGAAAACCATCTGGGCATCATATTTACCTCCTATAAAATGCCTACAATTTTTAGTTATTTGCATGTGGGAATGTTGAAAAGAAAAGAAAAGGTGATGCCACAGTGACATGACTCAGCATGGAGGCCAGTAGGTCTCTCAATTGTCCTAGTTTGCTCTTATTGTAAGACATCTCTTCCTGCTGCCTTCCTGTTGATCTGTGCTATGCTGCTAGTTTCCCAGTTCCAGATCACACCTTCCAACTGCTGACTTCATCCTTCCCCCGTTTCCAGGCTGTATCAATGTTATAGTGCATTCTCCATGAGACTTAAGGGAGATATAACATGTTCTGACCCATAAACTATCGCCTTGCCCTGCAGAGAGTCCTTACTGGGGCTGGGGCAGCACTGTCCCCGTTCATACAGAAAGGGGTAGATCCACCAGACACGGTACCTTTCATACAAAGATGGAGTGGGGACAATCCCTGGTTATTTCATTTTATTTCACTTGTTACAGTGAGCCTGTCATGATAATTCCTTGAAGATAGAAGTTGGAATTTCCTGGCATGAGACCCATAGAAATGTAGACAAGCAAAGGTGATGGCCAGAAAAGCATTCAAAACAATTCATATAGGCAATACAGTAGTTTGCATTGTATATAAAGATTTTCCTAGTGCTAAGCTTTCAGCTATGTGTGAAATGATTTAGGATTAATACCCATCAAATTTCACAAAGCACTGGAACAGTGCTTGGCAAAGGCTATGTGGCTCTGCTAGGTTTGAAAGCGTTCTAGCTGTATTGCCATCACTATAAGGCAGATCACTGAATTCCTCCCTGACACAAAGCATGGTCCAGGTAGCCAGCAATGACCTTCCCGAGGATCTCTGCCTGAATTCCTTTGATAAATATCAGGATTAGCAAAGGCTGTGAGAGGTGTGAAGCATAGCAACTACAAAACAGTTGGAGGCGTTAAATAGTTACAGTACAAAGGTGCACTGCAGGATTCTTACACCAAAGAATATTCAGGAGAGCCAAAGGGGCCGGATGCATTCTTTAGGCAAACTTGCTACTTTTTAAAGTATTGTTTGTATCACTCCCAAAGCTGAGGCTCAAACACAACAGAGTTGGACATGGTCCCTGCTCTAAAGAGTTTACCAGCTCGGATTTAGAGCTGGCACCACAAGTGAGAGCCAGCACTGGAGAACTAACAAGTTGAGAGTATTGGGATGACAGGCTATATAAATAAGATCACGGGGTGACTCTCTTAGTTCATGCATACGGCATTGTAAACATAGCTTTTTAAAAATCTTAAAGTGGGATTTTTAAGTTGTCAAATTTCTATTGCCATAGATGCCGATAGGAGTTTTATCTTTGACTTCAATGGGAGCAGAATTAGCCCCACACCAAACACTTTTGAAAATCCCACCTTTCATTAGCTGTCTTCCTATAGGCTTTGTGGCAGAAATTAGCTTTATCTTGTTTTATTCTTAGTTTATTACAAAATATTGATAGGCATGTTTACTTCCACTATGTTCATTTTCAAATCAGTGAATTCATACAGTTTCCTATAAAGATGAACGTTTAAAGAAACATGCAATTAAAATATATATCACAATGCTTCCTAATTCAGTGGCAAACATATCATTTGTACAAGTTATACAGTGAAAGTATTACTGGTATGTATGCAGTAAACCTCTGAGCAATATAGATCTATGGAAAATATTGACTTGCATATCATATATATCACTGTTTTCTACTGGATTGAGTAAGATCTATTCTAATAATTAATAGGCCATCTAGTGGCTGTCTTCTAAGCCTACTTTAACAAAAACAATGAGGAGTCCGGTGGCACCTTAAAAACTAACAGATGTATTTGAGCATAAGCTTTCGTGGGTAAAGAAAACCCACTTCTTCAGATGCATGGAGTGAAAATTACAGATGCAGGCATTATTATACTGACACATGAAGAGAAGGGAGTTACCTAACAGTGGTTCGAACATTGACCTGCTAAACCCAGGGTTGTGAGTTCAATCCTTGAGGGGGTCACTTAGGGATCCAGGGCAAAATCAGTACTTGGTCTTGCTAGTGAAGGCAGGGGGCTGGACTCGATGACCTTTAGAGGTCCCTTCCGGTTCTAGGAGATAGGTATATCTCCAAATATTTAAAAAAAAAAGTAGAACCAGTATGGACAAGGCCAATTCAATCAGGGTGGATGTGGTCCACTCCCAATAATTGATGAAGAGGTGTCAATGCTAGGAGAGGGAAAGTTGCTTCTGTCGTGAGCCTCCCAGTCCCTATTCAAGCCCACATTAATGGTGTTAAATTTTCAAATGAATTTTAGATCTGCAGTTTCTCTTTGTTTTTAAAGTTTTTTTGTTCAAGTATGGCTACTTTAAAATCTATTGTAGACTGTCCAGGGAGATTGAAGTGTTCTCCTACTGGCTTTTGTATGTTACCATTCCCGATGTCCGATTTGTGTCCATTTATTCTTTTACGTAGAGACTGTCCAATTTGGCCAATGTATATGGCAGAGGGGCATTGCTGGCACATGATGGCATATATCACATTAGTAGATGTGCAGGTGAATGAGCCCCTGATGGTGTCGCTAGAGTAGATATGGAGACAGAGTAGGCAATGAGATTTGTTACAGGGATTAGTTCCTGGGTTAGTGTTTCTGTGGTGTGGTGTGTAGCTGCTGGTGAGTATTTGCTTCAGGTTTGGGGGCTGTCTGTAAACAAGGACTGCCTGCCTCCCGAGGCCTGTGAGAGTGAGGGGTCATTTTCCAGGATAGGTTGTAGTTTGCTGCTGATGTGCTGGAGAGGTTTTAGCTGGGGGCTGTACGTGATGGCCAGTGGCGTTCTGTTATTTTCCTTGTTGGGCCTGTCCTGTAGTAGGTGACTTCTGAGTACCTGTCTCGCTCTGTTAATCTGTTTCCTCACTTCCCCAGGTGGGTATTGTAGTTTTAAGAATGCTTGATAAAGATCTTGTAGGTGTTTGTCTCTGTCTGAGGAATTGGAGCAAATTCGGTTGTATCTTAGGGATTGGCTGTAGAGACAATGAATCGTGTGATGTGTCCTGGATGGAAGCTGGAGGCATGTAGGTAAGAAAAGTGGTCAGTAGGTTTCCGGTATAGGGTGGTGTTTATGTGACCGTCACTGTAGTGTTCAGGAAGTGGATCTCTTATGTGGACTGGTCCAGGCTGAGGTTGATGGCAGGGTGGAAATTGTTGAAATCAAGGTGGAATTCTTCAAGGGCCTCCTTCCCGTGGGTCCATGTGATGAAGATGTCATCAATGTAGTGCAAGTAGAGGGAGCGGTACTAGGGGACGAGAGCTGAGGAAGAGCTGTTCTAAATCAGCCATAAAAATGTTGGCATACTGTGGGGCCATGCGGGTACCCATAGCAGTACTGCTGACTTGAAGGTATAAGTTGTCCCCAAATCTGAAATGGTTGTGGGTGGGAACAAAGTCACAAAGCTCAGCCACTAAGCCTATTTTGTTACTTATGTACAAATCAAACCAAAATATATGAAAGAAACTGAATAAATAGGATTCTGATGTATGTAAAAGCAGGTATGGTGGGTTTAAAAGTTGTGAACCATTTTTATTAAATAAATAATCTGAAATAGTTTTTTAAAAACCCCTAACGATCCCATCCCAAACTTGAACTATTGTATGATTTTATTTTTTTTTAATTTGCTTCTGTTTGTAAAAACAGTTTCAGGTCAGTATCACTAGATGTCAGTGTTATGTAATGGCTGTAAAATAGACAACCCTTTAAAAGGAAAAAAGACTTGATATATGGTAACTTAGGTTAGAACTGAGAAATAATGTGCTGTGGAAAATTTACCCAGTGGATTTCACCTTTGTTTATTTATCAGTGATCTCTTATGATGCTGTCTTTACAGTTTGTTGAATGTTTTTGAAAGTATTGAATAGCTCTTTGGTCTTGATCTTCCATTTTGTCTGAGCTCTGCTTGATGCAGGACCCAAGTAGGTGAGCGTCAAAGATGGCCTGTGCCACCTTTACATTCCCCTAGTCTTGAGGCTGCCTATCCGGCCCCTGATGTAAATTAGAGCCACCTCAGAGTTCTTCTTACTTTCACCTTGTTGCAACAAGCCCCCTAAAGGGCTGTTCTGGCAGCTGAGACTGTAGTCAAGTTCAGAGGTGCACCAGCCATGCTCTAACATACCATCTATACGAGGAACCATGAGAGAATGACTTAGGGATGGCCCCATTCCACCTGGGGATTTCCCAATAAACCAGTTCCACTGTTGAGCTATAGCAGAAAAGTGGGAAGATCTGGTCCTTTGTCTGTTGACTGTGTGCAATCTGTTTATTGTGAGTATTCAAAATTCAAATTGTGTTGGTTAGGTTCAGGTGACAGGTTTGAATAGTATGTTTCCATTCCAGGAACAATGAATGTGAAGCCATTTAGGATAATATCCATGTGACGATTGTAGGCCATTGTCTAAGAGGAGATTGGGGAATTCTCAATAATAATTAATACCTTAAACTAAAAATATTTGAATGGCAAGATAATATTTCATTCAAAGCCAGTGATCACATTTTTAAGTGAATATTATTAATGAGTACCTAAGGACATAATTTTACCTAAAATAGAAATCTTAGGCTTTAGAAATTAATGCAAATAATTAAACAATGAGGAGGCAAACCTACAAGATGCCAGTCACCCTCATCTCATTGAAATAAGTCAAGCTGAGGGCACTTGAGTCTCACAGGAGTAGTCACCACCCTGCAGGAATGAGCTACAGGATAAAAAAAAATTTGTAGACCCTAATTTCAATACATTTGTTTAAAGGTATGGTAATGAGAAATAACATTAATAGAATTTGAGTTAATGCTGTGATAAACCTACCACAAACAAATTGACATTGAGGCAAACATGAAGGTCTTAAGAATTTGATAGATCATTACCTAGGCCAAGCCTTAGATGTCCTTAATATTGCTACTGCTAATCTGCCAAAAATGTACCATGTAATGTTTAAATAAATACAAAATATTAAATATTGTTGCAGCATTGTCAGAGAGAGGTTCAGAAACTGGAGAAGATTAAAGAAACTTCCAGAAAATGAAGATACTTCATGTACTTTTAAAAATTATTTAAATAATCCTTCATTTAAAAAATTAGAAAATGAATGGACTTAAAAACCTCAATTAATGTGCTGCCATTTTGTACGCTAGCTTCAGTGCATTATAGTGTCAGGAAGATCTCTGTTGTACCAGAAAGAGACTGGTTTTTATTATAAGTATTTATTTTTTGATGGGTGTTAACTATTTTGTCTGACAATAATATGTTTTCATAGAGAAGAAAGATGGGAAAATGAAATGATACAAATAAAATAACTTGGTACCTGCCATAGTTTTAAAACAGCTGGCTGAGGAGCTCACTGGACCATTCATGTTGATTTCCGATAAGTCTTAGAGCACTGGGAAAGTTCCAGAAGATTGGAAGAAAGCTAATGTTGTGCCAGTTTTTAAAAAGGGTAAATGGGATGACTCAGGTAATTATGGGTCTGTCAGTCAGACATTGATCCTGGGCAAGATGATGAGCTAGCTGATATGGGAGTCAGTTACTAACTAGAACTAAAGGAGGGTAATATAATTACTGCAAACAAACATGGGTTTATGGAAAATAGGTCCTGTCACACTAACTTGATAACTTTTTTTAATGAGATTACAAGTTTGGTTGATAAAAGTAATAGTGTTAACGTAATATACTTAGATTTCTGTAAGGCATTTGACTTGGTATCATATGACAATTTGATTAAAAAACTAAAATTAACATGGCACACATTAAATGGATTAAAAGCTAGCTAACCGATGGGTCAAAATAAATCTTTAAACGGGGAACCGTCATTGAGTGTGGTTGTTTCCAGTGGGGGTCCTGAAGAGGTCGTGTTTTGGCTCTATGCTATTTAACATTTTTATCAGTGACCAGAAAGAAAACATAAAATCATCGCTGATGAAGTTTGCAGATGACACAAAAACTGGGGGTGGGAGGGGAATGGTAAATAATGAAGAGGACAGGTCACTAATACAGAGCAATCTGGATCGCTTGGTAAACTGGGTAGAAGCAAACTGTGTGTGTTTTAATACAGCTAAATGTAAATGTTGGAACAAAGAATGTAGATCATACTTTCAGGATGGGAGACACTATCCTTGGAAGCAGAGACTCTGAAGAGATTTGGGGGTTGTAGTGGATAATCAGCTGAACATGAGCCGAACAGTGTAACAATGTGGCCAAAAGAGCTAATGCCATCTTGGGATGCATAAACAGAGTAGGAATAGAGAGGTTATTTTATCTCTGTATTTGCAACTACAGCTGGAATAGTGTGTCTGGTTCTGCCTACAATTCAAGAAGGATGTTGACAAATTGGAGAGGGTTCAGAGAAAATACAGGAGACTGATTAAAGAATTAGAAAACACGCCTTATAGTGGTAGACTCAATCTATTTAGTTTAAAAAAGAGAAGTATAAGGAGTGCCTTGATTACAGTCTATAAATATCTACGTGGGGAACAAATATTTAGTGATGAGCTCTTCAATCCAGCAGAGACAGGTATGACACGATCCAATGGCTGGAAGTTGAAGCTAGACAAATTCAGACTGGAAATAAGGTATAATTGTTAACAATAAGAGTAATTAACCATTGGGACAGTTTAGAAAAATTCATGGTGGATTCTCCATTACTGACAATTTTTGAATTAAGATTGGAATTACTTTGGGGAAGTTCTATGGCCTGGGTCATACCAGAGGTCAGTGTCAATGATCCTAATGGTCCCTTCTGGCCTTAGACTCTATGAATCTAGAGTAGCCATTTAACCACACCTCCTTTTGTCACACGGTTGGTTTCCTATTACAGAAATCTCTGATCTGCCATACAGAATAAGATACTGGATTTTTCCCTTATAAGTTAGGCAGTCCAAAATAAGCATGGCCATCACAGTGAAATGTTTCTATAGTATATTGAGTTACTCATGAGTGAGAGTATCTGTTAAGGTGTCTTCTAACATCCTGTTATGAGTTTTCCAATTTATCCTGTTTTACATTATACAAAGTTTAGCATGAACTGAAGCCCATTACAGAAACAGAAATATAATAATAATAACTAGTAGCCATCTAGCACTTTACATCAAATGGTCTGTATTGCAGTCCATTTGGCATGATGATTTTGCACCATAAATGAATTAATTTGCAAGAAAATGATCAACAGTGACTAGCTGATGCTGTACAATTTTAATGTTAAAGTTGCAGCTGTAGATGGGGGTGGGGGGTTGTCATTCAGACAGTTGCCAAATGTTCATTTTGTGGGCTCCCTTAGCAAATATGGCTGGGCATAGCAGCCCTCCTAGTTCAAGCTTACGTATATACTAATTTTTTCCATTTGTTTATAGGTCTTATCAACATTCCTGCTGTGGCCTTTGGGATATTCTCAGGAGGACTGATCATGAAAAAATTCCGGATTAATGTTTTGGGGGCTGCAAAGCTGTCCTTGGGATCATCCTTCTTTGGTTACCTCTTGCTACTTTCATTATTTGCAATGGGCTGTGAGAACTCAGACGTGGCAGGACTGACGGTGTCTTATGAAGGGTATGTTGGAAAGTGCAACATTGAGTGCAAAGTTCCATTTTAAAGCAACCTGCTTCCTCAAAGTATTCCACGTATTCCATGAATATACTCACCAGGGATCTGATCTAATCTAATCCAAAACAACTTTCCATTGACTTCAGCGGGATTTGGAGAAGAGCCCAGAATCCCTCTGTAATTGTTTTTAGTGTCCAAGCCCTTATTCTTCTCTATGCAGGTTATTCCTGTGTAGATGAATCGAGATTCATTACATTTCCTGTGAGTTCTCTGAGTGGGGAGTGGAGCTGTGCTGCTCCTCACAAAAGGCCCTTTTAATCCACAGATCCCTGGAGAGCTGAAGAGCTCAACGAGCCAAGAGGCATCTGTATCGGTGTTCCTTGCCTCTGTGTGCTGCTGAATACCCCTGGACTCTCTAATGCCCTCTGGACATGCCTGCCGTAGGGTTCCCCCTACCAGGACCACTGTAGAAAACCCTTCAAGATGGAGATTTAAACTGCAGAGGGTGAAATAGTGCAGGTTAATCATCACTCTGAGTGAAATCCTGACCCCACTGAAGTAAATGGAAGTTTTGCCATTGACTTCAATGGGGCCAAGATTTCATACTCGGCAGTAATCTATACCAGTTTCCCCAACAGATTTTGATAGACGAATCCAATTGAACTTGACTAGTTGTCACTCCCATGAAACTCTGCTGATTCCCCACCTCCAAGAGCCCTTCATGGGACAAAGATGGAAAGGGTCAGCACAGTATGTGGAAGTGGTTGCATTCCCACTTTTCACACCATTGCAGCCGAGATCTGCAGGCACAAGTTTCCTTAGGCTTGCGGCAGCAGAGGTGACCCCAGTGACTTTCTGGATGGGCTTTCTGTGCTTGCTTCTGCAGCCACTCCATGAGTGATGCTCCCATTGAGGTCAAAGGAAGGTCTGTAGATCGAGTGGCTAAAGGGTCAGGTCCTCAGCTTAGATCAATCCATCTGTGATCACTTTCCCACCTCTTTTTCAATAGCTTTTCGGTAGGGATGATTTTTCTCCTTTGCCATCAGAGTGACCAATGTTCAATTTTGTTTAATTGAATTGTGCCCCAGATGTTTCAGATGAATATTTTAGAAAATAAAAACAACACATCAGTAGATATACATTGTTAAAACACTAGTTAACAATGTCCCTTTAATAAAACATATGCTGTATTTTAATAGGCATGTCATATTGTAGAATACTGTTTGATTGCAGAGAGGAAACATTTATAAAGGGAAGTGGAAAGAAAACATTTCAGTAGACTAAAGATACAAGGCTACACTCAGGTGCATCTTGCTGAAAATATAGCCCATGGTTTGAAGACATTTCTACTTAAAGCTGCTGAGAAACTGCATTTCATTTTGTTTCTGAGGTTTGTTTTGTTTTTTTTGTCAGAACAAAACAGGTCTCTAGCTATGAAGAGACCCTCTTTTCTGAGTGCAATTCAGGATGCATATGTTCAAAAAATGAATGGGATCCTATATGTGGGGAAAATGGAATCACCTACGTGTCGGCGTGTCTTGCTGGTTGCAAAACATCCAATGGAAGCGGAAAAACCTCTGTAAGAAACTTTTCTATCATCATTTATGATGCTTTGGTCTGTCTTAGCCTAGCTAGCTCTGTTATGGCAAATGAATTGCAATTCTTTTTAAAGTAGGGATCTATGAGTTTCCTTAAGTTCCTTGGGTTTTGGCAATGTGCTACAGAAGATAGGAACTTTCTGGGGTGCGCTTTTTTGTTTTTTCATGGAAAATTTTCTGTTTTTCATAAAATGAAAACATGAACATTGAAAATATAATTGTATTTGGACAAAAATTGTTTTTTAGTTGTCAAAACCATTATCAGTTTGGGGGTTTTAAACAAAAACCTGAAATATTTTGTCAATAATTGGACATTTATTTGGAAATGTCTGTTTCAAGAAAAAATACTTTTTTAAAACAAAAACCATAATTTTTCAACAGAAGATTTTTGACCAACTCTAATTTTGGATTGCACTCAGAGATTTTGACTGTCCAAGAGTCTGTAAAAATACAGTAAACAATATCATAACATTTTAGGTGATCATTTTTCCCTTACTCCTCTGCTATACATATCATATCTCAATAAACATGCACTTTTACCTGCTATATTCCAGGTGTTTTATAATTGCAGCTGTGTGGGAATTACAGCCTCTCCATCAAGAAGCTCCTCAGCAGTGATGGGAGCGTGTCAAAAAGGAAACGAATGTCCAAAAATGTTTCTGTATTTTCTGGTAATATCAGTCATCACTTCATATACTTTGTCAATAGGTGGTACACCTGGATACATATTACTTCTAAGGTAAATAGAGATAATTCCTTTTATTGGAAAATGTTTTCAAAGGGATTTGATATTAAAATCCATTTTCTGATTTCATTCATAATACTGGGTGTCCTTTTCAACTAGTCTTAAAGGCAGTGGAAAGAGGATTTCAGAAGGTTTTTTAACCATTAAAAAGCTTCCTGATGAATTTATGTACAGCAATATAAATGCTACCAGTTAAGCTACATTGTGCTTCTGATTAGATGATACAAATAGCTTCATATCTAGGTTTACCATCAGCGACCATATGCTCACTTTCTAATAAAAAATAATACTCTGGGCCTGATTCTCATTTACACCAAGGCCACTTCTTATAGCTCTGGTAGTGGAAACTTACATTAACTTTAAATGCCCTTTAAACTGCAAGAATGGTGGCAAATGATCTTAGTGTATCAGAGAATCAAGACTTGTGTGTACGCATAGTCAGTCAAATTTTCATAGGTACTGAGTACCCAAAAAAGCCATTGATTTAAGTGTGTGTCTCTGTATTAAATAATTACAAAAGAACCTAGAGACAGACTAAAACCAAACCAGAAACTGAAAATTCACTCAGATCCTCCCCTTAGGATTCATGGCAAATTAGTAATTCCAGATTATCAGTTAAAACTCTTGTATGCAACATAACAAAAGTAGAATTGATCTGAGATATTTTTTTTCACAGAGACAGTCACATGTACTAGTAGACCAGTGGCACCATGACTTATCCAGTACTGACTAGAGGCTTGCAAGCTAATTTTCAGAAAATATATAGGGGATATAATATGATCTGTGTATAATCTTGATTTGTTCAGCTTCAGTCTGCTCTCTCTGACTTCCAAAAAATCTACGTTTTAGGCATCAGTCTCACTGCCTCTTGAAAAGCTTTTCCTCCTCAGTTCCTTTGGCCAGACTCCCTTCAGCGTCCCTTGCCTAGCTTCCAAAATGCAAAAAAATAACATCTAGGTAACTGAGAGTGTGGAGGGCATCAGATTGTATTTCAAATTGTCCTGACTTTTGAAAGAACTCATCTGACATATACCCTTTCTCACTGCAAGAGTTTAAGTATCATCCTGGACAGACAGGGCTAAAGCTGGAAATACTCTGAATATTGGGCTTTATGCAAAAATGCCACCATAATATACTGAAGTAATATAATTTCAAGTGTGATTCCAGCATAACTGCAGATATACCAGTATTTTTCCAGTGGAATATTGGAGCTCACAAAAGAACTACTTCAAGCCCTATTGGTTTCTTTCACTGCAGGAAATAATTTAGACAAAGCACAATCTTATCATAACATATTTGAGTTCTCCTTACTCATGCAAATCGTCCCTCTTCAGTTCATGCAATCACTCACTTGAGTAATGATTGCCCGTACATGATTTTGTCTGAAATCTTGAAATTAGGGCTATCAATTAATCACAGTTAACTCAAGTGATTAACTCAAAAAAAGTTAATCATGATTAAAAAAATTAATCACGATTAATCACACTGTTAAACAATAGAATACCAATTGAAATTTATTAAATATTTTTGGATGTTTTTCTACATTTTCAAATATATTGATTTCTATTACAACACAGAATACAAAGTGTACAGTGCTCATTTTATATTATTATTTTATTACAAATATTTGCACTGTAAAAATGATAAAAGAAATAGTATTTTTCAATTCACCTCAGACAAGTACTGTAGTGAAATCTCTTTATTGTGAAAGTGTAACTTACAAAGGTAAAATTTTTTTGTTACATAACTGCTCTCAAAAACAAAACAGTATAAAACTTTAGAGCCTACAAGTCCACTCAGTCCTACTTCTTGTTCAGCTAATTGCTAAGACAAACAAGTTTGTTTACATTTACAGGAGATACTGTTGCCTGCTTCTTATTTACAAAGCCACCTAAAAGTGAGAACAAGTGTTTGCATGGCACTTTTGTAGCTGGCGTTGCAAGGTATTTATGTGCCAGATATGCTAAGCATTTATATGCACATTCATGCTTCAGCTACCATTCCAGAGGACAGGGACGGCTCTAGGGCACAGCGGCTGGCGCCCGCCAGGGGCGCCATCCTGGGGGAGGGCGTCATTTGGCTGGAGCTCTCTCCGCCGGCGGGCGGCCGGCGGCAGGAGCGCCGCCGGAGCGGACCTGCCGCCCGCATGCCGGTCGGCGGTCCCCGTCCCCCCGCCCCTCCGTCTCCCTCCTCCCGCAGGCGCATGAGCGCGGCAGGTCGCCCGGCCGGTGGACCTGCCGCGCCGCCGGGGGCATGCGGAGCCCAGCCGCAAATGCCGCCCCCCCCCCGCCGGAGAGGATGACGGGAACGCGCGCGGGACTGGGGGGGGCGCGGCGCGCGCCTGGGCCTGCTTGGGCAGCCCCCCTTTTGTAGAGCCGCCCCTGCCAGAGGACATGCTTCCATGCTGATGATGCTCGTTAAAAAATAATGCGTTAATTAAATTTGTGACTGATCTGCTTGGGGGAGAACTGTATGTCTTCAACTCTGTATTACCCGCATTCTGCCATATATATCATGTTATAGCAGTCTCGGATGATGACCCAGCACATATTTGTTTTAAGAACACTTTCACAGCAGATTTGACAAAACGCAAAGATATAAAAATAGCTACAGCACTTGACCCAAGGTTTAAGAATCAGAAATGCCTTCCAAAGTCTGAGAGGGACGAGATGTAGAGCATGCTTTCAGAAGTCTTAAAAGAGCAAGACTCAGATGCAGAAACTACAGAACCCAAACCACCAAAAAAGAAAATCAACCTTCTGCTGGTGGCATCTGACTCAGATGATGAACATGCATCAGTCTGCTTTGGATTGTTATCGAGCAGAACCCGTCATCAACACGGACACATGTCCTATGGAATGGTAGTTGAAGCATAAAGGGACATATGAATCTTTAGCGCATCTGGCACGTAAATATCTTGCGATGCTGGCTACAACAGTGCCATACAAACACCTGTTCTCACTTTCAGGTGACATTGTAAACAAGAAGTGGGGAGCATTATCTCCTACAGGTTGTAACCAAGTTTGTTTGTCTGAGCAATTGGCTGAGGTAGGACTGAACGGACTTGTAGGTTCTAAAGTTTTACATTGTTTTATTTTTCAGAGCAATTATTTTTTTATACATAATTCTACATTTGTAAGTTAAACTTTCATTATAAAGAGATTGCACTACAGTACTTGTATGAGGTGAATTGAAAAATGCCATTTATTTTGTTTTTACAGTGCAAATACTTGTAATCAAAAATATATATAAAGTGAGCACTGTACACTTTGTATTCTGCGTTGTAATTGAAATCAGTATATTTGAAAATGTACAAAACATCCAAAAATATTTAAATAAATGATATTCCATTATTGTTTAACAACACAATTAATTTTTTTAATCGCATGACAGCCCTACTTGAAATGTATTGATGATTTCAGGTTCAATGTCACTAAGACCCTGTCTATGCTTGTTTTGTTTGTTTGCACCAGTTTTGTTTCAAACCAGGGTAAGCTGCACCAGTACAAGCCCCTCCTTCCAGCAGGACAGGACATCTAAGAGGGGAGTTGCATTTGTGTAGCAACATCATCTGCAAAAAATTCCCAGTACAGAATGAGCAGTGGTCATTATTGGAATGAGTGTAGGAAATATAAAAGCTCAGCGTAATAAATTATTAAGCCACCATTTAAATTTTCAACTCAAAGGCATCTGTATTTCTACCTTAAGAAGTATTTAGGGAGGATAGAACTCCTGTCAAAGTCAGTTGAAGTTGCCTGGACTCCATACAGCTAGAGATTTGCTACCAATTTTTCCAATTTCAATTATCTATATGGAACAGTTTTGAAATGCTTTCAGCAATAATCACAAATTTTAAAAAACACTTTTCATGACATAAATCAAAAGATAAAACTTTATACGCAAAACTTTGCATATAATTTGCAAACAGAAAAAGGGACTACATTTATTTAAAAAAATTCAGTTAATTTAGTTAATTTACTGTGGGCCAGATTCTGATGCCCTCACTCTCTGAGTAATCCCATTGAAACCAATGGGACTAATTGCAAACTACTCAACATGAGTAAGGGCATCAGAATCTGGCCCCTAGAAAACTAATAAAATTAATTCTTTTTACAAAGTAAATCAGTTCATTTGTCTGTTCGTGAATCATCTCCAAACATATTTGAATTTTTATGAACTTGCTCACTATTGTGAAATCATTGAATGATTGGCTTTCCAATGAAATTTTTATTAACAAAAAATGAGCTTATGTTCACAGAATGCAAATATGTGCACTTTAGAAACAAAATTATTGCCCAAGTGAATTTGCAGTTTTCATTCAAGCAACCGTTTGCCAATGATTTTTTTTTTTATTTTTTTTTTTTGCATTTTCAGCCAACTCTAACATTAAAAGTTGGTTCTGGTACTTGGTGCAAAGTGGCAGAAATGTGAAATGTGAGATCCAAATGTGGCATATGAATGCAGAAGCTAAATCCCTACAAGACTTTAAGATTTAGTGACATTTGCTTCAAGGGTTTACAGGATTAAAATCAGTGAAATGTGCTTATGCCCAGTGACTGATTCATTTATTGAAGTGTTCCTTTAAAGGTATTAGGCTAATTAGAATTGCCAAAGGACTTTAGAAACTATTGAAGTTATGTGACATTCATGAAATGCAGACGGGAGTAATTTAAGTAAAGGCATGCTATTAATAGAGAGCTATAAAGTGAAGAAGGGTCACCCTAAGTTGTCTCTGAATGGACTGGCTTTCACTGCATGGGGAAATACAGCTTCTATTGAGGAGCTAGTTCTGGGGTCGGCAACCTTTCAGAAGTGCTGTGCCGAGTCTTAATTTATTCACTCTAATTTAAGGTTTCACGTGCCAGTAATACATTTTAACCTTTTTAGAAGGTCTCTTTCTATAAGTCTATAATATATAACTAAACAATTGTTGTATGTAAAGTAAATAAAGTTTTAAAAATGTTTAAGAAGCTTCATTTAAAATTAAATTAAAATGCAGAGCCCCCCGGACTGGTAGCCAGGATCCGGTCAGTGTGAGTGCCACTCAAAATCAGCTCGTGTGCCGTCTTTGGCACGTGTGCCATAGACTGCCTATCCCTGTACTAGTTAAACAAATGCTCTGATGAAATTTTCAGTCAAATTGGAGCAACTCCTTAATAGAAGGAATAATTTAAATAAAGGAGAAATTTAAATATAAAGAAGCAGATTTCAGATACCAAATCTCTTTCTTGGTTTCCAGCATCTGAATGGATTAATTTTATTTGTCGATGTGGCCTGATTCACTAATTTCTTTCAACCTTTGTGTCATCATTTACACTAGTACAAAGTGAGTGTAAAAATATGAGACTATTCTGATATAGTAACATGTTACACCTACTTTTGCACTGGTGTAAATGACTGCACAAGGGCAGGGCATTAGAGAATCAGGCCTATTAAATGTGGTGGCTAAGAAGTTCTTCTGACTTTGAATACTTAGTTATCTTTTTGATTTAGGCCTTTTGAGTGTTAGTTAAATAGCTGGAGGGCCTGATTATCATTTACACTAAGGCTTTTTGAGACTGCTGTGGCTGTGTAAGGGGCCCTGAAAGTGGTCAGTCGGAGCAGTGTAAATGAAGGGCTGTAGTAAATGAGAATCTTATCAAGAGGCTTTAAAATTCTTTTAAAATACCCTTGGAAGGGATGACTTCCTGGAATGTCTTTTCAAGACACTAAATTACTGTTTCTTGCAGTATGTCATTGCTGCCATCCTTAGATAATATTCTGGAAATGGTTTTGAGGAAAATAATGAGTCTTCATAGGTGTGGGGAAAGGGATTAATCCTACAAGTAGATAAACAGTTCCTGAGAAGGGCTGAGCACCACAACCCTTGATTTCAGTGGAATTTGTATGTACTCCTTAGCTCTCAGGAGGCACCTAGTACCTTGTAGGATTAAACTCCAAAACATTATATTTATCCACAGTACAGATTTAGCTTCAGCCTTCTTTTTGAGCTACTTACATATGCTTAACAGGATGGCCAAGACATTAATAAATTGTATTATTAACTACCGTTAACCCAAGGAAATGCATGTATCAGGTAGAGCAAAGCACGTTGACACATGCCTAATTTTAAGCACATCAATAGTCCTTTTGATTTCAGCGGGACTATTCGTATGCTTAAAGTTAAGCCTGTGCTTAAAGTCTTTGCTGGCCAGGGTCAGAATGTTTGTTTGTTTGCTATGTATGTAAGGGCATGGTCCTGCAGTCCTTGTGACTGCAAAACTCATTTACTTACATCAGAGATATGTTCATACTACTAGCCATCACTACATTGAGTCTGAAGGCTTTTGAAATGCTTGGCTGTGTGCGTGCAGAACTAATTTCCCACATGTTGTGTTAGTAAGTTGTTCCAGTTTGAAGATGCACTGCTGTCTTCTTAAAATTTTATATTGAAGTTAGATGTTAAGAATTCCTAGGCCTGACTTTCACGCCATCACATTAAATTCATGCCTGTTGTTGTGCTACTGTAATCAATGGCATTAACTCAAAGTAAAACTAGCATAATAGAGTGGAAAATCAAGGCCCTCCATTTGTAATTAATGTTTTATTTCACTTTAACAATCATTTCTCTCTCTCTTTTTTTTTAGATGCATTAAACCACAACTAAAATCTTTTGCACTTGGTATTTATACCTTGGCAATAAGAGTTCTTGGTAAGTTTGGTTCTACACTTAATCTTATTTGGATACATTGTAGTACTGTTCTTATTAACTGCTTATGTCAGCAGTGACCTAGAATGTTGTCTAGAATTAATTTTAGCTGCCACGTACATATTAAATGGTAAAAATATGACAAATATTAGGAGAACTGTGAGAGAATTTGTATTCTGTGAAACCTGTAAAAAAATTCCATTTATTATAAAAATGTTAACAAATATTGAAAGAATACACAAAGGCAACAAGGAAACAGCAGTATTATTTCTAGAGCTGTTGTTTTTCATAGAACATTAAACCATATCTGAATTTCCTCTCCCTAACCTAGTTATTCAGAGTCACTATAGCGATTGTCATGGTATAATGACTAGAACAGAATAGAATAGGGCCTCCGTTTCTGCTCAGTCTTTACTCAGACATATTTTCATTGACTTCAGTGAGAATTTGCCTAAATACAGGCCACTGATGTCAAGGGCAGATTTAAAGTCTTTCTACTGGCTTCAGTGGGCATTAGGGCTTGATCATATATCCTTTGCTCACATTAAACACCCACTAAAGTCAATGGGAGAGTTAAGTGTGCAAGGAATGCAGGATCTGACTGCTTACTTAAGGAACTGATATGACTGTCTCACATCAGCCTAATATATATAATCAAGTTGTTGTTATTATGAGGAGAGATTAATAAGACTGGAACTTTTCAGCTTGGAAAAGAGATGATTAAGGGGGGGATATGCTAGAGGTCTATAAAATCATGACAGGTATGGAGAAAGTAAATAAGAAAGTGTTATTTACTCCTTCTCATAACTCAAGAACTAGGGGTCACCAAATGAAATTAATAGGCAGCAGGTTTAAAACAAACAAAAGGAAGTATTTCTTCACAGAACGTACAGTCAACCTGTGGAACTCTTTGCCAGAGGATGTTGTGAAGGCCAAGACTATAACAGAGTTCAGAAAAGAACTGGATACATTCATAGAGGATAGGTCCATCAATGGCTATTAGCCAGGATGGGCAGGGATCGTGTTTCTAGCCTGTGTTTGCCAGAAGCTGGGAATGGGTGACAGGAGATGGATCTCTTGATGATTATCTGCTCTGTTCATTCCCTCTGAAGCACCTGGCACTGGCCACTGTTGGAGACAGGATACTGAGCAAGATGGGGCTTTGGTCTGACCTTGTATGGCCATTCTTATGTTCTTATTATTGTGTATCATATTGTTAATAAATATATAAAATTAATAATATTTTATGCAAAAATCACATTAATGTTCTTTGTTTAATACTTACAGCAGGAGTCCCAGCCCCTGTGTATTTTGGAGTGTCAATAGACACCACATGCTTGAAATGGGGAAGCAAAAGGTGTGGGGGAAGAGGAGCGTGTAGGCTATATGATTCTAATGCATTTAGGTAAGAGATTTGGTGAATTCATTCTTTCACCTCACAGATTTTAATTATGTTTACACACTGAGGGCTAGAGCTGATAGAAAATTACCGGTCAAAACGTTTTTGGATGGACAGTTGGGTTTTAAATTCAACAAAAATGATCATGGAAGGTATCTGCTTTTCTTGAAAGTAAAACCCCAAAACCAGAAAAATGGAGGGGGGGAAATGATGGAAAACCAAAAATCTTATGGTTTTGGGCTATTTGGGGCTGAAACTTTTCAGTTTGGTGCACTTTGTGACAGATATTTATTCAGTTCCCCCTCCTTTTTATAGAAAGTTTAAATTTTCTGCAGAAACATCTCTCCACCCCCAGTTCTTTTTGCTTACTAGCTCTAGTGCAGACCAGATTGTGGTAGCTAATTGCTGCTGCACATGGAGACAATACAGAGCTGGATCAGAACAAGGCATTATGGTCAGGGAGCCACAAAAGGCTGTAACAAGGTGCGCTAGCTCTTTAAGGACCAGCCTAGGTTCAGGATAGTTACTGATTTCTTCCCAGGACAGAGACATTCTCACAGATGTTCTATGGAACAACATCTAGAGACTAGAACAGTGAGACATGCTGGGAAATGGGGTTGGTAAAAAAGAGACTTGGAGGAAGCAGGGCTGCTGGTAGATCTCGCCACTGAGGAGACAAGAAGTTAGGACAGGAATAAGTCCTGGTTTGAATAGTCCTATGGAAAGAAATAGAATGATTAGGAACCTGGCAGGACTCCATTTTCATTTGGGGACTCCAGGTGTTTCTGTAACACAGTAACAAATAATTATAATAGTTCATAATTATTAATAATAAATGCCTGCATCACAGAAATGCCAGTCTTGGCGGTATCTCTGATGAAACTGCCCAGGCTTGAATTGACTGCTGAAGAGATGTAAACATTACTCTCCCACTGAAGGACATTGGTAGGTTCACTGTGTGGGAAGCTCATACTGCCACTGCCTATGCTGTACCTGATATATGGCTAAAACTCAGGGTGTTAAACAAACACACACCATATTCATTCAGTTTTACCAATTTTATCGGAATTATAAATGACTCCATTTTGCAGAGTTCTTTCAGATGTATCTGAGGCATTAATTTTGTATTATCTTAATGGAAGATTGATTGGGGTTCTTCTTTTATAGATACATATATTTGGGATTAACCGTGGTCTTGGGCACCATGTCCATTTTCTTGAGTATTGCGGTCCTTTTCATCTTAAAGAAAAGGTATGTTCCACAAGATGAAAACATCACAGCCAATGGAGGGAGAGGAATGGTCTCAGTACAAAACAGGAAAGATAATTTTGTCAATAGTGACTATTTAATTCAGACAACCTACTGGCCAGAAAAGGAAACTCGACTTTAGGAAAATGGATTTTTTCAGGGGGATTTTGACCAGCAGGGGGAGTTCCGTACAGAAACCCGTCATAAGTGAACATGTTTTAGTGGGTGGATGTAATTGAGCATCCATTTTGAAAATGTTCCCCTTTATCCAACTTTGACTGTAAATACCAAAAATCATCTTAGAATGCGTATAGGTCTGAAAATACAGTTCAACATTTGTCTTAAAAATATGGGGTGAAATTCACTCTTCTCCACACAAAGCCCAGGTACCAGACTCTTTGCAGGGAATTAAGTGGGCGTTCTGGAGATGCCGTTCACTTCTTAACCTGAAGGCAGGCAGTATGGCTGCCGCAGAGTTCCTCCTCAGCAACTCTTCTGGTTTTCAGCTGGAATAGGAGTTGCTGCCCCTTTGTGTGAGGGGCAAGGGGTGGCCTGGAACCTATGGCCCAATCTTAGTGATCTCTTCCACATTGACCTATAAGGAATGGGCCTAGAAATACGCTTCATGGTACACAAGGGACATAGAGACCCCCTTCCACGGATGCTTGTCAATAAATGCCCCATACAACCCAACTGAAACAGTTAAGTGGTGTCTTGGGCTTTCTGTGAGGCTCTCTATACCAGGTAAATTCCATCCATGATGTTTTGACCATTCAGTGTTGTGGTTAGGAATTGCTTCTCAAATTTACTCACACAACCTCTGTTAAATCATGGCATCAATAACAAAAAAGTTGTCACTAGTAAAACCACTACATTGTGGTTTCCTCTGACTCTGCCAAAGGAAATTTGAATTAAAGATACAGCTATTCTATGTTTTAAATGGTTTCTAACTGTTTGCTAACACTCAATAACTGTATAATTCCATACCTTTTTTATACAATGTAATAAGCAAGATGATATAACATATACCTGTTTAAAAAACAATGACAAGACCCTTTGGGAATAATAAAATAAATCCTAAGAGCAGCAGTCTTTATTTCCTTTTATTTACGTGTTTTAATTTATTTAATTCATCAGAGCAGAAATGTGGCAAAGCATCTAGATTGAAGTTTTTTCTTGGTTTTGGTTATATTTGTTCTTTGATATGTTTATGAGTAAGGAGAACTGGATGAATGTTAATATCCGTGTTAACCATGGAACAAGGTACTCTGACGAGTTTACTGAAAACTCCAGTCAATATCCTTCAAAGGAATAAATGACTTTAGAGTGCCAAGTGACAGATATTCGTTAGCTCTGGGTTATATTATTTGCAACATAAGCTCACATCACATGACTGTAAATCACATGGGAACTGAGTCTCAAGGGCAAATCTGTTAGATTAGAGTGGTACCCTGGCTGGTCAGATTTTACTTCTGAGGGCATTCTGTGCCAAAAAAATTAAAATTCTGTGCACAGTATTTTAAAATTCTGAAAGTTTTATTTGTCAATAAATAAATGCAGAGGCTCCAGCATGGCAGTGGGGAGCACAGGCCTCTGGCTGCATGAAGGTGGGGATCACCCTGCAGCCTCCCCACCCCCGGGACATGGACTCCATGGTGAGGGTGCACGTGACCCTGACCTAGCACAAGGTCTGGGCCTGCACCAGGAGCACCAGGTATGGGGCAGGCAGGCTCAGCCAGGCAGGATCCAAGTGTGGAGTGGTTCAGTGCGGACAGATCCAGGTCAGGGGGGTGAGAGGATTCTGTGTGGGACAATCTGGGTGCAGGCAGCTCAGTGGGGGATCTAGGTGTGGGGGGGATCTGGATGCACAGAGGCTCATTGGGGGGGTTCCAGGTGTGGGGGCAATGGGACTCTGCAGGGGGCCTTCCAGATGAAGGTTGTTGGGGCTCAGCAGGGGAATCTGGTTGTGAGGGTCTCAGTGGGAGTGTCTGGGTGCTGGGGGAGTGGGGCTTGGTGGAGTGGGGATCTGGGTGCAGCTAGTTGGCGGTCAATGGCATGAGGATCTGGATGTGGGGGCTCAGGGAGGTGCAGGGGCAGGGGCTCATCAGGATGGGGATTTGAATGCAGGGAGCTCAGTGGGAGGCGGTCTGGGTGCAGGGAGGCTGTAGATACAGGGGTTGAAGTTCAGTGGGGTGGGGTTTGGGGTATGAAGGGCTAGGGGGGTTCTGGGTGCATGGAGTAAGGCTTGGTGTGAGGGTCTGGGTATAGGAGGTCCAGATGCATGGGGGTTGGGCGGATGGGGGAGCAGCTCCCTGTACAGTGATCCCCTTCTCTCCCCGCAGCTGAGGAGCAATGGGGGCAGGAAGCAGGGGAGGATGCAGAGATTCCTGCAGCTGGGGAAGGTTTCTGGAGGTGGGTCTGACACAGCCCCAGCCAGTCTTTGCAGGGGAAGAGGAAGTCCCGTCCTCTCCTGCTTCCAGCCCAGTTGGGATTAGCATCTGATGCCGGCTCAGAGTAGGAGCCACTGGCTGGGGTGTCCCCAGCCCTGCGGTGATTTACCTCTCCGCCGGCTGCTCTGGGTGCCTGAAACAATGAACCTGCACAGCTAGGGACTGGTGCGTGATTGCTTTTGCAGATTCCCTTTGCTTACCTGTCAGAAAGTCATTTTTCGGTGTGGAAGCAAAGAAATCTGTGGGGGACGTGAATTCTGCTCACACGCAGTGGCGCAGAATTCCCCCAGGAGTAAGATTTACAGTTTGAAGTTATCTAGTCCACTCTAGTTATCAAAGAACTGTGAAGGCTTCTATTATTTATTATCATTTAATATTTGTATTACCTAGGCCTCAGTAAGGAAGAGGGTCTCATTGTGCTAACAAACATGAAAACACAGTTCTGCCACAAAACATCTAAGAAGCCATGTGACACACAAAGGTTGAGGGAAAAGGATGAAATCAAAACATGAACCAGGCCAAATCTTGCAAACTCCTGTGCTTTTGCAGATTAAGATCCTTGGACTTTGTGGGTCCCAAACTCATGCAAGTTGAAGCTTGGCTCATTGCCAGTTGAATGCAGGTCAGGTCTTGACTCAATCCCAGACTCAGAAATGTCAGGCATTGACATATTGCTGTCTTCAGGCCAACACATTCCCAGATTTAGGCCAGAAATTTAAGGATAATTCAAATACATTGACGCAGTCTCGAACTTCAGTGGTAGATGGGACTGGACAGGACAAGAATTTTCAAGAAAAATAAAGTGCATCATATCCTTCTGATTCCAAAAGAGAAAGTCAAACCATCTATACCAATGCCCATAGTTTGTGGATGGTTTTCTATGTGGCTTGTATCCTGTTCACCTGAAATTTGAAATGAGGGGTGCTATAAGAGGCCTTTAGGTTTGTTTGGGACAACACTTACTTTCAGTAAGGTTAAAAAAAAATCACACCTTTCAGTGACGGCAGAAGAATATTTTCAGTTACCAAGTAGATATGATTGTTTCCATTGGAGAAACTATTGCGAAGTATCACATGGTCAATAGCAGATTCCTACTATCAGAGGTCATCTAGTTAGGTAGATAGCTAAGGATGACTTGAGATGTGCAGTCTCTATTGGTTGTACCAAAAGACCAAAGGGTAATCAGGAATTCTGCCTCAATAAGTCTTTTTAAAAGAAAGAGTTCTGAAGTGTTCTTAACAGAATGCCATTGCCTAAAATAAATCTACAGATGACATTTTATGGCAAAGATTACCCCAATTTAGAAACTTGTTTTTTAGAAATACAGATTTTGTAGTGATTTACTCTCCGCACCACTAGCACCATGTAAGTATCAATGTGAGCCATACATATTTCTCACACATGCCTTTTGAACTATGCTCTCTTAATAGGTTTTTTTTTATCCATATGCCAGGGTTACAGTATATTCATGAGGGATAATTTGTGACTGTGTTCTGTAACTCAGAAATAAAAGAGGGCCTGGTCATGGTTTTATGTAAAATTAGCTATTTTGTAGAGGCCATGTTAAATCTAACACTCATCCTTGGGTGCAGGCGGACAGCCACAACAATCATGATCCAGGTTTCCACAGGTATGATTTGGAGAACAAAAGAAATCCTAGCAATTGTATCAATCCGTTACCAGCTAGGGATGGTAAAATTGCCACTATTGATGCAGAAAAGGCAAAAGTATTCAATAAATATGTCCGTTTTGTATTTGGGAAGAAGCTGGGCTCTAGGCTTACAATGGTAATGAAATACTTTCTATTCCAGGGGTGCGCAAACTATTGCCCAGG
The DNA here is from genome assembly GCF_016161935.1 of Mauremys reevesii. NCBI lineage: Eukaryota > Metazoa > Chordata > Testudines > Geoemydidae > Mauremys > Mauremys reevesii. The sequence goes on along the minus strand of NC_052623.1, from coordinate 243,500,899 downwards.
GGACACATCCGTCCCTTCAGACATTTTAATCCAGCCCTTGAGCTCCTGCTAGGGAGCAGGGTCCAGGGCTTGCCCTGCTCCGGCGCTCCAGCCGGGAGCGGGGTCAGGGGCTTGCCCCGCTCTGCGTGTGCTGTGGCTCCGCACGATTCCTGGAAGCAGCAGCATGTCCCCCATCCAGCTCCTATACATAGGGGCATCCAGGGGGCTCCACACGCTGCCCCCGCCCCAATCACCGCCTCCACAGCTCTCATTGGCAGGGCCTCCACGTAGGAGCCGGAGAGGGGACATGTCACTGCTTCCAGGAGCTGCTTGAGGTAACTGCCAACCAGAGCCTGACCCCGTCCTGCGCTCCATCCCCCAGCCCTGATCCCCCTCCTACCCTCCAAACCACTTGGTCCTAGGCCACAGTATCCTCCTGCACCCCCAACCCCTCATCTCTAGCCCCAGCCAGAGCCACATCACCTTTTGCACCCCAACCCCCTGCCCAGCCTGGAGCCCCTTCCTGCACCTTGAACTCCTCATTTCTGGCTCCACCCCATAGCCCTCACCCCCTCCCACACTCCAACCCCCAATTTCTTGAGCATTCATGGCCCACCATACTATTTCCATACCCAGATGTGGCCCTTGGGCCAAAAAGTTTGCCCAACCCTGTTCTATTTACAGGCTGCTAAACAGCAACTGCTAAATCTAAACATTTTCAGAGGTGCAGGACTACATAACTTGCACCCAAGAATTTTAAAAGCATTGGCTGGGTAGCTCTCTGAGCCATTGATGTTGATATTTAACAAATCTTGGAATTCTGAAGGACTTGGGTGAGAGAGGAGAGAGAACTTATGTTGTGTTTAGTATCAGAGGGGTAGCCGTGTTAGTCTGGTTCTGTAGAAGCAGCAAAGAATCCTGTGGCACCTTATAGACTAACAGACGTTTTGCAGCATGAGCTTTCGTGGGTGATACCCACTTCTTCGGATGCAAGCTGCTTGCATCCGAAGAAGTGGGTATTCACCCACGAAAGCTCATGCTGCAAAACGTCTGTTAGTTTATAAGGTGCCACAGGATTCTTTGCTGCTTCTATGTTGTGTTTATATTTTTAAAAGGGGAAATGTGATGACCTGGGTAACTATAGGCCAGTGATTTTGATGTTGACACCCCAGGCAAAATCATGGAAAATTGATACAGCATAATTAATACCAGCCACCATGCTTTTATAAAAAATAGGTCTTGTCTGATAAATCTTGATATTGGTTTTTGATGATATTATACATATGGTTGACAAAAGTAACTTTTAACATAATATACTTCTGTAACACGTGTGATTTAGTACTGCATGACATATGATCTTAAAAAACATTACACAAAATCAGTCCAGCACATATTGGACTAAAATCTGACTGAATGAAGAATTTCAAAAAGTAATTGTAAACAGGGAATGATCATCTCCTGGCACGTATCTAGTGAGGTCCTGCTGGAAGGTGGTCTTTGGCCAGTGCTATTCAAATAATTGTTAAAGATCATTGCTAATAATGTTTGTAGATGCCCTAAGAATTGGTGGAGCACTAAATAATTATAAGGACAGTTGAGTTCTATGGAGTGATCTGGATTGTTCAGTAATCTGAGCTCACTTGAACAATATGCATATTAACACAGTGTGACAAAGTTCCTCCTCTACCTTGGTGGGTCCTGCGCTTATTGGCAGATTTTCTCACCTCAGTGATCTCCCCCTCTGGTGGAACCCACAGTCTGGGTCAACTTCTCCTGTGTCTGATCAGGAGTTGGGAGGTTTGGAGGGAACCTGGGCCCGCCCTCTACTCCAGATTCCAGCCCAGGGCCCTGTGGATTGCAGCTGTCTATAGTGCCTCCTGTAACAGCTGCGCAACAGCTACAACTCCCTGGGCTACTTCCCCATGGCCTCCTCCAAACACCTTCTTTATCCTCACCACAGGACCTTCCTCCTGGTGTTTGATAACACTTGTACTCCTTAGTCCTCCAGCAGCACACCCTCTCACTCCCAGCTCCTCACACACACACCACAAACTGAAGTGAGCTCCTTTTTAAACCCAGGTGCCCTGATTAGCCTGCCTTGATTGGCTGCAGGTGTTCTAATCAGCCTGTCTGCCTTAATTGGTTCTAGCAGGTTCCTGATTACTCTAGTGCAGCCCCTGCTCTGGTCACTCAGGGAACAGAAAACTACTCATCCAGTGACCGGTATATTTGCCGTCTACCAGACTCCTGTACCCCACTGGTTTGGGTCTCTCACAACAGCTAAAAGCAAGGGCTAGGAACCAAGAATGTAGGTCACACTTATAGGAGGTAGTGACTGTATTGTGGAAAACAGTGACTCAGAAAAGGACTCAGGTGTCATGGTGAATAATCAACTGACCATGCGCTCACAGTGTGATGTGGTGACTTGGACAACAAATGCAATCCTTGGATGCAGAAACGGGGGAATATTGACTAGAAATAAAAAGGTGGTGTTACCACTGTATGTGACAATAGTGAGACCATTACTGAAATATTGTGTCAAGTTGTGGGGTGCATACTTTAAAAAGGATGTTTACAAATTGGAAATGGTTTAGAAAAGAGCTACAAGAATTAGTCTAGGTCTGAAAAAAATCTGCCAGACAGTGAGACACTAAAGAAGCTCAATCAATTTAGTTTATCAAAGAGAAGGTTAAGATGCAACTTGATCGTGCCCTCTAAATACCTTTGTGGGGAGAAAAATTCTGATGCGAGAGGGTTATTTAATCCATCAGACAAAGGCATAGCAAGATCCAGTGGCTGGACGATGAGGCTGAACAAATTCAAACTGGGAATCAGGCACAATTTTTTAAAAAAATAATTAATTAATTTTACAGTGTGAGTAATTAACCGTTGGACTAAGTGATTTAGGGATGTGGTAGATCAGGGGTAGGCAACCTATGTCACGGGTGCCGAAGGCGGCACACGAGCTGATTTTCATCGGCACTCACGCTGCCTGGGTCCTGGCCACCGGTCTGGGGGGGCTCTACATTTTAATTTAATTTTAAATGAAGCTTCTTAAACATTTTTAAAACCTTATTTACTTTACATACAACAGTTTAGTTATATATTATAGACTTATAGAAAGAGACCTTCTAAAAATGATAAAATGTATAACTGGCACGTGAACCCTTAAATTGGAGTGAATAAATGAAGACTCGGCACGCCAATTCTGAAAGGTTGCCAACCCCTGTGGTAGATTTTCCATCGCTTGATGTCTTTAAATTGAGACGGGATGTCTCTCTAAAAGATAACCTCTAGCATAAGCTGAAGTTATGGGCTTGATAAAGGAGTCACTTAGTGAAATACCATGGCCTGTTTTATGCAAGAGGTCAGACTATATGATTATAATGGTCCCTCCAGGCTTTTAAATCTCTGGATGATATCCTGGACTTATTGAAGTTAGTGGGAGTTTTGCCATTCACTTCAAGGGGGCCAGGAATTCACCCTCTGATTCTACTGTCCAGTGCTGTTATGCTAAGATGACATGGCGTGAATTTAGGTCCTGATCCTACAAAATGCTCAGCGCTGTTAACCTGCAATAACTATATAACTATATATATATATAATTTCTCTGTACTGAGGTGCTGAGAGATATTGGGTACAAAGAATGAGAATCTGACTCTGTGTTGCTATGTAGGTGGGAAGTAGCTTTCATTACTGGCAACTCACTGAATTTTAAATAGGAGGCTGGAGATATATATTTTATTAAGAAAAATGTCTTGATGCCCCAGCCTCCTCCTCCCCATAGAGATGCATGATAAAATCAATGAGCTAAATTCGTCCCTCGAATCACTCTGCTGACTGTCTAACAAGGCAGTCACTGAAACAATTTGTGTGGGAAAGGCACCAAAATCACAGCAACACCAAAATGTTTCTGAAATGAATATAATCATATTGTGAAGCTTTCTGAGAAGTCTCTTAATTGTTTAACCTTTTCTTACTTCTATGTTATCCAGTTTCTGAGTTTGTTTCTGACAGCCAGATTCTAACTTTAAGAGCATCAACCAGTCAGTACAGATGGAGATTTGACTTCCCTGCATGAGTTAACTTTTAGGGCTCAATGGATCCTTTGTTTAAGGATTAGTGGTCGGCAAATAAAAATGGTTTCAAACCAGAGCTGCTTAGTTCAGTGTTCTCTTGTTGCCTGACTACAGATGACTATTGCTACGCTACCAGTTACCAACGGCTATTGGTAGCTACTTCCACTGGCAGGAGTCTGTTGCCACCTTCTGGTTGGAGGATTCTGCAAACAGCTACTGCTATAAATGTGACTGCTAGTGTGGTTTTTCTAGTGTGCTCATGCTGCAGGTATAATCAGATGTTGCTAACATCTCAGTTTTAAGATTATGGTGATTTTGTTGCCACATGCCAATTATTTCCCTTAACATATGTAAACTGTGATTTTTGCAGGAGGCTTGGGGTGAGGGGAAAGGCTGAGACATATTTTTTGTCAAGGGTGGGAATCATATAATATTTGGTTATACCATAGTGCTTTCCATTTCTCCATTTTAATAATAATGGATCATGCTCAAAACTTCTCGCTCAGGTAGGCATTTCAAAGCCTGGCTGCTTGGACAGATGTTTTGGACCTAGATAACAGAATAAAATATAAGTAACTTAGTTTTACATTAAGAAACTTCATGGGATTTCCCCTAGCCATGTATAAAATAGGAGAAAGGGGGGGTTGTTGTTGGGCCTTTCATTTCAGAACAAATGGTAGTTTTTTAATGTACAGAGGACCAGGCACATTTTTTAGACCAATTGCGTTGGAAGCATTTATTAATATGAGGTAACCAAGGAAATACTCTTTCTCCACTCAAAAAACAAACAAACAAAAATCCACCACAAAAAAAAATGAATTTGTTTCCTCAAAAGGCTCAATAATTTCCCATCTAGAGAATGTATTACACTCTGTCCATAGCTTCATAAGTGTTGTGTTTCCTACACCGCGTGGAGTTTAAAGAAAAAAATCACTGGTTGTTGATAATGAAGTGGGAGACCAAGTCCAATGGTAAAAGATTGACATTAGAGACCTGCAGGTGGAAGACTCCACCTTCTTATGGGGCAACATAAAAGAAAAGGAAATACTGAGCTGTGAATATGTCACAATGCCTTTAGGAAAAGCACTGGAGTCAATGGCATGTCTGAAGAACTGGGCGGGGGTGGGAGGTGGGGGAAGACGGAGGGTCCTGTGGATGCGCTGTGAGGAGTTTGTATTATGTAGCACTAGTGCCTTTTTGTTCACACCAACAGAAACTCTCCCACCCTGCAATAAATAATGAGGTTCCAGATGTAATGAGGTCTCAAATCTTCTAGATTGTTGGAGCAGGCCAACTGCTTTAAGAGAAACATGCAGAAGCGGGAAGGTTAATCCCTCATGCCCAATTGTGAACACCAGCATCAACACATGAATAAGGACCACCCCTTGGAAGAGAGGAAGAAACCATATCTCCACCAGACCAAGAATCAGGGCCTTTTGCATGTGTTTAGGGCCCATTTGTCTAAATTGTGAGCCCAGGCTTAAATCCATTGATTTCAATGGACATGCTTAGGTGCTTATTTAAATCAGTGCCTAAGCTGCATGGAGATAACATGAAATTTACCTCAGGGATGAAATGGCAACACACTATCACATCTTTTCTCTGTCACTGTAACGAAAGCTCCCCTGAACTAATGGCTGATGTGGAGATATTGATGTGGAGATAGCTACCTGTGGTTCTGCACAGAAAGCTAAAGATATAAAAATAGACTAAAATACTGAGCAGAATCACAATCTTTCTCTGGGACTGCAATGGAAATCAGTAAAGAGTTCTGCGATGGAGAAAAGTAGTCGAGGTTGAGTTTCTGAGAGTACCACTCATGAAGTCCCCCCGCGCCTTAATTTTACCACCTTTCGTGGGCTTCTAAATATATTACACAAACCTTCCAAGCTTCACTTTTCTCCTTTCATTAATGCTTTTGAATTGACCTGCTGTGCGGCTCCTCTACAGGCCTCTCTCTCCCTTTTCCTGGATGGTATATCTTGCACTACAGGCACTAAAGTTGTATTTAAAAGCAATGCCTGTAACTCTGGTTGGGAAGATAACATTCAAAATGAGAAGTGTATGTAAACTGGTACAGTCAGTCACTTTGAAAGCCTGAAACGAGAGGTGTGAACTGCCATCTCAAAGGGATGTTAAAGGCAAAGCCTAACTATAATAATCTAAATGTCAATGTAGTTAATGATGTCAGCAGGTCAAAGAAGAACCATGCTCACTTTATTAAGGTCTACATAAGCTGTGTGTGGGATCTCATTTAGGTGTTATAAATAGGTGGAGATTAGATGTAGATACAAACTGCATGCATTAAAACCAACAATCTCGCCTCTGTTTCGGCTAAAATTCTTTCTGGCAAGCAGGCCCCATCTACTACAGGAGCACCTGTCAAATCAAAGGTCGTGCTGGTCTTCATATCCTTGAAATGGACCAGATTATTGGAAGGGGTAAGCTGGTGAAGATCTGCTCCAAAGAGACTATACACACACTTAAGATAACCTAAATATACCACCTTTCTGGGTTTGCCAGCACTGTTAACAGCACTGAAACACAAACCTAAACATTCTCCTCAGCATGACAGTTCCTTGTTTTCTTGTCCCTGCGCCTAGCGACATCCATTTTACTGTCTTATATTCCTTGACTGGAGTTGATAGGGCCCAGAAGACCTGATAGCAGCACATGTCAGCAAAATATATTTCATCAGAGCTAGAAAACTACAGAAAGCAGTTAAATACAATAGACCAGGGGTAGGCAACCTATGGCACAAGTACCGAAGGCAGCACACAAGCTGATTTTCAGTGGCATTCACACTGCCTGGGTCCTGGCCACCGGTCCGGGGGGCTCTGCATTTTAATTTAATTTTAAATGAAGCTTCTTAAACATTTTAAAAACCTTATTTACTTTACATACAACAGTAGTTTAGTTATATATTATAGACCTATAGAAAGAGACCTTCTAAAAAGGTTAAAATGTATTACTGGCACGCGAAACCTTAATTTAGAGTGAATAAATGAAGACTCGGCTCACCACTTCTGAAAGGTTGCTGACCCCTGCAATAGACAGACCCAACACTGTATGCTGTCAGACTGCCTCAGGGCTGAAGTAACATTCAGAATCCTAGTCTTTGAAAAGAAATTAAAACCTTTTCTTTCTTTCCTTCCCCCCGCCCCCTTTTTTTTTAGTTGACAACTAGATTGAGATTGGATCATCCATTATGTAAAGGCAAGAGATGTACTCTTCTGTCTCAGGAAAATGGGAGCTTCACAAAACAGTTTACAAATGCAGAATTCCATCCTAAGCATGTTCTACCTATGTTATTTAAATTTTGTAGTATGCATGTATTTTGGGACTGAGAAAAGAAGATGGAACTGGTCAGAGAGCGCGGATTAAAGCAATGTTCCTAAACTGTAGTTTCTATTTGCCTAGTAAAATGACCATGTCGGAAAGTTAATGAGTCTGCTGATAAAGATCAGAACATCCTTGTTTAAGGAGAGGATCCACTGTTTTTCAACTATTTAAGTGATGGGGTAGCAGCTGCTGTGCTGGATACGTAATCTAGGTAGGCACTTTTTAAATTTTATTTTTATTTCCCTTTGAATTTCGGATTAGACATTTAGGATAAATCTTTGTTTAAAAGATCCTTTGATTAAGTACAATGCTAGCCATTAAAATATTAACATTTACTGGTTGAAGATAATTAGCATTACCATGGCATTAGTGGTATTTCTGATGCTAAATTGTACCTGTGAACGCCAATTACTTTCACACAGTAAATGTCAATAATTTAATGATGACCACTGTAAGTACATGATATGTAGATATAGCTATAGTTTACATACACATAAATAAATTTTGGGAAGGAGTATACTGTTGTCATTAAAAAGTCCATTATATAGATACAGATATATAGATGATATAGAAATCACTATGTATTCCATGAGTAATGCAAGCAGGACTTAGCCCTGCATAGTATTCAAAACTAATTAAAAATATTATTAATTCTTCATATTCTGGAAGCTGAGTATTAAAAAGGTATTTTTTCATTTGTTTTAGTGTATTCAGAAATCAATGAGACTATTAGTTTAGCTCCTCCGCTGGTGTAAATGGATGTGCTTCCTTTAACTTCTGGACAGAACCTGGCCAAACCCCTAATAAGTGTTTGTAGTTTCTTTGTGGAATTGTGTTTCTTTTGACATTTTGGCATTTCTCCTTCCTGTTAATTTGTAACTACTGTATTATCTTTTCAAACTAATTAAATGTTATCCAGGATAAATATACTTATTGTGATTTGATGTAAGAAAGAATGGGAAGCCAAACTGAATTCCTGAATGTTTTTATATTATTAAATGGAAAATTCAACCCCATGCAGAGAGGCAACACAGAGTGCACCACTTATGTTTCATCTAAGTCCTGAAAATGGGGCTTATGTTCTGCAGAAGCTTTGGGCCAGCCCTCTGCTCATTGGTGAATTTCATCTTATGGATATGACCGGCAAGGTGCTGAGTGTTTAATGTGATGTGGGGAAAGCTCTCAACTCCAACTGAAGAAAATGGTCCATATAGTTCAGACCCAGGAGCTTACATTGTATCCTGAGACCTGAGCCTCAATAGATGCACTTATTGAACACAAGAATGAGCTCTTTATATTTTCTTACTGTCACAAATGATATGTGCTATCAATCAGATCCTTACACAAATGTAATGGGAAATGAATCTACAGAGACAGATCTGTGAAAAACAGTGAGAACATCACTGGAACAGTGTTAATCCCCCACTGGTATCGTTTGCTTATTTTGAATTGCAGTCTAAGTGAGCTTGTTGTGTATGTACTTGGTTGTATACTTGTGCCAAATGTAAATGCTCTAGTTATTCTTCTCCGCTGCTGCCTTACTTGAAAAATGCAATTGCCATAAGGCCGTTGATCTGCTAAAATGGAGTCATGTATGCAAACAGCAATGTCTGGTGAGAGATGATGCAACTAATTTAAATGCTCCTGGGCAAATCTATTAAAGTCATCTCTCTGTGTTTCCTTTTTGGGAAAATGAACACTTTGAATCTTGTTAAAGTTGAGGAAGAGACACCTAAATGGCTATCCAAACAAATGACAAGAGCATGCATCAGGCTAGATCTTCAGCTGGTGTAATCAGCATAGCTCCATTCAGATCATTAGACTACATTTATTTATAGTGGCTGATATCCTGGCATGTTGTGTGGAAATAGATGAGATCTAATCACTTTTCATTTGAATTTTGAGTGGAATTTCTCTTAAGATGAGTTGTCTAAAAAAATGATTTTGTATGATGGTTAATGAAGAAGTACCTTACAGGTATGTGTTTAGGTCTACTCTCGGGGCCTATTATCCCCTTCGTGTACTGATCTACTCATGTTTCTGGGAATGGGAATGACATTTATTCATTGAGGCCAAGATTTTTGGGTGCAATTGAGACACCTTAAAAGAGCTTGATTTTCAGAAAGTGCTGAAAATGTGGCTCCTGCAAGATATCTCAGAATGTGCACCCAAAATCATCAATCCCTTTTGAAAATCTAAGTCTGAGATTTTTGCAGAAGAAAACAAATAATTTATAATAGTGCCTAAGGAGTAGGCTTATTAATTCTAAATGAGTGAAATTAAAAGTACAGGGCTAAGGTAACAGATTTGCTGTGAATAGCAATATGGCTGCTATTTTTTACCATATGAAATGTTTTGGTTCAGATTAATACCTGCAGCAAATTTACCTTTGGTCATTTTTCTTAACTTCATGTGGTCATGGCGCCCACCCAGCACCCAAATCCTTTGCACATGGGCTAGGGTCTGCCAAGTTCAGCAGAATGCGCATGCCAGCAGGTCTAACCCTTGGTCCCTCCACATAGCTTTTCCTGCAATGTTGACACTACCTTTTTTTCCTCCGGCCCCTTCTGTAACATCAGGAGCAAAGGTGTTTTCCATCCCCGGCCAAAAGTAGTTACCACTGCTTCTTTACTCTGCTTCTGTCTCTAAATGCTCCAGAGCATCAGGGGCTCTTGAGGACTCCATCACTGACTTGTCCAGCTACACTAAGCCAGCTGCCTCCATTGCTCCTAAAATCTTCCCAGCAACCTTTCCCCTACCTCCTGTCATCCTAGGTAGTGTATTCACTGAAGCTGTGCCATTGCAGTGTTTTAAGTGTAGACAAACTCTACGGCTTGATCCTAAACCTTTCAAGCAAATAGGAGTTTTTCCATTGACGTGAATGGGAGTCATATCAAACCAACAGGCATTTTCGAAAACTTTGCTCACAGTTCTCTGTGGTATGACCCAGGGCAGAGATACTTGCAAATGCTACTGGCTTTTCCCCAAGGGAGGGAAAGTTCAGCCAACTTTCACAAATCTGTTCCAGCTGCACTGTTGGAATTGTTGATCTCTACGCTTTTTCTTTCTTTCATCCTCAACTCTCAAGGGTACCAGGAAGAGGGAAGCAAGTTGATTTTGGTACTGTATGATTTTTGTGTTCTGGCTTGAGACTATTAGTTCTAATACTCCAATCTCCTTGTTCTATCGAAAAAAAGCACTTTGGAACTTGTTTGTTTCAAGGGATTCACTGTTTTATGGAGCTCGGTAACAGCATATGGGCATTCCTTCATGGAGCCAATTACAGGTCAGGGCCTTCTTCTATTTTCCAATTGGAGTAGTATATGCCAGCAATTGTTTTCTTTCTTTAAATAAGGTTTATGATTTGCAAATATATATGACTTCCACTAATTTTTGTGGAATAAAATATTCCCATATAGTTTTTATTAGTCACTGAGCTCTAAAATATACAACACAGCAGAGAACACAAAATGGAATATGTGCATTGCATCGCAATAAAAACAAATAAAACCTAATCCATCTAAATCTTTAATCAACAATAAACAATTCTATTGTTTTAAGGAGGGGGAAATCTTGCCCTCTCCTCCAAAGCTGCAGCATGCTCAGTGATCTGCAGCAGAACTCATGTGATTCTATGAACAGGTAGTGGAAGGAGTCAGAACATGTCTGCAGAATACTGTTTTTAAGGATTACCTGCACACCAGTGCAGAATGGGGCTTTGGTGGTATGCTGGGCTAGAGGAAGATCAGACTAATTGCCAAGCAGATCCATGACCATGTAGATCCGCTGGCCATTTCCTCTGCAAATGGGGAGTGTGGGTGTATATGCATGTGCACCTGCTGCAGCCAGGAGGCTATGAAGAGGCTTGGAAGAAGGATTCTTTTCTTCCAGCCTCTACAGAATTCCCCAGCCCAAATTCCAGTTACTCAGGCTGTATATTAGGGACAGAAATGTTTACCCCTGCATTTTAGTCTAAATAACAATTTTGTACTACTAAGTCCATATGTAAGTGTGACCTAAGAACCTCTGGATGCCAATTGGCAGAGGACTCTGGACATATAGGGGTACAGGGATCCCCTGGATCCACCAAAAGAATGTCATGTAAGATCTCTAATGCAAGCCTGTTTCACACTAGTCATCAAAACCATTGTGAGATGTATGTATGGAGAACGTGTGAGGAGTTATTTATGTACACTAAAAATTGTTCTCTAGGTCTGTAGTTAAAAACAGCTCACTCAAAGGTAGCATGTTTTGAGACTCCTCCCCAGAAAGGGGGTGGGAGACACTTATCTCCAGGGGGGACCATTGTGTATTGTATGTCATACAATAGGAGTCTATTAGCATTCTAAGTCAAAAGCAGATGGAGAACAGGTGGAGACTTAAGAAGGAAACTGACAAGGAGAGGTAAACAGAGGGGGCTAGCTTGAGGTAAACCTCAAAGGTCAGTTCTGGTATATTTGAGGATGCAAAGAGACACCCTGGTATCCTTCACCTAGGAAGCAAACTGACAATGAGTTTGCTTAGTGAAAAGGGATCTCAATCAGGCGTGGCTGGAAATGCTGGAGAGAACTTTGGGTGAGATAAACTTCTTTAGACAGGAGGATAACTTGTTAGTTACCTTTGGGCTTTAGAATGCATGTTGTGGTGATGGTTTCTGTTACCATTTGTTTCCACCTCTCACACAGGTTTTTATTTGAATCTCAATTTTTTTCTAAATACATTTCCTTCAGTTTTAATAATTGATGTCAAGTGCTGAGAGCATTACAGGAGCAGGGTGAAGGGGTGCAAGGTAAGCATGGTAAACTGTGGTACACTCTTCCTTTAGGACCAGAGGATCTGGGATTTCTGTGAGTATCCAGTGATCAGGGGCTGAATACTGCAGTGGGACACTTTCAAGGGCCTTGGGGGCTGGGGTTAATCTGTTGTCAACCTGCAAGGCAAAGACAGGGCTGATGTAGCCCAGAGCACAGCACATGAGTGGGTGACAGGCTGGTTGTGTTAGGGAACAGATGGTAACAAGGTGACTCTCCACCCTGGGTGTCCTGAGAAGCACCACTGTAACCTTCTATAAAGAAATATTTCCTTCAGTAAGCTACTGATTTTTAATGCAATTCCCCTTGCCAAATTAATGTGAAGTCTTGAATTCATTAGATATTGGAATTGGAACACAGGATAAGCCCACTACCTTTTCATGTTGTTACTGGACTTGTGCAATCCTGGTTATTTACATTCCAGCAAAGAATGTACCAAGCCTTGTGCCTCATTGAGCACACAGCATGCACAGCTATCTCAGAATTACATAACCATGGCCTACTTTGACCTTGTGTGAAATCCAGTCACTTTCTCTTGTAATTTCCTACAAGTACAACTCTAGTGTAGTGGGTACAGTGTTTGTAGCTGATGTTTCAGTAAACATGCCCGCTGTTCAGTGTTTGCTGTGACTCACCCTTTTCTTGCTTGAGACTTAAAAGCTTGCTTCCAGTTGATGCCACTTAGATGTTGGTGGCTTTCACTTTTGCCATCAGTTTCAAAAGGTCTCCTTATAACACTTTTAGCCTATGTTTTCTTTTCCCATATGGACTTAATTTTCAGTGCCCCCAGTACTTTTTGTTATATATTATAGAGATGCTTGTCTGTTGTGAGAGCACTGCTCTGTGTCTTCTTTACCAAACCCTTTGCTTGTCCCTTTGTTGTGTTTATCCTCCCCATCTCTTTCCTTTCCTATTACAACATCTCCTCTTCCACTTTCACAGTGATCATTTTTGGGGTCCAGGACATAAATAAAACCCAACTTGCAATGTTCTTTATTTTGTGGTATTCATAAAATCTTAGTACATAAGCTCTCCCCCAGCCCCCTTTAGTTCTATAAACGTTCAGCCACATTTTTGTAAGTATTCACTAATTTTGGGTGCCCAACACATGCCAGATTTTTAGCATTGCTGAGGCCCTAAAGTGCCAGTGGAATTATCTACTGGGATACCATCTCCAGAGTATCTGTTCTAGTGGGAAATGCAGATTTTCAGTACATCTGAAAATTAGGTGCAAGTTGTCTCTATTCGGAAACAATAGTGACCACTGTGAAAAATGTTAGCTATGGTGTAAATCTTTTTAGGTGAAAGTTAATTACAGATTTCTATTTCAGTATTTCTGTGGAAGAAGCCCTGGATTTATGATAATTGTCTCATGTTTTCTTGTACAAAACAGATAATCAATTCAAGATAAGAAACCATGAGAGTGGAAACTGATTCAAATGTTAATCACTCAAACCTGGAAGTGGAGCCTACCCAGACGTTGGAAGATGGAGCAATCAAACATGTACCTGTCAAAAAGAAAACTTCCTGTTGCACTGGCTTGAAGGTTCAGTGGATTACTATTATTCGTTACTGTTGTTATTTGTTGAGCATTGATAATATGTGTGTTCTTCTTCAAGGTATATAAGCAGGCATGGTTCTTGTCCCTCTATTTTTTTCCACCCAATTAATACAAGAATATTAGGAGTTTTATTTAAAAAATATACAAGCCAATAATAATAATGTATGGCTCTTTTATAGAGTTTTTCATCTGTAGAGCTCAATGTGCTCCATGAAGGAGGTCAGCATCTTTATCCCCATTTTACAGATGTGGAAATTGAAGCACCGGGAGGGATGTGATTTGCCCACAGTCACCCAGCAGAGCAGTGGCAAAGCCGGGAATTGAACTGGGTCTACTGAGTCCTTGTCCTGATAGGCAAAGTTCAAAAAGTTGGTTTGTCCAAACACTCAAGGTGTCAGGAAAATAATAATACTTAGCTCTTATTCACAGATGTCAAAGCACTTTATAAAGGAAGTAATTATCATTATCCTCATTTTACAGTAGGGGAAACTGAGGCACAGGGAGGTGAAATGACTTGCCCAAGGTCACCCAGCAGAGTGGCATAACCAGAACTAGAACCCAGATCTTCTGAGTCCTTGTCTGATGCTGTATCCCCTAGACCACACTGCCTCACTTAAATTATTTAAAGTCTTGACTAAATAGGGCTGGAAAACTAATGAGAATTTTGCTTTCTTGGTAGAGGCATAAAATATTTACCACTTCTGATTAAGCTGGAAGTACCATGAAATCAGCATTTTTTGTGGTATGATGATGTGTTTGACTTCTGCTCAGGCTAGACCCTTGGGCCAAATTTATACCTGGTGTAACTCCATTAAAGTCAATGGAGCTGCAACCAGGGATGAATTTGATCTGATCAGAGACCTGTAATAGAATTATAAAAATAAGTGAATCCAACTTTTTCAAATATTCAAAATGGCTTGGTTCAAGTTGGGGGCAAAGGTTAGCATATTCCTTATTTGAGCTGAACCAATTTTGCCACCCTTATATATCTCCAGTAGTAGTTGAACTGCTTTCAAATCTCTCATATCCCTGGGAGTCTCATTGGATCAACTTCACCACTGGCATAAGAAGGCATGGAAGTCAGTGAGTTTGTACCCACTTATCCCAGTGGTGAGTGTGGCACAGAATTTTATAGAAACTAGAATTTGATGGACACACTAACTTTAATGTTAGGGGTGAGCACAAATTTTTCAGTTACAATGAGAATCACCTTATCTTCCTATCGGACTTTGGAGTCAATTTTTTTTGGGGTGGGGGTTCAAAACAGTTCTGCTAACTTCTTGCTTGTGTGGTGAGGTTTAAAACAGTTCAATTAACTTTTTAGTTCCTACTTTCATGCTTATTTGCATTTCATGGCTTCATTCAGGACCAGATGTAAAACTACTAAAAATAATGCCCCCCTCAAAAAAATCTCAGAATTGTTGGACCCAGTAAATATGAAAATTCTTAGACTAAAGCCTGCTTGTGTGAGATTTTTCAGTCAAATTTCTAGGCAAAACCAGCATCCAGCTCCTTTTAAAAACATTTTCTCTTAGGATTTGCTTTGCTTGTCATCTGTTGCAGTAAATAGCATCATAAAGTTCAAACCCCATTTTAATTTGTTCACTTATCTACTGTCAAGTTAAATAAGCTATTTTAACTTTTACCCTTAGGGCAACAAGTTTATTTGTTTGGGATTCAGTAAAAAGCTGTTATGTTGAAATATCTGGATAATATTTAAGCACTCCTAGACTGTCTTGTCTTCATAAGCATGGCTTTGTTTGCAATCATTGCGATACTAAATAGAGTTTGTGTATCAAAGCAAAGTGTGTATTCAAATGCTCTTGTTTTAAGCCTATTAAAAAGTCAAATACGAACATTTCCTTTGCAAAGGGGTACAACACGAATACAATCCAAATACTTCAAACTTCATCCAAACGGGGATGAGATTGCCAAAGAATATGTACAAGACCTCCAAAAAGAGGGATATTGTGAAGTTTGTGGCTAAGCCCTATGTTGTAATACCAACATGACTTCTAACCTGGGGATGGACAAACTGGCTTAAAAAAAGTAATAAGTGAATTGAAGCTAAAACTCATTTACAGTTTGCACTAGTTTCAGCAAGTGGCCCCTGACCAGAGCTCTTATTCTTGTTAATTATTTGTATTCTGGTAGCACCTTGAGGCCTCAAGGTTTCTTCTGTACACAACTGGTCTCAGTGTTGTGGATAGCTTGAAAATTGATGTTAGGTTTCAGTAGGGTAAGCTGTACCTACTGAGTTGGTTGCTGTCTACAGATTCTGTAATCCATGGTGTTTTGGTTCAGAAGCACAAATTCTATTCTGGGGAGCCTTTGACCAGCAAAGCGAAGGAGGCCGTGCTTTCTGGATGCTGAAGCTGGCAATGCCATCCCTAAGCACAAACAAAGTTAATTGCTGCTTTGGGTTGTCCCGTGCACATGACTTCTGTAGATCACAGTGAGACCAGAATGGGAAGAAAACACTTCTGAAAAACCAGGGGGAGCTTCTTGCAGGATCAAGGCCCCATATTGGGTTAGAAAAATCATATTTTTCCTATTGGAGTTTGATTAATAAAGTTAATTAAATTAAGATTTAATTCATACAGATTGTTCTATAGATTTAAGCTCTCTTGGTTTCTATATTATCAATTTCTCCTCCCTTACCTCCCACCTTCTGTCTTGATCTTTCCTCAGGTGTTTCTCCTTGCTTTGTCATTCAGCTACTTGTGCAAAACATTATCTGGAACAGTTATGAAAAGTTCCATCACTCAGATAGAAAGAAGATTTGATATTCCCTCCTCTGTAGCTGGCTTAATTGATGGAAGTTTTGAGATGGGTAATTGGTATTCTGTAACATACAGTAAATTACTCAGGGCAAATACAATGAACAGCATCTACTAGTAATGTTTTCTTTGCTTTTTTAGGTAATTTACTGGTGCTGGCATTTGTAAGTTATTTTGGAGCCAAATTTCATAGACCAAAAATCATCGCTTTGGGGTGTTGTATTATGTCAGCTGGAAGTATTTTAACAGCAATGCCTCATTTCTTCATGGGATAGTAAGTACTCAGTAAGGCTAATTTAGGTACCATAGTAATGGGATTCTATACCACTTTCTCCATTTTGTCAAACGAACACCATTGTATTTTTAAGGTTTCAAAGGGCCTAAGAATAAATTAATATTTAGGGCTGACCTAAATGGATATCAGAATTAATTTACAAGTCAGGCAACTCCACAGATACATTAGCACGCTTTAGAACTGGTGGGAATTCCTTTCCTCTGGTCCAAAATATCAAAAAAAAATTTATAAATCAGAGCCATCAAAATGTTTCCATTTTCAGCTAGAAATATTTTGGTTTGGTTGGTTTGTAGACTTTTGAGGAAAAGTAGACATTTTCTGTAAAAAGCGGACGCTTTCCATGTGAATTTATAGTCCCTGAAAATCAAAATTTTCCACCAAAAATAAATTTTGACAGAAATTTTTTCATCAGCCCTAGTGTGCATTATGCTGCTTTTCAGGACATTACTATGGCTAACTCTAAGGGAAAAGTCTAAGGAAATCGCTGGGACTATTGAAGAAATGAGATATTGCTCAGTGTGAGGAAGGATGGTAGAGTCTGGCCTTAAACAGGGTTATTGCATGGAAGGTTAAAGTATGATGAATCACAGCAATTTCAGTAGAATAATTATATTATAAAATTCTTTCATATGATTTCTGTAACTGGGTATTTTTGTAGTTATGAACAGGACCCTGAGGCTCCATTTCAAGAAAGCACTTAAGCTTGTGTGAAACTTGAAGCGTGGGAGTAATCCAACGGAAGTCAGTGGAACTACTCCCGTGATTAAAGTGTTTCACTGCTATATTGGGGCCTTAATCCAAAAAAATCAAAAATATGCATTCTACTCCAAGAGCATGTTTGACTACATTGTCCAACATCCTTAATGTACAACATGATGGAGTCTCTGCAGCAGCACTAACTCTAGTTTTCAATAATTGCTCACAGTCATTTGAATGCTGGTAAAATGGAAAAGTAGAGTGTGAAAAATATGGGAATTCCCTGAAATATCCTAGGGGAAAGCCTTATTGATTTAAGTTTAAGTATCTTTGAGGTCCACTGTATTAAATGCAAAGTTTATGTATTATTGTGGTTCAGGATTGTGCATAAACTCTCTAGGAGGAAGATGTGATATGAGGCCTGGGAGTTCAAAGGATTATACTGAAAATGTGCCAGACAAGAATGGACTTTTGGGACAATAAATGTGAAATGGATTTCCTGGGGAATACCTAATATTAATGCAAATTCCATGCCTCTAGTTATGTGAAAAAACAGCCTTTCAAAGCCACATCTTGAGGAGAGTGTCATTGTCTGCTGATTACCTGTTCCGGGAGATTGGAGATCAAAGGCCTGAGCTATATAAAGAAACTGGCTGATCAGTCCAGTCTTGGTTCTGGTTCTGAATCTGAAACGGTTATGAAATGGTAACCATGGGGGAAACCTAGTTTTGGGTTTTGAAGCACTGACACTTACCAGAAACCTAAGTTGGAGTGGGGTGCGTGTGTGACCTCTGCGTGTAGATTCTTTTATTGTTTGAATGTGTTTTCTCTGTAATTCTTTCACCTTAAGAATAAAGGTGCTTGCTTAGAAAGTGCTGTGTGGTAACTTATGACTATTGGCAATACACTTGCCATAGCCTCTGGAGAGAAAGCAAATTGCAGACACTGGCCTTTTAGAAAGTCTGTCTTGTTGGGGATATCAGTGTAAATCAGGAATCAGTAGCTCAGCCTCAACACCCTGTTCAGGAGGGAGAGAGATGTGGGTTTCAGCCCTGGAGAAGTGATGACTGAGGAGCTGGGAGCCTAGTGTGTGAAATAAAGGTAATAATTGGAGATATACCAATCTCCTAGAACTGGAAGGGATCTTGAAAGGTCATTGAGTCCAGCCCCCTGCCTTCACTAGCAGGACCAATTTTTGCCCCAGATCCCTAAGTGGCCCCCTCAAGGATTGAATTCACAACCCTGGATTTAGCAGGCTAATGCTCAAACCACTGAGCTATCCCTGCCCCCCCCCCCAGTGGTGGACCAGGAAGAGGGAATACATGTGTACTTACCTGGAAACTGTGATATAGGGATCACCCATATAAGGTTCCAAATTTCACCGGTGAAGATGCCCTGCAGAAATGGGAGTTGAAGAAATCCAGCACTTTAAAGGAGGAGTCTAATTAATAGCTTATAGTATTAGGCCATACAGACTAAGGGCTGATCCTGCACACCCCTACTTGAGCAAATAGTCATTACTCATACAGTGGCTTCAGTGAGACTTTTCAGGTGAGTGTTTGCAGAACTGGGCCAAAAGTTCTGTTCAGGGTGCTCTTACCACTAAAAATCCTCAAGTCTAGTGACACTAATTTCTCTTTGTTTAGAGAAGCACTGCTTTATCTACCCATCACATTGCTTCTAGCAGAAGTTTTGATTCAGTGACAAATCTACAATGTAACACATTTCTATTCCTATATTCAATACTATAGAATCTTTTATGGGTGTCACAGTTCAAGGCAACTGCACCTGTATTCCCTCTATATGGTCCAGCAAGGGCGCCCACTCACAAGTTTCCAGTTCCCCAGATGTTACTTCTTTCAGGCAGAGGTATGTGTCTCTCTACCTCATGACTGGAAGATTTTCAGGCTACATACTTCCTGCCTACACTGTGTATCCCCAGAAAAGGAGACTGCCTAGCAGGTTTCCTTTGCTTTTTCTTCAGAGGCTATAAACAGTGTGATTGCCCAGTTACCACATAGCTCTTCCTAAGCAAGCACATTTTATTTTTATGCTAAAAGTATTACAGAGAAAACATATTTACACAATAAAAGAACTGACATGCATATTGATTAGTTTACCAGAGATCACCCCAACTGTGGCAGATGAATATTCCTTCAATTCCCACTAAGGGAGTTTTCTGGGGTTACAAGTTCATAACTGCTTTGTCTTGGAACAAGAATACCCATGAATCTGTGTGTCACTCCTTTATCCAGTTTGGGTCTTTGAAGAGACTATGAATAGAAAATCAGCCAGATAATGGGTTTCTCCTCAAGGTACAGGATGATTCAAAAGGATGATTCCTAAGGTGGGTAATTTACATTCCCCTCCTGCCAAGTATTCCCTAGGAAACTCACTCAACTGAAAGTTCAGTCTTGTTTGGCCTGTTAATGCTCATGCCGCTTCCCAGGTTTACATTAGTCCTGTCTCCCTCTTAAAGAAGTTACATACAATTCCACAGTAATACATAAACATTTGCATTCTTTCAGAGTGGTAGCCGTGTTAGTCTGTATCAGCAAAAAGAACAGGAGTACTTGTGGCACCTTAGAGACTAACAAATGTATTTGGGCATAAGCTTTTGTGGGCTACAGCCCACTTCATCGGATACATGCAGTGGAAAACCCAGTAGGAAGATATATACACAGAGAACATGAAAAAATGGGTGTTGCCATACCAACTGTAATGAGAGTAATCAGTTAAGGTGAGCTATTATCAGCAGGAGAAAAAAAAACTTTTGTAGTGATAATCAGGATGGCCCATTTCCAGCTGTTGACAAGAAGGTGTGAGCAACAGTAGGGGGGGAAAATAGCATGGGGAAATAGTTTTTACTTTGTGTAATGACCCATCCACTCCCAGTCTTTAGTCAAGCCTAATTTAATGGTGTCCAGTTTGCAAATTAATTCCAATTCTGCAGCTTCTCGTTGGAGTCTGTTTTTGAAGTTTTTTTATTGGAGTATTGCGATTTTGAGATCTGTAATTGAGAGATCAGGGAGGTTGAAGTGTTCGCTGACTGGTTTTTGAATGTTATAATTTTCGACGTCTGATTTGTGTTGATTTATTCTTTTGCATAGAGACTGTCCAGTTTGGCCAATGTACATGGCAGGGGGCATTGCTGGCACATGATTGCATTTATCACATTGGTAGATGTGCAGGTGAACGAGCCTCTGATAGTGTGGCTGATGTGATTAGGTCATAGAATCATAGAATATCAGGGTTGGAAGGGACCTCAGGAGGTCATCTAGTCCAACCCCCTGCTCAAAGCAGGGCCAATTCCCAACTAAATCATCCCAGCCAGAGCTTTGTCAAGCCTGACCTTAAGGAAGGAGATTCCATCACCTCCCTAGGTAACCCATTCCAGTGCTTCACCACCCTCCCAATGAAAAAGTTTTTCCTAATATCCAACCTAAACCTCCCCCACTGCAACTTGAGACCATTATTCCTTGTTCTGTCACCTGGTACCACTGAGAAAAGTCTAGATCCATCCTCTTTGGAACCCCCTTTCAGGTAGTTGAAAGCAGCTATCAGATCCCCCCTCATTCTTCTCTTCTGCAGACTAAACAATCCCAGTTCCCTCAGCCTCTCCTCATAAGTCATGTGCTCCAGCCCCCTAATCATTTTTGTTGCCCTCCGCTGGACTCTTTCCAATTTTTCCACATCCTTCTTGTAGTGTGGGACCCAAAACTGGACACAGTACTCCAGATGAGGCCTCACCAATGTTGAATAGAGGGGAATGTAATGTCCCTCGATCTGCTGGCAATGCCCCTACTTATACAGTCCCAAATGCCGTTACCCTTCTTGGCAACAAGGGCACACTGTTGACTCATATCCAGCTTCTCGTCCACTGTAACCCCTAGGTCCTTTTCTGCAGAACTGCTGCCTAGCCACTCGGTCCCTAATCTGTAGCAGTGCATGGAATTCTTCCATCCTAAATGCAGGACTCTGCACTTGTCCTTGTTGAACCTCATCAGATTTCTTTTAGCCCAATCCTCTAGGTCCCTTTGTATCCTATCCCTACCCTCCAGTGTATCTACCACTCCTCGCAGTTTAGTGTCATCTGCAAACTTGCTGAGAGTGCAGTCCACACCATTCTCCAGATCATTAATGAAGATATTGAACAAAAACAGCCCCAGGACCGACCCTTGGGGCACTCTGCTTGATACTGGCTGCCAACTAGACATGGAGCCATTGATCACTGCCCATTGAGCCTGACAATCTAGCCAGCTTTCTATCCACCTTATAGTCCTATGATGGTGTCCCCTGAATAGATATGTGGGCAGAGTTGGCAATGGGCTTTGTTGCAAGGATAGGTTCCTGGGTTAGTGTTTTTGTTGTGTGATTGCTGGTGCGTATTTGCTTCAGGTTGGGGGGCGGTCTGTAAGCAAGGACTGGCTTGTCTCCCAAGATCTGTGAGAGTGAGGGATCGTCCTTCAGGATACGTTGTAGATCCTTGATGATGCGCTGGAGAGGTTTTAGTTGGGGTCTGAAGGTGATGGCTAGTGGCGTTCTGTTACTTTCTTTGTTGGGCCTGTCCTGTAGTAGGTGGCTTCTGGGTACTCTTCTGGATCTGTCAATCTGTTTCTTCACTTCAGCAGGTGGGTATTGATAGAGATCTTGTAGGTGTTTGTCTCTGTCTGAGGAGTTGGAGCAAATGTGGTTGTATCTTAGAGCTTGGCTGTAGACAATGGATCGTGTGGTGTGGTCTGGATGGAAGCTGGAGGCATGTAGGTAAGTATAGCGGTCAGTAGGTTTCCAGTATAGGAAGGTGTTTATGTGACTGTCGCTTATTAGCACTGTGGTGTCCAGGAAGTGGATCTCTTGTGTGGACTGGTCCAGGATGAGGTTGATGGTAGGATGGAAATTGTTGAAATCATGGTGGAATTCCTCAAGGGCTTCTTTTCCATGGGTCCAGATGATGAAGATGTCATCAATGTAGCACAAGCAGAGTAGGGGGTCCAATGAGAAACTGCAGAATTGCAAACTGGACACCATTAAATTAGGCTTGACTAAAGACTGGGAGTGGATGGGTCATTACACAAAGTAAAAACTATTTCCCCATGCTATTTTTCCCCTACTGTTGCTCACACCTTCTTGTCAACTGCTGGAAATGGGCCATCCTGATTATCACTACAAAATATTTTTTCTCCTGCTGATAATAGCCCACCTTAATTGATTACTCTCATTACAGTTGATATGGCAAGGCAATTTTTTCATGTTCTCTGTGTATATATATCTTCCTACTGTATTTTCCACTCCATGCATTCGATGAAGTGGGTTTTAGCCCATGAAAGCTTATGCTCAAATAAATTTGTTAGTCTCTAAGGTGCCACAAGTACTCCTCATTCTATTTGCATTCTTAATAAAATGAACTCCTAAAATACTTAAACTTACTTCAGTAGCATTTAACTTACTTCAGTAAGTTTTGTCCATGATATTGCAGGAAATTGTCGTATCTGTCACAAGAAGTTTATGATTATAAAAAGAAAACTAAAGAATTATGTTCAGCAGAATGTCTTTCTAACTCTTCTGCTGTTTTGCAGTAGCCTCAAGCTTGTCATTTCTATTACTTAATTCAAAGAGACTATAGGACTGTAGTTACAAGAAATAACTAAGGGCTTGTCTATCTGGAGAATTAGTGCACGACAAACTGGGTGTGAATCTACAGCGCTGTAGCATTAGCTCACTATGTGGACCCTTCTACTGCACACTAAAGCATTCTGTAGTATGCTTTGACATACTGCTGTTTGCACAATGGAACTTTCAGTGCACAGTAGCAAGGTCCATATTGCCAGTTAGCGTGTGGCAGGCTAGAGGACTGTAGATCTACACTCCAGCTTATCATGCACTAACTCTCCATATAGACATATCCTAAGAGTGGGATTTTCAAAGGACCCTGAGTTAAATGTCCACATTTCTTATTTCAGAGTGGTAGCCGCGTTAGTCTGTATCAGCAAAAACAACGAGGAGTCCTTGTGGCACCTTAGAAACTAACAAATTAATTTGAGCATAAGGTTTCGTGGGCTAAAACCCACTTCATTGGATGCATGCAGTGGAAAATAAATACAGTAGGAAGATATACATACAATATCTACTGTATTTTCCACTGCATGCATCTGATGAAGTGGGTTTTAGCCCATGAAAGCTTGTGCTCAAATTAATTTGTTAGTTTCTAAGGTGCCACAAGTACTTCTGTTCTTTTCACATTTCTTATGTTTCTTTTAAGTTCCCAGTTTAAAATGATATATCTGCCATATAGTTGTTTTTGATATCTGCTTCCTCATTTCTTCTCCCTTTCCCTCCCTTTTTAAAAAAACTTAATTAACCCTCCTTTTTACTGTTAAATTAACACTTTGGAAAATGTAATTTGAATGCGGTGCACTGACAGTTAGATGCCCATTCTCTCTATTCGCCAAAACAGCAGTCACAACACTCCCCCTGTACTGAGATAAAATATATCCCTGTATTTCTTCAACTGCCCAGAAAGATCACTACTAAATGTAATGTTGTATGTGTTCAGTTATAAGTATGAAACAGCATCGCATGCAGTGTTGTCAGTCAACTCAACTTCAAGTCTCTCTCCCTGCTCAGTGGACCAAAATGTAACTGGTGTCAGTGAAACCTTATCAGAACAACCAGATTCAGGTAAGGAATTGTAACTGAAAATACATCTAAATGTGACAATTTTGACCTACTTATAAATCGGTCTTCACACAAGGGGGCAATTCACCCCAGTGTGGAGGGCCAGTACAATTCTAAACCCCATTTAATCCTTAACTTATTTGGCGGGTGTTAGTGACACGTCAGTGATACAGCAGCCTTGAAAATCTCACTCAGAGCAAGCACATCTACCAATCCAGAAGTATCTGAACTACTGGGGCCCAGTTTCTTCCACCCTTCCGGATACAAGTACCTCAGATTGACGTTAAAGGAATTTCTCATATACTGTAATTTGTGAGGAGAATTGATTCCCAAAGGAAATTTAAGAGCCCAAGCTGTGTTAGAGTTAATTGGAAATTAACTGGCATTTCTGTGATCTTCATATACCTCACTACCAGTTTAGAATATACCTATAGAGCATCTGCAGCTGTATGCTGCATGGGAGGAGAAAAAGGACTCTAGGACCCACGAGCCAACTGCTAGCCTGGATCAGGGGACATAGTTGAAGGTGTAAATGAAATGTCATAGAGTATGTCTATTACAATTTTAATCTGTTGTTTATTTTTCTCTAAACATTCTTCACTAACAATACAGACCATTATCCTTGCATTACTATCTTTGGTAGACAAGCATGTGACTGTTATCAGGAAGTGTTGTTAAAGGGAGGGCTGATGATTTTGGGGTTTATGAGTTTGGTAACCTAGACAGAGTCTTAGTCTTATGTAAGGAAAAACAACTGAGCAAGATGAGAGAGTGTGTTAAATGGAGTTCTAGCCAGGCTCAAGGTTTATTGTTCTACTGTAAAGATAGTAATTACTCTTATTTACAGATTGTGTAAAGGCAGCAGCATCATATATATGGATATATGTCTTATTGGGCAACTTGTTACGTGGAGTTGGGGAATCACCAATAACACCGCTAGGAATTTCTTACCTTGATGATTTTGCTAAAGAAGAAGATACTCCTTTCTACATAGGTAATCTTAAGAGAATGAAAAGGCTGGTTATGAAGAAACAGTGACAGGATCAAATTTGCTTTAGCTTTAGAAGTAGATCATCTTCCTCTAAAGAGTCCTATTTATTTTATTTTATTTTTTAAAAAACTCTCTCCATTAACACCAGGCAAAATCTTTTGACAAAGCTTTTTTTTTCTCTCTGATAAATGCAGATTTGCATCCACTGAAACAATTTGTGTTGAATTTGCCAAATTGTTTTGGTCGAATAAAATAACAAACAACCTCCCCTCCCTCAAAAAACCACAGAAACAGAAATTACAAAATCAGAAAAAGTCAAAATATTTGGATGCGACTTTTTCTAAATGAAACATGTCAGCTTTTCAATTTGAAATTACTTTTCATTTCAAAATTTTATTCACTTTTATTAACAGCATTTTATAAAGGCAAAAAAACTCCCTCAATAATGAACATTTTTTTCCAGGTTGAACACCACATTTCATTTGACTGGAAATGAAATTTTGGTGACTTTTTCAGTGTGCTGAAAATTTTTAAAAAAATTCATTTTGGGTTGTCTCAAAATTTTCTTTTCTTTTCTTTTCTTTTCTTTGACCACCTAACCAAAGAATTAGTTACCCTCACAGCTCTACTCTCCATTTTGACTGTGATTTACAAAGGAGCCTATGTGAGTTAGGTGCCTAAGTCCTTAGATTCTTTTGAAAAATGGTAGCCTTCATTCCTAGTCAATTGCTGCCTTCAAAAGAAAATGACAAGGTTGTATAAATTTCCCTGTAATGTTTTTGTCTTAACCCACTGAGTCCTGGTTCATTCTACCTGCAGTGAGACTTGAATTTGAGTTTTATGTGAATGGAGTTAATCTGGCTCTTGTAGTCTTGAATGGCCACTAAACACATTTAAATAAATCAATAAATGATACATTAATACTGCCTAAGGTGATCTTTTTCACCAAAAAGGAGAAGAATAAAAAACCTCTTTCACATGGCAGGATGCTAGTCTTTGCACTTCCTGGAATATCCTGGTTCTAGGAGAGGAATAAGAAAAGTAGGTGGAAAACATATAGGGCCACATGTCTGTAAATTTACCAGTGTCTACTTCATTATATTTTCAGCATGTTTGCACACAGTAGCAATGATCGGGCCAATAATCGGCTACCTGTTGGGATCGCTGTGTGCCAGCTTGTATGTGGATATTGGATTTGTGGATCTAGGTAAGGAAAAATTGAGAGCCGATTATATTAAACTATTGTATAATAATCAATATGGCCAGTCCTTTATATCAGGATATGCCAAATATTTTCATGCCTTTTAGTAAATAATAAATGTGTTTGTTTCAAGGTGAGGTGAGAACAAACTGTTTTCCCTGAAAAAATAATTTAAAAGTCATAGGTATGAGAAATATTTTAGGCCCAATTCAGGAAAGCACTTGAGTATAGGCTTAAATCCATGC
The DNA here is from genome assembly GCF_016161935.1 of Mauremys reevesii. Lineage (NCBI taxonomy): Eukaryota > Metazoa > Chordata > Testudines > Geoemydidae > Mauremys > Mauremys reevesii. Next base: position 243,474,244 of record NC_052623.1, on the reverse strand, counting down.
CTATTCAATAAAGCATTTAAACATGCTTAAATGTAAGTATGTGCTTACACACCCTCACGGAATGCTTTGCTGAGTCATGCCCTTACTGATGGGGGTTGGATAGCATATCCATTTTTCATTTTAGGTGGTTAATTTGAAATGTTGGCTGAGCATATAAGATGTTAATTGTTTAATATTACTCTCTATTACTGAGTTCAAATTTTACGAAGGGTTAAACAAAAAAGAAAATATCCGAGGTGATGTTTTTGAAGGGGCTTCTATTGGGGGTCCATTCGTGTGCATTCAAATTTTCACACACAGACACGTGTGCTCACTCTTTTCCATTGCAAACATCTGTGCATGTGTAATATAAATAAATAGTGATAATGAAGGCATTTGAAATGTAACACCCATTGGTGATCTTTAAATAGCCTAAGATCTGAGCATATGCTTGCAGGAGGAGACTGTTTACAGTGCCCCCATACAGGTGTTTGCTTATTTTGCCCCGATCCCAACAAACTGTTGATCATATATGCCATGGTCACTGGGTTAACTACAGCTATGACTGCTCCTGGTCTCCTAGAGTGCAATCTCTCAGGTGATGGGCTTCATTACCTCCACTTCTTTTTGGGATGGAATCATGCAATTCTCTCACTATGAGACCCGGCCTTCAGCTGCAGTCCCTTTTGGACGAACCATGATTTCTTAGCAGGTTCAACTGGGGTTTTGGACCCTTGTACTGATTTTCCTTCAGGAACTTGGACAAGTGGTTATTACACTGACCAAGCAAGTTTCTTAAAGCAATGCATTGTTGATTCAGAACCAAGGCATTCAGAGAAACAGATCTTAAACCAGTAAATAGACTATATACATCTGTACCTTACCTAAGCTAAGGCAGGCCTTGCTTATGCCAGGCACCCCCTCACTTGCTTTGCAAGTTGAGATAAGCTAGGAGACCCATCAATCCCTGTCTCTTACTGTCTTATCAGAGGCTGTCCTTTTATCAGTGATAAAGCTCTGTTTAAATATCCTGCCTGGATTTTCCTACCCTGTCAAGACACACACTGAGACACACACGGAATCACCAGCCAGGCAGTACCCTTAGCAAGGTAGAGGTAAAACCTAATAGAAATTGACAATTCTATTGTATTTGTGTACCGGCAGTAGGGCTTATTTGAAGCCATTGTTTGTTCCTCAGCCCAGTGTACCCAGCTCTTGCATGACTTAACTCTTTGGTAGTCACATAGCAAACAATAGATAAACAATCCAACAAATAGATGGACATATGATATTCATAAAAATACTGCAGGCCGCTTCCACATTCTCCATAATACGGACTTAAGTATGTGACAAATCTCACTGAAGCCAATGGGACTCCTTATGTGTTTAAAGTTAAGCACATGATTAAGCATTTTGCTGGAAGGTCCTATAAGAGAAAAGGTTAAGTAAAAAGTACTGTGTCCTAGCAGATCCAGGGTGTGTGTGTGACTCTGCTTGAAACCTATTTCAGATTCCCATGTTCTCAAAAGTACCATAAGTTCTGCGGCATGTAGCCTTGAATCATACAAGTTAGCAAATGTGTGAAGGCAAGTAAAAAACACCACCAACCAAGACATTCATCTGTACAGATAGTCATCTGTAACCTATCATTTAAATCAGCTTCTGTACCAAATGACTGGAGGATAGCTAATGTGATGCCAAATTTTTAAAAGGGCTCCAGAGGTGACCCTGGAAACTACAAGCCAGTAAGCCTCACTTCAGTACCGGGCAAATTGGTTGACACTATCATAAAGAACAAAATTGTCAGACACATAGATGAATATCATTTGTTGGGAAATAGTCAACATGGTTTTTGTAAAGGGAAATCATGCCTAACCAATCTACTAGAATTCTTTGAGGGGGTGTAGCAAAGCGACGACTCACTGGCATGGCACCTCCTGCTGGTCATCCAGGGAATTAGCTTTTCCACTCTTGGAGTGCCCTCTGCCGGCCGGTGGCTTGCCCGCTGCAGGCCACCTCCTGGACCCCGGTGCCCCTTTACCTTGGGTGCTGCCCTGTGGCAGTACCCCCACTCTCTGGGTCTCCCCACCAAGGGGAACCCCCAACCCTCTATCCCAACCTTGCCTCAGTGGCTACTGACAGTCACCATCTAGCCCCTGCTCACTGAGGCAGACTGCAGTCTGGGTTTGGACCTGCTGCCTTTGCCTACCCTGGGCTGCACCTCTGCAACCCCAGTACCCTTTCTGGCCTTTAGCAAGGCCTGCAGCCTGGGGGTTTTCCAGGCCAGAGCTCCCCAGTTCCTCTGGCCTTTCCCCAGCCCTGCTCCATTCTAGGTACCCTGCTGTGCTCCCAAGAAGCCAGACCCATCTCTCTCCAAGCTAGAGAGAGAGAATGTCTGAGCTCCTGGCCCACAGCCTTTTATAGGGCCAGCTGTGGCCTGATTGGGGTGTGGCCCCAGCTGTGGCTGTTTCCTTTTTTCTAAAAGCTGGGTAGCTGCCCCACTACAGGGGGTCGACAAGCATGGGAACAAAGGAGATCCAGTTGATATAGTGTATTTAGATTTTCAGAAAGCCTTTGACAAGGTCCCTCACCAAAGGCTCTTAAGCAAAATAAGCAGTCATGGGATAGGAGGGAAGGTTCCCTCATGGATTGGTAACTGGTTAAAAGATAGGAAACAAAGGGTAGGAATAAATGGTCAGTTTTCAGAATGTAGAGAGGTAAATAGCAGTATCCCCCAGGGGTCTGTACTGGGACCAATCCTATTCAACATATTAATAAACGATCTGGAAAAAGGGGTAAACAGTGAGGTGGCAAAATTTGCAGATGATACAAAACTATTCAAGATAGTTAAGTCCCTGGCAGACTGCGAAGAGCTACAAAAGGATCTCACAAAACTGGGTGACTAAGCAACAAAATGGCAGATGAAATTTAATGTTGATAAATGCAAAGTAATGCACATTGGAAAACATAATCCTAACTATACATATACAATGATGGGGTCTAAATTAGCTGTTACCACTCAAGAAAGAGATCTTGGAGTCATTGTGGATAGTTCTCTGAAATCACTCAATGTGCAACAGCAGTCAGAAAAGTGAACAGAATGTTGGGAATCATCAAGAAAGGGATAGAAAATATCATATTGCCTCTATATAAATTCATGGTACGCCAACACCTTGAATACTGCGTGCAGATGTGGTCGCCCCATCTCAAAAAAGATATATTGGAGTTGGAAAAGATTCAGAAAAGGGCAACAAAAATTATTAGGGGTATAGAACGGCTTCTGTATGAGGAGAGAGTAATAAAACTGGGACTTTTCCGCTTGGAAAAGAGGCGACTAAGGGGGGATATGATAGAGGTCTATAAAATCATGAGTGGTTTAGAGAAAGTAAATAAGGAAGTGTTATTTACTCCTCCTCATAATACAAGAACCAGGGGCCACTAAATGAAATTAATTGGTAGCAGGTTTAAAACAAACACAAGAAAGTATTTTTTCAGGCAATGCACTGTCAACCTCTGGAACTCCTTGCCAGAGGGTGTTGTCAAGGCCAACACTATAACGCGGTTTGAAAGGGAGCTAGATAGATTCATGGAAGATAGGTCCATCAATGCAGGGGTGAGCTGGAGCCCGTTCGCACCGGTTCGCACGAACCCGTTGTTAAATTTAGAAGCGGTTTTAGAACCGCTTGTTAACTAGCTTCCCTGCGAGGGAAGCTTTGATGGGCTCTGCCTGGGAAGCCTGTAATTCCTCCTCCCGGCCACCGGGGGGCGCTGCGCTGCGCTGCGAGAGCCATGTGAGCTGCCTCCTGGCCCTGTTGCTGCTCCTGCTCTTTGGACCTCTGGCCCTGGGGCTCCTGCTGCTGCCTGGTGAGTCCCCGGCTGCGTCCTGCTGCTCCCAACTCCCCCCGCCGTGTGAGTGTCTGCGCCCCTCCCCCGCCTTCCCTGCCACAGCCACCCCCTGCCACAGCCACTCCCAGCCGCCCTCTGCCCGCAGCCACCCGCAGCCACCCCCTGCCCACAGCCGCCCGCAGCCCGCCCGTCTGCATCACCTGCCCACAGCCAGCCCGTGTCACTCCCTGCCTCCAGCTAGCCCTGCCCACGCCCCTATCTGCAGCCAGCCCCACGTCCACTGGTGCCCTGCAGTTCCCAGGGCAGTAACCCTGCACACCTGCTTCAATGAGGGGGGGGGCAGGGAGCAGCTGGGACCCACACATGTGCACACCCTAGAGTGACCAGACAGCAAGTGTGAAAAATCGGGACGGGGGTGAGGGGTAATAGGAGCCTATATAAGAAAAAGACCCAAAAATTGAGACTGTCCCTGATCACCACCCACACATGTGAAACAGAGCTCATTTCTAGTTCAGCCCCATCTTTTTAAAAAAGAACTTTAGGTAGGGTTAAAATACATCTGTATTTTCCTGGACATGTCAGGCTTTTCGGTTCTTAATCACCTCCTGGGAAAATATGGACGTATGGTAACCCTATTGGTACAAAAAATACATGCTGTCGCACATCCCTTAAATCAGAACTTTTTATAGGGAACCCGTTGTTAAATCAGAACTTTTTATAGGGAACCCGTTGTTAAGATTTTGGCAGCTCATCACTGCATCAATGGCTATTAGCCAGGATGGGCAGGGATAGTGTCCCTAGCCTCTGTTTGCCAGAAGCTGGGATTGGGTGACAGGGCATGGATCACTTGATGATAACCTGCTGTTCATTCCCTTTGGGGCAGCTACCATTGGCCACTGTCAGGGGACAGAATACTGGGCTTGATGGACCTTTGGTCTGACGCAGTATGGCCATTCTTATGTTCTTATATTATATGACTGCTGGTGCCCTTCTTGCTTTATATCATCTTTCAATATATCTCACTAAATATTGAAAATACTGAGTTTCCTTCCAGTGTATAATGTAGATTTCCCAGCAATTACAGGGGGGTATCTCTTTTTTTCTTCATTAATTCATGAATTCATTTTTTGTCTCATTTTATTCTAGGTAGCATAACCATAACTCCAAAAGACTCCCGGTGGGTAGGTGCATGGTGGCTTGGTTTTATTATAGCTGGAATAACTAATCTCATTGCTGCCATACCATTCTGTTTCCTGCCAAAGAGTCTCAAAAAGCAGAAGGAAGAGAATAATGACAACATTTCATCTGATCTCTCCAAAATTAAAGGAGACCAGAGCAGGCATCACAAATCTGAAAATCATCAGCCAGTCAAGTGGTCAGTAATTTCAAAAGGCAAGTGTTCCATATGTTCTGCCAAACTGGAAACCTACCAGTACAATGTAACACAGGAATACCCCAAGTTCCCCACCCCCACCCACACGATTATTTGAAGTCATTGGGTTTCTGGGTGGCCATGAAGGTTGACCTGCATTGGATCAATTACATAATCAGGATCTACATTTTAAAGTTTGCACTAGAAATAAACTGTAACTGAGGAAAAATGAGTGACCAGAATTAACTAAAATCTGTGTTAAAATTAGTGATGGGTAAGCCTAAAAAAATCAGAAGGTTCTTTTCCCAGCAAGTCAGACTGTATTATTTTCATGATCATCACAGATTTAATGGAAAATGTGAAATCAACTGTCTGCAATGAAAAATACATAAAACCTGATTTTTCCATTCTGGCTGAACTGTGCTCAATGTAGGAATGTGGGAGGGTAGAGGCAAGAAAAAAGATGACATTGTGCCATCTTTAAACTTCTATTCTGGTTCAGTTCTGTAGTCTTTTATTTTATTTAAAGTGAATTTAGTAGTGTTGTATTACATCACTGTGGATTTGGCTCTGGTGGCTAGAGTTGTACATTCAACAGAGTGAACGTTACCTCTGCTACTTGCTTCAGATTTAGAGTGTCTAGGAACACGTAAAGACCATGGTTAGTGACCAAACGCATATTCACACATACATGGTCTAGTCTCTTTTACAAGCTTTGTTAAAGTTACAATTAAAGTTATGATTACCTAAGCATATAAATTTTTTTATAAAGACCTATACACAAGTTAAAAAAAATCATTATACTCACACACCCTTAACAATATTCTTAAGGTCCAATGGCTGCCTTGCCAATTGATCATCAGTAAAGGGATGGCTCCTGATGGAGTTTCCCATAGCGAACACAGTTTTCCTAATCTGGACACCCTATTTTTATAATGTGATTCTAACTATACCTCTTTAGCATTTATGCACGTAGTGCACTCTGTGGTTAGAGCATGTGTTAGAAAAATGTGACTACCGGATATCTTGTAAGCAAAAACGTATTCTGTTAATTTTTCACAATATCACCCATTGGTATATCTTTTCCTGTAATTTAGTGGGGGGGATAGGGTCATTCTTTGGTCACTTACTTATGTCAAGCATTTCTTAAGTCTCTGGCCTAGTATGGCTAAGTTAAAATCTTACAGGCCTCAACCTGTAGGCCTTGTGTTTAAGCCCTACTTACTTAGATACCTACTATGTAATTATCCCTTCTAACTACTGATCTATTTTATACTTCTATAATCCTACAATTTAACTCTATTCTGCATTCAATGATTATATATGATGGGGAGGCCAACCTGTGGCTCCGAAGCCACATGCGTCTCTTCAGAAGTTAATATGTGGCTCCTTGTATAGGCACCGATTCTGGGACTGGAGCTACAGGCACCAAATTTCCAGTGTGTCGGGGGGTGCTCACTGCTCAACCCCTGGCTCTGCCACAGGCCTTGCCCCCACTCCACCCTTTCCCATCCCCTCCCCTAAGCCTGATGTTCCATCGCTCCTCCCCCTTTCCCCCAGAGCCTCCTGCATGCCACAAAACACCTGATCAGGAGGGAAGGGGAGGCACTGATCGGCAGGGCTGCCGGTGGGCGGGAGGAGGGGGCAGCTGATGAGGGGCTGCTAACGTATTACTGTGGCTCTTTGGCAATGTACATTGGTAAATTCTGGCTCCTTCTCAGGCTCAGGTTGGCCACCCCGGATAAATGACATAACATATTAGTTAATCATAACATCACACAATAAATGAACAATAAACTAAAATCATTGGCTACAGTTCCCAATGCAAGACACGACACAAGGTACAGCGGAACCATGGAGAAATCACTTTGGTCTGGATCCTGCAGTGAGATTCATGTGAGCAGACAGTCCCTTTGGCCTGTGTGCTGCCCCATTGACTTCAGTTTCCCCAGAGCCCTTCTGTGTAGAGCTCACTGGTGGACTGGGGCCTCAGTTGGCATGTCTCCACTGAAGTTTCTAGAATTACCATTTCTGAGGTTTCGACTGTAATTTCACAGCCTATATTCTAATTGAGGACCAGAATCTGCTCTCAGATACTCACCTGCAAATCCTACTGAAGCCGGTGGGATAAGCACCTATGTGTCTGAGGGCAGGATCTGGTTCTGAATCTCATAGATTATTTACCAGTAATTATGCCAAGCATTTTTAAAAATAAAATTGTATGTTGTTTCTTTCAGGTTTCTTTATCTCTCTGAAAAGAGTATTGAGTAATAGAATTTATGTAACATTTTTGTGTTGTTCACTGTTACAATTCAGTAGCTTTATTGGTTTCTTGACTTACAAACCAAAATACATGGAACAACAGTATGGTCAGTCAGCATCTAAGTCTAACTTTGTAACAGGTGAGTGTTACAGTGCTTGGGAAAGTATTTTGATGTACATTTTATTGAGCATGGTGAGTTTTCTGAAGGGAAAAAGAGTCCCCCTTCTGTGATGGAATTATACAAAATCACCATAGAGCTTGATTCCGTGGTGGACAGTTAGGGTGACTGTAATGTGTCTCTCTTTGTTTCCTTTTCATGAGACAAAATTGTAATAGATGTCTGCCAGGATAAATTTGCATGAAGCTTTGAATATATAGAATTGCTAAGGACTCTATTGTGGCTTTGTCATGAGCAACTTTGGAGCAGACACACCAGGTGGCAGATGTGAGACATCATCTCAGAGTATTACAGGCTATGTCTATACTTGTGTGCATATCTGAGTACTAGATTATGTTCATACCATGTTCATACTTGTGTGTGTTTCCCGTATACACATACACATGCATACTGTGCTGGACACTAGTATACAGCTGTGCACACACATATACCTGTGTCTACACTATCGTTGTAGGTACTTAATGTTAGCGCTTAATGTTTCAGGAACAGTATTCCAGGATTCTGTGCATCACAGGGAGACACTCTATGAACTGCTTTGCTGTGTTTTGTTGGTACGGTCTTCTGCTTTCACACATTTGCCTATGGCCCTTCCTGCTCATGTTGCCCTTCACAGTTATTCCCTACAAAACTGTGTGGAAAACATGGAGCAAATGGATGATTATCTGGTTCTACTTCTGCTCCTTATTGCGGACCAATGGGTATGCAGTGGAGTATGCACTCTGTGAGATGTTGGATGGAATTTGGCCAGCATTTTCTGACACATGGAAGATGGCTGACTTTGAGGGTTAATAACAATTCATTCAGCTCATATGGTACAGATATGATGAATGCCAGTGTTGTCATGGTATGCTCTTTAGTTGACTGTCACTTCTGATGCAGGAGAACTAGCACACTGTGGTGAAATTATATTGTTTGGAAACCTGGGATGACTAGTAGTGGCTTGAAAACTTCTGAATGAAGAAACAGACCTTCACTGAACTGTGTGAAGAGCTTGCAAAGCCCTTCTAGCACACTCCATTCAAGGAAACCATACCGATTCAGAAGTGGGTTGTTATTGCCCAGTGGAAGCTGGCAACACCAAACAGCTATAGGTCTGTTGCAAACCACTCTAGGTTTGGAAAGTCCACTGTGAAGGTGGTTGTTGTGCAGATTTGTGAGGCAATTAATTTACCCAGTGATTGCCATAAGAAAAGTTCCAAAAATAACATATGAATTTCAGAGGATGCGGCTTCCGAACTGTGCAGAGACTATTGGTGGCACTCAGATCCCAATATTTTGCCCAACACAAGGGGCACAACTGAGTATGTGACACAAAAAGGTTACCATTCAATCATTCTGAAAGGCTTAGAAGACCACAAGGGCAGATTCATTAATACAAATGTGAGAAACACTGGATGCTGGGTGCTGAGGAGATCAGGGTTGTACTTGAAGTGGGGGGAAAAGGGATTTTATTTCCCAGAAATGTGGTTCTATACAGTGTGTCTGTGCCATCTTGTATTGTAGTATACCTGCTTCTGCTTGGCTCATGAAACTGTACCCAACATCAATGACCCTGGAAAACAGGAATTCAGTTACAAGCTAAGTAGCTGCAGACTGGTCATGGAGTGCACGTTTGGTAAACTGAAAGCTCATTGGTGCTGCCTTTGCAGCTGTCTGGATGCCAATGTGGCAAACACTGTTCATATAATCATCACCTGCTGCATACTTCAGAACATTTGTGAGATAAAGGGAAATGTTTCCACCCTGAGTGAGCTCAGGACAAGTCTGGTTTAAAAACTCTGTACAGGAAGCTGGATTCCACCCATGTGACTACTGGTCCTGGTTCCCAATGAGAGAGGAAAATCAGTGATGCTGTATGTGCTATATCTTGGCACAGCAGAGAGGCAGAGGATGACATCAGCCTGTGCCAAGGGACACGTATTCATCCTGTATAGCTTCTGAATATGCACATGAGGAAACATTCGTACATACTTACAGGGCTACACAGCTTTGTGAGAGTTTTGTTCCCCTGTAGCCAGAAGTCATTAGCCATTTATTCATGTGACATTGCACACATTAATGACAATTAACAGGGCACCTCTACTGGGTTTTCACCTTTGTGTTGTGGAGGGTGGCAACTGAGTCATTATGTGCTCATTGAGCAATGTTTTTGTCTACACTATTCACACTTCTTTAGAAACCTTGCCTATTTGGAACACTTAAACTTTTTAAGCGAGCTTATGAGTGTTTGCTTTGATGGGGAAAGTATTGCATTGTGCTTTTAGACTTTTTATTGTCAGCAGAGTTAAGTGCAACTAAGGACTGTTATAGAGCATTAGTCCTTGGTATCGTTGAAATTCTTAAAGTTTTGGCAAGGCAGGAAGGGGGTGTTTCTGTACAGGGTACTGCCCTTGTCTGTTATTGCTGGTATGTTCTCTTTTTGTTTGTTACTATTCTTTGGTTTTGGTTTTCAACATGTCTAATAAAGCCTTTAAAAGATTGATTGACCCCTTTTCTAAGTTGAAAAATAGTAGTGGTTCCCTATCCCTTCTGTGTAATTGTGTGACTTAAGGTATTTTTGAACTTTAGGGGAATTCAAAACTATTGACATCACGATGACACCAGATGTTTACACACCATTCCATTAAATGAAGTAGGAAGCTTGCGGCCCAGTCAAGAATGAAAAAGCACCTTCAGTTCATCATTAGGAAGGTGGACCAACACACAAACAAAACAAAACATTTACTAAAAATATGAAGTAGAAGGTTTAATGGAAAAATTTTGAAATCAGAACAATAACATACTGTTAGCAAAGTAACTGTTTACTACTGAGAACACTGTCTTTGCACCCATCTCCTTCCCCTCCTCAATAGAAGGGGTGAACGACGTAGGACAATGGCTTGTGGTGAAATCTGCAGATGTCTCTTGCAAAGAGTTTTCGAGTCTGGAACATGTTAGTATTCCAGGACTACTGCAGGCTCAGTGTTCTCCTCCTAGTCAGTTGGGGGAATTATTGCAACAGGATCTTCTGGCTCAGCAGCACCCTGGTTGGCAGCCAGCCAGAGGCGGAGGCAGCAGCAGCCGATGGGATGATCGTGGGGTCTTGGCAGCAGGTGGATGCCCCACCCTTTCAGCCATCAAATCAGCCTCTCCATTAGAGAATGTTCCTGTTCCCTGTGTCTCATGTCCATGAACCAGTTCCGGCTGAAGAGACAGCTCCTCCTATGCTCTGTGGAATTCAAATTGCTCTTGGTTTCTCCTGTTTATGAGCAGCGCTTCCAGGACCCTTCTCTGTCTGCCTCTGCTGTCCCTGAGATGCCGCTCCTCTTGGGAACTGAAAGTCCTGCCAGTTCTCAAAGAGAAGGAGAGCATTATGGTTTTGGCCTTTGGAATAAGCTGAGAAATCCCGCCACATAACATAACTTTGCTCTAAAGGCCCACAATTTTGTTACTTTTCAGCATTCCAGGAATGTAGCTGTCTCACTATCCTTAATTCTCAGAAACCTTTTATGAGGAAGGAGCAGAGGCTAGTAATGGTAAGAAAACCTATACTAGTGTTTGTAGCAATATAAAATATTCGTGCTGTTCAAACAGGGGTGTAGAGGTGGGGTAATTCCTTCCAGAGGCTATGTTACTAGTTTACAGTTTCTTCCCTTAAGACTAGCCAAAATTTGGAGAACATGTTTTTTTTCAGAGTATTAGAATGGAAAAGAGAAGTGGCTTTCCAGTCCCATGGAGGAGAGCTGGCAATGTATACCAAAGAACTGTTTCTGCTAATGGTCACCCTCACCCTACATATTGCCAAATTAAGGGGCTTCGTCAGCTATGAAGGTGGACCAGGCAGACTTGCACTGCTGGTGAAACTGAAGAACCAACTGGAGTTTTTGCTTCAACAGAAATTTGCTGAAATGTGCTTACAGGATGGGGAGGGAATTTGACTGGAAATGGATGAAATTCTGAGCTGGAATACAGAGGTTTAATGGAAAAGGAGATTGGAACCACGAACCATTCCAACACCTGACTTTGCGAGAAAATCCTGCCTCTATGCCTACATAGCAAAGGTGAAATGGACAGGGAGAGAAAGAGACAACCCATAACTTTATTAGGTTTCCAGAAGATACAGTTAAGCATTGCAACCTTTCACCTCAGGTAACTGGAAAGGGAAATTGAACTACACTGTTTTTATCCAACCGCCAGACCAGTCCCTTCTCCCACCCCTACTAGCCCTGGCTCATGCAGCATAGCTCTGGGCAGGGATAGGGTGAGGACAGGGACTGTAAAGACTTTGTAATCTTCCAAGGCAGAAAAGATCACTGCTACTAACTTTTCCTTCAACAACCAACTGTAAGTTTTCTACAACTGCGTGCTGGTTCCTTCCACATCCAGTCCTTCCTCCCCTGGGAAAACAAAAAAAAGCTTTAGAAGCCAAATGCATAATTGTGGTTAATCAGAAATCAGTAAAGTTAATGATTTAGAACTCTGTCTTGTTTGAGGACCATTTTAGAGTTGGAGCAGAGAGGGGGCTGGATGGAGGAATTACAATGGAAGGTGTTTGGTAAGGGGATGGATGATGATAATGCCATGTCTTCAGCACTGTAGTAATGCATGGTCTATTATCCAGGGAAGAAAAATCAGTGCATAGTAGTTCAAAAGTCTTTGATCTTAAAATAGGGAATGTAGCACCAGAGCAAGAGGGGATATTGCTGGGGAGCATGGATGTCCACTGTAACTCACCAGCCTGGAGTTCTGGTTCCTGGAACAGCTTGGGGTCCACCTCAGGTTCATAATGTGATGTTTCTTCAACCTGCTTCTCTGGGAAAAGATGCAGAATCACATGCTCCTCATCCTCTGGGTCTTCTGGGGCACCTTGCGTGGTCCCTGTTACCTCCTTGCTCTGACCCACGTCAATGTGCTGTTGGACAATGAGGCCTCAGGGTTGAGGAAGGGATCATCAACCACTTCAGGCTCAGTACTGGAGGTTCTTGAAAGCACTAGTCAAGCTCCTTGTAGAAAAGGCGCGTATGGTAAGCCCTTCCAAACCTACTGCTTCCTATACAGGTGCCTCAAATGCTTCATGCATTCATAGCACTGAGCCAGTCTCTGTGCAATTTTCTGGTACAGGTGAATGTTCCTGCTGCTCTGGCTGAAATTAAGGAGGATGGTATACTGTTGCCGCATATTGATCAGCTCCACGAGCCAAGTGACTGCCTTGTTGAGGTATCATTTGAAAACTCATACAGTAGAACCTCAGAGTTCTGAACACCTCAGGAATAGAGGTTGTTCGTAAGTCTGATATGTTCGTAACTCTGAACAAAACGTTATGGTTGCTCTTTCAAAAGCTTGCAGCTGAATACAGCTTTGAAACTTTACTATGCAGAAGAAAAATGCTGCTTTAAACCATCTTAATTTAAATGAAACAAACACAGAAATAGTTTCCTTACCTTGTCAATTTTCTTTTTAATTTTCACTTTTTTTTAAGTAGTTTATGGTTAACACCGTACTGTATTTGCTTTTTTCTTTTTTGTCTCTGCTTCTGCCTGATTGTGTACTTCTGGTTCCAAATGAGGTGTATGGTTGACCGGTCGGTTCGTAACTCTAAGGTTCTACTGTAATTTGCTGATCATTATTGTCCTGGTAAAATATGTGTGGCTACATTGTATGTAAAGTTATCAGATTCTATTGTGTGATGTTACTAAGACATATTCCAAATGTTGAGAGCAGTCACAAAGCAGTTTTCCAGAGACAAAAGCCTAGCCAACACCCCAGCCAAGTGTCATCAAAATCAAATGATCCATCACCTGGTTAAGTGGCCAGGCATCAACAACACTTGAAGAACAAAGGAAGCATCACTGGACAGGGGAGGGATCCTGACTGAAAGAAATTCAGTCAGTAAGACTGCTGAGAGAGAGACCTTTGCTTTGAATTCACTTTGCGTGTTAAGCAGGGGCGGCTCTAGACACCAGCCGCGCCTGGCATGCCGGCGGAGCTCCACCGGAGCCTGGAAGAGGGGACCCGCCCGGGAGGTAGAGCGGCGCGCGCGCTGCGCGCTGCCTTGGGCAGCCCGCCCCTGGTGTTAAGTTAGGCATTAGTTGCATTTTACTTTTATTTAATTTCTGTAGTTAATACATTTGTTTTATTCTTTTATCTAAACCAGTGTATTTGGATTGAAGTGTTTGGGAAACTCCATTTGGGATAACAGGATTTGTCCTTGGGAGAAGAGGTGGAGTGGGGGTGGGGCCTGGGCTGGAGTGGGGAGGGGGGGTCGAGCACCCCCGGGGAAATGAGGAAGCTGGCACCTGCAGTCCAGATAATACCCTGGGTAATGTCACACGCCTGTAAATACAGCAACAAACAATTGTTCTGCCGGGGGCAGTGCAGCACACTACTACCAGTGCACAAGGTGACAGGGACCTAGGTTTTGAAAGGGTCGGGAAGAAAAGGATTCAGTGCATTGTGGAACTAGGACTGAGAGACTATTGAAACTTGAAACCCAGTAGATGCTCCTCATCCCCGTTCACACTGCAAACTGGCACAGGTATTAGACTTTTCCACAGCTAAGGTGTGTACTTACTCACAGCCTCAGGCATGCTAGCTTACGTGCCCTCTGCTCACCTTGAGGCACATGCTTCCGGGGTTTGAGTGTGGACATTGGGGGGCAAGGGTTATGTCACAAGCCTGCAGAGTTGCTAGGGTAGATGTCTGCCACTGTCTGCCTCCTGGTGTCTCCACTGCCCTGAATGGGTGGTACTCCACATTGGGCCTCTGCATGGTGCAGTGCATGTCACCCAACATGCTGGTGCAGCTATTCTGGCTGATACTTTGGGGTGGGCAAAGCCAATGCTCCTTCCAGTGGGAGGGAAAATCTAGCACTTTTCCGGATCCAACTTCCTCTCCTATGCTGCAACCTGTGGTACAGGTAGTCAACACAAGGGCATAAGGAGGTGCCTTATGCTCCCTTAGCCTCTCATGATGCTGCACAAGTTGGGACAGAGTTTGGTCCATAATTACATACATCTAGAAGTATTTTTCACAGGTTCATTGGCAAAAGTATTAGGGGAGATTCTTGGGCCCTTGAAAAGTCGTGTTATTTTGAGACATGAAATAAATTGATGAAATTTTTCAGGCAGTATGTTATGAAAATTTTCACCAATTTCAGTCAGCTCATGTGTTAAATCACTTATGTGTGACAGAATGTGACTGCACCTCTCCAGTATCCCTCCTCTCTCTTTTATTGCAGGAGTAACTGCTTTACCTGCTGTAAGCATTGGGATTTTCTTAGGAGGGCTCATAATGAAGAAATACAAAATGGGCATGATTGGAGCTACAAAATTTGGATTTGGGATGTCACTGACGGCTTTTCTCATAACCCTGACACACTTTTTTGTGGGCTGTGAGAACCATGTGGTGGCAGGACTGACGGTATCTTATGATGGGTATGTATACATCTTATGTAATATACAGCATGTTTCCTTTCTCTGGTAGCATTACAAATAGCATAATGTTTTGTAATGATTGAATACAAACACACGATTGTAGTACTTACTGTATCTTCCACAAATATTGAAGGATTATACCATTAGAAAATGTCAGATTCTAAGTTTGTATAAATTGTAATGGAGCTAGATTTATTTACACCAGATGAGAATGTAGCCCTCTTTTTATATCGATATACTTTGTTTGAAAGTTACATACTGCTACCTTTTTGGAGTGGGGGTGGGGTTATAATTACATCAGTTTGGGGTATGAGTCTTAATTAAATAACTGTGTCAGTGTGATTCTGTATAAAATGAATAACAGTTTTAGGGTGTGCGTTTAGGCAGCTAGAATGGTGGGACTGGGCACAGATAGTGTCAAGAATTGCACTGTGTCTTAGAACTAAAGGTCAGGTTTTTCTGGGCTATAATGGGCAGAAATCCCTTTCTTTGTCATAAAATTTTTCATAATCCAGTAGTCATCTGTATTTCAATGTATGTGGGATGGAAGCTGAGGCCACAAGATCAATGTTACAAGAATAGGAACAATTTAAGCTTGTTTACCTGGAATATTAGTATTGTGGCAAATTGCCGGTACTGTTATGCTGGGTCTCGCGCTTTCTCTTCTTTGGGGGGGGGGGCGCGCCATTGCTTGCCTCCTGAACCGGTTTTTTTTTTACCCCCCCACTCCTTGAGAGGAGAGGAGAGGAGGAGAGGGACCTGGGCCTTCTTTCTCTTTCACCCCCCAGGGGGGGGCCCTGTGGTGGTGAAACCACTTGTACTGGTGGGTCTCTCCCTTCCCTCTTCCTCTCCCTTCTCCTTTCAGTTTGGGGGCTTGCCTTCCTTCTCTTTCTTCCAGGTCCCTTTGCCTAGGGTTTTTGGACTTCTCACCCCAGCACTCACCCTCACCCCTCCCTCCTGTCTCTCTTCTCTCAAAACTGCTTCACTCTCTTCAACTTCAACTCCGCTCTCCAACACAACACACTGTCTGACACACACTGTCTGATATATCATAGGGTGGGCTCAGGTTGCTCTAGTTTCCACAGCAAACACCTTCCTCCAGCCTTCTCCCCCTCTGCTAACTCTCTCCTGCTGCCTCTCTCCCTGTGCCTGCTGTATATAATAATGAGGATATCAAGTAGGAGTGAAAGACAAATTTGCGATATGTATTGTCCTTTAATGTTTCATTGAAATATAGATTTTGTAATAAAACAATGTTATGCCTTTGTAAATTTACCTCGTAAGCAAACCAGTTGCACGTCATGAAACCTCCTTATTTTCTGTCTGCAACTCTGACTGCAAATGTGCCACGAACCAGTGGGATCCTGTCTGTGGAGACAATGGAATCACGTACATATCAGCTTGTCTTGCTGGATGCAAGGCTTCGACAGGACATGGGAAGAACAAGGTAAGAGCCTTACCCAGTTTTTCCCCATCTTTTTTGCTTAAGAACATTGGTATATTAGTGATGTATATTTAGAAAAGATCAAATTGATTACAGAGAAAGAGGAATGGTCATGCATTTGTGAGGATCACTGAGAACCACAGACTTCCAGAGCTAGATGCTTGAGTCTCTGCAGCTTGAGCAAAAGAGCCAGGCTCTGTATCTGGGGGCTGTAACAAACTCACATTGGGCTTTGAGAGAAACACACAACACACACTGAAAAGTGTTACACACTGCCTAAAGGCAGACCTCTGTTTGTTTGCCTTTTGTAAATCAGGTCTTGGCTACATTGAGGTTTTTAGCCACCAGTGTAACTACGCTGAGGAAGTTGCCCAGGTACAATCTCTAGGGCAGAGGTTTTCAAACTGTGGGGTGCACCCCCCTAGGAGTGTGCAGAGGAATGTTCGGGGGGCAAGTGGCAATATCAGGCAGCTCGGAAAACGACGCCTGGTGGCTCGGACCAGTCCCCGTGCAGAAGAGCTTGAGGAGGGAGTGCCACCTCCACCCCTTGACTCACCTCTGCAGGCCACCCAACCTGTGAGTCAGTGACAACGTCCCAACAGCCTCCATGCCCAGCACTGGCTCCACCCCAAAGACTGTCGCATGCACCTTCCCCCTCCCTGAAAACCCAAGGGGTGGGCAGGGGCGGCTCTAGACATTTCGCCGCCCCAAGCACAGCGTCATGCCGCGGGGGGCGCTTTGCCGGTCGCTGGTCCCATGGCTCCGGTGGACCTCGCGCAGGCGTGCCAGCGGAGGGTCCGCTGGTCCCGCGGCTTCGGTGGAGCCGTGGGACCAGCGGCCCCGTCACAGGCACGCCTGCGGGAGGTCGACCAAAGCCGCGGGACCAGCGGACCCTCTGCAGGCACGCCTGCAGGAGGTCCACCGGAGCCCTGCCTGCCACCCTCCCGGCACGCCTGCAGAGCCCACTGGCATGAGCCCCCCAAGCACGCTCTTGGCGTGCTGGGGCCTGGAGCCACCCCTGGGGGTGGGTAGTGTGTCTATTTTTGTCTGGGTTGGGGGGACACAACCAAAATTTTTAACTCAAAGGCAGGACTCGGCTCAAAAAGTTTGAAAGCCGCTGCTCTAGGGTAAATGTGCTGCATAGATATACACTGTGACTTGTCCTGGGACAACTTATCTTGATTTGAGGGGCTTTGTCAAGGCTGGAATGAAAGGATTTGGAGATCCAGAGACAGAGTCTCTGCTTCATTTGATCTCTGTTTTGACATGGGGGAGGGGGAATGGGGAAAGCTCTCAAACAGCCAGTTGCAGTTTCCTGATTCTTAGGTCCAGCTGTGGCCTTGATGAGAATTAGAGCTACTTTCTAACTTCCTGCCCCTGACACGCCCCTACACCTGAGGTAGACAAGGAACTGGTGCAAAGGGGGCCAGATCTGATTACAAAATCCAGCCCTTCAATGTTAACAATATTTCTTTAGAGAGAGATTCCTGGCTCACAGTAGAGCTCATATTGTAATGGAATACTAACCTGCATTATATGATTAAGCCATTAGGTGGTGCTGTGTGTAAAATACCTTAATTAAGCTAACCTTAGCCATACCTGGCAGAGCATTAAAGGATTCTATGGCTAAGATACCTGTGTACCTCTGAGAAATAAACGCTGTAGTCAGCAGAGCCATCCCTAGAGTATGGCGAATCGGGGCAACCGCCCCGGGCCCTGGGCTTTGGGGGGCCCTGCCGGAGGAGGATGAGGCAGTGAAGTGCGCGGGCGAGTGGGGTGAGGAGGCGAACAGGGAGGCGAGCGGAGGGTGGGGGTGAGTAGGAACCCCCCCACCAGAACCTCCCCCTTTCTCCAGCACCTCTTGCCCACCAGCGGGCCTCCTGCCACGTATGGCCTTCCACGGATCAGATGTTTCGCAGTGTCAGGAGGCACTATGGGGGTGGGGGGAGGAGCAAGGGCACAGCACACTCGAGGGAGGGAGAACAACGGGGTGGGGAAGAGGCAGGCAGGAGGTGGGGCTGGAGTGGGGCTTTGGGGGAAGGGGTGGAGTGGGGCAGGGCCGGAGTGGGGCAGGGCCTGGGCAAAGCACCTCCTGGCAGATAGGCACTGAGTTTCTAATGTCCCAGGCCCTGCCCACCCCAGGGACAGCCCTGGTAGTGAGTCTATAATTGATACAGAAGCTTGACCTGCTGGTATCAGCCTTGCAACCTACCATGTACAAGAAATACATGACACATAGGAAAGAAGCTAAGAAATTACTGAATGTTGAAACCTCTGAGAAATGCAAACAAGAGCTGGTTAGAGGCCCATGGGGTGTTTACCTGGGTCATATTTTCATGTGAGGTTTTGCTTGTATTTTAATGCTGTATGCCATATTGAATTAATGATATACCGACAAATCAAAATTGTGTCTTTTAGGTGTATCATAACTGCAGCTGCATGGAAATTACAGATTCACAATCAGGAAATACCTCTGTAATTTTGGGACAATGTCCAAAAAGTGATGACTGCTCAAGAAAGTTTATTTATTATACAGTAATACAAGTTATAAGTGCCTTTTTCCATGCTTTAGGAGGCACCCCTTTATACGTGACTATGTTTAGGTAAGTGAAACCAAAATAATTTTTTTAATATCAGTAAGGGTTTTTCCCATCATGGGGGACTTAATTTCCCCAAATTACCCTAACTTTCTTGAAATCTAGCACTCTTTTACTGCTGTCTTCTCTGAATCCATTTTTAATTATGAAGAATTAAAATGGTTGGTGGGCACGACCACCAAATTTAACTATTACGTTCATACGTTACAGTCAGTTTCTCCCTCTTGCTATTAAGCTGACCCGTGTTGGCTTTTACATCTGAATTTTGTGTTTGTAGTACAGAAAACAATTAGATCTGTTTCTGTGATTAGAAGCTACACACACAAATGTAGTTTGTATGTAGTTTGTATAAGTAGACTGAGGAACAAAAGAAAGTCCAGCTGAAACACGTTTTGTTGACATTGTTTTTTTATGTGAAATAGGAGATGGATAAAAGCTTGGTAGTGAGAAAGTTTGGTCACTATGAAATCCGAAGGCAATTTGAAAGCAAAATCAGTGGGAATGCTAATAGGAGTTCTAAAAAATATTTTGTCATGTATGAATATACAGAAAGAGGTGCTAATATAATATGCAGAAATAATTGTTGTTTAAGAAGGTGTTTTTTCATGACAATAACTTTAAAGGGAACCAACACACATTGGATATATAATTAACTCAAAACCCTTGTCAGATTCTCCTGTGGCAGCAGTTTAGTTTAATCTCTTGGAAATTAGTTATACACCAATTTGAGTGGCATGTTGCGTTGCATCTTTGCTAAGAATGTGGCTCTTGAAAACTCAGCCTTTGGGAATGGCATTACAATGTTACAAGATGCTGTTCCAATTATGCCATTTCTAGAAGTTTTGCCCCAGGGCAATATCATAGTCCCCATCAGTTCATAAAGCCCATAATGAAAAGGCAGTAGAACAGGTATTTAGGGACACCCAGTTCTGCAAAATATGGGTAGAAGGTGCCAGTATTTCATATAGATTCACCTCAGTAATTATGTGCTATACATTGACTTCCCAGTGAATATTCAATGGAGAGCAATTGATTAGTTCACTTTTCCCATGTCATTTAATGTGTTTTTGGCAAATGTATGAGACAGCTTCCTTCTGAAGTTTTGTATTTTGTCATTAAGAATAATAATTCTATAGGGAAATAATACATTTTAATGAGTACGTCTAGGTATTATGGAGACCTATTATTGTGACTTACATTTATCTATTTTTAGGTGTGTTCACCCAGAGCTAAAATCTCTTGCAGTTGGTCTGTACACACTGATTATCAGAGCCCTAGGTAAGATAAATTATTGTGACTATACTATTTGAGTTTTTTAGATACCTTTGAGTGTCTGCGTGGCTTTAAATGGCACCAAGTGCATTTGCAAAACAGATGCACAATTTGGCAGTGCTATTATTATTAATAGTACTAGTGGTAGTAATAATAGTATCGTAATGCTGAGCCTCAGCCATCAAGCAGGACCCCACTGTGCTAGGCACTGTGCAAATAAAGAACAAAGAGACAGTCCCTGTGTTAGACTCTGGGCTGCTCCTGGATGTCCAAGATGTGGCCAAGAGCACATTTTTGCAACTGCACCTGGCAAAACAACCTTTCCTCTCTGATTTGGACCTTGCAACAATTACCCATGCCTCACCTCAAGATGAGATTACTGTAATGTGCTATGTATGGGCCTGCATCCTGGCACCATTCAGAAGCTGATGCTATTGTGGATGCTGCAACCTGCTTATTAAGCAGAATTGCACATGAAGTGGAATTGCACATCAGGCCAGTGCTCCACAATCTGCACTGGCTTCCAATAAGCTTCTGGGTGGAATTCAAGGTGTTGGTGTTAACCTATAAAGAGCCATAAAAGGTTAGGGCCCTGGTTGCCTGGAAGATGGCCTCGCGCCCTGTGACATACTGCCATAGTTGAGATCAGAAGAGAGAGTCAAATTGGAGCTCCCTTAATATAAACAAGAAGGAACTGCTGGCAGGTTGTTATCTTGGAAGAGTCCTCCATTTTGGAACGTAATCCCCTCATTGGTCCCTCAGAGCCAGAATGCTCCAGACATGCTAGAACATCTATGTTTTCTCTCTCTCCTCCAAGGCAGCTGAGGTGTAGGTGCTAGAACTAGGGGCGCGGCAACACCCCCTGGCTTGAAGTGGTTTCCATCCAGGGCAGGGATGGTGTCCCTAGCCTCTGTTTACAAAAAAAAAAAAAAAAAAAAAAAAGAGCTAGGAATGGGCGATGGGATGGATCACTTGATGATTACCTGTTCTGTTCATTCCCTCTGGGGCACCTGGCATTGGCCACTGTCGGAAGACAGGATACTGGGCTAGATGGACCTTTGGCCTGACCCAGTAGGGCCATTCTTATGTTTACAGTTTGGTTCAGTGTCTCCCAGCACCCCCACTATACAAATTGTTCCTGCACCCATAGGCTGAGGTGGATATAGTTATAGGCAATTCTTTGTTTGTTTGTTGTGTGATTTTTAATTCATGGGACAGGTGCCTAGAGCACTATCCTAAAATGAAAAAATGTGTAAGAATAAGTGTCATAATGGTTTTCTATGTTTCAGACCAAGCTATATCTGATTAGAAAAGTTCACGCTCCCAGTTTGTTTAGTGCCATAGAAGTTAGAACTGGACCTGCAGAAGCAGATCATAGATGCTCTCATAAGAACAGAATATATACATGTGGCCCTCTGGATAGAATACACAGAGAATACACTCCTTTTAGTTTAAAACTAAACTATAAAGGAGTGCAATATTTTAATGCAGAAAAAAAGCTGGCACAAACATGGTTCAGTACAGGGTTGGAATCCTGGCATTAATAAAGTTGATGCCAAAATTCCCATTGATTGTAACAGGGCTAGGATTTCATACCATGATTATTGTTTTTTTTAAATTATTTTAGTGGGGTAAAGGGCAGCTTAGGCCACAGCAAGCCGGAGTGGAGGATGCAATGCCAGATGCATCTCGCTCTTCCTTTGGCCAGTCACAAGGATTTCTAAGATTTTTCATAGTCTGAACTACAGTTTAATACAAAGATTATGCCAAGTATCATTGCCCCATTCATTTGCAAGGCACAGACCAACTCTCATCCCATTCAGAGACACAAAATCCCAGGGGCACACACAGCATCTGGGACAATTATTTTAGGAATGTGTGCACGCATTTTTAGCTGTCCTTGGTGCAGTAAATGTTTTGTTCTATTTTGAACAAATATTTACATTGAGTAAACTTTTCAAAAGTACCTAAAGCCTATTTTCAAAAGCTAAGTCCAGGGGTGAAAGTAAGCCGGTACGCCCCAATACCGCGTACCAGCAAGAGCTAGTGTGCTGTACCAGGGTAGCTCTGCTTCCCCAGGCGGCAATTTAAAGGGCCTGGGGAGCCCCAGGCCCTTTAAATTGTCACCAGAGCCCCGCTGCTGGAGCCCTGGGGTAGCGGCAGCGGGACTCTGGGGACTATTTAAAGGGCCGGGGCTCCCTGTGCCTCTACTGCCCTGAGCCCTTTAAATAGCTCCCGGAGCCCTGCTGCCAGAGCCCTAGGGTAGCAGCGGCAGGGGCTCTGGCAGCGGTTTAAATGGCCTGGGGTAGTAGCGGCAGCCGAGCCCTGGGCCCTTTAAACAGCTGCCGGAGCCCCCAGCTGCCACTGCTACCCCGGCAGAGGAGGGGGAGGGCACTTATTGGTACAGGGGTGGCTGGGGCTGGCTCTGACCCCCCTATCCCCGCCCCTTCCGCCCAAGGCCCCGCCCCTTCCAGGGGTGAGAGCCGGCCCCAACCCAGCCCCATACTGGTAAGTCCCTATTTCACTTTCACCCCTGGCTAAGTCCCACTGACTTTCAGTGAGATTTAGACTCCTAAGTGCCTATGTCACTCTTAGAAATAAATAGGACTTTGACTGCTAAATTACTCAGGCCCAGATTTTGAGAAGTATTTAGGCTTTGTTCTGCTCAGCATTGCAACACCTACCTGACTTCGTAGTCTCATTGAAAGTCAGTGGGACTTATGCTCGTGAGGCCTAGATTCACAAAGGTACCTAAACTCCTAAATCCCAGACCCAGGTGCTTAAATCTCAGTTTTAGGCTCCACAGAAATAGAAAAGAAAGAAAGAAAAGAAATAATTGGAGATATACCAATCTCCTAGAACTGGAAGGGACCTTGCAAGG
The DNA here is from genome assembly GCF_016161935.1 of Mauremys reevesii. Taxonomy (NCBI): domain Eukaryota; kingdom Metazoa; phylum Chordata; order Testudines; family Geoemydidae; genus Mauremys; species Mauremys reevesii. Next base: position 243,451,000 of record NC_052623.1, on the reverse strand, counting down.
TCATCAAGTCCAGCCCCCTGCCTTCACTAGCAGGACCAATTTTTGCCCCAGATCCCTAAGTGGCCCCCTCAAGGATTGAACTCACAACCCTGGGTTTAGCAGGCCAATGCTCAAACCACTGAGCTATCCCTTCCCCACTGCATTTCACAAAACTGCCACCAAACACTGTAGGCCCCTAAAATCCCTTGGCACCTAAGGTTTCAGGTTGAAAGTTCCCTCAGCACCCATCTAAACATGTGTGCTGCTACCTCACTCTAGTCATCTGGACATCATCACCCGTTTAAGCCCCTGAGCAGTTCACAAACAGGGGAAGCTAGGAGTTTGCTGGTCTGACTCATGTGTGGGGCTCAATCCAGTTGGTGTGCTCAGAGGCCACCTACTGAATCAGGTCCCATTTAAAGTCTGGCCACCGGAGGAGAAGATGGTGTCCACCTTATGCCTTTTAGCCCAACAGTTAGAGCACTCACCCACGAGGTGGGAGACCTGGATTCAATCCCTCCTGCTGAAGGGGCAGAAAGGATTTGAACACTAACCACTGAGCTAAGGGATATTCTGCTGTGGGTCTCAGTCTCTCTGTGAGAGGGCTGGGGCTTAGCACACACCCATCTTGGCAACGTCTCCCATTGGCTAGCTTCTCACCTAGCATGCTGGCTTATATGAATCGCATTCTAAGGTGCCTGTCTCTCCCCATGCATTATACAGGAGCTGAGGTGCCCAACTCAGGTCTTTGTGAATCACAGTGTCGTTCCAATGATTTTCTAGGGGCCTAAAAGTTAGGCATTGCCACATTCAGTATCACAGCACCTAAATCCTTTGTGAATTTAGCCTCTAAGTGCCTAAGTTACTTTTGAAAATATGACTTAGGTGCCTGAGTTCTACTTTGCAACAGTGTGGGGGTAATGCCTAAACACCTTTAAAATCTGGACCTGAAGCAGCATTGACAATTTTGCCTACTATCTACTTTTGCACTTTTCCATATACTCATCTCCCTTCCCCACCCCTGCATGTACTTTTTTTTTCCAGTAGGAAACAAAGAGGAGTGCCAGGCTCATAAGATGAATTTCACCCCAGTGTAGAGGATCAGCATGAGGTCCATGCACCACTAAGTCCTGAAAACTGCTGCAGCGATTGAGCTGCAAACCACCAGTGCTTTACAGAACAGTTTGGGAACTGCTGAGCTAATACATGCTGGAGAAAACCGTGTGTGTCACCACAGGCTGATAGCCTGGCCAGGCCCTCAGCTGTCAGACCACGTCACTGTGGAGCTCCAAAAAGCACCAAAAGTGGTCACCCCACTCACTATTCTGAAGGATCCTGTCCAATTTCTATAAAGGGAGGAAGAGGCTCCCTATAGCCCACTGCCCACCTAGAGCACCACTACAGCGCAAGGCAGGGTGGGAGCTTAGTATGAAAATGCTATTATATTTTCTAAAGTCGTGCCTCATAATATGACATAGTGATATATTTTTGAATGTTTTATTGCAGCCGGAATTCCAGCCCCCATTTATTTTGGTGCATTAATAGACAGGACATGCTTGAAATGGGGAAGCAGCAGCTGTGGGCACCGAGGAGCTTGTAGGATATATGATTCTGATGCATACAGGTAAGTTAAATCAAAACACAGAGTGGTCGTGTGTTTCCTTTCTGCATCAGGACTCTACATTATTTGATGCTCTGGCCCTGGTCATCTAATGTTGGCTTCACCTTCATATAGGTCAGTACAAAATCTCAAATGTCAATAAATCCTCACATTAATTAATCTTGAGGCCAAATCCTAAAGTCTCTTCTCAGTACTTTATACAGGCCTGACTCATTCAGGCAAAACTCTCGTTGACATCGATGACTGAGTCTTTCCTGAATAATGGATATACATTCTACACAGCTGAGAAATCCATTGTCATCATATGATTCACAAGCAGGAATAGAAAAGACACCCAAATTCACATTGCCTACCATGCATATGAGGAAGACTGCCAATTTCACTTTATTGACCATGTTTAATGTGTGAACAAATGAAAAAAAAATGCTATTGGGCAGCTGAGGACATATATGTTGTAGAGAAATGCTTGTTAAGCACAGCCAAAAAATATCTGCCTGAAGAATACTCAAAGCAACTGTTTTTTCACATTCATTTTACTTCATGCAACTCTTGATGGCCACACATTTGGGGAGTATTTTTATTTTTATTCTGAGTAGCCAGGACTAGGGTCCCATGACACTTACAGTTGCTGCAGGAATCCTGGCTCCCAGAAGCTCCTACAAATTTAGCAGAAGTAGAGGAAAAATGATCGATTATTAATGTACACATATTTTCAAAGGCAGAAATCATAGTGTAAACAGTGAAAATGTCCACTTTATAGCACCCTTCACAAAGTCGTTTTAGATTTTGTCTCCTAAATTATTGTATTAAAGAGTTCAGGGACTACTGTGCATTTTTTATTTTTGTACCATTCCTGAAAAGATATGCTTATAAGTAATGTTAGTTCTTGCAGTTCTTTTGAAGTTCGTTAATATCAGAACTGCCTTTTGTCTTCTCCCTTCACAGGTATACCTACCTTGGCCTAATAGCAGGCCTCAGATTACCATCCTACTTCTTAGCTTTCCTGTTTTATACAATGGTAAAGAAACAGTACCAAGCAAAGGACCCCAAATCCACAGAAAATGGCGGGCAAGAAAGTGTTCCTATGAACAAAGAAGCTAACTCAAAGAGCAATGAATATTTATCAAGTTCTTCTGTTGTGGAAAGAGAATCACGTATTTAGAAAAACCACTTACACCCATGTTGCATGAATCGGGACAGCATCTTTTAAAATCAACTTGCAGAATGTCCTGAACAAAACAATAATACTGCTCAGAATGAAAAACCAGAATGAACACATAGTCAATGACAAGGGCAGCTAGGTGCACATATGATTTATATTTAACTAGCTTATATGAACCTGCTTATCAATGACACACAACAAATTCCATTAATTAACTAATGAAGGAAAATCCTGTTTGGCATAGTTAATTGCAACTGTTTGTCATTTTTAAATGGCTTGAATGTGGTTTCTGGCACAGTAACTGCATTCCAAATACTACACTGGAAGGCCCAAGTCCTGCCCACAGATCCACCTGTACTGAGTCCCATTGAAGTCAAAAGGACTTTGCATAGTTGTAAGGGTCTGCACAGTACAGTAAGAAGCTAGTGTAGTTTTCTGAACTCTGGCCTGCCAGTGAATATCTAGGTGGAAGGCCCAAACCCTCTTTTTCCTCTGTGTCCTCAGGGACACAACTTGAAAATCATATTTCCAACTGAAAATGTTGTGCCTACTGACATTGTATGGAGAGCTGGTCATAAAATGGAATTTCTGTTCCATCAGAAACTCCAGCATTTCAAGTTTTGCTTTCATCCTGAATTGGAACAAAAAGTTGATATTTTAAGATTTTGACTGTGAAATGAAAATTTCAAAATGTTGTTTAGGAAACATCAAAACAACCATTTAGAAACATTTTGTTTTGACACAATTTCAACTTTTATATTACATTATAATTCATAATATAAATGTCATAATATTTTTACTTTTATATTATATCATTTTTATAAATGATAATATGATATAAACTTGAAACAATAAGGTCATTTTGACCTTACTGAAACAAAACATGTTACCTTTATGCAAATTAAATATTTCCACCTTGTCAAAACAAATAATTTCATTAATTTCCTGTTGAAAATGTTGATGAAATCAATATGTTCCTACAAAATGTTTCAATTTCATTGAATCAGCATTTTCCAAACTGTTCTATTGGAAAATTTTCAACTGGCTCTAGTTGTAAGAAGCACCTAAATTTGCTGTAAATGAAATAACTGAAAAAATCAATTATTTTTCTTTACTTTGTAGATTTTGACAGTACTCTGTGTATACTCAGTTTCACTATTCCGCTGCCTAAAAGGACCTCCCTAGACATCCACAGGAAAGCAGCAAAACTTGAATAATTTATTTTTAAAGAATGCAAAAAAACCCTCCACAACAAATCAGGATCTACAATTTAAAGATTTCACTTTCAAAACTAGCAGTTTAAAAAAAAAAAAGGGGGGGGGAGGGGAGTGGTTTTCAAAAGCACCTCTCAGGAAGTCAGTGGAACTTGTCCTCCTAACTTAGGTGCTTTTGGAAAATCCTACCCCATTTCAAAAGCATTCAAATTGACAGTTTACCACAATTTTACTAATATTAAAGCCAAAAAGAGACCAGCTTCTGATACTCTTCATATGGTTTTGTAGCAGCTTATTCCAAATTTATTCACGTTACTTTCAATGAGACTACTCATGAAGTAAATTACAGGGCACTCATTTAGGTGTCTAAATATGGACTTAGGAGTCTAACTGTAGGCACCTATTTTTTGAAATCATGACTGATTCATCCATCATATCTTTAAGTACATTGATACTTATTTTATTATTTTTTCTTTTTAAAAGAAAGTTTAATGTGAAGATTATTAAGTGAGTTCAAAGTTATAGCATTTTATAAAAATTAGACTAAATTACTTACTAAGTTGATCAGTGAAATATTTTCAGCTTTGTAGTGACTTTGTTTTCAAAGCAAAACCCAGAGATTTTAGGCTATTTTATTCTGAAGCTGACCTCTGTTACTGTGCCATATAACAGCCAGTAGAGGGCAGTCAAAGAATGATAATATTAACTACCTGACTATTGGAGCCCAAGTCTATCATGTTTGTCATATACCAAATCCTAATCCTCATTGTTTTTAGGAAAGTTGAGCTCTAGATTTCTTTGAGACAGTCTATAATCTCTATTTCAAAACCACTGCTAAACCTAAACAATATCTTAGACTAGAGGCTTCCTTTTGATCAGCATATTTAAAATACTGTCAAAGTAGCTTTTCATCATGCTATTGGATTCAATCCTATTAGAATCCCATAGGTTTGGTGGCTGTTTTAGACATCATGTGCCTGAAAGTTCCCTACAGTTAGGGTGTTGCTGGAATAGGGATCACAGAAGTGGAGCCCAAGACTTGACATTGAAACATAAAATAACCTTTTCCTTTATGCATAAATTTCCATTTGTCTCATTTTCGGACACATGAATGCAATACAATAAAACAAAATGGTAAAGAATTCACTAATGTTATTACCACGCACAATTCTATATTAGCATATGTGTAATCCCAACACCTTCTGGGTGTGGTGTTCTGTCCCCTCTAGTGGTATCAAGACCACTTAGAGATTAATGAGTCTGCTCTACAGTTAAGAGCCATATGGCTTTTAGCTCATGCAGTAGAGGCTCATGCATTTAGCTCCAGAGATCCCAGATTTGATCCCGATAACCAGGGTCTGTCAGCATTACATATGTTATTACCAAAGGGGCCATTTACTGGATGTTTTTCCTGGAACGATCATCAGTGAAATAGTTAATAAAGTTGCTTATACCAGTCATCTTTAGGTTTCAGAGTTACCAGCTCACTGAGAAGACGGGTGTAACTTCAGCGCCTTTGTGGCCAAGATGGAGTCTGCTCTGCAGGCAGCTCTGGCCAAGAGAAGGTGTGTGCAGAAATGCAGCAGGGAAAGTCCATTTCACCCCAGGATAGGGTGACCAGATGTCCCGATTTTATAGGGACAGTCCCGATTTTTGGGTCTTTTTCTTATATAGGCTCCTATTACCTCCCACCCCTGGTCCTAATTTTTCACACTTGCTGTCTGGTCACCCTACCCCAGGAGCACCTGTTCCAACCCCTCCCCCAAGAGTGAACACACACACACACACCCCCAAAAGAGTACAATGAATATAGGAAAGGGAAATATTTACTTACAGAGCGATGAAAGGAGGGGAAGGGAGGGGGAGTGGTAAAACAGGGCTGCATTGAACACAAGGCCCCACGGGCCCAGTGGTAGCACAGTCTGGAAGGGCAGCGTGTCTGCACACAGAGTTCAGGAGTCCTGGGCAAAGTTCCAGTCCAGTGGGGAGTCTTGGGTGCTCCTGGTCATCTTTGGCGCCAGTGAACTTTCCCCAAGAAACCCCTCCGGTGCCCGCTTCTGCCGCTCTCTGCAAAGCCACACAGAGCGACCACCTCCCCACTTAACTAGCCAGCAGCCTCCCTCCTTGTTCCCAGTGCAGAGTCACAAGCCCCAGTACTCCCAGCCCCATGCAGCTCTGGGCAGCTGTGATACTGGGTCCAGCTCTGGCCTCTCCTTCTCGGGCGATTCCCTCTGGAGCTCCTGACACACACCCCTGTCGCTCTCCTCTCTTTTTCTTGTCCCCCGCTTCCTCCCCCAAAACAGCACTTTCTCCTTCTGGAACAATCAGCACCCCACCCCCCCGGAAAGAGACTTAAAGGGGCCATGCTCTCTAAACCCCAAAGGAGTTACACAGGGCAGGACACACCTCTCAGAGGTATAGTTTCAGGCTGTCTGCAGGACTCAGGAAGACAACACTACACTGTTTACACTTAAAGGTATTTTAAAAGTATTTCAGTACCTAGAAATGCAAAGAGCCACCTAGTGGGATTTTCAATGAGTTAGGCCCCTAGTTGTCTTTGAAAATCCCACTACATAACTGCCGGTGCTAGAAACCCCATTGTTATTTTAAATAAAAGGCTAGAGCCTGGAGAACAGTGTTACAGCAATGGATGGATTCTGTGGAAAATATGTCACAAGCAGACTCAGAGTACAGAGGACCTGGATATTAGCCACATCCATGAATAAAGGGTGATAATAAAGTGTATTGTGCAAGACCTATTGAGCTGTTCAGAAATTGCAGTATTGCCTGCTATAATAATCTATTAGCGTATTAATTATAATAATACCCGAGGGAAACAGTGGGATAATTTTTCAATTGAAGTGAGATCTATTTATGACTATAGGGCAAGGGGGATGACACGCTGCATTTAACTAGGCTAGTACAACTCTTTCCTTGCTGTTTGCTCGGCAACCCATGTTTTGATTGATCCAGATGTGTCAGTAAGAAGACCTCTGGAAGCTGAATGGATGAGCCATCTCACCTATCTGTAAAACCCTAGAGTTAATTGTTTGTTTGTTTGGGGGGACAGTGGTAATTCTTTGGACTTGCATGGCTGACATTAATATTGCCCAATGTATTATTTATTAATATAAGTTAAGTGATATCCTGTTCCCAGTGGTGACTCGTGGTCAAATTTTTAGGTGAGAAGCTACAATCCAAAAACTACAGCCCATGAAAAGATGTATCCAACGCTACATTTAAAACGCACTGTTCTTAAACAAATGGGATAGAAACCCATAGGGAGCAGGAAGGAAGAAAGACCATTGTGCCAAAGTGAATCAACCCCACTGATGAAAGGGATTTGGAGCATTGCAGATTTCAGAGTCTGTGCCCCTCTGCACTTAGGGGTTCAGGGGGCAGCTACCTACAGGGAAGGAAGCCCCCTTGTGCACAGAGAGACAAGCCAGCACATTGTCCCTTCCGTCTTTCCAACAGTTCTGCTTTGGGCAGCATGGTTCCAGAGGGAGTCAGGCTCCCATTAGCAAACCTCCATGTGGCTGCTCAGCAACCCAGAGTGATGCAGTACAGCTCTGAGTTGTTACCGACTCAGTTGTGTTCTGTCTTGTCTAGGGGAGAACTGTATCAGCAGTGGAGGACTCTGTAGTCAGGGGCGGCTCTAGACCCCAGCGCGCCAAGCAGGCTCGTGGGGCGGCCGTTTCCCGGGGGGCGGCATTTGGCTCCGGTGGAGCTCCCGCCGGCATGCCTGCGGCAGGTCCACCGGAGCCCGGGACGAGCGGACCTGCCGCAGGCAAGACTTCCCGCAGGCTCCGGTTGAGCTCAGTCAGGTCCGCACGTCCCGGGCTCCGGTGGACCATGCCGGCAGGAGCTCAACCGGAGCTGCGGGAAGAGGGGAGCCGCCGCGGGACCGGGGAAGGGCGGCGCAGCGCTCCGCGCTGCTTGGGGCAGCCTACTTTCTAGAGCCGCCCCTGTCTGTAGTGAGGCAAGGCAAACATGTTGCACTGGCTTCCTCTTGGCCCACTCTGACTACAAAGCACTGCAGCCTGTACGGCTGCTACATTTGTGCTGGGAAGTGGGAAAATGGATATTAAGGAGTTTCAACTGTGTTTTACAGTTATTTACTTTGGCTGCAATTTTCAAAACTTGGGTGCCCAGAAAGAGGCACTTACATCCAGTTTAGGTACCTAATAAACATGGCCTGATATTTTTTCAGAGGGGCTGATCTGCCACATTTCCCACATTGCTTAGCCCTTTTAGAAACCAGGCCACTCTTATTCAGGTGCCTCCCTTTTGGCACCCCAGTTTGAAAATGCTTCATTGCCAGGGAGTTCAGGGTTAAAATTAGCTGAATTTAAAGTTGCCATGGCCATTTTATCAGGCAAACTTTGCCAAGAGCAGGAGGTTTACCTATCACCCTCATAAAAGCCTCTAGAAACCTAAATCTGTATAAGGAGCCCACTGGATTCACTTTTCTTTGGCCCAAACCAGTACATCCTGGGCTAATTGGAGAAGATACCCTTCTTAGCAATTTGAGTAATTGTGAAAAGGACTAATAATAGCCTAGACTTTCCTAACCAAGCTGTAAGATTGTAAACAAAAATCTGAACATCAGAGAAGACAGAGAAAAAGAAGGAACGGATAAGTGCTCAGAACCAAAAGCGAAACAAAGGAGGAGACGCTGCAAAAGTACCATAGCACCAGGGTGAGAAAAAGATACTGTAACAGAGGATAGCTAGAAACAATAACAAATTGGGTTGCCAACCCTCCAGGATTGACCTGGTGTCTCCAGGAATTAAAGTTTAATCTTGAATTAAATATTGTCATGCGATGAAACCTCAAGGAATATGTCCATCAAAAATTGGTAACCCTAATAACAATTAATATAAGTTTAGAAGGGCCAAAGGAAAATTAATAGTAAAACACTATGAACCGAGCCAGAAAATGTATTATGCTTGTGATTTAGCAAGAAAAGAGATTATCACGAAGGGTGTCTTCCCTAAATTTCTAAGCCTAGAGCCCGGTCTACCCTAGGAAATTAGGTCGGTTTAATAACATTGGGCAGAGGTGTGAAAAATCTGCAGTTAAACTGACCTAACCCCTGGTTTTGACATAGCGCCGTCTACGGGAGGGCTTTGCCCAGCGATATCTCTACTGCCACTTGCGGAGACGGAGTGCCCATGCTGATGGGACAAGCCCTCCCATTAGCATGGGTTTTGCCAGTGCTACTGTGGCGCAGCTGCACCAATGCAGCTGAAGCATTTTAAGTGCAGACCTGCTCAAAGAGAGGCTGGAATGTATCTATTTATATATCTCTAAAGACAATTTAGAAGTACTCCCAGCGATTGAGGGGCAGGGGAAAGGAGGGTTTGCACACCACAAATCAAACACTCAAATGTCAGATTTACTTGACATGTGGACCTGGTACACTGACCGGAGAAAAAGTACCTGAGCTGCAAGCCATATCTGAAAGAACAGCTAGACCTATGAAGATGCAAGGAATTGTTTACTGAGGCAGTCACTGTTGACATGGCTGAATCAAAACAAGGCATGAGAAAGCAGGATGAAAATTCAGCTAGTAAGTGGTCTATCCATCTGCTGTGGAATCTTAGTCTGTCCATTCAGAACCACCTCTGAGCAGACAGTTTCTACACAAGCTCAGATCTAAGTGCATATAGGACACTTAAAACAAACTAAAACCAATATAAAAAACAGGAGTACTTGTGGCACCTTAAAGACTAACAAATTTATTGTAGCATGATGCATCCGAAGAAGTGAGCTTTAGCTCACGAAAGCTCATGCTACAATAAATTTGTTAGTCTTTAAGGTGCCACAAGTACTCCTGTTTTTTTTGCGGATACAGACTAACACGGCTGCTACTCTGAAACCTAAAACCAATATGTAACCTGACGGTTTTAGTCATATTGATAGAGACTTTCAGCTAGTGTAAATCAATGTAGCTTCCTGGACGTTAATGGAGCTATACTGATTTACACAAATGGAGGATCAGGCCCATTTTGCCGCCCTTGAGACAGAGGAAAAGATTAGCTGTAGTTTGTAAAAAAATGCATAAAATGAGAACTGGTTTCCTGGCAAAATGAGTTGCAGACAGACCCTTGTCCCTATATTATCATTACTTGCTGTTTTTAACTGTTAATAAAATACTTGTTTGAATTGTATACATTAATTCCCTAAGGCAGTGTGAAATATTCACAATTATATATGAACCTCTACCCTTTATACCCCATGGAACACCCTGTAACCCCAGATTCGCCACTTTTATATGGTCATGATATGTTGTACAAAGTATGCCTTGTGAGGTATTGGTTGAATCATCACAATCTGCTGAAAATCATTGTCTTGTTAAAATGTGTGTGTCAACTTTGTACATGGAGTTAGAAGATTTTGCTATATATTTGTTATTGAAACATATTGTGATTCTGGGAAACGCACACAGACTAGCACTTCAGAGAAAACAAAGGACTTCAAACAAGGGCATGGCATCTCGAATGTCACATACACAGCAGGTGTGAGCAAGAAATATTTACAATTCACCCGAGAGACGCTTTGAATCTCACATATGCCACAGAGTGATTGTCAGGACCCCAGTGGGGCATACTCATCAAATAGAGTAGGAGAGTATAAAATAAGGGACAATGATTTCCTCATTACCTGTCCTCTCGGACCTCTACTCATGGGGCAAGATGGTTTGAAAGACAACGAAGCATCATTGCGCTAGAGGAGTGGTCCCAGGCTGTAAGGAGAGCCAGCCTGTGAATTAAGAACTGTGAACTGCCTGCAGCATCTGGTGGGCTGCGAAAGTTGCTTGCTTCAAGTCTTGCTTAGCTTGGCAAAGTTTAGGAATTAGATTGTGGTTCTATATTTTATTCCTTTTGTAACCAATTCTGACTTTTATGCCTTAAATACTTGTAGCCGCTTAAAATCCATCTTTTTTTAGTTAATAAACTTGTTTTATTCTTCTAGCTAAACCAGTGTGTTTTGGTTGAAGTGTTTGGGGGACCCACTACTCAGGTTAACAAGGTTGGTGTATAAACATTATCCTTTGTTGGAATGGCAAACTTTATATGAGCTTGGGCTGCACAATGAGTGAACTGGGCAGTACAAGATGCATATTTCTCGAGGTACAAGTCTGAGACTACAGAACTGGCTAGGGCTGCTCTGTTTGTAGTTCATGAGTAGCTGGGAGAGCATGCATGTAACTCAGCTGGATGTGATTTTGCATGCTGGGAATGAATGAGCCAGGAGTGGTTTTTTCTCACAGTAAAGCAGCAGACAGCACCGGGAGCTGGAGAACAAAAGGGACACAGTGGTTCAACAGGCATGATCGTACCCTGGGGGAATATCACAATCTCATGCATTAATACCTTGTTGAATGAGGACCATATTCCTGCAACAGATGAAACTATTACATATTTTTTGCAGGTCAAGAGAAAATGGTCTTATAGAAACATATTTGCTAGGATCACTGCTGTTTTCTTTTTTCGAACTAAGTAGTCCCATGCTCTGAATTGGCCAGTATTTTTCAAAAATACTTGGGTATTAATGTAGTTACCTACCCTTGCCCATTTTCCTTGCTTTCCAGAGTGTCTTATTTACATGTGTTCAAAATTTGCAAGTATTCCCTTACATACTTTTTATAAACACGTTTACAAAAATGTAGCTTTAAATTATTCATACTAACTTTCCACATATTTCTTCCTGAGGACTGGTTTCAAAAGGGAGTTCAGCATCTCAGCCATTTTTGAGTCATCGCTAATTTCATCATGTAGTCATGAATTAATGGACTTATTTTAGCTCTAGAAATTTGTTTCCTGATGTAGCTGTAAATACCTTCCTACGAGCCCAAAGGCTAGCATTACCTTATTTTTCTTTTAGCCCGCTCTTTTCCTTTCCCTGTAAACAATAAATGACTCTGACGGTGAAATTCTGTCTTCACTGAAGTCAGTGGGAGTTTGGTCTCCCTATTTCCAGTAGTTGTCTTCTTTTCTCATCAGATCTTTGAGCAAAAATGTGTGATGCCATATAACCTCAGTGGCAAATGGATGAAAACTGAGTGAGGATCTCAGTAGTTGGACCCTAGTTGCAGGATTACAGTCACAATGATTTCAAGTAGAAACTGGAAAGTGAATTAATGAAAATTTGTGTGAAAACTAAAAACTGTAGCAGCTCATGGAAAACCCTAAATTTCATATTGGGAGATTGACAAGCATGAGTCCAGAGTAACTTTAACCTGGATACATATTTAGATTGTAAACTCCGGAGGGTAAGAACAATTTTTATTTATTTGCCTTGTATAGCTCTAAGCAAAACATTGGTTCACAATACACAAATAATAATAATAGCCTTGCAGTTAGGGTGCCCAGGCATCCCATTTTTAAAGGGACAGTCCTGTATTTAAGACCGCCTGCAAGTGTCCCAACTTTTTCTTAAAAACTGGCAAATTGTCCTGTATTTTCTGTCTCCTCCCCATCAGTACTGGTGGGTCCTCCTGCTGACCGGATCCCTTCTTGCCAGTGCCCACCCACCAGCGGTGAGTGGGGGAGTCCAGTGGCTGACAGTGGGGGTGGGTGTGCAAGGCTGGTGGTGGGGCAAAGATGCAGTGCGTGGGGCCAGCCGTCAGCGCAGCCCCCATTGTGTGCCGGCTCTTGGCCATCAGGACCTCCCCCCCGCTTGTTCTGTTTCTGGCTGGCACTGGCTGTGCATTGTGAGCTTTGGTGGTTGGTGAGTGCGGAAGACACTAGGTGGCGGCCGGCTACGTGTCACCTCTGCTGCCCACCCATCGACTCTTTAGTGTTTCCCCTCTTGCTGGCCTCTCCCAGCTTTGCCCCTTCACACACCTCCCCGAGCCTTGATGCACCTTCATATCCCCCCGGCCAGGTGTGTCTCCCTCCCAGTGCTGTGTGGAGACCCAGCCCCTGGTCAGAGCACTCAGCTCAAGCCTTGCTGGCAGACGCCTTTCTTCCCCCGCTGCTTCTGGCTGGGCTGGTGCCCGGTGAAAACCCAAGACCCTCCGGCCTGGGTAGAGTGACCAGATGTCCCAATTTTATAGGGACAGTCTGATATTCTGGACTTTGTCTTATGTAGGTGCCTATTACCCCCACCCCCATCCCAATTTTTCATACTTGCTTTTAGGTCACCTTAGGCCCAGGGCACTGGCCAGGAGGAGCCAAGCCCTATATGTGCCAAAGCCCCGCACAGCACTGGCATGGGGAAGCCTCTCTGCCCCTCAGCTAAGCTCTGGAGTGGGGCAGGGAGAGCAATTTCCAGCATGTTCATGCCCTGAACCTGCAGGCTCCATAGCAACCTCCTGGGCAGGGGCTTAGCACCATCTTCACATACACCCCTGCTCCATCCCCTAGGCACTCTCACTGATGAGCCACCTCTCTGGCCAAGTTCACTGAAGCCCCTGCAGTCAGGTTTCCTGGGCCCTGGTGCACAATGCAGCCTTAGGGCTTAACCCCTTCCTGCCCATGCCATAGCCAGGGGACAGGAGGTGGCAGGGTTATGTCAAAGGCCAGCGGCAGCCTGGAGGTGTTAGATGCCTTTTGACACTGTGTGGGCAGGGAGGAACAAGCTGCTTCCAGCCACACAGGAGTGGTGGTGTTGGGCGGCGGGGAAGAGATGAGCTCTGCAAAGACATGGGCCAGGTCATCCCTTCCCCAGCTCCTCCTCCCTGAGGCTAGAAGCAGCTCCCATCCCTTCCCTCCGCCACAGTGCCAACAGGCTGCTGCTGGCCACATTCTGGTGTGAACCCAGGCAGAAATCTGGGGAAGGGGGAATATGACCCTTCCTCGTGTTGCTTCAGAAAGATGCGGTGCCAGGTACCAGAAGAGGTGGGTCCAGCCTGTCATAAAGGGGGAGAGAGAGAGAGAGTGTGTGTGTGTGTGAGACCCCTCCCTGTGTGAACCCTAAAGCCTTAAAGATAAGACGGTAAATAAAAAGAATCCACCTACACAGTATTTCTTTTTAAAAGGGGCTCAGTCTACTTGATGTTAATTTTTTTGTACAATTGATTGCCGTTGAACTCACTTGCATATGAGTAATTTTACCAGGTGTCTCATATTCAGCATAGAGAAATATGCTATTCAAAGTATTCAAATACCCTATTCAAAGTATTTCTGGTCCTCCACGGTGGCATGTCAGTTTTGCTTTAGTTCGTCACTGTTATATAGTTCTCAGTTCTTTGTTTGCCAGGCTTCTTTAACCAGCTCAAACAAATCTTTGCAATTTTCTGCAGAGGATCAGGCTTCTCCAGATTTGTTACCTGCCTAGGGATTTGCATTAATTACCTTCTAATTATTTTAGTTCCTGCAGGAAACTCCCACATGGAGCGAAAATACAATCCATAGTCCATAAAGCTATATACTCAACATTTGTAATGTTGATAAAACAGTCTTCGAATATTCCATGTGTCCATAATCTCTCTCACAGGATTTTCAAAAGCACTTAAGTGATTTAGGAGCACAAGTCTCAGAGCTTTTTGATGGAACTTGTGCGCCTAAATACATTTAAATAGTTTTGAAAATCCCAACCAATTTGACACACTTGCAACAGTTCCCAAATCTGAGAATTGCTAAGTAAAGTTGGGTGAAGTGTTTTGGAGGAATAGTTTATATGTTGAAAAATGCAGTTTTTAAGTCAACTGACACCAAATTCAAGTCAAATTTGGCAAATAGCTTCTGCAGAGATAAAAGGAAAAGAAAAAATTTCAAAAAAAGTTTTGACATTTTCAAAATGAAATATTTTAACTTTTAATTTTGAAATGAGGTTTCATTAAAAAAATTAGCTAAATATATTTGTGACAGTCTGTACCCCATGTTCAAAGACTATGTTGAATTTTGTACAAAGCATATTGTGTAACGTATCATTCGAAAACTCATGATTTGCTGATCATTATTGGCCTGGTAAAATAGGTGTGGCAACATTGTATATAAAGTTATGAGATTCCACTGTACAATATTATCAAGTCATGTTCCGACGTGTGCTGGAAGGCAGTCACAAACAAGTTCCCCAGAGACAAAAGGCTAGGAGGTGTTGGATCTCAGCTAGGTATCAATGAGATCAAATGGAATATCTCCAGATTAAGTGGCCACTCTTCATCATGCAAGAGGGTGTGGGCAAAAAAAATCTAAATTTTGACAAAGGAACAGCTTGAGGTTCCAGGCCATGCAGACTTTCTGTCTCCCATGGCATCAAAGAACAAAGGAAGCAGCATTGGACTGGGGGAGAGACCCTGACTGAAAGAAGTTCAGGCAGTAAAACTGCTGCAACATGTGTTGAGAGAGAACTTTGCTTTGTATTAACTTAGCTTGTTAAGTTAAGTGTGCGTTGCTTTTATTTCCTTTTAACCAATTCTGACCTGTATGCCACATTACTTGTAGTCACTTAAAATCTATCTTCTGTAGTTAATAAACTTGTTTTAGTGTTTTATCTAAAGCAGTGTTTCTCAACCTTTCTGATTACTGTACCCCTTTCAGGATTCTGATCTGTCTTGCATACCACCTCACTTAAAAACTACTTGCCTACAAAATCAGACATAAGTGTCACAGCACACTATGACTGAAAAATTGCTTACTTTCTCATTTTTACCATATAATTATAAAATAAACCAATTGTAATATAAATATTGTACCTACATTTCAGAGTGTATTAAACAGAGCAGTATAAACAAGTCTTTGTCTGCATGAAATTTTTGTTTGTACTGACTTTGCTAGTGCTTTTTATGTAGCCAGTTGTAAAAATTAAGCAAATATCTGGATGAGTCAATGTACCCCCTGGTTGAGAACCACTGATCTAAATCAATGTGTTTGGATTGAAGTGTTTGGGAAACTCAATTTGGTGTAATGTTTGTGCATGTCATTTGAATATGAGGTAGGATCCGGGGCTAAAATAGGGAAAGAACAAGTTACCAATTTCTTAGACCAGTTAGATGTCTTCAAGTCACCAGGGCCTGGTGAGATATATCCTTGAATACTCAAGGAGCTGACTGAGGAGGTATCTGAACCATTAATTCAAAAAATCATGGAAGATGGGAGAGACTCTAGAGGACTTGAAAAGGGCAAATATAGTGCCCATTTATCAAAAGGGGGAAAAGGACAACCTCGAGAATTACAGACCAGTCAGTTTAACTTTGGTACCCTGAAAGATAATGGAGCAAATAAGTAAGCAATCAATTTGCAAATACCTATAAGATGATAAGGTGACAAGTAACAGTCAGTATGGATTTGTCAAGAACAAAGCATGTCAAACCAACCTAATCGCTTTCTTTGACAGTGTGACAAGCCTTGTGGATAGGGGAGAAGTGGTAGATGTGGTATATCTTGACTTTAGTAAGGCTTTTGATACTGTCTTTCAGGACCTTCTCATAAACAAACTAGGGAAATGGAACCTCACATGGAGCTACTATAAGGTGGGGGCATAACTGATTGGAGAATCATTCCCAGAGAGTAGTTATCAGTGGTTCACATTCAAGCTGCAAGGGTATATGAAGTGGGGTCCCACAGGGATCAGTTCTAGGTCCAATTCTATTCAATATCATCATCAATGATTTAGATAATGGCATAGAGAGTTTGTGGATGATACCAAGCTGGGAGGGAGGGATTGCAAGTGCTTTGGAGGATAGGATTAAAATTCAGAATGATCTGGACAAACTGGAGAAATGGTCTGATCACAAACTAAATATGAGTCCCTCCTGCCATGAGCCTCCCACTCCCTGAGTTTTACCCTCCAAGATCCCAGGCAGGTATCATGGTCCCGCAAAAGCATTTTTTCCTCTCCCTGAAGTATCCACCAACAATGCTGCAGCCTCATTGACTTCCCCCTTTTACTCCAGCCATCTTCTTCTCTTTATAGGAGATTGTCTGATTCCTCCCAGGTGGGGCTCATTCCTTACAGGGTTGGCTTAGTCCAGGCTCTCCAGCTCATGGGGTAAGTCACTCTGTTACATTTCTCTAGATGGTCTACCTTATGCCAAATAAACTTGGCATTTATTTAAGGTGTGAAGACTCTGACTCTGTGTATTCCTATAGATAAAATACCTGCCTTCTTAATTTATAGTAGGTAATAACTGATCTGAGAAACTAATTAAAGGTGTAAAGGATTGCAATTCCCATGCCAAGCAGAATCTGCTATTGCCAATATAGGCACAAAACCCTCTTTGGGGCAAAGATTGTTTTCTTGTTCTGTGTTTTTACAGCACCTAGCATAATGGGGTCTTGGGCAAAGACTGTGGCTCATAGGTGCTACTGTAATAAGAGGTGAACTGAAGAGACCTGACAGGTACTCACATAGTTACACACAACTTTTATAACCTTTAAAGCCACAGGTTCATTGAAAAAGATATCAGCTCACAGGTATGTTAAGGAAATCGCTATATTTGTTTTTATTTTTCACATGTAGCTGATAGTATAAGTCATACAGGGATATTATGACCAATTATAGAAGTCTATTAATTTGCAAGTGAACTCACTGGGATAATTGGCTCAAAAAGATGATTGTCAATCTACATATAGGATTAGAAATTAAGTGAGGCTATGAAAGGAAATGTCATGCTTTGGGAGATACGAGTAAGATTCCCATACATGTCTAAAAATATAGGTTCAGATATTCCAAAAAGACTAGTAATTTGGAATGCTTCCATTTTTGGATGCCCCACTTGAGACACCTAAAGGATTCTGGATTTTAAGAGAGATGAGACTTACTATTTTCAGAAAATCTGGTCCAGACTAAACAAAACCATTTTTTTTCAATCTTCCCTCATAGATCATATTTTCTAGACCTTTAATCATTATTGTTGCTCCTCTCTGGACTTTCTCCAATTCTTCCACATCGTTCCTGAAATGTGGCACCTAGAACTGGACACAATACTCCAGCTGAGGCCTAATCAGCACGGAGTAGAGCAGAAGAATTATTTCTCGTGTCTTGTTTACTCCCCAGAATGATGTTTGCATTTTTTTTAAACAGCGTTACAATGTCTGCTTTCCTTCTGTGTTGAAAAACAAGACAAATACAAAAGACAAAGAATTTTGGTGACATGGTCAGACATGTTTTCTTTCCAACAAAATAATTGGTCTTTACATGTCATAGAGCTAAAACTTTATTCCTGTGAATGGTTTACTGAGTTTTAAACCACATATAATGATTTCAAGAGCCTAATTCATTGTTTTCATAACTCCATTGACTTCAGTAGAGTTGAACCAGCAGACAATTTGGCCTATCACTTTATGTGATGTTCCTTTTCACAACTGAATGAACACTTTGGGTAAATTTTAAGAGCAACATATAATCAACTGTATCAGGTCAGGTCCTCTTTGCTTAAATCTGCACGAACTCAAGCTGACAATTTTGCAATTCTCTGATTATCAGGCATGTGCCTCCTGCATGTTGCTTTGAAACCCTATCTGCTGGTGCCAGCTGCACAAAGCACCCTGTTTACATATTCTCTGCAAATAAGAACTCTTCTGGGAAGTGGTGGACTGACACAGGAATAATCAAAATTGTTCAATTCCCATCTGCTTTCATGGTACCTGATGGTTTTTATAGAACGTTTAATCATGTGAGACTGAAGATTCCAAAAATATTTATGTACCACAATTCATTCACCTTTCTCCAAAGGTTACTGTAATATTAAATCCCCACTTGTGGGTTTCTACTCATAATGCATGACTGACTGAATTCCTATTACTCAAATTCCTGCACCTTAAACCACCTCATCAGTGGGTGGAAAGTGCCTACTCACTCATGAGGCATAACAGTCAGTATTTGCCTCCACCATATGTTTTTCACAGATCTAATTTTGCACCAGTGATAAATGAGTTGTTTTTTGTGACCGATCTTACTGTCTAATCCATAGTATATTTCATTTGCTCTTTGGTGGCTCTAGAATGTTTTACTTCAATTGTCTAAGCATTATTCAAACAGAAACAACCCCCCAAACTTTCATTGTTTCCCCACACACTGTGTCAAGTCCTAGATGTTTCAGACTTGGAACCTGATCCTGGAAAAACTGAAACACATGATTCCTGCTGTAATTGTGGTCACTGGAGGGGCAATGCTGAGATTGCTCAATCAGGGCAAACTGCAAAGAATGGGGCAGATGATCCCCAGAACTGGTGGTTTATTCTTATAATTAGAGTCACCAAGCCAGACACAAAACATCTTCTATAATACCTTACTGGTTACCAAAGAAGCCCCAAAATATAGTTTCCCTTAAGCAATCCAGCCTTGGGCTCCCACCCAGACAGCCAAGTCAAATATGGTGAGGATTACTTAAAATCTTATTCACCATATATAAAGTTCTACCAATCCCAAGAGCTCAGACACATTACCCACCAGGTCAATGAATATTTCAGATTTTACCCAAATACATGCTTACAGCCAATTCTTACTAACTAATCTAAGCTTTATTTTAAAAGAAAAGAAAAAATTATCATGGTTAAAAGATCATATCATATAGACATGAATAAAGTTCTTAGGTCAGTTTCTAGCAGAGAGGGTGAACTACTAAGTTGTAAAAAGTGCTTTCAAGATCAGAGCCCTGATTTCTTTTTATGTTGGTCTTGTCTGTCTTTGAATCCTCCACAGTCAGGACATTTGTTGTCATTTCTTGAATGATGGAAATCCAAATACTGCTGCAAAATGCAGATTTATAACTATGAGAAGTGGTGGTGCTAGAGAACACAAAAAATAGTACAGAATCCTGAGCTATGGAGTGTTGTAAGAGTCACGTACTAGGCTCCAAGACCCAAGATTTGAGATCTGTTATAATATCAACCTTTGGAGACATTTGAGCAGTTTGTGGCACATAAATGAGTTAATTAGTAGTATCAGTGTTCCATCAAAGAGATGGCTATAAAACAAATATATAGGATATTATTCAGCAAAAAGAAAAAAGCCTGGAATCATTATTTTTATGGATTGTGTGAAGGAAGCAGGTTCACCTACATGGCTATATGTCCTAATGGAAAACATTACGTGGGATTGGGGAAACACCGGTAATGCCTCTGGGGATTTCTTACCTGGATGACTTCGCTAAAGAAGAAAACTCTGCTTTCTATATGCTAATGGAATGCACTGAAAGAGCTGGATTGTTCAGGGGTAGCAGTCATTTGGTCAGAGGTGCTGTGGTTTAGCCTACAAGTCAATTAGAGTTTTAGAAGTTCAAGTTCAATGAAGTCAGATTCTCTAAAGTAAATGACAGTTCTGGTCAGATAAAATCTGTAGGGCAGGATTCTATTAGAGCAATAAGCAGCTCTTGTCTCATATTACTGTTGTAGTAATTTCTCTCTTTCATCTTTTCTTCATCACTGACTTATTGACTCACTTCTTTTGTATGATTCTTCCTGGAGCCATCCAAAGTCATTTGAATAATTAATTGTTATTTAGTTTTCACTGGATCAACTCATTAAGTTGCAGCATTTACATTAGAGCTGCCTGAAAAATTGTATTTTCATCCCACAGGAAATTCCAAATTTTGACCTTTGTTTTTGTCCCAAATCAGGGCAAAAAGCGAAATTTATTTAAACGTTTTGCTAAATGAAAAGTTCTGAAAAATGTTGATTCAGAAATATTGAAACATTTAATTTTGGGTCCAGTCATGTCAAGTTCAAATTAATCTCTATTTCTGCCTGAGCCACCATGGTGCCTCATGGGAATTGTAATTCAGGGTCCTTCATGCCTTCGTTTTCCCCTCTGGGCCCTATCTGTAGCTGGCTGGACTACATTGGTTATGATGCACCATGGTCTCTCCCTATGATTGAGCTACCATGGTGTCTCAAGGGACTCATAATGCACCACACCTCAGACATAGGGAAAGACTGTGGTGCATGATGGGATATGTAGCCCAACTGGGAAGCAGAGCCCATAAGCAAGTATGAAAACTTGAGGGACACAGAGCTACAACTCCCATGAGGCACTCCAGTGAGCTCAGATCAACACAGAGACTGAGGTCAGCTTGATCTGAAATGAAATGTTCTGTTTGGAGTTCACCCAAATCAATTTCAACAAAACCCCATTTTCCAATGGGAAAATGTTTTGTTCAACATTTTTTGACAGGCCAAATTGGTATTAAGTTGACTGCATATTTACAAGTACTATACTTCTGTAACAGAATTTTGCTCATTTGCCTGACAATCCCTATTCAGTTACATAATTTCCTTTTAGGCGCCACACGATTTTTTTCGCCTAAAATCTTGTCTCTTCTGTGCCTTTGTATTGGCTGTGCTCTCCAATGCTGCCTCCTAAGCAGATCTGGATATATGTGACTTCTATCTTCATCAACCACTTAAAAGTAAGCCAAACAAAACCGGCTCTAAAACTGGAGGTTACCTCCCTTCACCCCAGTGTGGTCCCATTTATTGACATCCTGTATTTGAAGCTAATTTTCTGTTTCAGTAGTTTCCCCATATTTAGTAAAGGAAAGGATGCTGGAGGTGGGAGAAGGAAAACCCTTCCAATTTTAGTATTCAGAGAAAATAAAATTCAATACACGATGTCATGGTCAGACTCTTCCTTTTCTTCCTGAAAAACAGACACCAGTGTATTAAGAACAAATGGAAAAGCTTGGCTATAATTGTGAGATCGCTGTGTATTGTGCAGGTCAGAAATCTAAGCTTCCACATCTTTAAGGAATATGAGATGCACTATATATTGTAATTAGCTTCATTTACAGCTATTTGGATTGTTAAGGAATGTTGATCAGCCATAGCAAAACATGTATCTGTGCCTGTCTATAGAGACAGATCACAGAATGTTAGGAATCATTAGGAAACAGACAGAAAATATCATAATGCCCCTATATAAATGTGTGGTATGCCCATTCCTTGCATATTGCATGTCTTTCTGGTTGCTCTAGCTCAATAAAAGATATATTAGAATAGGAAAAGCACAAAGAAGGGCATCAAAACAGCTTCCATATCAGTAGACATTAAAAGGATTGGGACTGCTCATCTTAGAAAAGATATGACTAAGGGCAGATGTTAGAAAATCATGACTGGTGTGGAGAAAGTGAATAAGGAAGTGTTATTTACCTCTTCACATAACCCAAGAACCACGGGTCAATTAACTAAATTAATAGGTGGCAGATTTAAAACATACAAAAGGAAGTATTTCTTTTCACACACAGAGTCAAGCTGTGGAATTCATTGCTGGGGATGTTGTGATGGCCACAAGTATTACTGGGTTTATAAAAGAACTAGATAAGTTCATGGAGGATAGGTCCATCAAAGACTATTAGCCTGGAGGGTCAGTGATGCAAACTCATGCTCTGGGTGTCCCTAAACCTCTGGTTGCCACAAGCTGGGACTGGATGACGGTGGATGGATCTTTGGGCTGACCCAGTACAACCATTCTTATGTTCTTTTATACTCCTATTTTTAAAGCTACTTTTTGTGGATATAGGAATTCTGTGGCAAGGTGGGGTACTTGAATTTTTTTCTTTGTATATCAAAATCCACAGTCACTCATCAGGTCACCTTACCTTCGTATCCAGCTCTCCAACTTTGAATTTCTAATGTACTCTCTTCTACACTATGGCCCTGCATGGAGACAAGGAGTAGCCTTTGGCACTTTGAAATCTAGTGATGAAAAGCGCCATAAGAGCTAAGCATTATTATTATTATTAGTCTGCCCTACTAAAATCTGATTATGCTCTGCCACTCCTCAATCTGTTGGGTGTTGATTATGAAGGTGATATTGTCAGGCAGGTTTGCAGTTTTATTTATTTAGGGAAGGCCCTTGCAATGAACGAAGCTTGCATAATGCTTTGAATGTGGCAATACTAGAGCTCAGCCTATTACATAGCAGCATTCTCGTCTGATGTCTGGGAACTCTGAAGCGGTTTCCTCTAACATTATATCTGTTAACCAGGGAAATCAACCTGCTACAAAATAAAATGTGAATGGGTAGAATCCAAGGACCAAATCCTCGTTTTAGTTTATGCTCAGTACTTAGTCAAGCAACCACTCATGTCAATACAAGTTTGCCATTGGCATAGTTAATCCACCTCCCCAAGAGGCGGTAGCTATGTCGCTGGGAGAAGCTCGCCTGCTGACAAAGCGCTGTCTACACCAGGCGTTTGGTTGGTATAACTACTTTGCTATGGGGGATGGATTTTTTACATCCCTGAGTGATGTAGTTATATTGATGCAAGTCTGTAGTGTTGACCAGACCTTAGTATTTGCTCTGTTCCTGCTCCCTTTCTGCTACCTCAGCAATGCAAAGGGAGAAGAACTGGGCTGAAAATCTGCACCAGGTTCTGTATTTGATTGTTACTTGCTCTGTTAAACATGTCTGTAACACTGCTAAATTCCAGACGTGACTGTCCAGCACCAGTAGCCATGCTGGGCAAACTAGACGATGCACTGCACAGTCTAAGGTGGGAGGAGTCTTCTCTCCAGTGTGCTGATTGGCTGTAGCTACATTTGATGACTCTAAGTGCAACCAGGGACTCCAATTTCCTTCCCTCTTACAGTGAAGTCAAGACTCAGCAGCCCATAGATTATTTGCAAAGAAACTACGAATTTGTTTAGACTGGGCGGGGGAGGGACTAGTGTGGACATTGGTTTGTGGAAATTGTGTTGTTAATGCTGATTAGCTTCTCTAGTTAAAACAGGAATTATTTTGGGGGAGTTCTATGGTCTGTGCTATTCTGGAGGTCAAACTAGATGGTCACAGCAGTCCCTTCTAGCCTTAGAATCTATGGACTAGCCCACTTCAATTATCAATGACGACACGGCAACTGTGCTTTTAACTTGGGTTAGCAGCTCAAATTAGAGCCTATAGGGGAGCCTGGGGTTAATGTCAGGCTGCTAACCCAAGTTAAAAGCTGAGTTGCTGTGTCTTCATGATTATTTTAACCCGGATTAGATAGCCCAAGTAAAGAACACACCTTTTTCGCAGTGTAGACATAACCAAAGAGGCTTGAAATTGCCTATTTTCGTCCTACATGCCGGCCTATCTTATCCTGTGTAGATTCTTATGCTGCCTTCATCTGAGCACCATATACTAGCAATCTGTCAGATGATGTTGGTTGTCTCCTTCTCTCCCTACAGGGAGAAATGTGTGCAATGGAATGTTTTGCTTTGGGGGGGATTTGTTTTGGTTTTTGGTTTGAGTTCCCCCCTCTCCTCCCCCTTCCCCCCAACAAACCTGGCTTTTTGTTGCTATTTATTTATGTTAGAGAAAGCAAGGTCAAAGAAATGTGCCTTGCACTTGGGAGTTTAAGATATGCATCATATGTAGTCCCTTGGAGAGACACTCCATTAGAGATGAGAAATCGGCAGGGCTGCATGTTTTAAATTTCTCCTTGATGTCTTCATTATATTTTCAGGCTGTCTGCATACACTACAAACAATCAGCCCAATGTTTGTTTACCTGTTGGGATTTCTATGTTCCAGGCTATGTGTGGACATTGGTTTGTGGATCCAGGTAAGAGAAAGAGAGGACAGATTAAAAGAAACTTCATAGAAAGGGAACCTCACCTCAGTGCTGGATGTTATTACATGACTCACTGATTTGATGGTCTAAAGCAGAATTCAGACATTTGATGTTGCACACATATGCCAACCTGTGTCATGCCCTGGTGTGACATACACTCATGTATAAACTGTGTATAAAATAGCATGATGTAATTCAATGGGTTCTGTTTAGGTTATTAATTAATGAAACATCAGAAGATAAGCTCAACCTAGTTTATTAAATCAGGTTTCCCTGACTAAAGAAATGATAGCATGTTATAGAAAGTTAATACATACCAATCTGGACCCCAGGCCTGTCTACTCACACTGGACTGAGTTGGTTTACAATCTATAGGTCTTTTATAGACTCCCTTGTTTATTTCATATTACAACTTGTGGTTTAGCATCATCAGTCAAAATGTCATATTCAGTTATGCCACCATTTCTATCATAACCACCTACTTCCAACAGCACCTCTCTATTACACTTGTTGCCGGCACAGAGGGCCGAGGACAGCAACAGTGGGGGTTCGTTGCCCGGTGTGCGCCGCACTAATTAACACACCAGGGTGGAGAAGCAAAACCAGGTTTATTTGAGCCCAAATAAGGTGCAAGGGAGACATAGCAATCTCAAATCCTGCACACCGATACCAACAGCTCTCTCTCTTTATACATGATTTCAGCTAAGCATTTCCATTCCCCCCACACTCCTCCCCCTTACCCCCCTTCTTGCCCCTCCCGTCTATTCCCATGTACCAAATATACTTTGCAATAGCAATTACACTAAACAGGTTAAATCGTACTTGGCAAAAACCACTTTAGCTCGTTAGTACCTCTTCTGTGAACAGTTATCTGTACTTTCCCACCGTGGGGGCTACGTTCTCATGCATATAACTTTAATTACAGCATCTGCTTTCCGCCTATCTTATTTAGTATTGGCTACATCTAGTGTCAAGCAGCCTTGCAGCTGCCAGTAGTCAGCACATAACACAAGAGGTTACAAATGTTTAGTAAGGCTAACAAAAGCACTTTACATAAAGGTACTTTGGGTCACATAGGCCCAAAGCCATCCTCCCGAGTTACCTAGATTTATGCCTAGTGACACCAACACACTCTAACTTTATGAAGAATCAAAGCAGCTTGGCCTACTGACAATAAAGCATAGCCCAATCACATGTTAATGCCACCTTTATGATCAGCTTCCTATGCACCTGCAAGATCAGTTATGTTCCCTGTATATTCTTTTTTGGAGTTTCAGTTATAATTGGAGCCAAGCAGAAAAAAATGTTTTTCACAAGGCACAGCCAATCATAATGATCAAAGCAATCCTTAGCAGCAGTGACAAATGTCATGCTCTTAAGCCATATTTCCACTTGACAAATAGTAGCTTTCTATCTGCTAGTAACTTAATCTCATCTCTCTCAGCATTACTTTGTTGCAAAGCTTTATGGGAGTCTTGCTAACTGTAAGCATAGTTATTAGAGATAATTAGGTTTTGAGGGCCAAGTATTAATAATTTACTTAAATTTTAGCCACATTGCACCACTTAAAATGAAATATGATAAATATGCTCTGGATCATCTAGGAGTTGGTTTTTGCACATGTTTGTTTCAGTTTGATAGATACATGGAAGTTAGAGATGGAAAGGCCTATTAAATCATCCACTCCATTTCTCTGCAAATGTGGGGAAACTGAAGCACAGAGAAGTTTAAAAACCCGATGCAGCTCCTACTGAAGTCAGTAAAAAATTCCCATTGATTTCAGTGTGAGTTAGCTCAGGCTCAGTACAACAGTCACAGACACACAGCAGTTAAATAGCAGATTATATTCTGATTCCCAGTTCTGTGCTTCCATCCTAAAGATACGCAACAACAAACTATAAACACAAGCAAAATGGTCTTTCACACAGCTTCAGTAGCTGCTTTGCTTCCCTGTTTATCAGAGACGATGTCTGGACCTTCATAAAGCGCACAGAGACATCTAGGGGCTGAATAATATACTGCAAGTAAATGTCTTATCACCACTTATGCCTAGGGTGACCAGATGTCCTGTTTTTAAAGGGACAGTCCCGTATTTAAGTCCTTCTGCAACTGTCCTTTTTCTTAAAAATGGGCAAATTGTCCCATATTTTCTGTCTCCCCCATCAGCAATGGCTGCTACTGTCCGGATCCCTGTTCACCAGCCACTTGTCCATCAGCAGTGAGTGAGGGGGGTCCAGTGGCCGACAATGGAGGTAGGTGTGCAAGGCTGATGGTGGGGCGAAGATGCAGCGTGTGGGACTGGCTGGTCCCACTGTGGGCAGGGTCTTGGCAAGCAGGGCACTGCCCCCCGTCCCGTTTCCGGCCAGTGCTAGCTGCATGCTGTGGTGGCTGGTGAGTGCAGGCAGGTGCCAGACGGTGGCCAGTTTTATGTCACCTCTGCTGCCCACCTATTGGTCCTTTACATGCTCCCCCTCTCACTGTCCTCTCCCTGCTTTGCCCCTTCATCTCTCCCCAGCCCCACTGCTCCTCATACCCCCCCGCCCCGCGAGGCACATCCTGCTCCCAGTGCTGTGCAGAGACGCAGAGAACCAGCCCCTGGCTCGAGCGCTCATCTCACCAGCAGCCTGGCTGGCAGGCTCCTTCCTTCCCCTATTGCCTCTGGCTGGGCCGGTGCCTTGGGAAGCCCAAGACCCTCGGGCACAGAGCGCTGGCCAGGAAGAGCCAAGCCCTGCTTCTACCAAACCTCCGTACAGGGCTGGCACGGGGAAGCCTCTCCGCTCCTCAGCTAAGCTCTGGAGTGGGCGGGGAGGTAGTTTCATGCCCTGAACCTGCAGACTCCACAGCAACCTCCTAGGCAAGGGCTTAGCACCATCTTCACACTCCCCCCCACCCCCCGCCTACCCAGGCCCCTTGGTCCTGCCCCCAGGGAGCGCAGGGCTGCTCCGCCCCCTAGGCACCCTCCCTTCTGAGCCACCTCTCTAGCCAGGTTCTCTGAAGCCCAGCAGTCAGGTTATCTGGGCCCTGATGCACAATGCAGCCTTAGGGTTTAACCTCTTCCTGAACAGACTGTAGCCAGGGGACAGGAGGTGGTTGGGTTATGTCAGTGGCCAGCAGCAGCCTGGAGGTGTTAGCTGCCTTTTGACACTATGTGTCCCTCCCACTAGGGAGGGACAAGCTGCTTCCAGACTTGGGGGGGGGGGCAGGGGAGCGGGGCATGGGGGGAAGGAGAAGAGATGAGTTCTGCAAAGAAATGGGCCAGGTCATCCCTTCCCCCACTCCTCTTCATCTGCGGCTGGATGCAGCTCCCATCCCTTCCCTCCTGCACAGTGCTGAAAGGCTGCTGATGGCCACGTTCTGGTGTGAACCCTGGCAGAAATCTGGGGCGGCATGTGACCCTGCATGCCCCCTCACATGTTTCCTCTGGAAGATGTGACGCCAGGTACCAGGAGAGGTGGGTCTGGCCCTAGGGGCCCAGCCAGGCATGGAGGGCGGAGAGCGACAGGTAGGAAAGGTTGGGTTGGTCAGTCACCCCTCATGAGAGGTGTGTACAGGGGTGTGTATGTGTCACCTTTCCCTGTGTGTGGGGAGGGTAGGGGTGTGTGTGTCACCCCTCCACGTGTGAACCCTAAAGCCTTAAAGCTATGAAGTAAATAAATAGAATCCAACTATGCAGTATTTCTTTTTAATGGGAGCTCAGTCAACTTGATGTTAATTTGAATGTTTGTACTGCATAGTTCTGACTGATTGCCATTGAACTTGTTTGAATATGAGTAATTTTACCAGGTGTCCCTATTCAGCATAGGGAAATATGGTCATTCTACTTATGCCCAGAATTAATTTTACAGTTGCTTATCCTTTTTTTAAATTTAATCATGGCCATACACCAAAAACATAGTATTTGCATGCCAAAGGCCTTATTTTCAACCCTACTATGCCATTTTTATGTGAGTGTAGAGAATAAGAAATGGGGGTTAGAAAATTGAGCCCCAAGCATCAAGTTCAGCTGTGAAAAATGTATGCTGATAATTTAACTCACGTGCAACAAGGATTTTTAGCCTTGTATAACTAAAAATATATCATAATTTATGACCAGAAGAGACCATTAGACTATCTACTCTTACCCCCTGCATAACAAAGGGAGTAGAATTTCACCCAGTTTTTGAGCACAACAACTTTTGTTCGAGTAAAGCACATCTTCCACAAAAGCGTCAGTCTTGAACTGAAGACATCAAGAGATGTAGAAACTTCCCTTGGTAGTTTGTGTTAAAAATGTTACTGTTAAAAATGTGTACCTTGTTTCTAATTTAAATTTGGCTGGCTTCTGCTTCCAATCAGTGTCCTGTCTCCTCTAGCCATTCAATACCCTGTAGATGAAAATAGTTGAGAAGATATTTCTTAATAGTATTAAATTAAAATAAACCACCTTTTGGCTGAGGTTACACTAGGAAATTTTCAGAATTTCAGCTCCTCTAGCACACAAGAACAGGACTTAATAGTTTTGCAAACATAACCAAAGCATTCATTACCAGTTTGTCATTGCTTTACATTTACAGTGATTGTAGAGGCTTTGTTGATTCCCTGGCTGAACATTTTTGGGGGGGAATGTATAATGTTATAGTCTGAATTCCTCACACTTCAAGGTTTTGCTCCATAGGGCCCTAATGTTGCAATCAAATCCATACAAGTCAAGGGCTCATTTGCATGGCTCTGATTGCAGAATCAGAGCCCATGTTATGATGATCACAGTTGTCTTCTTCCAATGTATCGTATGAAATTTACAGCAATTGAGTACTCAAAAGTTAGTTGTGGGTTTTCTTCATTAATTAGAAGTCTTTTTCTCTCTCTTTTGTTCTAGGCAACATAACAATAACTCCACAGGACTCTTGGTGGGTTGGTGCATGGTGGCTTGGGTTTTTAATAGCTAGAATATTTAGTTGTGTGGCTGCCATAGCCTTCTGCTTCCTGCCTAAGCATCTGAAAAAGCAGGGGGAGAAAATAATGCCAAATCTTCACCTAATATCTCTAAAATGGGAGGAGATCAAGGCAAGAGAAATTAGCAGCCAATGAAGTGGTCAGAAATGATTAAAGGCCAGCATTTCACAGGTCTCTAAACTCTGGAAGTGTCACCATGCCACAACCACAACTTTTCCACATTACAAATTGTGTTAGAAATAAGGCAGAGAGGGAAATTCTGAATACACAGGCATGAAACTAGTGCTGGATAACCTCAAAAGGTTTGGCGGCTTTGCCCTGGTAAGCATCCAGAAGGCTTACCAAGTTTTCTAAACTTTAGCAAGTTTCACCCTCACCCTCCCTATAACTATTCTCAAAGTCCCTTCCTGACACTATCCCTCCAGTTTTCAGAGTAGCAGCTGTGTTACTCTGTATCCGCAAAAAGAACAGGAGTACTTGTGGCACCTTAGAGATTAACAAATTTATTTGAGCATAAGCTTATGAGTTTACGAAAGCTTATGCTCAAATAAATTTGTTAGTCTCTAAGGTACCACAAGTACTCCTGTTCTTTATCCCTCCAGGGAAATTCCCTTGCTACCTCCCTCTGTGTTTAATTACCTCTGAAGCTGGGACTGGATGACAGGGGATGGATCACTCGATAAATTGCTCTGTTCTGTTCATTCCCTCTGAAGTATCTAGCACTGGCCATAGTCGGAAGACAAGATACTAGGGTAGATGGACCTTCGATCTGACCCATTTTGGCCATTCTTATGTACTTATTATTACTTATTAAATTATTAATACTCAGAAAAGCTGTTCAAATTAGTCATTCTGTGTTTACACTGGTACAGCTGAGAGCAAAATCCTCAGCTCTCAGCTGTATATATTAAACAAATTCTGCCCACACAATTCCATTGACTTTAGTAAGGTGGGAATGTGTGTAATTCAGGCCAATACTTAGCCTTCTGGCTTCAAAATTTATTCATCTGACTCTGTACCCTGATTTTAGTGGATTTACATATCTTTTCGTTCAGATCTCTTCACCTCACTAAAGAGATTATATAGCAACCAAAATGTATTTTATATTTTTATGCTGTACACTTCTGCAGCCCAATAGTCTTATTGGTTACTACACTTACAGACCAAAATACATGGAGCAGCAGTACGGTCAATCAGCATCTAAGTCTAATTTTATAATTGGTGAGTATTATTCTCCAATATTCTTAGTGCATGGAAAGTGCTTTGAACCAGTAATTTGTGGTAGAAAGGCCTGCAACTGCTAAGACTCACAGATTTAATAGAAGGTCTTTCTCTTTAAATGCATTTATAACTATCGACTATTTAAACAAAAAGCTCTTACAAGGAGAAGTTACTCAGCCTCCCAAGAGGCATGCCTCAGTATCCCTGGAGTACACATACCTGATATGTCTTATTACTAATATCATATGGCTCCTTAATTTTATATTTAATTTTTTCAAACAATTTACTTCATGTAAAACATTCTTCCATTAAGAAAAATAGTTTATAAAGATAAAAACAATTTACACTTGGTATAGTGCCTTACATTACAAGGCGTGTTGCAGATTGATATTTCAATGATATTTAATATAGGGATCCCTAGAGCTTTGGGGATGTTGACCTTGTAAGACCTAAATTAGGATTGCTAGGAGATTAAGGAGGAAAGTTGAACTACTGATTTAGTTTGATGATGCTCTCTTTGGGAGGCGCTCAGATACTATGGTCATAGGTGAGGTATAAAAAACTGATTAGAGAGAAAGTTCTGAATACTAAAAAGTGGCCCCTTTCATTACAGTGGGCCAAACCAAAACCTGATTCTGAACCCCGCTTAGCTTTGGGGTGTTCGAAATCCAAATCGCATTCTGACTTCTACAGGTTGGGCCCATTTCTGCATTTACCACATATTTTGTATATGTTGTATTAAAATACTGTACTGATCGTGGATGTGACTAATTGCCACAATTTTAGGAGTAACTACTTCACCACCTGCAGCTGTCGGGATTTTCACTAGAGGATTTATCATGAAAATATGCAAATTAGGCATTGTTGCAACTACAAAACTTTTATTGATGATTTTGTTTACATTTTGCATCTTCACTCTTTTATGTTTTGTACTTGGCTATGAGAATTGCAGGATTAACAGTGACCTATGATGGTTATGGAAACTCCTCGTTACACAGATAGTAAATGTCCCTATCCTTCACTGGTAGCAGGAATATCATGCATATCCATCAGCTGAATGCCTCACAGTGATTTTTAAATTACGGTTACGACTAGAGCTGGCCCTGAACAGAGAAATTTGGAACCAAAATTGTAACAGGGTCCAGGTCTACCCAAAACACACAGTGGAGCTGAGTTCTGATTTGGCCCTGTCTTCCAGAAACGTAGAGTATAGATTTTTTGAGTTTAATAGGCTGATGCATTCTCTTTCAGGCCCCAATCCTGCAAATTGCTCCATGTGAGCTCACTCCCATGAGCAAGTCTCTGAATCTCACTTTTCCTGCCTCGGAAAATGGGGATAATAATATTTGCATAACTCACAGAGGTGTTTGTGAGACCTAACTTGGCAAAGTGCCCCATAAGTGCAAAGATTATTAAGGACAGTTGGAGGCAGAGATGGGGATATAACTTGCGAATTCTGGACTCAGCCATATGACCTCAAAAAAGGGACTATGACCGGCTTCTCCTTGAAAATGTGCACCTTTCTACTTTTGATCAAATTTGCTGTGATTCCAGGGGCATTATGTTAACTTGAAAGCTAGAGACTTTAGTCCAAAAAGCTTTTCACAAATCCAGCTCCCATTTAAGTCAACAGAAAAACTCACGTTGCCTTTTCTCAGAATTAGACAGGGTCCTAGAGCACAGACTGCCAATAAAGAATATGCGCTGCAGTCAAACAATGACTGATTTATAAATGTTGTATCACCCATCTCTGTGTTGAAATGGTCTTGGAATTGCACAAATGTCTTAAATAGACCTTTTTAAAAATTGCCTATTGTTCTGGTACCTGCTAAGTTCCAAGAGGAGCATCACATTTAGCCAATATTAATTTGAGACTTATTACAAGAAAAGGATGTGATGATGCCTCAAGGTTGGAATGAAATAACTTATTTATGTATTACGTGGAACTCCATGTAGGAACCCCATCAAGCACCATGAAAAATACTCATTTTCAGTTTGCAGCTCTGACTGCAAATGTGCCACAAACCAGTGGGATCCTGTCTGTGGAGACAAAGGAATCACGTACATGTCAGCTTGTCTTGCTAAATGCAAGGCTCTGACAGGACAAAGACAGAACATGGTAAGAGCCTTCCCCAGTATTCTGCAAAGAAATGTCTCTCTATAAACCTTTGGCAAGTTACTGTTTTATGAACTGGGGTTTGATAGGACAGAGTAACCCCAACTGTTAGTTCTTATCCTTCTATAGGAAGATGAGGGGCTTAACTAGTGTATACTCACTACCCAATGTTAAACAAGGTGTTTGTTTATATATAACAACAATTTATTCAATCAATGACAGACAAACATTGTTTGCTTTTTCTATTGCTCAATTAGTTTTTACATAGTCCATTTCAAAAGAAGAGAGAGAAGAAGAGGAAAAGGATAATCTTGAAAGGAAGGAGGTAACATTTTTTTAGAAGAGGATCCTTACACAACCAAAACTGCATTTGCTGTTAATGAGCAGTTACTTAACTGCAAAACCGAGCCCTATTTGTTTAACATTTGGGGCAGATTCTTATTTAGTGTAAATCTGTGTATCACCATTGGTAGAATTCCATTGAAGTCAATTTACACCAGTTGAGATCCCAACTAATCAATAGTTTGGAATGTTGCCTTATCACAAAGCACTTCATGCTAGATTGTGATTTGGAATACAATGGATCTGTACATAGGCGTGGGAAGTATGGGTGCGGGGGATGCTGCAGCACCCCCAGGTTCTGTGCAGGGCTGCTGACCCCGATCCCCAGCCACTGGCTCTGTGCATAAAACCTGGGGCTGTTTCTCATGCCTACACCCTGCTCCTCGCCCTCTGCCCCCACTCCACTTTCCAACCCCTCATCTCACCTGGAGCTCAGGTCCTGGCTGCCGCCCGCCCCACCCTCCACTCCTGGAGTGTGCCCCACTCCTGGTCGCACACCTGGGGCTCTGCTCCTGGGGCCCGAGCCGCCAGCCCCACTCCCTGGCTGCTGGCCCCATGCCAGGACCCATAGACAGGGCTCGGCTCTTGGCCCCGCATGTGGGGTCCCAGCTGCCAGCCCCTGCCCAGGGCTCCGCTCCTGGCCCCACGCCCACCCCCAGCTGTGGCCACGTCCCTGTTCAGGAAAGCACATCATCATCTGCTTAACATTACACAAGTTCTTAAATCCCACTGACATCAGTGCATACCTGAATTGAGGCCTAAGCCTACAAAAGCTAGGACATTCAGACAGATGATTCAGTCCTCCAAGTTACAGGACACTTCTTGTAAGCACCAGAGTTGTGTCAAATTAAAATTAATACTTATTTTTATATTTACTGTATTGTGTGCAATGTCTTATGATAAGATGCTATTGAATTTACACTTTACACTCTTGCAAGGACTTGCACACCTCAACTGCAGCTGCAGTCACACAAGCAGAGAGCTCTCGTTGGGCCTGATTCGATACCCACTGAAGTCAATAGAAAATCTGCTAGGGTTTTCACTGGGCTTTGGATCAGGCCCATTATCATACCAGAGTGGGGATGAAGGGATGCTTTCAATCACAGGGGCCTTAAAATAAAGGCTCCTGTTACTCTATCTTTTATCTCAAAGTAAGCAGGTATTTAAGTACTTTGCTGAGATGGGGGCCAAGGCTATTAGCATGGTCCAGGCTGAGTGAAGTGTCAAGAATAAAGAAACACAACATGAATGTTCAAAAGCAAAGGCCATGCTTCAAAATAATTTCAATTGTAATAAGCCAAGTGATTTTTTTCTTTTACTAATGCTGCTAAGGTAATTAGTTCCTTTTATATCAGACTTTTATAACCTGACTATTCCTTTAATATTTTTAATTTTAGCCATTTTTTTTCTAAAACACTTGTTTTTAAAGTTAACCTTAATCTTTTTAATTGAAATTTGGTATTGAAAGATAATTGGGTGGGGGGGAGGGTTTCAGTCTGTTTGTGAGTAGTTATACTGTAAAGCTTATTTTAGGGGCTTGAGTCGATGCCCTCTGATGTCAATGGTAGGCTTTCCATTATTGTTAATAGGCTGTGGATCATGCCCTAGAAGCAGCCATCACATTTTCTCCCTTTCTTCCTTTACTAGTTTGGAATAGCTGACATCAATTTGTGCATATTTTTTGACTGTTTCAGTTCCCGTTTAATTTCCTTCCCCTGTTTCTTCATTAAACAAGGACAAACTGTTTTAAACAGGTATTATCAAGATTGATTTTGTTGCTTAGATTGTGTATCTGCTTGAGATGTGTCAATCCAGCTCTGAAATTGCTTGCAAATTATGTATGCACTGATGATGAGAACTCTAAGTAAGAAAGTATTGTGGCTCTATCAGTTGTGTAGCTGCCATTTGATATACGCTGCAGACTGCCTTTTCAGTAGAGTGTGTGACTTCTGGATACCAATCATCCGTTACTAATAAATGGGATCTAAAGTAACCGTGTGGTGTAGATTCAGGAAAACACTTAAGCATGTGCTCATGTCCACCTGTATTCAGGGTAGCACTTAAATCACTAGGACATAAATGTACGCTAAAGTGCTGCCCTGCACAGGAATGTTTTCCTGAATCAGGGCCTTGGGAGTTACATGCATAAAGTAATTCTGCATAATAAGCTGAAAAAAACAACTGTGGTTTAATCAAATATGGGCATACATGAAAACATATTGTCAGACATGACTAGTAACTGGTGCTTCAGTTTTTGGGTGCCCAACTTGAGACAGCTTAAAGGCACAAATTTTTCAAAGGGTCAGTGCTCAGTATTTTCTGAAAAATCAGGCTCCTTTAATGTTTCTTCAGTTAGGCACCCACTTGAAAATTTAGGCCAAATTGCATAGTATTAAATATTTTAAAAGTTGTCTAGCTTCCATATCTAAACTAAAAAGATGCAGGAATGTGATGTAAGCACATGCTTTGTGCTTGAGGAGTTCTTCCTTACTAGGGAAACTTTCCTGATGCGAGGCCTTCTATATAGGGGTTTCGGTTGTGCCTCAAAATGTGCATGAGCATGAATATGAGCCAGGGTTTTTGAATGATAGAAGAGGATTTTAATGATTTTGAGTTATAATTATTTTATGATTTAATGGGTAAGGATACAAGAATTAACTCTTTTAATGTTACATATATATAATTGTAACATTCTATACCTTGGTGGAGTGCGCTGTAACCCCCATATTCCTCATCTTCATATAATCATGATCGTATGTATAAAGCATGCTTTGTGAGGTATCAGGGAAAAGGTTATGATCTGATGAAAGTCATTTCTCTATCCATATCTGTGTATCATTAATGCGTATGAAGTTATGAGAATTGTGTAGTATGGTTGTCACTAAAACATGCTGTAAACTGGATGAATCAGCCAGATATTAGCTCCCCAGGGGCAACAGCAGGGAAAGTAACCAATGCCCGGGAGGAGTGTCAAACAACCCAGCAACAGCCATTGTCTAGCAAGGGAGCTACAATGCAATGACTCACCTGCATGAGGCCACACCAGGGGAATTGCTCAAGGTTGCTCAAGAGGGAGGAAAGGACATGATAAAAGGAAGAGACATTTGCCATGCTCTTCCTCTCTCTTCCACCTCCATCTATGGTCCAGACAACACCAGAGGGGAACGTCACAATTATATATTCAGTTAATTACTCAATTAAACTAAAATGTGTGACACAGAATTTTTCTTAATAATCTAGATTAGAGAGAACTTTGAGCATGCTCCAAACCATAGCTAAGCAAAAGAACTTTCTTGCAACATTTGATGTATTTCAAACTCCAACAGACTGAACCTGTTTGAATACTTTCACTCTGCTATTTTTGTACTAGTGCTTTTGAAATTTAATTTGACATCTTGACACGTTTGTTGCTTGTTTCGCTACAGCTGGAATTCCAGCCCTGGTTTATTTTTGTGCTTTGGTAGACAGAACTTGCTTAAAATAGGGAAGCAAAATCTGTGGGGGTCGAGGAGCTTGTAGGATGATTCTAATGTGTGGGCTTTTTCTCTTTTTCGCAAACATCTTGGAAATTTCACATGAAGATACGTATTAATTGTCATAGGTCATTACAGCTGCTTTTCTTACACATTTAAAAGTCAAGAAATTCTAAAGTGAAGGCTGCATTATCTATTGGAGTAAGTTCCTCTCTTCCATGGCTATTTTCAGAGGGCCTTGATAATAACAATTAAAGGCGATATTATGGACTCACTCTTTGGCATATACCTGGCCACTCAGCTACTGGCCCTCTGCATAGGAAGCGTGGACAGGTGAACAAGGGCATGGCTGGAGCATGTCTCCATGTTGGCAATTCTCAGCTGCCAGAACAGCCACCTGGGAACTAAGGGTATCTGGGCTTAAGCTAGAGCAGCCTTCTGGGTCTTCTAACATACACTGGGCACCAAATTGGTGTAAAGCCACATTTCCACCTGTTCCATCTCCCACCTCCTGTGCTGAGCATAGTTCTGCCAAACCCAAGATTCAGGTCCTAAGTTTTACTCTGGCTGATAAGAATACCACAGTTCAAGCAGCTTCTCAGTTGCTGCAAAGCAGCATAACTCCATTGACTTCAGTGGGACTACTCTGATGTACATCAGCAAGGAATCTGTGCTATAAAGAAAGATGTGTGGACAGTCTTTTGTTTCTGATCTCTGTTCCCAGGTATACCTACAGAGGCCTGGCTTCACATATAAGGGCACCTTTCTATTTCTTAGCTTGCCTGTTTTTATGATGGTGAAGATATATTATCACACAGGAGATTGCAGCCCCATAGAAAATGTGGGACAGAAAGGAGGAGCTACAAATATCGATGTTATCTCAAAGAGCAATGACTGCTTTGCAGATTCCTCTGATGTGTAGAAAGAAACCTATTTTTAAAAAATAAGCATAATTCCACCTTGTACTAATCAAGGTGTGATCATGTGCAGTGTTAAGCACTCTAGCCACAATCCAGCAAAGCACTTAGGTGTATGCTTCACTGTCAGGGCATGAGTAGTCCCACTGAACTCGATGGGACTGTTTATGCAATGGTGGAGTGGTGTTTAAAAAACCAAAAGTGAGTAAATGCTTCAACTAAACCCCATGCAGTCCAAAGGGGAAGTGGGTAAACTCTGTCTATCTGTGACTGCACTACTATATTCATGTGCTTTAAAGTTGTGAACGTGCATAAGTGCTTTTGCTGGATCAGGGCCAGACCTGCTACCACTTTGGAAAATCAAGTTTTGAGAGAGTTGGTCTGAGTCTAATCTAATTTACACTGAGGTAACTTCAGTGGAATTACAGTTGATTTAAATCAGCATAGGAAAGAACATTATTGGCTTCTGCACATCAGAATATTGTGCAATCCGCACCCTCCTGCACATTCAGGAAATGAAAGGGGTAATAAAAGCCGATGGAAAATGGAAGAGAGCAACAAGAGTGGCTTAGGGTTACGCTATCCAGGTGAACTTTGTGACACCTGAAAACAAGCAGAATATGTGTAATGTGAACACATTAATGCTGTTAAGAATTAGAGAAGAAAACCATATTTTTATTTGGCTTTGTGGAGGGAGTTCTACCAGAGTGACTCAAGCATCCATTATTGTGGGAACTATTTTTGGATCATGGTCTCGGGAGCTGCATTTGTTTTTAAAACTTCCTGGCAGACATATCACATGGCAATCAGAACATGGAAACATATAAATGTTCAGATTTAGTCTTGGATCTCCACGTCTGACCCAGACCCCACGCCTAGCCTGACCTAGTGCTTTATCTTCAACAAAACAGACCCTACCGCGAAAAGTAAAATAAGAGCGTGCCAACAGTGTTCTTGTTTTGTCAAAAATACTTTATTAATATATAAACAAAACATCGTGCCGCATGCATTCACTGATCACCAGGAATCAACATATTTTAATTTATCACCCCAAAAAGTAAAATGAATTGCATGTAGACCAAGCTCAGTTCAAGCCACTATGTTCAGATTCAAGTAACAGGGCCTAAGATGCTTCTCCTTTGCAGAGTGTAAAGCAGGGGTAACTCGAGAGAAGTCAATGCAATTGCATCAATGTAAGCATGAGGAGAATGAGGCCCACTGATTTTGAATCCCTGAAAGTTCAAGGGTGTTTGAATCTGGGATTTTGATTCAGGTCCATCTCTAATGCTGATATAGTTTGTGCTAATATAGTGTTTATATTCCAACACATGAAACAGCCTGTTTTCTTTTATCTGATTGTAACCTGAAGTCAAACGTCCCTTTATAAAAGAATCCCAAAGTCTGAACATGTTGGTTTAATTCTGTGAGCAGCAAACCTGGGGCAATTCTTCTGCCCAGGACCAAAATTTGAGGAGATCTCACACAGGTGACCAGCATGTGTGCCATGTCATGGGTGCTTCCTGTGCTTTTGTTTACAGCCAGACTGGTGGGAGCGTTGGTGGAAGCACAGGACCAAAGGCTCTTTGAGTATGGGGTGCCACGCATTATTTCTCCCACGTAGGGGAAACAGAAAGAGCTCATTTTTAGATGTGTTGAGCGTCCTTTCATTTTCTATAAACTATAGCCCAAGGTATGGAAAAGTTTATTCCAATCCAGTCATCCATGGTTCTCCCGGCTCCTCGAGCTGGGCATAGAGCCTGGGGAGAGTAGGATTTAACCCTAAAATAGAGCAAGACTTGGTCTACAGTACAAAGTTTTGCCAGCATAGCTATGGTGGCTCAGAAGACACCTGCTGTAGACGTGAGTACTCCAACAGAAGAATGCTGCTTCTGGCTTAGCTAATGTTGTTCGGGGAGGTGGTATAACTATGCCAGTAGAAGAACTCCTGTCAGCCTATGCTGCATCTCCATTAGGGGGCTCTGTCAGCAAAGGCTCTGGAGTGTAGACAACCCCTAAGCATTTGACACAACATGCTGCAACAGCGGTGACAAATTACCCCAATTGTTCTTATTAGTGATATTCATTCCCTTTGAAAAGTCACAGAGCAGTCTTTGTCAGGGGGACATCACACTTCACGTAGTGATGATTTTTTTAAAGAGATATTTTAGTAATAAATGATAGGCGTGTTTGTTATTAAGGTTCTCTCTTCTCTGGCATGTCACCGAAGCTCTATTTGAGAGCTTTTAGCACTTTATTTAATGGCTTTTTTTGGCACTTTATTGGGGGATGACGAATATATATACTGCAGTCTTTCAATTATTACAAACTTACATTGATAAAATTCTAAAAAAAAAAATTAAAAAATAAATCAAAGAAATGTAACTCCAGTGTCTGCCACCTCATTGCACAGGATCAGAATAATTACACTAATGATGAGAAAAGGTTTGATTCAATACTGAAAGGTACTTCAAAACTAATACAGTAGAGTCTTTCTTCTGCAGTCTATTTTGACTGGTTAATGTTTGAGCCAAATCCTGAAGGTGTCATGAAGTGTTTGAGGTCAAGGTGGCTTTTGCCTGAATGATGACTGAGGGACCACCCCTATCACCTTTACTGATGTTAGTAATCCTCATTTGTATGAGTGTGCCTATTGAACTCAGGAAGAACAACTGAGTATATAAGGATTATATGATTTAATAAGGATTTCAGGATCAGACCCAGGGCTAGAACTTCTATAGATCGGGTTGAAAAACAGGAGAGTTGTTGTGCATTTTTTTTATTTTAAATTTCCCACCTGTTTTTTAATTAAAATTTTGAAATTGGAAACATTTCAACCAGCCTTACAATTGTTTAAAAAACACAAAAATAAAATCATCATTTTTCCTGCTTTTTAGGGGGGAGGTGAGGGGTTAAAACGTGAAAATTTTTCATCACAATTCCAAAAAGCTGTAGACCTCAGTATTTGGCCCTATGCTGCACTTGTAAAACCTCCTCATGAGCATTCAGAGTTAGAAAATGCCTGTGTCCTTTTCACAGACATGTTTCTTCATTTGCCTCCAAAGCTTTTGCACAAGGAAAAGTTTCATTTTTACTGACACTAGTTGATCCCTTCCTGGATGATACTTCTGTACTTTTCAAATCTATCAGCTCATTGCTCTCTGGTCGGAATCGTTTTATTATTAAAATGAAGAGCGTTATATATAAGAAACAACATCCTGCTCTCAGTCCTGCAATGAGTCCAAGATAGACATTTCTAGAAAAAAAATGAAAACGTGAATGTTTCTATCATTGAGACTTGAGACAGAGTCAGGGTCCAAACACATCCCTAAAGACAGAATGGGGGGGAGACGGTAATTCTGGGAAACTGTTCAAAGACAATGGGTATCTTGTATCAGAAAAGGGAATTTATCTAATATGTAAGTGTAAAGCCTGAGGTTGCACCATTATGTTTATTTTCTGTGTAACTTGTATGTGTTTGCTTCCCCTTCTTTGAATCTGTGGTTTTTCTATTAAAGAAATCTTTTGTTTATTTTTTACCTCAAACAGATCTCTGTTGAGCAAGCTGTGTGGAGGCCAAAGAAAGCTGGTATCTGGGGGACGAGGTGGTGGTCGGGTTTCACATATTTGGGGGTGATGAACCAGAGGGGAAAAATCCAAGTGTCTGATAGTTAAAAACTTGTGGCGACAGATTTGGGAAGACTTGGGACCAGAAGGGCTCTTGGGATCACCCTGCAAGGAATAACTAGGCAGGTGGAAGCCAGGGTGAGACCTTATTCTTGTGGTCGGGTTACCGGTTTCAGGGCTCTGAGCTATAGCAGCAGAGCATTAAGGTAGCCATGGTCACATGACAGATAGTGACAGAACCTCTTACAGGTCTGGGTGATCCCTAAAATGTCAATACTTACCAGGCCTTACTGGAATTGGAGTGTAAAATGTAAAATATGCATTTATGAAAAACTGCTGAGACACTCTGCATCCTGCTAAATCACAAACACAACACTAAGGGCTAGGATCTGGGATGTGTTAGGACTCCCGCTCTGCACAGTTCAGGTGCTGCAAAGAGGCCATAAACTATCTGATAATTTCCATCAGAGAAAGGGCTCCCTGCTGGGGGTTAAGGTGCTGCATTTGGCACCCTCCAACCAGCCTGGGGAGTATGTCGGGGCAGGGAGAGGGTGTAACAGAGCAGAGCTCTATCTGCAGTGCCAATCCTCTACTGATGCAGGGTTGTCAATAGATCATACATCAGTCACACATCTTAGTTCTGCTAGGCCTATCTTCTATTGCCATAGTGTCCATCAGTGGCACAACTTGGAGCTGCCTGGCATAGGGACTGCAGGCAGCACTGCCATGCTCCCCTTTCTCCTGGACTGAGTGCGTTTTTGGCACAGGACAGAATCAACCTGAAAACGCCCGCTTTGTTCTTCAGTCCTGTTTTCTATATCTGAGCCAAACCACTTCACAGCCACACTAAAAAGCCAAGTTAGAAAAGAACAGTTTATCCAGGGAGCGTTTACTCTACTTGTATAGAAACAGCCACCTTAGAAAAGTGTTAGCCATTTAACCGGTCCAAGGCACAGTTGGGTGGTAAAGAAAACCCTAAGCTAAATTGTGTGTGATAGACACTCATTTTTCCAACCCCTAGCACACAAAGGACTCCACTGAACTCAATTTCCCATTGCCATAATATTAGTGTTCCTCAGTGCTCTAAGGATTGAATTAACAGCTATTAAAAATGCAACCTTTGGTAATATGACCTTTAGGAGTAAAGAAGAGACCTTCTCCAATTTCATATGTTAGAGCTAATCAAAAGAACGTTGTTCTTAAGGCCTAGCCAAAGTTTAGATGCTTTGAGATTGTCCATTCAATTTTGTGACTTTCTTGTTTCCCCCTGAGAAATAGAGGTGTTTGGGAAATGGTTTTTGTTCTGAAGAAAGTTTTGACTTTTCATCAAAAAAGTAAAATTCAAAAGCTAGAAGTTGCAGCTGATTGAAGAACAGGAGACAGGAGCGATTCTGAATACTCTAAAGTCAACACTGCTTGCTAAGCCAAATTCTTTTCCCTGTTGTTTTTAGCCTTTATTCTTAATTTTATCTCACCTGAATGCTTTCGTGTCATACACTCTACAAGACCCTGATCCTCCACACCTCTTTGTTCCCCATTTCAAGCAGGTCTGATCTATCAAAGCTCCAAAATAAATAGGAGCTGGAAGTCCACCTGCAACGAAAATACATTAGTAGAATGAGCGTAAAGTTACAACAATAACAGAGCTTAGAGGGAAGGGCCTAGCTAGTGCAAAGGGGCCAAAGGGGAAGTAGCCCAGGGAGAGAGGCTTACAAGGGGAGAGAAGGAGAGCAGGAAGGCTGCCATGGAAGGGTCCCTGGGTTGGGACCCAGTGTAGAGGGTGGGCCTGGGCCCCCCACTTCCCTCTTGCACGAACACCTAGCCAGTGGATTTGGTGATAGTAGACTGCACCGTACCCCTGACACTAGGAGTTAGACTTTGGGCGTGTGATTGACCACGGTGGCTGGGGCGCAAAGAAGGACTGCTGATAACACCAGACCCCTGGAAGGGGGTGAGACCAGAGCAGTGGGCACTGCCAGAGGGCAATGTCCTGAAGAGGATGCTGCTGAGTGGGAAGCAATGCGGGTCCAGACACCAGTGAGGAACAGATGATGGATAGGACACCATCAGCAGAGGGCGCTCCCCATGAACTGAGCTAATTCCTGGATGTAACCAGCAGGAGGTGCTGTGGTGGTGAGTCCCAACCATCTCACACTCCCAAATAAGAAAAGAAAGTAATGATTCCACTTTGTCAGTTTTTTGCCTCTCTCTCAGAAAGAGTTTTAAGGTCCTCTTCTTCACATTCTCTCAAGCATCAGTCTGTTCCTGGTTTTCATTTGTGTGTCACAATTCATCACAACCCATGTACATCACTGTATCTATTAAAGCTATGTAATTATAATAGATCAGTGCTAGAGCTCAGTTGAGCAAAACACTTAAGTACATACTTAACTTTAAGCATGTGCTTAAGTCTCATTGGGTATGCCTACTCTGTGAAGAAAAACCCATGGTACTGAGTCTCAGAGCCCAGACCAATTGACTTGGTGCATGGGTTTGTGGCTGAGAGGCTAAAAACAGCAGTGTAGACATTCTGGTTTGGGCTAGAGCCCAGGTTCCAAGACCCTCCCCTCTCACCAGGTTTCAGAGCGCAGGCTTTAACCCAAGTGAGAATGTCTACATCGCAATTTTTAGCCCTGCAAGCCAAGCCCCAATTGACCTCCATTCTGAGACTCGGCATTGGGTTTTTTTGTTTTTTTTTGCAGTGTAGACATACCCATTGACTTCAGGCGCTTATGCATGTACTTTGCTGAACTGGGGCCTAAACCATTTCTTGACTGACTGCCAAACACTTCCATTTTCAAAGCAAAAATCAATCACAGTTTACAATGATCTGCATTCAGCTTTGTAAGGAAAATTTCTTTAAAAAAAATATGAAAATAGCCCAGTGAGAGCTCATTTGGAAATGGGTTCCTTCAACAGTCAGATAAGGCAGGGATGGGAGCAGAGGGAGATCCTCGTGACAGTAACGGGGAGGAGGAGGTAGACAGAGCACATGGAAGCTGTGGGGACGTGGTTGTAGGGGAGAGAGTACTTGGAGATCCAGCTCCTTTAGGGCTGCGTAATCTTATCCCATTTTAAAGTCTGAAACACCAAATCATAATCCCCAGGTGCCTGCCTACATGAATAAAACAAAAAAAACCACTGCAGTTCAATCCCCTCTTTTTCCCTGACTCTTTCATTACATAGATTGTTTAAACAGACAAACATATTACATCATCATGCGCTAGGACATACCTATGAAGCATATTGAGGTGGGACATATTCAATACGCTCTACAA
Source organism: Mauremys reevesii (assembly GCF_016161935.1). NCBI lineage: Eukaryota > Metazoa > Chordata > Testudines > Geoemydidae > Mauremys > Mauremys reevesii. The sequence goes on along the minus strand of NC_052623.1, from coordinate 243,406,670 downwards.
ATTTCACGAAATCACATTTTTTGAAGGGTTTGGGTGTTTGTTTGTTTGTTTTGGTTCTGACATAGAACAAGGACGTATGGACCTAAGACAACTTGGTGTACTCTATTGCGTTCTATTTAAATCCCAAGAGGAATAAAGATGAACAAAAAACAAAACAAAAATTTTTACCTAGTATTCTTCCACACAAAGCATCAATGCCAACAGCAAATGATTTCAAATCTGGTGAAACAGATCTAAAAAGTAGGAGGACAAGATCACATTAATTTTATATTCATAGGAAAAGCACTTAAGATAATGCAGTTTTGCCAGCATCTACACTGTGCACATACATATATGCTCCATTGTAATGAGTGCCACACAACTTTTTTATATACCATATTGCATACAAGCTATAATGGAAAACACTGTTCAAAGGTTTCATTTGAGATGAGTGCAGAAGCAGCATTGATCTAAATAGGAGTAGGAGCAGGCTTTCAGCCAATCAAGTGTATGGTGTAAAAATATACGTGAAGACATCATATGAGGAAAGAAAAGCAAACATTCTCTCATAATACTGTTAAGGAGCTGAGCCAGCCAGACACTTAGCCCTGAGTTCTCCCATTGAATTCAATGGGACAACTCATGTGGTTAAAGTTAACAGGTGTTACTGTCTCAGGGCCTGAGGCACAGCAAACGTATGAGGCATAGCAGGGGTATGGAGAGAGCGTTTCAGATGACACTTAAAGGGGCTGGAAAGTTGCTGAGGCAGACACAGGAAGGCCATTTGAGATGACCGTAATTGTGGCGAACATCACAGCGGAAAGTGGCAAGATTGTGGGCTGGTACAAATTGGAAGAAATAGGGAAGGGAATAGACACAAAGCCTTTAATTCTAACAGGGCATGGAGCAATGAGTACAATGGTGTTGCATTCCAGCACAAGTGCAGGAATAAATGGGACCAATTCTCATTTACAGTTTTTGTAGTGGTATAAATGTCAGTTCGGGGTATGTGATTATTTTTACTGATAGTTATACTGGTGCACCCCTTGGTGCAGACGCAGTTATGGGGCAGCAAGAGGAAGGCAAAAGGCAGCATTTAAAGTGCTACAGTGCTTACTCCTTTTCCTCTCTGGGAAGCACTGTACCACTTTAACTATATTGGTGCAGCGGCCTTACGGTGGTGTTTACCCAAACAGTGTAAGATGGCTCTAGTGTAACTGGGAGTTAGGCCCAAGTAAGTTTAAGTATCAAGTCTTCTGCACTCAAAAGTATTAAATCTCACACCCTTTAAGGGCCAGTTCCTTTACTCTCAAATGGTGAAAGGCCTGGATGCATATGAGGAGACATGGGCTTTAATGTGATCTTCAGCATGCAAATGAGGCTCTTGATCACATACTGCTGCCTTTTGCCTTCCTCTTGCTGCTAGGCAGGAGTAATTTAATGACTGTGTAGCATGCAAATGACTGGGTCCTGCTGCACTCCCTGTCCTGCCAATAACTTTTTACCCTCGCTTATACATGCAACACACTGCACAGGAACATTTCCATAAAGATGTATTTTAAACAGTGCAATAACTAACTCGCTAACTAACTAGCTAGTCACAGTAAATCACAGGTGGGGGACTTCAGTTAGCTACTGTGACCAATAGGGCAATTTCCTGTAATATCCTTGAAAAATATCTTCTTGCATTAGGCTTAAGTTTCTTTGGAGTCCATTGTATTGAATGCAAAGTTTATGTGTTATGGTGGGATTTTATGTAACTTCTCTAATGGGGAGATGTGGCCAATGTAAAAGTTGGGATAAACAAAGTTAAGAGAATTTCCTAGGAAATCCGTGGGGGAAGGTGAATGCAAATTCTCACCTCCGGATTCAACCTTTTGAAGCTATGCCTCAAGAAGAGAACCACTGTCTGCTGATCACGTGCTACGTGAGGACAAGATCAAAGGCTCAAGCTGTAGAAAAGGAAGGTGGTGCTTGTTCTGAGCTAAAGCTGTTATTGTAACCACACAAAAATGCATTGGTGGGATTTGAAGAACTGACCACCTACCAGAGCCCTTTTTGGAGTTGGGAGTGATCTCTAGTAAGCTGATTAGCATATAAGGGTTTTTTTATTGTTTTAAATATTGTTTCTCTGTAATGCTTTCACCTTAAGAATAAATGTGCTTGCTTAGAAAGAGCTATGTGGCAACTTATAACTGTAGGCAATTACAACTGTTGATAACCTCTGAGGAGAGAGCAAAACACAAATGCAGGCCAGTTTAGGCAGTCTGGCTTGCTGAGGAACTCAGTTTAGGCAGGGAACTGTGAAGTCTGGAAGAATTCCAATCAGATAGGCAAGAGACATGGGTTTCTGCCCAAGATAGATGACAGCTGGGAGCCTAGAGTGAATACCCTATCTGGACCATGCTGGGGGAATACAGATGCAGTTGCCGTGAACTGTCACAGCTACATCAAGGGAAAACCTACCTGTGCCTCAACTCCACTAGGATTTTACAGTGAGATAATTAGTTTGTTAGCTATCTCAGTGTAAAAACGTATCTTTTTAGGCAGTGACATCATAGCCAATCCATCAGGTGAATTAAAGCAAGTCAATAGAGAAAAGAAGGCAGTTTCAAACTGGTTCCTAAAATGAATGGGGAGCCAGTGGAATACATCATAATTACAGCAGTTTAGCTGTAACAGATTCTAATCCACACAGGTGGTGAGAACTGTGGCATTTAAAATCACCACAAATGAAGCAGCAAGTGGTGCTGTGCACCAATAATTTAAGATTATAATCTATGTTTATGAATGAACAGAAACAGACTTTGGTAAGTAAGGGAAACAGTTTTAGTTTTACTTTTATGTTTAAAGAGCACTGGTATTTGAGTTTTTGGTTTTTTTGTACCAGTCAATTTTCATTGGTGCTGGAACTATTCATTTTGTTCCAACTTGAGATAAAATAGGAGATGTGATATTTCAGGGTGTGTATTGAAGTAATTCAAGTATACCAAAAACCACAAATATAACTGTAAAAGAGCAATACAGACCATTCTAATCTCAGATGCACAGCACTTTGCCTTGTGTAAACCACTTTATAAAGGTGAGTTCTTTCTCAGAAATCCCTATGTGAAGTAGGTATTATAGCCATTTTACAAATGGGTTAACTTGGGTACAGAGAAATTAAGTGACTTTGCTAAGGTCATGCACAGAGTCAGAAAAAGAATCCATTGCTCTGACTACTGACTAATACTCCCTTCCTTCTTCCCACCCTCCCCGCCCCCGGCCATAATTAAGTGGAGAGGGTTGTCAGAACAAGGCCTATCCAATCCACCACATAAGTCCCAAATAGAGTTTAAGTGAGACCAATGATGGCTTGGCCTTTTGCTGGCCCTTTGCACAGGGGTGGATTTTGTAGGAAGAGCAGAAACATGCACTGTCTCTCTGAGATTAGAATTTCATTCTTCAAAGCAGAAATGAAGTGACAGAATGGTACATTAATACTTTTTTTCTGTTTGCCCAAAACTTTATGGTCAAGGTCAAGGTAAAGTATTTTACCTAAACATAATCATGTATGTAGGAGTGCCTCCCAAAGCTAAAATAAGTGCACATGTGCTCAGTAATGCCAAAAAATAGGGAAATGTTTTAGTACAGCTTTCTCTTTGGCACTGTCCCAGAACTGCAGAGAAATTGCCACTCTCAAACCCTTCAACTTGCACACAGCTGCAGTTGTGAAACACCTGAAAGAGAAAGATGAGATGACTCACTTATTTCATGAGCACTCATAGATTTCCAAGCATCTAGACTTCTGATGATAGTTAAAAATACAGTGTATTTCATATGGGAATAGAGGACCCCCAAATGCTTTGAAGACTGCGGGCCAGCTTACCCTGTATGTGTCAGCTGCTTTGCATTGCTCCAGTGACATAAACCTGCTGTGAATCCAGTTTAGGCATCCATGCTATTACTGTACTGGAGTATGAAATTCTGTGTTTAGGTTAAATATGGGTTAAAGTTCTAGGTTGTTCATATATACGTTTTGGGGGCCATCTAAAGTACATAAGTAAGTATAGATTACTAAGGGCCTAAATATTCAAATGTGGGTACCTAAATTTATATTAGGGACCTAAATAAAAGCGGCCTGTGTGGTTTACTCAGCACTAGGGAGCATCCTCCTGGATGTTTAGGGATTAGCTCCTTCTAGGTCTGACATCTCTTTCCTCACACCATGGCCCTTCCCTCTCTTTCTGGGACTCAGGGTCCTCTCTCCAGCCAGGTCAGTATAGTTTTCCTCTTCCTGGGTATCAAAGTCCCCCCTAGAAAACTGTCCCATGAAGTCTTTGTCTCCACTGCCCAGTCTAAGCCACTTTGCTCAGTGACTGGTAGGGGAACCCAGGCCCACCCAATACTCCGGGCTCCAGTCCTGAGACCCTATGTCCAGCGACAGTGGTGTGCTTACACCCAGACCCTGTTGCTGTTTCCCCTGGACTCCTTCCTACTTTTCTGCTTTTATCTTCTGACTTGTGCCCTGGCTGGGTTTATCAAAACAAATTCCTTCCTCCCAGGGAATGTCAGCAGATTATTTAACACACTCCCTTCTCCCAGGCAGTGACTACAGATTCTGGCCTTTACCAGCCCCATCTATTCCTTCTCAGCTAGATTAACTTTACAATCCCTGGTTCTTTCCTGGGTGCAGCCTATCATATTAATGGACCTAAAGGTAAGGTAATAATTGGAGATATACTAATCTCCTAGAACTGGAAGGGACCTTGAAAGGTCATCAAGTCCAGCCCCCTGCCTTCACTAGCAAGACCAATTTTTGCACCAGATCCTTAAGTGGCCCCCCTCAAGGATTGAACTCACAATCCTGGGTTTAACAGGCCAATGCTCAAACCACTGAGCTATCCCCTCCCCCTTAACCTCACTTTACCTTGAGTGGGGTGGACACTCAATTATAGGTGGCTATTGAAGTCAGTAGAAGTTTTGGGTGCTCAACACCTCTGAAACCCAGCACTCTTATTTAGGTGCCTAGGAATATAAATTTAGATGATGCCAAGTTGGAAAGTATTGCCTTGTATTTTATAATTGTTAGGTGATATCATAAAAATTCTGTTGAGTTTATCACAGATTAGATTTGAAAGTTTTCTTCTCACATTCACCACTTCCCAGAACAATTTACCAGATGAGATTTTCAGAGCAATACAGGGATATAATTTCAACGGCGATGCTGAGCTAAATCTCCTGCACTGCTTTGAAAATCCTAGCCATACATTTTCTTTCAAGCACCTAACCTTACATTGCTTATTTCACAATTATGTTGACCATACTCATAATAGGTAGGACTCAGGTTTGTGGCCTTATTGTAATCTGAGTTAACTGATAGATAACTTGGGTTTAATTGGCAAGCTCCTTTGTAAATGCTAATATAGACATGCAACTTTTCCAAGATGTAAACTTCATTCTTCACCTGAGGCAATATATGCCAACTGTACCAGTGTGATGTACAAGGGCCTTCTTACTTGAAATTTGCACAGGTTTATCTCAAATTGCTTTTAAACTGATACAAACACTTGTGTAGACACTCTTATTTCAGTTTTGTGTATTACTTAGTTTGGTTTAGCTTAAATTGCTTCCTAATTGATGTAAACTAAACTGAACTAAAATGGAGCATGTACATATCTTTTTGTACCCAATTTAATTGAACAGATTTAGACTCGCACCTTAACTTTCCCTAAGTGCAAATGAATATCAGACCTTATACTAGGATCTTTCTATCTCACACATTGTCCTCAGTAATAAAGATTTTGCAAGCCAAATTAAACCATCATAAGCATTTGAGGAAATTCGTTGTCTTTTATGTATTTGCACTGGTATGACTGATTGGAATATAGCTAACAATTCTGCTAATAATGCACAAATCCTCTTACTCAGTGTTGCCCCATGAGCTAACAGGAACAAAGGCAGTAAAAATTTATTTTTGTCACTGAAGTATTCAGCATTCTATCCGCCTACATCTGAGTAACAGATTTGCTGAGAAATATATATTTACAGTCACATTCCTGAGTAAGAAAAAATTGTTTAAAAAAAATAAAAAAATAACTAAGTTAAAAAAAAAACTTTAAAGCAAAGTAAATCTAAGAGTGAATCTAGGTTATTGAATTCCAATGGGAGTTGGGTGCCTAACTCCACTGGGTTCCCCTGAAAGTGGAGCAAGGCATTTAGCTCCCTTGAAATTCCCAGCTGGATGCTTTTTTGCTTTATCCATTCACTAGTTCAGAGGTATATTGGTAGAGAATGGGTATCTATTGCTACATCGTTGCTTAAGCATAAAATAAAATGAATTAAAAATGAGCAACAGAAAAGCTTTTATATCTATCTACTGACTTACCATATTCTTTCCAGTCCCGATAGATGATTTACACCCAGCAAAGCATGCGGTCATATAAGTGATTCCATTGTCTCCACATACAGGATCCCATTGATTCAATACACAGCTGCAGTCAGAATTGCAGCTGGCAATTAAGTTGTTTTTTGGGAAGGAAGATTGTTTTACTCTGGAGAGATTACAAGTAGAATCTTAACTCATCAAATAAAACAATTCCTTATTAGAAAAATAAACATCTACAACACATGAATGACCAAGCACAGAGAAATGAGGTGGAGTAAAGCAGTCTCTGTGGGCAGCCTGCATTCGGTGGAGCATGAAGAACTGATAGATAGTAATTGCATGTAGAATGTCAGCTAAATTGATCTAAGCCAAGGTTCTCTTGGTTTTACCATTAAGAATTTTGCTGGAGTGTAGCTTCAAATTGCAAACCATTTCTGACTAGCTATCTTTGGTGGGATCATCAGTGACAAGGATGACATTAACAGACACAAAATGGGATTCCTAATAGATGTAGTGAAAGATTCAGCCCAGGGTGGGGGTGGGAAATCAAACATGAAATCACTGCCATCTTCAGACTAACTCTATCCTTCCTCCCTCCAACTACCCCTACCAATGCGAGGTAGTGGTATAACCCCCTACATGATTGTTATAGCTCCAGTTGTTTGGTCAGAGTAGCAGTAGCAATGCTGTTCCTTGGTCTGTTGGATACATGTGTGCGAGGCCTGGTTTACACTAGAAAATTAGGTGGGTTTAACAACGTCAGTCGGGGTGTGAAAAATCCATACCTCTGACAAGCATCGTTAAACTGACTTAAGTCCCTATGTAGACAGAGCTAGGTCAGTGCAAGAATTCTTCCATCAAGCTAGCTACTACCTCTCAGAGAGGTGGATTACCTATGCCAATAGGTGAATCCCTCCATTCAGCATAGGTAGTGTCTACTCTAAAGCTCTCCAGCAGGGCAGCTGCAGTGGCACAGCTGTGCTGCTGTACTGTTAAGTGTAGACAAGCACTGACTCATGAGAACTGCTCTCATCTGAATTCTTCTACTCGGCAGCAACCCTGCAAAACTGGTCAGGCTGGACACCTGTTGCCTTATTCAGATCTCACATTGGTTTCACCCCAGAATAACACCATTGACCTCCGTGGGGTTACTTCTGATTTATGCTGGTGCAAGTGAGATCAAGGGACTACTTTAAGATCTTGCTGACTAGAACCAAGATTTTCATAAATGACTAGTGATTGGGAGTGCCTGGTTTGTTTTGGTGTCCAACTTGAGATGCATGAACACATTTTCCAAAAGTGCTGTGCTCCCATCCTCTGAAAATCGGATGCTTTTAAGGTGTGTGACATTGGATACCCAAAGATTCAGGCACCCAAAACCACAAAGTGCTTTTGAAAATCTTGGCCTGGGTGCCCAATTTAAAACCATGCCATTGAAGGAAAACAATCACTTCCCCCCGCCTACCTTCCCACCCCCTGAATTTTTCAAATGAAAAGTATTTTAGTTGTGTTTTCCCCTGAGTTGTGGTCTTGCTCATCTCACAGTTATGGATATTAATGTGGCTGCAGAGTGCCGAGATGGCTGAAATAATCTGTGAAGCACAAGGTCTCTTTTTCACTTCAGCAGAAAGGTCCCGTGATGTGGTAAACCCCCCATTAGTGAGTTGTTGGGGTATGGAGAAGCAATTACTTGACCTACTTATTCATCTTTGAGGTACCCCTAATTTTGGGAGCAATCAAAATCTGTCATTTTAATCCTCCTGCATCATCTCTAATTCCACAGGCTGCCTGATTGCCAGGGACTGAACTTGGCCACAGTAGTCTCCACTGAACAAAACTCTGAGATCCTATTGTAACTAAACTCCAAGTCATGCTGGCCTGGTTACAGAGAACATTGGTGACCGGTTTGCCCCAATTTTTTTTAACTTTCAATTCACTGAAAATGTTGGTTTTCAATCTGACCTGAAGCATTTTTTTCAACTTTTTGAAACTGCCACTGAACCAAAAATTATGTTATTTGCCCAGCTCTACTAGAGGATTCAGATTAATTTCCTTTTGAATGTCTGCTTTGAATTAGACTGAACTCAAAATATAATCCTGGGAGTTTGAATCTCCATTGCCTTGCAGCTCAGGTAGACATTTACACCTCTGTAAATTGGGTCTAAAATGTTATCAATTCCAATATCTCCATTGATGTCTGTCAATGATAGTGGTTTGCACCTACTACGCCCAGAGATAAATGTCTATACAAAGTGCAAAGCAATGATGAATCTGATGTGGAGTGTGCAAATTGCCATGAGCTGAAAGTGAAGCAAGGGCTGCAGAGCCATTTGCGAACTGACACCACCAAGTTCCATACATCTCTAACCCTGAGCATCCGAATATCCTGAAGCATCTCCTCTGATTAATAACACTCTCTAGTGTGCACTGTCAGTACGGGCTCAAGCAGCAAAGCTGGCACAAATCAATATCGCGCCACTCACCTCTGTAGAATTGAGCTGATTTACATCAGCTGAGGATGTGGTCCCATTATTTTTCTCTTTAACTAAACACTATAAACTTTATACTTTAAAACAAACAAATAGTTATAGTATATTTGTGTATAAAGTTATATACCAGTAAATTATAGTATGCAAACAAGGGTCACAGAGTTTAGATCTAAATTCAGATCTGAATGGCTCCCTAGCATTCTACTTTGGGGGCATCTTGAAATGTAGCTCTCATGAGAAGAATTCAAGGATATGGAAAGTGTGTTTCTGAACGATGAAGACAAGAATACAAACCCAGCGAGAATACAAACCCAGAGTAGGAGACTGTTAAACCAGCCACCTGGAGCACCTCACAATCACATATGAAGTACAAGAGGTTTAACAGGTATGCAGCTATAAAGGTGGCACATCCAAATTTTGCCATTCCAGTTATGTGTAACTTGAACTTTTTAATGATAAAGCCTCCCAGAAACATCCCCAGAATTGTAATGGGTAAAAGTATCACACCTGCAAACAAAAGGGAACAGAAGGATGTTTACATTTATGGAAACAGCATTCTATTCAAATAAAAGTCTGATGCTAGTTTGTGATTTTCATTGTCTTTTTTAGTTTCTTAACTATGAATATGTAAAAATTCAGGTGAGCTGAAATAGACACTAATCCAGACCTTGCCCTAGTCTTCAGATTGAGCTTTGAAGTTCAATAAAGTTCTGTTTCAGTTTTGCTTGATGCTTCATTTTCTCCTTATGCCTGTAATTCTCTTAGAAAAAGACTGTTTTCATTATATTCCTTGCCTTTTTGTAAGTGATTTCCAGCACAGGTTTGCAAGTGCTAGAAGTTCGGACAATTCAGGTAAAAATCTCACTTTATAGGCACTTATTCAGCTGACATGAGCCTCCAAACCTTTTGAGGTCTGGCCATAGGTGGCTAACAAAGATGGTGAAAGGAAGCAGTGTTTGGATTTTGGGCTGAGCTTGAGTTGGGATTCCATTTGTAGGTTGGAGCCTGAATCCTGGCTAAGGTTTGGGCTCAGATTCAATGATGTTGAAACCTCACAAACTGTCCTCCTGAAATTTTGACCCCAAACTTCAGACATCTTACAAGCAGTTATTGTGAGATTTTTAGCCATTCTTCTTTCGTGAGATTTTGGATGCATCCAAACCAGGACCAGAATAAGTCCCTTCCAGTTTGGATCCATCCAACCTATAATGAAAACAGTAGGGATTGGTTCAGATTCAGGGATCTGAATCTAAGTGCCTCAATATTCTCAAAAATCCCAAAGAGTTCAGATGACATTATCCCATCAGTAGTAGAAAAAAGCATAGTCTGAGATATATTATCAGCCAGTTTACTATATGAAAAAACACAGGAAAATGATCACTAGAACTAAATATTTCAAAAATACTATAGGTAAATAAGAAGTCTCAATTTAAGATTTAACCCTCACCCATAAAGGAATCCTTTATACTCATGTTATATCTAAGGGCCAAATTCAACTCCACTGAAGCGAGTGTCAAAACTCTCTTGGAAATGAGTGGAACGAGGATTTGGTCCTAAGATAGAAGATGAAGTAACACATGTCAGTTTTTCATTGTAGGATGGAAAAAAGAGGGACTCGTACCAATTAGAAAGATGGCTCTTGACACGGATACGTTAAATTGCTGTTCCATAAACTTTGTCTCAAAAGTTATCAACCCAACCATAGAATTATACTGCAGAACAGTGAGGAACAAGTACACCAGAAAGACTGGGTTCCCAAGAAGTTTCTTCAAAGTTGGTAGGAAATCTGGAAAGGAAAGTTGAGTGTCTTATTCTCTGCTAAATATGAAATAGCCATATGGAAAGCTTTGTCCGTATTCAGCTGATGAACCAGACACTGATTTAGTTACTGGCTGTGTTAGAAAGTTTAATTTATTTTTCTCCTGCTTATGCTAAACACTATCAACGGGCATCCTTATAACAGTGAGGACTTTCCTCTTCTTCCATACTTGACTTAGAGAGATATTAGTACATGAGGAGGCGGTGCAGTCTAGTGGATAGTGTGCTAGATTGAGAATCCAGAGACCTGGTTTATATCCGTGATTCTGTCAGTGGCCTACTTGGATTGTAAAGTCTTTGGGGGCAAGGACTGTCTCTTATGTGCTTGTACAGTGCTTAGTCCAAATCTTGATTGGGGGCTCTAATTAGCACTGGACTACTACTACTAATAATAATAATAATGTCAGTGGTTGCAAGTTATTTAAATTATTGCCAACCCTAGGAGTTCAAACTCATGTGTGGGGTCCCAAAAATAATGATATTTTAAATATTTTTAGGGTTCATTTTATTTGCCTTTTTTTTTGGTGAGATGAGGTGGATGAGGTAATATCTTTTTTTGTTGGACCAACCTTTGTTGGTGAAAGAGACAAGTTTTTGAGCTACACAGAGCTCTTCTTCAGGTGAGCATTTAGGGTTTGCATCTTCAAGTTTTCCACTTCAATCATGAGGGCTAGATGCTTACTTTAAAAAAAAGAAAGATAAGAGTCTCTCATAATCATGTGACTTCGAGAGCTGGGGCTTTAAGAAAAACACTGAATATCATGAGAATTGTAGGTGTTGGCAATACTGTGCTTGGTATTTCCCTCTTTTACTTTGATCTTATCAACAGAGGGGAGTAACTTCAGAGGAATGAAGGACTCATTAATGCAGAATCATGTTTTCCTGCACTATCTTCCCTGCTCAATACCTCTTACCTTATGTTTATGCATGTAACATGCCATGCCAGTGTGATGGTTAACACACCGAGACATTAAACTGGGGACTGCCACACGTAAAAGCATGAACTGTTACAGCTTTAGCTAAAGCTCCATAGATGGTGGTGGGAGTTTTATCACCGCATATTCTCTGTGGAGTGGCACAGAGAGGGACCTGTAACACTCTCTCACAGGGGGTTATACCAGCACTACATAAGATGATGATGATTTACTACTTGCATTGCAGTAACATCCAGGGATGCAGCCTGATTGTGTTAGGTGCTGTACAAACATATAAGCAGCCCTGAATGAAAACCTGAAAGACAACAATGTGAAATATATCATCCAATATGCTCTTACCTTTTACTGCTTCTGAGAATTTTAGCTGCGGTTGACTTGGGGGTTCTATTTTACAGTGATCTTCTTGAATAGTTACAGATGATTCACTCAGCTTCTTCAAATTTCTTTCTTCTCCTTCTTTTGGTAAGGAGTAAGGAAGGAACCAGAAAGGCAATGAAGCCAGAAAACTGACTGCTCCACATATCACCAATCCAAGCCACCAGGCGCCAACCCAACGAGTATCCTTAGGATTTATGGTTAAACTCTCTAAAAAGAGAGTGAGAGAGATTCCAAATTAAGTGCCAGGTTTTTGTTTCTTGATTAACTGACATATAATATATTTCAGTACACAGAGCAATTTAAACTTATAAGAACATTTGTATCCAATATTTAAACATTTAAGATTAGCCATATTTGATACAGAAATTTAAAAACTATTTTGTTGGCGGATCGTTACCAAGCATCCAAGAATAGGAAATACTAGTCACTTATTCCGGGGCCACCATGTTCCTTAGCATTCCTTGATGTCCCTTCCTTGCTGCAGTCTGCCATTGCAATGCTTTTCTAAGAAAACCCATAAAAATGCAACATTCTCCCTTTATGGGACCTAAAACTCTACCCAGGATTAGAGATGGGCAAAGTGATTTAGATGATGAAAGTACCCTCCACATGAAGCTTTGCCCTTTCCTTGACTTGGAGCAGAACCAGCTCTTTGGAAGGCCCTCAATGTTCATTTAACATAGTCTCCCCATTGTTCTTTTCATTTGTGCAGATCCAGCTTCCCATCTAACATGTAATAATGTTAGCTATTGAACTAGTAGCACCCATTGGAGAGCTCTCTTTCTGAAAAGGCTAACTGACAAACAGTTTCTGAACACATACAGAACATCTGAGTCACTGATATTTCAGTATTATCATTCAGTAAGTCATCTGTGTCTTACCAAGATCTACCACTCCAATGTCTACCCACAGATTAGCACAGAAAGATCCGAGCAGAAATCCAAGTGTTGGCCCAACCATTCCACATGATCTTATGGTACCTGTAAGAGAAGGAAGATATCATGATACAGTAAGTAATATACTTTATACAGAAAAACAACCATCAAAAAATGCATATCGTGCATGAGAATTTCTAATTATATGTTTTAGAAACTTTGCTTTACATTTTAAGGCTCTGATCCTGCCTGTTACAATATTCAGGCAGATTCCTTCACCCAACAGAAATCAATGTGGTTTTGTATGGACTAACACATATTATACCTCGTAGGATCAGAGTCAAGAGACAATATGGAAAAAGAGTGTATTATAGTGATTTTAATCTAAAAATATTTTTTCTTTCAGCTCTATGTGACTGTATCATTCAGTTAATGAACATTACTAAGAAGCATATAGTTTTATAACTATTGCAGGGATCACAACTGTGGTTACAACTGCAGGTCACAAGCAGTTTACATGACTGTGGAATGCATGACTTTCCCTGTACCGTATACTCAAATAAGCCCTGAATTTAACTTTAAGGAGAGGTATTTCCTTTGCCTCATCTGCTTAAAGTTAAGCATGTGCTTATGCACTTTCTTCATTCAGAGCCAAAGTACAGTGATAAGTAGCAGTGCAGGTTAATAAGTAGAAATTTAGATAGAATACTCTGAAAATGTCAATTAGTCAAAAGGCTGAATTAATATGCCAGTGTTTAAGTGTAGTTCAGTATAAAAATGTCTCCAAAATACAAGTGAATGAGAAAATTAGCAAACCAACAAAAAAGCTATGTTAATATTTATTTATACAGCTCCAAAAGTAGGCTAGTAGAGAAACAAGGAGACAAGGGGGAAAATCCTGGCTCTATTGAAGTCAGTGGGAGTTTTGCTATTAACTTCACTGAGGCCAGCGTTTCACCCAAGGTCTTTGCTTACGAACTAAACAGACATCAGAGATGAAGGACGGGGATGAGATGCAACAAGAAGCAAATGAATGAGCAGGAAAGTTTAATACAAACTGGTCAGGCCCATACTACATTTTGTTACAATGTTTTATAGTCTAATTTGTGCAATGCAGCGCAATTTGATTTTATTTATCACTACACGTCATGGCTATACAGAAAAAAATAAAATAAAAAGTTCCAAAAAGCTAATTCCTACATGGATGGCTGCATTTGTTTTTCGCTTGTGCTGATCTGTGGAGTTTTTAGTTGTAAGGAACAAAATGGGGGTAAAATTGTCAAAAGGCCTAAGGGTTAGATCCAAACAGATATTGTAATGCTCAGTGTTTCAATGCCAGGCTCCTAGGTGCCCTGCTGCCCAGTGGAATCTTCTGCCCTGAGTTAGATGTTCAAGCTCCCCCTGCATTGTACATGGAAAGTATGTCATCTAAAGAAGGGATTATCAGAAACCAGCAAACTGACTCGGAAGCTGCCTAAATTAGCCAACAGTGAATGCAAAGGAAAGGTGCAGGGCTTAGGCCCTGATCCCAAAGGTATTTAAGCACCTAACCCTCACTGATCTGGACCTTAGGTGTGTGCCTTCCTCCACTCCAAATTCTCAGATGTGAGCCCTCTCCTAGAGGCACCAAAGCCAGATCAGCCCTTTCTCATGGAGAACAAGAGAGAGACTCACCCCATAAGAGCCAGTAGCCTAGTGGTTAGGGTACTCCCCTGAAATGTGGGAAACTGGTGTTTAAGTCAAGCAGAATAGGAATTCAAACCTTGTTCTCTTATATCCCTCCTGAGTGCCCCAATCACTGGACTACTGAGTATCCTGGAGACATATACCCACACAGCTATCTTTTGTGTGGGGCCCAAGCTTGTAAGTGTGCTCTGAGAACATCTCCAGGATTGGACCCTGCTGACAAGAAGGCAAGGGAACACATACTTTGAGAAGAGAATCTTGCTTTGGGGCTGCCGGTGCTTTCACACACTTGTGCTACAGCTCTGAACAGCTTGTTAGTTGTGGGGTGGCATCAGGACTTAGGCTGGTGGAAGATTAGGAGCTACAGGGTCAAGTGGCAGCTGAGTCATAGATGCCAACTCCATGGGAGCTCTGGGGTTGGGGCACCCATGGGGAAAAGATGGTGGGTGCTGGGCACCCACCGGCAGCCCCCTCCATCAGCACCTCTCCCACCCTCCCTACACCTCAATCAGCTGTTTCATGGCATGCAGGAGGTTGGGGGGAGGAGCGAGGACATGGCACGCTTGAGGGAGGGGTTGGAACGGCGTGGGAAGAGGTGGGGTGGGGGAGGAGCAGGGGTGTGGCCATGAGGGAAGGGGTGGAGTGGAGGAGGGGCCTGGGGAAGAGCCAGTGGTCGAGCACCTCCCGGCACAATTTATTTTATCTTCCAAACCTACCCCCTTCCCATTAGCATTCACTATGTTAGGCATTCCTTCAGACTTCTCGGTGAAGACCGAAACAAAGAAGTCATTGAGCATCTCTGCCATTTCCAAGTTTCCTGGTACTGTTTCTCCCTCCTCACTGAGCAGTGGGCCTACCCTGTCCTTGGTCTTCCTCTTGCTTCTAATATTGATAAAAAGTCTTCTTGTTTCCCTTTATTCCTGTAGCTAGTTTGAGCTCATTTTGTGCCTTTGCCTTTCTCATCTTGCCCCTGCATTCCTGTGTTGTTTGCCTATATTCATCCTTTGTAATTTGTCCTAGTTTCCATTTTTTATATGACTCCTTTTTATTTTTTAGATCATGCAAGATCTCGTGGCTAAGCCAAGCTGGTCTTTTGCCACATTTTCTGTCTTTCCTACCCAGCGGAATAGCTTGCTTTTGGGCCCTTAATAGTGTGCCTTTGAAATACTGCTAACTCTCCTCAGTTGTTTTTCCCCTCAGTCTTGATTCCCATGGGACCTTACCTATCAGCTCTCTGAGCTTACCAAAATCTGCCTTCCTGAAATCCATTGTCTCTATTTTGCTGTACTCCCTTCTACCCTTCCTTAGAATTGTGAACTCTATGATTTCATGATCACTTTCACCCAAGCTGCCTTCCACTTTCAAATTCTCAATGAGTTCCTCCCTATTTGTTAAAATCAAATGTAGAACAGCTTCCCCCCAGTAGCTTTTTCAACCTGCTGAAATAAAAAGTTGTCTGCAATGCAGTCCAAGAACTTATTGGATAGTCTGTGCCCCGCTATGTTATTTTCCCAACGTATATCTGGATAGTTGAAGTCCCCCATCACCACCAAATCTTGGGCTTTGGATGATTTGGTGATTAGCTATTTTAATTACATAGCTTAAAGGCTGTAATGAAACCAGAGAATTAATAAAATAGGAAAATTCACCTATGCCATGATGACCACAAAACACATGACAGTGGCTTAGCGTCTGTGACTGCTACCATCATAGTGCTCTCACTGTTACTCTCTCTGTCTCTGTTGTAACCACCCGCGGTCTCTCATCTCATAAGGCTAGATCCTGCAAATGAACCTACATGAGGAGATCCCTGAGCCTGCGTGGAGCCCCATTGACAGGTGCAGCAGAGTGCTATGAATTGCAGGATCAGGGCCTTAAATCCCAATCCTGCAAAAATTAAAACACATACTTAATTGTGTGCACGATGAGAAGTTTGATGGGGTCAATAGGGCTATTCATAGAGCATAAAGTTAACCATGTGTATACATCTTTGCAGAACCTTGGCTTGTAAGCTCTTTAGGACAGACACGCCCCCGCAAATCTCTTGTCTTTTCATTATTCATGCCTACATTGCTTAACGCAATGGAGCTATAATCTTTGACTATGGAGTTGCCACAATACAAATATGTAGTAATAATAATAATGATGAGACTTTGTATTTATATATAAGTAAAGGAAATGACATAAACCTGACTCTGCTACTTTTCAGATAAGTTACAACTGAATCATTAATTTCATATAGCGGATGCCATTAAAAACTGGACATTTACTCCCAGAAGCAATGACAGTTTATACCAGCTGTCCTATAGACTTCAATGAGACTGCTTATACCAGAAAATGTATGCACCTGCTTAAGTGTTTTCAGGACTTGGGTCATAGTATTTAAATTCACTGACCAGCCTCTTGTTCTAAGTACGCAGAAATCAAAAAAATTGCAGTGAAGGTTCATTTTTACAATGGCACCTAATGTATTAGAGTTTTCCTGATTTTTTTTAAAATGAATGAATGGAAACGAACTAATTCCATCTGATATATTCAAATGTGTTGGATTCCTAGTTCAGGAATCCTGCAGGCATGTGAATAATTATACTCACGTGAGTAGTGCCACTGAAATCACATGAATAAAGATGTTATATATATAAACATTTGCAGAATCAGAACTTCAGTCAAGATTGTGCTGCTTTCATTTATTTTAAAGCTACACTATACAGATTCAAACACTAATAATTCTGTCCTCTTGGACTCCCTTGTGGCAATGTCCTATGAAATGGAATGAGATGAATCCAGTAGGGTTCTGTGGAATTAATTAGAGAATGCTCTCTTATCGATGGCTTTTTTTTTAAAATCTTATAGAATTCTATGGCAGGAGTATAATTTTCTATTCAATTTTATTGGATGGTTAAAAAGCTTCAGAAAGGCTTTCATTTTCCCTTAAATTCTATAACACTTCAGATGTTGTTATCATTATTTATAATTTGTATTATTGTAGCACCAAAAGGCTCCAGTGGTGATCAGAGCTACATTGTTCTAGGCACAGTGTGCAAACACATAGTACGAGACTAGCCCTACCCACAAAGAACTTACACTCTAATGAGGGCTTGTCTCCAGTTACTGGTGGATCAACACTGTAGCGATTGATCCACCGTGGGTTGATTTAGCAGGTCTAGTGAAGACCCACTAAATCGACCACAGATCACTGTCTCGTCGACTCCGGTACTCCAACGGAACCAGAAGAGAAAGGGGAGTTGATGGGAGAGTGTCTCCCGTCAACATAGCATAGTGTGAACCCCATGGTAAGTAGATCTAATCTACGTCGATTTGAGTTACACTACTAATGTAACTCAAATTGTGTAGCTTAGATCGACTTTCCCCTGTAGTGTAGCCCTGCCCTTAGAAGACAAGCCAGACAAAGACGGGCAAGTGGAAATGTGAGCACACAGAGGTGAAGTTCTTTGACCAAGGTCACACACACAGATTTGTGGTCAAAATTCAATGATAGCTTTGAGTGGAATTTTTTCCATTACAGGACAATACTTATTAGGCACTAATATGGCATGGATGAGTCTTGCTTATCAGATATGCAGAAGAGTATTGGAATGCGATACTGGAATCAATAAATGGAATTTACATCCTGCAGGAAATCCAATATTTCAGCATTTGGTTTAATCCCAAATTGGGATGAAATGTCAAAGTATCAAAACTTTTAATGGAATGAAAAGTTATGAAAATATTCAACTCAGAAATGTTGAAATGAAACGTTTCAGGATTCCCACATCAAAAAATGTGTTTCAGTTTATTGATCCAAAAGAAAATGTTTAGTTTCAGGTTGAGTCAATATTACTCTCTGAGTCTGTCTGAGCTGCCAGAGTGCCTCAAGGACATTGTAATTGCAGGTCCTACATGCCCCTAAGGGACCTGCTCCTACATTTCCCTGATGCACCATGGTCTTTCCCTGTGCCTGAGTGACTGTAGTGGGACTTTTGTACCAGTCCTAATTAGAAAGTTCTAAGCTGATCATGAATATCTTGGTAGACTGAAGTAGGAAATTAGTGGCTTTTGTACAGCCCCATTCGGTATATTCCACATCTTTCTATCTACAATTTTTATTTCCTCATCCCCAAGTGAAGACTGTTTTCAGTGGCATTAGGTGAAGTATCAGCTAGTAAATTCTTCCTGAGATTAGTATATTATATTGATATTTCCTTGGCCAGTTTATGTGCCATCAAATTTATTCTGGGCAATTGCTTAGCCATGCATCAGTTACACAGATTATGGGTTTGGTATAATAGTTCAAGATACTAAACTGGTTATGAATGAGTTAGGACAGTTGGGAGTCTCTCTCTGCTGGTCAACAAGCGATCCTGCTTCCAAAGAAATGCCCATTGATTGGAAATGACATCCTGGCAGCTGGTTGAATATGTCCCTGCCTGACACTGGTGATTTTACATCAGTTGTGCTAGGTGTCAAAACTCAAAGTGCCAAATGCAAGTTTTCTGAAAGCTTTTAATAAAATGTTTAAACTATTATTATTAAAGCGAGTTATTTGGGAAGGGTGGGTAGGAAGAATTTGTTCTCTAAAGCAAT
This sequence comes from Mauremys reevesii, assembly GCF_016161935.1. Classification (NCBI taxonomy): domain Eukaryota; kingdom Metazoa; phylum Chordata; order Testudines; family Geoemydidae; genus Mauremys; species Mauremys reevesii. Next base: position 243,387,559 of record NC_052623.1, on the reverse strand, counting down.
GACAGTCTGTGGGTCTAGAGCCGCACACGGCTCTTCATGGCCCCCATGTACACTCTCAGGGTAAAGCTCTGATTATGCTCCACTTGTTTTGTCAGCCAACAAACTGAGCCATATTGCAAGATACCCTGAGGGGGAGGAAAAGGTGTATTTGGAACTCTTTTCTATCCTTGCTAGATGAGGAAAGAATGCAGAATATTGAAAACTGAATGCTGGTGGTGGTCTAGTTTTGATGCAGAAATGTTTAAAAGATTGATTTGGGAATTGATATTGTCATAACTATAAAGGGAAGGGTAACAGCCCTCCGGTGTACAATACTATAAAATCCCTCCTGGCCAGAGACACCAAAATCCTTTTAGCTGTAAAGGGTTAAGCAGCTCAGGTAACCTGGCTGACACCTGACCCAAAGGACAATAAGGGGACAAGATACTTTCAAATCTTGGTGGGGGGAAGGCTTTTGTTTGTGTGCTCTTTGTTTTGGGGGTTGTTCGCTCTGGGGACTAAGAGGGACCAGACATCAATCCATGCTCTCCAAACCTTTCTGAACAAGTCTCATATTTCAAACCTGTAAGTAACAGCCAAGCAAGGCGTGTTAGTTTTATCTTTGTTTTCTCAACTTTGTAAATGTTCCTTTTGCTAAAGGGTTTACCTCTGTTTGCTGTAACTTTGAACCTAAGGCTAGAGGGGATTTCTCTGGGCTCTTTGAATCTGATTACCCTGTAAAGTTATTTTCCATCCTGATTTTACAGAGATGATTTTTACCTCTTTTTTTCTTTAATTAAAAGCCTTCTTTTTAAGAACCTGATTGATTTTTCATTGTTTTAAGATCCAAGGGGGTTGGATCGGTGTTCACCAGGAACTTGGTGCAGAAGTTGGCCGATGAGATTGCAGAGCCATTGGCCATTATCTTTGAAAAATCATGGCGATCGGGGGAGGTCCCGGATGACTGGAAAAAAGCTAATGTAGTGCCCATCTTTAAAAAAGGGAAGAAGGAAGATCCAGGGAACTACAGGCCAGTCAGTCTCACCTCAGTCCCTGGAAAAATCATGGAACAGGTCCTTGAGGAACAGGACCTTGGAAAAATCATGGAACAGGACCTGTACCAAAGCTTTTGATACAGTCTCCCACAGTATTCTTGCCAGCAAGTTAAAGAAGTATGGGCTGGATGAATGGACGGTAGGGTGGATAGAAAACTGGCTAGATGGTCGGGCTCAATGGGTAGTGATCAATGGTTCCATGTCTAGTTGGCAGCCGGTATCAAGTGGAGTGCCCCAAGGGTCGGTGCTGGGGCTGGTTTTGTTTAATATCTTCATTAACGATCTGGAGGATGGTGTGGACTGCACCCTTAGCAAGTTTGCAGATGACACTAAACTGGGAGGAGTGGTTGATACGCTGGAGGGTAGGGATAGGATACAGAGGGACCTAGACAAATTAGAGGATTGGGCCAAAAGAAATATGATGAGGTTCAACAAGGACAAGTGCAGAGTCCTGCACTTAGGACAGAAGAATCCCATGCACTGCTACAGACTAGGGACCGAATGGCTGGGCAGCAGTTCTGCAGAAAAGGACCTAGGGGTTACAGTGGACGAAAAGCTGAATATGAGTCAACAGTGTGCCCTTGTTGCCAAGAAGGCTAATGGCATTTTGGGTTGTATAAGTAGGGGCATTTCCAGCAGATCGAGGGATGCGATCATTCCCCTCTATTCAGCACTGGTGAGGCCTCATTTGGAGTACTGTGTCCAGTTTTGGGCCCCACACTACAATAAGGATGTGGAGAGAGAGTCCAGCGGAGGGCAACAAAAATTATTAGGGGGCTGGAGCACATGACTTATGAGGAGAGGCTGAGGGAACTGGGATTGTTTAGTCTGCAGAAGAGAAGAATGAGGGGAGATTTGATAGCTGCTTTCAACTACCTGAAAGGGGGTTCCAAAGAGGATGGATCTAGACTGTTCTCAGTGGTAGAAGATGACAGAACAAGGACTAATGGTCTCAAGTTGCAGAGGGTGAGGTTTAGGTTGGACATTAGGAAAAGCTTTTTCACTAGTAGGGTGGTGAAGAACTGGAATGGGTTACCTAGGGAGGTGGTGGAATCTCCTTCCTTAGAGGTTTTTAAGGTCAGGCTTGACAAAGCCCTGGCTGGGATGATTTAGTTGGGTTTGGTCCTGCTTTGAGCAGGGGGTTGGACTAGATGACCTCCTGAGGTCCCTTCCAACCCTGAGATTCTATTATTCTATGAAGTCTCTCAAGGCTACCCAGGGAAAGGTTATAGTACTTGGGAGGGAGATATTCTGTGGGGGAAGTAAACAGAGTTTCCCAAATGACTCATAAATAATTTGAGTGGTGGCAGCAAAACCAGATCTAAGCTGGTAGTTAAGCTTAGGGGTTCTCATGCAGGTCCCCCCATCTGTACCCTAGAGTTCAGAGTGGGGAAGGAACCTTGACAGATATTGTACATTAATTAATTACCTATGTAAAATGCTGAGTTTTCTTCTTTGGAAAAATCATCAACATATGACACCCCCAGTGGCATAATAGGAGCTTCACCAATTCCACGTAAAAGGTTTCCCATCAGTACAAAGATCCACAGATAGGAGCTTGCTGCTTTTTCACATCCTGTAGGGAATACATATTTACATTTTTGGAAACAGAGCTTTCAGAAGAACTTATTTGCAACAGAAATGAAATGATGCCTTTTGAACAATGTGGAGAAAAACACCCATAATAGATTTAATTACTGTCTGTTTTCTTCACAATCTGCTATACCTCATGAGGTCCATTTTATAGCCAGCCATTCAAAAGAAAATCTTGGGTGTTCTGATGCAATATCATAATATTTTGACAGGATCCAGTGATACAATGAAAATTATCATTAGATTGCAAGGGGATGACATTTTGCTGGCCACAAAAATGTGGCGGGAGCAGTAATCTTGCAAGCAGGATGTCCCAATAACAGGCCTGATTGTGCAATGCTTACTCATATTGGTGAGCATTTACTCAGACAGGTCATCTCACTGAAGTCAAGGCACTTAAGTACATGTTTAACTTTGGGCACCGACTTAAGTGCTTTGCTTAATCAGGACAATGGGTATGTTTTCTCTGGATTTTCTGCCTCATACTTTAGTGGAATTACAGAAGGTTGAATATGTATGTAAATAACAAGAGGTTAGAATCTGGATAATAGGAGTTCTACACTTAGCTCTTTCTATTTTCTCCACAATATATATACATGGCTTCCATTAAATTTGGGGGATGGGATGGAGGGAAGAGGTGATTGGAGAATATGCTTCTTCTTAGTCATTTTAATATTATACTTCCCAATAAAAAGAGAAGATATAAAATGAAGTTAACCAAGACTGAGTCCAATCACAGAGCTTTTGCTTACCAGAATTTTTCAACTCTCTAGTCATTTCCATAGCATCTAAAGTTGGACGATATAAAGGTAATACTAGAGAGCATGCTGATAAACTTGTAGAAGAGTTGTCCTCTGTAAGTTGTATTCTTTCATAATTATAACTGGAAAATAATGGTGTAAGATGTAGCTGAAATATAAATGACTCATCTTTTATGAAAATTGTACATAAAATTGGTGCTCATGGAATTACTTTGTCTATTATATGAAGGCAGAGTTGACAGATAAATAGCTCTGGCTTGGGTGCGTCACAGCTTAGCGCTTCTCCAAAGAGAATTGATAGCTGTTGATGCACCTTCATATGGGACTGTAATGCTGTTCCCTTGCTAAGAGATGTGAATGGTTGCACATCCCTTAAGCCAACCCTGGACACAGGAATTTTAAATTCAGTTGTGACCACTCACATTCCAGTGTCTGGAGTGGCTGCACATTCAAATAGCTGTATGTTTTTATCTAGAGACTTCATTCAGAGAAGTCAAGAAAAGACAGTGGGATGTTGTTGGTGTTTGGAGTGTTCAGGGTTTCCACATGCTGACAGCCAGGTTGTTATTTTTACAGCATCTGGGAGTTAGTATAGTACAGTGGTAGCTTCTAATAATGTGATGAAAGACAATATGGTCCATGGCTTGTGGCCACCCTCCCTCTGGCTATTACATTTGCATTGTGGGGAAAGTCATACAGCACCCAGAAATTAGTTATTTCTGGCAGCTGCATTCGGTGACCATTGAAAAAGAGGACAGTTCTATCAGGATCTGTTGGCTAGTTCTAGATCCAAGTCACATTCTCTGAACATGGAGCTCTGGCTGCCCCTGTACCACAGAACCAGGTAGGCTCAGAATAGAGCCTTCAGTAAGTCAGAGAGTCAATGAATGCTAAAATATCATGCCCTACCCTGCTACTGAAACCATCCAATCTTTAGGGGAAACTTTAATTTGTCAAACCAGTTCTTCAGCTTTTATCTCAAGTGAACTGAAGAAAATATGCTTCAGAAGTTGGAGTCTAAATGGTGCATAATGTAATAATCAGCCATATTTACCGTCCCATTAGGAAATGAGGCATCACTGATAAAAATGTTCCAAATGACATGATGAGACATCCAGCAGCAATTACTTTGGGCCGGTGAACCTTTGACCCAAGATAGCTCACCAGTATCATCACCATTAAGTTACCTGAAGAGATATAAACAAAGCTCCTATGAGAATAGCTGCTTTTAAACAAATTGTCCATTAAAATGCTCATCCTTTTTACTCCCAAAGGGAAATATACAGACCTATCTCAAAGCTGCCATCAATGATGCCGACAACTGACGATGAAATTTCAAATCTCCTTTCAATTTGAGTTGACATACTCTTCATGTAGCTTCCAGAAAATCCTTTAGCAAAAAAGGAGAATGCTAGTGCCCCAAGAAATATCTGAAGAAAAGGAAATGAAGTTGATTAAGAACCATCTTTCCTCAGTGATTGGATGGCTCAGGGGATTGGCAACAAAATACAGACACTAGATGTGTTGTTTGGGTAAAACCTCCTTTCAGTTGTTTTCCTTCAGTCAACAGATTTTACTTTCTAATTAGGCTGACCTTCAAACTCTCATGTTTTGCAATGAAATATGTTGAGCTTCAGCTCCACTGTTTCTATGTGCAATCTGAGAAGGGCTGCTAGCCACAGGGGGCAATGCATTCCCTGCCTACATTTTAGTCTTTGCTGTTGCTTTTCCTGGCAAAGGTTTCCTGTGTAAAGCTATTTAAATACAATAATAATAATAAATGTAGCCATAGTTACTGTTCTTATTACCACTCTGTATATTTCTAATACACTCATTTCCAAGATTCAGCCTGATCCAAAGCCCACTGAAAACTTCCATTGACTTCATTGGGTTTGGGCTCAGACCATAAAGCGGTAACATTTCCCGAACTTTAATAAATAGTGTGAAGTACTAGCACACTGAACTCAGTGAATATTGATAAAAAGTCAAACCACAGTTCTCAATGTTTTTTAGCAATTAAAGGTTGAGCTGTGGTCTTTATACCTTTAACTTTGAAAAATAAGGGTACATTCTCTTGACAGGATGTGGCCCAATACTTCTGTCCAGGAAAGGTGGATTGTCTTTAGATTGGTCAGGAATCATTCTTGTTTCCATGGTGTTGCTCTTCTAGATTGGATATATAAGTCTTCCTGTTTGGAAAAATTTGTGAGTTATTATTTATATGGCAATCACATAATATCTGTTCAATATCTTCATCAGTGATTTAGATAATGGCATAGAGAGTACAATTATAAAGTTTGCGGATGATACCAAGCTGGGAGGGGTTGCAAGTGCTTTGGAGGATAGGAGTAAAATTCAAAATGATCTGGACAAATGGGAGAAATGGTCTGAAATAAATATGATGAAATTCAATAAGGACAGATGCAAAGAACTCCACTTAGGAAAGAACAATCAATTGCACACATACAAAATGGGAAATGACTGCCTAGGAAGGAGTACTGCAGAAAGGGATCTGGAGGTCATAGCGGATCACAAGCTACATATGAGTCAACAGTGTAACACTGTTTGCAAAAAAGGCAAACATCTTTTTGAGATAAATTAGCAGGAGTGTTGTAAGCAAGACACAAGAAGTAATTCTTCCACTCTCCTCTGCCCTGATTAGGCCTAAACTGGAGTATTGTGGCCAGTTCTGCATGCCACCTTTCAGGAAAGATATGAACAAATTGGAGAAAGTCCAGAGAGGAGCAACAATAATGATTAAAGGTTTAGAAAATATGACCTATGAGGGAAGATTGAAAAAATTGGGTTTGTTTAGTCTGGAGAAGAGAAGACTGAAGGGGGACATGATAACAGTTTTCAAGTACATGAAAGGTTGTTACAAGGAGGAGGGAAGTAAATTGTTCTCGTTAACCTCTTAGGATAGGACAAGAAGCAATAGGCTTAAATTCAGCAAGGGAGGTTTAGGTTAGACATTAGGGAAAATGTCCTAACTGGCAGTGTAGTTAAGCACTGGAATAAATTTCCTAGGGAGGTTGTGGAATCTCCGTCATTGCAGATTTTTAAGAGCAGGTTAGACAAACACCTGTCAGGAGTGGTCTAGATAATACTTAGTCCTGCCATGAGTTCAGAGGACAGACTAGATGACCTCTTGAGGTCCCTTCCAGTCCTACGATTCTAGGATTCTATTATTAAAAGCATGCATGGTGCTTTATAGACAAGTAAGATGACACTACCCTGCCACCAAATGTTTACTAGAGCTGTTCAGAGAAACTTCTAACCATATTCTGTCGAAATATGAAATTCCATTGAAATTAAACTACTTCAATTTGGGAAGAAGACCGAAAAAAAGATCCAACCATGTCAGAATGTTCCATTTCAACATTTTTGGAACAAAATGTTTTGATTTTTATATTAGTTTTCTTTTTTTAAAAAAATATATTATTTTATGTATGATGATATAATAAAAAATAAAAACCAACAAAACTGAAACAAAACATTTTGATTTTGTTGAAATGAAATGTTTCAACTGATTTGGGGAACTGGGGTGCGGGGAATTTTCTTTTTCAAAGAATTTGAAAATTTTCAGTTTTTGTTCCAATTCAGAAAATAGCCAAATTTCAAAATCTGAAAGTTCTTCATCAATGGAACTTTTGTCCTCAGCACAGCTGTAGTATATACAGATTAAAGGCATTATCCTGCAAAAATGTATGCACATGATGAATGCTAGTCTATTAACTTCAGTGGCACTACCTGTGTGAGTAAAATTACTCCTGGGCATAAGTGTTTGCAGGATCAGGCCCAAAATTAGACAGATAATTATAAACAATAGCAGAGGTGGAAAGGAGACAACAAAACAAGGGGCACTGATATCCCAATCATAAGATACCATAGTGAATGATGCCCAAGCTAGATTGAAAAAAGCACACTGCTATTCAAGGAGTATTTTTCACAATATGTTTCATGTGAGGCTAATACCTGGAAGCCTATTTTAATGTTGCTGTAAAACCTTTTTTTTTAAAGACTCAGATAGAAGGGTGCTCTTCACCAAATGGGATGGTCTGAGCTACCCAAATCAGGGGAAACGACAGTGAACCTGAAAGGAAATGCTGACCCAAAATCATAGAATCATAGGGTCTGACAGGGCTGGCCTTAGCATGAGGCAAACTGAGGTGGCTGCCTCAGGTGCCAGACTGTGGGGAGGTGCCACTAGGACCCAGAGTGTAGAAAATTGTGTCTGCTGCTGGTGCATATGTATTCTCTCTGCTCTAGATGCACAGAGATGGTGGAGTGCTGTGCTGGAGGAAGGAGGGCACAAGAGACATAACAGGCAGACAGGAGAAAAGGTGAGAGAGAATAACAGAAAGCAGCAGGAGCTGCAGAGAGAGAGGAGGAGGAGCCTCTTATTCTTATGTACCTCTCTAGCGCCCCCAGGAGCCTAGACTGATTAACACCAGCTTCTCAGGGAGCTTCCTGTTTCCTGCTGCTTCCCTGAACCCTGAACTTGAGGAGAACAGGCAGTCAGCTGAAGAAGTAGGAGCCAGTTAGGCCCTTAAGACGCTGATATCTTCCCTCACTCAGGCCCTGCTACCAGCCTGCTTATTTGTCCCCTTCAACTGAGTGTTGAGAGCCACTACAGCTGGCACAGAACAGCAGTCATGAGTGAAAGAAGAAAACGCCCCTCTGGGGCAGCATGCAGAAAAAAAAGCAAGCAAAGGAAGCTTTTCTAGCTAAGCAGGAAGGAGCTCTCCAGAGATACATAGACACAAATGTTCACGGTGAGCCTTCTGGCCCCAGTGAGGATGTGAGTGGTGAGGAGATGCCTGATCTTCCAGTTAGTCAGAGTGCAGGTGACCTGGCACCTATTGCAGCATCCATATCTCCATCTCAAATGGATGTAGCCATGCACATTCCTGAAGAAAAGTGTAGATCAGAGAAGAGAGTAGTGGAGGCGCAAGAAACAGCTGCTGCTGCTGAGTTTAGTTCCTGAAGTCTAAATGATCCAGGACTGTGGACCCACTTGAGCAGTAGCCTGAGGGACTTCCTTGTACTGCATGGGCCGCAGCAAGTGCAAAAACCTCATGTTCCCCAAAGACAATGCAAATAGAAGTTTCCATCCAACACATTACTGGCACGAAATCCCCAATGGTGACAAAGTGGAGAGGCCATGGCTTATGTACTCAAAAACTCAGAATGCTGCATACTGTTTTTGTTGAAAACACTTCCAGTCTAATGTTCCAGCCACATTGAGTCCTACAGGAACAAAGGACTGGAAAAATCTGGCTAGAAATCTGGCATGCCATGAGAAGGCAGCAAATCACCAGAGAGCATTCCATAGGTGGAAAGAACTTGAGATGAGACTATGGTTAAAGGCCACCATATATAATCAGCATCCAGAGAAGATTGCATCAGAGTCTCTTTACTGGAAAAATGTTCTGAAAAGGCTCATTGCCATTGTGAGAATGCTTGCTACCCAAAACCTAGCACTGCATGGCACTTCAGATCAGCTGTATGTGCCAAACAGTGGAAACTTCCTTAAAATTGTGACGCTGATGGCTGAGTCTGATGCTGTACTCCAGGAGCATCTAAAAAGAGTCACCACCCAAGAAATGTACACACACCACTACCTTGGAAAAACAATTCAAAATGAGATCATACAGTTACTGGCAACAAAATTCAAACAGAAGATTGTGGCAGATCTGAAGTCAGCAAGATATTACTCTGTTATTTTGGACTGCACACCTGACATCAGCCATACGGAAAAAAAGGCTTTAATGGTGCATTTTGTAACAACAACAGAGCCTAGTGAAAATGTTCCTGCAATGGTGACTGTCAGAGAGCAATTTCTAAAATTTATTGACATTGATGATACTACAGCGACTGGTATGACAAATGTGCTTCTTTAAAAGCTGGAAGATACAGGAATTGCGATAGCTGACATGAGAAGTCAGGGCTACGATAATGGTGCCAATATGAGAGGAAAGAACAGAGGAGTGCAGACACGGATCCGAGAGTTAAACCCTCAAGCTTTTTTTGTCCCATGCAGTTCTCATTCATTGAACTTGGTGGTCAATGATGCAGCATCAGCTTCTAGTGAGGCTGCAGAATTTTTATCTATGTATTTTCCTCTGCATCAACTCATCAATGGCAAATTTTGAAGCAACACCTGGGAACATCCTCTTTGCCACTGAAACCACTGAGTGCAACACAATGGGAAGATCAAGTGAAGGCGATAAAGCCTATCAAACACCAAATTGGGAAGATACATGATGCCATAGTTGCCATTATGGAGGATAATGCTATGACAGGAACTGTTCATGGGAGAACAGTGGCATAGGGAAATGGAATCACCAGAAACATACATAACTTCAAATTTCTGTGTGGCTTAGTGTTGTGGCATGACATACTGTTTGAAATAAATGTTTAAGCAAGAGACTGCAAGGTGTTGACCTTGGTCTATCTGGAGCAATGGAACAACTAGACAAAGCAAAGTCATGCCTACAGTCTTACCAGTCAGATGAGGGATTTCAAAACGTTCTGAAGAGTGCACAGAAGTTAGCAGAGGAACGTCAGACTGAAGCTATTTTCCCACCCATGCAAGAATACAAGTGTCATCGAAGAAGACGACATTTTGATTACAAGGCACAGGATAATCCCATAAGAGACCCCAAACAACAATTCAATGTTGAATTCTTCAACCAGGTACTAGACTGAGCAATACAGTCAGCTGAAGAACATTTCATGCAGCTTAAGGAACACAACATTTTATATATGTATATTTGGGATGTTGTACTATATTCCAAAACTCCTCACTATATCTGAAGAAGACCTACACCAGCAATGCAGGGCACTAGAAACAGTGTTGACACACGACATGTGTGATATTGATGTGAGTGATTTAGGTAATGAACTGAAAGCCCTTTCAAGATACATTTCAGCAGGATCAACTCCAAAGGCTGTTATGGAATATATGTGCACAAATCAGATGACCGTGCTCTTTCCAAATGCTTTTGTGGTTCTGCGCATATTTCTAACACTTCCTGTAACAGTTGCCAGTGGAAAACGCAGCTTCTCCAAGCTGAAGTTAATAAAAACACATCTACACTCCACAATGACACAGGAGAGGCTGGTCGGCCTTGCAACCATCTCAAAAGAGCATGAGCTAGCCCAGACTGTGGACTTTCAGGAAGCAGTTCAAATCTTTGCAATCAAGAAGGCATGGAAAGCACCACTTTGATTACTCAAACAGATAAAAATGCCAGTGTTTACTCTACAGACAAGAAAAGTTACATTTGCTGTTCAGGCGTTTGAAAGTTAAGTGTTACTTACATTTTTTGAACAAGGCATTTTAAGTTGTTAGTTCTCCTGTATTGGGGTAGGTAGCAGAGCAGTGCCGTGAGAGTAGAACAGGAAGAAGGCAGAATTGAGACCTTTCAAAGTTTTGGCCCAAGCGAGGGGTTATGGGAGCGTCATTTAAGCTTCCCGCCTCAGGTGCCAAAATGTTGTGGTCCCGCCCTGGGGTTTGATGAGGATTTTACCAAGTAACAGAGTTTAGGGACAAATTCTTTGCTGAGACCAATTAGTGTAACACCACTGAAGTCTTTTGAACAGTGCTAATTTGTACCAGTAGAGCATTTGGCCCGTGACACTTTTATCCATCTCCTGTATCTTAAATATACACAGGTCAAGGGTCTGATTTCAGAGATGCTACATTCTCATTAGGAGGATTTTTCAAAGGTGGCCCACTGCAGGCACAGTAAGGAAATTCAGTGCTTAGTTTTGGCTACATAATGTCACATGGAACTTTCAGACTTTGCTGTAGGCAGAGTTCACAGGGGTGAGGCAATGTGGGATAGTGGACAGAGCACTGGATAGGTACCTGGGTTCTATTCCTAGCTCTGGCCTGTTGGGTGACTTTGGACAAGTCATGTTTTCCTTCTCTATGCCTCAGTGTCCCCAAAAGGGGATAATGCTGCTAACTTCCCTTGAAAAGTGATTTGAAAATCGAAGGATGAAAAACACTATGTAAGTGCTAAGTATTATGATTATAATGCCATTTACAGATTAGCTGCTCTGGCAGCATGGATCCATCACAAATTTGCCATGCAGCCCAATCTGGGCAACAATCAGGAGGATAATCAGTGCATATCTAACACACTACATGAGGACTATGCTTATATTCTTGGGCAGCAGCAGTCACAGCCCCCTGCTTTTTAGTCATTCGTGGGAAGTACCAAAGAATTGATCATGCAACTGCTGACATGGGTATACAGCCTGTCTCATTGACAGCAGGAGTATCAATTGTGAAAACTACCTATTTTCAGATATAAGAGACAGGCACAATGATAATTATGAAGCATGGAAGTCTGTGATTTGGAAGGGGACCAGGATTCTGCATGGCAGAAGGCACTTGGGGAAGGCACAGGTCCACAGAGAGAGGGATTTTCAAAATGCAAATTACCTGAAAATGCCCATCTGCCTGCTCTATTCACCAGCACCTCATTGTCATATGGAAAAGATTCATTAGCATATGCTAATAGAGTTTGTGCACTCAGGATAGTGTAAGGGAAAATCAGGGACATTTCCAGAAAGGTGCTCAACACTCCAACACACACACATCGTGACTGATTCAACTGAAGTACTGAGCATAGAAAGTTCTGCATGGATCCTGGAGGTGATTCCGGACATTGTAATGCCAGTGAGGATAAGAACGCCAAGAAAGATGAGAGATGAAGTTCTAGCTTAATGAGGGCAAGAATGACAGCACTTATCTGTCTGGGGAGGAACTTGTCTGGGGAGGAGGGATAGCTCAGTGGTTTGAGCATTGGTCTGCTAAACCCAGGGTTGTGAGCTTAATCCTTGAAAGGGTCACTTAGGGATGTGGGGCAAAAATCAATACTTGGTCCTGCTAGCAAAGGCAGGGGGCTGGACTCAATGACTTTTCAAGGTTCCTTCCAGTTATAGGAGATAGGTATATCTCCTATCATTATTGTTATCATGGATGTTGCACACAGGGAAGTATTTTATAGGTAAAGAACTCATTAGGTCCCTGCTGCCCACACGTATAATTTTCTGCTTCCCTTGTATAAATACTGAAGTCTTATCCTAAACCAAGACCATTGCTGTCCATGCATATGACAGGCATGTTGAGGACATGAAGTCTCAATGGCATGAGAAGCTCAGTGATAGGTTGATTTGGAAACCACTAAAGTTGTGTCTGATAGGGGAGGGCCTTGCCCTAGATCTGCTCTTTTAGGACCTCAGATTAATTAGCACTTTGCTGCTGCATTTCTACCAAAACCTTTTGCTCCACCCAGTCCACCACGCCATACTACCCTGGCACCGTTCCTCTAAGTGCCCAGTGCACCCATCCCTGGCTAGTAGGGCACAGTCTGTAGTGTGTTCCCTCTTTCAATCACTGCCCTGCCCTGCTCCCTGAACTCTCTTCAGTTGCGGATTGCCTAATGTCTTTAGCGTATGTGTGCTCCTGTTTGGTTTCTCCTCTAGTCTGTGTCATTGACTCTCTCCTGCACAGAGAGCCACACACTCACCATCAGACCCATTGGTTGTTCCCTGCCTTGCCCTTCTGTGCCCTCACACAGGAGGTCATCACAGCCTAGCAGCTACCCTACTGAACCCCTCCCTGACCACCTCAGAGGCGTGGCTCACTAGGATGTCCTGCGATGAGAGTCTATGCTATCTGTTCTCTGTGTATTGAAATTATTGACATGATGGTTTGTGTTTTTTCAACTAAGGTGTCACTTCTTGGTGTTGTGTACGTAGCCTTAATTTTTCTAGGTTCTTTATATTTCACTCTAACAGCCATTGCTCAGGGTTATCCAGGCCAGTCACCACTGGGCCCTTTCATGAGGCCTAGCCAATTTCCACCCTGTTCCTTCTTGCCTGCTCTTTCAATAGCACCCTTGGAGGCTGTTCCAGTCATAAGGATGTTCACAGGCCTGCTCTGGCAAAGGGAGAAGGATATCGGTGCATTAACTTGCTCCTGCTAACTTAGTCATGCCCTTGCCATGAGTAGAACAGCAGCACCTGTTTCAGATCCTGGTAATCATTTTGGGGCTTCTGAAAATTCAGGATGACTGACCAGCGCCTTAACCATGTCCCTCTTCCATTGCATTGTTCTGGTCTCCCAGCCCAGCGGTGACTTATCTGAAAACTCCAGGAGTGCCCAGAAAGGCCAAAATTCACATCTGAGCCACCCAAATCTCCAATTTCAGCAGTACTAGCTTTGGGAAATGTTAGTTTTAATGGCAATTGAAGAGGTGCTAATCATTAACAATTAGATATCAAATCCAATAAGCATTCACAGTTTAGATCATTAATGTATTGTGTGTTCAAGCCTAATCTAGTCTTAATGAGTCTTGAGCTGAAAAATGGAGTTCTCTAAAGCAAATGAACTTTGTGCCCTCTTATCTTTTGCTGACGATTCACTGTGTACAATATCTGACTCCTTTAGATAAATATCATTTAAATTGCATGACCGGATTTTCTTCTCTAAATGTTTAGTGTTATACTGTTAGACTAAGGATTCATCTTTAAATGATAACAAACAGTAAACTCTATGTAAGCATTTTCCTGCTCTTCTTAGTGATATTTTCAGTGAGCAATGTGTAGTAATAGGAAACCTGAGAAACTATTGAATCACTTGTGTAAACAAGTTTTTAAAATAAATCTGTGAAAATACCAGCTGTCCACAATCATTGTCCTTTTGTAAAAAAAAGTATATTTCGGCTTTAGTTATACTCTACCTTTGTATTTTGTGGATTTAAATAGTCTCTTCCATGTTTAAGCAAAACCAACAAACAAACCCAGTGGTACTTAGTGCTAAATAGTTTTCCCCCTTTCCCCCCATATGTAGCATTTAATCATTAAAAAAGGGGGGTGGGAGAGAAACTGAGAAAGAAAGAGTGAGAAAGAGAACTTACTTGTGTCACTTCTGTGTCAGACCCTTTCTTCTCAGTGCTGGAGAGCTTTCGGGCAGGATGCCAGTGTAACGTCACGGCAGGAGGGCTGCCTTCTTTAAAAGGTAGAGGATACTCCACATTCCTAAACCTCCGTGTTCTTTTTTACTGTGATTTCAAAACTTTTCCAAAGCAGCTGAGGCAACAGGTTTTCAAAAAAAAGGCAGATTTCTTGCAGAGTCACTAATTTGGCATTCTGCCTTCTAGAGAGCAGCTGGTACCAGCCTCTCACAGAAGAAGGGGGAAAAAAAAGTTTTCCTCATTTTTTTTTAACAGAGTAAATGCTAAAGCTGGACTAAGAACCTTTCACACTGAAAATCTGATAGCTGTTTGGTGGCCTGTGTGAAAGGAATTTGAGGGTAAAAGCTCTGTTTCTAAATGAGTATCCACATCACTTTATAAACACTACAACTTGCATTAATTGATGCTCTTGCTGAGGGTCTCAGTAGAGAAGCCAAGGACTGAATTATTTCTAGTGACTGAACTAACCCTTCACATCTAGAGATCCTGGTACCTGGTACGGCCCCTTTTTGCCACACCAATGGCACAAAGAGACTGTAAAGTTGCCCTAATTGGGAGCTGAAGAAAAGGGAGTGTGACTAGAAAAGAGGGCATGGCCGTAACTCAGGAAGTTACTGGCTACCATAACAGTCCCAAGTGAGTGTTAGAGCAGCTCTGAGGCTGCTCTAACTTATTTCAGGGACCAAATTGGGGATGCAAGGAAACACAAAGGTGGTTCCCCTTTGTCCTCTGATAGGCCCTCTGTGCTAACTGCAGCTCAGCCAAACACAAGGATGTATCCCATTATGTATAGCTAATATGGCTCTCTCACACACACAAAACCCCACACACCTGCCCTGTTTAGAACGTCAGCTCTCAAATCCAGCAGAGCTCATACATTCTTTGAACCAGCTATCAGCATGCTTCTTCTGAGTGGAAGTGTGTGCTATGCAAATACAGATACTGAGCTGGAAGCCATTCTAGCTCTTACTAAAAGACTATCAGGGAAACAAAATTTTAACAAGGCATGCAACAGCCTGGTGCTTACTTTTGTCAGAAGCGAGAGAAAATTGAACCACAAAAATTGATTTTATTTCCAATTTAGAAACCATGATTTTTAAATATGCTGTAAATGTAGAATAAAAGGAGTTTTCCTATCCCATAATGTCTATACCCCTACACTAAAACAGGGTAGTTGTGACAGCGCGCTTTTTAGCAGGCGTAGACAGACATGCTAGCTGGGCTTGTGCTGGCCTAGCACACTAACAATATCAGCATAGCTGTGGGTAGCACAGGCGGCAACTTGGGTTGGCCACCGAGTATGTATCCGAGGGGTCCGAGCGGGCACATTTTCGGACAGCTAGCCCGAGCTGCTGCCTGTACTACCTCACTTACTCTGCTATTTTTAGCATGCTACCTCCACTCGAGCTAGCACATCTGTCTACCTGCGCAGGGAAGCACATTCCCAGCTGTAGTGCAGGCATCTCCTCAGGCACTTCGAATGCTAAGCATAATCAGCCTTCTTCACACACATTGGACGTCACCAGCTGAGAGGTTTGCTAGTGGTTCATTTGACTCAGTAACGTATTAAACAGTTTACTTTTTAATCCTGAAATCGAAATGAAATTGTAACCTAAAAGACATTTTAAGCAACTCAATACCACCTCTTATCAGAATCTTCGTAGGTAAGTGCAAATAATCTATTCAGTCATGTTCACAGCTGTAACTGCGTTTTGGTTGGCTACATATTATACTATCATGCTTTTACTTATTATATTTGATTATTTGCTTTGCTTGATAGAGTATCATTGTTTTTTCCCCTAAAAAAAACTGCTCTAGGAATTAGACTCATGGAGTCATAGACTTTAAGGTGAGAAGGGAACATTATGATCATCTAGTCTGACCTCCTGCACAATGCAGGCCGCAGAATCTCACCCACCCACTCCCACAACAACCCCCTAACCTATGTTTGAGCCACTGAAGTCCTCAAATCGTAGTTTAAAGAATTCAAGATGCAGAGAATCCTCCAGCAAGTGACCCATGCCCCACGCTGCAGAGGAAGGTGAAAAACCTCCCAGGGCTTCTGCCTATCTGCCCTGGAGGAAAATTCCTTCCCAACCCCAAATATGGCGATCAGTAAACCCTGAGCATGTGGGCAAGAGTCACCAGCCAGCACCCAGGAAAGAATTCTCTGTAGTAACTCAGATCCCATCCCATCTAACATCCCATCACAAGCCATTGGGCATATGTACCGCTAATAATCAAAGATCAATTAATTGCCAAAATTAGGCTATCCCATCTCCTTCATAAACTTATCAAGCTTAATCTTGAAGCCAGATATGTCTTTTGCCCTCACTGTTCCAGAACTTCACTCCTCTGATGGTTAGAAACCTTCGTCTAATTTCAAGTCTAAACTTCCTGATGGCCAGTTTATATCCATTTGTTCTTGTGTCCACATTGGTACTGAGCTTAAATAATTCCTATCCCTCTGATATATTTATAGAGAGCAATCATATCTCCCCTCACAATTCTTTTGGTTAGGCTAACCAAGCCGAGCTCTTTGAGTCTCCTTTCAAAAGACAGGTTTTCCATTCCCCGGATCATCCTAGTAGCCCTTCTCTGTACCTGTTCCAGTTTGAATTTATCCTTCTTAAACATAGGAGACCAGAACTGCACACAATATTCCAGATGAGGTTTCACCAGTGCCTTGTATAACAGTCCTAACACCTCCTTATTTCTACTGGAAATACCTCACCTGATGCATCCTAAGACGCATTAGCTTTTTTCGCAGCCATATCATATTGGCGACTCATAGTCATCCTGTGATCAACCAATACTCCGAGGTCCTTCTCCTCCTCTGTTACTTCCAAGTGATGAGTCCTCAGTTTATAACAAAAATTCTTGTTATTAATCCCTAAATGCATGACCTTGCACTTTTCACTATTAAATTTCATCCTATTACTATTATTCCAGTTTACAAGGTCATCCAGATCTTCCTGCATGATATCACGGTCCCCCTCTGTATTGGCAATATCTCCCAGCTTCGTGTCATCCGCAAACTTTATTAGCACATTCCTACTTTTTGTGCCAAGGTCAATAATAAAAAGATTAAATAAGATTGGTCCCAAAACCAGTCCCAAACTCTCCATGGGGGAGGGATAGCTCAGTGATTTGAGCATTAACTTGCTAAAGCCAGGCTTGTGAGTTCAATCGTGGAGGGAGGCATTTAGGGAGCAGGGGCAATAAAAAAAAATTGGAGATTTGTCCTCTTCCTCCCTGCTATTTATCCCTCTAATATATTTAAAGAGAGCAATCGTATCTCCCCTCAGCCTTCTTTTGGTTAGGCTAAGCAAGCCAACAGTACTTTGGGGAAATACTATGGCCTGTATTATACAGACTAGATGATCACAATGCTCCCTTCTAGCCTTGGAGTCTATGAATTGAGTGAATTGGTCATTTGTACACTGTGATTTAACGTACACTGGGTTAGGAGAGCTGATATTTGGTTTGTGCGAGCAAATCAAATCACAGCCCATTTTTGCTACTGTATAAGCAGATAAACAAAACTTGTAAATTGTACTTAGACTTCTTTTAGTCCCCAGGTCACTGTTAGTCTTTTAATAATAGGCCTATAGTTTAATTAGCCAATTTTTTTAGCCTGCATTAGGAATTTGAACACAGAAACTTTCTCATTCTTAAAAGAATTCAGATTAAGGGATATGAAATCTGATGCAGGTGTCAAAAAAATGACCTCTTGTCCCTTCAGTGCATAAGCTTGTTTAATTAAAGAAAGCCAGCTTTGCATGGTTCTTAATGCTTCAGTTATAAAAAGCAAAGCAAAAAAACAAAACAAAACAAAAGCTTCTCTAAAATGTTAGGGCTCTCCCCACAAAATAACTCAAAATAAATCACAGTCTCTTCTCCGGCGACTTAATTTTGGGTTATGTGTAATGTGACCAACACTTGCCTTTAGGGCAGTGTTTTAACTATGTGGATATTATGGAGTACTTGGAAAAATGGTCATGAGCCCCTTGTTAGCCTTGGCCCACATCCTGCAATCAGGTCCATGCCAGTGGACCAGTGCAGGGTTTTGCTGGTAGGGATCCAATTGTAGGATCTGTGCCTATGAGGAGAAAAACCCAGAAAATGAGACTTAGATGTCCAATCAGAACTTTATAATCATATGGATAAAAATGGACAAAATCCACAATCAAAAGAAATCAATGGAGCTTTGAAGTTTCATTTAATAGTTTCATGCCTTTAGTGACTTAAGTGCTCCTGAAACTGGTTCACATCCTGTACACCAAACTCCTCTATTTATCTAGAGGGCAGGTAGAGCAACAAAGCAGCCACAATGCCAGCTTTCCTATGCCAGCGCTATTCTGGAGGGACAATTTTCAGGAAATAAGCAGAAGAGAATAAGAGCTTAATCCTATGCCCATTGACTCCAATGGCAAGATCTCATTGACTTCCACGAGCAATGAAAGACACAAATAGCTTTTAGGATAGTGAATTGTGTTTATCTTATTTATGCTCAACTACTGGGTTGTATTTTTTTCTGGCAGAGATTTTACATCTCAGTAAATGTGGAGGGGGGCGGGGGTGGGATGGGATGATGTGGCTGTTCTGAGCCCTCATGTGACATTATATTAACAGTTCAAGCTACTCTAGATCTCTGGATTGTAGAGATAAATAATAGGAGATGAAGATAGAAAAACGTGCATATCAAACACTGCAGCAGATGGGCAGGCCCAGTCGCCTCAGACACCCATCTTATATGGAGAATGGTCTCTTGAAATAAAAATTAAAGTCTGACAACTATTCATAGCGCCCTTGAAAAGCAGGTGGGCTGCATTTCTGCAGCAAAAAATTATTCACCCTGAGGATTATTCCCCACACAACATTTATATCTAAACGGCCATTTAATTTTAATGGACTCAATAATGTGGCTATCACAAGAAAAGTGGGTTTGTTGTCTTAGATCTTAATTCAGCAAGCTACTTAAGCACATGTGTCATTTTAAGCATTTGTGTAGTCCCATTAAAGTCAATGGGATTTCTCACGTGCTTAAAGCTACACACACACTGAAGTATCTTGAATCAGGGCCTTAATTTCGCCAACAGAACTATTTCTTAGAAGCGGACCTGCTGCTCACACAGACAAGTAAAGCTTATACCCACACAAACAAGCAAAACATTATGGGGGACACTTTCAAAGGCAGAAAGAGGAGTGAGTTAGATGCCTAACTGCCCTTAAAATGCTTTGGGAGTTGGGTGCCTAATTCCTGTTTGTATCATAGAATATCTCGCACTATGGCTACACTTTGAGCTAGGAGTGCGATTTCCCTGCTCGTGCACACATAGTCATGCTAGCTCTCATCATGCTAGAGTGAGCTACGGCAGCACAGGTAGGACTAGCAGAGTCACAGCTGAGCCCGGCCAAGTACAAACCCACCTGAAACTGGTGAGTATGTGCTCAAAAAAGATGGAGAAAAGTTGTTTTTTCTTGCCACAGAGGGCCGGACAAGAGGCAACAGGTTCAAACTACAGCATGGCAGATTTAGATTAAATTTCGGGAAAAACTTCCTGACTGTAAGAACAGTAGGACAATGGAACAAACTGCCTAGGGAGCAGGGCCGGCTCCAGGCACCAGTGTAACAAGCAGGTGCTTGAGGCAGCCAAGGGAGAGGGGCGGCACGTCTGGGCCTTCGGCGGCAATTCGGCAGCTGGTCCCTCACTCCGTCTCAGCGCGAAGGACCTGCCGCCGAAGACTGAAGCAATGGCGATAGTGCCGCAGATTGCGATCGCGGCTTTTTTTCTTCTTCTTTTTGATGCTTGGGGTGGCAAAAAATCCTGGAGCCGGCCCTGCTAGGGAGGTTGTGGAAGCTTCTTCACTGGAAGTTCTCAAAAGGAGGCTGGATAGCCATCTGTCTTGGATGATTTAGACACAAAAAATCCTGCATCTCGGCAAGGGGTTAGGGTAGATGCCCCTTGCCGGCCCTTCTAACCCTGTCATTCTATTATTCTAACATGCCTCAGCCATGCCACTGCTAGTTGTGCTGCCCTGGCTACACTGCTATTCACGCTCAGGCTAGCTGGATGGGAGCTAGTGCAAGAAAGGTACACGAGCAGGTGAATCGCACCCCTAGCTCGTAGTGCAGATGTAGCCTATATGTACATAAAAATCATATTAAACAATAGTAACATACACTGAGGTAAGAATGTAGCAAAAATTACAGCCCATTTTACTGCAGTGAGTTTCTAAAAAAATACATAATGAACTGCCTAAAATCTGATGTAAAGTAACTCGGCTGTAGCTATATCTGAAGTGATACTTTCTTTGGGCCTGATTTTCTGTTACCCTGCTCGGTGTGTGGGTAAAGTGTCACTAAATCTGAATAGTAGAGCTTTGTACCCACTGCTGAAAACAACTGCCTAAGGTACAGGGCAAGAAGGAACAACTCTCTTCATTCTTGGGTGCTGAGCCAGATTTCACAATATTAATGAGGTAAACAAACCCTCCACATTTCAGTAGTTACCTCTATACACAGAAGCTTGCTTAGAAATTGGACTGTGTGAATAACCTGAGAACATCCTGTCAAATAAATATGTTTTTAACTGACTTAAAATCACCAAGATGCTATTTTTCTGAAGGAGCTTTTCTGCACAACTAAAGGAGCCTGTGGCTGAGCTGAATGATGATAAGGTATTGAATGTATTAGCCAGGTGACCCATTCTTCATGTCTTGACTGTGCCTTAGTTGATAAGTGAAAGTTCTGGTTCTATAGAATATTTATTTACTTCATGATACATTATTTAGTTATATTTCTTGGAAAGAGCCTGTGGTCCAGAAACACTGAGAATTAAAACAAAAAATGAAGGGTTTAGACTGCATCTACTCCTGCATGGGCATACAATGGTGAGTGAGGCAGAAGCAAAGGGCGGGGGGCAAGGAAACCTTTCCTTCCCACTGCCCCTTGCATCTCTGTATAGGGGCCAAGCACAAGCCCGAGGACATTGGCCTAATGAAGTTGCTGGACTGGCACAGGGGAAGTGAATGTGCCACAGGTAAAAGGGTGTAAGTGGGGCCCCTTGGGCATACTCCCCACCCCAGCACTTCTGGAGGCACAGTGCTGGCTACAGGTAGAATGCCAGAGTGGGAGTGGCTGCTGGTTCCTAATCTCACCCCGAAGGGGACTATATCCTAAAACCATGGGAACAAGCTGTCTGCTAGTGTAAACTGGTGCAGCTCCCCTGTGCTCATGTAAAATGGGTTATACTGGGGTTACTGATGTGAGCCTCAGGGAAGTTGAACCTAGTTTTAACTAGCAGAGAATTTAGCCCTTAAAAGACAAGATTAACGGGTCGCATTTCTTAAGCAATGATCAAACACTTATGATTTCACTCTGGGTGAGAAGAATAGTAAAGAATGAGGAACTCAAAGTCCTTACATTCCCCTGCTTTGTGAAAATACACTCGAAGGGTACAAAGTACTGTAGGTCTTGAAAAGCATTGCTTTGTCAGAGAGCCTCAACTACAGCTTTTCTTGTGGTTTTCTCCTTTTGTGCAGGAGGTGAGGAAGTAGGGGGCAAAAATTATTAAATGCAAAACCAGTGAGAGAGAGAATCTGCTTTTGAAGCCATGCACAATAAAACAAATGCCAATTTTTTCAGTGTTTTGCAGAAGTATTTAGTCTGAATCTGCTTTCAAAGAAAAATGAATGATGAAGGAGTTTCTCAGACTTTATGTATTACAACATTTAAGAAGACAGCGAAGACAGGACACAGAGTAAAAGACAGAAATATGAAAAAGGACTGAATGAATACACTGGTTATAGTCCAAAGACATCAGCTCCACCTGAAATATGCTGGGGAGAGGGAGTAGCTTTCTATGTGGTTATGAATTAATTCCCTTAGAGCCTTCAAACTGTAATACTGCAGAAAACTTACAACACACATACACACACAGAGTACAAAATGCAATGTGCTAGCCATTTTCAACGCTCCTGTTAGTATTATTTCAGCCAACCATGTTTAAACCTAAGAGTTCTCTCTCATGTACCAGACTCTCCATCTCTCTAATCCTTTAGCAAAGGTATAATCCTTTGGTAATGGTATCACAGTCTGTTGCCATGGAAATGTCTGATGCCACAAATTCAGTAGTAGGATATCGCCAAATAAGAAGAAAAGATGTGCTGGGAAAAAGTAAACCCTTCTCTAAATACAAATAGCTCCACTGATTAGTATGGCCAAGCCTGAGATGGACCCAAATATCTCTGAATGTAGGGAAAGCTCATACTCACGTCCAACCTTCACTGCTCAAGCCACTTCCGACTAGCAAACATGTCAAGAAAAGGTAGTGGTTCTCAACCTGTGGTCCAGGGACCCCTGGAGGTCTGCAGACTATGTCTAAGGGGTCGTGAAGGACTTAGACTGAAAACTGACTGAACAGAATTCAACTATATATACAGTTGATTTTCCAAAGGGTCTGAACATTCATTCAAAAGTTTTTAGGGGGGCGCAAATGAAAAAAAGGTTGAGAACCACTGGTCTAATTCACCTGAGACTTTTCTCCAGTGTTACAACCTTCCATTTTTTTAGTTTCTGGAGAAAGGTTTTATGAGGCCAACCTTTTACATGACAACCAATAAAAATAATTACAAAAAAAGGAAAGAATTTTGGGACTAATGATCCTATTGAACTCAGTGGGGGATTTGCCACTGCCTGCAACTGGTGCTTAGTAGTCCCCATAATAAACAACAAAAAATAAATAAAATACCAAGGTTTAATACAGTTCTTAAGCAGTTATTTGCCTGGATACGCCTGTTATCAGTGGGGGTACTGGTTTTATAATATAAGGTAGCAGCAGCAAGATGCTGAATTTCCTGCTAGCCAGATTATTTAAGAGGTGTTTTGAGAACAATGATACAATGTGACATGGCAAACTATGTCAAATAAAATAATAACATACAGATCATACTCTTAGCAATTTCTGAAGTTTTCTGTGGAAGCCCAAGATTTTTATTTAATTTATTGAGTCAAGTTTCTACAGGTTGTTTTTCCATCCAAAAGAACCTTCACGTTGCAGCTAGCAGTTACTGTTGCCTGTTTATCCAGCCTTCCAGAAAACTGCCCCAAAACAATAGTTACAGAAAGGTACAGTATGAACTGTACTGCTTTGCTTCACCATTCATCTTGGTGAGATGTCTAGCTTCAAAGTCTGTTTGCAGCCAGTTAAATGGTAACGCTGTTAACAGCCCAGTTGTTAAAAACACACACAAGTGGGATCAAGACATTTTACATAAAACATAGTCTTTGAGTTCAATCTCTTCCCCTTCCCCACACCCATAATGGGCTTTTGGCCCACTGTTCTCCAGATGAGGATTTTCCTGTCACACTGCCTAACCTTGAAGAATTAAATAACTCCCCACCCACAATACATACCTTTCTGCCCTGCATCACTGGCATTTTCCCTTTGTATTTCCCAAACACCTGTCTTTGGAGGCAATAATTACGTGATACATGACCTCCAGCTTGGATAATAGGCACTTTTGCCTATTTAGACACCTAAATACATTTGAGGATCTGGGCCTTGGCTCCCCTCGGCACTAATAAAAGCCCTTTACACATGTGATCTGGCATGGGGAGCTGTAAATTATCAAGGGCTATAGCATATTTGGCACATAACTTTGTCATGCTTAGCCTACTACCAGCCTGGCAAATTGAAACAAGTTCATTGCAAAAATTTCAAACACTTCTAAGTGACGTAGGAGCTCAGATTCCATGGTCAAAAGTGACGTAGGCACATAGGAAACCAAGTTACATTGAAAGCGGACAGGACTTAGGCTCCTAAATGCCTAGGGCATTTTTTGAAAATGGGACTACCTTGCGTTTAAAAATATTACCCTGTCTCTAAACCTGGCTTTTCCACCATGATGCAGAATCATTTGGATTGTTCCTTAAGGCTGGGACTTAGGAAGCCAAAATCCACTGATTTTTCAATAGAAGTTCACTACCTCACTCCCTTCGCCTCTTATGAAAATCCCAGACAAGGTGTTTGGGTGCACTTTATGAGGTGGTATTATTAATGGAGACTAGAAATACATTAGAATAAACAGCTGAATGAACCTCTTTATTATTGGAAGGCTGGATGTATCCCAAGGTCATTAGCCAGCGAACACCTATAAACTCAAATGAAAATCCGAGTCACCTGGCTTTATAGTTGGAGAAATACAAGAAATAGTTTCAATAAATGTTTTAATCTCCAGAAACAATACTAAAAACAAAAGTTTTCTGTAACAGACATGGGACATACAGACATATGATGGGGTGACATGTTATTAAGATTTTATTTGCCGTCATTTGTGATCACCCGTATAATGCATGTACGGTTTTGCCACTTGCAAGTAATGTGCCCGTCTCAAAGTAATGCTGATAAAACCTGTATACCTGTACACCAGTCTCTCTCTCTCTCTCATGCGTGCCTCTCAATAGATAGATAGATTAAATAGACAGGTATTGATTTCAAAATGTCTGTTTATGGTGTCCCTTTGCTAACATCCACATTCTGAATCAGATGAACTGAGAAGCATATTTTGTAGATTAAAAACAGAGTGAACATATGAACTAAAAGAATACATATTGAAAACTTTGAGGATTTTCCTACCTGATTAGTACAATTTCAAAATACAGTGAGTTAAATAGTCCAGAAATCCTTGGCAGTGTTCCCTTGAAACTGGTAACAAACTAAGCTTTGTTGTTGCACACAACTGTGGGACTTCAGTGCCCTGTATCTATTCAAGTTTCCCAGGTTACCTTGGCACCAAACTGACTGGAGAGAAATGTTTGTGAGAGATTTTAACTCTAGCTTTGGAAGAATATAATTACCAGAGCGCAGGATGGTGGCTTTAAGCAAATAACCTGAGGTAATAAGAACAATGAAGAAACTCAAGCAGGCACCATTCTTCAGGCAAGCATAATGCCTAGGAGGTCAGGGGAAATACACAAAACTGTGCTTGCTATTACTGGATATATTATATACCCCTCCTCCCACTTCCTACACTGCTCCAGTCCAGCTCTGCTGACTGGTGCAGAGAGTGAGAAGGGGCATGGCCTATTTTTTTCAAAAGAATTAGCAGTGAAAAACCCAACAGTGAAGTACCACATAACTGGAGTGGGAAACATTAACCTCCAGGGATGAAATTATGGCTCCATTAAAGTCAATGCACATTTTGCCAGATGTTTCAAACACACACATAAGCACCCCAAAAGTAAAACATAATTTAGATGACCTAATGTATACACTTTGGGGAAGATCCTTCCCTTTCTTCTGTGGGTGTAGAAAGTCCCTGTTGCAGAAGGATGGGAGTGGGTCTGTACAATGTGAAATATTTGGGAGGCCCCACAAGGGATGCAGAGTCCCTGACTGTTGCAAAGCCCAGTTCCAGAGGCCCCTCCGTGCCCCATGCATCTGGGGATGGCCACAGGACATGAGAGGGGGAAATGTGGGCCTGATTACCATCTATTTTGTCCCAAGGAGTGCAGCAGCAGGGGTTACAGCAACTTCAAGGCAGAAGTAGTGGCATTGGAGCAGCTCCACAGCCTGGTAGGAAAAATTCGTTCCACTTCTGGCCCCTACAGAATGAGGTTTGGAGCTGTAATTCTCTGTGCTTGTTCTTATGCACCTTTAGATTTATTTACACATGTTGGTACATGCTTCTCACGAGCATCACCCACTGGATCCCATGAATTCCACTAATCTGTGGCTGCAGAATCCACCTCTTGCCACAGAACCATGCCCCCAAACTTTCACGAAAAATAAAATGTCTAGACCTTGCAGCCTAGACATGTAAATCAAATTTGAACCAAAGCAAGATTGTTACTTTTCAGGCAGCCTAAAAAAAGAACTCTAAGACAGATGTAAATTGTTCCTATTCAGCTCAATGGTGTGTTGACTCTGAAACCTAATCATGTAAGTGTTAACATTTCAAACTATTTGCACTGATGATCTTTTTAGCAAAAACATCCTTCTAATGTGCCACAGTAGTTTCTTACATCATCTCATGTGCCTAAAAGCCAGAATGATCCTCTATCCAGTTACTGAAACCTCCAGCTTCCTGCTGAAAATCTTTTATGATGTAGGTCTACATTATCAATATAAAAATATATGGCATACTGAACACTGAGGGCTTGATTCATCATTGAGTCAATGGAGGTGTACCAGTGTAAAACTGGAATAATGCAGATGTTGACTCAGTCCCTGGAAACGTGGAGATTGTAAAATAAATTGAATTTAATGTCAAAAGTAGTAGCACAGCGGCTACTGAATGCATTACTTAAAGAAAGTATTATTCAGTTTTGCAAAGAATTCATTCAAACCCTCCATTTTAAAAATTTCAAAGAAGCTGGTTATATATATATAACTACCACACCAGAGTGCTGCCAAACCAAAAGACCTGGCTGCAGATGTTAGATCCAGTGGGCTTTGATCATCAGGGTCACACACCGTTCCAGAAGCAACATGCACTCTCTCCCATTCACTCTTCCTATAGATCAGGGGATGCCAAATCATGGCTTGTGAGCCAAGTGCGGCTCTTTCACAGTTAAAGTGCGGCTCCTGGAGTCACCCATGCCCCTCCATTCTCCGCCTACCAGACTGGTGGGGGTGGGGGAGCTTGGGGCATCTGCCAGAGACAGCTGGTGCCTGCTGAGAGAGGGGGGGGCACAATTTAAAGGTTTGCCCCCCCTTACTCTCAGCAGCCCCCTCCCTGAAGCTCTCAGCTGTTAGCTCAGTGTGGAGAGGCAGCAGCAAACAGCTGGGAGCTGCAGGGAGGGGCCACTGCTTTAGCTCTGTGTGGAGAGGCAGCAGCAAAAGCAGAGGCTCTCCCTGCTGCTACCAGCTGTTTGCCACTGCCTCTCCTAATGGCCACAGCTCGCAGCTTCCAGCTTGCTGCTGGCCGCTCCAGCCCCTGTGGTGAGGGGGCCTCAGCGGCACCAGGTGACCCTGGCAAAAATCTGAGGGCACATGTAACCCCAGGTACCCATTCATCACCTCTGGCTTCTGCCCAGTCTTGGGGTTTCAGCCCCACAGAAGGCACCTGATGAGGCTCGGAGCTTCAGCAGGACTGGGGCTGAAGCCCTGAGCCCGGGCAGGTGCCTCCTGCGGTGCTGAAACTCTGAGCCCTGGCAGGCTCTTGAACTTTTGAAGATTGTCATATGCCGCTCAGAAGGTCAGTAAGTTTGGCCATCCCTGCTATACAATGTGAGAGGACAGCAGCTGCTCCAGTCTGTGTTAGAAACAGGAATGTGAATGAAGCTACTACTTTGCAATTTCACTATATCTAGTGCCATTCGTTACATCTTAAATGCTTGTAATGCTGCCTGAAGGGTGGATTCCTAAATACTGTTAAAGGTGCCTGAAGTGTGTGGCTCGGCAGCCTTTTTTAGCATTTTTATAGATCTAAATCAATAATAATAATAAATCACGGTTTAATTGCATTTCTTCCATAATAGCATTTTGCAGGCATCGCTCTTCCCACAGTAGCATTTAGGGGCCAGCCGAGAACCACAATAACACCCTACGCAGGTTTTATTAGGGATCCAAGTGTCCTCTTCTTCTCTGCCCATCCTAGGCTGGAAAAGGACTCCTGGCCTTTCCACCCCACAGAGTCAAAGGAAGAGGCTCCTTGTCCTGTCTGGGTCCATAAAGGGTTCAGGAGCAGCAGCAGCTACTCTTGTCTTTCTGGGAAAGCCCATCAGGTGGTGGCAGCCCAGGCTTAGAGCCTATGCACACATATACTTCTCAGGCTGTTGCTTCAAAACACTAGTTTGAAAAATACCTGCCAAAATAGGTATTTCAAAGTGAAATGAAACAACTAAAAGAACAGACAGAAACTGTTTATGGGTCTGAGACTGTAAATATAAATTATATTCAAAAAGTACACATAAACTGGTGGTGCCCTTTACATACACTTTCGCCGGCTCTCAGAAACGTGCACACACACAAACACTTGACTAAGCTGAGCTTTTTCCTCACTTTTAATATTTTGGCTGACGTTCCTTACAAATTATATATCTGGATAATTTTTTAACAGGATATCACACTGTCCATGCAAGTTCTCTCCATTTTAAGCTCCAGTGATAACACACATGACAAGTCAAGCCTTAGACATGGGAGGGAGGGGAAAAGATGCAATTTACAAATCACTTTGTCCAAAGGAGATGCCAAATGAAGATGCAAGAAATCTTTAAGTCTCTCTCTCCTTCCTCCCTGCCCCTTCATATTTTAAGACATTGCTGGGGAGCTTGCTCACTAGAGTTCGAACCTCTGACAGCTGGTTAGCGGCAGCTCCAGTTCAGATCTTCACCAGGGGCAGCTCTAGCCATTTCCCCGCCCCAAGCACGGTGGCACGCCACAGGGGGCGCTCCACCGGTCCCGCAGATCTGGTGGACCTCCCGCAGGCGTGCCTACAGATGCTCCACCGAAGCCGCGGGACCAGCGGACCCTCCTCAGGGATGCCTGCGGGAGGTCCACCGGAGCCGCCTGCTGCCCTCCCTGCGACTGGCAGAGCGCCCCCCGCGGCATGCCGCCCCAAGCACACGCTTGGCGTGCTAGGGCCTGGAACTGCCCCTGATCTTCACTATAGCATCTTCCATATGGGAGACATAAAATAATTAATAAAAATCTGCAAAAGCTGATGACACAAACCATGCTATATTAGTGACTTCTATCATTTACCATGGCAGATACAAATTGGAAAAACATGGGAAAATTTGCTATTTCACAGCCATCAGTACAATTGGAAAAGGAAGGCTATTTTGTCCTTTTATTACATATAATTCAGGCTACCTCTACACTACAGTGCCTGTATTGGCATATTTATGCAGGCATAGCCCCCTGGTGTAGACTCAGCCTATGCTAACAGAAGGAGTTTTTCTGCAGGTGTAGGAACACCACCTCCCTGACGATGTTCTCTATGCCAACAAAAGCATACTTCTGTCACCATGGCTGCATCAATGCTGGGGGTTTTGTTAGCATTAGCTGTGTTGATCAGGGGTCTGATTTTTCACACCCCCAGACTGACATAGCTATGCCAATATAGGGTAGACCAAGCCTTACAAGTGTCGTTTTTTATTTCCTCCTTAGGTGTACCCATTGGTCACATCACACACAAATGCTGAGAACTTTTCATCTTCAAGGCTCTGTACAAACAACTTTAACTAATCCTCCTGTGATGATTTGGGGTGATGTGTCTGTGACAGTGTACCCCATGAGGCTTTATGGGGGGGTGTGCTTATAAATGTATGTATGATATAACTGGAATAGGGTTTTGCTACATATGCCATGTAACATATCTATGTAAAGGTTATGATCTACTGGTTATGTTCATCCTAGTTGTATGCAGGCACCATTCGTCTGTTCAAAGTTATGTATACTTGCTTGATTTCTAAGTAAGCTTTGTGAGGCATTTGGTCAGCTTCTTTAGGAAGGAATTCGCAAGGTTAAGGACCTGATCAGGAGGCATTTGGGGAACAATGCATCTTGGAATACTCCAATCCACATAAGAAGTCTTCCTGGAGACATACAAGATACCATGTGGACAATGGCTTCTGCCTGTAAAGACTGAGTCATGCATGGACATGTGACTTGTCCAGGTGACTCCAGAACTCCATCTTGGAGCTGGACTTTGCATAGGAATGAGGAGGGGGGTCTTCACCCACAAGAGAAAGTCTATTTAAACCCGTGGGAGACCCCTCCATTGTGTCTTCAGCTGGCTAAAGAAGGAGCCTCTCCACCCCCTGAGGATACTTGAAGGAAACTAGAACAAAGGACAGTAACTACTGGGGGTGTGAGTGATTGCTGGACCTGGGCTAAAAGGAGATTAGCCTGTAAGAAGGGAGCATTCTGGAACTGGTGAGGATCTTATCTGTATTCAGTTTGATTAGACATAAATTTGCATATTTTATTTTATTTTGCTTGGTTACTTACTTTGTTCTGCCTGTTACTACTTAGAACCACTTAAATCCTATTTTCTGTATTTAATAAAATCACTTTTTACTTATTAATTAACCCAGAGTAAGTATTAATACCTGGGGGAGCAAACAACTGTGCATATCTCTCTATCGGTGTTATAGAGGGCGTACAATTTATGAGTTTACTCTGCATAAGCTTTATACAGGGTAAAACAGATTTATTTGGGTTTAGGCCCCATTGGGAGTTGGGCATCTGAGTGCTAAGGACAAGCACACTTCTGTGAGCTGTTTTCAGGTAAACCTGCAGCTTTGGGGCAAATAATTCAGACCCTGGGTTGGAGCAGACGGGAGCATCTGGCTCAGCAAGACAGGGTGCTGGAGTCCTGAGCTGGCAGGGAAAACAGGAGCAGGAGTAGTCTTTGCACATCGGGTGGCAGATCCCAAGGGGGTTTCTGTGATCCAACCTGTCACAGTGTCTATCTCTGATTTATGAATTTTGGTTGATTTTTATGAAATTGCTGTATTACTGAATGTGCCTCCCAAAAGGGCTGTTCTGGCCAGACTGGGGTTGGCAATGACCTCCCAGCACCTATAAAATGCCTAAAAAAGGCTGGTGTCTACAGTAGCCACAGATTTCCCGTCACATGTTTTTACTAAAAGTGAGGGTGTGAAAAGCAAGTATCTGGTGCCTTTAACATAACCAGAGAGCTCAGGGTAGGTGAGGTCCTTTAGCTGGGTGGGCAGACTACCTAGGAGAAGGAAAACTCTGATTTCAAACCCCATCCATGTTTTGAAACTTGCTATTGGGTAAAGGCAACACTAGTACCTCCTGTTGACAGTCCACCAGGTCTAAGGCAACAAGGTGGGAAGAGAGTGAGCAAGTCCTTAATCTAAATGGGGAAAGGCCCTCAGCCAACTCACTACAGTTTCTGGCACAAGATGACTAGGTTGGTGCAAGCAGTTTTCTTCTTTTTGTGGCAAGTTATCAAAGGGCTGTAATAGCTACTGGTTATAATGAGGAGTGAGGCTGGCCAGGATGCTTCTCCATGAGGGACTACTGCTATTGGTGGGAGTGTGTTTCATGTCTATACCAGAAGTTTACCTGCCTTAAGTCTGGCAGTCACTGCCCAATAGGATTTCTGGCACCCAGCATCTGAACTGACCTCTAAAGGGTCAGGGGGAGTAGCAGTCAGAGCAAAGAGTCAGACAAAAAGCAGTGACCTGCACAGGCAATGAAGCCCAATGTCATAAAAGACAGCAACTTCATTGGTTTGGACACATGCAGAGGATGAATGGAGGGGACCTAGTGAAGATATCAGAGGAGGAAAGGGAGGTAGGACAGAGACCCCAAGGAAAGCTGAGCAAGTTTTGGAGTGGATTTCATCAAAGAAGATGGTAAACAGCTGGACCTTAGTGCCACTTCAGACAGATGTAGATGGCTGATACTTGCATGATAACTCAACCCCGGTTGATGGGATAAGGGGATGAAGCAGCAGCAGCTATATCATTGAATACTTCAGTGGATGTTAAGTCAGTCATATACTATCAGGGTTGGTGTCACATCCCTTCCAGACCAGGGACAATGGAGAGTCAATAACATGAATACTTCACATTCAAATGAGAGCACCTTAAAACAATGTGATGGCTGAAGTCTAGGAGATCCAGTTGGACATGACTTGTCTACAGGGAGTTGGGAGAGGAGCAGTAGAATTTCCCTAGAGGGAGAACAAAAAGACTGAGGTGTTGGTACAGCCTTTTAAAAATACAGAGAGACTCAAAGAGACAGAGAGGAACAAAGAGACAGGCTTTAGGAGGGAGAGGGGACCTGTTGACTGTCGGCCCAGCCAAAGCTGAAGAAAACGGACTGTAGAGGTCAGAGGGACTCTATGATTTGAAGGAGAAGTCATGAACTGGAGGATTATGGCCCAGCAGAGGAGACCTCCTTGGATCCTGAAAGGCCACTGACTCACATCCCAAAGAAATCTCAAGAGTGGTGAGGAAATAAGACAGGGATTCATGTGGAAGTGTGTCTTATTTTCCTAAATCTATGCATCTTTTGTGCTGTCTAAAGAAAAAAGTCATGGTGTTAGAAATCCTTCTGTGATCCCTGTGTCTATTTGCACTGTGTCCCTGAAGAGATAAACTGTAAACTGCCTGCAAGGTTGGAGCTCTGGGAAAGGTGTGCCTAAGCTACTCAGGGAGCTGGCATTAGTCTCAAGACCTAAGCAGTTGGCTGCAAAGTCCCGGCTCTCAGAAATGAGTGCTAAATGCAGGATCTGTACTCTGAGCGTCTACCTAGAGACCCAAAACCAGAGGCATTGCCTGGATTCTGCTTGAACTCAGCAAGCCAGAAGTACACAGGTCCAGTGCTGGCATCCAAAACCAGCAAGCTGTGAGTGTCCAGCAAGGGGAACTTGACCATGGCTGTGACACCTCACAACAGGATAAATAAGTATTACCTGCATCTTGGGAAACTGAGGCACAGAGAGTTAAATGACTTGCCTAAGATCACAAAGTGAGGTTGTGACGGAACTGGATGTAGAATTCAAGGATGAAATCCTGGCCCTATTGAACTCCATGGCAAAAGTTCCACTACTTCAATGGAGGCAGGATTTCACCTAAGCTATTTTTGATTCACAGTACTATCCTCAGATCACTAGCCTCTGACATTTCCTATGTTATTATAATATTGAGAGTTTCAGTTCTTTTATACCATTCACACACTTTTTTCCTGTCTACTGTCGTCTATATGATATTTTTAAGAAGGGAACTGAGAACTATCTATGTGTAATTATATTAGTCTCAGTCCAAGTGTTCACTAGTTTCAGTCACCAATCATTAGTAAAGATATGTTCAAGTTTACACTATGAGGCTGTCTCATGATGTGCCCTGCAAAAGTCTGAGCTTGAATGCTTCTCT
Organism: Mauremys reevesii; assembly: GCF_016161935.1. NCBI lineage: Eukaryota > Metazoa > Chordata > Testudines > Geoemydidae > Mauremys > Mauremys reevesii. Next base: position 243,354,306 of record NC_052623.1, on the reverse strand, counting down.
GTTCAGCCATTTTGCTCTTCTATGTTCTCCATTGCCATTGGGGATCTCTTTAAGGTCTTCTCGTCAGAAGATTTAAGTTGTTTCTTTAAAATGAGGAGAATTAACACACATGGGATGTAGGACACTCCACGTAATATCGCTGGCAGTCCCAGGTAATACCATCTGGAATAAAAGGTGTGATTCATTAAAAACACGTCTGCTTGCAGCATTAGAGCATAGCTCTTTGTTCTTGTCACTGTAAAACCTCGCCACTCTGAAAGTATGCTAATGGCTTGAGCTGTGATTCTTTTGGATCTCAATGTACACGATCAGTACATGGATGAGGTAACGCTTAGGTCAGGGGTCGGCAAGCTTTCAGAAGTGCTGTGCCGAGTCTTCATTTATTCACTCTAATTTAAGGTTTTGCATGCCAGTCATACATTTTAACGTTTTTAGAAGGTCTCTTTCTATAAGTCTACAATATATAACTAAACTATTGTTGTATGTAAAGTAAATAAGTAAAAGTAAAGTAAAATGTTTAAGAAGCTTTATTTAAAATTAAATTAAAATGCAGAGCCCCCAGGCCCAGTGGCCCGGGCAGTGTGAGTGCCACTGAAAATCAGCTCGCGTGCCGCCTTCGGCACCCTTGCCATAGGTTGCCTACCCCTGGCTTAGGTTATTTAGGAGGTGGCATTCTTACTTCTGAGCCTATATTTAACCAATATTCTAACAGAGGTCTAGTGGATAGTGGCCTGCTGAATGGGGCCATTTTTTCAATGAGACATAAATGAGGAGCTGGATACGTGTGGTCTTTAAAGATCTCACAGCATTTCTTCTAGGACTACAGAGGGCTATAGCCATGGTATCCTAGACAAATTCCAACTTGGAAAAACTACATTCTCTCTACCTGAACTGCTCCTGAGATTCCATTTGGAGACCGTGTCCTTCACTTCCTATTCAAAGATGTTATGCAATGCTGCTGTCACCTGTTAAACAGCTTCCACTTTTCCCAACAGCAGCAGCTGCATTTCAGAGGTAGAAGCCCCATGGGGTAAGGCCTATCTTTTTGTTAGGTGTTTGTACAGCGCCTAACACAATGGAGTCCTAGTCCATCACTAGGGCCTATTGGCACTATGGTAATACAAATAAATAAATAAACACAATAATAAAATAATAATAATAATTAATAATAATACTTGCACCATAATAAAGCATTTTAGGATTCTTTGTGATGAAAGGGGTTATATTCAGGCATGATGCAATAACAAGAAACTTTTGTTCAGAAGCTGTTATGGAAACAGAATACGTGGCAAAGGTAACCTTAACAGGGAACTAGGTTGATAATGAAGAATGTTTATGGCCAACTCTATAATCCAATTTTGTGGTTTGTAAACGAGAGGAAGATCAATAGAACAGATACTATAGTGATGAACACAGTATAGAGGAATAGATATAGATAGGTGTGCAAAAGAAACTGTACCTGTATGTGACAGTATCATACATCCTACATGCTCCTTCACCACCACAACTCAGAGTTCCCCATTTCAAACATGTTGAGTCTATCAAAGCTCCAAAATAAATGGGAGATGGAATTCCAGCTAGAAGGGAAAGGTGTGACCGTGAGGATAATTAAGACATTTTTCAATGTTTTTGTAAGCAGCACACTTTTCTGCTGATTAATGGAATACATATAGGATCACAGTTCCTCCCTCTTCCTACATCAGCCCCCTTCTTTATAGTTCACACAAGCTTCTCTTTCCTTAGCCTCCTTCTCTGATTCCCACCTAAGTAGTTTCTTCCTTGATGCCTGTTTAGCACTTTATACACACTGCAGTTTAAGAACATACATACTGTAGTTGCCATTCAAAGTCAACATTTGCCCACACTCATCAAACAGAAATATTGAAGATACCTTGGGAGAGATGTTCTCTTCCAGCTGAACTATACTCAGTGAACATTCGGCAGGAGGAAAATGGCACAAGGTGGCTTTAAGATGGAGGCTGGTCAAGTCCCTGACATAAATTAGCCCAGACTGAAAGTTGCTCTAATTTGCACCCAGATGCCTCTGGCTCTAAAGCAAAGCTCATGTTTGCCTGGCCATGCCCCCTGTACCAGCAGTTCAGAGACGTTTTTTCAGATAAGTGGAGATGCATATTGTGAATACAACCTCTGCATTTGTCCTTGTTTGCACTCACAGCATGGTTTAAAACATTTCTTACCAAATACTCTTGAAGCAAGTGTATGGATACCCACACCAAATGACTTTTCTTCAGGCTTTAGAGACCTAAGCGAGAATTGCATTGTATATTTAACAACGTTGGCAATATAAACGTGAAACAAAGTTGCCATTGGTTTGTCAGTCAAATTCTGCATCAATCCAACTACCTTGGCCATTAATTACAGGGGTCCATTATCTTGATTAAGTGGCTCTCATGAAAGAGGCGGTCTTTTCGAGATCCTTGACCAAGACTTTTGAACGACCAGAGGAAAGGCTGCCCTCACATTACCATCCACTGTTTTGCAATGAGCCCATCGCAAGATGGGACCAGACTTTGGGAGTTAAATCAGGGCTGTGTTTATATGTATGCTGAGCAGATGTAATCAGTAAATTCATAGTTATTATGCACTTTGCTAAGGTGTCTCAGTAAACTGACTCAATGAGCTCCAATTAATCTGGGCAAAAGCAAAATCACCTTCCAAAGTTGAGAAGGCTTATCCTGAAATAGAAGCCCTACCAATCAGCAAAAGAAGACAGAGAACCTCCACCAACTCATAGGGACTCATGACCTCAGTATAAAATTTCTAGTAGGGTGCTTACAGTAAGCGTGTTCTACTGTACCTTATTAAAACCATATAGCCAGGCATGGCTCCTAAGGAATAAATGAAGCTGCAGACTATGGATAATATTAAAAAGTACTGAAGCATCATGTCACAGTTTGCTTCTTTGTCACACTGGCCCAGAACCGCAGAGACATTTCCAGATGAAAATCCAGAAGCTGCAACACAGGTGCAATTTTCAAATACCTGTCAAAAGATGGTTTTAATCATTTAGGCCCAGACTATAATACCCTTACACTGAGTAGTATCTTACACCATGTGAGGTGCCAATGAAGTCAATTCACAGAGCAAGAGAATAATGAACATGAGTAAGGCATCAAAATCTGTCCCTCTGTGTGATCTCGTAGTCATTTAAAATGTTTTTTATTGGTTCTCAGACTTTCTAAACTCTTCTTTGGTCTGTTTGTTATTTTGTTGTATTGCAGTTTTCATTCTCAGTCATGTTCCACCTAGCATAGAAGAATTTATAACTAAATCCTTATGGAAAATTCTTACCATATTAAGATGATAACCTCTCCACAGGGTTTTTGTTTGTATGTTAGCCATCCTGTTAGACATCATTATAGCCCTGCTTTAGAATTGTATTATTGTTGTGAGATTTCTAGTGCTTCCCAGTGTTTAAAAAGGTGGAGGGGAGAAGGGGGCACAAGGGTCAAAGACCTGACACCCCGCCCTCCATTTAAAATTGCACTTGGTTGATGAGGGGAGCACTTTAAGCACTATCTTACCAAAGCTGCTGCTTCCAGATTGTGATAGATCCCCAACTTTTTTAGACCATTTTAAACACTGGCACTTCCAGGTTTTAAACAAGTGGAAAATACCACAGGCATAACTTCTCGAATGTATTTTGGTATTTCCACTTCTGTCTATTCCATAAAAGTGAAGAGGCTTGTTCAATCTTCTGTTTTCTTTAAACTTAATTGAACTTTTTCAAGTTTCAAATTTTCAGATTCAGTTTGAATTTGGGGCAAAGGGTCAGGTCAGTCCTTATTGTATCCAAACCTCTTTGCCCATCTCTAATTATCACTCTATAAAGTCCTAGTCAAATGTATATGTATATATCCACTGCACTGTGCTATATAGATTTCATAATTTGAGCTGGTATGCCTTACTGTATATTTTCTTGTTCCATCTGAAGCTCTACAACCAGCAAGACAAGGTGAAACATACGTTATTCCATTCTCCCCACAAACAGGGTCCCACACTTTAATTGAGCAATCACAATCCCTGTTGCAGTCAGCAAGTAGGGTTATTTCCATGTGTGAGACCTGTTCTATTCTGAAATATATTTAAAAGGTGAACAAACAATTCAAGAGTTAAAAAACAACCATCACAACCACCACCTAAAACAACCCCCCAATAGAAGCTTCTTATCATTGACTATATAAACCCTCTCAGTAGGTCAGGAGCTTTTCCAGGACTTAGCCTTTCACTTCTTACATAAAACATTCATTGGTCAGACCCTTAGGGTTTAGTATTTCTTCTGTGTAATTTTTTTGGCTCAAGACATTGTACAGTCCACAGAGATATACTATGACTGCTGTACAACATGACTGTCATAGCCTGCGGTGCTAATATCGTCTACTCGTGTGTGTGCGTGTGTGTGTGTGTATGTAAGTATAGGTTTGTATACACACAGGCACACACCTACAGATTAGTGGCAACCTTCAAATCAAGAAACTGCAGATAAAACATTCCATGTTATCAACATGAAAATAATATTTAAATAACAAGCTCCTGTAGGTCCCTCTATGTTATTGCGATTGCATATGTGAATGGTCAGCCAGACACATAACTGGCCACTTACATCAGCAAATATCTGACTTGAATGTACAATTGTTTTAGTCACATGTGCAAGTGGGACATGCAGTTGTATGTGCATTTTTGTTTATGTATTGTTGCATGGAAGCTTTAGAAAACTGGTAGCAAACAGGCTATTTTAAATGTTCAGAACACATGAACACAGTTCACAGCCCTACAGCCCTTTCACCTCTTCCACTACACTCTCACTTTTGTTTGAGACCTAGTGTAGGTCATCTTCCAAGGAGAGTACTCAGTGGACTTAACCCACCGTGTTAACTAACTTCTTAACACTATAGTTTTAGATAAAGGGTGGGAGGATGAGCAGAGGAGGGAGAGAGAAACTCACTGCCTTTGCCTTCTTGGACATGGATGGTTTGGATAAATTAGAACCTGAATCTGAAGTGTTCCTGGTTTTGTTTTTGCAAAACCAAACTGTGGACTCCTTGGCCTGTTTCTAACTAGGAAATTTGTTTTATTACAAGGGGATGATGGATCATTTCAGTATTGTGATTTAAAGAACATACCCTTCATAGGAGACTGTTAGACCGGCAACTGGAGAATTGTCACAGACCGTGAAATAAGCAGCAAAGTAGATTAGGTATTCAGTTAAAGAGATCCAAAAGGCTATGTTGGCAGCTTGAATGGTACTTATCTTGAATTTCTTCATTAGAAAGCCTCCAAGAAAATATCCAATGCATATAACTGGTAAGTTGTAAACAGCTATGAAGACACAAGCAAATAAAGCTTTTCTTGTTGTGCAAATATTTATCATATAAGGCCCTCAGCAGAATCACCAGCTGGTAGGCAAAAACGAGATATAATGGGAGTGTACCTATTAAAAAGATGGCCTGTGATGCAGATTTCCCATACTGTTGTTCCAAATATTTTGGCATGAAGGTTATCATACCAATGAAAGCACTGAACTGCATCACAGTTATGCATATAAACAACATATAAACTGGGTTGTGAAACAGACTCCTGAGGAATGGGATGAAATCTGGAATGAAAGAATGTAACACGTTATTTTGAAGCTTTGCAAGATGACATTGCTCATTGTGGCTGAGGAAGGAGGGAAGCAGAGGTGGCCCTAAATTGGATCCAGTTCAAACCTGGGTTTGGTCAGAGGCCACAGACCTATTGTAACTAATACCATCTGGAATGGTCCCCTGGAAGGTCTTTTGCTAGCCCAGGATGTCCCTCTCCTACTCCAACACACCCCAATCCCAATGCAAGGAACTGCCTGTAAAGCACAACTGAGTGCTTCTCTTTTTTTTCTCTCTCTCTCTTTTTTTTTTCATGATGTATTTGTATAAGCCCTTCCAGTTGCTAAGAAACCATTTGGGTGGCATTAACTCGTTTTGGGTTTGGTTTCCTGCCCTCATCTTTTAAACAAAAACCTTCACTGGTTCTCTCCTTGTTTGAGCCTTCCCCTCCCCTCCATTTCCAATACAGGATCTTTTATTGTCCTCATTCCTTTCATGCAGGCATTCTTGGTTCCGTGCATTTTTCTTTCGTGGTGGAATTCATATGCATTTCATTTTTAATTATGACTTCTTTAAGCATGCCCCACATATATTAAATACACATGGATATTAATGCTTCTTCCCACTGCACCATGTTAACTAGATCTCATCATTCTTTCAGATTTTGCATTCCTGAAATGCTGCACTGCTAGTCTCATAATGGTTACCTAGGATCTAACCATTGGCTCCTCCATCACACTTCTAAGGACTTGATCCTGAGTTCTCATTCAGTCTCCCATTGATATTAGTGGGACTGGGTTTCTTTGGGAGTTATGCTTGCGAATCAGAACCTAAACCATAAAAAAAAAATCCTCTGTTTAATTTTTTGCACTAGCTAGTGTGCTGATCTACTGTCAAGAAACTTTGCAAAACAAACTCAAACTTTTGAGTTTGAGGGGGAACTTTTGAGGGGGAAGGAGGGATAGCTCAGTGGTTTGAGCATTGGCCTGCTTAAACCCACAGTTGTGAGTTCAATCCTTGAGGGGGCCACTTAGGGATCTAGGGCAAAAATTGGTCCTGCTAGTAAAGGCAGGGGGCTGGACTAGATGACCTTTCAAGGTCCCTTCCAGTTCTAGGAGATGGGTATATCTTTATTATTACCTTTTATAACACAATGATCACAATTTATCGAAAATGGGCACCGCTTTTCATTGAAATGTGTCCTTCAAGGGAGGGAGGACTAGTATCTCAGTAAATGAGAGCTAATATATCAGTCCCACAATATTGTTTAGTTTATAATAAAAAAATCAAATGGCTCTAATGGCTGAAATGCTACGAGCAGGCTGCCTTGTTTGTAGATGCCACATGGTCTAGGATCAAAACATTCTGGGGAAGGGATGGGAGCGTTAAGTTGAACTACACAAAGTGGATTTTTCACTTGAAACCAAGACACTTTTTAATTAGGGATTTTTAGGGTCAGTGGAACTTCCACATAAATATAATAAAAAGTGCTGCTCCTATGAATGATAATAGAAAGAAAAGTGCTCTCAAATAACACTACAGGACTAGAAATTCTGAGCTATGGAATGGGCACCTTTCTTTGTCAAAAGATTACTTCATGGAAGGAAAACTGGCTGTTGATTTTTGGACTACATGAATGAAAAGAAATGACCTTGTATTTAACAGAGTGAAGATTTAATATAGGTTTTCAAAAGTAACTAATGATTTGGGGTACATTGAATGTGAAGTGGCACCCATCTTGAGACACCTTCAAGGGATAAGATTTTCAGAGGGCATGTGCTCAGCCCTTTCTAAAAATTAGGGCCTGTTAAAATGTCTCTATTGGGACATCCACTACCACTAGCCGCTTCTGACAATCTTCTCCTATATTGAATTTTATTTATTTATGTTCCTAAAGGGCCAATATGAAGAGCTGGAAGACACACAGAAATTAACAGAAAAAACAAGGTATAGCACATATAGTAAACCTGGAAATTTGCAAATATAAAGCTTGTTATCTCTATCCGTGCAAAAGGAAAAAAAATTGCTAAATCTTTCTGGATAAAATCCACCTGTTTTGAGAGGCCTATGAACCACTTAAGTGCCTTGTAGGTCCTGTTTTGAGGATTTAATTGGGACTTAAGTGGCGCGCAGGCCTTGCACTGGTTCTCTGCCTGGGGAAGTGGGGAGGGGGGAGGATTTCACCCTCTAAGACTTGCAACTTCCTATGATTTTTTCAATTTCATTGTCTAAACTTTGTCAGTGTTCAGTAGTCTTACCCAGCTCTAGTTATAACTAGTGGTTGGCTGGAAGCAAAACTCCAGATCCAAATACCCCTGAAATTTAGGAGAAGTGGGGAGGTGAACTGGATCTCAAATTCACAGTAGGCGTTTATCTCTATAAGGGGCCAATCCAAAATCCCAGATCCAACACCCTTATACTTTGGAGAGTTTAAAATCACAGTGTGAATGGTGCAGCTTGGTACCATCTTTAGTTATAAAACACAGAGTCCAGTCATATAGAGAAAAGAAAGACTTACCTAGCATGGCGCTGGTTTTAATGTGTTCTACCATATAACAACAATGGTACATTCAGGAGATAGTTAGCTTAACTTACCTTTAGTGATTTCACGCATTTTCCGTCCGGCACCTCTCTCTTGTAGCAGTGATGCATTTCTCATACTTAATAACTCAGTCTCGTTTGCTTGTCCCTCCTTTGGAAGGGATTTGGGCAGAAAACAAAAAGGTATTCCAGCGAGCAGATTTACTGATCCACAAATCAGAATGCCCAGCCACCATGCTCCAACCCAACGGGCATCAGTAAGTGTTATAGTCACCTCTTCTAAAAATAAATGGACACACATCTGATTAACTCTGAGTTATCTTTCCCTGTGGTCATTGGTTGTGCTGGTTACTTCTCATATTTAAGATAAAATAAAACTGTGTGAAAGATTCAAAGTATATCTTTGAATGAGGCTTGTGGAGGTCACCAATATCTCTCTCTTATGCAAATAATTTATCTATCAAATCTGGGTGTTTTATATTGAATATGTTTTTCTTCACTGTTAAACTATCTCAGATTACAGAATAATTTAGCAAATAATATGTTTGACAGACTCTTTCACTCATGTTTGAATTCAGGTGATTTTGTTGAACTGAACAACATATGATATCCCATCAGAAAACTATTACTAGCAAACTGGCATAAAACCACAAGGGCAGTTGATGGTGAGATATACACAAATCATCCTTGTTGATTAATACATACAGATTTTATTTATATATATTAGTTCAATACCTATATCTGTGAATCCCAGATCCACATACAGCTGTGCACAATATGATCCCAACATTAAACCAAGAAAAGGCCCTATCACGGTTGCTACCTGTAGGCACCCTAAAATTGGGGAAAGGGGAAAAATACACAAAATTAGAAACCATAGAGAGTTATTTTCATGGAAAATAGTTTTGCTTTTAGCCTAGTTCAATTGATTGGGCACATAGGAAGGGAGTGTCGTCTAGTGGTTAACGCAGTGGACTTTGAGTCAGAACTCCTGGGTTCTCTTCCCAGCTCTGTCGCTGACTTGCTTCTACTCTACTCCACGCTAAGGCCTCAGCTGTAATATTGTGCCCAGTTCTGGGCACCACATTTCAGGAAAGATGTGAACAAATTGGAGAAAGTCCAGAGAAGAGCAACAATAATGATGGAAGATCTAGAAAACCTGACATACAAGGAAAGATTGAAAAAACTGGGTTTGTTTAGTCTGGAGAAGAAATGACTGAGGGGGAACGTTTTTAAATACGTAAAAGGTAGGAGGAAAGTAAGAAATTCTTCTCATTAACCTCTGAGGAAAGGATGAGAAGCAATGGGTTTAAATTGCAGCAAGGAAGGTTTAGATTCGACATTAGGAAAAACTTCCTAACTGTCAGGGTAGTTAAGCACTAGAACAAATTTCCTAGGGAAGTTGTGGAGTCTCCATCATTGGAGGTTATTAAGAACAAGTTAGACAAACACCTGTCAGAAGAGGTCTAGTTATTGCTTAGTCCTGCCTGGTGTGCAGGGGACTGGACCTAGATGACTTATTGAGGTCCCTGACAGTCCTACACTTCTATGATTCTCTAGGCGCCCTAGCATATTTTGTTCTCTGGTTGACTCTTAATATCAGGTCTGCTTGCTTATAAATCTGAACTTCACTTCTGTCCCTGTTCATCAATATTTGCTTCATGGGCCTGAGTCTTTCCATTGATTTTAATGGGCTTTGGATCAAGCCCTCTGGTTTTTGTTTAGTCAAATATACCAACCAAGTAACTTTTTCACTAGACTATTTACAGAAAGTGAATGCTAAAGGCACAAGGGTAAATTCCTGAACCCAGGCAGAGCTCCATTGATTTAAGTAGGGCTCCACCAATGTTCAAGGGTCTGCCAAGTTGATTCTCAATGCAGGATCCCAGCCTACATGGGTGCAAATACAATCGATGAACGTTCAAATTCATTTAAACATTTGAACAAATAGTTGAATGACATTTTCTGGAGTGTGCGCCCACTTCTAACTATAGGTAAATAAATAAATAAAAATGGTGCACTATTTACCTTGAAAAGCCAAAAAGGGTGGGTGGGGGGGGGATTTTTTTTTTAAGCCAGCACACACAACATGACACAAGACTGAGCACTAGAAGATATACCTATGTAAAAAGGTGAATTTTCTGCTTTGGAAAAATCCTCCACATATGAAATGACTAATGGCATGATGGGAGTTTCACCAATGCCCCGTATTATGTTTCCTACCAACACAAACACCCACATCAAGGACCCAGACTTTTGTTCGCACTCTGTGAATAAAACAAGAAACCTGTATTAGTGGTTTTAATGTCACCTGGAAATGAAATATTTTCTACAAAGAGAAATGAATATGAAAAGCCATCTAACCACTTAGGGTTTGGTAGCGCTATAATAGGCCCAGCCCCGAGAATGGGGAAATGAGGAGTCATACACAGTAACCCAGTCAGAGAACCCTGCTGCTACGTCACTTTATGGAGTGCAACTTACTCCCTTAACACAGTCAGTCAGCAGTGTTGGTCACTGCCTAGGCCAGTACTTTGCCTCCTGTCCACCCTACTGGGCCACTGTCACTTTGAGGTCAGTAGCAGACAATGGTGCCTGCATTCTTGTGAGCACAAGATTCTGCAATTCTGCCTGGCCTTTAGGTGAAGGTCCTTGCACCATGTTTTCCTCCTCCAAAATTGCTGTTTACCTGCATAAAGACCTGGCAGAATTTGACCTCTAGATAATTCATGGAATAGATGTGTATCCTTAAAATGACAGACAAACACTTTTGTGAACCAAAAGTGAGAGATGATTGAAAAACAGCATTTCTGTCCCATGGAACATAATGATATTTCACCATTTGTTTCCATCCTAAATGAGTACAAAATATCAAAACTTTTCTTAAAATAAAAAAAGTTGTAGAAAATTTCAGTGTGGAAATGGTGCATTATATTTTGACATTTTTGATCAAAATGAAACATTTTGACAGTTCCAAACCAAACCAAAACTGGTTCTGCTTCCCTCTCTCCTGATTCTTTCCTATGGGTACTGCTACCTGGCTACACAACATCTCCCATGGTCTCTCCCTGTGGCTTGCTATGCTCACTGTTTTGGGTTGAACTCCCTGAAATGAAGCATTTTTTTTCAAGATTCCTGATCAAAAATTTGCTGAAGATTATCTTTTCCTGCAGAAAACTGATTTTTAAAAAATCTCATTTTCCAATATGAAAATGTTTCACTTGAAATTTTTCTGCCAGCCCTCCTGAAAGCTTTTTTTCCTTTCGAGACCTGACTTAAGGTTCCCAAAACTGATGCCACCATTAGGGCTACCTTGAGACTACGGGGCTGAGATAGCCCAAACTTCAGCAACCTTGTCAGGAGTTTCAGTTTACACTTGTATAAAACCAATATTTTGTGCTATCACTTAAACTGAAAACTCAGGCTGAAAGTTCATACAGAGTGATGCAAATCTAACAATGTTCATAGTGAGACCAGAATAATTTGCCCAAAGCAAAGGACTGGGAATCAGGACTTCTGGGTTTTATTCCTTACTTGCATAGTGATTTGCTGTATAACCTAGGCAGACTGTTTAACTTCTCTGTGTATCATATTCTACCTTCATAAAATGAGGCAAACAATTCTCTAAATCCTCAGATGAAAGGTGATATGTAACACAAAGTGTGGTTGTTATATAGCATGTAGAGGGGTGAAAGTAGCATGCAGTATTTTAATTTTTCTTTAAGTTCCAGAGCAGTGATGTACAGCCATGAAGAGCTTGAAGGCCATGTTCTTCATTAAACTGAGCCACAAAGAACCACCTAATAATGACATCCTGTCTTCATATTGAAAAGTTCGCAAAATAATATTACATCAGCATGATACAACCTTATCATAGACTGATGGAACACCATGGCCAAAATATAACAACTTAGTGGCAGGATGCTATACCATGAGTATTTCATTGGTCTCTGCAGTGCCATTTGATAACAATATCATTAATTGACATTAATACGGCAGTGGCAAGGTACTTGCCCATTTCAAGCAATAAAATAAGCTACAGACCCTAGTTTATACCACCTAGTTTCTCCCCCATCACACATACCATCTATTGAAAGGGAGTAGATCCTATTTCTCCTCTCTGCTCCTACTCCTCCTTTTCTCCACTGCTTGATACAACAAGGTGGGATTCTTATATCTCTTACCCATTTTCCCAGCACTCGCAATGCTGCCTTGTGTGTGTGAGGTAGCCTGGAGAGTGTTTCCAAAATCTGTGTTCTGTTAGCTTTTCCCACACTCCGGCAATGAAAGGAGGCCCACCCATTCCTGTGAACACTGTAAGACCTGCAAGTGGAGCCATGAATGTCTCTAGGGCCACAGACTATTACACTACCCTAAAGAAAAAGACTAAGGTGAGGAAACTGCCTGAGCTCTGCAGCTTTTATACCTAACCTTGAGGCCTTGAAAAAGCATTAATGAAACACATCCAGCCTACTCAAATCATACAAAAGTAATTAAGCAAAAAAGGAGTGCTAGACATAGAAAGAGACGCACCTGCTGGTTGTTTCTCCATATGTGTGGAGGACTGGCTTTGATTTATGAGACACATGGACATGCTTGATGAAGAATTCTCTAATGGTGAAAGGGCAGTTTCATACTGATACCTGTTTGAGCCAAAGTAAAATTAAGAGAGAATATATCAGATCCAGCTCATAAAGCTGTTCTCTTGTATTGAAGCTGTTTAGAAAAGGAATGAGCAGATATAATAAGAACCAAAACTGCATCAAAAGTTCATTGAATGTTCCATTCATTAACCAAAAGTCATCTCTGGAATAAAGAAACTGTCATACTGGATCAGATGTGTGCTCTATCCAGTCCAGTATTCAGTCTCTGACAGAATCCAGTATCAGATATTTCAGATGAAAATGAAAGAAACCCCATAATAGAAACCTATATATTCTATATGTGCTTCAGCCAGAGAGCTGGGACTTGGAAAATCCATGCAGGAAAGAGTTGAATCAATCAAGGCCAGAGGAGATGAAGCCATGAAAAAGGATTTTATAGAGGGGGATACAAGTCAGTGATGTACATTGGTGATATTACTTGAGGTCATTGTAGGCGTCATTACAAACATAGGAGATAGAGACTTCAGGGCCAAGGAAATATAATAAGGTATACTAATAATACTACTATGGTATCCTAATACGGTAGTAATAAAGGGCAATGCAACTTGGAGCTGCATATGCTGAGACATTACAGAGCAGGGAGGTAATCATCCATGGTGCCAGGTGCCCATTCGGATCAGGAGATGAAACAAAATGGAAGAACATAGGTTGCCCCATAGGCGCCGACTCCATGGGTGCTCCAGTGCTCAGCACCCATCTGCCACAGCTGTTTGGTGGTGCCACTGATCAGCTGTTTGGTGGCTGGGGGAGGGCGGAAAGCAGCGAACGGGGCCTTGGGGGAGGGGTTAAAGAGGGGTCAGGAAGAGGCGGAGTGAGGGTGGAGCCTCAGGAGAGGGGCAGAGTGGGGGTGCGAAGACGCAGGGCAGGGCCTCGGGAGGGAGCAGGGGAGGGGAGGGGCCTTGGGGCAGAGCAGGAGTGGAGCACCCTTGAGAAAAAATAAAAGTCAGCACCTATGGGTTGCCCAGTAGAGATGTGAATCTCCCAACCATTAATCTGTGTATAGGAGGTAGTTGTTAACTTTTGAAGCTCTTGCAAAAAAAAAAAAAAAAGAAGAAAAGAAAAGAAAAGAAAAAAAAGGACCAGATTCTGATACCCTGATTCATGCTGAGTGTACCTTACTCCACAAGTGGTCCTACTGAATAACGTATTACTCAAGGGGAGTAAGGATACCACAATCTGGTCCACCATTAGCTAAATACTCACCGTTCCATGAGAAAGTGAGGTAGTGATATCAAAAGACAGGCAAAAGACATAACTGTGCACCCCAAAGCAATTATTCTTGGTCTATGAAGTTTTGCACCAAAGTAACTCACAAATGCTATCACCAACAAGTTTCCTGCAGAAAGAAGAGCATGGTTCATTTTCACGTTTACATGCCAAGTTACCTTATTTGGGTGTTACTGTACTAGCAAGGGGATTGGCTAGATGATTAAATAAGACTTTTCCATCTATGACGTCAGTATTTTTTGCGTAAAGGGTTAGGCCAACTAGGAAATATTCTGATAATAGAACGTTAAATAAAGTAGAAATCATGACTAAAGAGGAGAATATCAACTGAGGCTGTCAGAAGAAGAAAACAACCACCTGCATACTAAATTACTGCCGTCAGTGCAGTTTCAGAGAAATGTAAATTACAAGTTAACGGAGAAAACACAGATGAATACAGAAATCCATGTGAATTAGAGCTGGGTGAAATTTATTCAGCAAATAAAAATTTGCCAAAAATGCCTTTTTCAGGGCACTGGCACTATTTAAAATTTGGGTCTAATTGAGCTATTAATTTCAGCTGAAAAACAATTGAAAACAAACATTTTGAAATGTCAAAAGACTATCCTGGGTGGATTTGTATGTCCCTCACAGGTCCCTCCCTCCAAGGGCTCCATTCTGAGCTGCCTTATGGGACTGCTTGCAGAGTGGGCAGGTAGGGGAGAGAAGTGGAAGAATCCTTGGCTCCATCCCCCACCACTGCATCGGCCAGCATCAATGAGCCGGCATTCCAGGGGAAATAATCTGTGCCAGTTATGGGGCTAATGCAGATTCCTTCCTCCCGAAGCAAGGGGTAATCAGGACCTACACTGTAAAGCACACCCTTTTAGAGTCAAAGCCCAGTTCCTGGTCTGCTCCTGTAGCAGCTCAGCTACCTGGTGCCCTTTGCTCGAGGCTTGTGCCAAAGCCACACATGAGCCCTATGTTTGGCCTTAATCGACCTCACTGGGCTCAGTAATAGCAGAACTGAGAGCTTTTCGTACAATATCACAGGTATGAGCCTTTTCTTTTTTTTTTAAGACTCTTTTTGGATCTCATTTTGTCCCCACACACCTAGAATCCCAGCTTTTAAAAGACCATATTGAATCTAGGTGCTGCAGAACACAAGCTGCCCTGAGTAATGGGTGGCCCATAGCTGCACTACCCAAGAAACAGACGAGGGAGGAAATTGTGACACTCAGAGGGATTCCTCCTTGCTCTGGGGCAAAATAATCTGCTGTAAATCTATACCTGTTGTGGAGGCAGGGGTGGCTCTAGCTTTTTTGCCTCCCCAAGCATGGCAGTCAGGCAGCCTTTGGCGGTGCGCCTGTGGGAGGTCCCCGGTCCCGCAGATTTGGCGTACCTGCTGCCGAATTGCCACCGAATCCGGGACCGACGGACCTCCCGCAGGCAAGTCACCAAAGGCTGCCTGACTGCTGCCCTCGCAGGGACCGGCAGAGCGCCCCCTGCAGCTTGCTGCACCCCAGGCACACGCTTGGAGCACTGGTGCCTGAAGCCACCACAGTGTGGAAGCAGGGGTCTGTCTGTCCCTTCTCCCTGCTCTCTCACTCCCCACTCACTGGTATGGGAGACGGAGTATTGGCCCCAATGGGGGCTACACTCCCCTAGCCCTATGATCTATGAGGCAGGTAGCCAGAAACAGGAATCAGGAGGGTGCCACAATTCCAGGGGACAATCCTGCTCTTAAGCATTAAAGTGTATATAGTTGTTTTCTGAAAAGTGACCAAAAAAATAGCACCTTCTTTCTCAACGGATCTGCTCCCTGTCTGTTCAGAGTCAAATCTCCAAACTTTAATTACAAAAGTATGTTTTTACAGCTTTTTACTCCTTTGAGATCTGCCCACCTGTAAAACAAGGATAAAAATACTTACTCGTGTAAAGAATTTTGAGATCTGCTGATGAACAGTGCCATATAAATGTTAAATAGTATCTTTGGTGTTAAACTGGACGTTCTATTGGCAAACTATAACAGTCAGGTGCTCTTTGGCAGCTCTTAAGCAGATCCAGGAGCTAGTCGAATCAGAGTTTGCATCTGCATTCCCTTTGTCACATAAATGGTCCCATTGATTTCAATGGGCCTAAATACACGAGTCATAGTTTATAGGATCTGGTCACAGACACATCTATAGGTCACACAATGGCTGCAAAACCAGACAAACTTATGAAAAAAAGGAAGAGCCGAAACAGCCCCTCATCCAAGCTGTGGAAAAATACTGTTTTGTCAAAGAATATTAAAATAAATGATTACCAATTTCAAAGCTTCCATTAATAATGCCCACCAGAGAGGCTGGAATATTAAATCTTCTCTCTATCTGTGTGAGCATGCTATTCATGTAAGCCCCAGACATAGTTTTAGCTAGATATGCAAGTGATGATGCCAGCAGAAATACCTGGGAGAGGAAGAGAAGAATACATGCACAAATTAACAAAAGTATGGCTATTTAGGCATACTTCATAGCTACTTTCCCCAACAACGTTGTGTTTCCAGTGAAAGCTAATACTTAGTCTTGGAGTTTTGAACTAAATACAAATTCAACTCCATACACTTTATCTGCTGTACTTGTGCATAGTGTTTGACTTCAGTGGGACTACATGCGTGAATAAGGAGAGCAGTATTTTATCTTCCATCTGTTCACATACATCTGTGTTATCATTGCTGTTCATCCTTCAGAACCCTCGGATCCCCATTCTTCACCAGACACTACTTAACATGGAGTTCTATAGCCAAGGATGTGTTTGAGGTTCATTTTTAGAAAATATAGGTGCTCAGCAATTTCCCCATTGAGCAGATGTCTGTTGCAAGAGCGCCATCTGTGGGACTGAATAACATATGCACCAAAGGAAAAAGAATCCCAACCAAGTTAGTGACCTGAAAGGCCTTTGGCTTTACTTATGTGGGTCATCAGTTACTCACAGGAGCGGTCCCCTTGGCTTTGAGAGGACTACTTGTGTGAGTATCTACTCTCCCATGTGAGCAGGGTTCACAATCTGGCCCAACATTAGTAAATTTAAAATATTAATGGTAAATAATATGTCCTTTTTTCAAGTAATGTTTAGTAATTGACAAGAGATGATTTAAATACAAATGCACTCATTTGCTGAGTGATGCCTTTACATCTGGGGGTATTATTTAGTAAACACGAAATAAAAATAATAATATTTTTCAGTAACTTAACGATCATTTTCAAGCATAGGAAACGCTAGTAACAAACAGTGACTGTGAAATATTAATACAAAATGAAGCCTCTAAGCTTCTTTTTTTAAAAACTGGCACAATTCAGTATATTCAAAACAAAATATTAGCTCATCACAAGTATTTTTGACTCCATATCTGACATGTCACCTTTGCCAAGAATCCTTTAGCGGTTTCCAGAAATCTATAGCAGAGGTATCTATAGCAGAGGAAGGGAAATCCCCTCAGTCCCGCCTTCAGTTTGGAGGGGAGTTTTAACAAGGAGCTTTCAAGTGCTCCCTCCAGTGCATCACAGAGCTTAAGGTGATGGACATTAAACAACATTTTAAAATAAACTATGTTTGAACTTTATGGTTAACTGTGAGCTTTAAAAATAATCAATGCTTGCTACCTTTGTACCTACAATTCCATTGGTTTATAACTTTTAACCTAGAGGCAAGCAGCTACAACAACTGTGTGTATAAGTAAATAAAATAATTAAAAGATCACCTTAAGCTTGGAAATACAGCAGAATTTCTCAGTTGCAGCTGGTTTCTTAGTTTCTTTCATGTTGCTTTTTTAAGGTGGCTCTGGATGTTTGCTTGTGAAAATTTCTATTGAGGCTACTATCGTATAAAAGAAAGTAAAGAAACCATAGTAAAGGAATATTCTCAAAAATACAACAGAATCCTTCTGAGATTCAATAATATCACTAAACTGGAGTAGTTTCCATTCAAAATAGTGAGCACAATTAAATACATAAATAAGAAATTAGGCCATTATGGAAATGAATTATAAACTTTTCTAATTTAGATATTTTAAGACATGAAGCTCAAAACTCGAAGGTGCTGGCCACCTCTTATGAGATAATAATCACCGATGGTGATTAAAGGCACACAGGTGCCCAAGCAGAATCAGGCCCTTGGCTGATGGTCTCTGCGGCTCACTTGTGAAATGGTCATGTGCATAATAGAGAAGGAAGATTGGCTACCAGCATAAAGCCATAATCTGTGTCCATGCATTCTGATATCCTGTCTCCAATAATAGCCAGTACACGAGGCTTCGGAGGAAGGAGCAAAAACCTATTATGGGCAATTATATACTAACCTGCTCATACAGGATGTTTCTTCCCAACAACCGTCAATGAATGGTTAAGGTATACCTTGAAGCACAAAGGTTTCTATCCATCATGATTTTTTTATCCTATCTAATGTAACTATGCATGTTCTTTTAGCCACATCAATGTCATCTAGTCCTATTCTGAATGCTATTATCGCCCCAATCCAACTTCCACTTAAGTCAATGGAAGCTTTTCTATTCAGTTTAATGGAAGCTAGATTGGGACCTAATCTCTTGGTTTCAAGTTGTATGGGGGGAAAAAAACAAAAAACCCTGGACTGGCCTAAAATATTGAACTGAACTGAACCAGAAACAGTTTTCCCATAAACATCTTGGTAATTATTACACTCTACTTGATTCATTTGCTCAGAGAGCCTCCTACCTTTACTTATTCTTCCTGGTATTTTAGTAGATCTAGCAGCTCTGCTGAACCAGCAGCTGTCTTCAAATCTCAGGCATTCTGGGACTTTTCCAAGATGTGAGCGGAGAAAGGGCAATACATTCTGGGGCACCACTGACCTGGAAAAGCCCCTGAGTGTTTGAGATTTAACTACAGCAGGAAGCCAGAGTGAAGCAGAGAAAATGCCTAAATCGAAGGAATTTACCTTTAATGACTGTTGTCAAAGATCGCCTTCCTCTGCAGCACGAGGCACAGGTCACTTGTAGGTTTATACTAGTATAAATGCTGGATTCTCTATAACCTGAAGTCTTGAAATCATGAACTTCAGTAACTCAGCCAGAGGTTAGAGGTCTATTACAGGAGTGGGTGGGTGCAGTTCCGTGGCCTGTGATGTGCAGGAGGTCAGACTAGACAATCACAATGATCCCTTCTGGCCTTAAAGGGCTCCATTAACTCAAGTTATATAATACAGTTACCTGCTGGCTGTAAGGGAGGGAATGTGAACAATTTAAGAGTGAGCTAGAGCTCAGCCAGACTCTAACTTACGTAAGGCCGGCAGCAGCGGGTGGGATAGAACCTGAGGCCTCTGGAGCTTAGTGCATGAGCCTCTACTGCATGAGCTAAAAGCCATGAGACTGTTAGCTAAGACTGTAGAGCACACTCATTAACCTCTCTCTAAATCAGGGGTGCGCAAACTGCGGCCCACAAGCCACATCCGGACCATCAGACCATTTAATCTGACCCTCAGCTCCCACCAGGGAGCGGGGTTGGGGGTTTGCCCCGTTCCGACGCTCCAGCCAGGGAGCGGGGTCGGGTACTTGCCCCACTCCGCATGGCTCCCAGGAAGCAGCCATCATAACCCCCCTATGACTCCTATGTAGTACACGGAGGTGTGGCCAGGCGGCTCTGTGTGCTGCCCTGTCTGCAGGTGCCACCCCTGCAGCTCCCATTGGCCACAGTTCCCTGCAGGGGTGGTGCCTGCGGATGGGGCACCCCTGAGCCCCCCCTGCTCCAATCCCCTGCCACAGCCTTGATTCCCCCTCCCACCCTCGATCCCAGTCCAGAGCCCCCTCTTGTACCCCAACCCCTCATCCCCAGCCACACCCTAGAGCCTGCACCCCCAGTCAGAGAACTCACACACACGCTGTGCCCCAACAGCCTGCTCCATCACTGATCCCCCTCCCACCCTCTGAACCCATTGGTCCCAGCCTAGAGCACCCTTCTTCACCCCAAACCCCTCATCCCCAGCCCCACCCCAGAGCCCACACCCCCAGCCAGAGCCCCTCACATCCCTCCCCACACCAACCCCCTGCCCCAGCCCTGATCCCCCTCCCGCCCTCTGAACCCCTTGGTCCCAGCCTGGAACCCCCTCCTGCACCCCAAACCCCTCATCCTCAGCCCCACCCCAGAGCCATCACCTCCCCCCGCACCGCAACCCAGAGCCCCCTCCTGCACCCTGAACTCATTTCTGGCCCCACCCCAGAGCCCGCACCCCCAGACAGAGCCCGCACCCCCTCCCAAACCCCTACCTCCAATTTCATGAGCATTCATGGCTCGCCATACAATTTCTATACCCCAATGTGGCCCTCAGGCCAAAACGTTTGCCCACCCCTGCTCTAAGTGGTCTCAGTGCCACTAGATGGGACAAAACACCACACCCAGGAGGTGTGTGAGTTACACTTACAACAGGAATGGATGTGGATTTATCAGTTCATCTCTTTCATCTCTTCTACTCTGCCTTATGATGTATTCTGGCTTTCCCATCTCGCAGCACCTGCTCCTCACAACCTACTTCACTTTACTGATCACAACTAAAAAAAAGAAACATCCTCCAGTAGACCTAACAGTGGCACTCAACTGCTCTTTCACAGTCTCTCTCTTTAATCCCACAAGATCAATCTCGTGGAACTGTAATTTCCACAGCAATGTTAATCCTTTCAAATGTATTTCTTCATTAACTTAATTCTTGGCCGATTCGCTAGCATTAACCCATATTACAGTCCAGCTTTCATCTCTTCATTTTCAGCCTTTAATGAAGCTAGACAGTATTATAACATTCATTTAACTATTTGCACTAACTAATGTAAGTGCTCCAGCATTTTAGACCATTACTGTAGTAGAATAAATGCTGTTTGTTTTTTATTGTGTAAGGCAAACACATCTACTTGCGAATTTTATTCCACTGCCAGGATTAAATTGCAGAGAGACAAGGTGGATAAGGTAAAGAAGAGCACAAAACTTGTCTCTTTCACCAACAGAACTTAGTAAAATAAAAGCTATTACCTCACCCACCTTGTGTCTCTAATATCCTGGACAAACATGGTTATAACAACAGTGCAAAGAGCTAAATTCTGATTATTAGGCTGAACATTTATTTGCTGAGTTTGATCACGAGAAAATGTATGCCTTGTTTTATGCAGATTGTGGCACATACAGCATGCCATAGCATGGGTAGCAGTATGTAGGCAACAGCAGTCTCCCTGAGGCCACTATGCCCTTCCTCCCCAGATATTGGGTGGAGAAAAGGTAGTATGGGGCAGGTAATGGGTGGATCTTTGGTTCTGCCAACATGCCAACCAGTTCAGCTGCACTGGCATATATGAGGACATATGCTGTGCTAGCTATGGGGTTGCCCCTGCTGGAGTAGAAGGAAACCAGGAGACAGATTATGATTCAGAATCACAATCAGTTTTCTGGTCTCCTCTTGGGGCATCACAACGTACTGTCCTACATATGGGGCAGTCTGTAAAATGGCAATTTTGCCCTTAATTAGTATTTATTACCTGCCTTTGAAGCACAACTGTTAATCATTCTAATCTGTATTTTTTAAAAGTTATTTGTGTGAAGTTACTTTTAATCTGTTTTTGAGTGGAAGGGATGATCACCTGAAAGTCATAATTGTCATCCAACCATATCATTTCCAGCAATATTCCTGAGACAGGGTGGAGGGTACAGTGGATAATAGTCCTAGCTTTCAAATGTTTTTGTGGCTTCCTGTCCCAAATGCTTAGTCATATGCTGCTCAAGCAAACACAGACCTCTAGAGATCTCTCGGTAACTTTCTTACCTAAAGTCCATTGTCAAAAGGCATTCAGTGACTTAAGTAATTAACCAAAGTCTGAATTACAAATTTAACAATCAATGCACAACATGAAATTCACTTTTGTGAACATGGATGAATTGAAATTCACTTTTGAAGTCTAATGAATGATTGCCAATATTTTTTCCTTCTATTTGTTCAGCTCTCATTGCAATCTCCCTGCTGTCTCAAAACGGCAAGACAACTTTGCCCTAAAAATGGCTGGTAGTGTGATAAACAGATTACTGCTTTCAGTCTAAAAGCTGTAAAGGTGATGTTAAACATTTAGTTTGAACAAATATTTAAGCTTTTTTTAAAAATCAGGCTTGTGCTCTTTTTACCTTCTTTATGATGTATAAAGAAGGTAGGGAGAGGGAGGGAGGGGGCATCTGCTTGATTGTTACCTTAAAGTATCAGGAATACCAACTATGATTTTTCCTGTGTTTAGAGGAGGATGTGTTTATTGAGTGATCTTACACCTAAATTGAAGGCCTTAGGGTGCTAAATTTTAACAGAGATGTCCTTTATCCAAAATGTTAATTGGCCATTGAAGTTAAATAGCTGGTGACAAAACAAATAAATAAAGCGTTTTTGTTAACCTGACTAAAGATTTCTTCTTGTCTTGAATGCTCAAATTTCACTTTCTTGACTGTTGAAATGACATCATTTCACTAGTTTTCCAGCTATTATAGTCTTCTGGGAAGACAGGACTTGAATTTTTAATGTAAAACCAAACAACAACAACTAAAACCCCAAGCAGAACACAAAATCTTTCAGGTCATCTTTATAAACCCAGTTTTGTTGTGTTTTATTTCTTTGCAGGACACCTTTAAGACTTCTCAGCTTTTTAGAGACATATCTTTGCAGTCAACTATCTGAGGTACTGAGCTTACCAATGCCAATACCTTAACCAGTTGGCACAACCATTTTGCATGGACAATGTGGTGACTTTAAGTTAATCGTTTGTGTACAAAGGCAGTTTCCTGGCAAAATAGACATAACTAAGAAATTTTTAAAAACCACTTAAAACTGCCAAACCTGTTTTAATAAAACCAATTCAAACTCTGCTAACCAAGTAAATTATATTGGGGAAAACAAATTTTATGAGCATTTTCGAGCAATTTTACAAGCATTATAACAAAATATTTGTCATCTACTTACTGAACTTGCCAAGTTGTCTGAAGAAGTGGTTGATATTGTCCCTTCAAAAAAGAGACTTTGCTCTTAATCCTAATTTGTTGAAAATTAACCCCTGTGCAGTAGCCAAAGTTCTGTTTTAGTCAAACATTTACAATTTCAGATTTTAATTCAGCTTGATTTGATAGGAGCAATTTTCTGCTTAGGTTCACACTCTGGGCCTCTATACTGAGCTCAGATACGCCCATGTTGAAAATAATGGATTAATCAATGTATTTGAATGGGCCACAATTTAAGTTATTTATACAATAAATTATAGTTCTGTGGATTCAGGCATCTTATTATTTTATTATCATTTTTATTACCATAACGTCTAGAGGCCACAACAGAAGTCAGATCCCCACTGAACGAGGCATTGTACAAACCTATAGTAAGAGACAATCCCTGCCCCAAAGCAGACATGTAAGCATGTAATGTAAGCAGACAAAACAGACAGAGGGTCAGATGAAAAACAGAGACAGGGAGAGATGAAGAGACTTGCCCAAGGTCACATAGCAGATCTGTAGCAGAGCCAATCCTACAAATTGTGTTATGACAGTTACCATACAGCATGACATACTCATCTATGCGAGCACATACTGAAAGTGGAGTGTAGTTTGGCCAGTTTTGGGGGGCTTTAGTCGCTGTAACAGGGAGAGGGTATGTGATTTGTCCAGGTGGAACTGTGGTCTAGTAAATTAGGGATTAGATTAAGCATTAGGAGAGATGCATTTTAATTCTAGTTCTGGCACAGTCTTCCTATATAACCTTGGGCAAGTCAACCAAGTTGGTTTACCCTTATGTAAGATGAGAACATTGATATTTACCTGCCTCACAGTGTGTGCTACTACTTCGTGTAAAGAGCCATGTAAGTGCTAAGTGTTATTAAAGTCAGTGAAGAAGGAACTCATGAATTCTTGGCCCCCAGCTGTGTGGTCAATCCACTAGAGCACATGGTGAGGTTGTCTCTTTTCTCCCACCTGCCTTCAGGTCAAAAACTCATAAATGTGTATTTTAGAGAGTAGCTTTTTAGTTTCACAGATAGAGGGAAACAGTTTGCATGAAAATCTGTAGAAAATTTTCCAATATGTGAAAATTTCACACAAAAGTTGTAATTTAATGAGAGCTACAGTTCTGCTTTCAATTTACATTCATGATGGCCTCCTATTTGCTGGCTGTGCTAAGACAATTTGATCCGTTTTCTTTTAGATTATTTAATTACAAATAGAAACACTACTAACCCTTAGTTTTCTTGTGCAAAGTCCTCATGCTTACGCATTATTTCCCTATAAGATGTAGAGTAGTATGTGTTGGAGATTGTTGCATTTTAAATGTCAACCCAATTTCTCAGTGACTGCTTTGGAGAATAAAATATTAGCAATGTCAGAGTAATACAAAAACATAAAGATAATGGCCCATATGCTCCCTGCTGCCCACATACTGCATGCTGTGGAGTGAAGACAACACAATTAAAAAGCCATGGGGGAGATATGCTAAGGGAAAAAATGGCTGGGCAAAATGCTTCTCTGTCTCCATGTAGCCATCTTTCCTTTTCCTGAAAGGTGGGCAGGCCAGGGTGGTGGAGGAATACTGTGCTTTCTACCAAAACTGCAGCTCTTCCACTGGAAAAGTCAGCAACACTTGAATGCAGCCTGAGGCTTAAAGTCACTTCTCTGATACTAGGGATGCTGTGTATAGTAACCCCCTGTGCACGGATCTACCCCCTTCCATGTAGCAGACAGACTCAGCTGCCCATGCAGCATTGCCCCCTGCCCGCCGCACCCAATGCATTTGGAACGTTCCCTCCAGAGACGTCAATCATGTGACTGCAACAGTCCATCCATGTAAATCAGATTGCAGAAGCAAAGCCTAATTAGACTAATAAAGTTAATTTGGAGACAATGGGGATTGGGGGAAATAATCCAATAAATTAATTAATTAATAAATAATCCAATAATTAATAAATTAGAACCCATGCCTTCAAATCAGTTTTTATTTATTCTTCACTTCATGTTTAGTAGACACTATTTTCATTGTATCTTGGTGCTAATCTCTTCCTCTGTATGACTCTCTCTCTCCACACACACACCCAACTATTGTGCTATTCTAACCACTAGCTAATTATAGGGTATTTTATTTTTTAATTCTTGTCTATTTATTCTAAGCAATAGTCTATACAATGGGTCAGAAAAGGCCATATTTTCAAAAGTTTGTATTCCAGTCATACTTATGCATAAGTGCAGCTGTCCATTTTAATGCACATGAACTTTTGAAATTATGCCCCACAAAATGTTAGGCTTTGGAAAACAAGTCAACAAAACAGTAGCAGAAAAGCTCTGATCTTTGCTAAATAGACATGGATAAAATCTGAAGGAGAGCACCTTATTATGTAATTTTTAAGGGCAACTCTTACTCAAGTGAGGAGTCCTTTCTCACACAAGTAATCCCATAAATTTCCACAGGATTATTTTCATGGAAAATTGCTGCTTAGTGTGAGTAAGACAGCAGACTCAGGCCCTAAATTATAAGGGAATTACAAGCAGTAGTGAGCAAAATAAATAAATCTATAAAAACTAGATAGCAGATACTTGACAATTTCACTTAAAATACTTATTTCCTTATCACAGAAAAACAATCTAGGCAGCAGTTTAAGTAATTTATGGCATGCGCCTACAGTAGTTATGGTTCCATGCCCCCAGTTTAGAGAGCTCTGCTTTTACACTGAGCATGTCATAAACAATCTGCATTTTAGAATCTTAAAACAAATAATTACCCTCTTTTCTGTTTACAAAAATACCCACATTTTCTATTTTAAAGACTAATCCATCTTCAGAAAGACGTCAAATTAATGTATATTCTGGTTTACTTGAACTTAGATTTGACATTCAAATGCCT
Source organism: Mauremys reevesii (assembly GCF_016161935.1). Taxonomy (NCBI): domain Eukaryota; kingdom Metazoa; phylum Chordata; order Testudines; family Geoemydidae; genus Mauremys; species Mauremys reevesii. Next base: position 243,328,391 of record NC_052623.1, on the reverse strand, counting down.
ACGTTTCCAAAGATTCAGATTGCTCATTATACAAGACTTGTTTCCGGTACACTTTGCTTAAACTTAATACTCCCAAACTCATTTTTAATTTGCCCTAATTTGGTCAGCTTGCACAACTGTATTTTCAATGTACCCAAGGGGGTTCTGACTTCATGGAAGGTTCATTTAGATTCTTTTGTTCTATTTTTCTTAAGGCATTGTGAAGATAGAAAAACTACAGTGAAAATAAGGCAACTTGAGGCTATTGTTTGCAGGTGAAGAAGGGCTGCTGTCCTTAACTTTGCTCCATGATTCTGGGAATAGGGAATTCCAGACTTTCTGACCTTTGGATGGAGAAGAACTACATTTTCACAAGCCTCTGCACTTCTTCATTTTGGCCTGAGCAGGGTTCTAGACATACCACAAGCCTATTTTGACTATCATTGACTTGGGAAAACCAGAAACTGCCAAAAATCTTGAGAGAAAACTTGGTCATGACATTTCCTTATCAATTTTTAGATCATAGTGCTATTAAACAAGCATTGAAACTTTTGTGCGTTTGTCTAAACTTGAACCTCCAAATCTTTTGAGGTTCACAGATCACAAATCCATAAAGAAATGTATTTCAAAGGGCATTAGAAGCTCTGTGAGTCCTGGGGGGGGTGGGTTCCTTAGAAATACTTAAAATATACAGATTAGACTGGATTGATTCAAAGAAATTACAGTGCACTCCAAAAAACGCTTTTATTAATAATAATTATTATTTGTTTGGCACTGAACATATGTTTAACACTCTTCAATATACAAAATAAAGACGGCCCCTGTTGTGAAGAATTTCCAATCTCTAGTTTGCAGGATGCATTAAAATAATAAGTTTTGAGGAGAAACTATGCACCCCTTGCTCAAATAACTCTCCTGTTGAAGTCAATGGGAGTTTGTTTGAGTAGAATCATAGGACTGGAAGGGACCTTGAGAGGTCATCTAGTCCAGTCCCCTGCACTCATGGCAGGGCTAAGTATTATCTAGACCATCCCTGATAGGTATTTGTCTAACCTGCTCTTAAAAATCTCCAGTGATGAGTAGGAAATGCAGAATTTGACCCCAAGTATCCATCTTATATTTCAGTCGAGGAAACCTGTCGGTACTAATCTGAAAGCTGGGCAATATTTTATATAGCCATGGGTGAACTTCAGAAGATTCAGGGGTCAATCCTGGCTGCCACTTGGGATATTATATACCTTTCTGGTAGCATATAAAGACCACAAAGGCCTTTCCTCCAGCCCAAGAGCAGTGTAGAGCACACGAGCAGAGCAGAGGCACTCTCCACACAGGGAATGTGCTGGAGTGGAACTGGCAGGGAAAGGGGAAGCATCCGCACTAGAGTTGAGCATTACTGAGATTGTGGGCCATAGGCGGCAGGTATAAGAAGCCAAGGGAAGTTAAGCCTCCCCAAACAGCCAGCCTGCTGCCTTTGGAGCATGCCGCCACTGAAAGAGTGGGCACCCCGGCGAGCTGTGGCCTGGCCCACGCTCTGCCCTGCGGCTCCCATGCATCCTCTTTCCCCAAGGCTTTGCCTCTTCCCATCCCCCCTCCACCCACAGGAGGGTCTCGTGCGAGAGGGTGAAGAAGTGCATGTGAGCGGTGAGTGGCCGGCTAGCTGGCGGTGGGGGGCTAGGGAAGGGGGCAAAGAGGTGCAAGCGATGAAGGGAGGATGGGGGAGGGGGCAAATAGGTGGACAAGTAGTGAGCGGCCGGTGGGGCGGGGGCTGGAGGAGTGGGCGAAGAGGTATAAGTGGCAGCAGCGTGGGCCTTGAGGAGAGACCGGGGGTGGAGTGTGATCAGGGTTTCGGGAGGAGGAGGCTGAGGGGGGATGGGCTTTGGGGCAGGGCCACAGTCCGGGTGCGTACAGCCTCCCCAAATGGAGGAGTCACATGCCACCGGTGTTGTGGGCTGCCCTAGGGTGTAGTGAAGTCCATACGCACGCTGAGTAAGGCAGCTGTAAATTACAGTAGCCTCCATGTCAGCTGCCTGCTGACCTAGAATCCGAGTGACACTCAAGTGGCTTAAAGCCATCCCTCTCTCTGTGCTGCACGTCCTGTGAGGCACAGCACAGAATCCGCCACTCAGAGTTCTGCTTTCATTTGGAGAGGTACCCAAAGTGTGGCTGCATGTCTTTGCCTTTTGGGATGATCTGCAAAACCGGGCTGGGAATCTCACAAAAACAATCTCTGTCAAGTAGTTTCCTATATATATGGCCCCTAATTGGGCTGGAAATAGGTATAGTGAAAACAGTTGTTCTTGTGTTATTGGGGGTCTCTCTCTTCCAGGCCCAGTTAGAGCTAGGAAATACAGAGAGAGGATGAAAAATAATGAGATAGTAGGCAGGTTAACTGAAGTGTTTTCATCTAAAGCAGTGTTGGTTCAGGAAGTTGTCACAATAGGTTGAAACAAGAGCGGGAGATCTCACTGCACTGGGGAACTTTCAAGAACACTGCTTTCCCAAGCCAGGCAGAGGAGCCAAAGCTTCCCTCTGCATTTAGCAGAGGATGAGGAGCTGTGCTCTCCCCTAAACACATGCACACACTCTTACTTTAATCACTGAGTTCAGATTTTGAGTATGAGGTGGCTTAGGGGACAGTCTATTCTTATCTGAAAGACTGCATTGCCTAGTGGTTAGATCATGGATTCAGGAGTTAGTGTGGCTCTGTTTCCAAGTCTGCCACTGACTGGCTGTCTGACTGTAGGCAAGCCACTTAAACTCCCCCTGCCTCAGTTTATCCCTCTGTAAAATGGGAATAATACTAATTCAGCACATTCAGTTCTTCAGATGAAAACTACTCTGACATAAATACAAATGATTATTAACTATTATTTTATTTTAATTATTATCCCTGGTAATTTAGATTGAAGCCAAAGTCTATCAGAACACTACTTAGCGTAATAATTTCCATTATGTATTGTATTATCATTGTTTTCTAAATAAAACAGGTTGATGTCTTCCAGCCATGTGGTAAATTTACTAAGACATTCTGTTACACAAACTTCTATTTTTAAATGTTAGGAAACATAAAATGTTGTGGCTGTCAAAGCAGCTTTCCAAATTAATTGACTTATAGAAAAAAAATGGTGAATACCCAAAGATGCCGTTTTGGGCAGGAATATATTCTGCTGAAGATTCAAAGAAATTTGTTGTGTGTTCCGGTTTGTCAGTTTTCTGCTAACGAGGCATATTATATGGTGAACATCCTTTAACTTTTCATAAAGTAACAAATGTGCTGAAGGTTGACTGGCAGTTCAAAAGCTTTAAAGTCTCTCCTGAGTCTTTCTCTCTGAAAAATGCCATTAGGTATGATTCATCAGTCAATGGTTTATATAAACTGAAAACATTTCACTTTCGTTATCCATCAGGCCCCAGTTTTTTGGCTTGTGATAGCATGCTTTGTGTGCACTGATATCATTATACATCTTGTTAGTCTCCTGGTTAATAGAGAATGTTTAGGTAATATCTTCAAAATTTTAAGTACATTTTTAAATACAGATTTCTTCTCGTATTGATGACTCCTGCCAGGTGTGAAACACCCTCATCTCCCAGTGGGAGCTACGCGGGATTTAGTGCTTTTGAAAATCATGACACCTATTTAAGAGCCTAAATGTGTAGTTTCCTAACTTTAGGTTTCAGTTTTTAAAATATTGGGCAATGTTTATAGGATCTCCAAAAACAGACATTTTTGCTGATAAATGTTGAAGTTACACATTTTCTCTTTTAACACTGGAAATGAAAAGATTGAATTCAGATAGCATAGTGTATCTTAAATCTATCATCATAAAAATATCTGGGCTTTGTGTGTGACAACTTATATCAATGCTCCATTTATATATAATTTATATAGGTGTTCTAAGAACTGGTGAACCAATTGTTATAGATTATTATAGAACCCAACAGGCCAATAAATTGCTTATAATCTTCTGTCACACCTATGGAGATGCTTATAACCATCTATAACACAGGCTTATAAAATCTATTAATCTTTCATTAAGCCTGTGTAAACCATTTACAAATGGAACCTTAATATAAAGTGTAATCCATTTGTGCATTACCTTTCACCTCAAAACATCCCAAAGTTCTTGGCTTTCCCAGCCAAAACCACTGAAATGCTTGAACCAAGGAATTTGAATATGGTAGCTGTTTAACCCGTCTCAGCAACTCAAGACAACAATTTAAGACCCTGATTCAGGAAAGGATTTAAACATATGTTTATTCTAACCCTACTGGGGACAGGACTAAAGCAGGTGCTTAAGACCTGTTGAATTTAATGGCATATAAGCATGTTCTTAAAGTTAAGTGCTTTCTCCAATGCTTTCCTGAATTAGGGCCTATGATAGAAAGAATGCTGAGCTGTATCCAGTTGAATTTGTAGATGGAATGTAGGTAGGCAAACTGAAATTTGTCCAAGACATTGTTCTTGTGAAAAATGTTAGGGAATTTTCTGCAGCCCCTGAGGTTTCCCTGAAAATGTACATAGAAATACTGAAATGAGTGTAATGCTGCACAGAGAGTATTTAAAAACACCATAATAGAGACTCAAACTAAATGTATATCCCAGATTTAAAAAAAGAAAAGAAAAGTAAGAGCATCAAAAATGCCACTATGGCTATCCAGCAGAGTACAAGAGGTGGTTACAGGTAAAAAGGCATCTTTTAAAATTTGGAAGTCAAATCCTACTGAGGAAAATAGAAAGGAGCATAACATCTGGCAAGTCAAGTGTCAAACTGTAATAAGTCAGGCTAAGAAAGAATCTGAAGAACAACTAGCTAACGACACAAAAACTAATAGCAAAAAAAAATGTTATACACATCAGAAGAAGGAAGCCTGCCAAACAGTCAATGGGGCCACTGTATGATCAAGGAATTAAAGGTGCACTCAAGAAAGAAAAGGCCATAACAGAGAAGCTAAATGAATTATTTCCATCATTCTTCACTACAGAGCATATGGGGAGATCACCACACCTAAGCCATTCTTGTAGGTGACAAATCTGAGGATGAGGAGGAACTGTCCCAGATTGAAGTGTCAACAGAGGAGGTTTTTGGAACAAATTGATATATTAAACAGTAATAAATCACCAGGACCAGATGATATCCACCCAAGGGTTCTGAAGAAATTCAGATTTGAAATTGCAGAACTATGCTTAAATCAGCCTTCACACAAGATGACTGGATGGTAGCTAATGTAATGCCAATTTGCTAAAAAGGCTCCAGAGGTGATCCTGACAATTTCAGACCAGTAAGCCTAACTTCAGAACCAGGCAAATTGTTTGAAACTATAGTGAAGAACAAAATTATCAGACACATTGATAAACACATGGCTTTTGTAAAGGGAAATCATGCCTCACCAATCTATTAGAATTCTTAGAGAGAGTCAACAAGCATGTGGACAAGGTTGATGCAGTGGATATAGTGTAGTTGGACTTTCAGAATGCATTTGACAAGGTCCCACACTAAAGGCTGTTAAGCAAACTAAGCAGCCCTGAGATAAGAGGGATGGTCTTCTCCTGGATCAGTAACTGATTAATAGATAAGAAACAAAGGGCAGGAATAAATGGTCAGTTTTCACAATGGAGAGAAGTAAATAGCGGGGTTCCCCCAGGGATCTGTACTGAGACCTGTGCAATTCAACATATTCATAAATGATCTGAAAAAGGCAGTGAACGGTGAGATGGCAAAGTTTGCAGACAATACAAAATTAGTCAAGAAAGTTAAGTCCAGAGCTGACTGTTAAGAGTTGCAGTACAATCTCACAAAACTGGGTGACTGAGCAACAAAATGGCCGATGAAATTCAACGGTAGTAAGTGCAAAGTAATGCACATTCAAAAAACAAATCCCATCTATACATACAAAATGATGGGTTTTAAATTAGCTATTACCACTCAAGAAAGAGCTCTTGGAGTCATCATGGATAGCTCTCTGAAAACATCCACTTAATGTGCAGCAACAGTCAAAAAAGAGGAACCATTAGGAAAGGGATAGATAATAAGACAGAAACTATCATAATGTCACTATATAAAGCCATGGAAGCCCAGACCCTGAATACTGCATATAGTTCTGGTCGCCCCATCTCAAAAAAGAGCTATTAGAATTGGAAAAGGTGCAGAGAAGGGCAACAAAAATGATTAGGGGTATGGAACCATGTCCACATGAGAAGAGAATAAACAGACTGGCACTGTTTATCTTACAAAAGAGACAGCTAAGGGGGGATATGCTAGAGTTTATAAAATCACGAACAGTATGGAGAAAGTGAATAAGGAAGTGTTATTTACATCTTCATGTAACACAAGGATCAGGTGTCACCCAATGAAATTAATAAGCAGCAATTTTAAAAACAAACAAAAGGAAGTACATCTTCACACAATGCACAATCAACCTGTGAAACTCATTGCCAGGGGATGTTGTGAAGTCCAAAAGTATAACTGTGTTCAAAAAAAATAGATGAGTTCATGGAGGATAGGTGCACCAATGGCTATTAGCCAAGATGATCAGGGATGCAACCCTATGATCCAGGCATCCCTAAACTCCAACTGCCAGAAGCTGAGACTGGATGGGGACAAGGGATGGATCACTCAAAAGTGACCTGTCCTGTTCGTTCTCTCTGAAGCATCTGGCACTGACCACTGTCAGAAGATATGATACAGTGCTAGATGGACCATTGGTCTGACCCAGTATGACCATTCTTCTGTTCTGATGACTATTCCACATTGGTTCTGGACTGTGAGATCTGGCAAGATTGCGGCCTGAGGTGGTACGGCTGCTAATGATATGTAAAATAATAGCATTTGTTGTAAATTGCATCGCCATAGCTGTTAGCAGAGATCTGCTGAAATTTTCCAGTTAAATATGCCAATCTTCTAATGAATTTTTAATGACTTGTTAAATTAGAAGGACAATTTCCTGTACTGATTCATGTAACTAGTGCTTTTTGAATTCCTTTCTCATCATCAGGTAGAACAAAAAGGTCAGGTTCTCTCCTCTCACATGCAATAACTTAAGTTTTAAATAACTTTTAAGGCAGCACCATTTCACTTCTCTTTAAAACACAATATGTAATCTACTCTGCACATGCTGACATACCATAGATAAGTTCATTTATGTTTCACGCCATTTGCCAACGTAAATCCACCTACGTAAGCTAGTGCACTGCACTTGCTCCTAGTGGAAAACTATTACCAGCATGACTGATTCTAAGTTCAGCACAACTCTCCTTTTTAAACCGAAGGGAAAATGCCACTATTAATAGCAGAGCTGTCAAGACAGCATCATCTGTAAGACTAAGAGTGTTTTAAGACAAAGCTAGATTGTCACTCTCTATGTAACTGGGGGAGGGGGGAACTGATTGTTGAAAGTGAAACAGTTTAAAAGAAAACTTAGCTAAAACTTAGTTGTGTAAAGTAGGAGTTGATATGGGGCAGTGGAGATTTATTTAAAAAAAGCAAGCCCTTTTTGTTATGTTCTGAATGCTGGATTGCTCCCTGTTTGTTCCCTTTTTATTTGTGTTTCACTTGCCTTGAAATAGACATAGATAGAACTTGGGAGGTTTTCTAGTTTCACTGTAGCATCCTCAAAACAGAGGTATCTCTGCATAAAGCTGGGCGAAATTTTTTAGACAAAAAACTTTTTCTTGCTGAAAAATGCAAATTTGGGTTAACTGAAATATTGCCAAATTGCCCAAACTTGCTAAATTGTTTTGGTAGGAATAAAAAACAAAAAAACGAAACATTCTGAAAAAATTGAAACATTTTGTTTTGACATTTTTTAAATTAAATCATTTTGATTTTTTTCAATTCAAAATGATGTTTTGTTTCAAAATTTACTTCAATTTTATTTTTTAAAAGGTTAAAAACTCAAAAAATGAAATATTTTGTTTCAGGTCAAACTAAATGATTCGTTTCACCCAAACTGATTTTTTCCCTCCAATTTCAATTATATTGCTACACCTGTCACAGCAGTACTACTACTCCTCTCACTACCTTTCCTCCCCTTGCACGCGCATCACAAAAAGCTACAAAAAGACTCTAAGCCTCTTAATACTAATATATAGCACACTTAGAAGCCCATCCTGTCACCTCCTCAGTGGATACTGAGAGCTGCTGGTAGTGGAACTGATGTGAAGGCTGAGCAGGATTTGGAGGGCTGTAGAAGGGGTGCACTCAAGCTGGGCAGGGAACACTAAACTCATTTCACAGAGGATTTCAAAATTTGGTTCATTACAATTTAGAACAAACCCCAGAAATTTCAAAATGTTCCATGTAACAGAATTACAGTTCTCTGCCCAGCTCCACTGAAGCTCCAGCTCCAGGGCAGTTTGCATTGTGGGCTGGCCTACAGCCTGGGGGCCCAGACTGCTAAGGAGCTGGGAGCCAGGGCTTCCAGGTTCCTAACTCCCCGCCAGCCTGCCAGTTGTCCTGCTGAGGACCCAGGCTGGCAACCTGGCAGGAACCATGCAGGTTTCTGATGAAAACTTCTGTCTAAATCAAACCATCTCAGAGAAACATTTGGGACAAATCAGCAAATTTTTATGAGAAAAGGTTTTGTTACAATGTTTCCGAACAGCTCAGTTGTGCATGGAGCTCAGCCCTACAGCAGCTCACTGCATATCAGCATGTTGTAGGCAAGTGAGGATCTAGTTTGGGGTAAGAGGTGTCTATTCCACAGCCTTCTCTCTGCTATCCTGCACATCTGCCCTAGTCCCTGACCAGCTATTCAGGCTGGATGCTAGACTCACAGTTTGGGCTAAAATTTTGAAAAGTTTCTAAGTGGTTTAGGAGCCTGTTTTCAAAAGTGACTTAGGAACTTAAATCTCATTGAAGGAAAATGGGATTTAGGCTACTAAAGGTCAGATTTTCAAAGATATTTAGGTGCTGAAAGATGCAAGTAGGTTTCTAGTGGGATTTTCAAAAGCACCCAACCAGGTTATACCTAATTTGTATAGGTACTTTTGTAAATTCCACTTAGTGCCTATCTGCATCTTTAGCCACCTAAATACCTTTAACAATCTGGCCTTAAGTGCCTAAATCATTTTTGAAAATGGGTCATAGGTTGCTAAGCATTTAGGCACTTTTGGAATTTTTACCTGAAGTCTATAACTTGCATCAGATATGTTTTGAGTAAAAGCAATAGTTTTGTCCCTGAGTTCTAAGTGTTATTCTCTCAAATGTTTGGCAAAGTTTTAAACTGCTTGCCAAGAGACACTTATGGCAACATTGCTGAAAGCTGAATATCTTGTTATAGATGAATTCTTATAGGCAATGCTATAGGTGGCAAACATAGTAGTAAGCAATAGGGTAATGTGTGGTAGCAAAGGTGGTAATTAGCATGGTATTGCTGATTTATTGTATATCACTATTATTGTTCACTTCTTCCCTAGAACTTTTCTCACTGTCAGAGGTTTATTGTTATGAACACTTCTAAGTGACCTTGAAGGCATAACAGTCCTAGACAAAGATGCTCTTGTGAGATTGGTTACAAAAGGGATTGGAAAGGTCATCTGTTCCTGATCAAGAAAATGCAACACCTAGACATGCTTTTCCTTCTGGTATACAATCATTATCAATATAGACCTCATCATCAGGACCAGCTCCAGGGGTTTTGCCGCCCCAAGCAGCCAAAAAAAAAAAAAAAAAAAAAGCCATGATCGCAATCTGCGGCAATTCAGCGGGAGGTCCTTCGCTCCGAGCGGGAGTGAGGGACCCTCCGCTGAATTGCCGCCGAATACCTGAAAGTGCCGCCCCGCTCCGGAGTTGCCGCCCCAAGCACCTGCTTGATAAGCTGGTGCCTGAAGCCAGCCCTGCTCATCATGAGTAGGCACATGCTGTAACAAGTATCACTGGCAGTATAATGACGTAGGCAGGACTTACGTCACTTCCTACACTTAACTATTACAAAAAAATCCAGATCCAAAAGAGAGTAGTGTTGGATTTGGTATCCCAATAAACTTGAAGACCACTCAGGTTTAAATGCAAACAAGAACAAACTTTATTCCAGGGGTCTTACTGGCACCCCCTCTAGGTTTCTCTTCCTCTTGACCCCCACTGGGGCCCCTCCTCTTTCTCCTCCTAGCCCCACTTAAAGGAGCCTCAAGCAGCCAAAAAAAAAAAAAGCATAAGCAGCCATTCCCAAATACCACAGTGGATGCTAGCCTTTTGGAGAATAAGCCAAGGAATCATTGTTTTATGAACTATAGGTTGTGGGGTTACATCATCCCTATGCTGCCTTGGTGGAAAGTTACAGCAGCAGGACAACAAGAACAGAGGGATGAGATAAAGTTGTTATGAGAAGTAAAGGACTGCCAGAGCAGAGGGGCAAATGCCCTGGGCTAAATTGGAATCAGATGCATGGCATGGGAAAAAAAGCACCAGTAAGCAAAGCCATGCATGTGTGTAGTGTGTGTGTGAGAAAATCACCAGCAATGTAATGTTGGTGTGTGTGGTGTTTGTGATGTTTGCTAATATGGATAATATAATAATATGGTAAAAATAATAAAAATAAATGCTTGCAATCATATTGGTTGTTGGTTGTTTCCGCATGCACATGCAACGCAACAATAGGTAGCAATGGCATTCGGACCTAGAATTCATTAGTCATTGTACTGTCAATTTTGACTTTAACAGGTGCAACTGTAGGTTTTATTTCCCTTGTTTGGGCTTTTATAGATTAAGAAACCCATACAGCACCAGTGCTGCTGATCTCATCCTCATAAGAATAATCAGCATCAGCACCCTCTTGTACATTATCATGTTTCTTATTTCTAGAATTTCCTTCTGTGGCAGCAACAACCATTCTTCCTTCTACAACATGAGTGAAGAAGCTTAGTGTGTCATATCAGTTTGTACCCAGGTTTTCCTAACCATCCAAACTACCTGATTTTTTCTTCCCCCCTCTTCAATCAAGTTACAGGTCTTTTCATGGGGAAAAATTATTGTTTTTGCTCCCACTCCGATTATCACACCTGCTGCTACTATTACCAACAGCTAGGGTGACCAAACAGCAAATGTGAAAAATCGGGATGAGGGTGGGAGGTAATAGGAACCTATATAAGAAAAAGACCCCAAAATCGGGACTGTCCCTATAAAATTGGGATATCTGGTCACCCTACCAACAGCTGCTTATTAAACTGATTTGGCCTCAGTTTGGAGTCCGCAGGAGGCACAGCTGAATGTGCATCACCACTGAAGTGCAGGGCCGCCCGGGGGGAAGGGGGGGCAATTTGCCCCAGGCCCAGCAGGCCCCCCCCCCCAAGAGTTTTCGGGGGGGGGGGGGGGGGGTCCTTCCCTCCTGGGGGGCGGGAAAGGCCCCGGGAGCCCTCGGGGCCCCGGCCCCGCTGCTCGCTCGCGGGCAGGGTCCTTCCTCTCAGAGAGATCCCCGACCCCCGCCGCCGCCGCCACGACGCCGCGGTGGAGCGCAGCTGCTCAGTGCGCGGGCGGTCGCGGGGGGCATTCCATTTTCCCATTCCGCCGGGGCCCGCCAAAAGTGCCCCACCTGCGGTGGGTGCCGGTGCGTCCGGTGGGTCCCCGCGGCGGGACTCCCTCCCGCCCCCCCCCGCCGGCGCGCGGGGCCCCCCCCCCCCCCCCAGGAATCCCCCCCAGGCTGAAGTGATCCATGCTAAGTGAGGACAACATACCAAAATTCTGATTGCAAAAGCATGTTTGAGAGACGATACCCATAAAATCATTTATGATGCAAATGCAGTTGGTGCCCTTTATAAATTAGCACCTCTATAACTTGACATTAGCTGTGTAACCCACCACAGTTACTATTAACAGAACATAACAGGTGGCCCAGCACATACATTGTTTGTGTTACAGAGGCACAGAAAAAAATACAGTCACACATACATACACCCCCACAAATAATGGGGGCACAAATTTTGGTGCCCTTTTAATAGAGCAAATATGTAATATGAGAGCATCAGTGTATAGTACAGAATGCTCAGTCAGTGCAACAGCAGATACAGGGTTTGTCTTAGGAACACAGAGGAACTTTCCTCAAGGCAATGATGGCCCAAGAGTAACTGAGCAAAAGTGTAATTTGCTGGAAGGAGCAAGATTATGCATCACCATATGTCCATATTTTCCCAGACATGTCCGGCTTTTTGGTTCTTAAATCGCTGTCCAGGACGAATTTTTAAATATCTAAAAACATCCGGGATTTTGCCAGTATTATTTTCCCCCATAGACGAGTTGATCATTTGAGAAAGAGAGTGAATGTTGATCACCCGAGAGAATGCCCGCTTTTCCCCCTTAGCTCCCAGCGCTTGCGCCATGAAACAGCAGTTTTGTGCAGCTGGGAGGCAGGGTGGAGGAAGGGGAATGCAGCGCGCTCAGGGGAGGAGGTGGGGCCGGGGCAGGGATTTGGGGAAGGGATCCAATGGCACTGGGAGGGGGCAGAGTTGGGGCGGGGACTTTGGGAAAGGGCTTGGAATGGGGGGGCAGGGAAGGGGTGGAGTTGGGGCAGGGACTTTGGAGAAGGGCTTGGAATGGGGGCAGGGAAGGAGAATGTCCTCTTTTTTCAATGTTCAAATATGGTAACCCTAGCAGTACCTGAATCACAGACATCTATCAGAATCACAGACTTCTATGGGAACTGTTAGCATTGTTTAGGCAAATGTGTCACTTAGCAGCTGTTAAAATACAGTCAGGAGAGTGGGAAACTACCACCAGTCACATGCTGAGACTGGCATAAGGAAAGCGCTGGTTGAACAAAAGCAGGGAACCAATCTCAAACTGGAGAGAAACTGAGGCTATAGAACTAGGTGAGAGGGATGGAGAGCTGGAGCCAGCCACAGCCTACGGACAACAGCATGTTTGAGAAAGGACTGAACACCTTTAATCCTGTTTAACCCAAACTTGGGTATGATGCTTGCTCAGCATCCCTGCAACTCATAGCACTTACTTAACACTGGGACTGGCACCTAACACTTTTAGGATCCTTTGAAAACCTCAGCCAAGGTGTCTAGATTTGAATTTAGGTGCACAATTATAGGCCCACAAGTTTGAAAATACTGGCTTAAGTGCTAATATAAGCTCCTCTTATAATATATTCAGCTGCTTGTAAATTTGCCATATACTTGTAGACCTGGCTTCACATGAGTAATTTGACATAGGTGAGGCCTCATTTCTTGGGAGACAGGGATAGGGAGGTAAATGAAACTGCAGGCTGGAAACAGAATGTCTGTACCAGCTAAGATAAAGGGGAACACCCAACAAACCATTAACAACGGACAAGATACCAATGGACAAAAGCCCTGGAAAGCAAGATGAGGTAAAAAGTAGGCCATACATGGACAGTGCATGCTGAACAGGGACTGGTTCCTACAAAGTAACTAAGCCTATCCCAAACCATGTGATGCAATGCATAGTAAATGCAATGTAATGTGTAAATGTACATAAAGGAAAAGGTTTGCTGTGTAACTTTGGACATGTGATACACCCCTGTGCCCTCCCCCTACGCTTGAGTCTAATCAACTCAGCCTAGGTTTGCTGTATGCCAACTAAAGAAACTCGAGAAACAAAACTAAGGTCAAACTGAGTTCTTGGGGATCTAAGAGGAAGAGGTCTCACAGGAACCCTAGTAATATTAACTATTCAGTATGAAATTTGCCATGCTTGATCTCTGCGTTAGGCTGATTTAGGGGGAGGTTGGTGAGAGGAAGGAATTTCAGCATGAATAGTGCAATTATTTCTGGGACCAAAGTTGAGGGAAATGGCAGTGTTGTCAATGATAACAATATATTCCAACTGTTCTTTGCTAGAACCACTCTGGTTTGTGGTGGGATCTTGAAACTTGGTTCAAGGATAGCCCTGGAGTCAAAGAGGTGCCTTTTGCTGTCACTTTGAAAATCTACCTTGGTTTGGTCAAGTTATAAGATGTGAAAATTGGCACATACATGCTCAGAAGAACTTCTGTAAGCACCCATTCCTTAATTTTCTGAACATTGCATCTGTGCTGCAAATGCACTGTAAATCTTATTGAGCTGCCCTGGCCTGCCCCGCCAAAATATTGGTTGGCCTAAAAGAATATACACTGGGCTTGGGACACCAGGAGATCCAGTTTCACCTCTTTCACTCACTGGTTTTTATATTTTTGCTTATTTCACAATCCTTGACATTGTCCAAAGCCTCATATCCCTGTGCTATGGGCAGGCAAGTATCATTCTTTCTCCCCTCCCTGCAAGGTAACAAAGATTGCACAAGGTCACTTCCAAAAGGGCTGGGAACAGAACATAGGACAAACATTTTTGAAAACCAGTGTGCTAACTCCACATTTTGGCACCTAAATAAGTGTCCTAATTTTTCAAAAGTGCTAAGAACCCGGCAGCTACCATTTAGTTCAGGATTTAGATGCCTAACTTAAAGCACACATTTTTGAAAATTTGGTCTAGTTCTTTAGTATGGCAGACCCATCTGCACCCACTTCAACTGCTGCTTTTTCAGAATGCCAAATCTATCTTCTTGGCTATGCCACCTGTTATGACCATTCTAAGGACTAGACCACAATCCCCCTGCCCCAAAGCCAGAAATATAACCCAGGAATACTAATTCCCAATATTCTAGTGCTGTCTCACAAATAACGTAGTTGTGTACCCACTGGCAAAGTGTGTGTCCCACTCTAGTGACAATTTTTTATACAGGATAACAGTCTACTGCTGCTAATAGTTATTCCTTTAGCTCATGTAGTGGTGGTCTGTGCTATAGATCTGACAGTATCAGATCAAACCTGTGCTGACAACTGATGTGAAAGGGCTTTTTGATTATACATTTCTAGGTTTTCAGTTTTCTTTTTTTAAAACTTAGTAAAATTTATACAAAGACAAAAAACTACATTAAAAGAATGTTACAGTTGCAAAGTCAAGCACTCAGAAGTTAGGAAAGGTTGCCAATTAGAAATAAGTGTGCACAGGCAACCTTAACTCTGCCCCTTGTCCATATGCATTATAATAGTCTTCAGTTACATGATCACATGCTACTTTTTCCACAGGATCTCTGGCTCAGTGCTCAGCATAGATGGCAAATAAGCTAAGGTTATATAACCGATGCTGCTGTTGCCTCTAGCTACCTTGCCTTATCCACTAGAGAAACTGGAAAGTGTGTAATAAATGAAGCAGGGGGCTGCAACAAGCAAGCACAGACTTGTGAGTAAGGCACTGGGCTTGGATACAGGGGGAAATGGGCAATATCTTGGATTCTGCCACAGACTCCCTGTGTTAGACAAAACACTTAAACCAGAATTTCCAGATGTGACTAGTAACAGTGTGATTCTCATTTTGTGTGTGCAAAACTTGAGCTACCTCAGGCCTGATTTTTCACAACTGCTGGGCACTCACAAGTCTATTGAATGCCAGTGGGAGTTGCCACCTCTGAAGGATCAGCCCCTAAGCATCTCAAGTTAGATGCCAATTATTGAGGCACTTCAGTTCGGACACTTAGGGTACGTCTACACTACGGGACTATTCCGAATTTGCATAAACCGGTTTTGTAAAACAGATTTTATAAAATACACTAAACACATTAAATCGGTGGTGCCACGGTCCGAGGCTAGCGTCGATTTCTATCCCATAGTTGCATTTCCGGGTTGAGATCCCAGTGCCTGATGGGGCAAAAATCAGTGGTTCTGGGTACAGCCTCACCCCTCCCCTCCCCTGACAGCGGCAGACAACCGTGAACCGTGCAGACGCCATAGCACAGCAAGCATGGACCCTGCTCAGCTCCATACCGCAATCGTGGATGCAGTATATGCTGAACCAGGACCTTCGACCCGAGGAGTAAGAGGCGGATGCGATGACAGTGATGAGGACGTGGACACAGAATTATCTCAAACATCCTGATGGTAATGGGGCAGATTCTATCCATTGAACGCCGATTTTGGGCCCGGAAACAAGCACTGACTGGTGGGACCGCATTGTGTTGCAGGTGTGGGACGATTCCCAGTGGCTGCGAAACTTTGGCACTTTCATGGAACTTTGTGACTTGCTTGCCCCTGCCCTGAAACGCCATAATACCAAGATGAGAGCAGCCCTCACAGTAGAGAAGCGAGTGGCGATAGCCCTGTGGAAGCTTGCAACACCAGACAGCTACCGGTCAGTCGGGAATCAATTTGGAGTTGGAAAATCTACTGTGGGGCTGCTGTGATGCAAGTAGCCAAAGCAATCACTAAGCTGCTGCTACGAAGGTTGTGACTGCAGGCCATAGTGGATGGCTTTGCTGCAATGGGATTCCCTAACTGTGATGGAACCCATATCCCTATCTTGGCACCGCAGCACCAGGGCACCCACGTAAACCGGAAGGGGTACTTTTCAATGGTGCTGCAAGCACTGGTGGATCTTCACAAACATCCACGTGGGATGGCCAGGAGGGTTCATGATGCACTCTGTTTAAACGGCTGCAGCAAGGGACTTACTTCCCAGACCAGAAAATAACAGTTGGGGATGTTGAAATGCCTGTCGTTATCCTGGGGACCCAGCCTACCCCTTGATGCCATGGCTCATGAAGCCATACACAGGCAGCCTGGACAGTGGTCAGGATCTGTTCAATTACAGGCTGAGCAAGTGCAGAATGGTGGTGGAATGTGCATTTGGCAGACCTCAGCCAAACCAATGTCCCCTATGTTATTGCTGCTTGCTGTATTCTCCACAATCTCTGTGAGAGTAAGGGAGACCTTTATGGCGGGTGGGAGGCTGAGGCAAATCACCTGGCCGCTGATTGCCAGACACCAGGGAGATTAGAAGAGCACACCAATCAGAGAAGCTTTGAAAACGAGCTTCATCAATGGCCAGGGTACAGTGTGACTGCTGTGTTTGTTGATGAACACCCAACCCCTTGATTGACTCAGTCCCTGTAAGCAACTGTACAGCTTACTTATGCAAATAAAGTCACTCTCATTTAAAAGCATTAATTCTTTATTTTTCATTATAAAAGAGGGAGAGAAGTAAGGGTGTGCTTTGGGAGGAGGAAAGGAGGGATGGAGAAGGCCATTAAAAAAATTCAGAGTAACGGCATCCTTCCGGTAGGGCTGTCCACGGGGTGGAGTTGGGTGAGGAGGCTAAGGAACATGGTGAGGGGTGGTTATACAGGGGCTGCAGCGGCACTCTGTGATCCTGCTGCCGTTCCTGAAGCTCCACAAGCATGTCAGTTTGATCACGCAGCAGCCCCAGAGTTGCATCCCGCCACCGCTGATCTTCCTGCCGCCACCGCTGATTTTCCTGCCGGTCTTCCTGCCGCCACCTCTCATCTCGGTTGTCCCTCCTGTCCTCACGTTCATCCCTCCTGTCCTCACGTTCACTGGCCTCTTTCCTGTAATTTGAAACCACGTCCTTCCACTCATTCAGATGAGCTCTTTCATTGCGTGTAACTTCCATAATATCTGAGAACATCTCATCTCGCGTCTTCTTTTCCTCCGCCTTATCTGTGCTAGCCTTTGGGATGGAGGAGGGAAGCTGCATGAGGGAGATAAATATTTAGAAAGATACATTTTACAGAACAATGGTTATACTCTTTCACAGTGAAAAGCACTATTCACCTTACATAGCACATGTGATTTCCTACAAAGTCGCATTTTTCATCTTAATAGTGACTGCTTGCATCTCTGGGGTTACAGATCTCACAGACACCGGTCCAGGCATCAGGATTCAGCTTGCATGCGGCCATGGTAAGCCACTGTCTCAGTGATTTACCCTCCCCAACGCATGGCTAATACCACGCTAGCTCCTGCTAATCAACAACCTTCCTCCCCACCCACTGCTTGTCCGGTAGCTTGTGACCAAACAGAAAAGATCATCGGCATTTCACGTGCAGGAAAGTGTTTTTTTTAAGCTGCTGCATTCCACGAACCCAGTAGAAAAATGGCCACCCCCCTTACTTAAATTCCTGATTTTTAACCAGGTTATCCTGAACGATATCACTTTGCTGAGGATAACAGAACAAGATAAAGAGCGGATGCTTCTTGAATGCCAGCAGTCCCGGGACCATACGCTGCGATGCTTTGCCACGCAATGATACCTGATTACTTGCTACATGCATGGCATGGTAAAGTGTCCTACCACGGTGGGCAGAACAAGGATGCCTTGCCCAGAAACCTTCTGCAAAGGCTTCTGGAGTACCTACAGGAGCGCTTCATCGAGATGTCCCTGGAGGATTTCCTCTCAATCCCGGACATGTTAACAAACTTTTCTAAGTAACTATACTGCATCCCAAGTCCTCAGGGCAAATCAATCATTAAAAAAGGCTTGCTTAAAAAACACTGTTTGCTATTTGCAAAGGTACACTCACCAGAGCTCCCTTCCAGGGCGTCATTCTCTGCAATAGTTGCTTGCGAGGGCTGGGAGCAGGGTAATTCCGTCAGGGTGATAAAAGCTCCTGGCTGCTGGGGGTCACGGAGTGCTGTGTGCTCTCGAGGTCTTCCTCTTCTTCTTCCTCTTCATCTTCCCCGTCTGCATAATCCTCAGACATGGCAGAGATTACAACCCCCACCTCGGAATCCACAGTCAGGGGTGGGGTACTTGTGCGCCAGCCCCTAAAATTGCATGCAGCTCAGCATAGAAGCGGCATGTTTTTCGACCTGCCCGGACCTTCCGTTTGCTTCTTTGGTTTTCTGGTAGGCTTGTCTGAGCTCCTTAACTTTCACTCTGCACTGCACGGAGTCCCTGCTGTGGCCTTTAGCAGTCATAGCCTTAGAAATTCTTTCAAATACTTTTTCATTTCGTCTTTTGGAACGCTGTTCTGTTAGCACTGAATCATCTCCCCATATAGCGATCAGAGCCATTACCTCCCGAGCGGTCCATGCTGGGGCTCTTTTCGATTCTCAGGAGACTGCATTGTTAACTGTGCTGATGAGCTGTGCGTGGTCACCTGTGATGATGAGCTCTCCACGCTGTCGAAGCAGGAAATGAATTTCAAAAGTTCCCGGGGCTTTTCCTGTCTACCTGGCCAGTGCATCCGAGTTGAGAATGCTGTCCAGAGCGGTCAGTGGTGCACTGTCACACTAACCCTATTCCGATATGTTAATACCGTTATTAGCGCTACTCCTCTCGTCGGGCAGGAGTACAGAAACCGATTTAAAGAGCCATTAAAATCGATATAAGGTGCCTCTAGTGTGAAACCGATTTAAACGCCTAGTGTAGACCAGGCCTGACATACATTTTGGCCTTAATATCTCTGTGCTACAGTTCCCCATCTGAAAAGTGGGCTAATAATCCATTAACATTTGTAAGGCATTCACATGCAGCAGTGATGATCACAATAGAAAATTCCATGAGGAAATAAAATAGTTTGGAAGACTTGCATTACATATATTACATAGGCGCATAATGAATGATAAGGATAAAAAGAAATATTAAATTGTTGCTTCATTCACTGAGAACCACTCAGTACCCTGAATGGACAGAGAACCTGTATGAAAAATGTGATTAAAGGCTGTGGGTAAAGTTTTCAGAAGTGTTTAAGGATATGTCTACACCGCAGTTAGACCCTCCCGTCTTGCAGGGCTCCAGAGCCCGGCTGCAGCCTGAGCCCAAATATCTACACCACAGTTAAACAGTCCCCTAGCCCAGTCGTTCTCAAAGCCGGTCCACCGCTTGTTTAAGGTAAGCACCTAAACAAGTGCAGGCCGGGCTGGTTTATTTACCTGCCACATCTGCATGTTTGGCCAATCGCGGCTCCCATTGGCTGCGGTTCACCGCTCCAGGCCAATGGGGGCTGCAGGAAGGGCGGCCAACACATCCCCACGCCGCTTCCCACAGCCCCCAGTGGCCTGGAGTGGCGGACCGTGGCCAGTGGGAACCGTAATCAGCTGAACCTGCAGACGCGGCAGGTAAACAAAGCGGCCCGGCCCGCCAGGGTGCTTACCCTAAACAAGCGGCGGACCGGCTTTGAGAACCACTGCCCTAGCCCACACCCCGCAAGCCCTAGTCAGCTAGCATGAGCTAGTTGTGGGTTTTTAATTGCAGTGTAGATGTATCCACAGTGATTTAGGAGCTAAGTCCTCTTTTCAAAACAGATGTTCATAAGCTTAGGGGCTCAGATTTATGGTGTCTTTTGGTGGGGGGAGAGTGCCTAAAGATGCACATGGGCACTTAGAAGGATTTTTTAAAGTACCTAAATAGATTAGGCTACTAAATCCCATTGATTTAAATGTGAGTTAGGGGCTTTACCTGTTTAGCCACTTTTGAAAATCCCAATAGGTGCCTATGTGCATTTTTATGCACCTAAATACCTTTGTAAATCGGGCTGCATGTCACTTTTGAAAACAGGACTTTGTCTCCTACCCACGTAGGTGCTTCTGAAAATTTTACTCTGTAGCATAATGCATAGTCACAAGGAGGCAGAAAGAAGATTGCACGGGCAACATCTATTCTGTAATTTCTTAACTTTTATATGCCTGACTTTACATCCTTAACAACATTAATTTATTTTAGTTTTCTTGTATAAAATATTCTATATCTAGAGAGAGAAAATACTAGCAACAGGAAAACTTATACTCAACTGAAAGTGTTATCCGACTTATTCTCTGGATGTTCAAGCTATTCCTACTGGTCTCTACCATTTTTTCTCTTTTCCATGATTTCCAGTACTTCTGTCTATTTTGTGTTTCATTTACTTTTGATCTGGTGTTTCATTTTGCTTCCTTTATAATTTTTTTCTTACCTTATTTAGCCCTTGAAAACGCCCCCAGGAAATATGACCTCAGCATCTTATTAGAACTGTAAAATTGTGGCTTTAGTTATGTGCTAATATTACAGTAGTTTCATGAGGGCATCCTGCATAGGCTAGGTTAATGTTTACTGATGTGTTAATATAATAATGACCCATCTACCTCTTCTCATCTCTGGGGCACTTTCTATCTATAGGGATGGAAATGAATGACAGTCTCTCTCTGTGCTGCCTGATGTCAGAGCTGAGAAAGGTGTGAAGGGTATATAAGAGCTGTATTACTTGCCAGCAAGGAGGGACGAAAAAAGGGATACTGCAGAGTCAGATGCAAGTGTGGAATTGTTGCATGTATCCTTCCTGCTAATACAGACGTGTGTTGAACTTCTTCAGTTAGTTCCTTGACCACTACAAGGTAAATGATTTATCCTTTCTGTTATTTCAGATATAAAGCCACACACACTTTAAGGGGGGCACAATCTGCCTCATTACTAAGGAACAGTGTTATTCAAAGAAAGGCTAAAAGAAAGATCTCGGTACAATCTGTAACTGAAACCACAATCTGAAATTTAGAAACTGTTGGGAAAAGAAAGCAAGGGAGATGGGAAGAGGATTTAATCCACTAGATGCCAAAATTTACTAGAGAGCCATCTGAATTTATCCTTGTTGTGTCACTAAAGTTTGATCATGCTGCTGCTCTAATTTAATGGCAGAGATTAACTATTGCCTGTTTAGAACAGCACTGAGGTCGGATCTCTTGTATGTCGAACAGTACTTAGGATTTTAGTTTTGAATTATTCTTTTCAGAAACTTAGGAAGGAAAGATGTGCAACCTAAAGCTGCCAGTTATCTTCATTGTGCTCTCTGTTGCTTTAAGCTACTTGGAGGCTACACCTATGGAAAGGTAAGTAATGAAAAATATTATTCATTTTTAATGAGAAATCAGATGTTTCAGACTGTTGCATTATTCACTTTGGCCATCAAACAATATGAGCGAAGTAGGGCTATTAAATTTCACTGTGTATTTTGTTATTGTTTAAAGACTATTCTCTGTGGCTGATGATCTATCTGATGGGACTTCCAACAGACAAGGATGGCTATTACCAGTCCTGTCAAGGACTACACCCTGGGGACTTAACGGGGCATTGCCACAACCGGCTGCAACAAAGCCTAAAAGGTATCAATTGTCTTCTGCAGTCTTCTATTCAAACCAGATAGAATTAAATTAAGAAGCATAATTTGTGCCGGCATTTTTTTTTTCTGTTAGATCCCTTCAATTCTATTCAAATTCTCTCAAAGAGTGCTTAAAATATCCTTTATGGTAGAAATGTGGCCATTCTGTAAAGCAAAGTATTTCAAGTTAAAAAGTGAAATATAGTTGGAAAGACAATCAGTTTTACCAGATCTGTTATGGAAATCTGAAAAGCTTTCAAAATGTGTTCTCTGAATTTTCAGCACACAATTTTTAGGTTATGTTGTGAAAGGAGGTTTACTCTGAAAGGGATCTGCTATTTAAATGTTAATTTTTCATGCCTCAGTGATGGGGGACATATGACATTTCTTTCCATGTAAAACAGAATTCCTTTTGGAGTGAATTTAATTATTTTAAAATATTACTTTCTTCAGTAGGTGAATGATTGCTCATTTTTTAGATAAACAGCAATTTCAGCATAGCAAGAATCAACAGAAACAGTTTGTCATGCTAGAGTTTCACTAGTTTGTAGTACATTTTACAAATGCATAAATGTAATTTTCAGTAGACTCTTGATGTATACATATAGCAATTTTAAACGAATTTGGAGTTTATCCTAAGTGATAAACAGGATTGAATAACACTAGGAAAATTAGCTATATTATCTGGTCTGTCTGCTTACTGCATCTTTACGTGATTGTCCTTCACCAGACATTAAACACATCTCTTTTTATAGTTACCTCTGATCACAGTATCTCTTTCAACCTAAAGAATGATTATTACAAACCAAAATGATTATCCTCCAATATAATATGGATAGTGAACACACAATCCCAGAATTCTTATAGCTAGTCCTCTTTATTTTAAACAGTTACAATCAAACGTTTCTTTACAAGATATTTTCTTCAAGTGTGGGGTCTGATACCCTACTCATCAATGTCCTCGTCCAACAGCCCTCTTCAAAGTAAGCAGCCCCCACTGAAACCAATGGTATGGCCCATTTGCAGCCATGATGAGTTTTTGTGTCATTTTGTTCAACTGTGTTACAATGTTAGGTACTGATAAAATATATAATAACTTGCTGGATCAGTTTCATAATGTTAACTTTTGTAAAAATATAGGTCTAGAGTTTTAGGGTCTGGGCCTACACCATTTAAGAGAATGGGTGCTTTGTCTTCACGAACAGATTAGCAATTTCATGAGAATAAATTATTGATTTGTCCTTCAGGGTGAAAGTACTTAGCAAATTTCCCATCCGTGATATATTGTTTGCTGGCTGTGTGATAGTATTTTATGTCTTTTCTACTAGGCTTTAAGAGTCTGATCAAGTTCCCCTTAGAGTCAATAGAAAGACTCCCACTGACTTCCAGGAAAGTTGGATCAGACCCTAAATCACTATTTAACTGAAATATGACATGTTTAAAATATGAATCACTTATAAACTATTACCCATTTGCTAATCAGCAGCTGTTATAGCTCAGACATTTAGCACACAGTTTCTATTTCACCTGGGCTCTGAGATTCAAAATCACACTGCTGAAACATAATGTGACAGACCTAGTCAATTAATGGGAAAATTATTAATCAGGAATTAGTCAGAGTAACATTGCCAAAATTCATATTGTTTGCACTAAATTATTTGACCTATTCATCAACAAAATGTAATTTATTTCATGTCGCATCAGCATATAGATTGCTTTGAAGAAGTAAAGGGAAATCCTTTGGAACAGATGGTCCTTATTTCAGGAACTATTGTCAACAGCAGAGGTGTCTGTTTAAGGGCATGGCTTAATGGTCTAAGAAGGAAGTTTGAAATCCCTGAGCTCCCCAGAACCAAAAGATTCGAACTCAACTCTTCTTCTTTGTGAAATGAGGCCCCTGCAGCTTACTGTGTTAAACCTGAGGTTTTCTTTGCACACAGATGTTTCAATGACACATTTTTGTAAGAAAGGTAGGGCCCTGTCCAAAAGCGACTCTCCCCCACCATGCTGCTATGCTCCAACAGAAGTGGCTGGTTTTCAGTAGTGAAGAATTACTGTTTGTACAGAGCCAAAGCTTGAGTGGTACAGAAGCCAATGGAAGATTCAGATGCTGAGCACCTCTCAGGATCTGGCCCACAGCCCTAGTCTCAATCCTGCTGCCTTTTAAATTAATTGAAGGTTTGCCATTGACTTTAATGGGACCAGTATGGGGCCCTCTGAGATTAAGGGAACTGAATAAATGTAAGTGATTATTATAATGCTAATCATTCTCATGATATCAGCAAGTTCTCTAAATAGTCATAAAAGTTAATCTTGGAGCTAAATCATTGTTGTCACTTAGTGACTTAACTATACTATTATTACAGCTATTCTAGGTGCCAGAAGCTACTGTGCTGAATATCAATAAAAATGACATATGAATCTTGAGGTTTTTGAATTTAACCTACACCTATCATTAAAATAGATAATAGCATACAATGTGGTTTTTTTTCAGGCACAAAGTAGGAGGCAGGAATATTGTACTGTTCATATATTTGTGCTCACATTAAAAGAACTCCTACATTATCAGTTAAAATGCATTTTAGAGGTGGCATATTTGATTGCTCATCATTAGACTTCACCATGGCTCTGTTTGTTTTATGTTACCAGTCACCGCTTGGAGAAACGGAAATGCAACACTGCTACATGTGTGACGCAACGTTTGGCTGACTTTTTAGTTCGATCCAGCAACAACATCGGAGCAATTTATTCACCTACCGATGTGGGATCCAATACATATGGCAAGAGGGACCGAGTTGGGCTTTTAAACAGAGAACCCCTAAATTATCTACAGCTTTAGTGTGTTGAAATGATTACTGCTGCACTCCTCATTAGGGATTTCTCCCCAGTTTTTATGTATAAATAATCTTTTAGTCATTTACTACCGATACATTCTTAACAGTGCCTTGTTTTCTTTGTGTGTGTCTCTGTATATGTGACTTTCATGGTTCTCATTTTACTATGCATGTATGATAACATGCATAGGGTATGGTTTTGAATTCACTAAAAGCTTCAGAAATCTGCTCATTACATTCCTTTGTGAAAAAAAATAAATCACAAAAATAAACTGAAATGTAATTGCTATAGGGTTTTTTTTAATTAAAAAGATTAAAAAGACAACCATGATGTGTATGTCTTTATAGTCCCAGCTGGGTGAGGAGAAAAAAATTAAACCTGTCCTAAACAACCAGTAAGGGAGCTAACAAAAATCAGTCAGTTAATGGAGGTTGTGTCCTAATGTAAGTGAAGCAGAATTGTACTCAGTACTTTTGGAGATACTTTAGAGGGGTTATAGTCCCTTATTGCACTCTAAGCAAGAATTATTGGGTGAAATTCTATGGCCTATGTTATGCAACTCAGATTAGATGATCATAATGGTCCCTTCTCACTGAAAAATCTTTTAGTCTAATAAGGGTGATCTTGTGTACAGGTTTCATTACATATTGCAATATGGAATTTTAAGGGTTTAAAATTCTTATGTCTAAATTTTAGCTCATTTAACTCTAACCACTATGAGAAACAATAAATTATAAAGCAGATCACAAGCAAACCCAGCTAATAGGATGACAAGAACTTTGTATTCTTCTTAAAAGCATGTCCTACAAAAGAAATGGCATCTTTCTTTGTATGTTCCCTTCTCTGAACTGAATTAATCAACTGATTAAAAAGAAAGCAAGCAAAAGCATTAAGCTATCTATGATAGCTTTATTTTTTTTTAAAAATCTGTTCATGACAAAGATTTTTTCCAACTAGTATTTACTAGTAGTAAGCAATTCATTAATATCTAAGAGCAGTTTGACACCATAAGCTTTTCCTTGGTCTTATTCCAGCACAACATCAGTGTACGTTTATGAAATGAACATGTCATTTTAATCTGTGTTGTGGGCTTTCAGAAAAACTGCCTCATCCAGTATATTACAGTAGGAATTTTTGTTTCTCTTCATCATATTCTCAATTAAAAGTATAATGACATCAGGAAACCACATACTGGATAGTCGCTTCTTAAGTCTGTCAAATTATGAAAACCTTTTAGTAAAAGTTCTGTAGGCCACACATGCCTTCTCGTTGAAAAGCACCATTAGTGGAAAAGTAAATTAAACCTGAATCCTCTGCATGGGTTGATTCACTTTGTTGTGTTTTCTTTATAAAGTGTGCCTTAGATTACAAACTCTAAATTTAAACTTTATTTTAATTTATGTTTTGCCTTCGTTTTATGAACTGATCTGAACTACAATGAAATAAAAACTAAAGCAATGTGCAAGCTATTGCTATTATAATCGTTTGTTCATAAAAGGTTAACCTTAATGATATTGCAAAGGAGAGTTATTCATAAAGTCTTTGAAAAAGTTGTCCAAATGGTATTCCACTTGCTTAATACTTCTGGCAGCTTAAAAACAGATGTACTTTCACTTCATTCTTACTCAAGTTCTACAGCTTCTTTATGTATCCAGCTTAGTTTGATTTTTTTTTTCAATTCAAGTATGACAATCACTCTCCAGAAAGCAAACAACCAGATATTCTTAGAGTTGTGGTGAGCTGTCACAGATAGGATGTAATGGTGCATTATAGTAATTGCATAGCATCTTGCAGGTGGTTGCTTCAAAGTTTATCGTACTGTGTTTACAAAGAATGTTGGTAATCCCAGAATTAAAAGCTTTATACATATTAACTATCAATGCATCAGCAGTCTCTAAATTGTCATTTGATGACCCTACCACACCGATAAAACTGATCACACTAAAACTCTGCACAGACTGGCAACACCTCCTCAGTTTCAGTGGTACCAAGTACATTTTTTTCTGGACTGTCCAATGCACCCTTCCAGTGATTGTGATGGTATCAATAGTACCACTTCTTTGGTTGGGAGGATACCCAGAAAGGGGACTTTTCCTCAAAGTCAACAGATCAACTATCGGGTCACATCTTAATATACTTAGGCCCCAACTCAGCAAAAACACTTAAGCATGTGCTTAAGTCTCTCTGAATTCAATGGGACATAAGCATATGCTTTGCTAAATCAAGGCCTTGATGCCACCCACCAAAGCTATGTCATGTTAGACTGTCTTGCAAGGTGCAAATACCCCCATTCCCATTAACTTCAACTGCCTGGAGATAGCCAATCCTTCACAAGACATATATAGAATACTGTAACCCAAAACTGGACATTTCTAGTGGCCCTACACAGTTCTCCTTTGATCACTTGGTCAATAGGAGTTTTGCCTGAATAAAGAATTTGGAACAGAACCATTGGTCTAATTTGGATATAGTTTATTCTTGGCAAATTGTTGCATGCCCCCCTCACCAGCTCCCTTTCTACAATGGAGATCTATCAGGGTATGGAACAGTCTCTCTCAAGCCCAATCACTTGAGACATCTAAAATGAAGCTGGACAATCATAGAATACTAGGGTTGGAAGGGACCTCAGCAGGTCATGTAGTCCAACCCCCTGCTCAAAGCAGGACTAATCCCCAGACAATTTTTTTGGCCTAGTTCCCCAAATGGCCCCCTCAAGGATTGAACTCACAACCCTGGGTTTAGCAGGCCAATGCTCAAACCACTGAGCTAGCCTGCCCCCATAAAACTTTTCCAGCTATAGCTTCTGGAGCTGTGGTTCCGGTTCTATCTGGACTCAGTTACTGGTGTGATTTGCTCAGCATGACAACAGTCCATTTGATGCCACGAAAAACAAGCCAGGCTATTAAACCATCAGAATGATTGGTCCACATTGCTGGAAACATGCAAAAGAGCCATAAAGAATTAGGTGCCTGGAGGGCAAAAAAGATAAATGAATAAAGCTGTCAGCTCAAGTGTCTTTGTCTTGAGAAATAGCTTAAAGTAAGAGTTGTTTCTTTGAATTCACTATTTGTGGCCCAGTTCTGATACCCTTACTCATTTAGGGTACATCTACACTACCCGCCGGATCAGCGGGTAGTGATCGATCTATCGGGGATCGATTTATCGTGTGTAGTGTAGACATGATAAATCGATCCCCGATCACTCTCCCGTCGACTGCTGAACTCCAGCTCATCGAGAGGTGGAAGCAAAGTCGATGGGGGAGCTGCAACCGTCAATCCCGCGCCGCAAGGACGCGAAGTAAGTAATTCTAAGTCGATCTAAGATACGTCGACTTCAGCTACGCTATTCTCATAGCTGAAGTTCCATATCTTACATCGATTTCCTACCCCCTGCCCCCAGTGTAGACCAGAAGTAGTCCTGTTGATCATATTGAGGCTACTTGAAGAGTTAGGTACTACTTATTTTTAGTATGGCCCTTAGACAGGGAAGGCAGGATCATATGACAGTGGTCTCTATTTTTTAAATAAAAATAGAAAACAGTAAAGCATTGGTTCTTCAAAACCACAAATGGCATAATATTAAACATTGCAGAATAGGGGCACTGTCATGTGAAGTGCCATTGAAATCTGTGAGCATTAGGCACCAAACTTGCTTAGGTGCTTTTGAAACTCCCACTAGATGCCTATTTGCCCATAAAATACCTTCAAAAATCAGGACCCTCAATGCCCTTTGGGTTCAACTGGAGTTAAAGATGCTGTGTACCTATGAAGTGGTGCTTAGCAGCTTGCAGCATTGGGAGCCAAGGGAAAAAATTAAGAGGGAAAAAAAGAGGGGGAACAGAAAAAACAAGGACATAAAAATGCAATAAACAATATACAGATACGAAAGCTCTGCATTTTTTTATTAACTGACATTAAATCACATAATAAAGGGGGAAAATATGGAGAAAACTAAAGAAGAATGCATTAAAACAGTAGCAGTCAGTAGGGCCTAATGTTTCCCAGGGACTGCGACATTTTCATAAAAGGTAGAATTCGCATCTTCTTGGATGAATATGGCTTAGCTAAGAAATTGGTTCCATTTTAAAAGGCTTGGACTAAAATTTTGAAAAGCACGCATAGTATTCATGTGACATTAATAAATTTTATTAAAAAATATTTTGAATGAATGTTTTCATTTTCCACGAAGGAAATACAAATATTTCTGCTGCCCAGAAAGATTCTGAATTAGCGCCCAACTTAGGCTGGCCATGCTCCCATTGACGTCCAGGAGACAATATTTAGCAACAAGTTTGGATTTTGTTGAGTGGTTTTCTAAAATCATTTGCAAGTGATCCTATAAATAAAATCAGTTTCCAGAAACGCTTTAGTTCATGTCTTGGGTAGCTGCAGTCTTCCCTTTTTGAAGGTGTGCTGTTTGAGTCTATTCATATATGAATATAGCTTGACATTTATGGTAGATTGCTTCTGTTGACAGCAACACAGTTAAGTAATTTTGTTGTCTAACTTAGTTATCATGTCAGAAAGAGACTGTTTTGCATTGCTTCTGTTGTACGCCACTAGCAAAATGCTCTGGTTAGAATGACATCTCATTGCTGTGTACAGAAGCTAAAAATAATGATTGAAGTACCATAAAATAGAATCTTTCTAACTGAAAGACAACTTCTGCTTCAGTCATCTTATTAATAGCTCTTAATTCCCCCTGCCCACACACACACACTTAAAAAAAAATCCAGGTAAGTATACTGAAAAGTTAAAACATAGATAAACTATATTTGTAGAGCAGGATATAGCTCAATACCCAGACTCAAAACCAGAGCTGAAACCATAGGTTCAGGAAAATGAAGGTCAACCACTACCTTAGAGAGTCAGGGCAGCTTCTATAAGCACCCTAAAGTTTGGAAGATTTTCTGAACATTATGACTCTGTAAAACTAATCTGAAAATCCTATGCAGACTGGTCGCCCGTTTCAGAACTGCCATGAAGAAAAAAATATATCCTGAATTATATTCCTCTAAAAAGGCGATGTTTCTTTAAATGCAATCTATTTCCTTAGCAGAATGATAATTCTATTCTGATAAACCTGGAAATTCACATTATACTTAACATCCAGCAAAACCTGAAAGTAGTGATCTTCTGATAGTTATCACATGATGTTAGCTTGAAAAACCAATGAAGGCTGAGACAATGGTAACACTAAGACAATAGTTTAAATTCTGTCCATTGAACAACAGTTATTCTTCTTAATACTAAAAATTCCTAACAAAAAGAATATATTTAAATGCATTTTGATCCTAACAATGAGACTGATTTATGTAATGATTTTGCCATGAAGTCACTACTTATTTCTTCAGATAATGCCATACAAGTCCAGATTGTTTAATTATTCAAATTAGAGATCATTATTCTATATTCTGGTAGTATTTTTGCTTCTGTGTTAGTAAGACTCTTTTAGGTTCAGCGCTAGAACTATTTCTTATGTATAGTTCAGATCCTAAGATCCTTACAATAATTAGTATCTTACTGTGCAAGTAATCCCATTATCTTCAATGAATTTATTGCAAAGTACTAATCTATGAGAGTAAAGGTATCAGAATTTGGGCATATGAATTTAGCCCCATATTTTGCTTAGTGAATCATTCCTGGTTATTGTTTGTTTTGTTTCCAAATGATTTCATTGGGAGCAGATTCTCATACCCTTACTCACATAAAATAGTACCTTACTGCATGAGTGTATTGAAGTCACTGAGATCTCTTGTGGAATAAGGTGCTACTAGGGTTGCCAAGCCTCCAGGATTGGCCTGGAGTCTCCCGGAATCAGCATTGATCTCCCGGTGACTATTGAAAGCAATCCAGGAGATTTTAATAGGATAATTAAAGAAAATGACATTATGTCATGTTGGGGAAAAAAAATCTCCCAAATAGCTTCAGTCAGAGTTGGCAACCCTAGGTGCTACTCAGCATGGGCAAGAATATCAGAGTCTACCCAGTGTTTAAAGTATTTCAATGAGGGAGATCACAAATTCGGCCCTGACCAGTTGGGCTAAATAATTTTCAGACTATGGGTTGTTTGTAAACTGTTCTTTGTCCAGTGTTCATTATTTCTGTTGTATAGTTATGTACCTAAGAGCACATAGCTCACTTCTGGTGTGAATTTCCTTTTCAGATCAATAATCACTCAGGTGAGAGTTCCTGTAACTTTGGGGCGAAAAAAATTGGCTAGAATAAGAACTAGAGATTAATCTAAATCAAAAAGTTTAGACTCAACTTTCGAACTTCCACAAAGTTTAAATGGTGTTTGGATCAGGTACCTCTCTCTTAGGGCCAGACCTGAATCTTCATGCAAAATCTGACACAAATCAGAAGTGAATCTTGTGGCCTGAATAATTTCTGAGAAAAATTCAGCAGCATTGGTTAATAGTATTGAGTGATGCGGGTTAGTACCCTTTATGTTTTGCTTTAAGTTTCCAGGATTCCATTTCATTTCAATGGATTAATCCATTGATTGTGTATTATTTATTATTAGTAATAGTAGTAGTAGCATATTGGTTCTGCAATGCAATCCTCTTCAAACAGACTTACCTTACAATTCCCACAGCATCCACACAGGGAACTTACAGTGCAGAACTTTGGTGTGCACTGCTTTTCACCCCCCATCTCATAGTCTGAACTGCAGGGCAGTGTAGATGTAGCCTTAGAGGAAGGAGTTAATAAATAATACTAATGAAATTACTACACCACCTTTACCTCAATATAACGCCACCCGATATAACACGAATTCGGATATAACACGGTAAAGCAGCACTCTGGGGGGGCGGGGCCGCACGCTCCAGCGGATCAAATCAAGTTAGATATAACGCGGTAGGATTTTTTGGCTCCCGAGGTAGAGGTATACTTCTGTTTGTTGGCCTTCTGGGTAAAATGGAAGGGATTTAAATGTGAAAGAGGACGGTATGATGGGACAAACATGGTGTTCCACATTTAAGGACAGCATGGAGGAAGGCATGAGTAGAAGAAAAACAGAAAGGGTATTGAGAGTAGCATCAATAACAGAGATATTTACATCTTTTTACATTGACTAAGGGTGAAATTCATCCCTCCGAACTCACCCCAGCACAAGAACTATTTACCACTTAAGTCCTCAACATAGGGTTTAAATTGAATATAAGCTTTTCATGGGTCCTCTGCACAAGGGTGAATTACATTCTTCAGAACCAAATCTTGCAGTCCTTACTAAATCCTTACTCCCAGTGGGAATTTGGGCTGAGTAAGGAGTGCAGGATTTGCCCCACTGATACTATACTTCATATTCATAGGGAAGAATGAGAATTTTATATTTGGATGGAATCATTTTCTGTAACATATTCATAAACATAAGCAGGAGATTCCAGCTAGGTCAAACAATGCCCATGAGTTTTGATGCTCGCATACTACATTACATTTATAGATAGATAGATAGATAGATAGATAGATAGATAGATAGATAGATAGATAGCACCTTCATTACAGTTATTTATATGTAGGAACAGGAAGATTGGATACATCTGACTAATGCTAAGGTTGTAAACTTCACAGAGAAGAAATCAAAAACTAACTGTGAACTTCCCCCTCCTCATCCAAATGCATCCATCACTTTCTAATAATTTCAAGTGCAGTTCTAATCAAAAACCTACACCCTTCCCAGTCCACATTTCTGCTCCCTGTATCTATTTGTTGACAAGAATAACCTTGTATTATTTTTAAACACACACACACACACATACACTTTTGTTAGCTCTGCAGAGCCAACACAGATCAGAGTGAGCGACCTGGACTTCCTTTTGGCTCATTCATCATACAAATAAATAAATAAATAACCCATGAGGTTTCCACAATTGCATCTTGTCTACACTTGAAATCAAAAGTTGCACCGGTGAGCTGCATCGGCTTTTGTCCTGTTACTGTTGTATGATTTGTGCCAGCTTGAGCTCCAGAATCTCAGCTTTCATTTTATAACTATAATAGTAAATCTCTAATCTTTATGATTGTGAAAAGACCCCACTGAAGAAGTAAGATCTGCCTGAGTCTGGAAATAGACTGAAACCACAGTCCTGAGAGAAGTGTGAATTTCTCTCATTTATCACTAAGGCTGTTAACCCTGACCTTCTAATAATTGCAGCTCAAATGTGAACATTGATAACTATTTCACTGCTTATAGAAGCACCCAAGAACAAGGAAAAATCATATTATGATCTGCACAATCTGCAATTTGGTGTCACAAACAGAAGAAGCTCAGATTGTTGGTAGAGCTTGAAAACAGTATTACTTTTTATTACAGGCAGCAGTTACACTGGAAAAAAAATAAGATACTTCACTTGGTCAGGGTTACTGACAAGGATGTGAGCGCCACAAAGAACAGTCTGACTTTTCAGTTCCCAAGGGGCGTTTGTAATGCTGGCAGGCTGAAGGAGAAAAATCCCTAACTTTGTAAATAGAGCGTGTTAAGTCACTGAGAGCCAATAAACACGGAACCCCATTATGCCGTTTGTCCAGAGTCACTTTTTGGAACAGAATTGCACTTTAGGGTCCCAGGTTGAGGGCTGGGAGGGGAAGCTGAACATTGAGCATAGTCTTAAATCCCAATGAAGTCAAAGAGATTTAAGCACATGCTTAAAGTTCAGCAAGTACTTAAGTGCTTTGCTGATTCATGGCCAGAAAAAGGTGGGGGGATTAAAAGTTAAAGTTCAGTTTTCTGTGTATTAAAAGGTAGTCCATGTAGAATAATGATAAATTTGGTTTCTTTCTTATCTTGTTTTTTAAGAAGCAAACTGTCCTATGCAAAATAAATAAATTAGGCCTCAACTGCGGAAAGTACTTCAGCACATACTTAAGACTGTTTTTATTTAAAAAATTCACACATATGCACATGCTCAAACATACCCTTAAATATCACTGACTTCAATGGAATTTAAGGACATGTTTAAGCATGAGGCTTAAGTATGTGTTTAAATTAAGCATGAGAATGATACAGATCTCCTTTGTAAAGTGCTTCATCATTGGGATGCTTTAGTTGGTGTTGGTCCTGCTTTGAGCAAGGGGTTGGACTAGATGACCTCCTGATGTCTCTTCCAACCCTGATATTCTATGATTCTATGATTACCAAGAGTTTTACTGAATCGGGGCCTAAATGAGTAAATAAATCATAGTTCAGGAAAAAGTCACAATGGGATGATTATCAATAAACAAATAAGAGTATGGGAGTCTTTCTGGAAGACTCTACAAAACTATTGTTCATAGGCCACTCTTCTGCTAACATTCCCTATTTCTCAGAGTACCAAGAAGCCTGTCCTTTACATTAATATTGCTTGCAAATAGCCTCTGCCAGGAATGTCTTGAATTCAAACGACTTTTTTCTTCGTATAAATACTATATAAAGGTCAATCTTTCTGAACATATATATGGTTCCATTTGATAGAACAAGTTCCCACTACTGAACTTACTTTGTTCAGAGACTTAGGGTCACAAACATGCAGTTCAGTAGAATGAATCTACAGGGCCACATCTACCTTTAAAAGAAAGCACAATGTTACTACACATTACTTCTTGCAATTGTTTAATCCTGACATTAAAAAAAAACCTTCCCTCACAGTGAACTGAAGTTTGAAAAGTGGCTAAACTATCCCCACCCCCCCAATGCAGACATGCACTTCAATTTGAATAAAAGTAATACCTTCTTCAGTTAAATCCTTCTTATGATATCAAAATGTAAGCTGAATATGTCCCATGGGCCAAAGCCTATTGTCTTCAGTGAACTTAGTGAGCATTCAGGATGAATTACATCCACTAATTTCAACTATTTCTATGAAATCTGATTAAAGTCTAAAATGACAATTTATTTAGGAATGAATTTATTTAAACCAAATGGCATAAGAAGTATGTTAACACAGAGTTAAGATTGTTTGGTGGTGTGTTGTCCCCTTGCAGAACAATGAATTGGCAAAACTCAAACTTCTGAAAACCAGGAAATGCAGTTAAGTTTGCTAATGTAACCTTAACTCTGCCCTCTTTCAGCAATGTTCCAATATGCCCTGTTAACACACATACGTGTACTCTGTCAGCCCCACTTAATACTTCCTAAATATTTAAATGCACAGTCTCTTCATATCCTTTCACAATCTATTTATTCTCACCCATTGGATTCCATGCAACACTAAAGAGGAAAATGTAAAAGTTGCCCATGCCACCTTCCCTCTGTTCCCCTGGAGCTGGCAGTAATCAATGGGAATTATTTGGGTACACTTCCAGTGCAGCCAATGTTTTAGGTGTACCCACGATAAATGGGGGAAGAAGGAATTGAGCCGACATACCATCAAGCAACCTTAACTGTGTTGTCATTTTTTGCTATTGAATTTCCTAGTTTTTTTGAACAGAAGAAAAAAAATGTTTGTTGTAGGAGTTAGTTGTCATTTAGGTAGTTGTACATATTATGTCCTCATTTTACATACCAAGTCAGACCATCCTGTCCCACCCGCTCCACACCAGATAGGACCCACCAGCCCTGCTTCAGCACATCTCCCGAGCCACACCTCTGAGCCATTCCCCTTTCAGCCTGGGCCCCTCCTGTCCTCACTATTGTACCCAGGCCCCACAGATGCAAGCAGGGAATGCTTCTCCAGTGTACAAAAATTTCTTTTGCATTTACTACACCCCCACCCAACACCCCAGTATGTGCCAGGGCTGGTGAGGGAAATCAGACAGGGTTTCTGTTCCAAAATACTGACAACTTTATGTTAAGAAAGATCTTCTGACCCTGTCCAATGGAGGTACCTCATCTGTAAGAAACAATGCGGTGTTAGAGCATGTAATGTTTCTATGCTGAACAGTACACATTTCCTAGTCAGCCAGAAACCCTCCAACACTTAATAGCTTGATTATTGTCACTAAACCAATTATTCGGACACTCAGCCAAATCAGAGAAAACGATCACAGACACAAATCTGAGGCGGTCCAAATCTGCTTTCATACATTGTACGAGGTATACACCAGGAATAAGGGCCAGATCATTGCCACCCAATTGAATTACCATAATGTCTGGTAGATTGCAACCTCTTCAGTCACAGTTTAGACACTGCAGAGTGGGAAAATCCTGATGCCAGTGCAGGCCACCTCCCTCCATCCAAATCAGCTTGTAGTCGGGAGCCTCCATATCATGGTGCACTCCTTGCTCTCTCACCATCAAATTAGGCCTGAATAAAGACTGGGAGTGGATAGGTCATTACAAAACTTAATTTCCCCACACTAATTTCCCCCTACTGTTACTCATACCTTCTTGTCAACTGTTTGAAATGGGCCACCCTCATTACCGATACAAAAGTGATTTTTCCACCCTTGGTATTCTACTGTTCAGAATAGCCTACTTCAACTTTAATTAAATTGTCTCATTAGTACTGACCCCCCACTTGGTAAGGCAACTCCCATCTTTTCATATACTGTGTATATATACCTGCTACTGTATTTTCCACTCCATGCATCTCATGAAGTGGGTTTTAGCCCATGAAAGCTTATGCCCAAATAAATTTGTTAGTCTCTAAGGTGCCACAAGGATTCCTCATTGTTTTTGCTGATAGAGACTAACACAGCTACCACTCTGAAACCTGTCACCAGGGAGATTAAAGAGGCTATTAAAATAAAAAACTCAGTAATAATGGGGGATTTCAACTATCCTCATACTGACTAGGTACATATCACCTCAGGACAGGATGCAGAGATAAAGTTTCTAGACACCTTAAATGACTGCTTCTTGGAGCAGCTAGTCCTGGAACCAACAAGAGGAGAGGCAATTCTTGATTTAGTCCTAAGTGGAGCACAGGATCTGGCCCAAGAGGTGAATATAGCTGGACCACTTGGTAATAGTGACCATAATATAGTTAAATTTAACATCCCTGTGGCAGGGAAAACACCACAGCAGTCCAACACTGTAGCATTTAATTTTAGAAAGGGGAACTACACAAAAATGAGGAAGTTAATTAAATAGAAATTAAAAGGTACAGCGCAAAAAGTGAAATCCCTGCAAGCTGCGTAGAAACTTTGTAAAGACAGCTCAATAGAGGCTCAACTTAAATATATACCCCCAAATGGAAAAAAAACATAGTAAGAGAACCAGAAAAGTGCTACTATGGCTAAACAACAAAGTAAAAGCATCAGTGAGAGGCAAAAAGGCATCATTGAAAGAGTGGAAGTTAAATCCTAGTGAGGAAAATAGAAAGGAGCATAAACTCTGGCAAATGAAGATTAAAAATATAATTAGGAAGACCAAAAAAGAATGTGAAGAACAGCTAGTCAAAGACTCAAAAAGTAATAGCAAAAAAAATTTAAGTACATCTCTACCCGGCTATAACGCGACCCAATATGACATGGGTTTGCGTATAGTGCGGTAGCAGCGAGACTCAGGCGGCGCTTTAAAGGGCCCAGGGCTCTGGCTGCTGCGGGGAGCCCCAGGCCCTTTAAATCCCGCTGGAGCCCTGCTGCCACTGCCCCGGGGCTGCCGCAGCAGGGCTCACCGGAGATTTAAAGGGACCGAGCTCCCTGCAGCAGCCGGAGCCCTGGGCCCTTTAAATCACTGCTGGAGCCCTGCCGCCCCACCCCGATATAACGGGGTTTCAGCTATAACGCAGTAGGGATTTTTGGCTCCCCACGACCGCGTTATAGCGAGATAGAGGTGTACATCAGAAGCAGGAAGCCTGCTAAACAACTAGTGGGGCCACTGGATGAGTGAGATGTTAAAGGAGCAGTCAAGGACAATAAGGCCATTGCAGAGAAACTAAATGAATTCTTTGCATCAGTCTTCACAGCTGAGGATGTGAGGGAGATTCCCAAACCTGAGCCATTCTTTTTAGGTGACAACTCTGAGGAACTGTCCCAGATTGAGGTGTCATTAAAGGAGGTTTTGGAACAAATTGATAAAGTAAACAGTAATAAGTCACCAGGATCAGATGGTATTCACCCAAGAGTTGTGAAGGAACTCAGATGTGAAACTGTAGAACTACTAACTGTAGTCTGTAATCTATTATTTAAATCAGCTTCTGTATGAAATGACTGGAGGATAACTAATGCAATGCCAGTTTTTAAAAAGGACTCCAGAGGTGATCCCAGCAATTACAGGCTGGTAAGCCTGACTTCGGTACTGGGCAAACCGGTTGAAACTATAGTAAAGAACAAAATTGTCAGACAAAGATTAACATAATTTGTTGGGGAAGAGTCAATAAGGTTTTTGTAAAGGAAATCATGCCTCACCAATCTACTAGAATTATTTGAGTGGGTCAACAATCATGTGAACAAGGGGGATCTAGTGGATATAGTATACTTAGATTTTAGAAAGCCTTTGACAAGGTCCCTCACCAAAGACTCTTAAGCAAATTAAGCTGTCATGGGATAGGTCCTC
The DNA here is from genome assembly GCF_016161935.1 of Mauremys reevesii. NCBI lineage: Eukaryota > Metazoa > Chordata > Testudines > Geoemydidae > Mauremys > Mauremys reevesii. Next base: position 243,290,298 of record NC_052623.1, on the reverse strand, counting down.
TCATGGACTGGTAACTGGTTAAAAGATAGGAAACAAAGAATAGGAATAAATGGTCAGTTTTCAGAAAGGAGAGAGGTAAATAGCAGTGTCCCCCAGGGATCTGTACTGGGACCTGTCCTATTCAATATATTCATAAATGATCTGGAAAAAGGGATAAACAGTAAGGTGACAAAATTTGTAGATGATATAAAACTACTCAAGATGGTTATGTCCCAGGCAGTCTGCGAAGAGCTACAAAAGGATCTCTCAAAACTGGGTGACTGGGCAACAAAATGGCAGATGAAATTTAATGTTGATATATGCAAAGTAACGCACATTGGAAAACAAAATCCCAACTATACATATAAAATGATGGGGTCTAAATTAGCTGTTACCACTCAAGAAAAAGATCTTGGAGTCATTGTGGATAGTTCTCTGAAAACATTCACTCAATGTGCAGCGAAAGTCAAAAAAGCGAACAGAGTGTTGGGAGTCATTAAGAAAGGGATAGATAATAAGATAAAAAATATCATATTGCTTCTATATAAATCCATGGTATTCCCACATCTTGAATACTGCATGCAGATGTGGTCGCCACATCTCAAAAAAGATATATTGGAATTGGAAAAGGTTCAGAAAAGGGCAACAAAAATTATTAGGGGTATGGAACAGCTTCCATATGAGGAGAGATTAATAACACTGGGACTTCAGTTTGGAGAAGAGACAACTAAGGAGGGATATGATAGAGGTCTATAAAATCATGACTGGTGTGGAGAAAGTAAATAAGGAAGTGTTATTTACTCTTCATAACACAAGAACTAGGGGTCACCAAATGAAATTAATAGGCAGCAGATTTAAAACAAACAAAAGGAAGTATTTTTTCACACAATGCATGGTCAACCTGTGGAACTCCTTGACAGAGGATGTTGTGAAGGCCAAGGCTATAACAGGGTGCAAAAAAGAACTAGATAAGTTCCTGGAGAATAGGTCCATGGCTATTAGCCAGGTGGTTTCCCTAGCCTCTGTTTGCCAGAAGCTGGGAATGGATGACAGGGGATGGATCACTTGTTGATTAGCTGTTCTGTTCATTCCCTCTGGGGCACCTGGCATTGGCCACTGTCAGAAGACAGGATATTGGGCTAGAGGACCTTTGATCTGACCCAGTATGGCCATTCTTATGTACTAACTAATGAACCTTTTTGAGGCTGTTTATTTCAAGACTTAATGCATTTTAGATTCTTTATCTGCGTATATACTTCACACATCCCTAGTACATGTTGGTCTTTTATTCCATTTGGCTACTGGGGCTGATTCCTTTTAAATGGACAACATACTAGGTCTTGTCACCGAGAATAATGGGACTATGGTCACTGTGACCAATAATCTCAGGTGACACTCCCCCATTTTCCCCCTCCTATAGATACTGGGACACTGTAGTTTAATTAGCTGGCACAAGTATTAACTATATGGCCTTAGAACATGAGTGTTCACAGCATTTTTACTAGGGTAAACAATGAGAATGAGCAAGCAATGAAGAAGTCTAACTGATATTACTTCCTGCTGCAACAAGGACAAACTGCTCTGTAAAAGTTTGGATACCTCTGAAGATGTGGGTTGTTGCAGGCATTTGGAGCAGGTTCTGTGAGTGCTGCTGGCCTTAGGGAACTAAATAAGCAAAGCATTTAAGGACCTGAGTAATCCCACCCTATTCAGCAAAGGACTTGAGCACTAACTTATCTTTAACCATGTTCTTAAATATCATTGAAGTCAAAGTCATACTAAAGTGCTTTGCTGACTAAGAATGGGATTACGCACATGCTTACACTAAACATGTGCTTAAGTGCTTTGCTGAATAAATCTAAATATGGATTTGGATGCGTAACTTCAGGAACTTGAAAGCACTAGCCAGTGACTTGCCTTAGAATACAGAGCAAGTCTCTGGCAAAGCTGGGTAAAGAGCCTTGATATCTTGTGTAAATATGGGTAAACTATTCATAACAAGTAATTTATTCAACAAATTTAGCCTTTTTATGCTTTGTGAATTATTTTCACAGCACCAAATTCAATTTGTTGTTTTAATTTTTTCATGAACATTTTGTACAAATATATTTCTGTCTATCAGATATTTACAAGTGATTCACTTTGAATACATCCTCAGCTATTCACCATTTGAATAACGGTCATCTATAGCTCATGGCATTGCTTCTGCTCCCTATTCAGGAGACAAACTTTTAAAAGCAGGAGGAGGGAAAACAGACTTCAAGACAACAGAATGAATGTGTACCTATGCAACTATTGACAAGCATTTGACTTTCCACAAACATATTTGCAAACAAAGAGTCACCTAACATGACTATTATCAGAAAATAAATAAAAAGATTGACGTTGAGGCTGTGGTTTGCATGCAGATAAGAATATAACGGCCATACTGGGTCAGACCAAAGGTCCATCTAGCCAGTATCCTGTCTTCTGACTGTGGTCAAGGCCAGGTGCCGCAGAGGGAATGAACAGAACAGGTAATCATCAAGTGATCCATCCCCTGTTGACCATTCCCAATGATCAATGTCAGGGTACAATTTTTTGCAGCAACCACACTCTTCTCAACTCCCATGCTTCCTTTCTGTTAAGTAGTATTGCTGCAAGCTGTCTAAAAGTTATTTTTCTCCTGGAAGTGACTACTTTTAGGTGATGCATGAAGTGATTCCTGGACACAGAGAGAAAGAGAGAGAGCTCAAACACACCTATAATCACTTTGTAGAGTTTGTTGAGTGAACAGGGATTTTTGGATAAAAAAATACTAAACAAAGGCTTATTGAGACATTAGAGCAGCTCCACCCGAGGAATTGTAACTCAGAGTTTGCTAGCCAATCTGTTACAAGGAGTCAAGTACTCTCTCTTGGCAGCTTCTCACCCACTTGCTCAGCTAAGGAATATTAGGCACTGGGGCTCTTCTAAGTTTCGTTTTTACCATTCCTCTACCTTCAAAATGCAAGCTTCACAACAGGAAGCCTTCCTGTGGCCACACTGCATTACACCCCCGCAAATGTCTGAACCTAAATGACATTATTACAGTATTGCCAACTTCAGGCATTGAAAATCAAGACCTATGGTTCCTAAAATAGGCGATATTTTTTTTTAAATGAGTCGGGGGGGTGGGTCTTTTCTTTGCTTTCTGGTTTGAGTGTTTAGGAGAAAACTCGCTTTACATAAACTCACTTTACATAATTCTCTACAACCACAAGAGCTAGGAACTTAGATTATTTATTTTTAAGTAAAGCTAAGATTCATAAAGTCTCTTTGTTTCAGCAGGTAAAATATCATGAGACTCTGGATAAAATTTCACAATAACGGCATTGCTAACAATTGCAAAGTACCGTAAGGAACAGACTGGTATAGAGGCCAAGTTGGGCTCCGTTCTGCGTGACATTTCATGCAAGTTATTTAATGAGCTAGTTGGTATATTTAAATATGATTTGCATATAACCATAAACTTATTCTTATGGTCAAACACACCTTGACCCAAGCAATGGCGGAGGTAGGACAGAGCTAAACAGAACTGTGGCTGGGTAGGTGGGAGCTTGTGGGGGAATCTGGGGGCAGTTGGGCAGATGGCTGCTGAAGGGTACAGGGCTCCTGGGTGCTGGAGCAGGAAACTCCTGGGAGGGGAGGGGTTGCTGGAGCTCATAGGATGCAGGGGGTAAGAGGCTCCTGGGACATCTGGGGTACCAGGTTTACTAATAAGAAGGTGTTTTGGGATAAAGGGTGCTAGGGTGGGGCATGGGGTCATTGAACATCTACAGCCGGATGTTTGTGAGTGCTGGGGTTGGCGGGAGGTGAAGTGTCTGGAGGAGCCCAGTGTAGTTGAGTGAGGGGAACCTGAGGCTACCGTTAGACATCTCACCTTGTGCTGTTGCTGCTACCACCACCACCTGAATGCTCCTTCCCAGCTGGGAATGGAGGGATCCAGCAGCTGCAGCAGCAAAAGAGGAGGCACCTTCCTGCCTGCTCAATATTGCCACAGCAGCTCTGGTGACCAAAAGGTAGAACTGCAGACAAAAGCCTGTGGCCTTCACACAGCTCAGGAAAACCAGGAGATTGTGGCTGAGCTGCGGGAATGCAGACATGGTTCCCACATGAGTGAGTCCCATGTGTGAAACAGATGATACTGGGCAACCCTGAATCTGATGGAAATGGGGCATGACCCTTGAGCAAACCTTGTGGCTCTGCAGGTACACAGCCCTCAGCTCCCTCCAGTCTTTAAAAACAGTATTCCCTCTCTCCTGGAGTCCAATTTATTTAGTCCAATCAGTTCAGAGCTCTCCCTTTAGGTTCAGGGGACTTCCTAGCCCTCCTTCTTAGGGCTGAAGGAATTTCCTGTCAGGGTGTTCTTAAATCAGGAGTTCTCAGCCCTCCTCATGGAGCTGAGTTATCTCATGTTCATGCTCTCATGCTTGCCATTTATCCAAACAGGCAAGGATAAAGTGGCTGCATAGAAACTCTCTCAGGGATTTTTTCTTTATTGGTGCATGCACACTGTATTCCTTCCAGACTGCACATCTGTTCTTAAATACCATTCACAATTTGGGTTCCCCGTAAACTTAGTGAATACCATGAACTACCTTGAGTAAAGCTCTACAGATTGAGACCATTTTAAGGTGCATCGCATCAATAGTTTGATCTCTAGTTCTGTGCAAAATATATCCACCCAGAATCTTGTTGGAAAATGACTATTTTGTTGTGGGTTATATCTCTGTAACTCCTCAGGTCAAAGATTTGGGTCACTAATCCTACCCTCTTGGGGCACATTGTCACACCCCAATGCCCCCCCAGGGGGTCCCCTGGGGAGGTAGATCAGCATTGCATGTTGCTAACGCTGTTGCAAGCATCACAAGGCATTTTGGGAAGAGTTAAAGGGTTAAAGATGTAAGTGTGGAGTGGAAAATTCCTTTGCAGGTTGCAAGAGGCTGAAGGTTTGAACTGGTACAAAAAGCACGGGGAACAAAGGTCCCTAAACAAAACGCCCCCCAAAAATCCCTCCTAAGAGCTGAAGCAAGTTGGAGATCAACAGTGGACCCTGGATGACCTGTGCACAAGACAGAACTCCCATCCACCTCTTCTTCATACGTTGCACCCAGGCTTGGCCAGCCCCATATAGTGTGTGTGTGTGAGTATGAAAGTGGGTTAGGGCTTGGGGCACTAACACTTTCTTTCTTCCTTTGAATGACATGGGAAACCCCAGCACTCTCTGCTGTTATTTTATTATTTTATTAATAGAGCTTTAAAACTCAGTCACTTGGTGTGCTCCGTTATCTCCTCCACTAACGATCCTGTGGCCTCAGCCTAATCACTTGATGCCGCAGGCAGATTGGTAACATAAATCTGTCACAACATCCAATTGCAAAGGGATCTGTCTTAGCATGTAGATTTTAGAGGATCTAGAAATATTGAGCTTTAAACAGGAGTCTGTTGCACCATTGTAAAATAAAAATTGATAACATTAATATAGATATCTGCCATATTCTTCACATTTTCAGAGCTGGTTTTATCTATTATAAGCAAGATCTGGGTATATTAACTTTTTTAACATAACACACTTTTATAAAGAATCTTATCTTATCTTAGCCAGTGATATTTGTAAGTCAGTTATTCTTGTTCTCCCAGCATGAAAATGTTTGGATAATGTCGGATATCACTATCCAAAGTTTGATTATTTCCTCCTCAAAAGGATTCGTCTCTGTAATATATGCATTAGTGAAGTCAACTTTAGTCTTTCTGTTGACTTAGTGGGCTTTGCACAAGGCCATAGATTCACCTTTCCTTCTCCACACTCCCATGGACATATAAATGCACATTGGGAGAATGTATTGTTTGTTGAATGTATCAGTGGAGCGTTAATATCAGGTAGTAAAGTCTTGCCTTTTATCTCAAATGTTAAACTTATTTACTAAAAATCTCCTTTGGGGGAAAGAGTTATTCATCATTGTGCATGAGCAAGAAAAAGGTCAAGGGCCAGATTCTGATAGCCTTACTCATTCTGAATAACCTCATGGTTAAATGGGACTACTTGTAAAGTAAACTGTTACTCAGGGTAAGTAATGCTGTCAGAATCTGTCCCCTAATGAGGATTGATTTAGTTCTTAAATAGAATCCAGTAGGACAGTAAAGAAAAGTTACAGATTATTAATGGACTAGATCTTCAGATGATGTAAACTGATGTAGCGCCATTGAAGTCAATGGATCAATGCTGATTTACACAAGCTAAGGGTCTGGCCCAATCCTCCCTCCCGCCTCCCCACTCGACTCCCAAATTAGTAAAGTCACCGTGATTTGATATGTACTGAAAATATTATTCAAAAAAATGTTAAAAACAAACACACTAAGATGGACATTACTTGAAACATGGTAATTTAAATCAAGAACTTGGAAGATAATGTCCTTGTTATCTTTCATAAGGCTGCATTTTTCAGATCGCAGTAAAAAGGTATTGTTAAGAACTCTGTCATCCTGCCAAAGCAAATTTTGATTTTATACTTTGATTAACATATTTGTAGAATTTTACATATTCTGCCCAGAAGGTAGAGTCATGCTGACCTTTTCAGAAGAATTACACTGTGGAGGAGAAACCACTTCTGATAGCCTGATGCTATTGAAAAAGTTTTAACAATTGTCCCAAAAGCTTGAGATCAAGTTGAGACCATGTATCACTACTGAATTCAACTGACAGAGCCTATATTCAAATGAATCATGCAAAGGGACTAATAACAAACCATTGCAGCTCAGTCAGTCTCTCTACAAATGATTCATAATTCTAATCTTACATCAGAAATTAAAAAGTGGGTGAAGATGGGTGGTAGTGCAGTTAGTGGTTGGGTCCCAGGGATCACAGCAGCTTTCTCTGAGTACCCCTTACTGGCTTTTCACTGATGTGGATGCAGAGGAAACAACCACATCATATTCTCACAAACTAAAATGTAGTACACCATGATGATTGTTATTGAACCATGTGATAAATTGCATTTTACAAGCACCTTTGTCTCCTTTGCCTGCACCGTGCCTAATGATCAGTCTCCACTGGAGCATGTTCTGATGTTCCAAACTGAAGAGGTCAGCTTCCAACAGTTACTTAAACCAACTAAACATGCACGGACACCTGCCAGTTTCCTTTTTTCCCTCTATAATTACATTTGACAAAGGCTCAAGACAAGCAATATTCAATCCTGGTCAAGTGAAAGGTTTAGGGACCAGGTTTTGCCATTCTTACTCCTGTTGAAATCTGTGGGACTACTTACATAATAAGGTACTAGTCAATTTGAATAAGGACAGCAGAATCTGGCCCTTCAGGTCTAATGCCTTGTAACCCTACAGAGTTAGAAATGGAAACTTTACACCATGAGAAAGAGAACACACTCAGCTTTCCAGCAGGACACACTTTGCTTCTAGCCCTGCAAATTCCCAAGATACTGGATCTTAAAACCATCTAATTTTAATATACAGAAAAGCTATTTTAGGTCATTTGTAGGGGTTCCTAAAATGTTATTAGTTGTAAACTTCCTTGCCATCTGAACCCTGCGTTGTTGGACTCATGGTTTTTAAAATTCTCTAAAACATTTCTAAAAAAGTTTTCCTTTAATATATGTGGCTTATATGAAATGTACCGTGTTTCATTGTATACAGCTATTATTTGCACTTTTGTGGAATAAGTTGCATTACTCAGACAAGTGAAGCCACAAGTTATATGGCCAGTCCAAACACGTCACTAAAAGCTTTAAACCACACCACTGTGTATTCCCTATAAATCATTGTTAAGTAACCATCCAAATATCACTTTTCTCTTCCCCACTGTTCTGAAGAACTCAATATATTTACCACAACAATTCTCCAGTTTTTAAAACCCTTTGCCTTACTGGGCCAACGTTATGCACTGCGAACATTTTAGAAAAATGTTGGTGACATGCACATGTAAAACCAACAATTATGCTCCTACCTGGATTGTATTTAGTCTCCTAAGTAGCTGTTTCTGTGGTTATTCTTATTCCTTGCAACACTGAGTTCCATATAAAACAGAATTTTTACCGGGAAGGCACACATTTTGGCTAGTACATTCCTATTTGTTAAAAGAAGAACCTTATATTACCTTCCCTGTACATGCACCACTCAGCACCAACCCTATGGTGTAACAAGCTGTCTGAAAAGACTGAAGTGTACGTGTGGGGGCAGGGGAAGGCTCAAGTATAGTCCATTTCAAATGTAGTCCATTTCTGTTAAATGTAGTCCACGCGTTCCATGGGTGGACTACATTAGTCCCAAATCATTAGTCCCAAATACGACTGGGAGTTTGATTTCAGTCCAGAAATTTGCCATAGAATCATAGAATATCAGGGTTGGAAGGGACCTCAGGAGGTCATCTAGTCCAACCCCCTGCTCAAAGCAGGACCAATTCCCAACTAAATCATCCCAGCCAGGGCTTTGTCAAGCCTGACCTTAAAAACCTCTAAGGAAGGAGATTCCACCATCTTCCTAGGTAACCCATTCTAGTGCTTCACCACCCTCCTAGTGAAAAATTTTTTCCTAATATCCAACCTAAACCTCCCCCGCTGCAACTTGAGACAATTACTCCTTGTTCTGTCATCTGCTACCACTGAGATCCATCCTATTTGGAACCCCAGTTTCAGGTAGTTTAAAGCAGCTATCAAATCCCCCCTCATTCTTCTCTTCTGCGGGCTAAACAATCCCAGTTCCCTCAGCCTCTCCTCATAAATCATGTGCTCCAGCCCCCTAATAATTTTTGTTGCCCTCCGCTGGACTCTTTCCAATTTTTCCACATCCTTCTTGTAGTGTAGGGCCCAAAACTAGACACAGTACTCCAGATAAGGCCTCACCAATGTCGAATAGAGGGGAATGATCATGTCCCTCGATCTGCTGGCAACGTCCGTACTTATACAGCCCAAAATGCCGTTAGCCTTCTTGGCAACAATGGCACACTGTTGACTCATATCCAGCTTCTCGTCCACCGTAACCCCAAGTCCTTTTCTGCAGAACTGCTGCCTAGCCATTCGGTCCCTAGTCTGTAGCAGTGCATGGGATTCTATAAATCATGAGGAGAAGGAGGATGGCAATGGAGTTCTGTGTGTTTGCATGCAGTCCTAACAGACAGTATTGGAAACCATGGGGGTGCACTAGGCCATGCTGATACTAACACAGAATTCTGTTGATTCCCTCATGAATTCTGATCCAATCCCAGGTGCTGATAGCTGCAAACTTTCCCTGTAGCAGGAACTCCAGACAGGCAGTCACATTTCAGAGAAGTGTATATTTTCAGGGCTACCTTGGTAGCTCACCATCCCACTCCATTTGTAGATGTGCTATTCAGTCACTATGTGTTTGATTACTCTGGTGACATACTTTCCATCAGCAGCTTGGAATTACACCTCTCTTTGCCAATTGGAGAACTGTTATGTCCTCCAAAATGTGCAATGTCTGAAATGACAGAAAAGACTAATATAGCATGCTGTGGCCACCAACTTCTCCTCAAACTCTATTAAAAAAAAAGAGGCATAAAGGAAACATGATGATGATGATGATGATGATGATTCTCTCAGCACTTCTTTCACTGAGCTTGTCCACATTGATTCTGTGCTCTGAAGCCAATGTATTGATGTTCAGTTTTAAAAAGTAACATTTTCTATCCTTGAAAATCCAAGCTATTCAAGACAATAACCCTCTGGGTCATGTCCTATTCCAGGCACCTCGATCTCTACAGGCTGCAATACCTCCACAGCTTGCCCACACTATAGACGCTTGGCTCACTGTACCTTCACGGACCATTCCAAGAGGAAGTGTTCCTGTGATGAACTTATGGTTGAAGTTCTGAACAGGGCCAACATGCAGGTTGAGCAACAAAGGCAAACAGACTTGTGACAAGAGGAAAGACATGCTGAGAGGCAAATGGAAAGGATCAGGCTATCTTCACAGCTTGAGGACAGGATAGCGGTGCAAGAGTAGGCAATCACTTCGCAGTTCCTGGAACAGGAACAGTTGTTAAGGGAGGAAGATAAAGCACAATAGAGAGAACTGTTTCAGCAGCTGCTGGCTCTAATGGCCGCAAGAATGTAGGCTCCTGTTGTGCCAGCATCATGGGCTGTGTCCTTTCCATGGTAGCCTGGCTTGCATTTCAGGAGAAGCTTGGACAACTATGTAGCTGGGTGGCCCATGCCATCCAGGCGCTATATGCAGCAGGACAGGCCGAATGTATCCCATGCAGTCCTTAGTGCTGAATCCCTTTCCCTTTGGATGACTCCAGCCCCCTTCCCAGGCACCAAGTGATGGCAAACGTGGAAGGAAAGGAAAAGAGAATGTGGGGACAGGGGACACACAATACTGTGGTGGGTGCCTTGTACATAGTTTAATTGTTTGCACTTGTTTATGCAATTTGTTCTTGCTTACTTCTAAAGCTTTTTGTGTTGCTGGTGTTTTGGTGTTCTAATGGCAGCTGGCCTGCCAGGCAAAGATGTAATATTGTACTTTTCCAATACATGTGTAAAAATAAAGGTTTTTATTTTATAAAGAAATGTTATTGCCATCACTGCAATACATCATGTAATATGTATTTCAAATAATAAAGGTACACTCATGATCAGGGACAACTGAGAGGTTGTACACAATACCCATTGTCTCAGCACAACTATATACATCAATCCATACATCAGTTATTTACAGCAATCCATACTGTTCTCCCCCCTCCCCATTTCATAAGCAGTCATGTCATTCAAATTATTATGCAGGCAATCAACCTCCCCCAAGCAATCAACACCCTCCCTTACAAGTACATTCATAAAGGTGCTATTTTCCCTCTTCCATTGGCCCATACAAATCCAGGGCTGCCCAGAGGGGTGGGGGGCAAGTGGGGCAATTTGCCCCAGGCCCAGGCCCAGGGCTCCACAGGGGCCCCCACGAGAATGGCTGAGGCTCCCTCCCCGGCCCCAGCCTGACCCCGCCTCCACCCCTCACCCGGAGCCTCAGCGCATCCAGGAGCGCCCCTGGACAGCTGCAGCGTAGCTCCGGCGAGGCCTGAGCTCCTCCCCACTCAAAGCCACGTGGTAAGAGGCGGGGGCTGCAAGCTCCAGCGGGGCCTGAGCTCCCTCCGCTCAGCCTGGAGCTCGCAGCCCTGCCCCCTTACCACGCAGCTCTGAGTGGGGAGGAGCTCAGGCCTCACCGGAGCCACGCTGCAGCTGTCGAGGGGCGCTCCTGGATGCGCTGAGGCTCTGGGTGAGGGGAGAGCCGGGGGTAAGGGGCCGGGCTGAGGGGCGTTGGATAAGGGGCAGGGAGTCCCGGGGACAGTCAGGGGACAGGGAGGGGGCAGAGGTTGGGGGGGCAGTCAGGGGACAGGGAACTGGGTGGTTGGATTGTGGGCATTCTAGGGGGTCTGTCAGGACTCAGCGGGGGGTGGATAGGAGTTGGGGTAACCAGGGGACAGGGATCAGAGGTGGGGTCCCAGGGTGGCGGTTGAGGGGGGTCTTTGGGGGACGGTGAGGATACAAGGAGCAGAATGGGTTGGGGATTCTGAGGGGAGCGGGCAGTCGGGGGGCAGGAAGTAGATGGGGGTTGGATGGGGGCAGGGCCAGGCTGTTTGGGAGGAACAGCCTTCCCTACCCTAAAGCTCTTTCAGCAGTTTGAGGCTTGCAGAAGAGCCAAGCTGTTAGCTTTTCCATTAGGGCTACCATCCCTTTCACTTCTCAAATGCCAAATTATAGTCTATATTTAATTTCAGTGCCATAGGGAGATTCATGTCAGGGGAGGGTAGCTTCATTTAAAATTAGCCACTGGGGGAGGGATCACATGAGAAGAGCAATATCCTACACCACCTACCTCCTTCCCAACCCTACCAAGAGAGACCCCCCACCCCTGCATTCCCTGAGGCTTCAGACGGGTTAATTCAGTGGTTCTCAAACTTTTGTACTGGTGACCCCTTTCACATAGCAAACCTCTGAGCGTGACCCCCCCCCCTTATAAATTAAGAACACCTTTTTATATATTTAACACTATTATAAATGCTGGAGACAAAGCGGAGTTTGAGGTGGAGGCTGACAGCTCGCAACCCCCAGTAATAACCTCGTGACCCCCTGAGGGGTCCTGACCCCCAGTTTGAGAACCCCTGGGTTAATTTAATTTTAGCACCCTGTGTCCATTCACATGCATGTGCTATTTTGAGCATTTCAGTTTTCACAACATAGGCTCGTTCCAGAATCTGGAACAAGTTCAAATGCTCAGTTCATGGAGTATGTACATAAGCTATACTAAAGACAAACCCACAGTAACCGTCTCCAGTTTGTGAGGGACCCCATGGAGCCAGTCTCTAGGAAACAGATAAATGCATGGAGGTTAAGTCCATTAATAGCTATTAGCCAGGATGGGTAAGGAATGGTGTCCCTAGCCTCTGTTTGTCAGAGGGTGGAGATGGACAGCAGGAGAGAGATCACTTGATCATTACCTGTTAGGTTTACTCCCTCTGGGGCACTTGGCATTGGCCATTGTCGGTAGACAGGATACTGGGCTGGATGGACCTTTGGTTTGACCCAGTATGACTGTTCTTATGTTCTAACCTAAATGAATCCAAAGTTATGGAGATAGATATGAGTCAAGGAAGCCAGCAGAGTATCAGAAACCTGGAAAAATCTCTGACTGGATGGGCTCAGGCGTTTGGTCACAAGCTGAGGTGGTTCAAAAGTTTTGGATTTTTTTTAAGCAGAATTTTTTTATTGTTTCTTTAAACAATCAAACACAGCAAGCAGCAAATATTTGGCCACACTTCTGAAACCCCAAACCATATTCAGGTTTTGTCAGACTAATTTCAGCTTTTCAATTTAAAAAAACACAACAAATTTTGAAGGAAAGCAGACATTGTCCGCGATTTTTTTCTGCTTTTTAAAAACCCCTAGTTTTTTATCCAAAAAAAGTTTTGACGGAAAACGTTTGTCCATCCCTTTTAATGAGCTTTAGTGCCTTTTAGCACTAGCTGATGCTGAGAACCAGTGATACCTTGTAAAGAAGTTTTCTCAAAACTGGGTTTGTGCCAAGATGCGGAAGGTTTATTTTTCCCATGGCCGCCCGTGGGGGTGGGGAGCAAGTGGGAAAATTTGCCCCGGGCCTGGCAGGGCCACCACGAGAATCTAGTATTGTATAGTATTGCAATTTTTTTATGGAAGGGGCCCCCGAAATTGCATTGCCCCAGGCCCCCTGAATCCTCTGGGCGGCCCTGTACAAATCCATAACATAGGAGCACAAAGTACTCCTGATTTCTGTTGACCTTGTGCTTCCAGCTTCAGCTGTGGTAGGTGCACTTTCTGTCTGAGGTGGCCCTGTTCTGTTCAGTGGCCCCTCACTGACACAGGTCTATTCAGAGAGCAATGGCTCACCTTGGCTTCACAAAGATTGTGAAGAGGACAGCAAGACACAGTGATGAACACAGCACTGAGCAGGGCCGGCTCTAGACCCCAGCGCGCCAAGCACGCGCTTGGGGCAGCATTTTGCTGGGAGGGCATCAGGCGGCTCCAGCGGACCTTCCACAGTCATGCCTGTGGGAGGTCCACCGGAGCCGCGGGACCAGCGGACCCGGTGGACCTCCCGCAGGCATGACTGCGGAGGGTCCGCTGGTCCCACGGCTCCGGTGGACCTCCCGCACGCGTGCGTGCCTGCGGATGCTCCACCGGAGCCGCGGGACCAGCGGACCATCCACAGGCACGTCTGCAAGAGGTCCCCCGGAGCCGCGGGACCGGCGTGCTTGAGGCGGCCAAATTCCTAGAGCCGCCCCTGGCACTGAGGACACAAACAGGTGTGTAGACACCTTCAATGGGATTTAAATCTGCCAAACATACATTCAATCACCATTCTACACCTGCTAAGAGTGCAATTAAACCTTCCTTTGCCAGGGCCTCTGATATCAGGGTGCATTTTCATAAGCAAAGGCACAAGGGGCTACCTGGTGTTACCCAGAATAACAGTGGGTAACACTGTGTATGACAATGACAGCTCGGCAGGATGTGTTGGCAGGCTGTTCAAACTTCCTGTAACGTGTAATGTCAAGGTTTCCCACACTATGAATAAAGGGCTAGAGTGGCCACATTTTGGGACAGTGCTAGGAAGTCTGGGATGTGGGTGGTTGGACTCAGGTCTGTGTACTACAGTGTGGCCACCAGAATCCCAGGGCTCATGCCTGGGTTAAAAAATTCTTAACCATGAGTTGACAGTGTAGATATTCAATTCCTAGGTTCTCATACTCAAGTCCCACTAACCCTGGGCTTACATTGTAGTGCAGTCATACCCTAAGTGTTAAGTATCAGAGGGGTAGCCGTGTTAGTCTGGATCTGTAAAAGCAGCAAAGAGTCCTGTGGCACCTTATAGACTAACAGACGTATTGGAGCATGAGCTTTCGTGGGTGAATACCCACTTCGTCGGATGCATGCATGTATTCACCCATGAAAGCTCATGCTCCAATACGTCTGTTAGTCTATAAGGTGCCACAGGACTCTTTGCTGCTTTTACATACCCTAAGTGTTGTCTCTTTACCAGGCCCTGGCCTAAAGCCTAACTAAGGAGGAGCTGGTTCTAGTCCCATGTCTACAAGAGCAAATCATGGAACCATTCGGTGCCACAGTTTACCCATCTGTAAAATGGGAATAAAATACTTCCCTATTTTATCGGGGTGCTGTGAGTAAAATCCACTAATGTTTATCAAGCATTTTGAACTCCTCATAAGGAAGCTGCTGCAATATACAAGTGTGAAATATTATTTTTATTTTTACTGCATTAATTAAAAATTTACTTAATTCACATAAAAAGCACAGTTGAATATCTAGCTAGATAGCTACAGTATATATGTCAAATAGTATTGAGTTATACATATATTTGAGTCATGTAATTTAATATAACAGATTTAAGAACATACAATATTTAAAAATAGATAGCCTGTACATACTGTAATGGCAATAACAAGTCATCTGTGAAAACCAGAAAAGGAAACAAATCCACACTGACAAACATCAATATCTGTATTGCACACTACAATTGTTCATCGTGAGGCTTTGGGAAAATGATAGTAAAATGGAGGAGGTTACAAAGGAAGTTTCTGTCTCTATTCTGATGGTTTCATTTGTCAACAGATGAATTTAGCTCCATGACAAGACAACATTAAGGGAACTATTAAGCAATAGATGTGACCAAATGTTATTTGTTTAAACCATCAAAACTTATTATTGTCAGAGCCACTGGCAATGCGACAGGCTTGGAGAGAGAGAATGAAAAGGCTGGTTGCTTTTTAAACTATAACTAGTAAAAAATATGCAGTTAACATAACATAAAAGTCTGAGGAAACTTTTTCTTACCATATCTCCCTTAATGAGGTACTTCTAGAAGAAAACCAAACCAATAAATGCAAAGGTAAATCTTGATTTTATATATAACTGAGGGGTAGTTATACATGTAGGTTCAAATCTCTGATGAACAGTTTACAGACTGTCCATTTTATGGATATGGTCATGCCCCAAAGCTGGCTGACTATACTCATGGGGTCATACAGTGTCATTAGGAAAGTTAGCTGTGGCTGGATTATAGAAACATGATGTTTGCACCTCCTCCCAATTTAGCATCATCTGCAAAATCAAATAATATAGAATTTAGTTCCTTCTCCAGATCATTAGTGAGTCAGTCATTATAAAATGAATTAAGGGTCTCAATCCAAAGGTAGGTGGACAACTGGTATCTTTGTTCATGATCTCAGCAGAGAAGCCAACAGTAAAGCTGGTTGGGAATTTTCTGTCAATATGACTTCTTTATGGAAAATGCAGTTTCTGAAAAACTGACATTTTCTGCATACAGTTTTGATTTTACTGATTTATATATATATATAATCTAATCAAAACATTTCACTCTGGTGTGTTGAGCCAAATAATTTTTTTTAATTTACAGTCAGTCTGACATTAAGCTGCATCTGCCTAAGGTGATGTAGTGCCTCATGGGAAGTTGTAGTTCAGGTGCCTTCATGGCTGTATTCCTTCCTATGAACCAGGCTCTTTGGCCTGCCTACATCTCCCATGATGCATTACAGCCTCCCTTCTGACCAAGCCACATGGTGCATCATGGAAGTAAAACAGTCTGTAGTGCATCATCGAAAATGTAATTCTGCCAGGAAGCCTGGCTTATAGGGAAGAATGAGGGAATGAGGCATTTGAACAACAACTCCCATGTGGCACTGAGGTACTTTAGGAACATACAGCTTAATATCTAACTGACTGAAAATTAAAAAAATTTATTTGGTTCAACACACCCAAATGAAATGTTTTAATGTAGGGAATGCTGGAATGTTTCATTTCAATGGAAAATGTTGAAACAAATCATTTGACACCTCCAAATTGAAATTTTTCAGAACTTTTTGCTACATGAAAATGTTTTGCTATTTCAACTTTTCTTCACAATTTAGGACAAAAATGAATGTTGAACTATTGGAATTTCCTGTGGCATGGAAATTCTGATTCTTGTATAGCTCTACTAAATGGTCATGAAGACTGAAGAAGCGGTTATTCTAGATCAGAGGTAAGGCACATTGGCAGGTTAGTGTGATGAAGCATGTGCTGCTGCTACCCAGGCCTTACCTGTTCTGTGAATAGACATATTTAGTTTCCATGACATTCAATTTAGAACCTCTCAGGAGCAATACAAGTAAACAAAACATTTTCTTAAAAAATCAACTTCATCTCCAAAGGTGAAATGCGGCATGCTCTCCACTTCCAATGAGCAGGATTGGGCCCACTAGGAGGGCTTGTTCAATTGTTTATAATGTATCCATCCTCAAGCTAAAGTATTTCTAGATGCTTTAAAGAGAACAGAATTTTAGGAAACTAGTTCAGACTATTTGTTCTGAAAGCATGACTTCTAAGTGCCCAGTTCAATAGGAACCCATCAGGAGGGATGCCACTTACAATCTAGATGACGATGGGGGGGAAAACTCACATAGAAACCAAAGCTATATAAAATGAAAAGAAATAAAAATGTTATTTCCTGAAAGCAAATCACTTCCCCAGGCTGAATTACAAGCCAGTCAATTTGCTCAGATGGCCCCTTACTTGACCTGGTTGAGGCCTTGCTGCTACACAGCAATCACACTCCATCCATGTATAGAAAGAGTGACAAATAGAAGACAATGGCTGGCAAACAGAACAATGTCAGAACGCACAATACTGTAAATTTTACCAGCAGAACTAATTTGGACTGTCATGGACAGGCACAATTAACATGAAGTGACACCACTGTGGTCTGATGATGAGTCTGATGAAAATAGAACTGTCAGAGTACTTCTCTGTGCAATGATAAATGATGTCATCTCTACTTCAGAATGTTTCAGATGAAAGGAAAGCTTAACCACACAAATCATGGAATGAGAATGACAGGAGAGTATTACATCCAACTCCAAAAATGGAAAAATAGCTTAGATTGCCCGATTCAACTTGATGTAGACACAGCGGCAAAATGAGGACAGACACATGCATGGAATTAAGCCACAGGCCACAACTTTCATTAAACTTTAACACGGGAGAGGGACTCTACTCACTCATCACACACACTCTCCTATGCCAGGCATTTAATTGGTTCTAGTGCGGGAGTTATAGGGCTCCTTGCCATATAACCCATAACTAGCATCAGCGTTACAAGGTTCTTTTCCATATAGCCCATAACATGGGGTAAACTCTCCCCAGCCTGCCCTCCAGGACTCGGTTCTCTTTGAGTGAGGGAGACAGAGGGTGCTGCAGGGTGGGGAATGGAGTCAAAAGAGGTGCCACATAGTCCCCAGACCAGGTAAAATCCTGGGAGCTGGGGAATGCTGGCCAATCAGCACCTCTCTCCCCCACCTGGCCAATGGGTGCCCGAGACTCCGAGGGGGAAGAGCTACCTTGGCAAGTGTCTCCCTCCCTTGATGCTCTGACTGTCTCCCTTTCACCACCAGCCCCATCAAGTTCTCCCACCTATTGATACAAGAGCTCTGCATTTGGTTCTGGGTAGATGTTGACAACTTGGTGAGCAGCAAAAATACCTAAGCATCCAGAAGGATTGGCCTGTAAAGGATGATTAAAAATACTAATGGCCAGATTCTGCCTGACGTTTAGACAGGTGAACATTATAGGGTGTAAGGAGTTTCTCCTGCTCTCACAACTGCTCCAGAGGTGCATGACAATGGGATAGTGAGTAGGCAAAGTCATGACTTCACCCCCAGATGCAAGCCAACAGAGCTACCAGCCACCCAGGTGAAGGGAGCATGTTGCACCTCATAAAGGGGTAGTAGCAATGTGCATGTCTAAACTACTAGTGAGTGTATATTACTTACAAGTCCCCTTCTGTGCCCAAGCTGCAGAAGATATTGCTCTGTTACAGCTCCACCTAGAGAGCCCTGGCTTTTTAGTTCAAGCTATAGAGTCTCACAGTTTTAGCCCTCAGATGTCCCTGTTTCAATCCCTGGTGTATCAGCCAAGATGACTGCTGTCACATAGTCTTCTCCTGCTCAACAGGGAAGCTGCAGGAGGAATGATGGCTCCCTCTGGCGAAACATCTCTTAGAGGTGCTTCCTCTAAGGCAGTGAAGCTTTGTACCACCCCCAAAGCACAGTTGTGCCTAAATGGCACACAAAATCCCTAAATGACTGATGAACAGATTTTGCCACTTTTAATGGATATACTCAGGGAGACAGATACTGTTTAACATGGGTAAGGATGACAGAATCGAGGCTTAAATTTTTCAGTCTTCTTACTTAAAATAAAATAAAATTAAGGTTAAAGGATGAATTACAGCATCACTAGGGCAAATCAAGAGTAACTCCATTGTTTTCTTGAAAGAAATTTATGTAAATGAGATCAGAATCTGGACAAGTTGTTTTCACTCTTCATCATGGAATCTTGTTTGCTAATTGCTTTACTTGCAGCTAATAAAATGATTATGACAACATGAAACATTCGTTTGGCTGGTGTTTAATTATCTCTCTGTTAATTTCTTTGCAAGTCCAATGTGTCAAGCAAAATTATAATATCCATCACACAGATATTTCCTAGTAAAAAAAGTCAGAGGGGTAATCTTCTTGAAAACAAAGAACCAAATGCACCAATCACTGGTTATGATGTTTCAGGACATATCAAAACAAGCTAAAACATTTAAAGAGTTTAGCAGAGCACTTGAAATTACTATACAGCAAACTAGTCTATTTTAAATTCCAGGCAGACTAATAAATAGCCAGAAGCAAATTCATATTTTTAAAAGTCATTCACATTAGCCAGCTTGATAATATTACATCCTCTGTCCTTTAGGTGATCCAAGTATTAACTGACAAGGAATTTCTTCTTGGAATCTCAGCATATGTAACATTTTATGTTGTTTTAATGTCCTTATCACTTCTCTGGCCCACTTCCAAAGGGTCCTCAAATACAAAAAAAAATTCTGTTCCACTTCTTTATCACTCCACAATGGGTGGAAGATCCCTTTTTACCACTGCTTTCACTCCCTGAACAATCTGTCTACCTGCCTGAGGAAAGGAAGAGAGAGAGAAGCTAATGACAGTGTATGGTGCTATAGCAGTTTTATTGTCATGAGCTGGAGATTAATTCATTATTAGCTGAAAGCCTGTGATGTCACACAGGGCTAAATTGTAAAACAGGAAGTGGCAACCTCTGGCACGCAGCTTGCCGGGGTAAGCACCCTGGCAGGCCAGGCGGGATTGTTTATCTGCCGCGTCGGCAGGTTCAGCCGATCCCGGCTCCCACTAGCTGTGGGGTTCGCCATCCCAGGCCAATGGGGGCTGCGGGACGCGGCGCAGGCAAGGGATTGCCGACCCCTGTTGTAAACTGTAAAAAAAGCTGAAAATGGCTGAGAACTTAAAAATTGGATCACAACAGACCATAAATCGCAATGATGATTGAACCTGGTGATATTCTAGACAAAAAGAGCTCTCAACCATGCTTGTAGGTGTGTCCATCACTTCACACTGACTCAACAGACATTCTAGGCTTCAGAGTGACAATCCTGGAACCTTACTTTATAGTTCATGAGTGGTGCATTACTCATATTCCTGTTGCTCCATGTTGCTGTCTCCTCCTCAGCCATGGGGGCCCTGACCCAGATGAAGAGCCTTGATACTACTATAGCAAGTATGGGGAAGGGATCCAAGATTCCAGAACCCCATGCAAGGGATGTGGACTACCTTGTATCATGTAGCTGTGTTCTCCAGAGGTTCACTGTAGAGGTGTTTTAGTAGATGGTGCAGGGTTGGAGCAGGGCTAGTGGATCATCTGTGACTATATGTATCTGCCAGGGGCGGCTCCAAGCCCCAGCACGCCAAGCGCGTGCTTGGGGCGGCATGCCACGGGGGGCGCTCTGCCGGTTGCCGGTAGGGCGGCAGGCGGCTCCGGTGGACCTCCCGCAGGCGTGCCTGCGGATGGTCCGCTGGTCCCGCGGCTCCGGTAGACCAGCGGACCCTCCGCAGGCACGCCTGCGGGAGGTCCACCGGAGCCGCCTGCCACCCTCCCAGTGACCGGCAGAGCGCCCCCCACGGCATGCCGCCCTGCTTGGGGCGGCGAAATGTCTAGAGCCGCCCCTGGTATCTGCTAGTTATTCCTTCCTGCAAACTAAGGACACAAAACCTCCCCATTTCCCTTGCAGATCTCCACAGTTCACCTCCCAATTAATCTGTTCACTAGAGCCAGGATTTGGCCCTCTCTGAATAGGGCTGTTACATTTCACTCTTATGGTTAGATCATGCCTGTTAGGCAGAGGTGAAAATAAGCCGGTAAGCCCCGGTACTGCATACCAGCAAGACCCAGTGCACCGTACTGGGTTGGCCTGGCTTCCCCAGGCGGCAATTTAAAGGGTGTGGGGCTCCCAGAAAAGCAGCTGGGCCCTTTAAATTGCTGCCAGAGCCCCGCTGCTGGAGCTCTGGGGTAGCGGCAGCGGGGCTTCAGGGGCTATTTAAAGGGCCGGGGCTCTCGCTGCATTTACTGCCCTGGGCCCTTTAAATAGCCGCCGGAGCCCTGCCGCCGCTACCCCAGGGCTCCAGCGGCTATTTAGAGGGCCTGGGGTGGTAAGGCAGGGGAGCCCCAGGCCCTTTAAATAGCCCCCAGAGCCCTGCTGCTGGAGCCCTGGGGTAGCAGCAGCAGCCGGGGGCTCCGGCAGCAGTTTAAAGGGCCCGTGGCGGTAGTGGTGGTCAAGCCCTGGGCCCTTTAAACTGCTGCCAGAGCCCCAGCTGCCGCTGCTACCCTGGCAGGGGAGGGGGAGGGCACTTACCGGTACAGGGCGGGCGGGGGCTGGCTCTGACCTCCCCATCCCCGCCCCTTCCACTCGAGGCCCCGCCCCTTCCAGGGGCTAGAGCCAACCCCAACCCAGCCCCGTACCGGTAAGTCCCTATTTCTACTTTCACCCCTGCTGTTAGGCAAAGCCCTTCACTGAAGGTGATGCACTGACACTCTACCCCAGGGAGTAGAGCTCCCCAGGGCATGTGGTGAATTCATCTGCTGCTGCGCCTCTTTACTGGATGCAGTTTGCTCTTCTGGAACTCCCTCTCCATCCCATGTGCCTGGGTGGGGTGGTACAGTGAATTTCTGTTTGTTTACAATCAGTGCTGAGACTGAAGCTGAACTCATGACATTCTTTAAAGAATTGTTTTTAAATATTTTTATAAAAACATTATTAATATGGAAATATGTTCATAGAGTTACATTTATCTTTCATGGTTGCTGTCGATTAGGTGCCAGATTCAGATATAGTCTAAGTGTGTGCAACTCCATTGATGTCCATGGTGTTGAACCCATTTTCACCAGATCTGATTTTGGTCCGAAGTATTTAGTAAAGTCTTTATTCAACCAATTTTGTAAATGGTGACAGTAATGAAACAGTTAACATGCAGGAGCAAATACATCAAGTTAAAAGAGAAAAGAAAATTTCTTTTTATCTTGCTGTCATATGCCAATGATAAAAATATGGGAAGTGTATTTATATCTGATGACACAAGCCTATCCAATTTCTTGCATTATTTAGGTTAGGTCATTTATTCAGGTAATTACTGTAGGACAGACTGTGTATGGAAGACAGCATTCAGTTTATGACCAAAATGGACAGCAATTGTCTGGATTGCGAAATTACCTTCAGTACTGGGAAAAAATGTTACTTCTTAAAAAAGACAAAGTCAAAACAAAAAAATATTTATTACTAACAATCAGCAGGTAGTCACTGTTTCCAAGACCAAGACTGATTTCCTGATATCATTAGGGATGTCTACAAATGCATCAGTTACTAGATATTTTCAGCATCTGCATGATGAAATGCATGTCATTGTTATTTCTCACAGGACATCTGTTTGGGAAGGGGTCTAGTCTAGACTAGGATTTAAAGGTAGATGTTAGAACATGTTAGTTATCACATTAACTCAGAAACACCAACTTTCTAATGTGCTGGGGGATGCTCCACCTCCCCACCTCCATTCCAACCCTTCCCCCAAGTCCCCACCCCTGCCCCCACCTTTTCCTGCCCCCGTTCTGCCCCCTCCCCTGAGCGCAACCAGCCCTTGCTGCTCTCCCCTCCCCTCCAGCACCTCCTGCATGTTGTGGTACAGCTGATCTGTGGTGGTTGGGAGGCACTGGGAGGAAGGGGGAGGTGCTGTTTGGCAGGGTGCCGGTGGCTGGAGCACCCACGGAGTCGGCGCCTATGCATGAACTAACACATTTGAAAAGTCTGTAGACAAGGCAGTGTATATTTTAATACATATTGAGCTGGTCGAATTAAAACCGAGGCTTCCCTGTAGGCTTTAACTCAACTGTCTAATCACGTTAAAGGCAATGTGCCTTGTCTATACTAGACTTTTCAAACTTGTTAAAACACATTCACGTTCTACTAATATACTTTTTATTCTAGTCTAGGAAAGACCAAGTAACTGTCAAAGCCAGCTGGTCTAGTCACTAAAGAGTAGTAATAAGTATTTTATATCAAGCATTTATATAACACATTGAATCTGCTAAGATCTCAAAGCACATTACAAATGTAAATTCTAATCCTGCAATGTGATGTAGTGAGCAGACACTTACACCCCTGTGGAACCACTTGCCTGACTTGTAATCTCAGATGGGTACAACAGTTAACATGATTTTAAAGGTGTTAAACTGTATTTACAGTAGGTTCTAAGTGGAGTATCAAATAATATTAGTTAACTTGTATTAGTTAACATGATTTTAAAAAACAAACCAACACCATTTTTCCTAGTCTAGACAGATCCTAAGTAAGGGCTTGTGTGAGAACATGACTAATCTTAGGGTATGTCTACACTACGGGATTACTCCAATTTTACAGAATTCGATTTTTGGCAACAGATTGTATAAAATCGAGTGCATGCGGCCACACTAAGCACATTAATTCGGCGGTGTGTGTCCATAGTACCGAGGCTAGCGTCAACTTCTGGAGTGTTGCACTGTGGGTAGCTCTCCCATAGCTATCCCATAGTTCCCGAAGTCTCCCCCACCCATTGGAATTCTGGATTGAGATCCCAATGCCTGATGGGGCAAAAAACATTGTCATGGATGGTTCTGGGTACGTGTCGTCAGGCCCCCCTCTCCCTCTGTGAAAGCAATGGCAGACAACTGTTTCGTGCCTTTTTTCCTGGGTTACCTGTGTAGACGCCATGCCACAGCAAGCATGAAGCCCGCACAGCTGACCAGCACCATAAGTCTCCTGGGTGCTGGCAGATGTGGGACTGCATTGCTACACAGCAGCAGCTCATTGCCTTTTGGCAGCAGATGATGCATTAGGACTGAAAGCCATTGTCAGCATACAGAGATGGAAGTGACTCAGCCAGGTCATTTCCCATTTTCTGCCGAGCGCCCAGGAGATGTTGAGGGCTAGCAGTCATAATGCAGCATCTTCTGGTGAGAAGCCAGGAGATGACGATGGCTTGCAGTCATAATGTAGCATCTTCTGGTGAGAAGCCAGGAGATGACGATGGCTAGCAGTCATACTGCACTGTCTGCTGCCAGCCTAAGATGTAAAAGATAGATGGAGTGGATCAAAACAAGAAATCGACCAGGTTTGTTTTGTATTCATTTGCTCCCCGCTCCCTCCATGAAATCAACAGCCTGCTAAACTCAGGCTTTTGAATTCAATCCTTGAGGGGGCAATTCTGTGTGACAGTTGTTTGTGTTTCTACTTGATGCAAAGCCTCCGCCTTTGTGGATTATAATTCCCTGTAAGCCATGTCTCAGTCGCCCCTCCCTCCGTCAGAGCAATGGCAGACAATCGTTTCACGCCTTTTTTCAGTGCAGACGCCATACCACGGCAAGCATGGAGCCCGCTCAGCTCAACGCAGCAGTCAAGAACATTGTAAACACCTCGCACATTATTGTGCAGTTTATGCTGAACCAGAACCTGTAAAACTGGGCAAGGAGGAGGCGACAGCAATGCAGCAACGAGAGTGATGAGGACATGGACACAGAATTCTCTCAAACCGCGGGCCCCGGCGCTTTGGAGATCATGGTGTTAATGGGGCAGGTTCATGTCATAGAATGCCCATTCTGGGCCAGGGAAACAAGCACAGACTGGTGGAACCGCATAGTGTTGCAGGTGTGGGATGATTCCCAGTGACTGAGAAACTTTCACATGCATAAGGGCACTTTCATGGAACTTTGTGACTTGCTTTCCTCTGCCTTGAAGCACCAGAATACCAAGATGAGAGCAGCCCTCACAGTTCACAAGCAAGTGGCGATAGCCCTGTGGAAGCTTGCAACGCCAGACAGTGGTCAGTCAGGAATCAATTTGGAGTGGGCAAATCTACTGTGGGGGTTGCTGTGATGCAAGTAGCCAAAGTAATCACTGACCTGCTGCTACCAAAGGTAGTGACTCTGGGAAATGTGCAGGTCATAGTAGATGGCTTTGCTGCAATGGGATTCCCTAACTGTGGTGGGGCAATAGATGGGAACCCATATCCCTATCTTGGCACCGGACCACCAGGGCAGCCAGTGTATAAACCACAAGGGATACTTTTCAATGGTGCTGCAAGCACTAGTGGATCACAAGGGACATTTCACCAACATCAATGTGGGATGGCCGGGAAGGGTTCATGATGCTTGCATCACAGGAACACTAGTCTGTTTAAATGGCTGCAGGAAGGGATTTACTTCCCAGACCAGAAAATAACTTTTGGGGATGTTGACATGCCTATAGCTATCCTTGGGGACCCAGCCTACCCCTTAATGCCATGGCCCATGAAGCCATACACAGGCAGCCTGGACAGTAGTCAGTTATAGGCTGAGCAAGTGCAGAATGGTGGTAGAATGTGCATTTGAACGTATAAAGGGTCGCTGGCGCACTTTACTGACTCGCTCAGACCTCAGCGAAACCAATATTCCCGTTGTTATTGCTGCATGCTGTGTGCACCACAATCTCTGTGAGAGTAAGGGGGAGACATTTATGGTGGGGTGGGAGGTTAAGACAAATCGCCTGGCTGCTGATTACATGCAGCCAGACACCAGGGTGATTAGAAGAGCACACCAGGAAGCGCTGCTCATCAGAGAAGCTTTGAAAACCAGTTTCATGACTGGCCAGGCTACGGTGTGACAGTTCTGTTTGTTTCTCCTTGATGAAAACCCACTCCCTTGATTGACTCATTCCTTGTAAGCCACCCACCCTCCCCCCTTTGATCACAGCTTGCTTTCAAAGGAAATAAAGTCATTATCATTTAAAAAACATGTATTCTTTATTAATTGATTATAAAAATAGGGAGAGAACTGACAAAGTAGCCCGGGTGGGGTGTGGGAGGAGGAGAGGAGGGAAAGAAAAGGCCACTTCAAAACTTGTTGAATGACAGCTTTCTGTTGCTTGGGCTGTCTACTGGGGTGGAGTGGCAGGGTGAATGGAGCCTCCCCCCCTGCGTTCTTGGGTGTCTGGATGAGGAGGCTATGGAACTTGGGGAGGGGGGAGGGGGATTAAACAGGGGCTGCAGTGGCACTCTGTGAACCTGCTGCCGTTCCTGAAGCTCCACCAGACGCCGGAGTATGACAGCTTGATCCCGCAGTAGCCCCAGCATTGCATCCTGCCTCCTCTGATCTTCCTGCCGCCACCTCTCATCTCGAGTGTCCGTCTTGTTCTCACGTTCATCCCTCCTGTCCTCATGTTCATGGACCACTTTCCTGTACTGTGATACTGTGTCCTTCCACTGGTTCAGATGAGCTCTTTCATTGCGGGTTGACTGCATGATCTCAGTGAACATTTCATCTCATGTGTGTTTTTTTCGTCACCTTATTTGAGATAGTCTTTGGGACGGAGGAGGGAGACTTGAAAAATTTGCAGCTGCGTGAGGGAAAAAAGGGAGAGAAGTATTTAAAAAGATACATTTTACAGAACAATGGGTATACTCTTTCACGGTGAACAACACTATTCACATTACATAGCACATGTGATTTTGGTACAAGGTCGCATTTTGCATCTTAATATTGAGTGCCTGTGGCTTTGGTGTTAGAGATCACAGACGCAGGGCCAGGCAACAGAATTCGGCTTGCACACAGCCATGGTAAGCCATTGTCTTTCGGCTTCTGCAACCTTCATAAAAGCAGCGCCCTCCTTTCCTATACCAAGCAAAGTGTGTTGAGTGCTGTGATTTTCGTGTTAACATGCAGCAGCAGAAACCAATTTAACCCCCTGCTCCAATTATCTGGGACGATCGCTTTACCCCTCCCCCCACTGCGTGGCTGGTATCAGGGAAGATCCCTGCTAGCCAAACGCAAATAGCTCAGAGCCAATGCCCCCCCCTCCCCTGGCTTGGCTAACTGTGGGAAGGATTTCTTTTCAGCCACAGGCAAACAGCCCAGGTTACCATGAACAATATCACTCTCCTGAGGATAACACAGCGAGATAAAGAATGGATGTTACTCGAATGCCAGCAAACACCGGGACCTTATGCTGCCAGGCTTTGTCATGCAATGATACCAGATTACTTGCTACATGCATGGCATGGTAAAGTGTCCTACCATGGAGGATGGAATAAGGCTGCCCTCCCAGAAACCTTCCACAAAGGCTTTTGGAGTACTCCATGAGAGCTTCAGGGAGATGTCCCTGGAGGATTTCCACAACATCCCTAGACACATTAACAGACTTTTCCAGTAGCTGTACTGGCCGCGAATGCAAATTAATAATTAAAAAATGGTTGCTTTTAAACCATGTTTTATATTTACAAAGGTACACTCACCAGAGGTCCCTTCTCCGGCTTCATGGTCTAGGGTACCACCTTGGGAGGGTTGGGATGCTATTTCAGTCAGGCTGAGGAAAAGATCCTGGCTGTTAGGGAGAACGGTGTGCTGTGTGCTCTCCGCAAGCTCGTCCTCCTCATCTTCCCCGGCCGCAAAATTATCAGGCATGGCTGAGAGTACCCCCTCTGTGGAATCCGTGGTCGGGGTGGGGTAGTGGTGGTGCCCCCCTCAGAATTGCATGCAGCTCAGCGTAGAAGCAGCATGTCTGCAGCTCTGCCCCGGAGCATCTGTTTGCTTCTTTGGCTTTCTGGTACGCTTTTCTGAGCTCCTTAACTTTCATGTGGCACTGTAGTCAGTCCCTATTGCGAGTCCCTATTGCGGCCTCTCTCCATCATGCCCTTGGAGATTTTTTCAAATTTTTTGGCATTTCGTCTTTTGGAACGTAGTTCTGCTAGCACAGAATCCTCTCCCCATACAGCGATCAGATCCAGTGCCTCCTGTATGGTCCATGCTGGAGCTCTTTTTCAATTCTCGGACTGCATGGTTACCTGTGCTGATCAGCTCTCCATGCTGGGCAAACAGGAAATAAAATTCAAAAGTTCGCGGGGATTTTCCGGTCTACCTGGCCAGTGCATCCGAGTTCAGACTGCTGTCCAGAGTGGTCACAATGGTGCACTGTGGAGGCCAATACCATCTAATTGCGTCTACACTAACCCTAATTCGAACCGACAATGTCGATTTCAGCGCTACTCCTCTCGTTGGGGAGGAGTACAGAAATCGATTTTAAGAGCCCTTTATGTCAAAGTAAATGGCTTCGTTGTGTGGACAGGTGCAGGGTTAATTCGATTTAACGCTGCTAAATTCGACCTAAACTCGTAGTGTAGACCAGGCCTTAAAGAGTCATGTCAACTAATGTGATGTTAAACAAAACTTGCTGTCGGTGTAGACAGGGACAAACTGTATCCTATCAGCTGTTTGTAATTAAACCTATAGTTACAGTAGGACTAGTCATGATCAGCTGGCACAGTGTCATGACTTGCCCCATCTACATTGAGTACAAAGTCATATTTAATGTCATGTTCATTAACATGACACTTCAAAGTCATGTTCCAACTCAAGCAAATTTTCTACTGAAGACAAACCCTACTGCATATTTACACTACAAGCGTTGCAGCAGCACAGCTAATGTGCTACATATTTGCTACTGTAGGGTAGACGCTTCCTATATCGATGCAAGAGGGTTTTTTGTCAATTTAGTTAATCCACCTTTCTGAGAGGCAGTAGCTAGATTGATAGAATTATTCTTCTATCAACCTATCTGCATTGACAGTGGGGGTTAAGTCAACCTATGTATAGTGCTCAGAGCACAACATTTTTCACAGCCCTAAGCACCGTATCTAATTTTTAAGTGTAATCCAGGCCTGAGAGAGATATAAACAGGATGTCTGCCTCCAGTTTTAAATAATCAAACAAGAGTTTCCTTAGAACAAAGACCTCATGTATTACGATTTTGAAGCTGCTAGCTTAGTGTAGATAAACACAAAATATGTTCTCTTGAAAACACAAGATCACTCTCTGGCTATTTATGGCCATTTCTTCTTAGAAGTACATAATGTACTAAATTGTATATTTAGTAGCACTAGGTGAGGCAAACCCACAGCAAGACCAGGGTTGCTCACTCAGGTGCTCTGATTTATCCCTCCAGCAGAGCCTGTAGTGACTCAGCCCTCAGACATGCTGCAGCAGCCTTATTCCTGGACTGAGCCCAGATCAGATGATCAATTTTTTGATGAGGTATTAAGGTGTAGACAGGAACTAAATGTATATTTATTATTCATCAACTTCAGCTTTATTTATTTATTACAGGGCCCTTTAAAGCTCTGTTGACAAAATGGGGCAAACATGATTTATTCAGTGTCTCTTCTACACATAGCACAATTGTTATATAGCTTGGCTGGATTTTGCTGACTGACAGGGACGCTGAGTCCAGTAGTATCAAGATGACAAACACAATTAGGAGGGTATCAGTTAGTTTCCTGCAGAGACCAAAATGTCAATAACAGACACATGGTTTTCCCCAATTTGGGCAGTAGTGATGCTGCGAGGCAGCTTTTTGAGCAGTGCTTTTCTGTCACATCAACATTTTCACTCAATCTGAGATACAAGAGGAGCAAGCTACTTTGTCAGGCGAGTTACAGACAACCCAGCCGGTTGCTATTTCTGTTGTTTGATCATTAGTCTCATGGTAGTTGGTATTTTCCTTAGAGACCCCTTTTCTTTCTTTAATATCCCTGGGGTGCTGTGAGTGCATACATCTCTCAGCTTTTCTTTCTTTCTCTTGCTCAAGGCTGTGGAGGACACCGAGCTTTAATGGGTTGAAAACCAGAAGGCAAAGGCCCTAAATTTAGATAACGGGGGGGGGGGGGGGGTTACATCTCAGGATTTGGGGGTGGGGTGGGTGACTCGGTATTTTTAAACTCCCGGGGTTGACACTGCTGTGAACTAGGGTGACCAGATGTCCCGATTTTACAGGGACAGTCCCGATTTTTGGGTCTTTTTCGTATATAGGCTCCTATTGCCCCCCCCCATCACGATTTTTCACATTTGCTCTCTGGTCACCCTAGCTGTGACCCTGCAAACAACGGGAGCCTGGCCCCTGACGGCTGCCGGGCGCAGGATTCAGCAGACTTCAGCCTCCAGGCCCTGCCCTCGCTCAAGGCCTGATCCTGCCCCAGCAGCGGCTCCGCGGCCAGGTTGCCATTAGCGTCACGTGTGCGGAGGTGCTGGGCAGGCGGCGCCGCAAACGCGAAGCGGGGAGGTTTGAGCTCCGCCGCGCACCGTAGCCAGGGCTCTTCCCACCCTCTGCTGTCGCCAGGTCCGGGCGTCGAGATGGCGGCTCCCCTCCCCGCGCGGAGCCGGTTTGTGGTGGTGGGAGGGGGGATTGCGGGAGTCACCTGCGCCGAGCGGGTAGGTACCGCCCCTCCCGCCCCACGCGCGCGCGACACCCGCCACTTCCCGCCGGCCCCCAACCGCCCAGTGCGTGGGGCGCGCGCCGGGAGAGCGTCTTGGGGTCTAAACACCTGCTCCCCGGTTTGCACTGTAAGAAAATCTCAGCCCCCACTGCAGGTCCCTGAGCTGTCGGGTCCACCAGGCCACCCCTCGGCCATGCACGCGGCCCCTCTCCCCTGTACACACCTCTTCCTCTGTGCACTCAGCTTCCGTCACCAGTGCACAGACCCCACAGCTGTGCAGACAGTCCCCCTGCACTGTGCAACCCCCACGGTTGTGCATACTCTCCCACCCACCTGTGTGGCGGAGCCCCCCTCATCAGTGCACAGCCCATCTGTGCATCCCCTACAGCTGTGTGTCCACACTGCCCATCTGTGCACCCCCTTCAGCCATGCACACAGACCATCCTTACCTGTGCAACCCTTCACAGCTGTGCACACAGCCCCCCCACCTGTGAACCCACACAGCTGTTCATATTGCCCCCCCCGTGTTCCAAAATGTTTGCTTTTTTGCTACAGTGTTCCATTGTTGACTTATATTAATTTTATCAGCTACTATAGCCCCCAGATCCTTTTCTGCAGTACTCCTCCTTAGCAGTCATTTCCTGTTTTGTACTTGTGCAATTGATTATTTCTCTCTAAATGTAGTAATTTGAATTTGTCCTTACTGAATTTCAGACCATTTTTCCAGTTTGTCAACATTATTTTAAATTCTAATCCTGTCCTCAGAAGCACTTGCAACCCCTCCCAGCTTGGTATTGTACACAAACTTTATAAGTGTACTCTCCAGACCAGTATCCAAATCATTTATGAATATATTGAATAGTGCAGGATCCAGGACAGGGGTCTGCAGGACCCCACTCCATATGCCCCTCCAGCTTGACTCTGAACGATTGATAACTACTTTCTGAATATGGTATTCCAACCAGTTGTGCACCCACCTTATTATAGGCTTAGCTAGGCTATATTTCCCTAGTTTGTTTATCAGAACATCACGTGAGACAGTATCGAAACCCTTACTAAAGTCGAGCTATATAATAGATTTAAAATTTTTATTAAAGTGAATGTTTGAAATGAACTATACACAGGTTGAGAGGGAAGGTACTGTACATCTGAGGTCAGGCTTAGGTTATGAGGGGTTACAGATATCATTTGTAAGGATGAAAAGATACATACATATCGCATAACTGGCATAGACCCAGATTGGGGTGCAAGGGTTTTTAAAGTGTCAGTGGATAAGTGGGCTCGGGTACACCACCCATGGAATGAATAAGGAGTCCAAGTCAGTATCGGTGGAGCGGATAAGTACATGTGTGGGGTGCGTCCTTTGGTCCGTCAGGGAAGGGAGTGGGTTATTTCCCTGGTCGGCAGTCTCGGTTACTCGGTGTGGTATTGGCGGTGTCCGGTGATGTGTTCGGTATAAATGTCTCTGGATCACCTGATGGTGTCGGACACCATGAGCTGTATCATGAGCCGGGCGTAGCATCAACCAACCCCGCACGCTCTCAGAACCGGCTTGTTGTGGGGATCCCACTAGCCCAAGGCTCCCACGATCAGGGCGTGTAGCTGGACTTCGTAGCCCTGGGCTCTCAGGGTCTCAGCCAGCAGGGCGTACTTCGACTCCTTCCGTGCTCGGGCCTCGTGGAAGGCTGGTGACTGGTTTTCGAAAGGCACCATGACGTCTACCAGGAGGACCACCTTCTTTTCTGCATCCGTCACGACGATGTCGGGTCGCAGTCGGCTGTCTGTCCCGGGGATGGCGGAGTCCAGGGTGATCTTCCCCAGAGACAGCGGGATGGCTTTCACCAGCCAGTTCTGGATGGTGGTGTGGCGGTGTCGCGAGGCTCCGGAGTGCTGCTTACAACCACACAGGACGTGTGGCAGGGTCTCGTTCACGTAGCCGCACTTCCTGCAGCGCTTGTCCCGGTTGCCGTGGCGGATGGCTCCATTGAGGGGAATGCAGTTGAGTCGGGCCCTGTGGACAAACCGCCAGTTGGCGAACCTGGTGAAGTTGCCCCCGGGAAGGAAGTGGTTGCTGGCGTCCCACTTGCTGGACACCTCAAACACCTTGCCGTGGTCCGGCTTCCGTTTGAGGTTCTCAGCGTAGTGACAGCGGATGGCATCTTTCAGGGACCTTTTTAGCATGGCTCTGGTGGTTGGGGTGACGATGGTGTGGTCCGGGGGCTTGACGTGTGGCACCAGTATGCCCAGCTCCCAGCGCTCCTCGCACCACTTCCAGCAGCAGCCGATCCTTTTACCCAGGCGTCTCGAGACGTTGCGGGCACGGGACCAGAGAGAGGACAGGTCTCCCCCCTCTCTCCCAAACTCAGCCTCCAGGGAGCCGCTGAGGTAAGTGGCGATGTCCCGCTTGGGGGGGGGCCCTGGCGATGCATTTTCTGACTGTGTTCCGTATGGCCTCCTGGGTGATGCTCCTCACCGTTGGGTCCGGGCACATCAGGAGGCGGAAGGTGTGGGTCATTACCGCCACGTCGCACAGGTCACCCATCTGAGGTACGTTGGTGCCGCCCTGCCTGTGGGAAATGTAGATGATGTCCGTGCATGCCCTCTGGGGAAGGTGGAGCCACTTCTTCACCAGCTGTCTGATGGTGCTGTCATCTACAGCTTTATCTCATCTGCAAGGCTTCTTACCATCTCAAAGAAGGATAGTATGTTGGCTTGCCATGATTTGTTATTGACAAATCCAGGTTGACTGTTACCTATCACCTCTCTGAAAACATCTGCTCATTTTGCAGCAGCAGACAAAAGAACAATATCATATGTCACTGTACAAATCAATGGTACATCCATACCTTCAATACTGTGTGCAGTTCTGATCTCACCATCTCAAAAAGATATATTAGAATTGGAAAAAGTTCAAAGAAGGACAATAAAAAATATTAGGGGTATGGAACAGCTTCCATATAGGGAGAGAGTAGAAAGATTGGCACTGTTCAGCTTAGAAAAGAGGTGACGAAGGGAGATAAGATAGAGGTCTAAAATAATGGAGAAAGTGAAAAAGGAAGTGTTATTTAATCCTTCATATAAGACAAAATCAAGGTGACACCCAGTGAAATTAATAAGCAGCAGGTTTAAAACAAACACAAGGCAGTACTTTTGCATACAACACACAATCTGTGGAACTCATTCATTCTCTGGGTGACCCTAAGTCTCTGACTGCCAGAGCTGGGACAGGATGACAGGATGACACTTGCTAATTGCCATGTTCAGTTCATTCCCTCTGAAGCACCTGGCAGTGACCACTGTCAGAAGACAGGATACTGGTCTGATCCAGTATGGCCATTCTTATGTTCTTATTATCTTCTAGTTGTTTTCAAACTGATTGTTTGATTATTTGCTTCATTAACTTTCTGAGTACCCAAGTTAGGCTGTCTGGTCTATAATTCCCTGAGTTGTCCTTATTCCCCTTTTTATAGGTAGGTAATATATTTGCCCTTTTCCGGTCCTCTGGGATGTCCCAAAACTTCAGCATGAATTCATGAGACAAAGTTAACTACGACTTTGCCAAAGGATTAGATTACATCATGGGGATGTGCTCGCCATCCTGGGATGCAGTTCTTTCCATCCCATCATTCCTTGGGCTTCCTACTTCATTTTGTGCCATTTTTCAACAGCCCTTGTAAACTGTGCACTTGCCATCTGTGCCTGACAGCATGGATCCTGAGCTGCTGACCATTCTAGTGATGAGTATTATGAACACAGTGCGGCTGGTCCTGCAGTATTTCATGAGCTGCGAAACAGAGAGTGAGCTGGTGATGCCTGCCCTGCTGTCTGCCGTGGAAATAAATAATTCAAGATTGCTGCTGGCATTCACAGACCTGCTTGCCACAGTGGACCATTGATACTGGGATCAGGAAACAAGCACTGAGTGGCGAGATCGCATTGTGATGCATGTATGGGATGACAAGCAGTGGCTGCAGAACTTTTGGATGCGTAAAGTCACCTTTCTGGAACTGTGTGTGGAGCTCGCCCCAGCACTGCAGCTTAAGAACACCAGAATGAGAGCTGCTCTGACTGTGGAAAAGCAAGTGGCAATCGCTGTGTGGAAGCTGGCAACTCCAGACTGCTTCTGATCAGTTGTGAATCAGTTTGGAGTTGGAAAGTCCACCATGGGGACTGCGGTGATGCAAGTGTGCAGGGCCATTAACCACCTCCTGCTACAAAGGACTGTGACTCTTAGTAATGTCCAGGAAATAATTGATGACTTTGAGGCAATGGGATTCCCTAACTGCGGCAGAACGATAGATAGAACACACATCCCCGACCATCTTGCGACAGAGTACATCCACCAAAAGGGCTACTTCTCCATGGTCTTGCAGGTGCTGGTGGATCACAGGAGCCATTTCACTGACATCAATGCGGGGTGGTCAGGGAAAGTGCATGATGCACACATCTTTTGGAACAATGGACTGTATAGAAAGCTGCATGCTGGGACTTTCTTTCCAGACCAGAAGATTCCAGTGGGGGAATATGAAAATTTCCATAGTGATCCTTGGAGATCCCGCATACACCTTGGTCCTGTGGCTCATGAAGCCTTACACAGGTATCCTAGACAGCAGCAAGGAGCAATTCAACAACAGGCTTAGCAGGTGCCGAATGACCATTGCATGTGCCTTTGGCTGGCGCTGTCTTTTTTTACCAGGTAGACCTCAATGAGGAAAATATTCCGATGGTCATTGTGGCCTGCTGTACTCTCCATAATATTTGTTAATTGAAGGGGGAAAAGTTTCCCCAGGGTGGGCCACTGAGGCTGATCAACTGGCTGCTGATTTTGAGCAGACAGACAGAAGGGCAATTAGAAGAGCGCAACGGGAGGCTATTCAAATCAGGGAGGTTTTGAAGAAGCTTTTGACAGTGATTCTCAGTATTGTGTCTGTATGAGATGCATTCAGCCAGACAATGTTTACTTATCCCTGTAGTGCTTGCTTCTTGAGGATGTATTGCAAGGAGCAAATATTCCTACCTATAGCCACTGTGGTTCAGTGTTAGCACTGAGTGATGTATGTATGTCACAAATAAAAACTCATTTTATTTCAAAGACTCAAGTTTAATAACGGGATAAAACAAACTTTTGGACAAACGGAACATGAAAATGAGGAACAGTCTTGCGGTTAGGGCTTTCATAGCTGGGTGTAATTCCAGTTTTCATTGGAAAATCATTCTCAAGCGTGGCGTGCACAGGTTACTGTGAGGGACTGGAAACACGCAATGAATGCAGTAGGGGAGTTGGGGGAGGGATGGACCAGAGTTCTGTAGTGGCTGGAGGGAGTCGGGCGTGGATTTGCTCTGATTGCAGGCTAATGAGGGACTTCAACATCTCTGTCTGGTCCAGGAGGTTTATCATCCACTCCTGCCCGTGTCCCTTCCTGGCTATCAAGCCTCAGTCTTTCATTAATTGTCTCCCTCCATGCTCTTGTTTCACTATGTGCTGCGTCTGTTGACTGCAGCACTTGTCAAAACATATCCTCCTCATTCCTCCTGGGTTCACTGCCTTATCTGATGGAGGCTCTCTGCCAGTGTGGAGGAGTGTGTTCTCAAGGCACATGTGCAGAAGGCAAAAGAACAGTGAACAGAGACAATATTGTGAGTGCGTTCACAGACGTGAATCACAAAAGTTACACACACCTCTTTCTCACAGTCCCTTGGATAGCACACAGTTGGCCGTGAGTCCCAATTATGGTGAGTTCGCGGGGGGAGGAAAGGAAAGGGCAAGAAAGTACAAAGGGTGATTTTCAAAGGGTTTACTGTTAGTGGCTAGGGAGCCTATTCTGAATACTTGTACCCTTTTCCACAGGCTAGGGTAATCAAACCCGATATCTCACTCCTCAGGGTAATTCAGGATGCAAAGGAACATCTCCTGCCTGCATGTGGTTTCAGACCGGTCCCGTATGCTGCTTGTCTGTGTGCCATTCTGGTTCCTGCAGAAATAATTGCTCGGTGGCGCGGCAAAGTTTCATACACTGGGAGTAGAAACAAGGCAGCTGTACCAAGGAACCTTCAGCAGCGGATTGCAGAGTACCTACAGGAAAGTTTCCTAGCGATCACTATGGAGGATTCCAGAGACATCCCCATGTACATTAATAAACTTTTCTGCTGTGGCCCCACTGCATAGATGGACAGGCTCTGTTGTTAATTTCTGTCCCTTATCCCACCTCCAACATATAACAAAGTACATGAGAGCTCAATCTCCCGTCACCATGCAGTATGAAAGCAAAATGAGCACTTACCAGAGCTCTCCTCTCCTGCATCCTCCGCGCCAAAGCCAGAGTGCTGGGATTAGCTAGACCCCTCCGAATTGGAAAAGAGATCCTGACTCACTGTGCCACTAGATGACCCTGCCTTGTGCTCCACATCGTCTTCCAGCTCCACCTCCATCTCCTCATCCACCACTTCCTCACTGGAGTTGAGTCCGATGGCCGTTGCCTCCATGCCCCTGAAGTATCCACGGGGCTCTTGGTGGTGGAGATGGGGTCACTGCCGAGGATGTCGTGCAGCTCCTTACAGAAGCAGCATATCTTTGGTGCTGCACCAGAGTGATGGTTGGTCTCCCTTGCTTTCTGGTACGCCTGTCTCAGCTCCTTGATTTTAGCACGACACTGCTGCGTGTTCTTTTTGTGCCTCTTCTCCTGCATGCCAATAGCAATTAGCCTATAGGTATTGAAATTCCTACAGTTGGTGCAAAGCTGTGACTGCACAACCTCCTCTCCCCATATATCAGCAGATCCAACAGCTCCCGTGTGTTCCACATGGGAGCGCATCTGTTGCGTCAGCTGTGTGAACTGTGCACACAGAGCAAACAGGAAGAGGAATTTCAAAAATTCCCAGGCCTTTAAACGGGGGATGGGTGCATGTCAGGGCAGCAGAGTTCAAACTGCTGACCAGAGTGGTCATGATGGGCATTGTGGGACACCTCCTGGAGGGTGACATAACCAAGTAAGGTGTCTACGCTGATGCTGTGTTGCTCTAATTATGTTGCAAAAAGCTCTATGTCGCTTGTTGAGATGGTTTTATTATGTCAGCATAGCAGGGAAGTTACATCAGTGGGAGGAGCATTTCAGTATGTATACCTCAGTGTTTTGTCGATGAAAGCTGACTTTTGTCGACAAAATTGTGTAGTGTAGGCAAGACCAAAGAAATAGTGTGATTTAATATTCTAAATGTTGGTTAATTGGCCTGTCTCAAGACAGCTCCTTAAATGGCTTTTTCTAATTGATTTTTTTTTTATTTCATAGGATGTAGTTAGGATTGCCTGCTTTACGAACTATAAACTATTTGTTTATTAACAAGTCCACCTCCCATGAGACTAAATTATAAAACATTCGTAGGTATCTAAACAATAGATTCACAATAATTTGGGGAAACCATATACTTGAGTCTTATCTTACCAAGACAAAAGTATCCACCAGAGGCTCTTCACTCTTAAAAGTGTAATTCCTGTCAAAAACTCTCCTCAGAGAGACATATAGAAGAAGTTGTAATGGAAATAACCAGTTTATCATTTGTGTTTGGTCATTTGTGGTGTTTAATATTTTCTTTTCCGTTTTTAAATATTAAAATAGTCATGGTTAATAACATTGATTATTTTGCTTAGACTTGCTCATGGAGCCCTTAACGTACCTGTGACTAAATAATGGAAGCCACACCCCTCAGTTGACAGCAATAGAAACAATTAATAAGATCTGGCCTACCATTTCTTATTTCTTGAAACTAAAGAATTGTAGTAATTTTTAAAATAAAATTACTTAGCATCCAACAATTTAAAATTATCCCTTTCAACCCTCCCTGGCATTAGTCAATAATAAAGGTAGTGAATTGCATGAGAATTTATACTGCACTTAGAAGAGTATCTGGGCTCCTGGTTCCTAGCTAAGGGAACTTTCCCTTATGAAGCAAGCCCACATGCCTCTTCCTCTCTTTATAACAGACAACATTCTTGCTGCGGCACAGTTTTTTGTCATTAAATTAAAAATCAGTGGCTTCAGATTAACGCACAAACTTGCTGTTACCACTTTAAAGTACTTTTGTTTAAAAAATTGCCATTCACTTACCCAAAGATCATATTCTAGGAACCTGTGTTACGGAAACAACAATATGTACAAATTTGAACCAAATCTGTTGTTGTATCTTTCTGCTAGAGGACTGCAGAAGCCAATGAGACCCTCCCTGGCAAAAATAGCAAAAACATGAATTTTTAAACAGCTTGATTATATAACCAGGACATCAAAAAATCCATAATTAGCCAAAGATTATAATCCATTTTCCATAAAACTCATTCAGAGATACCAGGTATTCACTGTTCTTTCTATAGTCATAAGTCTTTAATACAATTTTAACTGAGTTACCTCTGCCCACTAATAATTGGACTCCAGGCATACAGGCTCTTCAGATCTCAGTTAGCGTGACTTTACACCTCCCAGTTTGGCTTGTGTGATGGTATGAAGGGTCGTCTTGTGGTTAGGTATTTATGTCATGATGTGAGTCTTATGGAAATGTCTGTAAATAAAGAAAGCCTTGGACCTGGGAGTCAGGTTCGCTTCCATTGTATCACCCAAACCAAGTTTACCCTTCTGTAAAATGGAAGTAATATTTGCTTACATCTCTGGTTTTTACACGACTAAAATCCTTAATACGATAACTTTTGTTTTTTTTAGTACTGTTATTGTCTTATTTAAAGTCAAATTCCACTGACAGCTGTGTTCACTCATCATGCTCTCTCTTTCTTTACAAGCTGGCTACAGAATTTCCATCAGAAGAGATTCTCTTAGTAACAGCTTCTCCGGTTATAAAAGCAGTAACAAATTTCAAACAGGTAAGAGAGAGACTTAATTTTTTTGTTTTTGTGTTGGTGTCTATAAAAGCTACTAAAGCATTTACTCAGTAGAGATAATTTAGGGCCTGACCCCACAAATGCTTATGCATATGGTTTCAGTCTCTTGCCCTTTTCCCCTTGGCTCCCAGTCTGCTTGTCCAACCTGTTCTAGCTTCCTTCCTTCAAGCTCCCAAGCTCAGTCTCCATTCATAGAATATCAGGGTTGGAAGGGAGCTCAGAAGGTCATATAGTCCAACCCCCTGCTCAAAGCAGAACCAATCCCCAGACAGATTTTTGCCCCTGATCCCTAAATGGCCCCCCTCAAGGATTGAACTCACACCACTGGGTTTAGCAGGCCAATGCTCAAACCACTGAGCTATTCCCCCCTTCTCCCGTCCTGGCTTCCTGTAACAATCTCCATGCCCAGCCATTCCCAGTTTCTCTCCCCTGAGTTCTTCCAGTCCCAGTCTCACCAGACTCCTTTTCCAATCTACTACTTTCCCACCCCCTGGTCTGGCTTTTGCCTCCTCTGCATTTGAATCAGACAGCTTCATCCTCCACACTACCCGGGTGCCAACAGAAGAGACTGTGCATGCCAGCTTGGAGCAGTCATTACATGGAAAGTCTGACTTCACCCCCTAACCCTGGGCTGGAGCATACTCAGTTGCTTGTGGAGATGGTTTATGCAGAGTCTGGTCACAGGTAGGAGCTGTGAGAGAATGGCTCATGCTCAGTTGGTGTATGGAGATGGCATGTTTGTTAGATCAGTCTGCACTAGGAGCTGTGAAAGACTCAAGCATGCTCAGTGAAGATGGAATCTTCAGAGACTTTAGCTGTGAATCTCTAAGAAGTCTCTCCTGAATACATGTATGAACTGGGATTTTTCATTCACTTTTATCACTTGGCCAAATTTTGGCATATTTTCACAGGAACAGCAAAATACGTATCCCTTACACAAAGGCCACCCCCCTGTCAAATGTCAAGTCCCTGCTCACAGCATATGGATCATAGATCTATTCGAAGAAAAGGTCACCAGAATTTTTTAATGTGGGCAAAACGGTGTATTTTTTTTCTAGCCTTGTTCTTAAAAACAACTGAACTGTTGTTGCTAAAATTTTCCCCAAAAAATTTAGGCTAAGGCCCAGCATGGAACATTGCAGCCCAAGTGAATTTAGTTTTGCAAAGTTATAAGCAACTGGAAACAGTCTTAAAATGAAAAGCATAGGGCTACCTTAATAATAGATGGTTCTACCAGCATAGGGCTACCTTAATAATAGATGGTTCTACCAGCCCCACTTATAACAACAGAAATTAGATATGGAAAAGACCTATTTGATTGATTAGTCAGTCCTCTGGGGGCAAATATAGTCTCAGGTGCTTAATCTAGTCTAATTTTAAATGTCTCAAAATAGGGATTTAGAAGTCCAAGTTCCATTTTGAGTGATAACGTACTGCTGAGAGCCTTTCTTAGGAATATTTATTAACAGATTATGTACCTAAATGCTTAATTTTAGTAGTAACTTTCTAAGTTGGTTGAAAGAATTCGTGCTTTAAGTTTACAGACTGGGAGTGAACATATCTATTTTCCAATCAATAGGTTTGGTTGAAAACTTAATAAAAGAAGAAAAACAATTAAAACATAAATGATTTCTCTCTTTTTTTTTTAAACTATAGGTCTCCAAAACACTAGAGGAATTTGATGTTGAAGAACAACCAAGCACTAT
Source organism: Mauremys reevesii (assembly GCF_016161935.1). NCBI lineage: Eukaryota > Metazoa > Chordata > Testudines > Geoemydidae > Mauremys > Mauremys reevesii. The sequence continues at coordinate 243,249,512 of NC_052623.1, read as the reverse complement.
GTTAGAAAAACGGTATCCCAACATTAAAGTTATAGAGTCTGGAGTGAAACAGTTGAAAAGCCAGGAGCATGTAAGAGAACTTTGTTTTGCCTAATTTTTATGGATCCTGAAAGTGAATGGGTTTAAGAAGGGATCCATTTTTCAAATGAAATATGTTATTAAAACAGAATTTTTAATTATTTAAATTAATTTACCAAGATTTAGAACAGAAGAGAAATGTCACAGTTCACTTACAGTGCACTTTTAGAAGAAATGTAGGCAATGGGGTAAAAAACAATCATAGGTCATAAGTCATTAGAAAATTTCAGTGGTTAGGATGCTTAGATCAGGACTCCTGATTCCTCTAATATATTGCATGGATCTTTAAAGCAGAGTAGCAAAGAGGTTGATCATGAAACCAGATATAATAGAATTAAGATTCCTGAAAAAATTTTAAATCATTAATCGGCACTTTCTGTGAACTGTCACTTGGTTTGTTGCCAAAGAGAAACCAAAAACAGTACTGACTTTATAAATTTATAATAAATACCCACTTTTAACTCTCAGGAGAACAAAATAAATAAATCTCTACACTTCATTCTCCAGCAAAAATATAGTACACACTGTCTCTCTAATCCTTGTTCAGTGTCTTACTTACAGAGTAAAGTTGGAAGGCTTTGTTTTTTACCTCAATATTATTTGTTTACCCACATTCAGAGCCAACTTTGTTTTTTGCTTTTATTATATGGTATACCTGTAATTACTGGTATACCTGTAATTAATTCACTGTACTTAGGTTAAGGTAGTATACTCATATTCTATATCTTTTAGGCTGATGTATGCGCTCAGGTATAATACATTATTAAAACTATTGTGTGTGCGCTTTATTAATATGTTGTGGGTTTTGTTTTGTTTTAGGGATGTCCCCTGGGATGGCCATTGTGACATTTTGGGAATCACCCAGACCAGTAATGGGTTCAGTAACTCCTGCCCTGTACCTTTGGGTGGCTTTAGTACTATGCTGCTATAGCTCAGAACCCTGACACCAGTAGCCAGATCACAGGCATAAAGGTCTCACCCTTGCTTCCACCAGCCTAGTTACTGCTTATAGGGTGACCCCAACAGCCTTTCTGTTCTTGAATCTCCCCAAATCCATCCTTCCTGAGTTCTTAACTAGCAGACACTTAGACTTTGCACAGTCTCAAAGACGGGGATTTATCTGTGAATGCTGGATCTCCTCTAACTTGGGCTAAGGAGCACTGTGGGAAACTGTTCAAAAGCAATAGGTAACTTTTATTAGAAAAAGGAGTTTATCTAATATGGAAGTGCAAAGCCAGAAATTGTGTCTTTGTTTATTTTCTGTGTAACTTATATGTGTTTGCCTTTCCTTACTGCTTCATCTTTGAATCTATGAGTTTTCTAGTAAATAAACTTTTTGTTTATTTTTACAGCAACCAGGTGTCTGGTGTGCAAATTGTTTGTATTGTATGTGCCAAAGTGAACTGATAATAGGAGGGCAGGGGCTGATTTCGCACCTTCATGGGTGATGAACAAGAGGGAAAATGTCTGAGTGTCTGATAGTTAAGAACTTGGGGTAGGCGGATTTGGGGAAAATTGGAAAGGCTGATAGGGTTACCCTGCAAGGAGTAATGAGGCAGATGAAAGCCAGGGTAAGACCTTTATGCTTGTGGGCTGGTTATTGGTGTCAGGGCTCTGAGCCATATACCGGTAGTTTAGTATTTAGGCACTCAAGATTATAAGGCAGATGGTGACGGATCCTTTTACTGGTCTGGGCAATCCTCCAAAAGTCACAGCCATATTGCATGTGTACATCCTTTCATCTCAAAGGATCCCAACGCCCTTTATAAGCTCTCTACAAGATGGACAGAACCATTGTAATGTGGCCATCTCTGAGGTGGAGAACAGCAAATAAGCTTACAAAATGTTGCATTTTAAATGTTCCATGCTGCAGCTTTATGTGGCTTTCTCCAGAACCTGACAATGTTGCTCTTTTAGAATCTGATCCAATGTCTATTGAAGTCAGCGGTAGCCTTTCCATTGACTTTAATGAACTTTGGATCAGATACTTGGTTGACCAGATGTGGCAGTATGTAGAGTTGCATCCATGGCACTTATATTCTTTGAAAGACCTGGGGGAAAAAGCATGATTTTGAACACAGATCCCAAAAGCAACTATTTATACTGCAGGCTGCCCCCAACAGAATTCTGTGTACATACATGTAAATTAATCGCAGCCTTCCGTTCTACAAAATACAGACGTAATCTCCAATATAAAAATAGCATTTGGACTAATAAAGCAGTGTAGGTTTTGCCATGATATACAAGCTAATAAAAAACAATCTAATGCACAAAACAAACTCTCCCGTCAACACCATAACAAAATACAGAGTGCCAACAAGAGGCATGCTTTATATTTTGTCTTGTAATCTTACTGAGTTTACTATATGCAATTTCCATTTAAGTGATATAGGAACTCACATAGCACTGTCATGAGCGTAGTATAAACTGCTAAGATATTTAATTAGTTAAGAGAGAGGACTTGCTTAATTATTTTTACTTTTCCCATAGCCAGTTACAGTTTTTGAAACCAGCAAAATACTGTGATTTTTAGGTGTGCCCTAGGTTTTCTTAGTTGATCTATATAGATGGTTTACCTTTTTAATCTTTTAACAGAAAATTTTCACAGAAGATGGCAAACAGTGTATATATGAAAAACTTTGCCTATGTGCAGGAGCAAAACCTAAGTTAATTTTTGAAGAAAACCCATATGTATTAGGAATCCGGGATACTGACAGTGCTCAGGTAACATATTTTCATGGTTCATTAACATGTTAGCATTTTGCATCCTAACTACACACGTGGTTAGTCACAGTGTAATGTAAAAATTATTGTGGAATGAAATAGATAAACAAGATGTTATCCTAATACCAGAAATAAATAATAGAAACCATTGTTACATATTTTTAGAAGCAAAGAAGTAACTCTGAAATGCCATTTTAAAAAATAAGATCTTTATTTAAAAAAATAACTCATGAATGGATAGAGTGGGTTCCCATTATGAGAACCTTCAGAATAAGCAAAATAGTAGTTTATTTTGTGCTGGTAACAGGTGCCAGATTGAAAACATACAGCATAGGCAGCAAGCTTCCCCATATTCTCTTGCTTACTACAGTATAGGTATGTCTACACCATATATTTTTAGCTCAAGTTCAGTGCTTGCCAATTAACTTGAGGTACTCAACAAATTTGTAAAGGCTTGTGAGGATGCCCCACACATTTGATCCAGGCTGTAAATTTGTTTTTGTAAAGAAATTGGCTATCCAGTAACTTGAGTTAAAGAAGGCTAATGAAGACAAGCCCAGAAAGACAACCTCTAGGACAGGGGTCAGCAACCTTTCAGAAGTGCTGTGCCCAGTCTTCATTTATTCGCTCTAATGTAAGGTTTCGCGTGCCAGTAATACATTTTAATGTTTTTAGAAGGTCTCTTTCTATAAGTCTATAATATATAACTAAACTATTGTTGTATGTAAAGTAAATATGGTTTTTAAAATGTTTAAGAAGCTTCATTTAAAATTTTAATTAAAATGCAGAGCCCTCCTCCCCCCGCCCCCGACCGGTGGCCAGGACCCAGGCAGTGAGAGTGCCACTGAAAATCAGCTTGTGTGCTTCCTTTGGCACACGTGCCACAGGTTGCCTACCGCTGCTCTAGGGACAGGATAGGAGAGGATAGTTGTTTCCATAGCCTCTCAGTTTTTTATTTCTCTGTTGTGACTAACCACAAGAGTGGTCAATTGTGTACGTTGATCCATATGGTATGGGATGGAGACTACCAGATCATTCTTTCATAAATTCTCGAACCATCACCAGATCGTCATGACTCTTGGTCACTGCTGATCTGGACTAGATTCAAATCAACAGTTCATAATTTAATGGCTTTCTGTGCCATGAGCTATTCAGTCCCAGTGGATGCAGATTTTTGTTTAAAATATAGTGTCCCAAGTGTTAATGATATGATAGAAAATACTGTCTGGTATTCTTTGTTTTCTGAATAGCAGCATCTCTTGCTCATAAGTTATGTAACTCAGGGACTTAATTTTCTTTTTCAAAATCTTTTCCAGGCAGACAAAACAGTCTGTGGCAAATCTAAGAACCTTACTGTTAAATCAATGTTATAAATGCAAAACAGTCTCCTTATCCTGGTCCATTTTCTCTTTTTACAAGATATTGAGTGAAATAAAATTGGATTCAAACAAACAGAACATGATTTCAATATTGGCTTTTAAATACATTATAAAATATGAGAAGAAACGTGCTTTAGTGGTTAGGATAAGGGAGAGACTCCTGGATTCTATTACAAACTCTGCCATTTAATCTCAACTAAATCACTTACCTTTCCTCTTCTCAGTTTATCTATCTATAAAAGCAATATAGTAGAGGCACACTGTGGCATCCTAACAGAGCTATAGAGTCTTAATTAACTTCAATAAAATGCCTTAACATAATTAGATGTGTATCATTCACAATCATTCATATAATAATTATTAAAATTATACATTTGAGAATTTGAGGAATATTAAATTATGTAAATTGGTCAAGTTTGAGTGACTAAAATACTGTAAGCTGTCCTTTTTTTTTTTTTTTAACTATAGGCCTTTCAGAATCATTTGGCTAAAGCTAAAAGAATAGCAGTTGTGGGAAATGGTGGCATTGCACTCGAATTAGTGTAAGTAAATTATTTTCTTAAAGTTATTGAGAAATGTGTGCAAATAAAGACTAGAACAACTGGGTTATCCAAGCATGTGTTATCTTAGGATTTTTTTAAAATGCTTTATAATAAAGTTCTAATTATTATTTGTTTATATTTAGTAAGGGCATTGATAAAAGGAAGTACTTTCACACAACATGTAATTGGACTGTGGAACTCATTATCACAGAAAATCATTGAGGCCAATAATTCAGCAAGATTCAAAAAGGGATTGGACATTTACATGGATAACATCCAGAGTTAAAGTAATGTAAAAATAATTGAAAGGGACGTTAAAGCTCGTGCTTTAGGGTTTAAGATATTCTCTGTTAGAGATTAGAATGAGACCTAATGTGGGAGTATGGAGCAGATCTGCCTACTGTGTGGTTCTTACACCTTCCTCTGAAGTCCTTTTAATACCAGGATTGATGTTGGAATGAGGATAATGTGCTGGAAGGACTCTTGCCCCTACTCTGAATTGAGGATAAAGTGGTGGGGGATGCTGCAGGGATTACCAAATTGGAGGGCCAAGGATAGTCTTGCTTATGGTTTTTCTCTCATCAGGCAAAGATTTTCTTTAGGTACTGTAGTGTACGTGACTGGGGGGTGGGGTGTGTGTGTGTGTGTGTGGGGGAGGGAATCTTGTCATGACGCCGTAGGGTCTTGGATCCATTAGTGACATTTTGTACTGTATATGTACATGTAGATTTGTCTCATAAAAAAGGGGGATAACATGTAATCTCCATAACCAGTACTAAAGGGCATGAAAATAGGATGCACACAACTTCTTCTTTCACCAGGGAGGCATTAACTTTGTGTCCAGGTTTAGGAATGAAAGCACCTGCCCTCCTTTTAATCTAGATCAGCGTTTCTCAAACTGGGGTCTGCGGACCCCAATCCAGGGGGTCCATGGGCCCTGCTGCTCAACTCTTCCCCCTCCATCCCTCCTAGGCAGGCTCCCTACCTGCCCTGGTTCGTTGCGGCTCCTGGAAGCGGCTGCCAGGTCCCTGTGGACCCTAGACACAGGGGCTGCCAGTGAGGCTCTATTCGCTGCCCCTGCCTGAGTGCCGGCTCTGCAGCTCCCATTGGCCAGGAACCGTGACCAATGGCAGCTGTGGGGGCAGCATCTGCAGGCGTGAGGGCAGTGCACAGAGCCTCACTGGCCGCGCATCAGCCTAGGGACCACAGGAACCTGGTGGCTGCTTCCTGGGTAAGCGCCACCGGGAGCCCACACCTCAACCCCCTGCCCCAGCCCAGAGTCCCCTCCTGTACCCAAACTCCCTCCCAGAGCCCCCAGCCCAGAGTCCCCTCCCACAATCCAAATCCCTCATCCCTGGCCCCATCCCAGAGCCCGTACCCCCAGCCAGAGCTCTCACCCCCTTCCCGTATACCAAGTCCCTGCCACAGCCTGGTGAAAGTGAGTGAGGGTGGGGGAGAGGAAGTGACAGAGGAAGAGGGGATGGAGCGAGCGGGGGGCAGGGTAGGGGGTCCCCAAATTTTTTAAAATCAAAATGGCAGGCCTCGGGTTGCTAAATTTTGAGACCCGCTGATCTAGATGACTCATAAACAAAGATTTCCTCTATGGCAACCCATAATTGTATCCATTGTTGAAATATGCTTTCCAGGTATGAAATTGAAGGATGTGAAGTGCTTTGGGCCATCAAAGACAAAGCCATTGGGAATACTTTCTTTGATGCGGGAGCAGCTGAATTCCTTATTCCAAAGCTAACAGCTGAGAAATTAGAGACTGCAATTGCATGTAAAAGAACCAAATATACGACAGAAGGTACTGGCAAACGGTAAAATACAATCCTTGCTTTAGTATATTAGCATATTAGTTGGCACTTGAATTTACACCAACATCCAAAATCATATGTAAACCTGAGATCAGCCGAATTAACAATGTTCAGAAAAGCTTCACTATTCAAAATAGCATTCCCTCTTTAAAAACACAAACATTAAAAAGATTTTAATTATCATACTTCTAAAATGTTTGTGTAATATTGCTCTCTAAAGATTATTTAATTTATACACTGGTATGTATGCATGTATCTCTGTCTCTATTTGATGATGTTGCATGTTATATAATTGCTCAAGTGCTGCAGCAAGTAATATTGGTAATTGGAAGCACTCTACCCTCTTAGTTCCTGTGCAGCCCTTGGAGGGGGGCCCCACAGGGCCTCACATGCTGCCCTTGCCATGCCTCCAGGTACCTCCCCCGAAGCTCCCATTGGCCGTGGTTCCCCGTTCCCAGCCAATGGGAGCTGCGGAGGGCGGTACCTGGAGGCAGGGCAATGCACGGGGCCCTCTGCCCCCCCACCCCAGGGACGTGGTGCCATCTGCTTCTGAGCGCGGTGTGGGGCCTGCAGCACCGTGGGGGGTGGGGGGAAGACAATCCTTCGGGCCTGATCCAAAGCCCCGGATCCAGCCTGGGGGTCGTAGTTTGCTCACCCCTGTGCTAGATGCTTTTTAAAATTCCCCCATCTGTTTTAATTTGGATGTTAATATTTTTTCTGTGTTACAATGAGGCCTGCAGTTCTCTATTCACATGAGTGGCCCCATTGATTCATGTGAGTAAGGGTGTGCTGGAACAACTTCTTTAATCTGTTGTATTGTTGCTGTGTGCTTTCACACCGTGGTTACTTTTTACTCCATCTCTAGTTGCATGTGAGTGGTGGCTAAGGGGTAAAAGGTGTTGTTAAGAAAATAAAATAATAAAATTACAATCCTGAAGTATGATGTGTTCTAGAAGTAGTGGAGTGTTTTGACTCCAGCACATGGTAATCCCCCCATCCCACCCCATTTCACACTACTCTCTTAGTTCAGAATCCTTTGGAGTTGTGAGGATTGTATAATAGTGCATAAGGTCTTTGTATCGTGCATATGTTGAGTCTGATATTCTCCACATCCTTGACTTCAGGAAGTGAGAAGGAAGAAGGAAGTGTGGCAGCAGCTGACAAACTTGGCACTGCCTTAGGCCCTGATTGGCATGAGGGCCTACATCTTAAAGGAACTAAAGAGGTAAGGCTGACATCATCCTAACTATATTTGTTTAGATGCTAGTTTGTGTGTGGGAATGCACTGGCAGTACAGTGCCACACAGTGTTTCTAGGAATAAGACCAGAATGCACATGAACTAATTCTCCTCGTACACCAAAATTTTCATTTGTAAATCCAGTAACTTCAGTAGAGTTATTTCTGACTTTCACTGATGTGAGGAGAATTGGATCTACTGCTGTGCTTTTGCTCCTTCATCTTCAGATACAAGCTCAGATGTTTTTTTCCACATTTCTATGGGATTGGGCCTGATTGTAGTTTTAATAAAGAGCAACAAAAGCTATTTGCATACTCTCTAACTTCAGCTGCTTAAATAAAGTTTAATCTCAGAAAGAGAGAATAATGAAACTCACCCAAAGGTACAGCACACAACAGTCACTTATCATTACAGATATTCATGTTTCCTTTTTAATGAAACAATATAAATACATTTTTAAAACCCTGGAAGTAGGGTTGTGTGGACCTTTTTTTGTTTGAAAAAAGTAAACAAAAATCAACTGAGTGGGCATTTCTATGTTTTTATCAGATTTTCATTTTTTGATCTTTTCGGTCACTCTGAAGTATTTATTTGAATATAACATATATTTGAAAGATTTTTATGTGAGAAATATTAGCCTCAAATTTCAATTTTCAATTAAATTTTTAACTATTCTAAAAAATTAGAAAGAAAGGAATGGGCATATCAAAGTTGTTGCGTGTCTCTCAAAATAATCATAGAATCATAGCACTGAAAGGGACCTCAAGAGATCTTCTAGTCTAGTCCCCTGCAGCAAGGTAGGGCTAAGTATTACCTAGACTATCCCTGAGAGGTGTTTGTCCAACTTGCTCTTAAAAATCTCCAATGATGGAGATTCCACAACCTCCCTAGGCAATTTATTCCAGTCTTTAACCGCCCTGACAGTTAGGAAGTTTTTCCTAATGTCCAACCTAAACTGCCCTTGCTGCAATTTAAGCTCATTGCTTCTTGTCCTGTCCTCAGAGGTTAATGAGAACAATTTTTCTCCTTCCTCCTTATAACAACTTTTTATGTACTTGACAACTGTTATCATGTCGTGTCCCCCCCCCCCCCCTTCGCCCCGGTCATCTTTTCTCCAGACTAAACAGACCCAGTTTCTTCAATCTTCCTTCATCGGTCATGTTTTCTAGACCTTTAGTCATTTTTGTTGCTCTTCTTTGGAGTTTCCCTAGTTTGTCCACATCTTTCCTGAAATGTGGTGCCCAGAACTGGACACAATATTCCAGTTGAGGCCTAATCAGTATGGAGAAGAGGGAAAGAATTACTTCTCGTGTCTTGCTTACCACACTCCTGCTAATACATACCATAATTATGTTTGCTATTTTTTCAGTAAGTGTTACACTTTTGACTCATATTTAGCTTGTGATCTACTATGATCCCCAGACTCCTTTCCACAGTCATCTCTAAGTCCTTCTTAGACAGTCATTTTCCATTTTGTATGCGTGCAACTGATTGTTCCTTCGTAAATGGAGACTTTGCATTTGTCTTTATTGAATTTCGTCCTATTTACTTCAGACCATTTCTCTAGTTTGTCCAGATCATTTTGAATTTTAAATCTATCCTCCAAAGGACTTGCAATCCCTTCCAGCTTGGTATAGTCCGGAAACTTCATAAATTTACTCTCTATGCCATTATCTAAATCACTGATGAAGATATTGAACAGAACAGGACTCAGAACTGATCCCTGTGGGACTCCATTTGATACCATCAGCTCAGGACTACTAACAAAGACTGTGAATGGCTTTCCAACCAGTTATGCAGAACCAGTTTCTCCTCCCTTGGTTTTCACACTTCAACTGCTAGAACAGGGCCTCATCCTCCCTGATTGATCTGACCTCGTTATCTCTAGCTTGCTTCTTGCTTGCTTATATATACCTGCCCCAGGAAATTTCCACCACTTGCATCCGAAGAAGTGGGTATTCACCCACGAAAGCTCATGCTGCAAAACGTCTGTTAGTCTATAAGATGCCACAGGATTCTTTGCTGCTTTTACAGAACCAGACTAACACGGCTACCCCTCTGATAAAAAAAACAAAACACCTCATCCATCTTCTTCCTGGTTAGATGGTCTGTAGTAGACCCCTACCATGACATCACCCTTGTTTTTTTTAACCCTTTTATCCTAACCCAGAAACTTTCAACAAGTCTGTCTCCTATTTCCATCTCAACCTCAGTCCAATGTATACACTTTGGATATACACCGCTACCTCGATATAACGCCACCCGATATAACATGAATTTGGATATAACGTGGTAAAGCAGTGCTCCGGGGGTGCGGGGCTGCGCACTCCGGTGGATCAAAGCAAGTTCAATATAACACGGTTTCACCTATAATGCATTAAGATTTTTTGGCTCCCAAGGACAGCGTTATATTGAGGTAGAGGTGTATAAGGCAACACTTCCTCCACTTTGATACCACTGTTGTCAACAAAATGTAGATGTGAGTTGTTGAAATTTGTACTGAGCACGAGGAAGATTATGATCAAAACATAGCATGCAGGGAAGGACTAAACTTACTAAAGTAATTGAAGGAAGTTTGAGACTTGACAGATTGGAGAGTGGTGATACTACTGGCGCAGTCTGTGGGCATTTGGTTTGCTGTAATCAATATCAAAGAATGAGAACTGCACAAAGATTGAATCATAAAATGATTCAGAAAAACTATGGCACCTCTGTATGACTAACATGACTGATTCCAAATGTGAGTCATAGACTGAGCTCAGAACTGGAATAAGTTGAAATGTGGCGGATGAAACATAAGAGAGAAGGAAGGAATTCAGCAAATCCAAATCTATGTATAGTATCATAAGAGAGAGTCACAGTTCATTTAATCAAAATGGTGAAAAATTGTGGAATTGAAATCCTGAAAGACAGGATAGTTGAATTCAGATTTATCAATTTTTTAAAAATCTGTACTCTTCTCTAGACAACTCAGTGTCAGTTGAGCATGTTTTTAGCCATTGCCATTAAGATTGTTTTGGTTAAAACTCTGTGACAAAGAAGGTGATGAGAAAGCAGGTAAGTACCGATACTGATGGGCGGTAACAAAAGGGACACAACTAATATGTCAGATTTCAACATTTGGGACATTCTTTTTCATCTTAATTTAGGAGAAAATTTTCTAGCATGTATGATAGTATTGTTATTGCTAATTGTATATCTTGTAACTATCAGTTTTCTTATTTAGTTTTCTCACAAAGTTCACATTGAAACACTGTGTGAAATAAAGAAAATATATCTTCAGCAAGAATTCAAGCAGCTGCAGAAGACCTCTTTGTCTTTTCCTAAAGACAATTCAGATAACCAGAATGCACACCCAGATGAAGGTAAGTATCACAGAAGAAACAATATGCAGATTCTAATTTGAAACCCTCCTTGAGGATGCAAGCACAGCAGAAGTACAATATATTTGTACTATTTGTTTCAAAGTAAATAAAATGGATGGGGAGAGATCATCTGTTTCTATAACCTAGCATAGCTCCATTAAGTCAATGAAGCTATGAAAACTTATACCCGCTGAGGATCTGACCGATGGGCAACAAACCAGAAAATAGATATTTTATATCAATATCCTCATTTAATATGAGGCACCCAAGTTCACCCATCTTAGTATTTAGACCTCTAGCATTTGTATACAAGCACTTATAACATTTTTCAATATTTAGTTGTCTGCCTTCATATGATGTAATTAAATGGGATTCTTTTCCATTTGACTGTTTCTCTTCAGTTCCTACCTGTACTTTATCAACTTCTATACTCTCCTTTTTACTAAGATATAGAGTATTCCCTTTAATAAATCCTCCCTAAGGGATGGCTCTGTTTGAACTGTGTGCTCCTCTACGCCTGTTGGTCTCTTAAAATGTAATAATCTTAAAATGTTAGTCCATTAATTCAGTAGAGCATTTTCTGGGTATTACATGTATAGATTTAATAATACTTAGCATTTATATAAGACTTTATATCTTCATAGTACTTTACAAACATAATATAATCCACAGAATACCCCAGTGAGGTGGGAGCAGTGGTGAGTAGTAGTATTCCTATTTTACAAATGGGGAAACTGAGGCAGAGTAAATCTAAAAAGGGGTTAATGTCAGAACGAGGATTTGATCTTTGGTGTCTAGGCTCCTAAGCCTATGATTAAAATAAGAAAAGTGGTGGGCAAATTGTGAGAATTATTTTTGCCTTGAATAATGAGGTAGGTTGTTCACAAGTAACTTATTCCTTGTGTATTTCATGTCTTATTAAAATAATAATGTGCATTGGTTGTGTTCTCAGGTTAGAATTTTCACTTTTTCAGAGCTGTGGCCTGTATATATGGAATTAACCAATGGGAAGATATATGGCTGTGATTTCATTGTCAGTGCAACTGGAGTTGTGCCAAATGTTAAGCCATTTCTTGATGGTAATAATGTAAGGGTCATTATTAAATATAAGTACTGACTTCTTTTTAAAATAAGAAAATATACTTTGGTAGCTATTTTATGTTACATTTCCTAAGATAAAATGTTGAAAGGTAAGGATTTTGCATGTTGTAAACAAATTTAAAATGAGGTAAATGCTATGAAATTGAGTACTCTAGAAATTCCTAACATATTAAAAAATGAATTTCTGTAGAGTTATGGGCTCTTACAATTGGACCAAATCAATATCAAAGCTGGAATTAAAATCTGAGAATTCCTAGCTCACAGTTACATGTTGACACCATGAGATCATGCTGCTTCCCATACTTATATCTATGTTAAGAGTGGTGATGTTTTTTTGTAGTTTAGGTCACTAAGCAAAACATACAGCTGGTATTACAAAAAACATCTTTGTTTCTTACCTAGTATTCAGTATTGAGGTATGAAATGTAAATTGTGAATGACTGTTACATGTTGACTCGCTTGTGAAGTCACTCATACTACTTTGTTACATCCCTATGGGATATCGATAAATAAAAAACAAACGAAAAAACCTTGCAAAGCTACACCATGTACTAAAAACAACCTTTTATGCTCCCTTGGGGTTCTGTGCTTTCTGTAACACCAAGGAATTGGTGTATACTGATGTGTTACAATGGAGTGCAATCTGGCTGACTTCCACTTCAGGTGATCTTAAGTTAAAATAAATTTAGAATCATAGAAGTACCAATGACTGTCTTACCAATGCTACATCTGGATTTTGGAGTTAGCTCACTTTAAAAGAAAAATATGTGCAGATCATTTGTAAAACACAGCACTGATCTCAATTTCAAACTGTGTTCCAATAGTCTTTATGTGAATATGAACAGCACATATTAACATGCTCTCTGTGGGGCTACAATTTAAAACCACTATGAAAATTAAGTTAACATTGACTATGCCCAGCCGCTTATTAAACAGATATTCAAACAGTGCACATTAAATCTGTAGTCTGTACTGATTGCCTGTTTTGGATTGAATTTGAGGTGTTGATTTTGACCTATAGGTATAAATTCCTAAATAATATGGAGCCTTTCTCTGTGAGAAACTGCCATTGGGTGATTTTGGGAAAAGGGACAAGATGTCTGTTGCTGATCAAGCGAAAGGAGGTGGCAGGGCAGTAGAGAGAGAAGAGCATGAGGAAGGCTGGAACAAGACTACAGAAGGCTTTTAAAAACATGGTCAACAATTTGAACTGGATTCTGAAATGAATGGGGAGCCACGGAAGTAGTTTGAGGGTGGGTGGTGTGATAGCACTTCTTTGGATGTGTGAAAGGGTGGGAAGCAGCATGTTGAACATGTTTGATCTTGGTGAAGCTGTAAAAAAGGAAGCTGCCATAGCTAATAGCATCACTTTTTGATATTGGGCCAGATTAAATTAATTTAGTTGGTAAATTTACAAAAGGGATTAATTTTGTACAAAATTTACAAAAGGGATTAATTTTGTACAAAATTTACAAAAGGGATTAATTTTGTACAAAATGGGATGCTACTGTAAATAAGCTAAATAAAATAAATGAGATTGCAGCAGAATAGTATTGCTGTATTCAGGAATGAAGGCTGACTTAAGGTACAGGATAGGAAAAGAATAATCAGCCTCTAAAAGAAGAAACCACACCGCATTTTTTAACTAATTTATTTTTGCAATTTTGAATGTCTTTTTATGTTTGAATACACTGAGTGGTATTGAGAAATTAAATTTAGCTCTTGAATATAATATGGAGAACTGTTTTATTAGCTCAGCCAAAGCTGTTTAACCAGGACATACATAGATAGTTAGAAAAGCTGCTTTAATGTGGCATGCCTCCGGGAACCTATTTTCTTCAATTAAAATGAATGAGTTTTCCGTTTTAACAAGACAGTTTTAATTATACAAGCTGCTTTGTGGTGATGGTTTCTTCTCCTGACAGTTATAAGTAGTCATATTAGAAGCATGGATAAAGGTCACAAATTTGGCTAATAACTAGGGCTGTCAATCGCAGTTAACTCACACGATTAACTCAAAATAATCGCGATTTAAAAAATTAATTGCGATTAATTGCACATATAACAATAGAATACCAATTAACATTTATTAAATATTTTTGGATGTTTTTCTACATTTTCAATATTGATTTCAATTACAACACAGAATACAGAGTGCACAGTACTCACTTTATATTATTTTTTATTACAAATATTTGCACTGTAAAAATGATAAAAGAAATAGTATCTTTCAATTCACCTCATACAAGTACTGAAGTGCAATCTCTTTATCCTGAAAGCGTAACTTACAAATGCAGATTTTTTCATTACATAACTGCATTCAAAAACAAAACAGTGTAAAACTTTAGCGCCTACAAGTCCAGTCAGTCCTACTTATTCTGCCAGTCGCTAAGAAAAACAAGTTTGTTTACATTGATGGGAGATAGTGCTGCCTGCTTCAATGGTGATGATGCTTGTTAAAAAAAACAATGCATCAATTAAATTTGTGACTGTACTCCTTGAGGGGGGAGAATTGTATGTCTCCTGCTCTGTTTTACCTACATTCTGCATATACACCTTTATCCCAATATATCGCGATCCGATATAACGCGGGTTCGCATATAGCATAGTAAAGGTCTGACATGCTGCTCTGAGCAGCGTGTTAAGGGTGCCAGACCAGGCCGGGGCTGAGGGGTTTGATAAGGGGCAGAGAGTCTTGGGGGCAGTCAGGGGCTCCCCCCTGCCCAGGGTCTGGGGGGCAGGAGCTGTGGGAGGGCACTTTTGGGGACCCCGCAGTCCCAGAGTGGTCCGGGGGATTAGCGGGGGGCCGGGAGCAGCCCGCTCTGCTTCCCTTGACCCGGCCCCAGCCGCGTCGCTCGGGGGAGGAGGCTTGGGGAAAGGGATCCCCCCCGCACTCACCAGCAGCAGTGGAAGCGGAGCAGCCCGGCCCCAGCCCGCTCCACTCCGCTAGCTGCAGTGCTCCGCTTTCCGCCGCAGGTGAGTATGGGGCGGGCGTCCTTTTCCCCAACCTCCCCGCACTCGCTGCAGCTGGGAGGTGGCAGAGTGGAGCGGGCTGGGGCTGCGTCGCTCCGCTTCCTGCTGCCGGTGAGTGCAGAGGGAGTCCTTTCCCCAGCCTCCCCACACTCACCGGCGGCGGGAAGCGGAGCAGCCCAGCCTCAGCCAGCTCCACTCCACCAGCTCCCACCCATGACGCTCTACTTCCCGTTGGGCATGTGAGTGCAGGACCTTTCCCCAGCCGCCCCCCAGCGACACGGCTGGGGCCGGGGCAAGGAAAGCGGAGCGGGCTGGGGATACGTTGCTCCGCTTCCCGCCTCAGGTGAATGTGGGGGTGGGGGCATCCTTTCCACAACCTCCCTGCACTCACCGACGGCGGGAAGCAGAGGGCCGCAGCTGGGAGCTGGCGGAGTGGAGCGGGCTGGGGCCGGGCTGCTCCACTTCCCATCGCTGCCGATGAGTGCCTGTCAGGGGGTGGGGGGTGAATAGGGGTCGGAGCAGTCAAGGGACAGGGGGGTTGGGTAGGGGGTGAGGTCCTGGGAGTGATTAGGGAGGGGAGTCTCTGGAGGGGGCGGTCAGGGAACAAGGAACGGAGGAGGCAAAGCAAGTTTGATATAACGCAGTCTCACCGATAACACGGTGAGATTTTTTTTGTCTCACAAGGACTGCATTATATTGGGGTAGAGGTGTATTTCATGTTATAGCAGTCTCAGATGATGACGCAGCATATATTCGTTTTAAGAACACTTTCACAGCAATTTTGACAAAATGCAAAGAGGGTACCAATGTGAGATTTCTAAAAATAGCTACAGCACTCGACCCGAGGTTTAAAAATCTGAAGTGCCTTCCAAATCTGAGAGGGACGAGGTGTGGAGCATGCTTTTAGAAGTCTTAAAAGAGCAACACTTGGATGTGGAAACTACAGAACCCAAACCGCCAAAAAAGAAAATCGGCCTTCTGCTGGTGACATCTGACTCAGATGATGAAAATGAACATGCCTCAGTCCGCACTGCTTTGGATCGTTATCAGGCAGAACCCATCATCAGCATGGAAGCATGTCCTCTGGAAATGGTGGTTGAAGCATGAAGGGACATATGAATCTTTAGCACATCTGGTACGTAAATATCTTGCAACGCCAGCTACAACAGTGAAATGTGAACGCCTGTTCTCACTTTCAGGTGACATTGTAAACAAGGAGCAGGTAGCATTATCTCCTTCAAATTGTACCCAACCTTGTTTGTCTGAGTAATTGGCTGACCAAGAAGTAGGACTGAGTGGACTTGTAGGCTCTAAAGTTTTACATTGTTTTATTTTTGAATGAAGTTTTTATTTACATAATTCTACATCTGTAAGTTCAACTTTCATGATAAAGAGATTGCATTACAGTACTTGTGTGAGGTGAATTGAAAAATATTTTTTTTATTTTTTACAGTGCAAATATTTGTAATAAAAAATAAATATGAAGTGAGCACTGTACACTTTATATTTTGTGTTGTAATTGAAATTAATATATTTGAAAATGTAGTAAACATCCAAAAATATTTAAAATATTATTCTATTGTTTAACAGCATGATTAATCTTTTTAATTGCTTGAGAGCCCTACTAATAACCTTAGCCTGCATTGCCCAGTGGTAGCCAGGGAACTGCCCTGTTGGATAAGAGACGTAAATGTGATTTTAAAATTGCACATGTTTTGGTTGAATGGAGTTGCTGAATATGGCAGAGACATGTGGCATGATGGACAGCTTTAAGACAAATACTGTGTAAAAGAGATTAGCACTTAACCAGGCTGAATTTAAAGCTCCTGGGGCATTCCAATTAAATGGCTTTTGCTAGGTTGTTTTTTCTTCAGCACTGATCCATACAAATATTTAGTTTTCTCTAGGTGAAGATGGCGGTCTGAAAGTGGATAAATATATGCACTCTTCAGTAGCAGATATCTATGCAGCAGGGGATATCTGCACTGCATCGTGGGAACCTAGTCCAGTGTGGCAACAGGTGAATAAATTTATATGCATTCTAATCCAAAGGCTAAATAGCACAGTATTTTTGTACATCTAATGTATGTACATACGAGGTTTATTCAAGCAGTATATCTCAATAGAGTGTGATGATTCTACCTGATATCAATGCACCTACAGTTTGTTTCTGAAGACCAAGTCACTCCTCATCTCTAGCCTAACTATATACGATATGTGAACTGATGTGTTCATTACACATAGCATGTCTCTTAACCTTGTATTTTTTTAGATGAGGCTTTGGACCCAAGCTAGACAGATGGGATGGTATGCAGCAAAGTGCATGGTAGCAGATTTTTTAGGGGAATCTATTGACATGGACTTCAGTTTTGAACTCTTTGCTCATGTTACAAAATTTTTCAATTATAAGGTAAGTAAACTAATTCTTACACGGTTAGTTTAAAAGCACTGATTAGTTGGTATTGGCATCTGTTGATTTGATCAAACCAACCATCATGCCACTCAAAGAAATGATTTCTTAGTTGGCTAATATTGACAAAGACACTGATTGTGTACTGTATATAATACTCTGTTAATGTTTCATTCATTGTTTTTTTAATTGATGCCAACCATGAAGGCTAAACACAAGAACTGAATAGAGGGCCTACAAACACAAGTCAGCTTATGTCAACGAACTTATCCTCCATCTTTGACACACATTCCTAGCTATATCCTTATGGTGCATTCTATGGTTATATTCACTGCAAACTCAGCATGGTGGCTGGTTCGTTAAATGCTTTGCATCTCAATGGACGATTACTCTTAAACCCAATGCTTGAAATTCGTCATGTTCCAATGACAACTTTTTAAAGTAAATTGTCACTATGACCTCTGTGCCAAAATGATGGTCTTTATGTTGTGTAAAAATATCCATGAAGATAAGATTTAGATCACCAAACTCGTTTAATCTAAGATCTAAAAGAGATGCAAATTCAGTTTTCCATGGGTGATTAAATATATCTTATTTTGCCATCTGGTTCATAAGCCCGTTTTGTAACATCTGTGAAATCATCCTACTATCAAATATACACAGTGCGTTCCCACTGTGGTCAAATGTCAAAGTGCTTTTTAAAGGTAAGTAATTTATTGCTGTTACGGAGAAGGAAATTAAATCACAGGGTGATAGCAGACTGGCCCAAGGTGATATAGTGATGTGGTGGCAGAGTGAGGAATAGAACCCAGGTCTCTGCTCTAGATCATGCTGTCTGTAAGCCAGCGAGAATTGTATGCACACATCTGAGAGTAAAATTTCACATTAACATCAACCCTTTTGAAGTTTACAGCATTTGCAGCAAAGAGAAGATTCTGAATCATGTTCCTCTTGTAATATCTTAATTTTTCTCCCTGTCTCTAGGTGGTGCTTTTGGGAAAGTACAATGCTCAGGGTTTGGATTTAGACCATGAACTAATGTTGAGGTGCACCAAAGGGCAAGAATATGTTAAAGTGGTGATGCAGAACGGACGAATGATGGGAGCTGTATTGATCGGTGAAACAGACTTAGAAGAAACCTTTGAAAACTTGATTTTAAATCAGATGGATCTTTCAGCATATGGGGAAGATCTTCTAAATCCAAATGTTGACATAGAGGATTATTTTGACTGAAACAAAAACACTGCTCTCCATGATTTTATTTAGAGTTTGGACTTTCCGTGCTGTGGTTTATATAACAATTTACAGAAATTAAGTAACCAGGTGTAATTACAATTCTGGAGTGAAGATACTGTGCTGGTGCTGCCAGGCACTAAGAGGCAGTTGGGAGATATGTGCTGAAATGGAGCAGCACAAAAAAAAGTAAAAAATTTTTTGGCATATCAGGGCAAAGTGTATATAAGTCTACTGTAAATCAGATTGAGAGTTTTTTTTAAAAACAGGAATTTTTCACATTTTAGTAATATAGTACTTGAAAACCTCCAACTGCTTCAACCTAATTGGAATTATATAGTGTTTGACAACTGGCTTTTCCTTCCTTGTCATTCTTAACCTAACAAATCCAGTGTGGTGGGAGTACTGCGCTGGCTTGTCCTAGAAGTGCCTGATAGCAACTTTGGGCAGGTAGAGCACAAAGGCATTTAAAGAAAGAGGTAGCAGTCACTGCATTTTCAGTGTCACCTGCAGGAAGACTTGCATTAACAGGATCTCCGGGAGGAGCCTTACTCTTGGTAACTGGCACATCATGTCAGTTTGGGCATTATACAGATTTTCATTGGCCCATTCCCAAAGGGGAAGTCCAGGCCACGCACTAAGTTCTTTGTGGCCCCTTGTGTCCAAATGTGTGTGCAGGTTTTTCCCAGGTAACTGACATGGGCATTTAAGAAAGACACTTTTAAAGTGGGCTTGTTTTTGTTAGACTTTTTTTCTCCCTCAGACTTATTTGCACTTTATTTCCAGGGAGGAGGTTGTGGAGGTTTTAAAGCCTAAAACTTGTACTGTAGCAATTGCCAATGGAATATTTAATTTTGAGCTGAAAAATTATTTCTGCCACTAAAATAAATGTACTGTAACAATCTAGCACATAGTATGTTGTATAACTTCCAAGTGGCATGTTATAAATGGTGATGTAAGGGTGCAAACCAACTCAAAGCTTAAGCACAGCTAGCTTTCAGTATCTGTTAACCCTAGAAAATAAGTGCTCAAAGTAGCCAAGAACTTTAAAGCCATTCCTAAATACTAAGCTACAGCAATGAGATTTTAATATAAAAAAGTATTAATTTCCAAAGCAATATTTTTCTTTTTTAAAATTAACAGTATGATGCACACCACTGAATCAGGATGGCCATTTTCATTGCAACTTCTTCTAGAAAATCCTTTTAGCCTAATTATGTAGTATTCATTGTCATTCATAAATAAGATGGAGTGAATTAATTCACTCCAAGGGAAGCTTTCATTTAGGTGGTGTTTAATCCTGTATGAAATTGTAAGCTTTAGTCTTAACAGACAAGAAATTACTACAAGAAACAATAAAGATGAATCAAAACAAAGTAGTTTTTAATGCAGTACAAAACTATTTTGGTATCTGTGGATATCTCTGGGGGAAAAAGTTGTCTTAAATGGAAAATTAGTTAGTTACATTTATTCCCAAAACTATACTAGGGCTCAGAGCCAAAAATATTGAAACAAGGAAGTTCAGCATTATTACAGATGCTCCATTACTGACACCTGCTGTTCAGAAAAAGGGGTGTGTGGGGGAAGCATGACTGTATGAGAGAAGGATGAAACTTAATCCAAGCGCCTCACAGAAAAGGTTATTTATCATGAAGCACTAACATACAAACGTCGGGGGTGACCACCCTCCGTGGCCCCAGCCCCAGCCAAATCAGCAGAAGATAAATGTAGTTTTAACCAACTTGAAAAGCTGTTAGATAAATACAGCATGTAAGAGTTTTAGTTCGCTCAAGTTTTCAACCTTATAGGTGCCTAAATATAGCTTTATTGTAGGTACCTATTTGAAAATCTTGACAAATGCATATTTATGTAGGTGATTTGCCAGAGCTGCGTGAGGAATCTTGCATCATGTCTGCTCCTATTAAATCTACATCTAAGCATGTGAAGTCACTTGCTTATTAAATTCAGCTATTAAAAAAAATTCTTTTGGGGGAGGGGAGGGTGTACCATGGAAGACAAGAGAAGAGAAAGGTGAGTTTAATTTTTTTTTAAATAATTTGAAGATTTTCTTCGGTGGTATGGACTGTTAATATAGACCCATATGAAGGTACGGTAAAGGGAGCAAAGGATAGTTAAGGTGATCAAAGCCACACATTGAAAAGTAGTTTTGTTTTTTTTTCCTCATAGCCATCATATAATGCCCCAAAACATGCTCCAGCATTTTGGTATGAGCTGTTATCTGCCTACTGTTTCTGTGCAGCAATTGTTATTTTAAAAAACCTATTTAAAGAAGTCAATGACAAAAACACTGACTTCTATGTTTGAAGGATGAGGACCAGGGGTAAAAGTATGTGTGGCAGGAGAAGGTAGTGATATTCTAACCTCCACCCACACAAGTACCATTAACAGGAGACTGCAGCTGTTCAGAATATAGTTACCCTTTGTGGGGGTTGACTATACCAAGTCCATCAGTTCTACTGGGCTTCACAGGGTTAGCTTCCCCTGGTTGTGGTTTGTGTGACCTGCTAGCTTCCTTGAGCTTGGTTCTTTGGGAGTTCAGACCTGCTAGAGCTCTTCACGTTTGGGGAGGAACGTGGTGGTCCTCTCTCCCACCCCCTCATGTAGCATGGCTAAAAAAGCAGCTGATCCCAATAGATTGTGCAGATCTTATCACTGAATGATCAGTGAAATGTAAACATTTTGAGTATTATCATTAAGCATGTGATTAGCATCCATTAAAATGAATGAGGTAGGTCACACCTCTGAGCTATGGTTTCAGGTTCTACAAACAAACATCAGTGCAACAGCTAGCTTTGAAAAAGTGACCCAAACATACTCAGCAACCACACCACAGAATCTTACAAATGGAAGCTGGTGGAGAACACTGCTGTAGCATGAAAGGGACTGATATACGAACACAGTCCAATCACTGCCCTGATCAGGCCCAATCCTGCCAACCTTATCCTGGAAAAATGCAGTGACATCAAGAATTGTCCCATAGTAAAACTTGCCGAATTTAGCCAAACACTACTGGTAGAATTGTGCGTGTTTGACCTCACTCATAGAAAACTCTAGCCAAATCTTTCATAGGATAAAAAATAGCTAAACATTTTTTGAGATTTTGCAGAGGGGCTTGCACACATTTCTAGCCTTCATGATTTCCATGAAGTTGGCCAAAAGATTTTGCTAAATGCTAATTTTATAAATTTATAAAAAATGCAGCAAAATTTCTCATTAACAGCTAAATATCCATTTGTTGCTGCTTTTTTAAAGCCGTCCATGCCAAAGATTTCCCAATTAACAGTTCCTGTGTTTAAAAAGTAGCTGCAAGTTGGGAATCTCTGACATAAGAAATAGCACAACTATTTGGTGTACCATAGCTGCTCCTGCTCTGGTCTACCAAACTTCTAAGGTACCTAGTAGCACACCACATGTACCACACCTGTGGCAAGCACTGAAGGCACTTCAAATTCTAGGCACTTAGTCCAAATGGGACCCAACAGCTCCTCATACACATGGCTAAAGGAAGGGGCATTTAACTAAGGTTGGCCAAAAGGGGAAGGTTGCAAATACTCTAGCTACAGTGGCTTAGACATTTGCAATTTAAGGTGCAATAACAGTGCTTCCTAGTTGGGCTTGGTGAGGGGAGGGCTGTGGGTGCTAGGGTTCCTTGGGTCTAGTATCTGGGTGCCTCTCCAGTCCAATCGCTGCTAGAGCCAAATAGGAGCTTTCAGGTTTTAAGGCCAGGATTTGTTAGTAGAGTGTATTATTGAGGCTTCTCTGCTGCTTGCCCACAGGTTCTGCACTACCAGATCTGGTTGCAACATCTACCACTCACAACCTATTCATGCACAGTATGAACTCTACCCAGGACTCCCCTGCATTCAACTTCCCAGCTACTCCAGATTTACCATGCAGCCACCCAGGGCCAGCTCCAGGCACCAGCTGAGCAAGCTGGTGCTTGGGGCGGCAGATTCTAGGGGGCAGCTTCCGCCCAATCCTAGGGCGGCACTGACTTTTTTTTGGTTTTGTTTGCTGCTCTGGCCACCCTGTAGGGCGCAGAGGAGGGAAGCCCCACTAGACCAGGCGCGCACTCTGCAGCACAGGGAGTCCCCCTGCACCCTGGTCCGGCCGCCCTGTAGGGTTTGTTGTTTTGTTTTTTCCCCTGCTTTGCCAGCCGCGCCGTTGTCCCCCCCGTTCCCCCCTTTGCCGCTCCAGCCGTGGTTTTGTTTGTTTGTTTGATTTTTTCTCCCCCCTGCTTTACCGCTCCGACTGTGTTGCAGGTTTTTTCCCCCCCCCTGCTTTGCCGTTCCAGCCATGCCTTTTTTTGTGTCCCCCGCGCTGGCGGCACTGTGTGTTTGTTTTTTTCCCTGCTTTGCTGCTCCAGCACCCCCTCCCCCCCCCTTTTTTTTTTTTGGGGCGCTTGGGGCAGCAAAAAAGCCAGAGCCAGCCCTGCAGCCACCACTCCTTCAGAGCAAGATTATTTGCTGGGTCAGGTTCTTTCATAGAGTTGCTGCTTCCTCCCACTATGGACCAGGGGAATGAGATGACATCCATCATAGATGGTTGGTGGGCAGGGAACTGAAGGGAACGGTAGTTTCCTGCTTAGCTGATTTAAACAAAGCATTCTTGAGACTACTACATGTTAGAAACAGTAAGTCAGATACGATTTGCAAGTTCAAGATAATGGCACAGAAGAAGTGAGACAGATGCCAGGGAGGGGGAAGGGAAACAAGACTACATCTTAAATCTGTTTTCTGCTATTGTTTTTATATACCAAGCACATATAGTTAAAATACACTATTCAGAAACACAAAATAAAACCAAGTACAGCAATTCTTTCAAGATACATTTTGAAGCAAAACAGTGAGCTTCCAAAGAAATACAATGCCCAGTTCTGTAACAAAGTGCAAAAAGTCAGTACAATCACTTCTATGAAAATATTTCCTGTTTAAGTGCACATGTGCAGGTAGAATGTCAGTGTGCAACCAGGCGCCTACAGGCCACTTACATACATTTGTCTACATTTAATAAAAAAACATTACATTTGTACTCATCTTTGAGATTAAAAATTGATTGACATTTGAGCTTGCCAGCATAAAAGCCTGGCAGTTATCATCCTGCAGTTATAACAAAAGTAGGGTGGACCAGTACTGCTTTTAGGTCTTAAACCATATGCTATGTAGAATTGGGCATCTACTCCATACTCACTTCAATTCTGATCCACTGTGATGTTAATGTACAATACTAAACAAAATTCAACACTAGACTTTCTGCAAGGTTATAGATGGAAAAACCACCAGGATGGATTTATAGCAAAAAGCAAGAGTAATGGTTTGGCGGGGATCTCTCAAAACACTTAATTTTCTACTCATACATTCCCTTTTACAATGAAATCTCCCACACCTTCAGCCTTAGGTCCTGTCAATGCTTAACTTGGAACAGAATTTGGAAACTGTTTTTGAATGTATTTCCAGCAAAACAGGCCAAAAATTATTCAAAGTTAGTTTAAATATTGTTCCAAACAAAACTCACTTTCCAAATTCTATTCCAGGGCCAGTGTACATAGCATCATAGTCAAAAGTTAATATCAAAGCTACAAACTTTAGCTGTATGTCAGAAATTAACAAATTCCCCACATTTTCAGAATATTTATCAAGACCAGTTGTCCTACCACCAACCTTCCCTGTGATTTAACAAATCATTTTTCAGCATCATCTTGGTCTCAGTAATTATTACAGCTTTGATTAACTAGTTCAGCGCCACAAAGAACACTTAGCACATTAAGGATGAACCTGCTATGGACAACCATTCTCAGAAACATAAGCCAGCACAACAATGCAGTCCCCTGAAGTTTCCTTATGCCACCCCATTCAAGGGATTAATCTATTTGTGCAAGTTTTGTCTAATAAATTTCAGTGATCTGCATTTTTTCATGTCAACAGTATTACTTTAAGTAGCTGATCTGCAGATCGCCCACCAGGACAAACTTCAGTAGTAAAATGTAAAAATCTCTGTTTATACGGGATAAGAAAAATGTTAGGCATGGGCTTGTATCAAATTTCAGATCCAGATCTGAACTTCACTAAAGTTCTAGGGGCTTGGGTCCATCTCTAATATACATATGTAAAATATACGTACACTTTAAAGCATGTGCATGCAAAGAAAAAAAAATCTTGGTGCATTTTTCCTTAGGCAGTGTTACAGGCAAGGATGAATCCTAACAAGCCACTTTACAAAACCTGCAGCAGCCACATACAAGCATCCTGCCATCAGACAACATGCTTTTACTTGCACAGTTCTAATGAGTATAGGCAAGGCCATGTATGTTCAGGATTTAGGAATGACAGATAGGATTGTTACACATAAGAGAATTCTTGCTCAGACTGATTAATACACCCAGCTTTCCTGATCATCCTGATTGTTACTGTAGGGCTGTTGGTAACCTTACATCATCAAACCTTTGGATGCATATTTAAGATAAAGTTAGTCAAAGGAACATGTCAGTTTCAAGCTCCCAGGGTGTCACTGCAAACAAAAATGATAACATTCAGCTAGAGTGCCATCTCAGACTTTCCCTAAAATCATTTTTTAACTTGATTGGAACCATTCTTTTATGTTCTCTTGTAGAAATCTGAATATGAGGGACCAGATCCTCAGCTACTGTAAATCCACACTGATTGTTCCCTTGACATGTGGGGCTATGCCAACTTGCAGCACCTGAGGATCTTGTCCAAGGTCTTTGTTAGTAAATTTTGTTCTTTTCTGTCTGCTAGAAACACAGATTTACTTTCTAGTTTCTGACAGATGAGCCAACAAAAGCTGCCTTGTTTGCTATCAACACCATCTAAGCTGTTGTCAATAATTATCAGCAGTATTCTACAAATAGGGATTGTTCAGTGGCTTGTGTTCTCTTTGCTGTCTACAAAAATAACAGGTGTGCATACATGAATATGTATGTACGTTTCTTAGAGACAAAGTGGTTAAGCTAAAAAAAAAAAAAAAAATCAGGATTGAGAGGCCATACCGCAGTAGATAAATTTAATGTAGGCCATATTCTAGGACTAAAAGACTTAACAGTGTGAGTACTGGAAAACACATTTCCATAGCTGCTCCATGTCCTCCATGAAGTACTGATGCACCAACAGATCAGAGAATACTGTCCACATCCTACCACAGCATAGATTGGAGCAGAAGAATATGTGTTCCCTGTGAGACTTTAGGCCTAATTATTCCTCAGTGAATGACAAGGTTCCCATTGACTTCAATGGGAGCAGGATGAGGACCAAGCTGAGGTATATTGAATTAGTTCTATAGTTTATGTTTATTTACTTGTTATTTTCATGGTCAGAGTCATTAGTGAAATTGTTGTTTGTACATACTCCAAATAATACAACACGAACTAAACCAAAGAAACATGCTCAAGGGCAATGAAGTGGGGGTTTTTTTGGTTTGTTTTTGTTTTAAATAAGATGCTTTTGAAAAGCCCACAAGGGAATTAGGTGCCCAACGCCCATTAACTTTCAGTAGGAGTATGGCACCTAATTTTTTCCACATGCTTTAGAAAATACAACTGTAAACCAACATACCCTTTTCTAACATTTAAACAGATCTTGAAAGGTAATTTTTCCATCTGAACAACAAGCAGGAGAAATTTAAGAAGATATGATGCCAATTTTTAAGCGATAATGTGATAAATATATTTGTTGTTGTGTATGTGAATATATACTGTTTAGTTTGCTTTTCCCCATCATTAGAAGGAGTGTAGCTAGAGGGTATAATGAGGATGCTTTACGTTTATATCAGTTTTAAGTGCATTAGTACAGTATATTTTACTATCAGACATGTGCTTTGGAAAATAAAGAGGGTTTAAAAAAGCAATATATACGGAAATGATCTGCAGGAGACATCAGATATGGACTGATTATTTTGAGGATAATCCTTTGTTTCTCCATTGTCTACTGAACTGCATGATGCCAGATTTTTGTCTGCTTGTATGTTCGGAAATTGCATATATTTGTTTTTTGTCCAACCTTTCTGATAAACACACAAATCCTTTGCATTTAAAAGAAGCAATTAATAAAATACAAATTATACTTCTGCACTGAGTTCTCAGAGAAGCAGAAATGGTGGGATCCTGGATACATTTTTCATTGTAAAATTCAGTACCGGACTACCAGCTAGTCGTCGTCATCCTCAAGCTTAAGCTTCTTTGCTTTAGGTTTGTTCTCACAATGACGCCGATTCTGTGCTTTTGTCTTCTTTGCAGCAGAGTTTTGGATAGTCTCAGAGACGTCTTCTTGTACGTTTCCACCAATCCCTCCAGAATTAGAAGCCTGAGGAGATTTGACCTGTGGATCATAAACACAGCTCAAGTAAGACTAAGACTAAGACTCTCTTTCTCCTTCCTCAATACATATTGAGAACATACTATAATGATCAAGCCTTATTAAGGGTGATGCAGAGATGAGTTCTTTTTGTGGCCATTGTTCTGCTCCTTTACAACAGCATCTGTGAGATGTTCCTGTGGCATGTCCAAATTTCTTCAAAAGATAATGCACACAGGGCAGCATTAACAGTGTATTATGCCCCACAGTACCTGCTACATTCAGGAGAAAGATGCAACTGAACCTGAAATACCCCTTTAAAGGCAGTAACATCTATGACAAATACATATGATGTAGCAACGACACATTCTATTAAGCTGCTGTATGTAAATACTTGAGATTTTCAGACTAGTCAGAGTAATTATTTCACACATTCAAATGACCAATTCCTGCTAATGATAAAGCCAACATGGCTGTTGAGCAAGCAATTGCAGCCTCATTAGAGGTGATCAAGGATCCGATTCTGTAAACTTTTGCTCACATGGCACAGTTCTTTCATGAGCAAAACGTGGCAGGATCTGTACCTGTTTTAACTGTATGTCCAAATAGCTACAGAATGTAAGTGGTCCCTAATTTTATGGAAGTGCCACTCTTGTTAATCTGTATTTTAATTGGAAATAGAGAGGCAAGTTGAAATAGCATTTACAGACTGCTTCAGTTATATTTAAATAGTGACTACAGCAACAATTCTTTTAAACAAGTCTAAACACTGGTCCAAGTTCTTGTTCCACAACAATTTGTTAATTCCTATTACCTCAACTAAAACTGATAGCATTGCTAAGGATTTGCATAGGTATAACTGGAAAGAATAAGTTGCTATAGCTACATAGCTTTTGACTTCTTATTGTCAAAAGGGTTTCAAATATAAATCAACATCACTATAATGCCTAATGTGGAATCCGTAACTTATGACAGCTGTAAGAGACACTTCACAATGACAATTATAAGTCTTGTGGTTTAATATTTATATTACCTAGAATTATATTCTTGCTGAAATAGGATTCTAAATGCATTCATCACTCATGTTAATTCCATTGTATTACACACAGGGAGAATGAGTAAATCCACTCAGGTGAAGGTAAAAGAGAACACGACACTTCTGAACTTTTTTTTTTTTAATCTGTACTGAACTTTTTCCCCCCTCCTCCTCACCCTCTTACATTTTGCATCTTAAGATGTGTAACTGGAAAGACACTACTGCCAAAGGATCAAAAGAAACATATTTAATGAGGCAGAGGGGGAATACACTGAGGAAAATATTCTAAAATTTGCACATAGTAAACAGGCACTAACCAGCTGTGGTAAACACTAATGGAAAATAATCATATAAATAGTCAATATATACACACACATACAAATACCTTGTCAACACTTTTTTTGTTTGATCTCCCTTGCATGGTGATAACATGTGCCTCATTTTTCAGCAGATCAGCTTTGGGTCCTATTTTCAAGTAGGATATTGTAGCAAATGCTGTGAAACTGAAGTCTTCTCTGCAAAAGTTAAGCCACAGTCAGAGGAAAACACTGGAAACAGGAGTAGAGTGGGCAGAATAGATATAAGGAGGAAAATGTGGAGACATTTAGGAACTGTTATGAACAGATGCCCCACTAATTCCTTGATCCTGTTGCACCTATGCAAGCAAATAATCAGTAAATTCAAATGGGAGTTGGCAAGATTGGCTCTTACAGTGGGCACATTATACTTTATTTCATTTTGCTGACTTTTCAGCACTACTCTTTGGTCTAGTGGGGATCAAATAATAGGATATCTGGACACTAAGCAAGAAAAAAAAAAAAGCAATGTTTTGACTCAGTCAACCTTCCTGTCCACTTAGGCTCATAAAGGTCAAGTGTGTAAATCTTTTGTCATTTTTTGTGCATGATAGAAAGTTAGGATCATGGGATGTCAGAGGCCCATATATTCAGAGGGCCTTATTTTGAAAAGAAAGCAGCACACATACATGGAATACCAGTGTCATTTTCATTGTGTTTTCTTAAGTCTCTCATGCCACAGTAAACCCCTAATACTGCAATAGGTTCTGCACAGGCAACCTTCTTTGCCCATCTCATCTCACTGAAGTCAATGTAGTGCTGCACAAGTGCAGCAGTCAGTTTGCCTCCATGGCACTTGTTGCAGGATTGGGGACTATCGTTAAAAATTTAGCATTTACTCCACCCCCAAAAAATAAAAAAGCTGCTTTTTTTTAAAACTACAAAAGCAAAAAAGTGTTACTTTAAACCACAAATTTCTATTTATTTTTTATTTTCAACTTTTCTGTTTTAAAAATGAGAGATTATTTTTCAAGAGTAAACAGAAAAATAATATTATGTGCAAACTTTTTATAGCCAGGATAGCAGCTTCCGAAATGAAGGAATTGCTAAAACATCCACTACTGTGATACTATACCAAAACCAGCACTGTTGCAGAGATAATAGTACAGTAAAAGTGTTGTTATCGAGCATGTTGGGGGAATGGGGGTGCTGGTTAGTCAAAAATTCAAGTTAACTAAAGAGTTATACTTACCAATGGAGGGAGAGAGTTTGGGTGCAGGAGAGGGCTCAGGCAGAGGGTTAGGGGACAGGAGGGGTTTCAGGGTGCCAGATCTGGGTAGCACTCACCTTGGGTGGCTTCCTGCAAGCAGCGACATGTCCCTCAGATCCTAGGCAGAGGTGCAGCCAGGAGGTTCTGCACACTGCCTCTGCCACAGGCACCGCCCCTGCAGCTCCCATTGGCTGTGGTTCCCAGCCAATGGAAGCTGCGGAGCTAGCACTTGGGGCAGGGACAACTGGCAACCCTATTGAAGATTTGCATTGGGAGATATCAGAAATGCCGGTTTCTAGGGCTTTCTGGTTCGTAAAGTGCCGGATAACACAGGGTAATTAGTAGATTTCAAAGGAAAGAATTAATGGTCACACATACTTCAGATACTGCTGCAGAATGAAATGGGCAATAATCCTCTCCAGTTCATCACGAGGGAGTGTTGGAGAAACAACATCAGCCACTCTTAACTTTGACACACCTTTGCCCAGCCAGGCATCAATTAATTTCAGTGGAGTGACTTTTTCACTCATCTTATCTGCTTGCTCTAGTATTTTGATTAGATCCCTGCAGTATCCCGTTACATCCATTCTCTCAAACACTACAAGGAAAAGAAGAGGACTTAGTACTTCAAAACAAAGCATACTGTGCCAGAGGTGTTACTTTACAATAAAATATAATAAACAATTCTGTACTGCTGTAATCTTCGAACTGAGATGTTTGAACAATACATGATAATCACAAATCACATTTATGCTTGTACTTAATCATTTAATCTCCAGTCCAGAAAAGACTTTCATATATGCTGAACTTTACACATTGAATAGTCAATAATTTTAGTGGCATTACTCAGAGCATAAAGTTAAGCATGTGCTCAAGTCTTTGCAGCTTCAGGCTGGTTATTTTGTCAGTCATCTGAAACACTGATATATTATTGAAGCTTTTAGGATTAAAATTCTACCTAGAATTTGAGACCGTTCCCAGCTACCTTCTAATGGGAACAGGAACAACATTGACATTTCAAATAATAAAGCTGATACATGCAGCTAGTTTTTTTAAAAATGGATTTCAAAGTAGCTTGTCATGAATAAGTCTCCTAATTTAGGGTAAAAAGCAATTTAAATCTCATTTGGATGTGTGGTGCAACTTTAGTGTTTTTGTTATTTGTGGCATTTTGCTGACTCACAAGCTAGGTAATAGATTATTTGCAACTGGGTTCTCTCTCTCCACAGTGGTATTTATTCTGAAACATTTACAGAGCAAAGTAAAGTTATTTATATGCTGTAAAGCTCCGTATAAGACATTTCTTGTCTCAATGAGTTTACAGACTAAAGACAGAATACACTTTTTTTAAACAGAAAAGTCTCAAACAAATTTATTCCAATTGGAAAATGGATAAAAATGGCTATGAGACAGACTGTAACAGCATCCAATGTGGGTCACTGAAAGGAGTGTCTTTTTCACGGCAAGTTGCAGAGACCCCAACCTAAGGCTACTAAGGTAAGTTTCCCCACTGGCATGACTGTCAGAAGATTGAGAATAAAACAGCAATCAGACAGGTCATCCTTCAAATATTTTTCACTGACCAGTTCTTATTAGACACAGGTCCAAATGAAAACCCAGGATCTGAATATCCAAACTAGGCTTACGTTCAGTTCCAGGTCTAAACTTTACTGTTCAAGCCTCATCTCTAATTATTATCTAATACTTCAATATTTACCAAAAAAATAGTATTGTATACAAGCAAATTCTAAACATTGTATCCCAAAGAAGTAATTCAAAAATCTTCATACGTGTCTTTCCCAGCCCATCATATGAAGAAAAAAAAAAACAGAGTGCACAGGGAAGGAATGTAATCTAGTGATCAGAGTTGGGGACTTGAGAATCAGGATTCTCTGTACTTTACTCCAAGCTGATACTACACAGGGCTATTGCGATATTTTAGATCGCTCTGAAATCTTTGGATGACAGGTGCTATGTAAATGGTAGGACTGCTGTGTTTGGATTCCCTCCTTCTTGTATTCTTAATATAATTACATTAAAAAAACATTATTAAGAGATTGCAAAGAAAAGCACTCAAAAGTTACAAAATGCCAGAATTAAGGTTGCCTGTAACCTTCGTTCTGCCCCCTTGTGTACATGTATGACTGTTAGGGCTGCAGATTTGTCATGGCACTTCTTTAAAATCACAAATCAGAGTTGTCACAGTTAATTTAGTAAAAGTCACAGGTTCAGTGACTGCGCCGTGATTTTTGATTAAAAAAATGCCCTGACAAATGAAATTCAACTATCCCGCTTCAAAATTATAGTGTCCCAGTGCCCTTGTCCCCATTGCCTCCTTACCCCACCAAAGGGGCACCAACTGCTCACAGCAGCAGCTCTACTGTGGCACTACAATCATCACCCTGGGCTGGTGAGAGAGGGGTCCTGGGAAGCAGGCCATGAACCTGCCCCACACCCCTCAGGCACAGGCGGGAGTAGCTTTGGTGTCTTGCAGGGCTCGGTTTGGCTCACTACCCTGGGTGTTGTGACCTGGCACTCGGGATGACAGCACTGCTCAGGTTTGGCCCTTCCGGCCCTCTGTCGTGACTGGCTCAAATTTGAGTGAATGGTGCTGCAACCCTGTGCACCTGGTTGTAACACCACTCACTTAGATTTGGCTCGGCCATCCCCCCACTTGTCACAGAGAGGCGGCAGAGCCAAAACGTGAGTGGCACTGCAATCTCACGTGCCAGCCCACAACGCCCAGCCCCATAGGATAGGAACTGCCACTGCAGGGTGAGTGCAAGGTGGGCTTGCTCTCCAACCTCTCTCCTCCCGCCTAGACTCACCAAGAACCTTTCCACAGGGTAGTCAGAGAAGCCACAGTATCCATGAGTTTTTCCACCACCATGACAAGCCTGTAGCCCTAATGTGATCAGTCTTTCAATACATGATCACACACTACTTTTCCCACAGGACCCCTGCCTCTTTCAGTGCAAAAGTAACAGAGTAATTGTAGGTTGTCATCCTCTGTGTGGACCAACACTAAAGGGGGGGATGACACACACACTTTGCCAGTGTGTTTAATTGTTGATAGCAGAGGAATGCTGAGATACTGGAGTCTTTGATTCCATTCCAGGCTCTGAAAAATAGCATGCTCTAGTGGGCACAGACCCTTCTGCCTGTTCCTCCTTCTGTCCCATCCCCTCCAACCCGTCCCAATCCCCGTCCTCTCTCTTTCCCAACCCTGGCTCTTTATCCCAATCCCATTTTCCTTGCCCACCACAGTCCCAATCTGCACTCCTTAGACTTGCCTCCCCACCATCCCAATGCTCAGTCTCCTTTCCCAGTCAGTCCCACACATCTCAACTCCCAGTTTCTCTCTTTCCCCACCAAGCGCCATGTCCCAATCAACTCCTTTCCTCACCCCCAATCTCTATCTAGTCCCCTCTGCATTTAAATCAGGCACCTTTCTCCTCCATGCAGCCTGGGCACCAGCAGAGAGCCATTGAGAGCACAGCCCAGACAGCCTCCCTGCTCTCAGTTCCAGAGCCTGGCCCAACCTCACTCCAGAGCAGCAATTGCAGGGAAAGTCCTTTTGATCATCCACAACCCTGGACTAGACCATACTCAGCTGCTCTGTGGGGATGACATGTGCAGTTTGATCACACATAGGAGGCCTGGGGGCTGGAGCACCCTCAGTGTGAACGGAATCTTCAGAGATTTTAGCTGCTGAATGCTAAATAGTCTCTACATGTGTGAATTTAACTTTTTCAAAGAGATCAGGCAAATTTGGGCAGATTTGCACAGGGATGGCAAAAAGGCACATATGACACAAAAGCTACCCCTGGCAAATTTCAAGTGCCAGCTGCAAAGCATTAGGGGCACTAGAGCTTCTCAAAGAAAAGGACATCAGAATATATTTTAACATGGGCAAAACAACATGTTCTCCCTTAGTCTAGTTCTTGAAAACAGCTGAACTGTTTTGGCTGAAATTTAAAAATTTAGCTTAAGGAAGACACCCAGCAGTGTAGAACATTTCGGCCCAAATGGTTAAAGTTAGGCAAATTTATAAGCAAATGAAAACAGGGTCTTGCAATGGGAAGTGCTGAGCAACCTTAATAAATAGGCAGTGCTACTAGCCTGCCTATATGATTGACCTATTAGTTGAATTCCCCTTTCAGAAGGCTTTAAACACCTTGTCTAGACTGGACATTTCTTGGAAGCATATAGTAACCCTACTATCTGCTTTCAGATTAAACATCAGTTTACTTACAAAGCTTCTCTCTACAGCAGTTATCACACATTTTGTTGCAGTTTGCAGAATCCCACACTTCATCAAAATGCTGAGCAATCAATACACGGCGACACCTGAGAGTATAGATATATTTTTAGAGATGAGGCAAGAGTAAGAGGAGATTGTAAAATGCAGATGCACATATATATATTACATCAAATGAATGGTACAGAGAAAGTGACTTAAGTGATCCTACCTGGTCTCAAAAAAAAGAAAAAAAGAAGGAGTCACAAGAAGTACATAACTGATGAAGGAAATACTGTTTTACACAACATATGAATATCTATGGCATTCATTGCTATGACTATTGTTGACTGAACAGCTTATTTAAATAGGAAAGAAGATTAGTTACATGAAAACGAACAGCATCTGCAATTCCAGTAAGTAGGATGACAATGAGAAGGACTATTGATTGATTCTAATGCTTCAGAATATCAATCGGATTGTTAGATTAGGCCAAGAAGATTTTCCCCTACCCCTGCTGTACAGTATTCACTAACTGGCCAAGAACATTGTCAAGGGCAGGAGTTCCACCTTCTTCTGAAGCATATCAGATTAAACAGGATTTTGATCCAGTATGACTATTATGTATTGATATCTCAAAAGCAAAAAAAGCAAAATGTTCCAGTACATATACTGAAAGGGGCTTGAACCCTATGTGCTTTTGGCTGACTTGTATTTCAGCTGTAATACAACTACTTCTACTTCTTCCGTGCACATTTTTAAAACAGCGAGAGAGAGAGAGTGGTAAGTTAACACTCTTATTTCATATGCTAGATAAAATGTGATGAGCTTCAGATATACAAATCCTGGCATATGTGACTGTTCCTTATTAATATTTATAAGCATGGAGGAAAAGTTAAGTAAAAAAAACAAAAACAATCAGAAAGCCAGAATAACTTACTTGTTCATGTTATGGCAGTAGGATACCATATCATATAGTTTCTGTTGCCCCACATTCTCCATCACTACCATGCCGCTGATTCTGAATATATCTCCAAAACCATAATATAAAATGCAGTCAGCTTTCTGGTCATCTCGACCTACAACGCATTTGAAACACCACCATTTAGACGTCTCATTTAGACTTTTCCCAAGTTAGGAACAAAAAAATGTTTTATGAACATGCAACTGTGACCCGAGAACTAATTAATGCCAACTGACAAGGGAATGCAGAGGATTTACAGGAATCTCTGGATTCTGTATGTACATTCTGGTTCCAAGTACAGTGAGATCTCAAAATGAAAGCCACTGTCACACTGGTCATCATTATCACTGTGAAATGTACATGGATACTATGTAAGGAGTTATGTATATACACACACACCCTGAAAAATATGCTCTCAAAGTCTATATCAAGGAGGTTGCCTGACAGACTGGAGATGTCTATCCATTTAGATGTAAATTGAGTATTGTCCCATTCACAATAGGTCCCCTTTGACCAGTGAATGAAAATGGATTGTAAAATGAACTAACAGGAAGAGAGAAAAAGTAGAGGAAGAAAACATTATCTTGAGGTGCATATCAAAGTTTTTCTTGAATACCTTTGGGGAGACAAAGGGGATGCCCAGTCATCCTCCACTGAGGGAGTAAAAGGACAGCATTTTGCTTCATGAAAAAGGTGCCTCAACAGGCTTGGTTGAAAATACTGAAGAGAACTTTGAGTGAAATAAACTTCTTTAAACAGATTAATCTGTTCATTTAGTCTCTAGAACAAAGGTTCTCAAACAGGGGGCTGGGACCCCTCAGGGGGTCACGAGGTTATTACATGAGGGGGTCGCGAGCTGTCAGCCTCCATCCAAACCCCGCTTTGCATCCAGCATTTATAATGGTGTTAAATATATAAAAAGTGTTTTTAATTTATAAGGGAAGGTCGCACTCAAAGGCTTGCTCTGTGAAAAGGGTCACCAGTACAAAAGTTTGAGAACCACTGCTCTAGATGTTGCAATTATGTTTTATATGTAATCATTTCCAATATTCTTACTCACCATTACCTGAATCTCCATAGTTTGATAAGCTTATTCTTGTTTTCACTATAAATATATTTAAGAGCTGTAGTATTAAGCCAAGTGTTGGGCCTAAACTGAATCTTATAAACTGGTGTGTACTGTTCCCTTGGGACTAGCAGGACCAGTAATTCTGTGAGTGTTTGGGGACAAGAGGCTGGAGGCCGCAGGGAATGCTCTGAGCATTCGGGGTTGGTGTGTACCCATCGCTATCTGTACAGAGAGAGTGAGATCTGCAGAGGTCTGGAAGACCGTGTTTGTGCTCCCAGAGGCGTTGGTTTCAGAGTGCTGATCCGCAGCAGGCAAAAAAAGACTACTTTATGCTAAGGGCAGGTAGTGGTGAGGTGCCTCACAACCCTGGGTACTCCTGGGGAGCATCAAAGCAAATCACACATCATATAAAATTAAACAAATTCTGCCTCTATATACTTGTGTGTGTGCACACAGGCTCCACATCTGTATGACAGAGAATCTGCTATCAACTGAGAGAACTAAGAATTTAATACCACAGAAAGCTTAGGAAAAGAAAGATGAATTTACCGTATTCTTATATAAATAAAAAAATACAGATGATTAACATTTTGCTCCTTAATCAAAAACTGCCAATACCAATCTATTGTATTCTGCAGAACTTAAATTTAAGGCCCTTTTATGGCTTAAGTACAGTCTTAATGTGTACATAGGAAGTCAATGGAAGCAGAGATAGGCAAGCACTGGTGCTTATGAAAAATACCTCCCTAAAAACATGCATTGACATTAATCCAATTCACACAAATTTTTATATCAAATATTTGTCTGCTACACAATTTCAGCGATTTTATTAGGCCTCCAAGAGGGCCAACAAAAGAGAATTTAGTACAAAGGCAGCTGTTTAACTGCCACTACACTTCCTGAGCTATAGAGAATCAAACCCTCAAGTGTTGTTATCACATTGTGGAAATACTCTAACAAAGCATTCTACTGAACAACAATTCTGCTTTATCTAGCTAGGATGAGTGACAATTTTTCCTTTTTGATTTCTGGTAGGACTACGTACTGTTGGGTGTTCTCATGCACTTGTCTCCCATTCCCATAAGCTTGGCAAGGCCTATGCAGCTGGAGTAAATGCACCCCACATGGAAGAGTAAGTCAAATCAGTAGTAACATGAGCAATGGCATAAACTTTCATAAAACAAGTTTAAGTAGGTGTAAACAGCACCAGTGTAATGTGAATTTACACTAAACATCCAGTAGCAGCAGTTAGAGCCATTAACTGGTGGTCCCTACCTCATCAGCTTTATTTCATCTACAACATCATCCCCGACACTACCTGCAAACAGTTCAGTACTAGTATAAGCAGATGCAAAATCCCATTGATTTCAGTAGAAGTTGTGCCTTTCTTTTGCCAGTACTGAAGCTGATGCCTAACATACATATGAAGAAAGGGCAGTGTTCAAATCTCAGTCAATTGGCTTCACGACGCCTTCAGAAACCTTCCATGTAACTTCAAATCCTATCCCTGAGTTTGTGCATTACTACCGAGCCAAAGGAAAACCAGCAACTGTCCAGCCTTCCAATATTTGAGTATCACTGAGTTTTCCTCAGTTTATGCTGTTGCATTCTCTCTCTTCTACTATGTCACTATTCCCTCTGAATCAATATCTAACCAATGCTACAGCAGGTGCTAAGGGGTATTTCTGTGGGAGATGTCATTTTTCAGATCAAACAAAACAGAGGTCTTCACTACTTATGGTCCTGTAAACATTTACCTGTAGTGTACTGACCAAATTCTAACCAATCAAAATTCTCCCTGTAATTTTAATTAGCTAGGATGGTATTATTCACTTTTTGCCCTCAGATGATGTGTAGTGTTGGTGTGCACTGGTCAATAGCTGATGCTCTATACTCAGTAGGTGGCTGCATTTCCATGTGAAAGAAATGAATCTCGTATAGAGCTCATAGATCACTTAAGAGAGAGTTTGGGATGAAAATCATGATAAAAGACATGGGTCAAACATCCAAGTAAAGCTATACAAATAGAACACATCTGATCAGCCAAAAATCTGCATGTTATGAACTAATTTTGGTAACAATGGGTGTCACAAAACAAGAATCTGCTAAAAACAAAAAGGCAGAGGGACAGATTTCCATTTACATTAAGGCTCTTTTACACCATCCTGGCAGTGTAAAAAGCCCTTAAAGTGAGTGTAAATGTAGTTTATGCCCACTTTAAGACCTCTTTAATTGCCAGAATGGTGTACAGGGGCCTTAAGTATAAATGAGAACCAGGCCAAAAGCACAACATATATTAGCATAAGAACCATCATACTGGGTGAGGCCAATGGTCCACCTAGCCCAGTATCCTGTCTTCCAACAGCAGCCAGTGCCAAGTGCTTCAAATGGAATGAACAGAACAAGACAATAATCAAGTAATCCTACTGTCCACCAGTCCCAGGAACTGGCGCTCAGCAGCTTAGGGACACCCAGAGCATGGGACTGCATACCTGACCACCTTGGCTAATAGCCACTGATGGACCTAATCTCCTTCAATGTATCTAATTCTCTTTTGAAGTCAGTTATAGCTTTTGCCTTCACAACATCCCCTGGAAATGAGTTTCACACGTTGACTATGCAGTGTGTGAAGAAGTACTTCCTTTTGTTTGTTTTAAACCTGCAACATATTAATTTCATTGGGTGACTCCTCGTTCTTGTGTTATGTGAAGGGGTAAATAACACTACCCTATTCACTTTCTCCACACCATTCATGATTTTATAGACCTCTATCATACCCCCCCTTAGTCACCTCTTTTCCAAGATGAATAGTTCCAGTCTTTTTAATCTCTCCTCATATGGAAGCTGTTATACCCAGAATCATTTTTGTTGCCCTTCTCTGTACCTTTTCCATTTCTTATATATATATCTTTTTTTCAGATACGACGACCAGAACTGTGGGCATACCATGGATTTAAATAGTGGCATAAGAATATTTTCTCTTTTATTATTTATCACTTTCCTAATGGTACCTAACACTGTTACCTTTTTTGACTGCTGCTGCACATTGACTAGATGTCTTCAGAGAACTAGCCATTACGACTTCAAGATCTCTTTCTTGAGTGGTAACACCTAATTTGTACCCCATCATTTTGTACATTTAGTTGGGATTGTTTTCTCCAATGTGCATTAGTTTGCATTTATCAACAGTGAATTTCATCTGCCATTTCGTTGCCCATTCACCTGGTTTTGTGAGATCCCTTTGTAACTGCTCGCAGTCAGCTTTGGACTTAACTATCTTTAGTAATTTTGCATCTTCTGCAAACTTTGCCACTGGTCGCAGTACAGGTCCTGGAAGGGCCCCACATTTAGCTCTCTCCATTCTGAAAACTAAACATTTATTCCTATCCTTTGTTTCCTGTCTTTTAATCAGTTACTGATCCATGAGAGGACCTCCTCTCTGTCCCATGATTGTTTACTCTGCTTAATAGCTTTTGGTGAGGGACCTTATCAAAGGCTTTCTGAAAGTCCAAGTATGCTATATCCACTGGATCACCCTTTTGCTGACCCCTTCTCAAAGAGCTCTAATAGATTGGTGAAGCATGATCTTTTACAAAAGCCATGTTGACTCGTCCCCAATAATTATTTTCATCTATATGTCTGATAATTCTCTGCTTCATTACGATTTCAACCAATTTACCTAATACTGAAAGTAGGCTTACTGGTCTGTAATTGCTGGGACTGCCTCTGGAGCCTTTTTTAAAAATTGTCATCACATTAGCTATCCTCCAGTCATCTAGTACAGAAGCTGATTTAAGTAATAGGTTATATGCCACAGTTAGTAGTTCTGCAATTTTATATTTGAGTTCCTTCAAAACTCTTGGGTAAATACCATCTAGTCCTGGTGACCTATTACTGTTTAATGCTCTGTGTCAACATACTGCAATTACAAGACTGTGATGGGATATATAAACACCACGCTGGATCTGAAGGGACAATACTGGGCTCAGGTAGCCCCACCCCTCCAGACCTACAAAGCACACTTCAACTGGAAAGGAAGCTTAAAAGGGGAACAACTCAGCTCAGAAGTGGGAGGAAGACAGTCCAGTTGGGGCTGAAGGTTTAGTTGTCTTTTCTTTTACTTATATTGGACTTGGAGATCTGAGGAAGGACCTGGGCTCCCCTACCAACTGCCCTTGTTGCAGGAGGGGCATAAACTTCATTTCTACCCCACCCCTTTCAGTGTATATGGAGTGTCTATTCCTTATACACTCTAGAAAGGAGAGGGTAAGGATGTTAAGAACCCTGCCGTGAAGATAAGCTACATACAAGAATTAGGAACTGGACTGAAGGCCTCTCTCACTGGGAACCATGAGACTAGAAACTGAGTGTGTTAACCACTAGGCTGCTGGCCCTCTGCGAACTCTATTACAATGGCATAACAACGAACACGAGATTATTAGTTTATGGAAGTCTATTCCCTTTATCAGTAGAAGCCAACTTGTTCACAATACCTGCACGTCCACTCTCTTGATAGTAGTTCTCCATGGATTTGCTCATTGAATGATGAATTACAAACCTCACATCTGACTTATCAATTCCCATGCCAAATGCAACTGTTGCCACTACAACCTGAACAGAAGTACAACCATTAAACCATCAGGATACAGATCTATATAATTATTTAAGTCAGATAATTCTGTAGAAATAACTGTATACTAACCTGTATTTCATTGGCTGCCCATCCCTTGTGAACTTTGGTCTTATCTTTGGGCTCCAGATTTGCATGGTAAGCATCTGCCTTAATTCCCAGTTTCCGCAAACTAATGGTAACTTGCTCTGAGTCCTTCTGTGAAAAACAGTAGATAATTCCTGTACCAAAGAAAAAACAAAAACAAAAAAACCCCACTTTTTATGGCAATGAAGTGTTTAAAAAAATGTAAGTGAACTTCATGTTTGTGCAAGGTGCAGGATTAATAGGCTTGAAGATAACACCAAAGGAACTGACAAAACATGGGGAAAGAGTGCAAAACTTCCCAAACACTGACTCAATAGTATGCTTGGTCATGCAAAAGCAGAAAAAGCAGTACAGTCTCCACATCAATTCCAATTTTGGACACTCTGCTTAGATAGCAATGGTATCTCCTTATATACCATTTATAAAAACAATGTAACAATACCACCATGGTCTTATATAGCACTTTATCAGTAGACCACAAGGTGTTTTACAAACGAGGACACTATCATTAGCTCATTTTACAAACAGGAAAACTAAGGCACAGAGAGGGGAATTAACTGCCCAACCTCACTTAGCAAGCAGGTGAAGAGTATCACAGATAAATACAAGATTGAACAGATATTTTAGCATTCAAGATGAAGTGGCCATTAATGCCTCTGTAGTCATAGGACAAAAAGTGGGGCTAGTGGGTTATAGATTGTTGTAATAAGCCATAAATGCAGTGTGTGTCTGTATGGTTTTTAGTGGCGAAGTTATGAATCTAAGCTCCCTGGCTCATCTTTTGAAAGCATTGTGCAGGTTTCCTTTGAAGACGAGGACTGATGGCCAGATGTAGAGTGATCGCTTTGTGAAAAGTATCCATCCACAGGTGATAAAAACACCTTGTGTTTTATCATTTTACTGCAAGAGTTCATTTGAGAGCATAGCAATTGTCTGGTTTCACCCACATAGTTGTTTATTGGGGCATTTAGTGCCCTGGATGAGCTCCATCACATGTTTTAAGACCCATGGCTCTTGAAAGGTGTGTTGATCATTGTAGCAGTGAAGATAGGTCTGCAGGTTTGCATCCCTTGTTCTGGCAGAGTCTGGTGCCGCTTTGAGACGGTGTGTTCTGGTCTGCGGGGAGCTTGTCTCTGCTGAGGAGCTTGGAGAGGTTGGTGGTAATATGAAGGCAAAGAAGGGGTTCCCCATCCTGAAATAAATCTTTCCTGAAGCCCCTCCTCTGGCCTTCATGCTCTTACTAAAGAGACTGGATTTATTACAATAATCTGTAACCCCCAACCTTCTTTTTTTGTCCTATGACTACAGGAGGTCTAAGAGACCTTGAATGGTCTCTTTGTGCACTTACGCTAAAAACTTTCTATCTGTTCAATCTTGTATTTAACTGTGACATTCTTAGTACCTTTCCCAGACCTGAAGAGGAGCTCTATGTAAACTCAAAAGCTTGTCTCTCTCACCAACAGACATTGATCCAATAAGCAATATTACTGCACCCACCTTGTCTCTCCATTTTCCAAAGCGTTTTCATTCTAACAGGGTATTTCGCAGCACCTTTAAATTGCTTTCATAATACAGCTCAACCTATTGTAAGCTACCACTGAAAGGAACTTCAAAATTTTATTATTATATGTATTAGAGTAGGGTCCAAAGACGTAATCAGGATCAAGGATTAGGCACTGAACACACACAGGAAGGCACAGGCCCTATTCCAAAGAGATTACAATTTAAATAGACAAATAGTAAGGGACAATACAATGTTGGAACTACATAGCTTGTTACTTTTGTTTTGCTTTTAAATTGCGATGCTTAATGGAAGGGGTCTTCTAATAGTGATGAGTTCTCCATACATTTTGGGGATACTTTGGAGCAGTTCCATAACATAGGAGGTTGCCTAAAAAGAAGGTCTCTTGTATAGGTTTCACTGGACTGTATGCTAATTGTTGGGTTAAAGAGAAATTCAGGTCACCATAAATGGAACGTCATCCATTCTTTCAGACCATCTTAGCAGCTTTGGACAAATTTTCTAAATTCCTGTTGCCGAGTCCCTCTCTCCTAGCTACATTTTTTTTTTTTAAATAATCAGGAATTTATCCCTAGGAAATAGCAAAGTGATTGTTAGTTATGGATAAGAGCTGAAATTACTCAATTCAGACAGCTGCTCCTGGGTCCTGGTTTGAAATTATACCGATAGAGGTATGTAATACATTAAATTTATAGATCCCATATTTTCAATATTTATGAGTCAAACATTTTATTTTGAAATCTGGATACAAGGTGGCTCTATCTAGACCTTTAACCAAATTAGAGAAGTTGATCGGGTAACAAAATGTTTAATTTCTAAGATACATACTTTTTTGATTAAAAAAGATGTTGATAAAAAAATACAGCCAAAAAAAGATGGGAGAGGGATTTGGACAAATAAATTGATCTGGAGGAGTGGGTCTCTATATGGGGAAAGGGATATAAATCTCCAATTTATAAAAGTCACTGTATAGATGGCATTTCACTCCAGTTAACATCCATCATATTTTTGTTATTAGGGAGGTGCTCTGTTGAGAGGTTGAAGGGAAAATCAGAACATACTTGCACACATGGTGGTTGTATCCAGGAATTAGATTGTTTTCACAGGAAATTATTAAAGAGAATCGTCTTAGGACAAAATGCCAGCTTCCAAGAGATCCCAACCTGTCTTATTTAATGCTCCAGGAAAGGATCTATGTTTGACACAGAACAAATTAATTCATTTTTGACTGTTAGCAGCTAAACTATGTATTGCACATTATTGAAAGTGTGTGGATTCCCCACCCTCCCTAGAATTGTGGCTTTCTAGAGGGACAGCTTTCCTCACCAAATACGTACACAAGAGATGCACCAAGAGGAGGACAGCTATTTAGAAATTTGGTCATCGTTTCTAGAGTATTCAGAGGAGGAGGGCTCCCCAGCCAGCAAGCATTAGCCAGGTTCTTTGAATATTAACCTGATCCTGAACAAGTGATATACCATCTATTATGTTACTGTTTTATTGTAACTTTGCCTTAAATAAAAAGTTTAAAAGCACTAGTTTTTAATATTGCTTACCCGAGAGCCCTTTGTATCTTCCATTGATGATCTTAACAATGTCCTCAATGAAGACCTCACTGTTTGAAGGTTTTTGACGAACCTGAAAAACACACACACACACCCCCACACACACCCCATATTGCGTATATTAGCAAAGAACTCTTAAATGGCCATTCAGCCAATTTGTTATATTCCTATTACTATACTCTTGTAAACTCATCTATTCTTCCCTTTGACTAATTTACATTTATTCTACAGTGTAAAGATCCATCACGACTAAAAAGCTCATTCAGAAGCTGTCCAATAAAGAATGTGAAAGTAACCACAGAAGTTCCCAACTTTTCCAGACAATTGCACCAGTTTTCTAAGCTAAAATACTGGCTGTAGCAGCCAGTGCTTGTCACCTGCCATTCAATTAGGAACATTCTAGTCTGTCAAACCCCACTCTCACAATGTATGGAGCAGCCCAAATTCTACTAAAGGCAAGAAGATACAAAATTTTAACAAGATGTCATGGTGAAGCACCAAGGCCCAGCTCAGAAGCTAGCTCATTAAAATAGGAAAGGATAGCCTCCAATATTACTAATCACAAAAGCCTTGAGTTCAGTACCAGTACACAACTCCCGGTTCCCAGCTACTGTTTAGAACCAAGTTGGCAAAAATTAGTTTGAAGTAAAAAGAGACCATCTAAGACATAAGCAAAACAGACCAAGAACACAAATACTTGGATAACAGGGAGTGGGGTGGGGGAGGAGGAGATTACAATCTAATTGTTTAAGATAATCTCTTAGTATTCAGGGTTATTTTTGTCATACTCCTGTGTTTCTCTTGTTTTGTTGGGTTTTCACCCCTCCCCACCTCCACTTCTTTGTCATTTCCTCAGACAGAAAAATATTCAAGAGAACTCAATCTTCCAGAGATTTAGCTTGGAAGGATCCTGTGGGAATTAAACAGTTCCAAAAAACCCAGAACAAATTTAGCTATTATTTGTCCTCAAGGTAAACTAACTATTAGAACACTATCTTCTGGCAAATAAGTCACCACCACAGAAAGAAGAATACTCTCAAAGGCACCTGGGGCAGTTAGGAGCCAGACTCTGAATGAAGTCATATA
Source organism: Mauremys reevesii (assembly GCF_016161935.1). Lineage (NCBI taxonomy): Eukaryota > Metazoa > Chordata > Testudines > Geoemydidae > Mauremys > Mauremys reevesii. The sequence goes on along the minus strand of NC_052623.1, from coordinate 243,204,560 downwards.
ATTGTTGCTGGTGCCCTCATTTTGTCCTAGAACTATAGAATGAAATTCTGTCTTCCAGAAGGCGTAACATACTGATTGTTCTGTGTTCATACAATGGTGTCATGGGTCCATAACAGGGGCTCATAGGTACTACTTCAAATCAAATCAAGTCAATACATACCTCATAGTAAAGATTGGGCCGGTTGAAAGATGCAGTAAAGGTAATGCATTTCTGAACACACAAAATTTTCTGAGCATCCTTCAGAACATGACTTGTTGCAGTTGCAGTCAACCCAATCAATGGAGCATTGGGAAATTGTCGTTTTAAGATACCAAGTGACTTGTAGTCTAAATAAGAATAAGGGAAAAAAGATTTGGTTTCATACACCATCAGTGATATATTAATACATCAAATCTGCAGCAAGTTAACAAGTAATAACAGAACTAATTTACAAATCCAAATGAAGTGATTAGCAGGCAATGCCATATTGACATAGTGGAGTAACTGGCCTTGTAATGGATTTTTACCTGAATTCAGAATGTACTGTTTATTAAAATGTATTCAAGTTAAGAGAATTAGAAAACAAAACTAACATTAAAAAACCTCAAACATTCATAATTTACATTTTGATTTGTGTCACTTCCAACAAACAATTGCTGTCATTAGCAAAAAGAGATAAAGCCCATTATGTGTAATTTGTAAGCAATACTTTCTTTAGTAAGAAATTTAAAAGAAAATTCCATAAACAGTTTAGTAGATGATACTGTATTCATCTGTACCCTGAATCACAAGTTCTTTCATAGGCTGAGAAACAGCATTGATAAATACTAGTATTATGCAGCTGACCAGACATGAAACCAAAATGCTGCACAATTTTTCTTCTTGTAAATTACACTAGAAGTGACTAAAGTGCATTCCATGAAATTCCAACATGTAGCTATGGTATTTTCACCTTCAATACAGAGGTATTAAGCACCATGAAGAGAGTTGCACAGACTTGTATTTTCCACAGGAACCACATCTATATTAGAGATGACAGCCACAATCTGTTCCACTTTATGCAAATAAGGTGCAACTCACAGTCCCCTGGAAAACTGCCAAAGTAACCCACAGTTAAATGTTCCCAACTTAAATGAACTTGGGCCTTTAAACAAGGCCATAAATTATTTGTGAATGGTACTGAATTAACGAAATTAAAAATCTTTGAGTCAATGTACAAGTATTTGTGTTGTGTATTGTGCATACACTTCACTATCAAAAGGAAAACATTTCGCCCTCATTTCAGGCTTAACTCATCATTTATGCATGCTTGAATAACTTTGCATACATATTTCTGGATGGGCATACCAGGCCTGAAGTCATGTCCCCATTGACTACAACAATGAACCTCGTCCACAGCAATACGAGTGAGTCTTCCTGCTTGATAAGCTTTCTCCAGTTTTGACATAAACATTTTGCTTTTTGCAATCTTCTCTGGAGTAACATAAATGAGTTTTAGCTGCGAATTCTTATCCAGCATTTCGGTGTGAACCCACTTTACATGTTCCTGTTAAAAAACAAATAAGAAAGCTGGAAATGGACAAACCAGAATATCATACTCCTGTTCCTTAGTTCTAGAATAAATTGTGGTTTAATGCACAAAACACACCACTACACTCAGCATAAAAGACTTTTGCAAGTGATCTATGTAGATACATATAAAGTGATTATATTTTAAAAACAAATAAATATTAGCATTATTTTAGAAAAAGGAAGCAAATATACTCTGAATATTTGCACTATTATTTAGGGTGTTTATTTTCTTTATAAAATATCAGGTGTCACCCACATCTCTGCTGCTATGTTTTGAGAAAAAATTCCTTATGCCTCTGAAAGTGGCTACTATCTGATGGTAGTTACAAAAAACTACACACCCACACACAAAATGCAGCTAGCCATTTTCATAATGCCATATCATTGGGGAAAATAAAATCCTTTCTGCCCTTTGTGGCAGTCAGCTTATACCCAGAAACAAGAGACTTGATTCCATGTATATGAGTCTGCATTACTAAACATATTACTAAGTAACACAGTAATGTCCATCTTCTTTTAAATCCAGAAATTTGAGAGGTATGGCCAAAGAAAAACTATTTTAGTATCAAAAATGTACATAACTGCAAAATATGTTTATGTCACTAATGCAGTCCCACAAAATTCTATTCACTTCATGCAAGGTTTTGGCTTGTTTTATTGGTTTTAAACAGGACTGCAATATATTTGATTTAGATTAAAAATATTACGGTAAGGATTGGCAGGAAGATGTCCTTTGGCTTATAAATTTTCATTACAATCATGCAAAGCTGAGCTAGTCAATAAGAATATCCACATAATGTTCATAAACAACATGAATAAAGTAACTGCCATGTGACATTGTTACAACATACCTTACTGCTTGAAGCATTTAATAAAGTTGCAGAAATTCCCAGCTGTTCTAAAACCATTAGCTGATCTTCCATAAGTGAGATCAAAGGACAGATCACAAGTGTGAAACCTGAAACAAATAATCATTCATCTTACTTATCTAAAATATTTAGCTCATATGATTTCTCACTGGGGACTGAATTGAAACAAATAACTCAATTGCAACAAACAAAAAGCACCACAAAAGAACTAATATATCTAACCAAAGCAGGTCGGGTATACAGTGGCCAGATAAAGGAGACTAAACAATGCTAAGCAACAAGTTGGCCCCCTTGTAAAAATTTGCTTTTTTAAAATCCCAGGCCAATAAAAATGGTTTCACAATTAAAAAAAATAAATATCGCAACAAAGCAATTGTTGTTAAAAAACACATTCCTCTGCAACATCTGAAATCAAAAGCACTTTAGCACTAAGAAAGTGAAACAGACTTAAAAACAAAGGCTAAACTGGCTTCAACGATTTACATTGTACAAACTGAAATTCAAGAAAAACAGCAAATTTAGTAAGGAAAAAATTGGATTTTTAAAATATCTCACTTTTAATTAGCTAAAGATGTTGTTAGGAACCTAGACAAAGATTTGTTTAGAACAAGTGTTTGCAAGCTCTGTGCCTATGTTTTTAAGCCAACAGTGTCCCTTTAAAGTGAAATACAGAAAACTAGTAGAAATATATTTCTAAGGTAAGTTTTTGTCTCAAAATTGTTGCTCTTTCTTCCCATTATTGGGAATTATGTTTCTTATTCCAAATACTTAGCATTAGACAATTTTATTTACAGTAACAAAATATAGCATTACATCTCTCCAACTAACCATACAAAGAGAAAACTGAAATCCATTTGCTGGTACATGACATTTATTCTCATGTACCTTCAGAACATACTGCAGGTAACTGATAGCACAAACTCTTTCCACCTCCAGTAGGCATGACAAGAAATATATCCTTTCCTGCCATTGTAGCATTTATTGTTTCAAGCTGCAGAGGCCTAAACTTCTTGAGTTTAAAGCTATTACGAAGTGCAGCTTTGATCTTCTCACACCATGGGAAGTCTGTAAAAAGGAGCAAGCAGTAAAAATACATTTTATAAGTTAGAACAACATAAAAAGAAAAGGCAATTAAAATATAGAAGCAATTTTTACTGAAAGTAATGTCACATCAGGCAAAATTTTCAAAAGACTTGAAAAACAGCACCCATAGGATTTGCACATATAAACTGAAGAATAGTGTACATAAGTCTATGACTTGCATGAAAACATTTTGAAGATCCTTTGAAAATATAAACACAATATGTTGCCAGGCTTAGGGATCTAGTCACCCTGTAATGTGTATTAATGCTCAAAAAAAGCAGGCATACACCAAAGTACTCTAAAATGCTAATCCTTAATTCATAATATGAGTCCAATGAACGTAAATGGAAAAAAAGCATTATGCCTGGCACTCAATGTTTACAGGATTAGGCCCTACAATTGTACCTGATTCTTTAGTTATTTTTCAGGGTACTCTTAAACCAGTGTTCCTCAAGTACAAGGCAGAGAAACAAGCAAATCCAGAGAAAATATACAAGGAGGAATTTATTTATTTATTTATTTATTACGGCCAAGCAGAGCCTGAGTTTATTTACCTGACCAAAATTGCCTTCATTATACCAGACAAGCTCAAAGACTACAATGGATCATGTAGTAGAGCTGGGGGCCGAATTTGTCCCAGGATACTTAACAGATACCCCCGCCACCAAAAAAGATTTTAACTTCATATTCTAGTTAGTAACTTCAAGTTCCCAAATGATGATTCCTTAACAAGCAAAGGAGAAAACTGACAATAATCAGTTCCTAGAAGAATCTGCCCAGCAGAGCCCACTTCAGTATTCAGGAATATCTGAGCAAGCAAATATAAGCGTCACTCTATTAAAATGTAAGGCAAACCAAACAACCAAGATAACAACAAAAACTTCTTGGCAAAAGGAAATGGTACAATAATAAAATTGTCATTATGGAAATCAAAAAGCAACTTCCCATGAAACACAGGTGGGCCAAAATAACATATTCTAACTTTCATTATCTCATCAACATTGATAATTCTTGGTACATTCTTCACATTAAATGGTAAAGATAATAATAATTGAATTTGATTTTGTAAACCTTGTTTGTTCCATGCCTCAGCTGAGGTTTCAGTTTCTTCACTTTCCCCAGCCTCTGAATCTTCTGAAAATTGTTTTATTTTATTCTTTAACACCGTCTTCTTATGAATAAGCTCCTGTTGTCTTTCCAGAAGTTCCTGAATCTGGATCTCTACTGCCTGCAGCTCACTATCAGTGGAAACCAGCTCCTCCTTTAGCACTGAAGTGAAAGAGGGAGAAAAATACAACATTGTAACATGTATATTTTGCTAATTACAACTTCAAATGACATTAGACATTTTGCATCCAGTGGTTGACAGCAATCCAATCTACAATCAAGAGTGTCTGGAAAAATGGAGCGAGTACTCTCTTAGCTATTTGACAGGCCTGTTGCTGAGCTTAAAATATTTAATATTCACGAGGCACTCTGAATGTGTAAAATTACATTTATATTAATAAACCACAACTGTACTCTTCTTTGCTGCAGCTTAGGAGAAGTCTGCCACACTGTAATGATGGATGATTACCTTGGTTGTTGTATAAAAATCATGTCATAGTGTAACTTTTGAGAGACTATAACCACCTTGGCACAGGAATGGACTCAGATTCATAGATTTCAAGGACTGATGGGACCACTGTGATATAATAAGATATTTTTCATCTTGTGATCCTATAGTCAAATTTGGCCTTGACCACTTTTAGTACACAGGGATGCATGTTAGCACCGTGAAAATAGCATTAACATGCTACTTTCAAATATTCCAAATTGGGTGCACAAGCTCTGTCCAGCTGCACAGTGAAAAGTCTTCATATCAGGAAAAACATTAATTCCAGCAGAGCAGGGTGAACTGAGGATGGAAGCAGGGGAAGATAGGGGAACATGCTAAAATATATAGACCACGCTCCCAACTCTACCCTGTGTCCTGATATGTCCCTCCTCAGGTCTAGAAGCGGAAGATCTGCAGAGCATGAATTCTGCATAGGTTTGTAAGCACAGCAAAGAAGTCACAGCTTTTTAGGAGTACAGCCTAAGATATAAATTTGCTTCTCTGTGTCTAAGCACACTAGTGTGAACTGAAGTCAAGTGTTTCAGTATGTGGCTTCATTGCATTTGCCATTTAATGGACTAAATTAGATCATGCATTATTTAGATGAATGTAGCAATATTTCTGAAACTGTTTACAGTCCCATTAGATAACTACACCAACATATTTTTTCAAAAATGTTATGCTTTGATCCAAAAATAGCAACCAGGATAGTTCTCATGCACTGTAGCTACAGTAAATCTGTGTATCAAAAATCCTCATTGCAGATTTTCTGGAAACAGAACAAAACATGGAGGTTTTCCTTCCAAAATACCCTAAGGAACGAGTCCATGTTACAGACTAGTGGCCTGTGAAAGATGCCTTAAAAAAAAAAATTAAAACCACTTTGAAATTGTTAGAAACCAGGAAAGCTTTTACAAACTTGTGTGTGTATAGCTACAGAAATGAAAAAGTGTCCAAAATGAAATATGGAGGAAAACGTGATTTAAAAAATTATAGCAATTAAAATAATTTTCAACCTGAAGAAAACAGTTGTTGTTGAGGTAACAAGCACTGAAAACAGAGTTTTCTAACAAATCTGATGAAACCAGTTAAACGGTGGTGGAATGAACAGTTACCATCCTAATTTTGGTTTACCTGAAATGGTTGTCATCTTCAAAGTTGAAAGGACCCGTCCTTTATTAATAAATGTTGCGTAAGCAAGCAATTCTCTCTAAAAAAAATTAAAATATTTTATTAAAAATCTCTATAAATCCATTAGACTGTAGTAAAGAAATGGGGGAAATTCCATAAGCTGATATATCTTCAAGCTACACAGGACAAAGCATTATACAAATATATCATATAGAGAAATCCTTCTCTGGCAGGGAAACGACCAGAGACTCTCCATAATTTCATGGTATTATGAACAAAACAGCCAAGCTTATTAACTGGACATCATTTACTACTTTCTTGTAAAATCACACTGAATATATTACATTAAATTATATGCCTGTAATTCCACTCTGTTTGCTATATACCGATCCAGTTTTGTACTAATTTCTCAGATCCTGTCAGTATTCAAAATCCCCACTAGAGGGCATCACACATTTCCTTCAACAAAAAACACACTGATGTTAACTTAAATAAATTAATTCACAGGGAGAGGTCAATGACAGGATCCCTAGCACACTGCCAGACTTTCAACGTAAGTGACTCAGGACCCAAATTGGCAGAACAAGTCCCACAGAAGTCAGTGAAAGTCTGTCATCCCCATTAATAGGAATTGGAACATGCTATAAAAATGTAGTCCGCATGCTTTAGCGCAACAAAACAGAGAGCTGACTATTCATAAATGCAATTATAAGAATATCACAATTAATTACATAGTGACCTGCTAAAAAGCACTGAACCATCATGATGGGACTTATGGGGTTATGTTTGTTATTCTATAAGAGTTAGAACAGCAGCAAAAAACTCTTCAATATATTAAGTTAATAAATATTTGTGAATGATATTCCTTGTACTACAGTATGATCTTCACTGTATTACAGTAAGAAAGTAATACAAAATTAAACAAAACATAAAAATAAGACATCCTCCGTTACTTCAGCAGGAACACTGATTTGGAGAGAGAAAAAGGAAAAAATCCCCCAGCAAACTTCTACTGTCACTTCCTAAAAACTGATCATGAGATAACAACATAACCAATGAAAGGTCCAGCTAAAATACTTTGTTTTGTCAGAAGATGGAGTCAGAATAACTGAAAGGAGCTCTGCGTGGACAGAATCAGATTATTGCATATATTACTCATTTCAGACAATAATTGGCAAGATTAAGCTATCTACTATATAGGACAGGTGGCATTGTTCAAAATCCACTATATCTGATAAGAAGTTTGTGAATCTGAAATTGACATCATCAACAGGATAACCTCCCTTAATATTTTATGCAAGTGAATTTAATCCTTAGTAAAGTTACCAGGCTGGCAGCTCTGTAGACTGAAGTACCTAATTTATCCAAAGGACAGGAATAGAATGATCAGTGGCAATGCAAGCATCGCTACAAATGCCCTGCCAAGGTTAAACTGAGCATCCAGCTCTATGAGAGAAAGTTCAGTGCTCATAATGATTCAGTCCTTGGTCTCTCTCTGCTGATGCTGCCAACAAGTGCACCAGTTATTAGTTGCTTTTTCTCTAATGCAGACATTAAGGAACTGAACAAAGGCCACTGACTCATTTCACACAGGCCACTGAACAATCTTCAGATAGTAACTGGTTTCACTTACCAAACTTGCATGGATTCAAGCCAGCAGTCTAGAGATGACAAGCTCTGTATCTCACTTGCCATCCAGTTCCCAAAATAAAACCTCAGAAGAGTCAAACTCTAAAAAGAACCATGATGTCAGTAAAGCACTGCAAAAAGCTTAAAGTTAGATCAACTAAAACAAGGCAAACTGTGGCTTACCAAGCTGCATTAGATAATTCAACAATAAAAAAGCAAGATGAGATATTCAGGATCTCATTAAAACGCCCAGGAAAAAAATCCCAAGCTCGCAACAGTTAAAAAGCATGCAGAAGAACCTCAGAGTTAGGAACTGACCAGTCAACCAGACACCTCATTTGGAACTGGAAGTACTTAGTCAGGCAGCAGCAGCAACAAAAAAAAAAAAAAAAAAAAAGCCAATACAGTACAATTTTAAATGTAAACTACTAAAAAATAAAAGGTAGCATTTTTTTCTAATAAAGTTTCAAAGCTGTATTAAGTCCCTGTTCAGTTGTAAACTTTTAAAACAGCGATGACATTTTGCTTAGAGTTAAGAATATTTCAGAGTTATGAACAACTTCCATTCCCGAGGTATTCATAACTCTGAAGTTCTACTGTACTTAAAACTAACTCAATCTAAGTATCAGTTAACAGCAAATAAGAGGAGTATGGCAAGTGCAGCAATATCATCATGTCAAGAGATTTAATTACCATGTCCAAGGATAAAGAATGTTTTTAAAAGAGAAAGAAAGTGTTAAATTACATGCTCCACCCTGTAGAGAGAGGCAGCTGAACATCTCAAATAGGCTAAGTAGAGGCAGAAGATGACTCAGCTGAGTCAAGGATGTTTATATGGAAAATGTGCATCTGGCAAACTGTACCAGAATGCTCATGTAGTGATTCATTGGTGAATTTCCTTAGGAGAGGGATAGTTAAAGTCAAAAGCAGACAGAGCATACAGCAAGCCACAAAAAAGGGAAGGTGAGGACTAGGTGGACAATGCCTATCCAACCCAGCTAAGAATTTACTGAAGCTGGAGGTAGTGAATTGTTATTTAGCAATGAAGTGGTGGGGATGTTTTTGCATATTGGACATTTACACCGCTTTAAAGACCACCACTGAAAAAAAGGTATTAGTCCAGGGAAGTCCTATGGTTCTGTGTTACACAGTATAGGGACCGACTCAGTGGGTGCTCAGAGGCTGGAGCACCCACAGAAAAAAAATAGCACAGACCCACAGATTGATCAGCTCCTCCCAACCTCCCCCCGCGCCCGCCCGCCTGCCTGCCTCCCCCCCCATGATAAACTGGGCCAGTGGTCAGGAGGCACTGACAGGAGGGGGAGGACCAGGGGTGGAGCCTCAGGAGTGGGGGTGGCGTTGGGGGCAGGAAGAGGCAGGGTGGGGTGGAGCCTTGGGGGGGGGGAAGGAGTGGAGTGTGGGGCGGGGCCTCTGGGCAGCGTGGAGCTGGAAAACCCCCGGGGAAAGCTGAAAGTCAGGGCCTGTGTTACACAGGTCAGACTAGAAGAGCACAGCGACTCCTTCTAGCCCTAAACCTCTGTGCTTCGGGAGGGGGGGGGGCCGCTGAGAGGGAATTTCCTCAGCTTCTGTTTTACTGAGTCACTGAATAGCTCTTGCCCCAGATATGATACCCCACCCCGCCCCTCCCCTCCATCTCCACCCCGCCCTTTACCCTCCCCTCCCCTCCCCTGCTCCCTCCCTGCGTGGCACGCGTGGGGTGGGGTGGGAAGGGAGAGGGATGATGCCCCGCCCCTGCTATCCCAGCCCCACGTGAACTCACCCCGGCCCTTCCCACGCGCTGGGCTCAGCCCGTCCTCAGCCGGCGCCGCCGCCCTCACCTCTCGCTCTCGCCTGCAGCGGTTCCTCGGTTTCCCGCCCGCGCGCGCGCTTCCCCGCCTTTTCCCGGCCCGCCGCAACTTCCGCAGCCGGCTCCGGCCTCTACCGACCAATCACAGAGTCGCGCCGCTTGGATTGGTCCGGCGGAGCCCCCGTACCGCGACGGCCGCGGGAGGGAAGCGAACAAAGTAGGCGTTGATTGGCCCGCGTTCCGCCAATGGGCGGTGCCGGGGAGAGGGGAGCGGGGGGCTGCGTGTTTCCGGAAGACGTGGCGGCCGCTTCTGCCGCGGCTTCCAGCCACCTCCCCCCTCCCTAGTTCCCTTCTGCTGCCGCCGCGCCGCCACCATGATCTCGCTCACCGACACCCAGAGTAAGCGTCCGCCGGCCCGGCGGGGGGGCGGGTCCTTGAGCGGCACGAGCCTGACGCCCCTGCCCCGGGCGGCGTCCGGCTCGGGGATGAGCCCGCGCGCTCCTGGCCGCTGCCCTTTGTTCCGGGAGCCGGGGTCTGCGCCGCGCTCTCGTCCCGCTTCCTGCTCGCAGGTGGAGAGATGGGCCGGAGGGGGGGCGGGGTCCCCGGCACCGCTGCTGTGGGCGGGGGATGGGCCTTGCCGGCTCCGGGGTCGTTTCCGCCCGTCTCCGGCTGGCCGCCCCCCACCCCCTGCCGCCGGACACCTGCGCCGGGAGGCCTCTGCATGTCCGGGATCCCTTGGACCAGCTTCGTGCGCCAAACGCGAGTAGTGAGGGGTCCAGGGGGGCTCTGTGTGTAGCTATTTACAGTGTGTTTTCAAACGTCTCCGTGTGGCGAGCCAGCACTGCGCTAGTTACCTTCTAATTCAAAAAGGAAAAGTTGTCCCAGCCATACTCACCATTTGGAAGACTGAATTTTGAGGAAGTGTGTCTAACTGTTAGTGTAACCTTTAATAAAACCGGTAGGTTTATAAGCAATAAAATTAAAATTGTGCAGTGTTCTGACTTCTGAAACAAACTGCAAACATCCCAAGTAAAATTATATAGGTAGCCAACATCTGATAAGCCAACAAACTGCATGTCATGAAGCAATCTTGGTAACAAAACCAGAATCTACTAAAAACCGAAGGCAGAGGGACAGATTTTCTTTATATTAAGGCTCTTTTACACTGTTTTGTAAAACGTCTTTAAAGCGAGTGTAAATGTAATGTATGCCCACTTTAAGACCTCTTTAATTGCCAGAATGGTGTAAAGGGCCCTTAGTGTAAATGAGAACCAGGCCAAAAGCACAATGTATATTTGCATAAGAACATAAAAATGGCCATAGTGGGTCAGATCAATGGTCCATCTAACCCAGTATCCTGCCTTCCAAGTGTGGCCAATGACAGATTCTTCAAAGGGAATGAACAGAACAAGGCAATCATCAAGTGATCATCCTCTGTCCTCCAGTCCCAACATCTGGCACTCAGAGGCTGAGGGACACCCAGAGCATGAGATTGCATCTCTGACCATTGCTGCTAATAACTGCTGATAGAGCTATTCTCCATGAATTTATCTTCTATTTTGAGCCCAGTTATAGTTTTTTGCCTTTCACAATAACCCCTGGCAACGAGTTCCACATGTTGACTATGTGAAGAAGTACATCCTTACGTTTGTTTAAACCTGCTGCCTATTAATTTCATTGAGTGACCCCTGGTTCTTGTGTTATGTGAAGGGGTAAATAACACTTCTTTATTCACTCTCTCCACATCATTCATGATTTTATAGACCTCTGTCATGTCCACCATAGTCATTTCTTTTCAAAGCTGAATAGTCCCAATCTTTTCAATCTCTTCTCATCTGGAAGCTGTTTTATACCCCTAATCCTTTCTGTTGCCCTTCTCTGTACTTTTTCCAATTCAAATACATCTTTTTAGAGATGGAGTGATCAGAACTGCACTCAGTATTCAAGTTGTGGGTTTACTATGGATTTATATAGTCACATTATGATATTTTCCATTTTATTATCTATCCCTTTCCTAATGGCTCCTTACATTATTTTTTTGACTGCTTCTACGCACTGAGCAGATGTTTTCACAGAACTATTCACAATGATTCCAAAATCTATTATGACTCAAGGAAGCTAATTTGGACCCCATCATTTTGTATGTATAGTTGAGATTACGTTTTCCACTGTGCATTACTTTTTTACTTATCAACATTGAATTTCCCCTGTCATTTTGTTACCCAGTCACCCAGTTTTGTGAGATCCCTTTGTAACTCTTTGCAGTTTGCCTTGGACTTAACTATCTTAACGAATTTTCTCTCTTCTGTAAACCTTGCCACCTCAATGCTTATTCCTTTTTCCAGATCATTTATGAATATGTTGAATAGCACTGGTCCCAATATAGATCCTTGGGGAACCTGCTATTTATTCATCTCCACTGTGAAAATTGACCATTTTTTCCTACCCTTTATTTCCTATCTTTTAATCAGTTAGTGATCCATGGCAAGACCTTCCCTCTTATCCCATGACTACCTACTTTGCTTAAGAGCCTTTCGTGAGGGACCTTAGACGTGGACTTTCAGAAAGCCTGTGACACTATATCTTCTTGATCATCCTTGTTCACATGTTTCTTGACACCGTCAAAGAGTTCTAATAGATTGGTGAGGCCTGATTTTCCTTTACAAAAACTGTGTTGACTCTTCCCCAACATACCATGTTCATCTATGTGTTTGATAATTCTGTTGAGGGTTAGTCTGTTCTTCTTACCAAGGTGTTGTCACTGCATCTTGTGCAGTATGTTCAGGAATTCATCTCTCATCAGCCTGTGGCTAGTATATTTAGTCCTACGGCTAACAGGTGTCTGGTACGTCTTTCAAGACCTGCTTCCTGGTGGTGGTTGATGCTTCATCTCTTTTTCAAAATTCAGATTCATAAGGACGTCCATGAGGTTTCCCTTTGCTAGAATGAATGGAGTTGGGGAAGAGGGCAGATTCCAATTATAGTCCTCAGTCAGTAATTGATATTTGATATATTTAAGTTTACAGTGAAATATGGGTGTATACTTTTTGAACGTCAGATTAGGGTGTGGATTTTTACAGTATCTTTTAATGGAACATCTAAAATAATAATCTTGTCCTTGTAATAGTAGTGTAAATTTAATTAGATATTGAATGTTTGCAGTCAAAATGAAAATTAAAGCAAATTTTAAAAATATGTGCTGTTACAAGTCAGTCCACAGAAATATAATTTGGATATCAAATGGTGTTAAACAATATTGAGAGATGAGCTCACATAAGTAAGGAAGTTAAAGGCTACCAGAGTAGATATAGCTACACAGAGGCTTTGTGAAATCTTCTACTATTGCTAGTAAATGGAAGTACTAGAATATATAAGCTACCAATGGTTTTACCCCTGTGCTGTCTGACCAAGATAAGAAGACACTGGGTATGTCTATGCTGCAATTAAAAACTTGCTGCTGGCATGTGCCAGTTGACTCAGGCTGATGGGGCTTGTAGATTCTTGGGCTGGAGCCTGGGCTCTAGGACCCTGCTAGTTGGGAGGACCCCAAAGCTCAGGCTTCAGTCTGAGCAGGAACCTCCATGCTGCAATTAAACAGCCCCTTAGTCCAAGTGAGTCAGCTGGCACAGGCCAGCTGCAGGTGTCTAATTGCAGTGTAGACATATCCATTGTGATTAAAACATTGTCATCTGGTTTACACTAGTGCTAGGACTGGTGAGGCTTTGCTGCTGTTCAAGCAGATATAGAAGAACTTCACGGAAATCTCAGTCTAGATGAAGCCAAAGGCCTAAACTTGCAGCCCTTTGTGTTTTGATCTTGATCACTGTTGCAGAGAAGAACCTTGTAGGTTTGATCTTCAGGCATCCCTACTGAAACTTATCTTGCAGTTTAATCTAACATGTCTAATGAACTATAATCTTAAAAACTCAAACTTTGATTTTGAGTGACTTGTTAGTAAATCAATGATAAAGCTGTGTTTATTTTCATCTACAGAACTTGTGTACACATGCACAATCGTGCTTATATGCTGAATTCTATATCAATATGTAATTTCCAATTTAGTGATGTATTGCACAATATACAGTACATTTCATACACTTACTACTTATAGATCACATCATCAAAGAAGTCTCAGGTAGTTAAAATCACAACATTTAAGACAAATCGGAAGCTTTAAAATTAACTGTTATCTGAAAACTTCTTGAAGCAGGACCCTACTTTATTTTCCATGCTCATAACAATTTAACTAGGTAGAATTCGCTATGGCCATAACTTCCCCCGACATCAAGATAGGAACTAAATGTTTCCACATTTTGCATTAATTTCTGCAGCCTATTCATGTCAACTCTTAATTTGTGAAATAAATTTTCTTATTTGTATGCATTAGTGCTACTTTTTTACTAACCTTTTTTAATTATTTTTTTTTTTGTATTGCAGAGATTGGAATGGGATTAACGGGCTTTGGTGTGTTTTTCCTTTTCTTTGGAATGATTCTCTTTTTTGACAAAGCACTTTTGGCTATTGGAAATGTAAGTGTTTGCTGTTCAAATTTTAGTTTATACATATAGTTTCGACACGGAAGAGTAGAGTATTTTAAGTACATGATGCATTTGTATTAAATATTCCCCTTTTGAGATTTTTTTTGTTATCAAATGGAAACTGAGCCTTGGAAAATAGAATCATAGACCCCTAGGTTTAGAAGGGACAAGGGTCATCTAGTCTAACCACTGCCAAGATGCAGAATTTGTTGTGACTAAATCATCCAAGACAAATGGCTATTCAGCCTCCTTTTGAAAACCTCCAGTGAAGGAGCTTCCATGACCTCCCAAGGGAGTCTGTTCCATTGTCCTACTGTTCTTACAGTTAGGAAGCTTTTCCTGAGATATAATCTAAATCTGCTATACTGACTAAAACAGAATCTGGTATATATATGGAGATACACCTATCTCATAGAGCTGGAAGGGACCCTGAAAGGTCATCGAGTCCAGCCCCCTGCCTTCACTAGCAGGACCAAATACTGATTTTTCCCCAGATCCCTAAGTGGCCCCCTCAAGGATTGAACTCACAACCCTGGGTTTAGCAGGCCAATGCTCAAACCACTGAGCTTTCCAAAAGAGAGATTATACTGACTCTGAAAGTTAAGCCAATCCCCCAGTCACTCTAAAGATGGTACCACTGAGTCAGACTTGAGTCAGCCACAGTGAAGAAACTTGTGCTGCAGCTGCTTGTGCCACTGATTCTATACATTAGACTTCTCGGATTGACTCTCATGGGTGGGTCTACACAGCAAAGAAAAACACATGACTGGCCCGTGGAGCTTTTTCATTGCTGTGTAGCTTTCTGGGCTGGGACTGGAGCATAGGCTGTAGGACCTTGTGGGGTGGGAGGTTCTTGGAGCTCAGGCTGCAGCCCGAGCCCGGAAGTCTACACAGCAGTGAAACAGCCCTGCAGCCCGAGCCCTGTGAGCCTGAGTCTGCTAGCACAGGTCAGCCACAGGATTTTCTATGCTGTGTAGACGTACCCTCTGACACCTTTTTTACCGTCTTATATGTATGGTAGCTTATTAGAATTTGCATATTTATTTCCATCTAAGAACTCTGATATTTTGTAAACACTAACAAATTTAGACTCTTAACACTTTTCTGAGGTAGGGAAGTATAATTAAGTGAAAATTGCTAATAATAAATTGAAAAAACCACCTCTTGTGTGTGATCAGTAGGAACTTCTACTAGTCAGTGCCTTCATCTTCTGCAGTTTTAAGTTTTCACTTAAATTACGTTTCTTGCTTTTGTAGTAGATTATATTCAGTTCATGTGGGAAAGTTAACAGATGTGATGTTGCCTTTCTAAATCTGACAGTTCCAGTGCTTCCACTGTTGTTCACAGCTTTGCCCATCTGCAGGAGATGAAAACTAACTAGAGGATTGTTGTTTTTCAATTGTTGCTATTCAGAACTCTGTGGGCAGCAGGGGTCAAGTCAGCTTCACTCTGTTGCTACTGCTTGTGGAAGCTAGGAACAGCAGGACAAATGTGAAAGCTGTTCACTGAATGAAAGTCCCAAAATAGATACTTGGAGGTGGGTATAATCACAGAAGCCACTCCCCTCCAAGGTATCAAGAAAGAGAATTTGTATATGGCAAACCATACATAAAATAAATATTTGGGATACAAAAGGAAAAACCAAAAATACAGGGCAGGAGGTAAATAACTCAGTCTAGGGAAAGTGATATAAAGTGGGAGATAGAGAGAAAGTAAAGAGCAAACAGAACTGAAGACAACACAAGAAAAGATGCACTATCCTTACAGGAAAGGAAAAAAGTGGAGTGATACCAGGAAGAGAAAAAGATGCAGCAGGAGAGTAGAAGAGTAAAAGTGGCATACTACATGTGTCTTATTCCTTTAAAATGTAGTTGGTATGACTTTGAGGGTTTTGCAGCACAAGTATATTTCACTCTAGCTACTAGGGTTAGTTCTCGGACTGGCAGGTGGCAGTTGTGATTAGAAAAAGATAATTAGACACTGATGGCTGAGGGTCAACTATTGTCAGTGGGACTACTTGGTCAAACAGAGCGAGTAGCATTTATTCTGCAACAGTGATAGACTGCAAAACTAATATCAAAGCTGAGATGTAGTGAAAAACAAGGAGCATCAAGGCTGATACTTTATCTTCAATTCTTCCCATTAAGTTATAATGAATATGCTTAAATATCTATAAAATCATGCATTATGTTGACCCACGAGAAGCTAAATACAAGTTATGGATGGTGAGTCGGTGACTTAAAGAAACACTGCCAAGGTAGAGCAAAATATGACCTGCCACTTATTAAGGCTTGTGTACACCAAAAGTTATTAGACAGTCCAAGGCTTCAGCCTTGGTCAGGGACATGATTAGGGTCATGTCCACGTTACAAAATACATGCCTTAAAATTTGGAGATAACTGTTGTCCTAGAGACTCCTGACATGGTTGTATTTGTAATGTAGATGCTTTGTGTATCTAGGGTGACCAGATGTCCCAATTTTATAGGGACAGTCCCGATTTTTGGGTCTTTTTCTTATATAGGCTCCTATTACCCCCGTCCCAATTTTTCACATTTGCTGTCTGGTCACCTTATCTGCAAGTACATTGTAAAAAAAAATCTGAAATGTTGTGTGTGGTGGCACTTCATACCTCAACAGTGTGTATCTAATTTACAAACAGTGACGGACAAGGGGTTTGTTTCCAGCTTTGTAGAATGGTTATTAATATACTCTTTCATTCACTGTTGGATTTGTCTCTGTCTCTTTCAGGTTTTATTTGTGGCTGGCTTGGCTTTTGTTATTGGTTTAGAAAGAACATTTAGATTCTTCTTCCAAAAACACAAAATAAAAGCAACAGTCTTTTTCCTGGGTGGTGTGCTTATAGTTCTCATTGGTTGGCCCTTGATAGGAATGATCCTTGAAATGTATGGATTTTTCCTTTTATTCAGGTAAGACTTGTTTAAAATGGAGTTCTTCATTGGTATTTTTTTGTTATTAGGAGGAAATGTTTTTGCTAATTAGACAGCATTCACCACTTCCACAACAGTTGCTAAACTGAAACGTCATCTCTAAGCACACTTTATAATTTATACAAATCCTTAATTTGTATTTGTAACAACCTGGAACTTGATGTGTACTAGTTTGATACTTTTAAAATCAACATTGCCTAAATCCGTTTGATATTTGTTACATTGTTTCATATGTGTGAAAAATTGCACTTGACAATTTCACACTCTTCCCACCCCACAATCAAGCAAGGATTTTTTTAAAGAACCGAAATATCCTTTATGCCTAAAATGTGGACTTTGTCTAATTTACCACCACCCACAGTAAAAACCCAGCTTAAATCTGAAGAAACATGATGTTCTTTTGAAAAAAAACCACATATTTTATTTAACATTTCCTTCCAGTGTTTGCAACCTTGGTATTGTGCTAGTGTATGAGAAACTGAAACAGACTTGTTTTCATTATCCAATCACATTGTGTCTCATAATGCTTATGCCTAGCATAATCACTTAAAATGGAGCAGCATTTTGTTATATGGTTAACAAAGGTGAATTATGTAAATCTGAAAAATCATTATCCATATATAGTAAGTTTCATACTTGTGCCTAGCATTCCGATAAGAAGCCATTCATCATTTTTCTTCATATCACTTCTGACTTGCTAAAATCCGCATCCTTCGGGGAGGGAAAGAGGAAAATGTCACATAGATGTCACTATAGACCTTTTTGAACTTAACCCTGAACTTCTGATGAAATCAGAACTATATAACAGACTCATGACTCCAGTATAGTAGCCACTCAAGGTTTTTCCATGGTGCTGCAGTGCAGGTGAAAATTAATGCAGTTGCTGTGGAAGTCAAAGGAAATGTGACTTGGATCATAATATTTTTAACTCACTTAAGTTGGATATATAGTCCTATATTTAAACACTTAGGTTGGGAATTTCAAAAGTGCTCAATATTGACCTGCCTTTGCTCCTCCTGAAGTCAATGGAATTTTTATTGTTGACTTCAGTGAGAGGTGAGTTATGTGAAAAGCAGAATGCTTTTATAAAGTCCCATCCTTAGATCTTCCTTGTTTTTGTTGGTCCAAGTTCTTTCATCCTTAACTTGCAAAATATTACCACAAATGTTTTGCAAATGGTTATGCATTGATCTAAGATTTCCTTCAGTAATTGGTATATTAACAAAGAGGCAGTTTTGCTTTAGTCACTTGTAAATTGTTTCTTAAATTTTGTTTTAAAATTGTAAAAGCACATGTTGATATGTACCTCATCACATCTTTAGGGAATCATAATTACAGTTCCGTGTCTGTCACAGAGGTCATGGATTCTGTGACCGTGGCAGTGGTCCCTGGCCGACCGGTGCAGCCGTGTTCCGCTAGCCTCAGCAGTGCTCCCTGACCAGCCGGGCAGAGCAGCCGCAATCCGCAGCCCCGGGCAGCAGTCCCCGGCCAGAGCAGCCACAGCCCTGGGCAGTTTATTGTCTGTTACCTGTCCATGACTTTTACTAAAAATATGATGACTAAATCATAGCCTTATTCATAATATGAATAATTTCAAATTGCTTTGGTAACACTTGAAAGCTTTAAAAGCAGCTTTAAAAGCAGCAAAGTACATTGTAAAAAAAATCTGAAATGTTGTGTGTGGTGGCACTTCATACCTCAACAGTGCTTGCCGTGTGACAGAAGTCTAATGTATATGAAAGAACAATCTCCAAAGAAATGAAGCGGCTGGCTAAAGTCAATGCACACGGAGTCCTACCACAATCTTTTAAAGGAGAACAATTAGATTATTTATTAACTAAGAAACATTAAAGAGCTGTCAGAGTCTTACTTTCAAACCTAAAAGACTCTGACGCATAAAACCACTTATCTTTAATTTAACTCTTTTCTTGACACCTGGAAAATCTAAAATTTGTTCTAAAACAAGCAGTTACTATTTCTTAGCCCATCTCCACCATGGTGCTGCATTTGTTATATCATGCTGACTTCCGAAACACAGTACAGTATCAAAAAATAGGTGTATCTCCTGCATAATCAAATAGGAAGAATAAGCTCTCTTTCACACATCAGTCTAAAATGTCCAAAAAACCCCCACAGGAAATAACTGGCCAAATGCATAGCTTTTTACATAAACTTTCCTTTTAACATTTGCTGTAGTAGTCCCCATTGGAATTACAGTAGAACCTCACAAGTTCTTACATAGCTAATCTGTATATCTGAGAATTTATTCAAACAGCTCTACTCCTACTTCTCAGCAAATGTCTAATAAATGGCTGCTGTACTGAGGCCTTCACTACCGTATATGCTCGATCATAAGCCGGTTCGTTTATAAGCCGACCCCCACCCCCCAAGATAGATAAGTAAAAATGGAAAATTTTTATAACCCGTTCATAAGCCTACCCTATAATTCAGGGGTCAGCAAACTTTGGCTCCCGGGCCATCAGGATAAGCCGCTGGGGGACCGAGATGGCTTGTTTACCTCGAGCGTCCGCAGGCACGGAGGTAAACCTAAGTAAACAAAGTGTCCTGGCGCGCCAGCTGCTTATCCTGACAGGCTGGGACAGCAACTGGTGGGGAAATTTTTTGTGAGGGAGAAGCTGGGAGTCAGGGGAGTAACCCCTGTGACCACTCCCCACATCACCCCACCCCTAGCCCAGGACCTCCACACACTCCCCATCCCATTCCTTCCCACCTTATCAGGGGAGGATGTCTCTGACCTGGCTGGAGCTGTTCCAGCGGCTGGGCAGTGCGGCCGCAGCCTGCTCTGGCGGGCCAGACCGGGCGGCGTGGCCGCAGCCTGTTCCAGCAGGCTGGGCCGGGCGGCACGGCTGCAGCGTGCTCTGCGGTATATACAAGTATATACGGTACTTTATAAAATACATTTGCACTACATTAATCATATACTATAAACTATCAAGTAGATTAAAGAAACTTGTCAGAACAAGTGAACAGATGGTATTTTAATGTACAGCCTTTGTTTTTGTAATTATTTGCTTGTTAAATTGCCAGATTTGTAATCTGCAATGGGAGTCCCAGGTTACTCAGTAAGTTTCCCAAAACTTTAAACATTGTGAGAGAATTTCTTTCCCATTAAAACATCAAATCAGCCCATGCTGTCATAATGTACCATAGTGTCAGCTTCTGAAATAATTTAATCCTATAAAGTGGGCATAAAAATAACTGGTGAAATTTATATCTACTAAATATTGGTGGGATTTTCAAAAGTACTCCAATTGTTAGGATTGCTGGCCCCAGTGATCCTCAATGTGCTCCTAACTCACTTAGGTACTTTATAAAATCCTACTCTATCAGATGAGATTTTCAAAACATTTTAAAAGGGGGGGAAAGCTTTTGAATATTATATTTTTTCCTGCCACTTCTTTCTCCCCCTCCCATCCTGAATTAGCAGATCCCATATATATATATATATATATATATATATATATATATATATATATATACACACACATATTTATATATGTCAGAACTTATTTTCTATTTACAAGCTACAAGTAATATTTTTAATGCAGTCTCATTTCAAATAACTCATTCCTTCATCCAGTCTAATATGTGAGAATAATGTTATGTCATGTTGGACCTATGTAACTTCAGAATCTTTTTCTTTAAAGGGGTTTCTTTCCTGTGGTGGTTGGTTTTATTAGAAGAGTGCCAGTCCTTGGATATCTCTTGAATTTACCTGGTATAAGCTCGGTAAGTATTCATCTGCTTAACATTAAGTTTGAATCTTTTTGTTCAATCCATGGTGGCTGTAGATTTAACAAATAATAATGCAGAAATACTATGCACATAGTCATAGAGCAGTAAATGGTTACTGTGTATTCTTTTTGTACAGTTCTTGCACCATATGAGTCATATTCAATCCTAAAGAAGAGATTGAAATAAAACGAATTTCCACTGAAGCCTCAAAAGTAGAGAGACTTATAGAGATTATCCCTGCATCATTGTACTCAAGTTTTGAATTACATATGCATGTTACAAATACCAATGATCTGAGACTCCATTATTCGTGTACACCAGTGGGTCAAAAATAATCTTAGGAGTAGTTTTAATTCTGACTTAAGTTTTTATGTTTGATCTACTTTATTTTGCGTAAGTTAAACAGAAAAAAGCCCCAGAGTATTTTCAAATTGCTCTCTTTCAGACTAGCATAGACCTTCAAGGTGAGTCAAGAATATGCCTAGTAACTGTCTCTAGGCACCAGCATCCTTTGTGTAGGTCCTTTGATACCATATTAGTAAATGGATTCTTTGAATGAGATCTGTGGGTATAATTCATTGGTCTAATTCATAATGCCAGAAGAACAATTGTGATGTAGCATGTTGTTGGCTGTAAGTAGAGCCTTGTCGATGTTAATGCAGGTATAATAAGGAAATAGACTAGATGTATTATTTTTTACTGTATGGTAAAGTGAAAGCGTTGAATCCATAAACTTTCATGTGATACATAATCATTTATCTAATTAATACTTATTCAGGTCCACTCTGCTTGGGATAATTTTTGCCATTTACTGAGATCTGTGTTTTTCACATTTGCCATTCTTTTAATGAAATATCCAGGGAATAGAAGAGAGGCAAATAGCACCAGAGAGAGGGTAACCTAGGATTTGTACAGTGCATATGTCTCTTTGTATTTGGAAATTTGTAATTTTAAGTATTTTAACCTTAGTCTTGAAAGCAACCGTTTAATACATACATTGTAAAATTCAGAAGCTGTATAATTAAGACATATACGAAGTCCAGTTTGCAAAGATTGATTCATTTTAAAGTTCAAGTTCATCTGTTTGAATGTTGTAGTCTAACAGTCCCAGGCCAAGGTCTGGCTCATGATCCATGATCAATTGAATGTTCCACTCAGCAATTGATCTTATCTATATTTATAAATTGATCTTAATGGGGTTAAATCCTGTTTAAAAAGATAATTGTTAATGTTTTATTCAAAGCCTACGTAGGCTCAGAAGAGAATCCACAGTAATGGTCAGTTGAAATATCTTATTTGGTCTGTTAATGCATGAGTGGCTGATATTTTTTTTCTTTTAGTTAATTGTTTTATTTTATTTTGGCCATTAAGCTAGCAGTATTACCTGCATTTTTCTAATTTATGTTTTCATTCTGTTGCATCTTCATATTGCACCGTTAATATCCATGAAAAACATATCATGCAGAAACACAAATTGCAATGTAAGATATTTTTAATGTTTACAAATTTATAAATCTCATGAGACCTTGGTGAGTACTATTTGACTATAATCATTTTGAGTCACCTACTAAATGTGCACAAGTACCAATTTATATTTCTGAGATAGCATTTTGAATGTACATGCATAAACATGTGCAAGTAACTTTTTTTGTCTCTTCTTTCCTACAGCTTGTCGATAAAGCTGGAGAAAGCAACAACATGGTATAATGACAAGTGGGCAGAAGGCTGGTTCTAAATTTATTGTATTATTTATAAAGCTTTTGAAGAATATTCAGCACAAAGATTAAATTGTGTACAAAGGAAAAGCTTGTAACATTCTTTATATAAAAGTTTAATTTAAAATGTATAGTCAACAAAATACATCATTAGACAAGAAGCTCAGCAAGCATGCTTCTGAGACAAGCTACTCCAAGAATTTGGGAAGTAAACCGAAGAGGTGAAAGTCATGGGATAACCCACGCTACAACTGTTCAAGACTGTTTTTAATGTTTTTGGAAAATATGCTAAACATAATGAACCCTCGTGGAACTAACGGTGCCTGTACTTTACCTCCTTATTTTGAAGGTTTGGTAGAGTGAACAGGTCTTTATTTTTAAGGCATTCCCCTCCTACCTACCCAACCCACCACCTGCCACACACCCCAAAAAGAAGCAGGGGGTGCTGGGCAAAAAATATTACCTGTTTAACAAAAGATGTCTTTCTTGCATGAAAGTTAAGATGGATAATCATTTTTAAGTATATGTAACAACAAAGGAAACCCCGCTACACTTCTACTGTAAACATTTTTTGTAAATATGTGGCTAAAATAAAACTTCATTGTTCTCTTCATGTTTCATAGCCAAATGTAAGTTGATTGGATTTGCCTTCAGTTTTGGAATATGCAAAAGGTCAGTCTTGACTAACTTCAGTCTAAAAATGCAATTGGTTCCGAAGTTGTACAGTTTAGCTGGGAACTCTTGAAACTGACTTACACTCCTTTGGATTCTTTTTCTCCTTGACTCATGTTACGTGTGCACATCGAGATGAGGATGTAGCTCTTTATCACTGAATAAACTTTTTGCATATCCTATTTAGTTCATGAAATAATATATTTGGTTTTACACAAACCCTGTGAAATGTTCCCTGCTCAAATATGAAACATGTTTTTAAATAGTTGGAAGCCCAGGCTTCTTTTTTGCCATAGGACTACAAATTACAAATCTTATTTTTTACAGTAATAAAATGAAAACTTTAAACTCTGTGTGTGAGTTTCTGGAAAATTGAATTGAACAAATTAACTGAAAAACAAATGCCAGTCTGTCTATTTATATGACTTAATTGCTGCTTGATTTCAGTCATTTTTAAATTATTTATCCCGTCAATCATGAAAGCAATTAGGCATCTATAAAGCATATATCTCATTTGGACTATAATTTTCTTTGGCCTAAATTGAGGTAAATGAAGATTGCATATTAAAGTGCGTGTAGTGATTTTTCTAATTTTGTTGGAATGTCTAACATGCATTTCCAATAAATCTAGATTCATAGTATTTTTCATCTAAAGTGAGCAGCAAGTAACTTGTATTTCAAACCTTGACTTTAGCAGTTTCTCGGAATTTTTTTCTAAAGTAGCTATAGTCTCATCAATCTAAGAAGTCATTCTTTTGCAAAGTTAAAAAATACCAAACTAATTTTTTATAATGTTTTTAAGATGGGATAAGCCATCACATAAAAAATATACATTTTTGGAAGTAGTTTAAAAACAACTTTGCATGTGTGGTGGGTTTTCCAATTGTAGATGTATAAATCACCATGGATTATTTTCTAAACTTCCCCATTTACTTTGTTTTCTTCTGGGGAACAAGGTAGTGGAAGGTAAAATGCAAAACACTTTGGGAGCAAAATGAATAGGGCAATAGCCTGGTAGCCCAGTGCATCTTTTAAGTGTAGTCAGTGCGCATTATGGCTTTTAAATTTTAATAATGAAAGAACTTGGTTGTGGGTTGGGTTTTTTTGGTTTGTTATATTCCTGATGGCATGTGTATTAATTTACAAACAGGACTAAATATGACTTGTGGCTCCTACCTCAAGAGAAGAATTAAAATTAATTGCTCCTGTGTATCTGTTCTGTTTCAAGCAACACCTGTCTAACACTAGTTAAATTTACTTTCTGAACAACCAAATGGGCTTGAAATACTAGTCTGCCTCATGGGAATCAAGGAATTTTTTTTTTTTAAATCAGACAATGTTATTTCATTTACAATAGATGTGGAAGAATGCCAAGGTCTTTACTCTTGTCTTCTAAAAGGTAATCTAAAGTACAAAAGCTGGATTGTACCACATGACTGTGTTCTCTAGTCCTTTTTGGAAGAAAATTGCTTGATAAACTTATGCCAAGTACCTTCTTCCACAAGAACTTTGGACAGAATCTTTAAGATGTGACAATGTCTTGCTGTTCCATGATCTTTCAGCCCTTCAGTGAAACACAGAGGTCTGCAATTCACCTCACTTCTGCTTCAATTCACAGTTTTACATCAAGTATCCGCACAAGTGGTGCTTGTTTTTTTGTCAGGAATGAGACTGACAAATATACTACTCAACTGAGAGGGGACAACATTGTGTGTAGCATTTAGCAGTCTGTATCCCTCAAAGTAACATAGTTTCAAAGACAAACATCAGTTTTGCCAAGTACCTGTAAGTGTTGGGGAAGAAGTCAAAACTACTCCTTAGCCTTAAGTGTTTCTGTCATTGCAAAAATGTATCTTCTGTAACAGAAACATATTTGGAGCATTTCCTCTTTTAAATGTAATTTATAATTGCTACGTTAAGGCTCACTAATAGATCTATCCTGAGCAGATGAATACTGTAAATACACTTGTCATACCTTGAATAAATGAGTACTTTTTTCTATTAATTGTTCATGTCTTTATTTTTTTAACTGCTGTGTCTTCAAAGAAAATATTCTATGCCATTTTGCTTGCAGGAAGAGAGACACTGCAGTTCTCATCTGTTGCTGGATTGCATAGTGGAGCATATGGAGTCTGGAATGAGTGTCTTGTATTAGATCTTTGGAATATTGTTGTAGCCGTGTTGGTCCCAGGATATTGGAGAGACAAGATGGGTGAGGCAATATCTTTTATTGGACCAATAAAGAGACAAGCTTTTGAGCTGCACAGAGCTCTGTGTAACTGGAAAGATACTGCGTCACCCACCTTGTCTCTTTTTTGTATTAAATCTGTCAGACAAGCATTTCTTAGGTAGGCATCCCCATTGCTACTGTTAATATCATCTTGGTATTTAACCAAATTTCTTAACTGACACACTTTTTACAAGCACCAGTCAAAGAAGCAGTGTGGTCCAGTGGTTAAGGTACTCAACTGAGACTCAAGAGGCCTATGTTCCATTCCTTGCTCTATCACTGATCTACTGGGTAACCCTAGACAGCTCACTTCCCATCTTTCTGTTACCCTAAATAGAAAAAGGCTGGAAGAGGAATGTTTACACAGCAAAGGAAAATCCCTGGGTGGCCTGTGCCACCGGGCTTGGGCTGCGGGGTTGTTTCATTGCTGAGTAGACTTTCAAGCTTGGGGTGGAGCCCAACTCGGGGACTCTCCTGCCCTGCAGGGCCTGAGTCCCGCAGGCCTGAGTTGGCTGGCAAAAGCCAGACACAGATTTTTCTTTGCTGTGTAAACATACCCTTAGCGCTGGTCTACACTACAGGGTTAGGTCAAATTTAGCCACATTAGGTCAATTTTATAATGAATGCATCTACACAAGCAACCCCGTTCCATCGACCTAAAGGGCTCTTAAAATCGATTTCTGTACTCCTCCCTGGTGAGGGGAGTAGCGCTAAAATCAACCTTGCTGGGTTGAATTTGGGGTAGTGTGGACGCAAATTGACAGCATTGGCCTCCGGGAGCTATCCCAGAGCGCTCCATTGTGATCGTTCTGGACAGCACTTTGAACTCCGATGTGCTAGCCAGGTACACAGGAAGAGCCCAGGGAACTTTTGAATTTCATTTCTTGTTTGATCAGCATGGTGAACTCAGCAGCACAGGTGACCATGCAGTCCCCCCAGAATTGTAGAGCGTAGAATGTTTCTACACTCCCCCATCATCTCCGTCCCTGAGGTTATCGCAGATTAGAAAGTGAAAAAAAAGCACTCACGATGACATGTTTTCTGAGCTCATGCAGTCCTCCCGCGTTGATAGGGCACAGCTGAATGCACGGAGGTATTCAGTGGCAGAGGGCAGGAAAGAATTAAGTGAGCATGAAGAGCAGAGGCAGGATGCGATGCTGAGGCTAATGGGGGAGCAAACGGACATGATGAAGCATCTGTTGGAGCTGCAGGAAAGCCAACAAGAGCACAGATCCCCCGCTGTATCCACTGTAAAACCACCTACCCTTGTCCCCATGTTCCATAGCCTCCTCACCCAGGCACCCAAGAACGCAGAGTAGGAGGCTCCGGGCACTCAGCTGCTCCATTCCAGAGGATGGCCCAAGTAACAGAAGGCTGTCATTCAAACTATTTGATTTTTAGTGTGGCTATAATAAGCAACGTAGCCTTGTCCTTCCCTCCTCCCCCACCCCATCCAGGCTACCTTGTCTGTTATCTCATTTTGTTTTTAAATTAATAAAGAAAGAATGCATGGTTTCAAAATGATAGTTATGTTATTTCGAAGAGGGGAGGGTGGCTGGCTTACAGGGAATTAAAATCAACAAAGGGGCTGGGTTTGCATCAAGGAGAAACACACACAACTGTCACATCGAAGCCTGGTCAGTCATGAAACTGATTTTCAAAGCCTCTCTGATGCGCAGCATGCCTTGCTGTGCTCTTCTAATCGCCCTGGTGTCTGGCTGCTCAAAATCGTACGCCAGGCAATTTGCCACAACCTCCCACCCCGCCATAAACGTCTCCCCCTTACTCTCACAGATATTATAGAGCACACAGCAAGCAGCAATAACAATGGGAATGTTGGTTGCGCTGACATCTGACCAACAGCGCCAGTGAGCTTTTAAATGTCCAAAGGCACATTCTACCACCATTCTGCACTTACTCATGCTTGCCGTGGTATGGCATCTGCATGGGTAACCCAGGAAAAAAAGGCATGAAACGATTGTCTGCTGTTGCTTTCACAGGGGAGGGGCGACTGATGACATGTACCAAAAATCACCTGCAACAATGTTTTTGCCCCATCAGGCATTGGGAGCTTAACCCAGAATTCCAATGGGCGGCAGAGACTGCAGGAACTGTGGGATAGCTACCCACAGTGCACCACTCTGTAAGTCGATGCTAGCCACGGTAGTGAGGATGCACTCTGCCAACTTAATGTGCTTAGTGTGGACGTATGCAATCGACTGTATAAAATCGATTTCTAAAAATTGACTTCTATAAAATTGACCTAATTTAGTATTGTAGACATACCGTTAGCTAGTTCCTGTCCAAGAACTGACAGTCTGTGCTTGTACAGTGCCTAGCACAATGTGGCCTCAGTCTCAGTCTCTAGGTGCTACTGTAATATAAATACAGTAATTGTTACATTCAAACAGCATGATGGAATGTTTTAATGATATAAATGCTAAACCTACTTGTGGGTCATTTAATTTGAGATGGGTAGTGTGTCCCAACTATGACCATAGCTATGTTTCCAGCTGCAATGATGTTAAGAAACTTGTCTTGCATCTAAAGAAAAGATCTAAATAAAGGCAGGGCTATCTTAGAATAAAAATTAAATAATCATTTCTTGACAAATTCCATTTGGCCCATAGCTACAAAATATCCATCATTTTTTTCTGACTTGCCTGACTGAAATACTGAACAGGCAGGGCTGAGGAAAACAGAGCCAACAGTGTCAGACTAGCTAACTTAACTGTTCTCCAAAATGGGATAAATGCCTAGTTTGGTTAATGAGGACAATGTGAATGTATGGCTCAAAATACTGATTAAATGTTAATTAAAACCAACCATTCCTGATACAAAAAAAATAATCTTAATTTTACTCTTGGTACCTCCATCCCTTTATTAGAATGGGAGGTGGAGAATAGCTTAATGAAACTACAGAATTTCAGGTATTGAACAGAGATGACATCAATTGATTTTAAACAGGAAAAGCGAACCCTCAACCCACTTGGAAACATATAACACTTTTTAAAAAAAATAGGAGGACCCAATTTGACTCACTTTCCAGGTTGAGGATATACAAATATACTATTTAAAACTTGAATGAAATACCTATTAGGGACTACTTGGCACAGCTTTTGCTCAGCCCCCACCAAGGATAAAAATAAGCGGTGGTTTATGCTGTGACTTTTGCAAAGCATATCATAACCCTGTGGTTAATGATCCCTTAAAGAAGAGCGCTTCTAAGTGTCTCAGCACTCAAACTCAGTCACAGTGTCTTGGGTTTTGTTATTTAAATTGTTAGACAGGGTACTGTCCTGTAGATTGTATTTCAGGATAAACATACATTATGCTCCCTCTGCTAAGGGATCCTGCTCCACAGTGATCTTCTTTCCACCATGCTAATTTAACAGTATTGATTATCTGCCAAAGCAGCTTTCATATTCATGTGAATTTGCAGAGAAATGACAGCACTGATGTAAAGCAGTTGTGGTGCTCTTCAACTTGAATTGCCTTTTTATTTTGCATGGACACTTCTATTCTTTTTTAATGTTTGGCTCTATACTAATAACAACTGACCATATTTAGGATCTGTTTTTCAAAGATGGGTGCATTTTTCTGTGGTGATACAAGTGCATGTGCCTGATTTATACTTTCATATAATCCATGTATGTCTGGGGGTATCTATGCTTCAGTGCTACAATTTTGTTTAGTGGTGCTGTGTGCTATTCAACAGATGTTATGTCCCACTGCAAATGTGGCTGCGTTTTAGTAGAGGGTGAGATGACTTCCTCTTGTATGAATAAATGATCCTCTTATCGGCTGCAGTGCAAAAGGGCCAGAAAACAAGGGAGATAATAGGCCCCTATGTCCCGGGGTGGTGTGAGACTTATTTAATGTACATAAATCACTTTAAGTTCCTACCTGTCATTATAAACTAGGTTTGACACACACCCCCGGCCCATGGTGAGTTATCAGTGCAGCAGGCATATGAGCAAAAATGTGGGTGCTTTGCAATTTGTCTCTTAGCACTCAGTCTTGAATCTTTACCCAGGCGCAAACTGTCCCTGGTGCAGGTTTTCCCTACATACAGCACAAAGCAACTCCCTTCAGTGGGTTGCCCTTCAGATCATCCCATCAAAGGGGTGGGGGGGGGTAGGGAGGGAGGGTATTATTGCTCACCCCCTGCCCTGCAGATCGGGGAGGGACTCTATCCCCTCATTTACGGCTTTAGCCCAGACCCTAATAAGAGAGATCGGAATTTCTAGCATAGGGGAGGTACTAGACACGGACCCAGAGCCAGTCAAGTTGCTCTCAGCTGAGAATGGCTCGGAGCACATAGATGGAGGCGGTGCCACACTTACCCAGCAGGGGGAGCCAAAGGGAAGAGAAAAGCCTCCTGCTGTCTCCCTGCAAGGAAATACTTGCCACTTGCCAGCCACCAGGGGTGAGGGGCAGCAGCCCCATTGGGCAGACAAAGAGGGGCATAGAGACTCAATAGCTTGGGATGTGGGGTGGGAAGGAGGTGACGGAGACCCTGTTGTGCTGGAAGACGAGGGTGTGCTACAAAGGGCCCCAAGCGTACAGGACAGAGGGAAGGACACAGAGAATCCGCTGGTGTGGGTAGCGTGCCAGTCTGAAGTAAAAAAAAAACAAAAACAACTGGGACCTGTGGGATGAGCCTGAGCCCGTGAAGCAGGACTGAGCCCCTTTACAGATTTTTCAGGACAGCTACCTCAAAAAAGGGATGATCCTGGGGAAACCTGGACAGGTGGCAACCCTAGCATGTGGGGGAGAGAATGGGATACATAGAGACAGCCCCGGGAGAGGGGTAAGAAGTGAGTGCACAGTCCGAATGTATGTGCATGTAGCGGGGGGAAGGGCAGAAAATGGGGGCCACCCAGTGCTTCTGGTGTGAATGTTGGGTATTGAGGGTACACAGATCCTCTAAGGCCCTATCAGCACACAGCTGCGGCCCATGTGACATCCTCAGGGTCATACAGGTAGTATCTATATGTACGTGCAGCCCACATAACACAGAGAGAGCTGCATATGCAGCCCACAATGGTAAATAGGTTGAGAATCACTGATTTAGGGTCAGAACGGGGGAACGCAGAGGTCAGGGAAAGAGGGAGGCAATCAGAGACCCAGTGGGCATGAAAGAGGCAATCTTAGAGCAGGAAAGGGAACACAACTTGGCAGGACGGGATTGAAGCTGATTGAGATGCCCCCCCACACTTTGAACACAGCAAAAGTCTCCCATCTTCATCAGCAGGATAGCCTTGCAATTAAGGCACGGGAGTGCGATTTGGGCTTCTTGGATTCTATTTCTAACTCTGCCACTAAATTTATGTAAATCTGGGGAAACTATTTAACAGTTCCAGGCAGCACTTTGCCCATCTGTCAAATAAGGCTAGCACCTCCCTCCAGGAATGTGAGGCTAAATTCAATGTTTGTTCGGGGGCTTAGACATGAGGAGTGACATAGAAAAGTATATAGAGAAATCATGTAAAATATAAGATACCAAAGGAAAAAATGGAGTTACTAGGTGCTCCTGAAAACACTAGATGGGTATAGCCAACCATCTGGGCTGCCTCTAAATAAATAGGTAGAGGATGCAGGGAGATGACAGTTGTGAATGGAAGAGTAGCGAGAGCCACTGGAAAATTTCACAGGTTTCAAAAAGCATCTGAACTGATCCAAATATCTGAAGCTCCTGTAATTAGTGTGTGCATGTATACATTGCTTTCTGTTGTGCAAGCTCTGTGTAATGCAGTGTACAGTTTTGCAACATTGAAGTCAGTTCTGTACACGCTCTTAAATGTAATTTTTGTACTATTGTTGCTAGTTTTTGTGTACTTTTGTGTTTTTTTCCCCAATGTTAAGGCTTTTCTTTGTTCCAGTCCCCTATTACCTCATTGTGATGAAACATCATAACATGTTATAGTAATGTCAAAATCAATGTGTGGGGAGTAGGGAATGTAGGATTTAGTGGATTTTTTTGTCTTATTTTTTTTTGGGCAGGCTTTGATCTTGCAATT
Source organism: Mauremys reevesii (assembly GCF_016161935.1). Classification (NCBI taxonomy): domain Eukaryota; kingdom Metazoa; phylum Chordata; order Testudines; family Geoemydidae; genus Mauremys; species Mauremys reevesii. The sequence goes on along the minus strand of NC_052623.1, from coordinate 243,173,009 downwards.
GGATCTACTAGCACAGATTCCTATGCATGTGCAGGATCTCACTGTGTGTAGGGTCTATGCTAGTGGATTTGATTAGAGAATAGGAGCCTTGGTACAGAAGGAGGAGAAAAATTGCCATGATGAACTGCAAAGAGATTTTTTTGTTTGTGTTGAAAAGAAATGTATAATGAACTGTTAGATAAATGTATATTAAATAATGTAAGGTAAATAGGTATTATATATTTAATAGTGTTATAAGAAAATGTTAAAGGGATTTTTTTTCTGCTTTCTCTACGTATCTTGTTGACCCAGCTTTCAAAGTTTGTATGAAATCAGAGAGTAGGTTTGTGTCTTATCTACAGTGGATTTTTGGTCTGTGTAGATAACAAGACAAAGCAAACCAGACAAATGTGTGATTTATTAGCCAGATGTGGCTAAAACAGAGTAAGGAGGATGAACACTGGCTGAACAGAGTTAGCCAACCAGTAATTTTAAGGCCACAAGGAATAAATAAGTAAGAGTAAGACTGTTGTAAGAAATAATGGAAGCAATAAAAAGACAGCTGGATTGAGTGAGGAAAACAGTTAATAGCTAGAAAAAATAGATAAGGAGGTACCAATGACAATTTTAGCAGGATAAAAACATATCAATTAAAAGGATTTTGGATTAGTGTGTATGAAAATATATTTAGAATAGAATGTTTATAGATGCAGTAGTTTTAATAATATGTGCCTGCATGATGTTATGAGAGATGGTATGAAGCAGGGGTCAGCAACCTTTCAGAAGTGTGCCAAGTCTTCATTTATTCACTCTAATTTAAGGTTTTGCGTGCCAGTAATACATTTTAACGTTTGTAGACGGTCTCTTTCTATAAGTCTATCATATATAACTAAACTATGGTTGTATGTAAAGTAAATAAGGTTTTTAAAATGTTTAAGAAGCTTCATTTAAAATTAAATTAAAATCCAGAGCCCCCCAGACTGGTGGCCAGGACCCGGGCAGTGTGAGTGCCACTGAAAATCAGCTCGAGTGCCGCCTTCGGCACGCGTGCCATAGGTTGCCTACCCCTGGTATAAAGGTTGTTTGTTTAACAAAGGGGACCAAAGCAATGCAGTACTTGTACCAGATTGGACCAACATGTATCTTACCTGCACCCCAGGACTGGTTATTGATCATTACAGTACCCTGCTCTATCTGCTTTAGTTATGCTTTGTTTGCTTAAGGTAGTAACATATTGTCCTAACATTTTCTTATTAAAGCTTTATATTAGTTAAGCTTAGTAATTGATGTGGAAAGTGCTTTTCACTTAACATTATCCTTTTAGCTCATACTCAGGGTGGGGCCTTATTATGTGTAAGTGGGACTTGGGAAATATGGCCTCAAAATACTTTTTTTTCTTGTAAGTTTGCTTTGTACTTTTGCAACATTTGAATATCAAGTCTTCACTTTCCTGTTTTAGTGTTTGGAGGAATGAGGAACTCAAGTGTGAAAGTAATATTAAAATAGGAGGGGATATTGAACCTTTCACAGAGAGAGGTTCTGTCCGGAATATCAGTTAAACAGATTGTGACACACACTCAAACCCCAAAGAATTTTAAACAGTCTGTCTAAACATCCCCTCCCTTGTCATATGAAGACTGGGAAAGCTGCAGCTCAGATTTCAGTCTGTTGCAATCTCATTATCCCTGCTTTCCTCCACTCCTGCAGAAGGTCTTCCAGCAAAAACCAGAAAAGCCAAGATTAGAATAAAAGTAACGTTCTCGGGTAGAAATATTTGGAGAAATAAATGTTATTTTTCTCAGCAGTTAGCCTTTTAATTAAAATACCATTTTAGTTTTCATACAATAAAATCAACCTTCAATTCAGAAGAATGTGCACACAATCCTTCCAGTACTTGGGGTTATCAGGTATCACCCACAGATCATCATGCTCATCTTCAGAATTGTCCACTGAAAAGTCTTTCACAAAACGTTGGCTGCTGTGCACAGTGCAGTGCTGCCAACTCTTGTGACTTTGTCATGAGTCTCATGAGAATGATTGTTTTCCTTCAAGCCCAGATCCTGGAGTCAGGTGGCTAGGTGATGATTTCAGCCTTCATTCTTAAAGAAAAAGTAAGTTTCTAGCCCTTGGGGCTGTGAAGAAACCTTCAAAATGTGACCCTAAAGGTTCAAAAAGCAGAAGGCAAATAAAAAGACCCCCAAATCTATTGCTTTTACATAATCTCGTGATTTGAAAGCCAGTCTCGTGATTTTTTGTGAGCCTGACACATGATTTCTGAACATTTGGTGGGGGGCAGTTGTAAAATATTTCCTCCCCTTTTCCCTTACAGCTGCGAGGGAAGTAGGAAGAATCACTTCTGGATTCCTTAGGGAAGAGGAAAGGAGCTGGAGAAGAAACACAGCCTAGCACTCCATTAGCAAGGATAGCTATGGGGGATGAATGAGAAATTTTGAGAGAAATCCAGTTTTGGTGTGATCCAGAGGATAGGGCACTGGATGAAGAATCAGCAGACCTGAGTTCTGGTCCTAGACTTTGGGCAAGTTTCTGTCTCTCAGTTTCTTCATATGTATAATGAGGATGACATCTAATCTCTTTTGAAAAGCATTTTGAGATCTACAATTGAGAAGCACTATAGACACTTGATCTTGCAAGATGCCGAGAATACTGGTCCCAATCCATCAAAGCACTGAAGCCTATGAGTAGTCCCATTGACATCAGTTGACTTAAATACATGTTGAAGTGCTTTGTTGTATCAGGACCAGAGTGCTCAGCATCTTGAAAAATTGAGTCATGAGGGAGCTTTATTATTATAACGTTTGAGAGGCTTAGGAGGAGGAAGAAGGGAAGAGCAGCACAGAAAGAAGAGGAAGAAAATACTGCAGGGGCCAAAATCAGGGGGAACTGAAGAGGGAAAGAAAGTAGGGGGAAAAACCCTAATAATTAATACAAAGGAGGTGTGAGATAAAAATGGTTTAAAAGAACTTGGCAAAAGTATTACATTCCAGTAGTGATGAATATACATGCTGGATTCAGTAAATACAGGTTAGTTTTGCCTTGATTGCCAATAGAGATGGAGAAAAAACAGGAGAGATAGTAAGCAAGAGAGAGCACTGTTGGGGGATGGATGGGTCTGACATGGATGGTCAGAGGCAGGCTGCTGCAGGAGGGAAATCAGTTCTGGAACTGGGGGGATAAAGTGGAAAAGAAAGAAAGAAAGAAAGCCATTGTAAGTGAATGTTTTATTATTTTAATATGATTTTAAGGGAACATAAGAACGGCCATACTGGGTCAGACCAAAGGTCCATCCCGCTCAGTAACCTGTCTACTGACAGTGGCCAATGCCAGGTGCCCCAGCGGGAGTGAACCTAACAGGTAATGATCAAGTGATCTCTCTCCTGCCATCCGTCTCCACCCTCTGACAAACGAGGCTAGGGACACCATTACTTATCCATCCTGGCTAAGAGCCTTTAATGGACTTAACCTCCATGAATTTATCTAGTTCTCTTTTAAACCCTTTTATAGTCCTAGCCTTCACAACCTCCTCAGGCAAGGAGTTCCACAGGTTGACTGTGCGCTGTGGAAGACTTTCAAAAGTGCCATTGGCTTTCAGTGGGACTGGTGCGCCTAAAAAAACCTATAGCTGCTTTTGAAAATCTCTGGTTTAAGGAGTTACAATAAAATACACAGTTGTTCAGGACAGGGGACCGGGTTTTTTGTTACATATTTCAGTAGTACCTAGCACAGGGGTGGGCAAACTTTTTGGCTTGAGGGCCACATCAGGGAATAGAAATTATGTGGCAGGCCATGAATGCTCACAAAATTGAGTTTGGGGTGCAAGAGTTTGGGGGCTCTGATTGGGGGTGCAGGCTCTAGTTTGGGGCTGAGGATGAGGAGTTTGGGTGTAGGAGGGTGCTCTGGGCTGAGACCAAGGGGGATCAGGGTTGGGGCAGGGCGCTGGGGTGCAGGTTTCAGCTGGGGGTGCGGGCTCTGGGGTGGGGTTGGGGATGAGAGGTTTGGAGTGCAGGAGGGTGCTCCATGCTGGGATCAAAGGCTTTAGAGAGCAGGAGGGGGCTCAGGGCTGGGCAAGGGGTTGGGGCATGGGGAGAGGCTCAGAGGTGCAGGCTCTGAGTGGCAATTACCTCAAACGGCTCCTGGAAGCAGTGGCATGTCCCTTCTCTGGCTCCTATGAGTGGAGCGGGGCCATGCCATGGCTTCCGGGAGATGCGTAGGGCGGCCCCTGGCCCCGGCTGGATTGCCGGAGAAAGGCTGAGCCGCGTGGTGTGGCCTCCAACCTGGCGCCCCCACTGGAGCGCTGGAGTGGGGCAAGCCCCAGACCCTGCTCCCCAGCAGGAGCTCGTGGGCCGGCTTAAAATGGCTCATGGGTCGGATCTGGCCCGCAGGCTGTAGTTTGCCCACCCCTGACCTAGCACAATGCATTCCTGATCTATGATTGAGGCCCCTAAGTCCTACTGCAATACAAATAATAAACAGTAATATATTTCTGTCTATAGAACACACAGTATGGGCTATAAGTACTTCATTGTATTGTACAATATATGTTCAATACAAATAGAGTCTGCATTGCTGCTGGCAGCCTCTTGGAGAAGGAAGCAGGCTGATTTTGCCTGTGGATTCTGAAGTGTCAAATAAATAAATGGAGATATACCTATCTCATAGAGCTGGAAGGGACCCTGAAAGGTCATTGAGTCCAGCCCCCTGCCTTCACTAGGAGGACCAAATACTGATTTTTGCCCCAGATGCCTAAGTAGCCCCCTCAAGAATTGATTTCACAATCCTGGGTTGAGAAGGCCAATGGTCAAACCACTGAGTTATCTCTCCCCAATCTTATTGTCACTTTGTAAACATTATTATAAGAACATAAGAATGGTCATACTTGGTTATACCAAAGGTCCATTTAGCCTAGTATCCTGTCTTCTGACCGTGGCCAATGCCAAGTGCCCCACAGGGAATGACCAAACAGGTAATCATCAAGTGATCCATCCCCTGTCGCCTATTCCCAGCTTCTGGCGATGCTATCTGTGCAGTTTGTACTATTTTAAAATAGGTAAGAGGCCTGTGTACATTATGAACAGAATTTGCAGATCTGAAATACCTTCTCTCTCTGTTTTAGATCATTGTTTTAAAAATTCAATTAATGGCAAAAAGTGTCCCAAACCAACTTTTTAACTCTCAGAACATAAAAGTAGCCTATTTTAAAAAATTGCAAAAATATTCTCACTTGAAACCTTTGGCTTTGTCTACACTAGATTTTTTGTCCCCTAAAATTTCCCATCATGCAGTTCTAGTGGTAGCAACAGGGGAGTGGGAGGCTAGACAAGGTGCTGGTATTTGAACCACAATGTTTTCTAACCCTCCTCAGAACAGATCTAGGTGATACTGTAGGACAAATGCTGGCAGCTGCTGGGGCACCTTGTCTGCACTACAGCTTCTACCATTGATAGCTCTGCAATGATGGGAAGCTTTAAGGGAAAAAAATCCAGCATAGACAAGACCTTTGATTGTCATGGTTCAAGCCCATAAGTATATTCTTACAGCAGAGTTACTCATTTATGTAAAATTCATTTATCATCAATGTCTGAATTAACCCTGCCCAGATGCACAAGATATTTTGCAGACCTTTGTGCTATATAAGGGAACTTTTCCCCTGCTGCTGAATAGAGCCCATAGATGGAGGTGTATATGGCCTCTTAAGAATGTCAGATAATTCAAACTATCAAAAGCCTAAACCCTTCAGCATGTGCATGTGCACACACACAAATCAATAACTGTAAACATTGTTTGGTTATTTTTACAATTTAGAAGGTCATTAATATTGTAAATTAAATAATGAAAGCAAATCTCCGGCATTGCTGTTGCCTGCAGTCATTCAATGGAATCATGATAAGCGGCTGTTGCAGCAGCAGCAGGCATCTGACTTTTTCTCAGCTGTGTCCTTGTACTAGTAGCTCCTACACTGTAGGCATATTACTTTCAGCTAGCATGGTGGGAAGCTCCTGGAGCACAAGGCTTTGCAACCCTCACTAGCAGGACACTAGCTGTTTGTTGGATTTGTAAAATTAGCATGCAGTGGTCAACTTTTTTCCTATAATTCCACTCTCACCTATAAAATCATCATTCTTTTACTGTTTATCATTTGAGTTTTCCCACGAAAATGCTCTGCCAGAGTTAATTTTGCAACTACACAAATGTATATTCAAGGGAGAATCACTCTCTCTCTCTCTCTCTCTCTCTCTGGGGAGAATCATTCATACAAATGCATAGCAAAACAGTTTACTGAAGTATTCACTTGGCAGTAGAATCAATAAAGAAAAATCTTTGCCAGAGCTGGACATAGCTGCTCACCAGCAGGCAGGAAAAGGGAAATCAGTTATGAAAATGATAACAAAAGAAAAAAGATAAAATCCACAAAGATGATAATAAGAACCCTTATTTGGGGAGATTAGGCTGGGTTTACACTCTGATATTTTCTTCAGAATTCTCACCAATATACTACTTCCTATTGGTGCAGCTCAACTGGCAGTAGCAATGGTGGGATTGTGCATACAGTTGGGGCTCTGATGTTTACTCCCTGTGACATCTATCTCTGCTCAGAAGTTGGGTCCTGTTCACATTAAAGCTCCCATTGCCACCACTGGAAGAGCTGCACCTGCAGTGGTGCAAATTTTGCAGAAAATATTAAGTGTGCATGAAATCCAGCTGCAATGAGAACTGAAGGATGCCGTGTTGATAAGGAAAAGGGGAAGGTAAACTGAGAGGTGTTGAGTGTCCGGATAGTTTGAAAGCAGGTAAGAGGAAATGACTCAGAGAGCAAATCAGCATTTACTGGTGTTTATAAAGGAGGTGCAGGAAAAGGAGTAACGTCACTAGGTCGGTGTGAAATATTTTCAGTGCAAAGAAATCCTGGTGGTATAAATCCTGTCTGTTTGGCAGGAGGTAGAATGACATGTCTGGGACAGTCTGAAGACCAGTAATGGACCCAAACTGGACGCTGGTAGCTACTTTGGGTAGCCTGTGAGGATAGGCAGATTATTACACCCATGCACTGACCTCTCACAGCACACACTGGGCTGGGGCATTGGGCACCATGGCAGCGTTCCTTTAGGCTTGGTGCTGTGGCCGGCTTGGGGAGGAGGGTGAAACACCTTGGCATTATGGGGATGCTGCTGCTTTGGGAAGGGAGATCTGGCCGCAGCAAGCACCGGGTGATGTCCCGCGGCTCTGGCGGCTGCTCCCCCTAGGGACGACAGGGGGAAAGTGGCGTTGCCGCGCGCTGATGCAATCGGAACCCCCAAGCAGCAGCAGGGAGCAGATCAGTTCCTTCTCACAGCTGCAACGTGTCCCAGCAAGGAGGCGTTGCATAGGGAGAGACAGATAGTCTGTAGGCGCTTCATCCTGCTCGCTGGCCGAAGGGAGCGGGGCCGCGGAGAAAGCTCTTCTTGCCTCATCTGGAAATTATCCTCTTGTACGGCATGATGAAGGTAATTGGAGTCAATGTGCTGCAGCATTTCTCTCTGGGTGCCCGCCGGTTGTGGGATGCACAGTGGCAAGAAAGCAGCATTTCTCTGGTTTATTGTTGCTCTGATTTGGCTTCGGTGCTTTGCAAGGGAGGCTCTGTCCTCGCTAGTTGATTGTTTCTGATACAGAGGCAGGATGTGCGTGACTCTCTCGTCTCCTTTTTTAATGGTTGAATTGAAGGCGGCATTTGAGAAAAATAATACGGGGGGGAGGAGGAGAAAAAACCTTTCAATCTAATTTTTCATGGGAGAATTATTTGTTACCGGCGCGGGTTTATTTCTAACATGGGTCTCTTAAAGGGTTAAAAAAACTAGAAGGAAAACAAATCTGCGAATGGTATAGTCTGCTGACAGGCAACATGGATTTAAAGTGCCTGGGAGTTTATTATAGCTCTTAGCTGTGCAGTCATGCTAGACCTGAATCTGGGTAACAGGCAGCAGAGTGTAGCGTGGTTCGGTGTAAATGGAAAATGTAACGTTTTCATGGGTTAATGTCCGATGTTGCATTTTATTGAAACCAGTGTTTTATAGTCACAGTTTGGTCTCTACTTCCTTTAAGTTAGAGTGTGTGTGTGGTGCTGTCCCCTGGGATGTGGGGAGAGACGCCTTGTTCTTCCAAAAGGACTTCTTGCTGTTGCTGCTTTTTTAACTTCTCCGTTGGTAAATTTATACTGCCCGGAACAGCTGCATCATGTGAAGGTCAGGAGTCGAAGAAGGTTCTGTACAAAGCTGGCTTTGAACTGACCATTGCTTGTCCTGCATTTGCACTTCAGCTTGTACATAGTTGCTCCACTTAAATGATTCTGCTAGATGAGATGAGAGCTTATTCCACCCAGGGGAGGAAGGGGAAACATCAGTAGACTTCACTCATGCTGCTTTCCCCTGCCGATTGTTGTGTTGCCCTTTTCTCACTCTTGGATCTTGTCTAGGTTGAACATTTTCTGAAATTTCCTCGCTGTTGCCTTAGCAATGGTGCAGCTGCATAGATGCTGTCAGTAATGGGAACACTAGTAGATCAGTGTTTTATCACCACCCCATCTCATCTGTGCTCCATCTACATGAGCATTCTCACAACAATTGCTAGCATCAGTGCAGTCAAGATAGGACTAGACCAGTGATGGGAGAAGTTCTGAAAATGTTCCTAATAGCCCACTTAGTGGTTTCTCCAATTCAGCATGCTGTGAGCTAGGGCTGTAGGAGAGGGTTACAATCTGGGGAGCGGGTTACAATCTTGTATTGCTGCTGTTCATAGAACAGAATATCAGGGTTGGAAGGGAACTCCGGAGGTCATCTAGTCCAACCCCCTGCTCAAAACAGGACCAATCCCCAACTAAATCATCCCAGACAGGGCTTTGTCAAGCCGGGCCTTAAAAACCTCTAAAGAAGGAGATTCCACCACCTCCCTAGGTAACCCATTCCAGTGCTTCACCACCCTCCTAGTGAAATAGTGTTTCCTAATATCCAACCTAAACCTCCCCCACTGCAACTTGAGACCATTAGTCCTTGTTCTGTCATCTGGTACCACTGAGAACAGCCTAGATCCATCCTCTTTGGAACCCCCTTTCAGGTAGTTGAAAGCAGCTATCAAATCCCCCCTCATTCTTCTCTTCTGCAGACTAAATAATCCCAGTTCCCTCAGCCTCTCCTCATAAGTCATGTGCTCCAGCCCCCTAATAATTTTTGTTGCCCTCTGCTAGACTCTTTCAAATTTTTCCACATCCTTCTTGTAGTGTGGGGTCCAAAACTGGACACAGTACTCTAGATGAGGCCTCACCAATGCCGAATAGAGGGGAATGATCACTTCCCTCAATCTGCTGGCAATGCCCCTACTTATACAGCCCGATATGCCATTAGCCTTCTTGGCAACAAGGGCACACTGTCAACTCATATCCAGCTTCTCGTCCACTGTAATCCCTTTCTGCAGAACTGCTGCCTGGCTATTCGGTCCCTAGTCTGTAGCAGTGAATGGGATTCTTCCATCCTAAGTGCAGGACTCTGCACATGTCCTTGTTGAACCTCATCAGATTTCTTTTGGCCCAAGCCTCTAATTTGTCTAGGTCCCTCTGTATCCTATCCCTACCCTCCAGTGTATCTACCACTCCTCCCAGTTTAGTGTCATCTGCAAACTTGCTGAGGGTGCAGTCCACACCATCCTCCAGATCATTAATGAAGATATTGAACAAAACCAGCCCCAGACCAGGGCCGGCTCCAGGCACCAGCTAAAGAAGCAGGTGCGTGGGGCGGCCAATACCAAGGGGCGGCACTTCAGCCACTATTGGGGCGATATGTCCAGGTCTTCGGCGGCAATTCAGTGGCGGGTCCCTCAGTCCCTCTTGGAGCGAAGGACCTGCCGCCGAATTGCTGCTGAAGAGTGGAGCGACACGATCGCGCTGCCACTGCTTGGGGTGGCAGAAAACCTGGAGCCGGCCCTGCCCAGGACCGACCTTGGAGCACTCTGCTTGATACTGGCTGCCAACTAGACATGGAGCCATTGATCACTACCCAATGATCTAGCCAGCTTTCTATCCACCTTATAGTGTTTTTGCTCTACTGGTTGCCTGATTGACCAGAGCAGTAGACTTCAATCTCCAGGACTGTTATCCATGCATATACAAAAAAGCAGTACTAACCATGCACATACAAAAAAGAAGGAAGTAAAATCTGATCCATAGCACTGTGACTGATCACGACAACAGTGAGCTTGACAATGAAATTACGCTATTTCCAAGCAGAAGGATCACTCTTCTGGACTGAACAAACGTAGGGGAGTGATATAATGGGAATGATATAATGGTACTCTGAACTAGGAGACAGGAGATCTGGGTTTTACACTCTGCCACTGGCCTGCTGTGTAACTTTGGGCAAGTCACTTCACTGCTCTGTGCCTTTGTTTTCCCTTTTGTCCTTCATTTGTTTTCTCTATTTAGACTGTAAACTCTTGAGCACAGGGACTGTCACTGTGTGTTTGTACAGTCATAGCGCTCATCACAATGGGATCCTAATCACAGTCTGGGCCTCTAGGCATAACTGTCGTACAAATAAAACTATGAAGGTATCTGTCAGTAATGATATCATTACACTTCCCTGTCCCTTGAGGTTTCCCCTCTTCACTATTTCCTGCTTTAAATCCCTGCTCCTTCAATAAGGACACAGTCTCCCTCAACCCTTTTCCAATTCCCTTCCTGTCTCTGAGCCCTCTTTACAGAAATATTATGTGTAAGAACTGAATTTACCTCTGGTTTCTCTAGTTCCCCCTTGTCCCTCTGTGGCAACTGATTTCAGCTGACAGGCCTAGCACTCACATCATCTTGTGAGGATGTGGGCGGTCTGATTTCCTTGGCACTGGGGCTGACTGCCCAAATCAGTGTTATAGAGTCACAGGAGAAACAGAAGGAACCAAAAAAGAGGTTAGTTTGCACACAGCTTACATTTTTCAGTGGGCCATATTCATCGCTGGTATAACTCCGTGGAGTTATTCCCCTGGAGTTACACCAGGGATGAATTTCTCCTTAGGAGTACAGTGATCAGTAAATACTCAGGGGTCAGGATTGTCAGGAGAAGAGACAAATCACATTTTATTGATGGCATGAGCACTCAGCCTTGACAGTCTATTCAGGCCTTTTGAAACAATGCAGCCACATGAGGCAGGCTAAAGATTCAGCATATGTATTAGCATAGTTGCTCCCATACTAACATTATGTCATTTTATTTGTATCTGTAAATAACTGCGGCTACATAAATAAAAACATAGTGTTCGTTAGTAGGCATCGAAATCAGGACTTTTAGCAAAAAAATTGTGAGGTCTGTTTGCTGCGAGAAAATAGTGGACTTTATTCTTGCTAGCCCCAACCAGCAGGGGTGACATGATCATATTCACTATACCAAATGAGTTATATCTTCCACCTTGTTAGACAAGCTAGTCAAAGGCTTTGAGAGCCAGAGAAGTTCAAGTCCTGTCCAGAGTACTAGTCTGTAACAAAGTGTAGCTACTGATTGAGAGCCCTGGTGTCTGTAATGTGGAGATTGAACTCCTGGCCTCAGCACTGAAAGCATAAACTCCCATGACAGCTTGAGCACATGTCGAGGGAGAATATGGCCCTAACTTATCATACAGTCATCCATTCTGGTAACTTGATAATCTTACCTTACAACAGGAAAGCCTGGCCCCACTTTCCTTAGAAATGGTTCCGTTGCCTCATATCTTATACTTTAAGGAACCAGATTATTACCTCATAAAACAGAGCACCTGTCATCGTAAACCTTTATTATACTAGAGATGAGATTAACTCTGGTCCATTAGGAGTCTAGCAAATATTACCATATGTTACTGACAATGAAAATCCAGTTGTTTGCTTGTCTAAAGGCCTAGCGATTCCTTCTCTTGTGCAAACCATAAGAGCCAAATAAAATAACATGAAGTTCCAATTAAACCTGTTGTTAAAAGTAATCCAAAAGCTTTAACCCATCTGTCTTCCATGACACACCCATCTTGGCACATGGGTTATTATTATTTTACGGACCAGAGTTATTCATTTACTTCCCTTCCCTTTTGAAGTTCACCATTCATGCCCAAGTTACATTTTTAGGACATATATAAAATAGATTAAAAGAACTATATAGTATGTGCATAGCTAATACTAGTACAATTTACCTACATGAGTGTTTCATGAATGTAACAACAATGCTCATGCTGATTGTAAGACTAGAACAGGGGTCGGCAACCTTTCAGAAGTGGTGTGCTGAGTCTTAATTTATTCACTCTAATTTAAGGTTTTGTGGGCCAGTAATACATTTTAATGTTTTTAGAAGGTCTCTTTCTATAAGTCTATAACATATAACTGAACTATTGTTGTATGTAAAGTAAATAATGTTTTTAAAATGTTTAAAAAGCTTCATTTAAAATTAAATTAAAATGAAGAGCCCTCTGGATCGGTGGTGAGGACCCGGGCAGTGTGAGTGCCACTGAAAATCAGCTTGTGTGCCACCTTTGGGACACGTGCCACAGGTTGCCTACCCCTGGACTAAAATATTGATTTTTTTGTTGTTGTTGTTGGTGCTTCTTGGTGCCAGAAGTGGTTAGAATGGGATGAGGAGGAGGCAACCAGCCGGGACAGGTGTAGAATCTTACAGGATCAGCAGCAGACTCTACTATGCCTCCTCAAGGTAACTAAGTACATGAGAGTTTAGCAGCGCAGGACCAGTCCCTTTGTTTTCTCTTGTTTAGACCCAGCAAACCCAGTCCTCAGGGTGTCCCTTACCTCCCCAAACAGTGCTAGCACTTGCATTTACCCTTTCTGTGAGCCAGAATCTCAATGCTTTCACATAATCTAATTTTGGAGAATTGCTCTTAATATTATTTCACTTCAGTTCCTTGTAGCAGCTGTGATTACTACACTCATTCTGCTCCTGGGAAGGTGGGTAGCCTTCCAGAGTGCAGCCCTGCTTCACAATCAGCTAGCAGAGTGCAGTAGTACACGGCATGCCAGTGGTCCCCAACCCTTTTAGTCTGGCAGGCGCCAGACGAAGGACCGTGACGGTGGTCAAGCATCTGCCAAAATGCCACTGAAATTCGGCGGCATTTCAGCGGTGATGCCTCTGGATGACGCCACTTCTCGGCGGCAAGCGGCGTCATCCAGAGGCATCGCTGCCGAAATGCTGCTGAATTTCGGTGGATGCTCGACCGCCAGCCAGGACACAGGCACATTTAGATGCCCCCACGGGTGCCATGGTGCCCGCAGGCACCGCGTTGCGGACCCCTGCGGTATGCTATTCATCCTGGAGCCTGAAAACAAGACTCTCAGATGAGGAGATAGATGTCCAAGGTTTCTTTTTATGAGCTCTCGTCTTGCACACAATAGTACAGCTTGGGCAGAGGTTCTGTTGTGTTCACACTGCTGTTGGTCTTGCTCATGGTTGTCCTTAAGATGAGCACAAAAGACAGAGGCTTCTGTGTGGAAGGTGCTGATGGACTGAACAGGTTGGAGAACTGCTGTACAAAGCCATAAGTAATACTTCCATCCTGAAGAACTTGAAGAGCTTTACAAACAGTAGTAGTTAAATCAACCCTGCAATGTAGGTAGGTGGTTTCTTGAGAAAGCTACCTAAAGGTACTGAATAGATATGATGTCTTCTGAGACGTGAAGTCTTTGTAAGAATTCTATAGAGGCATAGTCATTTTGTTGACACTCAATTGCTTTTTATGAGCTGAATCATTTAATTAACTCCTTAAATCCCATAGCGAGACTCATCAGTATTCCGAAGCTATGCCAGGGGACAGTGCCTTCCCCACTCGTTTCCAGAGCCTCTGCCAGACAGGCAGCAATGAGAAGGGATTTAAACCCTGCATTTCCTGCCTCCCTCTGGCATGGGGCAGCCAAACTACTGCCTCCTCCTCTGATCTGGCAGCTGCAGAGTCTACTCCCTCCCAGCTGGCTGTCTTCTCCTCATCCCATTTTGATCACCGCTAGCATCAAGGAATATTTAAAAATAAACGATACAAAGTGTTTGACGCGTCAGTTGTTGTGTCATTGGGGGTAACATACAGGTTGTAGGGGGATGTTAGCGTTTTGGTATTGGACGGCATATACATATACACAGTCTGTGATGTCCCCAATGTGGGGTATACGGTGGGTGAGTTCAAGGTACAGCCAGCAAGCAGTGAGGGTACATCACTCATACAAACAGGTTATGGATAGTCGTGGGCACGAATAAGTGAGCGGACTGGGTAATGATGATAGGATGACTCTCACAGGCAGAGTTCAGTTTGGTTGTTTCAGGGCTCAGGGGATAAAGTCCAACAGGGGAAGTTTACAGGTCTCTTCCCCCTTGTGGGTGCACGAAGTCACGCCGGCTCATTCTTGGTATTGACGGTGGCCAGTGACGTGCTCTGTGTAAATGTCTCTGGACCACCGAATAGCGTCCGAGACCATTAGGCATCTCATGAGCCGCGCGTAGCGACGGCCCACCCCACAGGACCACAGCACGCGTTCATTAAGGGGGTCCCAGGCTCCCAAGGCCCCAACGATCAGAGCGTCGGTGTAGACCTCGTAGCCCTTTGCTCGCAGGGTGTCAGCCAGGGGAGCGTACTTTTCGAGTTTGCAGGCTCGGGCTTGGCGGAAGGCCGTGGATCGTCACGTCAACGAGGATGATCTTTTTCCGGTCCTCATCCGTGATGACGATGTCCGGGCGCAGCAGGCTGTCGGTGCCGGGGATGGCGCGATTGACGGGCTCGATTGACAGCAATCTCTCCCAGGTGCGGGGCGATGGCCTTCACCAGGCAGTCCTGGACGGCGTTGTGGCACAGCTGCCAGGCTCTGCCGTGGGACCTGCAGCTGCACAGGACGTGGGGCAAGGTCTCCATGGCGTATCCACACCTCCGGCAGCGTTTGTCCGGGTTCCCGTGGTGGATGGCTCCGTTGAGGGGGACACAGTTCAGCCGGGCGCGGTGTATGAACCGCCAGTCGGCGAAACGGATGAAGCTGCCTGAGGGGAGGAAGTGGTTGCTGGAGTCCCACTTGCTGGTGAGCTCGAAAGCCTTGCCCTGGTCCGGCTTTTTCTTCAGGGTGTCCACGTAGAGCGCGCGGATGGCGGCCTTCAGCGACCTCTCCAGCATGCCTCTGGCTCCGGGGTTGACGACGGTGTTGCCCTCCGTCCCGATATGTGGCACCAGGACTCCTAGCTCCTGTCGTTCCTCGCTCCACACCCATCGGCAGCCCAATCGCTTTCCCAGTCGGCGCGTGGCGTTGCGGGCGCGGGTCCACAGCGAGGCGATGTCGCTCCTGTCCCAGGCGAACTCACCGTCCAGGGAGCCGCTCAGGAAGGTGGCCACATCTTGGTCAGAGGGAGCTCTGCCGATTCGCTTCGCGGTGGCAGCGCGCAGGGCGGTCATCGCGATGTTCTTTACCACGGCGTCCGGGCACGTCAGGAGGCGAAAGGCGTGCGTGATGACCGCGATGTCGCAGAGGTCTCCCATGCGGGGGACGTTGGCGCCCCCGTGTCGGTGGGCGATGTATACGAGCTCGTTGGTGGCTCTCTGGGGTAGGGACAGCCACTTCTTCACCAGCTGCCGGATGGTGTTGTCCGCCTTGTTGAGGGGCACCTTCGCCACGGTGGATCCTCTCAGGACGAAGGCAATGCGGGGGATCAGGAAGGTGTTGAGGGCATTGATTTTCTGCCATGGCGCCAGTAGGGATGCGTCAATCTTGGCAGCATCCTGCAGGATCTCCCGGATGGTGTCCTCGGGGGTCTGCCGGACGCGGAAGCCCGTCGGCGTGCCGAGGTGTTGGTACGCCTGCCCCTCCGCCAGGGGAACGACGAACTCGCCCTGGATTAGGAATTCCGTAGTCAGCACCGAGTCCCTCTTGCTCCCATCGACGTGGAGGGACGCGCACTTCTTGGCGTTGAAGTGGAGTCCCGTCCAGTCCGCGGCTCTCCCGATGGTGTTGAGCATGCCCTGGAGTCTCTCGGGGTCGTCCGCGATCAGGACCAGGTCGTCCGCGTAGGCCAAGACGCTCACCCTCTCGCCATGTAGGTCGAAGCCATCGGCGCCGTCGGAGATCGTCCGCAGGAGCGGCTCCATGGCGAGGTTGAAGACGATGGGGCTGAGGGGGCACACCCATCTACCCCACTGGAGAATTCTCCGAGGTATGTGGAAAAGGGGGAGGGAAACAAAAAACTTACAGAGGATGTGAAGGCCAGAATAGCACAGGGGAGATGATGGTCTATGGGATCATAAAAAGCAAACAATTTAAAGAATGGGCTCAAGAATAATACTAAAAATGTGATAATGCCATTATATAAACCAGTGGTTCAGCTTCTCTGGGGATACTGTGTGTTCTGTGATGGCCACCCTATCTGAAAAAGGGTCTAGTAGAAATTGAGGAGGTTCTGAGATTGGCAGTGAGAGTGATCAGAAGCATGCAAATACTTCCATAGGAAGAGAGATTGAAAGGATGCTGACTGTTTACCTCACAGAGGAGGGGAAACAGAGGGGACAGAATAATTTAATAAGGTTCAAAGTGGGATGTGGATAACAAGATTGTCCAGAGTTGTTATAGTAAATTTAAAAAAAATGAGGACTTGGAGCCCTTCCAGTCTTCAGGGTTTAAGTCTGTGCTGTAAGCAATGTTAGAGTCTGAGCTAGGAAACACTCATTCTTGGACATGCTGCTTATTTCTATGGGTTAATCCCATTGACTGGGATTAGTTTTCAGAGGCACAAAAGATGGTTGGGTGTTTCAAAGTCTATAGGAGCTGGGCACCGTTGTGTCTTTGAAAGTCTCCTCCCTTTAATAGCAGCGTCTGCAGGGTGTGCCTTAGCACATCCATGCTTGTGCACAGAAATAGTATGGCTTGTCAAGGTGTGATCCTTGGTAAATCTGGCTCTGTCTCATTCTAGATGTGTGAAGAATAGGAAATCAAGTTGGATTTAAGCTTTCAAAGTGTTTTTTACCAGCTCCATTGCTATGAGAGTTAATTTCTCTCCCCTATCACTTCTGAAGGCTAGTATGTTACTGTGGTCCTCCAAAAGATAGGCTTTCGCTGTGCCATAGCACTTCTAGAGGTTGATTATTTATTTATTTAGTTATTTATTATTATATAAAAATCAACAATTTCTCATTGAGTTTGAAATTGTTCCACATAATAGTGTTACATAAGAACGGCCATACTGGGTCAGACCAAAGGTCCATCTAGCCCAATAACCTGTCTTCCAACAGTGATCAATGCCAGGTCCTTCAGAGGGCCCAATAACCTGTCTTCCAACAGTGATCAATGCCAGGTCCTTCAGAGGGAATGAATAGAATACATAATCATCAAGCGATCAGTCCCCTGTCACCCATTCCCAGCTTCTGGCAAACAGAGGCTAGAAACACCATCCCTGCCCATCCGGGCTAATAGCCATTGATGGACCTATCCTCCATGAATTTATCTACTTCTTTTTTGAACCCTGTTATAGTCTTGGCCTTTGCCAGAGGATGTGGTAAAGAGTTCCACAGGTTGACTGTGCGTTGTGTGAAGAAACACTTTTGTTTGTTTTTAAACCTGCTGCCTATTAATTTTATTTGGTGACTCCTAGTTCTTGTGTTATGAGGAGGAGTAAATAACACGTCCTTATTTACTTTCTCCGCACCAGTCATGATTTTATAGACCTCTATCATATCTCCCTTAGTTGTCTCTTTTCCAAGTGGAAAAGTCCCAGTCTTATTAATCTCTCCTCATATGGAAACCATTCCATACCCATAATTTTTGTTGTCCTTTTCTGAACCTTTTCCAATTCCAATATTTCTTTTTTGGGATGGGGTGACCATATCTGTACACAGTATTCAGGAAGTGGGCATACCATGGATTTTATATATTTTCTGTCTTATCTATCCCTTTCTTAATGATTTCCAACATTGTTAGCCTTTTTTAATGCCGCTGCACATTGAGCGGATGTTTTTAGAGAACTATCCACAATGACTCCAAGATCTTTCTTGAGTGGTAACAGCTAATCCCATCATTTTATATATCTAGTTGGGATTATGCGTTTACTTTGTTCTTGGTGTCTTTTAATGGGACTTTGCCTGGAAGAAATGCCACACTTTTAATTTGCATGAGCTGGAAGAACTGTTGTAACTGTTTTTCAGAGGACAGTGACTGATACAATTTTCACTTCTGCAATTCTGAATGGTTAGTTACTAAATGTACTAAAATGTGTAAGATTTCTGTCTTTGATATGTGAGAAGTAAAATGTTGGCACAGTGTTACGCTCAGTATTTAAACAACTGTAGACACTGATTTCCATTTGCATCACATTGCGAACTTTATAGTATGTATTAGCATAAATTTAATACAATTTTAAGTATAAAGGAGATTCATATAATTTACAAGTAGCACATGTAAAAACTAGCATATCTTAACTTAAACCCCATGATAGATAGTTAATAGTTTTATGCGGCTGCCCATCACCATAGTATCTGAGCACCTTCCATGTAAAATCAATAGTGTCATCCCTAGCAATTTGTGGTTTTGCTTTTCTGAATGATTTGCCAGGCAAGGACATTTTATACTAATGAGGAACAAAATAAGAAATGACAGTACTCTTCATTTGTGAAGTGCTTTGTAAACTATACTTTTTTAATGTATCTCCCGCCATCTGTGGGAGGTGGGTGGTATTATCCCCATTTTCCCAATAGGAAAATGGTCAGAGGATCCTGCACCAGTCCAGTCAATGGGAGTTTTGTTATTGACTTTAATGGGTGTAGGATCCAGTAATGGGGGAAAATTTTCAAAGGCACCTAAAGCCATGGCTACATTACAGCGCTAAGGCAGCACAGTTGCAGCTATTCCACTGTAGTATAGACACTACCTATAATGACAGAAGGGTCTTTTTTCTGTCTCAGTAGTAAATCAGCCCCCTCAAGAGGTGGTAGTGATGTCCACAGAAGAATTCTTCCATCAACCTAGCAGTGTCTATACTGGGCTTTATGTCACCTTAACTACATCTTTCAGAGGTGTGAATTTTTCATATCTCTGAGCAATGTAGCTATGTCAACCTAAGTTTTAGGTGACTTAGGCTCCTAAATCCCGTTTGCAACAGTGATAAAGTTCCTTGAAAGTCAAAGGGATGCTGTTAAAATTCTTCCATTGCTGTAGCAAGTGTCTAGATGTAATGTGTAGTATAGTACAGCATTTCTCAAATGCTACCACTGTAGCCACATGCGGCCACCAGGGGCTTTTCTTGTGCCCACAGCCTCCTTGGCTATGACTGGGGGGTGGAGGGAGACCAAAGTAGCAGTCCCTCCCTTTCTCTGGTGCTCTTGGATGCACAGCCTTGGTGTTGGTTGCTGGGGCTGCCAGCAGGGCTTGTCCTCCAGCTGTGGGGCTTCGGGCTCTGGTTACGGGGCTTCGGGCTCCAGCCTCCCACTGCCTTCTCCAGCCCCCTTCATCCTCATCACCCCTGGCCCTCACTGCATCCCCCGACCCTCCATCCAGGGCTTAATTTATTCCTAGGCTTGCCAGAGCAGAGTAAGTCTGCTGTAAAAAATGATATTAACAGACTTACTAGCTAGCAATAAATAAATTACAATGATTTGGACATGTATATGTGCATATTTATTTGGTTTTCCCAAAGCTAATTAAGTGTTTTAGGAAAAAGTGTGAGAGTGGCTACTAGCAAGGGTTGGTGGCTGCACTCCGAGGCCACCAAAAATTTTGTCCTGAGAACCCCTGGTACATGTGTGGTGTAGACGTAGCCTTAGGCTCTTAACAGCCAGGTTTATGAAGGTCTTTAGGTGCCTAAATATGCAGGCAGTTTTGTAAATTCCACTGGGCATCTATCTCTATCGTTAGGCACCTAAACACCTTTGTAAATGTGGCCCCAAGTGCCTAATCACTTTTGAAAATGGGAGTTTGGTTCCTAAGTCACTTAGATGCTTTTGAAAACTTTACCCTAGGTGGTTTGTCCAAGATCACGGGGAATCAATCTTAGAGCCAGGACTAAAAGTCATTCGCTCCTGAGTCCTGGCTCCCAGTCTTGTCACTTTGTAACTCCTATATATAAAAGGCATTTATCCTTACTGTGGTATTTGTGGTATGCCTTGTACTTTGAATGGGAAATCCCACATATATCATGATGAATATGATTGCTGCAGGTAGATACACCAGTTGCATATTTGTATGTGCACGGGGTCCGAGTTACAGTTGTGGGGAGACTCTTTACTTTGACACTGGCTTCGACATGCTTAACTGTGTTTGGTAACTGAAACGGGAATCCAGGAGACACAAGAAAGAAGCGACAAAGAGTCCTGTGGCACCTTGTAGACTAACAGGCGTATTGGAGCATAAGCTTTTGTGGGTGAATACCCACTTCATCAGATGCATGTATGCATCTGATGAAAGCTTATGCTCCAATATGTCTATTAGTCTGTAAGGTGCCACAGGACTCTTTGTCGCTTTTTACAGATCCAGACTAACATGGCTACCCCTCTGATAGAAGAAAGAAGGTTTCTGATGCAGGGAGGGAAGAAGCTTTTTCTGTAAGTATGAGGGGTGTCTGGTGGACTGTTTGTCTCTTTTGGGTGCGGTGAGAAGGCACACGCATGTGAATAGCCTACACTGTGCTAAATCACACACACACACACACACACTGTGTATAGTCAAAAGTTGCCCGCTTCCTGGAGTTTGCCTTTATTATTAACTTAAACAAGAAAACAAACAGCATAAGTGCTATCCTCAAGCATGGCTTGAGTCCTTTGAGATTTCCCTGCAGTATGTCTCTGTCTCCAATACCCGTTGCTGCAGAAAAGGGGCTTCAACGCCTCTTATCCTTCAAGATAGGAGCTAACCGGACATAATTTAAAGCTACCTTTGTAAACACCATGAGATGCACCAAGAGGATGTAACTCAGGCTTCATCAAAACTGAGGAAATTCTCCCTCTAAATTCAAACCAACTACACCAGTTTTAAAACATGCTGGGGCAGCAGTGTAGACAAGATTCGAGCAACCAGCGCCTGTGCGCTGCTGTGCAGGGAAAGAATATGCATAGAGCATGGCTTTGTGCAGATGGGATACGGCCACTGCACAGCCCTCAACTTCCTACGTGTGGTGAAACCACACTAGTTCTTCTGCCTGGGGAGCTCCACAGCTACAGAGGAGAAGGCTAGATGTGCTCTAGCGTGAGAGGAGATGGTCTTGTGATTAAGATGTTCAGTTGGAACTCAGAAGGTCTGGCTTCTGTTCTTCTCTTCTCCAGTGTGAAGACTCATAGGCAACCCCCTCCTCCCCCCAACAGTGGGCCTAATAATACTTCCCTACCTCACAGGTGTTGAGGATAAACCTGCAATGGCTTTGGAGACATTTAGCTACTACAGTGATAAACCCCATTGAAAAGCCTATTAAAAATATGGACAAAGTTCCTCTTCACCTTGAACAAAGGTGGCAAAATAACTGCAAGCATCAGAGACCAAATCTTGCCCTCCAAATTCAAGATAAAGCACACCATTCTAGCCACCACTTAGCCAGAAGCTTCTGTCTGCCTGTTTGTCTTGGTTTGTCCTGCTTTGTAACCACCCTTTCCCAGCTGAGGTCAACCTCTGGGTCTCTTGATCCATATTTTGCTCTAGCGGTGCAGTTCACACTCACTCTTCAGACAGGTGGCTATATGTCCATCCAAAAGCCACATCTAGCTGTCAAGGATTCTGCATCCAGACAAAGAAAGCATCCATACCAACCCACTACCTTTGAAAATAACCACCGCCTTTAACACATACAAAATGTAACAGCCTAACCCTGTAAATATCCTTCTAATGGTTGGACTGGGTCCAGCTGCAGTAACTAACCCATTCAGATCCTATGACAGATTATTGCTGGTATAATTTATCAGCTTCATGTTATGACCACCTTTTTCCTAACACTCTAATTCCAAGAAATTTATTATACCATAGCCAACTGCACTGGCAGCTCTACTCAATCCAGAAAGTCAGGCTCCTTGTGTCTTCATGCACCAGTGGCATTTACAGCTCAGTAATCAATTAAGTTGTCTGTAGAAGTTGCTAAGGCTGAATCCCGCTTCAGACCAGTGTATGTCTGCCTCTTACCAGCCTGCAGTCACATGCACAGTCACAGAACATTTTGATTCTCTTAGTATTGTTGTTTTGTGGCTGGTAGAGCCAGTAAGTTATTGTTTGACTAGCTCCGGTGGGAGTGTAAGGATGGTTTGCGGGACAAAAAGGAGTCGTCCTTGAATACCAGAGCCTTTGTTTTTAGTGCACATGTTGGGTCTGATTCACTACTGCCCTGTACCTTGTAGCCCTTTACCCCAGTGCAAAACGGGCCTAAAAGTTACCATTCTGATTTGGAAGTATTTTGCATTCACTTTGCATTGTTATAACTGGCTACACAAGGGACAGGGAAACAGTAAATCAGGTCATTAGGGTTCACTCGTATGTTCCTTCCAAGGCCAAAACTCCCACTGAAATTTGTAGGAGTTGGATGCTCAAGAAATCAGGGTGGATTGTTTTAAATCAAAGCAATTTAAATGGCTGATTTTTAATCATGATTTAAATCAGCAAGCAGGAAACCTTGATTTAACTCATTTTAATTGTTTTGCATTTGTACTTTTCAGATATTTTCCCCCCCAAAAGGTTGATTCTCATTGGTTGGTAACCATTAAAACGTGTTGATTGGCAACTAAATATAGTCTTTACACTAAATTTGGTACTGGTTTTGCTAACCTGGAGGATACATGATAACTATACATATTTATTTATACAATTATATAGCTTAACTTACATTTATTCAGATTCTTAATTTTTACATTCTTATGTTAAAAGATAGTGAATGACACATTCCTTAATTACTAG
The DNA here is from genome assembly GCF_016161935.1 of Mauremys reevesii. NCBI lineage: Eukaryota > Metazoa > Chordata > Testudines > Geoemydidae > Mauremys > Mauremys reevesii. The sequence goes on along the minus strand of NC_052623.1, from coordinate 243,150,154 downwards.
ATGGTTAATTTTTTTTACTCGTGATTTGTGTCACATTGCATTTGGATAGAAATTGGAATTCAATTACAAATGCACAAAAGCAAGCATTTTCAAATTCATTTATTAGTTAAATAAAAGTATCTTAAGTGTGCTGATGAATACATAAGAAAAAAAAGTCAGTTTACCAAAATATGTTTTTGCATTGAAAACTAGCAGATTTATTAAACAAAGGAAGTATCATCTATAGAGAGTGAATTTAACTGTTTTTGTTTTTTTGGGGGCACCATGTCCTTCTAGATTTTAGAATGAGATTTACTACTTCTTTCACATCTCATTTTTATTTTATATATTGGAACAGGAAAACAAGCTTTCCTGCTTTTCTAACTCCCAACTGGTTTCTTAACTTTGAATGAACTGATCATTGAACTGAACTAGTTGAATAAATGAAATGAAGAAAATAGTCTCTCTCTGCACTTACAGAAGAGACTACTGATGTCAAAAGCTGGCTCAGCACTTCAGTAAACTCTGGTTCCAGGTGCCTAGCCAGTGACTTCTACCAGTTTAGTGGTTTGACTTTCTTTAAAACTTGGCAGCAAATACGTACTTCATATTTTCTGTATCTAATTTAAATGATTTTAATAAGTTTAAGCATTAATATAAGTTTCTGTTTCCAATTTAATTATAAATAGGGTTATTTAAAAAAAAACCATGTATTTAAAAAATCAATTTTTTTTATTTAAAAGAAAATAATCCAGTTTTATCCATTGCAAGAAATAAAGGATCAGGTCCTTAAATGTAATTTTTTCTCATATTTTGCTTTCTTCTTTAAGCAGTTCTCATTATGGAATGTGTTTTTTAATTAAATAAATACTACTGGGAATTGTGTGATTATGGGAGACAGTAATTTCTCAGATATAATTAGGAGGACAAGTGCTACTAATAATAGTAAGGCCCTGATTTTCCTGGATGTGATAGCTGACAGATTTCTTCACCAAATTGCCATTTTAGATTTGGTACTGGTGAGTGAAGAGGGCCTTGTAGAACTGGTTGTAGAGGACAAGCTGGGTTCAAGTGATCATGCACTAATTCAGTTTAAACTAAATAGAAGGATAAATAAAAATAGGTCTGCAACTAGGGTCCTTGATTTCAAAAGGGCTAATTTTTTAAAAAATTAAGGGAGAATTAGTTAGGGAAGGGGACTGGATTGAAGAGTTCAAGGATCTGAATGTGGAAGAGGCTTGGAATTAGTTTCCGAAACTTTGACTTAAAGTATCTGAAGCCTCCATCACAAGCAAGGGGAAAAAATTCATAGGGAAGGGTTGCAGAACAAGCTGGATGAGCAAGTATCTGAAACAGGTGATTAAGAGAAAGCATACAAGGAATGGAAGATGGGGTGGATCAGCAAGGAAAGCTATCTCTTGGAGGTCAGAAAGTGTAGAGATAAAGTGAGAACTGCCAAAAGCCAAGCACAGTTGGACATCTTAAAGGGAATTAAAACCAATAGTGAAAGGTTCTAGAACCATATAAATAAGAAGAAAACAAGGAAAGAAGAAGCACTGAGGATGCGGTGGAGATTAAAGATAATCTGGCATAGCACAACACCTAAATAAATACTTTGCCTCAGTTTTTAATGAGGCTAGTGAAGAGTTTAGGGGTAGTGGCAGGGTGACTAATGGCTATGAGAATATGGAGGTAGAAATTACCGCATCCAAGGTGGAAGTCAAACTCCGATATCTTAATGGGACTAAACTGGGGGCCCCGGATAATCTCCATCCAAGAATATTAAAGGAACTGGCACATGAAATTGCAAATCTAATTGCAAGGATGTTTAATGAGTCAGTAAACTCAGGAGTTGTACCCTATGACTAATATAGAGAATTGCTAATATAGTTCCTATTTTTAAGAAAAGGGGGAAAAATGTGTTCTGGGAAACTACAAGCCTTTTAGTTTGACATCCGTTGTGTGCAAGGTCTTGGAACAAATTTTGAAAGATAAAGTAGTTAAGGACATAGAGAGGTTAACGGGAACTGGGATAAAATACAACATGGGTTTACAAAAGATAGATTGTGCCAGACCAACCTGATCTCTGTCTTTGAGAAGATAACTGATTTTTTTTTTTGACAAAGGAAATGCAGTAGATGCGTTCTACTTGGATTTCAGTAAGGGATTTGGTACAGTTCCACATGGGAAATTATTAGGTAAATTGGAGATGATGGGGATTAACAGGAGAATTGAAAGGTGCATAAGGAACTGGTTAAAGGGGAGACTACAGTGGGTCATACTGAAAGATGAACTGTCAGGCTGGAGGGAGGTTACTAATGGAGTTCCTCAGGGATCAGTCTTGGGACCTAAGCTACCCTCTAAGCTGCACAGATGTGTGGCCGTGCAGCTGCCTATTAAGCACCACACAGGTGCTCAGGGCTGCGGTAGGGAGAGATGCCTCTCCCCAAGCTCTAGACCTGCCACGGTACCCCTCCGCTGGCCCAGGCTAGCTTGGAACCTGCTGCAGCTGGGGGCGAGGCGCCCTGCCCCCCACCCAGCCCAGCACCGAACCTGTCGCGGCTGGGGGCCAGGCGCCCCTCCCCTGGCCTGAACCCAGCCCAGCCCCCGACCTGCTGCAGCTGGGGGACGGGTGCACCTCCTCCAGCCCCCGCCCAGCCCAGCCTGGACCTGCCGCAGTGGGGAGAGGCGCCTCTCATCCCTCACTCATCCCAGGTGCTACTGTGGAGAGAGAGAGCTGGGGAGAGTCCCCTCTCTCCACTGTAGCCCTGGGGAGCCCAACTGAACCCCAAACCTCTCATCTCCAGCCCCACCTCAGAGCCTGCACCCCGAGCCAAAGCTCTCCCCAACTCTGCCCCAGTCCTCAGCCTCTCATCCCCGGTCCCACCCCGGAGCCCGCACCCCGAGCCAAAGCCCTCACCCCTCCTGCACCCCAACCCTCTGCTGCAGCCCTGAGCCCCTCATCCCCAGTCCCACTCCAGAGGCCGCACCCCCAACCAGAGCCTGCACCTCCCACACACCCCAACCCTCTGCCCCAGCCCTGAGCCCCCTCCCACACTCCAAATCCCTTGGCCTCACCCCCACTACATGAATTTTGTTATGTGCATCTGACACATCACCTCCATATGGGTGCACATAACAAAATTCATTCCGCACACGGGTAGGAAAAATTAGAGGAAACACTGCTTGGGACCAATCTTATTTAAACTTAGAAAAAAAAGTGGGAGTGTGCTAATTAAATTTGCTGATGACGCAAAATTGGGATTACAAAAGAGGACCAGAATATCATACAAGAAGATCTGGATGATATTGAAAACTGAAGTAATAGAAATGGGATGAAATTAAATAGGGAAATGTCATGCATTTAGGGACCAACAACAAGAATGTTTGCTATATGCTGGGGACATGACAGTTGGAAGTGAAAGAGGAGGAGAAAGACCTGAGTGTATTGAGCATTGGATGACTATGAGCTGCCAATGTGATGAGGCTGTGAAAAAGGCTAATGCTAGGATGCATCAGGTGAGGCATTTCCAGTAGAGAGATGGAAGTGTTAATACTCATTTGCAAGCCAGGGAGAGTCTAATCCCCCATGGAATTGTTTCCTGGTTCTAAAAGTTCAGTAATTTTTCAGACAATTATTTTGCCTCCAATATGTATACATTTGACTATTATTCACATTATCTTGTGCTAAATATGTGTGAACAAGCCACTTGGCTTGGTCAGAAACTTAAAGATCTGTGTATGATTTCCACCAACTAGGAATGTCACAAATAAAACACTGTTAAATTTTATTGCATTTTTAAGTCTGGTTTACAGTAGACAAGGTTAGCTGGTATAGCTGTGTGTGTACAAGCAAAAAAATGCGTTTGCCAGTATAGCTTATACCTATTCAGTGAGCAAAATAAACTATCCCAGCAAAAGTACTTTTATGCTAGTATAACTACATCTGCACTAGGGTTTTTGCCAGTATAGAGATTTAATAAATATAAAACCACACCCCTACCCAACAGTACTATATGGACAAAAGTTTACAGTGTAGACCTGGCCTTAGAGAATACCTAGGCAAAGCAAATGCTACCAAAAACAATGAGGTTAAATATAAACACAAAGAGTGACCTGATTTTCATTACATTAAGACCCCTTTTTGCTGCTCTGGGAATATAAAGCTGCTTTTAAAGGGGGTATAAATTACATTTATGTCCCCTTCACGCTGCAGAAGTGATGTAAAGGGGACTTAGTATAAAGAGAATCAGGCCAAATAGAACAAGGCCCTCGTGGTTTTTATACACTTCGAAAAATTATTTTTTGTTTTTAGCAATAACCAGGACACCCAGCCATGAATTGTCTGTTTAAGAAACATGCTTATGCATTTATAAGTTAACTGAATACAACTGGCTGCTTTAATGTGTTTTCCTTTGTGTCATTCCAGCAAACAATGCCCTTGTTAAACAAACTAATTAATGCGAGAGCTGACAAGCCAACAAAAGAGACACTTTGAGGCAGTGTTCATAGGGGTTAGAGATGGAAGAAAATCATTCGGAAATCTAGTCTTTCTGTCTACCAGTGCAAGATTGTTTCCTACTGTGACAAAGGAAGACGCTGTTGAACTAAGCAAAAGGGTGAAGAGAGGAAATAGTATTGAATGAGATAACAAAAGTTTCATAGAGAAGAAAACAAAAGGAAGAACATTAGGGGAAATAGGCGTAGAAAACAAAAGGAAGAAGACAGAACATTAGAAGGTCACTTGGGAAGGAAACTTCTATAAGGTCATTATATCTCTAAGCACTGGACTAATGACAAAAAATAGGAAGTAGAATTGTTTGTCTTGTTTTCATCTCTTCAAGGCAGTAGTAACCTGTGAGAGAAAAGCAGCAAAAATAAATAAGGGTGGGGGAGATTCAAGCTGTCCTGCACCTGATGTCGTAACATACGCTGGTGCTAGGTGGTTTAGAACACTAACCAGTCAGAATGGTAACATTTTAGACCCACTCTGCATAGATGTAAATCAGTGGCTGCACGTGGTGTAAGATAGCAGCAGTGCCTAGTCTGAGATTGCATAGCTCTTTAGACAGGTTCCCCTTAGGGTTTACTGCAGTGAATAAAAATACTTGACATTTCTAAAGAGTGTTTTCTCCCCTCCAGCTCTCTGAGTCACCCAGCCTGTCAGACACACATTCTTTTTTGGTTTCAGGTGTGCTTTATTCTTTACCTCTTGCTATACCTCTTTATATATATCATCTCATTTACCTGCTGCTATCTGTATCAGGCGTCTTGCTGTTCCTAACTTCTTTTCACACTAGAAAGCCAAATTCAGAATGTTATTCAAGTGTTGTGACTAAAAAGTTTCATCGCCTGTATTTTTGTTCCCCCTTTTTATTTTTCCACCCCACGTAAATATCCCCTCCTCCAAGAGGAAGAAGGCATGAAGAGAAGTATTTGTGAAAATATGGGTGAGATACCCATTCTCTTACAGTAAAAGGTGTCCAGTCTTACACTCTTATAAGTGAGCTAGCTCAGCAGATATTTTCTTTCTATTACATTTTGTACTGTACAACCAATTGCTGAACATAATATAGGTTAATTCAACAGAGTTAAACTGAAAGCATTTGTGTCTGGCTCTGTGATACCATGAATGAATTTCCATCATCTAGAGGCCCCTTGTAAAGGTCATGATGAGCTAATGTTTTTTTCAGTTGATGTTATAAATAGTATTCTATGACTCAACCCCACAGCAACATGCAAAAATCTCTCACTCCATCTGACAGAATTTGTGGACCTTTTTTAAACACAACAAGCACCATTACAATTTTCAGTGCAACTTTTTCTGTAGCCTCTTTTTTTGTTGTTTGGCTGCCAAGTGGTACTCGAATTCTCTGGAAAGCCACAAAAGATAATGATCTTTAATCACTGTTAGCTTTTTTTTAAAAACCACAGGGATGTTTTGTTTGACACTCTAGTCACACAGTATCAGAAGAGTAACTTTTTGTCTTAAGTTTTTTCTCCTGGTGCTTAGATAAAGGCAAAATTATAGGTGGCTCAGTGGAGCAAACATTTGCAGCACCTCAGGCCCCTGGGCGCAACTCTGTTTACTTAATGATTGTATAGCAGCAAGCGCCTAGCACAATGGGGCCCTGAGCTGGTTGGCCTGTAGGCAGTACTACAGTATAAATGTTTAACAATAATAATGAAGTCATTGAGGCCCAGCTCCCCAAAGGAATTTAAGGATCTGGGCCTGAGCCACTAGATTACCTGGAATCACACATAACAGAAGCTGGAATTCCTATCTTGATAAGGGAGATTAGAGCTTGAAATATTTGCCTCTGGCTAGTAAGTGTCTGACAAATATGGACGAGGAGGCAAGGCCTTAGTAAATTTGCCAGGAAGGGTGCTCTCCTTGGAGCCTCATTGGAGGGGCACTTTTCATATAGCCTCTGGCTATTAGGTGTCTAATGAATCTGAAGAACCTCCTCTGGTCCTGAAGGGAGGAGGAACATTCATTTATTCTCTCTGCTGGAGCATGAGGGCTGCTTCAAGAGGGTTGAGTTTGAGCTACCCTACCCCATCTGCAACCTGGTGGCAGCTGTAGGTAGTAGAAGTGTTGTAAGAAGATGTTTTCACTGCACCTCCTCCACTGTAGGTTAGGGTTGCCAGGTGTCCAGTTTTTGATGGAACACGCAGTTGAAAAGAACCCTGGCGGTTCCAGTCAGCACCGCTGACTGGGCTGTTAAAAGTCCGGTTGTTGTGGGGATGGCAGGCTCCTTACCCAGCTCCGTGTGGCTCCCAGGAAGTGGCTTCCATGTCCCTCTGGCTCCTAGGTGTTGGGGCAGCCATGGGGGCTCTGCGCGCTGCCCCTGCTCTGAGTGCCAGCTCTGCAGCTCCCATTGGTCAGGAACTACGGGGGTGACGCCTGTGGGCAAGGGGTAGTGCACAGACCCACCTGGCTGTGACTCTGTCAAGGAGCTGGAGGTACATGCTGGCCACTTCCGAGAGCCGCCTGAAGGAAGTGTCACCCCCTTCTGTACCTTTGCCCCAGCCCTGAGCCCCCTACCACACCCAAACTCCCTCCCGAAGCCCACACCTGAGCCCCCTCCAGTCCCGAGCCCCCTCCCGCACTCCGAACCCCTCATCCCCATCCTGGAGCTGCTTCCCACATCCTTAACCCCTCATATCTGGCCACACCCCAGCCCAGATCCTGTACCCCCTCCCACATCCCAACCCCCTGCCTCAGCCCAAAGCCCCCTCCCACACTCCAAACCCCTTAGACCCAGCCCCGCACTGGGATTATGGGGAAGGGGCTGGGGAGGGGGTGGGGCAAGGGTGTTCTGTTTTGTGCAATTAGAAAGTTGGCAACCCTACTAGCTGCTTTCTTTGGGTCCTCCTTCCCAGTGAATAGCTCTGCATTGCCTGCCTCTTCTACTAATCCTAGCTTTCCCAAGCAGTAGCAGAGTGAAATTGATGTGCTCACTGCTGCCCACATATTTTTAAATAGCTGAAGTGAAAACCAGCAAAACTCTGGTCAGTTTTCACTCTGTTTTCATGGACGCTCTGAGCAGCAGTAGAGACACCGGAACGGTCCATGTTCAGACTCATGTAAGACCTCACTGCATCAGTTTACACTCAGTTAATGATTGGAAGGCTATTTTCGCAGCCATAAAGACTAGACACTTAGGGACAGATTTTCAAGAGTGCTCTGCCCTTGTTTGGGCACCTAAAATCTGACCACTTGGTTTCATAAGTGCTCAGCACCTAGCAACTCGCTTCGGCAGCACATATACTAAAATTGGAACGATACAGAGAAGATTAGCATGGCCCCTGCGCAAGGATGACACGCAAATTCGTGAAGCGTTCCATATTTTTACTCCAATGTTTAAAATGCTAAAAAAAAAAAAAAAAAACTCCCAGGTTGCTGCTTAGGAGAGCTATGAGTGGTGGCAGGGGTAGGCACTGCAGCTATTCAATAGAGAGGTGGCCCCAGAAAGGAGGCTGGAGAATATGTAGATTAGCGTGTGCCCACTCAAATGTTTCTGCTGCTCTTCCCAGGAATTGCTGTTTTCAAAAGCTGGCCATTAATGTTTCTTAAATGAAAAGTTGGCTTCTGCGTAAGTTGCTTGCAATGCATTAGTGTCTCCCTTCCCCGAATTCTCCACTTCTGGTCCTCAGTGATGAGCAAGTGAGTGGAGTTTTCAAGCTACCAAGTCAGTAGACTGAGAATGGTACAGATTACAGTGTGAGGTCTCTCAACTGAGGCCTTAAAGGGACACTGTGAACGTTAAAATCTCACTCTGTCTGGAAATGCTTCACATTTTTGTTGCAAATAACATCTAGGATTACAGTAATTAACAGAGATTAGAAAAAAAAATTTTGTTGTGGACTTTCTTAAGTTGATTTTTTTTTAAGTTTGCACATTTAACAGCAGTTACAGTCACTTTCCCCTTTTTGTCTGTGTGTATCCTTCATACGGGATCAGGTGAGGGAATTTAAAGTAGGAAAATGTGATGGTACAACAAACAAAACTTGGAAAGGGGACTGCGAAGGAGGTGTAATACCTGAAACTAGTTTAAGCTGGTGTTTTAATTTGACTAAATGTCAAGGTGATTGTATCCTTGCTCCTATTTACTATGCATTTATATTCTTATAAAGTTAGGCGTTTGCCTCAAAATCCTTAGTCCAAATTTCTTCCCTCTACTGTTGTGCTCTGTGCCATTTGTCTGTCACTCTCCATTCCGTGTGCATCTTTATTTCCATGGTTCTATTTGTGAATCATTTTGTCATTCTTTGGCATGAAAGGGTCTATATAAACACAAAATATTGTCAAGTCTATAACCTCCATTAGTGTTAAAGGGAGTAACATGCACAGCTCCCTCACACTGATAGGTGACTAATATAAACCTTTAATATAACCTTTAATAAGGTTTATATTTCCTTTATGCTCGAATTACAGTGGGAATCCTGCAGAAGTGTTTGAGAGAGGCAATAATATTCCCCAGTTGAACTCATGCAGAATATTAGCCTTTTTCATAACTATCACATTCTTAACTCATTTCTAATTTGTGATCCACTATAACCCCTAGATGTTTTCAGCAGTACTACTGCTTAGCCAGCTGTTCTCTATTTTGTATTTGTGCATTTGATTTTTTCCTTCCTAACTGTAGTACTTTGCATTTGTCTTCATTGAATTCCATCTTGTTGAATTCAGACTAATTCTCCAAGATTGTTTTGAATTCTAATCTTGAACTTCAAAGTGCTTGTAACCCCTCTCAGCTTGGGGTCCTCTGCAGATTTTTTTAAGCATGCTCTACACTCCACTATCCAAGTCACTAATGAAAATATTGACTAGTATGGGACCCAGGACTGACCCTGTGGGACTCCACTAGATATGTCCTTGACAGTGAACCATTGGTGACAACTCTTTGAGTATGATCTTTCAACTATTTTTGCATCTACTTATGGTAATTTCCGGTAGACCACATTTCCCTAGTTTGCTTATGAGCATGTCATGTGGAACTGTATCAAAAGCCCTACTAAAATCAAAATATAGCACATCTGTTGCTCCCCCCATTCACTAAACCAGTAATCCTGTTAAAGAAGGAAATAGGTTGGTTTGGCATGATTTGTTCTTGACAAATCCATATTGGCTATTCCTTATAACTGTCATCGACTAGGCACTTACAAATTGATTGTTTAATAATTTGTTCCAGTATCTTTCCAAGAAACTGAAGTTAGGTTGCTTAGTCTATAATTCCTTGGGCCCTCTTCATCCACTTTCTTAGAGACAGATTCTGTGTTTGCCCTGTCCTCCAGGAGTTCGTGAAAATAATAATGAATGGTTCCAAAATTGCTACAGCTAATTCCTTAAGTACCTTAGGATGGATTTCATCAGGCCCTGCTGACTTGAATACGTCTAATTTACCTAAATATTCTCTAATCTGTTCTTTCGCTATTTTGGCTTGCATTCCTTCCTGCTCGTTGTTAATATTAACTGTTAAATATCTGGTCACAATTAACCTTTTTAGTGAAGACTGAAGCAAAATAAGAACATAAGAACATAAGAGAGGCCGTACCGGGTCAGACCAAAGGTCCATCTAGCCCAGTATCTGTCTACCGACAGTGGCCAATGCCAGGTGCCCCTGAGGGAGTGAACCTAACAGGCAATGATCAAGTGATCTCTCTCCTGCCATCCATCTCCATCCTCTGACGAACAGAGGTTAGGGACACCATTCTTACCCATCCTGGCTAATAGCCATTTATGGACTTAGCCACCATGAATTTATCCAGTCCCCTTTTAAACATTGTTATAGTCCTAGCCTTCACAACCTCCTCAGGTAAGGAGTTCCACAAGTTGACTGTGCGCTGCGTGAAGAAGAACGTCCTTTTATTTGTTTTAAACCTGCTGCCTATTAATTTCATTTGGTGACCCCTAGTTCTTGTATTATGGGAATAAGTAAATAACTTTTCCTTATCCACTTTCTCAACATCACTCATGATTTTATATACCTCTATCATGTCCCCCCTTAGTCTTCTTTTTTCCAAACTGAAGAGTCCTAGCTTCTTTAATCTTTCCTCATATGGGACCCTCTCTAAACCCCTAATCATTTTAGTTGCTCTTTTCTGAACCTTTTCTAGTGCTAGAATATCTTTTTTGAGGTGAGGAGACCACATCTGTACACAGTATTCTAGATGTGGGCGTACAATGGATTTATATAAGGGCAATAATATATTCTCAGTCTTATTCTCTATCCCCTGTTTAATGATTCCTAACATCCTGTTTGCTTTTTTGACCGCCTCTGCACACTGCGTGGACATCTTCAGAGAACTATCCACGATAACTCCAAGATCTTTTTCCTGATTCGTTGTAGCTAAATTAGCCCCCATCATGTTGTATGTATAGTTGGGGTTATTTTTTCCAACGTGCATTACTTTACATTTATCCACATTAAATTTCATTTGCCATTTTGTTGCCCAATCACTTAGTTTTGTGAGATCTTTTTGAAGTTCTTCACAATCTGCTTTGGTCTTAACTATCTTGAGTAGTTTAGTATCATCTGCAAACTTTGCCACCTCACTGTTTACCCCTTTCTCCAGATCATTTATGAATAAATTGAATAGGATTGGTCCTAGGACTGACCCTTGAGGAACACCACTAGTTACCCCTCTCCATTCTGAGAATTTACCATTAATTCCTACCCATTGTTCCCTGTCCTTTAACCAGTTCTCAATCCATGAAAGGAGCTTTCCTTTTATCCCATGACAGCTTAATTTACGTAAGAGCCTTTGGTGAGGGACCTTGTCAAAGGCTTTCTGGAAATCTAAGTACACTATGTCCACCGGATCCCCCTTGTCCACATGTTTGTTGACCCCTTCAAAGAACTCTAATAGATTAGTAAGACACGATTTCCCTTTACAGAAACCATGTTGACTATTGCTCAAGAGTTTATGTTTTTCTATGTGTCTGACAATTTTATTCTTTACTATTGTTTCAACTAATTTGCCCGGTACCGACGTTAGACTTACCGGTCTGTAATTGCCGGGATCACCCCTAGAGCCCTTTTTAAATATTGGCGTTACATTAGCTAACTTCCAGTCATTGGGTACGGCCGATTTAAAGGACAGGTTACAAACCTTAGTTAATAGTTCCACAACTTCACATTTGAGTTCTTTCAGAACTCTTGGGTGAATGCCATCTGGTCCCAGTGACTTGTTAATGTTGAGTTTATCAATTAATTCCAAAACCTCCTCTAGTGATACTTCAATCTGTGACAGTTCCTCAGATTTGTCACCTACAAAAGCCAGATCAGGTTTGGGAATCTCCCTAACATCCTCAGCCGTGAAGACTGAAGCAAAGAATCCATTTAGTTTCTCTGCAATGACTTTATCATCTTTAAGCGCTCCTTTTGTATTTTCATCGTCAAGGGGCCCCACTGGTTGTTTAGCAGGCTTCCTGCTTCTGATGTACTTAAAAAACATTTTGTTATTACCTTTGGAGTTTTTGGCTAGCTGTTCTTCAAACTCCTCTTTGGCTTTTCTTATTACACTCTTGCACTTAAGTTGGCAGTGTTTGTGCTCCTTTCTATTTGCCTCACTAGGATTTGACTTCCACTTTTTAAAGGAAGTCTTTTTATCTCTCACTGCTTCTTTTACATGGTTGTTAAGCCACGGTGGCTCTTTTTTAGGTCTTTTACTGTTTTTCTTAATTTGGGGTATACATTGAAGTTGGGCCTCTATTATGGTGTCTTTAAAAAGGGCCCACGCAACTTGCAGGGATTTCACTTTAGTCACTGTACCTTTTAACTTTTGTCTAACTAACACCCTCATTTTTGTATAGTTCCCCCTTTTGAAATTAAAGGCCACAGTGTTAGGCAGTTGAGATGTTCTTCCCACCACAGGGATGTTGAATGCTATTGTATTATGGTCACTATTTCCAAGCGGTCCTGCTATAGTTACCTCTTGGACCAGCTCCTGTGCTCCACTCAGGATTAAATCTAGAGTCGCCTCTCCCCTTGTGGGTTCCCGTACCAGCTGCTCCATGAAGCAGTCATTTAAAGTATCGAGAAATTTTATCTCTGCATTTCGTCCTGAAGTGAAATGTTCCCAGTCAATATGGGGATAATTGAAATCCCCCACTATTATTGGGTTCTTAATTTTGATAGCCTCTCTAATTTCCCTTAGCATTTCATCATCACTATTACTGTCCTGGTCAAGTGGTCGATAATAGATCCCTACTGTTATATTTTTACTAGAGCATGAAATTTCTATCCATAGAGACTCTATGGAACCTGTGGATTCGCTTAAGATTTTTACTTCATTTGAATCTACTCTTTCTTTAACATATAGTGCCACTCCTCCCCCTGCACGGCCTGTTCTGTCCTTCCGATATATTTTGTACCCTGGAATGATTGTGTCCCATTGATTGCTCTCAGTCCACCAGGTTTCTGTGATGCCTATTATATCTATATCCTCCTTTATCACAAGGCACTCTAGTTCACCCATCTTATTATTTAGACTTCTGGCATTTGTGTACAAGCACTTTAAAAACTTGTCCCTGTTTATTAGCCTGCCTTTTTCTGATGTGCCAGATTCTTTTTTTTGTGACTGTTTATCATCTGATCCGGCCCTTACATTATACTTCTCATTCCTCTGCTCCTGACTATAACCTGGAGATTCTCTATCATCAGACTCTCCCCTAAGAGAAGTCTGTGTCCGATCCACACGCTCCTCTGCAGCGGTCGGCTTTCCCCCATCTCCTAGTTTAAAAACTGCTCTACAACCTTTTTAATGTTTAGTGCCAGCAGTCTGGTTCCACTTTGGTTTAGGTGGAGCCCATCTCTCCTGTATAGGCTACTCCCATCCCAGAAGTTTCCCCAGTTCCTAATGAATGTGAACCCCTCCTCTCTACACCATCGTCTCATCCACGCATTGAGACTCTGAAGCTCTGCCTGCCTACCTGGCCCTGCGCGTGGAACTGGGAGCATTTCTGAAAATGCCACCATAGAGGTCCTGGATTTCAGTCTCTTCCCTAGCAGCCTAAATTTGGCTTCCAGGACATCTCTCCTACCCTTCCCTATGTCATTGGTACCTACATGTACCACGACCACCGGCTCCTCCCCAGCACTACACATAAGTCTATCTAGATGCCTCGAGAGATCCGCAACCTTCGCACCAGGCAGGCAAGTCACCATACGGTTCTCCCGGTCATCACAGACCCAGCTATCTACATTTCTAATAATCGAATCTCCCATTACTAACACCTGCCTTTTCCTAGAAACTGGAGTTCCCTCCCCCGGAGAGGCAACCTCAGTGCGAGAGGCAACCCCAGCACCATCTGGAAGGAGGGTCCCAACTACGGGAAGGTTTCCCTCTGCTCCCATCGAGTGCTCTACTTCCCTGGGCCCTTCTTCCTCCTCAACAGCACAGGAGCTGTCTAAGCGGAGGTGGGACAGTTCTACAGTGTCCCAGAAAGCCTCATCAACATACCTCTCTGCCTTTCTCAGCTCCTCCAGTTCCGCCACCCTGGCCTCCAAAGTCCGTACATGGTCTCTGAGGACCAGGAGCTCCTTGCACCGACTGCACACATACGCCACCCGCCCACAGGGCAGGTAATCATACATGCGACAGTCAGTGCAATAAACTGGATAGCCCCCACTCTGCTGCTGGGCTTCTGCCTGCATTGTCTCCTAGTTAGTGAAAGGGTGGTTTACGGAAAGTAGTTTTGGAATGTGGTTTGGTTTATAGGTTTGAGGGGGGGGCACGGGGAAGGGGTTAGGGCTGGCGAGGGGCTCCCACTCCCTTCCTACTCCCCTTCTAAACTCCCTTGCGAAACTCCCTGTTAGCAGCCCCTGTTCGCAAAGCTGGCATTAAACACCTCAGCCTTCTTGATGTCATCAATTGTCTCCTTCCCCACTAAGTAATGGTCCCTTTCCTTCTTTCTGATTTTTGCCCCTATGTGCTTGTGCTGTTCCGTTGTTCCTGCTTAGCAATTTGTCCATATTTTCAATATTTTTTTGTAAATTTCCTTTTTGATTTTCTGGTCAATGAAGAGCTCCTGGTAGAGGCATATACTCTTACTATCTTTTCTTCATATTAGAATCGTTTTCTGTTTGCCTCTAATATTGTCCCTTTGAGAAGTTGCCAGCACTCCTAAACTACTTTTTCCCCCTTATATTTTCTTCTCAGGAAAAGTCTGCTTTCTTGAAGTCCATTGTCCCTATCTTGCTGCTCTCACTCCTTCCTTTCCTTAGAATAACGATATCTGTCATTTCATGACAGGTTTCAGAGTGGTAACCTTGTTAGTCTGTATCAGCAAAAACAACGAGGACTCCTCATTGTTGTGGGGTTTTTTGGGTTTTTTTTTTTAAATCATTTCATGATCACTTTCACCTAAGTTGCCTTCAACTTTCAGACTCACAACCAATTCCTCCCTATTAGTCAGAATTAAGTCTCACATGTCTGTCTGCCTGGTTACTTCCTCCATCTTCTGAAACAGAAAGTTGTCCCTAATATATTCCAAGAACTTATTGGACGTTTTGTGTTTTGCTGTGTCTGAGTAGTTAAATTTCCCCATTGTTATCAGGTCTTGTGTTTTGGATATTTCTGTTTGTTGTAGAAATGCTTCCTTCACCATCTCCTCTTGATTTGGTGGTCTGATCTGCTCAGGGGTAGATGTCATACTTGGCACTATCGGTAGTGCCCATGTGGATGAGCAGCATGAGGTAGTGGTCATAGGGATGGATGAGCCTCAGCAACCTTTCTGTGATGTCTTGGATGCAGACTGCAGGCAGGCAGTACACCTCCCAGGATTTCAGGTCAGCAGATGGATGCCTCCATCCCCCCTCAGAAGGGAGTCCCCAACCACCAGAACCCTATGGCTCCTCCGCTTGGGTGCAGTGGCCATGAGCTTCCTAGATGTGGGGGCAGGTGGCTCCTTCTCAGTCATTGGGGTCTGCTCCTCTCCTCCTGTTGCCAGTATAGCATAGTGGTTCTTGTGTCACAAAGCATGGTCTACAGCAGGGGTCGGCAACCTTTCAGAAGTGCTGTGCCAAGTCTCCATTTATTCACTCTGATTTAAGGTTCCGCGTGCCAGTAATACATTTTAACGTTTTTAGAGGTCTCTTTCTATAAGTCTATAATATATAACTAAACAATTGTTGTATGTAAAGTAAATAAGGTTTTTAAAATGCTTAAAAAGCTTCATTTAAAATTAAATTAAAATGCAGAGCCCCCTGGACCAGTGGCCAGGACCTGGGCAGTGTGAGTCCCACTGAAAATCGGCTCGAGTGCCGCCTTTGGCACTCGTGCTATAGGTTGCCTACCCCTGGTCTACAGGTTATAAACAGGTCTGCCATGTCTCACAAATCTGGGGTAGAGACTCTCTCACAAGTGGGGATTAATTTTAAGGCTCTTTCAATCTGATGATAAAGGATTTTGCTTGCACCTGGTTTCTACAAGGGGCTTAAATTTTCCTACGTCATTCCCTCCCTCCTTAATGTCTTATTTATGCAAATTGCCATAACTCCAGACACAGTGGTACACCTCTACCTCGATATAACGTGACCTGATATAACATGAATTCGGATATAATGCGGTAAAGCAGTGCTTTGGGGGAGGGGGGCAGGGCTGCGCAAGTTCAAAGCAAGTTCAATATAATGCAGTTTCACGTATAACGCACTAAGATTTTTTGGCTTCCGAGGACAGTGTTATATCAGGGTAGAGGTGTACCTGTCTCTTGGTTTAATGACTGGGATGAATAGCTACAGATATATCATTGTCATCTTCTGAGCAGAGAGTTATATGGGAGTATGTGGATATTTTAATGAGAGAATATTGTGGGGCTGGTTTATATTTTACCAACATATACTAGTAATCCTCTTGCCCCCCAGGCACTGAGCTGGCCTCTCGGACAACACAGTGCTACAGTTTAAATCGTACATCATGTAGTTACTTGCAGTGCATTGGCATGATTAGGGGCTTGGTTTTCAGCTGTGGTGGTAGCTGTACTGCTGCTTCTAATCCTCAGCTGGGTAGTAGAGAGAGCCTCAGTAAGCAAGAGGTGCACTGTACATGCTAACCCGGCAGCATGGCAAGCTCATTGACAGCCGAGCAGGGAGCAGCGGATGCCTTCTCTTGCCAGGTATTTCCCACTTTGCATGGCTTTCTTAATTTATATTTGGGGGCAAGAGAGAAACAGGGAGAGAGCATCTGATCCAAGGGAGAGAACTTAACTTCCTCTCCTCCTGGCCCTTAAACATTCCAGCATTGATATCCCTCTCCCCCAGATGATCATAGCACAAAATCCCTTTTCACCTAATTGTTCTATCATTTAACCCCCTCCTCCCCATACCACATTCATTCTGGCACTGAAGCCTCTTAATGCCCGTTCCCTCCTGTCCATCCTCTTGTGCATTCTACTGATATTCCGTCATCCATCCTCCTGTATATTCAGCTCCATAGCCTTCCGAGTGCCCATCCCCCAAATATTCCATCCCTGTGATCCCTGCCCGCAAAGCCTTCCTGCGTCCCTTTAATCTTTCAGCACTGTCTTGGAAAGTCCTGATTAGCTCCAATGATCAAAGCCAGAAAGACATGTTAGATTCCCCCCTCCTCTTTACCCAGGTGCTGCTGTGTGTAATGTGTGTTTCATGTCTGCAACCAGAATGCTGTAGAACTGGCAGAGAGAGGATGCTAAGAAAGCAATATGGAAGCTGCTTTGAGGACATGGGATGCTTCTGCTAGATGATTTGCTTTCGTGGGTCACGAACCTGCCGGCTTACTCTTCTGATTTGCACTATCGCTCCCCTTTCCTTCAATTGCTGGCTAATATAATCCCACTAGTTTGTGGAGCACTTAAAAGACACACAATAGCTATAAGAGAAATATGGTATAGATTCATGACTAATTTTGTTTTTTGTGGACGTTCATTCATTACCGCTTATCTCATTCAGTTAAGGACGTATGGTTTGGAGTAAATGTTTCCTCCCTCTCTCCCATCATTTTCACTGAATAAAGGCACAAAGGAAACCACAAGGCTGAGGTGTCTGCCTCTAAAGGGGATTCAGTGACCTGATATAATTGTGTAAAATCCCAGAGTATTTATTCAGCTTTAAGTGAAACAATTGCACTTTTGTTCTCGGACTGTGACCCTGAGACATATAAGGCTAATGTGGGATTTAACCAGTCTTGCTAAAGCCCAGAAATGCAGTTATATTAAATCACTCAATTGAAACAAAAATAAAAAACAAAAAACAAAACAGGAGGATGGTGGAAAATACAATGCCTAATATTCTTATTCTGATCAAGTGATGATGAAGCCTGATTTGATTTTTGTCATGCAAAGTGTTAATTGACTAGGTATCTGCCTCTTTGCAATATGCATTTAATTTGGTATCTCTGCTTTTTATTTCTTGCAGGGCTGTCAGAATGAGTGCCCAGCTGGAGGATGTACAGGGGGAGCCACAAAGCAAGCAACTGAATCTTTCAAGGTAAGTTGTTTGCAGAAGGATGGGTGCCTGAAACATTTCAGACACAGTGAGAGACAGTGATCTGGCGAAGTTTATGATCATTGTGCACGATGCTGGATTTGTGGACATGTTTGATGATCATAATGCTGGACATAAGTGTTTTATGCTGATAGCATTTGAAGATAATGCATTAACCCCTGTAGAAATTAGAGCATTCCAACCCCCCCACACACACACATTTGTTCTTTTTTGCAGTGAGGAAAGAATAAGCAACTGCTATCTTATGTGATCAGCTGCTTGGGATACGAGAAAGGAAGAAGTTGGATGCCTCTTAAATATCATGTTCACAAATCTGAGGATTTGGCCAAGTGGATTTTTCTGGGCCATTAATGTTGATTTTCAATAAGTCTTGGAGCACTGGGGAAGTTCCAGAAGACAGGGGAAAGCTAAAGTCATGCCAGTTTTCAAAAAGGGTAAATGGGGATGACCCAGGTAATTATAGGTCTGTCAGCCTGACCTTGATCTCATGCAAGATAATGGAGTGGCTGATACAGCACTCAATTAATAAAGAACTAAAAGAGGATAATGTAATTAATACAAATCAACATGGGTTTATGGAAAAACAGATCCTAACTTGATGGGTTTTTTTTTTTTGAGATTTTAAATTTGATTGATAAAGGTAGCAGTGTTGACACAATATACTTAGACTTCTGTAAGGCGTTTGACTTGGTACCACACAACATTTTGATAACAAAATTAGAACAATATAAAATTAACATGTCACACATTAATAGGATTAAAAACTGGCTAACTGATAGGTCTTAAAATATAACTGTAACCAGGAATTTTCATTGAGTGGATCTGTGTCTAGTGGGATCCCACAGGGTTCTTGGCTTTACACTATTTAACATCTTTATCAGTAACCTGGAAAAAAACACACAATCATCACTAATAAAGTTTGCAGATGACACGCAAATTGGGGAAGTGGTAAATAATGAAGAGGACAGGTCACTGATTCAGAGTGATCTAGATCACTCAATAAACTGGATGCAAGCAAGCAAGATGAGTTTTAATTCTGCTAAATGTAAATGTATATTCTGGGAACAAAGAATGTAGGCCATATTTACAGGATGGGGAACTTTATCCTGGGAAGTAGTGACTCTCTGAAAAGGTTTTGGGGGACATAGTGGATAATCATCTGACCATGAACTCCCAGTGTGACGCTGTGGCCAAAAGAGCTAATGCGATTCAGGCATGCATAAACAGGAGAATCTCAAGCAGGAGTACTGAGGTTATTTTTCCTCTATATTTGACACTGATGCAACCACTGCTGGAATACTGTGTCCGGTTCTGATGCTCACAATTCAAGAAGGATGTTGATAAACTGGAGAGGGTTCATAAAAGAGCTACGAGAATGATTAAAGGATTAGAAAATATGCTTTATAGTGATAGACTCAAAGAGCTCAATCTATTTAGCTTAACAAAGAGACATGTAAGGGGTGACTTGATTACAGTCTGTAGGTGTCTATATGAGGAATAACTATTTGATAATGGGCTCTTCAGTCTAGCATAGTGGTTTTCAAACTTTTTTTTTCTGGCGACCCAGTTGAAGAAAATTGTTGATGTCCGCAACCCAGCAGAGCTGGGGATGAAGGGTTTGGGATGTGGGAGGGGCTCAGAGCTTGGGCAGAGGGTTGGAATGTGGGGGTGAGGGCTGCAGTCGGGAATGAGAGGTTCAGGGTGTGGGAGGGGGCTCTGGGCTGATGCAGGGGGTTGGGATATGGGAGTGGGTCAGGGCTCTGGGATAAGGGTGCAGGCTCTGGGCTGGGGCCAGGGATGAGGGGCTTGGGGTGCAGGAAGGGGCCCTGGGTTTGGGGGGCGCAGGGATGGGGCAAGAAATTGGGGCATGGGCTTACCTTGGGCAGCTCCCGGTCAACCGTGAGCCAGACGATGGGAGCGCAGAGCCAGTGCTCAGGGCGGGGGTAGCGTGTGGAGCCCCATGCCCTCCCCCTCCCCCCCAGGAGCCAGACCTGCTGCTGGCCGCTTCCGGGGCGCAGCGCAGTGTCGGAACAGGTAGTGACTTTTAATGGCCCAGTCGGCAGTGCTGACCAGAACCACTGCGACCCAGTGCCTTACATTCCATGACCCAGCACTGGGTCACAACCCAGGAAAACCACTCGTCTAGCAGAGAATGGTATAACCCATTTGAATGGCTGGAAGTTGAAGCTAGACAAATTCAGACTGGATATTAGGTGTAAATTTATAACAGTGAGTGTAATTAACCATTACCAAGGGTCATGGTAGAGTCTTCACTGACAATTTTTAACTCGAAAGGATACTGTTCTAAAGGATATGCTCTAGGAATTATTTTGGGGAAGTTTTATGGCCTGTATTATACAGACATCAGACTAGATCACAATGGTCCTTTCTGGCCTTGGAATCTATGAAATCAATGTGATTATTTGAATCAATTTCCAGTTGCCTGCTTACAGCTGAGGTCCAGCATAAGCATGGAAGATGGACAATTCTCTGCTACCCTCCAACTAGTGAAGCTTCTAATGAAGGCAAGACAGAGTTCTGTAATTAATTCTGCTTTCTTCTTTCACCTATCTTGAATTACGACATCTTCACTCTCCTTGGTGACTTTAAAGTTCTAGTGGAGCATGGAAATTGTTAGTACCAGTTACTCCAGATACCTTAAACATCAACACGAATATCTTTTACAGTTGTGTGTTTCTAATGAGTTTGTCATTATGAACACCTGGTTCCTTAGGAAAGGAATTCACCAGTTTACTTGGTCAAGTAACAAAGTCCGAACAAAGAAAATGATTGATTCGAACGTAATCTGTTGTTGAAGATCATCCATCAGCAATTGTAGAATTTATTGGTCTGCCGAGCTTAGTAACACCAACCACAAAATATTCTCTGCACATTTTCATCTTGGACTAAAAAATGCAGGCAAAGTGATGAGTGGATCACCAAAATTTGAATTACCCAACTTCAAAACTGATAGTTTTCAAAACTACTAAATAGTTGGAATCTTGAATAGATTTGAGACCCTACCAGAGTATACTGATGCTGAAACCACCTGGATGGACTGGATCTCCTTAGTACTTTAGCCATCACGGAACAGTTGCATATGGCTCGTTTGATAGGTTATACGGTCATGTATTGTAAGCTAGATGGCATTCGTAACAAAGTAATACATGGTGACTGCAAAGCTTTTATGGAAGCCAGAGCCATTGCACTCTGCCAGGAATGATTTTGCTTCCTTTTATAAACACTTTTGTGACCTCACTGACAAGAAAGACCGTACCCAAGTGAATGACCTACTCCATTTCAAGTCAGCTAATTGATACAGAAGCAGAGTAAATGGCATGCTGGAGTGAACATTTCAGCCAGCTGTGAAATGCACCCCCAATTTCTTTGGACCCTGACATTAAAGCCGCTGCTGAGTTGACTCATTCTGCACAAAATCATCCTGGCAAATTCACTATTGATGCCATCCACAGAGCTGTAAAGAAAGCTAAAGGAAATAAGGCATCTGGAATTCTTGCAAAACTCTTTAAAAGTGCTGGACCAGCTATTTTTTGTGTGAGTATGATGCTGTTCAGCATCATCTGGAGAGTCGGTCCTGTTCCACTGGCAAAAAAGCATTGTTTTATTACTTTGGAAATGTAAAGGCAGCAAACGAGACTCTTGTAATTATTGTGGCATTACTTTTCTGTCCATACCAGGGAAAGTTTTTTGCTTCTGCCTTGTCGGCCCAAGCCACTGATATCTTAAGAAGCAAGAGAAGACCACAAGAAGCTGGCTTCAATTCCGGCTATTCTACCTTGGAGCAAATCGTCACAGTCCAGAGCTTAGCAAGAAGGCAAGAGAATTCAAGTGGGCCCTTTAAATTGTATTCATGGATATCAAGGCTGCCTTTGACTCTGGTAACAGGGAATCTCCTTGGCTGAAACTCATAGCCATTCCTGCAGAATTTTCTGTCTCTTTTATATAAGATGACTCCTCAAGCTGCTTTCTTGTAAATGGGAAAGGAATGCCCAACTTAATTTGGAAGAAGACAATCAACAAGGATGCGTTGCTGCCCCAGAACACTTCCATGCTGTCATAGACTGTGTTTGAACGGACACTAAATAAATGCATTGTAAGTATACCACATGATGATGATAACCTCATTGACACTGATTTTTGCCGATAACATATTGTTTGTTGTTGAATCTAAACCCTGGGAAGCTTAGTAGCGAAAGTCAGCCTGAAAATTAATTTCAGTATAACCAGTTTTTTTCCATTAGGCAATTTCAAATGAGCTGCAGGCTCTTGCAAGTTAGGGGGCAATCAACCAGTTGAGATTATCTGTGATTTCACCTACCTTGGCTCTGTTATCAATTACACGGGCAGCATCAAGAAAGAACTTGAAGGACAGAATGAAAAAAGCATAGTCAGCAATAGGATGCCCCATCAAAAATGTCTTTCACAAACGGAGCACCCTGATACGTAGAGAGATGAAGATGAGTATATAATGCTTTGGTGATCAGTATTCTGACCTATGGGACTGAAACATGGCTCCTTACTGTCAAGTGTGAAAAGAAGTTGGAAACTGTTCAGATGAAGCATCTCTGAATGATTGAAACATCAAATTCAAGTCAAGTGAAGTGACTTGCTTCCTAACTAGACATGTCCCACTCTCTCAAACAGTCACCCAACTCTCACTAAGGTGGTATGGTCAACTTCTCCGAATGCCTACCAACTTCCCTGCGAGAATCATCTTCAACTTTGACCCAAAGATCTAAAATATGATGGCTGGATGGGGTCAGCAGACACCTATCCTTCATAGGCATCCTACTACATAACATGCCCGATTTGGCTCAGGGCAGAACATCATGGAGGTGCATAATGCATTTTGTGGCTTATGTACTGTCCAAAGGACTGCCTGAGAACTAACCTAATCTTACTGCATCTGGTGCCTGCTAAAAAGTTGCTGGATATTAGTCTTTAAATTAAATAAAAATGGCATTTATCTGTGTACTTTAACACTTACAACATACTGCTGTTCCCATATGTAAAACAATATCACCCAGTATTGATTCAGAGATGGAAAATTCCTCCCAACAAAGACTGTATCCTATACATTTATTATTCCTATTTATTAAGCTTTGGCAATGTTCAAACTAAGTCATTTCCAGCCTGCTTCAAAGTTCTGGAGTCAAGGGTCCGAGCAGCCACTCCAAAGCCTAGCACCTCAGCTTGGGCACACTGTCAGCGCATAACAACCGGACAATACTTATTAATGCTGATGAGCTGCCAGAAGAGGCTACGAAGCAGTGCCCCGCTTTTTCTCTTATGTTTAGAACTTAAAGCAATTTAAGATTTTGCTCTTCTCTTTTCCTCCTCTCGCCCTTTACCCCCTCTACAAAATGCATTGGTGATTTTAAGCAGTGTATGTGCACAGATGTCAACTTCATTTTTCGGCAGGAAAATTGGAGCTCAGCAGGAGCGCCCCAGAAACCTCCCCCCGCTTAATCTTCTGTGCTATTTTTTGCTTTTGCTTCTTCCTTCTCTCCTCATTCCTACTTATCCTCTGTTTTGTCTGTACAAGTTTTGCCTTTCTTCCTTTTTTCACATCTGTGTATTTTTCTCTCTTATACTTTACACTCATGTCCTTTAAAAAGCCCCATCAGACTTTTGCAACTGTTTAAAAAAATATGAGTTTAAAAAAACCCAGTTGAACTGTCATGTGCTTTTTCAGCATTTCCTTGCGTGTTACTGATGACTACTGTGGTATTTGGGACAAAATTCTAGTGATAACCCTGGTAATCAGCCTGCCCTTCCTGATTCTTTGCTTGCTATGCCAGCCCAGTGCATACTTCTGTTTTAGGCTTAAGTAATTATTTCCTTTTAGCTGCCCAGGCTTAAATCAGAAATAATAAATGCTACCAAAGGTTATAATCAGTCTTGATAAGGCCTGTTCTGATCCTGGCCTTCATTTGACATTCACGAGGGTTTTGCCACTGACTTCATTGGTAGCAAGATTTGTCCACATGGCAACAGGCTGCCACTTTTCTTGTAGTTCTTGCCTCCCTCTGCACATAAAGAGGGATGCTGGTAAGCCAGAGCCTAATATCTGCCATTTAGTAGTGGGCACCACAGTTCTGCCTGTGTGGGTAATGGTTTAGGATGACTCTTCCACTAGAAGTTCTGCTTTGGAGAATGTCAGTTTTTAAAAATAATTATATCCTATGTAACTAGTTGTCAAGCTTCAGGGGTCCAGTATGTATAGAAGTCTAGAGCTTTTCTGTTGACTCCCTTTGGCAGACAGACTAGGTAAGTTTAATTAGGTCCACTGTTATCCTCTGATCCCTTTATAGGGGTATAAAGAGGCCTTAAAGCCAGTGGCTCTCCCCTGTGTAAAAAACAAAACATGAACAAACCCCAAAATAATCCTGCTGTAAGGGTTGGCAGAACTGCCCTATGTGCTTTCTCCTCCCCCACTTGGAACCTCCGGCATATGCCAAAGGGAGGAAAGACAGGACCAGAGTGCCAATGTGCTCTGACTGTTTTTCGGGGCCGTGGGTGGACTCAGCATAGATTAGAGCAGCTGTGTGGCTGTGCTAAATTACACTGTCAGTCAGGCAGGTCCCCAGCAGGCTGAGAATACTGGGAGGCACTTTCCTTTCCCCCTCCTTCTGCTCCCCTCCATTCCCACATCTCAGCCAGAATGGAGAATCATGACCGAGAGTCTCTGAGGCAAGAGAGTGCTAGCAGGAAGGACAGAGGGTCCTGAATGGAGAAACCCTAAAAAGCAGCCAGCTCAGGATAAGGTCTAATTTGTAAGTCCATTTCTGCCTTATGGCTCTGTTACTTGAGGTAAGATTAAGTGCAGACCCCTGACAGGGATGCGTTTTTAGAAAATATTATATTGTCTGTGTGTTTGAGAGGGCCGCCTGGGGATCCTGCTGGTCACACTGTATGAAGTAATAATTTATACTTGCTTTGAACTTTACAACCAAATTTAAAACACTGTATAAATGGGGGAGGGACAGGGAAATAGTGGGGAAAAATAACCCCCCAAACCAATCTAGTGCACTTTACAACCACTTCAATGGAAGCAAATTGCAAAGCTGTGACTTCAGAAACAACAGATAATGATATTGCAAAGGGAATCAAACTCAATGGGAGGCTGATTACGCTGGAGAAAGTTGCTATTTATGCTCCAATAACCTGGTGGTCCAAGATGTTAGGAATGGAAGTACAGAAAAGAGGGCATAGTTCAATGGTGTTAAGTAAAATGTATTGTGTAAATTGTGTAATGCCCATTCTTGAATGCCAGATTCCTTCTCCTGAGACAGCATTTCTTCTTAGACCCTAGCTTGCAGTCTTTAGACAGGTTAAACTCCTATGAACGTCAGTGGGACTTTTATCTAACAAAAGACTGCAGGCTCATCTCATTGCAGACTGGCGGGAAGTGTTTCTTATGTCTCTTTGGGTGTGCTAAGTACCAAACTCCACTACTAGCTTTTCATTGCTCTCAACTCTCATTGACTACTCTGAAGTCAGTAGACTAGATTTCGCGTCTCCAGCACATGAATTATCACTAAAATACCTTTAAAATGTCTCCAGCAGTCAGAAAGCTAACCCTTATTGTATTCAAAGTCTAGGCTTCCTCACATTCACAACTGATACAGCACCATTAATTAAGTTTAGGGATAAGGCACATCAGTGGGAGCAATGCTTACACTGCTGCTACCTGTATTGTATCAGTTTTATGTACAATGAATTTCAGTCTCTAGGGCTGTCAGCCTAGCACCTTTCACCAGCATTCATATCACTTTTCAAACTAATCTTTTCCTATACTTTTCAAAGGACTGTCAGCTAAACAATGCACGTTTAGCTCTTTTGATGTCTTCTACATCTAACTTCTAGTTTGTATTCAAAAGAGTTCAGTACATGAAAACACAGGAAACTGATCAATGAAATTGTGCTCATACTATGCATTGCAGAAAATATTTCTGAGGTTGACACACATACAGGAAATGAGCTTACACAAGTGCAAAATCTTCACAGCAGAACAGATATAGTCTTCAACTCTGCCAGGTAGTGATAACATGCAGTGACTGTGATTATGATTAAGGCATTTGAGTGTTTATGGTTCCAGATTAGATTAAAGTTACTTTTTAAATCACATTAGATTGGTTGGTCACATTCATGATTACACCAAGGGTAGATTAATGTTGCTTGGGTGTCAGCTATTCATTTCTATACTTTATCATATTTGAATTTCATATTTAAATATAACGTTAGCTCTGAATTTCCTGGGTTTGTAATGTTTGCTCCTGCGATAATTACAATATCTGCATAACTTTTTTTACCCTTAAATTACTGCTGCTTACTCTGAACCTTAACTATATCTTAACAGTTTTTTGTCATGGAATTTCCTTTTTCCTTTAAAAAAAAATTCATACCTAAACACTAAACAAGAAATTCAAGGCTTCCTCAGTTTACAGAATCTTGCCCTTAATTTACAATTGACTTACTGGTTTAGAGGGCACTATGGTTACAATTGACTTAGGGTTTAGAGAGCACTTAATGGTGTTAGTGATACAGGCACTAGGTGAAAGGAGGGGGGGGGGGGAAGGGGGAGAGTGCAGATTCTGAGCTTTCTCCCTCCACATGAATCTGTATAGTTGAGTAATATAATCTCTGTACTCACCCTCAAACAGAGAAACAACTCTGTCACAGTAGCACCAAACAGTAATTACAGTAACTACAAAGGAAGTGCACGTGCTTATGGTCCATGTTGAGAGGTTGCCAGTAAAATTTCCTTCACATTTTGGTTTTTGTTCTTGCAGGTCTTATCAGACAGCTGTCACTATTCCTTATGCTAGGAGTCTTAGCTCTGTTTTAATGTGCTCAGCGTATGGATCCCCAAATCAAGTAATTCTTGGTAGTCATATTTTTGTGAGCTGCATGGTTTGTGCTTTTCATCCAGGTGCCACTCATCTCTCCACATCACTGGGGAGACGGTCTATATTTCTCCATTTTCTGGCAGCTAGTGTAGCAGAGGTTAAAAGGTTAATGAATTGTGGTTTGAGGTGAAGAGCTGTGCAGGTGTGCGGTTTTACTGACTGTTGGTTCCTGTGTGAGCATAAATAAGCAGCCCAGAGAATGCATGTTGGGATTTGGCTCATGAGGAAACAAATGCAAGTAAGTTGCAAGGCAAATTGGATGTTGTTACTCTGTGCAGCAGGATTTTCTACAGGAAGAGTACATCTAGAAAGCATTAAATAGTTTCCTAGCTTATACTGGAAAATGGTATCCCCATTTGCAAAATAGTCTTCAAATGTAGGGCCTGATGCATCACTGCATTATTCCATTTTTACACCAGTGTAATTCTAAGGTGGGTGCAATTCTCACTGAAGTCAGTAGCAACTATGTGTGTCCGTCTAAGGCGAGGATCTGACCCATCCAGTGTTTGATTTAAGATAGTGAACATTTTCTAAAAATGTTCAGTTTGTCTTTAAATCATTTTTCTGTTTGAAACTCTTTCCTTGTAAAGTCAATCTGTGATATTTTTTTTTCTTTACCCAAAAAAGGGTAAAAAAAAGTTTCTTCACAAAAATTCACTTCCTCAGTCAGGTTTAGAAATAATAATTAAAATATGTAGTACTTTTATCTTTTCAAGCAGTGTACTAAAATCATGAACTAACCAGTAGAAATTCACTGGCATAAAACTGGAGTAATGAAGTGATGACTTGAACCCATGAAAAGTCTTAGGAGAGTAAAGCACTTTGCCTTTTATTTATTTTGTGTATTCTTAACTCAAATAGGTCAATTTTCAAACATGCTCAGAACATGAGTCAGAGGAAGTTACCGTAACATTGCTGTGTATTTTGGGTGGGGTTCATATATAGCTTGGTGACCAGCTCATATTCAGAGTCTAACAGATTTAAAGCAATTAGACATTTGTAACAGGGTGCAGGCAGGCCCCTCTTTCTTCTGCCACTTCTGCACCCAAAAACCAGCCAGAGACTTCTGCTTTGGTGCTATCATGCATGCTCTTTATTTACAGTAGAAGTTCCCACCACCTTGTAGCTACAGACAGCATCAGTCTTGCAGCCAGCAGGGGAGAGTAGCCTCTAACTCCTTGGCTCCTCCCTTTCCCCTCCCCCGGCTTCCTTACTGCCTTTATGTAGCCCCTGGCTAAGGAGGCCGGCAGCTCTTCCCCATTTGCCACTTAGGCCTGGGCTTATTCAGCCAGCTCCAATTCCCCTTTTCTGATTGGAGCTGGCGTGACAGATCTGGCTCAGGGTTTCCTAGCCAGCACACACCTCCCTTCTTATGAACTGCCAGGTTCGTCCTTCCTCGACCTCTCTGCTCCAGTCCGGTGGGGTTCGTCCAGGGAAGCCTCTCCCCCTCTTTCAGACAATCACCTGCATCATCTCCTGGGGGTTCCTTCATCCCCCACCCACAAAAAGTACACTGGTTGGGGGGTGGATGTCCCCATAGCTCTGCTGCCACCCACAGGTCCTCACACCAATCGCACCCCTGCGGGCATCCCTTCTCCTTTATCCCCTTTTCTTCCAGTAGGGGGTCACGGTCAATCCTGACCTCCTGCTGGACACCCCGGACCTCGGGTTCTCTCAAGCCACCAAGTGGGAGCCCCATTACTTCTCCTGGGAACTGCGGTGTGGGGAGCTCCAGTTGCCCCTTTTCTCCCTCTGTGGGGCTTGGGCTGGCCATCTCCCCCACACCTCCTCTGTCTACCCTATTCAGGCTCTGTTGTATAAGGTTCTCATGTTCATTACCCCAAGGACCTTGCTCCTCTTCCTTCTCGGGGCTTCTCAGTTTAGGGGTCCCCCCACTTCTTCAGGGAACCTTTCCTTTTCCCTCTGGGGGGAGGGCCCAAGTCCATACCCAACACAGCAGGGTACGGTAACCCCTCTACTACCCCAACCCACTTCCATTTAAAGCTGCCCTGCACTTCTAGGGGCACCAGGACCACAGGGCAGTATCTCCTGTCTCCATGGATACACTCCAGGGCCATCCATGCACTTGGAATTATCCAGTGCGGTTTTATCAGCCCCCTCTGGATGAGCGAGCAGGCTGAAGCTGTATCCACCAGGCCCCTATGGGGTTTCCTCCCCACCCTCACCGGGATGGTGAGCAGCTTCTGCCCCCTTGTCCTCCCTCCAACATTAGTCCAGCCACAAAATTTGGCCCACCCACATTCCACATCTGGGCAATTCCCCTTTTTATGTCCTGGCTGCCCGCCCTCCCAGCAAACAATCACGCCAGCTCTACTGGGAGCTCCTCGGGGTTCTCCTTTCCCAGGAAGGGGATCCTTCAGCTTCTTCCCCAATTCTCTGTCTTTATAGGGTCGGCCCTCGCTTCGGGGAATATCTGCCTCCGTGTACAACTTGGTCAGCTTGACTGCCACATAGACTGTACTTGGCTGATGTCGCCTGACCCAGATTCGGATATTCTTGGGGAGGCCCTGTAATAATTGTTCCAGGATGAGGACATCTGTTATCTTCCCCCACTGTTTGGATCTCGGGCCTCAGCCAATGGGTGGCCCAGTCCAGCAGTCTCTAGGTAAATGTCCAGGACCGCACAGCCCCCATCCATTGGGCTGACCAGAACTTTGGGCAGTATTTCTCCACCGACAGG
This sequence comes from Mauremys reevesii, assembly GCF_016161935.1. Taxonomy (NCBI): domain Eukaryota; kingdom Metazoa; phylum Chordata; order Testudines; family Geoemydidae; genus Mauremys; species Mauremys reevesii. The sequence continues at coordinate 243,120,551 of NC_052623.1, read as the reverse complement.
TTCACCCGGTCTAGGATGGCCTCCCTCACCGTCTCATAGTTCCGGGCCTGGTCCTCGCTCAAGGCCACGTAGGCTGCTTGGGCTTCTCCCACCAGATAGGAAACCAGCTGTAGGGCCTAGCTTGCCCTATCCCATCCGGCACCCATGTCTACCTGCTCAAACGTACCGAGAAAGGCATCCGGGTCATCTGCTGGGCCCATTTTACAGAGTCCCAAGCCCGGTGGCCGGGTGCCATCCCCTACCACGGGACTCACCATTCATTGCAGGAGTTGCTGCTGCACGCTGGCCTGCTCTCTTATAAAGTCCTGTAGGCTTTTCTTCCTGCCAGGTTAGCAAAGCCTTTCTCTCTCGGCCTGGTGGGACTGCTGGAAGCCTTGCATGGCCTTCTGCGTCTCCTTCTGCTGTTTGACAAGCCATTGCAGGGTCTCCTCCATCTCTGGGCCTCCAGGCCTCCAACCACATCCATTGGCTCAGGTTCCAGACAAGCCCACACATGTAACAGGGCACAGGTGGTCCCCTCTTTCTTCTGCCACTTCTGCACCCAAAAACCAGCCAGAGACCTCTGTTTTGGTGCTATTACCTGGGCTCTTTATTTACAGGAGAAGTTCCTACCACCTTGTTGCAAAAGGCAGTGTCAGGCTTGCAGCCAGCAGGGAGAGCAGCCTCTAACTCCCTGATTGCTCCCTTTCCTCTTGCCCTGGCTTCCTTCCTGCCTTTATGCAGTCTCTGGCTAAGGAGGGCAGCAGCTGTTCCCCGTTTGCTATATAGGCCTGGACTTATTCAGCCAGCTCCAATTCCCTTTTCCTGATTGGAGCTGGCATGACAGAGGTCTGGCTCAGGGTTTCCTAGCCAGCACCCTGTCATAACATGTCTTCAGATATTATCCTCTATTTGAAGATTTTAGTTTCTCTTTCCCTTTCCTTTGCTCTCAATTTATCAGCATTTATTGGCATCTGTAGCTCATTTGCCCACTTAATCATAAAATACCTGTTCTTGTACTGTATTATTGCTCTCTAGGGCTATGTATTGTGTTGGAGAGGTTGGTTTTCTCTTATCCGGTTTAAAGAGGATGCCCTCTACTGCTGTTAGTTCCTTATTTAATAATTCCACTTTAATGGCTTATATTAGTCCTCATGATAAATTTTGGCTGTTCAGCTATAAATTTTCCTTTAAGAGAAAAGTTGCATAAAGGAAATGAATCCACATTTTCTCATCCTGTTTTCCTAACCTTTTGATTGTGTGAAATGAGCATTAACTCCAGGAATACATGTACCCGAGACAGCTGCTTTTACATACTGTTTCCTCTTGCCTCAGGACATAAGCTGACCAGTTAAATGTATATAATATTACACACTGATGGCATTTGGTGGGAGGAGGGTTACATCACCTTCTGAAATATCTAGCATTAGGCACTATTAGACTCAAGATACCAGGTCAGAAGCTAGTTCTGATGTTGATGGAATAATAGTACTTTGTCCGTATATAGCACGTTCCATCTGAGGATCTCCAAGCACTGTATGAAAGTTTGATTATTACTGCCCTTTACAGTACTAATCAACATCATTACAGATGGAGAAACTGAAGTTATTAATTTAACTTCTCACTGTAGAGATGTTAAATGATTTGCCCTGTGTGCTACAGTGAATCTGTTGGTGAGTCAAGAGCAGAACCCATGTTTCCTGACTCCTAGTCTTGTACTCAAAGCATTAGATTTGGGATTTTCCCTAACACTTGCAGTGCCTTTTTTCAGTGCAGTTCTTCTAATATAGTGACTATTGGCAGAAAGAGACATCCTTTTACTTCTCATAAACTAAGAACACATCTGTGTTGCAGAATTAGTTTGTTTGATCTACCCGTAAGTAACTTTCTTCGTATTAGCCTATCATGAGGGAGGGTGGCTACAGTACACAATACCAGTCAAGTGCTGAGTGGTGTTGCTGTAATGTTCTACATCCACACTGATGCTGCACTTAATTGTATGTGGCACTAAGACTTCTGGCGGCACATCCCATGGTTATGTAAACGTCAGTAAACTGCATTGCTCTATGAATGTTTTTGCAATATATTGTGAGGATCCGTGGGTCTAGAATTCATGTCTGCTGGCTCCTGTCCACACAGCCATTTGATAACTTCAGTGAAGCGGGGAACAGCAGCCCAGGAGCCCTGATGGCTTAGGCATCACTGGATGCCCCAGCAATAGAGGCCTTAATTGGTGGTGCATACTGAATCTCCTAATTGGCTCAGGTATGCTATTTAAGGCCTGGGGAAAACACTTGAAGGCTGTAAATACACCTAGGTGGACCACAGCTTGCTGCTGCAAACAGACCCTGTACTCCTGGGGGAATTTGGTGCCACTGCACAGGTGTAGAATTCATGTCCCCCGCAGAATTTTTTTTTCTCTACAGATAATAAATTCTGCCAGAGAGGCACTTCAATTAGTTTTTGCCCACTAGGGTCTGCTATGGTGTCAGAACAGAGGGCAGCCAGCCGTGGATAGGGAGGAAGAGAGGCTGCTTTTCTCACAATACCCTGCCTGTGGGGCCAAGTGGCGGGACAGACAGAGCAGGGCACAGGGAACAGCTAGGGGGTCACACAGACTGGGGTTCAGAAGGGCTGGTGGGGGCACAGGTGTTAGTGAGGTGAGAGCATTGAGCCAGGGGCTGAATGGGAGTGGGGGTGCAGGAACACATGGGATAGGAGGAGGGGGGGGCTGAGTTGGGGTATAGGGACACATAAGGAGGAGAGATAGTGGGGGTGCAGGGACATATGGGGATGGGGAAGGAGGGCTGGTTGTGTGGGGGTGCAGGGACACACACATGGACAGGGGCAGATGTGCCTGACTGAATGGGAGAGGCCAGGGATCAGCCAGGGTCTGCATGGGGGAGGCTCCCCAACTCCCTGATGATTCTTCCCCCGCCAAAAACCCTGTTACATACTTCTCCCACCCATACCCAACGACCCACCTGATTCACTCCCAGGCTCCTTCTCAGCAATTACTTCCCTCTCCCTCAGCTCCTGCATTACCCCTGGCCCCCCCAAACCATTGCACTGGTTCTGAGGGGGTGGGAAATACATTTCTATATTGTAGTTTAAATGAATTATTACTCAGACTTCTGTATTATTATGCCTAGTAAGGAATCTATTTGCCAGAAATCATTTCCTGAATCTTTTTTGTTGTCTGTATTGTTACAGACATATGTGCTGACAGGTATTTTGAAATAAATTACCAAAATAATTGAAACTGGTGTGATTTTATTGTTATTTTGACAATTAAAATATGCACAATTTTAAAATATTATGCATAGAATTAAAAAAAAAATTGGCACAGAATTCCCCCGGGAGCAACCCTGTTGCATTTCCTGATACCTCACCTCACTCCTGGCTTTGAATTCCAGGTCCCTATGTCGTGCTCCTAGCCCCTTTTGCTGCCCCCGCTCCACTATCCCAGCCTCAGGAAATCCATTGGGATTCTGAGTCGGGATGGCTCACTGACTCTGACCCTGGCCCTTCAGCATGACACTAGTGGAGACTGTCTTTTGGCTTTTACCCCCTCTCTGCAGCTGGGCTCCTGACATATTTTGTGTGAGAACTTGCCTGTCCCTTCAGGGGATCCTGCACGGAAGTAGTATGAACCCAGCCACCTATTAAAGTGAACCACATCTATCTTAGCATCCTCCAGATTTGTAACCACTGTCTTCATTCCAACTGGTGGCAAGGAATGGATCCAGCTTGGAGCAATGATCTACCTGTACCAGATGTTGGCACTCATGCACCTCTCATTTTGGCAGTGGGAAGAAATGGAGGTGGACATTTTGGCAGTAGCTTGGTGCCGGGAGAAAGAGCAGTGAGCTTTCTTAAGGGGAGTGCACAAGCTAGATGCAGGGCTAGAGGAGTGCTGATGCAGTTTTTAATGGCTGATGAGTCTCTCTGTGCTACCCAGTGATTCTGGATCAGACCCACAAGCACAGACATGGGATGCAAACATCATGCAAACATGGGATGACCAGCAGTAGGCCACAAATTCCATATAAAAAAGGCCAGTTTCCAGAAGCTGTGTGAGGAGCTCACTTCGGCCTTTCAGCACCAGGATACAAGGATGAAAAGGGCCATATCAGTCCAGAAGTAGGTTGCTATTGCCCTCTGGAAGCCAGCTACCCCAAATTGTTACAGATCTGTGGCTGGTCAGTTCAGTGTTGACAAGACAACAACATGGTTCTTCCATGCAATTTTTGCTGTGGTTGATCCACTTGTGGTGACGGTGGATGATGTCCCTGAAATAATTGCAGGCTTTCAGCAAATGGAGTTCTCTAACTGCAGTGGAGCCATTGATGGTATATATGTAACCATTATCTAAAATTCTGTGGATTTTCAAGTGGAGGAGGTGAAAAGGTAAAAGGAGAGACTAATTGTCTCCAACAAATAACAGATCTGAGCCAAGATAAATGGAAGAAACTGGAAAAACAACTAGGGAAAGTGATTTTTCTTGGATTAATCTGTCGGAGAAGGAGAGTGATGCTTCGTTTTAGTTTATTTTACCTGGGAACTTGACCTTTAAGAAAGGGTGAGCATCATACAGCGAAGAGATTGAGATTTTTGGAAAAACCCTTTTGTTTTCCATCTCTTTGATCATTTTCTCAATGTGAATAATTGTTTTTAAGGTTTCTTGCTTAGCACCAATCCCAGATTTGGATCAATCAAAATTTTGAATTGCTCTGCTCCAGCTCCACTCCAGCACCAATAGTGACTGCTCCAGCTCTGCTCCAACTCAAATTAATTTTTAAATAAATAAAGTGCATACTGTAATTTTGAAAAAACATTTTTATTCAGACTTTTAAAACAATTTAAATGTCATCAACAATGATACAAACTAGAATCATTCATAATTCATTCTGTAAAAAATTATTGCAGCAATCAAGTCTTCTTTCATAGCCTGCCACAAATCATTTTAAAATTTACTTTAAAGCTGAAAACAGTTGCTCTACACTAGCTTGAGTTGTTGGCATGCTCAAAGCAATTCTAGAGGCAGCCTGAATGCAGTGTGGGTAGCTGTGAATGGCCTCAAAAACAGACTTAACGTTTAGCCTACCAATAGACTCCATCACCTCACAATCTTCTGGAAAGTTTCTCTCAAATAATGCTTTATTACAATTATGAATTGCGGAAACTTGCCGGTGTCTTTCTTGTTTATCCAATTCCTTTTCGAAGTCGTCATCTTCTGAAGAATTGATGCTTGAATTATCTCCATTTCCCCGTGATGGTTAGAATTCTCAGGGATGGACGCTCGAACAAGTTCAGAGTGGAGACAGAAGTTTGAGAACAGCCTGCGATTTCTGAAGGATGTGAACTTTCCGAAACTGCAAATTCAATTGTTGATGACTCCTTTTGTTGTGTTTTCGTTTTCTTCAACCTCTTTTGCCAAGTTCAAATGTAGCAAGAGATTTTGTTTTTCAAGTCGTCAAGCAATATCAAGGAGCCTTCCTTTGCCTTTTTGGTATTTCCCTCGAGGTCAGAAGAATCCAATACCGTGGGTCAACATAAACTCCAGCGAGGAAATGAATATTGTCAAAAAGCTTCTCTTGGCATTTGTGCATGGAGGATAGAATTGCTTCTGCAATTTGTCCACCATTTTCTTGCAAGAATTTTGACAGTTTTCACCATTCCTTCATTAAAACTCCCAGGGTTACATCGACAGCTTGAAGATTCATGGATGTTTGGTTTGGCTTTGCCAAGAGGTCTCGCAGGTTCTTCACTTTGTCTCATTCAGCTTTTGTTAACTTGAGTTCTCTTGTTATTTTAGATTTTCTGGACAAAAATGATCACATTTTCTTTTTACACAAAATTATTATTAAAGTATATTTTAACATGTTTCTTGCAGTTTTAATGAAGTAAGAAGTATTTTTAATATACATAATTAATATAATTTTTTATTTATAAATTGCAGGTTAGTTTTTCTTATGAAACGTTGTGGTAAAATATTGGAAATATTTCCCAAGTTTTTAATTAATTAATCAAAACCGCTTTAATATAGATATATCGATTACATTTGGTATGTGCCATAGTGTTAGTACGTGCTATTGCTGTTCTACAACATTAATTGTTGGGAAGTAACGAGGCTACACGTTACAAGGTTGAAAATAAACTTTAATGGGAAAGCGGATTCAAATTGCAAACACAGTCCTTTTAGTAAAGAGAGCAAATTTTCAACAATGTTTTTCCTTCATCAGGCTGGAAACATTATACATTTCTGAAAATTTGCACTTTACTAAAAGGACTGTGCTTGCTCTTTGAATCTGCTTTCCCGTTAAAGTTTATTTCCAACGTTCTATCATATAACGTCTTTCAGATACAATTACTTAAACTACAGGTGTCATGAACTGGGGGGACTGGGCCAATTTTATTTAATATTTTTTAAATCTTCAACTGTTTAACAGATACAACCCTGGAATATAATTTAATGCTAAAATATGCATTAAAATGGTACTCTTAATTTATTTTGTATAATTAACCATTTCCGAGAAAACTGTTTAAAAATTTTAATCTGCTTAGATGCTTAGAATGATACAAACAATTTTACTTATTTTTCAACTTTGGAACCATAAATTTCAAACATAATAATAAATAATAAAAAATTATTAACTTATTATGGAACATAATATTACCGCTTGTAGCCAGGGGCAGTCGACGACAAGCCTTTCTTGAAATATGAAATAAAAATGGTTTAAATGATTTTGGATAATGCAATATGGTAGCACATACTAATGCTAAGATACAGACATAATTTCATTACTTTAATATAAAGTGTTTTTGAGATATTAATCAGAAATTAAATTTTCATCACTTCCTTGAAGGGACTGTAGCTCCCTTAGGAAGAATTTAGGACACGTGTTCACAGAAACGTTTTTTCTTAAAATGACCTAAGGATTCACCACCAAAGTTGTGTTGGACATTTTCCAATCACTCTGGATATATCACAAAAATCACTCCTAATTTATGCAAAAATGTTTACTGTGTATTTATATGCCTGCTGCACGTGACTTTTTCAGTAAATTAAAAATTATAAACAACGCTACCAAAGGACCATTGAACAGATAACATATAAAATAAGTCCTCCAGAGTGGTACGGGAGCATGTACAAATGAACACATGTACCAGTAACAGGAGCCCGTGTGAGAAATGAGCTTAAGTGGTTAATATATCTTGTGATATCTTAATATATCAATAAACAAAAACATTTTTTTTGCAATATACCTGTTTGTGATACCTTAAATGTTGCATCTTGCATCACACTTTTCTGTAATCGCAGCACTCACCGTATCTCATTGATCAACCCTTACAAAAGAAGTATCAACACATACTTATCTAACTAATCCATGTGAGTTCGTACTCGCCTAACCTTGACACAAGGGTGGGAGCAGTCTGCAGTGTTGCCGGATGTCTGATAATTATCCGATTCTTTAATAAAACATATCTCCAAAAACCTTTGTAATTTTGTATCTGTACATTAAATCTTGATTTTGGCTGAAGTGAGAATAACTGTGACATATTACATAAAGTGGTAAAGTAGATGTTAATATCAATTGTTATACAGTCTGAAACTTTTTGGCACCTTTAGGACGTTCTTGCTAAATATAATGAATTTTGAACTGAAAATGAAGAAAAAAACCCCAAAAACATGGAGCAGTCAAGATTTTCTGTGCTCTACTCCACCTCCGGGCAAAAACCTGCAGCTCTGTGTTCTGTGTACTTGTCTGTAAAACTTCCCATATGTCTTGAACTTCATACTCGTACTCTAGAAATATACAGAGCTGGTGGTCTGTCTGTCTAATCCCACTCATAAGGAAGCATTCTTATCCCTCCGTTCTCAGGGAAAGCACTAGTACATAGTCTGGCAACAGGGTATTTGTAGTTTGTAACGCTTGGCTTATGTACACCAGATATGGGACATAATATGCCAGCTGAGATGTTTGTTATATTTTATTTTTGTAAAAAATAAAGGATGCTCAACTAGCTGATTAAAACTATAATCCCCACACTTCTATTCCTATAAGTAGTAATAATGGACTATACCATACTGTGATAGACCCAGGCACGTTGGGAACAGCAGAGTAGTCCTATTAGTATCCAGGAAGTGGGCGGGCGAAGCCCGCCCACTGCTAAAGGACCTCCCCCCAGCCTAAGGAGAGGATCCACAGGTCCGGGACACTAACTAAGTACGTGGGACAACTAATGAAAAAAACAGGAGCGGGAGTGAGGTCACAGGGCTAAACGAAGGGAACCAGATGGGGACACCGAGCAGAGAACCCCGGACAACGCCCACTGCTCCTCGAAGGCGTCAAGGGAGCCAGTGGACGCCGCCCAGAGGAACTCCGCCCGGATGCGTGAACGGACGGAGGAGCGGAAATAGGCCCCACAGTCGCAGGAAATCCCATCGGCCAACCTCCTCTCTCTGGTTTTATAGATGGCCAGTTTGGCCAGGACTAAGAGGAGGTTGACAAGGAGATCCCGCGACTTCGTGGGGCCACGGATAGGGAGTGCATAGACAAACAGGTGAGGGGAAAAGTGCAACCAAAAACGTAATAGGAGATCCAAGAGGAGCCGGAACAGGGGCTGCAACCTGGCACACTCCAAATAAACATGTGCCAGGGTCTCCTTCACGCCGCAAAAGGGGCAGGTGTTGGGGACAGGGGTAAACCGCGCCAAGTACACGCCCGTGCTCAACAGCAGAGTAGTCGAAGGGAGATATACTGGCCACTGGATAAGCAGTTTTCTGTTCCCTGAGTGACCAGAGCAGGGGCTGCTCCAGGCTAATGAGAACACCTGACTCCAATTAACCTGCTAAGAGTCAGGTGAGGCTGTTAAGCACCTGACTCAAATTAAGGCCCCTCTGATGCTATAAAAGGGCTCACTCCAATCAGACCACAGGGAGCCAGAGGAGAGGAAGTGTGTGCAAGGAACTGGGACTGAGAGGTGTGCAAGAAGCTAAGAGTGAGTAGGCATACTGCTGGAGGACTAAGAAGTACAAGAGTTATCAGACATCAGGAGGAAGGTCTGGTGGTGAGGATAAAGAAGGTGTTGGGAGGAGGCCATGGGGAAGTATCCCAGGGAGTTGTAGCTGTCGTGTGGCTGTACCAGGAGGCACTCTAGACAGCTACAGTCCACAGGGCCCTGGGCTGGAACCTGGAGTAGAGGGTGGGCCCGGGTTCCCCCAAATCTCCCAACTCCTGATCAAACACAAGAGGAATTGACCTTCCCTTCTACCAGAGGGGAAGGTCTCTGGGCTGTTTCCAGACCCACAGAGTGAATCTGTGAGGCGAGCAAATCCACCAATAAGCGCAGGAACCACCAAGGTAGAGGAAGAACTTTGTCACATTATATACTTCATCATTATGTATTCACAGGAGACTTCAATGCAATACTGTTGATAGTAATGAATTCTAGTTGCACTCTTGTAATACATTATTTGTCCAAATCCAATGGTTCATTGGAAGGTTGGCAGGATGAACTAGTGCAGGGGTGGCCAACCTGAGCCTGAGAAGGATCCAGAATTTACCAATGTACATTGCTAAAGAGCCACAGTAATATGTCAGCAGCCCCCCATCAGCTTTCCCTGCCACTCTCCGTGCCCCCTGCTCACCAGCATCCCCACTGATCAGCGCCTCCCTCCCTCCCCACACTCCCAATCAGTTGTTTTGTGGCATGCTGAAGGCTGGGGGGAGGGGAGGAGCGAGGACATGGTAGACTAAGGGCAGGAAAGGGTGGAGTGGGATCAGGGCTTGTAGCAGAGCCAGGGGTTGAGCAGTGAGCACCCTCTGGCATGCTGGAAAGTTGGTGCCTGCAGCTCCAGCCCTGGAGTCGGGGCCTATACAACAGGGGTGGGCAAACTTTTTGGCCTGAGGGCCACATCGGGGAATAGAAATTGTGTGGCGGGCCATGAATGCTCAAAAAATTGAGGTTGGGGTGCAGGAGGGGGTGAGGGCTCTGGGGTGGGGCTGGGAATGAGGAGTTTGGAGTGTAGGAGGGTGCTCTGGGCTGGGACCGAGGGGTTCGGAGTGGGATCAGGGCTGGGGTGCGGGCTCTGGGGTGGGGTTGGGGATGAAAGGTTTGGGGTGCAGGAGGGTGCTCTGTGCTGGGATTGAAGGCTTTGGAGAGCAGGAGGGGGCTCAGGGCTGGGGCAGGGGGTTGGGGCATGGGGAGAGGCTCAGAGGTTCAGGCTCTGAGTGGCACTTACCTCAAATGGCTCCTGGAAGCAGTGGCATGTCCCTTCTCTGGCTCCTATGTGTGGAGCAGCCCCTGACCCTTGGAGCGGGGCCATGCCGTGGCTTCCAGGAGATGCAAAGGGTGGCCTCTGGCCCCGGCTGGATTGCTGGAGCAGGGCTGTGCCGTGTGGCACGGCCCCTGACCCTGCTCCCCAGCAGGAGCTCGTGGGCCGTCTTAAAATGGCTCACGGGTCGGATCTGGCCTGCAGGCTGTAGCTTGCCCGCCCCTGACCTAGCACAATGCATTCCTAATCTATGGGGATTGAGGCCCTGAGTGCTACTGCAATACAAATAATAAATACTAATAAATTTCTGTCTATAGAACACACAGTATGGGCTATAAGTATTTCATTGACTAATGACCAAACAGGTAATCATCAAGCGATCCATCCCCTGTCGCCTATTCCCAGCTTCTGGCAATGCTATCTGTGCAGTTTGTACTATTATAAAATAGGTAAGAGGCCTGTGTACATTATGAACAGATTTTGCAGATCTGAAATACCTTCTCTCTCTGTTTTAGATCATTGTTTTAAAAATTCAATTAATGGCAAAAAAGTGTCCCAAACCAACTTTTTAACTCTCAGAACATAAAAGTAGCCTATTTTAAAAACTTGCAAAAATATTCTCACTTGAAACCTTTGGCTTTGTCTACACTAGATTTTTTGTCCCCTAAAATTTCCCATCATGCAGTTCTAGTGGTAGCAACAGGGGAGTGGGAGGCTAGACAAGGTGCTGGTATTTGAACTACAATGTTTTCTAACCCTCCCCAGAACAGATCTAGGTGACACTGTAGTACAAATGCTGGCAGCTACTGGGGCATCTTGTCTGCACTACAGCTTCCATCATTGATAGCGCTGCAATAATGGGAAGCTTTAAGGAAAAAAATCCAGCATAGACAAGACCTTTGATTGTCATGGTTCAAGCCCATAAGTATATTCTTACAGCAGAGTTACTCATTCATGTAAAATTCATTTGTCATCAATGTATGAATTAACCCTGCCCAGATGCACAAGATATTTTGCAGACTTTTGTGCTATATAAGGGAACTTTTCCCCTGCTGCTGAATAGAGCCCATAGATGGAGGTGTATATGGCATCTTAAGAATGTCAGATAATTCAAACCATCAAAAGCCTAAACTGTTCAGCATGTACATGTGCACACACACAAATCAATAACCGTAAACATTGTTTGGTTATTTTTACAATTTAAAAGGTCATTAATATTGTAAATTAAATACCGGGTAATGAAAGCAAATCTCCGGCATTGCTGTTGCCTGCAGTCATTCAATGGAATCATGATAAGCGGCTGTTGCAGCAGCAGTAGGCATCTGGCTTTTTCTCAGCTGTGTCCTTGTACTAGTAGCTCCTACACCAGGGGCGGGCAAACATTTTGGCCTGAGGGCCACATTGGGTTTCCAAAATTCTATGGAGGGTTGATTAGGGGAGGCTGTGCCTCCCCAAACAGCCAGGTGTGGCCCAGCCAACGCCCCCTATCCAACCTCCCCTGCTTCCTGCCCCATCCACCACTCCCTGTTCCCTGACCGCCCCTGGACCTCCGCCCCTGACTACCCCCTGCCGCTCCATCCAACCTCTCCTCTCATTCCTGACTGCCCACCCCTGGACCTCTGGCCCATCCAACCACCCCTTCTCCCTGACTGCCCCCGGAACCTCTGCCCGTGACTGCCCCCCGCTACCCCATCCACCCCCCCTCCTTCCTGACTGCCCCCCGGTACCCCTGCCCCCATTTAACCGCCCTGTTCCCCACCCTTTGACCGCTCCGACCCCTATTCACACCCCTGCCCCCTGACCACCACCCTGAACTCCCCTGCCCCCTTACCGCACTGCCTGGAGCACTGGTGGCTGGCAGTACTACAGATGTGCCATCCAGAGTATCAGGACAAGCAGCCGTGCCACCGTGCAGCACAGAGCACTGGGTCAGGCCACGGCTCTGCAGCTGCGCTGCCCCAGGAGCTCACAGCCCTGCCACCTGCCGGAGGCGCAGTAAGCTGAGGCTGCGGGGGAGGGGGAACAGCAGGGGAGGGGCCAAGGGCTCAGGGACCGGGCAGGAGGGTCCCGCGGGCTGGAAATTTCAAACTCGTTTGCCTGAAGGTAGGCACCTGAATAGGTGACCTTATTTTCATATGTGCTAAGCACTTCCAGCTCTTGATGAAATCAGCTCTTCTGAAAATCAGGCTGCTGCTGCTTTAAGTGGCTAACTTTATCGATATAAATGTCTAACTTTAGACATGTTAGAAATTTTTGACACACAAGCCTTTGTGCCTCAGTTTCCATATGTGTGAAATACCTATAGTAACAAGGTGCCTCTCAAGTGGTTGAGGCTTTATCAAGAAATTTGTCAATTTGAAAGCGTTGAAGTCCTCAGGTGAATGATGCTAAATAAATCCAAAATATTATATTACTATACAGTGAGATCTAGCACTGAAGTATTGCAGGTTTCTCTGTATTCCAACTGTGTGTCACAGGCCAATGTGCGCCCTCAGTTTGTGTTAGAATCAAATCTTCTTCCAGGCAAACACTTTCTAAAAATGGAACATGATGTTTATGCTTCAGTGCAGCAATACAGTAGCTGTAAGGCAAAGGACAGCACAGCATTAAAAATTACATTAATCAATCAGTCCAGCGGGCAGATAAGTTTTTAAAAACAGGCATTTGATACTAATTGTTAATCATATTGTGTAATTAGTTTAATAAAATGTTCCATTACAAAAATAATCCTTTAAAATATGGCTATATAGAGAGATTTAAATGTAATACAGTCACATGATATTGGGCCAAACTTGGTCTCGGTGAGGATGTAACTGAGGGATGAATTTGACCCATTGCATTTGCAGAATGTATAATACTTTTTAAAAAAGTCATGATACTTGGGGATAATTTGCTATTTTTCAGATCTGCTAGAAGTAGAGTTTATTTCTTTTCAGAGCATATTGCAGGGCATAAGAGTTTTGCCCAAGCATTTGTTTGCATATGGGTATTTACTGAACAGACTTACATTACGAGGGGTTGGGGATGCTACAGAATGAGTGGTTTATGTGATTGCCAAGCATTCTAAGGTGTTGGTGTTTCTTAATATACAGGAATTGGCTAGATGCACTTTCAATGGGCAAGGTACATGTGGTTAAAATGACCAGAAGTGTCACTGCATTGTTCTTCCCAGTTTCTGGTCAGATATTTGTTCTGCTTATTAAGGTGTATTATTTTGAAACCCCCATCGTTTTTGCTGTGATAGGTTTTTTTTTATTACATTTTTGAGAGGCAGGTAACGCTTCAAAGGGCCTGTCTAACACCTGATTGATAAATAAGAGATTACCTTGCTGTGATTTTTTTGCTATATAAGAAAACGCTGCTGGCTGTTGAAGAGAAGACTTGCTCTGTTAATCCTCAGGTAGAAATTTTTCTCTAAGATCCAGAAAAAATAACTTTTCCTCTTTCTTATATAAAGAAAAATTCACTGCAAGTCTGAGAGTGGAAGAGCAAAAGGATAATGATTCAGGGCCAAATTACAAGGGTAATTGGTCCAACCTGTGCCCTCCTGAAGAGGAACTCCAGGGTGGGGCATCAAAGAGCCTATCGATTCCACTAACTTTGCCTCTTCTAGGACCTGATCCAAAGCTCGCTGAAGTCAAGGGAAAGAGTCACATTGACTTTGTGGGCTTCGAATCATGCCCTGAGCCATCAAAATACTTAAGCACGTGATTAACCCTAAGAATGTCTCATTGAAGTCAATGAGACTACTTATGTGCTTCAAGTTAGGCTTGTGCTTAAATGCTCTGATGAATTGGGAAGTTTCCTTGACATCTTGTCCAAAAGCAGGAGAAGTTTGGGGAGGCATGCGTATGGCTCCCCAACACCACTCATTGCCAAGATCCACAGGAAAGGGAGCCTCCAATCCTGTCGCAGACCCACCTCTCCACACCGCTGCTCTGGCCTCTTCTGCCTCTGAGAGGCTTGGAGCCTGAGTTAATGTTAGTTAACCTTGAGGGAGAATGGGGAAGCAAAACCTGTAGACAGAAGTTCTTTCTCCCTCCTTTAGTCCTGCCCACCTCTCCAGCCCCACCTCCAAGCATAGCTTGATTGCAGTGGAGCTTCCTCAGGATCTGGGAGAAGAGGCGAGCAAGCCCCAGAGCTGCCACTCCTCTCTTCTCCACCCATGGTTCCAACTGGATCCATAGGTTTAAGTCCCCTCTGCTTTGACATTTATTTTATTTATTAATATTACCCAGAGTATATTCAGCTCAGATTCCATCCTGTGAGACAAAATAGAGCAAGCTGTAGCACCAGGTGTGTGTGCTGGTGAACATTCAGAAATCCTGTCTGCAAGCTAAGCTGTGTAGATCAGCTGAGGTTTTTGCAGATTTTTTTCTGGCATGACTTAGGAGACACTTTCCTTTTTCACGTAAGAGCACTGCATTTTCTTCTTTCTTCAGTCTCATTGCCTCATGGCTCACTCTCCGTTCTCGAGCCTCAGGCTTTGCTTTAAATCAAAATGGGAATGAATATAAAGAGATAAGGGAGGCTTTATGACATTTGAAAAGCTATCACTGGTGCATATGCAATTAGTTATCCATTGAACATAAGCTGGCAATAAGTTTCTATCTATTTATTGAGTCACAACTGACAGATCTGTTTTGACTTGCCGTATTTTGTTTATGCTTAATATTTGCATTATTCTAGAGCTGGGGTGGGCAAACTTTTTGGCCCAAGGGCCACATCTGGGTGGGGAAATTGCATGCAGGGCCATGAATGTAGGGCTGGGGAAGGTGGTTGGCGTGCGGAGTGGGAGGGGGTGTGGTGTGCAGGAAGGGGCTAAGGAGTAAGGCTGTGGGTTGTGGCAGGGAGCTCAGGGCTGGGGGTTGAGGTGCAGGAAGGGTGCGGCGGGAGTTCAGGGCAGGGGGTTAGGTGCAGAGTGCAGGAGGGGGCTAAGGGCAGGGGGTTGGAGTGCAGGAGGGATTCAGGGTGCAGGCTCTGGCCCAGCGTCACTTACCTGGAGCGACTCTGGGGTGGCAGTGGTGCACAGCGGGGCTAAGATGAGCTCCCTGCCTGCCCTGGCCCAGAGCCGCTCCCAGAAGTGGCCGGCACCACGTCCCAGTGGCCCCTGGCGGGGGGAGGGCTCTGGGCACTCCCCTCACTTGCGGGTACCTTCCCTGAAGCTCCCATTGGCCGTGGTTCCCCATTCCTGTTCTAGAGGCACCCATTGAGATCAGAACCCTATTATACGAGGCACTCTCCAAACACCTAATGACAGTCTCTGCCAGAGAGCTTGTGATCTCTTCTAAATACATAGTAGGATGGGAAGGGAAACAGAAGCATAGAAGTGAAGTGGGTTACCCAGCATGCCAATGGCAGAACCAGGAACAGAACCCATGTGCCCTGGCTTCCAGTCCCCTAAATCATGCTACCATGGTTGGATCCGGTGGTTAGAGGGTGGAACTAAGAGTCAAGACTCTTGAGACAATATTCTGCCACTGCTGGATGCAAATAAATTCTGTTGAAGTCGGAGGGAGATACTCGGATCTGATGAGGGTAGAATCCAGCATATCTCGTTCCATGCCAATGTTTGTACCGTGTGGCCCTGATCAGGTTTTTTGAATGTTACCACAATACAAGTAATAAAAATAACTTCCTTTCCCTCTTGTGTGACTTTCCCAGCAGTGCTCCCACATTGGCAGGCAGAAGTGTTGAGAAATGCATGACAGCATTAATTAACACAAACCACCATTGTAACTGCCACCCATATTGGCAGTCTGAAGAGAGGGGCCAAGGATAGACACTGAAGTTTGCTTTTCCTGCCCCTAAAGCTGGGCTCTCCATTTCAGGGGCGGGGCACACTGAAGGGCACGGGGACACTTGCTCTACACTTTCTGTGGGCAAACAGGCGACTTCAGTTTGCAGTGTTGTCAGTGTGGCATCTTTCACAGTTGTTCTTGTGTGTGTTTCAATCCAGTCAGTATGGTATCTAGGTATCACCACAGTAGTTTGGTGTCAAGCACAGAAAAAACAAAGAGGAAAAAGGAAGAGAAATTAACAGAAAGAGTGGGGTGAGAGAGATTCTTAAGGAAAGGACAGACGGCAGTAGAGGTCAAACTACATATATTTTAATTTATCCCATGTAAGTTTTCACATCAGAGATTATGAGGCCCACTAAATCTGCCTTTTGTTTGCCTGTTTAATTATTGTTGACACTTTGGCCTGAGCCATTAGCCAATATTTGGGGCCTTGTAGGACTGTTTCTGTTGAGATGAGGAATCAGTGAGGAGTCAAGTATCTTAGTGATTATATTTTATTTACAAGAATTCTGCACAAAGGCCTGTTTCCCTGAACCCAATAGAAACAAACAGCAGCAGGCAGTTACCCTGCTCAGTTACCCCTCCAGCATGCTCTGTGCCCAAAGAAGCTCTGTCTTTGCTTCCTTTCAGGACCACCCACACAACTCTCTGCCTCCAATACGCACAGCCTGCAGCCCAGTCTCGTAGCCCCAGCATTTGCAACCAGAGAAACCCCTCAGTCCCACACAGCTTAGTTCTCACCCTAATGCTTTGGATGGTATCCTCCATTTTTGCAGCTGTCTTTACTACATAAATGGGTTTGATTTGCTCCTTCTCTTGAGCCTTAAAGAGAGCGCTTGGCACAGTTGTTGGCTTTAAAACGAGACCTGTGATTGGTGTTGGATCAAGAACCCTCTCCCGCCCCTTGTTCCCTCCCCCATCCCAATAGTAGCCATTAGCACCTTTCAGTATAACATCTTTTAAAATAAGATACATTATTCAAGTACAATCAACTCCCATATGAAAAAAAAACTAAGTATTTATCCCCTCCAAAAGCTCTGGCTAAAATTTTTGAAATCCAGGAGCTTAAAATGAAGTGTACAAATTTAAATTTAACCACCTAAATAAGAGGCCTAGCTTTTAGAAATACTGACCTGCTGTTGATTTTGGTGGCAGCTGCAGGTGCTCAGCACCTTTTGAAAATTATATAATTTAGGATACCTAAGGCTCTGATTCAGAAAAGCAAAGAGTACTCAAATACATAATACATATATTGAGTACATGATAAGACCCATTGACATCAACGGTTAGCCAAAGTCCTGAAGTTAAGGTTGTGCTTAAGTGTTTTCTAGAAATAAGGAACTATATATAGATAGCTAGTTTTAGGCACCCAGGTTTCAAAATATTGGTTTTTATTTTGATGTACAGCTTTTGGTGATATCTTTTTCATGGTTAGTTGGTAATAGGTTTTCAGTAGAATCCTTTCTTGGTTTCATGGAATATTTAAGCAGAGCTATTACCTTTAAAGTGTTCACTGTCTGCAGGCTAAAAGTTCCTACAAAGAGAACTGTAATTGTTATATTAGTACAGTCAAACTAATGCACTGTAATACCTAGATAAGTCTTCTTATGGTTGAAAACTTCTGGCTCTTCATGTGCTTTGACTCACCGTTCATTTTACATCAAATACATTATGCAAAAAGAAGACTAAAATAGGCCATTGTTTAGTAAACGCTTCCTGAAAATCAGATTGTTTAAAGAGAGACTTTTTCAAAAGACTAAGACCAAAAATTCCTCTTCCTTTGGAAAATGTGTGTTCCTAAGTCTGAAAAGCCAAGTCCTCTGCAGAATCCATGATGGCTGGTGCTGAACGATTTCTGCCTTAGCGCATCTGTGATTTAATTGCACAGTATTTTTAAGTATCAAATAAAAGAGTGACACTTTACTTGGAGCCGTGAGTAAAGAGCAGTGCATAGCTGTGCCAGGGAGGCAGTATGACTCAGAGTGACAATCCTTTTCTGACAGATTACTTTCCCCTGAGCCAGCTGAGCTGTGCTGGTCAGCATGTTATGAGAAGGTGAGGGGGGGAGTAGAGGCAAGGCTCTGCCCATGTCCCGCTCTGCTCCAGCCACTCCTGCCCATCTGTGTATGCGAGGGGAGTAGCAGCCCCTCAGATCCTGCTCTACTCTCCCCCACCCTCCACCATGATGCAGGGAGCAAAAATGTACCTTACTTGCCTATGTCAAGTCACAGTCTTCCCTTATATGAAGTATCCTGGAAATGTGACCTTGTAGGAAGATTTTTGAATTTTAGTTTCCGTCATTAAATGATTACTGTCTGACTCCCCCACCCATAATTTCCCACAACTGTTAAAATGTTAAAATATAAACAACTGTTAAAAGATAAAAATAGAAAAAGTTAAAATTAAACATTGATATCTGTCAAAATTGTAAAACAAAACATTGAATTCTCCCTCGCCTATTTATAGTTCTGTGGTCACTGATGCATAAGCACTTTTATTCTGATTTTGAATTATTTTATTTTTAAAAGAACAGGAGTACTTGTGGCACCTTAGAGACTAACAAATTTGAGTATAAGCTTTCATGGGCTTCAGCTCACTTCATCGGATGCGTAGACTGGAACATATAGTGAGGATATATATGCACATACAGAGAACATGAAAAGGTGGGAGTTGTCCTACCAACTCTAAGAGGTTAATTCTTTTTGTGGATACAGACTAACACAGCTGCTACTCTGAAACCTTTATTTTTAAATACTCATACATCTTTGTTTTATGTTTCTTCCAGGCTGCAGACTTAATTATTAACCCAGCTACCACTTTCAAGGAAAAACCAGACCCCAGTGGTTTGGTGTTCGGAACTGTTTTCACAGACAACATGCTGACAGTCGAATGGTCTTTGACTTCAGGATGGGAGAAACCTTATATTAGGCCTCTTGAGAACCTTTCATTACATCCAGCTTCATCATCTTTCCAGTATGCTGTGGAAGTGAGTACCAAATGGATTAGGAAATTACCTTTTCTTTACTAGCTTTTGAAAACATCATGTCGTAGTACATTCTAAGTACTGTTACTGTCTTAGTTAGTTAGTACTGACTTAATGTGCTGAGTTAACACTGGTGTCACTCCAGAGTAACTCCATTGGCTTTGGTGAAGTTAGTTTTGATTTACATTTGATTAACTCAGAGCAAAACCTGGCTCACGTTTTCCAGCTCACCCTGCTTCGTACTCTAGTGTGACACTGAAATGGTCTGTATGAGACTCTAGGAAAGTTGATGGTATTAATTTGGGGGCTGGGCATGCATACTGAAAAACTGACAGAATGCAGTAAAGATCCACAGCTTGAATTGCAGGACACACTAGGCAGATTCTTGTTTTTAATTCCCACTTGTTGACTAGTTCTCAGACAATCTTATAAGATTAAAAATAAATGTATTAGAGCAGAGACCAAATAGCAACAAGGAGTTGCCCATAAGGAAGTGAAATGTTAACAGCCGGAAGCCAGCGTGGTTAATAGCTTTAAAAAATGCTTAGCTGTCTAAAGCTGCCTTTTCTGTGTTATTGGAGCGGCTTGTGCTAAACTCTCGTCTGTGTCAGAGCATCAATAGGGACGCATTGAGCTATCTAGGAAATACAGTGAGAACATTGGCCTGATTCTCCTTCAACTTCAGCATAATCAGGAGTGACTCCAATGAATTCATTGGTGTTACACTGGTGTAAAAGAAGAGAAATAGGCTCGTGGCTTTTTCTTTTTTTGCCTGGGAGACTCCTCTGAGCCACAAGGCTACCCCGTTTTTTCCATTCAGACAACTAACCTTCAAGGATCTGTGTTATGATTACAGGTCCCTGTGGCTGAGGGCGGCTAAATACGGCTCTTGATCAGCCCAGGGAGCAAGAAACCACGCTGGAGTCCCAAATGTATGTTTCACTCATAGTAGCATATTGCTTTAATGCTAGGCCTCTGGCCCAGTCTGAAATCATTGCTAATATGAATATGCTCTTATTTTTTTCCATTTTTTATTCTTTTTTACTTTTGTTGCATCACGTTTCCTCTAGCCAAGAGGAGAGACAGAGGAGAATCTGGTCCCAATGGTGTGGCTCAATGAATACACAGTGGGTATATTAAAAATGATGAATTTGGCATTCCCCCCTCCCTTCTCCTTGCCCTCCATGATACACTGTGATATCCTGGATCTGCTAGCCTCTGGATCCAGCTCCTGTGACTTACAGATGCCAGATGATATAGTGTGCACACATTTGCAGCCCTGCAACGGTTTGCAGCAGCAAATGGTATAAAAACCAGCAAGCAATTATAGCCGTTGCTTTTATTAGAGCTGGGCATTCCCAGAACACACCGCAGGTACTCTCTCTTTACAAGTAAAAAGGTTTTCTGTGCTCTGAAATGACAAGCATCCATCCATGGAGAAAAAGATTTAAAGGCTTGAGCAATCTTTATGTTGCAATAATGATGTGATTCTTGCTTCTCTGAAACCATTGATCGTATCTTAGACTAACATTCCTTCCTCTTTCTCTCATAAAACATTCTGTAAATGGATATTGGGGAAAACAGCTGTTTTGTAATAACCACAATTGGCACAATAAGAAAATTATGGTATTAGCTGATTGCTAGTCCAGTACAAAATCCTATTAAAGTTCCTATATCATCAACAATGCTGTGACTTATTAAAGGTGCATTTTGTTCTCTTGTTACAGTGTCAAATTTTGTTGTGGGATGGTTTCCTTTTAAATATGTGCAAGAAGTTTTAATGAAATGGAAGCTGGCATGGTCCACAGCACCGAGACCGGTGTTGAGAAGCAAGAAGCCCTGAGTTCTAATCATGGCTCTGCCACTTGACTGAAAATCACTGAGGCTCTGTTTATACTACAGCTGGGTTGTCCTGTGACCCAGTTATGACACAATAAAAATTTGTGGTGTGAACAAGACCTCACTGCGTCCTGGAAGCTGCATTAAAGCCTTTGATGGTCCTGTACTGCTAACCCTTATGGAAAAGTGCTGTAGAATGTAATAGGGATGAAACCATTCGGGTTCTATAGAAACTACTCTAAAAACAACTCATAGAACTTAAAGAATTGAATTGTTTTGCTATGTTTTTAGAACTGTTCAGTCAGATATAGTTTTCTGTTACATTCTAAAGGATGGTCCAAAAAACTATGAGCTAGATTCTCCAGTCTGCTCTTATGGTTCAAAGTAGCTGGATTCTGGCCATAAGAATTCTTGAATTCTTCTTCTGGCATAAAGCTGAGGTAGCTGACTTCTGTGCCACCTGTGTCCTCCACCCATTTCACCCCATCTCCCCACATAGGGTTGTGTTGGGAGACAGATGGAGCAAGCCTCAGCTGCTCTAACTACTGCCAGGGCCAGTTGATACAGGATCAAAGGATTGTAACAGGCTTCCTTGGTTTTCCTTCAGCATAGGCACATATCAGGTGGAGCCCTAAAGAAAATGTATCATACCTTATTAAATTCTATAGGACTTTTCCATAAGGGAAGATGGTATTTGGGATCAGTCCTAGGTATTAGTCAGGGTATGAAGGTATCATAAAGTCTCACCCATGCTAACTGTTGGAACCAGCTCAGGATAATGACATTATCACCAAGTCCCCTGGGACAGATGTATTTGTAGTGTAGGCAACTATACTAACATGTAGTAACATGGGAGTAATAATACTTATCTACCTCACAGGGGTGCCACAAAGATTAATTAGTTAGAATTCATGCAGTACTTTGAAGATGTAAAGTGTTTATGAAAGTGCTGAGCTCTGTTACTTCCAAAGGGCATGTTTTATTTTTGTATTGGTGGATATGGGATAACCAGGTTCCAATTTTCATTTGGCTTCTTTCTCCTTTTGGGTTGGTAGCTGTTTGAAGGAATGAAGGCTTATCGAGGAGTGGATGGTAAAATCCGCCTGTTCCGTCCAACGCTCAACATGGACAGGATGGTGCGGTCAGCGGCGCGAGCAACACTGCCAGTATGTAACTGAAACCTGTCCTTTCCTTGGGTTAGGAAAGTATTTTTATTTTTAGGGTGTGAGGCTTTGAAGTGCTCAGGAGTTGTAAACCTTTGCTGACTACAAAGAAAATACAGTACTTCCCTTTAAATCTTGTTAGGAGTCTTGTCATGGTGTAGGGGTCATTGTAGGGAGCTGGTGAAATGAACTCTTCTGCTAGATCAGTGTTTCTCAAACTGGGGGTCCGCACCCAATAGTGGGTCACAAGACTATTGTAGAAGGTTGCAGTATTGCCACCCTTACTTCTGCACTGCCTTTGGAGCTGGGCGGCTCCAGTGGGCAAGGGGTGGGTAGGGGGAAGGGTCATCACAGCCTGAAATATTTTCAAAGGGGGGCCTGGCAAAAAATAGTTTTAGAACCTCTGTGCTAGATCACTGGCACTAAGATGGAGGTTCATTTTCTCCATCTCTCCTAGCTCCCCTTCCCCACTGATGGAAATTAAAGTTCAGGGGATTAATCAGTCCTTTAAAAGCTGAAGGCATATAATACACACATCCTTCTCAACATTTATATACCGACAGTGGGCCAAATTGTACTCTCTCTTACCGTTATGGAAGTCCATGGGCTTGCACAGGTAGAATTTAACCCATTGTTTCCAGTGGCTAAGTCTTCAAGGTCAGAGTTCTGTTTTTTGGCTCTGCTGCTGACTTTGTGACCTTAGTCAAGTCCGGTAGCCGCTTGGTACCCCAAGTTTATCACCACGCTGATGAGCTTGGGCTGCGCAGGGCAAGCTTTAGCAGGGCAAGATAGTTGCACCCTGGCCTGTGTGTTCCCTGCCATGATTGTTATGGTAATATTGTATGTAGGAATTCTATAGTGAAATGTTCCTCATTATCCACAATGCTCTGAAAATTCACAGGCCTTAAATTCCTGTCCAAGCTCTGGGAACAAACTGCTAGGATCATCCAGGTATATCTCACTGCCATTGAGGGGCCTTGGACATTGGTACACCTTGGTGCCTCCTTTTTTCTGCCTATGGCACACAATAGTATTGTCTCCTGAGGGCTGTAATATTTTAGTCTAATCCAGATTACTGGGCTCAATGCAGAGGGAACTGTGCGGGTTTAGTGGCCTGTGTTATACAGGTCAGACTAGGTGATCTGGTGGTCCCTTCTGGCTTTAAACCCTGTGTGACCCTGAAAGTTAAGGGATTGCCCATGCATACACATACAGTGTGCTTTGTACAACAGAATTGGAGGTGAGTAATCCTACTGGTTCTTTATTTGTGTTTGTGAAATATATTTCACAATATCATTAAGGATCTTAAGACAGCTCATTTCTTGGCACTTGAAATTACATGGCCTTTTCCCTTGTATCTTATTACACACTAAGGGTGATGTTAGAATCGTGGACTTTTATAGCCTGCAAACACTTTCTTCATCATGATTAAAAGTTCCCATTAGAACAGTGGTGGACAAACTTTTTGGCCTGAGGGCTGCATCGGGTTTCGTAAATTGTATGAAGGGCCGGTTAGGGGAGGGGGTTGCGGCCCGGCCCCCAACCTTCTAGCTGTCCCCCTCCCCCCCCGGACTCCTGCCCCATCCAACCCCCCCTTTTCCCTGATGCCTCCCTTCCCCTGGGACCCCTGCCCCATCCCTGTCCCCTGACTGCCCCATGCCACCCCATCCACCCCCTCCTTCCTGACTGCCCCCTGGGACCCCTTCCCCATTCAACCCCCTGTTCCCCCCCACCCCAACCGCCCTGACCCCTATCCATACCCCGCCCCCGACCACCACCCCAAACTCCCCTGCCCTCTATCCAACCCCCCACTCCGTGCCCCCTTACTGCGCTGCTTGGAGCGCTGGTGGCATTACAGCCGCGCTGTCTGGCTGGAGCCGGGCCACGCCGCCACCACACACAGCTCAGAGCCCGGCTCTGCAGCTGCACTGCCCCAGGAGCTCTCAGCCCTGCCACCCAGAGCACTGCACTGGCGATGGAGCGAGTGATGTCAGGCTGCACGGGAGGGGCTGAGGGCGAGCCTCCCAGGCCAGGCGCTTGGGGGCCAGGCAGGACAGTCCCGTGGGCCGGATGTGGCCTGCAGGCCATAGTTTGCCCACCTCTGCATTAGAATGTTTCCATAACTTTCTTTTTTCTTTTCTTTTCTTTTTTTTTTCTTTTTTTTTTCTTCAGTGTTTTGACAAGGAGGAGCTATTAGAGTGCATCCGGAAGCTTGTGGAAGTGGAAAAAGAGTGGGTCCCGTACTCTACGTCTGCAAGCCTTTATATCCGCCCTACTTTAATTGGAACAGAGGTGTGGAAAAAACTTTTTTCTTCTGAGTTTTATATACGTTTTCATTACTTTGTTCTTAACCTCTTGAAGTCCGTACTGTGTAATAGGCCATGGCAAGGAGACTAAAGCATTTAATTCTCTTTCTACAGCCGGAGTGGAAACCATATTTTGACACTTAGTCTAGAGCAGTGATTGTAAGCTCTTCAGGGCAGAGACTGTCCCTTATGTTTGTACAGTGCCCATCACAATGGGGCCCTGATCTCGACTGAGGCCTGTAGACCTTGCTGTAATACAACTCATAATAAACATTCTATACAGATCTTTTTATTTTGAGGCATTGGGATATATTCACCAGTATTCTGTGGCTGATTTGCGTCTCTCTGGCCATGTACAGTTTCTATACATTTGGTTTAACAGGCCAATCAAAGTTGGTTTATGGCATCTTTGCATTGCCAGAAGAGTGCACAGTACCCATAATGCACTAGTGAATGCATTAGTGAGTTTTATGAATGACAGGTCTTGCTTGGTTAACTATATTTTACTTTTTTTTTCCTGTCTCTGGTATGTAAATGATTGCTTTCAAAAGTAGCATGTTAGAAAATAGATTAACCACATTTGGCTTCAGTGGAATCTTATTGCTTAACTCCCCCACAATATAAGTCAAATAGCATCTATTCTTTTTTTCTTCCTAAATTCATTTAAAGTGAATTTAGTGGTCAAGAAAGGTGCTGGCCTGGCCTGGACAGAAGTCCTTTATTTATACATAGAACAGTGGTTCTCAAACTTTTGTACTGGTGACCCCTTTCACATAGCAAGCCTCTGAGCACGACCCCCTTATAAATTAAAAACACTTTTTAATGTATTTAACACCATTATACATGCTGGAGGCAAAGCACGGTTTGGGGTGGAGGCTGACAGCTTGTGACCACACATGTAATAACCTTGCGACCCCCTGAGGGGTCCCGACCCCCAGTTTGAGAACTCCTGACATAGAACATATGTAATATGGACAGCATCAGCACAAGCTTGTACGCCTCACCCACATCCTGGAGTGAAGATCTCTCAGGGTGACGAGACAGTTCAGTCTTCAACAACCATTCCGTCATCAGCCTCTTTTTCTTAGTCTGCCAACAGAAGAACTAATGTAACTTGACTATCTGGATAATCAAGAAAAAACTAACGTCTTTTGCTTTTTAAGAATGATTTGAGAAGTTGCTATCCCCTTGGCAATATCTGTTCTATAGTCTCATGTGTGTGTTGTTTGTTGTATGTTTGTATTTTGTATTATATGTATTAAACCAACGACCTTTTGGCCACTAATTTAGAAGCACTGGTGTGGTTGGATTTTTTTGTTCATTCAATGACCCTATGGCAGTTTTAAGTCTGGCACATTTAAAGCGATGCCACAGTATAATCTCTCATGCATTTGCACGTACCTTTTTTGTGTTTGTATACATACTCATCATTCCAAGAATTCCATCCATATACCACCCTTCCTCATCATGCCTCTGCATAGTCACTAATCACAGTATTCCTTCCCTGTCCTGCTTTTCTACTACAGATTGGCTAGTAGGTTTGTGCTCACTCCTGCTGCTGGAGCATAAATGCATCCAGATTTCACCAATTCAAAGAGGAATCAGAAGTTTGCTAACAAATCGTGGTCTCTTTTGTGGGTTCCCCACAGGTTGCTGCCAAGTGGTAGGCTGGTCAAAGTGTGATAAACTATAGAATTATAATTGTAGCAGAAACAGTAACGCAGACTGTTTGGCTGCCAGTAAAAATAGTGTTATCTTTATAACTTCAAGTGAAAATTATACAGCTAGCAGAACATATAAGCCAATTTCAGTGATGGGAAAAATCTTTCAGTGTTTAGTACAAACCATTTTGCAATGATTGCCTGCCTGCGACTGTTAAATTCTCTTTGCCATTAGCACACCAATTTACCTAGGCAATGCTCCACTCTGTAGAGCTTCATTTTACTACAGCTCATTTACATTGAGCACAGCACCATCTAGTGGATATACTTGTTCAGATCATTAGATTAAGATAATTTTTCACATAGTCTGTGTGAATGATTTTAACTTTTTTTTTCTATGTAGTATATTTCAGTTGAGGTTTTGTAGGAAAAGGAGACTAGCTAGTTACACAGCAATGTGTGCATTGAAAATTTGAAAAGTAGTTGAGAGAAAAGGCTATGGGAGATATACATGCTAATTCAATGACTGAATTTCATGGTCTCCCACTGGCAAGGTAATTAAAGACCAAAAGATAATTTAAAGTTCTTCCCCTCTGGAGGAGCCCCAAGTGCTACTCTCTCATGGGTGAATTTTTCCTCATTCATGGATGAACTTCACCTCCACTGCAGCTCCCCTGGAGGACTATGTGTATGCATATACACAAATTGCTTGCGGATGTGATTGAAGCAAGTCTACAATGTCAGTAAAACATTTTGGATACAGGGAGTTGATTCTTATGAACACTTTAGTTTCTTGTAAGCTCTCAAGAGGGAAAACTTTAAGGCTTACTGGCTAGATTATAGGACTAGGAACCAGGGTGTGATTCCTGTTCCCAGCTCTGCCACTGATTTCCTGTCTGCCCTCGGGCAAGTCATTTCATTTCAATTCCCCATCTGTAAATAGTCTTTGTAAGACTTAGCTGCCTCACAGAGGTGTTGGGGCTTTGTTAACTTAATGTTTGTAAAGCACTTGCAGACCCTCAATGAAATGATCTTCCTGCAGTAACTGCAAAGTATTAATATGAAGTGGGATTTGCGATAGTGATTTTCAGAGGTTCTTCAACGTGGGGCTTCATTAGGCAAGTAAAGTGCCCTTATTGTTTCAGGTTAGTCCACACTGATTGGGCCTTTACCCATATCAAGCAGAAAAATTGCTCTGACTTACAAAAGGTAAACAACAGGACTCCTTGTTTTCTAGTGCTATCCTCTTAGGGTCTACACCTGCTGCCACTTAGCAGCATCAGGGCCTTAGTTAACTATCTTTTTTTCTTTGGCTAAGGTCTAGTGAGAAATCAAAAAAAGACCTCAAGGGACCTGAAGGGTATATATCTGAATATGCCAATGGTTCCAGGGCCTCAGCAGAACCCCAAGATTTAATTTAGTGGTTCTCACATACAGTATTGTGCCCTGCTCCTAGGCCTCTAATGTTTTTACAGCATTAATTTGTGTCATGGCCACCCATCTTAAAAATCAGGAAGTAGCTGTCACTCCTGATTTGGGTGACTGATTAGTCTTTGGGGAAAGAAGATAGAAATTCAGTTAGTTGTAGCTAAAACCCTGGACTGGTTTCAGAAACTGTATCTTCTTATGAATCAAGACAAGCGCCTTCTGACAACAGTCAGGGTTGCCGGGTTGCATTTGCAGACAAGTCTTCCTCTCATTCCTGAGGACCATGAAGACTTTGGTCTGGGACTTCAGGGTGCTGGATGTTGCAGTTTCTGCCTCTTGCAATCCTGCAGCGCTCCCCTGGGATCACCTGCAGTTTTGAATGGTTCAGGTGCTACTGATAAATGTTGCTCATGATAGTATCAGTCTGGTTAAAACTGTTCTAGTTCCTCTTCATATCAATGTACTGCTCACCTGGGAGGCTTCAGAAAGCTCATTCATCCAATGAGACTTGTTGAATTGACCTGTTCTGTAGTGTGGTAACCACAAATGCCAGTCTGTTTGGGTGGGGAGCTCATGCAGGGCCGCAGATGGCACTGTGAAAGCAATCTTCCCTAAAACCAAAGAGAAATCTCAAGATGGGCAGTTTCAGGGGGATTCTAGTAGGGGAAAAGACCCAGTCAAATGACTCTGCTGCGGTAGGTATATACCTGAACCAGAAAACCCAGGATAAGATGACTGTAAATCACTTAGCTGGCTAATCTGTGTGCTCAGTGAGGATCCCTATCCCCCCTCATTGTTTAGATCCTTAAGCAATAAGTTGGCCTCAACAGACCTATTTACTTGGAAGCAGCAAACACCTGGCTCCTGACATACTGCATGGGGTACCTGTTCTCAGCCAGGCTGCTGCACACACTAGTTTCTGTGGTCAGGGTTCCGTTGTGCATAGAATCCAGCCCCAGAGATCCTCTTGATCCCATATTCCAGTCTGTTAGGCAAGTTTCTATCTGTCTTCCTGTTACATACAGAGGTCCAAAAAAAAGATAATGTCATAGTAACTGCTTCCACACAGCCAGTTTAAGCATGGTTCACTCAATCCAGTCTAGTGGTCTGCCAAATACCATGTGGACAAGCAGTGGCACTTTCTACAGATTTCAGACTTTGCCTGGGAGCAAACTCTTCACCCCTGATGATGATGGCTCCGTGCATGAGAGGCAAGCTCTCAAGGAGGAAAGAGCCTGTAAAGGGATTGTATAGATACTCTATAGATAGATAATAATAATATGGTTCTTCATATACATATGATAGTCATTAATATGTCCCTTGAATAAACTTCTGAATTCTTGCAAGTAGGTTATTATGTGGCTCCTATCACTTTAACTTACTAACATTACAAAATTACAGGCAGGCAGGGCCAGTCAAGCACTACCCCTAAACAAAAAGCCACCAAGAAACGGGACTGTTTCAGAAGAAAGGTTTATTTGACGGGTAGCCTTCAACTACTTTCTTTAACCAGCAAGCTTTGGTTGTCTTTGGGATTCCATGGCTAAATTTAAAGACTCCCAGCGCCAATATTCAAGGCAGGAGTTCACTGTCCTCTTGGAAGAAGGTAAGAGTGTGGGCAGGACTTCTCTCCAGGCAGCTCTGGATGCAGCTGACTCGACAGCCAGGACAATGACCTCCGCTGTCACCTGGAGGCATTCTTGGCTCCAGTCCTTGATGCTTCCTCATGAGGTCCAACAGTTCACCCCTTCGAAGGCTCCTTTCCTTTAAACAGAGCAAAACTGATGTGTGTTTCTTTTATTGTGCAGCCTTCTCTTGGAATCAAGAAGCCAACTAAAGCCCTGCTGTATGTTATACTGAGTCCTGTGGGCCCATACTTTGCAAGCGGAAGCTTTAATCCAATATCCTTATGGGCAGATCCCAAATATGTAAGAGCCTGGAAAGGAGGAACGGGGGACTGCAAATTGGGAGGGTAAGAGAGCCTGATTATGTATTAATTACATAGCTCAACTGTTGGATTATTTTTTTCCTTTCAGTAAAATCCTAGCTATGATGCTGTATTATTAAATGTTGCAAATCAAAAATAATAACAAAGGCATTTCCAGAAAAGAGGTATCTCACCTCCAGTCAAAATGGGCTACAAAGTGGCAGACTGCCGATCTGTTTACCTTGCATAGATAGACTAAGGCCAAGGTTGTTAAACTGTAGTTTGTGGACCACTGGTAGTCCATAATGAGCTGCATGGGACTGTGGAGCTGTCTCTTCATTATTCCAGCTGCTAAAATAAAGATAAGTCAAATGCTTTTCTAATGTTGTTTCTCCATGTGAGCAGTTTCTGATGTTCTGTCAGAAAATGGAACAGAAGGTGTCCAAGAGACAATTTCTGTGTTAAGTTGTCACACTATGAAAAGTTTTGAGAATGAGGGCAAAAGTTTGGAATAAGGGAATTTGCAAAGAGGCAGGGACTGAGAGAAACTTCTGTCCTGTCTTATTTTTTGGGGGAAAAAAGGTATATGGAAGTTTGAGCTCCTTAGTCACTGTTTAAAGTCAACATTTACCTAGAGTTACCAGATAGAGTTGCCCAAGTGTGGTAATTGTCAGTAAATGTTGACGTTAAAATTAATCCCAGTTTAAAGTGTTCACATAGTGCCTCGTGATTTTCTGCCTCCTTTTATCAAAATGTGCAACTTGTTTTTCCTAAAATCTTGCAAATTTGTGTGTACGTGTCTGAAATATACAGTTATAAAGAAAACCAAAGTTAAAAATCCAAACATTTAAATCTCTTCTGACTGGATTTCTGTCAGCAAATCCACTGGATAAAGAGTTACACATCAGACAACAGCAACAGCCAATGAGAGCTAAGGGGAGGGAAGGAGCCTGTATGGCTAGGGGAATCCCCTGTCTCCTATTGAACTGCTTCAAGTTTATGGCTTAAAGCTAGTTTATGTGCAGAAGCAGAAATCTTGAAGTGCTGTGGCCTTCACTGCATAATCTGTTAGCCGCTTTGCTTGTACAAACCTAACACTTTCATGAGTCAGTTGGGTCAGGGTTTACCGTTACATCCGAGGATCCAATGGAGCTGCCTGGCAGCCCACCAAAACTCCCTTTAGCTTTATCCAGGTAGTCCACAGACCCTGTGGAGCAGTATGGTCCTGGTAGGTAGGGGGAACCCTTGACTCTGGCTGAGCCCTTCAGAGTTTTATTTTGCAGAAGCAAAGTGACTTGTAGTTCATTCATTTAAGTGCTGCCAATGGAATCATGTCGGGGCAGAAAATGACTTTGCAGAGCATTAATCGTGAGGCAGATTTTGCAGTCTGGGCACTGAAAGTAATGTAAAATGTTTTTAGAAATAGGAGCATTAGGAAGTTTTATGGTAGGAAAATACCCAGCTAGCTAGTGATAGCTGTTTCTTTTTTTTTTTTGTCCCTGAAAGGAATTATGGTTCTTCCATCTATGCCCAGCGTGAAGCTATGGAATTAGGGTGTCAGCAGGTTCTGTGGCTGTATGGAGAGGATCATCAAATCACTGAAGTCGGAACAATGAATCTTTTCCTGTACTGGGAAAATGAAGATGGAGGTATAGTAGTATGTGGCACTAAACCTCTGCTTGTTGCAGTCCTCAGGCCTGGGAGCCAGTTGTGACCTCAGGACTGCTGTCAGTGTTGTATGGATGATGCTTCTTGGGGTTTGTAGTTCTAGCCCAAAGAATGGTGGTCTGCACTGACTTCTTTTTCTGTTTTAGTGGGAGGAGGGAAGTCACCCTTAGTCAGTCCCCACTAGCCCACACAACTTCTTCAGAATTCCTTCCAGCAAGTCCCTTCCAAAGAAATGGGGTTTGGGACCTTCCCTCTGCGGAGAAGGCAAGTGATCAGAGACTCTGACCTTACAGTTCTGTGACAGGCTGCAATTGCCTTCTTTATGTCTTCTGCTTCAGCCATGTGTGGCTTCTGTCATGGCCTCTAGCAGAGGCATCCCCATCCATTCCTGAACCATGACCTGTGTCCACAAAGCAATCAGACCTTCCTTTTGAATTGTGATTTTCCCGCTAAGCAAGACAGGAGAAGCTGCTACATCTTTTATCTTCTACATCTTTAATCCTGGTAAATTGGTTTGAAGATGTAGGACCAGATTTTTAAAGTTAGGCTAAATTTTTTTTTTTTTTTTTTTTTTTTTGCATCTGCAGTCATTTGTGGTTGGAAATTATGCCACTTAGACAACTGACTAATTACTGCATGCAACCAGATATTTAGACACTTGCATACCTTCATTTGTTCATGCAATTATTTATGTCTACAAAATTGTGTCTGCACTTCATTGTTAGTACAGAAGGGTAACCTAGTTTGAAGGACTATGGGCCTGATCCAAAGCCCATAAAAGTCAATAGAAAGACTCCCATTAACTTCCCAAGGCTTTGGCTCAGGTCATAAATAAAGGCAAAGTGTTGTTCCACCATCTGCCAGTCTAAGAAACAAAAGAACAAGAAATTGGGATTCAAGCTCTGATCCTTTTCATGACAATGCAATGGACACTCTTGTAAAACACCATTTCGTTGCCATTTTTCTGCCAGTGCTACAGTGGTGGTTAGTAGTGGCTCACAATGGAAACAGCATTGTGTTTTATTTAGCATAAGAGTCTGTGAGTCAAGATACCTGGGTTCTATTTCCAATTTGACTGCTGATTCTTGGGCAAACCCCTTAAGTTTCTCTCTTTCTCAGTTTATACAGCTGTAAAATAGGGATAATATTTACCTAGCTCTAAAAAACTTATTGAGATCAAGTGAATGATGCTATATATGTGAATGTTGTTGTTTAATATTTCATCACAATGGATTAGACATTGTAGCTATTGGGCCAAATTCACCCCTCATGTGCACCTTCACTGGAGTTACACCAGCAAGGAATCAGGCCCACTGGGACAGAGCGAACAAGAAGTTGGTTAGCATTCAGTGCTCTGTTTTGTTTTTCAACCAGGAATAAGCAGGAATTATCCAGCTACGATACCATACTGTTCCAAAGATCTGCTAACCAATGTGTTACCAGTGCACTACAGATTAGTATCATTGTGACATGGGTGGAACAAACAATCTGTAATTCATGCCATCCAGCCTACTATATGCCAGTCCTATTCCAAAACAGACCTGGCATTACACATGCTATGATCACTTGCACTGCAGGGGCAATTAGCTATTTAGCAATGTATTACTAAGAAGCCTGGGTGTAAGACCTAAAACACCTACAACTGTTGGTTGCCACCAAGAAAATGCACACCAGTGTATAACTGCCTACCCCTTTGCACCATAGCAAAAAGTGACTGCTATTGTGCTCTTTCTCTTCATAAGGAATGCTACTAGGACTAGGGTGACCAGATAGCAAGGGCGAAAAATCGGAACGGGGGGTGGGAGTTAATTGGCATCTATATAAGACTAAGCCCCCAAATATGGGGTCTGTCCCTCAAAAATTGGGACATCTGGTCACCCTAAATGCTACTTAGGTGGTCCTTGTTTTGTTTGCTTCATTGTGCATATATTGCAGTAGTGGTGGTGGCAGGGGTGGGGAGATTAAGCATAGAAATACAGTAGATTTGGAACTAGAAATCATGGGTACTGTTTAAGCATCAGGAACATACAGCTCATTGTGTGTTCAGAGGAGTAATGTAAACTCTGTGTGTATGTGCTATGTTTTTTGTGTACCCTCATGAATGCACTAGATGGGGACTGATTTCAGCAGTGTTTCAAATGGGGGTCCATTTTTACTGAAAGCCGTTTCCAGATCATTTTAGCCCTGGTATTGGACAAAAGAGGTGTCTAACATTCCAGTCTTGGGTGAACCCTAGAAAATGTCTCATTCATAATGGTGGTAGGGGAAGAGGGGAGTTACCCAATAATCTCTGGTAAATTTGCATGACACATATTATGCTGATTCTGCACATTTAGCATTGCTCTGGCTGAGTTTACAATGTAGCTAAATATGGATCACTATTGTTACAGGAATAACTGAGCGCAGTAGTTTCTGTTCATGAAATACTGCTTTCATCAGTGGCATATTTGGAGAGTGACATATACCCAGGATGGTTTCCATGTTTACAAAATGTAAAGCTTGATCACCATGTGATCCTCCAGGCCTACCTTTTCACGGCACATAACGTTGTTGAGAGACAAAGGGTGGCAGGAGTGGAAAGCATGTTAAATGGAATGTCTGTTTCTTCTATCAAGGGGCTTACCTTGGCAGAGATGAAGACCTTTAAAATCAAAAGAAATGTACAGTCTAGAGAATACATCAAATGGGGGCTGTACACTATGGAATCTGTTTATCTTTTCCAGTATACAGAGGCAGTGTTGAGAATGGTTAGCTGCAAAGAGTCAGGACACCTGGGTTCTATTTCTGGCAGAACTATTAAGCCACTGTGTGAACTTGGACAAATTATTCATCTCTGTGCCTCAGTTATCCCATCTATAAAATGGGAATAATATCTACTTCACTGGAGTGACGGGATACTTAATTCCTTAAAAGCTCTTTGGAATCCTCAGATGAGGGCCAGACCTATACCACATGGTGCCCCAGGTGAGGAGCATCTTCAGCGCTCCCCTCCATTAGTTAAACTTTTGAATATCTTATTTTTATTGCATTTATAGCTCATTTCACAACTTTGATGCACGATTTATCCCTGTTATATAAGATATAAATTTGCATGCCAGGATCTGTAAATCTGTATTTATTCATGCCATGTATAAGCAAAGTACACTTTCACATTTACATAATAAAACAAAGTTCACAATATCACAGCTGGGCACTCACTTCACTTCGTTCTTATATCTCATTGACTGACTGGCAATGCCCCGCCCCTTATATACCTGCAAGGGCATAGTTGACAATTTTCTAGGAGGTTTTGAGGAAAATGTACCTCTCAGAAAGTCTGGAAGGTTCCATGAGATTCTACGAAGGTCCAGAACATTCTAGGTGGTTAGTGAAAAATGAATCCACATACAGAATACCTGAAACATTTTACTTCAAACATTCTATTTTCCCTTTTGTCGCTAGCAACAAAAATAGCACCCAAGCCTGGTGTCCCCCAAGCCGGCATCCCAGGTGGTTGCCAGGGTCGCCTGCCCCTCAATCCAGCCCTACCTCAGATGTAAAGACTCACAGAAGTTCAAAATAATGCTATTATATGTGTGAAAAATAGAGCTCGATGGTTGTTGAAATGGTCATTGTGCTGCAGAAAGTGCCATTCGGTGGTGGAGAGTGAAGTTTGCTGGTGACACTCTGTGGGCAGCTAGATGCACAGTGATCCTAAAAGGACGGATTCTTTTTGTAGAGAGGGACAGATTGACAATTGTATGGTATGAAGCCAGAAAAGGGAAAAAAAGAGGGTGGGACAGAGGACCTGGGAGCAGGTAGCAATTGGAACAAGTGGGGGGGGGGGAATGGAATGGAGAACGGGTGAAAGGAAAGTGTGAGGAAAAGAGAAAAATGAAGGAAAGAGCAACACAGAGTGACAGGGAGACTGGGTTTATAATAGGTTATGGACCCCAGAGCTTCCCGAGGCCTATGTGACTCAGAAGTTCTCTTGGTGGCCCCACCCATGCAAACATTTTGGTGTTTTTCTCGGTTTTGTAATAATCTGCCTAGCCCTAAACTCATCCCATATGCATCAATCAGTGCATGTTCATAAATACTTGTGGGATAAATGAAGGGGGTGTAGCTCCCTTTTATGGACACCCAGCCAGACAGTTAGCTGTAAAATCCGTCTTGGTGTCTGTTCTCTGCTTGCTTTACCTGTAAAGGGTTAACAAGCCCACAGGTAAAAGAAAAGGAGTAGGCACCTGACCAAAAGAGCCAGTGGAAAGGCTAGAACATTTTAAGATTGGGAAAGAAGCTTTCCCTTTGCGTCTGTTGTATCTCTCCGGGAAAGAGGGGAACAGAGGGCAGCAGGAATGCTGTGTAAAGCTTTAAGCCAGAAGAAATCATCAGATCATACCTAGAATTACTTATTTGAAACCCCCCAAATATGTAAATAAATTAGGAATGTTTAAATAGACGCAATCAGGTTTATTTCTTTATTTTGGCTTGTGGATCTCCTCTGTGCTAACCCCAGATTCTTTTGTTTGTAACTTTTAAGCTATTTTGGGTGCTTAATTTTTGGAATTGCTCTTTTAAAATCTAACAAAAGCCTAAGTTCCAGATGTATTTTCTTCCTTTTTGTTTTTAATAACATTTACCTTTTTTTAAAACAGGATTGGATTTTTGGTGTCTTAAGAGGTTTGTGCATGTTGTTTTATTAGCTTGTAGCAACAGCTAATTTCCTTTGTTTTCTTTCTCAGCTCTTCCCCAGGTGAAAGGGCTTGAGGGTACCCCACAGGAAGGAATTCCCAAGTGATCCTTCCTGGGTCCAAGGGTGGTTGGTTTTTTTTTTTGCATTTGGGTGGTGGCTGCATTTACCAAGCCAAGGTCAGAAAAAAGCTGTAACCTTGGGAGTTTAATACAAGCCTGGAGTGGCCAGTATTAATTTTTAGAATCCTTGCAGGCCCCCACCTTCTGCACTCAAAGTGCCAGAGTGGGGATTCAGCCTTGACAACTTGCATGAAAGACTTGAAGCTTATGTTGTTCAGTAAAATACATGACCTAATTTTAAAATCACTTCAATTGTAAGCTCCCAAGATCTGGGATGGTATTTTTGGTACATGTTGGTTCAGTGCTTCGCACAATGGGCCCCTGGCCTCTCAATGCTACTGCAATAATGATAATGGAGTCTCACATCAGTGTCAACGTATGAGCATTCAGCAAACACTATAAATGAACACATATATGTGAGTTCAGACCAATGTAAGAATTGCAAGCATGGTTGCATGGGGGACGGACAAGATTGTCCATGACCATTGCAGGCTGTGGTAGCCTTGCTTTGCGCTGTTCATGTTTTTCACCTCAGGTGTTGCTGATGCACCTTGCTTCAAAGCAGTTAACAGCAACATGACAAATCTGCTTCCACCTTGCTCTGTTGTGGGCTGTTGTTTCCCAGTGACTGGGATTGGCTGATATGCTTTCATGCATGACTTCAGTGTATCTATATTGTTTGTACTGGCCACCATGAGAGCAGGTGCCTTGCTGTAGCTGACCAGAAATAGGGCCTTGGGTATTCTTGAGTCTGCCATACGAATGAGATGCCAAGACCAATGCATAGTTGAGGGTTTGGGTTTTTTTTGTTTTTTTTTAGCATGCTTTGAATGTCAGACCCCTGACAATGAATGAGTATTTCGATATTGGGACTCTTGTCTCAACAGTTGACCCTGCAAACAGACCAAAGGTTGTGCATATGGAACTGATCGAGTTTCCTAATATGGTGACAATATGTTGTTCAGAATGACTGCCTAATAGACGTTTAGCTTAGTGCTTATTCTGACGTTCTTGTCATTCCATAAGTGGTGTGACAGCATTCCAAATGCAGAGCTGGCCTTGGCTAAGCGATGGGTAAGCTCATCATTAGTTGCGGCATTCTGTGACAGCATACTCCTTAGGTAGCAGAACTTCTCCATGGACTTGAGAAGATCATCCTTGATCTTAATAATTGGGTAGACAAGTTCATCCCATGGCACATGTTGGTACAGTACTTCAGTTTTCTTTAGATTGATTGTGAAACCAAAGTGATTCACTGTACAAGTAAAGTGATCAGTTATTAATTGAACGTCATCAATCGAGTGAGCAACCAGTGCACAGTCATCAGCAAATAAAAGCTTCTTAATGTGTAAAGCTGCCACTTTCATGCAAGAACGGAAGCGTTGCAAATTGAACAACTTATAACACTGCAGAAATGGGTAAATGCGCCTCTGTCAGTGTCATGAAATGCATCCATAAGCATAGCCAATAAAAGGATGGAAAAGACTGTGGAAGCCAGCACACAACTGTGTTTGGTGCCTCTGGTGACCAGAAAGGGATCTGATATCTTGCCATTTCCCACCACTCTGGTCATCATCCCTTCGTGGAAGGATGAAATAGCAGAAATAAACTTTCCAAAGATGAACAAAAAATCGAGCAAGAGACAGTGCCATAGAATTTCAAGGGTGCCAACATTGTCCACCTGTATAAACGTAAGGGTGAATGGGCAAACTGTGATAATTACTATGGCATTTCCCTTCTTTCTGTTGCAGGGGAAATTATTGCACTGGTCATACTGAATTGACTTAACACCTATCTTGTGGGAAACATCATCCCCGAGCCTGGACAGGGCACTGTAGATATGATCTTCACAGCCTGTCAGCTTCGGGAAAAGCGCTGGGAGCAAAACCATGGTCTTTATGTGATGTTCATCAACTAAGCTAAAGCATTTGTCTTCTTAAACTCTGGAAAGTTACCTCAATACAAATAAATATATCTAAAAATCAATAAAAGCAGACGAATAGGAAGTTTTCCCACACAGGGCTGCTTTTCCTATGTACTATTATAAATCCAGGAGTTTGCAGCTTATCAGAATGACTCTCCCATGAAAAGACAAGTAGGGTTTGTGAGCTCATAGTCTGATTTCCCAGAGATGGG
The DNA here is from genome assembly GCF_016161935.1 of Mauremys reevesii. NCBI lineage: Eukaryota > Metazoa > Chordata > Testudines > Geoemydidae > Mauremys > Mauremys reevesii. The sequence continues at coordinate 243,082,584 of NC_052623.1, read as the reverse complement.
CAAGATGAATGCATATGGAGCCAGATTTGGTACACACATGGTACCAGATGGAGATGATGACATGCTGCAAGGGAGGCAGATGCTCCTCTAGGTGACCCCAGGCTGGTAGACATAATATGCATACTTGACAACATTATATGAAGCTGGCAGCTTAAAACATTTTGCATATTTCCCATATTCTATCAACTCCATGCTGTTTGGCAGCTGGCCTGGCAAGCTTTCAAAATAGCTCACAGCAATCAAAGTATATTTTGGATCTTATACACATCCCGCTCCACCATTCATGAAGAGGGAACAGTATCAAGTGTGTCACAGGGCTCAATACTGAGCCCCATATTATTTCTTATTTTCACTAATAAGAGGGGTATGTACATTCAGACATGATCAAATTTGATGATTCCAAAGGTGGTGAAGTAGCAAATGCAGAACATGGGAGTTTCCAGACCAGTGGATTATTTAATCCAGAGTCCTGTCTGACAGTGGCCAGTTACAAAATGTTTCAGAGGTGGACAATTATGGAATAACTTGCCCATAATAGATATTTCTACTTAGTCACTTTCAGTTGTTGGCTGGGCCCAGGCAAAAAGCAGACAGCCCTTGGAGGTAAGCATGGGAGAATTTATTTGGTTGTTAAGGTGGATTCATAGGAAAAAGGAGAGCTAGAGTTTCCAACCCTGGGAGAAAGGAAAGAGATGGCATCCTGGCATCTAGCAATCTATCACTGAATCAGGAACGGCCACTGCTGATAGATGGACACCGCTGACAAACTGCCAACACTGGGTACATATACACTGTGGCTACACTTCTATTTTTGGTGCACTAGTTCCATCAAAGTTAGTGCATGTATTTCTGCCCAAGGTGGAAATTACTCTTCCAGCTCGAAGTGTGGACATACCCACAGTGTGTAGCCATATCCTGGGTGGATTGTACCTACCTCTGACAGGTACCTGAGAGATGTCTCCTTCTTACCTTTTGGCAGCACTTGAATAGTTAGTCATGACAATTTGAATCTATTGTGTGTGCCCACTTTCAAAGGAACATCTCAAGTTATGTAGGAAAAAAGAGGAACCAAAGCTCTTGATCCACAGTAAGAAATACAGCCCTGAATGGACTGAGGCAGCAAAGCATACAATGGACATTGCATAAGAGATTTTGATAACCTGCTGTGAGAGGACATATATGTAAATACCTTGGGGACTGCCAGATACGGTGAGCAGGCTCACACCATTTAAGATCAGAAGGGATGATAGACTGTAACTGGGAGGACGAGATGCTTAAAAGGAGAAAAAGAGTGAGGAAAGCTACTGAAAAGCAGGGGCCAAGATTTTCAGAAGTGACAAGTGCTTTTGGGTGCCACCTCCATTGTTGGATGCCCAACTTTGAGTCTCTATAATGTAAAAGGCCTGGTTTTTCAAAGGGCAGGGGCTAGAGCGCTATATGAAAATCAAGCCCCTTACAGGTGTTGCAGGTTGGGCACCCAAAATCATTTGTCACTTTAGGTAATCTTTGCCAGAAGCTGTGTTGTTGATATGCTGACTAGCTGAAAGAGTCAGAAGGGAAAAAAGGAGACTGCACTTTCTAGAAATGTAATACTTTGTTTCTTTATTGCTCCTAATCCAAGATAATCTACCTATGTTATTTTTTGCCAAGTGTGAGATTAGATATTTCAAGCACATATTTATTTAAATCTGATTTTTTTCCTCTCTATTTAAACAACCCTCTCCCCAAAATCTTGTTTTCAATTAAACCATTTGAATCTTTGGTTGTTTTGTAATTTCATGCAGATTATCTCAGATGGATTAAATAACTAAGATAAAATAGTGAAAGAAGGGTTTCTGGAGACTACCATGCTTGGGATTCCATGTCAAAAGGGCACACTGTACGTGAGGAGTCCTCTTCCATAAAATGCCTCACATGCCCGAGGACCACGGACAAGGACAGAGTTCATGACACTGAAGGGTTTAGTCTTTCGCCTCTAGGTTGTCATTTCAAATCCCAGCCAGATTTTTGAAGCCTGAAAGCTGTTACCAAGCGATGACTGTGTGGCAACCTATGTAAAATGAGTTGGAGCAAACTCCAGTTTTCAGTCAGATTTCCACATAACAAAAAACATTGCAAGTGTCACTAATTGGAACCCATGCTGGCAATCACAATAGAAAGGTCAAGGACTGAATGGGCATGAAGTGTGACCTACCTTCTCAATCTTGACATTGTCCCACCAGCTCAGGATTGACACACGTTATGGGGGCAGCAAGAGAAAATTTCCACTGATCTCTCTCTTGTAGCTGCTCCATGGATACAGAGAAATGTATTATTATAAATGGGAACAGTAAATGTAAATATCATCATCAGAGATGTCAGGGACAGAAAACCCATTAGGTTATCAAATCCATCTCACTTGAAGGCCCCATTCAGCAAAGCTCGGAAGTATGTACTTAACATTGAGTTTTATTTATATGATACATCATCCTCCAGACGCCTTACAAATGTTTATTAACTGCATCTCACAGCACCCTGGTGAGGTAACCAGTAGTAGCAAATCCATTTTATAGATGAGTCTACTAGACACAGAGTGGGTCACTTCCAGCTTCCACTTGTGGCTCCTTATGTCGCGGTTGGGCAGTTAGATGGTTCCCTGGGGTCACCCAGTGAGCCAGTGGCAGAGCTAGGAATAGAACCCAGTCATGTGCTCTAACTACTAAGTACACCTAATCCTAATTCAATCAGGGCAAGTCTACACTGCAACCCAGCTGCACTGCTGTAGCATGTGTCTGGTGAAGACACTCTATGCTGATGGGAGAGCACTCTCCTGTCGGCATAATTACTCCAGCTTGGCGAGAAGTGGACGCTATGTTGGCATCTCCCACCAACATACCGCCAGTGTGGACAGCGCGAAACTTGCATCACTCAGGGGGGCTTTTTCACACCCCTAAGCTATGTAAATTGTATTAATTTAGGCTGTAGTGTAGACCTGCCCTCAGATATATGCACTGATTCAAAACAGGTGGCATCCAACTGGGTTTGTGCAATTTAGAAACTGCCTCTGAAATTCTAACCAATGTTTGTATCTTATATCGGATATTGCATGTTGGTATCTGATATTTCTGCTCTCTTTTAAATATTTTATTTTGTTTGTATTTTTGTTTCAACAGAAGAGGAACTGGCAACCCCACCGTTAGATGGCATCATTCTTCCTGGAGTGACAAGGCAGAGCATCTTGGAGCTGGCACGCAAGTGGGTGGGTGTTTGCCTTGTCCCTCAATAGTAGCAATTTTAACAACCGTGAGATACGCTGTTATGAAAATAACTCATTTATTGCGTTCAAGTAATGGCTCACAGTTCCACCTGATCTTTCAAACCAAGTACGAACTGGGGAAGAATGTTAAAATTAAAAAGTCTTGGCCAAACCACCCAGACACCAGCATTTGTTCCACAGAGCCACATACAGTCTAACTAGTTCCCAGTAAGTATTCCCACACAAAAATCTTCATTAACTTTGTGTTAGAGTTGCCAGAGTCCACATCCCATTAATACAATTGGCTTAAAGTAAGGAAATAAGCAATTGTCATTCATCACCCCATCTACACTCTACTCATCAGCTTCTTGTTCCACCGCCTATAGCCCACGTGTCTCCACCTTCATTCTGAGCAACCAGGGTGCAGCTTTAAGTCCAGCCGTAGATATAATGCACTAGTACCTGTATTCTTGCAGATTTCAAATCTGCACTTGAATACCAGTTCTCATGCACAAAGTACTATAAGCTCAGCAATGATCAAAAGCATACAGGCCCTCTGTTTTACATCTCATCCAAAAGCTCTGCTGCAGCTGCACGGTGTTCCTGAACATCATGCTGAGGTTCAACACCAAATTTGAGGGGAAAGTGCCACCTAGTGAATTGCCATCATCACTTGTTATAGATCAGGGGTTCTCAAACTGGGGGTTGGGACCCCTCAGGGGGTCGCAAGATTATTACATGGGGGGTCACGAGCTGTCAGCCTCCACCCCATGCCCCCTTTGCCTCCAGTATTTATAATGGTGTTAAATATATAAAAAGGTATTTTTAATGTATAAGGGGGGGTGTCACACTCAGAGGCTTGCTATGTGAAAGGGGTCACCAGTACAAAAGTTTGAGAACCACTGTTAGAGATCTTGGGTTTTCCTTGGAGGTCATTCATTTAACAACTGACCAGGCCATAGCTTGCTTAGCCGCATGAGAACTGAAAATGAACTGGCTACAACTGAGTTTGTTAAAAATATCACCTCTGTGATACAATTACAGGTGTCTAATGTAAGGAAAGAATTATGACCTTTAGGAACATGTGCTCTGGTTTTGTCTTTCTGATCTCTGGCACAGGGAGAATTTAAAGTGTCTGAGAAGTACATCACCATGAGTGATCTGACAGCTGCCTTGGAGGAAAACAGAGTCAAGGAGATGTTCGGTGCTGGGACAGCTTGTGTCGTATGCCCTATTTCTAAAATATTATACAAAGGCAAGGTAAGGAAAGAAGTATCTGGTTTATTTTTTCTTCCCCATATAATTACAGCTTGGCATTGTCTGAGGTCCATGCAGGAAGTACTTTATCAGTATATTGCCTCCTAACTTCTTCCCAAGTTAGGGAAAACTGATTTTTTTTCAGAATCCCCCCCCCCTCTTTTTTGTGTTTAATTTGAAATTTCAGAACTTCATTTTTTTGACCAGCTCTATAGTTCGTTGAAGGGGGGGGGGATGCAGATTTTATTTTAAACTTAAGTTAAAAAATTCATTCATACAAAAAAAAATCAAAATTTGAAATTTCATCAACATTTTGCAGTTAGAAGCATTTCAGCCAGCTCTGTGATGTGATTTGCAGTCAAGTCTTCCCTTAATAGGGAGGCTGACAGCCAGTCACAGTTCCTCAGTTCTGTTCTGCCCATCCCTGGCATGAATTAAAATTGCAGAGGAGGAGATTTAAATTCTTCCATCAGCAGAAATGGGTCATACAGAGAACATGGCTTTGCTCCACCATGACCATTCCCCTTCCATCCCCTAAGATGTCTCCTTCCTAATCCCTCCCATGCCTGACTTAATCCTTCCCCTTATACCAGACAGCACAGCTCTGTTGGAGAGGACACAGGTGGCAGAGCTGGTATAGGAGATGGCTTAACTGTTTCTGTCTGCTGTTGGGAAATTCCTCCTGAACAGGGGGAATTCTGAAGGGCATTTCTCTGTCCTGTTGAAGTTCACTTTGCACTGCTTATGTTGCACAAAATGAACTTAGCAGACCTGTGAATCTAGCCCAAGAGGTATGTTGATATGTTTCTTTGTGAAGATAGACAATAGAACAAATAAAATAACGATGTAGAAAATGATGCTTCTAATAGATGGACTATATCTATTAATATGATCAGCTTTTGAGATACGAATGGGAAACATTAAGATGTTAACTATTGAAAATTATGGTAAATGTACTTGTTTTAACACAATATACACTGTAGATAGTAAATAGAAAGGTGCTTCTTTGAGTTGACTATCGTCCTCCTCAAGCCTTACTGACTGAGCAAGCAGGTAAGTGTGATGTAGTGATTAGACCTTGCTTGGACTCCGATAGCAGCTGGGTTCTATTCCTGGCTCTGCTGGCACTCCTTTGGCCAAGTCACTGAGGATGGCCTAAACCAACTCTCATTACACTCAATAGAAGTAGTACAGTTGACGTGAATGATCCTTGAGCTTTCTGTGTCTCCTATAAAATGGATATTAATTATCCTTACCCACCTGATGGGAGTGTTGTGAGGTTTAATTAATGTTTGTGAAGTACTTTGAGATCCTCAGATTTAAAAGGCATTTATATATGTATGTACTTGTTGTTGCTGTTGTTATCTGACTGTACATGATGAGCTTCCAGGAATTATTCTCATTTTAATTCCATCCTAGAATTTGCACATTCCAACTATGGAGAATGGACCTCAGTTAGCAACCCGCTTCCTGAATCAGCTGACTGATATCCAAGTAAGGGATTCTCTTCTTTGGTATGATAACATAATGAAAGGGGTGAAATTGAATGAATGAATGGTTTTTTCTGTTACAGGCTCCATGAATTAAAAGATAGACTCTTTCTCCCACCTCTCTTGGCATTGAAACTTTGGTAGATTACCAGTGGTGCAGGAAGATATTTACCCTACATGTCACTGAGGGATGCTGTTTTCCTCCTTAAAACTTGCCCTCTCTCTTTCATCTTGAAACAGAGTGATTTTAATACAGGTGTGAAATACAGGAGTGCTTGTAAAAGACTGATGTTTATGTCTTCTTCACATGACATGGGCCAGGATTATAAAAAGTTATACCCGGTCACTATCCACAAACTCCAGTGACAGTTGTTTCATCTTCCCTTTAAAAAAAATACAGTCAGATAAAACCTAATATCAACTTTCACAAAATAGAACAGCCAATCAATTTAAAAAAAACCTACAAAGCGATGTCTTGGATGGTGGGCATGGTATTTGATATTGGCCAGTAACTGCTATCTTGTAGGCTCAATGTCTTTCTGATCATTCAGCCACTACTTGTTCCCAAAACAGTTCCTCCTTTAGTGGCTTGTTGGATGTTAAGATGGATCTACCATTTGGCACTTGTATTTGCTCTCATTACATGGAGAGGCATGTTTTACTTCTGTCAGTGCACAAAGACTGTCAATAGCATTCTGGACATTCTCAAGAAGCTGAGCACCGGTGTCCTCCTTGGTTTATTTAGATGTCTTCTCTTTCTCCTGTAGGGGGTGGTGAATGATATATGGCCTCAGCATGGATAGAATAGCTGTTACCTTGACAGGTTGCAAGTCGCTTTGTTTGAGATCTAACATTCTCTCCAACTTACTATGGGAGTAACTCTTTGGCATTCTTCTCATAGTATTTCTTCTGATCTGGGTTGCTATAGTTATTTCATAATTGCCCCAGAGTTAATGGTCTGTGGCTCAAGAAACACATTAGATGTTGCCACTAAGGTTTTTATCCTCCTGCTGGTGAGCTGCTGAACTGGTGATTCTAATAAAACATAGTGAGATGTGTTGCAATATTCATACTAAATATGGATCCCTTGAATCTATCAGGGCTTTTATTTTAAATTTTTACTGACTCTTCTGCAAATCTATAGCAAGGACTTCACCTGGTGTGCATGAACTGATACAGCCATCAAAAAAATTTTTAGATTGAGTTATTCATTAATTGTGTCCCATTGTCTATCAACTCTCCTGGAATGCCATGTCTAACATATTGAGATTTACAATGTGATATTCAATGTGTTGTACAATAGAGTAGTTAAAAATAAAATAAAATGAATAACGTTCCACTAACCCTTCATTTTTTAAATCAAGTAGTGTGCACCAGCCTTGGACTGGGGACAGTCGAGCAACTTAGGTAGTTTCAGTAGCTCTTTTGGATTCTTGTTCTTCTATTTCTTGCAGGTTTCACACCGATACTATCATATAGATACTGTCCCAGCTGCTTTTCACCACCCTGCTGACACAAAGCAGCTAGAAAGTTGTTGAATCTGTGCCCTGCTGGATTCTCCCTCTGAGACAGAATTCTCAGGTGGCACAGATCCACCATTGTGGGTCCTAGGCTTGTCTCCAGTTCCCTCATGGACACCATCCAGGGTAGTCTCTACATCTTTACAAACAAAGTATTGTTTGATCACAACAGGAGCATAACAAGGCAAAAAGGGTTTTCAACACAACAAACAGCCTATATGCATGCCTGTCTTACCTAAAGCTTAGGTAGGCCTAGCTTATCCACACACCCCACCGCAGGGTGGGGAGACAGTTTACACACCTGCAGTCTCTCCATCCCTGCCACCGGAGCTTCAGGGACTCCAGGTTTTTATCCACTACAAAATTTTGTTTCAGTTTTCTGCCTGGGTTTCCCCTCTCCTCTGCCAAGGCAAGGGTGTCAGAGCCAGCATGGTGTGAGATAAACTTCAAAGGGAATGACACCTGCTTTGTCCCGTGAAGTATTGGTGCTATCAGGAAGGTTTCTCCATTTTCCTGTTTACCTGCAAACTAACCCATGCTAAAAGTAACCCTTAATAATCATATAGCAAACAACACAATAACACAACCTAGATAATCAAACTGGCAGCTAGAACACATGATACTAATAAACTATCACAGGTAGCTCCCATGCCCTTCACTTGAGTCATTTATATTCTGATTCCCCCTCAAAAAAATCTCCACATGTAATTAAAGTGGAATACAGTATTGTTTGCTGTGCTCTGCTAAGCAGCTTCCACATTCCACCATGGAGGTGTGGAGCATTTCAGTGTTAGAGGAAACGATTCCCATGTATTTGTATTTAGCATGTAAAGGGCTTGTGTGTTCTTCTGCATAAAGATGCTGTATGAATTAGGCCCAATTGTCATAGTGGTCTCTGTATTATGAGCTGGACTGAGACTACTAATTCATTTTGTGTATGCCAACTGACAGTGATTAGATGATAGGGACTTTCAGTTCCAGCGATGAGCACTGCATTTGAACCAGTAACCTAGAGGTGAATCACTCCGTATCCAATTACTAATCACCTCTGCCATCCAGTTCCCTCGTATGCAATACATGCTAGTTTAACATTTTCAGATTTCTTTGACTATTTTGCATCCAGATCTGTTTTCCTGCCACTTACTGTTATTTGTAATCCACAATCCTCCATGTGCAACAGGATTTACTTGGATTTGAACAGCTGTTCAGTGGGAAGTAGAGCTAGAATGATGAATTAGAACTTTGTGGGCAGAACTGATTACATTTCTCACAGCAGTAGCAAGAGACAGGGGAACACTGCAATATGCATTTACACTTGTGTCACTAAAAGGAAATTGTGATTACTAAAGATCGATAGAGATTTTAGATGAAATAATTTACTCTGTGTATAGCATTGGTGTGGTTATGAATGCATCAATCACAGAATACTGTGTTCTATAACAGCTTGAGTTAGAGGATTTAAAGATGAGGTTCTCTCTGGGAATTGCACTGCCTCTGAAATACCAATCAGTGCTGGCAATCTCCTTCTTCCCTAAATAAAAAGCCCTGAATGCTTTGGCTAATATGGCCAGTGGTCCCAAATATTGTAGATTATTTATGGCTTTCTTCATGATGATTTGTATTTTTAAGGAGGACGCAGTGAAAGCTTGTTCATTTTTAAAGTGTAGCTCAGAAAGCAAATTGGGTGGGACAGGTGAATAGTTTCAGGTGAAATTATTATTTGTATTAGAGTAGAATTTAAAGGCCACGATCAGTATCAGGGCCCCATTGTGCTAGGCACTGTACAAATATATAATAAGAGACAGTCCTGCTACTAACTCTGCTACGCACTCTAAATAGGCGAGCCTGAGAAAATAGTGGTAGAGAGGGTTGGAAATATTGTTATCCCAATTTTACAGATCAGAACCTGAGGAGCAGAGAGATTAAGTGACTTGCCCAGGTTACATAGGAAGTCTGTGGCCAATCCAGAAATGGAATCTGATCTACTTAGTCCCAGTATAGTGTCTTAACTGCACAACTATCCTTCCTCTCTAAAATATGAGAATGAACTCAAACCTTTGGCAAAAACTGAATCCATACTGACCCTTTCAGGGAACTTTTGGAAGTCTGGATTGTGATTTCAGTTTTATGCACCTTTGCATTTCTTGGTTCTGAACAGGGTGAGACACTGAAGTCTGAACGAGGCTGTTCTTACAAACAGAAGCAGGGGGTATTGGAAGTCTCACAAGAGAGTTTGTTTTCATGAGGTTTCCTGCCTATTTTTGTAGGTTCTGGAGGTTCAGATAAATTCCCAAGGTTTTTGAGTTTCACTCAGTTACTTGACAGGTGAATTAATAGCAGTAATTATCCTAATTAGCAGAGTAAACTTCAACATAAAGAACTCACCTCTTTTAATGGAAAATGCTGATGCAGCCTCTGCTGAGTACAGCTTGGGTGGGCGTGAAGGGAGACAGGAGCCTTTATGGTGCCTCATTGGCCAGTGCTTGATCCAGGTCAATTTCTAGTGTGAATCAGAGGAGCCTCACAGCTGCTGTGACTTATACCAGCTGCCTAGGACCCCCAAGGGTCTGTTCCAATAGTAAAGGATCACCAGGGTTAGCGCCAACTCCCTTTTCTCCAGTCATGCCCTCTACATTACAGTGTCTCTTTGCCACCCAGGGATTAGCCCATGCTGGGGGAATCCCGCACTGTTCGGTTAAACTGGCATTATGGCTGCTTTGCAATGCCAGGGAAGCACCTACGGTGGGGACAAGGAACTGGCCTGGAAATGTCATGAATGGACCCCTGCTTTTCGAGCATGGTGTAACACATTCCGTCAGCTGCGCTGCAGACCTGTGTCCAGTGATAGCAGAATTAGCAACAGGGAGAAGAAATATCCCCAAGGACTGTTAAAAGATATTATGGTGTTGTGTTGTACAGAGAGCTGTTCAGCCACTAGCCTTCAAAGACAGCGCTCCCAAATGCTGTTTCTTCAAGTGAACACAGCAACAAGCCAAGAGCTTTTTCTCTACTTGGGAATTCATCTTTTAGATTGCTCGTCTGCCCTAAGGGTTTTTCTCATATGGTCTCCATGCGTCCACCCTCCATTTCAGTGTGTATACTGGCCCACTAGAGATGCATAGGCTTCAGTGCCTTCCATATGCAGATGATACTCAGCTCTCTGTTGTCATCTTAGTCTGACCCACAGGTGAAGTCTAGAGATAATCTGACTCAAAGGCACTGGACTGGGATTCAGGAGATCTGGGTTCTATTCCTGGGTCTGCCACAGTTCCCCATGTGACTTTGGGCAAATTATTTCATTACTATGCTGCCTCTCCTACCTGTAAAGCAAGGATACTACTTCCCTGGTTTGGGTATCTATTTAGATTGTAGACTCCTCATGGCAAGGACTGTCTCATACTATGTAAATGTACAGCACCTAGCACAGTAGGGCTCTGATGTCAGGGCTTTTAGGTGCTATTGTAATATAAGTAGTAATTGAGTTGGCATGTCCAATATTTGAGATTAGACTTTACCTCCACCTGTTCCCTTAACCACAATCCCACATAATTTACTGATTTCTCTTCTCTCTCTACTCTGACCACTGTTTCTCTCACTGTAACAGGGCTTTACCTTCACCATTGTGGTACACTTGACCCGCTAGTCAAAAGCCAAAGTCCTCACCTTCCAAAGATAAACAAAAGTCCAAACCCCAAACAATGTTCAGCCCTCCTGGGCTCGAGTAGTCTTTTTCTTGGCCCTTCCCAGGGCTAATTTGTATAGCTGTAGTCCTTTTCCACCCAGGTCTGCCCTGGTCTCCCTCACTGTTGATGTAGAAGTTGAAAAGTAGCTTCCTTCCACCCTCTCTGGCCAGACAGTCACAAATGGACTCTGAACAGTTCCTTGTCCCATTGTTGCAGAGAGTTTCCATGCCCTGTCTCAGAAGGATCCAGTGCTCCATCTACTACTAACCTATATCCATAATTTACCTAAATGAATGAGCTGTGTCTGAGTACAGGGTTTGTGACAGAGCGCCTTAGAACTGTTTACCTTCAGATTAAGATCAAATGCAGTGTCATAGCTAACTGTAATAGCTAACTGTCCTCTGCCCTGGGACTGTCTTGAAGAGAGATGGTAGGTCTTTTCCATCCCTGCCTTCTGTAACCCTGTTTATTACACAGTGAGAGCAGACTCATTCTTCATCCACAGTAGATCTGGTTTTTTTTGGTTTACCACGTTGGTGTAACATTTTACTCTGTGATATTTGTGGTTAGATTTATTTCAGGTTTAATAAAAAAGATGTAATAAAAAGCTACTTTTTTAAAAAGGATAAATAGACGCATTTGCATACTGAGGCCTGAACAGGGGCTGCACGTGTGAGCAGATTAGTAAAATGACCACAGGGAATAGTTGCAGGACTTTTAACACAGGTTGTATTAAATGCATAGACACCTCCATCAAAGCAGGACTGGTCTGCTTTATATCCTCTCACAGGAGAGTATCTTCACCCCTTCACAGCCTACTCACGTAGAGATGGATAAAGTGTCAAACTGCCTTCAGCTTTGTTTAAAACACAGACTGTAGCTAAGGCATAAATCCACAAATAATCTGTTTTATAGGGGGCAGCTATGGCAGTGGAAAGGAGCTTTGAAGTAGGTGTAAGTTATAGTTACTCCCACCTACAGGTCCCCTTACTCTGCTAGAGTGGTGGAAAAGGGCCTGAGAGCGAACAAAATTCAGGTCCTGGGAAAATTTTGTTGGTGCAGAGTTACCTTTATTTCCTGAAATACGTTCTTTGTTTTTGTTTCAGTACGGAAGAGAAGACAGCGAATGGACACTCCTGGTGTCATGAATGCAGAGTGGCGGGGATCAGACCTTCCATACACTACCCGACAGGCCAAACCGTTACACCAGAACAATCGCCGATTTTCTGTAGCTGCTGTGCGTAGGGTAGTCAGTGTTCTCCCTTTCCTCCCCAGGGTGATTGTTTCCACATGCCAGGGAATGTGAACACAATCATTATGATTTCTACCATAGTCTTGCTAATAGAAGCCTATCTTCTTGTTAGAGATGCTAGATGTAAGCAATAGAACTGTCCCAACTGTTTTCTTGGTGCCTCCTTGTGTCTTATGTACAGTCCAAAAACTTGTCAAATACTCTTCAACTGGTCTTCAGTGTAAGCCATGGTGTTTTTCCAACTGCCACCACTACTGGAGAAGACTGCCATATAAAAAAGTTGCCCATTATTTAGGAGAACAGTTACTATCTCTTAGTCCTATTTCATTTGCATCCTCAGGCAATGGATTATGTTTTTCTCTGTTACTCCACTTATGTGGGAGGTTCCTCTCTGCATTCCCAGAGCCCTGAGGATCCCGTTTTTAATTCTGCCAACATCATACCCTCACCTTTTAGGCCCCACATCATAGCAACCACGCCTTTAGAATGAGGATGAATTGGTGGGAAATCCCTTCAGAGCCCGGCAACAGCACTCCTAAATCAGCTTACAAGAACTTACAAGATACAAAGTGATCTTTCCCCACCCAAGGCTTGACAGTGCTCCCAGCCCTGGCTGGCCCACTTGTTTCCTAATATGATCTTTCTATTTTCTGAAGAGGCCGTGGCTTTCCAGTATGGGTTCTCCTGTATCTTCCCCTGCTTGCCAGTGGAAAAGTGCTCAGTGCAGGAGAACAGAGGGATTTCATTCACTCCTTGTCATACTGCACTACCATGTTCCCTTACTTCTTCATACACCACTAGACTCGTGATACACTCTCTTGTTGCCAAGATACAAGATACAACTGTTAGCTCACAATTAGGGAAATTAATAACTTCTGCAAATTTTCTTTAACCCTTAAATATGCTACCATCCATATAAGCTTTCTCATCTATGCACATGCTTTTCTCAACTAGTTTTAAGATGTCTCCTGCCAAAAAGGAACTACAGTATTCAGTAGTAATACTCCAAAATGCTAGGGGCCTGAATCTTCTGTTGCTCTGGCATAGAACTTATGTAACTTCATAGCTGTCAATGGAGTTAAACTGATTTTATGCAGGTGTAACAGAATGGAGCCTCAGACCGTACATTTTACACTAGCCATACAGCAGTATTTTGGGAACTAACTAGTATTTTTTTAATAAGGGGGGAGAGTTTCTCTCCCACACTTTCTAACTGACCCCACCTATAACTGGCAGTTGCTACCACAATGTAAAATATACTAAGCGTCATCTCTAATGGGCAGCCCCCTGTCTTAAGCCACCACTTAAAATTATCCACAGGGCTTTCTTGTACAGTATGTGATCAAACATTAACCCTCAGTCTCTACTAGGTCACCATTTTCTGCTGGTCCCGTGAGTGGTGGGTTAGACAGATCTTGCTGCAGTCTGTTCTGATACCTTATTGAAGAACAGTTGAAGGTTACCGGTGACAATTGTTCAGAGTGAGTTGTTGGATAGTGTTCTATTTAGAATATACCTACAAGCACAAAGTGCTGTTTCATTTATGGTAGCAGTAGTACTGTGTATCTCTTCTACTCACAATTTAAATCTGTACTGTGTTCTGGTCTCTGTTCAGTTTCTTGCGATGTATCATAGGCCACTGGTAGTTTATTTATTTTTATTCATCTACTGGAAAAATTAACATGGGGGATACATCGAGATATGATGTGGGGTAGAGGCGTTTTTCCAACAAGGCAAGTACCACAACTGAAGAGAGCCTTTGAGTAGAGTGTGTCATAGAGCTCATACCAGATTACGTCATGAATGAGACTAAATGGCTTCCTGTTACTGAACCGTAACCTGATCCCTCACGTTTAGCATAGATAATTGTCTTTGACAGCAAAAGTCTAGGTGGTTCGGTTTGACTGAGGTGCCTGGGGAATTGGATGTGCAATTCCCATACTTGAGATATCAGTAGTATTAAGAGAAGTTGCACATCAAATTCCCCATGGACAGTACTGACAGTAATCTACTCACAAGTCCGACTGAAGAAATGAATACCAGTTACAATGATTGATTTAGAGTGGTTGACGCTTTAAGTGGTTGACGCCTTAAAGTCTTATTTCAGACTACAATAATTTTAAGTGGGGCTCAACATTGGCCTGTTGTAGTCTACACTGACTTTTGGGGAGACCTGAGTTAGACCTCCTGTCTTATCTCTTCACCTCTTGTACTGAGGAGACCTCAAATGTGCAGGGGCTAACAGAGGGCAAGATTGGAAGATCCACAGAAATATGAGCTATTTCCTAGAGAAAAAGTGAAACCATATTAGAGCACTCCCAGTCGGCTAGTGTCACCTCTGTGAATACTTTTGCTCCCTCTTGGTAAATTCAGACAGCCTTGATTATTTTCATTCAGGCTCTGGGTGAATAGGTTCCAGGTTTTAAACATTATATACTAAATAAACCAGCAGAGTATTTTGATCTTTCATGACAAGCCTGTGTGGAAATACATAGCCTGCATTCTGCATCTGTATTATTTTATCCTTTTATCATAAAATTCCAAGAAATAACATTTGTAAATAACAGTGAGCACTTGAGAGATACTGTGTTCTCCTTATTTTAGCCCATATAGTTTAGGAAGGAACTGTGCTATTCCCTGAGCTGATAGACTGTAAAAGAACATCTGTGCATCTCTTTTCCATGTGCGCTATTTGTTTAATTGTAGCAGATTAACATAGAAAGGGTATGGTACATCATAACTAGGCAATTATCCATTCTTCATCACTTAGTTATGGTTACACTAATTGATCATTTAAGAAATAAGATAGTCTAACATTAGGAACATTTGAGGCTGTTCAGAAAAGATCAACAAATTAATAATTGTGTGATATTTGCATAATTGGCTGCAATTATTTAATGTTTAATTGGGTTGATCAAATGCGATTCAGCCTCTCACATGTGTATGCTTTACAAACAGTGGTACTTTAAAATGATAATGATGAACTATAATTTTTGCAAGTTCTTTCTTTCCCCCACTTCATTCTTTGATTATTATTTTCAGCCTTGAGCATGTTCCTAATTTTCAGTTTAGTTTCAGCTAGTCATCTGTTGGAAAGAAGTCCTTAAAATGAGATCCCATTTCAGAGGTCCACAAAAACTGGTGTTTCATACAAACCTTGATGATGCAGGAGTTGTGGAATTAGCAGCTGTCACTGCATTGCCAGATTCATAATAGCAGTTCAGGGCAAATTCACCCCGGGGTAACGATGATTTATTCTGGTGAGAACTCTGGCAAAGGATCCTCAGGGTAGAAAGTCCATCCAGAGGAGGTTGTGGCAGCACAAAGCAAATGTAATTTCCTTGACAGGGGAGCTAGGAGGGCAGCAAGGACCAAAAAATGGGAGATGCTGGCCAGGGAATATGGTCACTGGATGTTCTGACTCAATATAGTCTTCAACAGTGTCCATGAGAAGGATTCCCAGCAAACCCCAGCCATAAGCTAAGTCTGCCCACCTCCCCTAGCAGAAATCCCCGAGGGACTGCATTGGTAATACCACCTGCCCTTTTTCTGGATGAATCACCACTGGCGTGCTGGGAGATATAATTGGCCCTTCCCTGCCTAAGTGCTGGTGATTCTCTTGTCCTTATTTTATATTACACCTGGAAAATGGTAATCTGAAAAATAGGGCATTTGAAAGGTAAAGGTTCAGTATATGCTGGTGGGAATGAACACACAATAGGGTGTGTCTACACTCAAGTTAGAGCTGTGATTCCTAGCTTGAGGAGACATACCCACGCTCGCGCTGATAGAGCTAGCATGCTAAAAATAGAGTATAAGCTGCGATGGGGCTAGCCATCCAAACATGCCTAGGGTCTCAGAAGGGATCGTACACAGGGAAGCTAGCTCCTTAAACTACTGCAGCTACACTTCTATTTTTAGCATGCTAGCTCAGTCAGAATTAGCGTGGGTATGTCTCGTTGAGCTGGGAGTCGCACCTTCAGCTTGATGTGTAGACATACCAATATGTGAATCACCCTTCATGTCCAAGCGACTAGCAGTGGCCAAGGCAGAAGGGGCGAGAGTTGAGAGCTATTTCACAGATCCGCCACTGGGGAGAAGGAGAGGAGGAACTCTTGTCCAGTGTTATCTACAGAGCAACCTATGTCATCTCCTCAAATCACTTAGCCCTTTTACTTTGCTTCAGTATGTAACAATGCAACGTCATAGAGCAAATGTTGCAGTGCCCTGTCAGAGCATGGCACAGCGATTGATCTTCCAGGCCTTGCTCAGACTCCTTTTACCTCTTCAGGACCCTGCATATGGTGCACAGAGTAGACAGGCCCAGTAATGAGGGGAAAGCAGCATGCAGGTGGGTGCACTTGTATCACCGTGTAGGTCTATACTGCAATAAAACAACTACAGCAAGTCTCAGAGCTGGGGTCAACTGACTCGGGCTTGTGCTCCAGGGCTAAAAATAGCAGTGCAGATGATTTGACTGGAGCCTGGGCTCTGAGACCCTCCCCTGTCACCAGGTTACAGAGCCCAGGCTTCAGCCCAAACCCAAACTTCTACACTGCTATTTTTAGCTCAAAGCGCAAGCCCCGTAAGCCTAAATCAGCTGACCCAGACTCTGAGACTTGTTGCTGTGGATCTTTTATTGCAGCGTAGACACACTCGCATTCCAGATACCTAAAGCAGAGCTAATACTAATGACCTACCCAGGGATGGGGTGGGTTCTCCATCACTTGGAATCTTTGAATCAAGATTGGAGATGTCTTTCTAGAAAATATGCTGTAGCTCCGCCAGAGGTTATGGGCTTGATGTAGAGTTTACGGGATGAGCTACAGCCTATGCTATGTAGGAGGTCAGACGATGATCATAAGAGTTCTTTTTGGCCTTAACATTTATTTGTAAGAAGTATGTATTTATAGCCTCCTTGGGCTGTCAGTGTCTGTGCTTTCAGTCATCACCTGGGTCTTTTTCCCCATCACCTATTTTGCAAGTAATGTTAGCACAGGTAGGTACCAGCTTTTTCCTTTCCCGGGGGTGCTCAACCCCTGCTCAGGGCACAGGTCCCACCCCCACTCCACCCCTTCCGCCAAACCTCTGCCTCTTCCCACCCCCTCCCCTAAACGTGCCTGGTCCCTGCTCCTCCTGCACACCGCAGAACAGCTGCTTGCGGGAGGCACTGGGAGGGAGGGGGGAAGGAGTAGATTGGCGGAGCTGCCAGCAGACAGGAGATGCTATGGGGAGGGGGAGAAGTTAATTGGTAGGGCTGCCAGTGGGTAGGAGGCACAGGGGATAGGGAGGAACTGGCTGCTGGGGAGTGCTAAGCACCTGCTAATTTTTTTTGTGGGTGCTCCAGCCCACGGAGTCAGTGCCTATGAATGTTGGGGCTAAATTTTAGCACAGTTAGTAACTCACATTAATGGGGCCTTTGCAGTTAATTCCCTACTGTGCTGGAAAGGCAATTTCTTTAGTGCTCAAACAGATTTCTGGTCAAGGAGTGTGGAAGTCATTAAAGAGCAGCAGAATGAGGAAAAAGGTGATGGGCTTTTATCTGCACAATACATTTTATTGCAGGTGTTTTAATCATCCCAGTCTGCAAACTTCTTCCAAAATATTTTTATTAAAGCTTTTAAATCTGTATTTCCTTTCAAATGGGCAGCCTCTAGACAAGAATGTGCAGGGCATTCCATTAATTCAAATTCTATTAAACATAATGAACAAAAACAGCTTTAGTCTAAATAATAAGTCTGGAGTCTCATGGCCTTCATGAAATGCAAAATACACTGCTGATTTCTGATTTCTTTCCATGTATCTAACCAAATTATAACTGAAAGCCAAGTAGGCTATTAATACCTGGAGCATAACACAAAAGCCTAGCCAAAAACTTTGAGTTCTTTGATCCTATTTGCAAAGTGGGGCACCTATTAGAGAGGAGAGGAGTTTGAGCAAAGGCTGAGGAGCCACGTACTCCAGAGTTTCAGTTCTGGCTCTGACATTGACTCTGTGATCATGGGCAAGTCATCTAGACTCTCTTTGACTCCACTTGCCTACCTGCAAAATGGAAATATTGCAACCGAACTCACAGGTGTCATGAGGAATAAATACCCAGTGATCTCATATTTTTGACCTGGGGGACATGGGAGAAATCTTAAACAGTCTGCCCTGTTATGAGCACAGAAGCATAAGCCAACTACTAGCTGCTGGAACCTAGGTAGACATTTCCCCATATAGGAAGGTTATCCCATAGCTGTCTACCACAGGGTTCCTTGCACCTTTCTCTAAAGCATCTTGTACTGGTCACAGAGACAGGATACTGGAGTAGAGGGAGCACTGATCTGATGATCTAGTATGGCAATTCCTATGCCTGTCCATCCAGGAGGTGGACACAGTCTGTCCTTTTACTCCCCTGAATGGAAAAATTAAACCAGGCTAATGCTGCCAGCAATAGCCTCCCTTAAAGACCCTGGCCAACAAAGCGGGTCCTCCTTGGAGCAAGGAGAAGGAGGATGAATAATCCTCATCCAGGAGTCTTGCTGGGGAGATGTGTATTGTCACCATCCTCTAGCCATCAGCTCTCCTATAATCCAAAAACTGAACTGTGTGTTTGCAAAGCACTTTGAGGACAAGCATTGTGTGCAAATGCAAAGTATTAATATAATTATTACTACTTATGTGGCTCGTAGGATTCAATCCAGCCTTTAACAAAACAGAATTTATTTTGCTACAGGTAAAATCTCTTCTGTTAATCTAATTCACTTCAAGAAATCTGTTTAAGCAGCACAGATAGATGCCAGGCGCAGAGCCAGCATTTGAAGCATCCCTTCCTGATTAGTTGCAACATCTTGATTATACAGAAGAAAAATGTTATATATAGACACACACTTTTTGTATGATATTTCTTATTTTTAAGGTTTCCTGCAGTAGGACCATAATCCTTCAAAATGCATAGCTCAGTTCCAAGTTTAAAACTGCAGCTGGCACACAGTACAGACTTGACAAGAGCACTGCTCACTGATCAGAGGTAAATTTAATTTTTACGTTTGTCAAAATAAAATCAAGGGCATAGGAGCAACTTCATCCAGCATGCTTCTAAACCCCTGTGTATTAGAAGTCCACCCTATCCCATATTAGAACTGTGCCTTATAACATAACATTCAAATCACCCTGTGGGATCCATCCTACTAAGGTGCTGAGTGCTCTTGACTTCAGAAAGTTGCAGTTGAGAATTATTAGAGTGCTGTGTTTTATCCAATTCTACAGAAATACATTTTGTCCTGAAGCCCAAGATTGTGCAAAGAATAACTGAGATTTTCTAAAATACCTCCTAATGGTAAGATAATGTTACTTCTTGCTTAATTTAGGTAGCTGGATTGTTATTCATAATGGAGGAGGAAGATACTGACATTGCATTGGTTAAGAAACATCAGAATCATCCTACCTATTCCTTTGTTAAACATGGTGGTTATTAGCCTAGGTGCCAATATATTTTCCCTGATCAGGATGGAAAAATCTGACAACTGCATTAGCCAAACCATGCTATAGGTGTCCAATTCCACAGATGGGGACTTGATTCTCCATTGCCCTTGTGCATTTACACCAGTGCAAAGTAGGTGTAAAAATGCTAGCAAATCATACTGGTCATGCTTTTGGGCTGTGGCACAATTGCAAAAAAACCTCTGTCCCCATGGGCTAGAGAACTATGCCAGTACCCTACTAGCACCAGGCATGTTGGAAACACTCTGCTGTTGCCAGTGTGGATAGACCCATGTGACTCTCCTTTAATCCAAAGGAAGATCTATGTTGAAATACACAAAATAAATCCCCCTGCCCAAAAAAAAGGATAGAAAGGCTCAATAGATGAAGGATAGAAAGAATCAATGTTTTTTGGGATATGTTTATTCTGGGTTTGCTCATTTAAAAAATGTGATTTTAAAAACCAGACACAATCAGTCACTTTTTACGTGAATTATTAAGGCCAAGATATTAAAATTGGACCCTACCAGTCAATAGGAGCTGCTGAGTGCTAAGCACTTATGAAAATTTGGCCATTTTTTCAGGAGCGCAGATAAGGATTCAGGAGTCTAAGTTTTGTAAGGTTTTTTTGCCTAAATGTTTAGAATTGCAGGCTGGGTGAGGTTATTGTAAGAAAAGAGACTAAGACTTTGAAGAAGAAATTAACCATGATTTACAAATAACTTTACAATTCTTTGTAATAACCCCCATGGGGAATCGCTTATGTTAATGACCAACTATGTCTGTGGAAAAATATTAGGTAAAATATGTTGTCTTTCCATCCATACAATAGTTAGTTCTCTTGGTACATTTAAGTCTGGTTTAGAACCTGATCCTGCCAGGTGCTTAGAAGTTGTCTTAAGTGGGAGCTGATGGTGCTCAGCAGCTATCGGAGGCACTTGCCATCCAGCAGGATTAGACAGACTCAATGGGTCATCAAATCTATTACATCTGGCATAATTGTAAAAGTGAGATAAGAAAAAGAGCTTTTGATAACTTTCTATTCAGGAATATTTACAAACTTTTGATTTTTTTTTAAATATACATGGATTTAAAAATAATTTGGTTTAAATTGTTTTTAAAAAATTCCCAACAACCTCAAATCCATCCAGAAGAAAAGCAAGCAACTGCTGTGACACTTCCTTAAGGTACCTAGGACTCTGAGTCACATTGGTACCCTGCTGAATCCAGCTTGAGGAAGTCTTTCTTATGGTAGCTGGCTGTCAGCTCCCTGTCACTGCCAGCCCTTCAGCCACTCAAACACTCTCCTCTGGGCTCTGCCGGTCCTTACTTTGCCTTGCAGGTTAACAATAGGTACATCCCAGTCCCCAAGCCACTCCAAAAGCATCCCCCCCGCCGTAGTGTTCAGCCCCCGTCACTGCACACTCTCTGTAATTACGAGGGTTGCAACTCCCAAGGCAATAGAACACAAATACCATCTCATTTGATTCAGCTGAGTACCAGCTCCAGTCTAAGAACACAGCACTGTAATCAATTAATACTCAAAACAAATATAAATGTATTAATAAAGGTGGAGATTTAGAAGATAGTGAGGAATGGTAATAAGAGCCAAAAGTTACAAATAAAAGTATAACAGACGTCTGTTAGATTAAAATTTAACTTTAGCAGACTACAATCCTTTGTCTAAAATAGTCTCTCACCTAAGCTATTTCTGCAGAACTTGCTGGTTTCAGTCAAACCAGGATCCAAAACATTCATGAATCACCCGCCCTCCCCCACCAAGGGTGTTCCTTAGTGAAATGGATAACAATGGGGTCCTTTTTCCTTTCTCTTATACCTCAGAATTTATCTTTGCACTCCTGAGACAAGACAACCCCTGGTGGTTCTAGTCTTTGGTGTCTCCCCATGTTGACATCACATCCTCGCGTTGATTTAGAATACAAATGTAGCTCCCATTGTGTTTGGCTTCCAATGATTTTCAGTCAATACTAAGTGCTAGTGGGAGGTGCCAGGGTGAAGCCTTCTATCCACAGAACAGGTACAGCAAGGGCAGTGACAGTATAACCTTCTCCTATAGTGCTCCACCACAGTACCTCAGTCATGTTCTGGGGTCCGCATAGTATTTCTAATCCCATTCAGCCCTTAGAGCAAGACTGCCAATTAGTGCCAAATATTGGAGTGATGATTTATGATGTGAATCACTATTTGGGAAAGTGCTTATCACAAGCTTAAGTGCTTAAAGTTATGCACATGCTTTCCTGAATCGGAGCCTAACAGCTTGACTGAGACCAGCAATTCACTTCATATAGCTCACCAAACAGCAAAAAAATGTTAGGTGCTAGAGTCAAGCCAACCATGTAAGATGAAAGGTTCCATATCTTTTCAAATCCAACTCCCACAAAACCTTTCTATCATATCATGTGCCCCTAGCTGGCTAGGGCTCGTGATAGGAGGAGAATTAGGTAATTGTTAACTATTATCATCCTTCAATTTAAGATGTTGCCAAGAAATTAATCTCTTTCTTCTCCATCCTTCACCTTCTAGTAGGGTTGCCGCTGCTGCAGTATAAATTGACTGGATACTGAAGGGTCTTTATCATGATGAGGAATAATACGGTTTTTATATGAAATTATATTAAAGCATTTTCATTAGAGTGGTATGTTTGGGTCAACGAATGCCTCAGTCTAATCAGTTTCTGAATTGGTTATTAATGTACTGTAGAAATACTTGGAATTCCGGCGTTTTAAGTAGGAGAAATTGTCAACTTAAACAGGGAGAAATAAACACCTCTGAAGAGTCTCTGCTTTCATAAATGTTCAAGTTAACAGGATATTTTACCAAGATCTGAGCATATAAAAGTATTAAAGGAACAGATGTGTGGGAAAAAATATTGGATAAAGTAAAGGAAACTCTACCTCATCCTTCTGTAAAGATTTTGTAGAAGCACAATTAAACACTCCTAATGGCATTGTTATACACAAACCATCTGGCATGAAAGAAACACTTTATATTTGTATGTCTAAACTTCCTGTTATAACTGTATTTTGCTGGCAATAGAAGCAGTCTATATTGTTTGCAGTTTCCTCATCAGATCTGTAATTATGCAGTGTTTCTGTTTTCAATAAAGGAATTTAATGGACCACTGTTTGTGGCATGTTATGAAATCTGCACTGTCAAGCACATCTAATACGGCATAATTACCACATGTATATATAAAATTTAAGTTTGAAAGCTGAATTTTAAAAAAGTATTTTACCAAATTAGGCCAATGGGAACACACACGGTGCTGAGGAGCTAATTGTGTGGTAAAAATCCTAAATTCCGGTTCTGCCCTCAGTTACCCATTGAAGTCAAGGGGCGATGGCATCCAAGGAAATGGGTGAAGAATTGGGCCCTAAGGATATCAGACATGCATTTTCTAGCCAAACGTGGATGCAGAGATACTTATTTCATTGGAGTAAAAGCTGTTGGACAAATGAAGCAGTTAAACTGACTGGCTGCTAACCACATTGTCATGAAACAGCTTTTAACAGCACATCAGAACTTTGCAGCAGTGATTAAATGAAGCCGTTATTATCAGGGTTTCTCAGTGAAGAGTTCTGGGGAGTGAAGAAATCCTGAAGAAAACTTAATAATTTACAGTGCTTATTTCACAGGGTGTTTCTGAGGGGTAAGGACATTGACAAATGTGTAGCATTTTGAAGAGGGAAAGGATTGTAGAATGGTTGTCATTAAAATCATGACACTTACCATATCTAGTAGTCACATTTCCCAAATGACTTGCCCTATTTCACATTCTCAGTACAGTGAATACTGCAAATAAGATGGTACAGATCCATACACCAATGAGGTACACATCAGTGGTGCCCCCATATACATTTAAGTACTAAGTGTTAGTTATTGTTAAGGGAATGACAAGTCTGCATGGCAGAATCAGACTTATTCCCATGTCCCCCTTTCTATTCTCCCCCATTCAATCCAAGTGCTTTAGTAGTAGTATTAGCCTTTGTTTCGCTAATACAATATTCAAAGCCTGCTTATCCCAAGTGGTGTTAATTTGGGGCTTGGTCCTGCAAAGTGCTGAGCACTCTCTCTAATAAATGATTAGCCCCATCAATAGGTCCAGACCCTTAGTGAGAGAGAGAGAGAGACTGCTTCCTGCTGCAAAATCTTGAGAGGATCCATTCACCAGTACTATTTGGAGATTCCCAATGAGTGACAAAAGCTTTATTTACCAAAGAGCTTGTTTGCTCCTTTGAGAGAAAAATAGTATAAAGGGAAACATTGTTCTTGCAGGGCTTGAAGTATGCACTTGTAGTTTCCAGAACAATACTTCTAAGGTACAGATTCCTCTAAAACAGAGGTGACAGATATGTCTGTCATTGAAAGACTGGTTTGAAAATATTAGTTAGATGGGGGACAGAGAGAAAAAATGTCTTCGCTATATAGCTCTTCAGACAAGAAAAGATGCAAAAAAGTTGTGCCAGAGTTTCCAATAAATGCAGTCCAAATACAGACTTGGGATTCAGTGCTTGGAGTTATGTTGGCACAAAGGTGGTTTTCAACTTCACGTTAGGGGGAGGGATAGCTCAGTGGTTTGAGCATTGGCTTACTACACTCAGGGTTGTGAGCTCAATCCTTGAGGGGGCCATTTGGGGATATAGTTGAGGATTGGTCCTGCTTTGAGCAGGGGGTTGGATTAGATGACCTCCTGAGGTCCCTTCCAACCCTCATATTGTATGTTAGCTTCTCCTTTCCCCCTGCTCAATTGTGGTCATAAGCATCATTACAGTGAAGATACTCTAAAGTTACACCATCACAACAAAAAATATAATTTGGTCCAATATCTCCACATCTGTCCTCTATGTTCCTTCAAAGAGGTGTTCCTGGCAGAAACTGCATGAGTTTGGCAATGGTTGATCTCTCTCTGTTCCAAGACGCTAGAATGAACATCAGAGCACATACAGGGAAATCCTTATGGTGCTACTTCCTTTGCACAATAAAGTACTATAATACACTTCCATTAATTCACATCTATCATAAAAACCCCAACATCACCACAGTTCATTAGAATGTCTTTTAGTTGTGTAAGGAAGAAGTTACTCACTCTGTGCAGTAACTGTGTTTCTTTGAGATGCATTCCCCCTATGGGTGTGCCACTTCCGGTGACTTCGGAGCCGTATCCCCACAGGAAGGAAGGGAGGAATTGAGTCCAGAACTGAAGACAGGACTGCATTGACAAGTGCCACATCTGACCTGGAGACATGGATCAAGGCATAGCGTATTGAAAAAGTATGTAGTAAAGCGTAAGTAATGGCCTTGTGCATCTCAGGTACTAGGATGTTTTTTTGAGTAATGCCATAGATGTTACTTGTGATCTGGTAGAATGTGCTACCTCACTTTGGGGGGTTGAGCAGGGATTGTGGACACCTATCTGTCCACGATGGAAATGAAGCATCTGTGTGACTTCCCAAAATTGACTGGTTCTGGCTACATAGAAGGCTCATGCCTGTCTAACATCTAAGGTATGAAAATAAGTTGAAACTTATGTATTTTTTGGACAAAAACACTAGATGAATGGACAGGGTAAGATGAAAATCCAGTAGTACCTTAGGTAAGAATTTATGGTGTGGGTGGAAAGAGACTTTGTCCTTGAAGAACACTGTAAAGTGGAGGAGGTCTGCTATCAAGCCCCTCTCCTTCCCCCCCCTCCCCAATTTCTCTGACTCTACAGGCCAACGTGATAGCTACTAAAAAGTCTGTCTTCATGGATAAGTGAGGCAAAGAATAGGTTGTCATAGATTCAAATGGAGGTCTTGTTAGACATCTAAGTATGAGGTTGAGGATCCAAATCAGAATGAGCTCCTAATTTGGGGGGCAGAGGTTCCCCAAACCCTTAATAAACCGTGAAGAGATAGGGTGAACAAATATAGAAATCCTTCTACTGGAGGATGAAAAGTTGATATTGTAGCCAAGTAAACCATAATCAAGCTAATTGGTAACCTGGATTTCTTTAAATCCAACAGGTAATCCAGGATAGCTGACAGCAATGAGGATTCAGACACGAGCCAGTGGTGTTGACACCAATGGTTGAATCTCTTCTATTTCTGAGGGTAATTCAGGTGGACTCCTTTTTACGATTCAGTAACACTTATGCTTCCATAGAGCAGATAGATTCTAATCCTGCTAACCATTGAGGAACCATACCTTGAGTTGAGGATGAAGTAAATGACCTGCTTCTTGGGAGAAGAGATGAGGAACGATCGGAAGTTTTGATCACTGGGTGGGCGCACAGGTGAAGCAGGGTAATGATACCAAGATTGTCTTGGCCAGGTCAGTCCTAAAAGGTTAACCCTGGACTTTTTGTGTCTGATCTTGTTCATCACTCCCACTGTTAGCAGTGCTGGAGGAAACACATAGAATAGTCCCTTTATCTAAGATAGAAGAAAGTCATGTTCCAGAGAGTGATGGCCTAGACCTCCTCTTGAGCAAAAGAGATGATAGTACTTGTTCCTAGAAGTAGCAAAGAGATTCACCTCTGGAAGTCCCTAATTTTGAGATATGCTGTGGGGAATTTGAGAGTCCTGGGAGAAATGCCTGCTGAGGATGTCACCTCCTGGTTTTCTGAGGTAAATGGCTGAAATTTGGATCTAATGGGCTATCCATCAGTTCCACAGCTTTATTGCTTTGGTGCACAGGGAGGGGGATATTTCTCCCTCTTTTTTGTTGATATAGAACATGAAGGCCACGTTGTCATCATGATCCCAATGGATTTTCCCTGATGAGGAGTAGAAAATGAAGACAATGACTGCCTTGAGTTCCAACAGATTGATGTGGAAACTGATTTCCTGAGGCAACCATCTGCCCTTAGCTGTGAGAGAACTGAGGTGAACTCCCCATCCCAACAGAGATGTATCCATTGTTACGGTTATTGTTGGAGGTGACCGAATGAAAGGAGTGCTGGCACCGACGTAGAGTTTGATCTTTCCACCCAGAAGCTGTGGACAGTTTCTTACTGAGGTTTGAGAACTCCCTTGAATTGTCCTGATTAGGTCTGATAAACTTAAGGATCTGTCTGTGTGAAGGTGTGCCCTGGCTGTCAACAAATCTAAGTACACCCCTGTGAATTGTATTCTCTGTAAAGGGATCGCTGTGGATTTTCTTTTATTGAGCTGAAGACCCAATTCCTGGAAAAAAGGAAGGACTATCTGAGTGGATGACTACTGCTTCATAAAATTGACCCTTGAACAGCCAGTTGTTGAGGTATGGGAAGACTAAAATTACCTCCTGGTGAAGGTAAGTGGCCACTACTGCTGAACCTTTGAGAACACCCTTAGTATTACCTGGAGTTTTGAGAACCCCCAGCAGCAGTAATTTAACTATTTCACTCCAGGCAGTATTAGGAATAAATCAACAGGAACACAGCAATTCCATCTGATAAATGCAAGTAAGTGTGCTCTTATCTAACATTGCAATTTATTAGATTTAAGTACACACAGACATAAGCAATAGGTTTAGAACATCCCAGATATTTATCTAACATCTGGAATGGTATTGAGTAATTAACAGCGGGTTCACAGTGGCCAGTTGCCCACCCACCGTGGAGAAAAGATGTCAGGAAAAACATCTCTCAAGTTGGCTTCAAAGGACTGCTCCAAAGTACAGTCTATTAGCTACTCTTTGTATAGCTAACTTTTACAAAACACATATGTCATAATTATCCCTACTGGATCATCAGTTTTTCTAACTTTCAGTACTTCTAATATGCGAGGCATCCAGACTCAAGGTCCTCCTCCCACCAAGGTTTTCAGTCTCAGTTGTTGACTTGTCTTTCCCTCCCCACTCCCATTCTGATTAGCAGAAACTGCCAAATAATTACGATCTTGCTTCTGAAAGCCTGTCTCCAAATTAACCCTTAACTATGTGGTGTTCTATTTTATTAATTCATAGTGGCTGAGTGCTCATAATATAATTGCAATTAGTTTGATCACATTCTGGGGTATACACACCACTCAAATCCAGGGCAACATTAGGGCCAAGGAAAGACTAAAGGACGCAATCTGTATTGAACGAGTTCCTGGCCTATAGTGAAGAGTATACAGCTGTGCCACTGTAAGAGCGCTTGTGTAGCTACATTATGCCGATGGGAGAGCTCTCCCATTGACATACTAAAACCAGCTCAACATAGCGCTGGGCACATGAGCACTTATGCCAGTAAAACTTATGTCACTCAGAGGGGTATTTTTTTCAGACCCCCCCCCGAGCAATAAAAGTTTTGCTGACATAAGTGCTAGTGTAGACCTGGCCTTCGAGTGTCCATTGCTGACTGAGATAGCCTCCCAACAAGAATGGCAATGTTTAAATCCTGGAGATCCTGGCATGACCAGCCAAGAGAGAGATAGAGGAACAAAGTTAATCATCTCACTACTTATCTACTAACTATCTAACTACCAAATGTCTAATACCAACTAATATAAAACTATAAACAAGAAATTAGCCAAGACATGCTCAAGACGGACACAGTAGGGTACCATTTCAGGCTGAGGCGATTAAGAAGGAACTGAGGGCAGTTGATGCACACACCCCTAGGTAGCCTTGGTGCAAGGCACGAGGATGTATAGGATGCAAGTGTGGGCTGAATGGACACTGCTAATGGAAAATCTCTGATCAAAGGCTCAAGCGATGCCTGCGCACCTGAAGTGGAGCACCTATAGGCACACTATTAGAAGAACTATTTTTTACCACAATCCAAAATGGCCTGGAACCAAAAGCAAGTGGTAGGCCCTACCTAAAATGACTTCATAATAATTTTGTCCATCTCTATCCTAGATGATTTTGAAATTCAACTGTGGGATTATCAAAAAAGGGCTCAGCATTGGTCTCATGTCAATTAAATCAGTGGGTCATTTATCATTGACTTCAATGGGAGTGGAGTTAAGTCAATGCTGAGCACTTTTGAAAAGTTTTTATTAAGTTTTTATGCTAGGTAAGGGTAAAAATAATCATAGAAATGTAGAGCTGGAGAGGACTTCAACAGGTCACCTCATCTGTCCCTCTGTTTCAGGGCAGGATTAAATATACCTTGACCATCCCTGAAAAGTGTTGTCTAACCTGTTCTTGAAGACCACCAATGACTGAGATTCCACAATCTCCATAGATAACCTATTTCAGTGCTTAACTATGCTCATAGCTAGAAAATTTTCCCTAATATGTAAGCCTAAATCTCCCTTCCTGCAAACTAATGTGATTACTTCTTGTCCTATGCTCGGTTGATATGGGAAACAATTGATCACCGTCCTCTTTATAACAACCCTTTACATATTTGATGTCTGTTATCCTCAGTCTTTTCTAGACTAAACATGCCCAATTCTTTCAATCTTTCCTCACAGGGCATGACTTCTAAATCTCTTATCATTTTTGTTGCTCTCTTCTGGACTCTTTCCAATTTGTTCACATCTTTCTTAAAGTGTGGTGCTCAAAACTGAACATAGTACTTCAGCTGAGACTACTGAGCAGAATGGGGTGGAGAAATAGTTCAGTGGTTTGAGCATTGGCCTGCTAAACCCAGGGTTATGAGCTCAATTCTTGAGGGGGCCATTTAGGGATCTGGAGCACACCAAAAAAAAAAAAAAAAAAAAGAACAAAAAAACTGTCAGGGACAGTACTTGGTCCTGCTGGCAAAGGCAGGGGACTGGATGTGACTCAACTCAATGACCTTTCAAGGTCCCTTCCAGCTCTATGAGATAGGTATATCTCCATATATTTTATTTTTTATTAATGGAACAATTACCTCACGTGTCTTACATATTACAGTCCTATTAATACATCTCAGAATGACTTTTGCCCTTTTGGCTGCAGCATCACACTGTTGATTTAAATTCAATACGTGATCCACTGTGTTTCCTTTTCTCTTTCATTTGAAATTTTGAAATTTGAAAAATTTCAACCAGCTCTACAGTTATCTGAAGAGTGTGTATGTTTGGGGGTGTGGGAGGGGCGGGACTCACAAAAAGTTTGTGAAAATGTTTCCCAATTTTAAAATTCATAATTTCATCAGAAGTTTGAATGTCAAAAAAATTTAACCAGCTTTCCTTGTAACAGGGTCACTGGAAGGAACAATGGAAACAGCCTTACACTGAGATTTTGCATACCAGTTTTCAGTTTCATATTTCAGGTGGTTGTCATCTTCTCAAAGGGTTCACCTATATATACTAGATTTAAAAACATAGTTAAGAGCTCAGTGGTTAAGGTATTCTGAATGAAGGCAAAGGGAGGTGATAGTTGAGCCAAAGAGCAGGGGCAGGGCAAGGATGCTGCTCAGCTCAGTGTGCCATTCATCTCCCATCCAGAGATATCAGTGTTTAAGCAGTATTGTGCTTCAGATGTGCTGCGAGAATCAGGCCCTAGTTTGAAACCTCATTTTCATAGTATTGAATTATATAGCCATATCTTAGATTTTTTTCTAGTCACTATGGTGGGATGTTCTATCTACCTACTTATGAGACCCCCAGTATCACCCTAGCATCTGAATACTTCTCAAGTATTTTAAAATAGTAATAACAATCTCTGACTCTCTTTCTTCCTCCCAACCTGTAGAAGAAACAGCTTGGTTATGCTGTAGGGGTTTGTGGAGGGTGGAGGGGAAGATGTGTTGTCTGCAGGTATGTGTGAAAGATGTTTTTTAGGGCAGATTTTCAAGGTATTTAGGCTTCCAAAGATGCAAATAGGAATCTAGTGGGGCTTTCAAAAGTGTCCAATGGGAGCTAGGTGCCTAAGCATGTTTGAAAATCCCACTAAGCACCTGTCTGCAGCTTTAGGTGCCTAAATAGCTTTAAAAGTCTGGTCCTTAGTGAATAGAAGTCAAATGCAAATGCCCAGGGACTTAGCTGGTGTAGGATCAGGACAGAGGTAAATTGACTTAATTAGTTTTGCATTGAGTTATGAACATAACAAAATCTGAGGTCAATTTTTCTCTTACAGGAGTGAGTTCCACACTGTAGGTCCATGTCCAGTGAACGTTCTGTCTCCTACACAGAACCTCCAACTATTGGTTGACAGTTTAATTGTTCCACTGGAATGTATCTGCGTGAAGGTTGTGATCATGGAGAAAAAGGCCACCTCTTGGGTGGCTTGAGTCAATCCTATGGTGATCTTACTCTGCACATTGGGTTGATGCGTCCATGGTGACTACACAGGCAGGCTTCTGGAGTTTGTACCAGATGGAGTTTTTTTTCAGGGTGTGTGGTATCATTCCCAGATAAGGTGACTTCAGTGGGGCACCATGCTGGAGCAACGGTACACTAATGCAATTCTGTTTGCAGGATCAGGGCCCCAGATTGGAAGTCACAAACAGGAGGGTCACCGTGTGCAGATCTGTGTCTGATAGGATGACATGCACCCTTCTAGTGAGATGATCAAAATTACCTCTTTGTTTTTCTGCCGCCATATCTTTTTGAGCACCCAGTAGGACTGAGGAGTCTGAAAGGAACACAAGGTTGCAGGCTGATTAATAATGTTGAGGACAGATGCCTTTAGTAGTGGGCGATGCTATAGAGGAAGCAAGAAACCTATTTAAACACAGAAGGCAAGTCAGACACAGTCTCTTCCCTCAAAACCCTTATGTTTAAATAGCAGTAATGCATCCCTGGTGTTCTGGACTGTAGCTCTATTTCTGTGCTGAGATGTCGCTCTTGGTGACTTTGTCCATATGTTCAGGCTAATTTCCCTTATGCACTGGTTCTCCAACAGTTTAAAAGGATTGGCGCAGACACAAGAAAGTTTAAAGAAACAGTTTTCTTTATTTGGTATGGATTTACCATTGTCACAGTGGAGGGTCTGTTCCTTACAGCCTGACTTGATGACCTTGACTGCCTCAGGTCTGGCCGACTCATTCATTGCCAGTCCTTTGCTCCCAAGTTCACCACTTCTCCCACCTTTTTAAAATTTTCTCCCCACTTCTCAATGTCACTTCTGTCTGATTCCTCCTAGTCTTTCCTCCGCTTCCCCTAATACATGCTGATCTTACTGTATTTTTAGGTGCAGTGGGCCTGATTAACTGCTGTAACTCCATGGATTTACTTTGGTGTGAATGAGAGGACTCTGAACCCCATGACAAACAGATCAAAGTCTGGAGGTACCTTTTTGGTGCATGGCTGAATCCAGTCCTCAGTTACACCTATCATAGCCCATGGGGTTGCAGGATGCTGGTGAGAACAGAATTTGGTTCATATGCTGTCCTGTGAATGTTTTGGGCCTTGTTTTTTGCCACCATTAGGAAGAGTCTGTCTTAATTTAGACTCTTCTATCAACTTTGAATTTGTGTCACAGCCTTCATGTTATTTAAATGTACCCTCTGGTCTTTGAAATTGAATTGGTTTCTCCTGAGTCACAAAACACAACCTTCTGTAGGTTTTTCCTGAGTCACAAATCTCCCGCCCCACTGAATGGAATAGAGTGAAATCCCTCTGAGTATTCTACACCTGTGTTTACTCAGTGAAAGTTGTTGCCACCATTCTAACTTAAAATACTTGGCTCCCCAGTTGTACTGTAAGTAAGAGAGATTTTATTAAAGCCCTAACTTCCCATTTATACTGTGCCTAAGAACTGTAGCTAACTTTGCATGGCACATAAATGGCATATGTCGTAGCTTTGTTTTAAAGGTTATACTTCAACAGAAGTTGGGGTGGCATGCAGCTGTGCTGCACATTCATGCTGATTAGTTGTGTGCACATATACCTGGTTGCACATGCAATGAGTGTATTATAAGCTCTTCCACACAAGGATCATGTCTCCCTCTATGTTTGTACAATAACCAATACAATAGGGCCCTGATCCTGATTGAGCCCCCAAGGTGCTACTATAATATAAATATTGCTGGTAATAATGAGCATGACTTTGCAATCAAGACTCTCTCTGAAAACCTGGCCCTGAGAGCCCAGCCACGCAACTTCAAGTTTAGTGGAAGAACCTGTTCTTCACAAAACATGTTGATTCTGACAAAATTTTGTATTGAAAAAAAAAGAGCAACAAAAAATCCCTAAACAAAGTGATAATGCTGAAGCATTCCATTGTGATCATTTCAGAAACAAAGATTTTGATTTTTCATTTTGAAATAAAATTCATTGTTTTTATACAAAGCAAATTTAAAAGGAGGTTTGAAAGGTCAAAATCAGAGTTAAATGTTTTGATTGACCTGAAATGATTTGACTTTTTATTTTTTTGGAGTGGGGAAAATTTTGTTTGTAAGGCAATTTTGAAGGTTTTTTTGTTTGTTTGTTTTGTTTGTTTTGGTTTTGTTCCATTTCAGAATGGAAAAATTTCACAGTCATAGACTTTCACATGAAAGGGAAAATCTGGTTCCTGCCCAACTTTACTACAATGGAGAGACCACCCAAGGCATATGGCAAGTTATAGCTAAACCACATGGACTAAGGGATTTCTCTGGCTGCAAACATGGAGGGCTAGGATATTGGTTTTGCAGCATGTTCGTAATAGAGGCAGAAAGCCTGGAGAAGCAGTGATGAAAGTAACCCTGAGTGGAAGCTGAGAGACAGAGCTTCTTGGGCACAGAGATCAATGGGACAGCAGACTTGGGGATTTCTGAGCAGGGTATTGCTGTTTGTTTGTGGAGGATAGGTCCATCAGTGGCTATTAGCAAGGATGATGTCCCTAGCCTCTATTTGCCAGAAGCTGGGAATGGGCAAAAGGGGATGGATCACTTGATGATTACCTGTTCTATTCATTCCCTCTGAAGCATCTGACATTGGCCACTGTCGGAAGACAGGATACCGGACTAGATGGACCTTTAGTTTGACCCAGTAGTATGGTTGTTCTTATGTTCAGGGAAACAACATTTTGTGTACATATTTAGTAAATAAACAAGATTACAGCCAAGAATATACTGGACTCATATCATTGATTTCTCATTCTAACTGAAACAACCTTGGAAGGCCCTGAATATTGGCTGACTGCTCGGGCCAAAGGGACAAGAATACTTTATGCCAGGGATTCCCAAATTTTTCATAGGGCTCACATCCTAACAGAGAGAGTCTCATGAACACATCCCTTCCCATGCACAATCTCATAGCATCTCTATGGCAACTATAGTGATGCTTTAATGTAAAAGTTATACTAGGAAAGGATTTAATGTATTTTAATGGGATTTAATAGGAAGAAAGCAAGCAGGAGGAGCCAGCACCCCTGTCAGCTCTCTGTGGACCCTCAGCAAATGCTCTGAAGTAGAGTTGGTTGAAATATTTTTGTCAACGCTTTTTTTGATGAAAAATGACTTTTCAGCTAAACTGAAATGTTCATGGAAAAATGTATTTCTCTATAATTTGGTTTTTCATCACCCTCCCACCCGAAAAAAACAAACCCTAAAATTTTTCCATACGAAAAAAATTGTTTCCTGACTAGTTTGACTCTGCAGACCACATGTTATCTACAGATCAAACCTCTGCTTCGTGCAGTCATAGCTAAAGTCATAGGCTGTGGGCTAAAGCTCATTCACACGTAGGCTGAAAATCAAAAGTGCTGTCATGGTAAATCTCTAAAACTCTGCCAGTTCCTAAAAGACCACTGCTCCTCTTGCACTCAGTGCTTAATGAAAGATTACCAGTTAAGAAACAGCTTTCATTTAGGAATAAATCCTTGACATTTATATCAAATAGCAAGTTTTAAATTCATATTGGTATTTCTGTGGTTATTCTGGAAGACCTAATGGTTCATTTTAAACACAGTCCTGGCATACAGGCCCCATGGCATGCAGGCGCATACCTGGTCTGTGGCTGGCTTGAGAAATGGGTTCAATTCCCTGCTTTACCACAGACTTCTTGTGTGATCTTGGACAAGTCATTTAGTCTTGCTGTGCCTCAGTTCCCCATCTGTAAAATGGGGATAATAGCACTTCTCTATGGGTATGATGGGAAAAAATACATTCAAGATTGTAAGATTTTCTGACATTATGGTGATGGGGGGCCATATGAACCTAAAATAGATTCTGCCATGGTCCTCCTCTGCCATCCCCACAGCTCCTCCTTTTACAAGTCATTTTCTCCGCCACATTAATTTGTAAAAGTGCCTAGTTTGTGAATACATTTTCTCTATTCTCTACAAAATCATCTCAACTAAACCTCACAATCAGATTTATGGCAAGATCAGTATCACGTCCAGTCCCAGCAAAGCTTTGCAAACTTGAATGTTGCTGTCATGGTCTCAAACACCGCTTGCCACCATGTCATGGTCTCACCCTCACTTGAAACTGGGGGGTTTCAAGTTGAGGATCAGCATGTATCCCCCCACCCTAAAATCCTAGGGTAGGTCTCCTTTTTGCTGCCACCACCCGGTTAATTTACGTGGGCCGGGACACCCCTGTTTTCCCCCTCCTCTTTCCCAAGACGTTCCCTGGGGAAACACAGATCAACTCACAGAGGGAGAAACCTCCCCTTCTCCCCCCTCCCTTCTCTGCCCGGAGAAAAGCCTGTCTCACCACCGAGAGAGAGTCTCTTAGCTCCCTCCCCCTGTATCCACAGTAGAAGGGATTTAATCAAATCTTTATAGAAAGAATTTATTAAAAGAAAAACAAGAAAATACACAATCTCTATGAATCCAAGCTGGACATTCATAGGGTATAACCTTACTAAGTTCTGGAGAGAATCTTCTCTCCTTCTCAGTACAAACAATACAGGCAGAATTAAGAATAATCAATAACAAACACACAGAATTGCAAACATAGGATTATTAGATGAGGACACAAAGTACCTTTCTAATACTCACTATCTTGACTAGAAGAAATTAGTTCAGAAAGATGGAAACTTGCAGAAGACTTGATTAAACATCTGGACCCTTGTAACTCCAAACGGCTAAGAACAACACACACAAGAACAGAGAGAAAAAGTTCCCTCCTAGGAATTTTAAATTCTCTTCCCTGATTGGTCCTCAGGTCAGGTGTTCACCAGGTACTATGTGTTAACCCTTTACAGGTGGAAACTTAACCCTTATCTAACTATTTATGACAGTTGCCTTCAGGTTGGCTTCAAATATAAGTAAACTGAGCTCATACCCAAACCTTTTAGAACTTCAGGGCTTATGAATCCATGCAAGCCGCTTCTGACTTTTGATAAAGAAATTGCAAGCCAATTTGTCACCCAAATTTGGAAAGGTTTCCACAGCTCTAGTTTGAGACCAGGGTTAGGTCTATCAGAACTCTTGAGGGCTTGATGTCAAATTAACCATAACAATAATAGAGTACAAACACAGCAATATGTACTTGTTAAATGGTGCTTGGCCAATTGAAATCTAATCAGTTCTGTCTCTTGAATGTAGGAACCTGCCTGGAACTTGGAGGGAGAATCACAGGTTACAACAGGGAAGAGTTTGAAAGAGGCACCAGGAAGTTAGTCTGTGTGCACATGGTTTCAATGGCAGCAGCAGTCGTGGCACCTGTGTAAAGAGCTAGTTTAGTTTTACAACCATAGAGTCCACTTATGTTGTTATCCGGCATGCAGTACATGATATAGCGCAGAGGAGACTTAGAATGCTTACTGCATTTATCTTTGCTATTCTTGACATAACTTCAGAGGTGAAAGTAAGCCGGTCCGGTCCAGTCCAGCATACCGGCAAGAGCAGCGGCAGGGAGCTCCGAGCCCTTTAAATCCCGCCCGCAGCTTCGGCTCTTAATGAAGCCTACAAGATATGGCCCTATGAGGAGATATGGCCCTATGGCCCCAGCCTGGCCGCCGGAGCTGTGGGCAGGATTTAAAGGGCTCTGGGCTCTCCGCAGCCGCAGGAGCTCCAGGCCCTTTAAATCCCAGCCCCAGCCCCAGCCCAGCAAGGCTCGGGGCTCCCGGCAGCTGTGGGAGCCCCGAGCCCTTTAAATCCCAGCTGGAGCTGTGGTGGGGATTTAATGGGCCCGGAGCTCAGGGTTGATTTAAAGGCCCTGGGGCTCCCAGCCACAGTCAGTGCCCCAGGGCCTTTAAGAGGCCACGCCTCTTCTGGTTGAGGCCACGCCTTTTCTGGATGAGGCCACACCCCCCTCAGGACTTCAGCAGTACCAGTAAATCCTGTAAATTACTTTCACCCCTGCATAACTTGCAAAACAAGAAATCCAATTACAGTCTATTCATTAAGGTACAAATTGTTCACATTGAGAGGAGAAGTATGGTCTTGAGTTGTGTCACTGAACTGAGACTCATGAGACCTCATGAATTCTCAGCTGTGCACAGGCTTCTTTTGTGATCTTCTGCTCCCCGAACCCAAGCTACCTGGCTTCCCTGCAGATTGGAATTGCAAGGGACCTTTTGTCACTGGAGGATCAGGCATGCTGGAATGCCACTCAGCAGGAGCGGCACCAGAGTTTCTGGTGCCCTAGGCAGAATTTGGGGGGCGGCATTTTGTGCGCTGCCCACGGGGCGCACGGGAGCTTCCAGTTCCGCTCCCATCGCGCCACCGAAGAAGGACCCTCCGCCGAAATGCCGCAGGCGACAGCGGCAGTCATTGAGCTGCTCAATTGCCTGCCGCTATTTTCTGTGGCACGTCGGCAGAAGGTCCTTCTTCGGTGGCGCGATGGGAGCGGAACTGGAAGCTCCTGTGCACCCTGTGGGGAGCTCACAAAATGCCGCCCCCCAAATTCTGGCGCCCTAGGCGACCGCCTACGGTCGCCTAATGGAAGCGCCGGCCCTGCCACTCAGACATGTGCATACCCCCCTCCCCTTAGGCTGGAGGTGGCTGGGGGTGACTAGATTGCCTTTGCCAACTTTACGCTAGTGGGAGTTCTGCTCCACAGGGGGAGTGTTTAGTAGCTATTTCTGGCTGCTTTAATTCGACTTTATATGGCACAAAATTTATTTAGTAGATGAAAAATCTGGCCCAAAGGGTTTAATACTGAGAAAGGTGGGTTGAGACACATGTAAATGGACAGTGAGATCCACATCTGGCCTCTGCCTTCATTGCTGCTAATCAGGTATTTTCTATTACTGCAACTAATTCTGTAGTACTGGCTTTTTGTTTATTTGATTTTTGTTTTTAAAGTGAGCTAAGTTCCTATCACCAAATAAAATCTTCTGTGACCTCCACTGCAGAAGCAAAAGCTGACATGCAGGAACCCTGAAGCCCTTGCAGTCAGCACCTATTACATTCATGTCTGTATCTTGTCCCTGTTCTGGCTTTTCCAGGTTAATCCAATTTTGAATGCCTGAGCTGCAGGAACATTCATTTCCTGATAAAACACAGAGCTCCCAACTTTTATTCATTTAGCTTATGCTTAAAACCTGCCTTGTCTCCAGCAATCAGGCCATGACCCCTTTGATTTCCACTGGCAGAATGACTCTGGGTTGTTTATCACAGTTTTAACTTTTCAGGCAAATTACTCCTTTAACTTTTAGAAACGCATGATTGGATTTTTCTTCCCACCTGAAGAAAAATGTCAGTCTTGGGATAAAACAGAGCCCCTTCTGTGTCCTGTGCAAATTCTAAAGGACACGAGTGTTCTGTTTCTCCATACACAAAGAGCAGCTGTATACTTTCAGTCTCAAATGGCTTATTTTGAGTAGGGAAAACAGCTACAAGAAAGAACAAAAGTAAAGTATCCAGGAGACAGCACAGTGTTTTAAATAATAGTTTTAAATTACACAGTACATAGCTATATATAACCACTGTCACCACCAAACATGTTTACAACCCAAGGATGTGATTCTTCACTATGCCTCTTGGAGGCACAACACAAAACTCACAGCTCAGGGGCAGAGGTGGTTTTAAGCCACCTTTGCTCCCTCCCAATTCTGGGGCCTGCAGAGGCCTCCGGTATCTAAGTTAGGGAAGCTTTCTGGGGCTATCCAAGGGGCCACAGCACTGTCTGGAAGCTAGTACTGTGTAACATTGCTGTCTAACCATTTGTAAAACCCAAGGCAAAAATGTTAGGAGGTAAATTTGAGAGTGCATATCACTGACATAAGGATAAAAAGCTTTACAAGACTTTTGCAGTTATCAAAAAACAACAGTGATAGTTAAATAAAAGAAGCCCAAATACTTGAAAGGAATAAAATGCACAGTTATGATCACTCAAACAACTTTAAATCTGACCCTACAGCAACACCAGTATCTCTTCTCTCCTTCTTTGGTCCGTTCATATCTTCTATGTAAGATGTTAGTTTTGGATCAGCAACGTTGCCAATTCCCAGCATACAAAAATCATGAGTCAGGCCCCAAA
Organism: Mauremys reevesii; assembly: GCF_016161935.1. NCBI lineage: Eukaryota > Metazoa > Chordata > Testudines > Geoemydidae > Mauremys > Mauremys reevesii. Next base: position 243,043,479 of record NC_052623.1, on the reverse strand, counting down.
ATATCATGAGAGTGTCTTAAAAATAATGAGATTAAAAAACCACAAAAATGTTTGTGCTCTTTTCCTTTGCCTTTGGGTTTCTGAGCTTTTAGGGTGTATTTTTTTTCACAATTTCCGGCTTTTCTCTGCAGCCATGAGCCCTAGAAACTATTTTTTTAATTGAAAGCTGAGATAGCATTTACCGTTGGGAGTAGTTTTTGATTTCACGAGAATTACTCTCAGTAGTAAGTACTGTACTCAGTAATAAGTGTTTGCATGAGTGGATTTATAGGTTGCAAATGTATCTTACTCTGTTTATAATATGTGCCATGTAAATGTACAGTGCTATTTAGGTGATAGTTAATGAAATACCAGCATGAGGCTGGTGTCATAGAATTTCACATGATATGTAGCAAAATACCAGCCAGACGTTATTGTCATAATGTTGGAGGACAAGATTTACCTAGGATATTTTGACAATGTCACAAGAAAGCTGGATCTCATAAGATTTCCAGCCCAAAGATACTTGCTCAGATTATTCTCTAAATGTGAAAATAAACTATGGCAGCCACTAGCTCAGATAGTGAGGCTCCCAACAGCCTTAAGGATTGTTCTCATGGATTTCATGATTGCTATAACTAAGGCCACTCTGGAAAGAAGGGCCCTTTCACTTCCAAACCAAATTGTTGTTTTATGAGTTAACAATAGATGGCGCTCAACTTCCATGGGTCCGGCTTTCTTAATCAGAAAGTGTATCTTTAAATAATTAGGCCCACAAGACAGCATTTAAAAGAGTTATTCACTGAAGTCGGTGAAAATGTGTGGACATGGACAGCCAGGAAAGTCAAGATGCTTCACCAGCTGGAGAAGGCTGAGGTGAGCTAAACTGACTGCAAGAATGGGCTGCCAACATAGACAAAGGGAAGAAGTGGGGATATGCAAATTCTTGAGGACAGCTACAGTGAAGGTTCTCTTGTTGGGTAGGGCACTTCATGCCTGTCACTTCCAAAGACCTGTGCTGAAGGCTGTCTTGGACCACACAAGTTAAAACATCTCTACTGATTTTCAACTTTCTCCCCCCCACAAAAAAACAACCAACCAACCCCCAAAAAGCCCATATGATTTATATTCTTTGTTTTGGATTGGCGTAATCTGGGCAATTTCAGTCATGATTACGATGCCTTTTCAGAACTGGAGGGGAATTTGTACAGTTCCCTACTCTATCGTGCCTCATGCTTGACTTCCACCCAGGCTCTTGTTCTTTACTTCTATGGGAAACAAATTTACTTGTTTTTTGGTAGAACGAGGGGCTTAATCTTGCAATGTAAAACCTGCGGAGGGAGCAAAGGGGATCACAGAGTGGAGATGTTTCCCTCTTACACCCCAGCATGGGAATAGGAAGTAGGTAAAGCCGTGTGATGTTCTCAGCATATTGCACCTTCCCTTCCTTCCACATAGGAGCTCAGAACCCAAAAGGGGCTGTGTGGTGGAGGAGGCAGAGCTGAGGGCTGTTTATTGCAAGCATGCTAGTGGCACTACGCTGAGCTGAGCAGCTGCTCGCTGCCCTTGAGTGGCTTTCTTAATGCCTCTCAAGCTACTCTCATGCAGGATCAAGCCCTAGATCTGTGCTTCATAAGTGCAAATATTATTTTACTTAGAGAAAAGTGAAATGGAGAGGGAAGGCTGTGTATTGCTATGGTTGGTTGGAAAGAGTACGTATTCCATGCTGTTGAGGAGCCTATGGGTACAGTTAGCCCTTGAATGTTTCACCAATGTAAGTCGGGTCACGCAGACCACTCACAGGCTTTTTTCCCTAAATAATTTTCCCCATGAAGGCACCCCAAAGCATAACTGCCACTCTGGACAAACCTCTTCCTAATTTCTCACCAGGCTACTCCTCAGAGCTGCTTCTCTCGACGGAACAAATAAAATTAGAGCGATCTTGTGGATGATGGCTGCGCTGTGTGAAAGCTTTGCAGTACACTAGCTTCTTTATCAGTGAAGGCTGGCTATCGGTGGGAGCTAAGGAAGGAGCCAGCACAAGTAAAGGTGTGGGGAGAGAAAGGGTAGAAACCAATAAATACAAACCATATTAAAAAAAATGTGAACAGTACATAGAAGAGAGAGGTTAAAAATCACAACTTTGAATGTATTTTTGCTATAGACATACCTGCATTTTAAAAAAGAGTATTCTACAATGGTGTTTGTTAATGGCTTTGAAACTGAAAAAGCCCTGCATATCACCCTTGCAAAATTACCATCAAAGTTGACCAGCCCCAGGTCTAATTGCCCATGATGATGAAAAGCGAATACTCTTTTAGTTGGCCATCCAAAAGTATGACTTGCCCTGCATGCGTGGGGGAATAAAATTCTACAATGCTTATCCAGGGCTTGATCCAGCTCTCATTCAAGTCAATGGGAAAACTCCTATTCAACAGTACAGGATCAATCCCTATTTAATGGCCTGGAACAATCTAGTACCACTCAAGCAAGTTGTAAATGATTAGATGACTGTGGTCTAGAGGACTAAACATGAGAGTCTGGGATAAAGAAATCCCAAATTCTACTTCTAGCTTTGCTGTTTACCTGGTTGTGTGATCTTATGCAAAGTCACTGAACTCGTCTATACCTGTTTCCCCAAACAGGCAATAATAACACCTGAATCCTTACCACTCAATAGTGGTGTGAGAATTAATGAACGTGTTTATATGCTGCTCCAGAGATGTTTATTATTACTATAATAGGCTGTAGTATTTTAAATAAGGGAATATAATGAAAAATCAAAGATAAAGGAGAACTACAGTACTGCTTATTAAGAAAACATGACCAACCCAGTGCTTCCTATCTGTACTCACGCAGTCCAACAGTAGTAACTTGCAGGAACAGTTTGTTATAATCCGAGGCAAAAGCTTTCAAGCTTGGGTTCCTAACTTAAGCACCTAAGTAGAAGCACTCTGTTGTCAGAGGTGCTAAGCAATCTTTGCTCTCATTTAAACAAATGAGATTTGCAGATGCTCAGCACATTTGAAAATGAGACCATGTCAATTCAGGTGCCTAAATATGGAGCTAGGAGCCCAGGTTTAGAGAGTCAGGTTTGAAAATGTTGGTTCTGTGCTCTTCATACTATTTAGCTCAGGGGTTCTCAAACTGTGGGGGTCGTAACCACTCAGGGGTGGTGTCACAAGATTATTACGGGGGGGTCACGAGCTGTCAGCCTCCACCCCCAAACCCCACTGTGCCTCCAGCATTTATAATAGTGTTAAATATAAAAAAGAGGCTTTTAATTTATAAGGGTGGGGGGTCCCACTTAGAGGTTTGCTGTGTGAAAGGGATCACCAATATAAAAGTTTGAGAACCACGGATTTAGCCAGTAGCATTCTGTGGGGGGAAAAGGAGACTGCTTCCACTAACCAGCAGAGGGGCTCCAAAGCTCTTTTCTCAATATTCTCAGACAAAGGATGTATAGAGCAGGGATTAGGCCTATAAATCTGGTGTAATTAAAATCCTGAATGTTAGTGTTAAAAGTACCCTCAATAAAAAAGACTCTCAAAGAGGTATTAAAAAACCAAAGTTTTCAATTACCACCAACTGGAGCAATAAATGCACATACTGTTATTCATATGTCCTAATTATTATTTTTTTTAAATGTTCTGTGCACATTATACACTTACCAGTGACTGCAACAGGCTGTGCAAGGCCAAAATGGCTCTGCTTTCCAATGGCTGCCTTCTTCCAGAAGGTGTTGCTGTTCTGCAGCTATGTTAAAGACATACAAAGTAGTGTGGAAAGCTGGGTGGAATAAAATGTGGTAAGGCTGGATAAAAAAAAATGTAAACCATACTAAGTATATAGAATTCAGGAACAAGGATTTCTATTATATGGGGAAAAGAGAGCCTTTAGTGTAGTATGTGTCCACACTATAAATAGTTCAGCAAAATGTAAACACTAAATATTTCCACCAGGGATCTTTGCAGCCTCACATACAGTAGCTCTACTTTTCTTTTCATTGACTTCTTTTAATAAAGGGGCTTTTGTGGGGTTAAATTGAGAAAAAGACCAGCCACCTGTAACTTTTTTTTAACCTAATAGTACATACAGTACATCTATCAAAAACAGAAGAATTTGAAACCTGCAAACTTGTTAAAGAAGCAAGTTCCACAGATGATATAGAACAAATGCCATATGTGCACCAAGCCAAGCAAATTAACAAAAGGGCAGGGGCACTTGCAATATTGCTTGAATAATTCAAGCTGAATAATGGGCTCTTTTTACACACAAAAGCTGAAATGTGTTTAAGAAGAAAACCATGCATTTTTATTGAATATTGTACGGTACAAGCTCTGAATATAAGAGCTATTAATCCCGAGCACATTAATTTTATACTGTAATTTGGGGTAAGTGTTACACTTCCCTGGGTGCAGGTCTGCACTACGTGGGCAAAGGGGAACAAGCATTTTGATTGCACTTTCATTTAACGCTTCCCTGTGTTGTCAGAAGTAATCTCTCTCGGTCTGTTCCCCAACAGACAAGTATAACAGAATCATTATCTCTATTATCACCCTTGTCGGCAGGGTCCAGAGAGAAGCCGGGGCGATGTGGGCAGCAGGATTGACATGCATTGACTTTCAGAAGGGCTGAACTCTGACCAAGGCACTCAGCACTCCTGAAAACAAGACTGTGAATTACTTGAGACCCTAGAGGTGATGTCTTTTAGTCAAGCTGACATCTTGACAGCATGGGGGAAGTCTATGCTGCTGCTATCCGAGCTGTAATTGCTCTGAAGGTAAAAAGGACTTCATTCTCCAGGACTGTCAAGCCACTACCTTTTACGAATACTTAATTAACTAAGGGCCCAATCATGCAAGGGACCGAACACCCTTAAATAGGGTGATCACTGACAGTTCAGGTGTTGGTCTATGGGAATTTACGGTATTTGTCACTTCACAGGACTGGCCCCTTCAGAAGAAAAAAAAACGTTTTTAAAATGATCTTGATCATACCTCTCAATCCACCAAGGCCCTAATGACATCTGATGAAGAAACAGGAGAGAGACACAAAATTATTCATGTAGCAAGTTTAAAATGATGCAGCATTCATTCCTTTAGTGTAAACACATCTTTCTGTCAAGTGAGATGACACCAAACTTGTGTGGTGCCTTTGGGACTAAAAGAGGTGACCTCTCTTGAAATGAAGGACATTTGAGAGTCAGGATCTTGAGTCTTCTGTTTCTGAAAGCGTAACTGTGAACTAATAGATTAAATGTGTATCATATTCAAATTTTCCCTCATATAGACATAGGGCCTGATCTTCAAAATTGCTCAGAGCTCATTAACGCACGAAGAGAAGAGCCAGATTTTCCAAAGTGCTCAGCACCCAGAAGCTCTCACTGTGATGCTTATTTTGGTGCCTAACTGGGAGCTGAGCTTTTTTGAAAATCTGGCCCATAGTATTTGTCATATAAGCCTTCGTGTTATACACCAATGGGCAACTTACAGCATCTCTTGCTTTGTGTGAGAAAAATGTAAAGCACTGCCACCTACAGGAGGCAGCTGGCAAGACTCTTGGTGAGTCAGGAGACAGCCATTGGAACAACTAACCAAGGTATATATGATGGTGGATTCTCCATCAACTGGAGTCAGTCAGTCAAGATTGGATGTCTACAAGATATGCTCTGCCTATGTCTCTGAATCTAAGCACCATCTCCTCGATCTCTGTTGGCTTTTTAAGCACAATAGGGCAATGTGAGTAGTATATGACACATAGTTACACATCTTTGATTCCATCCACTGCAGGGATATGTTTTACAGACACACTTGACCAATTCTTTGTGATGCAATTTGTGAATTTAAATATATATATTTAGAATGTTCTCTTTTTGAGCATGGACAGAGCAACTGCTACAGCTACTGTTGGAGCAGATAGGGAGGAGCGTTCAGGTTCCAATTCAAATGCCCTGTGCTTATCAGGCAGTCAGGGGCGGCTCTAGCCATTTCACCACCTCAAGCACGGCGGCACGCCGTGGGGGGCGCTCTGCCGGTCGCCGGTTCCGCAGCTCCAGTGGACCTCCCTCAGACGTGCCTGCGGAGGGTCCGCTGGTCCCGTGGCTCCGGTGGACCTCCCGCAGTCGTGCCCTCCTGGCGACCGGCAGAGCGCCCCCCGCGGCATGCCGCCAGAAGCACGCGTTTGGCGTGCTGGGGCCTGGAGCCGCCCCTGCAGGCGCAGTGATTCTCCTTTAGGGGAGGTCTGTGTTTACAGAATAAGAAGTTCTGGGTTCTGTCCCTGTTATTGCTGCGAAGTTCCAGGTAGCCATGGTGTGCAACACTGAGTCATTCATTGGGTATGCCTACACGGCAATAAAACACTTGCAGCTGGCCTGAGTCAGCTAACCTGGGCCAGCTGCAGGTGATTTATTGCAGTGTAGACAAGTCTATACAGTTTAAGGCCAGAAGGGACCACGAGGTCATCTAGTCCAATCTTCTGTATATCACAGGCCACCAACCACCAGTTTTTTCACACTAAATCCATTCATGAAGTTCCTATGTGGCCACATATTTGTTACAGTATTAATTGCAGTTTCCTTAAATAGGTCAGTGTAACAAATAAATCTCATGTGACACAATAAATATTACTAAAAGGCTTAACTCTTTCCCCACCCACTCAATTAATTTCACTTGCCTTTCCTTTAATAATACTGCTTCTGGATCCAACCACAGAGACGTGTGAATATGAAAAAGAACAAAAAAGTTAACTGACCCTGGAAAGAGGTTCCTTTGTAAGAAGGCATTGGCCTGTTCTTATGTCATTCAGATTGGTGCCCCTAACATCTTTGCAGGAGAGCCGGTGGGGAAATGGTCATTGTTTTGACTTTTAAAAAAAAATTCCATGAATTTTCTTTGTTTTTCAGTAAAACTAAAATCAAATAACATTTTTTCTTCAATCAAAAAAAAATCAAATACCGAAAAGTTTTAGAGTGTTTGCTTGTTTTGTCCTCTCCCCCTCTTCTTTTCTAGTGGGAAAAAGAAAAAGGAGAAGAAATGGCTAAAAGGTGGAGAGAAAGTACAAAAACAAAAAGCAAGCAAAAAAAAGAAAACCAAAAATATTTTTAGCTTTTCATTGAAAATCTGGAAAGCTTTGAATGAAATAAAATTTCTCTGCAAAAAAATTCACTTTGAAAAAAAGCTCTTTTATTGAAAAATGTGTTTGAACAAAAATTTTTCATAGAATCATAGAATATCAGGGTTGGAATTTTAACCAGTTCTGCTTTGCAGTATTAATTCAGTCACCTACATTAATGCTGATTTTTCTCAGTTGGCTCAGATTTACATGGCTACAGTGCCAGCTAGGATTCTATCCCTGGTGGTCAGAGGCTCCACTCAGCTAGCTAGCCACACTTGGCGTTTGGGCTCGAGCAATTGGAAATATTGACCCTATCATGGACTGACTTTTATGTGGTTTGAGGTTGGGACTCACCACTTGTGTCAAGGTAAGGGATAAATTTTGTTGGTATATTCTCTGAGGCTGATGGAACTTGGATATTATCAGTGAGATCCAAGGGAGAATATTGTTTTTCTGATGGACAATTCTACTAGTAGTTTGGTAGCACTTTGTAATGATTTTGTCCTCATCTTTCAGTAGAATGACACCTAAATGCCTCTTCTCCAGTTTCACCAGCACAGGTCACCCTAGTTTGTGGATGGTGTGTAACAACTCAAGCAGGAAGGAAGATGTCTACAGCACCAGTGACAGACGTCTTGTGCCAAAGCTGATTGATTGCATTGTAAGACACTTTTTCCGTTCTTGTGCCCTGAACAGGAAGCAAAGAAGAGTCCACATAACACCCTTAATCAGTGGGATTGTTTTAGTAGTGAATACTCTGTTCAATCCAATCTGTCTTCACTTAGTCGAATCTTTCCCATTGTGAGGCATTTTCAAGTTATTTTGCTCATAAAATTACTCAGATTCAGACCAATATGTCTGTTGGAGCGGGCAATATCTTGTACAAATGTGAAGTCTTCTCCACTTGAATTTCTGACAGTCTCTCCCCCATCTATCCAGGAGCCATTCTAGCTCTAGGCAAACTAGGCAGTTGCCTAAGGTGGCAGATTTTGGGGCAGCAGCCTAGGGTGACAGATTTGGCCCACCTGTGCCTCCATCATAATGGAGTGGCAGATGGGCCAAATTTGAGTGGAACTATGACCCTATGCAGCGGGTCTCAATGCCATTCATTCAAATTTGGCCCAGCCATCCCTCTGTCATGGTGGAGAGGCAGCTGGGCCAAATATACTACTCTAGGCCTCTGAGGAAGGGCGTGGCACACTGAAGTTTTGCCTAGGGCAGCAGGTAGCTTTAAGGGACCTATCTGTCCATCTAAGACACCACTTACCATACTGTCTTAACTTTAAGATATCCCCTCAGGTACTCTGCTTCCAACAATTTAAAAAATGCTTCTGGTTTGAATCTCACAGAGCACTGGGGTGAACTAGCCCCCTCATTCCTTGTTGGGAAACACAGAGCAGCATTGATTCGCATGCAAATCATGCAATTCTGTGGTCTGCATCTATTGTTGCCACCAGGGCCAAACAACAGGGTTTTGCATCTTGGCTGTGTGAGCATTTGCTTGTTGCGGGACGGGAGGAAAAGGGGAAATCCCCCCCATAATTTTCAATAAACTCACGAAGCAGACAAATGTTGTGGGAGAAATGGTCATATGCAGTTTGTTGGCTGAATTCAGAAGCTGGCTGCCTTGCTATTAATCAGCTCTGCTGCCCTCACCAGTAAGTTTCACAACAGCCAGAGCAATGTTCCAGAGGAGGCAGGGATGATCCAGTGCCTGGACAAATAAGGAACTGACACAATAATGTTAAGAAAGGAATGTTATTGCAAACTGTTGCTACTTCCCTGCTTTTGCTAGAGCTTATTAAAAACTGGGTGATGGGGGGAAAGGGTACAAGCAGTTAATCTTCTCTAGTAAACTTGAACTGATGGTCTCAATACTGAAAAACACTTAAGCATGTTAGTAAAGTCCCATTGGCTGCAACAGGGCTTAAAATTAAGCATGTGCTTAAGTGCTTTCCCTTTAATGTCTCTGAATCTGAATATTATGGGCTAGAATTCTGGTTAGCACTTTGCTGGAGCTTAGCTGAGGAGATGGCACAGGGAACTTTATCATCCTCATTGGACTCTTAAATAGGGCGTAGAAATCCTCTCAGTCCTTGCCTTTCCTTCCACCATGCAAAGGTGGAGAGCAGTGATGAGCTCCCAAAATCCTAATAACCGGTTCCCTACCGGGTCCTCAGCGGCACTTCAGCGGCGGGGAGCGGGGGGTCTTCACTTGCTCTGGGTTTTCGGTGCCATTTCGGCGGCGGGTCCTTCACCCGGTGTGAGTGAAGACCCCCCCACCACTGCTGAAGCACCGCCGAAGACTTGGTAGGGAACCGTGCAGTGAGTACAAACCCCACATGCCTGTTCTCGCCCCCCATCCGATCCCAACCCACGTCCGGCCCCCAACTGCCCCCCTTAGAACCTGCAACCTATCAACCCCCCGCTCCTTGTCCCCTGACCACCTGCTCCTGAGACCACCTACCTGAACTGCCCCCAGGACTCCACCCCCTACCCAACTTGCTCAACTCCCTGTCCCCTGACTGCCCTGACCCCATCCACCACCACCCCAAAAGACCCCTGGAACTCCCAATCCTACCCAACCCCCGGTTCCCCATCCCCTGACAGCCCCCCCAAAACCTCCGCCCCCTCCAACCACTCCCTGACCCTTATCCAACCCCGGTCCGGCCTCCTTACTATGCTTCTCAAAGTGGCAGGAGCTGCAGAGCTGCCCTGAGTGCTGGTGGCGCGGCGTGCTGGGGCTCAGCGAGGGGGAAGGAGCAGGGGAGGGGCCGGAGGAGCCTCCCCAGCTGGAAGCTCAGGCGGGCCGGACAGGATGGTCCTGCGAGCCAGATGTGGCCCGCAGACCAGAGTTCGCCCACCCGCCAGCCCCTTTGATAACCCGTTCTACACCAGGTTTTAAGTTTAGCAACCGGTTCTTGTGAACTGGTGCGAACCGGCTCCAGCTCCCACCACTGGTGGAGAGAGTCTACTGTGGGCAGTGGCATCTGTCACATCAGGGGAGTGGAGAAAGACAGTGCGAGGAGGAGCCATGAGTTTGCATGCTGTGCATCCTGGCAGTGGAATTGAACTGGTATAGAGGAGTGCACACTCAATCCTCTAGGGGGTGCAGCAGGGTCAATTCAGGCCCACCTTCTCCCATCACTCTAAGGTTACATCTACACTGCACATGACTGGTGGTGGCATGTAGGGGTATGTGTAGCTACAGGCCATAGTGAAAAGCAGACTGCACCCACACTGTGGTGTGTAGCTACATGTGTCAGTGAAAGGCTCTGGGAGTACTACCTCCCTCCTACCAGAGCCTTTCCCCATTGCCGGAGTCTTTCCCAGCATCTGGAAAAGGGTCTGGCAGCTCCCTGCAGTGGGGAAGAGCTCCAGCAGCAGGGAGGTATTGGCGACACTATGCTACCAAAAATTATCAGTGTAGACGGGGGAGACAGGGTTTGGGCATGTAGAAAGCTGTGTAGGGTACATACCCACAAGGTTCAAGCATGTCTTTACTCTACTTACCTAAGCAGCATCTCACCACCTACTCTGTTATTTATACCTGTGTTAGGGGTGTATGCAGTGTGTGTACTGTACATGCTGCTATGGGGGGCGTGCAGTGCAGATTTACCCTAAGAAGCATGTGCTTCACTCTGGCACCACGCCTCTGGGTGTGATCCCCCACCAGGGCACAGTTTCTCTTCATTCTCCCCAGTTAGGCAATAGCTTTAAAACACAATCTTTCCCTCTATGTCTGCACTCACACTCTACCTGAGAATTCTGTAATTTTTGTATTGTAGAAAATAAATGAATATATGAATAGAGGATTTTCTGCACCTGCTCAGATCCCTCGTCCAGCTTGTCTAATGTGCAGCTGTGTGTGGCTAAAGCCTTACACTTGAGAAGAGGCAAAAAAATGCCACCCAGGCAAGACCTAGGTGTTGTTAGAAGAAAGCAGGAAGACTTTGTTCACAGGATATGGATCTAGAGTGTGAAACTCACTCCACCAAGAGTAAAGAATGATCATGGGCTTCACTGCATTCAGAACTAAGGTCCCAATTCCGCAAAGCACTTAGGCACTGGGACTGGCTCAATGGGACTCAAGCATGGATTTAAAGTTAAGCATGTGGTTATCTGCTTTTGCTGACTCGGGTCCTAAATCCGAAAGACATCTCTTTGACTTGGCTTTCCCTCAGTACGAGCCTAATCCAAAGGCCATTGAATTCAGCAGTAAAACTCCCATTGTCTGAAATGCACTTTAGATGAGGCCTCATTATGCTAAGTACTGAACTAACATGTAGAGATACTGTCTGGTCCCAGTCGCTACTACTGCTTTCAGCCGTTGCTGGGAAGTTCCTGCTTCCTGGGGTTGACTCCACCTTCCAGAGGGCCTGCCTTGTTTCTCCCTTCCCTCACCCTATGAGCCAATATGATGCCAGACAACCAATTTACTCTGTGATCAATGAGATATGATTACTGTTACTTTCCATAACTTCAAACATTCTTACTGGTAATAGAATTATCCAGAATTCAGCCACAGTGTTTAATTATTGTTTGAGTGGGACTCTGATGATGCAAAGTACTAAGTGATAAGTGTTATTGTTATTTTTATTTGATGTTAGAGCATGGTTTAGTGGACTGAGATAGGAACTCCTGGAGTCTAACTTTGGCTCTGACACTCTCTTGCTGTGTGACCTTGGGCAAGTCATGTAACCTCACCGTGCCTTAGAAATGGGAATAGTGCTACCGTTTTCTATCTAGAAATGCACTGACACTTGAAACTGTACCGACCATTAAAAAACCTCAGCACATATTTTTTTCATTTCATTTTAGTCTTAGAATAGCAATAGCAACATGAGTATAGGGCTTATCTGGGTCTTAATGGGTTTATCTATACTGCACTAAAACTCCCCATGCTGGCCCATGTCAGCTGACTTGGGCTCATGGGGCTTGGGCTGTGGGGCTATAAAATAGCAGTGGAGACATTTGGGGTCAAGCAGGAGTCCAGGCTCTGGGACTAAGTAAGGGGGGAAGGTCCCAGAGCTCAAGCTCCAACCTGACCCCAAATGTGTACTCCACTATTAAACAGCCCTGTAGCCTGAGTCAGCTGACACAGGCCAGATGTGGGTGTTCTACTGCAGTGTAGACATACCCAGTGGGTGGTTTTGGTCAATGACTCTTATCACATCCACTTCTTCCGTCTGGTCATTAATCCCCAGGTGAAATGCCCTGTGCCTTAATTCTTATTGCTTACATATTGTCACAGTTTTAGGGCTAGCTGCACCTCTGACCCCTCTCCTGGTCGCTCTCTTAGTTAATTCACCTCAGGCCTTGTGCCCTCACCTCTCTCAGAATGGAATCCCATAATTCTCCCGCTCTTAGGCCAGGTCCTGGGCTACAGTGCATTGTTTACCAACCGTGCTTATGCAGTGGGTCTGGCTGGGTATTAGACCCCAAACAGGTGTGTGTGCGTGCCAGTCTTTTCCCCTCACACAGCACCCAAACAACTGCTTCCTCTCCAGACAGAAAGAAGCTTTTTAACTCTTTATGGTCCTTTTGATCTGATGTTTCCCATCATTGGCAAGATAAGCTGTGTAACAAAGAGCCAAGGAAGTAGGATTTTCCCAGACAGTAGCTCAAACATTGTCTCTTAATACCCTCTAGAGTGTTTACATGACAGTATTTTATCTTATCTTCCTGCTTGTTTTTCCAACAGCCAGCTATTTAGCTGAACCAACCTATTCATACAGCAAACACTTCAATAACCAGGTCAAATAAAGTAATACAGTATACATGAATTATTACAGAGCAGCTCCCCCCACTTCCCAGTAACTACCCAAAAAAGTTTGATCTTGGCAGTGCTAAAGGTGAATATACTCAACATCTTTATTGAGGGACTGGAGATGTGTGACATTGCACCCCATAATGCTTTATAGAAATATGCTTATGAGTTTAACTATGACATAACTGGAATATGTTTTATGCTAGATATGCCATGTAACATATCACCACAAAGGTTATGATCTATTGGATATATTCTTCCTATTTACATGTATTTGCATGTATCATTTTTGTATTCAAAGTTATGAACATTGGCTATGTAGTTGTTTGATTTTTTGTATTCAAAGCGCTGCCGCAGCGCGCGCCGCGCTATGTAATCAATCGCAGCGCTGGGAGAAAAAAAAACCCAGCGCTGTCCTGTCCGCTCCCCTGGGGGGAATAACGGAGCGCCGAGGCGCGGAGCCTCCTGGCTTATGAACACTGGCGCTGTAGTTGTTTGCAGTGCTGCAGAGGGTGTGTTTTCACACCCTGCTGCAGCGCTGCAAATTTGTAAGTGTAGCCAAGCCCTCAGTGAAGCACTTGGTCAGCTTCTTGAGAAAAGGCTATTCTCAGTAAGTGCCCAATCAAGAAACACTTAAGCTAACAATGAACTTTGAGAGATGCCAATCCATCTGAGCTTTCCTGGGAATGTGGATTCCGCCTGTAAGGAACTGAGTCATGCATGGATATGAGACTTGCCCATGTGGCTCCAAAACTCAATTTTGGAGCTGGATTCTGCATAGGAGAGGGGAAGGGGTTTCCACCCACGAGAGAGAGTGACTATATAAGCCCTTGGGGAAACCCCTCCATTTTGTCTTCAGCTGGCTCAAGAGGTAGCCTCTCTACCCCAAAGAGATGCCTGAAAGAAACTGGAACAAAGGACAGTAACTACAGGGGTGTGAGTGATTGCTGGACCCAGACCAGAAGGAGGCTAGTCTGACAAAGAAGCTTACTGGAACATCTCTAAGGGTGAGATTTACCTGAATTTAGTTTCCTACTGTATTAGGCTTAGACTTGCATGCTTTTGTTTTATTTTGCTTGGTAATTTACTTTGTTCTGTCTGTCTTTACTTGGAACCACTTAAATCCTACTTTTTGTATTTAATAAAATCACTTTTTACTTATTAATTAACCCAGAGTAAGTATTAATACCAGGGGGTAAACAGCTGTGCATACCTCTCTATCAGTTTATAGAGGGTGAACAATTTATGAGTTTACCCTGTATAAGCTTTATACAGGGTAAAACAGATTTATTTGGGGTTTGGACCCCATTGGGAGCTGGGTATCTGAGTGCTGGAGACAGGAGCACTTCTTAAGCTGTTTTCAGTTAAGCCTGCAGCTTCTGGGGGATGTGATTCAGACCTGGGTCTGTGTTAGTAGCAGGCTATCATGCTTGGCACAACCAGGCAGGGCAGTGAAGTCCCAAGCTGGCAGGGAAAACAGGCTCAGAGGTAGTCTAGGCACATCAGGTGGCAGTCCCAAAGGGGGTTTCTGTGATCCAATCCATCACAATATGTAAAGAGTATGTATTAATAACCAGGAAAAGGAGGGGGTCAACATTTGCAGATGAGACAAAATTATTCAGGTCAGGAGAGAGTACAGAAGACAGTGAGGCATGCAGGATAAAGATCTAGAACTGGAAAACTGGAAAGCAAATAAAGAGATCAGCTGATTTCCTCTATTTTATTCAACTGAGAGTTCACAAATACTTTTTGTTGAATTCAGTCAGCTCCATCTCTAATAACTATTTTAGGGTGTGTTTTAGGAAGCTCACGTGATTTGGAAAACTGCAGACTGATTTAATTTGATTACTCAGGCATTTATTCAGCAGCCCTCACTCTGGAATTATAATCCTCAGCAAGGCCATATGTTGAGAATAGTAAGTATTAATATCTTCTAATGTGGGAAATGAGGCAGTGAGGATAAGTGACTAGTCCAAGTCTGCTGGGGAATTCAGTCTCAGAGTGAAGACTGGCAATCAGGTTGTTAATCTTCTGATCAGACCTTTAGTTCACATCTCTGTCTGGATTTAAGGGTGGACAGAGACAGAATGGGGAACCTGAAAGGAAGGGCCATTATCTTAGAGGGTCAAACTTCTGTCTAACAGGGATAGATAATGCTAAGAGAACTCTTGGAACAAGAGGGAGAAAATCCTGTCAGGAAAAGAGAGAGGGACTACCTGAAAGAAGAAGGTGCCAGGTATGGAAATTAGACCAAAGTTATTGATCTAGTTTTAGCTTATTTATAAAAACCTGAGCATTGCAGATCAGATATCCACAGATGGATGTAATGTTTTATGTGACTTTATACGATAGCCATTCTATAGTGATGCGATCATTAAGACCCATGAGTCAGCCACTCATTTCAGGGGTAGAAACTGACTCTGTTGGATAAAGATTTGAGATATTGGTTTCACAAGAAGTCTGAACTGTTTTTTCCAGAATGGGTGATATTCTTCTGCTAGCTAAATAATTCTCCAAAGAGGCACTAATATGGAACCCAAGAAACGGATAAATCTGCAATTAGTTGAATTCTAGAGATTAAGATCTGATTCTCCATTGCCTTATACCTTGTATAGCCATTCATGCCTGTGCAAAACAGCCATAAAACACTACCACTGATGGGAGGGAATGAAGAATTCTGATCTAGTAATGTTTTACACTCATTTGCACAGTTGTTAACAATTACACAAGGCATTGGAGAATCAGGCCTCATATTTCCACCCAGAATTTTCTAAGTTTGGAACAGGTGCAGTAAAGTTACCCACTCAGATCACAGATGCAAGATCACACTCGAAGTAGCCATCCCAGCTGTGTGCTTTCAAGTCTAAGTAAGCGTAAAAATAACTTTCTGTTAAATTAGATGTGTCCATGAAGAATTTTTTAAATGTTGGAACAAATAGTATCCCATATTGGTTCTGTAATTAAGATATGCATATCTTGGCTCCAAAGATCCCTAATTACATCTGCTTTAGGGATGCTGTTAGAGAGTAGATAATTTATACGGTAGCTGCAGAGCCATTAGAGGAGCTTAATCTACAGTATAGCAAAAGCCTAGAATATCATGTAGTTCTGGGATACTGTTTATGTTGTGATGGCTTATCTGCAGATATCACTAAATATGTGTGTGGTCTTTTATTTCATTAAAAAAAATGCATGTACTTATATTTTGGATGCAGCTTTTTTACTGTGGGCCTGATTCTGTTCCTGTTGCAATCAATGGCAAAACTCCCATTGATTTCAGTGGTGCAGCATCTGGCCCCCATATGGGTAGATGATAATATCTTACCTTATATAGCTTTTTTCATCCCAAGGTCCCCAAAATGCTCAGAGACTTTACCGATCCTGTGAGCCAAATTTAGCCTGGGAGCAGACGAATGGCCAAAGTTTGCAATAGATGTTGACAATAGTGATGGATCTGCATAGCAAGGGATATGTTTCTCACAACCCCCTTCCCATTGCACTTGCTTTGCCCCTGACCTGGTAAGGGGAAAGGTCCTGAACCAAGAAGTGGCCAGACTCTGTTTGGGGGTGGGAACTGCATGGCAGTAGGGAGTCGGAGAGAAGCCCCAGGAATCGTATGCAGAGCTGTTTGTGGAACTGGCTCTGACTGTCAGACATCACAGCTGGGCACAGGTCTGTGTGGGGCTTAGGGTGGAGCTGCAGTGGCTCAGCAGGGAACCGTGCAAAGGGGCTCCATGAGAGATACCAATTGAACCTAGCTTGGAAACCTGCAAATGCTTATTTGTTTGAATAGAGACTGGAGTGAAGAAGGCAGCTCAGGCATTAGGCCTAAAGAGCCCTGACTCTCAGCTGGACTGCCCCAGAGACCCAAACAAGAATGACTATTGTACACTTTGAACTGTAACTATTTAAGCCTCTGTAACTAGAGTATTTGCAACCTTTCCCCTTTCCTTGCAAGCCCTAGTAAAAAACCTTTCCCTGAGCCACAATATGTCTGAGTTATTATTGGGACCTGTCAGGCCTCAGCTGCTGAAGAAGCTACAGTGCTTGCCTCCAAGACGCAATACCCTCGGCACGCTACTGGCACCCTAGGATTTTGGGGTACAAAATAACCCCAGTAATTATACAAGATATGCAATGTATCAGATGCACGGTAAAAGTAATCCTACTGAAATTTTCACCTCATGGTTGGTACATGAAGCCTGAACATGAGGCCCAGCAGGCATGTGATGCAGGGATAAGAAAAAGGCATAGTGCTGTGCACATTGAACAGACACAGCAGCTGTAGTGAAGAAGAGGTGTTTTACTAAGGCACATATGGCACAGCAGACATAGAGTAGATATAGCGAGGCGAAATAGCTTGAATGTGTTGCGTCACTGCAAGAGCCAGCTGAAGCTAGCCTGGGATGGATCCCAGCTGATGAGGCAGTAGAGTCTGAAGTGAGGCTGCCCATTTGGCAATTGGCAGTATTGCTAAACCCAAGAGTTAAAAATTCAGAGGACAAACCAAAATATGTGGCGCTCTTAGTTTATAAATCAGGAAGTTCTGCTTCCGACTCAACCAATTGTGGCCCACTCCCATATCTTCAGCAGCCACCACCACAGTTGCCAGCAACCAGTTCTCCTCACACCCATCTTAGAGCTCTGAGGGGGGTTGGGCCAAGTTTGCATCATCACTTGATCCAGGCTGCTTTAGATTCTGTTTATCACATTGTGTAACAAGCCAGGCTTACATAAAGGATCCACTATGGCTCCAACATCAACAATCTTCATGAAAAATAAGAGACCTGAGACAGGATAGTAGTTGATAAGTTTTTGCTATTTCCAAGTGTCCAAGTGGTTTGGTGTTTATATATTCTTTTTTGCCTCAAAAGGAAATTAATTTACAAGACTAATCTAGGTTACACTGGTGTAAATCCAGAAAAACTCCACTGAAATTAATGGAGATATTCCAGATTTACAGTGAAATGGAGCTCAGGCTGTGGTCATTGTGCTTTCAAACCTCCAAGTTCTGAAATGATAACATGTAAAAAGTACACTGGATGTAAGAAATGTAATGGAGGTATTGCATAGGGTGACCAGACAGCAAATGTGAAAAATTGGGACGGGGTGGGGGGTAATAGGAGCCTATATAAGAAAAAGACCCCAAAATCGGTCACCCAAGTACTGAATGAGTTAAAACAAACCTACAGCCATGCCAGTTTCTGTATTTAAGGTTTATTTTTTGCCCAATGTCTCCCGACCTTCAAATTTTTGCTTTTACAGTGTAATCTCTTGCATAATGGGGCAGACATAAAGCCTTGGTGGGAAATCTCCCCCTAGCCTGTTGCAATATTTATAAAGCCATGCTTTTTAAACATGCTGCAAGATGGGTTTAGTAAAACAAAAGGCATTGTAATTCATTGTTCCGGGATTATTGATTCAATAAATTAACAATAATTTCCAGGGAGGGTAGGAGCTCAGGCACTGTAAAACTTTATTTATCTACACTTTAACTAGCATTGATTAGAGTATTCAAATTGTCCCAGTGCTATATAATCACTCTTTATAGGTGGAATGCCCTCTGCTGTGCAGGAGACAGTAAAATAAACATTCAGTCAGAAGTGACAATGGCTCTTTTAAAAGCCAGGAACTTTTTTTTTTTTTTTAAGAGAACAGAGAGAGTTTGGCTAGTGCTTTAAAAACTCAGTGAGCATTGGACAAAGTACCTTGATGTGTTGCAAGGATATGCACCCAAGAGGTTATTGCCATTGTTCTGAAAAGGCATAAGGTACAAATATGCTAGTTATGTCTTATATTTCAGTATATCCAAATGAGAAGGCTTGTTTGTTTGTTTTAAAGTGCCATTCTGTGTTCCATTTAAGTGCCAGGTGGAAATTTTTTTCACTTTTTTTCCCCCTTCTCCCTTTTGTTCTTGAAGTACTCATTGAGTACCTGTTCAAGGTAACTTTGTGAAGCCATGTAGATCTGTTAATAACTTGAACAAAACAGGACATACTTTTAATTTCATATCCACTGAGCAGGTTAGTTTGAAGGAACATTCTGTTGCTGGACAGAACAATAGGTAGTTTGGCTCATGAGGTATTGTAGTCATGTACAACTATTATGGTAGAGTATATGGGAATAATTGCCCTCTATTTATCTAATAGAGCTATGATAGGAATATATTCTCCTTTTGTATGATAGCCCCCAGTTTGTTTATTTGATTTTTTATTTGTTTTGATTTTTATATCTCTGATGATGATATATTTTAGAATTAAGTCTGCCTTTTCCCTTTTTTGTTTTCAACTAAATGTCCAGCTGCTGCAAATGTCACTTAAAACTGTGAGCTTGCAATAATTAAAACAAATTATGCATCTTAAGACAAGGTGTATGATTTATGCAGGCTTTAAATGATTGTTTGTGTTAAATTGTTTCTCCAAATGCAATTCAGGAATTTGAAATTGTCAGATTAACTGCTGTATTTACTGGTCTGTTTGATTAGGTGAGCATAGTTTTATATTCCCTCTTGGAGACCTAAATAGCAACCATTTCCTACCAAAACAGCATGGAAAACAAAGGCTCCATTCAGAGGATCTATTCAGAGTGGGCAATGCTCTGTAGCCCTTTGTATCCTGAAACAACATGGTTACTAAAGTGCCTCTAAAAGAAAAAAGGTGCAACTCATTTTAAAAAATATAATGGCCAGAATAAAAATGCCCAGAATATTAAAATTGTGGTCTACAGAACAAATATATTCCATAATACTGGATTTCTCTTAAAGACATCCCTCAAAAACCTTTCTGAAGATTTTAAAATAGAACCGAATTAATGCTCTAAAAACACCTCTGCAAATATTCATTTAAATCTTTATATTAATTAACACTGGCCTCGTTTGCGTCCATTCCGGGATCTCTTTCCATGAACATTCATGCTACTGAATTTTAATAAGCATAAATGATGAATTTTAGGTTTTTACAAATGAATACTTGTGCAAAGTGAATATTAAATTCTTTTCCTATGACAGTTTTGCCCCAGACTTCCAATCAGGGAGCAAAAAAGATATGTGATTTGTGTGACCTGTCAAGCAACAAGTACATAAGCACCATAACTTGAACTTTAAGCTTTACATTTCTAATACACGCTTTGGTTGTTTAATTAATTTTCAGCTGAATCCATTCAGGTGTGTAATGGGGTACTTGTGCTTTAGGGCCAGAAGAGGCAGTCGGGGAGGGCAGTTACCCTGTTCCAATTGTCTAGGGAGGATAGAAGAAATAATAGAAATGGACACTGGGGGAGAGGCAGATGATCCCAGGGGATAGTTACTGTCTGGGATGGGGAAGGAGTAGGAAGGCACAGGCCATTTTTCCTTTAAGAGCCTAGGGCCAGGAGCCTTGTTGCTAGGGCAGGGCAAGGTTCCCTTCTCTCCCAACCAGCCCAAACAGGTGTTTGGGGTTATTAGATCCACCTGGGACGGGTCAAAGGATTGGGCAGGTGACTGGGTGGGTGAAGGAAAAGGGAGGCCCCTAGCCCAATCAAGGAGAGCACGCTGAGAGGAAGAATTCAGCTAGGGCACAGCTCCAGAAGGAGAACTGTGCAAACCCTGAACTTAAGGGGAGAGTTTGTAGGCTGGGGAGGCCAGGGTTTCAACCATACAGCTCTGAAAAGAAGGACCATGGAGCCATGAACCAAAGAGGGGGCCAAAGAGGGACTTTTTTGGGAGCTGGATGCTGTTTAATCAGGGGCGGCTCTAGGAATTTGGCCGCCCCAAGCACGGTGGCATGCCGCAGGGGGCGCGCTGCCGGTCCCGCAGCTCCAGGGGACCTCTTGCAGACGTGCCTGCGGAGGGTGCGCTGGGAGGGCGGCAGGCGGCTCCGGCGGACCTTCCGCAGTCATGCCTGCGGGAGGTCCACCGGAGCCGCGGGACCAGCAAACTCTCCACAGTCATGCCTGCGGGAGGTCCGCTGGTCCCACGGCTCCGGCAGACCTCTCGCAGGCATGACTGCGGAAGGTCCGCCGGAGCCGCCTGCCGCCCTGCCGGCAAAATGCCGCCCCAAGCGCGCGCTTGGCGCGCTGGGGTCTGGAGCCGGCCCTGTGTTTAATACATTAGATCCCAGAAGAGGGGGAATATTACTTAAAGACTCTGTGTGCGAGTAGGTTATTCTTGATACTTGAAGGGAAACTGAGACAGGGAACTGCAGTTACATGCCTTGCCCAAAGAGGTGTGCTTGGAGACCTCATCTCTCCTACAAGGCACTATTGTGTGTTCAAAACAAAAGCTAAAAACATCCCTTTCTCTGGCTTTTTCTTTATGTTCTGATGAGAACTTGTGCACATGCACTTTTCAGTAGCAGGGTGCCAATACTTTTTCAGGCAGCATTGAGTGTGATTTGCATAATAGTGAAATTGCCATGGATTGAGTGTCTGATGTGCTCTTTCATGACCTCATGATGCTTATGGGTAAAACCAAATGAGTTGATCTGACTATGTGATAGACTGAGTTCTTAAGGAAGAGGGGAAGGCGACCAGATGCTGTTGACCGTCAGACTATCTCTCTCTCTCTCATTTATTTATTTTTGCCTGTTGGAACAGCTGCCTTCCTGAAGGACCATCTAGGTCAGGTGCTATGTGGGAGACTATTACCACTAGGATTCTGGATAATTCTGCCACTCTCCTCCTTGTGCTGAAAGCAGAGCATTGTGCTGTTTAATGGTGCTAGTGATGGGCAGCATGGTGGCAGGAAAGTAAGATGGAGGGACAGAGGCAGATATCAATGAATCTAAGGTGATCTCATTCGTTTGCTGTAGCTGGTTGGTGGTGCATACATCAAGGACTTGGTTTGACTTACAAATTACGTGCACCACTGCTCTGGTGGAGATTTGGGGGAGTAAAGCAATATGTGATTCAGAGAGAGCAAGATTCATTTGGGTCCAGTCTATGTGATCTTCTCTGATACAGTCTTGAAGGAGTCCATCGTCCCCATAATATTCTGTGAGATGAGCCTCTCTCCGAGTGAATTGTCATGAGGGGTCATCTCTATTTCGCTGGTCATTGGCAGCTGTAGTGTACGCAGCATCACTGAATCCTGTGCAGCTCTGAAGAGGAGTACTGGCTTAGGGGGGCAAGTGGATGTTCTGTCTGGTTAACAGGGAGGGTGACTGTGTATGGATTGGCAAGGACAATGTCTGGGGCAGTGGGCTGCAGGAGATAGATGGTGTATCTACAAGTTCCTATCCCAATATAACAGTATTCTTCTCCTCTGAAGATACTTGAATTCTACATACAGAAAAGGAGCCTCGAGCAGATATTTTTCTAGTGGGTAATTTCCCCACTAGGAGCCCAGATGGACTAGCATGTGTGCTTGTGAATACTGGGCATAGAAGCAACTCTGAGGATGTAGACACTCATTACAACTCTTTAGGCTACTCGTATACAAGCAATGATAGTGATATAACTGGGATACTGGCGTTATTGCTACAACAATGTGCAAGACAAGGCTTGTGCAATTAGGACAATTAGAAGCTGCTTAGTGTAGCAACTCGTGGAGGGCACTGTGCACAATGGAGGAGAGAGGCATAGCCAAGGAGACTCTTAACTTGAGAATGCTATCGTGTAGACCTGTCACAGGATCAAAACTGGTAGCAGAATAGCAGGGTCTGTGTAAGGTTCTCTAGGGATTAGGACAGTTAATTACACAGAGAAAAAGGAGGAGAAACCACTTTAGCATATGAATTTGTTAGAGCCTGTAGAAAACCCGGGAGGGTTTATTCATTGAACCCAAACTTAAATGAGCCTCAGTTAGGCTGTCACAGTTCAAGTTCCCAGTCAGAATAACCTGGGACCATAGGTGAGAACTTTCTCCTGGAGTAAAGGGTTCTGGCACTCCACTTGCTGGTTAACTTTTCTTTCATATTTTCAGCACTACCAAGAAAAATCTATTTGGCCCAGCACCACATACAAACTGAAGCTGGAAAATTGGTTTGGGAGCCTCCCTTCTTGCTGTAGGTCCTAAGAACATGTGGGAGGCGGGCAACAAAAACTTTACTCCATAGTAGAACTGGGGAAGAGATTGAAAAATTCTGATGGAACTGTAATGTCCTGACCCCCAGACTTGATGGCTCCATATGTTTTACGTTGACTTCAGAATTGTCAATGAAATTTCCAAAATTAATATATACCCTATGTCCCATGTAGATGAGCTTTTAAATTGTTTATGTGCAGCCCTTTACTTTACTGTCTTAGATTTCATTAAAGTTTTTTTTTAGCAGATTCCTCTTTCCCAGAATTGGAGTGAAAACAGTTTTATTCACACCTTATGGTTTGTTCTACTTCCAGATAATGCTGTTTGGATCACAAAGAGCACCTGCCACATTTCAGGAGGAGACTCTTAAACTGAAATTGTTGGTGTATATATCTGTCATGGGATCAAAACCGAAATCCTTCAGTTCTGTATCCAATCTGCTTCCAATTACCTAGATGATTTAGTCATCTGTAGTGTAGATTGACGTTTTCACTTAGAGGAGGTAGCAGCCATATTGTAATTCCTAACGGCGCCAGGGCAAATAATCAACCCCATTATATATGCCATTAGTAAAGGCGGAACCTTTTCTAGCATACTCCCTAGAAAAAGACTTTCTAGCTGCAGGTGAACAAAAATCAACCCTTAACGGATATGTCTATCTCTACCACAAAAAAAGCAAATCCAGTCATTCTGGGAACTCATGAACTATTACTGAAGGTTTGCATCCAGGCTTGTCACCACAGCAGCTCACCTACATAACCTTACTTAGAATATGCAGTGGAGCTAGACTTACTTTAGTGGAGTTAACTCAAGTGCAGATCGCGCCAGTTAACTCTGCAATGAAGACCTAACCTAAGACAATTAACTTTAGAGAGACACTTTTTGATGCAGAAGTTCACATTAATGTTGAATTAGCGTTCCACTTTTGATATACTTGTAGTTAAAAATTGAGGAATAATAAAGGCAGTGCTTGCTAGAAGTATATTAGAGGTTGAGAGAGATATGAGATCCCCTTGAATAAGGAAAGGATATCTGTAATTGATTCCCTAATCCCAGATGGGACCCCAAAATTTCTATGGATAATCTCGAGCTATAACTTGTTAACTGAATAAACATGCTGTCCTGCTTTCCACTGATCTGCGTGTCACTCATGACCAAAAGATGGGTTGTGATACCAGAATCCCTGCCGCATCAGCAGACTTGGCATTGAGGAACCTTAGTTTCACTGGTAATGTTCAGATTGTATCATACAATTAATGAATTTGTTATATTCAGCATTAGCATCCCTTGTTTCACCATCTATAATATAGACTGTATGGCTACATGCTGAAGTTTAATTTGCAATGCTATTTAGACTGGGGTGAGGGAGTGCAAAACAGGCTTCTTTTCACAGTGGACCAAAAATACTGTTAAACAGAGGAAGCATAATATCCCTTTTCATAGCAAGAGATCAAATGTCTGCAGAAGAGTTTAATTTATAGTTCTTCATGCTCATGTGCCAGAGCTGTGTCTGAGACATTGCAGCATTTCAGTGCTTTCAATCAGGTCATAGTTTCCAGCACAGATGACTTCACCCCTTTTAAAATAGAACAAGTAGAGTAAATGAAATTCCACATAATCATGCTAGGAGCTGAGATTATAGGAAATTAAAACACATATTTAAAAGCATAGTTCTGTGCGGTAAATAATTGTGACACAGAGCTTGGAAAGTAATGTTTGGACTGTAATCTCTTCTCAGTAGTTAACAGGCAACAAGGGTCTTTGGCTCCATAGCTTTCAGGGTCTGTGGGAGGGTGTATCCGAACGGGGGTGACAGCAGTGATGGTGGATAATGTGCAGTATCACATTTAATAGTGTTGCTGCTTTCAGAAGAAATATTAAAATAATAGTAATGTAACTTAACTAAAACACAGTAAATTAACCTCGGCTCTTTGGATTTGGCCCTGGGCTTAAATCAGGGCATTATTGTGTAGGAAATGTTGTTTTGATTGTGTTCCCTGGTTGGCCGTCTTGCTCCATAGTCACTATGAGCCAGGAACACATTGCATCTCTCTGCTGCAACTGGGCATTGGCCAGTCGGGGAAAGGTGTTGATGGATTCTGTATGAAGTCTCTGCATAACTGAAGAAAGCCCTTATAAAATGCTAGTGTGAACTATAGTGGTGTCCCAAAACCAAAGAAATAACACACTGTAAATTGGAACATTTAGAAGCAATGTAGAAGGCTAGTATTTATTATTATATGGGTAACTAAAACTAGAAACGTACAGTTCCTTAAATTACAGAATTTGCTCCAAACACTGTCCTCATTGTGAGGGTTAACTGGCTAATGTTTGTAAAGGGCACTGAAAATAAGAGTTATAAATTATTTATTTGTAGTATGGTAGAGACTTCAACTGAGATCCGGTCCCCACTTTTAGGCATTGTATAAACACTAAGTTAGAGACAGTCTTTGCCCTCCAAAGCTTTAAAGTAAAGCCATAAGAGACAGAGGAACAAAGTATTCGAGAATTAAGATACAGAGAAATTAAGTGGTTTGACTAAGATCACACAGGAAATCTATGGCAAAGTTAGAAATTTAATTTAGGAATACTTCTAAGTCCCAGTTCAGTGCCTTAACCACAAGATCCTGTCTTGTCTATATGGACTAAATGGTATGTTGATTTAATAGCCTGTGCAAGTCAATGGGGTTGCATAGAGTGGAAGTCAGTTCACAGTTGATCCTTAATGTATTATTGAGATGACATTATTGTAAGTGTTTTAAATCATTACTGTTTTTATAAGAAAGGCCCACTCAATTTATGTCCCTTAGAAAGGTAAGAGAAGAAAATCAGTGGAATTATCTGTAGCGAATACTTCCTGCCCAGTTAGAAAAACTGTTTTGCTTTTTAATTCAATGTCATCTTGAGAAAGGATCATAGAATCATAGAATTATAGACTTCAAAAATATATTGGAACTCTAGTTCCACATACAAGCTTTATGGGAATTTGTAATACATTGTAATTTTTGTCCTGTTGTGATTTTTTGTGTGCGATTACCTCATCATATCTTACTGTGACAGAGA
Source organism: Mauremys reevesii (assembly GCF_016161935.1). Classification (NCBI taxonomy): domain Eukaryota; kingdom Metazoa; phylum Chordata; order Testudines; family Geoemydidae; genus Mauremys; species Mauremys reevesii. The sequence goes on along the minus strand of NC_052623.1, from coordinate 243,017,551 downwards.
TCTGCACACTTTTTTTGGAGCCTAACATACAGAACTTCCCTTTGGAAAGTTTGCTATTTAAGTATAAATAAAAGAACTCTGAAAGGAATCACAAATTCACTGCTGATGAGCTGGCTGCATTTAACCACACACCATATATTACAATTTATCCCTAGGAATTAATGTTTGCATTGGATCTGCCTAACAGATAAGCCATAGGGAGATGGAAGTGACTTGCATTTGCTTCTGGTGCTTGGAGCACAGAGTTCATGCTCTGTTTCTGGGTTGTTCAATTGGTTACAGTATACAAGACGGCAGCCTCTCAAGAGAGTAAGCTAGCCAAGTGTGGGAGAGACAGGTGAAATTTTTTAAGCGTGACACCGATAAGATTTCAGTATGTTTCAAATACTTGCTTTTAAAGTTACTTGCATTGGCAGGACTTCATTAAAAGCCTAATCTGGATTGCTAAATCAGAGAAAATTGAACTCTTTTGGTTGACTTTAGTAAATGCATTCTTCTGTTGACATCAAAGATTGTAGCAACAAAGGCCTTGGCTTGCTGTTGTGACTCAAAATCACTCAAGAAATCTTTAATACGTTCTTGCAGGTATAATCATGTAGCACATATTAAACACAAATACATAAATAATCCCAACCTGAAAACAGCAAGTAGTCAAGAGTGTTTATTGCAGGAAAACTGATAAAACTAAAGTGAATAATGTTTAAAAGTGTTAATTTGTGTATTTCTGTAAACTTTGTATAGAAGGATTAAGGGAGTATAGGGCATTGGATGTGTAACAGTTTATGGTTTAGACCTTCACCTGCTGGTAATCAGTGTATCTTTTTTGATGTCAGGAGACTTGCATCAATTTACTTTTGCTCAGGTTGTGGCCCATGACTCTGAACACACTTGTGATCAGTCTTGGTTTTAAGTTTGACTTGCGTTTGTAAAGGGAGGAAAAGAAAACTGACAGGTATTCACTAGAATATTATTTATACCCACTCATTTTTCATTCAAGGTTTTCCTTTTCTGCACATGTTTGGATGTTGCTTGCTGGTGTCTACCGAATATGAACTGCTTTACATTTCCACATAGTCATGGGCCCTACACACTTCTTTGGACCCTTACTCATGTCAGTGATTGTAGGTGGTGGTACATTCTGCAGCAGAATCATCCCAGACACCAGACTATAGCTACATACTGACAACCAGCAGCGACAGGACTAGCATTTCTAGGTATCACTGTAGCTCCCACTTCTACTACTACAGTACCCATACTACACTCACTCTCTCTCTCTCTCTCTCTCACTTCTAACATCCTCATTCATCCTTCTCCTCACGTTTTTTGAAAAGCATGTTCATGAACATTTTCCTTTTGAATTTGCTCCTGACTAAACCCACCAGGATATTTTTCATTGTGGATTCAAAGTGAATGTCTGATTCCAGTGAACCAGCAAATTGATGAGAAGCTACGTGAAGCCAGGTGAACATGAAGCTTCCCTTTGGATTTGTAGAGGGATTAATACAGGAAGGTAAACAATTTGAGGTTGAAATTCAAACCATTTTTTAATTTTGCAAGCTATAATTGAAAACTTTGCTAACCTATTTTGAACAGAACTTGAAATACATACAGCGATCAATTAGACCATAAGCATGTGAGCAAGAACCAGGGCTGCCCAGAGAGGGGAGCAAGTGGGGCAATTTGCCCCGGGCCCCACAGGGGCCCCCACAAGAATATAGTATTCTATTGTATTGCAACTTTTTTTAATGGAAGGGACCCCCAAAATTGCTTTGCCCCAGGCCCCCTGAATCCTCTGGGCAGCCCTGGCAAGAACCAGCCAGCCAAGAACATGAGAGAGAGAGAACACTCAGTGCCACCTCAGAGCTCTGACCCAACCCACCCAATGTCTCATCTACATCCATGCCCATGGTTGATGCTTCAAGGAAGGAGATGTATAAAACAAACAAACAAACAAACAACACAAAAATACCCAAAATAGGATATACTGGGGTGAGGGGAGAATATTACATGGGAAGAGAGGCAGTGCCTGATATAAAGCAGATCCTAAAAAGATCCTTAACTCTTGCCCTGGGTTCACAGAAGTTTAGGTCCTGATCCTACAATTGATGGTGTGCCAACAGCTTGCTGTACCTGTGGGGAGCCCCAGTGAGTTCATTGGGGTTCCATGCAGCAGGCCACTTACAAGCTATCAGTTGCAGAGTCAGGGCTCTTAGCTGTAAGCACTTTGAGGCAGGGGCTGCATCCCTCTGTGTGTTTATTCAGTATCTAGCACAGTGGGCCCTGCTCTTCATTGAGGTATCTGTGTACTACTATTCTGTGTTATAATTAAGTAATAATAGAAGGCCGTACAATATTTAACATCTAGTGCTAATAAAATGATACAATAAGTAGGTTTACATGAGGCACCACTTCTCTTTTCATGTAATATTTCCTCCCTCCCCTCCAAAGGTGTTCTGTTTTGCTTTTTAATCTCCTTCCTCTGAAGCCTCAGGCACAGGCATGGCTGCAGATGGGACATTGGGTGGATTGGGTCAGGACTATGAGGTGAGACCAAACATTCTCTCTCTGTCACGTGGTTGACTGGCTGGTTCTTGCTCACATGCTCAGGCTCTAACTGATTATTACATGTGGGGTCAGGAAGGAATTTTCCACTAGGTCAGATTGGCAATGACCTTTTGGTTTTTTTGCCTTCCTCTACAGCATGTGGATGCAGGTCACTTGCCAGGAGTCAGGCCCTCCGATGGAGGGGTGGGTGGGGGAGGGGGAAGGGGACAATTGGCCAGGGACAGCACTGTGGAGCAAAGGCAGGCTTCCTACCTGCCCTCACTTCGCACTGCTCCCAGAAGCAGCCAGAACGGCCCTACAGTCCCTGGGGGAGGGGCAGGGGGGTCTCCATGCTCTGCCCCTGCCCCAGCGCCAACTCCACAGCTCCCATTGGCCAGGAATTGTGGCCAGTGGGAGCTGCGGGGGCAGGGCCACAGGCAGTGGCGTATGGAGAACCCCTGCTCCCACCCCCGCCTAGGAGACACTACCAGAGGGGCGTGCCAGTCACTTTCAGGAGCCGCCCAAGATAAGCTCCAACCCCCTGAACCCTCTCCTCCATCCCAACCCCCTGCCCCAGCGTAGAGCCCACACCACACCCCCTCCCACACCCAAACTCCCTCCCAGAGCCTGCACCCTGCACCCCCTCCCACACCTCAACCCCCTGCCCCAGCCTGGTGAAAGTGAGTGAGGGTGGGGGAGAGCGAGCAACAGAGGAAGGGGGGATGGAGTGAGCAGGGGGTGGAGTTTCGAGGAAAGGGCGGGACAGGGGCATGGCCTCATGAAAGGGGCGGGGCAGGGTGTGGGACAAGGGTCTTTGGGTTTGCGCAATTAGACAGTTGCCAGCCCTACCAGGCAGGCATGTGGAAGCCCTGACTGTGCAGGAAGAGTGTGCCCAGCAGCTCGCTGGGCACCAGCCAGTGCAGGCGCAGCACCGTTCAAATGTCAGGCAGACCATGTCCGCGGCATGTGTGTGCATGGGGGCCCATTGACTGTTCTGCCCTAGGGCCTGGAATTGCTGTTGGTGGGCCTGACAGGATTATCCGGGTATGTCTTACTGAATCATTTCCCTGCCATTGCAGGGGCCGTGGGCACTGGTGCACCTTGATCCCTCCTATTCTTTGCTTGTGGCATGTAATAGTCTAGTCTCCTGTGGGCTGAAATACTTTGGTCTAATAGCAGTTGCAGTTAGTGTGCGGGTGCTGGGTGGTGTTGGTGGCCTGTGATATACAGGAGGTCAGACTAGATCACTGTTTCTCAAACGGGGTCACTGCTTGTGTAGGGAAAGCCCCTGACCTGCCCTGTCCACAGATCCGGCCGATCGCGGCTCCCACTGGCCGCCGCTTCCAGCAGCTCCCATTGGCCTGGAGCAGCGATCTGTGGCCATGGAGAGCCACGATTGGCTGGACCTGCAGACGGGGCAAGTAAATGAACCGGCCCGGCCAGCCAGGGGCTTTCCTTACACAAGCAGTGACCCCTGTTTGAGAAACTCTGGACTAGATGCTCTGGTCATCCCTGCTGGCCTCAAACTCTGATTATATGAATATTGCCATAAATGAGATCAGAAAAGACATGAACTGGAAGTCCCCTTAGTTTAGAAGAGTGGGTACTGCTTGGAGGAAAAAAAATGTCCCTGGGCATTTTCTGTGAGGGGTGTGCAGCTTTAGCTCTCACTCTCCAACTTAGTTTGCCACAGCTCAGATTGCTTAATTTTGGGGCATGCTGAAAAAACTCATCTTTTTTTTCCTCAGGAATTTAAGGAGGTAGCAGGATCATTGTGAATCATGGTGGCCAGTTACATGAATATTCTGTGGGCAATTTAGTTATATTGTAGATTTTAAATTGTGTGAACTGTTATTTCAAATAAATAACTGTGAAGCTGTTAAAGCAGTGTAAGTGCTGAAAAATCAAAACAATCGCACACTAATTGTTCAGGACCGTCCTTTTGCCAGATGCATCCTGAGTAAATCAACACTTGGCACCCGCATAACTACAGAGCTCCTGCTGCTAGAATGGTCAGCCATAGGCCTGTGGCAGACTGTCCTGGAATGAATGACACATAAACAACAGGCTTTATTCGTAGGCTTGGAGTCTGCTTAGTCCTTCAATAGGGCCAGTGGAACAGCCTTGCCAGGGAGTTGCACTTGCCACTGCAGCTGATTCAGATTAAAATGAGAAAGAAGAGATGCCAAAGGACAGGGAGAAATTTGCTATATCTTGTTTATTTGACATGTAGATGAATTTGGGGGAATGGGAATGTCCAGGAATTTCCCAGAATACTTCTTGAGAAACAGATGGAGTGTGGAAACCTTCTAGGCGTTGTCTGCACACACAAGTTGTATCACTTTAATTATGACAGTATAGCGAAAATGGTACAACCCCCCCTTAGTATGATGAACACAGTTACACTGGTATACAGGCACCTAGAACTGGTATAGCTTATTCCTGTATGGAAGGAGAATAAGCTATACCACTACAAGGAATATTTATACTGGTGTAACACTGTCCACACTAAGGGCTGTGCTGATATAACTATATGTGTGTAGTAAAACACATCCCTAACAGACCTAGTTATTATGGTCAAAAAGCCATGGGTAGACCAGGCCTGATTAGTGTCAAAAATATTTCTCTCTCATTCCACTTTGTCCTGTTGAGATAGATATAGACAGATTTTTTTTCCCGGTTTCCCGCCTCATTTGCCCCATGAACTAAGGTAAAATCCTGGCTCTGTTATAGTCAATGGGATTTTGTCATTGACTTTAATGGGCCAAGATTTCAACCCTAATGTTATCAATAGTAATGTATTAAAGTTTAATTTTTAAAGAAAGAGTTAGTGCAAAATACTAGATCTGTGAAATGTTGCCGAGTCAATTGTGCATTAGAACCTTGGGCCAGGTCCGCAGGTGTTAAAAATCAGCATATCTCCACTGAAATTTGGCCCTTTACCATTTTCAAATTCCTGATTCTCTATCTTAACATTGTATTAACTTAGGATCTAAAGTGAAAAGGTCCATGCCTAAGTACAAATAAGAAAAGTGAAAGGTTAAAAAATAAATAAAAAGGGGAGAAAAAGACCATCTATGGAGAGAAGGAAAGAGTCAGAAAATTAAGAAAACAAAACAAATATAATGGACATTGCATTTCCCCCTTGATTTCAATGGGAGACTTGCTGTATTTTTGCCACTATGTGGTGCTGCAAGAAGCTGTAAATTAGCTGCATATCTCAATTTGGCCTTGTTCACACCATTTAAAATGGTTTTTCAGAGCAATAAAACAGTTACTTCTCTATTTTGTGCCTACTCATCATTGCTTCTTTGTAAAGTACTCTTAACACAAGCATAATTAACTTATGCCATAACAACACAGTACCCAAAGTTCTAAACTACTAGATGATAAGGGTGGCATAAAACACTTGATTTAAAAATATTGTAAAAAAAAAAATCCACAATCATGGTCCTTTTAAATATTCATACTTTAAAATTGCTCAACCAATTTTCTTCAAACTTTGTTTCTTCAGCGAGGGTTATAAAATCATGAGAAAATCAAGTTTGAAGTTTCAGACATTTTTGAAAAAATTACACTGAAAACGTACCGTATTTTTTAATCCTGGTCTCAAAACACAGAAATGGCTGAACAGATTTTGCTCAAACGTTCTGTGTTAAAAAAGTCACTTTGGGTTGAGATCAAACATGGAAAATTTCAGCCCAAAATCTATTTCAGAAAGCTGAGCAATAGGAAGAAGGGGGGGTTAGAATGTGAGCTACAAGGTAACTTACTATAATGTCTGTTACCTAGAAATGTTATACACACAAGCACGCATAGTCATTGTCAAAAATCACCATGTACTAACAGATACCATAGATATTTCCTATTCATAATGGGGAAGGAAATGATTGTATGTCAGATAGCACTGTGTGGTAAACTGTTAAGAAATAGGGTTTTTTTCCCCAATGGGTGTGTGTGTACACACTGCTGGTATTCACCTCAAGGGGGGAAATGTGGCAGCTGTTTGGGTCCACACTGACACTACACCCAGGATTGTACCCAGAAATGTAGGTAGCCCCCAGGAAGTGTAAACTGTTGAAACACTGGGTTCAAACAGAATTGCTTTCATAGTTGCTATGGAGTTGCATGAAAATAGATGGCCTTATAGTTAAACAATTAGAAGTGGAAGTAAGGAAAATCTGGGAATTCTTTTCCTTGCTCTGCCACAGCCTACCTGAGTGACTTTAGGCAAATCATTTAAACCTTCTGACTCAGTTTCCCCATGTATAATATGGTGATATTTACCTCCCTCACCGTGGTCTTGTGAGCCTCAATTAGTTGGTGTCTCTAAAACATGCCATCTTTGGAACTCAAAAAGGATTATTCATTTACCTGTCCAATCTGATCCAAAGCCCACTGGCTTCTTGCTTTGGCTCAGACCCATAATTTACAGGCATTGAGAATTTGACTTCATGCTTTAGTGCTAGACCAGTGTTCTCATGCCACCCCCATGTGTTGACCTTCAGTGACTGGAAAAAACTCACTGCTGAGCACCTCTCATTGAAAACTGTATTTGGAGGTGGAGAGTTTTTTGGGCAGCTCGCTATGCTCCATAATTCCCCTTATGACGCCTCTGAGTAGGGGGAAAATCTAGACCTGTTTCTCCCAGGGTCTGTGTACTGAAAATGATTACAATGTAATCTCTTTTGAATGAGGCATTCTTGTGAGCGAGGGAATCGGTGTAATATAGTGTCTTGTGTGTTTCTAAAAGGGATAATACAATTAAAATGAGTTCACTGGAGTGAGGAGACAGGGGCCCCTGTTACATCAAATAGCTTTCTATTAAAAAGTGCCATACTGTGAATGGATGCAGGCCGTAGGATTTCTTCTAATTTTCCTATCTTGCCCTCTGTTTAGCATGGACTTTAATGCTCCATGGCAACACCTGAGAACAATAGCCAGCTAGAAACACTTCTGCGGAGTTCTATGGGGCTGAATGCAGCCAATACAGCCGATGTTCCAAAAGTGCCTGCCAACGACACACAGCGCTTAGTCACTTTAGAGCATGCAGGCCTGCCAGGGGCAACCTCTTTGAAGCACAGCCACCCTTACTTGCCCAGTTCCCTCCCTTCTGTTAGGTGTTAACACAAACATCTCCCCATCCAAAATAGTTTCATTATTTATTGGAGGTTACTTCTCTGCCAGGGAAAGTGCCAGACTTCGGTAGCTTTTCAGCAGTCAAACAACTGGATATGTGTCTCCAAAGATATTATAAAAACCTGGGTAAATGGCTATTGAATGTGCACACAGAGCACCTTTATGAAAGTAATCTCTTGTGAGCATCACAGTCATGCGCCAAGAGCAACAGAATAAGAGACTCCTCTTTGGAGAGAGGTGCTGACAGTGACAGGTATTAGTGAGCGGATTACAATGGAAACATTTGTATATTAACTGAAAGCTGCTCAGACTTACTCCTCTAAAAAAATGTGAGGGAGGGGTTTGATTACCACTGAGCAAGGAGTGTTAATGACTCTCTCCCTTGCATACATGCGCACATATACATGCACACACCCGCATTGTTCTCATTCCACAATTGGAAAAGGTTCGGAAAAGGGCAGCAAAAATGATTAGGGGTATGGAACTGCTTCTGTATGAGGAGAGATTAACAAGACTGGGACTTTTCAGCTTGGAAAAGAGACGACTAAGGGGGGATATGATAGAGGTCTATAAAATCATGACTGGTGCGGAGAAAGTAAATAAGGACGTGTTATTTACTCCTTCTCATAACGCAAGAACTAAGGGTCAGGAAATGAACTTATTAGGTAGCAGGTCTAAAGGCAAGTGTTTCTTCACACAACACACAGTCAACCTGTGGAACTCCTTGCCAGAGGATGTTGCGAAGGCCAAGACTATAACAGCGTTCAAAAAAGATAAATTCATGGAGGATCAGTCCATCAATGGCTATTAGCCAGGATGGACAGGGATGGTGTCCCTAGGCTCTGTTTAACAGACGCTGGGGTTGTCCAACAGGGGATGGATCACTTGATGATTACCTGTTCTGTTCATTCCCTCTAAAGCACCTGGCATTGGCCATTGTTGGAAGACAGGAAACTGACCTAGATGGACCTTTGGTCTGACCTAGTATGGCCGTTCTTATATTCACACAGCTTGAATAGTATTGTTCAGTGTTTTTCTTCAGGACTTAAGGGCGTGTAAAGGCAGCCTTTTACAGTGGGTCAGATGCAAGCCCAGAAGTGAGGAGACCTGGATTCCATTCCTGTCTGCCAGTGAGTTAATGTGTGTCCCTAAAGCAGTCACTTCACCTCTCCCAGTCTTCATCTCCCCATCTGTAAAAAAGGAGAATCATGATGCTTTTCTCCCGTTAGTTTAATTGCTTGCCAGTGCTTCAAGATCTACAGATGAAAGTGTTATGTAAGGTTTTTTTTATTTTATTAGTCAAACCATGCTGAGCATTGCAGAAAACTCCAGGAGTTTGCAGTCTGAAGCTCACCTTACAGGGGTACTATAATAACTGTATTGTTTTAAACAACTGTTCCTTCATTTTATGGGCCACTCGATCACATCACATGGAATCACACAGAAGGAGCCCTGATTCTACAAGGTTTTTAAACAAGTGGCTGACTCAAGTCAATGGGACTATTCATGTGCTTAAAGTTAAGTACCTGCTGAATTTTAAGGATGAAATCCTGGCCCCATTGAAGTCAATGAGAGTTTTGCCACTGATTCCAGTGGGGCCAGGATTTCACCCTACATATCTAAAATTAGGTACCTTGATGAATTGGGGCCTGGATTTGTAACTATATTCTAAACCAATAGAAGTTAGAGATAGAAAACTGTACTATGGTCATCTAGGCCATCCCTCTGTCTTTTCCCCATAGTTTATTCTTCGGTGTGATTATTCATATATCATACAATCATACAAATCATAGATGGAAAAGCCCTGCTAGATCATCTAATTAATTTCCCTGTCACTAAGGGGCTGTTCCTTACATTATACCTCTTGCTGTGTGCTGCTGAGTGTGGGTATGGAGGCAGAGAGCAAAGGGATAACTAAAATAAGGGCAATCACACGCAGAGATTTCTGTTCTTACTTTCCATATAAGTTCTCCTTTCAGATAGAAGCTGGAATCTGATTCTGAGATTCCAGCTAATTTGAATATAAGCCATTTTTGTATGCAAAGGACTGCTGACACCAGCAAGTTTCACTGTAATGATTACTATGGAAACGTTTATCTATAAATATAAAATTCTTTAAAGCCTAGCCTTTTATCTTTATAGAAAAAGGCCTGTTTATGTCACTTCTAAGCTTTCAGCTTTAATGTAGACATGAGTTGTTCTCATGCCAAACAAGATAACCCCAGTGTTAGAGCTGTGTGAGCTTTGAAATATGGGAATTTGTGGTAAAACTATTATTTTTTTAAATATAATATAATATGATTAATAATTGAATGGAAAATATTTTAAAATAGCTTCCTAAACCCAAAGCTCCAGCTCAGTTACAATACTCTTCTCTGTGGATTTTTACAGCAATACATCTATTCTGATGAGACTTGAGAAAGCATGGCAAAAATGGAGAATCATGTATTCATTAACTTCTTTCCTTTGGAAACTTTTTAGATGTTGGTTTTTCAAAATCCATACAGAAAAATGGTTTCTAAGATTGAGGGACCCCAAAAAGATTTTTCCTTCTTTTTTTTTTCTTTTTCTACTGACTAAAAAGTTACATCATTTGAAGCTTATAACTGGCAGATCTATCCAGGAAAAGGATACAATAGCCAGCTAACTTATCGGGTGGGGAAATTAGATTGATATTTTCCTAAATTTGGATGGATAATATTGGTTTATTTTGAAGCAATTTAAAAATTTTTCTTTGATTTAAATACTTGCACTCATTTTATTTTTAAGATACTAATTGTTTCAAATGTCTTGATTATGCAAACACTTATACATGTGCCTATTTTTACTCCGAGTGTTCCCAGTGGAGTTATACAAAACATTTATGAATGTGGGGTCAATGAGACTACCCACATGGATAATGTTAAGCACATGCGTTTGCAGGATCTGGGCCTGAATAACTCTGGAAGCCAAATTTTATAATGGATACAGATGAAATTTATGTTTGCTGATGATGATAACACTAATTCCTTATTCATTGCCACATAAAATTGATAGCAAGACCCCTATCTATGAGAACTGTAAATCATGTGTATTAAACTTTCTCTCTCATTAAATTTTGATTGCTAACCCTGAGGAATCTTTTTCACTAGTTTCAGGTGGGAGGAGAAATGGACAATTACTGATTTCATTTAAAATCTAATACTACCATGGTGAGCTGTGGAACAACTCCAGGGGTGAGATTTTGTGCTGTATCTCTGAGACACAGAACTCACAGCTCAGGGAAGCTGGGGGACTTCAGTGGATTTAGGCCTCCATTGTCCTCCCAATCCTGACCGATTTTGGGGGCAGAAGAGGCCTCTGGTGTACATTAGACAGCCTTGGGAGTCCATCTTAAGTTATGGCAGCCTCCCTGGGCTGCCTGTGGGCTGCAGTACTGTCTGGAATCTCCATAGCACTGTGTGCTCTGGCCCCGCCCTGACATGCCGCTTCCATCTCCAGCCCCATCTCCTGAATATCTTCTACAGTGAGGCTTGCACGGGGATGCTCAGGAGGCAGCTTAATGGATGTCATCTGCAGCACCTGTGTCAGGGGAATCCTCTCCAACTAGATATGGGGCTTTTCAGATGCCTTTACACCAGTCTGGCACCTTTACTCCAGAGCTTGAGTGTGGGTGAGGATTTTACTCTTGGTAAATTAAGAAAAGTAAATTAAGAATATCATTCCATCCTAAAATGTTCAAAACTCAAAATAAAACTTTCTTTTAAGGATCAAAATTGTTTAACTTTGTATCCACTCTTTTTCATCTTCATGCACGGCTGAGGTTTTTTTCATGGTACTTCCACACTGATGGCAATTGTGGAAATACTGAGAATCTCTCAAGACCAGCGCTTTGGATAGAAGAGATAGTCTTGTGGTTAAAGCACAGCACTGCTTGTCAGGAAACCTCAGCTCCAGATTTTGCTATGTGACTTTTGGCAAGCCATTTAACCTGTCTGTGCCTTGCTTTTCTCCTCAGTAAAATGTGAGTAATTCCTCAGCAGTCAAAATGAATATTAATAGTGTTTTGAAGTATAATTTAAGTACAAAATGTTCTTACTCTGTTCTGAAATGAATGTACATGTTTTGGAGGTTCATCTATAACCATCCAAGTCACCTCCATTTGGGTAGGCCATATAATCATCTGTCCTATAACTGTCTGTCCACTCTCTCTTCTCTAAAGGGCAGCCTGGGTTTTACAACCTGGGGATAGCAGTAGTAAGGGACTCAAATGGACACCCTTTCTAACTGAACGCTGCTTGAAGACACAAATTCTCATAATGATTAAGAGCCAGATTTAACCCTTGAAATAGGACATACAATAAAATGTGCCAGTGATGCCATGGTTTATCTTAGGGATGAGCAGACTACAAATAGTTTAGATTTCATATTGAATTCATATAGACACTCCCAAATCTAGATGCTTATTTGAACCTTATCCCAATATCCAAACCTCCTGGTTCTGTAAAATATATCTGTAAATCTCACAAGAGAGGCATTGTGGTATTTTATCACTTTTGTTTGTGGCCCCAGCGGGAACATGAGACTGAGAATAAAAATGAGCATGAGGCTAACTTGAAAAGCCACCACTTTTCTTTTTACTCAAACATCCAGGAAGGATTAGCTGGGAAAGAGAAGAGGTTCATCAGCTCAGATTTTATTCTCTCTCAACTTGTTTTCCCATCATTAATATAGGGCTTGTCTACACTGGCACTTTATTGCGCTGCAACTTTCTCGCTCGGGGGTGTGAGCGCAGCAAGTTTCAGCGCTGTAACATGCCAGTCTAGACAGTGCACCAGTGCTGAGAGTCATGCCTGTCACGGAGGTGGTTTTTTTTAGAGTGCTTGGGCTGTGCCACGACTACACAAGCCATGTTAGGGTTACCAGTGAAGACGTGCCCATAATAAACCATGGCACATCTTTATTTTATGTCCCATTTCAAAATTCAGATCATAATCATCCTCAGTCTTTATCTGCAGACAGGCCACATTCCAAGTGCATCACATGTAAATGGAGCAGTAGTTAAACTGGGATTGTTGTGGATGAGAAACTATGGGCTGTCCTGATAACTGAAAGGAGGAGTCTGGTTAAAGTTCTATCCGAATGGTGACTGAAGTGTCAGTTAGGGGTACATTCATCAGTGGTTCTCTGCTTCACTTAGCACCCTTGTACATTCTCCTACTTTCTATTTTACTTTGTTCATATGTTGTTGGTGTTTGCACTACAGTATTACTTAGGCCATGCCTACCATACAGATCCTATGTCAGCATGGCCCCCTGGTGTGGACACAGCATATGCCAACAGAAGGAGGAGTTCTGCTGGAATAGAAATACCACCTCCCCAAATGGCATTAGTTATGCCAACAGAAGAACTCTTACATCTACACTGAGGGTTTTATTGGCATAGCCACGTCCTCTAGGGACATATTTTTTCTCCGCACTCCTAGCCAACATAGTTATTCTGGAATAACTTTGTAAAGTAAACCAGGCCCCTGACCCCCACCAATGAGGAGTTGGGGTCCTATTTTACTGGACACTGTACAGACAACTAGTAAGACAGTCCTGGCTCCAAAGATGTGATTGCGGCTTGGGTAGACAAAATAGCAATGAATACCCCATGGCATGGGTTTCAGCAAGGCTCTATTAGCCTGCCCAGGATCCTGGGAATGTACTAGCTTGCGCTGGGATCTATGCCAGCTAGACAAAAACTAGCATGGTTATGCCTACCTGAGCTGCAATCATACCTTCAATTGCAGTGTAGAAATACCTGTGGTTTAAGACAGTATGTAACTGATTGGTGAAGCCAAGGAGTGGGCAGGTACAGAAGGGTGTAACAGTAATATGAGCCTGTGTTTTCATTTCATAGACTAGCTGCATGAACAATTTGTAGGTTTAATGTATTATTCAAATTGGGAAACATAAGAAGATTGACATTAGTGGTCTCAGCTCACTGGTTGACTAGTGATTACCAGCTGGCAGTGTTTGTTCTATAGCAGAGCTGGTCAGAGAACTTCTTGACAAAATGTCTTTTTGCGAGAAAAGGTGGGTTTCTCAAATCTGAAACTTTCTATGGGAAAGGGTTGGGTTGACCAAACTTTCAGGAAGGTGCCTCAAGGGCAGGATGGCATTTCTTTGGAGGGATGGGGGAGGAGAGAAGGAGATTCCCCATCCCCCTCCCCCCCCCCAGAATAGCCCAGTGGGCCCTCATCTGGGTTGTGGGAGACCAAAGTTTAAATTTGAATCAAGCAAAGTAGGAACTTGAATCTGGGTTTCCCACATCCCAGCTGAATGCTCTAATCACTAGGCTTCAACTGGGTGAGGAATCTTTCTGGTTTATCATGAGACTTTGAAAGATCTGAGTTTCATCCTCATGCAGGGTGGCAAAATTTTCAAAATCTCAAAAATTTTCACAGGATAGGAAAACAGTTTCCTGTCCAGCTCTCTTCCATAGGCATCAGGAAAGAAAGGAGGCTTGAGGAGGACAGTGAAGTGGATATTGTCAGGGAGGGTGTCTGACCCACAGAGAGCCATATGAAAGAAAGCAGAAATGGTGCTTGTGGGAAGATTGAGATTGGCATCACTGGCTGAGCAAAGGGTATGGCTGATAACATATTATTAGTACGAGAACATAGCTGGTTGTATGAGAGCTGCACATGTTGCACTCCTATTTTTGAACAAAAGAATTAGGGGTGACTGTGCTGCAATGGATGAGGCATTTCAGGGGAGGAAATGAAGTATTCGTCTGGACCTTAATTTGAATGGAACCATATTAGGAGTTCAGAGTTGCATAGAAGTCTTCTCTCTTCAGGCTAAGCAACAGACAAGTTTGGTCAAATCAAGTTGGTGCTTATAGGGCTTCCATCTGCTTGTATACATGTACAGAAGTGTCCCCTTGTCTCTTGTAACTCATAAACTGAGGTCAGATGCAGGTGAGCCATGTGATTGCAGATTTAACTGGGTCAAGAGACAGGTAGTGGTAGGGAAATTGCAATCGCAGTGAGACTGACAAAAAACAAACAAGTAGGCTTCAGAGTGGTCGCAAAAAGGCTTGAAGCAATCTCTGATCCTTACACTGGCAATATGTCTGGTTGTGGCTAAGAATTCTCTGCTCAAACCTATTTCTAGAACAGGCAGGATCAGAACATGCTAAAACTTGTGAAATTTTGAGGTTTAGGTCCAGTTTTTAATACTCATGCCCAGCCTGTCCATTTAGGAGTGTTTGGAGCCAGGGTTTTGATAAGGTCTATTATAGAGGATTTGGGTCTAGATGTTTTGTTCAGGCTCTCCCCTTTTTGAAACGCCATTTGTTTCATTTTAAATGAGCCGAAAACTGTCATTTTAACAGCAAATGCAAATGAAGCAGTAAAATGAGCTTTACTGAGTTTACACAACTCAACAATTAAGTCACGTGTTGCAAAGGTATGAGGGCATTTCCTTCATTCTCTTGTGGTCTGGTTTATGGCCTGCAGAGCATCTAGAACTGATAGACGATAACTCCCTTTTCAGGAAACTCCTTGGACTCAGCTGAAAGAGGACAATCTGATTACAGAAGAGGGAGATGGAATCACCTGGCAACTTCCCCCAAAGAGGAAGGAGGCATACATGAGGGCAGGTAGCAGACCACTAAATCTTGCCTTTCTTGCCAAGAAGACAATAATGTAGCAGTAATAGGCAGATGTATCCTGTTGGATGGGAAGGTATATTACAGAGCCTCACGGTAAGGATGTGGGGGGCTCATGCATTTTATGTGTATCCAAAAGTTTGGATGTTTATCTATGAACCTTTAGAAGTTCACACATTACGCTCCAGAATGGTATACACTGAATGTTTAAATGCAGAATAGGGTACCCAAATTTGAAAACTTAAGGCTCGTATGGATGGCTGCTCCAGCAATACCTTTCAGCTAGTTAGAACCTACTGCTCATCAGCGTAGAGTACAGCACTGTGTTGGGCTTGTCTACATGGTGGCGAAATGCACACTACAGGGGTGTGATTTCTAAAGAGGCCTAACATGCTGCTCATTAATTGGTCTGTGTTTCAAATAGCACTACGTTACAGCGCACTAGGGAACATTGAGCTTGCACCAGCAGGGTCTACACGGACCAATTAATGTGCAACATGTTAGTATGCTTTAGAAATCACACCCCTGTAGTGCACATTACTCCACCATGTAAACAAGCCCTAACTAGGATTGAGCGTAGCCTTTGGTGGTCTGTTCAGAGTGCTGATTCTCAGCCTTTTTTAACTAAGTGGACCATAGAAATAATTGCTTAGCCCTTTGTATAAATTATCAAGGCAGCCAAATTAATAATAATAATAGAGCTTTAACAAATGGCTGGAAAGTGTGCTTTCCAAATCAACCACATTGTTCTGATTTCTTTGGGCTTCATTTTGGCTTTTCTTTCTGAGGGCACTATATATAGCTTGTGTAGATGTGAGTGTCTTGTTTCATTCATGAGAAGTGCAGTAGCTCTTGAGAAATATGTTTTTTACCCTCCTGACTCTGAGAAAATAACTGCTAACAAGCTAACGTGAAGGGACCCAGCATACCTGAAATATTATGAAACACCTCTTCTTAGTGTACATATTGTGTTCAGGAAACAGGGTACAGAAACTGCCTTCGAGCTCCAAGAACAATAGCTATTGTTGGTTGCTGATATGGCATGAGCTCATATCCAGGATACTGAGAAAGGAATTCATGACTACAATAAATAATATACCTCTTAACTCCTGGTGTGAAAGAATGTATGTATTGTTTTTGTAGAGATATGGGGAAATATCTCTTTAAAAGGAGGGGTCTTTGTGCAGAGGAGCAAAGACTCTGGTATTTTTCTTTTCTTTTCCACAAAGAATGCCTTAATTAATTTTTTTTAAAGTTTTATAGTCAGATTCTTGGCTGGCTGGGTTGAAATATATTTTGAATGTGACTGTATTATGGCAAAATGATAAGATTAGTGTGGCAGGTCTATAAACCTGCTCTCTGGA
The DNA here is from genome assembly GCF_016161935.1 of Mauremys reevesii. NCBI lineage: Eukaryota > Metazoa > Chordata > Testudines > Geoemydidae > Mauremys > Mauremys reevesii. Next base: position 243,000,866 of record NC_052623.1, on the reverse strand, counting down.
GCTATATTTTTGTCTTGCAGTCTTGCCTAGATCAGAGATCGGGGTGGGGAGGCAATGCATAGCATAATTAAAGCTCTGGGATTAAGTTATACTGGAATTGGGAATTCTTCTTTGCCTTTGTTTAACTTGATTAGAAGAGCTTCTTTAACGCTACAGCACCTTGGTTCTCTAAGAGCTTCCCAGCATTCAGTTTTTGAAAATGAGATTTGCACTGCCACTTAAATGGTATTTAGTGGATACAGTCTCTACTAACCTTTATACTTACAGAGCCTAAACAAAAGTCCCATGGGAGTCTAATTTTCAAATATTAGTGGGCTGGTTAAATCGCAGAAGTGGGAGTCAGGGATTTCTGGATTCTATTCCTGACTGTGTTACATTGATTGAGAGACAAGGTGGGTGAGGTAATATCTTTAATTGGACCAACTTCTGCTGGTGAGAGAGACAAGCTCTCAAGCCAGAAAGGGCAACTTGTCTCTCTAATATCCTGGGACCGACACAGCTACAGCTACGCTGCATATGGCACTTAACCGCTCTGTGCCTCAATTTCCTCATCTGTACAATGGAGAGAATACTTCCCTACTTCTTAGGAGTTTCGCATGGTTTAATTAATTAATTATTTTAAGTCCTTTTTAATGCCTTCCATCTATGGACCTAAAGATGTGCAAAAGTAGCATGATTTTTAAAAAATAATAGTGACATCCAAACTTCATATCTGAATACTCATTGCAATGACAGTTATTTTGCATGCTTAAGTGCCTATATGGATATTCTCTGAAGGTAGCCATGTTTGAAAATTGAAAAATGTCACTGCAAGGCTCAAATCGAGTGCTACATTTTTAAGAATATGCTCAATTAACATTAACCCCACTAATTTCCAGTGCCTAATGCCTAGCACATCTCCTTCTCTGATATATACAGGTTTAGGCACTAGTTTGCTGTAAATTTCTGTACTAATGGCTGCAATGCTAGAAAATTTTGTCACAAAATCCAAAACCAGGATTATAAACCCCATAGAAGGACTGAATGAAAAATCCAGTTGTCATTCAACATTTTTTTTCTTGTCTTTCTATTATCAAGTAGTCTGCTAGATGATCATGCCATTCTGTTATCGCGTGATTCAAAGTTATTTGTAAATTTCTTCAGTAAATAGTTCTTCATCAGATCATTGCGAATATGTGCACTTTGTGGGTTTGTTACATAAATCACACAGTATTGTTTGTTTCAGAATTCAATGGCTTAACTAATAAACCTCCTGCAAAATGGCAGATGTTACAGTCAAATATGTAATATGAAATGTGCTTGGTTATTTTTTTTAATTTGCTTACATTAAAATTGCTTAAAACTTGTGATCTGGGCATGTTCATTATAGTAAGCCTCAAGACCTTAAATGTTTATGGAAAGTGACCACAAAGAGGCTATGAACATAGTCTAATCCAAATTTATTTTCAAACCCCAATCAGTAATCCCCCCAAAAATGTCCTCTATTTGTTTAACTCTAGCCCAAATCCGCCTAGGCTTTCTGCTTTTCCAGCAAACATGGACCTAATCTATGAGCTAGATAATAAATGGATTAATCAGGAAAAACTAAGAAGTGTTGGCCAAGGCTTGCTTTGTGTTTATGGATTTATTCCATACAATTATACATGAAAATACTGTATATACTTGTTCATTAGCCCATTCGTTTATAAGGCAACCCCCTAAGATGGATAGGTAAAAATGGCAAAAACTGTATGACTCTTCATAAGCTGACCCTATATTTCAGGGGTTGGCAAACTTTGGCTCCCGGCATATCAGGGTAAACCGCTAGCGGGCTAGGACATTTTGTTTACCTGGAGCGTTCGTAGGCACAGAGCCCCTCAGCTCCTAGTGGCCACAATTCGCCATTCCCAGCCAATGGGAGCTGAAGGAAGCAGGGTGGGCTGAGGGACATGCTGGCCACCACTTCCCGCAGTTCCCATTGGCTGGGAACGATGAACCACAGCCACTAGGAGCTGAGGGGCTCCGTGCCTGCTAACGCTCCAGGTAAACAAAATAACAATGTATTAGCTATTCAATTCAATAAGTCAATAGAGCTTACAATCATCAAATTTTGGTTTAGACCTGTTGATAAGCCAACTTCTGCTCTTTAATGCTTCACTTTTTTACCAAAATAAATTTGGCTTATGAGTGAGTATGTATGGTAGGTTAAAAAAAGCAACCCTAACTCTCCCGTGGGCCTGAGTTAATGGGGACTGTTATGTGGTTGTTAGGCACAAAGGCCTGATCCTGCAAATGATAGGTGTGGAAATGCTATGAGCCCATGCAAAGCTCTTCTTCTTCAGTGGAGCTCTGCCCAGACAGAGCAGTCTGTCCCTGTGCTATCAGTAGCAAGGTGAAGGTCCAAATCTGTAAACTACATTTAATTTTGTTCTTCCCAAATGCTTCAATTTTTTTTTAAATCTCGCAATGTTATCATGATCCATCCCTTAACAAACAACAAATTAGTGTGATGCCGTATGGGAAAGGCATTTCTGTAAAAGAAAGAGATGTCCATTTCCAAACTTCCAAGGGAGTGTTATCAGTGGCGAGCCAAAAATATAAAGTATTAAAAATACTTTGTGTCCATTTTAGTATATCTGAGAGATCAGCTTTTTTTAGTTTGTCTGGGATTTAAAGTGAATGCTACTATATCTGAAAGAGATAAGAAATAGTTGTCTTCTAGCAGACTCAGAGGAAATTTATTAGTTGGTTTACACTAAATATGACTGGGTTTTCTTCTGAAAAATAATGATCGGTTTGCTTCACTGTATTAAAATATCTCTCTTCTTAATACCTAAATAAAAAATCATATCAACTTGGTGTCAGATATTACAACATTCTTCAGCACTAGGTATCATTGCTATGACTGTGGCATGAGGAACTGCTGTAGGCTGACAGGAAAGAAAGATATCTAGTTAAAAAAAAACATGTTTTTTCACTTCATAGAGGTAGAATGAAATAATCTACATATTTTAATAATTTCATTTATATTCAAGAACACTTTTTCCAAATGTTCATTTTCAAGCCAACTGATTTGACTGCTCATCTAGAACATATCTGAGCGAGGACTGGAGTAGTCTTATAACTAATTTGTATGACTATTCTTGTTACCTAAGAAAACTACAGGGATGTTCGTTTTGCAGGTTGCAGCTTTGACTGGGAGGTTACGCACTCCATGCTGTTCAGAGTCTAATTCATCTACAAGAAAAGCTGTTTTTAATACCTTCAGGAGCAACCTTGCCAAATTAATATAACAAAAATATTCCTTCCTAATGGGATAAACCTTGCTCTCCTACTTTCTGATGTGTCTGCATCTTCTCTAATTATTTTCTGTGCTTTGGTACAGTGATTTCAGTTTTTGTTGTTGTTTATTTTAGAGTCTTCTCTCGCCCATTTATTCCTGTTGATCTTGCTGCCAGTTTCATACCAATATGTTTCGAGACATTCTCATTCTGTTCCCCTTCAACTACTTTCCTTTATTTTTCTTGTTTAGATCCTTATTAAAGAATTGCAGGGACTGAAATAGTTCAAGTACTGGAAAACAAGCTGCTGTAGGATATTATTGAGGCAAATAGCTCAGTAAGTTTTATTTATTTATTTTTATAATAAAAGGATTAAATATTTCTATGAATAAGAATAGCACCTGCAGCTACAGTAACTGAGATCCTTGTCATTTGAGTCCATATCACTATGGTTCAAGGCAGAGGCTGCTTAACAGCTGGGGCCAGGAAGAAATGTCTCCAATTTTAGTAAGATGGAGCAATTAGATGCATCATGAGAAGTTGGATAGTAAGCTGGGTGGGACTGTTGGATAGTAAGTTGGGTGGGACTGTTTGTTGTTCATTGTACAGCACCTATTACAATGGGGTTCTGATCCATGACTAGATCTCCTGGTGCTAGGGTTACACAAATAATTTATAATTACAATCAGTCTTCCTCTGATACACCAGCTATTGGCTGCTATCAGAGATGGGACAGCAAACTAGGTGGATCATTTACCCATTCTAGTTTTACAGGTCTTACGATAAATACCACCCTCTTTTCAATGAATAAAGACCTAGAAGAAAAATGTATCCTTCCCATTGCTCTTTAGGGATAGCAACATTTCTCCCACCCACTGCCTCCTGCCAAAAGGCCTACCTTAAAACTGAGGACCGGTTTTATTAAACTTAAACTAATAAAAATAAACAAATAAGCCAGGAGTCAAAAATATTGCACATTAGATGGTAGAATCAGACTTCATCTCACACTAGAAATCTGAAACAACATGGTAGGCGTATCCAGGGGCTATAGGCCATCCTTGTGCCCTCCAGATTCTGGGCTGAAACAGCCCTACCCACCAAGTCAGAGCTGCCTGGTGCTGATGGATTGCACAGCAGCACAGAATCACTATAGCATTCAGCACTATGGACACACTTGCTCCCAGCATATCTCCTGCATTGAGACTTACAAGTAAGAGCAGCATAGAGTCATGTGTATCAGTCCTTTGCTGCTCCTGTCACTGGTGCCTCCTGTATAATCCCTATACACTGCAGTAGGAGCTGGAGTATGGGCAGAATCACCTCCTATATCTTTAAAGTAAGTTATTTCTAGCACAAACCAAAGTGTGTGTTACAGAAATGCATGTATTTTTTACAGGTAATTTTTAAAGGCATATTAAGCACCTTGGATAGTAAAATCGCCACTGTACCCAGAAGATGGCAGACCTTGCCCTTCTTTTTCAATACTGCCCTGTTTAGTTTTGCTTTCCCTTTACGTCATCTGTTACATTTTTGTATGACTGTTGTTGATTCAAATAATGATCCTTAGGTTTCCAATCTGAATTCCATTTTTTGATGAGCAAATGTTCATGAAGAAATCCAAATTCACCTTCTCATTGTGCTGTTGCACCTTTTTACCCATGATTTCATTATTGGCCCTGGTGTATTTTTAATTTACTTTGCCTTTTTTTAAAAATAATGATCAGCCTTACTCACCTTGAATTACTCCTAGCAACTTGATTTGAAATACTTCAGGTTGTCATGTTTAATGGCCAGAGCCCGTGTAAGAACTGGAAATATGTATGAACAGGGTGAGCATCCATATGACACATCTCAGTTTTGTATGATTTACAAGTGGATCGTCAGTGTGCAGTTGGGATGCTCTGTAGAAAGCCACCTGGATAGTAGATAATGAGTATATGGTGTATAAAGCCCTCCTTTATCAAGGTTAGTGTAGGGAAAGTAATTGGAAACTCTTCCAAATGGACCTCCTATATCATCTATCTATCTAAGTTTCTGTATCAAGCTTATCACATCTACCTTTGATATCTGAAGTTCTAAATTGTAACTGAAGGGAATTTGGCTATCTTTCACCCCAGGAAAGCCTCCAATCCCCCAATTACTAAGTTTCTTCAGTAAAAAAGATGGCAGAATAGACAAGATCCCCAACTGGTGTAAGTCTGCACACCTCTATTGAAGTCAATGAAGTTGCATCGATTTACACCAGCTGAGAATCTGCCCTCTATGTACAAGGAAAACTTGGCTTTTTTCGAATTGTCTAATGCAATTCCCTTTTGCTTAGGGCAAGTTTACGCTTAAAACGCAGCATCGGTGTAACTGCACTGCTCTAGTGCTTTAATGAAGATCCTCTACGCTGACAGGAGAGAGCTCTCCCATCATCATAATTAATCCAGCTCTCCGAGAGGTGGTAGCTATATCCGCGGTCTCCTGACAACATAGCACTGTCTACACAGGGGATTAGGAAGGTTTAACTACGTCATTCAGGGGGGTGGGTTTTTCTCACCCCTGAGCAACGTACTTATACCTATGTAAGTCTATAGGGACACCAGACCTTAGAAATGGGCTGGCCCTTCCAGTAAGACTTTAGCATTATTGGTGGAGGCAATGTGAACATTGCAGGCCTGTTGAGAAGAGGTCTTGTATTTCTATCCCAACTGGTGCTTTATTTATTTGTAAAGGCAATACATTATCTCAATCAATGCACTTCACCACTTCAAGCTGTCACTTCTGCCTCTGAAGTGAGGACCTAAATTTCCCATCATGTAAGACTGTGAACCTAGGTGTACAAATTGACACTGCAGAATAAAGGGGCTTGTAAAGCAGGTTATAAATGTAATTTATACCTCAAAGCCCATTGACTCTGCTAATGTGATGTAAAGGGTCTCTGCTGTGTGAGAATAATTCCTTTAAGTGTTCTGTTTGCCCAACTTAACTTTAAAATGGAGGCTTTGCTAATGATGTGCTGGTACGTGCCCTACCTGCATGTGGATCAGAAATCCTTGCTGCTTGCTAGTCATCTGCCCTTATTTGCTTACCTGTGGAACTTTTACTGAAAGTGCCTGGAAGAGACTACCTCCCTTCCCTTCACTCCAGCTCTGTCCAGTCACGTATGTCTAGCTGCCAGTCAGTATCTGAATGTCCATCTGTCATATCAAATTTAATCTCTCCAAAATGGAACTCCTCATCTTTCCTCCTACTTCCCCTCTATTTCTGTTTCCATTGACAGTTCTTCAGTCCTTCTGGCCTTGGTGTAATTGGTGGTGCTGTTTTTCTGTCTCCCTCCACTCCTAAGAGCATATTTTTTGTCTTTCTGAGCGAACACTGTCGGGAGGTCTGGGCCAATTTTCTTCTGCCCCAAGAGCTCCTCCCTGCAGAGTACCATAGGAGTCTATGTTGTCACCACTTCTGATCAACTTGTGTGTGAGGCCACTGTGAGGAGACATGGACTACAATGTATTCAGTAAGCTGGTAACCTCCAGCTCTAGACCTCTATCACCTTGGACCTGGTTGAATGATTTAACCTCTGTCACTATGAACATGGGAGCTTTGAGGGTGTCTATCTGTGATTTAATGTAGGTAAGTACAGGTTTGTGGGTTGAGAAAGCAGCCAGAAAGTTGGTGGAATTTATATCAGGGACTCTGAGTGAGGGAGTGTCACTATCATTTGCAACAAAGGTTTACAGCTTTGGTGTACTGCTAGATCCTGAGCTGTTCCCCTGTGCTTTGTTCGTGACTGTTGCCGAGATCACTCTTTTCCATCTGTGCCTGTCAAGAAGAATGTGGTCTTTCCTTTCTCATGTGGAATTTCCACAAATGTTCAGCCTTTGTCGCCTCAAGATTAGCTTGCTGTAACATGCTGTGTATGGGGCTACACTCAGAACCATGGAGCTAGTACAGAATGCTGTGGTCCACGTCTTACACGGAGTTTCACACTAGGAGCACATTGGAGCAGTACTTTGGGGTCTCCACTGGGTACCAGTACATCTCTGGGTGGCATCCAAAGTGTTGATGTTAACCTCTAAAGCGTTCAATGGATTGGGTCTTGGTTCCCTGAGAGACTGCCTCTCTCCCTAGATCCTGGTCCAGGATCAATCATCAGGTCAAGCAAGACAATTTCAGACTGGAAATATGGTGTTAAATTTTTAATTGTAAGAGGAACTAACTATTGGAACAATTTAGCAAGGGTCATAGTGGATTCTCCATCACTTGCCATTTTAAAATCTAAATTGGATTTTTTTCCTAAAAGATCTGTGCTAGGAATCATTTTGGGGAAGTGCTGTGGCCTGTGTTATATAAGGGGTAGTGATCACAGTGGTCCCTTGTGGCCCTGGAATCTGTGAATTCTAAGTATAAATTATGGTTGCGTTTTTCAAAGATGCCTAAGGGAGTTAGATGCTCAAATACTATTGGGGCTCACTGGGATTTAGTTCTCTGCCTCCCTTAGGCTCCGTTGAAAGATAAGAGCCTATAATGCCAAGTGCATGAACTGCAGTCCAGTCAGCATTCTAATACAATTAATAATGTAGCCAGTAGAGGTAATACTCTGTCTTCTCCCTTGACAAATGACTATGAGGGTACTGTGCGATACTGTAAAAGAGTAAGGATCATGCATGGACTGTGTAAAAATACCTAACGATGCACGATCATTTCAATTTTTCTTGTTGTAAGCCTTAAATATTGATCACTGTGAATTTTACACTTTTGGTAGCATGGGTAGGATTTTAAAACACCAGTTGCTTCCCAGGACCTGTTTTCCCTCATTGTTAAATGTGTTAAAATCCAGAATGTCTGTTTGCATCTTGACTGATATATATTATTGTGCTTTTAGGTTTTAAGTTCTTTGGGACAGGGACATAGTTTTCTTATATGCACATAATCAGGACTCAGAAACAGTTGGTGCATGACCATATGCCATGCCAGCACTTCTGTTAAGCTACTATCTTGTTTCTCCAGAATCTCAGCTTTCATCTGGAAAACAAACAAACAAACAAAAAGCCCACGCTCCTAAAAATCTGGCTGTTCTCGTAGTGATGCAAATGCCAGAAATGCAAACAAGGGTTTGTGCCTCAGTGTGTACCAGTTGGGGTGTAAATTCTAATGTGTCCCTCACTAACTGGGCTGCAAGTTTCTGGTGTATGTTAATGTAGTCCTGTTTGAAACAGGACTGCATCAACATACATGAGGGAACTTTTAGTGCACACCAGTAGGATCTACACAGGCCAGTTAGTGTGGGACACACTAGTGTGCACTAGAATTTACATCCCTCTTCTTCTTTTGTATGGTGATAGTGGAACAGTGAAAGCAACAGCGTGACTACAGTTGGATCTTAAGATCTCTTAGCCAGTCCAGAGCTGAAGGGGTAGCCATGTAAATGTCTGTGACACCTCCAGGATGAGCGTAAATTGGGAAATCGTCCATGATGTGTCCGACAGTTTGCACCCATGCCACAGCTGCAGTTTGGCAATTCCTTTAGGGGACTAACTCACCATGTAGACAAGCCCCAAACGTAATTTATACAGAGCTGAGTCTGCAGAGAGCCTGGAACAATAGCTCTGAGAGGTGTGACCTGCCCCATTCATCTCAGATGTCCAGTGCTGGAGTTTTAAATGTCACATTTGTTAATTCTTTTTTTCCTCATGTAAGAAAGGAGAGGGTGGAGGTGTATAAATTTACTGTGAGCACGATGGATTCCTTTTGCATTTGTAAGCAGGTGGCATTTGGGAGATACCACTGCTTCTCCCCTCACTTCACCAACCCAATCAAGAGGAGCCAAGTCCAAGGAACCTAGCAGGGTCCATGTGTGTACTGAAGCACCACAGGGGGATCCACATTCTCAGGGCCAAGTGGCACATATTATCATATTCTGAACACCTGCACAATTCACTGTGAGTAAGATCTCATTTTGGTGAGTCTTGTTGGCAGAGCCTATTTTGTGGATGAAATTTGGAACAGTACCACTGCCTTTCCCCCCAACCCTCCACCATCTGATCCCTGCCTGCACTGGCATTATGTAAGTAATAACTTAAAAGGCTATGAAGGATTTTTCTAGTTCAGACATGGCAACGACTACAAAAGAACATGCAAACGATATATAATACAATTGGCCATGGAGCAGAATTTTACTGTGTCTAGCTGAAAATTTCAAAGATGAAAAAGGGGATTTGGACAAACAATTCCTATTAATTTTAATAATTGGACATTCAACTACTATGAAGATAAGTATTATGTAAGTACCTAGAGAGTCAACTTTTCATTTTCCAACACTGGAAATGTGTCAATGTCCATCAAGCTCTTGGAAAGGAACAAAAGTCATAGAATTAATGTAGATACCATTATTTGGCTTGCTGCTATAGATTTGTTTCTAGAATAAACTCAAGGTTATAATACATGGCTGCAGAGTCTGAAGTGATGCTTTCCTGCAGTAACTAGTGTCCCCATTAAAATTTCATTCTCTTCTGCTTTGAAAGCTATTGGCCATCAAATAATCCTTATTATGAAGCTCTTCTTAGTGCCCAGATGAATAGATTTTTATTATTATTTTTTTTGGGGTTACATGTTTCATTTTCTATTGAATCTCATCCAGGTCAAAATTAAGAGCAAAACTTGTAATACAATATCAATGAAAGGAAAATATTGCCACACAGGTAGAAGGCCAGATTTGAAGAGCACAGTTATTGGCTGGATTGCAGCCCCGGGAATATATGACTGGTATCCATTATGTCTCACAGGAAGTGGGTCTGAGCACAGTTCTAAAATCCTTTTCACAAACAACAAAAGACACTTTATGGTACAGATGAAAATAAAATTTAATTTAGAAAGACAAGATAAAATAAGATAAAGTCCTTTTATAAAGGAACTTCCAGATTGTTTTTCAAACATGGGTCACATTGCAAATAAGAAAAACAAAAGTACATGCATTTAGAGCAATCTCTCAGGGAGCTGAGTGTTGTGTTCATAGCATAAACACAGAGAAATGAGATAAAAAACATCAAATACTCGTTTCGGGAAAGTTACAACACAGTCCAGGTCCCTAATGCGCAAGAATGAAAAAGCAGGCTGCTCCCTAAAGCAGAAAAGCTCAACTCACCGCACCTTGCTCTAAGTTGGCTCTGCAGACTGACTGCACAAGAGACAAGACCCAGAGTGCATGCTTCCCTACAGAGCTCCCTAGCCTGCAAGCAGGACCAGGAAACCCTTTACAAACTTAAGTGATAGCTCATAATTTTAACAGTTTTCAGTACCCCCGGGGAGTAGGTACATCCTAGCAGCAGCCTTACTAGGGAACTGCCTTTTCTGTATGTATTTTTTTGAAAATTGGGTGCAGCTCTCCAACCTCCTCCCCTTGAGCTCCACTGGAGACTTGTTTTAAAGGTTCTATCTTCACATCTTATAGGCAGATGTCGCCTGTCTTCATTAGAGAAGCTGAGATGTGAGAGTACCATGACCATGACCAGGGCCATGCACAGAGTTTGGTACCTGAGTCTCACCTGACCGCTGAGAGCCAGCTGGGCTTACAGAGCATTCAGACAGGTGAGCAGCAGCATCTGGAGAGGGCAGAGGGATCCGAGCTACAGGGGGGCATTTGGACAACCAGCCAGGTGACTCCTCCGGAGCAGGAGTGCCCCTCCTTCCCCCCACTTCACTGCCCTGGGCAGCTGCCACTGCTCCTGTTCTCCCTCCCTCCACCCCTGAGCCACCCCAGCCAAGCTGCTCAGGACTGGGACCATCCTGGCCACTGTGCAGAGTGGGGAGGGAGGGGGCTGATGTCGGAGTGGGCCCTCACTCCACCCGTGTACCTGGTCTCTGCTGAGCTGGGGTGGTGTGATGGAGGGACCTGTCTGTGCTGCTACCTTTCAGGGTCTGGAGTGGGAGCTGCCACTCTGCTGGTGTCTGAACAAGCCTCCTGATCCCAAGTGCTTTCTTAAAAAGAGTGTACTGACACACTTGCTCAGTCACACACACACTCCACTCAACACACATACTCTGTCTCACACAGAAATTCTGTCACACACTCCTCTCAACACACACACATACACACACACACACACGCTTCTCCAACACACACTGTCTCTCACACTCCCCAACACACACACTGTCTCTCACATACACACACTCTCTCACACATGCACACTCACCCAACACTCAGATGCATACGCAATCTATCTCACACTCCTCTCGACAGGGCCGCCCAGAGGGGGGGGGCAAGAGGGGCAATTTGCCCCAGGCCCCGAGCCCCACAGGGGCCCCCACCAGAGTTTTTCGGGGCCCCTGGAGCGGGGTCCTTCACTCGCTCCGGGGGGCCTGGAAAACTCTTGCGGGACCGGGCGCAGGAGCTTCTTCCGCAGGAGCTTCACCGGCAGGGGGTCCTTCCGCTCTGGGGCGGAAGGACCCCCCGCTGGCGAATTACCACCGAAGACTAAGCGGGACCCGCCGCCGAAGTTCAGCTCGGTCTTTGGCGGTAATTCGGCGGCGGGGGGCCCTTCCATTCTGGGACCCGCCGCCGAAGTGCCCCGAAGACCCGTGGCGGGGGCCCCCCCACCGCCAAATTACCGCTGAAGACCGGGCTGCGCTTCGGCGGTAATTTGGCGGCGCGGGGGCCCCGCCGCGGGTCTTCGGGGCACTTCGGCGGCGGGTCCCGGAACGGAAGGGCCCCCCGCCGCCGAAGACCCCGGGCCCCCGGAATCCTCTGGGCGGCCCTGCCTCTCGACACACACACACACACTCCCCAACCACTCACACCCACAGTCACACATCCGCACACACTCTGTTAGACATGCTCTCTCACACACTCCCCCAACACACACACTCTCTCACACACAATTGAATTATTGTTGTTACTTCTTGGTACTTCCTTTCAAAATGCACAATGCACATATATTCTCTGTAATTTTATTCTTTCAAAGTTTGTTAAGGATTACAGTGCTGTTATTTTAGTTTTTTGGTCTGTGATTTCATACTTTTATTTCTCTCTTATGCTTAAATTTAATTATCTGAGTAGTGAGTTCTAAAATGCCTAACCTGTCCTGGATGGAGTAGTTATCATTATTACTTTTATTACCATATTGTGCTTTGTCATTCATTACTGAAAATGGTACAATCAATTAATAGTATTCTTCGAGAATGTAAATTTAGCTTGTACAAATCTTAGCAGTGCCAGTTTAAAAAAAATTAGCTAAACACATAACTTTAGACACTAGGCAGATAAAGGTTTCATATTTTCAAATTGTATTTTTGGTTCTATCTGTAAAATAACTTAAAATTCGTACAAAAATATATGTGTTTCCAAGTCTGATACTGATAGTAATGATGGAGTCAAATGTTAGTGAATCACATACCTGGTTGTGATTGGTAAACATAAATGCCAAAATAATTAGAAAAATAAATTCCCCCTTCTTAATAAAAGAGGAAAAAACCCTTAATCACATATGTTAAAATTAAATAAATACATTTTTAGTGGAGTGAATTTTTTTTACTAAAATAGAGTAGATAAGGTAGTAACACAGAGTGTGTCAGAGAAAGTAAGCAGATTTTTGTTTATCTCTACTAAAGATAGTATACAAAGTATCAAACTTGTGTTTCTGATATCTGTGTTAAAGGTCCAGAATTGATACTTCAAGGTTTGGACTTGGGAATATCTTGCTCTATTATCTCCTGATTGTTCTAAATTTACATATAAAATTTAAATATGGCTTTAATTGGTGTTTGTATTAGGGCTGTCAATTAATTGCAGTTAACTCACGCGATTAACTCAAAAAATTTAACTGTGATTAAAAACATTAATTGTGATTAATCGTACTGTTAAACAATAGAATACCAATTACAATTTAATAAATATTTTGGATGTTTTTCTACATTTTCAAATATATTGATTTCTATTACAACACAGAATACAAAATGTACTGTGCTCACTTTATATTATTTTTATAACAAATATTTGCACTGTAAAAATGATAAACAAAAGAAATAGTATTTTTCAATTCACCTCATACAATTATTGTAGTGCAATCTCTTTAATGTGAAAGTGTAGTTTTACAAATGTAGATTTATTTTTGTTATATAACTGCACTCAAAAACAAAACAATGTAAAGCTTTAGAGCCTATAAGTCCACTCAGTCCTACTTTGTGTACAGCCAATTGCTAAAACAAACAAGTTTGTTTACATTTACGGGAGATACTGCTGACTGCTTTTTATTTACAAGGTCACCTGAAAGTGAGAACAGGCATTTGCATGGCACGTTTGTAGCTGGTGTTGCAAGGTATTTATGTGCCTGATATACTAAACATTCATATGCCCCTTCATGCTTCAGCCACCATTCCAGAGGAAATGCTTCCATACTGATGATGCTCATTAAAAAATAATGCATTAATTAACTTTGTGACTGAACTCTTTGGGGAAGAACTCCTGTTCTATTTTACCTTCATTCTACCATATATTTCATGTTATAGTAGTCTCGGATGATGACCCAGCACATGTTCATTTAAGAACACTTTCACAGCAGATTTGACAAAACCCAAAGAAGGTACCAATGTGAGATTTCTAAGGATAGCTACAGCACTCAACCCAAGGTTTAAGAATCTGAAGTGCCTTCCAAAATCTGAGAGGGACAAGGTGTGGAGAATGCTTTCAGAGGTCTTAAAAGAGCAACATTCCAATGCGGAAACTACAGAACCCGAACCACCAAAAAAAAAAAAATCAACCTTCTGCTGGTGACATCTGACTCAGATGATGAAAATGAACATGAGTCAATCTGCTCTGCTTTGGGATCGTTATCGAGCAGAACCCATCATCAGCATGGATGCATGTCTTCTGGAATGGTGGTTGAAGCATGAAGGGACATATGAATCTTTAGCACATCTGGCACATAAATATCTTGCGATGCTGGCTACAACAGTGCCATGAGAATGCCAGTTCTCACTTTCAGGTGACATTGTAAACAAGACATTGACAGCATTATCTTCTGCAAATCGTAACCAAACTTGTTTATCTGTGCGATTGGCTGAAGTAGGACTGAGTGGACTTGTAGATTCTAAAGTTTTACATTGTTTTATTTTTGAATGCAGTTATTTTTTGTACATAATTCTACATTTGTAAGTTCAACTTTCATTATAAAGAGATTGCACCACAGTACTTGTATTAGGTGAATTGAAAAATACTACAGGATTTCTTTTGTTTTTTACAGTGCAAATATCTGTAATAAAAATAAATATAAACTGAGCACTGTACACTTTGTATTCTGTGTTGTAATTGAAATCAATATATTTGAAAATGTAGAAAATATCCAAAAATATTTAAATAAATGGTATTATTTTATTGTTTAACAGTGTGATTAACAGTGTGATTAATCACAATACATTTTTTAAATCCCCGATAGCCCTAGTTTGTATATATTTTTTTCCCTTTCTCTCTATAGGAATTAGATACAGTGCTTCTGTCAGCGAATTTCTAAGTTATTATCTGCAAAAGAACTAGTTTTCAGGTACCTAAGGAGCCCCTGGAGTCACAGTTAAAGTTCCCCCCAGCCCCCCCTCCCCTCCAAAAAAAAATTGAAATGGCACCCCTGATATGCCAGGAGTGGCCAGAAGGTTGTGGGAGGGCCGTGGGCTCTGGCAAAATGCACCCCCACCCCCAGCCCATGTGACATTGCAAAGTCTGCCTTGAGCTGCAGGCCAAGCACCAGGCACCACAAGCCACAGCAGCAGCGCAGAAGTAAGGATGGCAATACACTGTATACCTTGCCACCCTTACTTCTGCGCTGCTGCTGGCAGTGGTGTTCAGTGCCTTCAGAGCTGGGCGCCCTCCCAGCAGCTCTGCTCTCCAGCCGCCCAGCCAGTGCTTAATTTATGCTGGGGCTGAACCTCAGCACCTCTTTCATTACAAATTAAGCACTGGGGGGAGACAGTGGAGCCCGGAGGTGATGGGGGTGGGGGGAGACATGGAGGCAAGGGGCAATGGGGCCAGGGCTTGCTCACGGGATCCAGGGGCACCAAAATACAAGTTTGCCGAGGGTGCCATTTTCCCTAAGACCTGTCCTGGTCCATGAGGGCACCCTTTTGAGGTCACCCAGAAAGTATTAGTATTTGAAAGCTATAACTGACAGAAACACCTTTGTGTTGCATATAATTGTAGAGAAAATGTTTAAATTCATGTTCTAATTCAGATGTTCAGTACCTCTTGATCCGCCTTAGCAACCTTGTCTCCAGACAGTGCCACAGGCTTACTTACCTGCCAGACAGTGTGAGCATTCCTTCAGGTCTCTGTTAAATACATCTGTGTGCAACTTTTGATAGCTTTTTACAAGGCATAAAATTACTGTTCAGATAAGTTCCCCTCAGCTACTTTTGAGTCAAGGGAAGTAAGAGTAAATATTTCTCAGCAGGCTGGAATTCCAAATGCCACTTCTATCTCTGGCTTTGGAGCCTTTCTATATTTTCTATGCATGTATTTCATGCAAGTTCAAGCTGAGATATTTAGAGGTCAAGGGAAAGGGAGTCTGGAAAATCACAGAACATTCTTGATAAATATTCACCGTTCTGGTAAATTCCATAGCAGAGCTCCTTTGTTTTTTGCTTCTTTTTTAAAAAAAATAGCAATGCTAAGTCATTTTAAAGCTTTATGTGTGATGATAAAATCTTGGATATTTACATTTACTTTGAGATTTTGTTGGTCGCCCATTAGTCTAGAGCAGTTTTAATTAAACAGATTCATTGCTATTTTATATAGTCAAATGATGAATTTTGGCATTTTTAATGTTGGCATTGCAAGATGCCATCTCGACATACTAATATACTGTTTCATTTGCAACAGAGTTAAGGATGGGCAAATTGGCTTGCTAATATAAGTCTGTGAGAGTGTGGTGGATGGTCTAAAGCAGGACTTTTGAGCTAGTGGGGCATGAAGGGAGTGCCCACTGGTCAGCATTCCTCTGCTGGAGAGAGGCTAGAGGAAAACAGTAACAATTGGGTGATGGGTCTTTTAGGGCTGGATCCTGCAAAGAGCTGTGCATTCTGGTTCTGACCCAGCAAAGTATATAGGCATGTGTTAACTATAAGCATCTGAGTAGCCCCAGGAAGTCAATGGGCTAACTTGCATGCTTAATATTAAGCATGTGCTTTGCTGCATTGGTGCCAGAGTGTTCAGCAGGGCGCCTTGCATGATCAAGTCCATATTCAACAGTTAACTTGAAAGTCTGGATCTCTTTCACTTGTACCAGTGGAAACTCTTCTCCCATTCTCCTCTTGGCTAATAATGCAGGTAAGCTTGTGCCCCTCCCGTAGTCCTGATTAATGGTGGTTAGCACAGTTGCCAACTTTCACATGGTAAATAAGCACCCCAACTTTCACAATAAGCCAAAAATCAAGCTAATCCTCTTTCAAAACAAGCCAATCCCTAAGAACCCCAATATTCTATGTGACTAGATCCCCCTGGTGTGTCGTCTGGGACTGTGGTGGGCCAGGTGTGCACCCCTGACTCTCTCCCACCTTGCCCCTGCTTGCCCCCCATTGACCCTGCTTGCCGGGAGCTGATCAAAAAAAGGAAGCAACAAGCTACAAGCCAAACGTGCAACAAGCTACAAGCCAAAAACTAGCCAACAAGCAACTCATAAGCCAATTAAGCCAAAAACAAGCCCAATTTCTGTGTTTTTTTTTCCCATGGGTTTGGCATGTCTGGTGGTTAGTCCAGTTTCACCCTGATTAATGGCACTTGCTAACATTGCTGCATTCAGAAGCTCTGTTCTGTTTCCAGTTCATTTGTCACACCCATGTCTTGTAGGCAAGATTTTAATGTTGTTGGTTCCTAGCCCTATAAGAACATGCTTTGACCAAAGCTTGTATCTTACTACTTCAATCCAAATCCATCTTCCTCTAAGGCAAATGGAACACTTTGCCTTAAACCCATTAGCTAGACCATGAAACTAACTGTGTCTTTCATTCCTGTTTTTAGCTCCAAAGCTAGCTCCTCAAAGAGATCAATGGCATCCTTTCCCCTAGGAGTAAGATCAAAAGATTCTTTTTGGATTCAGCAGATTCTAATCAGGTTTTCCCTTCAAAGTAATTGTGAGAGAGTAGCGCTGATAAGATGGCTCTCAGAATGGCTTCAGACATTTTAGGTTCTATATACACCTTCAGTAAATGCCTTCTCATTTGGATGGCTAAGGCCACTAAAGCTGACTTTGTTATTCTTTGTCCAGAATGTCCTACCTGACCTGACTCACTCTCTAGTTCTTTTTAAAAGAAATCGGTGTTATCCTATTCTGAGTGTTCTGCTCTGGTTCACCATTTCAGATTAGTTCCTGCTTCTTCCTTTCACTCTCTTAGGTTTTTTCAGTTTGTTTCCACTGATCATGGCTGAACAGAGCTGGGCAAATAATTCATCGTGAATGAGTTTATCAATTAATGTAACTTTCTTTTTTGGTTCATAAATTACAGAAAGTTGTGATTTGTTTGTTGTGCAAATGTATTTGCCAGATACTTGCAGCAAAGACTTTTGGCTGTAGATCATTTGAAACCAATTTGACACAAGTGTTTGATATTATAGAGAGGAAAGATTGATGATACTTTCCACGTGAGTTACCAAAATGAGATACTGCTAACAGGAGGTTGTGCAGTTCTCTGAGCTCTCTGAGGCTCCTTAGGCTTGTTTCCCCCTTGTTGAGGCTTGAACATTCCCCTGGGCTCAGCTGGGATATTTAGGTTTTGGCTCTTTCTTGATTGGGAACAACAACAAAAAAAGGTTGCTTATTTTAAATGCCACAATGGCACCAAAATAAGACCTTACACTCAAGTAATGTGATCCTCCCTCTCCTTTCTTAGGGCTCAGATACATGGGGTACTTTATCAACATAGCTGTGCTGATATAACTCCCTTTGTGAATACTCTTATTTTGGAATAAGAGTATTCATCAGAGGCCTTTTACTGGCATAGCTATGTTGGTAAATTTCCTTGTATAGACAAGCCCTTAAATGAAGAATGATATAATAAATATTGTTGATATTTTAAATTGTTATTGCTGGGCATTTAAGTTAAAACCGCACTACGACAAATGGTGCAGTTCAGCATGTTAGAGGTACTTTTTCAAACTCTCTGTAGACTCATCTCTGCATCAGTTACACTAGATTCACATTTTTGAGGCTTTCTTTGCAACCATGACAGCTAGAGCCTTCTTTTTTTAATGAAAGCTAAGAGTTTGGAGAACAAGAGAGTTGTTTCAGAGAAGGATATGGGCACATACCAGCTGTTTTTGAACCCTGGATGTTAGCTAATTTTTAATGGAATCTCCTGAGCTGCTGAGCATAACTCTTATAATCAGATATCTAGTGTAAAAACTTGCTTTTGTGAGTTCAAAATTTTGCTTGTGGTGAATATATCTTAAAATGTGTTATTCCCATCAACGTCCCCACCCGTGGCCTTATGCTGACATTGTAAGCTCTCTGGGCGGGCACTGTCTTTGTTATTACTTGAGTTGGCTGACATTTATTCACCAAAATTTTCTTGCTGAAAAATAGAGGTAAGTCAAAAATGATTTTTCAGTGGCAAAATATTAAATGAAACTTTTCATAGTTTCAGAGTGAAACTTTGGTTTCAGTTTAGCTTTCAAAAAAAACCCCACAGTTCTGAAATTCCAAAATTTAGATTTTTGTATTTTCCTTCCCTCCCCCTGACTTTTGCCACTGAATGCAATAGAATGAATGGCTAGGGCTTTTTCCTTTTCCTTTTTTTCACCTTGTAATTTTACAAACTTTCTCAACTTTGGAAAAGTTATAGTGGCAAAAGGGAAGAATAAATCTGTGGAACTCTGTACAGTTTCAAAACTTCCTCAACTATTTAAAAGTTTGATTGGCAAAATTAGTTGGGAAAGATGCGTTTCTGGTTACAAGACGTTACTACACATAACAGCTCAATGTGACTGCTCTTATCTCTGTAATGCTTCAAAAATTACAGACATGAATAAAAGAAACGGGAGAAAACTCAGATATGTAGATTGTTAGTTTCAGCACTAAAGGGCCAAAATCTGTTCTTGTACATGTATATTATTGCTAGGGTCCTACCAAATTCACGGTCCATTTTGGTCAATTTCAGTCATAGGATTTTAAAAATTGTAAATTTCATGATTTCAGCTATTTAAATCTGAAATTTCACAGTATTGTAATTGTAGGGATCCTGACCCAAAAAGGAGTTGTGGGAGTGTTGCAGGGTTCTTGTAGAGGGGGATGTGGTACTCCTATCTTTACTTCTGTGCTGCTGCTGGAGGCGGTGCTGCCTTCAGAGGTGGGCAGCTGGAGAGCGGCAGCTGCTAGCCAGGAGCCCAGCTCTGAAGGCAGTGCTGCCGCCAGCAGCAACGCAGAAGTACGGATGGCATGGTATGCTATTGCCACCCTTACTTCTGCGCTGCTGCCAGAAGAGCTGGGCCCTGAGTCAGCAGCTGCCACTCACTGGCCACCCAGCTCAGAAGGGAGTAGCATAGAAGTAAGGGTGGTATGGTATGGTATTGCCAACCTTACTGCTGCTGGCAGGGTGCTGCTTTCAGAGCTGGGCATCTGGCCAACAGCTGCTGCTCTCTAGCTGCCCAGCTCTGAAGGCAGCGCAGAAGTAAGGGTGGCAATTCCGCAGCCCCCTAAAATAACCTTGTGACCCCCTGCAACTCTCTTTTGGGTTAGGAGTCCCAATTTGAGAAATGCTGGTCTCCCCCGTGAAATCTGTATAGTATAGAGTAAAAGCACACAAAAGACCTGATTTCACAGTCCATGATGCGTTTTTCATGGCCATGAATTTGGTAGAGCCCTAATTAGACTTCAAAGGGATATCTGAACCTAAATCTAGCCAGGATGAATTAAGAGACAACTCTTGGATGCTTGGAATCCAGATGTTGAGTCTGAAGGGAATACACCAGTGAGTCAGAGCAACAGCTAATGGTTCAGCCATACTTGATTTCTCCCCATCAGTGATTTCCTGAGATGGGCTTGGCCTGGATAATAAGATCATAGGCAAGGCTCAAATTGAACTGGACCACACTGGGTCAGTGACATGACTTTAAAAAAAAATTTTTTTTTGAAGCTGCTATTTTGGTCTCCAGAATATCCACTTTAATTTCTTTTTAAAAGTGAGTCACTAGCCCTTCTGGTACTAGAGAAAAACTTGAAAATGTGGAACCAGCACAAACAGATGTAAAGACATCTGCTTGCATCTGCATGTCTGTTACAGCTGTCCCCCTGCTGCATTCCTTTTCCCTCCTTCCTTTCTGTTTTAGCTAAGTGGCCGCCCCCCCGGCCATTAAACTAACCAAAGTCACAGCCTGGCCCTGCTCATGGAAATGGCTTGTGCGGACTGACTGGAGCCATTGCTCTGCTCAGGGAGGGGGGCTTTTTGCTCCTTTGTCTAGCTTCTTTGTTCGGACCCGGCTCGGTGTAGGGGGCGCTGCCCAAAAATGCAAGACCTAAAAGGGCCAAATAGCTAAGCATATGAGTCATACCTGAGCTCAAAACTTGCCCAGGCATGTTCTGTACTCACCTGCAGTTTTTCCCTGCCTTCTCTCCTCCCTGTAACAAGGGGAACCAATCAGAGTTACTGGCGGGAAGCTGCCTGAGTTTGCCTTTAAAACCAGACATTTTCTGATCAGACCTCGGAGAAGGTCCTTGCTTTGCCACCTGGTCTGATCAGCTAGGGGTCTTTGGGGGGCCCTCTCCCCACTCTCGTTTGTTTTTGAGCGTACCCCCATTTTTAAACTCCCCTCCCACGAACAACGAATTTTGCCTGGAGATCTCCTGATTATTGTAAGCGAATCAAGTCCTCTCTGTGTCCTCTGATGCTGAAATTGCTGTTCCTGTCTCTGTGCTTGCTGCTGTCCTGGGGATTGGTAAGAACTCCCTTTTGCAAACTCCCCCTGTCCTAGCTGCTGGCCTTGTTTCCCCAGCAGACAGACCCAAGCTAACTCCTTGGTCTGTATCTGTAATCTGCTTCTAGCTCCGCAGCGCCTTGCTGCTAGAAATAAGCCTGTGCCGCTGCTAAGCTGTGCCTTCCTGGGCAGCCTACTTGCAGTCGTCCCACTGCTGGAACTACTCCTAGTATAAGGTGCACCCATTAGGTTAGGTTTAGCCTTTAGTCTAGATAAATTGTAATTTCATTTTGCATAGCTGTGGTTAAGTTAGGTTTAGAAAATTGTTTGCATTGTACTCTGTAAGTTAGGCTTAGAGAATTGTTGTATTGTGTTTTGTTACTTGCTGATTTGTGTAGTCTTGGTTAAGTTAGATCATAGATAAGATTTTGCTGTGTTCTGAATAATTGTGATTAAGTCTGTCTTCTCACTGTCAGCCTCCCCCCCGCCCCGGGCTTCCTCTGTGTCTCCCTGAGTTTAAATCTCCCTCCACAGTGCCTCTACCTTTGGTCCCTGCTCCACCACGTTCTCTCTCTTTTAATTCCTTCCCTCACGTGTTCACCCTGCTCCTACTGCTGCCAAACCTCAATTGTATTGCTGAAGTCTAACATAAAACCCCATTGGTTACTTTTTCTCTCTGACACACCTCACATTCTACATTTACACCACTGTGACACATTTTTACCTAGAATTGTTTGCTATTTAACATATTTTATCCATAACTGTTAGTTGGTTATATGCTGCTGTGACGCACCCTTTACATAGAAATTGTTAGCTACCTGTTACAGTTATACTTCAGTGTTAATTGGTTACCAACTGTATTGTACCCCACTGTATTGTACCCCACTATTGAAACCCCCTATACTGTTCACCAAAAGAAACCCCTCCCCAATTGTCTACCTTGACACGCCCCCATACCCCTCACTATTAAATTTTCCCTGTTTTTGCATTTTCTTAATAAAGTTGATTTTGCACCCCACTAGTGCAGTAGTTGTCCCCCAAGATCCCCTACCTGCTGGCAGGGTCACTGCAAAGATCTGGGAACAGCAGCTCTGATGGGGTACTAGTTCTAATGCTCACTTATGTTAATTGAAATGTCAGTGCATGCAAGAGAGGCTATCATAGACCTGCACGCTCTGTGGGAAGTGGCTAGTCATTTTGGTGCTGCAAGAGGAATTACACCACTTTTCCTCCCAGTCTGTCCCATGGAGCTAACAGGCCCGAGGGAAGGAACAGAATCCTGCAGTGCATTGGAGCCTCACCAAGGGGGAACCAATCCCACTGAGCCCACTGAGGCATCTAAGCCCACCAATCAGCCAGCATCCCCTGCCTAGAACAGCGGGAGGCCAGGTCTGCTATGGAGGTGGGTGTGGAGCCAAGCATCCTTCTCCTTGGTTTTAGTGGCTGCTTTGTTATGGCTGTGTTAGAGACAGTCTGCAGACTCAGACAGATGTCATTTACATCCAGGTCTTGTTTTCAGACTCTTCTGGGGAGCTGTAAAGGCTAGAAACAGGTTTATTTTAAAAAAAGCTTCTGATGTCACTCTGGGAGTCAGGAAACTAGGCCTGTGTTTACTGATGCCTTAATATGGCCTGCCCAGGGTCTGCTTGAATCTTGCTGAGGGGAACCAAACCTGAGGAACCCATTTGAACCTATTTGATTATATTCTGAATATCTGCATAATCTACTGAGAATGGTATCTCATTCTGGCATCTCAGGTTTATTTATTGTTGGGTTAGGGCAGCCAAGTCAAGTCCCCAGAATAAAGACAGGCCCAAACAGTTTTGCCAATGTGTGTTCAAAAAAAAATTAACAAAAAAAAAAAAAAAAAATCATGAATCAGGCTTAGGGTTGCCAACCCTCCAGGATTGCCCTGGAGTCTCCAGGAATTAAAGATCAATCTTTAATTAAAGATTGTCATATGATGAAACCTCCAGGAATACATCCAACCAAAATTGCAACAATAATCAGCTCCCCCAACATTCATGAGATTAAAAAACAACATTTGGTTCTTATTTGCCTGTTTGTTTCTAAACTGTTAGAGTACAATTGGGTCACATTTTCCAAGCTGTTCTCTGCAACCATAAAGGGCTACAAGCATATTCTCTTTTAAATGAAAGCTGAGATTCTCACCTAATCACAGGATTCTTGGAACTAGGGATTGAAATAAATACCAGATATCCTGAGACTTGCAATAAAACAGCAAGAGATAGGATGCTGCTTGCTCAGTAAACAGCACCAAATCTATTTATTACTAGAGCATGGTCCAGAGGTCACTTCTCTCCTGATGTTATACCCACACCTAAACATCCTCACATCCTCACTGCCTGAAACAGGGGCCCTTCCCAGCCCCTGGGAGGAGCCACTTGTCTGTAGGAGGATCAAGAAACATACACTCACCCAGCCATCAGAGTAACTGTTATGGTACCACCACTTCACCCCATACTCCAGTCTGAGCCCTAATCATAGGCACATGAATAGGTGAAAGGTGTAGGGGTGTGTGTGTGTGTGTGATAGAGAGAGAGAGGGAGAGGGCACAGGATCTCTGTAGGAAAAGGAAATCAAGGAGAGTTGTAGTGTTATAGCACTGCCAGTTACAAAGTGCGGAGATAAAGGAAGAAGGTGGAACATGTCAGAACCCTCATTGGGCTCTGGGTGATCCCAACACAGATGTAATGAGGTTGACTAGTGCCCATATAATAAAAATTAAAACTACTGATTATTCCTCAAAAAAGATTTTTAATGACTTTCGACTATAAAGGCAACACAGACAAAATAAGAAAAGCAAGAATAAAGACCAACACTGAATAAGGATTAATATAAATGGCAAGTTATACTGAAGACAAGCGCAAGTGCATGTAAAGTTATTATTCATCAGCTATTTACTATTATTCTTAACACTATAGTATCGATACAACTGGAGATCAATTCAGCTCGAGCAACCAGACTTCTTTACTCCATAAACTTATACTGCATGCAACCAGGCTTCTTTACTCCATAAACTTACCCTGCATTCGTCCGAAAATACGTTACCCTTCAGTTGGCTGTTTTCCGCACTGACCAGGTACAGACAGTCGACGAGTACACATCCCTTCGGTTCAGGGAGTGTGGGTCGGGTTTCCCTTATGACCGAAACACACACACTGCACAGTCCCATGCCTTCGTACTTTTTATCTGATCTGTCGGCCGTGTCTTAAAACAGACCAACCAATTAGGGTCAGCCAAATCTTTAATGTGGTTAGCGTTGTTGCTTTGGCTGTATAATTTATGCTTATTTATTTCCTTGTAGCCAATTGTTTTAAATGTGGGTTAGACAAGCTGTGCCGGGGGGCACAATTTATCTCGCTTTATAGGAGTCAGCATACTGTGTTATCTGGTTGCAGCGTGTTTTGGCCACAAGTCTTAGCTTACTTCTGGAAAGCTTGCCCTTTTTACCTTTGCAAAACAGAAGTTTGAGGCCTAACATTGACAATACTTTTGTTCATTTTAAGCTTGGCGATACTTTTGTTCACAGATTAATCACACAAAGCTTCTTCAGGTGCCCTCTGTGCTGTGCTCATTAGCCTTCACATTTTCAATGCATTCACTAAAACACCATAGACATAAGCAGATATTTGGGGCTCAGTCTTAGGAAAAACTCTCATTAACTTCAGTGGGGCCAGAATGTGACCAGGACCCTCTGAGTTTTGACCCTAATTTAATAAGAATTGATGGAAGTCACTTATCTACTAAATGCCTGAGCCTATTGAAGAATCAACATTTCATAATGGCTAATCTTAGCAACCAATGAAAAAAATAATTTTAGGTTTGATTGCACAGCATCAGGACACATTAAAAAGAGATCCAGAGATGAATGATGAAAATATTTAAAGGTAGGGATAGATTACCTCATGAAAAAAGATTGGAGAGATTTAGACTGTTCAATTTGGAAAGGAGATGAAGTGAGGATATGACAAAGGTATGCAAAATAATATAAAGAAAGTAAAACATACTTTTACTTGCTCTTGCTCATAATATAAGGGAAATAGTATATTATGTTAAAAGGCAGTATCTTTAAAAATGAGGAGTGGAATTACTTTTTTATATAGTGCATAATTAACCTCTGGAACTCATGGCCACAAGATACCACTGAGGCCAAACATTTAGAAGGATTAAAAAAAGGGGGGAGATTTTTGCATAGATGAGAACATAAACATTTATATTAGATAGGATTCAGCCAAAATAAATATTGGGATATAAATCATTATGTTTAGCACACAATCTAGCTGCAAACAGATGGGGTTAGGAAGAAAAACCTGCTGGGCAGGGTATGCCATAATTGTCCAATATGGAATTTCTTGCCTCTTCCCCAGAAACATCTGGTATTGGCCACTGTCAGAGACAGTAGATATGGCAATTCCAAAGCTAAACTCTGTGGAATATTGAAAATATGAGCATCTTCGAGGCTCAACAGGAAATGGAAGATCTCAGCAGTTAATAATCATTATTAGTTATAATTGAGATTAAAAGAATAAAATAAAATGGCTTTATTCAGATGATCTATTCAAGGCTTATATTTTGTCCTTGCAAAGGGATGGTCTGAATGATCTGATAGGTCTCTTTCCTCTCTCAACTACTCTCATGCTAATTTAGTGTCAATATTATCAAAAGAATGACAGTACCTTCAGTGTGAGTGACATACAAGTCCATTTTGGTGTGGGCAGTCCAGGTTTACTTTTTGGAGGAGTGACTTTTAAACTCTGGCATCTTGGCCCAATGTGGCTCAAAGTATTGAAGACTAATGTTCTTTGAAAGACGCTGGATTAGTGGGCACCTAAGTCTCTCACGG
The DNA here is from genome assembly GCF_016161935.1 of Mauremys reevesii. NCBI lineage: Eukaryota > Metazoa > Chordata > Testudines > Geoemydidae > Mauremys > Mauremys reevesii. The sequence continues at coordinate 242,974,870 of NC_052623.1, read as the reverse complement.
GGGGTCTGCAGAGCTGCCTCTCAGCAGAGCTATGGCAAGGGATGGAGTAAAGCTACAACTTCATACCCAATGGGAAATATTTATAAAGACTTGAACAGAAATACAGTTAGGTTCTGCAGACACCAAACCCTACTGACCCCTAAAATACAAGGTTCAAATCCAAATAATACATACTTCTTTGGGGGTGGAGGGGGTGTAAGAATACCTGGTTAGAAACCTGCAAGAAGTTTTATGTCCATAAGAGTATTAAGCAAGCGATGCTTAAATATGAAATCATTATCTTCCCTCTTTTAAATCCAAATACTAATTGCAACCTTTCAGAAAGCCTACAATATTAAGGCTATCATAGCCATGGCAACTGAATGAAACATTAAATGGAATATATATCACCCACACAAGATTTTTTTAGTTGTTTGGACAGTAGACGAGCATTTATTTACAGCATCTGCAATACACAGATTGAAAGAGAACTTTATGTGCATACCTCTGAGCAATTTTGCCACACACACTGTTATCTTTTAACATTTTTTGTATCTCTATAATTAATTTCAACACAGGATGGTTTGTTAATCCACAGACACAAACAAAAGTGCAAAGTAAAATTTCAACACACATTTTACAATGGCCCATTTACATTTCAAAATTGAATCCATAATAAAAACTTTTGTTTGTTATAATTGGGCTGATTTTTCTTACAACCTAGCGATAAACATCTATTTAAATAGCCTCACAAAGATTTCACATTTAAGAAAGCAGTGCTTCAAATGAGCTGCTTAAAATCACCTTCTAGGCTTTGCATGATAATTGTAATGCAAAATAATAAACAGCATAGGGCATCTACTACAACACTTCCAGGATGATAGGGTGACATTTTTATAAAGATAATTAGGCATTTAAAATCAACCAATACCAATTTAAAAACCTACCAGTTAGAAAAGAGTGCTTAAAGTAAGCTTGTTGAAATAAGTTTCTATTTGCCGTTGCTAGATCTTTATGGGATATTTGTCCACAGCTATTCAATTGTAGTGCTAATCTGGTGAAATTAATCTCTGTGCAAAGGGCCAGCCCAAGTTCTATGCACCAATGGTGCTGATATTTCACACAGGGATGAATTTTACCTGTTCACATGCATTTATGTGTGTATATGTCGGCATAGCTACACTGGCAAAGCTATAATGGCAAACCCTATCAATGTAGACACAACTTAAGCCAGCAAAAAGTGCTTTTTTTCTAGTACAGCTTATACTGGTTTCCAGAATGAAAAATAAGCTATACCAGCAAAAGCACTTTTATGCCAGCATAACTGTGTCTACACTTGGGCTTTTGCTTATATAGAAATGTCACCAAAAATCACACCCCTAACCGACATTACTATATCCACAAACATTTCTAGTGTAGACCTGACCATAGTGAAATGTGGACAGAGTTTGTACAGCTGCTCACAACCCCATTGTATCAAAAGGAAACTGGTTCGCAGTTTATATTGAGATTCCATTTGCAAATGGCTAAAAGGTTAATAAATTAATAATATATGTAATTAGCATGTGAACTATGTATCATTATAGATGGCCACAAGCACATCAGTAGGTTGTGCTTATAAGCAGCCAGGTGTCCTGTGGGATTCCATAACTATCTAACAATTGATTAACTATTTCAACATCTTGCCTTAATATAAATTGTCATCAAAAACTGTTTAAGGGAGTGCTTTAAAATGAGGATATGCTAATTTTTTTGAAGATAATTTCAATCAAATCCCAGGGTATTTTAATTAACAGTAAAAGTGTATTTATTAGTAAAGGTCTTATTAGTAGACCTGGGTGATATTTTTCATCAGAAAAGTTTGTTGCTGAAAAGTGCAGATTCAAGTCAACTGAAACATTTAGCAAATTAATGTAGAATTCACCAAATTGTTTTGGTTAAAAAAAAAGATTCAGAAAGTCTAAACATTTTTCTTTCAGTGTTTTCAAAACATAACTTTTCAATTTTATTAAATAATTTTTAAAAGCCTGAAATTGATACAAAACATTTCATTCTGGGTTTAACAAAATCTTTTTTTTGTTACAAAACAAAACAATTATTTTGGTATGGCCAGCCAATTGAAAATATTTGAACAGCTCAACTTATTAGTATGTAATAAGATGAATAATATAGAATCAGTGAGGCTAAAAATACTGACTACTTTGATGTAGGAAGGGCCAACATTTCTTGAATGCTCAGCCTTCCAACATAGAGTCTGGTGTGTGCAGAGGGCGTCATACCAGGCAAAACCCAAGATATTTTTGTTTCTTCTTAATGGTGTTTTGTTGTTTCATGGTATGAAGCTGGATTGTGCAGGGTGATGGCACGATGAAGACTCTAGCATGATCTTTTGCACAGTGGAAGGGGTTCTTGTCAGTGACAGCTTTGGAATTATGACATTGCATTGGTTTTGCTTTTAAAGATTTGTTCTGAATTATATTTTTACTAAGCACCCACAGGTCTTCATACATGAAGAGCAGACTTTCCCTAGGAAGAAAATAGGGAGAAGGAGAAAAATACAGGGACAGATGCATCCCAGGGGAAAGGCAGGACAAAGATATCTTTAAGCCCATCTTTGCACCATCCAGATTCTGGGCCAGACAGGATCAATTTACATGCCTTGCCAGAGGCTGCTTTGATTAACGGCAGCCTTATTTACATTGCCAAAATCTCTGTACTGATCAAACTATTGAGATTCCGATTCCTGTCTTTGACACTCCCACTCTGACTCCTGTCCCCCGGCGTGTCCCCTACAGCAGGAGCTATGAGGACCCACTTTGCTCTCACCCCAGGGAAACTTCTTGCAGCATCTTTGACTCCTGTATGCTAGAACTATGCATAGGGGCAAGAATTGGTTCCTCTGGAAATAAAACATTAACGAAATAAGCCTAAAAGAATGGAATAAGTAAGAAAATGAGAGAAAATTAGATGGGGAGAAAAGATGTTTTTTAGGCAAGGATCTGCTTAGACCTCTTAGCTAAAGGGAACACATCTGCCAGACCTGTAGTGCTTTAAATTCTTCCAGGTGTCTTTTGCTCAGAAACATTGACACAGTTCCATATGATATTTTCATAAGGAAACTAGTGAAATGTGGTCCAGATTAAATTACCATAAAGTGGGTGCACAACCAGTTGAAAGACCATATTCAGTGATTTGCTCTCAAATTGGGAGAGCATATCTAATTTGGTCCCACAGAGGTCAGTCCTGGGTCTGGTACTATTCAATATTTTCATTAATGACTTGGATAATGGAATAAAGAATATGCTTATAAATTTTGCAGATGACACCAAACTGGAGGGGTTGCAAGCACTTTGTAGGACAATGTGATACAGCATAGCCAGAGGGCAGCAGGAGAGGGTTCGAAGGGAGCCGTATTCCCTGTAAAGGGAAGAAAGTTTGCTATAGATTAATTAGAGCACCTGAAGCCAATTAGAGCACCTGCAGTCAGTCACCTGATAAAACCCCCTGCTTCAATCAGACAGTGTGGGAGTTGGAGCAGAGAACAGTTTGAAGGAGTTGGAGCAGAGAACGGTTTGAAGGGAAGCAGAGGACAGTTTGGAGAAGTGCTGCGGTGGGTTAAGAAGTCCAAGACCCTAGGTAAGAGGCACCTGGCTTGTGCAGAGGGAGGGCAGGAAGCCCCCCACAAGCTGAAGGGCAGGAGAGGGAAGTAGCCCAGGGGAAGGAACCGTCAATTCAAGTGGTTCACCACTATCCTCAGGGCCCCTGTGCTGGGACCTGGAGTAGAGGGTGGGCCCAGGTCCCTCCCTCTCCACTCCCCTCCTCTAGGACACTAGTGGGGCAATTAATATTCCAATCCAGGGGCAAGAAATGGTGCCCTGAACCCCCCCCACCAAAGAAGAGAAAGTGCGAGACCCATCATAATAGTGCCGGCAATTTGCCACAACAGGTTTAAAATTCAAAATGACCTTGACAAATCGGAGAATTGGTCTGCATTCAACAAGATAAAATTCAATAAAGACAAGTGCAAAGTACTTCACTTACAAAGAAAATATCAAATGCACAAGTACAAAATGAGGAATAACTGTCTAGGTGGTAGTACTGCTGAAAAGGATCTAGGGGTTACAGTGGACCACAAACTGAAAATGAGTCATCATTGTGAGGCAAAATGTGCAAAGAATCAAATATGATTCTGGGGTGTATTAACAGGAAATTTGTTTGTAAGACACCAGAGGTAGTTGTCCTGTTCTACTCAACACTGGTGAGGCCCCAGCTGGAGTCCTGTGTCCAGTTCTGGGCACCACAAATAGGAAGTTGTGAACAAATTAGAAAAGTCCAGAGGAGAACAACAAAAATGATAAAAGGTTTGTACAACCTGACCTATGAGGAAAGGTTGAGAAAACTGGGCATGTTTAGTCTTGAGAAAAGAAGACTGAGGGGTGACCTGGTACCAGTCTTCCAATATGTTAAAGGCTGTTATAAAAAGAATGGTGATTAATTGTTCTCCATGTCCACTGAGGGTAGGACAAGAAGTAATGGGCTTAATCTGCAGCAAGAGAGATTTAGGTTAGATATTAGGGAACACTATGAGGGTAATTACACTCTGGAATAAGCTTCCCAGGAGGTTGTGGAGTCCCCATCTCTGTAAGCTTTTAAAAACAAGTTGGAAAATACCTGTCAGGGATGGTCTAGGTCAGGGGTCGGCAACCTTTCAGAAGTGGTGTCCCAAGTCTTCATTTATTCACTCTAATTTAAGGTTTCATGTGCCAGTCATACATTTTAGTGTTTTTTGAAGGTCTCTTTCTATAAGTCTATAATATATAACTAAACTATTGTTGTATGTAAAATAAATAAGATTTTTAAAATGTTTAAGAAGCTTCATTTAAAATTAAATTAAAATGCAGAGCCCCCCGGACCGGTGGCCAGGACCCGGGCAGTGTGAGTGCCACTGCAAATCAGTTTGCCTACCCCTGGTCTAGGTTTACTTGGTCCTGCCTCAGTGCAGGGGGATAGACATGGTGACTTCACCAGGTCCCTTCCAGCCTGTAGCGAGGCGGTGGGATACCCCACAGCCCCGCTGAGGGACGAACCTCCCCTGACACCAATGTGGGCGGAGCCACTGGGTCCTGCGCCCGCCCCTCAGAGGTCACGGCACAGACCCGGAAGTATAAAAGCTCACCTGCAGAGCTCAGTTGAGACCCAGCCGCCGCAGAGACCAGACGTCTGTGGCTGAGCTCCCTCGGGGGAGACAGCAGAAGGCCGTGGCCGGCCTGAGGTCGCACTGGGCCGGCCGAGCCTACCCCTCGCTCGTTACCCAGAGGAGGACTGGCCGAGCCTGCCGCTTGCCCGCTACCCCAAGGAGGAGCCGAGCCTGCCGCTTGCCCGCTACCCCGAGGAGGAGCCGAGCCTACCATCTGCTACTTACCCAGAGGAACCGATGGTGTTTGAGACCGCCGGCGATGCTACGACGACTCAGGTACCCTACAAGGGGGAGTGTGGAAGTAGCCTGGGGGCAGCCGACCCCAGTCTGGCTGCAGCACTGCCTGAACCTATGTCAGTGTGTTGCGGCCTGGATCCCCACTGACAGCAGCGAGTCTTTGCCACTGCTAAGGCCCCGGGCTGGGACGCAGTGGAGTGGGAGGGCCTGCATCCCCCCCTGCCACCCACTCCTGGGGTGGCAGACTCCCCCTTCTCCCTGGCCTGGAGAGGCTAGGACCTCTTGCTATGGAACTACTGACTCAGCTTCTGCTGAAAGGCCTGAGTCTCTGACTGCTTGTTTGCTGCCCCGCCCTGACCTAGGGCCGGGACTGCTTTGAGCTACTGACTCAGCCCCTGCCTAAAGGCCTGGGTCTCTGACTGTTTGTTTGCTGCCCTGCCCTGATCTAGGGCCTGGGCGGCTATCAGAACTATTGGCTCAGCCCCCTGTTTAAAGGTCTGAGCCCCTGACCGGGTGCTGTCCGTCCCGCACTGCCGCAGAGCCCGGACTACTGGCAGACTAGAGCGAGGCGGTGGGATACTCCACAGCCCTGCTGAGGGACACACCGCAGCCAAGCCGCACCACACAGCCCTACATTTCTATGATTTGTACCCAAATACAAGCCCCAGTTCTGCAAAGGCTTTAGCACATGTGCAATTTAGGTCATATAAGTAGTTCCAATGTGTCCACAAGCACCCTCAAATATTCAGTTTTTTTCCTATCTACAGCCCCAATTTTTAGCCCTTAGATCTTTAATAAGGGCTCAGTCCTGAGGCTCTGACCCACACATAACTCCCAGTGAAATCAATGGAAGTTTATTAGTGGTAACCTATACAGCACTGTTGAATTTACACTACTTCACAATCTCAGGCTGAGACATAGATTCTCTGGTCTGAAGAGTTTAGAGGATCAGACAATAGATATGAAAGGTACAAACAAACACTGGCTATACCCTGCCCTTCATCCATATGTGACTTTGTCAGGTGCATCAATAGGGAATTTGATGTAATGACACCAGTAGATTGTTTTCATGAAGGGAGAGATTGTGATCTAGCCCTACTAGTGGGGATAAGAAGAAATAATTCCCCAGACCCTGACCAGCTGCATGGGACCTTCCAAGATCCAAGGTCTGGGTGCAGTAGGGAAAGCAGATACTATAGTCTTGGTACTTCCTTCCCACATGAAAGGGGTCTGCCCTGACAGCGTATTGACAACTGGAGCCAGCTGGCCAGGAGTGGGGGGGTAAGCTGCACCATTTTCATGTGCCTTTTGGAGCATGAGACATATTGTGACTCTGCGTCAGACATTTCTTTGCTGTGGCTTCTCCTGGGATAGTACAACTACCAGGGCTGAGCCTAAAGGCACAATCCAGCCCACAGCGATGAGGGTCATTAAATAAGACAACGGCAATATCAACATAGCTGCATATGTTCCTAGGTACTATATGACGAAAATAGTGTCTTTAATGGAGTTCAGTATTTTAAAATATGATTTTAATTATAGATTCTTTGAAGTCTTTTTCAGTCACTAGGGGAAATCTGTGCCTTTCCATTACTGGAGACTATTGTCAGATTGAATATTACTGAAAAGATCACTATTAAAAGTGATATTAGCTTTTTAATTTGTATTAGTTGCAACACAATGAATTCAGAGTATTTTAGTTTCTGAGACTTAACTTTCCTGCCTTTTCTATAACGGCATAGGTCCACATAAGGAGAGGTATCATGTTACCAGCATAGGCGTGACTAAGCGACTGAGCCAATCTAACAGGAGGATGGGAGTTACTATGCAAACACTTGTGTTAAGCCTCTCAGCATGCTCAGGGTGAAAGGAATGTCTGTGGAAGCCTGAGCAGAGCCATGCTGTGCCTTGTGCCTGCGCTGAGTGTGTTAAAATGCTGTACCATCTCTCCAGACAAGCTGACTTTTGAGTGCTTACTGCTCTGGCAGTCCAGGTTAATCAGATGGACAGTGAAGAGATTCATAGATTATAAAGCCAGAAAGTACCACTCTGATCATGTAGTCTGACCTCCACCGGCCATAGGATTTCCCCGAATTAATTCCTCCTTGAACTGGAACATCGATTTTAGACAGACATCCAATCTTGATATAAAAATTGTCAGAGAAGGCAAAATCCACCATTACTCTTGGTAAATTGTTCCAGTGGTGAACTTGTTAGTTACTAGATTTAATTGTTTTGAATTTTAAAATAGAAATTGCCTTCATATTGGTGAAGAGTCCCCCACTGTGGCTCCAGTAGCTGGTGAGAAGTGTGTTTAAAGCCAAGGATCTGCTCATTCCCTACATACCTCTGCCTACTGATTAGAAAGGGGCCTAGCCAGAGAGGAGTGACTGTGCTCCACACAGACACAAGACACAAGTAAAGATATGCTTTACTTCCCTTTGTAGGTGAATGAGACATGAGCATAATCTAGCCCTTAAGTATTTTGGGGATAGTCACATTGTTTTAAAAGGAACACTGTCCAGTTACAAGCTGCATAGTTAGGTTTTGCTTGTTTACTTGCTTGACTACTAACCACTTAAATTAATGAAACTGAAAGACATTTTAAAAATCCAAACATGGACTAAATTATGGTTCAGTGGACACGGCACAGGTCTGGGAATGTGTAAAAAGGCGAGAATAATGCATACTCACTTCTATACAATGCAGAATCTGGCTATATGGGCCAGATTCTGCCATCCTTAGTCCTGTTAAGTAGTCCCAGTGGAACCATTTTCACACATAGGTAGCACTTACTCATTCAAATAGTCCTGCTGCTGTTAATGGGACTCACTTGAGAAAGTGTTCTACAATCTAGCCTTCATGGAATGAGGTGCTAAAAGAAGTAAATGTAGTACCATGGTGAGTACTGGGAGTTGGATGATCTGGGTTCTATTCTTGGTCTGCTGGATTATGCACTGCATGCTACTTCGCCTCTCTATGCCTCAGTTTCCCTATCTGTAAAATAGGTATGATGAAACTGACTTCTTCTGTAAAGCACCTTGACACCTACAAATGAAAAGTGCTCTTTAGCAGCTAGATATTATTCTCAAGCTCTCTGAGTGCAAAATATTCTTCCCTCCTTACACAACTAGTCCCACTGAAGTCACAAGGACCTGCTTGCATGAGTACGTATAGCAGGATATGGTCCTCCTCACATTTGATATGGTTTGTTTCCTTGTTGCATTTCATACCAATTGACCAATCCAGTCTCACAGTCCAGTTTTACATGTGTTCAAGAGACTTTCCCTAACACGTTTTGAAATTTCCAAGCAACATTTTTATGGGCCAAATGCTGGCTTGTTAGTAGCAAATGCCCAAGCCAGAACACATGTAGGGGAAAATGCTCCAGGGGAAGATTGAAGACCCCTGGCTCTTGAACATAGGCAAGTTAGGCAGATCCAAAGCTATGACCATTCTATGCTGAAATTTTTTCCATGCAACAAAAGTATCACAAGTCACATAAGATAAAAGTACTATCCCATAGATAAGTCCCTCAACTACTTAAGAAAAAGCCTCTGAAGAATACCTTTCAAGTCAAAACCATTGCTAGTTCTAATCTCACCCTGAGTTCTTAAAGAAAAGCTTTTATGATTACAGGCAGAGCTCAGAGAGGCTGCAGGTGAAATAAACCTTCCAATTAGTCCACCCAGCTAGCTCCCCATTTCCTTTTGCTTATAGGCAGCTGCTCTATCACAGACCCACATCATTGTTCCTGGGAGAATCAGTGTGTGCTTTTTCTTCATGGCTACTAAAGGTAAACCAATAAGTTAGAGAGCAAGGGTTGTATGGAAGTGAGTGCAATGTATATCTCTAGAGCAGCGGTTCCCAAAGTTGTTTTGTCGCTTGTGCAGGGAAAGCCCCTGGTGGGCCAGGCCGGTTTGTTTACCTGCCATGTCCGGAGGTTCAGCCGATCGTGGCTCTCAGTTTACATTTATGCATGAGGTCATCTTCTGCTTATGTGATGGCACTATCTTGGTTATGTAATTTTCCTCTTAAGAGGGAGAACTTGGGAGTCTCTTTACTGTTGGGTTTAATGAAACTAGGGTTTGTTAGTTTGCCTTTTTTAAAGTTAAATATTAGGCCTAAACCATTGTACATGGGAGTGTCTCTTTCTAAAATAGTTCTCCTCTTCTGTACATTTTTAAACGTGAAGGTTTGAGAGTAAAATGAGTTAGTCATTAGCCTATTACCTCTAAGGAGTTGGCCTGAAATATGACTCGGGTCATAGCTGAAATGCGTTTTGTTTGTGTCTTGGCAATTTCTTTGGAGGATGAAGCCCTCCACCCCCATGACTCAACTCCAGAGAAATCCAAGATTGGGTCTAGCAGGGTTGTGAAAGACTTGGGATATATGTACATTTACTAAGCTATTTGGAGGAGCTTGGTTTTAAACCAGTCCTATTGGTTTTTCATGTTTGTGACCTCTTGAGAAACAACCTTTCGCTCCCAGAATTTTAAAAAGGGAAAAAATGAAGAAAGATGCAAAGAAAGTCGAGCTGGGTCTGAATACGCACATATTTGGAGATCTTCAGTGATGTTAGGAATAAATTACAGCTACAGATACACTTGATTGATTCTACCTGAATCTGTTTTACTCTATTTTTGCACAATTCCATTTATTCTCTCCTTTAACATTAGTTAGAGGAAAAGTGTGTGTGGGGGGGCAGGGGAGAATACTCAATATATGAAAAAGAAATCAGAGTTTTCAATATGGAAATAATAGTTGATATTTAATTGGGATCATATCTTAAATCTCTTCTCCCCCCCCCCACCAATGTTTTGTCTCTGTTCTTATAATCGTGTTTTTAGTGCAGAATTATCCCCCACCGGTTTTCAATTACATAGATGCTCATATTGATTTTCCCCCTTCAATTTTAACTCTCAGCTGAAAACTTACTCACTTAAGCCAATAAAAATGGATTCTGTGGTTCGTTGTAAGCCCATTTAAAAAATAATGTAGGTATAAAAAGCAGAATTATAAACTTATTATATGAATCTAGTGTGGAAATGGACTTCAAATCATTTGAACCCAGACCAATGGTCTTCATAAATATTTCTTTGTGGTAGCTCCCATACTAAAGTAAGTTGTACATATACAGAAGGGGATATCATCCCCCTTGTCCTGAAGACTCTAAGGGCCTTGAACCAACAAACTCTTATGCAGGTTTTTTAATTTTAAATGCATAAGTAGTCCCATGACTTCCATGGAACTACGCATGGGTATACATTTATGCACATGCATAAGTACTGGCCTAAAATGTAAACATACACATAATATAAATTGTCATATGATCTTGATGTCAATATGCATTTAAGGCCCAATCCTCAGATATGTTGAGCACCTGTAATTCCCACTGACATCAGTGGGAGTTGTGGGTGCTCAGGAACATTCATTAATTAGTTCCCAATGGCAAAACTCCCATTGAATTTGGACCAAGCCCAAAAAGAACAATCACACACTAAAAAGTCCTTTTCAAATTATGCATACACAATATGAAATGTAAATGTCCAGAGATCAGTGCTTCCCTTAAATTTGACAAAAACCCTTTCATTATTTTTTAAATCAAGTAATCTTAGATATTGGGGATGAGGGGAAATGGACTACAAGAACGTTTCCCTGCATACAGAAAATTATTAATTTGTGATTTGTCCATAGAAATATATACAATGCATTTAAAAATATTTCCAAAGATTCTTAGAACAGGCCTCAAATGAGGATGGAAACTAACTGTTTTAAGCACTTTTAAAGATTTAGAGCCCAGTCCAATGATGGTGAGTGCCCTGACCCCCAGTTCAAATCATGTAAACTAGAACATCCTATATGAACTTATTATAAAGCATATACGTTTATAGTCTTTGCCACTGAAGATGATGTAGCAGGCGCATATATGTTGTATTGATCACTGTTTGAATTCAATGTATTATCTTTATATTTTCCTGTGTCTATTCAGTGGTCTTGCTTATGTTTTCTTGTGTATCTAATTTAAATCCATGACTGATGATCCTCTGTAACCTGTAAATATTTGAGCCAAGACTTTTGTTTAAGGGGTCTCTGAAATCAGTGGGCATTTGTGGGCTCTCTGCTTTTGAAAATTAAGCAATTTATATAGGTGACTAAATATGGATTTCGGAGCTTAACGGTAGGCATCTATTTTTTAAAATCTTGGCTTTAACTGATAGTGTTTGTTGGACTTGACGATGCACTTTGGGTACAAACCTAGCCCCTAGGTACCCTGTCACCCAGTGGAATCCTCAGTCCTAAGTTAGGTGTGCAGGCTCCTTGTGCAATGCATGGGGAGAATTAGGTGCCTAAAGAAGTCAACAGGTTGAGCTAAGCTAGCCAGGAGTGAAATACAGAGCAGAGTATTGAGCCTGAGCCCCCACCCTTAAAGGAATTTAGGAACTTAACTCCCATTGATCTGGGTCCCTAGGTGCCTGACTGATGGGCCAGAGATAAGCACTTCCCTTTGGTTGGGATTCTCAACTATGAACTCTCTTCTGAGGCAGGCATCTAAACCACTGACCTTAGGTTGCCCATGCCCTAGCAGCCAAATTCCCAGACCTTTCTTGTGGAAAAACAAGCGAGAGTACCATACTCCATTACAACCAATGCTCTGGTGGTTAGGGCACTCAGCTGGGATGTGGGAGACCTCGGTTCAAGTCCCCAGACCAGGCTCTCGATAATCCCAAGTGCTCTGACCACAAGGATGGGGGACAGTCACTCACTCTTGACTTTACTCACCCCTGGCTGTCCTTTGACAGCCATCAGTCTTAGCCAAAGGCTCTGAGCTGCTCATTAGCTGTGGGGGCAGTGTCAGCACTTAGGCAGCTTTGTGCATGCCCATTGGCAAAAGCTTAGGTGCCAGCAGGTTTAGGAAGCAGCTGAGTGGTGGTTTTGAGAATGTCAAAGATGCCTAACTGGTGGATTCTGGTGCCTGAAGAGACATCTAAGTGCCTGAATACTTGTGAATCTGGCCCTAACTTTCTCCCTCTCACCTCACTGTGGGTTGGACGTTTAATAATTTAAGACCCCCAATCTCACCAAGACTTGAGTACATGATTAACTCTAGTCACTGTAGGAAATTCCACTGAAGTCAATGGGACTACTCAAAGCATGTAAAGTTAAGCATGTACGCATGTCTTTGCAAGATTGAGGCCTAAGGCAGTAATTAAGAAGGGGGACAAAGAGTGTGATGTGAAACATGCAGTGGTGATACCTTACGTTCAGAGAGATGACTGAAACCTGATATCCTACATAAATCGATAGCAATATATTTAGGTTCAAATTCTCATCTGTTATTCTGGTGCAGTCCCTTTGATTGTAGTAAAGTTGTCCATTGTAAATGAGAGAGGACCTGTCGAACAATGTTTTAGCCTCTAATAATCACCAAATTTACCAACTTATGGTGGCTTTTGGACCAACAGATGTTGGTTGTGACATTTTAGCTGTGCATATATGACATAACCAATTCAAGCAGAGGAGGCGTTAAGAAGGAATTATATAAATATATCAAACAAATGAAATTCTAGCAATTGTACAGGTGCAATACTACAAAGGATGGTAAAATCACCAATCATAATGCAGAAAAGCAGAAGTGTTCAGTAAATGTTTGTTCTATATTTAGAAAAAAGCAGATATATTCTTCTTACATTGATAAGGAAATACTTCCTATTCAGTTAGTAACTAGGGAGAATGTTAAAGAGCAACTATTAAAGTTGAACATTTCAGTTTTCTGAACTGGATAACTTGTATCCAAAAGCATGAAAAGAATTGGCAGGGAGCTCTTTGAACCATTCATGCTGACTTCTAACACATTTTGGAACAATATGAAAATTCTAGAAGACTAGAAAATAAATAACATTGTGTCAATATTTCAAACTGGGTAAATGGGATGCCCTGGGTAACTATCAGATGGTTAGCCTGATATTGATTCCAAGCAAAATCTTGGAAACACTGATATAGGAAACAGTCAGTAAAGAATTAAAAGATGGTAACATAATTTTGGGGTAGGTATCGTCTCTCTGTTCTGTTTGTACAGCGTCGAGCAGGTCTATGACTGGGGCATTACTGCATTATCCTAAGCATTACAACAATACATGAAATCACAAGTTTGATAACAGTAACTGTGTTGACATAATAGACTTCTGTAAGGCATTAGATGTAGTCCCGGATGACATTCTGACTTCTTAAAAAAAAGCTCTATTCAAAATCAATATAGACCATATTAAATAGATTAGAAACTGCTTAACTGATCCTAAACATTAATTGTCAATGAGGAATCTCCATCCAGTGGGCTTGTTTTTAGAGGGGTCCTAATTGGAATCTATTCTCAGCTTGGTGTTATTGAATATCTTTGTCAATGATCTGGTAAAGTTTGCAGATAACACAGAATTTGGTGGAGTGATAAATAATGTTGGGGACAAGTCATTCATACAGACAGACCTGGATCGCTGGGCTCATTTGAACAACAGGTGTTTTAACACAGCCAAATTCAATGTCATATCTAGTAACAAAGAGGTAGGTCACATTTATGACATAGAGACTGTGTCCGGTAAAGTAATGACTCTGAAGAGGACTTGGGGTAATGCTAGGTAACAACTGAACATGAACGCCCAGCTGGTGTGGGAGCTAAGGGGGTAGGGGGCTAACATAACTCTTGGATTTTTTGACGAGAAGGTTAAAAGGTGATGATCGCGGTTTAGAAGTACATAGATGGAGAAGAGATTTATGACAGTAGACAGTTTTTCAATCTAGCAGTAAAAGGCAAAATGAGATCCAAGGGTTGGAAGCTGAAGATAGAAAAATTCCGATTAGAAATAAGGCTCAAATTTTTACCCGTGAGGGTAATTAACCATAGGAACAACTTGAGCTAGCGATGTCGTGGATTCTCAATGTGATGCTGGCAGGCCTGATGCCAGCTCTTGCCCAGGCTGCAGGCATTAGCTAAAAACTGACAACCCTGTAGCTGGAGACCAGACCAAGTCACCTATATGCTATTTTTGCTCAAAATAGGTTTTAGTCTTACAAGAATGTGTTTAGACTTTCTGAAATGCTTATACGTTGCTGCATGTATTAATCTCACTTATAATATCTGCATCCTATGTTGTAAAGTAATATTAAATGTTTGCTCTGAAACTGTGAACCCCCGCAGTCAGGAGAGAATCATTACCAAGTGTGAAATACTAGTTTGCCACAGGAGGTATCTCCTCCTGCCCAACAAAAGAAGGCCCATCGACACCCAAAAAACCATTGTGGAAAATCAGAGGACAAAAGATTTTGTTTATTCTCTCACGTGCACGCACACACACAAAGAAGAGATGCACATATGAACTCATTCCATCATCTTGAACACTGGGGGCAAGGGATTAAAAAATCCCTGACAAGAAGAAACTGCATTTTTTTTTGGCAGTTTGAACTCTGAAAGACCAGAGACTCTAAACTGAAGCTAGAGATCCCCAGGGGTTGCCTCCTGGGTCTATCCAGAAAGACACTTTGAACAGATAGATCACTACAACAGTCACTCTTAGGATGTAGATGGTAACTCATTGGTGTGTATACATTTGCCTGCTTTTAACCTATAAATAACTCTCTTCTTGTTCCTTTTTCCTAGTTAATAACCTTTTACATAGTTTATTACAGGATTGGCTACAGGAATTGTCTTTGGTGTAGGTGGATCTAGCGTACCAATTGATCTGGGTTAAGTGACTGGTCTCTTGGGACTGGAAGCAACCTGACTGTGATGTGATATTTGTGTGTGTAAGTGACATTTATTATTAAGTTTGGTTTGTCTGGGTGGCAAGATAGACTGGAGAGTCTAAGGGGACTGTCTGTGACACCCTGGTAAAACTGGTATAGTAATCCAGGAGTTCACATTTGTTACTGGTTTGATAAAATCTAATTATAGAACCCACTACCACTTTAGGGTGTCTGCCCTGTTTTTAAAAGCAGCAAAGAGTCCTGTGGCACCGTATAGACTAACAGACATATTGGAGCATGAGCTTTCATGGGTGAATACCTACTTCATCGGATGCGCTTCAAAATCTGCATCGGATGCAGATTTTTGACAGTCTGCCCTGAGGCTGGCAGTCACGGTCATGAGCCGCTCCAGACGGCGTGACGCTCATCTTGCAGTCTAGGTCTAGTCGCTATCTTCTAAAAGATATGCAGAACTTTTCTGGGTTTGATGTAGAAATCACTGGATGGGGTTCTCTGGACTGTGTTATGCAGGAGGTTGACTAGATAATCATAATGCTTCCTTCTGGGCTTAGATTAATAGATTTTTATGAACTGGTTTATACCTCCAGTAGCTACACCACAGGTAGAATTACTGTCTGTCAGACTTTAAGGATTACTACGATGTTGTACGAGATAAATCAAACAACACTGCTGTAGGGTAACCCCAGGCTAAAATTCTACAAAGTCACATCTGTGTACTCTCAGGGGAAAATGCACATGGGCATGCTCCTATGAGGGCAGTCTTCACAAATTTGATTTTAACATAATTGGCACTGCACAGGTACCTTGGCTATTAGCCCAATCAAAAGAAAAGCTGAGACTTTTGCAAATGGTGAACAATATAATGTACAATGCTATTGACAGTTCCAGCCAAATGCCTCTAACAAAGAAACAAATAATTGGATCAATACGGGGTTGTTTTTAAAAGCTTCAGAAGTCTGCCTAGAGAATATAAATTGGAAATCAACTCTGAGGTGAAGCTAGTACAACAATCAAATAAAGTAAAGGTTCATTTTAAAGAAGGACCTGGAAATACGGATTTACAATTTTGTAGAATGGGATTCTTTTTAAAGAGAGTTTCTCTCAAAAGACTAAATTAGTTTAAAGAAACCAGGCAAACAACCCATACATTTTGATCCTTCATAACTCAAAGTTTCAATTGTTCCTATACCAGGAAGAGATTTTTAGCAAGAATCACAAAGCCAAAGTCTCTTTTTAGATTTAGATGCCAAAGATTTTTGGTGAGTTAAACTTGATTAAGGAAAACAGTTATATGGCTATCTTCTGAACTTCTTTTTACATATACATGGCTGTACTTGCAGTTGGGACTTTTCTGGAGCAAGAGATGTGCTCGAAGGACTCAGATTAAAGGTATTGCTGACAATATCTTAGCAGCTGAATGCAGGCAATTCATTGAAAATGTCAGTGTAGTTCATGATGATCTTGTAGTGTAACCCACTGGTGAGCATGTGTTCCAGGTCTCTCTCTCTCTTTGCCAATCTGCACTGGATGCAAGTTGCTGCAGCCCTCAGCTTACAGAGTCTTGTCTCTTTAGCTCAACCTGTAGCAGCTCATGTTTTTATTGCTGGTGATCTATGTTTCAATCCTCAGCCAAGACAGTGGCAGCATTGCTCAATAGATATGTATATCTGTGGATATAAATACTCAATAGATACACAGACACAAACACACACAGAGCAAACTGAGTAAAATAATACACTGCATGTGAGATTTGCAACAGCATCTATGTGATTTAGGAATACATGTCCCATTGAAAGTCAATGGGAATGACGCTTTTGAATCACTTACATGCTTTTGAAAATCTCACCCGGTATTGGTCAGCAGTTGCAAATATAACCAGATTTTGGGAAGGTTTAAACAGAGTTGGATGTCCCAAGTTCAAAATTGTGTTTAAGATATAGTTAATCATAATAAGAACACCTGTCCAAGATCCTTGCCATGGCCCTGGTTCAACAAATTATTTAAACATGTGCTTAAGTCCATCCTTGTTCAGCAAAACAAAGCACTTAAACACATGCTTAAGTACTGGCTTTAAGGATTTGCTCAGTTAGGGCCTATCTTTTCAAAGTCACCAATCCCTTTCACAGACTGACAAAACTTCTAGGTGATAGTTGGAATCCAAACTGCAAGGTGATAAAATAACATCAAGTAAGGGAGCCTGTGACCATTCAGTATGATGCTAATGAATGCATATTGGGAATAACGCTATAAGACTACCAGTGTATAGCACTTGGCTTCATGGTATTTACTACAAGAGAACAAAACTCTGCTGCAATAGTGACACAGCATAATCATTGTTCTCCATGTACCAGTTTGAACTTCTGAGATGGTATCACAAACATGCAGACAAGCTTAGGCCACAGAAATTTGTATCTTAAATTGCTTCCAATATGACTTCGGAGATACTCAGAAGACATCTTCAGTGTATATACCAAGAAATTATGTCAGAATCTGGAGTACATCAACCAAAGAGGTGTCCTTTATGTCACAGATAAGCAGTTTCTGCCAATGAAAAACCCTCAAAACAGGTGCCCAACCAAGAAAGAAGAGCTAATGTTTGTGAATACTAGAAATATAGTGAAGCAATAATATCCCCAAAGGCTATTCTCAATTAAGCTAGAAGCATCACACTACTTGAAGACATGAATCCTGGTATGTTTAAGAGCATACACGCTGACTATGTTGATGATGATGATGTGTGTTTGTACAAGGTTTGCTGTGTAGAGCGTACACAAGCAATGAAGTAGGGGGCTTCACAATCGCATGCCAATGCAGTGTCTACAATGAATTCCTCGTTAGCCAACAAAGGAGATCATGATGCATGGAATATCTGACTACAAACCTTGGAGCAAATTAGGCATTTATTTGTTTACAGTGGGCCGTCAAGAAACCTGGAGATGGTTGATTACTATTTGGGTTACTGGGAAGCAGATCCCTTACACACAACAGCCGCCTCTCTCACTGAATGCTTTGCCTGGCGTGGAATTCCAGAGACTGTAATTACGGATAATGTAACTCAATTTGTCTGTCAGGAATTTACAGTTTGTAATATCAGCAGAACCTGAACATGTCACATCCCTGCCACGCTACAGCCAAAGCAGAAGCAGCTGTCAAGATTGCCAAGAAATTGCTTTTAAAAAAAGAAAAACAAAAGACATACCAGAGACCATGGGAAGCATTACTGGATTAGAGAAATAAATCAGCTGGTGGTATGATCAGTAAACCTGCACAGCATCTCATACCATTCTGCATGTAGATGCCTCTGCATGTGGCAAGCACACTTTGGAATTCAGTAGCAGTGGAAAAGGTGATGTAATAATATAATGGGTTCTGTTCCTTATCTCACTGACTGGCCATGAAACCTTGAGCAAACCACTTTTAGCTGCTTGAGCCCTTCTTTCCCCATCTGTAAAATGGAGTTAATACTCTATGTAAAGCACTTTCAGATCCTGAAGTGAAAGATTCCATATTATTATTTTAACAGAGCACATATGGTAAGGGAGACTAGTAAGTAGAGCTGATTGGAAAAATTCTAACAAAACACTATCCATTTAAGCTGGTCTCTTGCACCACCAGAAGTTGGTCCTTGTAAAAGATATTACCTCACCCACCTTCTCTCTTTTTAATATCCTTGGACTGACATGGTTAACCTACACAGCATATATATTTAATAATATACATTTAACAGCATAGAGTAATACGCTAGCATATACATTTTTAACAGGGGAAAAAGAAGTAGAGAATACATGTGCAACAAGGTTGTAGAAATGTTATCTTTTAAATTTCCTGAATGTGTGTGCTGATTTTTTTTCAACCTTGATGTCATGTTGATGTTAGTATTTGCATTTATTTATCCTTTTGCCCTAAAGAAACAGGAGAAAAAACTCTGCTAAAGCACTTTAGAGCTGCCGCAGTACAGTTGAATCACTGTCACTGCACAGCCTCATAGTGAAGCAGCCTTAACTGATGCAGCAACACTGAAGTGTTCAGGGCATCCTTAGAGTTCTGCACTGTTAAGTCTTGCTCCAATTCTAGAAATGCCTTGTAAAAGTGAATGGGTGGTGGGGAGAGGTAATACAAGGTTATGCATCTCCACCTCAGGGATGTATTTAAGCTACACCTTATGAAATAGAATTGTATTCCCCTATGTCTCCAGTCAGACATCACGAAGTTTAATTTGCATACACCTGCATCCCTGACAGTGCAGAATGGAGCTGTGATGAGGTAGTCTTCCCCCTTAAGGGTAGTAGTGCCTAGTGGTCAGCCTACTCCCACCATGTAGTGCGGCCTTCAAGATTTTGAAAGACACAGACACAGACACGTGCTTAGGAGATACTGATTTTTTTTTTAAATGGTCTGGGGAATGAATGATGCTTGGAGGAAATTCCATCTCTGTGTCTTTAATGGCCTCGGGCCAGGAACCTTGTAGAATGAATGCGGTAAGGCTCCCCACTAACCCAGCCAATTGGGGATGAGCTGGGAGAAAGGGACCAGCTTTCATACTGCCTCCTTCCTCAAAGCAGGCCAGATACAAGCAGGTGAAAGTTGCCTGCAGATCAACTGGCAGGAGGGAGAAGAGGCCAGCTGAGGAAGAAGCTGGCTAAGGCCCTAAGCTGGTTAAACTACAATCCAGCTGCAAGGAGGAGAGCTGGGGACTTCTGTTATGAGAAAGTGACCATGTGAATTAGAACTCCAGCTCCAGAAATCGGGCTGTGGGGGTCTTGTTAATAAGGGCAGGTGCTGATGCAGACTCTCACAAGAACACAGGGTGAGGTGGCCTGGGGCAACTAATGAAGTAAGTTACACTTTGTGGAAAACCTTAATCAATCAGACTCCACGAAGGCAGTACATATTTTGAACCAACCTGAGTCTGGATAAGTAACTGAAAGAACGTGAGGGGATGCTGAGTGCAATGCATCTGCAGAGCCACAAGGGGATGTATGGGAGAGCAGCACTCCATGACAATTGCTCACTGGCTTGTACCTCTATGGGAAACCTACAGGGAAAGAAGCCAGTTGTCTAAGGTTTGAGTTGAATACAGCAACTAACCTCAGCAAGGACAAGCCAATATACAGCCATGCACCACTTCAGTTTTCTTAAGAGTAGTAGTTATCAAAGCGAAAAGGAGGAAGAACTAGGTGAGCCATGAAGAGGATACAGGCTGAGTGTCAGTAAAAGAATTGAAAAATATCTGTTCCCGAGACTCTTTAATACTGGCCCTGTTGGGCTAATGTTACAGGAGAAATGTGAGAGCCATTAGGTGGCTGAGAGATTTGAGCTAACATCTTAGATTAAGATACCAGTTAACATGATATGTTAAGAAAAAAGGATATATGTGCAACTCCGTCAGGGCAGACATCAGTCTAGATAAAATAGGAACCAGTGGAATCTTTGCCCCTAGCTTAAACTGAACCTTTAATGAAACTCTGGAAAAAAATCAGTAAGCTACATCTTTAAAACAGGGCCGCCCAGAGGATTCAGGGGGCCTGGGGTCTTTGGCGGCAGGCGGGCCCCTGCTTTGATGGTAATTCGGTGGCAGGGGGGCCTTCCACTCCAGGACCCACCACTGAAGTGCCCTGAAGACCCACGGCGGGGCCCCCCCACCGCCGAATTACCGCCGAAGACCCGGAGCGGAAAAAGCTCCAGGGCCCCCGGAGTGAGTGAAGAACCTCGCTCCAGAGGCCCCGAAAAACTCTCGTGGGGGGCCCCTGCAGAGCCCGGGGCCTGGGGCAAATTGCCCCACTTGCCCCCCCCCGGGCAGCCCCGCTTTAAAATATTTTTATAGTTGTGCCACAACCTACTTTCTGGTGCTAGAAACTTTACTTTACTAAAGCACAACTTTACTTCCTAAAAATATTTTCATATTTATCATGCAGAGAAAGTTCTGGTGAAGTTCCCTACCCAATATTGCTGACTCAAATGGTTCTAACAGTTTGGATGTGCTTCAGATAAACATCCACACTTCTGGGTGTTTATCAAAACTGGGCCTCCAACAGTCTGTAGGCTTGCCCATCACCAGTGGAAACAGGTGCGAATGTATGTACTTTAGCCACATCAGATATAGAGATGGAAATAACCCCAAGGAAGTAATGGTGGTAGGTGATAACAGGACCATCTATCCATCTCCCAACCAATGAGAAGACAGAAAGATGGCATGTGACAGATCTCTGGGAGATCAGCTGCTGAGTGCTTGAAGCTAGCGATGGATTAGGAAGGCTTCCAAAAATTCTGCTATGATATCAACAATATTCAAACATGAATAAATGGATTTTAATGATTTATCACTAGTGAAAAGAAAAATTTCCCAGGAGCAAGGGGGATCGCCAGGGGCTCTGATGTCTTGGGGTCAGTTCCCTGAACTACCATGGGCTTTCGGTGTGACCTTGGACAAATCTTTTTCTCTCTCCGTGCTTCAGTTCCCCACCTGTAAAATGAGGATGATGATAATTCCTTATGCCAGTTGGGGTGTTAAGATACTTAGACAGTGGGCTTACCATAGATAGAGAATACTGTTGGTCAACAATAAACTAGTCATTGTTATCAGTGCCTGGGTAGAATGATGTAGTCTACACATTTCCTGTCAGGTTGATTTGCTGTAGTCCCATGCCAGAAAAATAAAAGTTGGTATAGACTAAACAATTCCAAGAGTGGCAATGTCTGGCTCTCTCCCTCCTAGAATATCATATCAAATTGAATAAGGATGGATGCAACAAGGCCTTCAGAGTCAAGAGGAGCCAGATGCCTGTAAATTCTAAATCAATCTTGTTGCTCTTAAGGCCCATGTCATTCATTCTCTCCAGGTTTCTGCACTTAGAAGACTAAACTTGAAGACTCTCCGTCTGTCAGCAGTAAACGTTGCCTCATGGTAGGACAAGGGACCTAAAAGAAGTGACTTAGAATCAAGTACCAGGGAGGGACTGAACATTCATTGCCTGAGACTAAACATAAACTTGAAAGTAAAACTTCATCATTAAAGCAAGAGGAAATAACAATAGGATTCTTGCTTCATTTAAGAGCCAGCATCAAGACACCTGCTGGTTAGTGAATACCAGGTATTGATGATTTTTTCCTTTTAACAAAGGTCACCCTCTGTATTGAACTACCTCTTTGTATTTGTAAAACTAAAATCGACCTGACTCACAGAAGAATGACTTTTATTCTCCTCTTGCATAAAGGAATTTAACACATATGCTATATAGTTGGACCTCTCCTGGTCCAGAAACCAAATGGCTATTTGTGATTTGTTTACTCAGTTTGACTCAGATAAAAAAAAAACCTATCTGGGTATATGAATCTTATCTGCTACCTTGACTACCTCTCCCACTGAGCTTATCTAGCCTACAATTCTATCTGGTGGACCTATCTTTAGTAATAATCATCTGAGGGGTGGGGGGGGGGAGTCTCTCCGCACCTAAAACTCAATTGATACTGTATAGAATCCCTGTGAATTGAAGGGTAGGATAAACTTGAGTCTCAAATTAAGAGGATGCTCCACAAATCATACCTAGGAAGAGTGAGATAAAATTCTGCTAACAAACATTTAGGCCAAACATCTGAGTGTGAGTAAGTTCACCCATGAAGAATAGATATTTAGCTTGTGTGTAATGCTACAACAGAACTCTGATCTTTTGCAAGGGAATCTCTTATAAAATTAAAGATTGAGTTGTAAAAAATCTCAAGTACTCCAGAATGTATAAATTCCCAGGAATACAGACCTCTGCTTACACACATACAAACATTAGATCTCTCTCTGGGATATATCAATACAAAATACTACAGCACATCTCTTCAGAAACACAGGCTACTGCCAGCATGTTTTACCTGTCCTCTGTTGTCTACACTGGTTCATGGCACTCAATAACCTGCGCCCAGCATATCTAAAAGATTACTTAAAGCTTCATGATGAAGACGGAGGTTGTCATTTTTGCTCATCAGGCAGAGTGGAACTTTCTACTAAAAGGGTGAAGCTATTCAGTGAAGGACAGAGAGCTTTCTCAGGCACTGGTCCAAGACACTGGAATGAACTCCCACGGGACCTTGGAGCCATCACAAACCTCATCACTGTCTACTTCAGGGGTAAGGAGCAGATCTTCAACTTGCCTTCTCTAATATAAACATGCAGTAGCATGTACACTTGTATACCTACCCAAGCAAAACACTCCGCTGAACATACAATTCTTCCTCCGAGGCAAGGTCAGAGAGAGAATGAACCATCCATGGTAAATGCTTGTTATGTTGCTTAACATATTATTGGAAGGTACTCAGACCATGTCTACACTACAAAGTTTGGTCAACCCAAGTTATGTCGGCATAAACTTGCCTCTGTTAGTATATTGCTTTTGCGCATACATACTTGACCTCTTTTGTCAGCATTGCGTGCATATTCACCAGGAGTCCTTGCATAGCAGGGTGCAGCATTTGTAGGGATCCTATTGTGCCACTCACCATCCTCCAGTGCACTGTATTTTGGGAAATTTTGGCAATGCATGGTGGGGCAAAAACAAGTCACTGAGAGCAAGGGGTCAAGTTCCCATCATGTAACTTTCTTCATCCCTTAATGCCATCCATATCCCCTCATTTTTCATGCCTTTTTATTTTAAATTTTGCATAGCACTTCTTGCTGTCTGCCATCTCTGACAGAAGTATAGAGCCTGCACAGCTCTGCATTATTGTTATGAATGTTTCAAACATAGGGCACATGATCCTCTGGTATCTGCTGAGCTGCAGGAAAATCCACAGCAACAGGGGACATGAAGATTTCTTGGAGGACAGTTTGCTGGGGAACCTAGTGGAAAACCAATTCAAGGTTGTTGGTGACATTCCTGGAGCAGCTAGAGGGGGTAGAGCGTCTCTTTGGGGTCTGAGAAACAAGCACAGACTGGTGGGATCACAACCTATGAGGTCATAGGATAACAAGCAATGGTTGCAGAACTTTCAGATGATCAAGATCACATTCCTGGATCTGTGTGCTGAACTCTCCCCAGCCCTCCAGTGCTTGGGCACCAGAATGAGAACTGCACTGACAGTTGAGAAGCGAGTGGTGATCACATTCTGGAAGCTTGCAATGCCCAATTGCTACTGGTCAGTGGGGAATCATTTTGAAGTTGGAAAATCCACACTGGGGGCTGTTGTCATGCAAGTGTAAAGGGCCATTAATCATCTCCTGCTATGCAGAACTGTGATTCTTGGCAATGTGCGGATGGATTTGTAGCAGTGGGATTCCCAAACTGTGGTGGGGCGATAAACTGCATTTGTATCCCTATTTTGGCACCAGCTTATCTGGCCACAGAGTACATGAGCAGAAAGTGCTACTTTTTCCTCTGATTATGCAAATGTTGTTGGGCACTGGGGATGCTTCACTGAAATCGCTGTGGGTTGGTCAGGGAAAGTGCAGGGTGCTCCCATCTTTAAGAACACAGAACTGTACAAAATGCTGCAAGCAGAGACCTTCTTTCCTGACTGGTGGATTACCACTGGTGATATTGAAATACAAGTAGTGATCCTGGGGGACCAAGCTTTCCCCGGGCTCCCCTGGCTTATGAAGCTGTACACTGGCCACTTTGATGGTGCCAGGGAAAGATTCATCTACTGACTCAGCAGATGCACAGCAGAATGACAGTTGAATGTGCTTTTGGTGATGGGATGCTGGTGGTGTTTTCAGTGGATTGGGTCTTAGTGAGAAAAATCCCATTGGTTATAGCTGCCTACTGCATCCTCCATATGTGTGAGGTAAAGGAGGGAAAGTTGGTGCCGGGGTGGAGAGAGAAGGTGGAACAGCTGTCTGGTGAGTTTGAACAGCCAGACACAGAGGTCATTAGAAGAGCTCTATAAGGGAGGCCTTGAAAGAGCACTTTAGCAGTCAGCTAGAATAATGCTGTGTAGTGAACTGTGTTTTACCTGGCCCTGATGTTTTGGGGGCTCTCAGGAACTGTGTAATGTTTGGTGTGCATTTATGAATGACACTGTGTGTTAATGCACCTATGAATCATATCATGCTTTTTTTTTGTATAATTGGAGATATACCAATCTCCTAGAACTGGAAAGGACCTTGAAAGGTCATTGAGTCCAGCCCCCTGCCTTCACTAGCGGGACCAAGTACTGATTTTTGCCCCAGATCCCTAAGTGGCCCCCTCAAGAATTGAACTCACAACCCTAGGTTTAGCAGGCCAATGCTCAAACTACTGAGCTATCCCTCCCTCCCTCATGCTTGTTGTACATTTATAATTATTACACCATGTTTTCGACTAATCCTATGATTTCTGTGGCCAATAACAAGTAATAGGCTGCAGAATGCCTAGTGCTACTCAAAATGCCCAATAGAGTTTAACTTCCAAAAAATAGAAATTTACTGCATACCAAGACCAGTGCAAAGTATGTGCAATTAAAAAGCAAATACAATAACTTGGAAAATAAATAAATTAACAGGACAAATTTACCAGGCGACATAATATCCGTGTCTACTTCAGTCCATTTTGGCTGCATATATAGCTAACTGTCTCTCACCAGTCAGTTTAACCAAAGCTGTGGTTATCCCCTCGCATTGAATGGTAGGAGTAGGGATATGGCCCCTGCTACCGTGTGGAATGGTGGGCTGGTGTAAGGAGATGCTAAAATGGAGTTCTCTGTTGACTTCAAAGGGAGGTGAGCCCATGATTGTTGAACCTGTTGTGGTTGCTGCCTGAGAAGTCCCATTGTGTCCTGATGCATCACCTTCTCCTTTTCCTACTGGGACTCCAAAGCCTGCACTTTCTTTCTCCCTGGTGTCAGCCCTCTGTTTGTGGTCTGATGCAGCACTGGCTGGCAGGAACTCACTGAACATGTCCTCCCAAGTCCTCTTCTTCCTTTTCCTCCTATTCCAGGCAGAGGGTGTCCAGAGCACATAGCTGGCATGGCCAGTTGCACACAACAAAGGAGAGCTGCTAGGTGTGCTCACCAAGCTGGGCAATCAGGAAAAGACATTTAAAAAATGTGTGACTTTTAAAGTGGGGAAGGGGATGCTTCTGTTCTCCATGGGCAATTGTGAGCAGAGTGGTCACAATTTGTGTTTGGGCTCTTTGGGACAACTGCCGGAGGACTGCTAGGGCCCACATAGATCACATGTGGTCTATGCGTGCAGTGCGTCAACCTCAGTAGGTCCACTGCAACTCTGCCATTCAGGAAAGTGGTGTTACTGCATTGCCATAACAGGGCACTTATGTTGACTGGAGACAAATTTGTGTAGACACATAGAATCATATAATCATAGAATATCAGGGTTGGAAGGGACCTCAGGAGGTCATCTAGTCCAACCCCCTGCTCAAAGCAGGACCAATTCCCAACTAAATCACCCCAGCCAGGGCTTTGTCAAGCCTGACCTTAAAAACCTCTAAGGAAGGAGATTCCACCATCTTCCTAGGTAACCCATTCCAGTGCTTCACCACCCTCCTAGTGAAAAAGTTTTTCCTAATATCCAACCTAAACGTCCCCCACTGCAACTTGAGACCATTACTTCTTGTTCTGTCATCTGCTACTACTAAGAACAGTCCAGATCCATCCTCTTTGGAACCCCCTTTCAGGTAGTTGCAAGCAGCTATCAAATCCCCCCTCATTCTTCTCTTCTGCAGACTAAACAATCCCAGTTCCCTCAGCCTCTCCTCATAAGTCATGTGCTCCAGCCCCCTAATCATTTTTGTTGCCCTTCGCTTGACTCTTTCCAATTTTTCCATATTCTTCTTGTAGTTTGGAGTCCAAAACTGGACACAGTACTCCAGATGAGGCCTCACCAATGTTGAATAGAGGGGAATGATCACGTCCCTCGATCTGCTGGCAATGCCCCTATGAATACAGCCCAAAATGCCGTTAGCCTTCTTGGCAACAAGGGCACACTGTTGACTCATATCCAATATGACTCATATCCAGTATGAGTATCCATGCACAACTTGATTGAAGGAAGGCAACTTACATCATCCTAACTTTTTATTGTAGACTAGGCCTCAGCTACTGTGGAGGCCAGTATAAAAACACTTATTAAAAAAAGAATATCAGGAGAAATAAGTACAACAGTGCACCCTTATTGGGGGAAACAAAACATATGAAAGATAGTAAGCCACTCTTTCCCAGAAATTGACAGACCCAGGAAAAACTGAGCACTGTTCACGCAGAGGGATGGAAGGTTTTCTGACTTTTTATTACCAGCTCTCACAGAGAGCAAATTAAATGCAGTTTCTCCCAATGAACAATAAAGGGATAACTGTTCAGATCTTCCAGAGCACATGTAGGTTCATCCATTCAGAGATGATGAAAGAAACACCATGTAACTTAAACCATACAACACCTTCTAGGTGGCCAACCCAGCTTGAAATGCATTATGAAAAGCATCCACCAGTTTTTCATGGATCTTCAGATAGTACAACAATGTATGTACTGCCTGGGGAATTTATTTTATTTATTTTATTTTATTTTTTTGCATTTGTGAATTGACAAAACATGTGCCCTTTCACTGATGCAGTAGTGACTTTAAAACAGGCTGATTTCAACAGCCTTTCAGCTCTGAGTCAAAAACTTTGTGTGCCTTCAGATCCTGCCATCTTTTTTTTTTAATGGCCTTTTGCATTTTCAAGGAAAGTGTCACTTTATGGTAAAAACTGGATAGATAATGTATACCTATTCAATTACATCATTATAACAAAACTCAAATGTATCAGTATTATTCTTGGGATTATTTTGTTGTTTTCCTGAGTAATGTATGACATTATTTTGCAGAATTTAGATCAAGGAATTAATGGTGTACGTAAATGATTAGGTAAGACATTAGCAGATGTTCTTCCTGCTCAAATTTAGGAGTATTTAAAAAAACAGTGGGGCTTGTTAGGAAAATATTCATTTTCTAGAGCTGCACTCCATGTGAGAAAAAGCACTGGCACAGAGTGTAAACACATTGGAACTGTATAGCAGCATTCAGTTAAATTTGGGGCCTTGTCTGTGTAATGAAGAATGGGAACTTTTGTGATTATTTGTTACAATAAAAAAAAAAAGGTTTTAGTCTCCAACATGTTCTCTTCCTTGAGTAGTTATTTGTTTATTATTTGTATTGTGTTAGTGTCTAGGAGCTCCAGTCATGGACCAGAACCCCATTGTACTAGGTGCAGAACAAACACAGACCAAAAAGATGATCCTTTCCCCAAAGAGTTTACAGTGCAAATTATTGGCAAAGATGCACAGGTACGTTTGTTGGCTCTCTAACAATAGAAAAAAACCCGTTATTTGGCTGTTGAGGGATTATAAATCCCGCCATTGCAACTAATGTAACAAATGAGAAGTGCTTCCCAAGTAAAATAATGTTTATAGTGTTTGTAGTCATTATTGTAACTGGATCTCTCTGATATAGTGAAACAATGTGTCTCAAGCAATAGTGCTTATTTCAATAGCTATTTAATTTTTTTAGTTACAAAATTCTGCTACACTTGTGTGTATGTATATATAATATGTATTATTTGATTCTGACTTAGGGTCAGCTCTGTGGATGAGCAAACAAAGGAAGGGAAAGCATAAGAATGCTTCTCCCTACCGTGTGTCCTACCCCCATGCTCACTTATAGAAAAGGCTCGCATACTCACAGTGAAACTGGTTGACCCTTGTGAAGCAATCTAAGAGATTTAGATGCATCATCCACTGAAGCTAATGGGAGATGTGTCTAACTCCCCGTGACTGTTTTGAAAAGTCATAACTGTGTCATAATCAGTGGAACTGGAGGCAGAGCGCCTATGTTCCCTGGATGGACTGTTATTGATGGGAGACAAGGAAAACAGGGAACACAGGGATTTACTATGCTGGAAACGACATGTAGCCACATGGACAGAGCAGTGCATGGGGTTTAATAAAATTCCACTTTTTTCAAATTAACCTGCATTCAGCTTCACTCTTTGCTAATAAAACAATAATGACTATGCCCAGCCAGCAGGAGGCAGGGAGGAGATAAGGCAATTGATTTCTTCTTCCACCTGGGCAAGTGCAGCGTTCATAGTTCCTTTGAAACAGCTTTGTGCAGTCGTCTTGCAGCTTAACTAACTGTATTTATATGCATATTTTTTCCTATGGGAAGGTGGTTTAGGACAGTGGTTCTCAAAGTTGGTCTGCCGCTTGTTCAGGGAAAGCCCCTGGCGGGCTGGGCCAGTTTGTTTACATGCCGCATCCGCAGGTTCGGCTGATCACGGCTCCCACTGGCAGCGGTTTGCTGCTCCAGGCCAATGGGGGCTGTGGGAAGCAGCGCAGATCGAGGGACATGCTGGCCACCCTTCCCACAGCACCCATTGGCCTGGAGCGGCGAACCGCGGCCAGTGGGAGCTGCAATCAGCCAAACCTGCGGATGCAACAGGTAAACAAACTAGCCCGGCTCACCAGGGGCTTTCACTGAACAAGTGGCAGACCAGCTTTGAGAACCACTGGTTTAGAACATGCATTTATTGGCAACTGTTCTATAGTGAGGATGGGCTGCTCCATGCTCTTGGATGTAGCTTGGTTTGCTTCAAAATGCTGAGCCCTTGATCTAGGAAAGCACTTAAGCACACTCTGAACTACCAGTGTATCCCTGTTGACTTCTATGTGAGTTTTGCTTGTTTAACGACCACCAGAGTAGACCCTAAATATCTTAAATGATTTTTTCTTTCAGTACTGCAGAAACATCTCTTCAAATGTACAGGTTTATTAGTCCAGCGATGTGAGAGAGATTTGTAGATCAAACAAATCTAGATGCTCAGAGGCAGCAGTAAGTGATGTTAATTTTTAGGATATGCATTTGTAAAGTTTGTTAGAGGTTTATATTTTAAGTTTAATTAAAAGAAGCAGACCCAGACAGGATGCATTTATTTCATATTGTGACTAGCAACATGCAAGTGTCTTTCTTACCATCATCTCTTGATAAAACTAGAGTCTGGCATTTTGAAGTTTGGGATACTTCTTCATTCTCCAATTACTAGTATTGTTTACCCCTTTTGGACTGGTGGACTGGAGTGGTCGGCCAAAAATTGTGGTCCTGCAGATGCTTTTCTTTAGGAGGAGAGCGTGATTATGGAGTCAAGTACTTCTGTGTAAATAAACAGGATTATATCAAAATCCTGTTTCCCTGAACACAGTAGGAATCAAACAGAAGAGAGTTTCTTTGCTCACAGTTCCAAGCCTCTTTTCAGCTAGTACTGTACCCAAAAATCTCTCAAGGCTTTTTCTCAGGCCCACACTCAGTGTTTGTTCTGACTGTCTCCTTGGTTTTCTTCTGCCTTCTCGGTTTCTGTTTTTGTGGTGTGTGTGTGTGTGTGTGTGTGTGTGTGTGTGTGTGTGTGTGTGTGTGTGTGTGTGTGTGTGTGTGTGTGTGTGTCTCTCTCTCGCACATGCACACAGTTCTATCAAGCAATGTCTCAGCCCCTGCATTTGCTTTGTTAGTTCCCAGGAAAACCCTTTTGGGCCACATGATTCAGTTTCCATTCAAACCCTGATGCCTGTGTTTAGGATGGTGTCTCCTATTGTTTCAAATGTCTGGCTCCATGAAGGAGCTCAGTTGCTTTTTATCCTTACCCTGAAAGAAAGGTGGTTGTTACACCCACCAGCGTAGTGGTTTAATCCAACTCATAATAGTATATTAGAAATGTGTATATTGTCATATCAAGGTGTGAAAGGGTGGCCTACCCTTTTAAGGGCTGGGAGGCCTGAGCTAGGCAGCCCTGTTCAGTCCCACCTATGACATAATTAGCTGTGTCTCAGCCTAAGGGGGCTGGACTAACTGGGGTCAAGTGACATCATGAAACACCTGGGCTTCCTAGAAGACCTGAGAAATTCACTTTTGACTCCTGTGGAAAGCACTGAAGCAGGGTCTGGAAGAACTCCAAGGGAAACAGCCTGGAAGTCTGTCTCAATCCCAGAGCAAGGAAGACTGAAAGGTAGCTCAGACTAAGAAGGGAAGTCCAGGGAAGGAGTCTGAGAGGCAGGGCTCTATCCCAGAGTCAGAATGATTTAAAGGTAACCCAGAAGGGACTAGGAACTGCGTCTGGAAGGTGGGCTGAAGAGGAGCCCAAGCAGTGTAGAATTCTTGTTTGTGTGGCCTTTTGCTTGATCTTTTGTTACCCCAAAGGAGGAATTGCTGAGAGTGACCCAGCCAGAGGGCTGAGTCATGTGAGCGATAGACAAACCCTGGTGAGGGGAAATTGAGGCAGAGCACCAGTAGCACCACACTCAGCCAGCAGGGGTACGACAGGACAGGCACCTCCTCTGGCAAAGGGATATCTTAAGGAGCAAGGTGAGAGCACATTGCTTAAAAATCCACAAACCTTCATGCAGCCACAACCCTGATATGGCAGCATCTGCCTCCCCTAGAGTTCATGACAAGCAGCTTCCCCCACCAAAAATAACATGTTTCCATTCCCATGTCACCAGTTTGTTTCCCCCCCTCAAACTCCAACTTCCTGTAGCCTCAGTTACTGGGGGAGGAGTAGCCTGTTACAACTTCTGACAATATATTTAATTTATACTGTAAATGCTAGTCAGAACTGAGAGCACAAAAGGCCCTAAAGAGATTAGAGACATGTGGCAGAAAACAGGAGACTTATGTGAGGCTTGGTCTACACACAATTTTTGTAGCCATATAATGGTCACTAGTGATGTGACTTTTTTTTTTTAATGGCTATCATAATACTGGTACAATACTTAGTATGGATGCAGTTACACTGGTACAGCTTATTCACCACCCCATTCCAGCATAGGTAGGCCAGACCTTAGAAAAATGTAAGTTAATACACAAATGCAAGCTAGATAATCGGACACAGACAAACGAGGGACAAAATCTCAAAGTGTCTTTGGAGTGATTAGCAGGTAGAAAATTAGACCTGAATCTGTAATATAATAGATCAGCAAAAAGGCCAAAGCAGTACATGTACATGCAGACATTGTGTCATGGGATATTGCTTTCAATTCTGGGCATCTCATTGGAAAGACACTGACAAAACAGGCAGTTTAAAGAAGGTTAATTACATAAAATGATCAGGTTGCTGGAGGAAGGTTACAGGTGTGTATAACTTGTCTATGACTCAACCAAAAGATGGGAAGGGAACAAAGTCTACAAATTCTTGAAGGCCATAAATACCAAAGGTAGAGAGGAATCATTTTAGTTTGACATGCAGAGACATAATGAAGAGTAATGGAATTAAATTAAGAAAGGGAAAATGTAACTTGGACAATTTTTCTAATGGTGAGAGGTAATAAGTTGGAGCAGTCTCTCAAGGGAAATGATACATTTATAACAGTATTTGAATTCACACTTGTGAATATACTGTAAGGAAAATCCTGAATCATCAGAGAGATGGACTAAATGATATAATATAGCCTTCCATTAGTTAACTTTATGATGCATACTTTTAAAAGTGTATATAGATAGTGACAGAAATAGATCCATAATAGGGAGCGTGTATAAAGAGAGGGTATGCAGCACATCATGGTACTGAAGACTTATCTTCCATGTGCTTGGGAGGGGTTTGTTAGCCTCAGTAGTGAAAGTTTAAGGGTTATGTAGGGCCTTGTCACCCGCCTTTGGTACCTGGGTGAATTTCACCTGTGGCACTGATTCTGCAGAGACCTATACGTGTGTCCAGCTTAAAGCATGAGTGGTCCATTTAATTTGATAGGACTACTCACTCATGTGTGTGACGTTTCTTGAGGGCTGCACCTTGACATGGCGAGAAGGCTCATGAGTTCCAATGATCCTGTGAGGAGTTTAACTCCTGGTAAGGCCCTCCCTGCCAGACAGGTCAAAGGTTAGGGACCAGGGAACAGGCAGTCTATGTTGAGGTAAACCAGACTCCTTAGCCATGATAAACAGCTAGTCAAGACAGCATACTCTGTATTCAAACCAGGGCTGTCAAGGGCCATGGACTTCAGTGGAACAGCCACTTTCTGCTTCGGTCTGCAGTGGTGTTAGCAGGCAAGCTTTGACACTGCTGCCCAATCCAGGCACCGTACCACTTCCCTTTGACTTTCAGTGCATTCTGCATGTGATTGTCTCCTGCTCCTCACAAAGTGCTGCATCTTTGTAAGTCAGCCCACTTGTTGCAACCTCCTGTACCAATGGACAAAATGGCCAGCTAGGACAAGAGAGCGCTACTAGTTATACACAACTTAATACCACTTCAGACAACTATTTGTGCACTTCAAACAACAATTTCTTGCTAACTCTTCACTCGTTCTGTTCTTTGAAAGTCCTATGGCGATGGGCAAGTGACAACAAGGTCAGGTAGAGGATGCTGCTGCAAGTCCCTTGTCGCAATCATGCATACAGATGGTGCAAGAGTAATAGTTCATAATTGAATTGGAGTGACATTGGTGTCCGTACCCTTCTCTTTAGGGATAGCACTGCTCTCCCCAATCCAGAAAAGGGAGAGAAAAGGATCCCTAATCATTGCTCACTTCATTGTTAACTTGTTAGTATGCTGCAACTAGCTGGTCATCCAACTGTGCAGTAAAAAGCAACATCACCCACAAAGAACATTGAACTTTGCATCCTGGAATGACTGCACTCTGATGCTGGTGGCTCAAAAGGTTAACTGTACTAATCAGAAGAGTTGCCAAATACAACATTGATATAGCTGCACTGAGGGAAACACATCTTCCAAGCAAGTCCCAACTTGAAGAGGTCAGTGCTGGATTCATATTCTACTGGATGGGCAAGTCCTTAGAAGAGACACAATATGGGGTGGGAGTGGGGTTGCTACTAAGACATCTATTGCAAGCACACTTGATTGCCTACCAAAAGGAATAAATGATTTCCTGGTGGTCCTTCACCTCAACTTAATGTGTACACATGTTTTAACAATCATTAGTAGATGTGTATCCACAGACATGTTCTGATGAGATCAAAGAAAAATTCTACAAAAACTTTGACAAGGCCATAAAGTCAGCTCATCAGTGCAAGAAATTAATCATCCTAGGTGACTTTTCAACCAACTCTGGTATTAGTCATAAAGCTTGGCCTACAGTAACTGGTACACATGGTGTGGGGAAAAAGAACTTAGATGGCACACTATGCCTTGGAGTGCTGGAGAACAAGCTAGTTATCACAAAAGTGATATTTCAGCAAGCAACAAAGCACAAACCAAGATGGATTCATCTCCGCTCTGGTCACTAGCATTTAATTGCCTATGTCATTGTCTTCCAACAAAACTGTCTGGACCCCAAAAATCACCCGAGCAATGTGGGGAGCATGTATGTGGCATGATGATAAGCTCGTGAGATGTAAAATGACACTGATCCTCTAAAATGGCTTAGTCAATCTCCAGTAGCCAACCACAATATGACAGGATTGAAATCTGAGCTCATATATGCAAGGCTTGTTTAAAAAAAAAAAAAAACCAAGAACAAGAAAAACAAAAAAAAAACCTTAATAAAGTTCAGAACATACTTTTTCAATTAGACAGAACAAACACGGACTGTGCCTGGTCATCTTTTAAGGAAACAGTGTTTGATGCATTTAAAGAAGTCCTTGGCTTTGTAAAGAGGATGCATCAGGGCTGTTTGACAAAAATGACTGAGATAAAGCAACTGCTGACATCCATATATAACCTTCACATATTATTGATAAAAATGAAAAAAAAAAGGATCTATTAGAAAAATGGCTTATGCATATACAAATTGTAATGTGCAAGCTAAACTTCACCACATGAAGGATAGCTGGTGGAAAATGAAAAAAATTAATCAGCAGCAGACCAAAATTCTCCAAATGTTTTTTGATGAGTTGAAGACTGTGTATGGCCCGCAATCTGGAATGCAGGTAAGTCACTGCTGCTGACTGATTGTGGATAAAATTCTGATTGGCTGAACACTTTAAGGTTCTGAACTGCCACTTTAAGGTTCTGAACATCAACAATTGTTGATCCTGAACAACTTCCAATTCAAGACCAATTCTCAATTCCACCTACCATGGAAGTATAGAGAACCGTCAAGCAAATGTCAAATGGAAAGCAGTAGGTCCAGGTGGTATTCCTGTGAAAATCTTCAAATGAGGGGGCCATGAGCTAATCAGAAAGCTCACTGGTCTCTACTTGAGATTTTGGGACCAGGAGGCTGTACCAGGGACGTTTAAAGATGTTGTTATTCATCCTTACAAAAGGAAAGGCAATCACACATTTTGTGACAATCATTGAGGCATCTTGTTCCTTGCCACTGCAGGAGAGATACTCGCCTAAGTCATGCTAAACTGGCTAATTGATCAATTTGCAGAAGATACCATCTGAAAGCCAGTGTGGCTTCAGTCCTGGGTGAGGTACTTCAGGCATGATCTCTGCACTCCGGCAAATTCAGGAGCAATGTCATGCGCAGATTCAAGATGTGTATATGTAGCTTTTGTTGCTCTTACTAAAGTCTTTGACCCTGTAAATTGTGATGGCCTGCGGACAGCCCTCCACAAGTTTGTTTATCCCGATAAGTTTGTCAGTGTTAAATCTTTTCATGCAGGTTTGTGTCCTTGACCAAGGCTACTTCTTAGCTAAATTTATTGTTACCAAGGCTGTGTTCTTGCTCTGACATTATTTAGCATCTTGTTTGCAGCTGTTGTAATAGATGCATTCAGAGACATTGACTGTGCCATTTATATACAGTACCGTATGGATGGAGGTGTCTTGAATCTGCATGTGTGAAGACAAAAGTGAAGTGAACACCAATTTGTGAATAATTCTTATGATTGTGCTTTATTGGCCCATAACCTAAGGGACATACATTTACTCACTGACTGCTCTTGCATGAGCAGCAAAAAAATTTGATGTAACAATTGTTGAAAGAATAAAATTGTCAGACACATAGAAAAACATAAACTCTTGAGCAATAGTCAACATGGTTTCTGTAAAGGGAAATCGTGTCTTACTAATCTATCTTCTTTCTTTGAAGGGAAACAAAACAAACATGACAAGGGGATCCGTGGACATGGTACTTTAGATTTCCAGAAAGCCTTGAGGTCCTCCCCAAGGGCTCTTCTTACGTAATTAAGTAAAGCATGGATAAAAAGAAAAGCAAGGTCCTTTCATTTGAGAACTGGTTAAACAGGAGGGAGGGGAACAAAGGGTGGGAATTAATGGAATGGAGAGAGAATGGTAAGTGTGTGTTTCCCCAAGTTCCAGTCAGGGTCCAAATCAATCCAATTCTATTCAATTTATTCAAAAAGAAAGGAAGGTGAGTGAGTAAACAGTGAAAGTTTATAGTACTAATGATACTAAAAGAAGAAAGAAGTTAAGAGAACAGCAGATTGTGAAAAACAAAAAAAGATCTCAAAAAACTAAGTGATTGCAAAAAAAAATGAAAATGAAAATTAAAATGTAAAAAATAAAAATTGGAAAAAAAATAAAAATAATACACACACATACAACAACATGATGGGGCTAAAGTCAAGGAAAAAGATCTCAGGAAAAGATCTTGGAGTTATAGTTCTCTGAAGACTGAGTGTGTGTCCACGCAAGTGACAAAAAAAAAAAGCAAAAGGATGTTAAAATCATTTAAAATAGAGAATAGAATAAGACTGAGAATACATTATTATTGCATAATAAACAATCCATGACACCACATCTCGAATACTGTGTACAGATGTGGTCTCTCACTCTCAAAAAAGATAAAATAGAACTAAGAAGGAAAAGAAAGAGCAACTAAAATGATAGGGGTTTAGAGAGAGGAGAGAGGAGGGAAAGAAAAGAGGCTAGGACTCTCAGGAGAGTTTGAAAAAGACTAAGGGGGGGGAGGGACAGTATATAAAATCATGAATCATGAGTGTGTGTTGAAGGAAAAGTTATTTACTTATTCCCATAATAAACAAGAACAAGGGGACTAGGAATCAAATAATTAAAAGGAAAGTTTTAAAACAAAAAAAGGAAGTTCTTTCTTCTTCATGCAACTTTCAACTTTTGTGGAATTCCTTTACCTGAGGGGAGGTTAGGAAGGCTAGGACTAATACAAGACTGGATAAGAAAACTGGAAAGGGGTGGCTAAGGCTATAATGTATAAATGGGTAGGGATCAGGATGGGTAAGAATGGTGTGATCAGGATGGAGATGAGAGAGATGGAGAGATGATGGGATCATTGCCATCAGTGTTCACTCCTCAGGGCACCTGGCACTGGCACCTGGCATTGGCAGGATTCCTGGCTAGATGGAGACTGCTAGATGGACCTTTGGTCTGACTTGTCAATCTGCCTAAAGAAGACAGAAGTCCATGGTTTAGCCTCAGCCAGGAAGTACTGCAACTAATCCAGCTACTCAAGATTGCTGACAAATTTTGTTACCCAAGCAGTGTTTTTTCATGAGATGCAATGATTGACGACATTACGAAGTGCATTGGTGCAGCCAGTGATGCCTTTGGGAAAACTTCAGCGTCATCTCTGGAATGAACACTGTGTCAGACTGCAAACAAAAATTGACGTTTGCAGTGCAGTCATCATCACCACACTCTTCTGTGGTTGCGATATGTAGAGTATGTATTGACACCACATAAAACTCTTGGACCAACTCCACCTATGATGTCTACAGTGGATAATGGGAAGATTTGGTTCCAAACACGTAGGTCTTTGAGTGTTGCAACATCACAGGCATAGAAGCTTTTATAGGGAGAGTGGAGCTGAAATGGTGGGGTTGCACGGTCTGTATGTTTGACAGTAGAATAGTGAAAGTCATCTTTTATGGAGAATTGCAAACAAACTAGTTTTCACAATTGTCTTCACATGTGACACTTGTGGATGGGGATGCAGGTTCAAAATTGGTCTTTAGTCTCATCTCAGGACCCATGATAAGTGACTGACTGTAGCTTATCCATTGAACTCATTGGGAGACATCATCACCACAACTTTGAAGGAAGTTTAGCATGATATTCAGTTTCTACCAAACTGTGTGGGATGATAACATGAAATACACTAGCTGCAGCAATTCACGTCCACATGTAAAAAAAAAGTGCATATGCATGGTAGAACAAAAGCTACATAACATGTAGATCAGCATTACATGTTAGGAACTTGATTCTGTCTTCTGGTATGTAACTTTGTTTAAAGCCTCAGATGGTTCAGTAGGATAAGTGGTTAGGGTATGTCTGTTGGATAGAACATTGTTCAAATGGTTTGTCAACAACCTCTCCGTATTAGAGAAAGCCAAGATAATCTGCAGAGTATGCATTGGATTCTGCTTCACTCTGAACCAGTGAATCAGTTCACATTTTTTCTAAGTGATTCACTCAGTAGCAGTGATGAGAACCTTTTGAAGGCTAACAATTATACTGAGCCTGAAGAATTACCACATTCAGTGGACTTAAAAAGATGGAATTAATTCTTATTTTCTCCAGAAATTGATTAATCTCTCTCTCTGTCTCTTTATATATTGTGACAGACCCAAACCAGTGGGGTCCAGGAGTCTGGTAGAAGGCAAATATACTGACCACTGGATGAACAATTTTCTGTTCCCTGAGTGACCAGAGAAGGGCTGCTCTAGAGCAATCAGGAACCTGCTAGAACCAATTAAGACAGGCAAGCTAATCAAGACACCTGGAGCCAATTAAGAACTTTCTAGAATCAATTATGGCAGGCAGGCTAATCAGGACACCTGGTTTAAAAAGGACCTCCCATCAGTTAGTAGGGCGTGTGTGCAAGGAGCAGGAGTGAGAAGATGGGCTGCTGGAGGAGTGAAGAGTTCAAGTGTGATCAGGCTTCAGGAGGAATATCCTGCAGTGAGGATAAAGAAGGTGCTGGGGAAGGCCATGGGGCAGTAGCCCAGGGAGTTGTAGCTGTCACGCAGCTGATACAAGGGACATCATAGACAGCTGCTATCCACAGGACTCTGGGCTGGAACCTGGTGTAGAGGTTGGGCCTGGGTTCCCCCCATCCCCCTAACACCTGATCGGACACAGGAGGAGCTGACCTGGTCTGTGAGACACACCAGAGGGGAAGGTCTAATTTAGAAAGGGATCTGGCCTGTCCCTTACCCACTAGGTGGGACACAGAGACTGTGGGGATTGTTCTCCATTTCCCCCGTGCTGGCCAGTGATGAGGTTAGCTGAGTGGATGGCAGGTTTGAGCCACTAGCAAAAGTGGGTCAGGGACAGGCCAGATCCCTTTCCAAATTAGACCTTCCCCTCTGGTGTGTCCCACGGACCAGGTCAGCTCCTCCTGTGTCCGATTGGGAACTGGGGGGACCCACCAAGGCAGAGGAGGAACTTATATATATATATATATGGGGATATGATTTTATATATAAAATCACTATAGCTTTGCAGCTAAGAGGAGAATGGCAGCTCTAATGCAAAGAAATACTGTCAAATTGTTGTTTTTCATCTTCAGCAAACATATTTATATGCCCTATCTGTAGCCTCCTGAAAGCTGTGTCAGAAATCTGCTTCCCTGCTTCACATTGTACACACATGCTGTCTTTTTCTAATTTTCTTCATACTTTATGGTTTGGTGTGACTGCTTGGACTGTTAGGTTTTTTTTAAAACTAGATAGCACTGAAGTATTTTCCTTTATGGGGATAAGCCACACAAACAATTACATGCAAGCATCAGGAAAAATGGTATGTTCACATTCAGACCTACCAACTTTAGACTCTATCATGTAAAGATTTAGGCATGTCTAACTTTAACTTATGTGAGTAGTTCCATTGTCTTTAGTGGGACTATGAAGATGAGTAAAGTTATACATGAGTTAAATGCTTGCAGGACTGGGGCTCTTGACACTGGTAGTCTATTTTTTAATCAGTGTGTTTATCTTATGTAGTAGTAAAGAGTTTTTGAAAGTAACTGAAACTGTAGTATAGAGGGTGATTAAAACAGGAGAGTTGGACTCTTGGATTCTATTCCCAGTTCTGCCACTGTCTTGCAGTGTGACCACAGGTCATTTTAGACCTCAATCCTGCAAACACTTATGCGCATGCTTAACTTTACAAACGTGGGTTGCCCCATTGACTTCTGTGGGAACTATACTCATGCATAATGTTGAGCATGTATAAGGATCAGTGCCTCAGTTCCTAACCCCTTAAAATGGGGAGGATATATTTGCCTATCTCACAGGGGCACACAGGATGTACACATGTTCTGAAAGTACTCCGATGGAAAGTATTACATAGTCAGAAGTAGAGATGTTCTGGGAAACTTCAAGTATATGTGGCATAAATGTTGCTGAATAAATGTCCACATATTTCAGGGAACATAATGTACCTAATATCCTAGAATTTCATCAAAACACTCATTTTCAAATTATTTATACTCTCTGAAACCTAGGAGTGCTTTTAAAAAGGCTGCCTGCTAGGTGGAAAAGGACATTAGGTGGGAAATATTTATACAACTTGGCCTAATGAGCTTTTAAGATGTTTAGTTCTACAGCTACCTCAAAGGAAGCCTGTCTTTATACATATGTTAGTTAATCCAGCTGTCTGTGGTCGGAGAAGAATTTGTGAGGACACTGAACTTGAAGGAGGCCCTCTGATAGGTGCATGCTCACCTCTGGTGAACACATCTGACTCTTAAAGGGACATCCCATGTCACATAAAATACTTGTGAACTTAATGGTTAAATACTGTAGGGGTTTTTTTCCTTTTAAAGGAGAAGTGTGTGTGCTGAAGGTATTTTGTTTTCTTCAAACAAGCCACTTTGTGTGTGCACATAAAGTGCTAGATTAATAATCCTCATAATAGCTATCCTGTTTGTGACCAAGTTGGTACAACAGGGGCAGTGACAATGCAAGTGTCCCAAGAGGCTTTTCTTCACCAACACAAATGATTTTTACCATGGGATAACGAAAGTGCATTAGCTATCCCATTGTAACTCCATAGACAAGGCACTGTAGTTTTACCACAAGGTTAACTAGAAAAGGTCAATCATCAGTGGGGAGAAGGGCTTGGTTGAATGCTGATCTCCCGAAGCTGCCTTGCAGAAAACACTGAAAGAGACATATCACCACTTAGGGTTTTACAGTAAGATAATTATAGTGGGATTGTTATCTCACTGTTTTAAAAAAAAAAAACTCACCAACTAAACAAACACACACACTTTTTAAGCAGTGAAGACAAAGTCTGTGCTGTGCCATCCATGACTCCACCCTGATCTAGAGAGATGAAATTCTCTCTGCCCATTTAGTAATATTGCTGCTGTGGCTGTTAACTGTGGCGATGGGTTTTATGAAATGTACTGAGACCTGGAATGAAATCTCCAAACTCATTGCACAGGGCCCACTAAAGAGCTATCTGATGGCCAGTTTTAGTCACCATGGGGTGTAAATCTAAGTGCTCTAGCCTGCTACACACAAAGGCATCACATGAATGCTGCTACTGTGCACTACATGTTCAAAGAGAAATATAGAACTTATAGTGTGACATAGCAGTGTTCACACGATGACAGTGCACGGCCAGCTAGAGTGCTGTAGATTTACATCCCAGCTTGCTGCACACTAACTCTTGTATCAACAAGCCCTTGCTAACCCAGAGCTGAAAAGCTTCCTGTTCCGCTAACAATCCATTAGATTTATACAGTTCCCCCTACAAAAATTTTTTTGTCATTCCCCTATTTTGGTATGTAAAAAGTTGCCCGCCACTATCCTAGGGAAGAAACTGCTACATACTGATCATGAACAACAACATGCTGAGGTATAACCTAGTAATTCTGTTGATCAGGATTCAGAAAACTTGTTCAAAAACTAATTCTAACTCCTCCTGATTCTGAACAGCCTCAGTCTCACTTTCCAAACAGACAATAAAGGGAACATTGTTAGGTATCTAACAGGGTGTTTTATTCTCCATTATTTGCTGTTCTCTTGGGGCTGGTCCACACTAAGAAGCGGGGTTGAACTAGGGTACGCAAATTCAGCTACGTGAATAGCGTAGCTGAATTCGAAGTACCCTAGTTCGAACTACTCACCCGTCCAGACACCACGGAATCGAAGTCCGCGGCTCCAAGGTCGACTCCGCCACCGCCTTTTGCAGTGGTGGAGTACCGGAGTTCGAACTAGCGGGTCCAGATTAGACACGATAGTTCGAACTCCGAGAAGTTGAACTCACCGCGTCGACCCGGCTCATAAGTGTAGACTAGCCCTTAGAAGCATAAAGGGTTTTTTCCTTTACTGTCTTCCAATTATATTGAGGTTTGTGTGTCTCTGTCTAC
Organism: Mauremys reevesii; assembly: GCF_016161935.1. Taxonomy (NCBI): domain Eukaryota; kingdom Metazoa; phylum Chordata; order Testudines; family Geoemydidae; genus Mauremys; species Mauremys reevesii. The sequence goes on along the minus strand of NC_052623.1, from coordinate 242,932,536 downwards.
TATGGAACTTGCTCAGATTCTGAGTCCACCAACTTTCCCACCCCCACCGTTTTTTGGGCTTTTTTTACTATGTGTATTTGACAGTCTTGCTCATGTAAGGGTCACTGTATCTATAAACCACGCCAAAATTCCACAGTCCTGTTAATATTACTGGAAGTACAGTTATAATTTCCTCTTTAAAATGTTTAAACTGTTTTCAGACCTTCCTCTATGTTCTATACACTCTCCCTATAACTTGAATTGCTTTAGAAACAGTTGATAGCTTTGAGCATCTACAGTACATTATCTTAGTGTTTAATGTGCAGTCTGGAAAATGAGTTGCAACAAGTCTTGGATTTTGATGTGAGAGGCTCACACAGCCTTAGTGTTTTGTTTATTGGCATTTAAAATATACTCAAGTGGGTTAAGTGCTTGTAAAAAGTTCCGGTTTAAGAGCAGTAGATATCACATCCCTTTGATTAGTCACAGGGTGATACTATCTGAGAGCAATAGCACTAGTATCTCCAGACTAACACCAATGTGCATGAGCCCTGAAGTAGAGAGACCAGAACTAGAAATGTGATGGTAGTTTGGTCTCCTCCATTCAGAATCTGGTCTTTTTGAGATTACTAGCAGAGCTGCCAGTAGATTTGGCTAGAGATGACTGAAAACCGGAACACATTTTTTCCAGAGGTTTTCTCAAAATGTTTGTTCACTGTAGGGTGACCAGACAAGAAGAAGAAAATATTGGGACACATTGGGGGGAGAGGGGTCTGCCGACGGAGAAAAAAAAAAAGCCGAGTGCTGCCGGTGGAGTGAAATATCAGGACAAATTGCGGGACAAACACCTAAATATCGGGACTGGTCACCCTAGTTCACTGGAAAAATGTTGTACCTGCTCTAAGTTTTGGGATATATTTAGACCTGTAAATTGCAAAGGGGAGCCTCTCTCATGCTTGGTGCCTCTGATAGTTAAAAGCACAATTACGTACACAAGAGACTGCAATTACCCCACAATTTTAATTTGTATTACAGTTGTAAAGAGGTCCCAGCCAAGAAGTGGGCATAGTGTATGTACATACACACAGTCTGAGGGACAGTCTTTCTCCTGATGAGATTACAATCTAAATAAAATGAGGGGTGAAAAAGTCACCCATGTGGATTTTATTCAGAGACACTAAGTGACTTGTCCAAGGTCGTACAGGAAGTCTGTGACAGAGCTGGGAACGGAACCTGCCTGGTGCCTGAACCACAAGACCATTCTTCTTCCCTAACTGTAGCAAAAGGCTAAATGCATAATTCAATGCAGATAATTTATTTTATCTACCTTAACCCTCATATCTGACAGCATTGCCTTTCCAAAGATGTTCCTTGAAGCATATGACCATATCTAGGCTACTCCAAATCAACTGGGGGAGCACATTTTAAAAAGAGGGAACCCACATGGAGGATGGGCTGCCAGCAGCCCAGCTCTAACATCCCTACAGATGTCAAATGCAGTCATAAAGAATAATCAGTGGGAATGTAAATTTCCTCTAGCTAACTATTGTGCCTCAGTTTGATATGGAGGGACTACCTCTAGAGGTGGGGAAAGTAATTAATTTTCCATGTCTACTCAATGTTTTTCCTTTCAGCTGAGATTGCTAAGCTACTGCCCACTGTGATTGTTTCACTACATGAAAATTTTATCCAGTGGGTATACTAGACATGATTCCCAGAACTTTTAGATTCTTGACCACCAGCTTATTTCACCTATTGTCAGATAATAGGGACTTTCAACTGGCATGGATTGATTAAATCACCAAGCAAGAAACCATGATTTAAATAATCTTTTTTTTTAAATCTTCTTTTGCATTTGTACTTCTTAGTTATTTCCCTAAAGAAAGGTTTATCCTCATTGGTTGGTGATCATTAAATCCATGTTCATTTGCAACTAAATATAGTCTTTGCACTAAATTTGGTATGTCTTTTTGCTAACCAGGAGGATCTATACACACTTATTTAAGCAATTATATAGTTTAACTTGCATTTATTCAGATTCTTGGTTGTTTTTTTTTTTTAAAAATTAGAAATGGTGAAAAGGATTTTTAACTTGGGTTTTTTGTCAAGTTCTATTTGGATGGAAACTAGAATTAAATTAAAAATGGAGAAACAGCAATTTAAAATTATTTTTGTGAATTGAACTGATTATTTCTGGTCACTATGTCCTTCAGGATTTTAGATATAATAAATCTCCACTCTCTCACACCAAGTGGAAGAGGGAAAACAAGCTTTTCTCCTTTTTCAGCTCCCAATTTGTTTCTCAACTTGGAACCTTCCAGTCATTGAACTGAACCAACTGAACAAACCGAAATTAAGAAAATATTCTCTCTCCAATTGCAGAAGAGGCTGCTGCTGTCAAAAGCTGGTTTAGCACTTCAATAAACTCTGGTTCCAGGTGCATAGCCAGTGACTTCCAGCAGTTCAGTGGTTTAATTTTTCTTTAAAACGTTGGCAGCAAATGCATACTACTTAATATTTTTTGGTTTGATTTCAATTATTTTTTAATATGTTTCGGACTCAGCATATGTTGTCATAATTGCAAATTTTATTTTAAATGTTCATTTTTAAAAGGAAAAAAGTGATTTTAAATTTTAAAATTCCAGTTGAAAATATCTAATTAAAAAAAATTATCCACCCTGCTTTCAACTGCTTCTTTTGTTTTTGATGGGACTGCTAGCAGAATACCATTTCATCTCCCTTACTCACGTTGGGTAGTATCTGGTCCAAAATATCGTACACAGCTTTCATACTGACTTTTACCATTTAACTTTTGACTTATTTTTTGGCACTTTTTAATGTCCCCCAATACGCTGGGGTCACAATCAGATGGCACATCACATGAGCAAGATTTGTTGCTGAATTTGGTTCACTGGTTGGATCATTGGCTTCCCCGGCCTGGGCCAGGTACTAATAGGGAGTGTGACACACCCAAATGCTTAGAACTGAGTACTGCGCTTCTGTCTGGTGTCATTCATCTCACACAAGGCTGGTTGGTGTACAACTTAACAAAGCTATGTGCATTGTTACTAGGACTCTACCTGAAACTCCATTGCCATGGCTGCTAATATTTAGTAACCTAGCACTACCCCATTGTAGTGAGTCGGTGTGGCTCCCCTCCTGCCCTGAGGAGGGAGCTCCCTTACAGACACCAAGTGGGCGGAACCACCACCACCAGTCCCCGCCCCCTGGAAGTCAAGGGGTGGGACAGGAAGTAGAAAAGCCGGCCGGCAGAGCTCAGTCAGAGCCCAGCCACCGCTGGGAGCAGACGTGCCGGCGGGAGCTCCTGACGGGGAACCCTCCAGGACCCGAGGCAGCTGTCCTGACTGGCCGGAGCTTCCCCACGCCCACTACGACGAGGAGCCGCCAGAGCTTCCCCGTGACAGGTATTGGGGGCAGCCACTGGAACTCCCCCGCACCCCCTACGAAGAGGAGCCGCCGGAGCTTCCCCACCCCTGCTGTTACCTGGAGGAGCCGCCTGAGCAGGCCTGGCCGGACTTCCCCGAGGAGCTGCCAGACCTGCCACCAAGCCCTGGTCCCGAGGAGCCTATGCTTATTGACTGGCCTGGACCCAGTGCAACTGACGAGGTAGGCCCTGAGGGAGAAATGGAAAGTAGCCCGGAGGTAGCCGACCCCTGTCAGGCTGCAGGCACCGAAGTGCCAATGTCAGTGTGTTGCAGTCAGGACCCCACTGTCCAGCAGCGGTGATAGCCGCTGCTAGGGCCCCGGGCTGGGACACAGTGGAGTGGGTGGGCCTGTGTCCCCCCTGCCACCCCACTCGTGGGTGGCAGCCTTCCCCCTCAACCCACCGCTCCGGTCTAGAGGCCTGAGCTTCCTGACTTTGTTTGCTGCTCAGCCCCTGCACCAAAGGGCCTGAGCTTAGTGTACTGCATTGCTGCTCAGCCCCTGCACCAGAGGGTCTGAGCTTCCTAACCCTGTTGATTATTGTTCAGCCAGTTCCACAGAAGACGTGGAGTGAGTCGGTGTGGCTCCCCTCCTGCCCTCAGGAGGATCGAGCCCCGACGCGATCGATTACACCCGTATTTGCCATGATGGGGCCTCCATCATGCTCCTGGCCAAGATCTGTGAGAACAGCGACTTGTCTCTGTACTCTGACCTCTTCAACCATCCGCCAATTCACCTGTCTTCGACGCTCTTTATGGTTTCTTATGCCACCACAGGATATGACGGTGGAATCTGCTTGGCACAATGAGTGGTCAGCAACAATAGTAGTTAATCACTCTCTTGTCACCAACCCAACCATCTGCCCACCAGATTTTGACCTGCCAAGGCACCTGTGGTCATCCCTGAACAGGACAAGGCAATTGTTCAGCCAATCTCTTTAAATGGGGTTTCCCTAATGTAGATGCCCGTGATGTAGATGCAGTCAACTTTGGACTGTCACATATCCTTGATTAATGTCTGCTGATTTACTTCGACAGCAGGCTGCCAGCTCTTCACCTGGTTGATGATGATGCTATCAAATGGCTGGGCACACATTGAGAGAATATCACTGTAGACGGGCGGACTCACCCCTGCGGCAACTCCTGCTGGTTACTCCTGGGAATTAGCTCGGTTCCAGCTCCAGAGTGCCCTCTGCAGGCCAGTGATCTGCCTGTCCTCTTGGCCCCCATGTCCCTTCCTGGACCTGGTGTCCTTTTACATGGGGTGCTGCCCCCTGGCAGTAACCCCTCTTTCTCAGGGTCTCCCCTCCCCAGGGGAACCCCCACCCACTATCCCCACCTTGCCTCAGTATATGGCTACTGCCAGTCATTGTCTAGCCCCCGTGCCCTGGGGCAGACTGCAGTATCAGCCACTCATCACTGGCAAGGAGAGTTTGGACCTGCTGCCTTGGCCCACCCCTGGGCTGCCCTCTGCAACCCCCAGTACCTGTTAGCCCAATGCTAGGCCGCAGCCTGGGGCTTTCCAGGCTAGAGCTCCCCAGCTCCTCTGCCTTTCCCCAGCCCTGCTTCACTCAGGTACCTTATGTCCAGCTCCCTTCAGCCAGGCCCATCTCCCTCTATAGCTAAAGAGAGGGATTGTCTTGGCTTCTGGCTCACAGCCTCTTATAGGGGCCAGCTGGACCTGATTGGAGCATTGCCACAGCTGAACCTACTTTCCCCAATCAGTCCAGGCTTCTTGCCCCCAGCCTAAAGGCTGCTTTCTCCAGCCACAGCCCCTTCCCAGGGCTGTTTTTAACCCCTTCAGGGCAGGAGCAGGGGTCCACCCTGCTCCAATCACCTAATAAATTTGCTATGTAATTGAAATGGAGGTTGGTGAACACTTAAGTACCAAAATAGCAGTGTTTTCTAAAGACCAACTTTTAAATAAATCCAGCAATCTTACCTATTTCCAGTGAATATTTTATTAGTTAGGAGCGCTCCCAGCCCTGTCTAGTGTTAGGCTCCCATGGGGGTGATCATATTTCTTTCTGGCCATTTGGATTTTGAGCTCCCCAAGAGCTTTCCCTCCTTGCTAGAATCAGGAAGGGTATAGGGAACCTTGCACAAACACAAAGGGTAGGGTAGTGCTCTAACAACTACCAGCAGCAGGGACCCAAACCCAAGCTGAAGATTTGTTTCCTGCCTTACTTCAAACCCATCAAGTTTAAAGATAGGCACAACATATGGGAATAATGTCATGGCCCAGGTGGCACAGCAGGTAATGTCCTAACTTTCACCTATGAAGACTTTGGTTCAAATCGGACTACAATAACTTTTTTTTAAAATGAGAGTATGAGGGAATATAGCATAGGATCTGTTTCCATTTCTGCCACAGACTTGCTCTGAAATCTTGGAACATCCTCCATTCCCCTTCAGTTACTCCCCATTAATTTTTGGGAAGATAATTTCTGTTTCCTGCTTCTAAGGTCCTGTCTTCTCTAAAGTCTTTGCTCACCATCTCAACTACCCAAGGGAGCAATTACTTTTGCTGCTATCAGGGCTTAATTCTTCCTCTGCACAGCCAGACGCACTTGTGGGCTGTCTACTTTGCAGTCCCTGGCTCTTCCACAAATTGCGACAGGATGAAGAGTGGGAGGAGCTGGGCAGAGAGTGCAGGACACATAGCCTTTGGTAAGGCAGTGACTCAGTCAGCTGGGCACATGTCCCTGAGCCTTCCTCTCCCTTTCTTCTGTGGCTGTGAGACCCTCCTTTCTAGTCCGACCCTTGCACTGAGGGAGAGGCAGCAGATTGTACATTAGGAACCATCTGGTCTCAAAGCACAATGCTTGAGCACTGCTCCTGGCTACTCTGGCATTTACCCCCAGCATGTTATGCATAACACCTGCTATATTTTTAATTTATTCAGCGCTGTTATAATGGTGCAGGTATGTGTAATTGCACTATTTAGAAGATATATATCAGTTTGAGACTTTACTGAAGTCTAATGCCAGTTAAAGATAGGACTGGCAGCCTTGAAGTCTTCAATCCTCTATGCCTACAGCAGCGGTACAAGCAGGGCCAGCTCCAGGGGTTTTGCCGCCCCAAGCAGCCAAAAAAAAAGGCTGCGATCGCAATCGGTGGCAATTCAGTGGGAGGTCCTTTGCTCTGAGCGGGAGTGAGGGACCTTCCGCAGAATTGCTGCCGAATACCTGAAAGTGCTGCCCCGCTCCAGAGTTGCCGCTCCAAGCACCTGCTTGATAAGCTGGTGCCTGGAGCCGGCCCTGGGTACAAGTTTCCTTACAGTGCTGTATTAATGAGCCTTCAGTCTGACCTAGTGTGTGGTGGTGAAGGTGGTTTTGTGATGTAGACCTTTGTCACCCAGGAGTTGGACTGAAATCCCCAATTTATTTCAGTTTGAGTGTTACCAAACCAGCATACTGTACTAATGACTAAGGCCCAGATGTTTAAAGGTAATTAGGTGCCTAAACACAATAGGTGCTTAGTAAGACTTTCATAAACTCTTAATTCACACTAAGTACCTCGTCATCTAGTTGAATTTTCAAAAGTGCCTGTCTGCTTCTTTAGGTACCTAAATATCTTTAAAACTCCAACACTAAATCACTAGTAATCTGAGTTGAATTTTGTCTGTGGCCAAGAAGAGAGAGAGAATCGTTATCTCATTAGCAATCCCATAACACTCAAATACAACATCTTTAATTTAAATGTTGCACTCTTTGATATCTCTTGGCTTTAATTGAACTGGGAAGCTGAAATATCTCAGAAGCTGAAGGAGAAGGTTACTCAGTGTTTCAGAGCATCAGAAATGTTTGGAGGTTGTGAAAGTCTGCTGATATTTCTAAGCTCAAAAGTTTGGATGGGTTAGATATGCATAACCAAAACCAAACTTCCATATGTCTGGAATTTCACCCACCACAATTATTTCCTCTGAGACCACAATCTTGTCCCTATTTTCTTTACTTAGCAGTTACTTAAATATGTGATTACTCACATAAAAATACATAGTATGTGGCTGTTATATATATTACATATGTAGTGAATCATGGCTAACAATAAATCAGTGCCCTTATGATCACTAACAGAGAGAGACCCTGGATTCTTTAGCACCTGGTTCAACTAGAGCTATAACTTGCCAATTTAGCTATAGACCTCTTTTAATTGCAAGTAAATGGACAATACATTCCACTGATTTTAATTAACCTTGGAAGACTGTGGACCTAGAGCTAGGAGATATTGTTCTAAACATTCATAGGACTGGAAGTATGGAAAAGGCTGGCTAGTGTTCTAAGGCTCTCTGAAGGGTCAAAATGGATGAAGCATTTAATTGGAATAAATATTTTAACATTAGTTTAACTAATGGAATGTATACTTCTGGGAGTAAAACCTCTCATTAATACTTTTACTACCTTTGCTAGATTTTTGTGTTTGTACTTAAAAAATGAACAGTGCAAAGAACCAAACAGAAACTAACCAAATCAGGAGGGCTGGATCCTTTTTATGTAAGACACAAACATGTAATCTCAGTTTTATTGAATAGTCCAATGACCAGAGGTTATAAAAATGTGTTTTAGTGAATAGACATGCACAAACCAGTAATTTTTGTACACATTTCTCTTCATTACCAGAAATACCAATGACCTAATAACTACAGATGCCTATTTGGAGAAGCCTTCATGGGTAGTTAATACCTACCTTGGTTTGGTCAGATGTTATAGTTTTTACCAACTGTTGCAAATTGTCTGTGATAACTCTACTAAGTATATCTGTCACTGCCCCACTTTCAGATATTACCGGCCTTCACTGATAGCATTTCTATATTTCCATTTTTCTGGTACAAACTGTGTGGGCTAGCCCATAAGTATTTCTAAATATAGGTAGTGCATCAAAATACTAAGGGCATATTATCCTTTGTCACAGCTAGCAATTGGAATATGAATGGTTAATTGTAGTTTCAGAACTAAGGAGCCAACAGATGCATGTCAGGTGTCACTCTCTACATTAGTGCCTCCTGCTGGCTGTTTTGGGATTTAGCTCTGGTCAGCAGGTGTGCCCTCCAGTGCTGGTGGCTCTCCCATCCTCATATCTGCCTGCAGACCCACTGCAGTTCCAGTCTCACTGCCTCTGCTTCATGGCACAGCTCTCCAGCCATGTCACAATCCAGGTTCCCTCATTCCGGGGACTCCTTCCACAACAGTTAGCCACTCCTCACAACAGCTTGGCAGTCCATAGACTGGCTGCTTCTTCAGCGGCGTGTGTGTGTGGGGGGGGGGGGAACCTGGGCCCACCCACTACTCTGGGTCCCAGGCCAGGGACCCTGTAAACACCAGCTTCCCCTCCTTTCTTTCTCCATCAGTCTGTCTCAATTCCCTTGGCCACGTCCCTACAGCCCCAGCACGTCCCTCAGCCCGTGCTGCTTCCAGCAGCTCCCATTGGCCTCGTGCAGTGAACCGCAGCCACTGGGAGCCGCGATTGGCCGGACCTGCGGACGTGGCAGGTAAACAAACCGGCCTGGCCTGCCAGGGGCTTTCCCTAAACAAGCGGTGTCCCAAATTTGGGAAACACTGCTCTAGGAAGCCAGTCCCCTCCCTTGGGCTTCCTGCAACAGACTCCTTTGCTCTGGCCTGCAACTTCCTTTAATATGTACTGGCTGGGCCCTGATTGGCTGCTCTGGCCTCCACCCTAATTGGCTGCAGCCACTGCCCTAACTGGCTGTTTCCTTGCAGCCCTCCAGGCTGGGTTTTAACCCTTTCAGGGTCAGTGTGGGTCAGATGCCCCGTCACAGTGCTCTTTTGATCACTGTATCTGCTCAAAAAGACATATTGGCCATAAACCAACATTACACTCAGGCTGATCTATTTGTCCAGTAAGAACTCAGCTAAAGCCCCGAGGTGAAAAACAGCACACTTATTTGTAAAGCCTGCCAAAACTTCCAAGCTTCCCACGCACAGGGAAATCTAGTTAAAATGAATGGTGGGATGGCTGATGATGGTGAATGTAGGGACTCTGACAATGTTAAAGAAACTTCTGGGTACAAAAGTGGTTACTCCTATGAACAAACAGAATAATACATGTGCATTGTGATAAATGAAAGGGGGTGGGGTAAGCTCCCTTTTATGGACACCCAGCCAGCCGGTTAGCTATAAAGTTCCTCTTGGTGGCTGTTCTCTGCTTGCTTTACCTGTAAAGGGTTAAAAAGTCTCCCTGGCTAGGTAAAAGAAAGGGAGTGGACACCTGACCAAAAGAGCCAGTGGGCGGGCTAGAACTTTTTAAAATTGGGGGAAAAAAACTTTCCTTTGTCTGTTGTTGTTGTTCTCCGGACAGCGAAGACACAGAGCAGCAATGCTGTAAGTAGCTTTAAAACCAGGCATAAAAAAGCATCAGTTCATACCTCAAATCTACTTTTCTGAACCCAGATATGTAAGTAGATCAGAAATGTCTAGAAAGACGTGATTAGGTTTATTTCTTTTATTTTGTAAGGCTTGTGGACTCCTCTGTGCTAACCCCAGATCTTTTTGTTTTGCTTGTAACCTTTAAACTGAACCTCAAGAGAGCTATCTTGATGCTTAATTTTTGTAATTGTTTCTTTTAAGATCTAGCAAAAAGCCTAAATTCCAAATGTATTTCTTTTGGTGTTTAATAAAATTTACCTTTTTTAAGAACAGGATTGGATTTTTGTGTCCCTAAGAGGTTTGTGCATATGTTGTTTAATTAGCTGGTGGCAACAGCTGATTTCCTTTGGTTTTTTTTTCTCAGCTCTTCCCAGGAAGGGGAGTGAAAGGACTTGAGGGTACCTCACAGGAAGGAATTCCCAAGTGTTCCTGGGTTCTCAAAAGGGGGTTGTTTGTTTGTTTTTGCATTTGGGTGGTGGCAGCATCTACCCATCCAAGGTCAGAGAGAAGCTGTGACTATGGGAGTTTAATACCCACCTGGAGTGGCCAGTATTAATTTTTGCAATCCTTGCAGGCCACCTTGAAGTGCTAGAGTGGGGAATCAGCAGTCATTGTGATGGCGTGGGTTCGAATCCCACCACTACCACCATGTCAAGGCTGATTTAATCTTCCTGTAATACTGAGCAGGGATCCTCCAATAGTATCAAGTGGGCATATTCTACATGATCAGTCTTTTCCCTGCAGGGGGCCAGGGACACTGATGTAGTTTGGCCCTTCCCACTTCCTGTTTCAATGTTTCTTTTGGAGGAAACATGAGATACTCTTGTTTGAGGGATTTCTAATGCCAGAAAATAAGTGGTTTGGGTTTTTTTTTACTAAGTCTTAGCTATATTTTTAGTTCTTCTTTAATTTCTATGCAGACTTTGAATGTCTTTGGATATTTATGTTTTGGCTTTTCAAAGGGACTTAGGTGCCCAAATCCCATTGAATTTCATAGGATTCCTAGAAAATCCCATCTTTAGCGCATGTAATGATATGGTGAATACTGGCATAGCTATATGAAAACATATCGAGAGCTCTCAACCATGGCTTTCCATGAGCACTTAACTAGCTGTGTGTTGAAAGTGAGCGCACACTTTGACATGCAAATTAGTGAACACTCAACTGAGGGGAGCCCATGCAAATATCTGAGCAGGTGAAGTCCCTGAAATAAATAGATACTGTTAAATATCAGTGGTTTATGACTTATTACTGTAGTGCAGATAACATATAGCAACATATTAAAACATTAAAATGACACACTTCTTTTTGAAAGAAGGCTTTTAAGAAGTTAATTTATATTCATAACAATCATAGGTATTTCCTAGCCAAATGTGTTGATTACAAGAGGCTTTTCATGTTCATCTGACACTTTCTAACATCTTCAATTTTTAACACTTGTACCTAATTTATACCATTTTTCCAAATGCTGGAAAATTAGCTGCAAATATGAACATTTAATGAAAAGACTGTGTGTGTGTTGAGAGAGAGAGACACACACACTAATAAGGATATCGTTTGCTGAGATAACTATGCCCTGTAAGTCAGTGCAAATAGCCTTTGAAAACTCTACTAAGCTGTGAAACGTTTTGAGGGTTATGCATTGAGTGCAGATTATAGCATTGCAGATATATGTAAATACTATATTAACTGGTAATTGTCATCTTCCAAGATGGGAGGGGAGGATAGCTTTTGTTTTTAAAGAAAAGTGGAATCCCAAATACTCCCAGCATTTGCCTTCAGAGGAACAAAATGTGCAGAATAAAGACACAAAAGAGAATGTGGAGTATGGAAAAATTGTATTTAAATTGCTTTAAATGCTCAGGGATTTCCTGGTCCAGCTTGCAGGCAAGGCGGCTCTGTAGGGATACAAGCATGCAATTATTGAGTAGCAGTCAGTCAGCAGACAGACAACCTAGAGAAAGAGGGTGAGTTGTGAATCTCTCTCTCTTAGGGAGCAGCCTGCTTTGTGTATCTCTGTTTTTGTGTTTTGGTGTTCTGAATTCTAAGAAATAAAGTACTGTTGCATTGCAACCATCTAGAAGAGTATTTTATGCTTTTATCTAACTTCTCTGTTTGCATGCTATAAAACATAACAGGGGATGCACAGGCTTGACAGAATTCATTCCACTTCCCCCTCAGTCCTGCAGAAGCCTTTTCATGGGTTATCAATGAGATTCTAGCTTTGTAGCTCTGCAGGGGCAAGGACAAGGAAATGGCTGCTCTCTGGCATCATCCTCCCACCAAACTAATGGCCCAGCCTCATCCAAACCACTGGTGTTAACTTTTCATCTTCCTCTCCTTTTCCCCAGTTCTCTAGGAGCCATGCTGCAGATTCTTAGATCTAAGGAGCTGGAAACCCCTTTTCCTTCTGCCATGGTTTATCTATTCCCTGAATACAAACTTGTGGAATTCCCATCCCCTGTGTGGGCCTAGCCCCTGTAGGGATGTTATTCAAGCCTTTGATGGATGAATACTAGTCTGGATAAATGAAGAACCAGTTTGTACCTTCACTCAAAATGTAGCCTTTTGGAGGTTTAGAGAGCTTTGGTAGTGCCTATAAAATGTAGCTTCCTGCATTCAACTGGACATGGAAGTGTCAAATTACTGTGAGAGTTGCTACCTTTGTAGTATATCATTTCCTGACCGTGACTTCTGAACAGCCAAAGATACTGTCCCGTAAAGAATCATCCCAGGTTTCTACTTCATGATGAGACAATGATTCTGGGATTTTAGTCCATGCTGTGTGGATACATACACTGTATGAGAATGTATGTGTAATATACCTCCTAGCTTAGGTACTCACTACCCAGTCTGTGCCTCAGGTTTTTAGCTTCCAGTAACCAAGATTCTTATCCTATTGTGCAGAAGTGGAAACTAAGATGGAGAGGCTAAATGACTTGTAAAAGGACTTGGACAGAATCAGTCTGATATACAGCTCAGGAGAATAGCTTACAGACCTATGCTCACACTATGAGAACACAACTCTAGCATGCTGCACTTCATTTCCATTTATGGAGGAGAGAAATATGGAAACAAGTCCATCCATTTAAATTAATGAAAAACGTGTATACCTGGAGGAACAAGTGCATCATAACAAATATTTTTTGTGACTTAAAAATTACAGTTAGGATATTTTTGTACCTATTGACTTTATTTTTTTTTTACATAAAACTTTTTACATTGTGTTAGAAACCACTTTCTGAAAGAACTTTCTATTTAGAAGTGGGTGTTTGTTAAAAGGAAACATTGTAGGGTGGCTCAGCCTAATTGTGTTCTTGTTTAAAGTGAAACAGGATGCTTGGCCTGAAGCTTGTTTCCTTCATTTCACTGTTAAATTACAAGTGCTTTCCTGAGTGCTGAAATAAGAAATCTGAGCAGCATAGCACCTTTCCCGACACAATGTGTTAGAAATGATGCATGATGGAGGGAATTTAATTCATTGACCACTTAGACTCCAGTGACTCCATCATCTCTTATCACTTCAGCCATTATAGGTCACAGTTTTAGACTTCTTCCACTAGAGGGGGGTACATGTTCTTTCTTCAAAGCAGGCAAAAGTAAAAGACCAAGATAAGATGGGGAGATGCATGTTAACTATAGTTTTAAATTATAGGTTAACTCAAAAGTGTAACAGTGAGACAACAACAAAACAAGCAGTACTGCAGGACTTAATATCTGCTACAAAACCAATTAATTACAGAGAAATTAGAAGAGATGTGTTGGTTGACTAGCTAACTACTTTGCAGTCCTCTAACCATTTCTCAGGAAAAAGAAGTAGCCTCAAATGATGATTAACATTTCTCCATATTAGCTATAAACTGTCTTTTTATGCCTGTACAGAATCCATGGAAATGTAGGGCAGGAAGAGACCTCGATAAGTCATCTAGTCCAGTGCCCTGCACTGAGGCGGGACTAAGTATTATCTAGATCATTCCTGACAGGTGTTTGTCTAACCTGCTCTTAAAAACCTTCAACAATGGAGCTATCTGTTATGCTTGGTAGATAGTTAGATTTGTCATCCGTGTCCCACCATGCATTGTTTTTATTAATATTTCAATACTAACTTGCAATGTTTTGATTATTTATTTTATTTACCATAAGCACAGTAAAATATATCCCTTTGTGTGGGTGGGAATGTGGGTGTATGTGTGCACAATCCTGCCTGATTCTCCACTCCCGCTGGTGTAAATCAGGAGTAACTGCACTGAAGTCAGTGAAGCTGTTGGTGTAAAACTCATGTGAGAGAAGAAACAAACTCTTATATAAATTGTTTTTGTTTATTTCACATTTAAAATATTTCCACATTTAATTATAATATTGGGTTTTTAATGCCTACTTCACCTGGATCGATCGTCTTCAGCTGTCATTAAGACTGTGCCGATCACAACACGTCTGCCATTCTTCTTGCACTCTTGCCTTTCTTGTCCATGTTCGTCCGAAATGTTTAACAATGTCATCTTCCCATCTTCTTCAACGCCGACTGGGTGGTCTTTTCTGTTCTCGCGAGTACCACTCCACAATGATTGTGGTCAACCTATTGTCTGTGAGCCATGCTGTGCAGCTCGCACATCGCATCTTGTTATATCTGCTTTCCACAACAATATCTTTCACACCACTGCATTCTCTGATCATTTCATTTGGGATGCAATCCAGAAGGGAAATTCCCAACATAGCTCGTTCCATTGCCTTTTCAGCTACCAACAGCTGCTGCTCTTCTCTCTTCATCAGTGCCCATGTTTCACTGCCATACAGCATGGCTGGCAGCACTGTTGAATTGAAGATATTTGTACATGTGGTCTTATCGATTTTTCCTTTGAAGACGTCCTTGATGGAATTAAATGCACACCATCCTGCCCAGATCCTTCGCGAGAATTCTCCTTTTGAACGATGCACCTTTTATTGACTAAAATATAAGTCAATTTCATTCTTGCTCTTCGCGTTTAGCATGATCCATGTCCACCTTCTTGTGGTCTTCTTTTTGTACCAGGTGTTTGCCAAATACAGTTATTTCATTTCTGCCATCGCTACCAGCCTTTCTCCTCTTTCATTCCTTTCACCACTGCCTTATCTCCCTATGAACTTTTCACCAGCTTTCCCTCACCCGACCTTAATGCTGCTGCAAAATCCTACCTCAGCACCTCATCATGGTGCAGTGGTGGCCCTGGCCATCTGACCACTATGGTAGTGGGGCGTACACCTTGGTAGATCTAACCATGCCACAAGGGTATCAGACTTTTGAATCCAGGGAGGGGGGATTGCTCTCTCAGAAAGAGCTTATCTTATTCTCCTTAGAGGTTGAAGTCTAGCTAAGCTTGAGGAGGTACGCATGCCTGCCCACCTAGACAGTGGGATGGCTTGAAGTTAATGGCTAAAACAACATGAGTAAATGGGTCTTAGTTCCCTGCGCGTCATTGAACCATTCTACGGTGGTGGAGCAGAAAATGAGTGACAAGAGGCTGCTAAAAATGTCAGGTGCTAGGCCAACATGGAAAAGGATAACCCTCGCTGTGTGTACTTACAATTGTAGGTCGCTGGTGAGGGAGGAAACGTTAAACCATCTGATGGAGGAGAAGAAAAGGATAAGATGCGATATCCTTGGTGTCAGCAAAATCTGATGAAAGAAGGAAAACTATATACATGTAGACTCCCATTACTTCAGTGGGACTCTGCACAACAGCAAAATTATAAGCATACTCATGTCCCTTGTGAATTACTTCTTGAGGTCATAAAATTAGCTTATTTTTCTTCATGTAAAATCCCCTCCCACCTTCCTGCAAGGGAGCTTAAATGTAAAATAGTTTTTTCTAGCTAAAATGAAGCCTGTGCTATACATTAGGAACAGAACCTCCCACAAGCTGGGTTGGACTTAGGATGCCGTATACATGGTATCTATTCTGTCTTTAGTTTCCTACTAAAATCTTTCTCTCTTTGCGCCTTCTTAGATTGTCTTTCTGCATTAGATTTTCACTCCTCTAGATATCTTCTATTTTTTCATCTTATTTATTCCATGAAGTTTTTTCTCTCTGTTATCTCTCCCCTAACATTCCTGCAATTTCTCCTAAGCAGAACACAAACCCACCAACTTCCAAGGAGTCAAATTTTCAGACCCACCATGTTTGAGTGGGTTTGAAATTAGACCAACAGGTTCCCTAATTCCTAATCTAGTGTGGTGGTGGTGGTGGTGGTTAGGTTCTTTTGTCCATTGTTCCCCATGAATGTATTTCCCCATGAACGTTATTCTAAAGGATATGTTTGGTTGCAAGACATTTCTAGTATTTTTAAGGAAATTTATGGAGTGACTTACCTCTGCAACAAGCTGATGCAAGAAGAGCAGCACTGTGGTCCAGTTTCAGGTTATGATATCATAGCTCCACAAGCCATTAACATTGCAGAGTGAAAAGAAACCTGCAACAAACTCATTATAAAAACAATTTGATTAAACAAACTTCTATGTTTTGTTGTTTATCTGTAACCATAAAGTGCTCTCTGTCTAGATAGAAAAAATGTACTGGAGATTGCAGTATGTACATATACAGAGTCCTTTCTTGAGTGTTTGACTCTGTTCCTTACATAACTAAAGCTAATCATGAATTTAGGGACACCTTGTTATACACCATGTTATATAATTGATTCTCAATTACATCTTGTGGCAGAGAAGTAGTGGGGGTGGGTTGGGGGTTAAAGGGGAGAAAGCATTGTTGCCTTTGGAAATATAAAGCTTCTCTTGAGTAGACTGGGGTGAAATGGCTTCATTGTACTAGCTTAGTGTATGAGACCCCCTTTTTTTAAAAAAGTGTTTATGTTTGAAGTACTGTACTGTTAGTTTGTCTTCTGTGCTGTCTGGAATTCTTCCAAACACAGCTAACAAAGGCTTGAAGAAAGGATTCAATACATCATGGGGGGGGGGGAAATCTTCACTAAAGACAAGAATAAATATTTACAAACAAGCTTTCCCAGCAGACCAAGAAACCATATAAATAACTAATGTGTTCTTGCAAAGGTATTAACATACCAGTGTGTGTATCTATCTCTTTGGGGGCCTCAGCCTTTACCCAGGCAAAATGCCTAGAGAAGTCCACAGGACAGATTGTTCTCCTTAGATCTGAGTGTTGAGGGGTCTATGCTAGTGGAAAGGGTTCAGACTGGGGGATACACAACATTCACCATCTCAGCCGGTGAAAATTTGGCAATGATAAAACAGGCCCAGGCCATGTAAACCCCATCCCTCACCTCTGAGAAGCCAGGAAAGATCACTGGTAGTGCGGCTGCAATGGGGGACAGAGCTGGTGTGAAGCTAACCTCTTCATGCACATGATTCTGCCTTCCTGAAAATCCTCAGGGATCTGCCACATTTCAGAGTGGTCACCATGTCCTTTTTCACAGTGTGGGTAAACCAAGCCTCTCTAATCCGGGAAGGACAACGAGAAAGTAGATTTCTGCAAGGTCTAGATTCCCTCTTGTGTTTCGCCTCCCCACTTCCCTCCCCAGGGAAGAAGATTATCTGGACCAAAGGGAATTTTGCCGGATTAAAGTTTGGAGAACTGGGCCCATATATTTATACATATACTGAGTAGAATCGTAGAACTGGAAGGGACCTTGAGAGGTCATCTAGTCCAGTCGCCTGCACTCAAGGCAGGACTAAGTATTATCTAGACCATCCCTGACAGGTGTTTGTCCAACCTGCTCTTAAAAATCCCCAATGATGGAGATTCTACAACCTTCCTATGCAATTTATTCCAGTGCTTAACCACTCTGACATTTAGGAAGCTTTTCCTAATATCCAACCTAAATTGCCCTTGTTGCAATATAAGCCCATTGCTTCTTGTCCTATCCTTAGAGGTTAAGAAAAACAATTTTCTCCCTCTTCCTTGTAACAACCTTTTACATACTTGAAAACTCTTATGTCCCCTCTGTCTTCTCTTTTCCAGATTAAACAAACCCAATTTTTTCAATCTTCCCTCATAGGTCATGTTTTCTAGACCTTTAATCATTTTTGTCGCTCTTCTCTGGACTCTCCAATTTCTCCACATCGTTCCTGAAATTGGGCACCCAGAACTGGACACTGTACTCCAGTTGAGGCCTAATCAGCACGGAGTAAAGTGGAAGAATTACTTCTCATGTCTTGCTTACAATACTCCTGCTAATACATCCCAGAATGATTTTTGCTTTTTTTATAACAGTGTTACACTGTTTGAATTTCATCCTATTTACTTCAGACCATTTCTCCAGTTTGTTCAGATCATTTTGAATTTTAATCCTATCCTCCAATGCACTTGCAACCTCTTCCAGCTTGGTATCGGCCGCAAACTTTATAACTGTACTCTAAATCATTGATGAAGATATTGAACAGAACCAGAGCCAGAACCCATCCCTGCAGGACCCCACTCGTTATGCCCTTCCAGTATGACTGTGAACCACTGATAACTACTCTCTGGGAATGATTTTCAAACCAGTTATGCACCCACCTTATAGTAGCTCCATCTAGGTTGTATTTCCCTAGTTTGTTTATGAGAAGGTCATCCGAGACAGTATCAAAAGCTTTACTAAAGTCAAGATATACCACATCTACCACTTCCCCCGCCACCATCCACAAGGCTTGTTACCCTATTACTTATCACCTCATTATCTTCTAGGTGTTTGCAACTTGATTTCTTAATTATTTGCTCCATTATCTTTCTGGGTACAGAAATTAAGCTGACTGGTTTGTAATTCCCCGGGTTGTCCTTATTTCCCTTTTTATAGATAGGCACTATATTTGTCCTTTTCCAGTCTTCCTGGAATGTCTCCTGTCTTCCATGACTTTTCAAAGATAACTGCTAATGGCTAATACTCCTAAGTCAGCTCCTTGAGTATTCTAGCATGCATTTCATCAGGCCCTGGTGATTTTGAAGACATCTAACTTGTCTAAGTAATTTTTGACTTGTTCTTTCCCTATTATAGATTCTGATCCTATCTCATTTTCACTGGCACTCACTATGTTAGACATCCAATTGCCACCAACCTTCTTGGTGAAAACCAAGACAAAGACGTTAAGCACCTCTGCCGTTTCCACATTTTCTGTTATTTTCCCCCCTCATTGAGTAATGGGCCTACTCTGTCCTTGGTCTTCCTCCTGCTTCTAATGTATTTGTAGAATGTTTTCTTGTTACTCTTTATGTCCCTAGCTAGTTTGAGCTCGTTTTCGCCTTTCTAATTTTGTCCCTACACACTTGTGGTGTTTATATTCATCCCTTTGAAATTTGACCTAATTTCCACTTTTTGTAGGACTCTTTTTTTGAGTTTTAGATTATTGAAGCTCTCCTGGTTAAGACAGAGTGGTCTCTTGCCATACTTCCTATCTTCCTTACGCAGTAGGATAGTTTGCTCTTGTGCCCTTAATAATGTCTCTTTGAAAAACTGCCAACGGTCTTCAGTTGTTTTTCCCCTTAGACTTGCTTTCCATGGGATTTTACCTACCAACTTCCAGAGTTTGCTAAAGTCTGCCTTCTTGAAATCCATTGTCTTTATTGTGCTGTTCTCCCTCCTATCATTCCTTAGAAGCATGAACTCTACCATTTCATGATCACTTTCACCCAAGTTGCCTTCCACTTTCAAATTCTCAACCAGTCCCTCCCTATTTGTCAAAATAAAATCTAGAATAGCCTCCCCCCAGTAGCTTTCTCCACCTTCTGAAATAAAAAAATGTCTCCAATACATCCCAAGAACTTGTTGGATAATCTGTGCCTTGCTGTGTTATTTCCCCAACAAGTGTCTGAGTAGCTGAAGTCCCCCATCACCACCAAGTCCTGTGCTTCGGATGATTTTGTTAGTTGTATAAAAAAAACCCTCAGCCACCTCCTGGTTTGGTGGTCTGTAGTAGACTCCTACCATGACATCACCCTTGTTTTTTACCCCTTTTATCCTTACCCAGAGACTTTCAACAAGTCTGTCTCTTATTTCTATCTCAACGTCAATTCAAGTGTATACATTTTTAATATATAAGGCAACACCTCCTCCCTTTTTTCCCTGCCTGTCCTTCCTGAGCAAGCTGTACCCTTCTATACCAATATTCGTCATGCGTATTATCCCACCAAGTCTCCATGATGCCAACTTTGTCATAGTTGTGTTTATTTACTAGCATTTCGAGTTCTTCCTGCCTATTCCCCATACTTCTCACATTAGTATACAGACATCTAAGATAGTGATTTGATTTCCCCTCTAGTTCTGTCTTGTCCCCTTTATTTCTGCTATAACAGCCCATTAACAGTATTGTGTTATAAACTGAAGAACCCTTTTGTAGTAGTAGCTTCTATTTTATTTTTGTTAGCACTGTAACTGGGATTACAATAGCAAAGTATTGACAGAATCTGTGATTTGAACATGTTCTTTACAGTAAATGGAGTCTTGCTATAATCATCTCTACCAAGTATGCGCTCGGCGTACATATAAACTTCATGCATATATTAGCAGGTGTACATTGTACATAATGATCAGACTCTCAAAATAATTCTACTGAATACATGTACTTTTAAGATGGTTGTTATATTTGTCTCTATAAGAGGTATTTCACTTGGCTTTGTCAAATATATTTGTAGTTTAGCACAAATCACAGTGTGTGTATTTATCTCCTTTCCTATGTAAATCTGAAACTTGTCTCTAACTTTTGACCTACTAGATTTTTTTCTGTGGCTAGAGAGCCAGTCTGTTAATACTAGCTCAGAGTTTACAGACACCAGCTATGCTTCCTACTCAAGGGATGAGTGGAATGGAGTTTGGTTTGTTTGCTCACCTAGCCACTACAGAATTTGTACTATGTAAAAAAATGTATATTGTAGGCCTCTGTTTTTTTCCAGAATTTTCTAACCTTTCAGTTAGTCTAATCACTGCAGTATCCCCACAGCCTCTGTATGTCCTCTTAGTCTAAGCCAATTGTATTAGAATCCCTTTGTCATTCAAATCTTCCTCATTAATAATAATTTTTAACAAATCTTCTCTAGTTCCTGTCCTGGTTTCTTCCCTATGGCCCATCCTTTTTTTCTTAGGCTGTTCTGCACTATGACCTAACTGGTGACAGAGGATGTGTAAACCTCAGACTTCTCTGCATTGGAACACTGCCAAGGGACTGGACCATTATTCCAACAACTGCTGTGCCAGCCCCTGGTATTTAGTCATGCTGGACCTTCTCCACCCCCTTCTTGAAGCATAATATTACAACACAGACAATTGCTTCAGACCCAGGATAAAGAAAACAGGCCATTAAAGCAAAGGAATAATAGTCTCTGTTCAAGAGATTTTCCCAGCTCACCTATATCTTGCAGACATATGTGGGCTAAATTTACAGTGAAGCCTAAAGTTTAGAATTTATGAGAGGATACTGGTGGTGGAGTGGTTGCTCTCTCTGAAAACATTTGCAGTTTATTATGAAAACTGGGGAGGAGAGTCCACAGATGACACAGCAAACTTTTTTTTAAAATTGTAAATATGGTAGCATCAATTTCTGAGATTATACATAGCAGGTAGCAAAATCAGTCACAGATAATATACTTTTTTTTTTAACTTGGGTAGCTGAAGTCGGGCTCCTAAGATCATATTCACATGCTCAAATAAGTGTTACTGAGTTCAAGGGACAGCTGCTGGGTTCTCAGCACTTTTGAAAAATCAGGTCACTTATTTGACAATCTTGACATATATTTTTCACAAATGTGCACTAAAAATACTAAAGTTGTCTGCTTATGCATTTTATACAAAGATTTAGATTCATTGACTTAAATGGTTACTATTTGGTTTTCTGCATTGGCCATAATTTTTCAATATGTAAAACTGGAAAACTTATTTTCACATAATGCATCCTATAACTACATAGAAGACAGAATTAGAAGTTGTGTGTGCATGTGTCTTATAGGTGAGGCTGATAGCACCATATATTCTTAAGCAGGGGCGGCTCTAGGAATTTCGCCGCCCCAAGCACGGCGGGGCACTGGCGGTCGCCGGTCCCGTGGCTCCGGTGGAGCATCCACAGGCACGTCTGCGGGGGGTCCACCGGAGCCGCGGGACCAGCGGACCCTCCACAGGCACGTCTGCGGGAGGTCCACCGGAGCCGCGGGACCAGCAGACCCTCTGCAGGCACGTCTGCGGGAGGTCCACCGGAGCCGCAGGACCAGCGGACCCTCCGCAGGCACGTCTGCGGGAGGTCCATCGGAGCCGCGGGACCAGCGGACCCTCCACAGGCACGCCTGCGGGAGGTCCACTGGAGCCACCTGCTGCCCTCCCGGCAAAATGCTGCCCCAAGCACGCTCTTGGCGTGCTGGGGTCTGGAGCCGGCCCTGTTCTTAAGGGTGCATGTATCGTGATATAATGCTGTAAAATAATCATATAGGTGATCAGGATTTTCTAGTGTTCAATAGCATTTAAGTATCAACTAACTTGTGGCACCGATTACCTACTATCTTATGTCCTTATGAAATATTACTATTTGAATATGGTTTTGTGATATGATGCAACTTTAAGAAAGTATTTTTCTTACACAATTGTTATAATTATTTATGGCATGTGTTACTTCCTGTTTCACAACCAGTCAAATAGTGTTACTGAAATTTTAAGGAGGCCTGGATAATTGTACGGTATAACTATTGATACATTTTTGACTAGGCAAGCTAAGATAAAAGGAATCAAAGCTCATCTTCAAGATGCAGCCTGATTCCCACATGAGTTGGAAAGGAATCCCCACAGTATTGCACATGTAGCTAGGTTAATTTTGGAGCATCCAAATGTGAGCTGAAGTACCTGAGGGCTTGGCTACACTTACAAGTTGCAGCGCTGGGAGTTACAGCGCTGGTCATGCAGCTGTGTAGGGCCAGCGCTGGAGTGTGGCCACACTGACAGCTACCAGCGCTGCAGTGTGGCCACACTTGCAGCACTTTCCAGCGCTGTATTGAGAGGTGCATTGTGGGCAGCTATCCCACAGAGCACCTCGTCCCATTTTGGCGCTGAGTATTGTGGGAAGGGGAAGGAAGTGTGCGGGTCATTCCGCTTCCTGTGTGCCAACGCCCCGTGGTGCATCGCTTCACATCCCAGCATTCATTCTTTCCGGCAACGTTTGGCGCCATTGTGAGTGTCTTTCTGTTTTACTCTCTGTGTGAATCGCGATTTCTGTGGCAAATGGAGCCCGAGCTGCTGAGGACTGTGCTGATGAGTGTCGCCAGCACAACACGTTTGGCAGTCGAGCTATTCCTTCAGCTCCGAAGTGACAGTGAGGAGTCTGACGATGATATCGATATCGATTCTCCTGCCGCGTGTGACACTAAAGTGTTTGTGGCATTCACGGAAATGCTCAGCACCGTTGAACGCCGCTTTTGGGCTCGGGAAACAAGCACTGACTGGTGGGATCACATTGTCATGGAAGTCTGGGATGACGAGCAGTGGCTGCAGAACTTTCGTATGAGAAAAGCCACTTTCATGGGACTGTGTGCTGAGCTCACCCCCACTCTGCGGCGCAAGGACACAAGATTGAGAGCTGCCCTGATGGTGGAAAAGCGGGTGGCTATTGCAATCTGGAAGCTGGCAACTCCAGACAGCTACCGGTCGGTCGGGAACCAGTTTGGAGTGGGAAAGTCGACCATTGGAATCGTTTTGATGCAAGTTTGCAAGGCAATTAATCGCATCCTGCTAAGAAAGACCGTGACTCTGGGGAGCGTGCAGGACATTGTGGATGGCTTTGCACAAATGGGTTTCCCTAACTGTGGAGGGGCGATAGATGGGACGCATATTCCTATTCTGCCCCCCCCCCCACCTGGCATCAGAGTACGTTAATCGTAAGGGGTATTTCTCTATGGTTCTCCAGGCGCTTGTGGATCACCGTGGGCGTTTCATTGACATTTACACAGGCTGGCCTGGAAAGGTGCATGATGCACGCATCTTTCGGAACAGTGGCCTGTTCAGGAAGATGCAGGCAGGGACTTTTTTCCCAGACAGGAAGATCACAGTAGGGGACGTCGAAATGCCCATTGTGATCCTTGGAGACCCCGCTTACCCGTTACTGCCTTGGCTCATGAAACCCTATAGAGGGAAGCTTGACAGGAGCAAGGACCGGTTCAACTACAGGCTGAGCCGGTGCCGAATGACTGTGGAGTGTGCTTTTGGGCATTTAAAAGCCCGCTGGAGATCCTTGTATGGGAAGCTAGACTTGGGGGAAAGCAGCATCCCCGCGGTTATATCCGCTTGCTGTACCCTCCATAATATTTGTGAAGGGAAGGGTGAAACATTCAGTCAGGCATGGACCACCGAGGTTCAAGTCCTGGAGGCTGAATATGCACAGCCAGAGAGCAGGGCTAATAGAGAGGCCCAGCACAGGGCTACAAGGATTAGGGATGCCTTGAGGCAAGAATTTGAGGCTGAAAGCCAACAGTAATGTTTGCTGCCTTGCATGGGAGTGAATTGCACTGTTTACACTGTTATTCTATTATCCCTAAAATGATTTGCAGTGCCTCTTTCTTTACTGGGCTAAGGTATCTTTCACTATCTGCTATAATAAAGACTGTTTTCAAAGCCAAGAATTGTTTTATTGAAAAGAAAAAAACTTCCTTGACAGACAGACACACAACATTTCATGAACACAAGAGGGCAGGGGTGTGGGTTGGTGAACTGTACAGTCACAAGTTTGCATATGTCCTGTCTGGAGTGCTGTTTAATGAATCCTGCACTTCAGGGTGCATATACTGCATGGTGATGGGGGTTGAGTGCAGAGGGTAAGGGTTGTAGTTAGCAGGGCTGGTTGGTGATCGTACAGGTGTTGGAGGCAGCTGGTGGTGGTAAGAACCTGAATGCTGGGGAAAGGTGGTTTGAGCTGACATTGGGGCACAAGGCAAAAAGCTTTGGGACGGGGGGGGGAGTAGCACGGTAGTGCTCTGCTTGCATGGCAACGAGTGACTCGATAGAGTCCGCTTGGCGCGACAGGATGTTTAGAAGCTGCTCTGTGCTTTTCCTTTTGGCCACTGCATTTCTCTGCCGGTTCCTGCTTTCCCTCTGGCGGATCTTGCTTTCCTTTTCTCTCCACTCCTTCAATTCTTTACTCTCTCTAGCAGAGTGATGAAGAACAGTTTTCAGCATGTCCTCTTTGCTCTTTCGGGGATTTTTTCTCAAATTGTGCAGCCTCTGTGCTGTGGAACATCTGCTCAGTCCAGTAGTCAAGGTCACTGTAGAAACCCAGAAATGACAACATTTAACAGGGGCAGCATTGTATTCACTATCTCCAGACATTAGTAGTTACACTGAGGGAGTTCTCACTTTAGCATTCTTTTACCACACACATAACACAACAGAAGCCACGAAATGGTGAGTGAGGGGTGCTTATAGAGGGAGAAGTGGGGCTTGATTGATAGAGGGGAGCTGGTTGCTTCGGGTAATCTGGAGTGATAGAGGGGTTGAGTGAAGATGCAGCTGCAGGGGTGATCTTCACTATCTCCCTATCTCTTCACTAAAGAGTCTCCCAACATTTTTCACAGGAGTTAATCCTGGAAGATGTCTCCCTGCTGCGAGTCACTAGGGAACAGCGGGAGGCTCTTTTACAGCAATGTGGATTCCGCCCTGGCCCCTATGCGGCTTGCCTGTGTTCAGAAATGGTCCCCCCACCCCTCGCGGCACAGTGGCGCGGACGCGTCAGCGTGACTGGGACAAGGAACACAGTGGCTCTCCCTATAAACCTGCGAAGGCACATTGCCCACGCTCTGGCTGAAACTTTTGAGGAGATTACCGAGGCCGATTACCACGACGTGATAGACCACATCAATGGGCTATTCCACATCTAGGCTGGCATGCATGCAGCCATAACCCCCCTTCCTCTCCAGAAACATTTCCACCCAGAAAATAAAAGCCGCTTACCGGTAACCCGCTCCTCTGCTTGTCCTTCTGCAACTGCTGGCTGCTGCCACTGGGTACTTTCCTCCTGGCTTGAGAAGAGCTCCTGGCTGCATGCCTCCTGGAAATCTGGGGTGTCTTCCCCCATCCCAGTAGCTTCACTCACGTTTTCCTCCCCCCCCCGCCGCCTCTGCCTCCGCCTCCGCCTGTCCCCCAGCCTGCTCAGAAGTGTCCATCGTTGTCCTGGGATTGGCAGTGGGGTCACCCCCAAGTATCGCGTCCATCTCCCTGTAAAAACGGCAGGTCGTGGGGGCAGCTCCGGATCGGCGATTCCCCTCACGGGCTTTATAATAGGCACTCCGCAGCTCTTTAACTTTCACCCTGCATTGTAGTGCGTCCCGATCATGGCCCCTATCCAGCATGGACCTTGATACCTGCTCAAAGATATCGTAATTCCTACGGCTGGAGCGCAGCTGGGACTGCACAGCTTCCTCCCCCCAAACACTAATGAGATCCTGCAATTCGCCAGTGCTCCATGCTGGGGCTCGTTTGCCGCGTGGAGGCATGGTCACCTGTAAAGATTAACTGATTGCACTCCACACCTGGCTGCAGCAAACAGGAAGGAGATTTTTAAAATTCCCGGGGCATTTAAAGGGCGGGTCACCTGAGGCAAGAGCAGTAGAGTGCAAACTGATGAGCAGAGTGGCTGAACAGGAATTCTGGGATAACTCCTTATTCCCTGGAGGACAATTAAAGCGCTGGTGAGTGTCCACACCTGCTGAGCAGCGCTGGATCACCAGCGCTGCACTCCTTATACCCCAACCGGGATGGGTTTTCAGCCAGCGCTGCAACCAGGGAGTTGCAGTGCTGGTTGTGCCCTGCAAGTGTAATTCCAGCGCTGGAAAGCCTCCACCAGCGCTGCAACTTGTAAGTGTAGCCAAGCCCTGAAGCACCAATGGGCAGATCCAGTATGCTAAATCCTTGGAGCCTGATTCTCCACTTTCTCACCTCTTGTGTAGTTGTTCATATTGTACAACCATAGTGCAAAATTCTAGCAATTCAAAACACCGCCTTTTGCACCCATTTCGTCCTCACTTTGAGCCATTGTAAATGACTGAACAAAGGGTTCGGAAGTAGAGAATCAGTGTTTCAGTTTCTAACAAGTTTATTTGTATGGAACATTTTCTGTTGTTGTAATGAAAATTTTAAAAAGTATATGTGTGTGGGCCTGATTATACTGATAAATATTTTTATAATTTAAATTGCTGTAGGACACCCTACAAATAACAATATGCAAGTATTGAGAAAAGTCCAAACCAAAATCTAATATGCAAAGAAGAGATCCAGCTCTTTCCCCGGAAAGCTAGATACCGCTGGTAGGGCTCAGTTTACAGTAGTAGTTTTTTCTCAAACCCAGCAATTATTTTGGAAAAGGAAATCCACAACCAATTTTAAATCAGTGACTTTTATCAATGATTGCCCTGTTGCAATGAGATGTTTTTATTTGTATGTAAACTTACTCCCCTCTTTGTGTTTATGATAGCAATTTAGAACTGACATTAGAACTTGTGTGGCTCTATGAAAGATAAGACTGAAAGAAAACGGCTTTTCATAAAAAGAAGTGCTTTACTCCAAATTGTATGCCTTCGTATCATTTTCAAACTGAGATCGCAGGTTAACAGCAAATGTAGCTAAAATTCAGAATATCTTTTGCTTTGCATTTGATTTGTTTGGTGGTCCTCTTTTGTTGTTGTTGTTGTTGTTGTTTGTTCAGTATATTGCACAATGCTTGGATGCTGGTATGTTAGGCATGCTACAAATATGTTATATACTCTTTAAAAAATCAGCCATGTAAACTCTTTATCTTTCTGCATCTCTGCTTTCACATTATTGCACCGTCATATTGAAACTTTGGTCCCTTGATACAAAGGTGGATTTATATCCAGAATGAGAAACTGTTCCAGTAATCAAGGGCAATTGGAGTCATATTTTTAGTCATTTACAAGATTCCCCCCTCCACCCGCCTTTTGTTTTAAAGGGACACTGTGGAGATGACTAATCCATTTAAAAAGAAAAAAGCTATACAATTCCTTCACTTGTGTTACTGATAACTAGGGCCCTACCAAATTTACTGTCCATTTTGGTCAATGTCATGGTCATAGGATTTTTAAAATAGTAAATTTTATGATTTCAGCTAATTAAATTTAAAATGTCACAGTGTTGTAATTGTGGACGTCCTGACCCAAAAAGGAGATATGGAGTGGGGAGGGGGGGGTCGCAAGGTTATTGTAGGGGGGTTGTGGTACTGCTACCCTTACTTCTGCGCTGCTGCTAGCGGTAGTGCTGCTTTCAAAGCTGGGAAGTGGTGGCTGCTGGCCAGGAGCCCAGCATCAGTGCAGAAGTAAGGATGGTCTGGTATGGTATTGCTATCTTACTTCTGTGCTGCTGCCTGCAGAGCTGGGCCCTCAGTCAGCAGCTGCCACTCACTGGCCACATAGCTCTGAAGGCAGCAGCACAGAAGTAAGGGTGTGATGGTATGGTATTGCCAACCTTACTTCTGTGCTACTACTGCCAGGACGCTGCCTTCAGAGCTGGGCACCCGGCCAACAGCTGTCACTCTCCGGCTGCCCAGCTCAGTGCAGAAGTAAGGGTGGCAATTCTGTGACCCCCCACCCCCAAATAACCTTGTGATCCCCCCTGCAACTCCCTTTTGGGTCAGGACCTCCAATTTGAGAAATGTCGGTCGTCCCCGTGAAATCTGTATAGTATAGGGTAAAAGCGCACGGAAGCCAGATTTCACGGCCCGTGATGTGGTATTCATTACCGTGAAGTTGGTAGGCCCTACTGATAACACATTGAGTGCTCAATCTTGCCAGTGCTTACACAAGAAGGTTTACATTTTCAGAAGTCACTAATGATTTTGGGTGTCTCCATTTTTTTTTTCAATGCCCAATCTAAGTCGATTTAAAGGGGCCTGATTTTCAAAATGATGAGCCTTTTCTCTGTGAAAACGAACTCCCCTCAAACTGGGCACCTGTATTGGACAGCCAAAATCACTAGTCACTTTTGAAACTTTAGGCCACGGGTCGGCAACCTTTCAGAAGTGGTGTGTCGTGTCTTCATTTATTCACTCTAATTTAAGGTTTCACGTGCCAGTCATACATTTTAACGTTTTGGAAGGTCGGTTTCTATAAGTCTATAATATATAACAAAACTATTGTTGTATGTAAAGTAAATAAGGTTTTTAAAATGTTTAAGAAGCTTCATTTAAAATTAAATTAAAATGCAGAGCCCCCCGGACTGGTGGCCAGAACCCGGGCACTGTGAGTGCGACTGAAAATAAGCTCACATGCAGCCTTCGGCACACGTGCCATAGGTTGCCTGCCCCTGCTTTAGGCTGTCGTCCTTACTTTGAAGTCAAGAGATCTACTTAACTAAACACCAACTCACTAGACCCTGATCCTGAAAATGCCTCCACTGTACCACCACTACCAGGTGGGGATATTGATCAGACTGTTAGTGGGATAGGCAGCCAAGAGAGAAGGGAGGGAGAGCACATGCCTGAAAATGAAGGGCTGAGCCCTTCATCCTGCACAGACTCTTCACCTGTCATTGGACAGACAGCGGAAGCTAGGTACTGATTCACCCTGTGCTCTCCCCTCAGTAATTTACATCTCTTTCCAGGCTTTTGGGGTATCTGATCCCTTTCGCTACCCTCCCTCCCTGTAAATCATGATAGGAACTGTGTTTTCAGGATGCTGCAGGTCTGACTGCTTGCCTATTTGGGGATCAGGAAGGCATTTTTCCTACTTGGTCAAAATTGGCAGAGATTGGTGATTTTTGTGTGTGTGCCCTCCTCAGTGTCATAGAGGCACAGTTGGGTTAAAAGTAGTCGTTGAAAATGTAATATTTGGGAATTTTAGTTCATTGCAACTTGCAGCCAGTATCCAGTTTAGGAAAAGGCTTAATGGGCTTTTAACCTCTACTACAATCTAACCCCTCAGAAGTGAGAGGGCATGAGGAGTGGAGCCCTAGGGGTAGGATGAGGAGGGTTGATCCCAAGTTATGAGTTATATGGTATAAGCTCTGTAACCACCCACTGCCATGAATGAAATGCCTGGAATGTGAAAGATGGGGGGATATATTAAGTTAACTGCTGAAATCCATCCACGTCTTTCTTCATTCATCCGTGTATCCTGATCACTGATGCACTTGCTTAACTTTATGCATATCAGTACTCTTATTGAAATCAGTGTGGTTACTCCTGGTAGTAAAGTTAAGCAGGGTGTGTGAATGGATTGGGGCCTCCGCTGGCTGCAGGATTTTTGGGCCTCACTAAATTATTAAAACTGAAGGTTTTTAAAATTGAACTTATCACGAGTTAGAATATTTACTTTCCTTTTCACTGTGCATGAAGGAATCAGAGTAGACCGCTTTGCTTTTGGTTTTAGTTAGCTAATTTTTTAAAAAAATTTCTTGCACCTATGGAGGAATATTGAAACGATGATCTCTTCTCTACCCAAATTCTGAAGAAAAAAAAATCTTTGCATTGATTATTTTTTAAATTAACATTTCTGTTTTTCCGCCTTGGTTTTGTTTCCATCTCCCCACCCCAAACACACACAGTTTTCTGTATTTAACAAAACCTAAATTGGTAACTAAACTAAACTAAGTCTGCTTTTTAGGGTTTTTTTTTTACTGCAATTCATTTTATCTCATGGTTATTTAGTCCAAGGGCAAGCATCAGAAGAGAAACTGCATGGAAAAATGGAGCATCCTATACAAGGGACAAACAATTGCATCATTTAATGAATCAGGATCTTCAGTATGGCTTTATTTAGAGAACTACTAAGAAGTCTGCTAGACATATTGTAGCTAGCAGTCTGTACTGGCTTTTGTGGAGGGGAATGGGAGGGGAATGGAGAAGCAGATTGTTCTATTGTAAGTTAAGTTTTTTTCTTTTCACAGGAATCTCTGCAAATAATGGGATAATTTTAAGGTGGAGAAGAGGGTAAAGGCTCAGTACATAAAGGCAAGGATGATAACATGACAGTCTGAGAACAAGTAGGGCTTTTCTGTTAACTAGGTAACTCACACACAGTAGTCTGAGTGCTGATGGACTCTGATACCAATAAGGAGGCCTGTAAACTTTCAGTCAGTGTCTTGCATTTGATATGACTCTAAGGTTATAACAGTGGTGTAAGCTTCACAGGCATGTAGAAGATGCCATTTTAGAATACCTGGGCCTGATTCTCCATTGCAACCAAAGTAAGTATAAAACACTACCATTATCAGACTGATAGCACGTCTCACCCACTTTGGGTTAGGTAGAAATAGTGGTATGAAGTATTAGAGAACACAAATGGCTTATTGTTAAGGGAAAGCATATTGGTAGCGAATTTGCATGCATGGTCACTCTTTGGTAAAGTGTGTGTTTTGTCTCCATGGCCCCAATTCTGCAAAGAGAAGCACACAGGCTGCTGAAGTCGATGGGGCTCTATGAAGGCAGAGGTGTGCCCACATAGTTCTCCTTGCAGAAACAGGGCTAAAAGGTGGCTCTCATATTTAACCCTCCTATTTCTAGGCTTTGGGTATTTGAATGAAATAGCCCTTCTGTTTAAAATGGCTCCGCCGGGGGGGAAAAATGGTTAGAGATAGGTTGAAATCTTTTATCCAAAGACCCTAAATGTAAGTGATTTGAATAAAACAGAACCCATATCCAAAGCACCCCTCCTTTGCGTTTGGAAAACTGAAATCTAATTAAGTTGTGCAAATGCAATATTAAGAACAAAACCTGGTACTCTTGGCCTCTCTCTACTGTTTTTCCAACCCTCAGTAATGGCAAAATGAAAATGATCTTTGATACTTTTTGAGGGTGATTCAGTGAAGAAAGTTACCGAAAACCCTCTCCCAGCTGTACTAGCTAGCAAACATTACTATTCTAACATCAGATAGCTATAAATGTTTGGGAGGGGAGAGAAATGAGGGCACAGCTTTATGTTCTAATGAGAAGCATTTTCCTGGCCGAACATTTTGATAGGACCCAGTGAAGAAATGGTAAAATTTTGTTAAAATGTAAAATAAAACAGGGACTATTCTCCCCCGCCCCAAAGGCAGATAGTTGGCATTTGTAAAGGACCTTACCAGTTTTTAAAACTGCTGGGAAATAGGGGTACAGAGGCTTGCAAGACAAAATGACTTCATTATTTAAGAAAGGATCAAATATACCTGGCATCAGGCCAATGGGGCTTTTTGCAATTTTCTTTTCCATTGAACATCTTCGGACTATTGTACAAGTAGAAAAATACAGATCCTGGAGAATATAATATAATATCTTCACACCCACTGTGCTTTTGATTTTAAATAAAATGCACAGGATGCTCCATTTGGCTTTTTCTCCTCCCCTGCCCTCCCCCAAATCTTGGTCTCCACCACCCTACTTGCTTTCTTGCCTTGAACTGTTTGGAGGCTTAAGGGGTCTGCCCAGTCAGTCATTACTGATAGGGAGAGGTGGTGCTTGTGGGAAATGTGGGAGGGGCTTACGAGGAGTTCTGAAAGGCCTGGGCATTCATTCTAGACACATTTCAACCAGCCTAACAGGAAGAAGCCTGACCAAGAGCTCATTACTCATGCCTTGAGCTATGCAAATAACTGATTTTTTTGGCTCACTGGTAATTCCAGAAGTATGGGGGGGGATTGTTTCAGGCTGACCTGAAATTCTTTTTAAAAAATTTTTTGGCAAATCAAAAAGTTGCAAGAGTTTATTTTGGGTTGAATTAAATGTTTTAGTCAACCTGATATGAAATGCTTTGTTTCCATTGTGAGCATTTTCTATTTAGCCAAAAATATTAAATAAAATTGAAGTAAACTTTGAAATAAGTAATTTCAAACTGAAAAACTAAACTGGTTTTAAAAATGCTGTAAACAAAAGTTTTGACTTTGTCTGAAAAAAACCTCAAGACTACCTAATCATTTTGGAGAAACTGGCTCAAATTCACAAAACATTTCTATGTTGCTAAATTTGCATTTTTTGGGGTGGGGGGAGGTTTGGCAGAAAAACCTTGCTCAGCTCCACTCAGTAATCTTTGATTACAACTAATGTGCAGGCTTCTGTGGCTAGGTTCAATTCACCACTGCCTGGGCACCATGTGGGGTTAATACCATTGCAAAGTGGGTGTAAAATGCTGCCATCCTGTTATTGAAAAGAAGCATTTCACACCCATTTTGCAATAGTATAAATGACGGCACAAGGTACAAGTCAGTAGTCTTTTGCCCATATTTCTTCCTTCCCTATGCAAGATCTTATTGGGAATTATTGTCTTACAGGTACTAAGGAAATGAAAAAAGAGGAATCTCTCTCGAATCTCATAGATAGAAAGTATCATCCTTTATTTTATTTTTTTTCCTCCCTCTTCCGCAGAGAGTTGGAGGCATCAGTGAATCCACAGTTGTGGATATTATCCATGCAGTTAATGGTTAGTGTCCTTTTGCATCAGAATAAAATCGTTTTTGGGGGGGATACGGATTGGAAAGATCACACACAATAATGCATTGAAGAAAGACAAAAATGATTGTAATGCTTATGAACTCTATATGATGACTTTTAAAGTCCCTGGAAAAAGTAGTGAAATTGTTTGATTGGTCTGTTAATTATTGGACTGGGCCCAGTATCAAATATTTGTAGAAGATAAGACTTCTCTCTGTGGAGATGAATAATAACCAGACTTACTTTCCTTTAACAATTTGGCACACAATACGTTCTTCATTTTCCACTCTTTGCTTACAAATCAATCTAAAAATCATGCTGAACCTGTTTATCCAGTTTACAAAGGCCTGTGGACAAAATAGGCAATTAAAAATAAGACTCTTGCAAGAGATTCCATAACATTCCCCTATCTAAAAAGTGCAAATGCTACTTTATTAATAAAGAAATCAGAGTGACTCTCCTTCACCCCTGCAGTTCCAGGGTATAGAAATAAAGATGACTTTTTTTCCACCTGAATGCATTGTGAGCGGTGTGTGTGTATGCTGCATGTGACCAGGAAATCTATTTGCCTACAAACTACTGTTTTATATGCAGTCAGAAAATGACTGTTAAGAAACAAAATCATGCAAACATGCACACTCTACCCCCATCCCCTCCCCCACCCAAGTTAAAAAAAAAAAACAACAAACCCACACACCACCATCCAACTTCAGCTGTAGTCCTGCTGGTATTAAGAGTAAACAGTATGTGGTCATTGATCTCCTGTTGGTGGTGTTGCACTCTGGGAAATGCTGGGAATGCCTGGAGACATGGCTGCAGTCAATTGATGAGCTTTTGAAGAAAAATGACAGAAATAAGAAAGAGCGAGCATTCAAATCCAGGAGAGAGAGAGAGATTGTGGATCAAAGCTTTTATTCCTCCCCCGACGAATAACCCATATCTCGTTCTGTGTAGTTTTAAGGAGAGGTAATAGTGAGTGGATCTCCCCCGTTCTTCCTTATTGTGTGTGATTGATTGAGATTGCTGTGTGGCCAAAAAACCCAAAACAAAACCACCCCCGCAGCTGTTTTAAGTAAATGAAAGTAAGATCGGCAGAGAGCGCTGGACCCAGCTAGTGGGCAAGCCTGTGCTGGAGTCTCAGCCCGTGTATGCTCGGTGCTTTACCTAAGGGCGATGATGTAACTTTGTGCAGGACTTCTCGGAGTGCCGGTGGAAAGCAGAGGGGCGTCTTTCCCCCCGCCGTGCGGGAAAGCAGGAACTAAGCGATTAGCATGGACGGTGGGTGAGGATGACTCGGATGAGGACTGTTTTGTTTCAAACCCGCCACATTTTATAGAGTGTGTGACTGTGTTTCAGCTCCAATCCCCCGTCGCCTGTGCCTCTTGCACTCACTGATTTCTCCTCCGCTTTGGAGAGTAGGGAAGGGAACAATAAAAACGCCCCAAACTACTTTCCTTCCCCTTTTTGTAAAATTAGTAGCTTCTAAAAATAGGGGATCCGTCCAGCCAAGGCGCTTGAGGATTAAGAGAGGAAGCTAAAGGAAGAGACCCGAGAGGCTGGCTGCAGTGGTCTCTTCAGACTGTGTGTGTGTTGTGCGTTTGCACCGGTCTGTCAGTTGCATGCATTACAAGCGGTTCCTTTGGACACACAAACACGGGCACCCACACGATAACTCTCGGATGTTTATTCTTAGCAAATAGAGAGAGTGGAGCGGACTCTCCTCCTGGAAGGGGACCAGGTAATCATTTCCCAGGCATCGGCAATCATTTCTGCATTGGGAAGAAGTTAACGGGGGGGGGGGGAATAATCACCCTCCCCGTTTGCATATTTATAGTGCTCCTTTAAGTGGGGGGGGGGCAGATTTGTTTTAATCCTTGCCCGGTGTCAATAATCGGCGTGTTATTTACAATCTAGACACTCAGCTGCAGCAGCAGAGACGAAAGCAAATTCCACTCTCTGTATTTGGCTGGACTGGGAGCGTGGGGGGGACTCTTCAGGAAAGAGGTCAGGGTTTGTTTAGGAAAGATCAGAAGACAGCTGAAGTGAGAGAGGGACTCGCCACTTATTCCCCTCACCCTTTCTCGCCCCCCCCCTCCCGTTTTCCAGGGTGTCTGAGGTGGCTGGAGATTGCACAGAAAGCTTCTCCTCCCCCACTGTTGCCAGTCTCTCTCTCGCTCTCTTTTCCTTTTGTTATTTGCACTCGCATTGTGTTGTTTGTCTCTGAAGCCGCCTCATGACCAGCAAAGGGATTTCACCTCGTCCTTGAGAGAGAGACACAGAGAGAGCGCAAAGGGAAGAGATCAACTCTATACCCACCTCCGGTGCCCTCCCCTCTCCCCCCCAGCCCTGTATCACTTAGCATCCCACGCCAAGAGGAGACATTAAAGAGACCGGGTAGGTGCTCTCACAGAGCCGTTTTAACTTGGCTTGTTGCGGATAGTGGGAAGGGGGCAGATGTCCAGAGCAACAGAGCTTTGCCTCAGGGGCTTGCTCTCCACTCAGCACTTGGTTCCCAGCTTCAGCTGGAGGGGCGAGGAGGGGGGATGTGATTCAGTGCTGGCTGGGGAGGGGGCGAAGGTGCCGGGGCTTAGGAGAAAGGGGCGAGTTTGGCTTTAGAAAGGGGCAACTGCCTTTGGGGAGGGGGTGAAACTAAACGGGCAAAGTCACCCCCCCCTCAGTGAAAGGGGGTAAGTGGTGGGGTGTTCGAGGACGATCCGTCAACACTGGTGGGATGTTTCCAGGGTCTTGCACACCTCCTAAAGTTCAGTGCAACTTGTTACGGCTTCCATCCCCCTTCATTGATTGCATGGGGGTGGGTGGCAGGGAAGGGAACTCTCCTAGAGTGGCAAGAACATTGCTCATCCCTCAGGATTCTGGAGGATCTCGCAGACAGGAAGCTTTACATTGTTTTAATTGCCTCCTCCTTTTTGTGTGTGTGTGAGTGTAAAGTGAAAACTGCAGCGCCGCTTTTAAGGGTTTGTGCCTTGAGAACTCCCCCTTGCACTGGGCTCAAACAACAGGAGGCCGGGAGAGTTAAACTCGTATTGGGTCTGGAAATGTTTGCCTATGCTAGCTGCAGTTTGTAGAGTATCGATCCTCTGGGAGCAAGGCACATTCGCGTGGGAGAGCAGCCTAAAGAGACTGGTTACATATTTCAGTAAGCATGTTCCTTATAGTTTGCAAACCTCATTGCTCCTTAAGAAATTGACTGACTCTGGTAAATGGATTAAATGCTCTTGGTCAGTCATTTCAGCTGCTTTCCTACCAAAAAGAAAACATCAAAGAAAAATATGGTCTGTCAGTCAATGCATGCATATTGTTCTAATGTTCCCCTTCCTCCAAAACTGGAGGTGGGAGTGAACTGAGCCAACTTTTTACAGAAATGTAAGGGACTTTATTTTAACCCAACTGTGATCCTAGAATAACTAGAGCTGTTTATCAAGAAGAACATGATCATTGTTCCCTAGGGACTGCATTCAGTCTCAGCACTGTAGTGTGATCAAGGGCAGAACCAATAGAAATCAGTGGGATTTTGGGTAATAAGTGTGGGAATCTCCAAACAGACTGGGTCTGAGTGATTTGTTTCCCTTCTGCTCATAAATAATGACCTCAGGCATTTAAAAAAAAAAACACAGCAGGCCAGTGAAATAGACACGCGGAAGATTTGTAGGCGTTCAACATTTCAGTAAAAAAAAAAAAATAGAATTCAGCAGGATTATAGGAAGGACGTCTGTGAACTAGTGTTTTTAAAGAGAGTCTGATACCAAGTGCGTGTGTGTGTGTTTGTGTTTTATTAACTCTTGAGAAATTGAAGTTAGAATTGTCCTAAAATTAGGAAAAAGTTTTTCATAAAGATGTATTTTGCTCTCTTTTAAAGAATTCAGCTTTAAGCTTGATTTCAGATAAATTAATGACATTGCATGCCAGTTGTAGACATTTGGAAGAAACTTTCTTGGGTGTTTTTTCCTGATTTATCTATAACTTGCAGTCACCAACCTAGCTAAAAATCAACTGCTAAGATTTAAATCAAATTCTTGTAAATGAGGGATGTTTCTTAGTCTTTTGTTCAGAGTTCCTCTGTAAATTGTTGGTATTTTCTCTCCAGAAACCTACCTCATAAAAATCAGAGTACAATATCTGTTTGTTTGTTTTTTTAAATAGCCCCTAGTCCTTCCCTGTGGTAGAAAATTAATCTTTGTCTAAAAAGTGGATCCATTGTGTAAAATATGTAGTTTACAAATACTTAACTGGGACTATAGGGGAGAGGTCAATGTGTTATTTAGATATAGTAATATCCAAATGTTTGTCTTATAGAACTCTTTTGCTCTTAAAGAGAGAGGCTGACATGAATTTGTTGCATTTTGTGAATGCATAGTATGTATATGTCATATTTTTGAACATGAAAACCTGATAAACACATGGCCATTATGCATGGAAGCCTTGCCTCAGAGCTTTTTGTTGAACTTAAACTGTTTTGGCACAGTGTTACACTATATGGAATATAAGACTTTAAAGCCACAATCATCTTTTGTAAGCAAATTAACATTTGAGAGATGTATTCACTATTTCAGGTTAACTCAGTTCAGTTGTGTGTGCATGTGCGTATAGCTGGTTTAGTCTAATATGAAGTTTTGTAAATGATGGAAGTGAGTATATGCTTTTGGAAAGGAAACTATAAACATATAAATGTCCCCTATATAAATTTGAGTTCATGTTAGGGAAACATAAATCTTAGTGTCATGATCTTATAGCGGTGGGGTAAGAGTTTTAGGTAGCTTAACATTTTTTCAGTCAAATTAATTATTCAGACAGTTTAGTAATAAATGCTGAAATGGGAAGGGATATTTCTGAGATCTGTACATTGAGAAACTATGCTAGTGTTCAATATACATGTATGTATGTATGTATGTATGTATTACATTTTTTATTTTATTTTACTTGCCAGCCTCATTTAGACTGGTTAGTAGCAATATAGTTAAGATGTTGGATGTGTTGTTCACACTGGATAGTTCCTTGACATTCAGGACTGTGGAAAAAGTAATTCTTCAGTTACACATCCTAAAATAATAATATATTTCAAGTAAGTTTATAAGTAGCTTAGCTAAATACCAGTATGTACTGCATAACAAGGAAAAGAGTAGCATTAAGTTTGATTTGGTGCTAGTGACAGTATTATAATGCTGTAGGTATATAGGAACTTTTGTTTCTGCCTTGTTACTCCTACCTACAATGATATAAACTGCTGTGATCTGGATTTTGAGAATGAACCAAAAAAACAGAGCATTCAGTGGAATAAGTTTTCTAAAGTTTAGGGAAAATAAAACCTTGCCAAAACACTGCAGTGGCGCTGTTGTAAGCTGTAATGGTTTTGACCATTCTAAGTAGATTGCTATTATAATAGTATTTTTCCAGTTAGCAGTGAAGTCTCTTTTCCCTACTTTTGCATATGAATAATCCTGTGTTCTTTGAACAGGAAAGGTGATACATCCATTGAAGGCATTGAAAGCTGTGCCTGAAAAAAGATGGGCCCTATCCCATTGGAGTGACCTTTTACAAAATGCAGGTTTTGTTTAACATACTGCAGGTTCTCCTTTTATACCTCAATTTAATCTTTTCATCTGAGAGTTAGTCCTGTGTGGTAATGTTCAGATCCAGATTAAGTTTAGGTGAGGGATTGATTTTTTTGAGGTTGAACCAGAGATGATTTCAGGTTGAATGGTGCTGAAAACTTGCGAGTTGTTAGAGATTTCTGTCCAGAAAAGACTCTTTTTCTGATTGAGATCCATTCAGGGACCAAAATTGTAGGATTGGGAGATTTGAATCCAAGCCTTCCCCTCTCTACCCCTCTGGAAATTTTGGGAGAAATGAGAGAGCTCAGGAGGAGGCCCAGACCAAAATATTAGGTCTGACTATCTCTAATTAGGATATTATTCATCTACATTCATTGACATTGTGTATAGAGTTATATGGTAGAGCCTGCCCAGGGAAGAGGATTAAGACTCTGCACTCCTATACAGGCTGTTAAGGGAGCTTGGATTCTTTAAGTTTCTTACTTTAGTGATGGGCACCTTAGAAGTACTTAAGATTCATTGTAATCCTTATAGCACTTTGGCCTTTGTGTCTCCTGGTTCCTTTACCCTCTTTGTGTGTATGTACACCTCCACCCTGATATAACGCGACCCGATATAACACGAATTCGGATGTAACGCGGTAAAGCAGCACTCTGGGAGGGTGGGGCTGCGCACTCCGGCAGATCAAAGCAAGTTCGATATAATGCGGTTTCACCTATAATGCAGTAAGATTTTTTTGGCTCCCGAGGACAGCATTATATTGGGGTAGAGGTGTATATGGTGTTTTCTCAATATGTAAAATGCAAAGTCTGCACAAGTTCTCCTTATTGCTTACCAAAGCTCACACGCTTTTATTTTTCAGTCTGCGGAAA
Organism: Mauremys reevesii; assembly: GCF_016161935.1. NCBI lineage: Eukaryota > Metazoa > Chordata > Testudines > Geoemydidae > Mauremys > Mauremys reevesii. The sequence continues at coordinate 242,892,927 of NC_052623.1, read as the reverse complement.
ACATATGCTTCCTGACAGTCTGAGGAGGGTGTTCTTTAATATTTCTGAGAGCTCTACCTTCAGTCTGTTTCAGTCTTTCTGTCTATTTTTTCTTTGGATCTCAAGCATGGACTGAGGCCCATAGGTAACCCACACTGGGCTCTATTAATAGTGGCCATTTTCAGAGGCACAAGGACAATTACTAATCTCCTGCTGGCTTTCCATCCACTTGGGAGGCAAGTGATTGTAAGAATGCCATTTTGCCTGGTGCATCAAATATCTAGCAAATCTTTGCTCACCTAGGTTACAGTTCCTAAACCCAGTAACAACACCAGAAATCGAACTTGAGTGGCCCTGAGCACCACCTCTTACTGTGATGAGTCACACAACCAGCAGCACTTTGTTAGCATTAAATTTGATCCACTGGCCCTCAGCAGAGCTGACAATTTTCAGCTAAAAGACCCTTCAGTGAATTGTCCTTTAATAGAAAGTCTTCCCTCCCTCACCCCTCTGTTGTACTTTTAAATTAAATGAAATCCTTGAGAAGCTGGTGGCAGCTTGGGGTGATCAGAGTTTAAGGACCAGGGTAACCATGTATATTTCAAGGAAATAAACTGTCTGAAAAATATAGGTCAACACTTATTTTTAAAGCAGCACCTACCACCTACAAAACCTCACACAACTACAGAATCATATACAGTGCAAAATCATACATTGCTATTAGGGTCTTTTGATCCTTGGCATGATTGTTGCCAAACTCCTGAGGAAATTGTGTCCTATATTGGTTTGTTCTAAGATGCAGGAAGTTTGGCGCCATAGTTCCCAAACCTGTTGGTGACTGAGTGCCCCTTTGGGAATTTGAGAGTGTTCAGTAGCTCCCAAGAGGCACTCAGCATTTTGCAGGATCAGGCCTCAGTTAAGGGGTAAATTTTAAAACAAAGAATGTGCAGCTAGTCATTTCACTAGGGAGATACTTACATTATTGGGCCCTGAGCAGAAGTAACTGGGGCCTTGACTATATTCGAAGTTGCACCAGTTTAATTTTAAATGTGTTTAAAAACAGATGTAGTTAAACCACTGTAATACACAGTTTGGGCACTCTTAATCTGATCTGCATCTGGTATATCTATGTAGCTTAAAGTGATTCCTCACTGCACAAAGATAAATAGATATGGCAGGTTTAAATTGATTGAGTATCCACACTGTGTTTTGCAACTGTTCATTTAAATCGGATTAAAATCACATCTTTAAATTAAACGAGTGCAACTTTGAATAGGGTTTATGAGGGCAGCCTTTTAAATTGATGTAAGATCTCACCCACTTTCGGACAAACAGCTAATTGATGCAAATATCTGAATGTTTTCAGTTTATGGAAGTCCTATGTTATGCTTTAGTTTTGATATAAACAAAACCTGCAGGAAATAGTTATAATATGTTAGCTAGTTAAATAAATGTTTACTTAGTAAGAATATATGGGTTAAAAAGTTAACTAGATTTTTTTTTTTAAAGCAATACCTGTCCCTGTTTTAGTATCCCCTATCAGTGAATGGAGATATTGTTTCTCTTAGTGGGGGATACAATTTTTAATGAAACAGCAACTTGCTTCTTAGCAGGAGGCCAAGCTTCTTGAAGCAAATTTAAACAGAAAAACTCAGGGATCATTAAAAACCATTGTAAATCAGGCAGTTTCAAGGTGATTTTAAGACATATTCTGATTTCTGTTTATTTTGGGGGAAGATATCTTGTATGTAATGTGTCTAAGCTAACTGTTTATCCCATTTCTTTCTCCTCTTCCCCATTCCCCCCAAACAAGACTTTTCCTTAAATAATTTCAAAAGTACCAGGTTACTACTGGGATCTAAATTTCTTCAGGTGTCATCCCTTCTTTAGGACTTGAAGGATGATTGTTTATTGTTTGATTCTGGGTGTTTTATTCAGGCAAAATTCTCACTAACTTCAGTCTAAAATCCTGATGCTGAGGCCAACATCTTTATGTATTCATATAGCCCTAAATATAATGGCCAAGATTTGCAAAAGGGACTTAGTGATTTTGGTGCCCCACGTTAGACACCTGAGAGGCCTAATTTTCAGAGGGCAGATGCTTGACATTTCCTGAAAATCGGGCTTGTTTAAAGTGTCTCAGGAGGGACACCCACATTCACTAGTTATTTTGAAAATCTTGCCCCCACCCTCTGTATATGGAAGTCAGTCATAGTTTTGCCTGGGTAAGGAGTGCAGGATCAGGTCCTACCAATCAAATAATAAATAGAGGAAAATTCAGGATAATAAAATACTTGAATTCAAGTCACCTATATATGCCACTGCAGCTTAATTGTAACCTGGTATGCAGACTATTTAAGAATCAGAAAAGGATGGTTAATGGCCCTGAAATAGCTAACACATTAATACAATATGTTATTCAAACACATCTGGGAGAAGATCGCTTCTCTGCCTTTTGACTAAGAGAGGTGAAAACATTATCTAGTTTTATGGCAGCTACTGGTGCTTGTTCGAGCTTGGGGCTGGTTTTATATTTGTCACCCATTTAGAAACTGTAGTTAGAGGCAGGATAGTCCTGATTCTGTGGAATGAACATTGATAGAGTCTAGCCTTCCAGGGAGGGAGAGTCTGTATAAGTGAACTATCCTGCAGAAAGTTTGTTGTTGTTGTTGTTGTTAAGATGAGCAAATTGAAGTTTCCAGGTGTCAAACATGGATTATGCATTAGATAGCTACAAATTTAGGATGAGCTTTTTTGTTCTCCGTGCAAACCTGACAGTTTTGGGTTGATGACATCCGTTTCATACTCACTGCTGACATCCGACAAAAACAGAGCTGGAGTGGAGGTACTTGTGACATTCCTATAAACAGAGATGCCTTAGGTGAGTAACATTTTGGATAATATGGAAATTCTGCAATTGTAGGGATTAATCTACCATCTTCAGTCTTGCATAAGTCAGATGACAAACGAGGAAATTTTGTTGGACATATATATACATGTGAATTTAGTGCTTGTGAAAAGCAATGGATAAACAATTCTGGAAACTGAAGGCCTCAATCAGCCTGAAACATGCAGCAACAGTGTGTAATGTGCACTGCTTCATCTCAATTCGATCTGCAGGGAGCAACTCAAGGGATAAGAAGGGAGTTCAGCCCTCTCTACCCATGTGGGCCCTGATCTAGCAAAACACTTGAGTATATGCTTCTGGTTAAGCACATGGTTGTAGGATTGCTTACATGCTTAAAATTAAGCATATGCTTAAGTGATTTGCTGTGTCGGAAACGTCTTCCTTGAATTATCTGGTGATATTGCTAAAAAGGCAACCAGTTTGGTGGTTTTTGTGGTCTGAACTATTTTTCCACCAGGAACTGTAATGAGGTCATCACCTCACTTCACATAGGTCACAGAGAAGCCCTCAGATGATAGAGATGGATGATATGCTTTAAATGAGACAGAGGAAAATAATTTTGCTCCTTCTGATGCAAAAGCGCTCCCTATTGATCATCCTCTATCAGCACAAAAATTCAGCTTTTCAAAGCAACTCCTAGCTGGAAGTATCAAAGTGGGAAAAGTGTTTTTAAATAAAATAAAGGGAAAGTTGAGGGAAATTCTAAATTTAAAAAAGTTGTATTTGGGGAAAATGGCTCAGATTTGGATAAAATGCCATTAATATCAACAGGACTTATATGCAGAATATTCTGCATATGATGTATATAAAATTAGCAATAAGGCTTATTTTAAAGTCCCCTTTGCATAGGGGGCTGAAATGTCTTAAAATCCATGTAGTATTTTTCTTCTGGCTGTGTTTAATTTCAAAATCCTATTCTATTACCAGTCATAGGAGGAAAAATGTTTACTCTTAAAATCATGGACCCTAATACACTGATTTAGATAAGAATATTTTATACGTTTTGCTCATCCAAACAAAGATGACTTAAAACACTTCTGAATTTTTGCTCCCACCATAAATTGATCCAGAATATAGCACATGAGTTGTGCAAAAACTGGTCTAAGGCCCTAATTAGGTGAAGCATTTAGTGTGTGCTTAACTTTAAGAACATGCTTAAGCCTCTCAGTTCAGCAAAACATGTAAGCACATGCTAAAAGTTAAGCTGTTTGCTTAAGCACTTTCCTGAATTAAGGCCTAGAGGTAAAATTTTCAAAAGGGAGTTAAGCACTTCATCATGTTGACTTTCAGGGCCACAAGTGCTTCGTGCTGACACTTGTTTTTTTAAAAAGGAGACTCAGGCTCCTAAGTCACTTCTGCATTTTTGAACATTTGACTTCCAAGTTTTTAAAGCTGTGGTGAATAATAGGAGCGGTAGATTCAGTGAAACTTTCTGATGTGATAATCCGTGATGCATGAGCTCTGAAAGATGGTGTGAGTGGGAGGCTGCAGTGGTTGCAGAAGCCATGTGGAATTTGTGTTGAATTGGGCTCAGAGGAATAACATTGGGGCCGTATTACATAGTTGGCGTTAGAAGAGATTGCAATATAACCAAGAAAACAGAGTGAAACACCCCCTCCCCCACCACACACAAATTAAAAAAAATAAATACTTTTAGGGAAACCAATTTGCTTTATATAATGTTTAAATGTCAGTGTTCATTTAGTAGTACTTGCTGGTCATTTTCCCCTTAGGCCGATACTCTGTCTATAAAAGCAGCAAAGAATCCTGTGGCACCTTATAGACTAACAGACGTTTTGCAGCATGAGCTTTCGTGGGTGAATGCCCACTTATGCGGATGCATTTCAATTTCACGATCTGGCCACCCTCTGATACTCTGTCTATATTATGAGCACGCAGTCATGAAATACCCAAAATGTCCATTGGCTGCAAGACTGGCATTAGGGGCCTAGTTTTGAACCCAGTAAAGTCAACAGGTGCTTTGCTTTTAATTTCAGTGAGTGCATGATCAGAGCCTGTAAAAGTTGAACCCCCAATTTGTCTATGATATGGATCACAGCTCACCTCTGCCTGAGATTTTCAAAGGCACCTGGGGGATTTAGACACCCAATGACTGTTGGAATTCAGTGGGATTTGAGAGAATAACTCTCATAGTCGCTTTGAAAATGCCAGCCTCTGGGTGAAATCAATGGGAGTTTTGCTATTGGCTTCTTTGATTACCATGGAACCAGGATTCCACCCTCTGGTTACAGTTCAAGACCCAGGGTATCCTTTTTATTGACTTCAGTGGGCTTTAGTTTACCCCCTTATACTGTTTCCTGATTAGTTTTATTGTTATACTTTATATGTATCGAGAGAGTGAAAGACCGAGAGAGCTAATGTTTTGGTCCAGCTGACCATGTGTTGCTCTTCTATAGAGCTATACATGTGTTTGTTTTCTTTTATTCAATCAAGTACACACACACACACACACGCACAGAAAAAGGAGCGGAGAAATGAAAGTATTACCTGCAAAATATCTTAACATATGTGGTTATACAGGGGTTTATTTAATCTTCGCTTGAAAGAGATACTATCTCCTTCTCAACATTTGCACAGCAAAGTAATGCATTATTGCGTTTTCATAAATAATTAAAGCAACTTAAAAGAAAGTAGGCCAGCAAAAAAAAAAGTGTTGGTTTCAAATTTGAGAGAAGAAAAAAATATATTTCTAGTTTGCAAATTGATTAAATTTTACTAAATCCCATTGTCCCATCACACTGTGACCAAAGACCAATTTGATACCAACAGAGTTCCATTAAAAAGATTTGGAATGATGAGAGTCTGTGGCATCTGGTTTCCCTCCCCCTCCCCATCCCCCTTCTTGGTAAGAAAGGCAATTGTGACCCTTTATCTATTTTCAAGTGAGAGAGGAACAAATCTCTAGAGCTCTGCTGATTGGGTTTTTAGTATGGTTTTCAGTGTTGTGCTGTAATAAAATGAGTTATTTTAGAACTGTGCATACATTAGTGTTCTGGCACGGCATGATACAATAATGTGTGAAAAAGTATAAGATCACACCTTGGTGAAACTTGCAGATTTCCTGCATAATCTGACAGTGAGCTCTTGTCAGGTTTTGACTGTGTGTAAAGAGGGAATAAAGTTTCCAGAAGCAGAGCACAGAGTTTGGATGTATTTTTATGTCTGTTCAGGGATTTTGGCCCCAATGTACTTGTGAATATGCCTAACTTTAAGCACTTCAGTCCAGATGAAGCAAGTGTTTAAAGTTGGTGAAGTACTTTGCTGAAGTGGAGCCTTTTTTAAATCTTATGTTATGGAAGATGAGCATTAATTTAAATTTTTTGAATTATATAATCAAATGCATAATTTGTAAAATAATAAATTAAATAATTGATAAAATTGCAAAAATAACAATAAAAAACCAAAATGCAATGCATAACACTTTACATTTAATACCACATTGCTTGCTCCAGCGCTCAGTTTGTCTGAGAGAGGGCTGGAGGATTGGACTAAAAAAAAAGGTTCATTATTCAAAAGTGCAGCTCTCTGTGCTTATTCAAGCATGCAATTAAGCATATAGAGATCCCTAAGTATGTATTGATTTACGCCATAGGTCAAACTAGGGTGACCAGATAGCAAGTGTGAAAAATCGGGACACTTTTTTGGGGAGTGGGGGAGAAGGGAATGGCAGAGTATAATTGTGTATCTAAGACAAAACCCCTAATATCAGGATGGTCCCAATAATATCAGGGCATCTGGTCACCCTAGGTCAAACAAAAGTTATGGACTTGATACAGAAATTACTGGGCAAGCTTCTGTGGCCTGTTTTGTGGAGGAGATCTGACTGGTCTTTTCTGGCTGTAAAATCTATTAGTCTTAAGTATTGATGGTCTCCAAATATGTTGTGTTACGATGTTTTAAAACTGAGGCAACTAAGGGATTGGGCAAGTATACAGCTAAACCTGGATCAGTAGATGTTTCAGGTAACTGATCCACGTTTTAGAGGATGCACCATGAAAAAAGTCCCTGTGCTCCATTTACTATGGTTTGCTTTTTGGTTTTGGTTTTTTTTAAAGGGGGGGAGGGGAGAGCAGCAAGTCCCTTTTTGGCCATATTTTGAATCATTGACCCCCTTTTCCAAGCCAATGTGGTGCATGTTGGCATACGTTTTGGGACACTGAAATACGTTTGTTTAACTTTCCTTTAAGTTTTCATGCAAACATCAGACCAGCCTGGTCACTGATTCACTTGTTCCTAAACAATTTTTTGTGCTCAATTCATCCTTACAGGTTGTCAAGGTATTCAGGTGACCTGAGATTGAGGAAACAAGAAGGAAATCAGCAAAAGGCTCAAACTGAGTCTGACTGCAGCATAAATAATGTTTGCAGATTTATGCCTGGGTGCGTAGGAGGTGAAGAAAGGCTTTTTCACCTGCACCATCACATCTGAAAGGCCTGAGCAGCAGAATTGTTCCAGGGGACGATTAACCTGGTTTGTTCAGGTTGTTTAAATCCAGTGACAGCTCAGGTTTTATGAAGCTTGCTGGTAATTCATAATACTATTCTCTGCATCTCTGCTCCGACAGGCCTTGTAATGAAAGCACTCAAATAGGCCCAGTGGATTGGCCATGCCCCAGAGTATTTAAGAGGCTCTGAACCAGAGTCACCATCAGGGAGAATGATGGAAGACTGGGGAACTCCCCTATTCTTTGCTGTTGCCAGGAGTGATTGCATCACAGGAGTTATTCTGTCGGAGGGTTACTCTAAGTCAGGGGTGGGCAAACTTTCTGGCCCGAGGGCCACATTGGGGTTGTGAAACTGTATGGAGGACCGGGTAGGGAAGGCTGTGTTCCCCCCTCCCCCCAAGCAGCCTGGCCCCTGCCCCCATCCAGCCCTCCTACTTCCCACCCCTGACAACCCCGCCCCGGGACCCCACTCCCTATCCAACCCCACCTGCTCCTTGTTCCCTGATGGCCCCCTCCTGGGACCCTCCACCCCAACCACCCCTGGGATCCCACCCCATCCAACCCCGCCTCCTTATCCCCTGACTGCCCCCTCTTGGGACCCCCAGGACCTCACCCCTTAACCAACCCCCCCGCTCACTGTCTCCTGACCGCTGCCCCCCCCCCCCCCAACCTCTGCCCCATCCAACCGCTCCCTGTCCCCTGACTGCTTCTGGGACCTCCTGCCCCTTACCCAACCCCCGTTCCCTGCCCCCTTACCATGCCGCTCAGAGTGGCAGGACAGGCTTATTGGAAAGCCTGGAAGGTGGGCACAAGCCACGCTGACCGCACAGCAGCGTGGCTGCAGGGGAGAGAGGACAGCGGGAGAGGGGCCGGGGGCTAGTCTCTCTGGCTGGGAGCTCAAGGGCTGGGCCGGACGTGGCCCGTGGGCTGTAGTTTGCCCACCTCTGCTCTAAGTGTATTGTTAAACAAAGTTGTGGCCAGTTGGCCAGAATTACAGATGTTTTTTCTGTCCACAGTGGCCCCATGCCACTTGCAATATGGGCTGCAGTGTCTCCAGTGTGCCAGTGACACCCAGGTTAATGAATCTAGCTCTTGTTTCTGGAGATATTTGATAGGATTCAACAGAGTTTGGGGATCAGATGAGGGCTACTTAATTGTGGCTGAGACCAAAAAAGGCAGAGCTGATCTCTATGGGGGGGGGGGAAGGAAAATGGGGAATCAAGGAAGATGTTCTATCAGTTTCTCTGACAGAGTGGATGGTCTGCTGTTGGTGAAGCAGGCTCACGACCTTTGGGAGGGGACTTCTTGTTGTACCCCAGCTTTTGGTGGATGTTCAGGAATCAGCGGCTTCCAAATGTGCTTTCAAACCCACGCACTTGGCTAGAAGATTCTGTTCTATTCTGTATAGGATTTTATTCTAGGCTCACAAGCATAGTATCTGAATGCTTTTCAGCAGTGCATTAAGCAACGTGACTACACATCTGCCACAGGTTGTGGGTTCTCTTATCCTCTCCCTGGAGGGAGAAAAATGTACAATGGATTGGCTTGTTTTAGTACGGGGTGTCTTTTTTTTCTTTTTTTTAAATAAATACACCTGTTGCTATGTGTCTATACTAGTGAAGGCAAGGTTGAGCCCGTTGGGGGGTGCAAAATTTTGGCTACTTCTAAATAGGGTTTTTAATCTAGAGGTGACAAATAAAATTGCTTGCTGCTTTTCCAGCTCTAGTTCTAGCATAGAAAGTCCTAAGTGACTGGGGTCCAACCTACCAGTTCTATCCTTGTGTGATTCTGTGGCAGTTATGATCAGCTGGGGTATTCAAGATAACAGGACTCTGTCTTAAACAAGAGGGGATTACTGACTGGATATTGCTATTCCCTTTGGGAATTTACTTTCCCTTTGGTCTGTCAGACTGATAATGTTCAAGGTGTGATGCAAGGCCTATCTGTATTGCCAGGTTTTGTTGTGTGTGTTTTTTTTGTGGGGGAGGGGTTTGTTGAGTGGGGTTTTAGGATATGTCTGCATTACAGTTGGAGGTACTGTATGATTTGCAGCTTAGGTAGGCATCCTGTGCTAGCTTTAATTTAGCTAATATGGCCAAAAAATAGCAGTGGAGATGCGATGGCACTGGCCCAACGGGGCGGGCTAGGAATAAGGAATGTGAGTATGTGCCCAGGATTCTGGTGAGCTGGTACAGCCCACGTTGAAGTAGAATTAGTAGCAGGGGAGGGAGAGTAAAAGGCAGAGAGAATCAGTCATTTGTTGTCACAGAACCAGTATGTGGTTGTTTGTACAGGTACAAAATGTAAAACAATTAAAGAGAATATTGATTGAATATGCTAAAGGTCTAAATATCTAAGTTCTAGTGGCCTGATTCAAACACCCTCATGTTCATTTAAAAAAACAAACAAACAAACCATCCCCAAACACATGGAACACACTTTAGTGTTGACTGTTTAGTTCTCAGATGATCAAATTCAGAGAAGTTAGAGCATTGTGCAGAAATGCTTTTGTGTTCACTGGTTAATGACTTTCAAGTAGGTGGTGATGGAGACTAGCAAATGACTTTCTTTTTATCGTCATGACCATGAAACAAGAATGGAAATGTCATAGATGCCACTTAAAATGGATCAGCTCTTAAAAGAACTTAGTTCTCGCTAAGGGCTGAATCTTTTCTGGTTTCTCTCTTCCCCTCTACTCTCCCTTTTTAAATAGAAACAAACAAAAAAAGGCTCTAATTCAGGAAAAAAATTCTGTTTCCAGTTTTTGTGGAAGCATTTGAAAGGAAGGAGTTTGTCTAGCAGTTAGAGCATGAGAGATAAAATGAGGATCATAGTAGGGCTGTTGTGAGATTTCCTGCTCTAGAGGGGTGTTGTGAAAATTTATTGTTTGCAAAGTGCTTAGAGATGCTCTGATGAAAGGTGCTGTGTCAATGTAACGTAATTAGTAATAGTTCTAGTAATAATAATTGTGTTCAGAATAATGACATTTGTTTTTCTTGGTGAGTTTTGCTGGGGAATGATGGTTTTTCTACAGGAAATAAATTGGCCTGAAACTATGCGGGACTTTTGATTTCCTAGGATATTTTTTTTCTTTCTTAACTGACAGGGTTTTTTGATATCAGGTACCACTCTTGAAGTCCTGTTGAAGAGCAAATGAAGTGTTTTGATGAAACTTTTTGCAGCAGTGAAGTTAATGGTGACTCATTTAGCCTGTGGCAGATTTAAAAAAAAATCAAATCTACTCCCAGTGAGATGGGTACGCTCCGGCAGACCTTATTTGAGAATGATTTGCTGCACTGCTAACATTGTATATTTCCCTTCCCCCCCGCCCCCAAAAAAGAATCCAGCTTATAATGAAATGTTTATCAAAACCATATAAATATTTCCAAACGGCTGAATTTTGATGGGAAATGCTTGCCGTTTAACATACATATTGCGAAGCAAAACTCTTTATGGATTTGACTGGCCCCTGTTTTTTAAAAAAAAATTAGCCTGGTGACAGCTCCACTTATGACCATGTACGCCAACATCTGGCAAGGCTATGGATATCTGGGAATTCATTGCGTGAAGCCATGGAACAAAGTGTTCTGGTCTGACCCCAGTAAGCAGAGACCAGGACTTGAACTGGAATCTTCAGGAGCAGAAATGTCTTGTGTTTGGAAAATTGGCCTGTTGAGTCATCACGCAGGCACTAAAACAAAACTAATTTTAAGCAGGTCGTAGTTCAGTGATTCCCTCTGGAATCTATTTTTTCCCCCCTTTTAAGTGAAGTCTTATGTTTGAAGTGAAAAAGGTCAAAGTTGATGCACTGTTACAATATTTTGAATGCTTTCCCTTAAGAACAGTCACCCAGGCTAGGATTAGCATGAAGGACTGCTAGGCTGGAACTTCAATGTCTGGGTTAAAAATATTTTAAAACAGTAAATGCAGTCAATACTGAAAGAGTGAGATCCCTGGGAGCCTTCCCATTCAAAGCTCAGGCAGCAACTGCAATGTAATTTAGGACAGTGTATGCTTCATAGCTCTGGAAAATATTGTCTCCTGTTAATGTCACATTGGAAGATGGTGGGATAGTAGTAATTTTAGAAAGGTGTTATTCCTGTTTTGTTTTACCCTGAAAACTTCAGAAAAAATAAAAAGAAACATCAGTTGAAAAAGAAATGTAACTGCAGAAAACTACCAATGAATCCAATTCGGAATAGCCTATAGATACAATATGGGTACAGGAACGTTTTTGTGGGGAAGCAATTGCAAAAGAAATTTAGGAGAGACAGGACAAATCAATTATGTACTGACAAATCAAGTAGGGAAGCTTTCATCTAAGTGCCCATTCAGGAGTTAGATGCTACCTGCAATCCGATGGAATCCCGCTCAGCATTAAACTGCAAAATAACTTTTGAGACAGTGTGGGTGAGATAACATCTTTTATTGGACTGATTTCTGTTGGTGAAAGAGATAAGCTTTCAGGCTTCCCAGTGTATTCAGAGTGTCACAGCTATATATGAAGTGGAACATAGTGTTTAGCATAAGTAGTTAACACACATTTCAAGGGATCATTCAAGATGAAGTAGCCTGTCAACACCTCTCTAGTCATGAGCAGGGGAGGGGGAGGAAAGGAGTGTGTGTGTGTGTGTGTGTGTCGGAGGGGGGCTGGGGTTAGTGAGTTACAGGTTGTTGTAATAAGCCATAAATCCAGTGTCTCTATTCAGTTCATGATTTTTACTGTCTAGCAAAGTTATGAATCTAAGTTCCCAGGCTTGTCTTTTGAAGATGTGCAGGCTTCCTTTGAGGATGTGGACTGAGGGGTCAGATATAGAGAGCGATCGCTTTGTGATAAGTATTCACCTGCAGGTGATGCAGTATTTTTGTCTTTTATAATTTTTCTGCGAGAGTTCATTCAGGAGTGAAGTGATTGCTGAAGCTTAAATTCATATCTCTGCTAGACACTAAAAATCATGGACTGAATAAAGACATTGGATTTATGGCTTATTACAACAAACCCACTAATCCACACACACACACACACACTGTTCCTCCCCCGCGTCCTCAACTTAATAACACCACCTCCCCAAGCAGCGTAAAGTCAAGGTCCATGAGGTAGGTTGCAGTACTTACCTTGACTGTTACTGGCCTCCAGGAGCTGACCCACAATGCCACATCCTGACCATTCTGGTCATTGTTGTGAATTCTGCTGCCCAGGGGCCAGGTGGACAGGAAGCCACCCCTCCACCTTATAACCCTGCACATTTTTGAAATTCCTTTTCCTGTCTACTCAGCTTGGAGAGCACCCCAGTAGCAACTCTCCATTATTGTGTGCAACTGCACAGCTGACCATGCCAGCTCCGTGCTGCGGACGTGCTCCTGCCTGCAGTACACAGGAGGTGTTGAAGCTCCAGGGCCTACTTGGAGAAAATGCTGTGCAGGGACAGCTCCAATCCAGCTGTGGAAAAGTTGACATCTATGAGCAGATTGCTTGGGAGATGGGGCGAGGCTAGGAGCAGGACCAGTGCCATGTGAAAGCCAAGGAGCTGCGGCAGGTGTACCAGAAGGCAAGGGAGGTGAACAATAGATCTGGTGTGGAGCCACAGAGCTGGATGCCACCCTCAGCGGCGACCCCACCTCCATCCCCAAGAGCCCCCTGAATACTTGAGAGGAGTCCAAGTCACAGGCTCTCACCATGAACCGTCAGGAGGAGGATGGGAGACAGATGACTGGGGGATCTAGTGAGCCAGTACATCTTTTTCACTCCACTGCAGTGCAGTGAGCACGGGCGAGCCTGATGTAGGAGAAAGAACCTCTGATAAATAGGCACTTGGCTTTGAAATTACAGGGACGGAACCCCTAAAGCAGCAGGACACATGTTGATTTACTCTTTTTTTTTTACTTGTGCCGGAAGAGGTAGTGAAACAAACAAGAGAGGTAGAGTTGCTATCAGTTTTTAATTCCCCTCTTGAGTTAGGCAAAGGGGGCTATTCAGAACAGTTTGTTTATGTGCATTGGGATGTCCTATGAATCCTCTGTAGAGAACTTGATGAAACTTTCCTGGAGGTATTCCGCAATCCTCTGCCAAAGGTTTTTGGGGACAGCTGCCTTATTTTTTTTTCTGCTGCAGTAGGACATTTTTCCATGCCACTCAGTGATTACTGCAGCAGGCACCATTGCAGTACACAGGTTAGCAGCATATGGACTGCGATGGCATCGGGATACCAGCAGCGGCTGTGCTCTCTCTGCCTCTGTTACCCTCAGGAGTGAGAGATCAGCTAAAATCACCACGGTCTGTGGAAAATAGTGCCAGTATTCACTTCCATTGCTCTGCACACATACATTCACACCTGCGAGCTATCCCTCATTTCCCCAACCCCACCCTCACCCCCAGGCCATACACACCATGGCTGGTGCTGTGACTCTCACCATGCTGTATCAGTCCCAAGGAGAAGTGAAAATGTAGTGTTTACAACTTGTAGAGGTCAAGGAGAGTGAGTTCAGTATCTTAAGTTTTGATTTCTGTTGTGGATACAGTGATGATGGTACCTCTGTGTGTTGTATCTTCAGCTGCTGGTATTTTGGCCTTGAGGGCCTTCCCCCTCTGCACCTGGGGAATGCCTGAGCCAGATAAGAAGGAAAAAGGAGAGGCATGTATGGTGGGTGTCATAGGCTGGGGGAGGCTGTGCCTCCCGAAACAGCCAGGTGTGGCCCCACCCACGCTCCACCCCCAGAACTCCCTCTATGGCTCCCCATGTGGTGGACCTGGCTGGGTCTGTGCAGACCACCCTCCTGGTGCCTGGGGCGGGGGAGGCGGGAACTGGGAGGGTCTAGCCTGGAGCAGGGTGTGGTGGCCACACTGTGTCGGGCGGGGGGGTGCTCCAGGCTCTGGTGGGGGTGGTGGAAGGGGTGGGGCATTGGGCGGAAGTGGTGGGGCTGGGGGCTAGTCTCCCACATCTGGCCGTTCACACACCACCCATGGGACTCAGGGTGACATGTTCCAGGAGATCCTGCAAACCAGTGTTGTTTCAGAGAATGAGCACGGATCACCCTTGCAGACAGCATGGACAAGCATAGAGTGGAGAGAGGAGAAGCTTGTGCTTTTCAGACGTCAAACAGAGATTCTGCAGACTCTGGTGAAACCTGCAGGTTTAACAAGCCCATGCTCACCTCCCTCTGCAGCCCATGGAGAACTCTCTGTTGGGACCTCCCTATACCCCCACCTCAATATTCCACATGGTATTAGAGGTCTGTGCTCTACCCTTACCACTCTATCTGGAGGGACATTAAAAAAAATAACCGCTTCACATCCACTGAGCTGTAAAAGACACGGTTTGGTGTAGGTGAATGTGAAATGGAAATGACTATTCTCTCCACTTCATACTTTTGTTCCTCTTAATTTATTAAGTTTTCTTAAATTCTATTTTTTTTATTTGCCTGGTTACAGAATAAAATTCTGTTTTGGGAACATAATTTATCTTTCTTTACAACATATGCTGGCTGGGGCTGAGCAGTCTTACACCCACCAATTTCCTGTTATTTTATTTTGTTACAGATCCCCTAACATCATTTACAGACAATATTAATAGGTGCATTGACAGTGTTCTATTCCTAGACACACCTCACTCGGTACAAGATTCATACTCCCTTGCAAAAGACCAGGGCCAGTTAGAGCACACTACTTTGGCTCGCTATTAAAATGGTCTTTCAAAGCCTCCCTGAGTCATATAGCTCCATGTTGAGCTCTTCTAATAGCCTCACCTCCATCCCGACGGGAACATCTCCCTTTGCTTCACAGAAATTGTGCAGGATACAGCAGGCAGTTATAACCATTTGGCATTTTTTTTTTTTTACTGAGGTCCAATCTCATGAGTAGACAAATGCCAGTGACCCTTCAAACGACCAAGGGCACATTCAGTTGTCATCCTGCACCTGCTGAGCCTGTAGTTGAAGTGCTCCTTGGTGCTGCTGAGGTGGCTGCTGTACAGGTTCATGAACTATGGGAGTAAGGATGAGGCTGGGTCTCCCAGGATCACTATTGGCATTTCAGCATCGCCAATGGTAATCCACTGGTCAGGAAACATAGTCCCTGCTTGCAGCTTTCTGAACAGTCCTGTGTTCCTAAAGATGCCCGCATCATGTATCTTCCCTGACCAGACCACACTGTTGTCAGTGAAGCACCTTAGGTAATCCACCAGCTCTTGCATTACCATAGAAAAGTAGCCCTTTCTGTTGATGTACTCTGTGGCAAGGTGGTCTGATGCTAAAATAGAGAGATGCATGCTAGCTATTGCCCGACAACAGTTTGGGATCCCATTGTTGCAAAACCATCCACTATGTCCTGCACGCTTACCAAAATTGTCATCCTGCATAGCAGGAGACAATTATTGGCCCTGCACACTTGCACCACAACAGCACCCTCAGAACTGGTGCTCCCGCAGCTGCTCTATGAATCCTGTCGTCAACCTTGAATTGTTATTTTTCTGTGTCCTGCTGGATCAGGATCAGGTGTCTTGTGCTCACAATGCTCATCGTAATAGTGCAGAGCTATGAAGGATACAAGCTTCTGTCACAGATGACGGACAGCAAAGAAGGACAAGTAGGTTTGCAGGGATTTTGAAAAGAGGCATGAAATATTATGGGATGCAGATGAAATTATGGGATGGAGAAGACTGTATAATGGGAAGTTGAGCCCATGCTCAGTTACCCCTGCGTGACTCATTTTGGCCTCATGAGGCACTGTAAAAACTTCCCAAAATACCCTGTGCTGGATGGTGGTGAGTTGCACAGTGGGATAGCTATCCACGGTATGCTACACTCTGAATCGATACAATTGCTCCTGTGAGGACGCACACCACTGACACAAAGGGCGTAGTGTGGACATGCACAAGTGATGGAATAGCTGGGGCAGCTGTATGTTGACATAACTTAGGGTATGTCTGCACTACGGGATTACTCCAATTTTACAGAAATCGATTTTTGGAAACAGATTGTATAAAGTCAAGTGCATGCAGCCACATTAAGCACATTAATTAGATGGTGTGTGTCCATAGTACCAAGCCTAACGTCGACTTCCAGAGCGTTGCACTGTGGGTAGCTATCCCATAATTCGTGCAGTCTCCCCCGCCCATTGGAATTCTGGGTTGAGATCCCAATGCCTGATGGGACAAAAAACATTGTCGCGGGTGGTTCTGGGTACATGTCGTCAGGACCCCTCCCCCTTCCTCCCTCCCTCTGTGAAAGCAATGGCAGACATCTGTTTTGCGCCTTTTTTCCTGGGTTACCTGTTCAGGTGCCATACCAGGGCAAGCATGGAGCCCCCTCAGCTCAACGCAGCAGCCATGAACATTGTAAACACCTCGCGCATGATCGTGCAGTTTTATCCTGAACCAGAACCTGCAAAAGCAGGTGAGGAGGCGGCGGCAGCGCAGCGACGAGAATGATGAGGACATGGACACAGAATTCTCTCAAACTGCAGGCCTCGGCACTTTGGAGATCATGGTGTTAATAGAGTAGGTTCATGCCGTGGAATGCCGATTCTGGGCCCGGGAAACAAGCACAGACTGGTGGGACCGCATAGTGCTGCAGGTGTGGGATGATCCTCAGTGGCTGTGAAACTTTCGTATGCATAGGGCCACTTTCATGGAACTTTGTGACTTGCTTTCCCCTGCCCTGAAGCGCAAAGACACCAAGATGAGAGCAGCCCTCACAGTTGAGAAGCGAGTGGCGATAGCCCTGTGGAAGCTTGCAATGCCAGACAGCTACCGGTCAGTCGGGAATCAATTTGGAGTGGGCAAATCTACTGTGGGGGCTGCTGTGATGCAAGTAGCCAAAGCAATCACTGAGCTGCTGCTACCAAAGGTAATGACTCTGGGACATGTGCAGGTCATATTGGATGGCTTTGCTGCAATGGGGTTCCCTAACTGTGCTGGGGCGATAGCTGGAACCCATATCCCTATCTTGGCACCGGACCACCAGGGCAGCCAGTACATAAACCGCAAGGGGTACTTTTCAATGGTGCTGCAAGCACTGGTGGATCACAAGGGACGTTTCACCAACATCAATGTGGGTTGGCCGGGAAGGGTTCATGACACTCGCGTCTTCAGGAACACTAATCTGTTTAAATGGCTGCAGGAAGGGATTTACTTCCCAGACCAGAAAATAAACGTTGGGGGATGTTGACATGCCTATAGCTATCCTTGAGGACCCAGCCTACCCCTTAATGCCATGGCTCATGAAGCCATACACAGGCAGCCTGGACAGTAGTCAGGAGCTGTTCAACTATAGGTTGAGCAAGTGCAGAATGGTGGCAGAATGTGCATTTGGATGTTTAAAGGGTCGCTGGCGCACTTTACTGACTCGCTCAGACCTCAGCCAAACCAATATCCCCTTTGTTATTGCTGCTTGCTGTGTGCTCCACAATCTCTGTGAGAGTAAGGGGGAGACATTTATGGCGGGGTGGGAGGTTGAGGCAAATTGCCTGGCCGCTGATTATGCGCAGCCAGACACCAGGGCAATTAGAAGAGCACATCAGGAAGCGCTGCGCATCAGAGAAGCTTTGAAAACCAGTTTCATGGCTGGCCAGGCTACGGTGTGACAGTTCTGTTTGTTTTTCCTTGATGAAAAACTGCGCCCTTGATTGACTCATTCCCTGTAAGCCACCCACCCTCCCCCCTTTGATCACAGCTTGCTTTCAAAGGAAATAAAGTCACTATCATTTAAAAACCATGTATTCTTTATTAATTGATTATAAAAATAGGGAGAAAACTGACAAGGTAGCCTGGGTGGGGTGTGGGAGGAGGGGAGGAGGAAAGGAAGGAAAAGGCCACTTCAAAAATTGTTGAATGTCAGCCTTTTGCTTGGGTTGTCCACTGTGGTGGAGTGGTAGGGTGCATGGAGCCCCCACCCCCCGCATTCTTGGGCATCTGGGTGAGGAGGCTATGGAACTTGGGGATGGCGGTTATACAGGGGCTGCAGCAGCACTCTGTGAACCTACTGCCATTCCTGAAGCTCCACCAGACGCCGGAGCATGTCCGTTTGATCCCAGAGTAGCTACAGCATTGCATCCTGCGTCCTCCGATCTTCCTGCTGCCACCTCCCATCTCAACCATCCCTCCTGTCCTTGGGTTCATCCCTTCTGTCCTCACGTTCATCCCTCCTGTCCTCATGTTTGTTGGCCGCTTTCCTGTACTGTGATACTGTGTCCTTCCACTCATTCAAATGAGCTCTTTCACTGCGGGTCAATTGCATGATTTCAGAGAACATTTCATCTTGCGTGCGTTTTTTTTCGCCACCTTATCTGAAATAGCCTTCGGGACAGAGGAGAGAGGCTTGAAAAACTTGCAGCTGCGTGAGGGAGGAAAAAAAGGAGAGAAGTATTTAAAAAGATACATTTTACAGAACAATGTGTGTACTCTTTCACAGTGAACAACACTATTCACATTACATAGCACATGTGATTTCAGTACAAGGTCGCATTTTTCATCTTAATATTGAGTGCCTGCAGCTTTGGTGTTAGAGATCATGGACACAGGGTCGGGCAACAGAATTCAGCTTGCATGCGGCCATGGTAAGCCATTGTCTTTCGGCTTCTGCAACCTTCATAAAAGCAGCACCCTCATTTCCCATACCAAGCAAAGCGTGTTGAGTGCTGCAGTTTTCGTGTTAACGTACAGCAGCAGAAACCAAGCTACCCCTGCCCCCCCATCCAATTCTCTGGGATGATCACTTTACCCCTTCCCCGCAACACGAGGCTGGTATCAGGGAAGATCCCTTCTAGCCAAACGCCAATGCCCCCTGCCTCCCCCGCTTGGCTAAATGCCGGGAAGGATTTCTTTTCAGCCACAGGCAAACAGCCCCGTAGGAATGGCCACCTCTGTCCCCTTAATTAAAATTCCTGTATTTCAACCAGGTTACCATGAACGATATCACTCTCCTGAGGATAACACAGCGAGATAAAGAACGGATGTTGCTTAAATGTCAGCAAACACCGGGACCATACGCTGTCATGCTTTGTCATGCAATGATACCAGATTACTTGCTACTAGCATGGTGTGGTAAAGTGTCCTAGTGGAGGACAGAATAAGGCTGCCCTGTCCAGAAACCTTCTGCAAAGACTTCTAGAGTACCTCCAAGAGAACTTCATGGAGATGTCCCTGGAGGATTTCCGCAACATGCCCAGACACGTTAACAGACTTTTCCAGTAGCTGTACTGTCCATGAATGCATCCCAAGTCCTCAGGGCAAATTCATCATTAAAAAAGTTTTGCTTTTAAACCATGTGTAATATTTACAAAGGTACACTCGAGAGGTCCATTCCATGGCTTCATGGTCTGGGATACTGCCTTGGGAGGGTCGGGAGGCTACTTCAGTCAGGCTGAGAAAAAGATCCTGGCTGTTGGGGAGAACGGTGTGCTGTGTGCTCTCCGCAAGCTCGTTGTCCTCATCCTTATCATCTTCTCCGTCCGCAAAATCCTCAGGCATGGCTGAGAGTACTTCCTCCTTGGAATCCACGATCAGGGGTGGGGTAGTGGTGGCGGCCCCCCCTAGAATTGCATGCAGCTCAGCGTAGAAGCGGCATGTCTGCGACTCTGCACCGGACTGTCCGTTTGCTTCTTTGGTTTTCTGGTATACTTGTCTGAGCTCCTTAACTTTCACACGGCACTGTAATGAGTCCCTATTGTGTCCTCTCTCCATCATGCCCTTGGAGACTTTTTCAAATGTTTTGGCATTCCGTTTTTTAGAACGTAGTTCTGCTAGCACGGAATCCTCTCCCCATACAGCGATCAGATCAAGTGTCTCCCATACAGTCCATGCTGGAGCTCTTTTTCGATTCTCGGACTGCATAGTTACCTGTGCTGATCAGCTCTTCATGCTGGGCAAACAGGAAATGAAATTCAAAAGTTCCCGGGGCTTTTCCTGTCTACCTGGCCAGTGCATCCGAGGTCAGATTGCTGTCCAGAGTGGTCACAATGGTGCACTGTGGGATAGCTCCCCGAGGCCAATACCGTCGAATTGCGTCCACACTAACTCTAATTCGAACCGGCAATGTCGATTTCAGCACTACTCCCCTCGTCGGGGAGGAGTACAGTAATTGATTTTAAGGGGGGAGGGATAGCTCAGTGGTTTGAGCATTGGCCTGCTAAACCCAGGGTTGTGAGTTCAATCCTTGAGGAGGCCACTTAGGGATCTGGGGCAAAAATTGGTCCTGCTAGTGAAGGCAGGGGGCTGGACTTGATGACCTTTCAAGGTCCCTTCCAGTTCTAGGAGATTGGTATATCTCCAATTATTACCTTTACCTAAGAGCCCTTTATGTCAAAGTAAATGGCTTCGTTGTGTGAACGGGTGCAGGCTTAATTTGATTTAGCGCTGCTAAATTCAACCTAAACGCGTAGTGTAGACCAGGCCTTAGGTGGACATCATTTTGTAATGTAGACATGGCCTCAGAGTACCTTTCCAAGACCTGACGATGAGCTCTGCATAAGCTCGAAAGCGTTTTTCTCTCACCAACAGAAGTTGGTCCAATAAAAGACATTACCTTGCTGACCTTGTCTCGCTAATATCCTGAGACCAACACAGCCACAACAACACTGTATGCAAATAATTTTTGGGCATTTGAGAAAAGCCGGTATTTTCTATTGCTGAAACACAAGTGCTGTTTATAAATGTGAATTACTGAAGTTACTATTTTAAAAAAAAACAAAACCACCACCATGGGGATGGGGGCGGGGGAAGTGAGGAAGGATGAACAGGTTTTTTTCCATCCTGTTATGGGATTTGATTAATTCTTTTCCCCGTGTTACAGATTGGACTCTTTACATTTACAAATGGAAAGAGCAGGGGCTAACTCACCTCAGGAAGTTTGAATCTGCACTCCATTTGTGTTGCAAGTGTAGTGAGGTTTGTGAACTCTGTTCATTTCTTAGGAGGCAGTGAGCTATCTCCCCACAGCCACTGTGACAAACAGATAATGTTGAAACAGCTAAGGCCATGGAAGGTTACACCAGGAGAGGCAGTTCTGTGCTTAATGGTTAGAGCAGAGTTAAGGGGAAACCCCAAAAGTTCTCTCTCTGGCACTGTATTATCTTCTACAAATTGCTTAATCTCTGTGAGCCAGATTGGGAGCCCCTTGTTCTTCATGGTGAGTAGTTGCTTGTGTAAATAGTACCATTGAAGTGAATGAGGTTATCTGTGTGAGTAATAGCTCATGCAGATGGAAGGGGTTCATGATCTGACCCTCTGTGCCTTAGTTTTCCAGTCTGTTAAATACCTACCTAACAGCCCTGCTGTAGTGAGGTTTAATGTTTGCAAAACACTCAAGTCTTTGGATGAAAGGTGCAATAGAAGTGCAGATTATTAGCAGGCAGCTCTCTACCCTGAATTGTTCATGAAGGCATGAGATACACCTATCCTTACTCATTCCCCAGTACCTTATATGAGGTAGGTATACTTAGAAATTGACTCCATCCTCCAATTTATTGCGGCTCTGTTCTTCTTGAGCTTTCCAAGTAGCTGTCATTACTTAATCTTTTTAATAATGTATTTTAATTTAAATTTAGGGGAAATTACTCACATTCAGTTGCCTTTGCGTTTCAGAGAGCAGTTTACAGCCCTTTGAAGTCTTCATGTGTGAAGGAAAAAGAAGAGCTTAGGATAAGCAGAACTTGAATGAAACCATGTAGGCAGATAACAGATATGAATTTCCAGTATTGTGTGTTCTTCTTTGGGAACCAAGTCGAGTGATGAATGAGTCATGCTGGGGCAACTCACATCATGCCCCAGGAGGTGGTGTAGCTTCAGTCTCTTTGCATCTTAATTAGGGACCAGTTCTTTCAACTTCAGGGATCAGGGTTCTGACAACAAAGTTCATTGGCAATGTGGATAACTTTTTTGTAATTCCCAGTGATGAAGT
Source organism: Mauremys reevesii (assembly GCF_016161935.1). Classification (NCBI taxonomy): domain Eukaryota; kingdom Metazoa; phylum Chordata; order Testudines; family Geoemydidae; genus Mauremys; species Mauremys reevesii. Next base: position 242,870,683 of record NC_052623.1, on the reverse strand, counting down.
TGTGATAAAGCGGGTGCTCGCACTGGTATTTTCAGTGGTGCTGATTCATAACTTGCAAATTGCTGTTTATTTATAGATTTTTGCAGTTTTACTTCTTTGAAAAAATTAATTCTACTTTTACTAATGTGGGACTCAATGGAGTTAGTGTTGCATAGTGGGGGATTCCAGGGGACAGAGAGTCAGAATGTCATGGCTTTATCCCCAGCTGTACTACCCATTTTCTTTGTGATGCTGGACAAATCAGTTAACTCCTCTGTACCTCAGTTTACCCATGGGTATAGTGGGTACAAAAATACCTCCCCCCACCAGGTGATGTGAGAATTAATTATCCTGATCCAGCAGCCCTTATTCACATGATTAGTTCTGGGACTACTCACATCAGTAAGGACAGCAGGATTGGACTCTAGTGTTTGTAAAACACACTAAAGTCTTCTGGTTTCAAGCACAGGGTATATTGTATTCATTTATCTTCTGCGAAATATTTGGTCTGATTTTATTATTTTTTTAAATAAAATTACTGAACACCCACAACTCTGACTTCAACACTGCTAAAAATCAGCCCCAGGTATGTTTTGCAAGAAAGTGACTCAAGTAACATGCTGTTATTATTCAATATTTGTATTATTGTTGTACCTAGGAGCCCCAGTTAGGAACCAGGATCCTATTGTGCTAGGTGCTGTACAGACAAAGAACAAAAAGACACGCCCTGCAATAAGGCCCGATTTTTGTCTCTTCTGCCCCACCCCTCTTTGTTCCACTGTTCCTCTTGCATCTAGACCAGGGGTTGGCAACCTTTCAGAAGTGGTGTGCTGAGTCTTCATTTATTCAGTCTCATTTAGGGTTTTGCATGCCAGTAATACCTGTTAATGTTTTTAGAAGGTCTCTTTCTATAAGTCTATAATGTATAACTAAACTATTGTTGTATGTATAGTAAATAAGGTTTTTAAAATGTTTAAGAAGCTTCATTTAAAATTAAATTACAATGCAGATCTCCCCAGACTGGTGGCCAGGACCCAGGCAGTGTGAGTGCCACTGAAAATCAGCTTGCGTGCCGCCTTCGGCACACGTGCCATAGGTTGCCTACCCCTGATCTAGACCCTGTCAAATGTTGTCCTGATGCAGGAAGGTTTCAGCATGTGCATGCTGTGCTGATCCTTTTTATTTAACTAGTTATCGGAACACGATAGGTCAACGGGATCATTCTCTTTATCATGGCACACACCTGAAATATCTGCTAAGGTAGCAGTGCCTATGATTTGTGAGCAAATGTACAACCCAGTGGGGAGCTGCAGAACTCACCTCCATCTTCCAAGGGTTAACAGTAACCTATAATAATAATTTTGTGACACAAAAATGCTTCTTTTTATGCATTACCTATTTCCAGAGGCCTGATTTAGGTTTTGTATCAAACACTCTGGCTTCCCACTGAGAAGGAAAGTGCTACCAAGGGACTTCACTCTCTGTTATTCTGATGGTGGTATCTGGGAGGAGTGAGGAAATAAGGAAGCAATTGCTGATATCACTAGAAGTAAGTACAAATAGTGGTGCAGAGTGGGCTACAAAGGTAAAATAGGTTGACGGGATTGTTATATTGAGGCCTGACCTTTGTTCTTTTATATACTGTATTTGTGATAAACTTTATAGACATCTAGCAAAGAACAAAAAATGAATTGGTTACAGTGAATTCATTTTTTAACCACCCAGAAATTTCACATGCCGTATGAAAATGGTGAAGGCTGTGAGATAGTACAAAGAGATTACATGTGTTTATGCATAAACAAACACGGCCAAGTACATTGCCATGTCTATGCTGGAGGTGCACAAATGCAAAGTCAGGTTCTGCTGTAGAACTGGTGAATTTTATTCATCAAGAAATGGCTTTTTGTTGAAAATGAACATTTTCACAGAAAGATCTTAACTTTTGATTACTTTGTTGTTGTTCTTTTTAAAACTTGGAATCCAAAACCCAAAATCTTTTACTGAAATTGAGGGGTTTTTGGAAACCACCATGTTTAGTGGTATGGAAATGTTTTAGCCAAAATACTTTTAAAAAACAAACAAATTTGCTTTTCAGTTTTTATTTTTTAAAGAAAATAAATTTTTCTTGTGGAAAAGTTTGGGGGAAAAAAAGATTTAAAAAGTTTCCTGTCATCAAAAATTTTCATTTATTTTTCTGCTCTATTCTGCAGTTAGCCAACAAGTTAGGGTAAACTGCAGAATTCCCATCTCAAACATGGCCTCTTGCTTCTGCCCAGGTTCCAGAGGAGGACTCCTTGGAACTTGGAGTTCTTATTTGGCAGCTTATTACTCATGCGGTTCCTTCCTCCCTCCTTTCTCTGTGCCCTCTTGCTCTGGGCAGAAGTGCAAGGCTGATTCAGACTGTCTCCAGGAAACTTATCCTTTTCTTTCGTCATCTGTCCTCTGGAAAAAGGGATCATGGATAGGATCTTATGGTTGTTTTTGTTTGACAGACTTAAGTGTAAAAAATATGTGGTTCATCCAGACTTGAGTCAAAACCCGTTACCTAGCCTACATAATATAATCTGGTGTATTTGGGCTGTGTAAATCAGTTTCTATATGGTAACATGATCTAGCAGAGTGACTGTGTCTGCTGGGAGCAAGTACCTTATGAGTTCTAGTCCTGATCTACCACTAGGGTGACCAGATGTCCTGAATTTATAGGGACAGTCCTGATTTTGAGGGCTTTTTCTTATATAGGCACTTATTTACACACACCCCCCCCCAAATTTTTTACACTTGCTATCTGGTCACCCTATCTACCACTAATGTGCTCTGAGATCTTGGAGAAGTCACTTAACCTTTCTGTTTCTCAGCTTTCCATGTGTTAAAGATGGCAATACAGATTTACCACCTCACATAGATGTTGTGAGGTCTAATTAATTACTGTTTGTACAGTTTTGAAGATGCACAGTCCTAAATAAGTGACAACTTAATTTTTTCTTTATAATGTACTCTGGGGAAAGAGATGAACTGATTCATTCCCTAACGTAAGACAGTTTTTGTTATCTTCTCACTTCTAAGTAGAACAGGCGCTTAATGCCAGCTCTGTATTTTTTGAGTGAATATAGTATATTTGTGTGCTCAAATAAAATGGTCCATCCTTTTCATTTCACTAAATCCGGACATATCTTTCCTTACCAGTTTTATCTGTTTTTATGTGGCAAGCTGTATTGATCAGGGTAGCTCAGTTTGATCAGTTTCTTTGTGCATCGCTGACATTCTCAGCTGGAATATGTACTGATATGGGAATATTTAAGCTTAACAAGCTATTGCTTTCCAGTGTGCCTCAGTTTCCCTATACACTCAGTGTCCAGGGCTTGAGGGGACAATGCAGAATAGTTGCTTGCCCTCTTTCCTTCAACGTGCAGTGAGAACCCTCTGTTCGTAGTGTTCAGATTCTGAGTAGAGGGATAATGACCCATCCACAATTCATCACTGCAGAACAGTCACATGAAGCATGTTGGTTTAATGTGAAGCATCCAGGCAAAAGAGAGTAAGGAAAGTCAGAGAGCTCCAGTCTTAACCCTGAATTTGCTTTCAATGTTGGGATTAAGTCAGAAAAGAGTTTTTTGGTGGTTTAATTTCCTTTGTTTTTAAGGTAGGTCTCTTTTTAAAAGGAGGTGGGGGGAAGAAGAATAATATGCCATTGACATGCTTTGGGATCTGAGACTCCTCTGGACCCCATAGGATGTCAATGGACTCATTAAGATTTAGCCAAGTTTTATGCATTATTCATAATGTACATTCACAGCATGCACCCTAACGACTGTCTCCTGTGAATGCTTAGTCAGAATCATTTGCATTCTGTATATGGATCCATAATATGGAGTACATTTAGCTACTTTTTTGTGTAGTATCCTTGCTGCATACTTCCAGCATATACTGTTCTGGGTTATGCGACGAATGTGTTTAAGCAATAGCATGCACTTGTGTATTATGGTTCCATAAAACAAATGCATAATAAAAACTCTTTATGAAAATTAATTATTGCATATGTGCAATAGACAGGTTTTTCTTTTTCTTTTTTTTTTAAGCTTTGATATAATTTTACTTTTACTTTTCCCACAGATTTTAGTGGATTTTTAATTATGGGCTCCTATTTTACAAACTTTTGTTTCAAATATAAAAATATTTCACTTTTGAAGCAGAGGGTTGGCAGGTGATGAAACACCAAAGTGAAGCTGAGATGTCTGATAATCACAAGAGCCGTTTGCTGCAAGCTTGCTCTAATCCCATGAACATTATTCCTGCTGTACATGACAAGACAAAAGAGTCAACAAAACACCTCATCAAAAAATTAATGCTGCTGTTGTCATCTGAGGTGTGGAAGCTCTTCACTGCTCTTTTCTGAGCCTCCATTGATGTCAGAAATGATGTTTGGACTGGCACTAAACCACTGAGTGGCCTAGGGCAAGCTACTTAACATAACTCTGCATTGGTTTCCCTCCCTGTAAAATGGAGATAGCACTGGAGTGGATTTGTGAGGAGAAACTGGCTAATGTTCCTATATGGACATTTAAACCTGATGTGTCCTTGTTAGTGCTTTTCTGTAGATGTTTGGCCAGACAGGATCAGCCGCCTCTGCAGGACTATCACTTCAGCCACGCAGGACTCCCTGTGGATCCTAACTGGCAGGGCTGGCTTTATGAACTGCGGGGCCCGATTCGAATACCCGGTGGCGGTCTGGGGATTTGGCCGCAATTTGGCGGCAGGGGGTCCACTCCGGGTCTTCCGCAGCACTGAAGGACCCACTGCCGCCGAAGACCCCCAGCGCGGACCACCGCTGGATGAGTTTTAAAAAAAAATAAAAATTAAAAGGCGCCTGAGCCGCGGGGCCTGATTCCAGGGAATCGGCTTAAAGCCGGCCCTGCCCCTGCTAACTGGAGTGGGAGGAGACACGGTGGGTGGGTGTGGGATGGAAGTAGCGATGGATGGGAATTATCTCCCTTGCACAGAGTCTGTGGGAAAGTTACTTGCTTGCAGAGCCCCTTCTGCTTTTGGTATTTTCTGTCAAAAGCAGAGAAAATACCTGGGAGCAAAGTTTCATTGAAACCATGCTGCCAGATAGTGGAGGAAAGCTGCAGCGGGGCCTGGGGACAATGCAGAATCAAGGGGCTCTGTGCATGGCCTTGTGCTTCTAGCAGATCCCTGAAATCCATTTTAAGGAGCAGCCCCCAGGCTTCTTCAACAGGCTGTGGTAGGTATAAACCCTGACTTCTTATAGGTTAACTTCAGAGAAACTGTACACCCAACTTCTCCCAGTGTTCGGAAAGCATCAGTTCCAGACAGTGGGGTGAAGGTGTATTTCTGTTTTGTGTTTGTCCAATCCTAGCACAATGGGGTCCCAGTACTTTATGAGGGCTCTTAAGCGCTATGGTGGTAATACACATAAAAATAAATAGTGTCAGTTTGTTGTCAATGTTGGCCATGATGATGATGTAGTTAACTGTATCCTTGTGCAGCATGAGCTCAAGCACATAGAGGCAAAGCCATCACAAATCACTTCTTATGTATTTTATTTTCATATAGAAGATGCTGGTCAACGAGAGAGAGAGAGAGAGAGAATAGCTTTGTGGTCAAGGCACTAGATTGAAATTTAGGAGCTTTGGGTTTTGGATTTGGCTTAGCAAGGGATTTCCTTGGATTGCCTCAGGAAAGGCACAAGATGGTCTCTTTGTGCCTCAGTTCCCCATCTGTAAAATGCTTCACAGGCGCAGTATCAGGAGATTTATGATGAGCACTGTGGAAAAACCTATTTTAAAAATACCCCAAACCGTAGGCAAATTTACCTTAAAATAACCTAAATTATGTCATTAAACCTTTTACAGACTTGAAAATTCTTATATCCCCTCTCTCTTCTCTTTTCCAGATTAAACAAACCCAATTTTTTCAATCTTCCCTCATAGGTCGTGTTTTCTGGACCTTTAATCATTTTTGTCGCTCTTCTCTGGACTCTTCAATTTCTCCACATCCTTCCTGAAATGTGGCACCCAGAACTGGACGCAATACTCCAGCTGAGGCCTAATCAGCGTGGAGTAGAGCAGAAGAATTACTTTCTGTGTCTTGCTTACAACACTCCTGCTAATACATACCAGAATGATGTTCACTTTGTTTAGCTTATGGTCTACTATGACCCCCAGATCTCTTTCCACAGTACTCCTTCCTAGGCAGTCATTTCCCATTTTGTATGTTTGCAACTGATTGTTCCATCCTAAATGGAGTACTTTGTATTTGTCCTTATTGAATTTCATCCTATTTACTTCAGACCATTTTTCTAGTTTGTCCAGATCATTTTGAATTTTAGTCCTATCCTCCAAAGCACTTACAACCCCTCCCAGCTTGCAAAACTTTGTAAGTGTACTCTGTATGCCATTATCTAAATAACTGATGAAGATATTGAACAGAACCGGACCCGGAACTGATCTCTGTGAGACCCCACTCGTTATGCCCTTCCAGCATGTCTGTGAACCACTGAGATCAGTTTTCCAACCAGTTTTGCACCCACCTTATAGTAGCTCCATTTAGGTTGCATTTCCCTAGTTTGTTTATGAGAAGGTCATGTGAGACAGTATCAAAAGTCAAAATATACCACGTCTACCACTTTTCCCCCTCTCCACAAGGCTTGTTACCCTGTCAAAGAAAGCTATCAGGTTGGTTTGACAAGATTTGTTTTTAACAAATCCATGCTGACTGTTACTTATCACTTTATTATCTTCTAGATGTTGGCAAATTGATTGATTAATTATTTGCTCCATTATCTTTCCAGGTACAGAAGTTAAGCTGACTGGTCTGTAATTCCCTGGGTTGTCCTTATTTCTCTCTTTATACATTGGCACTGTATTTTCCCTTTTCCAGTCTTCTGGAATCTCTCCCGTCTTCCATGACTTTTCAAAGATAATCGCTAATGGCTCAAATATCTCCTCAGTCAGCTCCTTGAGTACTCTAGGATGCATTTCCTCAGGCCCTGGTGACTTGAAGCCATCGAATTTGTCCAAATATTTTTTAACTTGTTCTTTCCCTATTTTAGCCTCTTCTGATCCTACCTCATTTTCACTGGCATTCACTATGTTAGACGTCCAATCACGACCAACCTTCTTGGTGAAAACTGAAACAGAAGTCTATAAACACCTCTGCCATTTCTACATTTTCTGTTGTTGTTCTCCCCCACCCCATTAAGTAATGGTCCTACCCTGTCTATGGTCTTCCTTTTGCTTCTAACATATTTGTAGACAGTTTTTTTTTTTGTTACCCTTTATGTCCTAGAAAGTCTGATCTCGTTTTGTGCCTTGGCCTTTCTAATTTTGTCCCTACATACTTGTGTTGTTTGTTTATATTCATCCTTTGTAATTTGACCTAGTTTCTACTTTTTGTAGGACTCCTTTTTTTGATTTTTAGATCATTGAAGATCTCCTGGTTAAGCCAAGATGATCTCTTGCCACATTTCTTATCTTTCCTACGTAGTGGGCTAGTTTGCTCTTGTGCCCTTAATAATGTCTCTCTGAAAAGCTCCCAGAACTCTGGGAGCTGTTTCCACAATTTGGGTGCAGTTTTTCCTTTAGCATGTTTTAATTCAGCCTACAGTGCAGTGTGTGACAGTACCACCTCCAGAGCAGCCTGTGATTCTGCTCCTTGTATTTTTCTCTTGAGGAATCTGAATTCAAATGGTAAAATGTGCAACAGTGCAATGAGTATGTTTTGTTAGTGTTATTAGGCTTATGATGTGGAAAACAAAGAACTTGCTTCCTACTGTTTTGTGAAATTTCTAGGAAACTCCCAGCAGTTTTATTTAATATTTGCAATAGGTAGCTCTAGTTTTCTAAATGATTTTAAACAGATTTTCTCCAAAGAACAGCTGTTTAAATAGGAACGAGGGTACTTGGAAAATGAGCACTGTACATTAGTTGATGCACAAGGGATAGCAAAAGAAATAGTTTTTTTTTTCCCTTGTACTAATCTTCATACCATCTCTCCCCCACTGATACCTTACAGTTACACAGTAACTTTCAAGATCTTCAAGCACTTTATGGTTATATTATTAATAATAATAATAACATATGTAGTACAATGCCTTGGTAGATCTTAAAGTGCTTTTGCTGGGATGAGTACCATATTATTAGCCTCGTGTCACAGATGGCAAAACTGTGGCTTTTAGAGGTTATGATTTGTCTTTATCACCCAGTGGTAGAGCCCAACATTCCCTGTTCTCTGATTTCCAATCGTGTGATCTATCCACTGGACGTGCTGTCAGCCCCTTTGTATATGTTAATGCACACGTTTCTGTCACATAGGTCAGTGTTATAGCTTCTATTGCCAACCTCGACTATTCAGAAATCTTGAGTCAGGCCCTTACAAATCATGAGATTGGCTTTAAAACCATGAAGAAGAAAAAATGGTGGGGGAGGTGTTTCTCTTTGCCTGCCATGTGGTTTTCGTGGCTTCATGTCGTCAAGCTTTTCTCCACAACCGTGAGGACTAGATGCTGAGTGGTGTTTTTGTTTTGTTTTGTTTTGTTTTTAAAGCGGAGATTCTCACATAATCACATGGCTTCAGGAGCTTGGGCTTTAAAATAAACACCTAAATACTGTAAACTCTCAGAAGCTGGCAGCTGTGTATTATTTATTTTATGCATGATGAAAGTGGGACACAAAGATTAAAGTCCAGATTTTGCCTTGTGGACACCTGCAGCAGCAAATGCCCAAGTGAAATCTCAGACCTTGGGTTCCCTCAAGTGCAAGAATTTGCCTCTCATTGTGCCCAAGTTACTCCTTTGGAGAAGGCAGGGCTGTGCCTCACACATCCCCATCCCCCCTGCAATAGAGTTGGGAATATGGAGGCAGTACACTGCTCTCATTGAAGGGGTGTAGCAAAAGGGTTGTTTCATCTGTATTAATGAGCTCTGGGTGGACTCTTCAGCAGCAGAATTCTTCCCAGAATTCCCAATGGGATGAAGCAGCTTTCATCACTCCTCATGTACATGAGTGTTTATCAGGCATGGTAGAGCATTAAGTCCCATGTCTTCAAAAGCAGCCATTGATTCCTGGATGACTCTGTTTTTCTCTGCCCAACTTGAAACCCCTTAAAATTAGGGACATAAAGGTATCTCAAGTTAGGCCTTCAAAATTAGTGTCTGCACTTGAAAAAATTTGGCCTCAGTGACTTGCCCAGTGTCACACAGTTAATAGTGGCAGAGCCAAGAATTCCAGGGAACTTACTCCTTCTTCAAGCCTCAGGACCAGCCTTCTGGCATTTCTCTATGGCTTAGAATTACAGTGTTTCAGGAGCTATATCAACATCACTGATCCCTCCTCCCCTGCTCTGTGTCCTCCCAAGTTATTTCTTTCTCTTGCTCAGGTGATTATTAGCAAAGCTTGGAGTCATGTTGAAACTTGTTGCAACCACCAGGATATTCCTTCACCTCTAATACTTCTGACCCTGAGCTTAATTAACAAGATGTACAGTAGCCAGCCTTTGTATTAGTTACTGAGTTAAAAAGCATTGGTCTGGAGTCTTGATTCTCCTTTTTTTTATGCCCGTGTTACTGCATTCAGCCAATTGATTTGTTTAGACGTTCAGGCTATTTATACTTGACAATGGTGGAGAAAAGACCAAAGACAGGAACTGAATTGGGCCATATGTTACTTATCTGGAGGTTAGTGCTGCTGCCTTTCATCTCAATGGGGTTTAACACTAAATCCTAATGATGACCATTTAATTGTCAGCATTGTTTTATTGCTGGTCAAAGCATGCGAGAAAGGAGAGGGACAATTCTGTTATGAAGATCAGCAGTCTACTGTGAGTGGCATCCTGATGGACCTCAGTAGGGTATCTGTGCTCCAGTGAGGGGGAGCCCAGCCTGAGGAACCTAGCACTGTACCCATTTTGAACATCCACCGTATTTACTGGGAATGACTTGGTCAAATTCATAGATAAAGTACATGGTCTGGTCAAAAATAGAACTCTGAACTCATGCTCTTGTGCTTCCTGAGACCAGTTCCTTCATAGACAAGTGTGCACGTTATTACAACACCACCATTGCAGTTGACACTGATTGTCAGTTGACGCTGATTGAGTGTCAAGAAGGAGGCCCAGGGCTGAAAGCATAAGACACTTTGTACTGTGTTTTGGGAATCTTATACTGAAGCTGTTAGTGCTGTACCTGCCCTGTCTCTCTGGGGTTGTCAGTCCAGCACCTCCCATATACAATGAATTAATGCAAACATTTTAAAAGCATCACAGGTGGCTACTAAGTACAGCATTGGTGTATCACTCTATTTCATGCATACTAGGTTCACAGAGGCTGGAGAATACATATAGTAAATAAACTTCAGGCAATTACAGTCTAGGTTGCAGCAGCCTTGTTTCCTAAATATTAATACTAATACTACACTAAGAAAGTAAAACAATTTAAAGGAACTAGCTGGAAATACTGTACAGGTGTAAAAAGGAAGCATATGGCAGAGCAGAGATTACCAGTAAAAATGACAGATGATTAGCATTCACTAAAACTTTTAATTAACACCCTACAAAATTCCATAAAATGATACTGCATGTAAATTATGTGTGATGTCTTAGAGCATTCTTTTACCCTGTTTTAAAGAAGGTGGGGGAAAATTAGGTAGCAAAACTACTTATAGTGATTTTCTTAGCCCTGGGTTTGTGTGGGGTGTCATCAGTGTTGTGTCAATCAAGTTTGCATCAACTGCCAATATAGTAAAACATTTTTGTTCTCCACGGATTTAAAAAAAAATTGTTTTCTTTTGAGTTCTATTCCTCCACTTTTATTTCAAGCATCTCTCTCCATTGTGAGGGAATGGATTTAAGAAACCAGAGCTCAGAACACTGGAGATTAAAGGAAAACTGCAGGGCAAAGTAAAAGATATTCTAATCATGCACTAATTACAGAAAATAACCACAGTGGGTACAACCCCACAAAACCTTATTCATGTGAATAATATCGTTGACTTCAGTAGAACTATTTACATCTGTAAAGATTATGCTCATGAACGAGATTTTTTTGAGATTGGTCCCTGGGTTTTCTATTTTCCACGAGTACATTTATATGAGATGATGAGACAGACCCGTGTTCCTCTAATAAATCTTTACTACAGTAAAAGATTTTTATATATTCAGTGTTAATTACACTAAAAAGAGCTTCCAAAATCATGAATGAACGCAGCCTCTTTGTCCCAAAGAAACTGATTTCTCTGGAGGGGGAAGGGTCTCATTCTTGTAAAATCGGATTTAAAATGTTTGTGGGTAATAAAAAGGGTACATGATTTCGTGGGAATGTTATCAGTGGATTCCTTGAGGCTTTGGATCTGGGTTCTTTATTCCAACAACAGTCTATAGGCACCTGTCTGGGTTTTGTAGATTAGTGCAGAGTATGTTATGGAGCACAAACATGATAAAGCATAAACACGCTCCTTTAGCCCTGGCTGGTCTTGAGCACGGAGCTCAGTGGTTCTGGTGGATACAGACTACACTTAGCCTAATCTATCCTGTTTGAAGTCTGAATATGTTCCTTAGTTACCTTTAAATCTTGTTATTAATCCCCATCAGTCAAGTCCGGAGCAAAGTAGTTTAAACTGTTTAAAAATCTTTTTTTTTAATTTAAATTATTGTGATTTTTAAAGTGAATGTATTCGTCTCATCATGTATTCATCGTGTTAACTGGGCAAGCCTCTCCCGCCCCAATGAGATTTGATTAAGATAGTCAAGGGACTCAGGCAGGTCATGTGGGATTGACAAAAAATACTGGAAGATGGATTAACTTTTAAAGCTGTCTGAATTTAAGGTCAGAGGAGGGAAGTGTTGGCGGGGGGGAAGGAATTCATGGCAAGTTTCAGGCTTAGAGCTAAAATGTAAATTTAAATGTGGACATTAGCCATTTCAACCTCTTATTTTGTACAGCTAAATGGGAGTTTGTTTTTTCTGTTTTCACCTAGCTGCCCCCTTGTACCCTCGTCTGTGCTCACTGCATGGACCCCATCCACCACATCCTGCCATCCCTTCTACACCCACTAGCAGAATTTGGCCAGACTGGATTTCAAGTGAGGGAGCTGGTTTAAAGGGGTACAGCCAATTTCAATATCACACTTTTTGTCTGAAATATCTTTTAGCTACTGTGGCCTCAATCCTGGAAATTGCTCCACTCAGGCAGGATTGGGACCTACTATTACAAATAACACCCAGGATTACTATAATTGAAAGTGGTAAGAGGGGAAGAACATTCATCTCTCTTTTTTTCTTCTTCCCCGGTTTGCTATCTTTGTCCCTTTGACAGTGCTTGGGGGTGTGTGATTTTTTTTTTTTCCACAAGTGCTCAGCAATGGCCTAGCTCTGCTTCCAGTGAAATCAATGGAAGTTTTATAAATGCCTGAAATGGGAGCACAATTAGAGCAATTGCTTCAGTGCTTTTTAAAAAATCCTAGCCCACGTGTATAGTCAGTTTCACTGTTTCCTTTGGGTAGCCAGTCCCTTTCCCTTGATGTTTGGGTGGGTTTTTTCACACAGCAACAGGGGAGAGAATAACATTAAAAAAATAGTGTGTGTGGGGTGACTATAAAACCACAAAAATGGCAGATGGGCTTGGAGGCAGCTGTAGAACTTGGGGCTACTTTTAACTAATTTAAAAATGTTACAGGTATCTGTTAGACACTGTGCCTTTAAGTGTATCTCTTGAATGAATTCTCAAGAAATTCCGAGACACCATGGAAAAAACTCTGCTCACTGACATCTGAACAAATCTGGACTAACTCCACTGGAGTCAGTGAAGTTACTCTCAGTTTACACTGTGTAAATTGATGACCTGTGTTGCAATCCATGCTGTAAATTTTGTCAGGGAGGGGAGCTGAAACCAGCCCTAAATCTCAGTAGGGCGGGGATGCAGGTGGAAGCCACTATCCCTTACAGCATTTTGACAGACTGATCCATAGTGAAGCCTTATACTGTGATATCTATTCTCCATTGATCCATGTGTCTAACCTTCATTGAATGAATGGGAATCACATGCATGCGTAGAAGAGTTATTTAGACCTAGGGCTTAATGCACTGAACTGATCTCCTTCACGCTGCTAAGAGTGAAGAGGCTGAAAGATGACACTGAAGAGGAAAGAAAAATGGACATAGAGGACACACAAAATATATCCCTGTAAATGCTGATTTGAAATCTCTTCCTGCTGTCCATTCATTGTGTGTACCATAGAAAGGTAGGGTATATTGTGACAAACCCAAACCAGTAGGGTACAGGAGTCTGGTAGAGGGTAGAGCCTGAGTGACCAGAGCAGGGGCTGCACTAGAGTAATCAGGAACCTGCTAGAACCAATTAAGGCAGACAGGCTGATTAGAACACCTGCAGCCAATCAAGGCAGGCTAATCAGGGCACCTGGGTTTAAAAAGGAGCTCACTCCAGTCAGGGAGGGGGGAGCCAGAGGAGAGGAAGTGTGTGTGAGGAGCTTGGAGCAAGAGGCGCAAGGAGCTGAGAGTGAGAGGGTGTGCTGCTGGAAGACTGAGTACAAGTGTTATCAGACACCAGGACGAAGGTCCTGTGGTGAGAATAAAGAAGGTGTTTGGAGGAGGTCATGGGGAAGTAGCTCAGGGAGTTGTAGCTGTCATGCAGCTGTTACAGGAGGCACTCTAGACAGCTGCAATCCACAGGGCCCTGGGCTGGAACCCGGAGTAGAGGGCGGGCCTGGGTTCCCCCGCAAACCTCCCAACTCCTGATCAGATGCAGGAGAAGTTGACCCAGACTGTGGGGAAGATCACTGAGGTGAGCAAATCTGCCAAAAAGCGCAGGACCCACAAAGGTAGAGGAGGAACTTTGTCACAACATATATATATAAAATTGATACGCTGGCAGAAATTGTGTTTTGGAGATAGGAAAAGTCTTCTAATAGATTTAAATCTGAAGATCTTGTGTGCAACCAGATGACTGAAGTTGGCTTGGTTGTCTCCTGACATGGTAAAATAGAACAATTTTCCTAAAGGTGTATGGGACAAAAACTGATTAGGCCTATTGGCTTCTGCACAATCTCCAAGAGCTTATTTTTAGGTCAATCAAGAGAAATCTGTGTACAATGTATGCATTTGTTGAGCAATCAAAACCCCACCCTTAAGCTTACAGGTGGTTCTTGTATTATTGAATGGCAAAAAAAGAAATGGTGCAGCCTTTTTTTTAAGGTAGAGGATAATAAATTCCCAATAATAATGGTAGTTTTAAAACCCTGTGATGAAAGTTGGTTATATTGAAGATAATTTGTTTTGTCTGAATGGTTTAAAAATACTTGCTGAGAAAATGTCAGGCATACGCTTGGTGCAAAATAATTTAGAATATGTAGTGAATCTATTTTCTAATAAAAGGTTAAGAATTTTTGTTCCATAGTGTACCAGTATATGTAAACCCATATTTATTACATGCAATTATATATGTAGTGTTACATATATGGGGAAACTCAGCTTTGTGGTTAAAGCTCAGAACTAGGAACCAGTTAATACAGATTCTATACCCTCCTTTGATGTTGATTTCCTGTGTGACTTGTCTAAGGCAAAAAACCTCCATATGCCTCCATTTCCTCTTTTCTAATATGGGGGTAATAAAGTTTACTACAAAGGGGTGCTGAGTCTTAATACATTATTTACTTTGAAATCCTTAGATGGAAAGAGCACTATAAATTATGTTTAAGTGCAGCAAGGTCTGTAAAAGTGGGCTACTTCGAACTCAATTTAAGTCTGTGGAATGGGACAACTTCCTACCCCAGAGCTCATTTAATTCTGTGAACTCCTGGTATGACAGAGGGCTGCAAAAGTCTGGCCACTGCATTGAGAAGCGAATAGATATTTTGGACCTTTGTACTCCCTCAAATGAGAGTTTTTACCTGTCTGTGGTTTTTTCAAAATGAAAAAAACTGTTTAATAAGGCCCCACTTGAAGTTGATTTGCAAGAGCTAGATCCTTAATTCTGTTCATAGCTGTGTTTGTCTGTAGGGCTTTCCACAAGCATCTGTGCATGTAGCTTGCAGGATTGGGCCTAAATATTACATTTTGTGGTTTGAGCACAAAGAGTTCATCCCTACAATCAGAGGAGACAAGGAAGGTTTTTTCTGCTTTTTGATTTAAAAATATCTGAGCTTTTTCTTTTGTATGGAGCATGCTCAGTTCCAGGTCATTTACATTTACCACAACTCTTCCAGCTTTTAGGGTTTTGGAAAGATGAAGCTCTTATGAAGATTCGAAATAATCCAATAAAATTTAGTCAACACACTGCACGTACTTCTGAAGAGCTGCACCTTTTTTACAGAACAAATAAAATGAAGTACACCAATGGTATCACATCAACTTGCAGAGTTCAGAGAGGTTTAAAATTATCGGAGCAGTTAATTTTTTTCCATAATTACTTTTAATTTGAAGAGAACTAAGCAAAATACCAAACTGAGAGAACCTCATTAACAGAAAAATTCACCAGTAAGAAATTAGGGTTTAAAATCAAAATACACAATTAAGAACAAAAATCACACTGAAAAATCTAGAGCAGTAACCCTAAAGTAGTAACCCTAAAGTGCTGAGGCTTGTATTTGTCCTGGTTGACTGCCGGCTTCTGGGGACATAGCTCCTCACATTCATTGCACTTAAAACTGCAAAAGGAGTCAAGAGAGTGTCTCGGGTGCTTTAGTTGAAAATCAAAGATAAGCAATACACAAGAGGAAACATGCTTTCTTTTTCAGTTGCATATTGCACCACAGTGGATAACAATCATACCTAAGGCTGGATCAGCTAAAGGTCAAACCCTTTTTATAGAATGTTGACAATAGGCTAAAATATTTAGCACCACTGTGGATACCTTAGGTTGGGTTAGGAGCTTTTCAGTACCATGTAATTGTGTTTCCTAATGACTTTGAGCTTTCAGTTCAAATTTAAAAAGAAGTTGTATCACTTCTGTTTAAAAAAACACGCAAATCACCCCAATTCAAGGATTTTTCTTCATTGTTCAAATTGGTGAATTCACTGTGGCAAGTCAAAATTGACTAAAACAAGTCTCATCTCTAGTCTCTTTTATACTTGACATAAATATCCTACTACAAAATGATGTAGAGTTGACTAATAAGAACTGGTTTATTTTAAAGAGGGAAAATGTGCACATGTGTATTTCATTCATATCTGTGTGTTCCATGGTGAGGACGCATTGGTTCTCCTGGCCACGTATGCCTCAAACATATCAAATAATGGATTTTCCCCTATGCTGTGTATCACCATTTCCCCCTTTATAGGTCCTGATTTAGTAAAAACAGAACTACATGTCCAACTTTAAACATGTAAATGGTCACATTGAAGTCAATGGAACAACTCATGTTTCAAGTTAGACATGTGCTTAAGCACCTTTCTGAATCAGGGCCATCTTGCTATCATGGGGCCTGATTCACATTGACTGTGCAATTTATATTGGTGTAAAATGGGTGTAAAATACTACTATTCTGAATTGGTAGCACCAGTGACTGCTCTAGCCACAAGCAAATTGTGCAGCTGCTTAGAGTGGCAGATTTCTGGGCAGCTGCTTAGGGTGGAAGATTTGGCCCAGCTGCCACTTCATCATGATGGAGGGGCAGCCAAGCCAAATTTGAGTGGCACTGCAAGTCCCTGTGCAAGGTGGCAATGCCACTCATATTTGATGGAGGGGCAGCTGGGCTAAATCTACTGCTTAGCTAGGCTTATGAGGGAGATGGGGGACACACTGAAGTGTTGTTTAGGGCAGCAGATTGTCATGATGATCCCTTCTGACCTTAAAGTCTCTGCATCTATAAGTAGACACTTTTGATGCTCGCTTTGCGCTGATGTGCATGACTACATAAGGCGCAAGGTAATTGCAAATCAGGCACATGGATCAGATCTGTACCATACCAAGGAAGGCATTGGAATCCCAACTCTCTTTTGGATGACTGCTAATAGTGTTCTGTGCCTTGGCCAGTGGTGGAGCACTAAAATAGGAGCACTCATGGTCTTCCCTTAGAACCCTACTATGTTACCCGATTCTGTGATGCAACAAAATTTCGGTTGTGTAGGGACCAGGTGTTCCTCAGTGAGTTCCACTCTCAGGTTGCCAACATGGTAGCTCCAAAACCATTCACTAGTGGTTTCAAAGTATCAAGAAAGGAGAAGGCCAAACAGTATCATTGTGGATCTCTGCTTTTATCGTCCCTCATCAAATAAATAAATCTGACTATTTCAATGATGCAGTAACTGATTGCTAAATTACATTTTTGTAAAGCATGAGTGAAAGAAGTCAGACATTTCTGGACCTCAGCAAATAAGGTCAGATTCTGATACCCTTACTCATGCTGGATAATACTTTACTCTGTGAGTGGTCCCCTTAACATAATTGGAACCACACAGGCGGTAAGGTCCTATTCAACATAAGTAATGATATCAGCATCTGTCCCATAATAATAAAAAGTTTAGAAGAAAATGTTCCATGGGTCCTGCCCCTGTGTAGCTCTGTTGGGGAAAGTAGTTTGGTCCATAGTATGTGCTTTAAGCAGATCTCCGACTAAGGGCCTAATTCTAATGTCAGCTTTACTGGTGTAAGTGTCGTGTAAAAGTAGCGTTACAAGCAATCAGAATCCGGTCTAAGACTGCATTAATTTTACAAAATATCATGCAGTTTATTTGCTATCACAAACTCAACTACAGTTCCCCAAATAAAAGCACAAAGTGCATTTGGCGAGCCATTATTCTTTTATGTTTTGTTACTTATTCACTTGCTAACTTGCCATGTTCAGTAGTTCACATGGGGTCTTTGTCATGGCTGTGAATTAACAAGATTCTGATGTATTAACATAAGAACATAACATAAGAACAGCCATACTGGGTCAGACCAAAGGTCCATCAAGCCCAGTATCCTGTCCTCTGACAGTGGCCAATGGCAGGTGCCCCCAAAGGGAATAAACAGACAGGTTATCATCAAGTGATCCATGCCCTGTCACCCAATCCCAGCTTCTGGCAAACAGAGGCTAGGGATGCCATTCCTGCCCATCCTGGTTAATAGCTATTGATGTATCTATCTAGCTCCCTTTTGAGCCCCATTATAGTATTGGCCTTCACAACACCCTCTGGCCAGTAGTTCCAGAGGTTGACAGTGCGTTGTGTGAAAAAATACTTTCTTGTGTTTGTTTTAAAAATGCTACCTATTAATTTCATTTGGTGGCCCCTTGTTCTTGTATTATGAGAAGGAGTAAATAACACTTCCTTATTTACTTTCTCTATACCACTCATGATTTTATAGACCGCTATCATATCCCCCCTTAGTCGCCTCTTTTCCAAGCTGAGAAGTCCCAGTCTTATTAATCTCTCCTCATACGGAAGCCATTCTATACCCCTAATTTTTGTTGCCCTTTTCTGAACCTTTTCCAATTCCAATATCTCTTTTTTGAGATGGGCTGACCACATCTGCATGCAGTATTCAAGGTGAGGGTGTACCATGGATTTATGTAGAGGCAATATGATATTTTCTTATCTATCCTTTTCTTGATGATTCCCAACATTCTGTTTGCTTTTTTGACTGCTGCTGCACATTGAGTGGATGATTTCAGAGAACTCTCCACAATGACTCCAAGATCTCTTTCTTGAATGGTAACAGTTAATTTAGACCCCATCATTTGCTTTTATCAACATTAAATTTCATCTGCCATTTTGTTGCCCAGTCACCCAGTTTTGTGAGATTCTTTTGTAGCTCTTCACAGTCTTCCTGGGACGTAACCATCTTGAGTAGTTTTGTATCATCTGCAAATTTTGCCACCTCACTGTTTACCCCCTTTTCCAGATCATTTATGAATATGTTAAATAGGACTGGGCCCAGTACAGACCCTTGGGGGACACTGCTATTTACCTCTCTCCGTTCTGAAAACTGACCATTTATTCCTACCCTTTGTTTCCTATCTTTTAACCAGTTACCAATCCATGAGGGAACCTTTCCTCTTACCCATGACTGCTTATTTTGCTTAAAAGCTTTTGGTGAGGGCCCTTGTCAAAGGCTTTCTGAAAATCTAAATACACTATACCCACTGGATCTCCTTTGTCCCATGCTTGTTGACCTCCTCAAAGAATTCTAGCAGATTGGTGAGGCATGATTTCCCTTTACAAAAACCATGTTGACTATTTCCCAACAAATTATGTTCATCTATGTGTCTGACAATTTTGTTCTTTACGATACTTTCAACCAGTTTGCCCGGTGCTGAAGTGAGGCTTCCTGGCCTGTAGTTGCCAGGGTCACCTCTGGAGCCCTTTTTAAAAATTGGTGTCACATTGCTATCCTCCAGTCATTTAGTACAGAAGCTGATTTACAGATGACAGTTAGTAGTCCTGTAATTTCACATTTGAGTTGTTTCAGAACTCTTGGGTGAATACCATCAGGTCCTGGAGACTTTTTACTGTTTAGTTTATCAATTTGTTCCAAAACCTCCTCTAATGACACCTCAATTTGGGACAGTTCCTCAGATCTGTCTCCCAAACCTTAGCCATTCTTTTTGGGTATCTCCCTCACATCCTCAACAGTGAAGTCCAATGCAAAGAATTAATTTAGTTTCTCTGCAATGGCCTTATCGTCTTTGAGTGCTCCTTCAGCATCTCGATCGTCCTGTGGCCCCACTGGTTGTTTAGCAGGCTTTCTGCTTCTGATGTATTTAAAAACATTTTTTGCTATTACTTTCGGAGTCTTTGGCTAGCTGTTCTTCAAATTCTTTTTTGGTCTTTCTAATTATAATTTTACCCTTCATTTGCCAGAGTTTGTTCTTTTCTATTTTCCTCATTAGGATTTATCTTCCATTTTTTAAGGATGTCTTTTTGCCTCTCACTACTTCTTTTACTTTGTTGTTTACTACTTTTACTTTTGTTATTCACCTCTTGTGATGCATTGAGATTTTGTATCAGTTTATGTTAGGGCAAAAGCCAGATTAAAATTAAGCCTCTAAAAACTTCTTATAATAAAATTCAATAAAAACATTAGAGATGTTTACAGTGGCTAACAATCTCTAAATTAGAATTTAGAGATTAGTAGTACTGCTTTTCCACATCTTCCTTTGACCATTCACCTATGCTCGCTTTTATTTTTAACAGTATTGTCTTTCTATGAGGGGAAAAAATTGTTGATGACAGGTCCACTTTTCTGTTGTGAAAACGCTGCTGGGTTCTGGTGCTCTGTGTCATTGGAGGAGTAGGGAATGCCTCAAAAGATACCATGGTGATTAGACACTTTTATGAATGCTTACGTAGATGTATCTGGCAAATTATTACACAGATTATTTCAGGTGGTGCTTGTCCTGTCATAGTCTGTTGCTTCATGTAAAAAGACAGAGAGAGATGTGCAACCCAGGCTAATGTCACGTGATAGGTATGTCAATCTAAAGACATTCTGCCTCTTTTTCCATTCCCTTTCCCTTACAGTGGTTTTACACTATTATGATGCCAGTAAAACCAATGGTGTTACTCCTGATATACACCAGGGTAAGTGGGAGGAGAATCTGGCACATTGTGTTGTAACTGGACCCGATTCACCACTGTGTTAGCCCAGTTTGACATGGGTGTAACTCAATGCATTTTCAGTAATGTTACATCAGTGTAGAACTGGACTAATGAATAGTGAATCCAATCTGTTTTAACTTCTGACTCCTTCCATCCCTTTTCAATTTGTGCAGATATTTGGCTGCTACCCATAAGAGAAATGAAGCTTTTGGGTACTCTGCTAGTAGGGTGTGTGTGTGAGAGAGAGAGGGAAAGAGAAATATTCCATTGTATTCTTACATAAGTCTAAGTCTTAGAATATACCCATGAACAACAATGTGCTGTTAACTGATTGATTGTCTAAATGCAAAAGCACATACCAACCCACACATAGTGGAAAAAGAGTACTCAGAATTTACTTTGTAGCAGTACTGTAGCGGACATGTTCAAACTAATATTTGTGTTTAAATGTATCTTTGTGGTTTAGGCTGGCTTTTTTTAATACCACAGGTGGGTGTTTATGGGATTAAAATGATGTGATATCTGGTCTTCTCATGGTATTTCAGTTCCTGGGTAGTGGAAATGCCACAAGTAGGCCAGACACTGTTATTTTTGTCCCCATAAATGGGATCAAAAGCATACCATGGGGGGGAAAAAGCAAACACAAATAGCAAGCTCTCTGTGTTCCTGTGAACCTGAATGCACAACCCCTGTCTGTTATGTGAGCCATTGCTCCTTATGAAACAAACTTCCACTTGCATCTTGTTGAGTTTCCATCACATCAATTCTTATGTATTGATCTCTTTCATCTAACCAGCTTCCATTTCACTGTCTCTTCTGTTTCTATGGCTTCCGTGCTTTGTGCCACAAAGAACTCAAGGCTTTTCACTTTCTGATCTTTAAGTTCAGGTTCAGTGTAGCCAAATACAGATATTATACAACTATTGACCTGACCTATTGCTCTGAAAAAATATTTTTCTGTTTATTTTTATAAATGGATTTTCAGTTTTTTTTCAGCAATATGCATGATAAAATATTTAATAACTCATCTTCAGATGACTCAAATTAATGAGCAAATTTAAACTCCAGAGATTCCACTTCTGTTCTTCTTACAACTGCCATGACTGTTGGTTACATAAATCATTCTCAAGAGCACATCTTCTCTGCAAACCCCAACACTGGAAGTTAATACTTTAAAATAGTTATGAGGGTTTTTTTTCTTTCTCACCTGCACCTCAAACCATCTTCTGTTCAGCATGTGGGGGGAAAAAAGGTGAGAGAAGCAGCAGTGTTAGCTGGAAATATAGTAATTGCACTGTGATTTGATTAGCCTTAGGCTCAGTTTGCTTGGCTTTTAATCCGCTCATCAAGGTGGGTAAGAATCAGAGAAATGAAATCCGGTTGTCATGTGGGTTTTTTTTTTGTTTTGTTTTTTATTTAACTAGAGATCAAGTTTACACCTTTAAACTGTGATGACTGGGAAGAGAAACAAGTCTTGTTTGAATCTGTGTCCATATTTCTCTGTTAATTTTTATTTTTCCAGTGCTTGGTGTTGAACAGTGTTAATAAGAATGGCTGCATAGCGGGATTATTTATTGAGGGCTTTTTTCTTAATTGCTTTCAGTGCGTATCGTTCTGTCTTGAAGAAGAGATACAAAACTGGCTTACTTAAAATGTGACCTACCTTTTCTCCCCTCTCATATCTGAATGTAAAGTGTATGTGATTCTTTATCTTGTGTTTTACTGTTTTTGAAATGAATAATTCAGTGTTGTTGTTTAAGTACCAGAACACACAACACCCCAACAATTGCTCCTCCTCTAGTGGACGGTAAAACTGGCATTCCCATTATTTGGGGTGTTTTAATAATATTTTTCTTTAAGAATTTTTCATAGGACTTGTGAAACATGCCAGATGGATGGTCCTCTGGCTAGCCTCAGAACAGATTAAAAGTGGCAATGCAAGTTTTACCCCTCACCGCCCTGCCAGTGTGCTTCACTGAAATGTACGACCATCGCTATGAATGAGGAGCTAGTTCAGTCTCCAGATCTACTCAGCGCTTACCCTCTCTGCTGAGACTGCCAGCAAGGGTTCAGCGTCATGCATAGGAACATAAGAATTGCTGTAGCGTTCTCTCTGGTATCCTGTCTCTGACAACGATCAGTACCAGATTTTTCAATGAGGTATAAGAAACCACCCAACTGATAACTGTGGAATAACCTGACTACAGGGGAGGTTTTCTATTACCCCTGAGTTGTGGCTCATGCCCTTAAGCATGAAGGTTTATATCCCTTTATTCATTTTCCATCAGATTTAATGCAAATGTGAATGTTCTCGTCCATATAAATCTCTAATTCTGCTTTTGAATCCTTCTAAAATCTTGGTCCCAGTATCTTGTGGCAATGAGTTCTCCAGGTTAATTGTGTGTTACAAAGAATGTTTTTTATCTTTCTTTAAAGGGTGTTTAATTTTAAATGTGTGTTGCCTTTGAATGTCTTTGGCTGCCTCCTTGCTCTTGTATTATGGGAGAGTGTAAATAGGAGCAAGTAACCTTCTCTGTAACATTCATTATTTTACACACCTCTATCATGTCCCCACTTGGTCAACCTCCTCTCTTAACAAAAAGGTCCTATTTATCTCCTCATGTGAAAGTGTTTCCATGCCTCTAGGCATTTTTGTGACCCTTTCTGTTTCTGCTCTATCTTTTTTTGAGACAGGAAAATGGTGCGAGGTGTTGGCTGTTTTTCTGTGATGTGGGACTAAATCCATTAGGGGTTGAATGGGGAAATTACCAATTAATTTTACTGACTTAACTAATCCACCATCCTACCATCTTATGGTCACTCCTGACCTGTGCAGTCTTTGAATTGAGAGAAAATTTTTGAAAGGCATTATCATTCATATACATTTCATCATCATTTTCTTCCTTCAGTGTTTGGCTCTGCTGATGCTCTCTTCTCTCTCTCTCTCTCTCTCAATCTTTCTGTTTACTGTACTTCTTTTTTTTTTCTGATTTGTCTTGTCTACCACCACACCTCACAACTAAAAAAAATTAAAAAAAAAAAACAAAAAAAAAAAATAAAAAAACAAACAAACACACACACTGAAACATTGCTGACTTGCTCATCTTTACCATATCATTATAAAATAAATCAATTGGAATATAAATATTGTTCTTACATTTCAGTGTGTAGCATATAGACCAGTATAAACAAGTCATTGTATGACATTTTAGTTTGTGCTGACTTCACTAGTGCTTTTTATGTAGCCCGTTGTAAAATTAAACAAATATCTAGGTGAGTTGATGTATCGCCTGGAAGACCTCTGCGTACTGCCAGGGGTACATGTACCCCTGGTTGAAACCACTGCTCTATTGCAGTATTTCCCAAATGGCGGATCTCCCTGAGGCCTACCCACCTCACTTGGGCTAGATTAAGGTTGCAGTGCCTGGGCAGAGGGTTCTGCTGTCGGTGGTTGGTGCCCCTTTGGTGAGACGAGGAGGAGTTGCTGGCAAAGGAGAAGATCGTCCCTTCACCCCAATGAATTTGGATCTTGGGTGTGCACAAAAAAAGACAGTGTGTCACCTTAGTAAGAAGTTTGGTAAACACTGTTCTGTTGCGATCTGGTCCCTTTGTACCACTCAGGTGGCTGAAAGGGATCTGATTTTGACCACAAATGGCCAGCAGAGAATTTGCTTATCCGAGGAGAACTCCCTGCTGGAATAAAGTGTGCAGACTTGAGGCTTTATGTCTATCCCTCTCCCTCTCCCTCCCACTTAGCCAAGGGGGGATGAAGGCAGAAGGGACATGTCCCTGGTGGACAGACACCTAAAGCCAGTGGTAGAATTTAGTGTCTTTGAATCTAACTTTGAATTAATTAATGACTGTACATCATTTAGGAAGTGTAAAGCCACACATGTGCTAGGTATTGTGATTATTCATCTCTTGTTTGCAGAAAAACATTTTTACTATAAAGTAAACTGAATTTTTGTACTGCTTAGTTTAGTTGTGTCTTTTTAGACTCTGTCTTGTGATAGATTGTTTGACTTTGTATTGAGGTGTACTCACGTAACACTGTATGTGACTGTCTGCCTGGGAGCTGAACAAAAATGAGATGTGATTTCATGACACACGCTCTCCGGGAGCACAAAATGTGTACATAAAAATAGTGACTTCAGTGCAAGGGAAAAATAGTATTGATAAGGAAACAAATGAGAGAGAGAGAGAGAGAGAGAGAGAGAGAATTATTATTCTGAGATTTTTTTAACGCTTCCTTTTATCTAGTACCCTCATTTTAAAATGGCAGCTCCATCTTTCAGTATTTTTAGGAATTAAGGCCCTGATCCTGTAATTGGATCTTTGTGCCTGCATGGAGCCCCACTGAAATCAGTAGGGCCCCCCAAGAGTCTGCCCACTTGGGTCTAGTTGTAGGATTGGAACCAGAGTTTGGTTTTGGATGTGTGGCTCTTCGATGCTATGGACTGGACCCAAAATTTCACCTCTTCTTAGTGGCAGTGGTAGGATTGCACTGGTGCAATAGGCCTTCCCCTTGTGCAAAGCCTGGCTATGGCTGAGTACCAGTCCAGCCTGCATTAGAGATGTGGCGCAGATTCTTTAAGATCCCTAACTGTTGCTAATGCTGTGACTGTTGCTCCCAGGGCCTGATTGTGTTGGCTTCTATTGATTTCAGTGGGAGAAGGAGTTGGTTCTTATGTGGCGCGATTGTATGTTTCCTTGTATGCAGAAGGATTTGCATAGCCTTGTTTGTTTACTCTTGTAGGCTAGTTATGAAGTTTAAATTTGTTTCCAAAGTCTGTCTGTTTCGTGTTCACAAAATGATGGGCAGGCTTTTTTCCAAACAAATCTGATCCTATAGTAGATCTGGATTCCAATTTAACTCAATAGATGTTCCGAGCATGAAACAATTACAGCATCAGGACAATGTCTATTCAAGTTCAGTCAAATTGCATAAAAGTGTCTTCCTCTCCCCACCTCCCCTCCCCCAACGAGAAATTAATTTCATGCTGTTCAATCTCTTGGTATATTTAATAAGCTATTATTTATTTAGTTAGTTATATAACTTATTATTTCATTTTATTTCTAAAGTTGGATGTAGGATCTAGAAAGAAGAGAGGAAACATTCGATATTTCTCAAAGTATTTAAGTTCCTGCCTCTCTTTTGGAGATGGAAGACTGCAGTGCATATTGGAATAATGGTAGCTAACAACTCTTAACAATGGGAACAGGAATAATGGCCCAGGGAGCAAAGACATGAAGAATTTTGAAAGGCAATATTCTTCAATGTTGGGAAAGTAATAAAAGGTCAGAATGAAACTCAATAGAAAAGCCATTATGAAAGGAACAGGCAGAATTGTGCTTTTATCTTGCTGTCAAGATTCAGGATTTGTTTTCTTTCCATTCTGACAAACATTTTATTTGGTTTAATTCTAATTATTATTTGCTTTAACCCATGCAACTTGTACTAAATGTAATTTTAAACTTGAATCCTTTAACGTGTCCGTGTTTGTCGAATATTTTGTGTTTTTAGACCCTTTTCTCTGGAGAATTCTTACAAAGAATTAGTCTTGTATTATTTACTCAGAGCCAGACTGAGATAACTCTTTCTCATATTGAGTAGCACCATATTCCATACATAGCCCCACCACCTTCAATAGGACTGTTGTGGTGTAAGGTGCTATTCACTGTAATTCATGCACTATTTAAAAGCAGTCACAATTAATGGTCTGTTGCCACGGAAGTCAATGATAAAACTCCTACTGACTTCAGTGTCAGCAGAGATTCACACTTTCATCCATAGTTAGAATTCACGCTGTTGTCCATAGTTATGGTCAGATTCTGCCCACATTACACATGTTGAAAATACCTTGCTCTGAGAGTAGCACCAATGAAACCAATGGTACCATTTGCCAAGTAAGGAGATGCTCAACAGGAGTACTGATGGCAGTAACTTGTCTGTATTTACTTTTATTTTGTTCTAAAAAACAACTCTGCACCAAAGGGTGCTTATGTAAAGTTCTGGGCACGCTCATTATATATTTAAAAACCCAGTGCTAAGTGAGTTATTGCAAAAACTGTACGCAGCAGCAGCAGCAGCAGCACTTCCCCTTTCTCCTCCCTACCACATATCAACTGATTGCCATTCAGCAGGGCAGTACAACTTCAAATCCACATTTCCCTCCAGACTGAAATCCCTCCCTCAACTGCCTCAGGTCTTATCCAGTGGCCATTCAGCCTATATGTCCAGGAGTCAAACTGAATTAACTTATTTCAGACCAGGGTAATAATAGTGTTTGGGTTTCTTTTTCTTTTAATCCCAATTTATTTCTCTTTATCACATTTTCCCCACCCCTGTTTTTCTCCCAATGATGTATAATACAGTACTACTCTATTAACTTATTTTTTAAAGGGTGGGGTTTTTGGAAGGAAAGCTGGGGAGTGAAGTACCAGAAATGTTATTGCTAATTGAAGCCAGCCATCGTGACAAAGAAATATTCTAGAGTTGAGACTAGTCCTGTTGGGTGATTTTGTATGGTTCAGTCTGGCTTTATTCTGTGAATGTTTGTTTTTAGGAAGATTTCTGAGTCCTTGATGCTGGTTTTCTGCTTTTGTTGTAGAGGATGGTATTTTCAGATGTGTTAATCATTGGTCTAACTCTACTGCTATGGAATTAAATGGTGACACTTCTACTGCCTACAGTGAAAGCAGATTTTTGAAAATTCCACCCTGGAGTTTTGCTGGTGAACTCTGTGTGTTCCGTCATTGCCACATTTGAGATCAGTCTTAGGTATAATAATGCAAACTATTGCTTGGGATTATGCATCTTTTGGGAGGCTTGCACAGGACTTGTAGCACATTGGTTGGTCCAATCTTATCATTCAGTACCACAATTGGGAGGGGAGTTCACTCAAAACCCCTATCACCTGCTCCCACTCCTCCCCACCGCCACACACTACTTTAAGGCCTTTCAGAATTATAAGTATGACATTGCCTATGTAATTTTCAAGACTTTTTTTTTTTTGCATAACACATTGTCATTGAAGAGCTATGATTCTTATGGGAAACTTCAGTGGAGCTTGGTCTCCAAGAAAGCAGTGGTATCCATCATCAGGGAAATAAATTCAAACTATTCCATGCTGAAGTCTTATTTGAAGGTTTGCACTATTTTGGTCAAATTTAGCCATTTAGAGAAGTTAGTCTTAGAGAAATTAGCATTATTTGTATTGTAAGAGTGATCAGCGGCCCTAATGTGGTTCAGGGCCTCCTCATTCTAGACTCTGTATGCATCTGTAGATGAGCTGACGACTTGATTTGAAACAAGGAGCAATGAGTGAGTGTAGTACACAGGAGGAGAGAACGGGCAGGAGGAGAAGGGTAACTCTGATAAGATCATGCAAGGAAATGGAGGGAGCAAATCAGGAGGAGGTTATGGATCATAGGGACCTCTCCTCTTCATCTTGGTTAGTATACTCAGGATCTTGTCTACACTGTGTATATATAGTAGCCGTAAAACAACGAGGAGTCCAGTGGCACCTTAAAGACTAACAAATTTATTTGGGCATAAGCTTTCATGGGTTAAAAAACCCACATGTGAAGAAGTGGGTTTTTTACCCACGAAAGCTTATGCCCAATTAAATGTGTTAGTCTTTAAGTTGCCACTGGACTCCTCGTTGTTTCTGTGGATACAGACTAACACAGCTACCCCTCTGATGATAGCCCAAAGCAGTCAGGTTGATATTTTTCCATTTGGGTTTTTTCTTTCTCCTTTCCAGCTAAAAGGACACTGTCAGGTGAAATTTGACCCAAAATTTAGATTCTGTTTAAAGTTAACAAAATGCCCCCCCTCTTTCTTACCATTTTTATAGACTCTAAACATTTCCCAATGTTTCCATGATTTAATTCTTTTTATGGAAACTTTATTTTTAAACAAATTTTCCTCGGCAATTTTGTAACCTAAATTTCACAGCATTGCACTTGTGTATTAGAATTTGAAAGTGAAACTTGCTAGAAACAAAAGTGAAAATGTCATCTGCGTTAGTCATCAAAGCAGAAAGCAATGCAAAAAGTGAACAAACAGCATAAACAGTGAAAAGGAAATTAACTTTTAAATTAATATTTTGTTTTAATAGATGTCTGCATAATTAGTCTGTACAGAAGGTATAATTATCTTTCCTAATGGTTCACTTTACTCCCTGGTCATCAATGGATTGAGAGATTATTTTGCATGTTTCCTGCTTCTGATGGGTTTAATTTATTTTTGTTTATTTCTTTGGCTATGACTAATGCTGGTCAAATTTTTTCAGATATAAAGAAGTCAAAAACTGCATTTCAAAGAAAGCAAATTGTCATGAAAATCCATTGATGTCTTTGAAATTTTTCATTTTGATGAAAATGTCAGTATGATTTTGTTTATTTTTTTGCTGTTTCACAAAAAAAGCACTGTAACTTGTGAGTGGTGGCTGAGTTCTGGCATATGTCATGTGGCCTTCTAGGACCGAATATGGTGTTTTCATATATACTGGGACAGCATGCAGTTGGTTCAGATGAGCTGCGTGTTACACATGGTGAACATCTGCATTATATGGGATGATCCTGGTCACAGGATATATTGCAGGACTGACCATGTACTTGTGAGGTTCCCTAGAGGGCTGCTGAGCTATATCCCCCTCCACCTCAATCGTTAGTGAGAGGGAATGGATTTGAGGCTGGTGTTTATCTCACTGACCATTATAATCTGTAGCTCCTTAACTAGGATTTTTATAACATGGGGATTCTGGACAGGCCTTGTATGTAGTGAGTCCGATCATCTGCTAGTGTGGTTCCCTGTAGGGCTGCCTATCTCTACTCTGACTCTTTGGAGTAGGCAACAGGGATTTGGGACTGAAGTTTCTGTCACTGAAGACTGCAGTTTCTTGACTGGGATTTTTGATACATGTGTTGGGAGGGAGGGAAATGGGGCCAACAGTTCACTGAGATCCTTGCAGTACCTGACAACAACTGAGTGCTTCCTCTAGAGATGGCTCCACTGGGTACTGGACCTTGACTCCTGCCCCCTGCTAACACGTGATCCCCCCCCCCCTTGCAGAGATTGCAGGAAGCAAATTCTGGCTTCCCTTCAGCCAGTGACATATGCTCCCAGATGGTATATGGAAGCCCTCTCCCACTTCTGCCCTTGTGCAGCTACTTTCTCACCCATCACCACTTCCTCCATCTCATCCTTATCCCATCTTATCACCTCATCCTTCAACAATGCACTGGCACAGTATGTTTGCTTTGGATTGGTTTGTTTTGGTATTTGCTGCTTTAAGTGAGCCTGGCAGAGGACAGTGCACTTTCCCTTGCCTGACACACTGAGAAATAAATTCAAAATGGCCTCTCTTGGATTTCCTCTTCAAGTTGAAATTTCTGATGGATTCCAATTGAAATTTCATTTATTTTAATACAAATATGTTCACATTTTTCCTTCTGATCATTTTGAATCAAAAATGGTCATTTTTGTTTCATGGAAAATGTTGACATCTCAACATTTTGTTCCATTTGGAAAGAAAATTATTTTAAAATTTTGATTTTTGTTTTTTGCTCAAATTGATCCATTCTTTCACCAGCATTCTCTCCATCTAATCTTCATTTCCCTCTCAGCATTCCTAATGTCCATCATATATTTTACCTGCTACTATTTATACTCCTTTCTATTAGTTTCACTAATGTTGGATCTCCATTTTACGGAGGATACTGGGTTAGCTAATTTAGAACCTTGCTGTTTAGTCATACTGGTGTTTGTCTTGTCTTCCTGCTTCCTCGTTGATTCTGAGAACTGATGGACAGACTGTTGCAAAGAGTAGGCTTGGTGCAGTGAAGGGGAAGAGTAATGCACATTGGAAAACATAATCTCAACTATACATATAAAATGATGGGGATTAGCTGTTACCACTCAAGAAAGAGATCTTGGTGTCATTGTGGATAGTTCTCTGAAAACATCCGCTCAATGTGCAGCGGCCAGGGGCGGCTCTAGACCCCAGCGCGCCAAGCAGGGGCTTGGGGCGGCCGTTTCCCGGGGGGGCAGCATTTGGCTCCGGTTGAGCTCCCGCCGGCATGCCTGCGGCAGGTCCACCGGAGCCCGGAACGAGCGGACCTGCCGCAGGCATGACTGCGGCGGGTCCCGTCTTCCCGCGGCTCCGGTTGAGCTCCCGCAGGCATGACTGCGGCAGGTCCGCTGGTCCCGGGCTCCAGTGGACCTGCCGCAGGCATGCCGGCAGGAGCTCAGCCGGAGCCGCGGAAAGAGGGGACCCGCCGCGGGACCGGGGAAGGGCGGCGCAGCGCTCCGCGCTGCTTGGGGCAGCCTACTTTCTAGAGCCGCCCCTGGCAGCGGCAGTCAAAAAAGCGAACAGAATGTTGGGAATCATTAAGAAAGGGATAGCTAAGAAGACAGAAAATAGCATGTTGCCTCTGTATAAATCTATGGTACACCCACATGTTGAATACTGCATGCAGATGTGGTTGCCCCATCTCAAAAAGATGTATTGGACTTGGAAAAGGTTCAGAAAAGGGCAACAAAAACAATCAGGTGTATGAGGAGAGATTAATAAGACTGGGACTTTTCAGCATGGAAAAGAGATGACTAAGGGGGGTATATGATAGAGGTCTATAAAATCATGACTGGTGTGGAGAAAGTAAATAAGGAAGTGTTATTTACGCTGTCTCATAACACAAGAACTAGGGGCCACCAAATGAAATTAATAGGGGGCAGGTTTAAAACAAACAAAAGGAAGCATTTTTTTCAGACACTGCACAGTCAACCTGTGCAACTTCTTTCCAGAAGATGTTGTGAAGGTCAAGACTATAACAGGGTTCAAAAAAGTAGTAGATAAATTAATGGAGGATAGGTCCATCAATGACTATTAGCCAGGATGGGCAGGGTTGGTGTCCCTAGCCTCTGTTTGCCAGAAGCTGGGAATGGGTGACAGGGGATGAATCACTTGATGATTACCTGTTCTGTTCATTCCCTCTGGGGCACCTGACTGGCCACTGTTGGAAGACAGGATACTGGGCAGTTTGGCCATTCTTATGTTCTTAAGAGGAGAAAGATTTGGGGGGAGGTAAAAATCCCAGAGTTCATGTGAGACAATCTCCAAGATTTAATGTGATTTGCAGGGAGTGATATCAAGGAGCAGATTTTGGTGAAGTGAGAAAGGGGCACAAAAGATGATCTGAGTAGTATGAGATATGTAGAGAGACAGATGAAATGCAAAGTACAGGAAGGGGGACGGTTAAGACCAAAGAAAGTTTGTATGATTCATTTATAAGCGTTCATATTTTCTTTGGTTTGTCTATACCTAACTATATCTGAACCCTTGGAGGTTTGCTCATCACTAGCTCTGTCACATTACAGTGAGATGGAGTGGGACCAGTTGAAAGAAAAAGCAGAGAACCTTTATCTTTGATGTAAGGAGGGTTACTTGATTGTTTACCTTCTTGTGTGTTTTGGTGTCTTAGAAAATATTCTTTAAAGCTTCTAAGTTCTTGAACAATTCTGATGTGCTGTTAGGTTCTATTGCTTATTAACAGAGACAAAAAAAATCTCTGGACTGGACAAAAGGCACCTAAATAATGTACCCAAAACTGTTGAAAGCAGAAATACCTATGGGAATAAATACTCTTTGCATGAAATGAAACATTTCTTTTTGGAAGAACTGGCTTCCTTTGTTCCATGCTGAAAAAGGCGAGAGTCCATGTTGTTGTTCTACTGGAGTTCAAACAGCTGAGACAAAGAACACATTGTGCATATTTTATTGTAAGTTCATGGAAGTTGTTAATCCCATTGCCTTCAGATATGAAATGCTACTGATACAGCAACTGACATTTTGTTGTTTATTGCACTTCAGTGGTACTTTCCACTTTGGCAGACTTACTTGATTCCATGTTTGGAAGCGAGAAAGTTAATGGTATGAACAAAGGTGCCTTTCCCTCCATTACAATTGTCATGTGGTTTATTGGATGAGCTCTCTGAATTCGAAGACTTCACTAAGCCAAGAGGAAGGAATTGTGTGTCAACTGCATACTGTAACCGTTGCTGTTTCTAGATCATTGCCTCAAAGCAATTAAACTTGGTTAGGAATGAAGGATTAAAAAAAGCAGTAAACAAATTGCAAGTATATGGCCACTTGCTGTGTCATAGTTTTCTTTTGAACAGAGTCATGCCAGTATCATGAATCAGCAAGTCCTCAGAACTATTAACACAATCATAACATCTACTCGTGCCACAGGGAAACCCTTGCAATGAAAACTGAGCTCAGGGAATGTTCTTGATTTCTGTCATTTTCTATGTGTTAGCTGATACTAATAAGCCTGAGCTAGAAACCTTATTCCATCCTAGTAATACTTTTCATGGCAACATCAACTGCCTATCACAGTTTCTAATCTCACCATTTTTGATATGTCTGTATGAATGGTCATCATATAAAAGATAAAAAATGGTATCTAGGGAGCATCACTCCTGGTTAAGTGGTCACTATTACTTCTAAAGTTTACTGTTTGTTTTAACCATGAGAAATGCTGCTGGGACAATTGTTTTTCTTTCGCTTCTCTTCCCATCCCCCTCCTTCCTCAAGCAGGTAACTTCTATATTGACATAGTTTGTTATGCATCTATGCCTTCTTTCCTAAGTTAAACCATTAAAATAAAAAATGTCCCAAGTTTTTTTTATATATTGAAAAGTCTGAGATGATAATTGTAATTTTTTACTTTATTGCCTGCCAAGTGCTTTGCACGTGTAAAACACTGTAAGTACCGATTGTTCTCATACTGCATAATTCTGACTGGCATTTACAACAATTCTTTCACTATCCGTGAAGGATATGGCTCCTAGCTCTGCCAAGAGTAGTTTAGGGTCTGATCCACTCCATTGATGTGAATGGGAGTCTTTCCGTTGACTTCAGTAGGAATTGAATCAGGCCCTTTTAGCTTCAACTTTGCAAAATGAATTCCTTGTTGTTCTCAATGGGTGGAAATCCTGGCCCCACTGAAGTAGTGGGAGTATATTATTTGCCAATTTAAAATAATCTGGCTGTGGCTGCTGGATTCAACCTAGATATGTTGTTTTAGATGCAGACACAGGTGATGAGGGTGTGGGAAAATTTCCATGTTGGGGCCCAGTTCAATTCACAATTACCCATCAGTTGGATGGGGTTTGCCGCAGATGTAAAAGGATAGAATCTACCAAAAAGGGAAGCGTTAATTTGACCATTTCATAAATGCCCCTGACTCAGAAGGCATGTATGAGCTCAAGGGAGGGGATACCACCCATGCAGCATGCTCTGACTTTTTAATTCTTACCACGTAGGATTTTTGGTTTTGATGAATACTGGCATACGCACACAGTACAAGTTTCACTGGGAGAAAGGAAGGGGGAAATAGGGCTTACGGTCTAACCTTTTTAATTTTTTTGTTTTGTTTCAGTGACACCATTTCATGCAGTTGTGACAGAACCAAAAACCCTTGAAGGCTGACTGTGCTTTTGTAGACTTCTATTAGGAGAGTTTCCATCTGTGGGCTGAGTAACATCCTCCGGCCTGCCAGAGCCACCACCAAATGTGAAATCCAAATGGAATTCACCTCCAGACATAGCATGAACTTACTGTCCTTACTTCTCCAGACCCCCACCTACACAATACTATTTTTTAAAAACATATATAACTAATATTAAATACAGCCAGATTTCCACAAATGCTTTCCAAGAGAAACTGTTAGATGTCCTTGTAACCTGTTTGTTCTTGTATTTCCTTACATAAATGGAAAAGAAATAGCTGAACTGATTTGAACTATAATTGGGGGCACCACCTCTGTCCCATATTTTAAAATGTATCTGCCTTACTTGTCTTTTTCATTTATTTTTCTTTAAAACACCTAGAAAATTGCTTAATGTTGTAATCCAGAGATCTGCAGTGGAGCTCATGCTGTGTGTGTGTGTGTGTAATATGAATATAGTGTGCATGTTTATTATAACAGCCATTTACTATAATTCCCAGAATTTCAAGAAGCATAAAGCACAGCTTATTTTTCATGGTTTTATTTTTAATTATTTTAAATTTTTAGAAAAATTACCAAGTAACTAAACTAAAGCTGCTTTGTTTGCCCCAAGGGTTTCTTTTTCCCTCTACATGTTGAAGGGCAATCAGAACCTAAGAATATTAAAGAGAAAAACCATCTCATCTACTTGTCATGGCATCTATACTTTGCCCTTTTTTTTGCTACCCAGATATGACCGGGCAGCATGTAAAATGTGTGAACTTCGTCATAAATGGCAGCCAGAGCTGGGTATTCAGGAAAATGCAATTTGTCTTTTTGAGACTACTTCTGCACTTAAATTTTGCAAATTGCCAACTGCCTCCTGAAAGGTGATGCAACCTCCCTCCCTCCCCCAATACTACTTTACAAGAGACTTTCACCTTGCAGGATTGTGCCTATAATGTATACCTTCTGCCTAGAACTCCCTCTTTGTGAAGTCTGTGACAGGAGGACTCAGCATGCTCCCTGGAATCTCAAATTTTAACACATGCTGTTAAGTGAACTTAGTGTTTGTGAAAAGTATTGGATTGACAGCCATGGATGCAGAAGGCCTCTCTTTACCCATAGAGTGAAGCAGGTATAGTATAGACAGCAGTGGTACAACCTCCCCTACTCTGCCACGCCACTCAGGCCTGACCTAGAGGGACCATCTCTGGGAGTGAATGGGTAATTAAGGCTCCATGTGTATACAGACCTTCTGTCATATAATAGCTTGTATTGGGCCAACTTCTGTGAAAGAGACAAGCTTTCCCTCCACAAGATATTACCTCACCCACCATGTCTCTCTAATAATCTGGGACTGACACTGCTACAACAACACTGCAAACAGACTTCCATTGGGGTACGCAGTGTTGTTGTAGCAGTGTCGGTCCCAGATTATTAGAGAGACATGGTGGGTGAGGTAATATCTTTTACTGGACCAACTTCTGGTGGTGAGAGAGGCAAGCTTTTGAGCTACAGGTGCCCTGAGGAAGAGCTCTATGTAAGCTCAAAACGTGTCTCTCTCACCAACAGAAGTTGGTCCAGTAAAAGATACTGCCTCACCCACCTTGTACAGACCTTGGCTTTTTTTCCTGAGGTGCCACTTAGTGCCATTTTTGTGGTATTTCTTCTGTCCTGGGGCTTGATCACACAAGGCTCTTGGTCTAATGGGAGTTGAGGTTACTCAGCATCTTGCCAGGATCAGGATTTGAGCACTAGGCTGATTTTGCATGAATATCCATGGAATAGTGATAATCTGTCGTGGGTGGTCTGGATTTTATACTCCAAATGCATTGCCACTCCTTTGAGCTATTGCGTTTCCTTGAATTTACTCTTTCATGTGTATCAGCCTCTTTTATTTCATTAGTATCACCTTCCCAACTTTGTGGTCCTTCCCCTTATGAACAGCCAGGCCCCTCTGAGAGACAGCTTGGCCTCTTGCCTCCAAAAATTGCTCTACTCCAAGGGTTCTCAAACTGGGGGTCAGGACCCCTCAGGGGGTCACGAAGTTATTCCAGGGGGGTTGCGAGCTGTCATCCTCCACCCAAAACCCCGCTTTGCCTCCAGCATTTATAATGGTGTTAAATATCTAAAAAGTGTTTTTAATTTATAAGCGGGGGTGTGGGGCAGTCACACTCAGAGGCTTGCTATGTGAAAGGGATCACCACGACAAAAGTTTGAGAACCACTGTTCTTCTCAGTTAGCAGAATGAAGTCTCCTTAACTTTTCAAAGCAAGAACCAGTCAAGCCCTGTCTCCTTCTACCTCCCAAAACATATGGTATCATATGTTCCTTCTCCTCCAAGCGGCTATACTAGCATTTTCTATTCTTCCTCTCTTTCCTCCACCCTTTTACTTGGCGAGAGAGAGATTTGGGAACTTGCCACATCAGCGAGTCTCTTGCCTTTGATACCGGGCAGCAATGGTGGAGCTGGGCATGAGGATTTAGAGGCATACAGTAAGTGCATTAACTTTGCAGTCCATTTTCTCTTTTGTGAGGTATTTTATGTTGAAAGGGGGAGTTGAAACGAGGGGAGAGAAGCCAAATGTAAACATCACCACTATCCTCAGTACAAGATTTAGATCTCTATGTTGATGTAAAAAGGTCATTTTGGGCCTGAGGGTTTTGACATTGTTCCTTTAAGTTAGACCCTCAACATAAACTATTTTCAACACTTGCCATGAAGAACAAATGACCTTTTAGTAACTTGCCCAGAAGACAAATGGTATGTTAACACAATAAATATACTTCGCTAGTATCATGCCTCTTGGTTTAATTTTCAATTAGAATTGTTATCTATCTGTCTTTCTTTCTTTCTTGCAAAGGACTAAAAAAGTGCATTTTCATGCTTTTGACTCTGTGACAGAGATTTCCTTGCTGTCTCTTGGATGGGTAATATTCACTGACAATTACTGACTGTATAGTACATTTCCTTGTGTTAAGGGACAGTGTATCTTGTATTCTTCTCCAAGTGGGCTGGATACAATGTGTCTGTGGGTGAGTGGGTGGGTGGCTGTCAGACACCACAGTACAGATCTCCTCTGAGAGCAGAATACAGAGAGTTAAGGGATGGAGCTATTAAAGCATTGGTGCTGGTTCGCATAGCTTCTGTTTAACTGAACGTTGATAGTGTGAGAGAAAAGGATTAAATAGAAATGAGATTGGATATCAAAGGTGAAATTCTCTCCATTCACATCCGAGAGGGATGAGATGCAGGTTTTGGGACTCAAACTTTGGTTTATGGGACTATGAAGTGCTGCTGTTAATCTCTGCTTTCATTTATTTTTAAAGTTAGATGTCCAGACCATGTTATTGTGAAGCTAGCTACCAAAATGCAAACTGATCATTAGGCCTGAAAATGTATCATGAGTTGTCAGTGTGGCAGTACCTGAGTTTCCACTGCTGCTGTTGAGGCAGTTGTGAGCTTCCTGTCAGTCACAGGCTAGCTGGCTTCTTGTCGATGAGGCAGCTCTCCCTCTGGGCTGCCTGGGCAGGGATTGGGCAGTTCACTGGAGGAAGAGGCTAAGCTTCCAGGCGGCTAGCATATGAGGGGAGAAGATGAGCACCCTTCATCCTCTCTCTCTCTCTCTCTCTCCTTAGCAGCTAATGGTGGTAGAGTCTGTGGAAGGAGGGACACTGCAGTGGTCAAAAAGCTAACAATGTTAGGAACAATTAGGAAAGGGATAGATAACAAGTCAGAAAATATCATAATGCCACTGTATAAATCTCTGGTATGCCCTCACCCTGAATGCTGCATGCAGTTCTGGTCACCCCATCTCAAAAAAGGTATATTAGATTTAGAAAAGGTACAGAGAAGGGCAACAAATTATTAGAGGTATGAAACAGCTTCTATATAAGGAGATATTTAAAAGACTGGGATTGTTCAGCTCAGAAAAGAAAGGGGGGGGAGGGATGCATAGAGGTCTATAAAATCATGAGTAGCGTGGAGAAAGTGAAAAAGGAAGTGTTATCTACCTTCACATAACACAAGAACCAGAAGTCACCCAATTAAATTCATTAGCAGGACATTTAAAACAAACATAAGGAAGTGTACTTCACATAACACACCATCAGCCTATGGAACTCATTTCCGGGGGATGTTGTAAAAGCAAAAGAATTAGATGAGACAATGGAGAATAGGTCCATGAATGGCTGTTAGCCAAATGGTTAGGGATGTAACCATGCTCTGCGTGTCCTTCAGCCTCAGACTGTCAGAAGCTGGGGCTGGATGGCGGGGTGATGGGTCTTTCAATAATAGCCCTGTTCTGTTCATTCCCTCTGAAGCATCTGGCACCAGCCACTGTTGGTCCATCTAGCTCAGTATCTTATCTTCCATTGGTCTGACCCAGTGTGGCCATTCTTATGCTCCTATGCTATAATCATGGAGAGTAGAGTGAGCTCCAGTGAAGAAGTGTGGGGGAAAGAAGGTACCATGTGAGAAGGGGATACTCAGAGAGGTTGTCATTAGGGGGAGGCAAGAGTGGGGGTAGAGCATGGGGAAGGCTATTAGTAGGGGAGAGAAAAAGCAGGAGAGGGCTTGATCCTGCCTCCATTGAAGTCAGTGATAAAATTCCCTTGCCATTAATAGGAGCATATTTTGGCTTAGAGTGTATAATTCTGCCCTGTGCAGCGAGCCAACACAGACGTAGGCATTACTACAGTCCCATGCAAGCCCTAGTTTGAGAGCATAACTGGAGCACAGAATGTATGCTCACCGTATGTGCAGGAGGTAATTTCACTGAGAGAGAACAGAGGTGGGGACTGAGACCCTAAAATGTGATGGTATTTTTCACAGTAAGAACTGGAGAGAGTGAGCGAGAATAGTATGGAGATGGAGTGAACAAATCTGATGAAAGGAGAGGTGAAAAAGCAAGACATCCCACTGGTAGGTTAGTAAGTCATTGAATTTTCCATTTTCCTGCACTTCTCTGACAGATGTCTTCTGCCTCTAACTTTAGAAAGGGGGATGGGATGGCTATTTTTGTAGCACACTCTGATACTGCTGGCTACTTTAGATTCTCTAGTTAAATGGAGAAAAAGACAGCAAAACCAACCTAGAAGTTATCAGAATGTGCAGAAAATGCTGCAACAAAATGTGGAACCTAGCAGTCCTTAAACTCTCAGTTTATTTTGGGTGCAGAGGGCACTGCAAGGCCTATATCACTTACATCTCATTTAAGTCCTGTGGGCCCAAACTTGCAAACACTTAAACATGTGAGCAACTTTACACCTATCAGAAGTGTCCCGTTGAGCTTAGTGGGGACTATTGAGGGGCATGAATTTATGTGGGACTTAAGTGGCATATAGGTCCAGATGCCAGGTCAGAATTATGGGGTTGGCCAAAAAATCAATATTTTTTTAAAAATAATACATTTGGGGTCCTTAATACAAACCTACTGGGTTTTAAGTCATATTAAAGTCACATTTATATTTGGTAGTTTTTCAAGCTTTTATCCATAACTTTGATGCCTAGATGTGTATTGCCTTTATTAAAAATGAAAGTGGAGATTCTTATGAAATTGCATGACTCCAGGAGCTGAGGCTTTAAGAAAGACACCAAATATTGCAAGACTCATGGTAATATCACAAGAGTCAGGCCCCTTAGTTCAGGGATGAATTTAACCCTTCCATAATTTTCCAGTAAAACTATATACATATATCACAGCTATGTATGCCCTGTCCTCAGATCAGGCAGCCTGGATTCCACTTCTCCAGCAGAAAAGATAGAAATCTGAAAATTCCCTCTGGAGACCCCAACCTCTATTTTTTTTTAATTTACTCAATTAAGTTTGAGAATCTCTAAATATCTCTCATCTTTCTGGTTCTCCCAAAACTCCTAAGACTGCTGGTCATCATTCTCTTGATTGCTCATCCCTTTGTAGAACAGCATAGGAAACCTTGAGGATACCTTTGACTAGAGTCCAGAGTCAAGCTTTCATTCTAGGGGGAAGGGAGAAAAAAAGAAACACAGGTCAGCAGCATGTACACGGAAATAACACGAGCGAGTCATCGAGAATGAGAATTTCTGCTTTGCTAGTAATTTGGAGAGTTTCTTTTTAAATAGGTTTTCTATGTGGATTTTCAGAATAGCAGTTTGAAATGGAAACAAGGGTATGCAAATTTTTTACAAGAAAAAAATCTAGGGAAATAGTAACCAGAACCCTCCCCCACCCCAACACACACACAAGACAGGCAGACAAATGGAGTCCTAGATCCAGTTATCTACCCCTTTGCCCCCACCCCCTCATGCACAGAGTTTGGGTGTGTGCTCTTGATCTTGTGTTACTCAGGAGGAATTTTGCCATTGACTTCAATGGAATCAAGAGGTACATGAGGTATTTTATATTGTTTTCTATTCTTCTAATTTTTATACTGTGCCTATCACCTTGGTACCTGAACACCTTAAGACAATTATCCTTCTCAATCATTTTGCTTAATCATCTTTTTAATCTTCTACCTTTTCATTAGCTTGTCTACAGGTAGTTTTAGCCCCAAAATGTAGGGCTTCTCTGTTTTCAAAGAAAAAGTTTGAAAAGTTGTAAACAGTGCTAACTTCTAAATTGATGAGAGTTTTGCTCAAGCATGGAATTATGAAATGTTGGATTTGCGCTGGTAGTAATGGAAATATTTGTTCTTGGTTTAAAAGTATAAAAACTACTATTTTTACTGCCTTGTTTTTCATGGCAGTTTAAAAGGTATGAAAAGAAAATATCCCTTCCCCCAAAGAGCTTGGGTTGAGAGTGGTCAACATGGAGAAAGTCCACAGAGAGATCCATAGGGAGCACCAAGGGAGACAAAACCCACTGAAGTTGAAGCTGATGTAGCAGTTGGCATAGTTGAAGGAGAAATAGGCATGAGCAGTGTCAGAGAAAGTTGGGGGAGGGGTTCTCGAAGATAAGTGAGTGTCTGACAGTGTAACAAGGGGCAGGGAGATCAAGGAGAATGAGTTGGCAAGGAAGAGGATGAGAATGAATGCAGCTTTAGTAGACTGGGCAGAAACCTGACTGGAGAGGATCCAAGGTGGAGTAGGGAGAGAGGCAGTCTAGGCACTGGGAATAAACAGAGCATGTGAGGAGCTGCGAAATAAAAGGAAGACGGGAGATTAGTGATAGAGGGAGAAGTGGGGGTTGAGTGAAGATTCCTCTGTGCTGTTGGAAACACTTGGGCCTATTGTGGTAGTGAATGAGAATCAGTGTGAAACTCACTATAGTAGACTAGTCTAGTTAAAGGCCTGATTCTCCATAGTCCTTGCACCTTTTGTAGTCATTTACAAACTGTGTAAAATGGGCTTAAAATGCTATCGTTATATTTGGTAGTTTTTTTTACTCCCACTTTGCACTGATGTGAATGACTGCACAAGGTGCAGAGTAGTGGAGAATCAGGCCTTCAATTTGAGTGAAATCCAGAAAGATGATAGGGGAGAGGAAGCCACTTGACGAAAAGCAAGTTCACCAGTTGTGAAAATTATTTCATATTCCAGAAGCTGAGTTGTTAAGACAGGAAAAAGTACTTTTTTAAAATGCATACTTTAACATGTGATTTTTATTTTGATTGATTAATTAAAGAGGGACACAATCTTCTCAGGTCCATGGTCAAGGGGGAGGGACTGAAATGACTTTAAGGACATTAGTGAGGCTAGTTAGATCCATGAGGGCCTTGGGTTCTGAACAGGCTGTCTTCCCCCAATCCCCCACCCCCAACTCCAATTAACATGTTAGTATTTTGCCAAGGCTCTGAGGACTGCTGTGGGGACAGCTGTTCCTCTCTGCCAGGAAAACAAGTAGTAATTCAGACCCAGCAGGGACCAAGTTGGCTGTGTCAGCCGTGAAGGCTACTAGGACAGAGTGAGTGTGGAAAATGAAACGATCTTCTCATCTGTAGAGATTCTCTAGGACTGCATGAGGCACATTTGCAGAGCAGCATTGGGAAGCTGTACCTGTTCTTTTGAGAAACAATTAATCACAAAGTTTATCAATCTGACACATGTCATGAGTCCTACATTTGACATAACTTTAAAAAAAAAAGTGAAATTGCAAAAGATGTTCCTAAATGGAAACTGAAGCAGAAGCAGCATTGCAGTCATAGATACTTGGTCTGCTTGCGTGGACACTGAAAAAACATAGTGCCTAACTTCAAAAGCTGCATTGAAATCCTAAACACAAACATAAATCTTAAACACAAAGACCATCTAGATGACATGATGAGGACCAAAAAAAAAAAAAAGACCCTGTACAAAAAAGCCTCAAAAGATGTTCATAAAGTACAGCTAGGGGTTTTAGATGTAGAGGTAGTAAATGAGTAGCCAAATTGCTACATACAATATCAGGCCGGGGGGCGATCAGCTTAAGACATAGGGCCAGATCCTCAGCTGGTGTAAATCAACATAAATCTATTGACTTAAGTGGGGCTGTGCCAATGTCTGCCATTGCAGATCTGGCCTAGGATGATTTATTATTGTTCTAGGCAGCACTAATTTATTATCAGAAAACATCTGCAGTTGGGTGTGGAATGATGTAAATGTTTCATTGGGTTTTGAGGCATTTACAGGGCCATCTGCACATGAGGGTGGTGAATGGGCTTCGTCTCAGACTGCAAGGGCTTAATTTAAGGCTGCTCCATAATTATGAGTTCCCAGATCCACTACTACAGATGCTGTTATATGTGTAGTAGTGCAGTTCTCTGTATACACACCCATTGTCAGTTACTATTTTTTCCCCAGAAGAGGATAGCTCATTATTAAAAGCAACTCAAAAATTTTAATGCTAACTTTGTTTTTGTCAGAAAATTGTATTTAAAAAAAAAGCTTGTGAAAAATTTGACCAGTAGCATTGATTTTTTTTTTTCAAATCAGAGGCATTGTCAAAATGGGAATAGAAATGGTTATTGAAATTTTTGCCTTTCCAGTGATTTTTGATTAAAAATATCATCAAAATCTTTGGAAAAAAGCGATCCATTTTAAACCCGACAAAACTAAAATAACTTAAACATTGATTATTTTTTCAAAATTGTTTTTCCCTTTTTCACTCTTCCCACTGTATATTAATTTGTATAACTCATTTTTGTCCCAGATTTCATTGGGCCTTACCCCTTTCCATGCATTAGTTTTTCTACAGAGGGAAATTTACTGGTGTAAACCTTTGGCCCTAATTGTCAGATAGGCTGGCAATCTCAGCTTTGTGGAAGAAAGGGACTGAGCTGTTCTCTCAAATGTAAGGTTAGTCCCGGAAAGACAGCATGGGCTAGAGACATGAGCACAAGATTTGCAGTTACGGGCTTTGTCCACACCAGTGTGCTCAAACTTTTCTTTTCGTGGACCACTTGAAAATTGTCGAGGCTCTCGGTGGACCACTTAATGATCTTTCCAAATGTCGTTTGTACAGTTAACTAACTATGGTGAAGTGCTTTGGATGAAAGCGCTATATAAAAAAAAACCTTAATAATTACAAAAATTTTTGTTCTACAAATAAAAGCACACAACTCATATTTTGATATCAGTAGTCTTACCTTTCTAATGTGATGGATGTGCCCTCTTTCTGCGGTCGCGGCAGCCTCTGAGCTGGGGCTGGGAAGGAGAGCCATCTCTCCTTGGCAGCTGCAGCCCTGGAGCTCAGGAAAGTCGCCTCTTTCTCTGGCCACCACAGCCCTGCACATCCCAAATTCCCCCCCACACCCTCTTCTCACCCCACCTTACGTGTGCGTCTTCTCCAGGGTCCAGGCACCTAATTAGTGGAGCCATGCCTGCGTGGCTCCACTGATTTAGGTGGGTGGCCCTTCATTGTCATGTGTGCGGCCGCTCAGGCGTACACCTTAGAGGGAACTATCCATGGACCACCTGAATGGAGCTTGCGGACAACTGGTGGTCCACAGACCACAGTTTGAGAACCTCTGGTCTACACTAACATTTTCCCTTCTAAAATTTCCCACCATTGCATCTTCATCAGTGGGACTAATGGTAGGAAGCCTAGTGTAGAAGGAGCATAGGTGGCTGCTTGTGTTTTTCTCACCATATCATCTGGACCTGCTCTAAGCAAGATTAGATGATAGAATAATTAAGCCACCTGCAGGTTGAATGTCTACACTAACAATCCACCACTGCTACCAGCAGAGGAAGTGAACTTGTGTTAATAATGGTTGGAAATTTTGAGGGAAAATAAGCTAAGATAGACAATCAGGAAGTTCTGACTTCTCCTTTTGGCTCCACCACTGACTTGCCTATGTGGCTTTGGGAGGTCACTTCACCTGTCCCTGTCTTAAGTTTCTGAATCTATAAAATGGGGATAATTACTTATCTTCCAGAGCTGTTATGAGGTTTAGTTAGTTAATAAGTATTCAACGCTTTAAGCATGTGAAGACTAACAACACATCACACTTTCATAGTCCCTTTCGGAACAAGGCTGAAGCATTGACAGGGCAAGGCTCTTTTCAATCAGTCTAAAACACCCGTGTGACTGCAGAGGAAATCTATTACTCATTTCCTGACTTAGCTGCAAATAAAGAACACCCTGCTGCCCAATCCCATGCCTAAGTAGACACGTCATCACTAATGTATTTGTCAGAAGAATAAAAGTGACAGAAGGGGATTACCCAGAATGTTTGGTGATTTTTTTTTCTTTTGTGCTGCAATGGCAGTCCCAGAATAGCCATATAGAATTTGCACCGAAACAGGAAGTTTAAAGAGAACTAGCTATGCTCACAGATGCCTCTTTGCTGCTTTGGCTTTACTGGAAGCTTGTGCCTTTGAGT
This sequence comes from Mauremys reevesii, assembly GCF_016161935.1. NCBI lineage: Eukaryota > Metazoa > Chordata > Testudines > Geoemydidae > Mauremys > Mauremys reevesii. Next base: position 242,825,875 of record NC_052623.1, on the reverse strand, counting down.
ACAAGAAATAACTTGGAGGGGCAAGGGAGGAGGAGAGCTGGGGGCTTAAATCCAAACAAGGTGGTGTTTAAAGAACAGACATGAAAGCTGTTTCTTTTCAAAGGAGAAGGGAGGAAAGGCACTGGAATGGCTCTTGCATGAGTCAGCATGGGGTCTACTGGAGTATGTGTCACTTTAGCTGGGAACCTGGCACCATGGAATGTGTAAAAAAAAAAAAATAATAATAAAAATTAAGGTCTGGTCTATATACAGTTTTTTGTACTATTATAATAATTATTTTGGTTAAGGGTGTGATTTCTTACTGCTATAGTTATATCTGTACCACCTCTAGAGTGAATGCAATTATACCAGTATAAAAGTGCCTTATACCTGTATAGCTTGTTCTCCTTCCCTTATGGCTGCTGAGCTCTTGAAAATCTGGCCCTGCATGCAAGCTTTCCCTTGTATGTATATTAACTTTCTTTCGGAGTACACAGCTCTTCTAGAGAGGTTAATACAGAAGCTAAAATATAGTTTGCATGTTAGCAAATTCATTGACAGTAAAAGAAATGAAATAAGAACAGTCAGTAAATGTTAAAAACTTTCAAAAATTGCAAGATAACTTAGAAGAATGTTATTTCTATTTCCTGATGTGAATTTACAGGCCAAATTGTAGTCAGTGCTTAGATGTAAAATTTGTTCTCATCATCAGGGTGAGGACTGAAACCACATTTTCCAGTTGTTTAAAGAAACAAGACCAGATCCTCTGCTGATGTAGATCTGTGTGACTTCACTGAAGCCACACTGATTTATAATAGCTGGGGATTTGGCCTAGTGTTCAGTGATTAGTGTTCAAAAATACCAGGGATATGGCATCCCACACTTTTCCCCTTCAGAATCTGGCAACGAAAATCCCAAATTACACAGTGGTACAGTATGACAAGGGTTTTGAAGGTATTTTCTGACTAGGACTGATCAATATTTACTTCCCCAAAAATCATTTAAGTACCTTATGAAGTCACATCACAAGCACCTTGGGGAAACTAAGCAGTGTCAAATGAAATAAAGTACTCTTGTGCTACATTTCCATAAGCCACATGAATAATCAGTGATGCTTTTAATTTTCTAGTGTTGCACTCTTCAACTGTATCAATTTACCAGTATTAGCATGGAATTGCAAAATATCCCACATTGCAGCATCACTACTATTTACAGGGTAAGGATGTTCTTGTGAGCTAAAACTTAGGGCAGGGAAGGAGCACACCTGGGTTCTATACCTGGTTCTGCCACAGACTTCTTGTTTGATCTTGGGCAGTTGTTTTCCCTTTTCACTTTGCCAAAAAAAATAAATAAAATTAAATACAGTGAGGAAGTGAAGATGCCAGGAAGATCGCTAGCTCTTCATTCATTTTTTTAATGTAACAAGGAAAAGCTGTTCTTTTTGCAAAGCAGGGATTTTAATATCCTATACAATAAACTGTGTTTAAATAGTGTTAAAGGTCCAAAATAAACTGAGTGTCAGGAATATCAAAGTTTAGATTTACACACCATATCTAGCGCAACCCATCTTCCCTAAAATAATAATAATAATAAATGTTGACATAGTATGAATTAAAGATTATTTTTATTAGGAAAAAACCTTCCTTTTGATTTCTCTGCTATATATTTGTTCTAAGTAACTTCACTACAACTACTAAAACTTGACTTTTGTGCACTTGTTTTTGTTGAAGCATTCTAATTCCTTTTGTAGCACTGGCACATTTTCTTAGATGGTTTTTAAACTTACTGAGCTCTTGAAAGAGCTCACTTGGTCTCCTTGATAACGAAGTCCATAAGGCCAAATTCTGCCCTCAGCTTCACAGGCACAGCTGTCAATGACTTCTGTGGGAGCTGCATGTGCGTGTTGAAGGGCAGAACCATCATTTTTAGGTGCATGTAAATGTTGTTGGAAGCCCATCAGAGGTCGTGCAGAACTCCTGGCATCAGGCCATATGGCATAGGGCAGATTGTATAGTCATCTCCTTCAGGATGCTTACTTTTAAAACATATTGTGTACCTGAGGGACCAGAATGTCTATTTTGGAGTCATTTTAGTCAATTGGTTAATTCAGTTGCAGTTGGGTCAATATTTTACTTTATTTCCCACCCTAAACTGTAGTGTTCTGTAGGGTTGCTGTGCACTATTAATCAGCTGCTGGATTCCACTCCAGAGGTGGTTAAGTTTCAGTAGTTAAGAAGTCATGCCTGTCTGATGGGATCCTTTTAGTATGAAAAGTCCTATGTAAATATAACTAATAATAATTTTATTGAGTTTAAACATATTTAGTCACCTTTCAGAGTGCATGTCATTCAGCAAGTGGAATGCAAGAGAAGAAAAGGTAATGAAAGCAGGTGTGTACTATTTTGTGTTTAGGGATTTTGCCACATTTAATTGTGGAATTAAATAGAATTCAGGAAATTGTGCTTACACTTAGTAGCTTTATGCCAGAATATCTCCTTCCTTTTAATTTTGGTAAACAGTGGAAAAACTGAAATTAAATTTTAAGGCGCAAACTGTTGAGTTACACAAGAGCATGCTACAAGGTCCTTCTGTGGTTTCTGATCAGGTTGTTCCTTGAAGGGGGTGATTTTTGACTGTGGCCTTTTTTGGGAAGAGCTTTTCTGACTCCTTTTGAGATTGTGTTGGAGTCCTTTAACAGCTATTGGGTTGATCTGTTAATTTATGTGTTGTACAGATGTGCTTTAGAACAGTGTGATTAAACCTATTTTTATAAATCTTAAACATAAAGGTGCAAATCTGCTTCTGAAACCTGTCAATGTCGATTTGATTTTTCTATACTGGAACATGCAAGTAATTAATATGAAGGCTTGTGACATTAGCTGCTGAACTTGGTACTTGTAATTTTTACCCTGGTTATTTTGTGTAATACACTTGCTTGCAGCTCACTTGGCGCCTGCGAAACCTCATCACATTGCATCATGATGTGATGATGCGATCTAATGACACAGATGGTTTCAAACAGTACATATTCCTGCTTTTTTAAATTCTAAATGAAGAACATTTGAAAGCCAAAATATTTAGAGTATTCTAATTTAAATGACACAGTTTTAAGCGGGGTAAGTAATATTCTAGATTAGAGGAAAAGATTACACAATTGACTTAAAAGCAACGGTACATACATTATTTTTAGTTTAAGAAAAACTGATCTTTTAAAGTCTTGTGTCAGACTAACCCAACCAGCTAGTGCAAGCCCTAAATGCTGCATCTAAAAATCACAAAATTTGTCTGACTTGTGCCCTTAAATTTATTTTTGTGTCCAGTGTCAGACGAGAGGGTACAATAGCCCTTGACTCAAATGGCCAAATTCTGTTCTCAGATCTCTTTTGACTTGATTGAATGCTGGCTTTATAGATCTGAGGCAGATTTTGACTTGATGTAACTAAATGGAATCCTTGACTCTAAAACAAAACCAAAACTAGCATCACATGACTGGTCACTTTGTGTGTGTGAGTGGGAGTAGCTCAGACTCCTGAATGGAACCCTGAGGTGAACAGACTAACGAGCAGAATTGGCCAGGATGATCCATTTTGCTAAGGCCTTGTTAGTGGTAATGCTCAGTAGCTAAGTGCAGAACGATGTGTTCACACTTATTGAAGGTTCTCTAACCACTACAGGAAGAGAAGAAGAATCAGCTTTGGTTAAGGTAGTAGTGTGGTATAGAGTTCAAGGGACAACCTGAGTCTCTGATTCAACATTTTGTGAATCCAAATAGAAGCTGGATATATTTTTTTTCGCTATGCATACAGCTGTCAATACAATTCTGATGGGAAAGTACCCCATCTAGTAGTATATCTGCACCCCCAAAATGTCTGAGTAGAATGATTGGAGTCTGTCTTCTGCTGTGTATCGTCCATGTGGTTTGTTCCTATAAGGTCAAGTTGGCTACAATATAGTTGTGAGTCTGGAATGTAATTCCCGTAGAGGGTGCTGTAAGAAGTAAGGAGAGACTAGAAGGCTCCTTCTTGTTCAGTACAGTGTCTGTTATCCTGGTGTAGGAACTCTCTCAATCTGATATTCAGGATTTTATCTGTTACCTTTATATCTTGGTAACAGATATCACTGTTAACGCTGCTTCTCTTGGCTTTGTGCGATATTCTCACTTGGGTATTTTTTATAATAATATATAATAGCTGGGTTAATTTCTCCCTACATATACCTCTTCTCTATACTAATAATTTACATATTGTCAGTCATCATGACTGAATAAATATTCATCTATACTTTTGATATGAAAATAGGGTTTTTTCATGGCACAAGGCAACGTGCTAATTTAGTTTTATTCCAGTATTTTAAAATATACTATGATGGGTGTATCATCCAGTTGGATTTATTCAAGCACAATATGAAAGTGGTCAGTACAAAAATAGGCATAGTTTTTTTTTTTTTACAGTAAAAGTCACCATGTTAAACTTGACAAAGATCACTATGGTGCAATACAACTTCAGAAGAGCATATTTACAGTACTGGAATGAAAACAAATTTAAACTACTTCTTGGGTTTCGATCTATCTTTAGGGAGAAAAATAAAACCAAGACATGTTCCAGTTATCGTTAAAGAGCCCATGGCATATTTTGTAGACTGGGATGTTAGCTTCTGTGTCCTGGCTAAATTCCAGCTCATATTTTGCCCACCTAAAAGTCTCCTTGCATGTTGGTTAAGTTATACTCCACTTCTAGCCATAAACTGCCATGTAATCTTTCTACTGTGCTATTCAACAGCTGCTCTGTTCTGCTGCAGAGGTGTATGTTGTAACATTTGGAAATCCTTTGGGATGAGAGTATCTATGTAAATGCAAGATATTATCATGTTTGTTATTGTTAATCACCTTCAGTTTTCTCATTCTTGTCCCAGTTCTGCTTAAGCGCCTAATTGTCTCCACACTTTGTAGTAAGGGAGATTGTCCCATTGAAATCAGCATGTGCACTATGTACAGTTAACACTGAATTACATTTAAAAGTACTTTCTAGGGCTTACCTTCTAGCTACCTTCTATAAATGTCCTAAAAACCACACGTATTTTGCAATTGGATTTAATTCTCGTTTGCAATTGATTTTTTTCAACATAGTCTTCAGGAATCAACTTAAGTTGATTTTTTTTTAAATTGTCTCCTTTTGAAGCTTGATGACAATTAATATAAGTAGTTGAGTCTTTGGAGGCAAATGTGTCATTTCACCCATTGTGCCATGCAAAAAATGTTGCTTGAAGCCACAGTAAAATCTGATGGTAAAATCTAGATTCATATATCCCAACTATTAGTGTAATGTGGACTTGCCCTTTTATAATATATTATGGGGTAATGGGGGGGTGGTGGTGGAGGAGTGGAGAAATGGGCATGTGAGACTTGAGTGTTCATTTTACACTTCTTTTGTGGAATTTGGTTATGTTTATCAAAACCATGTCCTTTTGTGCCCAGTTAAGACAAAACAGTGGATAAAATTTTCAAAGGCTCTTAAGTCCTATTTTCAAAAATGACTTAGTCACTAGAAGCTGAAGTTTAATTGAAAAGTCACTGGAATATAGGCTCTGAAATTATTTGGTGCTTTTGAAGATTTTACTTGGAATCTAAATCAAGGATGACTGTCGAGTGCAGAGGCCAAACTCTCTTTGACCTTTTTCCACAAAAAATGAATTCTCATCTGGTGGATAGAAAGAGGTTGATTTGTGTGTGTGAGATCCAGGGAAAACCTAGTGATCATGGTTGTAATTTTAGCTCTGCTGCTCTGTGAGAAACTAGTTTCGTGTAAAACAGAACCAAACCCACAAGTACTCCTGTTTTTTTTTTCCTAAATTGCCAATGATTTCCGTTGGCACTTTTTTTGGTCCGGAATTCAAGGGCAGATTTTGCCACCAGGATTACTAAAAGCATTCACTACCATTAAGCTTCAGCAAAAAATGAATATAATATGTTAATAAGAGTCTGCATTTAAAGGCGTAGCTGTGGCCATAGTGTGAGGATTTACCACCTGAATGCATAACATTCATTGTCCTCTGTTGTATTGCTGTTGATGTTATGCTGGTATTAAGGTAATGCTGATATGCAATTTGTTATCTATCCTGTTTTCCTTTTTATGACTTAATTTTTTACAGTGTAATTCTTTCAGGCACGTTTCTGTCAACTTGGCTTGTGCTTCTTGGAAAACTACTGAATCTTTGTCTCTCACATTCAGGCAATGACACTGTTGCTGTTTTATGATTCTGCAGGTTTTTAGCATTGGAAAAATAACATGGCTTTTTCTAAATGAAATTAGCCAAGCGTTAGTCTATAAGGGCTAGTGAACTGAAAACTCAAGTCATTCAGTCTGGGATCCCCAACCAATAGCACAATACCTTGTACTGTTTGACTAGTAATAAAATTGCCCTAAAATATATATTGTTGCTCATTTTCAAAAGGGAAGTGAGCTTGATGTTCATAGTTATATTAACAAAATGTTTAAAGGCCATGAAAACTGCTCTTGTGATGAAGTTATTCTCTAACTTAATCTTCATTAGAATTTGTGGAATTTTTTCTGTTGAACCTTCTTTTTGACAGAAAATTGGGTTTTGGATAAATGGATTTTTTGCTTTCTTTGGAAAACTTCAACTTTTCATCCAGAAACAGAACACCCCCCAGAACTGAAACTTTTCTGCTGAAAATAAAAAAATAATTAAATTCAGAAATGCTGCCATCATGCCTCCTGCAAGTTCTGGTTCAGGTGTGTCATTAGCCCCTTTTCCTCTAAGAGCAGGGCTCCTAATAAGGACATCTCCCAGCATGCACCACGTCTAGACATTCCTATGGTCAACTGGAGACCATCCTATACCAATGGAGATGTAGTTTTTTCTGTTCTATGTAGATTCTCATACTACACTCATCACAGTAATATCTCAGTGCCTTCCAGTAGTGCATTAACCAATGTAACTACACATCTTTCACATGCAATACATTCTTTTTCTCACCCTGACATTAGAAGAAGAATTTTGTGTCTGTTTTTTTGGGGTTTTTTGAGGGGTAGAGTTTGTGTGGAAGGTGGTGTGGTTTGTGATGGTCCTTAGTTCCTGGAGGAGTTTGTTCCACCACCTCAGACCAACCACCATGAAAGTTCTGTCTTCTGTACAAATAAGTTTTATCTTTATGGTAGACAGTACCATTCTGTCTGAGGAATGGAGCTGTTGACCCTGGTCTTCATCTCAGAACTTCAAGGGATCTTTCGGATACCCTAGGTCCAGGCCATTGAGTGTCTTGAAGATTAAGACTGAGACCTTGAACTGTCACTCAGTGTTTTATGAGAGACAGTGTAGCTAGGGAAGGGCAGTCTTGATGTGTTCTCCATAGCCCGTGTTGCAGTATTTTCTGCAGGGAGCCCAGTCTTCAGAGGAGGGTGGGGGTGTGAGGTATCTGAACTACAGTTCCTATGTGACACCACAGTGACATTTCCAAAAATTTGTTTTGATTTCCAGCTAAAAACTTTGTTTCCAATTTTTCATGGAAAAGGCAAAATTTTCAGTGGGGAAAATAAGCAACCATTTTCCAACCAGCTGTAATCATTCTCTCTTTATTTAATTTAAAAAAAAAGAGAGAGAGAGAGAGAGAGAGAGAGAGCTCCTCTGAGATGTTAAGTCTCAGAATGCTCCTATGAAGCACCCTGGGATCTTTGTTTGGACACTGTCACAGAAAAGTATGCTACAGACTGTAGCTCCCATTCTGCAATGCGCTTTGTGGGGGGGCAGGGTTCTGTCTGTGTGGAGCTCATTGAAGGATCAAGGTGTATATAGGGATTGCATTGCCCATTACTGAAATGCAGCTTTAACTGTGGGGTAAGGGACCGGTGGTAACATTGCACAATCTGGGTGCAGAGAAGAAAGAACACTTTCTTCAACAGCAACTCCAGGTTTCATTTTAGACTAAATGTAATTGCCCATTTTGAAGTTGGCCATGTTGAAGTTGGCATGAACATTGGTTAAGTGTAAACAGAGGTTATAATGCCTTCTTCAAAATCACTTCTCTTCTTGCAAAATCTGGATTTTCTTTGAAGGTCTCCCACCCAAATACGAACCAGACCCCTTATGAGATCTGTTGAGTTCACAGAATTAGGTGGTATTGTTGCAAGTTAGGGCCTAGAGAAGGTTTAACTACTTAGGAATGGATCCTCATAAAACAGATGGAAGAAAATAAAGAGGATAGAATGTTCAACCGTGTCTAATTGTCCCACTGGAAGGAAAATGTGGCCATGCCTATTCACCTCTAGAAGCCATTCATTCCCTTGCTTTGCACTCTCCCTGCTGTCAATCCAGAGAGTGTCTCGAACTTCATTTGTGCGCATTTCACACAGAGTTTGCTTATCAGTCTGAAAGGCGTCTGTCTGATCTTTCCTTTTACATGCTTTCACTTTTAAGATCTTCCCTTTCTTATGTAAAAAAGGCAATTAGAGTCGTATCTGTTTATTTTAAACAAAATGGCTGTTAATTAGCGTGATCAAAAACCCTGCCATTGTAGACTATGGGTTTCACTTTGTAGTCACACTAAATTGCGTACATTTTGGTGCCAGCTGACATGATAGCAACACAAAGTCTAGAGTTTTTTTTAACTTAATGAACAAACAGATTTATGAGGCTTTGTTATCTTCTGATTTAGATCTATAGGTTCTGAATGCATTATTTAGAGTTCTTGTTTCTTAATGACTAATGTCATGTTGTTACTTATTAAGAGTGCTTTAACTTACTGAAGAAGTTTCCCTTGCCTTTTGTATCCTATTTTTTCTTTTTCCTTCATTTTTTTTATGGCTTAATTAAACCCGTATGTGTAGTGTACACAAAACAGCTAAGATACAGTTCTGGGTAGTCTCATTTAGATGCCACATCACTGACTTTGTGAGAGTGGCGTCCTTCGAGCTTTTTATTTTAAAATTTCAACTACCTCTTGGTATTCAATTACAGTAGAAGGGGAGAGGTTCCCATAGACATGCTTCAATGCAGTCTAGCTGTGTTTTAGGATAGGAAAGGCATAATATAATGGGCGCAGATTGTGATTTCCTTACTCATGCTAGCTAGCCTAGCCATTACTCTTGTGTAAACCCCCTGACTTCATGCACATGACTGTTCACTCATGTGAGGCAAGGGATCATGATTTTCAAAAGTCAGTGGTAACTTTGAGTGCCTTTAATTCTGGGTGCCCAACTTGAGACACCTTACAGGAGCCTAATTTTCAGAGGGCTGGTGCTTAGCACTTTCTGAAAATCTAGCCTCTTTAAGGTGTCTCAAGTTGGGCACAAAAAAGAAATTTCTAATCACTTTTGGAAAAACTGTGACTCTGGACAATAGAAATTAGAGATGAAAATGACTTAGTAGGTCATTTGCTTCATTCTCTTCTCAGTGCAGAATTATGAACTGCAGTATCTCTCTCTCTCTCTCTCCTTTTGTTCAATCTAAACTTAAATATCCCTGCCAATTAAGTTTTCATCACTTCCCTAGAGAGACTATTCCAGAATCTAATAGATTTCATTGTTAACTTTCACAGTTTTCTGTTGATCAGCCTAAATTGACCTTTTAACCTATTACTTCTAATGATCATTTATTATACTGGTGTGTCATTAACGATCTACCTTTTTTTGTTAACTGGCCTTCATTCAAGGATGCAGGATGAAATGGTTATGTTGCTTGGAGAAAATCAAATGATAAATGCAGAACTAACATGAGTAACAAAGGCAGTAGGGTTACTTACTCAGACCATTTGCTGGTTTTGTTTTCACTTCACATTTTTATATACTTTGGTAATGATTCCCCAAGTACACATTTGATTTTGATGAAATAAGAAAATTATTGCCTGATAACATGATTGTACAGTACTTAAATATTAAAACATGTCTTCATGAATGTAAAAGAATATTGAAAATATTCTGATACCATTACACAAATTAAAGCTTTGCTCTCACTTAGATTTATTATTATTATTCTATGTGGAATAGAGGGGACCGAGACATGGGTGACAAAAATGAGTTTTAGAAAGACTTCAATATGAAGAGAGATTGAAAATGTTAACATTGTTTAGTAGAGCTGTATATGAACTGGAATTTCCAAATTTGAATGAAAACAAAGAATTTCAAAATTTCCATTGAATAGGTCAATCAAAACATTTCAGTTAGATAAAATTAAAACAAATCATTTTGACTTTGACCTTTTAAAAATAAAATAAAAGAAATTTCAAAATAAAAAGTTGTTTCAAAACAATCAATCAAACCATTCATGTGTTCCAAAAATGTAGAAATTGAATGTTTTGACCTTATCAAAACACTTCCCCTCCACCCCCAAATTTTTAAAACAAAATGTCATCAGAATTTACATATTTCCATGGGAAGTTCTGGGTTCTGATGAAAAAGAAATTTCTGATGGAAAAATATTCTGTCCAACATTTTTTGACCATCTCTGTTGTTGAGTTGAGAGAAGAGGTGAATAAGAGGAGATGTGATCAAGGTATCTAAAATAAAGATCTGTAGGATGGTTTGTAATAATAATAATAAAAAGCACTATAGAAGGGCTGTCATTGTCTGTTGCATTCTGTAGGGTTTTGAATAAGCAGCTACCAATAAAAATAAGAAAATAAGAGTAGATTCTTAATTTATTGGGAATTGTGACTATCATATGTTAGAGTTGCTAGTGTTAATCTTTATTTTTCCAGTGTTTGATTTCTGTGTTTAGTTAGTGTATTTTGTATTTCCTCATCTTAGCTACTCATGGATCCATTATATAGCAGATCCTACTAGATAAAACCATGGCTTATCTCCTTTAACCCAAAACAAACATAAAAGACCTATAGGTTAAATATTGGATTATCTTCTGATAGTCTGTGCTTGGGATGCAGGTGCCTAGACTCACTTATTCTCATCCCAGTTGCATTTCACTGACACTTCCTATTTGACTGCTCAGAATTTTAGTTTATGATGGTCTGAAATGAAGTGTTCACTTAGGAATTAACACATGAGGTTGCCATTGAAAAGATCAGGAGACAACTTGCTTGCTTGGGTAGAAGAGTAACATCTCCATCTCCTAAAATGCAGCAGTAGCTCTGGGTCCTCGTCCCAGGAGCTATGCAGCTCCATTCTCCATAAATTAATTTACTGATGGCTGCTCAAGTAGGACCTGATTCAATAAAATATGTTTGGCTTTAGCACCGTGGAAGCTTGTAAGAGGCCATGACAGAAGTCATGGAAAATCAATTTTCCATGGTCTTCTGTGGCTTTGAGTCAAAGCTCAGGCATATTTTATAATAAATTGGCCCCTTAACTCTTGCAGCACTGACATCTTTTCCAGACTGCCAGCCAAATTAATGTTTAGTGGGAAATAGATATAGCATATTGCAGCATTTAGAGGGTTAAAGAAAGGACATGTGAAACGGCCCACAGGGTGTAAATATTACTGTACAAGGTTTTTTTGCAATAAAAGTCCCTAATACGAATACCCTCAGTCACAGGGTGACCCCTTTAAAGGAAGTAAGTCCAGCTCCCTTGTGCTGGAACAGGTGCTGCTAGTTTGGCCAATTAAGAGGGCAGAGCAGCCCCTGGGATTATAAAGAGGCTGTCAGTAAAGAAGATGCAGGTTCCTGTTCCCTGGGAGGGGAGGAGGTGAAAATCTGCCCAGGGGCGGGTGGGTTGGCTGGATGGTGGGGGTGGGGCAGAGGCCCTCCAAGGAGAAAGGCCTGAAAGGTGATGCTCAATTAAAAGCATAGAAGAGTCCTGCAACAGGCAGGAGGGACCAAGAGAATCCCAGGATGGGCTAAAGAACTGTTTTGTGTTTGTTTGTCTATGTTTGGGAAATAAAACTGTGCCTAGGAAGAGACTTAGAGTACTGTATGGCTGTTGGCTCTTTATGGGTTGGGGACAAGCCAACACCTTGCACCCTAGCTATGATCGAAAGTTAGGTTATGTCTACCAGTATTAATTTGTTACAATGAAGACTTCTCTTTTATCTGAGAGCTGCTTGCTTAGCCAAATAAATTCCATGTAAATTCATTACTTTCAGATAATTGGGGTTCTGCTGTATACTCATCTTTGCATATGCATAATCAGAAGTGTTGGTTTGCGGATCAGCGTACAATACTGTGTGCTTCTCTGTGTATTAATGTCCACATGAGTGTAGAAAATGTCACACATAGCTCCCAACTAAATGGCCTTGTCTGAAGATGCTCTGTTTAAGGCTGTGTACAAGCACTGTCTGGAAAAGATGAAACTGCAGCAAAAGGTGGTAGGAAAAACAGAATCTATTGTGGTTTGAGGTAGCAGAGCGATCTTTTGTTCTCACACTTGGGAAGTAACCATTTCCCCCCAGAAATTAGTTCATTAGTGTGTATTGCTGTTCATGCAGGAAGGTGTGTGATGACCCATGGCTGTATGTATTTGAGTAGAAAATGTCACCTCACATCTGATTTGTAATACTCCCAACCTCTACTGGCCCAGGGCATATAATCTCTTGAATTCTTCCATAATGCACAGTGACTGCATCACTGCAACAGACTCAAAATTCCAATGTGTCCAAGGAGAGGATAATGGTTGCCACCTTAGATAAATGACAAGTTTGGGAAAGGTCAAAGCTCACTATGTTAAGACTACCTCATTGTACAGAAAAAAATATTTTCCTGACACTTTGGTTGGACTCTCTTCTTTGCCATTGGATGTGCAGATAGGAATTTAGGACTAAACAGGTACCCAGAGAAATGAGAGTGAGCATAGGGGTGTTATATTTTGATGTGGTTCTTAAATGGTCTTTCATTGTTAAATGGTCTTAAGTTGGAGGGTGAAATATGCTCTGAGTGTTGGCAGGAATTCGTAATGATCTTTAATTCTATACAGGTGTGTGCACAGGTGATGGGGTGGGGGAAGTACGGGCATTTGCATGGGTGTCAGAAAGAGCTCAAAGTGTGAGTGGTGATTTGTAAAAGGGAGAGAGGTGCACATGATTTGGAGAGATGGCAAAATGGGTTAAAATGTACTTTTCTTTTCCCTTCAGAGACCTGCTTTCCAATAGCCCTTTGGTGTGAAATGAATTTAGCAATCTCAGTCTAGTTCTCTGTGGGTATTTTTGCCTCTCTCCTATAACTATTTCACCTCCATTCCATGAGCTACACATTTCAACTTGATTGACAGTCTGTCCAGAAGAGACTGCTCAGTGCCAACATAGCAGGGTGGTGGGGGAGAGCATTCCAGACAAAGCCTGAGGTTGCATTGGTGAAGCTGTGTGCAGGTAGGTGGGAAGCTCGCTTAGTCTCTGTCTGCGCCAGGGCTATCAGTCCGGAGTTGTCATGAGCCCTAAAATACATTCTTCTTTCCACCATCCAAAAAAACCAAACAAAAAAAACAAAACACCCCAAGGCAGAGAGGTGAGGGGAAATAACTTTGAAGCTGAGAGGAATGACAGCCATGAGCAATCTGCTCTGTATTAAATGCTTTTACAGTGATCCAAAGAAGCTTCAGAAGTGACCAGTTCTCAAGTTGAAACAAGACAGGTAAACACAACTTTCCATGCTCTAATCCACTTAACATGGTCTCCATCTTTAACTATCCGCTCATTCTTATATAGCTGGCCCTATCAGTGCAAATATTTCTATTCCCTGGAGTAGGGGATAGATTAACCGTGTTGTTGTACTGCTTAGTTTCTGACTGAACTTCTTTTTTGTTACTTTCAGTGTAAGATGTGTGTGGGGTTTTTCTTTTCTTTTGAAAGCTATAAAGTACAGTGACAGAAACCATCATATTGAATTGGACATGCTTTCTACAGATTTGTTAAGGATTTACTCTACACATTTGTAGTGTTTAGTTGCCATGGCAATGACCTCGGTGGCAAGAGGGAACAGCCTTTAGGTTGGACCTCAGATTTTCCTTTCATTTCCAGTTAATTTGATTTGACTGCAAAATGTCACTTCCATTGCATTGATTAAGCTTCATTGCTGCCACCAGCCCTGTTAGAAAGGTTAAAGGACAGGCCAGTGGCTGTCATTTTGCTCCCCCCCCCCCCACCCTTTTCTGATATCAATACAGATGGGCTTTTCAGATGAAAAATGAAAACTCCTTTCCTTATCTCTCTCTTAATTCCTACAATGTTCTTGAGTAATAGCCAAAAACAATGCAGCAGCACTATGGCAAGATGCAGATTTGTGCAGCATTTCCATAGATGACTGGTATTTTTTAAAAAATTAAGGATTTGTTGCATTAATGGAGGCTTGATTTCTGTCTTTCCACTATATCACCCTGAAAAGTAAAATAAAAATGAATTTATGCTCCAACACTTTTCATACCCAGAAACGATATTTGAAAGAGGACGTCATCTCTTTATCAAAGTCTGCTTTATCCATAGGGTGTAGAATGACTGCCTGCTGGCTTTGTTAACACTAGTAATTAGTGGAAGCTCAGTGCAAAGAATTCTCTTTTGGACAGACTGTTTCTAGTTGTTTTGGCATTTGCTGATTATGTAATAGGCATCAAACAGATATTTTAGAGCATTGGTAGAAGAGGATCAAAATTAGAGAGTGGCCAAAACAGGGACTATATAAACAAGCCATCCCTTATTAAAAACAAACAGAACAACAAACCAACCAACCTTTCCAATACTTCCTTATTCTACCATAATGGTCAAAACACTGGAACTTACAAGGGTGACACACACTGCTCTGCTTTGGACCATAAAGATATAATATTTGTACTGTAACTTATAATGGTTTCTCATCTCCACCCAGATCTTCACTCCAAAATTGTGCGTGTGTGTGTGAGAGATAAAAGATGGAAGGGATTGGATAAAATAGAATTTGAGCAGTGTAGTTTTACAAAATCCAAATAACCTCCATCTGTGCTCATCTCTAAAAATGAAAACTCATATAATCAGAAACATAAATTACTGTACGTAGTTAAGATCATATCTAGCTTCCTGTTACAAGCCAGGTTTTCAACCCTCTAGCTCCACTTCAACTAAAAGAAACTTCTTGAAATTTTGCATCTTGCATCTCATGCCGGGGTGAAATTTTTCTAGAGTAGTTCGGTAAAAACTGAGGGAAAGACGTTTTAATGTTAAGTTGTTTTTCAGATTTACCAAGTGTTCGTTACAGAAATATTTAAAACATTATTTAGAAACTTTTTTTGAACCTTTTTTTTTATGGTCTCAGAAGCTCTCTAAAATGGCTTCACCAAGAGATTCTTAATTTTTCCAGTTTGTGAGCTTGTCTACATGGTGCGTTAGTGTACATTAGGGGTGTGTAAATTCTAGGATGCACTTGCTTGTTGCACACTAATTGTCCTGAGTGGATCCTGTAGGCGCATGCTAAAAGTTCTTTATGCAGTAATGTTGTAGTGTTTTGAAATGGGACTACGTTACTGCGCATTAGGGAACTTGTAGTGCACATCGGCAGAGTCCACATGTGGGTCAGTTAGTGCAGGCTATTCTAGTGTGGACTAAAAATTGACACCCCTCTGGTGTGGACTAAAGCAATGTGTAGATGAGCCTTGGGTGGAAATGAAAAATAAATAAATTCAAAATATTAAAACAGCTTAGTAGGCAGAGAAGGTTTAACTAAAACTCCTTAAATCAGAGATCTAAATAGGATGCTGAGAGAGAAGTCTTGAAGGGGTCAAGGGAGAGGAAATATTCACCCAGCCACTGGGTAAGGACACAAGGGAAAACTGGGAAATGGAAGGACTGAGTACAGCTTAAAGGACTTTGTAATTTTAGGATTATTTTTCTTCCGCTGGCTGAACTAAGCTAAACATGAAATCCTGTTGCTTTCTGGTAGGAGGTTTGGACCAACTTGAAGGGACTCCCCAGCTCTTTCTTGCTGTACTGTTGTCTGGAGTGAAGAAATGCTCTGTATACAACACTGAAGGTGTGCACCTCTGAGGGGCAGGATGCAGTGGGTTTGGGTTTTTTTCATTTTTTCTCTTCCCTTTTTTTGTGACTTGTGGCAATAGCCTGGGCCAGACTCTCTGGGGTATTTTTGCCTGTCTGGAATAGAGAACAAAGTTTAAAATAATTTGTAAATGCTTATAAAAGTTGACTTGTTAGTGACTCCTAGGCAGGGATCATAGGAGAAAATGTGGAAGGGGCAGATGAGTGGGAGGTTTGAGGAGGAAATAACATTACTATTTAAATAACCTTGTATCAACTCCCATCATGAGTTGTTGGTGGGGATTGAACTTGGGACTTTCATCCCACAGGCCTCTACCAGTAGAGCTGAATGGGTAGCTTACTGAGTTGGTAGTGGTAGTGACTGTTAGCTATTTTATTTTATATATAGACTGGCCACCAGAGGGGGACACAATCCACTCAGTGTGTTACATTGCATGCTCTTCCCTAGCATGAGTTACTGCCATTACTTCCCCGCAGTCCCTCCAAAAACATTGAAAGAAAAATAAACCAATGAAAAATGGAGGGGGAAAAGGAGAGGGAAGAGGAAGCCACCTAATTTGTCAAAAAATGAGCATGAAGAAACGAGTGGTACAATTGCCATAGCCTAGGACCTAGGTTTATGAGTGGAAAGAGACTTGTCCAAAGACTGATGGAAAATAGCATACCCACCTAGTGGTGACTGACCCACTCTAGTAAGTGTCTGTATGTCAAGGCTCCTGTAGCAACCCCTTGCCACCTCCTGTGTGATTCATTGTTAGGAAAGGTTGGAGAAAACTGATCCATTTTCCTACTGAGTGAGTTGTTTACATGTGCTGAGTTCTTCCTGCTCTTTGTGCTTCAGTTTTCCATTCTGTAAAATAGGGATAACAGTATTTGGTCCCCTTCATAAAAGCACTTTCTGATTCTCAGATTTAAGTGCTAAACATTGTTAATTTTCATTCTTACGGGCTATTTTTGAAAAAAATTAAGGGCATAAAAGTAACCACTAGAATCAGTGGGTGCTGATCCCAGACATAGTGCCACATGGCAGGGGTATAAAGTTTTGGAACACCAAGCCATGTCATAGTACAGAAGCCAGGATATAAAGTGCAGTATCTTGCTAGCCTTCCTGTATGTCAGATTTTTTTATTATAATCCTTGTGTGTAAAAACAGGGTGGCTAGAAAAAGTGAATAGGATGACAGAATTCCTAGAATCTCCCACTGCACTCTAGCTTGAATCATTGCTGACAAAGGACAGACATTTTCAGTGCATTTTTCTCTTGAACAACAGGGGAATTTGTTGTTTATAAAGCCACGATTCTCAACTCCCTGATGTTCCTTGCAACCACTCCCACTCCACCGTGTCCACCCTGTTACCAAAAGGTACTACAGGCAATCCTCGGATTTATGACACAATTGGTTCCTGAAAATTGTCGTAAGTCGAAACATTGTAACTTGGAACTGCAATCCACTCCATTGTGGGACTGAGCGTCATATAGTCGAAACCAGTTGTCATAAGTCAAATCAGGGTGTCGATTCAGAAGCATCGTAAGTGCCGTTTGTCGTAAATCAAACGTTGTAAAGTCAAGGACTCCCTGTATTGTCACTCTGCCTGATCCTGCAAGGTGCTGAGTTCCTCCCAGGAGATGCTGAGCTTCAGTTCCTGTGGACTTCAGTAAGCCATGAGGCAACTTGCTTGGGGCTCTCAGCACTTCAGAGTGTTTGGGCCCTCAGTGCACACAGTGGCACTGGAGTCAAATCAGCAGATATTTTATACCTCAGAAGTGCATCATTGTTTTTTGAGGCTTTAGTTTTGCTTCATTAACAAAAGATGTGAACTTACCCGGGTAAACATTATTTGCCCTATTTCAATCTCTGAAAGAGATGCTGCGTGATTCCATTACACAAAGTGAGCAGGACTTGGAGGCAGCTCCAGAATTTTTTTTTCTCTTCCCAGCAGGAGTTGAGTCCTGGCACTTCTCCCCCAGAATCATTTCTTGCTGTTTTCTTTCAAACAAGAACAAAAAAAACGAGGCAAAGAATAAAAGGAAGAAGTAGGGAGATTTGAAGGAGGATGGCTAATTCTGGGGTCTGACAGGACCTGTTTGAAACTACTCCCACCCTCTCTGTCATGCACCCCCTCAGACCATGCTGCATTCTTCAGAACCCTTTATATGCTGCCCCCCTCATGCATACAATTCTAAGTGCTGTTTGCTTTTAAAAGACAACCATTTATAGTGGGATTCCACCTCTTTCTCTTTCCTTGTGAGACCTGAATAATCATGACATCCATGTATTCATATTGTGATATTGCATTAATATCTGCTGTTCTGTTTGGTGATTAGAGCTGCAAAACACTTTTGTAGGGACCCTCCCCCCCACAAAAAAACCCCCACAAACAAAAACCCCTTAGATGAATTTGTCACCCGTTTTTAGATTTTATTACAAACCTAAAACTTGGCCAGGTTCACTGACCGCACTAAACTGGGGCTGAATTTTGAGTAAAGCTGAATATATATATATATAATATATATATATATAAAATAAAAAATGAATTTTTTGGGTGGAAAGCTACAGAGGTCAGAGTCTTTTGAACCAGTTCAGTCCAAAAACAGACAAAGCTTGGTTGGGACTTTGTTTTGGACTTTTGGGGTTTTGTGAAACTTAAAATGTATTGAACCACAGGGAGTTGTAACCCAAAGTGAAGAGGTTCCAATGAACCCTTATGAACTGAAACAGCTTTTCAGACATTTATCATGGGTTTATGTCATGGCTATACTCATCATATCAGTGTATTGCCATTGTGGCACATACCATGGATCTGGGAGTCTTTAACTGAATTGGCCTGACCAGTGGACCTGTGGAACAGAGCAATGAAAATCACATGTATTCTCTGAATGTAGGTATGGGTGGTGACCCTACTTTTAGAGAATGACATTTGGACTGTAAACTCTTAAGTTAGAATGCAAACTTTAATTCAGATTGTGAGCTCTTTCAAACACAAATGAGGCCTTTGGGCAATCCCTTAGTGTGTGTGTATAAAGTAACAATAAGATGAAATCATACAACTGTTTTCATATTATTAAAATTCATGATGGGTTTTCCGTTAGGTTTCATCATGGTAAAACTTTACTGCTACAGCAGGTCTAAACCTCTGTCTTTTATAGTAAATGCAATGTGAACAATGCCATCCTGTAGTACTATCTTAGTGGCAGTAAAGACTGTAAAATCATGCACAGTAATAGGACTGATTTGTGAGTGACCGATAACATAAGAATGGCCATATTGGGTCAGACCAATGGTCCATCTAGCCCAGTTATCCCATCTTCTGACAGTGGCCAGTGCCAGATGCTTCGGAGGGAGTAAACCGAACAGGACAACTATTGCATGATTCATCCATGCCCTATCCCCCAGTCACAGCATCTGGCAGTCAGAAGCTGAAGCACACCAAGAGCATGGGATTGGATCCTTGACCATCTTGCCTAACAGCCACCGATGGACCTATCCTCCATGAATTTACCTAATTCTTTTTTGAACCCAGTTATACTTTTGGCCTTCACAACATCCTTTGACAATGAGTTCCACACGTTGACTATGTGTTGTGTGAAAAAGTTCTTTCGTTTGTTTGTTTTAAACCTGCTACCTATTAATTTTATCGGGTTACCCCCGATTCTTGTGTTATGTGAAGGGGTAAACAACACTTCCCTATTCATTTTCTCTGCATCATTCATGATTTTATAGATCTCTATCATACCTCCTCTTAGTTCTCTTTTCCAAGCTGAACAGTCCCAGTCTTTTAAGTCTCTCCTCGTATGGAAGCTGTACATACCCCAATCATTTTTATTGCCTTTCTTTATACCTTTTTTAATTCTGATATATTTTTTTTGAGATGGGGCCACCAGAACTGTATGCAGTATTCAAGATGTGGGGGTATCATGGATTTATATCGTGGCATTACGATATTTGCAGCTTATCTATCCCTAATTTGCCCTTGTCGGTACCGGGCAAATTAGTTGAAACAATAGTAAAGAATAAAATTGTCAGACACATAGAAAAACATAAACTCTTGAGCAATAGTCAACATGGTTTCTGTAAAGGGAAATCGTGTCTTACTAATCTATTAGAGTTCTTTGAAGAGGTCAACAAACATGTGGACAAGGGGGATCCGGTAGACATAGTGTACTTAGATTTCCAGAAAGCCTTTGACAAGGTCCCTCACCAAAGGCTCTTACGTAAATTAAGCTGTCATGGGATAAAAGGGAAGGTCCTTTCATGGATTGAGAACTGGTTAAAGGACAGGGAACAAAGGGTAGGAATTAATGGTAAATTCTCAGAATGGAGAAGGGTAACTAGTGGTGTTCCCCAAGGGTCAGTCCTAGGACCAATCCTATTCAATTTATTCATAAATGATCTGGAGAAAGGGGTAAACAGTGATGTGGCAAAGTTTGCAGATGACACTAAACTACTCAAGATAGTTAAGACCAAAGCAGATTGTGAAGAACTTCAAAAAGATCTCACAACACTAAGTGATTGGGCAACAAAATGGCAAATGAAATTTAATGTGGATAAATGTAAAGTAATGCACATTGGAAAAAATAACCCCAACTATACATACAACATGATGGGGGCTAATTTAGCTACAACGAGTCAGGAAAAAGATCTTGGAGTTATCGTGGATAGTTCTCTGAGGATGTCCACGCAGTGTGCAGAGGCGGTCAAAAAAGCAAACAGGATGTTAGGAATAATTAAAAAGGGGATAGAGAATAAGACTGAGAATATATTATTGTCCTTATATAAATCCATGGTACGCCCACATCTCGAATACTGTGTACAGATGTGGTCTCCTCACCTCAAAAAAGATATTCTAGCACTAGAAAAGGTTCAGAAAAGAGCAACTAAAATGATTAGGGGTTTAGAGAGGGTCCCATATGAGGAAAGATTAAAGAGGCTAGGACTCTTCAGTTTGGAAAAGAGGAGACTAAGGGGGGACATGATAGAGGTATATAAAATCATGAGTGATGTTGAGAAAGTGGATAAGGAAAAGTTATTTACTTATTCCCATAATACAAGAACTAGGGGTCACCAAATGAAATTAATAGGCAGCAGGTTTAAAACAAATAAAAGGAAGTTCTTCTTCACGCAGCGCACAGTCAACTTATGGAACTCCTTACCTGAGGAGGTTGTGAAGGCTAGGACTATAACAATGTTTAAAAGGGGACTGGATAAATTCATGGTGGCTAAGTCCATAAATGGCTATTAGCCAGGATGGGTAAGAATGGTGTCCCTAGCCTCTGTTCGTCAGAGGATGGAGATGGATGGCAGGAGAGAGATCACTTGATCATTGCCTGTTAGGTTCACTCCCTCAGGGGCACCTGGCATTGGCCACTGTCGGTAGACAGATACTGGGCTAGATGGACCTTTGGTCTGACCCGGTACGGCCTTTCTTATGTTCTTATGTTATGTTTTAAAAATGGGTTTTTGTTTTCCAGTGTGCATTACTTTGCATATATCAACACTAAATTTCATTTGTCATTTTGTTGCTGAGTCACTCAGTTTTGTGAGGTCCATTTTTAACTCTTTGCAGTCTGCTTTGGACTTAACTATCTTGAGTAATTTTTTATTGTCTGCAAACTTTGCCACCCCACTGTTTACCTCTTCTTCCAGATCATTTATGAATATATTGAACAGCACTGGTCCCAGTATAGATCCCTTGAGGACCCCACCATTTACCTCTCTACATTCTGAAAACTACCCTTTGTTTCCTGTCTTTTAACCAGATACTGATCCATGAAAAGACCTTCCTCTTATCCCATGACTGCTTACTTCACTTAAGAGCCTTTGGTGAGGAATCTATCATAGGATTTCTGAAAGTTCAAATACACTATATTCACTGGATCACCTTTGTGCACATGCTTCCTGACCCCCTCAAAAAATTGAAATAGATTGGTGTGTCGTGATTTCTCTTTACAGAAGCCATGTTGACTCTTTCCCCAACAAGTCGTGTTCATCTATGTGTCTGATATTTCTGTTCTTCACTACAGTTTCAAACAATTTATCTGGTACTGAAGTTAGGCTGGCGAGCCTGTAATTGCCAGGATTGCCTCTGGAGCCTTTTTAAAAAAATTGGCATCACATTAGCTATCCTCCAGTCATCTGGTATAGAAGCTGATTTAAGCAATAGGTTACATACCCCATTTAGTAGTTCTGGAATTTCATATTAGAATTCCTTCGGAACTCTTCGGTGAATAGCATCTAGTCATGGTTACTTATTACTGTTTAATTTATCAATTTGTTCCAAAACCTTCTTTATTGACACCTCAATTATTGACACAGTTTCTCATGCTTGTCATCTAAAAAGAATGGCTCAGGTGTGAGAATCTGTCACATCCTCTGGTGAAGACTGATGTAAAGATTTCATCTAGCTTCTCTGCAATGGCTTTATCTTACTTGAGTGCTCCATTAGCACCTTGGTCGTCCAGTGGCCCCTCCGGACTTGTTTGGCAGGCTTCCTGTTTCTGATGTATTTAAGTTTTTTACTGTTCATTTTTGTGTCTTTTTCTAGATGTTCTTCAAATTCTTTTTTGGCCTGCCTAATTATACCTTTACACTTGACTTGCCAGAGTTATGCTACTTTCTATATTCCTTGGTCGGATCTGACTTCCAATTTTTGAAGGAAGCTTTTTGCGACTAACTGCCTCTTTTATTCTGTTTAGCCACGGTGACCTTTTTTTGTTCCTTTTACAATTTTCTTTTTAATTTGGGATATACGTTTAATTTGAGCTTCTATTATGGTGTTTAAATGTCTATGCAGCTTGCAGGCATTTCACTTTTGTGACTGTTCCTTTTAATTTAATTTAACTAGCTTCCTCATTTTTGTGTAGTTTTCCCTTCTTGTAGTTAAATGCTACTATGATGGGCTTCTTTGGTATTTTCTTTTGTATTTATATATATATGTTTATAAATAATCCCTACCCTCCAGTTTATAGCGCTTCTCTCCCACCTTTGTAATTTACAGTACTCATGATAATTTTTGTCCACTGTTATCCAGTGCTTCCTTTTTCTATACTACATTTGCTTAGCTGTTCATGAACTTACACTACATGTGTTATGTGCATAGTAGGATTTTAATATACAAATCTGATACATAAAATCTATTTGCATGAAATCATCTGGAATATTATGTGCAATTCTGGTCTCCTATGTTTAAGAAAGATTAATTCAAACTGGAATAGGTGCAGAGAAGGGCTACTAGGATGATCTGAAGAATGGAGAACCTATCCTATGAGAGGAGGCTTAAGGAGCTTGGCTTGTTTAGCCTAACTGAACAAAGGCTGAGGGGAGATATGATTGCTGTCCATAAATACATCAGAGGGATAAACACCAGGGAGGGAGAAGAGTTATTTAAGTTAAGTGCCAATGTGGACACAAGAACAAATGGATATAAACCTGCCCATCAACAAGTTTAGGCTTGAAATTAGATGAAGGTTTCTAACCATCAGAGAAGTGCAGTTCTGGAACAGCCTCCTAGGAGGAGCCGGGGGTAGGGGGGCAAAAAACCTAATTGCTTTAAAGACTGAGCTTGATAAATTTATGGAGGGGATGGTATGATGAGACTGCCTGCAATGGCATGTGGCCCATCAGTGATTGCTAGTAGCAAATATCTACAATGACTGGAGATGGGACACTACATGGGGAGAGCTCTGAGTTACTACTACAGATAATTCTTTCCCAGGCATCCGGCTGGTGGGTCTCATTGACATACTTAGGATCTAACTGGTCACCGTATTTTGGATTGGAAAGGAATTTCCCCCCAGGTCAGATTGCCAGAGATACTGTTTGTTTGGGATTTTTTTGCATTCATCTACAGCATGGGACAGGTTACTTATTGGTTTAAACTAGAGCAAATGATTGATTCTCTGTAACTTGAATGCTTTAAATAACGATTTGAGGACTTCGTTAACTCTGCCAGAGATGGGTTACAGGAGTGGATGAGTGAGGTTCTGTGGCCTGCAATGTGCAGGAAATCAAACTAGATCTTGATGGTCCCTTCTGGCCTTATAGTCTGAGTCTGACATTCTGCATATCCTATTTTGGTCTTTTTTTCTTTCACTTTTTTAACAAGTGAATGAACCAAGGAAGGGAAAACACTGTTAATAACTATAAAGATGAATGGTGGAGTAGTAGCTTTGTAATTAGTGCATGAAGTTTTATTCTTGCTGGTCTATATAAGAAAACACAGAAAATGTAAACAAAATTAAATTTAACAATCATTTCATGAACTGCAAGAAACTAGTTCACAAATACACAATAGCAGTACAATCCTCAGCAAATGTTTTGTCTTTTGGCTGGTTTGTTTAATAAATTAGATGGATGTACCAGATAGCATGCTGTTGGGGCAACATTAATTTTATTATAGAATAAAATCTAGAACTATTAGTCTGTGTTTCTGGCATGCTATCTGACCTATTTCTTCTCCTGCCTCCTCCACAGTGCATACTAAACTCCCATCTTCTATGCGTAATATAAAACTGTCTTACAATTAAAGCAGCTGATAGTCAGCCCTGGAGACATTACCCAGTACCATGGTAAATAGATAAGATATATTGTTTTATATATTTGTGCAACAGGGAGAGACAGCTTCATCACTTTAAGCAGAGGGATTATCTGTTTACACAAGAGGAATAGGCTCCCTTGTTTTTCTCCCCTTCGGTTGTGGAGATATTCGCACGTTGCAATATCTTGAATCATTCTTACCTGTAGAAATCTCTGGATGGGTTCCGTTAAATTATTATAGTTCAAGAGCAGATTAAACTGACAAACTACAATTCCCAGAATCCCAAGAAATGTCATTGAGTACTGTACGTTCACATCGTCCTGAAACTAAAACACCGTATGTGACTAATTGTTTGCTTTGCCTGTAAGCCAATGTTGGAAACATTGAACTGTTTTAAATTGTATTCTATGCAACAAAAACAAACTAAAAAACTCATTTAGTGCTAAGTCAACATTAAAGTTGTAAAATGAAGCCTTCAGAATTGAGGGAATGCACAGTTAACAATACTGTCAACCACAAACAATCAAAAATTGAGTGTCAGGCTCCTAAAGTATCATGACACTGAATATTTATTGTTTTTAAGCCAAATACATTTGGGGTTCTTTTTATTTGTTTTTGGGTTTTGAGCTGGTAAGGTTCTCATGGTTGGGAGCAAACGCTCAAAAAGGAGGACTAAAAAAATCTTACTTTAAAAGAATTTGGCTGCAGAGATACTTGTCATCACATGACACTAGGATTAGGGATTTAGGAAAAATGCCAAATAGTCCAAGACTTGTGATACTATCATAAGAGTCGGAACACTTCAAATATTCTCCATATATCATTTAAATTATTGTTAGTTAATATAGTATATAATATAATACAGGGATCGGCAACCTTTGGCATGCAGACGGCCAGTTTGTTTACCTGCCGCGTCCACAAGTTCAGCTGATCGTGGCTCCCACTGGCTGCGGTTCGCTGCTCCAGGCCAATTGGGGCTCGGAGAAGCTGTGGCCAGCAAGTCCCTCGGCCCACACCACTTCCCACAGCCCCCATTGGCCTGGAGTGCGAACCACGGCCAGTGGGAGCCGCGATCAGCTGAACCTGCGGACGCGGCAGGTAAACAAACTGGCCTGGCCCACCAGGGGGCTTACCTTGGAGGGCCGCGTGCCAAAGGCTGCCAATCCCTGATATAATGCAAGCTGGAATTTCTTACACAACCTTTAACAGTTGCAGTACAGTACATACATCCTTGGCTTGATTGGTTTCAAACTTGGTTTGGTCGATGACAAAAACAAACAAGTCAGTGGCAGAGCTAGGAATATAACCCAGATATTCTGCTACTCAATACTGCCCCTTAACCACTAGAATTTCTTTATTTCATTTTTTTCTATTATTTTTTCATTGTGTCCTTCATTTTGGAGGGTTTTTTTTGGTCACACATTAACAAGACCAAGGTCAAACATTTGGGTATTGGAGGGTTGAGAGGTCTCAGAGACAATTTATGTTTTATTATTGAATGTGGTTATAATAATATTTTGCGTGACCATAATGCTTTTCATATGGAAAGCACTTTGCAAACATTCTTATTAATAGCTAAATATTATATCTTTATTGGGTTTTTAATCATGCTGTAGTAGAGAACGTTGAGAAGCCTCATGTTAGGGTGAGATACTTAAAGTTTTATATTTTCCCTTTCTCCACCTTCATCTGGTTTCAGATGTTCCTTTTAGGACATGTCAACATAAATATTGATTGCTGTCTTTAAAATACCTTGGGATTTGAACTTGCGTACAACGTATATTTGAGCTTTTCTAGGTTGTCAAAGATGTTTTTCAGTACAATAAACATCAGATTTTATTCACATACAATAATATTGTTATTGATTTTTTTTTTATATGTACACCTCTACCCTGATATAACGCGGTCCTCGGGAGACAAAAAATCTCACCACGTTATAGGTTAGACCGCGTTATATCAAACTTGCTTTGTCCCCCTCCCCTGTTCCTTGTTCCCTGACCGCCCCCTCCAGAGATCCCCCATCCCTAATCACCCCCTATTCATCCCCCCATCCCTTGACTGCTCCGACCCCTATCCACCCCCCCACCCCACCCCACCCTCTGACAGGCACTCACCGGCAGCGGCGGGAAGCAGAGCAGCCCGGCCCCAGCCCGCTCCACTCTGCCACCTCCCAGCGGCAGTGCTCCGCTTCCCACCACAGGTGAGTACGGGGGTGTCCTTTCCCCAACCTCCCTGCACTCACCTGCGGTGGGAAGTGGAGCAACATGGCCCCAGCCTGCTCCGCTTTCCTTGCCCCGGCCCCAGCCTTGTCGCTGGGGGGTGGCTGGGGAAAGGTCCTGCACTCACTTGCGGCGGGAAGCGGAGCGCCACAGCTGGGAGCTGGCGGAGTGGAGCTGGCTGGGGCTGGGCTGCTGGTTGGGGCTGGAGGTTGGGGCAAGGACTCCCTCCGCACTCACCGGCGGCTGGAAGCAGAGTGATGCGGCCCCATCCTGCTCCACTCTGCCACCTCCCAGCCGCCGCACTCCACTTCCCGCTGCAGGTGAGTGCAGGGAGGTTGGGGAAAGGACGCCCTCCCCATACTCACCTGTGGCAGGAAGCGGAGCGCTGTGGCTGGGAGATGGTGAAGTGGAGTGGGCGGGGGCTGGGCTGCTCCACTTCTGCTGCTGCTGAGTGTGGGGGGGGATCCCATCCAAGCCCCCTCCCCTGAGCGACTCAGCTGGGGCCAGGGTGAGGGAAGCAGAGCGGGCTGCTCCCAGCCCCCCGCTAATCCCCCTAGCCACTCTGGGACTGCTGGGTCCCCAAAAGTGCCCTCCCACAGGTCCTGTCCCCCAGGCCCTGGGGGGGAGCTCCTGATCGCCCCTGAGACCCTCTGCCCCTTATCAAACCCCTCAGCCCCGGTCTGGCCCGACACCGTTAACACGCTGCTGAGAGCAGCGTGTCAGAGCTTTACCACGTTGTATGCGAACCCACGTTCTATCGAGTCGCATTATACTGGGGTAGAGGTGTATTTCATTGGCTATACCTCAAAGATAGGTAAGGAGTAGAGAGATTATACTTCAGTGAAATGCCTAGGTACATCAGTGTTAATGAGATCATATCCATGACAAACACTAAAGGGAGAATATGTGACTAAAGGTTTCAGCTGTGTGTTAATGTAAACCACCTGGAAGTTGAATGAAAAAGCTGTGTTCAAATCCTGACATCCTTTACTGAGTGTTGACTTCATGCAATGGAAGTTTCATGTTACTAAGGGCAGAGTAAAACTGATTAAGGACTTCAGTATTTAATCCAGAGTTGCTTGAAATTTTTTGTATTTCAAAATGTTGATGATTTTTGCTGTCAAAATTTTGACATAAATATAAGGAGATAAATATCGACAAAATGGTTTGAAATGTCGTCTTCTCCTATCCATTATGATGGAAAGTGAAATAGCATTAATTTTTGTTTGTACTCCATGAGAAGTCCTGCTGTGAGATATCTTGCAGATACTGTGATACCTTGAAAATGTTAGAGATTCAGCCTGCAGAATTTTCTAAATTTCTAATTTTTTAAAACTTCAGATGCTAATTGTAAACTAATCCAAACATCTTTAGGCTGGAAATGTCCCAAGGAACAGACTTCCCCATAACTTGTCTAATACATTGACTTCAATGGAAGTACATCAGAGGTGATTTTGGCCCAATGAGTAGTATATATGCATCATAGGTTC
Organism: Mauremys reevesii; assembly: GCF_016161935.1. Taxonomy (NCBI): domain Eukaryota; kingdom Metazoa; phylum Chordata; order Testudines; family Geoemydidae; genus Mauremys; species Mauremys reevesii. The sequence goes on along the minus strand of NC_052623.1, from coordinate 242,797,735 downwards.
ACACTTAAAAGAAAGGCTGTTTTTATTTTTGTCTTGAGAAACTCAGGTAAGCGACTTCACAAATGAGACCATTGGGAAGACAAGGTTAATTCTGGCCTCTATGTGTGGGAGCATGGTGCCATCAAATACCAATGAGGTTTTTTTCTTTGGTGGTATTTGGAAGAATAAATGAAGTGTGACTCTCGGCATCTCTTTAGTTGCCCTGAAAATGGAATGTCAAACAGCATATAATCATCTTCCTTGTTTAGAGGAAAAAGAGCAAGTGAGAGACCTAGTTTTCTATTTGTGTCAGTTTTTGGAAGTCTTAATATTCCATCTTGTCTAATTTTCCAGAGAGTGATAATAGAGTTCCTGTCAAATTAGAGGTTACAGACTTTTTAACCTATGTCATGGAAAAAATCTTAGTAGTTATTACCATAAATATAATCCAAATAAAAATTTAGTTTTTAATACTGTTATGCTGAGGGTTGCATTCCAAGCATATAATTTTATTCATTATACATACTAAAGAAACCTTGTCTGATGTTAGTCTGCCAAAAAAAAAAAAAGCGATAGTAAAAAGGCTCAACTTTCTTTGGAACACATATACAGCCTATAGCTCTGGTAACAGGTATTCAGATTCAGCCCCTGTGCTGTCAGAGCAGAGTGAGAATTACTACTGTGCTAAGTGGATTTTTCTGGTTTAATTGATCTGGTAAGGAGGTTATTTTCAGATTTTAGTTAACCTGATCTAACCACCTTACAGAGGGGAAAGGGGATTGACTAAAAGGGTAACTTAAGAGGAATATATCTGCTCCCCTTTGAAGCTTTACTAGGAAAAGCATGATGTGGCCCAAGGGATGTGCTGGCCGCGGCTTCCAGCAGCTCCCATTGGCCTGGAGCAGCAAACCGTGGCCAGTGGGAGCCACAATCGGCCAGACGTGCAGATGTGGCAGGTAAACAAACCAGCCCAGCCTACCAGGGGCTTTCCCTAAACAAGCGGCATCCCAAGTTTGGGAAACACTGCTCTAGAATAATGGAGCCCACATTGGCACTAGCTCTTTTTTGCTGCCAAAGAGCTGCTCTGTGAGGAAACTAAGGGCTTGTCTATATGGTGCTTTAGTCCACACCAGAGGGATGTAAATTTTAGCCCGCACTCACATGTGGCACAAAAACCAGCCTGTGTGGACCTGCTGTCATGAGCAAAAAGTTCCCTAATGCACATTAATGTAGTCTTGCTTCAAACAGTTACAGACAGAAGCAAAAGGAGTAAAATTGATTTAGAATTTAAAAACTTCACTGAGCAGGTTGGCTGCAAAGCACTAGCCAGAGCTGTGCCAAGCATAGTAGTTTCAGTTTACCAGGGTTCAGACAAACCTTTCCTATGGTTGTGATTCACTTGGGTTTGCACCACTTGGCCCAAATTCAGACCTTGTGTAAATAGGTGCATATCTGTTGGATTCAATGAAGGTTGAGCTTTGAATGAAAGCTTCAAGTTTTACCTGATTTTGCCTAAAAACCACAAGTTCCCCATCGTTTCCACTTCAACCATATCGGGTATGTCTACATTGTATTTTGACACATGCGGCAGCTAGTCTCAGAGCCTAGGTCTACAGACTTGAGCTTGTGGGCTCATGCTATGGCACTAAAAACAGCAGTGTAGACACTGCAGTTCAGGCTGGAGCTCAGCCTCTGAAACCTACCCCTCTCCCTGGGCTTCAGAGACCAACCTGGGCTCTGAACATCTACATAACTATTTTTAGAGCTATAGCATGAGCCCTGGGCTTCAGACTCGCTGCCGCAGGTCTTAAAGCACAGTGTAGACATACCCAGAGTGACCCATGTTCACAGATAGACAAGGCTAGGCCAAGTCTTTTGAATTCATTCCGAGTTCTGAAGCCAGGTGAGGGTTACACGGTTTAGGGTTTTTAATGAGAGTTTTTAACTCCCCTAGTTAATGTAGCGGGCCTGATGCTGACTATTGAAGTAAGTGGAAGTTTTGGTACTAAATTAAATGGAAGCAGGATCAGAGCCAATGTGAGCAGAAGTTTCCCCTTACTTTGGCGCCCAGTCTTCTTTTCAGAGGAAATGGGAGTTCTCAGTTCTGTGCATGAATGGGTCTCTTTAGTCATCTGTATAGGCCCATTTAAAACACTGGGACTACTCAGATGAGTAAAAAGGCTTTAGGAGCAGGACTTTGACTAGCAGAACCAAACCAGATTTTAACCATCTGTTATGTGTTACCAGTTGTGTCTGGTTGAGATGGCAGTAGTGCCATCTTCAATCATTCAGAGATCAGGAATCACACCACAAAAGAACATGAGATTTACTTGAAAATCATGATCTTTTTTTTTTTTTTTAAATTAAAAAAAGTTGTATTTGTCTTCTGGTTTTTGAGCCCTTAGGCTTCATGTTTTCAGGCTTTTCTCTGTAATCATGAGGGCTAGAAACTTATTTTTTTATTATTATTATTTATTTTTTTAAATAAAGCTGAGATTCTCAAATACTAACATAATTCCAGGAGCTGGGGCTTTAAGTGGTACACCAAATATCATGATACTCATGTTAAAATCATGAGAGTTGGCAATACTAAGCCTGTGCAAGTATGCATCCATCTGTATAAGTGTTTGTTTCTGTCTTTGTTTTATATGCCATACCTATTTCTTACTGAGGCAAGCGCCCGTTCTTGTCTAGGTTCCACACACTGCCTGATTGACTTACAAGGTAACTGAGTGGGGGCTCTGAGAATGCACCTCAAGAGTGGAGGATTGAATATGTCTGATTTATCAGAAGCTGGCTAACTCTGACTCTAACATTAATTTAATGTATATAGTACTAACCCTTAGAGCACCTGCATTTCCAAGCTGCCAGCCAAATAGAAATTGCATAAATTGTGCAAAAAGCTTTTTTTGCAAATTGCATATGACATCTCATCACAGTTGTGATTTTATTCATTCATTTTTATTTTGAGGGAATTGCTTCTCCTTGAATATGTGGCATTAGAATCATAGAATCATTGAACATTAGGGTTGGAATAGATGTTTCCTTCTTGAAGCTTGACTGCTAACCAGGAGAATGAGCTAGCCACCCATGTACAGATGCTGTTCTGCTAACATAGGTAGGGATTTCAAAGGATGCTTCGACTCCAGCACATCTGTGCCTGCCACCATGGAGTTGAGGTCCACACTGAGCGCAAAAGGACTCTTGTGTACAAAGGGTTAAATGTTTTAGAAGTAAAAATATGGATTTATTTATTTAAAATAAAATAAAAAACAGAAATTTTATACGTTATTTGAAACAACTACAATTTAGATTTTAAGTTTTAAGCCTTCTCTGTTTTGTTAGGTTGCATAGAAGCCAGCTGGTTTTCTAACTTGAGTGACCTCACATTCCACAAGTGTACTTATAAATCAAACCAAGGCCATGTATTAAAAGCTCAACTCTGACACTAATTCAAAGGAGAGAAAGTTTTGTATATTGTGGGGGAAGTACATAGCTAAACACTTAGCCCAGATTCGCCAGCCCTTACTCACACTGAATACAAGTAGGCCCCAGGCGGACATGGAATCCAGTGTACCATTGAAGTCAACAGGACTGCCCATGTAACTAAGTATTGCTCTGTGTGGTAAAGCTTGTAGAATTTGGCCCTTAAGTAGCAATAGCAATTGAACAAGTTTACCATGATTTACATGAGGATAAATAAAAAAACATGATGGGAGGAAGCTATGTACATTTTCACCACCTGAGATTGCCATTACAGAGTCTCTTCTGGCAATCATGATCCAGTGATACTGTCACAATGTAATAGGATATTTTGGTGCAATTTAATAAAAAATACTTCAAAACATCGTCACCAGGTTTCACCAAAAGGTTTGTGTATCATGATAATGTGCCAAGGCAGTGACGTTCCTGGGCCACATCATAGATTTTGAGATCCGGGAATAACCTGTAATCAGGTGCCTGTGAAGTGAGTGAAACTGGAATGATCACAGAAACATCAGGACAGGTGATAACCTTGAGATGGGAGTCTGAATCTAAAGGCCTATGACTCTCGTTGCACTGTAGGCAGTGTTTGATAGACAAGTATCATCCTACTCTCCTGTGCCTTGTTGCTCTTTATAAAAGAGCGGATTAAAAACAAGCAAAACAACAAAAATCTAAGTATTTCCAAGAGTTAAAGCTGTGGTATTGTTGTTTAGATATCACCATGGTTTGGATTGTTCAGTGAAGAAATTCTTACCTTTGCCAAAGCCATGTGTCTGTCATTTACTTGTCTTGCAATATGACAGATGGATGTCTCTAGAGATTACTTTCCTCTATTTATCCATGGAAGAATGTGCTTCATCCCTGACCTGGAGGATCAGCCCTAATCAGAGCTGAAGAGAGCGCTCACTCTTCTTGCTTGTTGAATCCTTGGCTTCTTTCACCCAGTGATTTTAGTTATGTGCATGTGGATAGGACAGACTATCCAATAATTCTACATAGGTGGCACTGAAAACAGGTTTTAGTTACTTCTAGTTATACGCAAATTTGAATGGGCACAAAGTGGCTCTTTATTGAACATCAGTGCACCAAGCGTCCATGTAAAACAAAGCCCTCTACAACAATAATCAAGAATCCAGACTATGGCATCCTAAAGTAGAAAAATTGCCATTTTCAGTGGTTGCTATAGCATTTTTTAAGAGCATTCAATCGCCCAAATGAAATGTTAGAACTTCGTAAGAGTCCACTGGAAATAAGTTAACACAAGCTGGCTCAGTCATAGTTGTAAAACAATGTTGTTTTGACTCTGTAGTCATGCGCACAGTATGTATGGAGCTGCAATTTGCAGACACTCCTTCTTCTCTTTGCTGGTCCATACCTGATTTTTCCACCAAGAACAATACAAGACTTCACCCGTTATATTTCAAATACACAGTAAGAGCTAATATGAATTCGTCTTAATTTTAATATTATTTGGCCTGTTCCAAGATATTATCCTTTTCCTGCATCTGCCAACCACTCTCAACGCTGCCATATCAAATGTCTGTGATAAAGTGACCGTTTTGGGTAATGGTTTCAGATTACAACACTGAACATAACTAAACTAACTCTAGACAATTAGTAAACATGTATCATTTATTCTTTTGCATTAACATGGTTTATGTCAATAAGTAAAAGTTGCTTTCAGGAGGATAATAAATTGATAGGGAAAATGTGCAGCAAAAAAGTGACATTATTAACATTCATGTTTATATAAATTATTGTTAACAGTGCTTTTACCTGTTAAAAAGTGCTGTATGGACATCTGGCCAAATCAATGCCTGGTGTAACTTAATTAGCATTTATTTACTTGTTTGCATTTTGTTAGCATCTTGGGGCCTGTAGCGGGGTGGTTACCCGCTCCAGCCCTGGCAGGGTTAAAACCAGCCCTGGGAGAGGGCTGGAGGGTGGGGAGAACAGCCCAGGCTGAGTGGGAAGCAGGCTCAGCTGGGGCCATGCCCCAGTTAGGGCACAGCTGGCCCTATAGAGGCTTGAGCCAGGAGCTCAAGCAAACACTCTCTCTCTGCCTTTAGAGGGAGAAGGGCCTGGCTGCTAGGGAGCGTACCTGGGTACCTAAGGTGGAGCAGGGTTGGGGGAAGGCAAGAGGGGCTGGGGAGCTCCAGCCTAGAAACCCCCCAGGCTGCAGACCTAGGGTAAGGCCAACTGGGTACTGGGGTTGCAAAGGGGCAGCCCACAGGTAGGCAGAGGAAGCAGGTCCGAACCCCTTTGCCTGTGATGAGTGGCTGATACACTGCAGTCTGCCCCAGTGAACGGGGGGTAAGTCATGACTGAGGCAAAGTGGGGATAGTGGGTGGGGGTTACCCTGGGAGGGGGAGACCCTGAGACTGAGGGGTCTGCAAGGGGGGCAGAAACCCAGTGAAGGGGCACCGGGTCCTGGTAGGGACACGGGGGTCAGAGTGAGGTAAGGCAGATCACGGGCCTGCAGAGGGCACTCCGGAGCTGGGACGAGTTAATTCCCACAGATAACCAGCAGGAGGCGCCGCAGGTGAGGTGAGTCCACACGCTTACAGGGCCCTAAGCATGGACCAGGACCTCGTTGGGCTAGGTGCTGTATAAACACAGAACAAACAAACGGTACCTGCCCCAAGCCAAGGGACAACAGATTGGTACGGTCAGATTGACAAGGGAGTGGAGTACAAGGAAACAGTGAGACAATATTGGTCAGCATGTAGGCAGTGGTCATAGCGCCCCAGCTGCCTAACAGTTGTCAGGTTTCTGGTAGGCATCATGGCAAAGGAGAGTTTTGAGAGAAGATTTGAAGGAGGACAATAAAAACATAAGAACGGCTGTACTGGTGACTTTTAAAATAATTTAATGTAGCTAATTAATCCTGACAGCCCCCTTGTGAGTTTAGTGTTATCTCCCTCGTTTTACTGGAATGTAGTAAAGACACAACTTGACTAAGGCATCATAGCAGACTGGGTGTCCAAGTCTGTGGTCATTTCTTTCTGTCATTGACTCTTCCAAACTGCTGGGCACCGCCTTTCTGTTTTTATTTGTGATTTAGTACTCAAATGGTTTTTGAAATAGCTGTACAAAGATTAGCCACATCCCTGTAAGACGTCACTTTACCCTCTTCTTTTGGCTGCTTTATATTGACTTTTTGTCTAGCCTGTTTCTCCCTATACCCCAATTTTTCACACCTTGTTTGGACGTGTGTGTTTACTGGAACTCCACTGTTTTAAGTTTCCTACCTCCTTAAGACACAAAGCACTTCAAGAAAGGATTTCCATGTATTATATTTTGTTCTAAAAGCCTTATCTAATACAGACATATTTGCTCATTTTCTTTTTTTCTCTCTCTATAAAAAATTGTTTCAGAACCATTATACATGCAGCATTCTGCTTCCATAGCCTGGGTTAGGATCTCTCTGTGAAACTGCATACAATAAAACATTTTCCCTAAGAAAAGTTAACAATGTGCTAAATGCTGATGCAGTGTTCCAACACACTTAATTATTTCTTTTTTTCATTGTTTATCATCATTTTGTCAACCTTCCATATCATTCCCCACAATGCTTTGTGCTGGACTTTCTTTGAAAATTCCTTTCCTCTGAACTTACTATGAACTTGTCTGTAACACAGAGCCATAAAATGCGCCCCCCCACCCCCAAAACAAAAACAACAAAAAACCAAAACGAGGAACAAAACACACACACCCTACAAACAGTTATGTACTTTTAAAGGAACAAAATATTAAATGTTGTGAAATTATGCAACACCCACTCCTCCACCTCTCTCCCACTAAAAATAAAAATGGTGATGTGATATATAGAGAAATAACTTAAAGTTGCAGGTATAGACTGGAAAATAAGGCCTGATTAAGTAGAGAGGTAGTGTCATAAACCACAATGGCATAGTTTAAATAATGCATGGATAGCACACGTTGTTCTGTGTTCATGTTTTACTAATGGCTATTTTGCTGGTAATATCAAGTATTGGGATTAAACTTTGTGTGATGGGGGGAGGAGGAGGAGGAAGAGAGGGATTGTATTTCTTGAGATGTTCTGTGGGAGGAGAAGGATTATGCATGTATCTAATGTAATGAGTGAGAGGATGAAGAATTAGATGCATGCAAACAAGAAGGAGGTGGGAGGATTACTTTTTTAATGTAGAAGAGGAAGAATTACCATGATTTTGATAGTCAGACATATATTGCCCCAATATTTGTCACATTTTATGTGCTACAGGAGGATTTTGCTCTGGATGGAAGGAGGATATGGATTATTGAGCAGGTGAAGAAGAAAAGAAGTAGTTGGGGGTGTGTTTGATTGATTGATTGCAGTCTGCATTTATATTAGCAGAAGGATTCCAACAAGAGAAGTGGAAGAAGATCAGAACGAGGGTGTGGCTAATGTGACAGACCCAGACCAGTGGGGTACAGGAGTCTGGTCGAGGGCAAATATACTGGTCACTGGATGAATAGTTTTCTCTTCCCTGAGTGACCAGAGCAGGGGCTGCACTAGAGTAATCGGGAACCTGCTAGACCCAATTAAGACAGGCAGGATAATTAAGACACCTGGAGCCAATTAAGAAACTGCTAGAATCAATTAGGACAGGCTAGCTAATCAGGGCACATGAGTTTAAAAAGGACCTCACTTCAGTTTGTGGCGTGCATGCGAGGAGCTGGGAGCAAGAGGCACTGAGAGTGAGAGGACATAATGCTTATACTCCTCAGTCTTCCAGCAATATCAGGCACCAGGAGAAAGGTCCTGTGGTGAAGATAAAGAAGGTGTTGGGAGGAGGCCATGAGGAAGTAGCCCAGGGAGTTGTAGCTGTTGCGCAGCTGTTTCAGGCGGCACTCTAGACAGCTGCAATCCACAGGGCACCCTGGGCTGGAACCCAGAGTAGAGGGTGGGCCCGGGTTTCCCCAAACCTCCCAACTCCTGATCAGACACAGGAGGAATTGACCTGGACTGTGGCCTTCTACCAGAGGGGAAGGTCTCTGGGCTGTTTCCCGACCCTCATGGTGAATCGGTGAGGCGAGCAAATCCGCCAATAAGCGCAGGACCCACCAAGGTAGAGGAGGAACTTTGTCATGCTAACTAATGTTTCTGTGCAGATAGTCTGTCAGAATAAGGTGTCCTTGCAGGGTCCCTGTAATGGAAATGAGATGGGTAAAGATCAAAGGCTGAGTTTGGAAAAGCACCCCCAAGTCTAGATTCTTTATCTGGGGCTTCTTGATCAGGAAGGCTCAGCTGGAAACCTCATAAGAACAGGCTTTCTTGAGAGACTTTGGGTACTTCCTGCCCTCTGTCAGACTGGACATGGCACTTCGCATTTTTTTTTATATGTAGACCACAGATACTTTACAGAGTTGAGTGAATATTATTACCCCTATATTACAGATGGGGAAGCTGAGCATGGAGAGGGGATGTGTTTTTGGCCAAGGTCAAAAGAGACATTATCTGAATCAGGTTTGGAACCCAAGTCTGTCTAGTAGGCCTGTGCCTAATGCACTCAAGGCCACATCTTGTAGGTGGTGGCAGAGCCGTGGCTTGAGGAGGGCCCTCACAGAAAATAAATTACAGACTCAAACAGGGCTTTTTCAGTCTCTGCACCCATTCCATATTACTGGTACCACTGTCTTTGGCTGGAGCCTTTCCAGGTCATGCTGACTGCTGCAGCAGCCTGCTTTAGTCTTACAATGGCTCTGCTAGCCAGCCTGTCCATGTCTCTGAGCCTCTTCTCCCACCATCCCCAGAGAGCCTGCCCTGGCATCTGGCCTTTGCTTTTTCGGTCTTGTCCTCACCTTTATGTTCACCAACAAATTTAACTAAAAGATTTATTTGGGAAATGGGGGTAGTATTAAATAGATTCCTAGTGGTCTCCAATAGTGCTTGAACTGGCCCATAATCCACTGCACCATAGGCCCTCCTTATGGTAATTATATGTCTGGTTCTGGATGGCTTATGACAGCACAGAGTTAATGTGAAAATCAAAAACGGGGAGAAGAAAGCATGTGGAAATAACTAAACTTTTTGGAACCTCAGCCGTGTCCAGATACCTGTAGTTCTCTTCCCCCCCCCAAAAAAAAAGTTCACTTGAAGGAGTAGGTAAAAGTTTAAGTCCATCTGCCCCTAATAGAAATGGTATGACTCTAAAATAAATTAAAATTACAGCTCTGAGGTTTCCATGAATGCAACAGGCTCAAACTCCACTGCACCGAGCTGCTACTTGATGCTGCTGAGTAGGGAAAGCCAGGGTGGCTCCACGTCTCCTTTAGACCTCCTGCAATGGAGATACAGCCACGTGAAGTCAGTGATGAATCAGACCTCAGATACTTAGATCCTCTTTAATATGGAAATCTTGCAATATGGTGTTTATATTTATAGTAACGCCTAATGATGATAATAATATCCACCTCTCAGATAGCACTTTTCATCCATAGATCTCAAAGTGCTTTATGAAGGAGCTCATTCTCTGTATTTTATAGGTGGGGAAATTGAAACACAGGAAGGGAAGTGATATGCCCACAATTACCCACCAGGCCAGTGATAGAACTGGGAATTGAACCTAGGTCTCCTGAGTCCTAGTCCAGTGCTTTATCCATTTTGCAGCATAGAGGTCCAAGCTCAGAGCAAGGCATCTCCATGTTAGGTTCCATACAAGAAGCATAATACAAGATTGTTCCTGCCCCCAAAGAATTTACAGTCCGAACAGACAAGTCAGTCAAAGTGTTCCAGGGGGAAATAGACACGAGGTAGATTAAAAGTTGTCTAACCGATATTACTCAAAATGTAATAAACAGGGAATCATCAGTGAGTGGGTGTGTTTCCAGTGGGGTCCTGCAGGGGTCTGTTCTTGGGCCTACATTATTTAACATTTTTTTTTTTAATTCTTCAAGTGCTCGCTCATGTCAATTCCATTCTAGGTGTGTGCGTGCCCACGTGCACAGTTGTCAGAGAGTTTTGCTTTAGTGGTATCTGTAGGGTCGACTGTAGCACCCTCTTGAGTGCCACACTCATGTTTTGGTATATTAGGCACTGCTGAACCTACATCCTCTCAGTTCCTTCTTACTGCCGATGACGGTTGGTTGGAGCCCCTTGTCTTGCATCACAAGAGCATTCACGGTTTTAACAGTTCATTGTTCTGTCTCCTTTGTTGTTTGTTGTTAGGTTCTTAGTTAGACATTTCAGTTAAGTGTTAGAGTAGCTGTTTAGGAGCTAGAGTCCCAGCTGGAACTCTGCCTTGGAGTGGGGCATGCCTCGTTCCCCAGGTTTTAATCCATGTTCATTGTGCAGCCGGCCGATGCCTGTTAGTGACCCCCCACGATAGCTGTTTGAAGTGTTTGTGGGAGTCCCACAGAAAGAATAACTGCATGATCTGCAAAAACTTTCACCCTCGAACTCAGAAGGAGCGGGATATCCTCTTGAGGGCCCACCTCATGGAGGCTGCACTTCGTCCTACCTTGGACTCCTCTGGATGGGACTCCACGCCCAGCACCTCAGTGTCGGCACACAGTGCACCACCGGTACTGGAAGCCTCCCGGCACAGGTTCTCCTCCCTGGTACCTAAGAAGTGGTTGAAGTCACTGGGCTCGCCGGCACCACAGAAAAAGGGGGCTTCGGGCAAAGGCCCTGTTTCAGGCCACGTGCCCGCATTGGAGCTGCTCGGGGGTACCACTGCGGTCGGACCCCCTAGACCAGCCAGGGACTCGCCTCTGACTCCTGGGAGCGACAGGGGGTCCCTGCCCCTAGTAAGGTCATCTGTGCCCAAAGTGGGCCTGATGGCCAAAGAGCAGGAAGGCTGACCAGCATCACAGATGCCAAGCCAGGCGACGGATCCAGCCAAGGCCCCGGCATCTATGGGCAGATCGGTTATGGGACTGCCCCCTAAAGCAGCGGAGCATCACCTGACCGCAGGTCTCGGTCCTCATCACCATGGCCTCGGTTAGAAGACATAGGTTCCTGATGCCAAAGTCTCTGCCTGCAGGGCCTGGGACACCTGAGTCACGACGCCGATCCCTGTACCTATGGTACTGTTCGGCTTCCCACCAGAGTTCGCCACAGTGCAGATCACCATTGCCTCAGCGATCTCCCACGTGTCTATTTCCCCCGGGTGCAGGATCATTCCCGGTTGCAGCACTGGTCTCCGGCTCCCTGGTACCACTCTATGGGCAGGCACCGGTCCTCGCCCTCTCCTTACCGGTCGCCGACAAGGGTCAATCGGCAGACTCAGGCATCTACGGCTCCACCGTGGTCACCGGAAGGGCAATGGTCCAAGCCTGAAGGGGAGTTTAGCCCCTCGCCTATAAAAGGCAAATTGCCACCAGCCCGTGAGACCGGCACGGCTCCTGCAGCAGCAGCGTGGAGGCAGGGACAGTGGCCCACTCAGTGGCAATACAGAAACCCATGGAGTGTACCTGTTATGCCGGTCCCGTACTCCCACCGTTCCTTCCAGGTTTCATCGGACAAACTGCCCCTGGCACAGCTGGCACCTGAGTCGGAGCACGGTGCCGAATCTGAAGTGGGGGTGACACTGCGGGCTCTGATGCCCAAGGAGCCATCCCCGGATGAGCAAAGGGAAGTCGCCTCTTCCCCCTGTTATGCAGTTGTAAGTGGGGGAATGGTCCCACTATCGTGGGGAACTTTCCTGGCTTCTGCACTACCCCGGTGAAGTGGGCTAGCGAAAGGATCTGAGTCCTTGCTCCCACTTCCTTTACCCAGAGGCCTCCCTGCCCTTGAGAACTCCCCTTCCACTCTCCTGTCTGGCAGAGTCCTCATAACCCCAACAAGGCTGGGATCAGGATTCCTGGGGGGCTCAACCCCCAACCCTGTTGTAGTAACCTAGGATAGGGGCTAGGGTGTCCCCACTCCGGGGTACTCTCTTTGCACTGCACCTCCCTGACCCACTGATCACATCATACAATTTAAAGCAAATACAAGTTATTTAATTAACAATTAATTTAAAAAAAAAAGAATAAGGAAAAAATGGAAAAGGTTAAAGGAAAACACATCACTCCACTCTGAGGCAGGGAACATCACAGTGTCTCTGGACATCAGGGCAGTTCACAGTCTGTTCCTTGTATGTCCCAGGCCGCCTCCTCAGGCCCTGGCTGTGCTGCAGGGATGCTGCGGGTTGGACACTTGCTCTGGCGGTGGCCACACACTCTCAGGCTCTGGGTGGCAGGACCCTTCTCCCGAGCATCACCTCCGCCTTGTCAGGGTTACAATCCCCCTCCAAGTCTGGCCTGCAGGGCCTCTTGGCTGAGGTGTCTCCCTGTGCTGGGCCCACTGCCCAGGGTCCCCCTCGCTCTCCCCAGCTGCTCACTGCACCTGGCTCCGGACTGCTCCAGCCCCCGCTCCACACTGCCTCAGCACGGCTGCTGCTGCTGCTCTGACTTCAGCTCCCTGGGTTGCTTCTCTGGCTCCAGTTGTTACAGCTCTGCTCCCAGGGCAGGTCTGCTCTGCAGGCTGCTTCTGTGACTCTGCACTCAACTCTCACCTGCTTCCTGGGCTGCTTGTCTGGCCCCTCTGGTTCTGGTTGCTGCAGCTCTCCTCCCAGGGCAGGTCTGCTCTCTCTGGGCTGTGCTCTGGCTTTTTGGACTGCAGCTCTGCTCCCATCAGCTTAGCTTGGGCCTCTGCTCTCTCCTTAGCTCAGCCCCACTCCATCCGACTCAGACAATTCCAGCTCACATATGGAGGACGGGACCCCCCTGGCCTCCTGACTCCTTGATTAGCCTGCCTGCCCTGTCAATCAGGCTGATCTGGAGCATTGGCCTCTCCCCATTGTTCCTGGAGACTGTCAGTCTCAGGCTCCTGATTTCCCATCGACCCCCTCCCTTTTTAGCAACCAAACCCCCCACTGAATGTTAGTAAGGGGGCAACAGTCCCCTTACACAGTCATCTTTGTTATCTCCAGACGAAGCAGTGGCACGGGCCCCTCGCAAAAGAGCAGCTCACCTGAACTTGGAGGTCGAGGAGCTAATGGAGGAGTCAGGCGACCTCTTTAATGTTATACTCTCCTCCACCTTGGCCTGGGTCACGTTGCCTGTCCACCCAGGGGTCCTTAAAATTGCCAAGTCTGTGTGGCAGAACCCCTCTCCCATTCTGCCTACCTCCAAGAAGGCAGAAAAGATGTACTATGTCCACCCAAAGGGGTTTGAGTACTTGTCACCCACCCTCCAGCAGGATCCGTGGTCATGTCCACCGTCAACTAAAGGGACAGGCAGGAACAGGTGAGCGGCACGCCCAAAAATAAAGATGCCAAGAGGCTGGACTTGTTTGGCAGGAAATTTTATTCAACAGCTAGCCTGCAGACTACTCTGCAGGACCTTCCGTTTGAGGGAGCAGGCCTTTTTTCGGCGCTGACTGATGCACGGGTCAACGGCCTTAAAGACTCCCATGCCACCCTCTGTTCCTTGGGCCTTCACACCCCTCAGCAGGCTAGAAATCCTTTCCGTCCCCTGCCGCCTCGGCCTCTGTTGAGGTCCTAGGTGCCCCCCAGTCCAGCTCCTTCAGAAAGGACAGAGACAAAGGATTTAAATGGTGTCACCCTTCATCTTCCCATTCCTCCGCCCAGCCTAGTTCTTCCAGAGGCTGAGGAAGACAGGAGCAGGCATTCTGAGGATGTGCCTGAGGACGGCACCCCAGTCACTTCCCAGGATTCATCTCCCCTGCTCTTTTCTCAACTGCCTGTTTTCTGTTCAATTCAGGGGATCAACAGAGGCTCCCTGTCTGACGCTTTTCTGCTCCCTTGGTCGGGGATTCTGTTCTATGCCTTTACTCCAGTGCCACTACTTCAGAGTCCTTATGAAAATCGAGCAGGATGGGGTGAAGGCAATCCTCATAGCTCCGGCTTGGCCACACCAGCACTGGTTCGGCACGCTGCTGGACCTCTCAGTGACTGCTCTGTTACGGCTGCCCCTCAGGCCAGAGCTGCTTTCCCAAAACCATGGCAGTCTTCTGCATCTGAACCTGGTGGTGCTGGCTGCTGCATGGTTAAATACAGGTGAGCAGGAGTGCTTGGCCACTGTCCAGCAGGTCTTTCTGGGCAGCAGAAAGCCCTCCACCAAAGCGACCCACGTGGCCAAATAGAAGTGGTTCGCTTGTTGGACCTCAGATAAAGGTATTAGGCCTGAGCGGACCTTGCTGTAGTTGATCCTGGACTACCTTCTGCATCTCAAGCTCCAAGGCCTGTCCCTTTAATCTAATCAAGATATACTTGATTAGACCTTCCATCTGCTGCTCAAGGATATTTTGGTTTTCGCCCAGGTCATGACTGCAAGCTTCCTCAAAGGCCTCAAGCGCCTCTATCCACATGTCAGGGACCCCGTTCCACCATGGGCCCTGAATCTTGTGCTGTTACAGCTCATGGGACCCCCCTTCAAGCCTCTGCTCTCTTTCTGCTGTCCTGAAAGGTCATGTTCCTAGTTGCGATAACAGCCACCCACCGGGTCTCCGAGATTAGGGCGCTATACGGTCTTCTACAAAGACAAGGTCCAGCTGTGGCCACACCCGGCTTTCCTGCCCAAGGTGGTCTTGCAGTTTCATATGGGCCAGGACATTTACTTACCTGTCTTTTCCAAAGCTGCATAAGTCGGAGGAGGAGCATAGATTGCATCAGGAAGACGCTAGCCATCTACATTGAAAGGACCAAGTTATTTCTCAAGTTGATACAATTGTTTGTCGCAGTGACCGACAGGATGAAAGGTTGTCCAGTGTTCACTCAAAGAATTTCTTCCTGCATTCATTCCTGCATTTGCTGCTGTTACAGTCAGGCAAAGGTACTGCCTCTGGTGATTGTAACCACCTATTTAACCAGGGCACAAGCCTCCTCGGCAGCTTTCCTAGCCCAAGTGCCTATCCAGGAGATCTGTAGGGTGGTCATCTGGTTGTCCGTCCACACGTTCTGTTGACCTGAATTTAAGGGTTAGTATATTACGACTTGCTAATGATCTGACCAGAAGATATTTAGGTTCTTGTCCCAATTCAGGCTCTAGGGTTAGAGAACACAGATTGTTCAACAGTCTGAGAGGACACTCGGGTTGTGTGGCAAGGACACTTATATTGAGGACAATACCAAATTAAGATCTTTATTAAAATGAATGAAAGACTAATAAACGCTATAAAACCCAGAGTCACAAAGAATTAAAACAATTCTATGACCCCTGGTGGTAACATCTCTGTTCTAAAAGACTACTTAAACTAGCATACTCACACCCTTCCTTGAATACCTGGTAGTGGGAGAAAGAGGACCAGTGTCCTATCTGGCATGCCCAGTGAATTCGATGGTCCAGGCTTCCCAAATTGGTAGGGATTAGGTTTGAGTGTTGAGTAGCTAAGCTGTATTGAAAATCTGAGCTGATAGCTTGATAGAAGGTAGGAAAAAGCGACCCCCTCCAACATGGTTGTTTGCCCTTTTTATAGGGTCCTGGGACTACCTTAATCAAGGCCTAACCTGCCCTGCCCAAATATTATTTCTTCACCCATATAGATCTTCAGGTACACTTACTCTATAGATTAACATATTATGACATATATTCATGCCTATTAATATTGATTGTCTCATCCCCAAAACTGTTACCTTTGGCCTAACTTATGACTTCAGTGTTCTGCAGCGTACTCTCCTGTTACCAGTCTGTTCCAGACCTATGGTAAACGTATTCAGTTTTTGTTCAGTTCCCCTTTTGACCAGAAGATATTTAGTTCTTGTCCCAATTCAGGCTACAAGGTTAGAGAATACAGATTGTTCAAAGGTTACAAACACTCATACTGACTTGCTCTAGCTAATCATACAGGATACAGGCCTGTAGGTTCTTTGTGGTATAGCCAACTGTTATGAATAACCATGAATAAATATTACGAATAACATATACTGGAATTTGACATAAACAAAACCCAAGAAAATAATATATTCAGTCAAACCAGTGAAGAAAACACATTGTGCAATATAGCAAGCTAGCAAGCTGGCCTTATAGGCTACAAATACCCCCTTTGAGGGGTGATTGCATAAAAACCCCATCACATAGGTGAGGGGGTGGATAGTGGATGTGTGGAGACAGGTTCCACATTAATTTCCACCTCTCAGGGTGGAGGTAAGATGTCATAATGATCTACCTCCTGATATATCTCTACCATAGACATTATGGATACATATTCACCAGCATCTATATCTGTTGATTGTATAGGCAATTGCTCTCTTTCTTTTAATTTGTTGATCTTACATTGCCGGTATCCTAAAGTGATGAAAATAATTCCTGTTTCAATACCTTGGACAAAATCCATCCTTTTAACCCAACTTCTTCCCAGGGGGCATCTACAGCCTGATCTCCCCCATCTAATAATTGGACAATAGCTTTTTTAGCCTCATCCGTGTAATTTGTAATTTGAATGAGGTGGCTTTCCTTTCAAATTAATAATTGTTTTAATCGTAGCCCCAGAGGGGGAATATATACCAAAAATATTGGAGTGTTTTGGACAGTCAAGTCCTGATAAAAGGATCATCTAAAATAATGGTAGTATTTTCAAAGGTGGGAATAGGGGAAATCACTTGGTTTCCAAATGAAGTAAACTACTTTGGGGTAAAACAGAAATTTGGATCTGTGACCTGACACTCCAAGGAATCATATAGGGAAGAAACTACTCTTTCCTGGGTAGTTACTATGCAAAATCGGCCATTTCACGCATAGATCACCCTCTCCATAGGAGTTTTCTATCTGGTCAGTCAGACTGCGCACACTGATGATGATTGATTCCGGAGCTTTCCATGCAGTTCACACACGACAGTATCTGCCTCAAACACATTGCATCTACAGTTATACTGAGGCCCCTTTAAAGAGCAACAGGCCATCTGTGGAACTTTCCAGGTTTGGGTCAGTGTGTGATAGACTACCAAGGCAGGAACGTTGACACATTCCATATAGATGCCATTTTCAAGGTGACCTATGCAGGGGCGGCTCTAGGAATTCCGCCGCCCCAAGCAGGGCGGCGTGCCGTGCAGGGCGCTCTGGGGGTCGCCGGTCCCGCGGCTCCGGGGGACCTCTTGCAGATGTGCCTGCAGATGGTCCGCTGGTCCCGCGGCTTTGGTGGACCTCCCACAGGCATGCCTGCTGATGCTCCACTGAAGCCGCGGGACCAGCGGCCCCTCCGCAGTCATGCCTGCAGGACGTCCGCTGGAGCCGCCTGCTGCCCTCCCGGCAAAATGCCGCCCCAAGTGCGTGCTTGGCGCGCTGGGGTCTGGAGCCGGCCCTGGACCTACGGACTGGACTGCAGCCAATTGCTTATACACATTCTTGTCTGAGTCAAACATGGGCTACAGTTCATGTCCTATTACACACTTACCCAGCAGGCCCGGGATGATGCTGGCTTCGGTAGAGCAGTACTGCAAGCTGCTAGTGTGTGAACTCTGAGCTCACCTCCGAGGATACTGCTGTGAGTCACCTAAAATGGAATTGATATGAGCAAGCACTCGAAGAAGAAAAAAGTTACTTACCTTTTCATAACTACTGTTCTTTGAGATGCGTTGCTCATGTCCATTCCATTACCCGCCCTCCTATCCCTCTGTCAGTGTAGCCAGCAAGAAGGAACTGAGAGGGTGTAGGGTCAGCAGTGCCTAATGTACCAATGCATGAATGTAGCACTCGAGGGTGCTACAACTGACCCTATATGGATACCGCTAAGGCAAAAATCTCCAATGACTGTGCACATGGGTGTGCATACACCTAGAATGGAATGGACATGAGCAACACATCTTGAAGATCAAGTTACAAAACGGTATGTAATCGTTTTTTAATGACCTGGAAGAAAACATAAAATCATCACTGATAAAGTTTGCAGATGACACACAAATTGGGGGAGTGGTAAATAATCCAGAAGACAAGTCGCTGATACAGACTGATCTGGATCACTTTGTTAGCTGGGTGTAAGCAAACAATATGTATTTTAATACATTTTAATAAATGTAAATATATACATTTAGGGACAAAGAATGTAGGCCATACTTACGGGTGGGGGGTTCTATCCTGGGAAATAACAACTCAGAAAAAATATTTGGGGGCCCTGGTGAATAATCAGCTGAACATGAGCTCCCAATGCAATGCTGTGGTCAAAAGGGCTAATTCAATCCTTGGATGCTGAAACAGGGGAATCTCAACTATGAGTAGAGAGGTTATTTTACCTCTGTATTTGGCACAGGTGTGACCACGGCTGGAATCCTGTGTCTGGTTCTACTGCCCACAGTTCAATAAGGATGTTGATAAATTGGACAAGGTTCAGAGAAGAGCCCTAATGAGAGAGATTTAGAAAATATACCTTATAATGATAGATTCAAGGAACTCAATCTATTTAACTTAACAAAGACAAGGTTAAGGGATGGCTTGATTACAGTCTATAATTACCTACATGGGGAACAAATATTTAATAATGGGCTCTTCAGTCCAACAGAGAAAATATAACACAATTCAGACTGGAAATAAGAGAGACATTTTTAGCAATGAGAGCAATTAACCATTGGAACAACTTAACAAAGGCAGCGGTGGATTCTCCATCACTGACCCTTTTTTTAAAAAATCAAGACTGCATGTGTTTCTAAAAGATCTGCTCTAAGAATTTTGGGAAAGTTGTATGGTTTGTGCTGTACAGGAGATCAGACTAGATGGTCACATTGGTCCTTCCTGGCCTTGGAATCTATGTGATTCACACAAGGTCATACTGCAGGACAGTGGCAGATGTGGGAAATGAACCCATTTCTCTCAAGTCCCAGTATAGTGCCCTGTTCGCTGGATCATGCTCCCTCTGTGAGACAGTGTCTTTTCATGTGAAATTTCTGAGCGCTCCTAGTAGAGATTGAGTTCAGGCTGGGTTCAAGTTTGAACCTGAATGTTCCCAAGATTCAGTGTTTGCTTGCGGAGGGATGATGGGTGGAAGGACTCCAGTTTGGGCCCATTTATAATTCCTGGTTTGGTCTGGTTTATAAAAAATGAAACAAGATCTGGTTTCCTTTCCTCCCATCAGTGTCTGTGAAAGGCAAAACACTCTGAGGGGCATGCAAATGATGAAAATGAAACAGTTACAATATTCCCAAATGTCTGCGTTTTGGTCAAAGGTTTGGGATGGTTCTTCCTTTATCAGAACTGGTTCATGCCTCCTTAATTGTAACACTTATGATATCAAGCCCCATTCTGCACCATCAAGGTCAGTGGGAGCAAGGCTTTCTCTGAATGCAGGAGAGTAACTTTCAGAAAATTAGCAGCAAAATATAGGGTTTTAATGCATCATTCATGCAATTCAGAGAGAAGATGTCTTGATGATCAGGGCTGAGATGAGGTCGTTGGTTGAACAAAAACTGGCATTCACGTTTCTCCTGCCTGGATTTTGATTTCTGGTGCTATAAATTTTTCCAGCATGATCATTTCCCTCTTCCCACCCACCACTCAAAAAAATCACAAATGATTTCAATATACTGTAGTTAATTACTATATTACAAGCTCTAATTAAATGCTTGAAGTGCCTGCACAATATGATGCCCAAGCCAAGAGGGACACATCCCCGTCCTTAAGTGGATGCATGTTCTTGTCAAGTTAACTTACCCACATGAAATATTCCTTATCTCTTGCTTCTTGACACACGTGACTGATATGTTTTAAAGGCACATTTAACATTGATATTTTTGTCATCTGAAATGACAGTGACTTCAGTAATCCCTAGATTTTATTTTACATAAAGCGACATGTTACATGATGGTGAACTCCCCAGATTTTACTGGAAGCCACACACTGGTAAAAATTATATATTGCCTCAAACTCTTGTCTTTGTGTGGTTCAGACATATGCTTTTAATGTTTCAGCCATGTGCAACTAGGTTAAAACTAAAGAGTGTTAAATATTAAAACACATCTTAGAAATACCCTGGACATTCAGTATAGTCAGTGCTAATGTTCCTCTATTAACTATTTAGTTTTCCTGAAACCTTTAATGCACAGGATTTTTTTGTTCTCTTCTATTTTTAAAAATCATGTCGTATTAGCAAGAGGATGTAGTGGAAGATAATCAGGAATATTATCAAGTCTTTTGCAATTAAAAAAATGTTAAATGGGTGTTTATGAAATTTTCTACTCTTGTCATGGAGCTCAAAATAGCTCCTCCATATTTTAAACCTTACGTTCAGTTTTTCAGTTTCAAGTCCCTTTGTTATGCGTGCAGACAAATGTTGATCATAACCAAATCAGCTTCATGCTTGGTGGAAGCTGACTATTCAGTGACTAGTAATGCTATTTTCACATTTAATGAACTGGGAATTTTCATTCTACTTCTCTTTAAACATAGTTTCATTATACCTGAGTTCTTCATAAGCTTTGAGTGTTTTCAAAATAGTGACAGTAAAATTCACTAGATAGGACTTTGGTTTTGGCTTCATCACTCATGAGTGATATGGCTGTCCCAAATGTGTGCAATTAATCCTCTGTATTATCCCACATCATCATGTATTCTCTCTTTGACTCCGATTCAAAGTACTTCAGTGCATGCCTGACTTTAAGCGCATGAGTAATAGAAGTCAATGTCAGTAGTCACATGCTGCAAGTTAGGCACATTCTTAAGAATCTTGCTGAACCCCGGACTTATATACCCAGTTAAACTTCTAATGCAACAGTTACAGTATATTGTATTGCGACAAACAGATGGATTTATGGATGTACCCATTTGTACATTGTAATTTTGAATCTTCATTTGGAAATGGTACAAGGAAACAGTGCAAAGCAGAAAAGCTTGGGTATGCCCATGATTAGCAGGAGGAAATATTTTCGTAGTCTCAGAACAGAGCATCTCAGATTTGGTTTAAAAAAAAAAGTCATATAATTTGACTCTGACCTTTAACTTTTAATACAAGTTATAAGTAAGCTTTTAAGCTATGGACTTAAATTGCTGTTCAAAGCTGCCAGAAATTGATTTGTCCATTTCATGATGGTACAAAGTGCCTACCAAAGCATCAATGAGAATTTTGTATAATATAGGGGGTTTTAGGGCTTTTTTTTTTTTTACACTTACTAATTTTACTCTTTTTACTTGTATTGATATCTGTGCAAGTTCTAGCATTAATTGTAAGGTTTATTCTACACAGGTCAGTCTAAAATACAAGTGTAACCTATGAAGATAATGTTGGCAAGAATATCTTTTTATTATACAATGCATTTCTTCACAAACTATGTTTCAGGCTATTGGCCAAACAGGCTTACTTTATTCAAATGAGTAGACCACTGAAGTTGATGGTACTTCTCATATGAGTAAGAGCAGGATTTGGGAAACCATTTGCAAATTAGGGAACACGATCTTTTGCCCAAGGAATTTGGGGATAAACCCCTTTTCTTGTTAAAAAAAAAAAAGAATATCAGTGGCTCTGCAAAGACAAAATTTAAAAAAAATCTGTTACAAATTTTAAAATTTTTGCTGTTTTCTTATTCTTTGCACTTTCCTCAGCTTGGAGAAGGAATTACTCTTTTTCTAGTCAGTTTCTCATGCATGAAAGGAAATTAAAATAAAAGGTATATTATTTCTCTTTCTTTGGGCCAGACCTTTAGCTGGTGTAAATCAGCGAAACTCCATTGACTTCATGAGAGCAATTCCACCCAGTCTCAACTTTTGCAAGGAATCCGTTGCCTTTCACATTTTGTATTTTATTTTATTTTTGAACCACTTGAAATAAGATGTTTCAACACCTTAACAACTTTATTTTTTTGGTTTTTGCTAATCCATTGTTCACTATTCTAGGGGGAGCAGTTCACATGAAGTTCCTCTTCTAAATGGAGATGTATGATTGGACAAATTGTTTCAACACTTGCTTGCAAGGCTAATAAAAAGAGGAGGCTGTAGTGCAAATTACACTTTCTAAAAAGCTAATATTTCCCCCACCACCCCAAAGGACAGTCTCCTGCCATAAGGAGAGTTTCTCTTTCATGTTCGTTTGCCACCCAGATTTATAAAATGATCCCAAATCCTTGTATAGACTGTGAGGGATTGCATCTTTCAACTGCTGAATTGGAAAAGCTATTAATGGAAGAGTGAACTTTTCATGTTCTGTCAGATTGGGTCAGGGTGGTATAAACTTGACCCACCAAGTTCTGGTGTAAGAAGGAAGACTGTTTCTTTTCTGTTGATAATTTTCATAGTGAAAGCCACAAAGTTTTATTTTTTTAAAGCATGAAAAGAGATGATAAAAATATAAGAAAAAATTATTAGCATAATTCGCTGCTTTATGTTTTTTAAAGTAGATAATCTGCTTTCTGTGGAATGTGGTATAATTTGAATTTTTTCAAGCACACAACTATTAGGCAAATAATTCAAAGCATTGTGATCTTCAGAATACGGTCTGCACAATCCACAGTGGAGCTTGTACTCCCTGCAGGCATGTATGCATGGCCAGAAGACGGTTATTCCCTTTGGACTTGTCTGTTGGCATGTGATATTTTGCTGTCCCATGATTTCTTGGGTAATCTAAAGGCAATCCTGCAACCTTCATTTGTGTTTAGTCTCACTGAAATCAAAAGCTGCACTGTCTAGCCCCAAAGAACAGCAACTTGCGTTTCCATGCCCAGCAGTAGTTCTAGATTATTTCTGCATATTGTTTCTTTCCCATTTAGCATACTCTACCTTGTGTTTTGTTACTGGAATCTGATATGACCCAATGGCTAGAAGGGACTATAAAGGGATATTAGAGAGACAAATGCTATGTCTACACTGCAATGTAAGCCCAAGGTTCAAACTCAAGCCTAACCTATCTTTCATCTATACACAAATTGCATTAAATCAGGGCTCACACCCAGAGTTCCAGGACCCCACAGGAAGTGGAGGGTCTGAGCCTGAGTCAAGCTGGGACACAGGATCCAAGCCCTATTGCTTTCCAGCATAGACACAGCCCCACTAGACTCATGTTCTGGGAGTCTGCCAAAAGTATTCCACAATCCCATAGTCTGACTTTCTTTGTCCTCTGGACAGTCAGGTTTGGTGGACAATGAGGTTTCCCACACTGCACCATGATGAAAGGGTAGAGCAGCCACGTTTTGGGAGAGTGCTCAGTTGGGACCCAGGGTTCAACAATTCCTAACCTGGGGTTACAAATGAGCGTAGATGGTCAAGCCCTAGGTTAGCAAACCCAAGGTCTGCTAAGATGAGTTCTACTAACAGTGGGCTTATGCTGCAGTGTAGATATACCCAAAGAGACTAAGGGCCAGAGACTGGGCCCTGCTAGAAGTCCTTTGTACCACTCTAGTGACACAAAGCAGCTGTAATGCTGTGCCAACCATATGGTGGAGAATGTCCCCATCATGGAGGAATTCTTGGTGATATAGAGATACTGTAGTGCCTGCTACAGTGTGATCCTAAGAGCCCCTTTATGCCAGCTGGCAAAGGCCACACCCAACACACTGTTGTCAGAATATTTAGCCAAACAGGTATCCCTTTTTAAACGTCCTACCTAGGAGTGTGATGGGGGGAAAGGGAGCAAGGCCAAGGTGTTCCTGTGCACACGTGGTCTCTGGCTGCTGAAATAGCCTCTTGGGAGCCATACATATAGCAGCCAAGGTAGTTTGTACCTGGGACTGGGATGGGCTTGAGGTTGGGGGAGCATTAACGATGTGGTGTAAAGCCACCCTGCTAAACTGTATAAAATACAGCTCTGAAGCAATCCACAATTGGGGCTTGAGGACGGCGTTAGTATTGTGATTATATTTTTTTAGTAGATGCTTAAGTAGAATGGCAGCTAATCACAAAGGCTTGGTGTAGCTCTGTATTCAGAGTAGCACCAGATCCACTGAAACTTTTTCACCATCTGTGGGTGATTAAGTGCAGTTGATCAGCCTGGCCTTACTAATGTTCATACTCTCCAGGGTCTGACCATCATCACCTGTACTCCAAAGCAGCCCTCTGGTGAGAATTCTTGTTCATCTCTAGGCGGGAGGCGTGTGTGTGTGTGTGAGAGATTCATGCCCTATTAGGTCTTAGTCATCCCCTACTCATCATGAAAACCTCAATTACTGTTATACAGCTCTGACCTGCATTTGTTTCCATTAACCATTCGATTGAGGTTAAAAACCTGAACACAGCACTTCCCAGACTTGAAAGCTAAGTACCCCCTTCAAGAATATGAACCCAGACACACCTACCATGTATTGTTCAAAGGGCTACACACCTTATTTTTATGTATCTTCTACACCTGTAGCTGGTATCTTCAGGACATACAATGTGCTTTGGGATATGCTGCCCTGAGGATAAGTGGGGACGGTTCGCTAATCCATTGTGAACTGGGTGTTCCGCTGCATCTTGTCATGCAGTAATTAATGTCTCTGCTACTGAATGATTTGGAGGTGAACGTGGCCAGATGAAAGAGAAATTTCCTTGGCAGTGCATTGCTGCAGGGTTAAAAAGGGAACAAGTTTGGGTAATAGTGAAGGTGGGATAAGCAACATACGTGCAAAGAAAGGACAGTGTCACCCAAATGAAGGGCCGAGGTGTAGTGTTTATCTGAGATTGGATGTAGAATTTGGAGGTTCCCAATTGAGATGGATGTTTGGCTACCCCATATCTCCTCCTACTTGCTAACTATGATGAGTTCTGTGTTACGCAGGGAAATATAGTACCCCAAGGTTATTCTTCCTGCAGTGATATTGCAGCACCAGAAAACCTGATTGGCTGGCACTGTGATGACAGCATTTCTGGACAGAGCACAGTAGTGATTAATTGGCATTTGAGTATTACTGGTGTGACAGTTGGTCTGGCTGGTGGCACCTTATCAGCTTCATTTCTAACATTTAAGTACATTGATATAAATAAACAGGAGGCTTTCACAAAAATTTAAACAATAGCAACTGATGTGAATTTCCATCTTGTCAAAACCGTTTCTTCATTTAGTGAGGTAGGTGCTAAAATGACAGCCAGCAGACTGAATTCCTAGCTTGATACGCAGAGTAGCTAGAGCATCATCAGAGGCGATAGATGCTTCCCCCATCGTGTCCAACCAAAGAACCTCAACCCAGACTGTATGACACCACTTTGAGAAGTGAGTTCGCTCTGCCTACCACCTTAGTCCTTAGCCCCTCTACTGAGACTGTGAAACAGACTAATGGAATTTGTGATCTGGACATTCAGAAGTGGGTTTAGACCATTCACTTGTGTCACATTGGTTGCCAAACAACTATCAGATGGTAACATCTTTCAGTTGTTTTCAGCCTGGCTTGGATTTGAAGTAGCAAAGCATAGAAGATACAGGTGAAAAGCACTGTCTTCACCATGCATACACTGGGCGAGATTGAAAATCATTGCAAAATAACAGCTGCTTTTCCCTCTCTCTCTCTCAACTATTTATGATATCCTTTTGAAGCGTAACACGTGCTGCCCTGTGGAGCCAGTCCTGCCTCTTCTTCTATTTCCTTTCTACTGTTAATCTGGTAACTGACCACTTATCGTACTTATTATCTTTGTAATTGAAACTGTGAAAGCCTGTGGCAGGTAGCAGGCAGATGGTCTCTGTAGTGCTGTCTCTGATGCTCTATGCCTCAACCCATAAAGCACAACCCTCCCCCCAACCCCAGGAACAACAACAACCCCAAACAAAAACTAACATCAAAATCCTGATGCTTGAAAACATTGCTTGTGACCAACACTCAGCATGGGGGTTGTTGCAACAGATTTTAACATATGTGCTTTAGGCCTCTTGGCACACTCCCTCTTGGGAAGAGGGGAGGGAGCATGCCCCCAAGCAGTTGGTTGGCTTTGCTTGTTTCTATAGCAGCCTGAAGGAGAAAAATCATGTTTAAACACTAATATAGTAAAACAAAACAAAAACCTAACAATTACAGGAAAAGGGGTTTTAGTGTCATTCATAATAATAATAAAGAAATTGCATTAAAGATGAATGAGTGTATATTGGAATAATTATGTTTTAAGGTATGTAACATTAAAAGGTACTGAATGGAATATTCGCTGTTTTGTAGGAATAGTAATAATGAGATTCCTGTCACCTAATCTTACAATAATTGGGTTATTACTATGCAAATTAAGGTATTACTTAAAAAAAAAAAAAGGAGGTAAGACAGATCCTTGAGGCAGCCATTTATCTATCCTTAAAGCTACACTGTCAATTCTGTTTAGGCTGAAGATCTTTTTTAAACAATTTGGAGATGCTAATTTCATTATTTTTTCACCCACTTTCCCATTAGAATATATTTTAGTTTTCCCAGGTTGCAAATCAGTAGTGGCTGAGTTTGTACATTTTTAGTCTCTTGTGGAATCCTGTAGGAATAATTAGACCAAATAGCTATGGTTATTATCTTTTTTCCTCGTTCCTTTAAATAAAATAATGGTTTGTGTACCCTGCTAGAGATTTGTATTGGAGGACTGGGGAGGGAGGGGAGAATTAGATAAATCAGTGAATTTTACCCTGTTTTTTGTTCTTGAATTGTCCAACAGCTGCTTATAGATTTCTTGATTTTTATTAGTTATTACAAAGTATTTGCTGATTAATTATTGGCCTTGTTGATCATTTGTGAGGAGTCCGTTGCAAAATTTGAAGTTTGAGTTCTATTTGGTTAGCTTTGATTGAACACACAGGTTACATAGCATTGGTTTTGTATCCCTGTTAAGGATAATACTTAGGATCAGATTTCCAGTGTAAATACTCATGTTTGAGTTAAAAATGTGCTTTCTCTATAATGTCTAATATTTGCTTAAAACTTGATGTGAATATTCCTTAGTACTATCATGTTAAAATATGTATGGAAAGCAAAAAGCACAAACACAGCCATAGGTGAACTCAGTTTGCATGAATATTCACAGAGAGGTCTTGTCCAGATGTACCTAGACTCTCCTTACTTACTGTCTCCATTACTTCAATCCACCCCATGTGCTGCTTTCCCAAATGTTCCCTTATCCAAGCTCTAGACCTAGTAAAACTAAAGTCTGAGAGGTGCTGAGTGCTTACAACTCCTATAGAACATAGAGTTAACTGACCGTCACTGTCATGCCATTCCCTATGGAACATAGGACAAGATCTGCCTTCTGGACTTTGATGTAATTATACAACCTTATTCCGTCCTATGCCTCTCTTATCACCACATAATCCCTTGTCACAGGTAACTGGCCCACTGGCAGAGTCCAGTGCACCTGGACTTATTCCTTGATGCCCAGTTGGGCTTCAGAGATGGCACCTTGGCCTTATAAAGGGTATGTCTACACTACAGGACTAATTCGAATCAACTTAAGTTGAATTTGTGGAATCGACCTTATGAAGTCGAATTTGTGTATCCACACTAAATACACTAATTCGACTGTGTGAGTCCACAGTAATGGGGCCAGCGTCGACTTTGGAAGCGGTGCACTGTGGGAAGCTATCCCACAGTTCCCACACTCCCCGCTGCCCATTGGAATTCTGGGATTTCCCCCCAATGCATGCTGGGGGAAAAATGTGTCGAGGGTGGTTTTGGGTAACTGTCATCATTGAACCGTCAATCACGCCCACCCACCCACCCCCAAAGCGCCAGCGGGCCAACTGTTCGTGCACATTTATGCTCAGTGACAGCGCGGGCGCCACAGCACAGCGAGCACGGAGCCCGCTGCAGTTATGGCCGTTGTCAACTCCTCGTACTTTATCGTCCACCTCTTCCACAGTCAGCTGCTGAGAAATAGGGCTACTTTTCAATGGTGCTGCGAGCACTGGTGGACCATGGGGGACGTTTTACCAACATCAACGTCGGGTGGCCAGGCAAAGTTCATGACGCGCATGTTTTCAGGAACTCTGCTCTGTTTAGACGCCTGCAGGAAGGTAGTTTCTTCCCGGACCACAAAATAACTCTTGGGGATGTGCAGATGCCTATAGTGATCGTCGGGGACCCAGCCTACCCACTAATGCCCTGGCTCGTGAAGCCCTATGCAGGCGCCTTGCACAGCGACAACGAACTCTTCAAGTACCAGCGAGCAGCGTGACCTGTGACTGTTCAGTTTCTTTACAGAGAAGCTGAACCTGCCCCTGTTTCTTTACCAAGTTACTGTTGACTAGCATCTGCAGTTACATACCCCGTCCACCCCGCTTCCCCCACTTCCAACACACGTTTAAAAATAAAATACATGTTCCACTGTAACTGTACAAAGGTTTCTTTATTGATGACTTTGCGTTAAAGGGTTGAAACTGGGACGCGGACTGTGCTGGGTAGGGTGTGCGGTGATGTAAAGACCACCTCTAAACTCGGGGAATGACAGGCTCCTGCTCCCAGAGCGGTCTGCAGTGCCGGACTGGTTGTTTCAACGGAGCCTGCCATCCCTCCTTTTTGGGACTCTGTGTGCGGGGGCTATGTGGCCTTGCGGCGGGGGAGGACGGATACAGATTCCTCTGCTGCGTGGCTCTGTGGTCCAGGACAGGGACCGTTGCATGAGATCTGTAACCCCCCTCCCCCGCTACAAAGTCACGTCCCCCACCCCCACAGAACCTGCAAACCATCTCCCATACCGACCAGGGTGCCTACTGACTGCACTGTGTGTGTGACCTGCTGCTGATCCTGCCCCCGTGTCTGTACCCTGGTAAAGGTGATTGTCCTGTCCAATTACCAACCCCCTTTCCCCCCTTCAAACACAGTCTCCTCTAAAAGAACATGACGGAAACAGTAATTAACAGAAAAGTATTTTTTATTATCAACTAGACAGTTAGGGGATGAAACTGGGACGGGGGCTTGGGTGAGGCGGGAAGGAAAGGACTTCTCAAAATTTAGGGTATGAGAGCTTTTGGGTACTTGAGCACTCTGCTGGGGTGCAGTGACAGTTTTCACGGCCCCTGGTGCCCCTCCTTCTGGTTATTTTGGGTGAGGGGGCTATGGGACTTTGTGGCGGGGGAGGGCGGTTGCAGATACACTGCAGGGGGGCTCTGTCCTCCTGCCTGCGGTCCTGCAGAACATGCACAAGGCGCCGGAGCGTGTCCGTTTGCTCCCTCATTAGTCCAAGCAGCGTTTGAGTCGCCTGCTTGTCTTCCTCACGTCACCTCTCCTCCTGTTCGCTGTGTGAGCGCTGGTACAGAGAGAGGGTCTCCCTCCACTGGCTCTGCTGGTCCGCCTCGTCTCGGGAGCACCCCATAAGTTCAGCGAACATCTCGTCCCGTGTCTTTTTCTTTCGCCGCCTAATCTTTGCCAGCCTCTGTGAGGGGGATGCTGTGGCAGGTCTGGCGACAGTCGAAGCTGTGTGATGGGAAAAATGGAGTGAATTCCTTGCAAAGATACATTTTTGCGAACAATGAACACAGTCTAGTCTGTCTCTGTGAATTCTGGGTTGAGATCCCAGTGCCTGATGGGGCAAAAACCATTTTAGCGGGTGGTTCTGGGTAAATGTCGTCAGTCATCCCTTCCTCAGGGAAAGCAACGGCAGACAATCATTTCGAGCCCGTTTTCCCTGGATTGCCCTGGCCGATGCCACAGCGTGGCAACCATGGAGCCTGTTTTGCCTCTTGTGCCTGTCACCGTATGTGTACTAGATGCCGCTGACAGAGGCGGTCCAGCAGTGCTACACAGCAGCATGCTTTTGCTTTTGCATGACAGCAGAGATGGTTACCAGCCATACTGTACCATCTACCATACCATAAATTGGTAATAAGATGATCATGGTTACCAGTCCTTTTGCACTGCACCATTTGCTGCTGTCATAAGTGCCCCTGGCTGAAATCAGCCAGGGCGCAAAGCAAAATTGGGAATGACTCCCTGAGTCAATCCCTCCTTTTTGGTATCTAAAAATAGAATCAGTCCTGCCTAGAATATGGGCAAGTGTACTAGAGAACCACTGTATCATAGAACCAGAGAGCACAGCTGCTCTGTGTCAGATCCTGCAGAAATTATGAGCTGTATGCTATTCACAGGGGGTGCTCCTGCAACAACCCCACCTGTTCATTCCGTTCTTCCCCCAGCCTTCCTGGGCTACCATTGCAGTGTCCCCCCACTTGTGTGATGAAGTAATAAAGAATGCAGGAATAAGAAACAGTGACTTGTTAGTGAGAAATGAGTGGAAGGCAGCCTCCAGCTGCTATGATAGTCCAGACAGGACATTAAGGAGTGTGGTGGAGAGGAGCCCAGCACCCCTCTGCTAGTCCAGGGGCAATTGAATCTTTTCTTTACACATGAAGGTGGGGGCTGATGGAGCTCAGCCCCCTGTTGCTATGATGAGGACGGTTACCAGCCATACTGCACCATCTACCAGGAAAAATTAGGAGCAGGCGCCCTTGATTGACCTAACGGATGCTAGTCGGCATGGTTACCAGTCCTTTTGCACTGCCCCATGTGCCAATAGGCTGATGATGATGATGGATATCAGTCATATTGTACTGTCAGCCACCCATGGCGGGGGAGGGGAGCAAGGATATTGGTGTTGAGTGCTGCAGCATCGCATCTATCTGCAGCATTCAGTAAAGATAGGGTGACATGTAAAAGAGTCAACAGAGGATTGTTTTCCCTTTCACTTCTGGGGGTGGGTGGTGGGGTGCGTAAATTGCCGAGCTATGCCCTGACCCACCGCGGACACTGTGTTTGACCCTAGAAGCATTTGGAGCTCAGCCAAGAATGCAAATGCTTTTTGGAGACTGCAGGAACTGTGGGATAGCTTGCGTCCTCAGTCCCCCCTCCCTCCATGAGCGTCCACTTGATTCTTTGGCTTTCCGTTACGCTTGTCATGCAGCAGCGTGCTGAGTCTCTGCTACGCCGTCTGTCTGGAGATTTTTTAAAAATACTTTGGACCAGGCGTAACATTACAGTAATTCCCCTAATTAGATGCAGGAGTCTCCGAGCGAGATCACCCTGAGGACGGTCAATGAAGGAGATAGAGAGCGCATGCTGCGTGAAAGCCAGCACAAACCAGGGCCCTGTGCAGCCGTGCTCGGGGAGGCAATGCTCCCTGAGTACCTCATGAAAGCCTGGTGCGGAAAAGTGTGCTACCATGGAGCACCCAATAAGGCAGCTCTCCCCAGGAACCTCCTGTGGAGGCTTTTCGATTACCTCCAGGAGAGCTTCGTGAAGATCTCCCAGGAGGATTTCTGTTCTATCCCCATATATATATATATATAGAGAGAGACCTTCTTTTCACATACTTCAGATTCCTGTTATATTAAGAATAAAAGTTTACATGTTTAAAGCACTTACCGACTGCTCCTTCCCCTGATTCAGGGTCCGGGTTAACGGCCGGGGAGGGTTGGTAGGGGATCTCCGTGACGGTGATGAAGAGATCCTGGCTGTCGGGGAAACCAGCGTTGTAAGCGCTGTCGCCTGCCTCGTCCTCCACAAACCCTTCCTCATCTTCCCCGTCCGTGAACATCGCCGAGGAACTGGCCGTCGACACTGTCCCATCGTCAGAGTCCATGGTCACTGGTGGGGCAGTGGTGGCAGGCTCCGTAGCGTCCGTTTGCCGCTTTGATTTTTTGGTAGCCTTGTCTGGGGTCCTTGATTTTCACGCGGCGCTGCGTTGTATCCCGCCTGTATCCTCTGTCTCTCATGGCTTTGGAGACCTTCTCGTAGGTCTTTGCATTCCGTTTTTTGGAGCGCAGCTCCGAAAGCACAGACTCCTTGCCCCACACACCGATCAGATCCAAGACTTCCTGGTCAGTCTATGCTGGGTCCCTCTTTCTATTCAGAGATTACATGAACTCCTCTGCTGGAGAGCTCTGCATTGCTGCCGGTGTTGCTGAGCTCGCCACAACGTCCAACCACAAAATGAGATTCAAACTGTCCAGACAGGAAAAGGAATTCAAATTTTCCCGGGGCTTTTCCTGTGTGGCTGGTCAGAACATTGAAGCTCGGACTGCTGTCCAGAGCGTCAACAGAGTGGTGCACTGTGGGATAGCTCCCGGAGCTACTAAGTTCGATTTGCATCCACACCTAGCCTAATTCAACATAGCCATGTCGAATTTAGCGCTACACCCCTTGTCGGGGAGGAGTACAGAATTCGAACTAAAGAGCCCTCTAGGTCGAATTAAATGGCTTCGTGGTGTGGACGGGTGCGCGGTTAATTCGAATTAACGCTGCTAAATTTGAATTAAAGTCCTAGTGTAGACCAGGCCAAAGGGAGTTGTTGGCAGAGGCCTGCAAACATTGCAGGGAGTAAGAAAGCTCCTGCAGGGCCCTGAGTCAGCAGGGGGAAGACTCCACAGGTTTCCCTCTCTGGAGAAGGCCAAACTCCAGGCAAAAGATGCTGGGAGACAGGAAGACAGACCCAAAGGGAGTAGGGGCTGGGCCCATCTCAAACTGGGATGAAGACTTTGTAGGTTTGAGTTCTGCTTTACAGGGTTTTGTGCAGGACTTAATAACTTGGACTGCAGAAGGGGAATGTTTTGAATATCTGGCCTGTGTAGAATTTTTAAGGGGCCCTGAGTCAAAGAGAAACAGAGGCAGGCCTCAGCACAGCCACTCTGGTCAGCAGGGTGCGGAGGTCTACAGGGCAGTTGTGCCATTTGACAGTCCTCCCATCAGCTGGCTCTGAATCTTGTTTCCTTCATCCTTGGTTCACCTCTCCACTGCTGTCTCCAGTCTGACTCTTATCCCTGCTCCTGGAACCTCATTTTGCTGTTGGTTGGAACCTTTTAAAATCCTTTCTAAAAATGCACCACGTAAGTGCCTAGAGAGAGGGGTGGGTTTTGGGAATGAGCACAGGAGTTCCCATCCCATTCCTGACACTGACTTCCTCTGGCTTTGGGCAAGTGACTTAATCTCTCCTTCTCATTTCCCTCCTTGAATACAACTGGAATATTAATATGTATAGTATGTACCTACCTCAGCCCTCAGATCTCTCACTGCCCCTATCTCAGAGGTAATATTTACATAGCTACCTTACGGGGTGTAATAAAGTTGAATTAACTGGTCAGATAAAGTACATTAAAGTTTTTAAGTGCTTTGTTTTTATTAATTAAAACGCTATCTTTATTAATAATGCTAAGTTATTACCTTGTTAAGGTACTTTTGTAACCCTCTGTATTTTTCAACAGACTGTGAAGCCTTTTGTGCAACACTTGTCCCAAGAAAGCTGCTATGCAGAAATAAAAACAGCAATTGTGAATATTCTGAGAGGAGAGGGAAAGAAGCCCCTTTATTTGTGTGAAGTAAGGAACTGCCAACCCATTCCTCTGTGTCACTGGGGCTCCCTGGGACACAGTGCTTTCAATAGTGTTCTCAGAAAGGAAAGCCAGGTGAAGGCTTTGAACTGCCATGGTGTCTCTGAACATAAAAACAATTAACCACAAATATCACCAGCTTTTAAGTACAAACTGTAGATGTTAAGATTAATGTATTAAAATATTATTCATATCTTATAGTACTAGAAATGTGATTTTGTGCTTATTGTATTTATTCTCAGAACACCCCTGTGAGATAGGAAATTACTGTTATCCTCATTTTACAGATGGGGAACTGAGAGACTAAGTGACTTGCCCAGACAGGAAGTCTGTGGTGGAACAGAGAATTGAATCTTGGGTCTCCAGAGTCTCAGGCTAGTCCCCTAACCACTGCGCCATCCTTCCTCTCAAAAATGAAAGCTGTGCACTTCTGAAGGTGCGTGAGAGTGAAATCTGTGCTAACAGCTGCTAAAATGTCAATCTTCCATATTAATTGTGCCAGGATACTCCCACTTGTTACAAAAGCCATTGGCTCTTATTAACAGTTTCTATTGTTCTTGGTGTACTGATTTTTCCTTAAGTGCTCTGTAACTAACTGAGCCTTTGACCTCACAGTTCATATTCAATCTTGACTATAGCAATCAAGAAGAATCTATCTGTATAGCTGGGTGCACCTGAACTAAATAGTTGTGGTCTTGGCTTATTTCCAAACCACGAAAGCAACCTGTGTAACATACTCACCACAATGGAGATCAACAGGATGTCCTGAGGGAAGATGTGCCTGATCTCTTTCTAGCAGGAGTAATATAAAATGGGTACAGAAGCCTGAACTGTCTTGTTTCCCTTTAATGAGGGGCATGAGTAGGGATGGGTGAACTGGTTCCAGTAAAATAAAATGTAAGTTACACCTTTTCCCAGAATTCACACTGAAAATGTCTGAAGCTCAAACAAGTTAAATTATTTTATTTTTTCACTGTTTCAGTTTTGTTCATGTTTGTGTTGATGGGACAAAACTCAAGTGATAGTGCCAGGAACTTTGGCAAGAAATTTGCAAGATTTCTAACCTGCCTGGAAGTAAGGAGGACTGGAAATCTCACGAGAATGTCTGTTCTTTTCAGATTCCAGCCCACTTTTTCCAGAATTAAAAGTTTTAGACCATTTAGATAAGCTTCACATAAGCATCTTAATTTTTTGTGTGCCCATCTGAACAAATCCTCTCAACCTTTTTGAGTTTGTCCTTCCCTAGTAATGAGTGCAGGCTGAGAGGAGAATAGGTTCTTAAGAAATCTATGAAATATAATATCTTTGATCCTTGAGCAAAATTTCCCTTAAAAAGGAATTATTTTAACCTGAAATTTCAGCAACTGCCTACTGCATTTTTATAAGTACTGCCAGTACACTCGATGCTGTGCTAAACATAGTGGAAGCCATGGTTACAGTTTAAGTTAGACAGAAACAGCTCAGACATAAAATGTGTGCCTGTGCCACAGCATGTACCAAAAGCAGCTACATCATGTTGTCACATCTTTGGAGTGCTGGCACTTCAAAAGAAACTCCAAGGCATCCCACTGCAGCATTGAATGATGGGTTTACAAAATATAAAACAAAGATAATTTCCCTTCATTATCAAATGGCCATCATTACTCTGACCTGGGCCTAAGTTTCTTAGAGCCCTCTACAAAATAAGAAACGTGGAGGAAGAGGGACATCATTCAACTCCTGTCCTACTGAGTTACTCTCAATTTCCTGTATCTCAGCCTCCTGTGGTATCCTCTTTACCTGTGACTCCAAAGCTGCCCAGATCCCCAAATATTCCTCTCTCGTCCCCATGGGCCCTTGTGAACTGATCTACATACATCAGGAAATCATCAAAGTGAATTTTTTGAAGGCAGAGAGGAAAGCAAGAGCAGTTAGGGAATGTAATTGTTGCTGCTACTGACTGCTGGCACCAGAGTGATGAGTCCAGAGAAGGGGAATCAGTAATCTGGCTAGGAGGGAGTGGGGTGGGATGTGAGAGCGAGAAAAAGGGAGGTGAGGGGCCCTACATGGCCATCTAGGTTGCATAGGTGTATGCTTCACTGCTTCTGCTTACTGAAAATAGAATTTACTGTTGGCCTCTTAAACTTATTAGTTACCACGTGCTAACCACTGCTGGCTGCGAGTTTTAACTTTTGGTTTTGATCCATTACTGTAACAAATTAACTTTGTCAAAAATCTTAACATCTGGATGGGAGGGGACACATTTTATTTTTAATGTTAAAAGCCGTGAAAGCTTTTCTAAAACAGCTGTAGAGGAGTTTACACACTGAGCCCACAAAAGCACTTTGTGATCTTTTCTAATGCCTTTGGGTTTAGCTGAAGCTCTTTTTAAAAACAAAACAAAACTATATTATGGTTTTAAAAAGGAAAAACAAAAAGAAAGGACACTGCCCCACCAGCTAGAACTTTTATAGGGCAGCATGTCCAAAGTCAGAAAAGAAAAGGTTTAAACAATTTTAGATTATGCGAGTCTGAGATGTGATTTTTGGCTCAGAAATGGATTGGGAGTGAGACTCAGGAGTCATCAGCACAGAGGTGGCAAATTGAAGCCATCATTCCACAATGATGTGAAAATACAGAAAGTTTACAGTGGGTATAATTGCTCAGATACCACGGGGATGGGGACATTAAATATATATATAGTGTTTTTAAAGAACCCAGCAAGCGGTAAGAGCACAGTGACATCTGTGGTGGTGGTGGTGTTGGGGGACCCTATAATTATTGGGATACATTTATAATCGACTCAATACCAAGATGAGATGCAGTGCTAAAGAATAGTTGATTTTTATCTTAGTTAATTTTGTTTGAATTCCTTCTCAAACTTTGCCATCTTTCTCCCTCTCTCTCACTCACTGGTGTCTGTTTGTGCCCTTCAGGCTGGTGGCAGGCAGATGGCTCTCTCTACAAATAATGTTCAGTGCTGTTCTGTCACTTGGCCACTAAGCAGTGTTGTAACAGAAGGGTAGTTGAACTCACTGTGTGCAAAACATTAATATATTTGGCCTCTACTGGCATGAGGCTCAGGAATCTGGGTTGCCTTATGAACCTGGTTTTCGTGGGGGATAGTGCAACAGACTTGCTGAGCCACCAGGTCAGCTGTTAAAAGCTAATTTTTAAGTGGGTTCAGATCTCTGTCCATATGCGGATAACATTTAAGTGGAAGTAATTTAGACATTTAATCAAACAGAAATCCATGCTACAAAAACAAATGAAGGTCTTATTATAGATTCGTGGTTCTGTGATTTTGTGTCTGTTCAAGGATAATAATAAAGGGATATATTTCAAATAAAAGAGATGTGTAAAGGAACAAATATTGGTGGATTTAAGCCTGAATAAATGAAACTCTGTTATTTAATTATAGTGTCTGAATATAAATGGGTAGCATGGAACAATGTCCTTCCAGCTTCAGATGTAGGAGATTTCATAAAAGTGAAAGTGCACCTCTCTCTGTTTCACCTCGTTACATTCTGGGAAATGGCCTGGTAAGGACTTTGTCTCCAAGGACATAGGGAGAAGAAGTTGGAGTTAGAGCTGTATGACATTGTAGTTTTGAGGCTGGAGCCTTCACATTGGTGGGAGTCTTCAACAAGCTGCTGTGGGCCCTCAATTCCCCCATTTCACAAAATTTGGCATTTCACTTACAGGGATCATGCAGACCTTTACTTCAGTTTCATGTTGTGTGGATTCAAATCCCTTGAGTTTCCTTTTGAGTTCAGGGTTTGAACAGGCCTCAAAACACAAAGCGAAACTCTGCTGAAACCACCACATTTTGCATAGTTTCCACCAAAAACCATATCTCAGCCCAGGGTTTGCTCTAAATTTGGCCTAAATGCACCAAAATGTTAGCTAAGTCTTAGTGAAATTTTCTGTAAACTTGGCCGTGGATTCCTCAGATTTCCTTATTCCTGGGCATTCTGATTTCAGGCCTGAGCATGGTACAGAAACTGCTGGTAGTGTTCATCAAAGCCTTCAGTGTCTTCTGCATGGAGTTTAAGGTGTTGGTTTTCACCTACAAAATGCTAGTTTGCTCTCAAAACATTTATCTGAGAGACCTTTTCTATCTCTGTGTGATACTGCCACCATTGGGATAAGCAGTGGCGCTTGAACTAAAACACACACACAAACACATAGAGTACAAGATGGAAGAGACTGGGTTCAGGCTGTTTCTAGCGAAGTGCTTGACTCTGGAACCTCCCGCCTTTGTCTGATGGAGTCTAGATTTGTTACCCATTAGAACAGGTTGCAAAGGATGTCTCTTTACTTGGATTTTTGGGAGAAGGTGATTACTAATGGGGTTACTCCTTAATGTTGTCATAATCCTCTTGGGCATCAGTTATTGCAGTTTGATATGGGGAGACCATTGGTGTATTATATGCATTTGATGTTAGCATTCTCCTTTTTAATCATTGTAAGAACGCTGAGAGTTTGGGATAGCCACTCCAAGGGTATGTCTATGTTAAGAGCTGGGGTGATTCCCAGCTCAAGGAAACACATCTGCTCTAGTTGTCATCGAGCTAGCGTGCTAAGAATAGAACTTAGCTGCGGCAGTGTGAGAAATGAGAGCAGCTAGCTGCCCCACATACATGTCTACCACCTTGTCCAGGTACTTGCTCAGGATGGCTAGCCCCTCCTACCACTTGTGCTGCTGTAGCTATGCTCTATTTCTAATGCACTAGCTTGAACAGATTTCAAGCTGGAAATTACATCTCTAGTTCAAAGTGTAGCCATTCCCTAAAAGAACTTGAAATAAACAGTGTGTGTGTGTGTGTGTGAGAGAGAGAGAGCGAGAGAGCGAGCAGTGGTGCTGATAGAGATGTTGTCTTTCAGAAGTGATGTAAAACTCATTCCCTAAACATTTGTAGCCATTAAAGATCTTGCGGCAACATTTTCAAGTTGATGATATTAGCCATGATGTGTTGGTAAATTCCAATTTTGGTATTTACGTACTGCTTACGTTAATTTCTCCTTTAGTTGAGAATGAGGAAATTATTCCACTTCCATTTCTTGTTCTAAACTCTAATGCTTTTTTAATCCCATTGATTAGATGTTGTGGTTCACCTTAGAGATGGCTGCATTTGAGGAATGGGGGATGTGCTGTATGTGCACAGATGTAACCTGTTGGTGGGTTCTGCAGAATGAAATTAAGTAAATAGCCGTGTGTGTGTAATATACTTATTGGATCTAACCAAGCAAAATTCGGAGAGAAGCCTTTGCTCCTAGGAATTGCCATACTGGAAAAAATAATCATATCTTGGTTAAGGATCGGTGGATTTGGGAGATGAGGTCCTTCTGCTTTTGCATTTCCTGTGTGCAAGGTCTCCCTATATGCACACCTGCAGGAAAACTTGGAAGCTGCTAAGCAAACCATTTTTAAAGAGTTATAACAAGACCTAAAGCATATTTCAAGTCTTTCATTATACCTGTCTCTACCCAATTTTTCTGTTTGAAAATGTTAGTATAATTTGTTTCCTACATATAAATCTCTCTAAGCAGTGGGAGTACCTATGCTCCATGCACTCCCAGGTGTGCTTTCTCTTTGTTTCAAGCAGTCTGGGTCAGTCTCCTCCAGGACTGCAATGTATGTTAGGGGCATACTGAAGTTTTCTTTGGCAGTAACTCAGCAGATATTAATATTAGAGTCCAAATTCAGGGGATTTGAGATTAGAGTTTTCTGATCTGAATCTGAAGGGTTTTTTATCGGGGTTTGATGCAAAACCGGAGAAGCCTAATTTCTGGTTCAGATTGGGCTTGTGGCCTAAAGTGGTACAAATCCAATATGAACAGCTCACAAAATTTCTACATCCCAATCCTAAGCATGAGTTGGTCATGGACTGCTTCTGAACAATGCCTCTTGAACCCATCTGTCATTATTATTTTATTAATGATAACTCATGTTTATATGAGCAACAAAGAATCCTGTGGCACCTTATAGACTAACAGACGTTTTGCAGCATGAGCTTTCGTGGGTGAATACCCACTTCTTCGGATGCAAGTGGTGGAAATTTCCAGGGGCAGGTTTATATATGCAAGCAAGAAGCAAGCTAGAGATAACGAGGTTAGTTCAATCAGGGAGGATGAGGCCCTGTTCTAGCAGTTGAGGTGTGAAAACCAAGGGAGGAGAAACTGGTTCTGTAACTGGCAAGCCATTCACAGTCTTTGTTTAATCCTGAGCTGATGGTGTCAAATTTGCAGATGAACTGGAGCTCAGCAGTTTCTCTTTGAAGTCTGGTCCTGAAGTTTTTTTGCTGCAGGATGGCCACCTTAAGATCTGCTATTGTGTGGCCAGGGAGGTTGAAGTGTTCTCCTACAGGTTTTTGTATATTGCCATTCCTAATATCTGATTTGTGTCCATTTATCCTTTTCCTTAGAGACTGTCCAGTTTGGCCGATGTACATAGCAGAGGGGCATTGCTGGCATATGATGGCATATATTACATTGGTGGACGTGCAGGTGAATGAACCGGTGATGGTGTGGCTGATCTGGTTAGGTCCTGTGATGGTGTTGCTGGTGTAGATATGTGGGCAGAGTTGGCATCGAGGTTTGTTGCATGGGTTGGTTCCTGAGCTAGAGTTACTATGGTGCGGTGTGCAGTTACTGGTGAGAATATGCTTCAGGTTGGCAGGTTGTCTGTGGGCGAGGACTGGCCTGCCACCCAAGGCCTGTGAAAGTGTGGGATCATTCTCCAGGATGGGTTGTAGATCCCTGATGATGCGCTGGAGGGGTTTTAGCTGGGGACTGTATGTGATGGCCAGTGGAGTCCTGTTGGTTTCTTTCTTGGGTTTGTCTTGCAGTAGGAGGCTTCTGGGTACACGTCTGGCTCTGTTGATCTGTCTCCTTATTTCCTCGTGCGGGTACTGTAGTTTTGAGAATGCTTGGTGGAGATTTTGTAGGTGTTGGTCTCTGTCTGTGGGGTTAGAGCAGATGCGGTTGTACCTCAGTGCTTGGCTGTAGACAATGGATCTTGTGGTGTGCCATGTTTATATGGCATCTTTCCTCAGAGAAAATACCCAGCTGCTTTGCAAACATGTGCCCAACTCTGCAATTAGTCAAATTTGAATTTGGCTCAGGACTTCTCTTTGGGATCTTGTCCTAAACATAGTACCTCCATCACCACCATGTTTTAAGCTGTGATACTGCAAAAACTTCATGCATGTGCTTCACATTAGCACCTGAGTAGTTCCACTGAAGTCAGTGGGAAGAGTGCCACTTTACTGAGTTGCCAGCCACACTCCTTCCTTAAAGATAATCCATCCAAGTAGTATCCCATCCTGACACTATTTTGCTTGTGAGATCTTATAAAATCATAATCCAAGGTAGTACAACTACAGGAATATTCATAGATGGTCTTTTTTAAAGGTATGGGGTGGAGGAAATTGAATCTCACCATTTTGGACTGAAGTTCCCAATAGTTTCTTTACAGTAATAGCACATAAGAGGGGTGATTTAAATTAAGAATAAAAATGGAACCATTCATGAGTCATGGTGATTCTGAAGCAGATACTTATGCAGCTGAGCATAATATGTGTATTCCACAATTTACCGCTGCCTGACTCCAGATGCCAAGCACTGCATTGTTCTCATTGCAAGAGTCTGAAATATATGTCTGTGCATAACATTAATCTGGTTTTACAACCACTAACAATTAGATTGATTACAGGAGCCGAGCTGCACCTGTGTGGGTATCTCTGATACCACTACCTGTGGTGGGATGTATTCAAGAAGATGCCATTTAAGGTAATAGTGCAGTGATTGCTTCTAATATTTTGGAGTGCAGTCTTGCAGAAATTGAGTGTAGTTCTTACTATGATGATTAGTCCCATTTGTTTCAGTATGATGAATGGGTAATAAATGAGGGCAAAACTGGGCTCTTTGATAACTGAAACCCAATTCAGTAAGGTTCTTAATCAATGCTTAACTGTAAGCACGTGAATAAACTCATTTGATTTCAGTGGAATTATTCACATGCTTAAAGTTACACATTGATTCATAGTTTACCAAGCCAGAGCTTAAATGATTATGTGATAACTTAATGTACTACGTGCAAAAATAATGAAATTAAAGTTACAATGCAAAAAGTTTTCATTGTAATATTAGCTGCTTTATTACCTGCATTCATGAAAACACCCAGTTCTGGGAAGTTATGTATTTAGCTGGATTACTTGTAAACCCATATACAGTACATTATGGGTGAAATCCTTTCTCCTCCCTCCCCCCCAGAATCAATGGGAATTTGAAGTCACAGAGGCAATGTGAGTGAGTGAAAGTTAGTATAAATATTATAAAAGAATCTTCGCATACAAAATATACACAAAATTCTACTGTAATGATACAAAATATTGCAGTAAGGCTATTGGAAACCAGTGATTTAAATTATTGGCTGCTGTACTATTGCATAGGGTTTTGGCCATTATTGTAGTATCTATACTTTCACTTCGAAAGCACCCTTTTCTGTAGTACATATTGGGGTACTTTAGAAGAGAACTTTAAGTACTGTAGAAAGGGCTTGCATACAGCTATGAATACAGAGATAAATGAATCTGTTACAATGAAGTCATTCGGGAAATAGGACCTAGAGTCACCACTTCAGAATCCTTTTAACTGCCATCCGGAGTGAGATTCTTTGGTTTGTCATCTTCAGTCAATATTAGTATATCACTAGTAGTATAATTATGGTTATTTAGAATGGATGTAGTTTTCCTTTAAGCAGTTTAGTTCTAAATGCAGTCCCAAGGAATAAACTTGTGAAATACTTGTTATTATGGTGAACAATTTATTAGACTATGAAAAGTGGTCATCTGTATTTGATCATCCATCTCAGAGTAACATAGGGTCGGACCTTAGTAAAAATAAAATACTACTAATCTTATGAGTGCAAATGCTGCACTTTTATAATAGTGTTACTTTACTGTAGCATTTTAAGCTGATACTAATACTTTTAACAGAAGTGTTGTCCTTTATGCATAAAAGGGGCCAATCCTGCAACATGCTGAATGCCCCAAGTTCCCATTGGAAGTTGTGCAAGATGCTAAGTACTATCAATTGAGCCCTGAAGTGTCTGGGAAACAATTAGTGGGTGCCGCAGCGCTCGGTGATGGCGAAAGCGGAGTTGGATTTGAAAGTGCATGCCATGGAACTGTGTCATGTCTTTCTATAAATAAGACCTTTTGCAATAAGTCAACTACAGAGGGCAAACCTGTTAATTGCTATCCTCCTTCAGCTCTGTGACATCATGTGTTACAAGCTCAAGTATTCGCCACGTCTCCAGAAACAAGTGTTTTCCTAAGGAAACTATTTAAGATTGTTCCCTGGGAGGAAAACCGGTGCTGCTTGGCCAAGCACACTTGTAATACTGCAGCCAAAACATTAGCAAAATAGAGAGCCCTAAAGAGCAGTATCTATGCTGCCCCACTGCAGCAAAATGTTTGAAGCCTTGGGCTACTGTTCTGTAAGATGGTTACACACTGCCTGTGTGCATCAATAACAGCCCAAAGCTTGAAACAATGTTAGTTGTTTTATCTTCCATACATTTTACATTCGTTTTCATGTAGTAGTTTCAGCAGTTTACAAAAGGAAAATGTACATAATCTTTCACTAATATAAGTTACTGTGATGCTCAAAATTAACTGGTTCATATTTGTATATAGCCTTGAAGATGTAAAGAGTTGACAGTGGGGTTTTCAAAAGAGCCTAAGGAAATTAGACACCAGTGTCAATGGGAATTGTGTTCTTAACTCGTTTAGGTGCCTTTGAAAATCTCAACCTATATGACTGCTAAGGGGTGGGGGTAGGGGTGTTTTCCACTCTTCTTTACATTGGGAGAATGATAGGAGTCCAAAAGGTTAAGCCTCAGCTTTCTATATAGTCATTTTTCTTGGACTTCTTACCTGGGGTTGCTAGATCTTGCTCCTCCGTGAAAAATATCTGGCTGTTTGGTGACCACTTGGTGACTAGGTTTTGTCTGAAAATGCAGGGTGTGGGGGGGGAGACAGAGAGAGAGAGCAATTACTGTGCAGGCACCAGCAAGGGTTAAGCAGCTATCCCAGCATGAACAATGGAGACGGGGCAGCTTTAAATGAAATGAGCTGAATATTTCATTCGGCCACTCAGCTGCCTGCGCCAATTGCCTTCTTTGCTAAAACGAGAGCTTAATCTAAAGTGACAACAACATCAGTTTCTATGTGCTCCAGTCACACAGAACATGACTTCCTTAACATAAACAGTATTTACATGGACCGTCTGGATATAGCAGGGAATCAGGAGCGTGCCCAGCTAAGACAGAGGCTACAATGAAGGACGAGTAATAGGCATCTGAGAATTAACATCAGAAAATGAAAGCCTGACCTTCAGAGGGCATGTCCCTGATACATTTTAAAGCTGGAAAGCCTTGCACTGGTCACCTCTCTTCCAGTAAAAACTATGTAATTTAAAAGAAAATAGTACCTTTTCAGTTTAGATACTTAACCAAATGTATTACATCTGACCTATTTTCTTACTCTATATGACATAATAGGAAGGACCCCCAGCTGCAATTACCAGAGTCTTTTAAGCAACTGTAACCGATAACCCCATCCCTCTCCTCCTCACTCCCTTCTCAGAGCAATGCCACTTTTTGGCATTATGGAGGAGATTCCATTCAGAGGAGGGAGTGATGCTAGTGGGGTCTGGTTTTTGCACTGTCCCAAAGGGTTGGTGAATGATGATGATGGTGAGGTACTGGGAGGGTGGAAACTGTTAGTACCAGTAGCTTGTCCATGCAGAATAGTTTAATATGCAACCTGTGGTACATAGTCACAGGATGCACACTCTGGGATGCCGCAACCTTTACACAAAGGAGAGCCAAGGCTTGACAGCTAGAAGTGGTGCATTTGCCCCACAGTGCCTGGTAACTTGCCTATGTGGCTCCTGCCATTGTCCAAGGAGAATCCTCTGCCAGGCGCCTGGGGCTTGATGGCCATCGGTCCATATTAGGAGTCTTCTGCACATTTGAGTCCTAACCATTCACCCTGCTGCCGGCTAAAGGTGTATACCTAGATTCACCAGTGCCAGATTCAGATACTAGATATTTAGCCCAGATGAGGACCTATAGAAAAGACAGAG
The DNA here is from genome assembly GCF_016161935.1 of Mauremys reevesii. Lineage (NCBI taxonomy): Eukaryota > Metazoa > Chordata > Testudines > Geoemydidae > Mauremys > Mauremys reevesii. Next base: position 242,753,025 of record NC_052623.1, on the reverse strand, counting down.
GTGGCCTCCAAGATGAGGCTCTAGATGGGGGATTTCCCCTTCCGTTTTGCACTATGAGCCTCTCTACAAGTGCTTGAAGAAGCAGATTTATTGAATCCCTTTTAGTTGGTGTGTTCCATGTGGAGAGAGCAAGAGAGAGTGCTCCAGCAAGAGTATTTCCAAGATAAGAGCAAGTGTTTATCTTTGGTTCAGAAGTTATGTCATGGCAGATATAATCTGGCTCCCTAATATAGGTGCCAGTGGAACTAAAGCTACATAGGTGTAAACACACATTCTCACGCTCTCTCTCTTTTCATTGGCTATTCTCAGGAAAAAGCATGTAAAGAACAAATCTCTGCCTGATTCTCCTTTCCTCCTGCAACTTTTAGGCTGTGTTGTTTGGCCAGTAATATCCCAGAACTAGGATCTCTTTCCTAGGCCAGACTTCGCCAGGTTTGCTGTGCTATCCACTGGAGGACTTGTACATATATAGTCCTTTGTGTGCTGAGCGATAGAAAGTCAAGCATTGAAAGAGAGAGGTTCTGCTTTACTAAACAGGCTGTAGCTAACCTACAGGAGGGGAAAGCAAAAGAGTAGGGAGCTGGATGTCCTATGATCCTGACAGGGAAATCCAGGGATAGATTAAGGTAATCAGAGTATGACATGCTGTGGGGACCCTCCCCCACATGGGAGGGTGATGGCAGGCAGCCCCTTTCCATTCCCATGGATGCTGAGGTAGCATCAAGGGACTTGCTTGTCCTTGGGAGCAGCATGGAGAGCAGTAGGCAGTCCCCCTGGTGCTCACTCCAATAGAGTGTATCTGCATGGATAGGTGGGACGGGTCTGCTGCACTCCTCTCCGACAACACACACAATTCTCTGTTTGGGATTGTGTTGGCAGGGCCCCTTGGAGCAGTGGGATGAGGTGGTAGCACCCCATTTGGCTGCATGGGCAGTTCATGCCTCTCAGAGCTGTTGTTTCAGGTTATCTGCATACTCAGGCGGACATCGCTGCACTGGCTACACTCACTTCATGTTTTCAAGGTTTTTTTGCAACCATGAGAGATAGAAATGTAAAAAAAAAAAAGGCTGCAATTCTGATGTAATTACGTGACTCTATAAACTGGGGCCCTAGCAGGGCCAGCTCCAGGCACCAGCGAATGAAGCAGGTACTTGGGGCAGCCATTGGGGAGGGGCGGCATGTCTGGGTCTTTGGCGGCGGGTCCCTCAGTCCCTCTCAGAGCGAAGGGACCCACTGCTGAATTGCTGCTGAGGAATGAAACCGCGCGGTTGAGCTGCCACTTAAGTGCCGCCAATCGCGGCTTCTTTTATTTTCCCCGCCACTTGGCGCAGCAAAAAAGCCTGAGCTGGCCCTGGGCCCTAGGCATGGCTTATGCCTTAGTCTGGTCCTGAGCTAAACTGGCTGGATAACGGGCCAGGATGCTACGCTATAAGCCCAGTCTACAGTTCATAATCACTCTCCCTTGTGTGGGTAGACATCTTCCGTCCTTCCATCCTGGTGAGGGAAGAAAATCTTCCTCCTCTAGGCAGACGATCCTGGGTGTTGCTGGGTATAGCTGCATGGGAGGGTTGTAGGTGGTGAGTGCAATCAAGTAGTTCTGCTAGGTGGTGCCACAGGGACTTAGATAAAAAATATCTTCTTGCTAATCATTGGTCTAGGAGCAAAGCCTAGTTAAATGTACTGGTCCTGAAAGTACTTGTTGTTATCTTGCCAGAGTGTTTTTCTGTTCTGACAAATTGTGATATGTAAGAGCATGAAGCATCGTTTTATTTATTAGAGCATGTATTTCTGGCTTTTTTGTTATTGAATAATAATTTTTAAGGCTCCAGTAATTCTGGAATTATTAATACTTCAGTAATTTTGGAAAACTTGTAGGAAAATTTATATTTTTCACAGATCTTTTGAGTTCAATACTACTCTTGCTGAAGACAGAAGTAAAGAGGAGCTACAATGACTTGATTAAGTCAAATATTTTCTCCTATTAATTTCATTGGGTTGTCGTAGCTCGACTGTAATGAGCAAATGGGAATCTTTTCTGATGTCAGCATGAGACTTAAACCTAATAAGATGGCCTAATATGAAAATTTAGGCTATTCTGATTACTGTCTCACTTTTCCTTTCAACTTCAGTTCCAGCATGAGTTTTAGCAGCCGATATTCTCCTGAACTCCTACAGTTAAAGGTGTATTCTTTTATACCACTTGAAATCATCAGTCAGATACTGTGTAACTTTGGTTCAAGCAGTAACAGCTCTTCAGAGAGCCGTCCCTAAAATCGGGTCACCACTCAAGTGCAAGGAAAAAAGGCAAGAGAGTAATTAAGATACTTTTGATTTTAAAAACCGTATCCCTCACATCACCAAGGCTAGCAAACAATGCTGTCCATCAGAAGGAATCAACAGATTTCCAGTGGTGCAGAGCATAAGTTTCTTTCCCTACTGTTTCACGTAGTAGTCTTTACAATGATCCCTTGTCCCTCAGACGAGGCACTAACATAGCCCATTTACTAGACCGGCTAGTCCACGCCGGATCTGATGTTCTATATAAAGGAAAGCTTCAACATAGCTCCTGCTCTACTGATCTGGCTAGGAGCAAACTTCACCTTGCTGGTGCCTATGGACCCCAAGTGTCTCTTATGGCTGGGTGGTGGGAGGTATGCTAGCTTAGCAGTAGGATATGGAATACCTCCCATAGCTCAGATTTTCTTTGGAATACTTTGGTACAAGGTGACAGAACACTTGAGTAATACACTGGTAGCAACATGAACCATGTATGTATAAAGTTGGGTACACATTTAGCATAATTTGCATAGAAACTGGGAGTTTCGATAAGCATAGTTCCTCATTCTTACAGAGATTCCTCTTCCTAAATCTTCCCCATGATCTGCATAGGTATTAGGGGATCTACAGGCAGCATGGGTCATCTGTTTAGAGGCTTCTTGCCCTCCATATGTCTTGCCTGCTCCACTTCTCCCAGTGGCACCTTGATAACCATGATCATGCTTCCAGGAACTTCCTCAGCTGTCACTTGTCCAGAACTTTCAGGGACAAGTACACTGAGGGAGGAGGAGTTTATGTAATTGACTGCAATAACTGAGCCGGTTTTGTCCTGTGGGCTTGAAGGAAAAGAGTCCATTGAGCAAAACCTGCCCCACACTCTCTCCACCCGCAGATCTGGATTCTGGCAGAGGCTTCATAGAGGGGGTTACTGTAGGGTTGAAGGAGGAAAACACATTGTGGAGCTGGCTCTACTATGCTTTCCTAGCCCAGATACATAGGGTTTGGTGTCCTTCATTTGCAAAAGCAGGGTGGAGCATAGATCTGTTTGTAAGGGAGTAGCTCTTTTTATGTTAATAAAATAAGTAACTGTTTAAAAAACTCCTTTCCCAAGGATTACCATTAGATGTGCATTTATTACATACTTATTAAACTTTGATGAATATATTTATTTAACATGCAATAATTGTTGTATTAAATATAAAGAATTAGATTAAGTAGGCTAGCGCTCATACTTAAATACTGTCTATTACAAGTAGATTTATTGAGGATTAACAACTGCATAATAGAACCGTATCTATTTCATGATTGTTAATCCTCAATGAATGTTTTTAATAATTAATTGGCACTTAACTAAGGGATTATGTTCATTGTGGTGGAGTATATGAAGCAATAAAGGGTTTTGGTGGATGATTAAATGCCAAGGGAATATTCCTATGATATGAAATAAAAGAAGATGCAGGAGGAAAAAGAACAAATATAAATTGGGATGCAGCTGCTACTGAAGTCAGTAGCAAAATTCCCATTAACTTTAGGAGAAGTGGAATTCACTCTCTAATCTTTACCTGGTGAGAGTTTGCAAATTCGGTTATGTTGCTTTGGTGTCATTTTCAGGGTGGGGATTAAGTGAATAGTTTCAGGGAGTTTAAATAATGAATAATGGTTAAATGAGTGTGGCCCATGTGGGGAAAGTGACATGATAGGACACAGTGTCAACAAATATTTCAATGTAGCCTAAAAAGCCAATCTGTCTGAATTTTCTGGGCTGCAGTTGACTGTGGCATAAAAAGTAACCTAAGAAATGTAAATGAAACAAGTATTTGGGAAGTTTTAATGTAAAATAATAACTATAGTATATGAATTTCAGGAGCATGTCTGTGCATCAGGTATTGCAGTACCCAGGAGTTAGGAGTTTTAATTAAGCTCAAGGAATTGCTGTGAATTTTTCATAAAGACAAATACAGAGACAAATGCTGTATTAGCTGTGTTGGTCCCTATAGAAGACAGCAGTCCCAACATTCCAGTCTCGATTCCAACTGCTAACAACTCGAAAGACTGAGTCAGAGTGGGATTAACCTGTAGTCTGTTACTCTGCTCTTCTCCTTGAAATATTACATGGATGAGCAAATTCTGATGTAATTTAACACCAATGCCTTTATACAAGAATACACTCTGTCTGTCTGTCTGTGTGCATGACATTAAAGCACTTGGTCCCTTTAAAAAGAAAGGTATCCATTATGCAATATATATTTTTAAATTTAAAATAATTGAGTAGTTAGAATAAAGATTTGTTGGTTTTTTTGCTGACAATGAAAGATGCTGAAAAAGCACAAATATCATTTTGGTTTTTATCAACCTTTATACCATTGTATATTGTTTAAGGTCTTTTAAGTTTTACCATCTGAATTTGAGGAACATTTTTTATTCCCCTGCAGAAGTATTAAAAATATGAGGTATATTTTTTTTATGTGATCTCTGTATAAGAACTGTGAGTGGAATATTGCATCTTTCTAGTTCAAGAGCAGCGGAAGGTTTGCTGCTTGTTCTACTTACCAGTTAGAAAGGTGATCGAAAAATCTTTCTGGTTAGTTGCTGAAGTGCTTTGAAACACAGACTGGTTATTGCAGATAATTTGCCAGGACTTTTATTTAAGTGTGAGTAAGATTTGACCTTCCGGGTTTTGGATACGTTTGTGTCATTGTTTCCCTTTCTGGTGGTTTTGGAGGTGGGAAAGCAAGAACTTTTTCCCCTTCTTGGTGCTAGCCCCCGTGCCAGTGCTGTCAGTGCTAACGCCATTGATGCTGAGCAACTAAAGCAATGAAAACCAGCCCCCTTTAAGACGCATCAAGTTTAATACCCAAAAATGGAGGCACACAAAATCACTCATCCCTTTTGAAAATCTTGGTCTGTGATTGTTTCTCAAAACATATAAAAAAGTATGTGGGAACACGGATGGCAGGGGCAGATCTGGCTGGAGATTATATGGGGGAAAGGGCAAAGCCAGCCTAACGTTATATAGTGCTCCCTGTGAGCAGGCAGAGGCCCTTGCAGAGGCTCACAAGTTCATGAACACTTAACCCATACATCTAAGCAAAGAGACCCTGACAGCTGGGATGTCCCCAAAAGTGCTGGGTCTGTGGTATCTTGTGGCATGTGGGTGACCATCACCTCTACAGACGTCCTTGCAGCCTTTTTAAAAACTTGATTGATAGCAGATTAACATCCTGTATTGCTCATTTCCAAAAGCTGACTGCCCACAGGAGTTGGGAAGCCTCAGGGCAGAGCAGCCTGCCCCCAAAGCTTAGCAGCAGTCGTGTTGCAGCAGCAGCTGCTGCTGCTGTAGAAGGTGTATGTAGTGATGATATTGATGAGATGGCTAATTTGTTTAGTAGACACAATTAAGAATGGAGAATGAGGATTCATCTGTTGGCTGTCATGCATCAACCCGTATGTTGCCCAAGGCAGTGGGTATATGCTTGTTACTAATTTTACTTTGGTTTTCCACTGCTTAGTTCTTTTCTTTGATTCACTTCATTTGTTGTTAATGTAAACTAAACAAGAAATTTTAAAAAGCACCCTCCCTATCAAATAAAATCTTTTTTGATTTTGGGAGCAGGTACTTCACAGCTCCAGCCAATAGCCTGCTGTATTGTTTGATTTAAAAGAGGACTTAAAGGTTGGGGTATGGGAGGAGGTGAGGTGGGAAGACCTCTTAGGGCACAGACATCTCTAGAAATCTTTGCTCCCATGATATTCATTCCTTAAGGTAAGAATGTGAGAGCCACTGTGTCACTGAACAGCATTACACAGACCCACCCAAAAATCAGTGATGCCTTGACATAGTTGTGATGTTTGTATTGAGACATCATGTCACTGCAAATATCATTGTTGTTTTTACCACTACTGTTGCATTTGAATTTGTTAGGCATCCTAAATTGCAGTTCTGCATCTTCCAGTCTTGGAAAGATGGGAAGGAATTTGCATGGAGGTTTGGGGGGAAAGCAGAGTTATAGGGAGGGATGGAGGAGCTGGGAGCTTATTTGAAGCCCGTCAGCAGGTATTTCATGGATTAAAGACTCAAACCTGAGTTCTAAATTCCCAGTAGCCCAAACCTGAGGAGCCATATATGTTCGTATCTGTGGGTTATTGACCTTGTATTAAGATTTCCAAATCATGACAACCCTGTCATAAATGGTGTTTTACATTGCAGCAGTTGTGTCAGTTCCCAGGATTCTCACAAACTCTGTGACATGATATTTTCCTGGTTCCCTCTCCCTGGCATGCCCTTTGGTATGGAGTTTTATGGACGCATTCAGGCTCTTTAAGGAGGAGGCCTGATGTGCCAATGGCAGTAAGGCAGGCCTGTATTTTCAAAAGTGTCTGCTTATTTGGAGCACCTCAAGTTTTGGGTGCTCAGCTGGAGACACCTGAGTTTTAGAAGCATTGACCACAGCCCCAGTTAAAGGCTGTGGATGCTCAGCACTTCTGTAAATCAGGTCCAAGGTATCCATTAAGTTCAGCAACCAGATCTCTGAGACACTTTGGAAAATGTGAATGTGTAAGGGACTGGTTCAACAGAATTTACTAGCGGGGAGTGTGGATGTGGGAAGACCAAATGTTCTGCTGCTACATTGATTTTTTTTCCCCAGGTAACTATAACTTGTATCCCGAATTCTGCAGTCCTTACTCTGTTTTTACTGTGTCTTTGCTCTTTCAAAATTCCCATAAACTTCAGGATGGACAAAAGCATCTTGCCCATAGATTTGGGATAGTCTAGATTTTGTGACACTGAGGACTACAATGAAAATTGCCAAGAGATGTGTTTAACTTGCTTATAAATGAGCATAATTTTAAAATTATAAATCAACTGCTATTTGAGTGCATTTGTACTGTCCTAACACAATCGCTTAACTCCACTAGCAGTGAAAACTGCAGGTATTCTGCTTTGTCCTTACCAGGCACTTGAAAGGAAGGGAAGAGGTGTGGGCCTCATTTTGGGTCTCTCTGAATGGCATGTACCTGTTGTGCAGAACTTTGGGTTCCTTAGACTTCAATGCAAAGCATTAAAGTGCCAAATAGAGCCACTGAACTAGGGGAAAAATTCTTCTCCCTCTGAATGGGTTGGTTAAAATACCCCAACAACCGCAACTTCAGAGGTTATTTACATTACAAATGTGATCCTTCACATCCATCAAGGGCTGAGTATTATGTTGTGACAGCAACTCCTTTATGAAATTATAGGTTGTGCAAGTGGAGTAAAATTCAAGTCAGTCACTAGGGAGCAGGCTCATGAATCTGGATGAGGTCACACCTCTTTAAAGATGCAGTTTGATAAACTGACATCAAAACAAAGGAAATCTGCTAATCCTCGCACAAAAGTGCAATTTGCTAATCAGACCCTGGTGTTAGGCTGGTGTCTTGGTAAATAGTGAGTTTGGCAAAGGGGACCAGTCGGAGAGAGCTGGAAATCCTGAGATACCAACTTTGAAACTCCGGTAGCTCAGCCAGCGCTCTGTTTAACTCGCAATCTGGGTGACTTTGTTTTTTAAATACAATTGCTGATGCATATAGAACATTGTTTTTTAACCATTCACCTTGCTTGCTTAAGAAATGCTTGATGTGCTATCTGTCTACTAAAGAGATTGGGGTAGATTTACCCCAGGTTATGCTAGTGGAAGGCAGAGTATATACCATTGGATGGGCCTCAGGCAAAGAATCTGCCAAAGAAGAAGGGTGTGGTGGCACAAAGCAGCTACACCTGATCTTGGAGCCAGAGAGGCCAGCACGGCCCTAATAGTGGGCAGCATTGGCAATGGAGGGTGAGTGGTGAGGGCAGCTGGGGAATGCCATTCAAACACATCCCCTCAAACTACTGCTGTTGATGGGGCTCCTAGATAGCCTCCAGTGGCAACTAAAACTGCCCCCCTACCCCTTGGGAAACACCTGTATGAGGTTAGACAAAGGATGGAAATGCCACCTGGCTTCCTTCAAGGTTAAGCCCTCCCCTAGTATCCAGGCTCTGTAGTTCTCAGAGAGAGATGAGATTTACAGGCTGAGTGTAACTGGACTCAAATACTGTCTGTTTTTAAAATGGGATGATAGGATTATTTTATGACATTTATAGTTACTCACGCTAATGCTTACAGTACTGAGATTAGAGATGGGGAAAATCCTGCTAGGCCCGGGGTGGCCAAATTTACTGATCTTCCAAGCGGCATATGATGATCTTCAGAAGTTCGAGAGCTTGGCGCACCTGCCAGGGCTTGGGGCTTCTGCCCTGTGGCACAGTGGTGAGGCTAGGAGCTTCAGCCCCCCGGGAGGCACCTGTTGGTGCTTGGGGCTTCAGCAAGAGCAGGGCTGAAGCCTCTAGGCCCGCTCCCCGCTGGACAAAAGCCCCTAACCCCACCACCCCGCTGCAGGGCAGAAGCCCTGATCTTCCCTCTCCCAGTCTGTTAGGTGGAGAATGGGGGATTGTGGGGGACTCCGTGAGCCGCACTTTAAAAGAGCCAAATGTGGCTCATGACCTACAGTTTGGCCACTCTGATATTAGGCCATCTTGTCGATCCCAGTTACCCATGTGGACTGCTGGTCATCACAGAATGCATCTCTGAGCTCTCTTGAACATACCATAAGGGTAAACAAAATTCTCATATTCCAGGGCATAAATGGAAATGGTGCTCCTGCCCCCTGTATACATCAATCAATTGTCCGTTTTCTTGCCTAAAGTCTTAAGTACCAGCCATTCCTGGAAGTAGATTACTAGCCTTTTCAAATCATTCATCTTATCCTGTGTCATGCCTCGTGTGTTCCTAAAGTAGGAAGAGGTAACGTTCTAGAACCTGATCATGGCTCTGATTGATTTTAAATAAGCAAGAATATTTTTCCTCCTTTTCAACTGAGTTCTGTGCAGAAGTATCAAAAACTGGAGAGAGATGCCAGAGCCCTGTCCATAAATGCCATAGTTAAGATATGGCAATATTTTGAGTACTTCCCGCTAGTTACGTCTCTTAGCAAAGTAGTGTTTGTAAATTATTTCTGTGCTCTGTGTGTGTTTCCATTTAATGGAGAGCAAATTATAGTACCTGAGCCAGAGAGGCATCTTTCAGTAGGTAAAAGCGCAGTGCTTTATGTAGATATACATTGAAGGCTGCAGGGTCAAATCCTGTTGGATTTGGGGGTAAGAGTGGAAAGGGAGGCAAACAGATAAATCAGTGAAAGGAGCGTAAGTAAATACACACAGACACATATATACAGACACACACACAATATGAGTGGAAGAAAGCTGCTTCTATTAGCTATGCAGTTGGCAGCAATGTACCCTAAATGTGAGCAGTGTCTCTTTAAAAGCAGTAGGGGGTTGGAGTTGAGGGAATGCTCACAGCAGTAAGTATAACACAGCTGTGCTCTGTTTATGCTTAGGCTACAATAAAAAAGCTATAAAATGTGAGATGTCATAGCTCCACTTTGCTTTATTTATACTATTTCCTCTGAGCTCTGTCACACTGCACATTCATCTGCTAAGTTGCAGCAAGACTGGAGATTAAAATATCACAGCTCAAAATAGGAGTCAAGCGGAAGGAGATTCATCATAGCCCTATTAAAAATATGTAAATACGGGAATGAAGTCATTTTAAAGCTGTATGGCTCTCCTCCTCGGTGGGCTGGGGAGAGTGGCGAGAGAGCTCTGGAGTGAGTGATGCTCTATGCAAATAACAGATTTATGGGACTCGTTCTACTTTTTCCCCCATCCCACCAAAATACTTTTAAGATTAAAAATATCAATTTGAATTGCAAATTATACCTTTGCTCTATGTATTAAAAGGTGGTGGTGGGGATTTCTTTCTCACCATTGCCTAAACTAATAATGAAAAGAAATATGATCCTCTATTAAAGGAGGCTGGGTGAGCGGTGTGCTGATAAACTTGTTACAGTAACTAAGCTTTACCCTTGTGTGGCACTTTTTATCTGAGGATCTTGAGGCACTTTGAAAGCATCACTTCAGACTTCCCAATGCCCTCAGAGGCTTGGGTATCCTCCTACCCATTTTACTGAGTCACCAAGGCTGGGATTTTCAAAAATAGCTTAAGGAAAAGGGGTGAGGTAACAGCTTTTATTGGACCAACTTCTGTTGGTGAGGGAGACAAACGCCTGAGCAACACAGAGCTGCCCGTCAGTGCCAGGAAAGGCATTTCCAGTGCCACCAGGGAATGCCAGGTGGAACAGATTGTTCAGCACAAGTAGGTAGCAAGTGTTGTGTTGTAAGGGCCCACTCAACGTAGAGTGGCCCATTAACACCTCTGCAGTCGCAGAACAAAGAGAGGGGGTTAGTGGGATACAGACTCTGCAATAAGCCATAAATCCAATGTCTCTGTTCAGTGTACGATTCCCAACGTTTAGCAGAGCATTGAACCCAAGCTCCCAGGCTCATCTCCCAGAAGTGTTGCCGGCCTCCCCTGTCTCCTCATGGTATGTGCTAACTACTTGTGCTGAGCAGCCTGTTACTCCCTGAATTTTGCTGTGGCGCTGGGAGTACCTTTCCCGGACCCGGGGGGGGAGCTATGTGTAGCTCAGGGGCTTGTCTCTTTCACCACGTCCAATAATAGATATTACCTGACCAACCTTTTTCTCTAATACCCTGGCACTGACACAGCTACAGTTACGCTGCATGCAACCTATCTCCTATTTAATCCATTGTGTTTTGGTTGCCTAATTCTTTGGGCTACTTTGAAAATCCCAGCCAGAGTGGTTACATCAGTTGCTTTAGTTGCTCCTCCCCCCTCTGTTTTAGTTCACTGGCAGGTGGTGGCAGGTACTTGAAACTCACGGATTTGTGTATCTTTAGCCTCGTGATAAACCCTGGAACTGTTTATTTACCAAACCCAGTTTGGGACAAAAGCAGAGGGTGAAGTGTATCCCAGTTCCATAAAGCTATATTTGAGCTTCACGTAGGTGGAGTGTAGGGAGATCAAATCCAAATCCGAGCCAGGGTGTGGGGCTGCTGTACCAAATTCACCTCCAGTGACTGTACAGGACATGAGAGCCACTGGTCTTGTGACATACGAGGGTACAATCCAGACTAATGAGTAGCTGTGTCACCCCCTGCCCAGCAACTTTGGGTGCCTTACAATGCTTTGGTTGAAGCAGCTGCCACCTGGGCAGCTCATGAACAGCCTTCCAGCCACACTCGGGTTACGCTCTGGCTCTCAGCAGCCTTGGTTATACTGCAGGGTGACCCCAACACACCTCCAGTCTTAGATTTTCCCCCAGAAAGGTATGTTCTGTACTGCCCAGCCCTCTCCTGGACAATACAAATTATATAAAGTCCATTATTTCTTTAATAGAAATAATATGCACACAACTTGCCACCCCAAATGGAGTTTCCCAGACACTTCTGTTTAAACACACTGGATTAGCTAAAACAATAATGCAAGTTTATGAACTACAAAGAGAGAGATTTTTATACGAGTACAAGTAATGAGCCATAAAAGTCAAAATGGTTACAAGAAAAGTAGATAAAACATTATTGGTGCCTAATTTAATAAACTATGCTAAATTCAAAGCAGAGTTTTCTCACCACGTGCTTTCAGTAGTCTTACTGACTAAACTTAGGTCAGGACCCCTTCTCCCAGAGCCCAAGGAATGCTTCCTTTGTCGCTTCAGGTACTGTCAATGTGGTGGGCAGAGAGAGAGAGAGGGGTGCAATGGGGTGTTTGTCCCTCCTTTTCATAGTTTCAGTCCCCCTCTTGAAAAACATTTCCAGCTGTGTACCAGGAGACAAAAAGTCTATGCAGAAGGATGTTCCCTGTTGCTTTTTTCTCACCTGTTTGAGCTTCCTTTATTTCCCTTCTTGCTTGATGACTCTATTACCTGCTTACATGCAAATTAATCAGAGCACAGATTCTTCTGTTTAAGATAGACTTGTTTGCCAACCTCAGTTTGGAACATGTGGTAATAAAACCATACAGTGGACTCTAATAACTTCACATACAATATTGCTGCACATATTTTACCAGGATAATGATGACTAACAAATTATTAGTTTTCAAATGATACCTCACAAGGCATACTTTGTATAAAGATTATTACAATAGTGTGTAGGATATGGATACGGAGTAGTCTGTCACAGGTCTGCATAAACATTGTGGCTCCTCGCCTGGTCTGCCTCCCAGCTATAGTTCATCCTAAAGAGACCTTTTCTATGGCCATTCAACTAGCCAGATCTTCTTTCAGTTTCTATTCAGGGATTAAGTAGTGTGGAGAGCTTTGCACCCGTGTGAATTTCACCCAGAGTACGGGATGGATATTCTTTTATACTTTTATTACCAAAAGTGATGGAGAAATGTTCAATTCCTTTTATTCCGCTCCCATTTCCACCTTTTTGTTACTGATTTTTTTCTCTCTCTCTTATTTAAAAAAAATTGTTTTAGTTAGCTTACGTATGGTCAAGGTAAAAGATTTATAACCCTGGAGGCAGATTCCCTGTGGGTAAACAGAAGACCAATACAGCATGAGCAGGAATAGAGAAAGCTTTCCACAAAAGTAGTCAAAATGCCTCATTCCTGGCTCAGAGGGACTACCCTATTATTCCTGATGGTATTCTGCACCAAAAAAAAATAAAAATTGTGCACACAATATTTCAAAATTCTGCAAATTTTATTTGTCAAATAATGTGAAGGCTTCAGCATGGTATAGAGCAGGGGTGGGCAAACTACGGCCTGTGGGCCAGATCTGGCCCCTCAGGGCTTTGGATCTGGCCCATGGGACTGCCCCCTGTGGCGCTGTGGGCCCCGTGCCGCTCTCCAAAAGTGGCCGGCACAATGTCCCTGCGGCCTCTGGGCAGGGGGACAGAGGGCTTTGTGCGTTGCTCTTGTCTCCAGGCACCGCCCCCCTCAGCTCCCATTGGCCGGGAGCAGGGAACTGCGGCCAATGGGAGCTTTGGGGGAGGTACCTGGTGGCGCAGCAAGGGCAGCACACACAGAGCCCTCCGCCCTCCCCCCCTTCCTGGAGCGGCATGGGGCTGCCACCCTGGAGCCCGAACCCCTCCTGCACCCCACCCCCTAACTCCCTGCCCTCAGCCCACTACCTGCACTGCACACCCCTCCTGCACCCTAACTCTCTGCCCTGAGCCCCCTCATACACCTCTCAGCCCTGTGCACCCCAACTCCCTGCTCTGAGCCCCCTGCTGCACCATTCACCCCTCCTGCACCCCAACCCCCTTCCCTGACCCCCCTCCCACAGTCTGCACCCCTCCTCTGCCCCAATCCCTTACCCTGAGCCCCTTCCTGCACACCGCACCCCCTCCCACACCCTACACTCCCTTCCGCACCCCAACCCCTTGCCCCGGCCCTGCATACAATTTCCCCAGATGTGGCCCTCAGCCCAAAAATTTTGCCCACCCCTGGCATAGGTGAGCACAGGCCACTGGCTACAAAGAGGGTGGAGATCATTCTGCAGCTCCCACCCGGGACATGGACTCAGTGGTGAGGCTGCATCCAACCCTGACACAGAGCAAGGACCGGGCCTGTCCCTCTGTTGCAGGTGCACCAGGTATGAGCAGGCAGGATCAGCAAGGGAAGATCTAAGTGTGGCGGGTCTTTGTGTGGTGGGATCCAGGTGTGGGTTGAGAGGGTTCTGTGTGGGGCAATCTGGGTTCGGGCAGCTCAGTGGGGGGATCCGTGTAGGGGGGAAGGGGGGATCTGGATGCACAGGGGCTTGTTGGGGGATTCTGGGTGCAAACGAAAAGATTTCTAGTTTGCATTAATCTAGTCCTATTGGAAGAGGACGACATTAACGCAAACTAAGAACGTTTTAATTTGTTCCCGCAGAGTCCACATGGGGGAGTTACAGTGCAGCACATTGGGGCGCTCTGCTATTCAGCTGCCGTAGTACAAACTGCAGGGCAGTGTAGCTTAAGTCCCATTTTCAAAAGTGATTTAGGAGTCCAAAGTGAGTCTTCCACTGAGACTTAACTGCCTACATCACTTTTGAAAATGGGATTTAGGCAGTGTAGACAAGCCCTAGACTCCTAAGGCACTTAAGTATTTTGAAAAGATTACCCGCTATCTTTATTTCTGTAAAGTACCATGTGCAGCTATGGTACTCTCCTTATCACACAAGTAATAATAATAGTGTCTTTTCAGGAAGAATACTTGTTTGTTTCCAACCTGGCTGAAACCTGCAAGGTCATTTTCAATTTCAAGATTCAAATAGATTGAGAAAACCATCCAAACTTCTTTCCTTGTACTTAGGGAAAAAAAGAAAACCCCAATAAATGAATCACAAACATCTGTTAAGGTTTAGAATTTAAAAGCACAAATATCAGGAAATTCAAAAAATTAACGGTCTGACTGTGTATATTGCGTATATTGGCTAATACCTTTAAAAAATGACCAGTGATTCTGAATGCCTCAACTTTTTTTAGTGTCCAACTTGGGACACTGGCCTGGTTTTCAGAGGGTGGATGCTTAGCAGTTTCCGAAAATCAGGATCCTTTACATTTTCTTGAGTTGAGCATCCAAAATCACTAGTCCCTTTTAAAAATCTTGGTTGTTGTGTTTATAAAGCTAAATGTCTGTCTGCATATATTCTATATGCAGGAAACCAAATTTAATGTTGCAGTAGAAGAAACCTGTATGTTTTTTTTCTTGATGCATACACTTAATGTTTTAATGTGTTTGACAAAAAATGTAGGCAGAAGATGCGGTTTTACATTAATATAGGTAACATTTTATTACAAAACTCTGAGTCTCTTAATCTTAACAGATTTCAGTTGTCATTGGCACATTTTAGATATTACCTGCAGCTGCTTCTCTGATTCTTTAGATGTAATTTTATATACTGGCCCTTTTCTCATTGTTTTGATGTTAAGAGGTAAATCTCCAAAGTATTATGCAGGCGTTAGCAGTACAACTGTGATAACTTCTATGAGAGATAGTTAGGGTGACCAGATAGCAAATGTGAAAAATTGGGACAGGGGGTGGGGGGTAATAGGAGCCTATATAAGAAAAAGACCCAAAAATCAGGACTGTCCCTATAAAATCGGGACGTCTGGTCACCCTAGAGATAGTGGAATTGTAATTTGAAATTAGCTGCTAAATTTGAAAATCTTAGCCCTGGCAAAAAGTTAATCTAATAATCAAAGATTTCTAACAAACACTTTAACATTATAAACCTAGTTGATTATGAGAAGCTAATTTCAGAACAAATTTATATTGACTGTATTTATCATCTTAATTCAGTTCCTTACTGCCAATATTGATCATCCCAGTCGATATGACACACAATAGGTTCTGTAGTTTTATTTGTTTGAACCTAGACAGGACAGTGTTGGGTAAGAAGGCAGTATTGCTACATCTCCTTTTCTCTACACATCATCATTTTAAGCCAAATATTGTATGGATGGGCTACACTGAATAATAAAATACAGGTAATCCAGTAAATCCACTAAAGGATTAATATTTACAAAAATAAGGCTCTCCCAGGCCCAGTGTATCTATTTGGCTAAATATGGAGGATTATTAAGACTAGACAATAGAACAGAGCCAGTCGTTTGCTATCAGTTACATTTTAATGGGAGGGTTTCCTAATGCCAATTGGTTGACATTGATGCTTCACAGCCCTAATAGCATTTATTCAGATATATTTAGTAACAGCCTTAATGCTGTCTAGACTGAACATCAAAAGTGCTACTGATGCTGCCCTGATCAATTTTTAAAAAGGGCAAACAAGAAAAAAATATCTTTTTTTTGTTTATATTTGCAATCAATTTTTCATTTTTTTTAAAGAACGCATTATTTTCATATAACAATGTCAATCATGTGGAAGTCCACAGGAAAATATCTGTTTTTTGGGTTTTTTAATCACTTTAGCCATTTATTTTCTTAAAGGAATTAACTAGTTAAGCACTAATTACAGTAGAGCCTCAGAGTTACGAACACTAGCATTACAAATTGGAAAGTCAACCACACACCTTGTTTGGAACCGGAAGTACTCAATGAGGCAGCAGCAGAGAGGAAAAAATAATAGAGCAAATACAGTAAAAAATTGTGTTAAATGTAAACTGCTAAAAAAAATAGAGAGCAGCATTTTTCTTCTGCATAGAAAAGTTTCAAAGCTTTCAGTTGTAAAGTTTCAATGTTCAGTTGTAAACTTTTGAAATAACCACCATCATGCTTTGTTCAGAGTTACGAACAAACTCCATTTCCAGAGTGTTTGTAACTCTGAGATACTACTGTAAATGAATGATTTTCAAAATGGGCCCACTGATATAAAAGGATCATAAGTTGAAAAATACAGAACTAATTTTCTTGAAACAGTCTTTTCATTGCAGAGATTATGTGATTTTGGGTTTTCTTACAAACACAATTGTATATAATACTGTAGAAAAACCTTATTTGCGAAATAGTATGTGATCATTTTAGTAACGACTGTAGGCAGGACAGGGATGGTTTCTTGACTACATTTTTTTTTACAGTGTCTAATATCATGAGGCCCTGAACCTTGATTTGGACATCTAGGTGCTACTGTAATATAATGCTTCTGTGCTACTGTAATGCATGCCTCCAGGGGGGCAGAGTTAAGGTTGTGTGTGTCCCAGTTCAGGGCAAATGAACCTGTATTTCCCCCTCATGGTCCAGCAAGGGCACCCACTCTTAAGATCCCAGCTCCTCAACCATCACCTCTCTTGGGAGGAGACATGACTATCTCTCCCTCCCGACCAGGGTTTTTTCCAGAATGCATAGTTTCCTGCCTAGACTGTGTTATTCCCAGCAAGCCAGACTGCCAGCAGTGGGAGTCAGTCGTTCATGGAATTTTTCTGTGGTTACAAATTTGTAACAGGCTTATCTCAGAACAAGCACGCTGACTGCACAGATCAGCCTGTTTTCTTTATACAGCTTGGGCCTTCAATCTCTAACCTTCATGAACATATAATCAGCAGACAGTGGTTTTCTCCTCAGGGCATAGCTTCAAAAGCCCGGGTTTTTGAATAACTGGGTGAAGGAATTCACCTCCTACATATTTCCCAGGAAGTCCACTTCAGACATATTGTCCCAAAGGACCATTCTGGTCTGCCACGTGGTTCAAAATAGTCCTTTGATCTTCCAGGCCCACAATCGTACATAACCTTTGCATTTAATACAATAGACTCCAAAGGTACTGTAATAAGTTTTTCCAAGGATACTGCAAGAAACTGCCACATCTGTCACAGTGTGTTTAACCTTAACTTTCACATTATCTGATATGTAAGTACCTTTTAACTTTAAAATTGAGCAAATGTGGATTTATATATATATATATATATATATATATAAAAAATATAATGTATTCAAGTTAAAACATCTTCCTTTCCTCTATGGAAAAAAAGCCAAGTGAGATGGATGTTTCCAATTATGATTTCTATATTTGCTGGAGACAAATTATCTCCCCGCTCCCCCCACCCCCATGAATATTAGGAGAAATCCTGGCTTCATTTAAGTCAATGAGAGTTTTGTTTTCTAGGTATTTTTCCCCCATTATGTTTTGTTACTTCCACTGAGAAATGGATGAAATGTTGCCTTGTGTTGGTTTCTTATGGATGTAATGAATTTCTCTGATTTGAAATGGTATTCCAATACTTTAGATTTTTGAAAGATAACTGTTTTTTTTCCCTTCACATTCACCAACATCAACTACTATTAATGTGATATGGCTGCAAACCAAATGATGATCTAGATTGTTTTAGGCTGACAGCTCCACTGTGACTCAAACAGGTCAAATCTTGTATTTGGATTCAAAGTGCAAACTCCAGTGTACCCATAGGCCTGCTGGGAGTTGATAGCAAAATTCCAACTAGAAAAATTTATTCCCTCCATTTTTTTTTCTTTTGAAAGTGGCATGATTTTCTGTTGTGGCCCATGGTTCCTTTTATGAATCCAGTTGCATAAAGTAAGGGCTGTTCTTACAATGGAGAAACTCATTGCCCTAAAGAATTAAAATACCTATATTAACTTGCTATCTGGACAGTGTTTTATTATCGGAGCTGAGTCTAGTGTATATGCCACAAAACCAAAAAGTCTGTTGTCCTTGTAACCCTAAGAACTAGTGGCATTTTGTTACCACTTCTGTTTTTGCCTCTATGTGGATAGCTAACATACACTGTTTCCTTTGGGCTAGGTTGTGCCTTTAAGCTACATGTAGCTGTACCACTTCAGAAGGGGGCTAGGCAAGAAATTAATCCTGAGAGTGTCACAATTTCTTCACAGCTCCATCTTTGATTCTGGCGGTAAGTAATCTGCTACTGCCCCATGCCAATTAGATTACTTCCCTCCTGCATCAGCTCGGCTGTACTAGGCAGCACGTTGGAGGTGGAGCCAAAGGCCTGTCCATTGCCAGTGTCACTCTACTCACTTGCATAGGAGCAGGGAGGTACCAAATGCACTCCTCCAAACTCCTGTGCCTGCAGCTGAGATGTGGGGAGGCCAAGCCAGGGGAGTGAGTCTGGGGGTCTTATTTCCTGCTTGGTCCCTTACATTACCATATAAGAGCTAGACACAGTGTAGCCCTTTGTGTCTTGTATTTTAACTCCCTAATTACTTTCATATTTTTATGTATTTTGTCTCTGTTTGCTACCCCACAAAAGTAGTTAAAAGAAAAATAAGAGCAGAGCTAGAAGCTGGACTATGATCTCAAGGTGGAGTTTAGCATCTGAGTCCATAAGAGGGTCAGTTTTCCATTTTGATATGTTTGCAACTCCCATAATCAAGAGAACACCCCTCTTAAGTTTTTGGGGGAGTCTTGCTTGCCATGATTAAGGTACTGCAGGCAGTGGTGGAGCAGCTAGCTATAAACCAGATGCAATAGATTCCACTGCTGCCTGAAGCTTATCGACTGCTGCTCCACTATTGCCCAGGAGCACCTAAGTTTAAATTAGGAGAGTCTGTAGTGTGACCACATGTCTTTTTTTTTTTTTTTTTTTTGGACCATACAGACGTGGTTCCATTGAACGTGCTGGTGTGATGTCTCCAACCAAGCCAGAGGAGTTACAAACTAGGTTCAAGAACATAGCATTTAGTCAGGGCCAGTGCAACCCATTAGGCGACCTAGGTGATCACCTAGGACACTAGCATTTGGGGTGCGGCATTTCGGGTCCTTCAGCAGTGACCGCAGCGGCTGGATCTTTGGCCGCACTGGTCATCGTTGGCATTTAGGCGGAGGGACCTGGGGCAGGGGGGCGTGGGGAGGGCCGCCTGCAGCAACTAAGGGGGGGCCGCAGCAGGGGAACTGCTCACCGCCCCAGCTCACCTCTGCTCTACCTCCTCCCCGGAGCATGCCACCCTGCTCTGCTTCTCTCCCTCCCAGGTGCCAAACGGCTATTGGCGCCGCAAGCCTGGGAGGCGGGAGAAGTGGAGCGGAGATGGCGTGCTCAGGGAGGAGGCGGAGCGGTGGGGAGCTGCCGCAGGGGGTGCAGGGGGAGTGCCTCGGGGGGTGTGTGTATGTGAAGAGCTGCCACAGGGCTCGGGGTGGGGGGGCGCAAGGTGGAAGTTTCGCCTAGGGCACGAAACATCCTTGCACCCAACCTGCATTTAGTGTTAATGATTTATAAAGTTAAATATATTAGATTAGGTCCATTTTTTTTCATACACAGTCCTATAAAAATTCAGTGGAGAAAATGGAGTAAATAAGGTTACCCTACTCACCTACAACCCCTGCAGAGACAATGAGTTTACACTTAAATTTACAGCTTCTAAGGATAATGAGAAGCAGTAGCTACATGGCTGTGCCCTAGAGAAAGAAAGAAAATGAAGGATAATGTACTACTTACTAGCTAGCCAAATGAGGACTGTGAGACAGTGCACTATTAGTCCTACCATGTGCAACTGTTTATTGAGACAGAAAGAGAGGCAGAGAGTCACAGTTACACATTCTCATTAACTTTGGCCAGCGAGCACCATAGCTATGGAAGGGGGAATTAAGGGAGTGAGAGTAAATCTCAACTGGACTGATATAGCTGGAGAAGTTTTCACTAGCAGCATGGGAGCCTAATGTCACATTGTAAAAATAAACAAATAAATAAAAATACAGCCTCTGTTCTAGTTCAGCAGTCATCAAAAAAAAGGAAGTCGGTGTTTAAACATTAAGTATTTTCCTGACTTAGTCTTGACTATAATTCTTCTGCTTTATAAAGATGAATAAGAGAGTATATGTAAATAGTAGGAACAGCTTTCCTTTGATAAAAGTGCATTGACTTGATTTCAAGTTACGAGATTAATATGTTGGTTTAATATCTTTTGGGAGGGGGATTATTCAGTGTTACTTTATTTTTAATTGTTTTCTTTAAAGCATAATGACTAAAGTCATTTTAATTACTCTTATTTATTATTTGTATTGCAGTAATGCTTAGGGTACGTCCATACTACCCGCCTGGGTCGGCAGGTAGCGATCGACTTCTCGGAGTTCGATATATCGCGTCTCATCTAGACGCGATATATCGAACTCCGAACGCGCTCCCATCGACTCCAGAACTCCACCACCGCGAACGGCGGTGGCGGAGTCGACGGGGGAGCCGCGGACTTTGATCCCACGCCGTCAGGACGGGTAAGTATTTCGAACTAAGGTACTTCGAGTTCAGCTACGATATTAGCGTAGCTGAACTTGCGTACCTTAGTTCGAACCCGCCCCCCCCCAGTGTAGACCAGGCCTTAGAAACCCCAGTCATTTAATGTTAGGTAAACACTATGGTCCTGATCCGAGAACCACTGAAGTCAACAGGAGTCTTTCCACTAACTTCAGTGGCGTTTGGATTAGGCCCTATCAGAGCACGGAGCTAGCATGCTGTCAATGATACCACTCCTCACCCAAGTAGCCATCACAAGTATGTGCTAATCATTGTCACCTGTAATGAAACTTCCGTTTTCAAATGTGGGATCATGTTCTGAAGTCCTCACTAGTCAAGACTGCCACTGATTTCAGTACAAGTATAAGCACAGGCTGCATCAGCAAGTTTAAACATGTGTGATCCTGCAAACATTAACCATTTATTACTTCATTAGGTCTGTATTTAGTAGTAAATGTGACAACTCCTGGTTCAGGCCTTTCCAGAATAAGTGTTGAGTGGAGCTGGGGAATTATTAAAAATTCAAAAAGCGGTGGGGAAAATGATGAACGTTTTGCAAATGCGTGTTCTCATTTTTTTTTCAACCAGCTGAGAGAAAACTTCTGGATTTGGCCTATGTTTTTCAGCCTATTTAAACTCAGTAGTGCTGCTTTTTCTACAAATGCTCGAGTTGCTCGTGTTACTTTACTTATTACTTTAAAAATAATTTAAAAAATCCTAAAGGCTAGATTGTCACTACTGCTGGCTTGGCTGTGCATCCTTGCTACACAGCTGTGCTAGAGGTACCAGTATCACGGTTCTAGGTCTTCTCCAAAATGCAGCCTCTGCTCGCTCCATGAGGGAGTGGGTGGAGCCACTGCTCCGTTTTCCCAGCGTACTGACCGGCTGAGCTAGTTGGTCATGAAAAGGAAAGTAAATTGCACTCTTTTCAGGGCTGTAGTACCTTACTTCCTCCCGAATGAGTGGGGAGCAGGGGAAGAACTGAAAATATCCGAGTCAATGTTCCTTCTGGTTCTTTTCCTGGGATGGGATGGGATAGTATGTGCCACCCCAGACTCAGGGATGATCCTAAAGGCTCCATCTAAAGATGTTACTAAGTGGAAAGGCACTCTCTCTATTTATCAGACAGACTGAGAGAATAAAGCCACTGAATGAATTAATGTACTTTGCATGAATATACTTAAAGGAAAAAAACCATGCTGAAAATAATGCTGTATCTCCTAAATGAATACATTTTTAACTACAAATGAAGGCTCCATCACTGGAGGGTAAAATACAGCTGTCACCTTTCCTGTCAAAGATAAATACGTGTATTCATTATAAATGAAGAAATCAGTGTGCCTGGCACCAGTTTTATATCACTGTTATACTATGTGCCCCAAGGCTGTACCAAATTTAAGATGTTACTACATTATCTAAACTATATCTGAGCATTTGGCACGTTTCTTATTTTATAATCATAAATAAAAAAACTCCTTCCCCTGCTTCTTTTTGACATATGTGTGGATATAACACATTTTAATAAAACAAGTTTCATTCAGCTGAATACTGTGTTAGCAGCAGGTAGGAGTAAAAAAAAAAAATTAAACACACACATATATCATGAGAATATTCACCATTACATAAGACAGGATACGAATGTATAAGGGGTACAAATCCTTATGTTTCAAAGCATGCTAACGGCTAACTGCCTGGGGTCCGGAAGAAATTTCCCATATGTCAGGTTATTCCATAAGTGTTGATTCCCAGATGTTTTATACTTTCGTCTGAAGCATCTGGTTCTGGCTACTGTCAGGATACTGTCAGGATACCAATTGGTTTGATCCAGCATGGCAATTGTTTACCATTTTCTCTTCTCTCTTTAGTGAAAGCTTATTCATAATACTGTTTCAGGAGATCACATGCAAATATGAGGGGCCAGGCAGTATTACCATCTCAGTGCCTCTCTTTTATGGCTTGTTTGGGAGTGGGGAGTGTTGCTCTGCTCCCACTTGTCATCACTCTCATGTTAAAATGTATACAATAATGTGTCACAAGCAATAGTGTGTGTGTTATCTTTGCTTGTATTAGCAGGTGGCATCTGAGGAAACTAATCCTGGGATGGCGTAAAATATTGTTTGTGTTCTATTTATAACTATTTGTCTTTTAAGGAGGGATAAGTATTGTGTATTAAAGAATCCCTGAATAAATTCCTATTTTTCCTGAACAAATAAATGCAGCGATTTTTTCAAATGAACCAAAGGGATTTAGGTACCCAAATGTTATTGAAAGTAAATGGGAGCTGGGCACCTAACTTCCGTAGGCTCCTTTGAAAATATTAGTCCCAAGCAGTTCTCAGCATAGCCATCTCTAGATTAAGTAAAATGTTAGCTGTACACAGGTACAAGCTAGGTACTAGTTTAGCTGTCCCCGGGACACTTCCAGACAATAGCATTTCATTAACAATAATGGTGTGATCGGCAGGTAGAGTTGTAGGAAAGAGATCTTTAATAAACATGCTGAGAGGCCAGTGTTCTGTACCAAGGCTCCACAACTGGAGTGGTAGCAGCTTGAACCCAGCCTGCATTCATTTCCTGAGCCCCTAGTGCCACACCAGCCTAGGTCCTACTTGACCCTCTTTCTCCAGTTCCCCATTTCACATTACAAACAGCAACATAGCAGCTCACATAGGGTTCATCTTAGTAGATGGTATGCACACAATTCAGAACTCTCTTTAATGCTTTAACTTGTTGCATTATAATACTGTGTAAAGCACATATCTAACCATGGGTGAACTTGGATAACAACAACTGAAACCTTTACCCCGTGCTAAAATCTTTATATGAGGATAGAAGAAGCATGTTTAAAACAAAAAGTCCTCCTTTCTTTTCGTTTAAGTACACTCTGCACTTTCTTGTTCTGTCCAGGAGCACAGGGCCGCCCGGGGGTGGGGGGCAAGTGGGGCAATTTGCTCTGGGCCCTGGCATGGCGGCGGTTCGGGTCTTCAGCGGCATTTTGGCGGCGGGGGGCCCTTCAGTTGCTCCGGGTCTTTGGCGGCATTTCGGCGGCGGGGGGCCCCTTCAGTGCTGCCAAAGACACGGAGCAACTGAAGGGCTCCCCGCTGCCGAAATGCCGCCGAAGACCCGGACTGCTGCCAGGTGAGTACAAGCGCCGCAGCTCCCCCGCTTTGCCCCAGGCCCCCTGAATCCTCTGGGCGGCCCTGCAGAAGCAGAAGAAAGAGTGCCAACACAAGGCAAGAACAGCCTATCTTGCAGTGTTTCTGTGTGACCAGAAGCAGAAAGTGATGAAAGTCTCATGAGAGAGCCTCTTCTCACAAGCTTTCCGCCCCTGTTAAGAGGAGGAGCTGATCATCTGGGTGTGCATCAAAGTATCTGGATGATGTTCTGAGCAATGCCTCAGAAGCTTTGTGATCTTCCTCAGTTATTACTTTAAAACATGCTGAAGCGAGATGATGCTCTCACACAGCTTGAGTAGCTCTGAAGAACAGAACCAGACCTTTTAAAAAAAAAAGTTATATAAGGGGTATTTGATGACTGAAACTGAGCAAGTAACCCTAAAGAAGCTCTGCCTGATGTTACCATGGTTCTTCTGAGTGTGCTGTCACAGGCAACCATGACATGAGCACTATGTTGGTATCAAGAGGCCAAACAACTTAGGGCAAAGACCAGGACTTGTATAAATTCCTGTGCCTTCATGCATGATCCTGTGGATGGGCCAGGTTTTCCAAACAGTGTTATGATGCTGGGGGTTAGGTTCCTGCTAGTCTCTGCTATTATGGGTTAAATTCCAAGAATTAGTGTTTGTGCCAAATTTCATGTTTTGAAGTTATTTTATTTTGAATACATTTGTTAATGTTAGAATATGTTGGTAGGTGTGCTCCGTCCCAAAGCTATGGCTAGAGACAGGTGGAGACATTGTCCTGGCCAGTGGCTGGGATACTTGAGGGGAGTGGACATCAGACTGGAACCAGGGGGTAAGCTTGTGTGTGCCTGGGTGGGTGTCAAGGTTGTGCTGGCTGGTCATGATAGCAGTAACAGTAATTGTGGTATATGAGCCACCTAATTTGCGGAACTACCATGACAGCAGGAGTCAGTTCTGTTGACAGCTTCCAGTTACTGTACATGAGGCCAAGAAAGAACCTGCATGTTTGGGTGCAGCCAGATGTGCTTTGACTGGCCGTTTTCATTGCTTGGAATTTTATACTTAACTGTTAATCCAAGGTGACAGATAGGATGGAATGGTGTGTATTCTTTTCTACTGACAGGCCTTTACTGTCAAGAGTGAAAAACATAGCAATGGCAAGAAATTATATACAGTAAGATTCTGTCATTATTTTTTTCCTACATCAGATCTTCAGTAAAGAGTATATAAATGTAACATCAAAAATGGTGACGTTTGGGGTTGTTGCCATACTTGCAGGTCATTTCAAGGCTACCCTTTAACTTTGAGGAAAGGTTATATTTTCCAGAATCTTGCTACAGACACCTGTACCCATTTAAGGGTTTGCTTTTTACCTAGGCAAATAGCTGAATTTGGAGGAGCCTATTCTTCTGCGCCTGCCATCCCTTTAAAAGCTCGTTAATCTCAGTGTGCCAAGTCCAGTGGGAAAGTTGTTTCGCCTGTTGACACTGTTTAATGTTAAAGATTTATGGTCGTTCCTTGTGTATACACAATAGACATTTTATAAATTAGATTGTTCGTGAAGTAACGTGATATGTAAATGTTATTGCTACAAATTCTGCACTTGGGCATATATTTTATACCCCATAGCCAGTAGGAATATAAGGCCTCTCAAACTATCCTGCTTTGTTGTATACAGTAGGCTACATTTAGTGTAATTCCGTTTATTTCAATGGATTAAATTTGGAAATGTACCAGTAAATGGTGGCCATGTACTGGAGCACCTAAACTTTGCAACACCAAATGCTGTAATGGTAGCTTGCCGGGAGCCTGAGGTCTGCACTCGATTTGCATAAAATGCAATATTTTTTTTATCACAG
This sequence comes from Mauremys reevesii, assembly GCF_016161935.1. Taxonomy (NCBI): domain Eukaryota; kingdom Metazoa; phylum Chordata; order Testudines; family Geoemydidae; genus Mauremys; species Mauremys reevesii. Next base: position 242,727,159 of record NC_052623.1, on the reverse strand, counting down.
CTAAATGTATGGTAATAGTAAGTAGAGTTATATATGTGAACTAGAGAAATAGATGCTAGTATTAACTCATTCTCTATCTATACTCATTGTGTGACTTGTGGGGTTGTTTTTAATGTACCCATGTTTGTGGTCAATATTTAATGGTGAGTGCTTCAGAGTTCTCTTTGTTGTGATATTTTTTTCAGGCATTTTAGGAAATAAGGGAGCAAATGCATATTTGTCTGAATAAGGAGAAGCTGATCTGCAGCATTCTGCTGTCCATGAGGCTCACTTTACTAAAGAGATGATGAAGACACAGCTGATACCAGTATGCATGCATGTATCTCTTTCCTTTAATACAAACCTGCTCTTTCCAAAGGTGGTTTTAACACTACATGTGTGTTTCGAACCCTGACTAAAGAACAGGTCAGTAAACTGTAATCAGTGGACACAGATTTAAGGAAATGGGCAATAGCATGAAATAACCAAACATAAAGCTTAGTGAAGGTGGGGATCAAGACAGGTGCATAATTCCCAGAATGACCAGTTTAATTTTTTCATAGCTATTTGATACTTTGCCCTTTTAATTATTGTAGCATCAGAGGGAAGTGCCATGTTCTCATTATTTCAGCAGACGCCTTAATTCAAAGACTTTATGACTATATAAAATAGGCTACTGGGTGAAAAGCTAGACGCTTTTATTAACCGCCTGGATTTTTGTCTGCCTCCTGTTTGGCTAAACAAAAAAATCATGTGACAGACTGATTTTGTGCTGGTGCCTTCAGCAGCATAGCATATAAAATGATAGTCTGCACAAGAGGTCTAATGCATGGATAAGGCTGCTTTTAATGCCTCTAGGCTTATGGGACCTAACTCCAGGTCATCGATATCAAGAGACAGCCAGCTTGCATATAAACTCCAGCCTGCTGGTGCTCTGACCCCAGAGTTCTGGCAGGGAGAGAGAGGTGGCACCAGCAGAGAGAAGGCAGCGGCCTCTTGTTTCACCTCTCACTTCCACAAGGTTCATCTCACCAAGGGAATGGGGCCCAAGGGACTAGTCCCTGCTGATCAGGATTGGAGAAGTGAGGAATCTGGGGGACCTTGGGATATAAAGAAATCAGGTGGAGGAGAAGTGGGTGGCACTTGAGGTGGCAGGAGTGGGTGATAGGGAGAAAGAGCTGTTGAAAGAAATTACAGGAGGTAATAAAACAAATATAGGCAGGCTGTGGGAGGAGGAGTGGTAGAAAATATGCCTTTGAGGGAAAAAAAATTCCTGAAGTTACACAAATTTGAAGATTTCACAATCTGAGGATCATTTTGTCCTTAGGCAATGATGTCCCAAACAGTGTTGCTTCTGCCCTCCAAAGCCTTTTTAGTATTTGTACTATGAATTGGTAGTAGCATTTCCCTAATTAATGTTTCAATCAGTTTCTATTTTAAATCCCTATTTTAGTATCCTTACCATTCTGATTTGGAAAATTCATTTGGCCAAATTACCACATTTCCTCAGAAAACAGAGGAGAGTATCTCTGGAGAGGCTGAAAAAAATTGTTCGAGTCCTTTTTTAAGTTCTAGGTCAATAAAAATGATCCTGTCCCAAATTTTTACGTTTCTTTCTTTCCTCAGAAATGACCTGTCATCCTTCAAACTATCCATTATAGTTAGACCTACTTGAAATCATAAAGAAAATGCTCTGTAAACAAAAGCAATGTTATTGATTTTGCTTCTGCTGATGTCCAGGGTTCAAACTGGAGGTGGTGGTGGCAGTGGCAGGGAGAAAGGTAGGGGTACTCTTCCATGGTCCAGCCACAAAATAAGCTGTACTGATTCAAACACTAAAATAATAAGTTACTCTCAATAGACTGTGCAGAAGTTAAAAATATAATCCTGCTCATTGACTGAACTCCATTGGCTTGGCTTCTCCTCAGTGGTTGTTCAGAAGCTTTGCTGTGCTCCTGGTGCTTCTTCTTTGACTCGGGGAAGAAATAAGTGATGTTACTTTCCCCAAACTGCCCAGTTATTGCACCAAAGTAAGCTGCCACTCAGAGTAGATTGCACAGATCTTCATAAATGTGATACTTCCTCTCCTTTCCTTAGGCCTTATCTATGGGAGAAAATTATACTGATTTAACTAAGGCCTGGTCTACACACAAAGTTGAATTGATATAACTCAAGCAATGTCAACACTACAAACTTTTGCTGACACAAGTTTCGTCAGCATAAAGCCACCAGAGTTAGTATATCGCTTGTGCATGTGCGTTCTTGGCTTCTTGCATCAGTGCTGCATATACTCCCCAGAAATGCTTATGTCACTGCACAGTGCAGTGCACTATGGGTAGGTATCCCAGTATGCAACTTGCCATTGTCCAGCACATTGTCTTTGGGGAAGTATTGGCAATACCTGGCGGCGCAGAAACGAATCTCAGAGAGGTGACTGGGACTATGGGGTCAAGTTCCCATCATTCATCTTTCTCCATCTCATAATACCTTCCCTATCCCATAACTTTTGTACCTACTTTTAAAATCCCTCAAACCTCCGTGGGATTTGTCACTGTCTCCCATCTCTGACAGAAGCATGGAGCCTGCATAGTTCTGCGCTATTGTCATGAGTGTTACAAGCAAAGGATGCATGATCCCCTGGTATTTTCAGAGCCACAAGAAGAGTTGCAAGGAATATGACAATTTTGTGGAGGTCAGATTGCTGTGGGACACAGTGCGAACCAAGTCTAGGGTGTTGGTGGCATTCATAGAGCAGCTGCAGGTGGTAGAGCATCACTTCTGGACCCAAGAAACAAGCACTGACCAGGAGATTGCATCATAATGTGTGTTTGAGATGATGAGCAGTGGCTGCAGAAATTTCAGATGCACAAGGCCACAGTCCTGGATTTGTGTGCCAAGCTTGCCCCTGGCCCTCCAGTACAGGGACCGCAAAATGAGAGCTGCACTGACAGTGGAGAAATGAGTGATGATCTCAGTGTGGAAACTTGCAACCCCAGATTGCTACCGGAAAGTGGCAAACTATTTTGGAATTGGAAAATCCACAGTGGGGGCTGTAGGTGTGGAGGGCCATTAATCATCTCCTGTTCTTCAGGACTGTGACTCTGGGCAATGTGCAGGACACAGTGGATTGATTTGCAGCAATGGGGTTCCCAAACTGCAATGGCGCGATAGACATCATGCATATCCCTATTTTGGCATCAGACTGCCTTGCCACAGAGTATGTCAACAGAAAGGGCTACTTTTCTATGGCTGTGCAAGCACTGGTGGATCACTGGGGATGCTTCACTGACATCAGAATTGGCTGGTCAGGGAAGGTGCATGATGTGCACATCTTCAAGAACAAAGGACTGGTCAGGAAGCTACAAGCAGGGACTTTCTTTCCCAACCAACAGGGTACCATTGGCTATATTGAAATGCCAATAATGATCCCGGGGGATCCAGCCTACTCCTTGCTCCCTCAGCTCATGAAGCTGCACACCGGCCATCTCGATAACACCAAGGAAATGTGCTTTTGGTAGATTGAAGGGATGCTGGCATTGTTTACTCATAAGACTGGATCTCAGTGAGCAAAATATTCCACTGGTTATAGCTGCATGCTGTGTCTTGTGTAATACCTGTGAAGCAAATGGGGAAAAAAACTGGAGGTGGAGTGGCTGTCTACTGAGTTTGAACACCCAGACACAAGGGATATTAGAATAGCTCAGTGCAGAACTACAAAGCTCAGGGTGGCTTTGAAAGAGCACTTTTAAAGTGAACCACAGTACTGCATTGTGGTGTACTGTGCTCTACCTGGCCCTGCAATTTGGGGGCATGTTAGGAATTGTGTGGTGCTCAGTGTACATTTATGACAATAACACTTTCAATACACCTCTTTAATTTTGTGGTGCTTGCCATACAATTATGATTATTACACTGTATTTCACTGATCCTGTGAGTTGTCACACTGTACAATAACAAGTAAGTGAGTATTTTCACTACTGCTAGACACTGCAGCATATGTTGGGAACTAATAAAGATGAATTATTTTCCAAACAATAGAATTTTATTGAGTAACGAAAACACTTAAAAACTCTGCAAGTTAAAAGCAAATGCACTAAAAACTGCATCTCTCTCTCCTTTTCCTGCTGGAACTCCTGGGCCTTTCGCCTGTCTGGTCCTTCCTTCTACATACAGACTGCAGTATTCGCCCTTCAGACCCTCCTTCTACTCATGGCCTGATGCAGCACTGACTTGCAGGATCTTACTATATGTGTCACCTTGAGTCCTCTTCTTTCTCCTCTGTATCTAGCTCTGGCGTTCTGCGGGAGTGGAGGGAGAACACCTGAAGGCTGCAACGGCAGCAGCTATAGATAGAATACCTATAGGTATTCTGTCAATACACGTATCAGAGGGGTAGCCATGTTAGTCTGGATCTGTAAAAGCAGCAAAGAGTCCTGTGGCACCTTATAGACTAACAGACGTTTTGGAGCATGAGCTTTCGTGGGTGAATACCCACTTTGTCGGATGCATGTCAATACAGTCACAATGGAAAGCAATAGTTAAGACTCGGAACACAGAGAGCACATCTGCTGCTGGTGTCCTAAAGCCACCTACGTCCATATGCTGCTAGCCTGTTTACTGCAACGCTGCCTGCCAAAGATATGCCAACTGGCGTGGGAAAGTGTCCTACCACAGAGGAAGAAGTACCACTGCCCTCCCTAGAAACTTTTGTGTGGATTGCAGATACCTCCATGAAAAATTCATCAGCATCTCTCAGGAGAATTCAAGGGACATCCCTTTGTACATAAATGAACAGCTTTGCATGCCCCTCTGCCTAACTTTACAGGGGAATGAAAAGCAGATACTGACTCGACCTCTCGTTGTTGCACCGCTAACCCTTCTAATGTGAGTAAATTAATAAAAAGTCAATAGCTCTGTCCTGCTAAGTTGGGATTGCCATCATTGTAATGGGAAATACATTTACACACTTACCTCTGGTTCCTTCCCCTGCATTGTGCTCACCCATGCTTGACTTGTGGGACTGACTGGACTGTCGTAGAGTCTTAATTCCTGACTCATGGCATAGCTCAATGTCCCCTCCCCCCGGGTCAGACGACCCCCATCCTCCTCTTCCTTTTCCTCCTTGTACTTACTGTTCTTGGCTGGGGCCTGTGATTGGGCTCATCAGAGGCATCCACGGTGGTGTGCAGGTAGTGGTGGGGTCTCCACCAAGTATAGCATGCAGCTCTTTGGAAAAGTGGCAGGTCTGTGACTTGGCACCAGACTATTGGCCTCTCTGGCCTTCCGATATGCTTGTCACAATTCCTTTGCTTTCACGCAGCACTGCTGCTGATCCGCGTTATACCGTGTCTCCTGCATCCTCTATGCAATCTGCTCGTAGATGTCCACATGTCTACAGCTGGTCCATAGCTGTGCCTGGATGGCCTCTTTTCTCCACAAGTGCAGGAGATCCAATACCTCCTGTCTACTCCAGGCCAGAGTGCATTTGGAGAATGGGGAGCTGCTCCTCAAGCTGGACAATCAGGAAAAGGCATTTCAAAAATTCGTGGGGGGTTTTGAGAGTAGGGGCTTCTGGTTTCCATGATCCCTAAGCAGTGGTGTTCACAATTGTGACCAGAGCAGTCAGTGTCAAACATTGTGGGGTAGCTGCTGCTATCTGACATCAGTAATGCAGCATCTACACTTGGGCTGCATTGACCTCAGGCGGCGGCGATCCCTCAAGGTCAAGGATGATCTTTTTCACAGGTTTTATTTTTCATGGGTCCTTTGGTGACTGAGGAGGTCTGATCCTGGAGCCACAGGCTCTTGGCAGACATTGCAGGTGGTGCTGGAAGACAGGGTTGGGCTGCAATTCCTGTGTGAGAGTTGTCTATTCTTTTCTGGCATTTTTCTGCAAACAGGGCAAGGTGATTTTCCTCAAAAGTGGATGTTACTTCTCTGACAAGTTTTTGCCATTTATCCCTGTCCTGGGCTGCTGTTGATGCCATATCACCTGATGTTTATCCAGTGATGAGCTGCCAAAATATTAACAACCGGTTCCCTCCTCCTCACCCCATGAGGGTGACCCTCCCCACCCCCTGGGACTCCTGCCCCACCCCCCAGGACCCCTGCCCTATCCACCCCCTTCCCTGTCCCTTAACTGCCCCTGCCACCCCATCCAACCCCTCCTCTTATTCCTGTTGGCCTCCCACCACCCCATCCAACCCCTGGTCCTTCCTGACTGCCCCCCCAGGACCCTTGCCCCCATTCAATTCCCCTGTTCCCTGCCCTCTGACCACCCCCAGTCCAGACCCTAATCCACCCCCCGCCCTCTATCCAACACCCTCTCCCTGCTCCCTGTCCCCCTTACCGTGCTGCCTGGAGATGGGGGCCGTGCCACCCAGAGTCGGGGCTGGGAGCCACGGGCACTGGGCTGCAGTCGGGGTCCAGGTCGGCGTCTGGGTCCAGCCCGGAGCCTCGCCGCCCGGCCGGAGTCGAGGTCTGGTCCGGAGCTGTGCCGCCCAGCCGGAGTCGGGGGCCGGCCCGGAGCCGCGCCGCCCGGCCGACCAGAGTCAGAGCCGGGGGCCGGCCCGGAGCCACGCTGTCCAGAGTCGGGGCCAGGGTCAGGGTCAGAGCCGCGCCGCCGGCCCAGCCAGAGTCGGGGTCGGGGTCCAGCCCAGGGCTGCGCTGCCCGCCCGGCCGGGGTCGGAGCCGCGCCGCCCGCCCGGTCGGGGTCGGAGGCCGGGTCGGCGTTGGGGTCCGGCCCGGAGCCGCGCCGCCCGGCCGGGGTCAGAGCCGGGGTCCGGCCTGGAGCCGCGCCGCCCGCCCGGCCGGGGTCAGAGCCGGGGCTGGCCCGGAGCCACGCCGCTTGGCCGGGGACGCGCGGCGCCTAGAGCCCTCCTTGTGCCCTCCCCCCGCTCCAGCTCACCTGCAGGAAGCTGCTGCTTCCTTCTCAGCCCTCCCAGGCTTCCCGCGCTAAGAGCTGATTGGCGGGAAGCCTGGAGGGGGAGCCTTCAGAGGAGGAGGCAAAGCTGGAGCCAGGTGAGCTGGGACCGGGGGCAGGGCAGGGAAGGGAGCTGCTGGAGCCTTTGTTAAATTTAAAAGCCCTTTACAACCGGTTCTAAAAGGGTTTCTAAATTTAACAACCGGTTCGCGTGAACCGGTGCGAACCGGCTGCAGCTCACCACTGTGTTTATCTTAGGGTGTCTTTTTAAAGCATTTCTTTCAGCCTCCCCATTTCCTTTCTTCTTTGGTGAGTTGGGCATACAGCAGTTGTGTTGGTAAGCGTACATCAGGCATGTGCACACAGTGCCTGATGGGAACCACAGCCAAAGTGTGATATTTATACCAATTTAGTTAAACTAGTGCAACTTCGTGTGCGGACGCTTTTGTATCAGTTTAAACCTGGCGTATATCAGTTTAGCGAGCATCTGTATGTTTACAGGAACAAACTCTACTGATATAAACACTTTATAGTGATATAACTTCATCCATACTAGAGGGTTACCCTGATCTAATTGGTGCAAAACTGTGTGTAGTCAAGCTCTAAATGTATTTAGAATCTAATTTATTTAAATTGATGCAATCCCCGTGTGTGGACATTCTTATTTTGGTTTATAAAGGCTTTATGTCAATTTAGAATGAAATAGAAGAGTCCAACTCAGTGACTTATACTGATTTAAGTAAATCGTTTTCTAAAAAGCGATTCAGTTAAATCAGTACTATTTTTTCATGTGGACAAGGTCTTACATGCTTTGATGAGCAGTAAAGTACTTTACGTTTCAGCACTGTTAACCATTGTCATTGATATACGAGTCAATTCTCATTGTAATGAATGTGGGGATTCGCATCTCTCAGAGCTATTGTTTCAATTTCCTGTAAACTCAGGTAGACATATCTCCATCAATTACACTTGGTTCACATTCTCAAAGTTATCTTTGCAACATTACAAGCCTATAGACTTATTTTTGTATGAAAGCTGAGGCTTTGGAGCACAGAAGAATAGCTTGGAAAGATGCCAGTATGCCATACAACTGTGTTCTGGTTCAGTTTGAGACAGTATCGGATATCAGTAGAGTTTTGATAATGACTTCAGTGGAGGTGAAATCAGGTATTGTATGCAATATTGCCAGGCTCAAGCATTCAGGAGTCAGGCCTCAAAAACTTCTGAGATTGGCTTAAAAATCATGTTTTTAAAATGAGAATACTTTTTTTGTGTGTGTTTGTTCTATTTGCCTTCTGGCATTAGAGCCTTTAGGGAGCACTTCTTTCAAGTTTATAAACTTTTCTCTTAGAGCATGAGGGCTAGACATTTACTTTTTTTTAAAAAATGAAAGCTGCGTTTCTCAACCAATCACAGAAATCCAGCTGGGGCTTTAAGAAAAACACTACACATCACAAAACTTGTAATAATATAATGAACTGACAACATCATATTACCCTCTGTTGGCTGTTGCAGCTAAGAAATGATGTAAGTAGGGTGGTGAGTTAAAAAAATTGCATCAGAACGGTTTTTGATGGAAAATTGAGTTTTCAACTATGGAAAAAATTCCATGGAAAATTTTGACTTACGAAAAACTGAACACTCAAAAGCAAAACAAAGTTTTCATTTTTTATCTGAAAATAGAAAAGTTTAGAATTAGAGATGCTGTAGTCATAGTTCAGGGGCCTCATGCCCCTTCACAGGTGGTGTTCCCCAACTAGACTACAACTCCCAGGATGGATTAGGGCAAGGGATTCTCATGATGCACCATGACTCAGAAAGAGGGCAAACCATGGTGCATCTTGGGAGACTAATGCCAGTCTGGGAGCCCAGCCCATAGAGGAGAATGGGGACATAAGGAAACCAAATGATAATTTACTGAGGTGCTGCAGCAGCTTTTACTAAATGAAATTTTCAGCTTGCTGCTTAAGTTATTTGGTTTTTGACCAACGATTTTTGGTTTTCAATGTTTTTGCCAAATTTATTTGATTTGGTTTGTCAACATTTTTTATGAGATGGAGTGCAGAGGAGAAACCATTTCTGACCAGCTCTAGACGTAAGGATCCTTGCTATAAACAAAAACTTCCTTCTGCTCAAGTGCTAGGGGCTTATGTGTTCGAAGCTTATAGAACCAATTTTCTATACCTACCTGAATGGGCTATGATCTGTGAAAGGTGGTAACCTCTTTGTCATTAAGGTTAAAACTGGGGGCCTAATATCAGGCTGACTTTGATCCTGTTTTTAGGGGAAAAAAATAAAAGACGACGCCATGCCGCATTGGATAACGTATCATTTTTACAGACTGTGGTTATCTTTTAAATGGATATTGAAGTCATTTTCCAGTGAGGATGGTCAGATTGAAACAATCAGTGATCAAGCTAAAAAAATGTAGATATGTCCTAATTATTCTAAATTTCCTTATTTGATGTTTTATGTTTACTAATTCTAATGTAATGTGGAAATATTTTCTTATCTCGGATAGTCAAAGGGTTCTGAAGTTTTTTTTTTGGCTCTTTGTGTGTACGAGTCGCAATGCATTGTGCTCAAGGGAACAAGTGCCCCGTAGCTTTCTAAGTGCAAGGCTTTATTCACCTTCCTAGTTGAGCTTGAATCGCGGCAATATGTGACTTTGTGAAAGGTCACCTATTATGGTCAACTGTAATCTTCTTCTCACAAATCATGCTCTGTACTGAGTGGCAGAGCATATTATATAGATGGCAAATAGTTCTTTGAGACTCTCTACCTTCAAACTGTCACCCATGTTTTATGCTCTTCCATTGCCTTTGCAACACCATAATAGCAATTGTTCATTATTGAGGTCAGGTTAATTAACTTACTGATGGTTGAAGATTTGCTCTGATTTGTTTGCCTCTGAATGCACCTGCATAAAATGGGAATTTGAAACCTCTGTTTTTCTTTTGTGATTTCCTAGTGACTGATTGTTTTCCCCAACCTCCAATTTCTTTCTATCATTTGGAGATCAAAATTTACTTTAAATAAATTTGAATATAAAAATAATAGGAAATAATATATCTAGTATGTAAAGTGAATCCAGACTCTGATGCACTCAAGAAATGTCATCTTTCCAACCTGCAGAGACACCTTATTTCAGTGTATCTGTGATCCAAGCGATTGCCCTATTTGCACAGTCATATGCTAAAATAAGGAAAAAACAAGTGGCACAGTGATCATATACCTATTAATGGTGCATGTCTTTTCATCTGTATTTATAAGTATTTTAATATTTTATAATTTTGGATTTCGTTTTGAAGTTGTTTTGTAATACTTTTTTATTTTCTGAGCGTTGGCCGGAGGCTAAGTCACTGCAGATAAATTATTGGTGACTGGACACCTTATTCAAAGTCACTTTCAAAGTTTTGACACCTCTCAACATGGTACCTAGAAATCATTGTAAAGCTGAATATCATGTTATGTCTACAGTGCAAAGAAAAACTTGCCATACCAAGTCTCAGAGCCCAAGTCAATTGACTCAGGATACAGCCTGAGCCTGAGTATCTGTCTACACTGCTTTTTTTAGCCCTGCAGCCTGAATCAATTGACCCAGGCTCTGAGACTCAGCACTGCAGGATTTTCTGTGCAATATAGACATATACCCGCAAGCTGAAATCCTGAGGTTAGGCAGGAATGCTCGTGAACTTGGCAGGTAGGGGGTGTAGGAACTTTTAATGATTCTGGATGTTTCTTCCAACATTAGGAGGGAAGGAATCTTTGTAACATTAACTGGAACACAATGCATATAACATTAGTAGTAATCTGCAGTTCCGTAGCACTTTACCAATCAATTCAATCTCCGAGCACAGGTGAATGGATGGAGATGGAGTAGCATCAGGTGGAGAATCTGAATACACAACAGTAAAGAGAGGGGAAGATTTTGCTCAAAAACATAAGGCTGGGGGGAAATTCCCTACTGTTCCGTCAAGTGCAGTGAGAGGTTTAATGTCCATAGAAAGCAGTCAAGTCTTGTGTCTTGGGAAAGATCCCCACCCCACCTTTTCCCTTCTCATGCAGTAAGCTTCATGGAACTCAGTTGATCTGTGTTGACAGGATGCTATGCTGTGGTTCCAGGGAGTCTGGTTGGTTGGTTGGTGTTCCCAGGAATATAAATGTCCTTTCATGAAGTGGTATTTGTAACTTGATGCCCAGCAGTCGCCATCAGATATTTGTCACAGCCAGAAAGAGTCCATTTGCTTTCCAGTACCATGAAAGTAAGTAATGGTCACTACTTGTTGGTGGTGGATGTTAAGCTTTAGTCCAGTGTTTCCTTGCTTGCTTGAGAAGCCCACCTTGGAAGGAGGAGGTGACATCAGACTAGTCCAGGTGGAGAGGGCCATGGGGAAGAGCAGAGGAGTGGTGGTCTGGGTGAAGAAAGCTGCATGGCTCTAGACCCACACCATCCACAATACTAATGTTCCTGAAGTTGTGGATAAAGCAGAGAGTAGCTCCTTAAAAATCACCTTTCTTCCTTTTTCTGCTTCTGTGGGACGCACTAATGCAGCTGACTGCGTAGCTGCTCACATGTACAGTGCTTCAGGTGCTGGCAACAGTCCATCATTCCAAGCTTATTTTACCCACGGTACACAACTTAGAAGTAGGAGTATACTTGTGGCTGAGTCACCAGTGGATTCCCACCCGCAGCAGAACGTAGCCTTTTGATGGGTATAGAGCAGGGAGCAAATAAAGAGAGGATGATATAGTAAAATAAGAAGAAAAAAGTCCACCAAAAAGGTAAGAAAGAAATAGGACTGAGTGGGTTGAAAAATAACAATTTATTTTTTTCAGTTTAAATTTTGTCATGGAATTTTTCTTCTTTTCATGGATTGATTTTTGAGGGAGGGTTGTTTTTGTTTTCATTCAGTTTACTTTGAAAGAAAATGAGAAACTTTTGGTTTTAATTTTTTTTATCATGAACAGTTATGTCATAAGTGACACCACACATAACTCACCACAGGTGGAAGTGAGTAATGTGAGAAGTACTAAACCTTAATTTATAAAACTCCTCTCATCCTCACAGATCCTCAGAGTACTCTACACATTTTGTGCATACACTACATAAATTGCTTGACACATTACAAAAATGCAGTCACTTCTTGGATGAAATGCAGCAGCGTGATCTCTGGTCAGTGGCATAGGACAAGAAGTGAGGAAGGATAACAAATCCAACTGGAACTGCGGGGAAAATTTTAGGTAGGCAGAATACAGGTACCTGAATTAAAATTTCGCCCGTGCACCAGAACCAAGATTCTGACACTTGTGAAAAATATGGAATTATTAATTATCACAAATGGGCAGAAGATTGTTTCCACATCTCATCTGAAAAATGTCACCTTCAATAGCATGTAGTCCCCTGATAGCAGCATACCAGGAGCCTTTTATATTTTTCCACAGCAAAAGAAATAAGGTTAAAATTCAGCATTTTTAGGAAGTGGTACACATACCCTAGAATTAACTATCTCTGTTTGACTACCCCATGATATATTTGTATGGAGGAAGTAGTAAGGAACTTATGTTTCCTCTTTCTTTATTGATTTTTTTCTTTCACTTTCATTCATGAATTCAAACCCTTCTAGTTAGATAGTGGCACTGGCATATATTACACTGCAATTGTTATGAATACCTTTCTTGGAGTGGCTAAAGTAGTATGTGCAACCAGTAGCAGTGCTACTCCATAGACAATCAATATTAGGTGATAGAGAGGTAAGCAGAGCTCTTACCATCCCTGGATGATTCAGTGGATTACTTTTCCACTCACTCAGTCTCTGCTGGTTCTTCAGAATGATTGAATCTAAATTCTCTGTGTTCCTTAGTGCAAACTGTCTCTCTTTCTTTCAAACATTTGTTTCTGTTAATAAGAACAAAATCTCAACACATCACAAATGCAGCCTTTTCCTGGTATCCAGGGTTGTTTTTTTTTCCATGATACCGCCAATTAAGTCTATAGATCAGTGGAATTATCAAGATACGTCCAGGAGAGTTTCTTTGGGTCATGATTAGAGATTTCTGAAATAAAGAAAAAATGGAAAGAAATCAAAGTAATCTTGGAATGAAAATATCAGGTGTTGGAATGAGTGAATTATTGGTACATTTCATGAGTCAAAGTTCTAAAGTTACCATCCACTACTGTAGTATCTCAAGGTGGTAGGTAGGAACCTGATCCAACCTTCTGAATTGGGCAAACAAATGTGTGGCAAAAAAGGGCTTTGGCAGTTCCGGCTCATGGAAACATGAGTGTTTGAGTCAGATGTCACTTGTCAATAGGGAGAGGGTGTCACCGGCTTGAAGATTGTGTGGCCTGCTTTCTACAAATCAGTCCTTTTGGAAATAAGAAAATGGGGACAGAAAAGAAATCTCTGTGTGGTATGTTGCTGCCATGTGAGGGTAATTGGTTGATGGGAGTGTGTGTGGGCATTTTCTTGAGATTTCCAAGTTGGTGCCACTTTTGCATCAGTATTACTCAGTGGGATCCGTCAAAGTTAATTAGTGATCAATTTTGTTCTGCATCCAGTCTTATTGTGGGACAATGGAGAGAGAACAAAACGTATGTGTTTGTCTTATTAATTTAGAACCAGATAAATGGGGAAACAGAGTGACATGATAAAATAGAATGGTTTGTTTTCCAACCAGACTATGGTTTCGTCCTAATTACATCTACAAAGCAAACTTTCAGGACATGAAACTTATTACAAGTTCTCCAGCATCTTTCCTCACCCTGGCTCCCATAGGCTTGTTCACAGCAGCACCCACTGGAGGTAATGAGCAGTGGCAGCAGCATTTCAGGTTTCCTCGTAGTAGAGCCCAAAAACATTGACTGCTATCAGCTAATGCTATAAGCACTGTTTTATTTATATATATAGAGAGAGAGAGAGAGAGAGAGAGAGCAAGCGCACAGGATGCCTCTAGCTTTCAACAGCACGTTTTCTAACAACCAGCAGTTTTTAATAAAAACTGATGATTTCAAATGTTAAATTTAAATAAACCTGGTCAAAGCTAGTTGTTTTCTAGTTTAGCCAGATAATGCAGTTGGTTATGAGAACCACACAAGGTTTAATTCAATCAGTTTCATTATTTTAGTTCTGAGGTGTTTTTTGGTTTTTTTAAAATTCAAGCAAGAAATAGAGTTGTCATGTTGATGAGACTTCTGATTGTATTAAATAGAAGTGTGAGCGCCTGTTTTTAACAAAAGCCCATTCCTAGGCATATGAAAATGTGGTATTAAAAGTATAAATATAGGAGGCTTCCAGTGAAGACAAGGAAATGGCACTTGTATGGTCTTCTAATAGGAAGACAGATCAAGAGAATGTGAAAGACCTGAGAGTTGTTGCTATGTGAGCTGGGGTATAATTTAGTGAGCTGACAGGAGGAGTGAAGTATCTCCTCAATATCTGTGTTTGGCAGAAGAGATGAATGCATACATCAGGAAACAATGTTTAAGTGTTTTATTTCCTTATTTCAGCCTGTCAAACTGTCAGCGTAGTTAATGGCCACCAAGAGAGAGTGAGGGAAAAGGAGGGGAGGGAGGGAGGAGGAGAAACAGAGAGAAACAAAGGTGCTGTGGAGTCTGAAAGAAAGAAAAACTGGGAAAGCATTTGCAGGATGCTGAGACATAATGGTCACTTGTACACAAATGTCCAAATTCACCCATCTATTGTGACTTCCTTCCTTCCTTCCAGTCTCCAGTAAAATTCACAGATAATGAATATCCTAGTGCATGAAAAATACTAACTTTATCTTCTTTTATTTTATTATGGCAGTAATAAGGCCCCGATTCAACAAAGCTCTGAAGCATATTCCACTGAAGTCAAGTACTTTGCTAAATTGGGCTTTAAGCAGACTAAGGTCGAGTTGACTTTTCTAGGGTTTTAATACCTGGTTCTTATACAGTGTTTTTTCATCCAGAGATCTTAAAGCACTTTACAAAGGTTTAAACTCTTGGCTTTTTGCCAGTGGCCTAAAATTGGGTTGACAAACTACCTGCTCCTGGGCTTCCTTTTGTTTTGTTTTTTAAACAAACAAATGATTTAAACAAGTCCTCCTTTAAATATACAGCGGGATAAAAGTCTCAGGGCTGAATTCTTCTTTGACACATCCATGCAACTTCCATTAAAGTTAGTAAGAGTTGTGCACGTGAGGGAAATATTATTAATTTGTAGTCAGTTTTATTTTCATTGCCCCAGCTTAAAACAAAAGTAATTTTTTTCCTAACACATCAAAGGACGTATGGCTCAATATCCACAGAGAGGGGATAATATGTACTATTCTTGTACTTGGCTGAGAGATGACATTTTGTTTTCACTACCTTATTAATCATCCAGATTGGCCATAAATAGACTTAAGATTCTGTCGTGGAATGTGAAATTTACTTGCACACACTCATATGAAATACTTTTCAAACAATGCTTCAAAGATCTGAAGGGCAGATAGCATTTATCCAGGAGACACACCTGACTGAGCTAAAGCATTCCAAACTCAGTAGGGAAATGTGAGTGTCAATTATTCTATCCTTATCCTGGGTGAAGAAAAAAACCTGCTTTTATTTAAAGCTGACATGTCAAGACGGAGGACAGAACTCTTATTGCGAGGGGGAGGGGCTGTTTGCACTAAATATTAGATTGCATAGTATCTGTTTAAAGACGAAGTGTTAGGCACTTCCTGATTCCACAGATTGGTCTGTGTGTCCACCACGCTTTTCAACTGAAGCTATTGTAATATTGCCCAATTTTGTAAGAGATGAGCTTCAGTGCCAAGTATGTACTCACTGGTTTCATGCACGTAAGTACTTGGCATAGCTAAGCCATGCCTCCGCTACCACTACTGTGGCTACACTGCTATTTATACTCTCACTAGTTCTCATTGTACATGAATGGGGAATATCACCCTCTAGTTCATAGTGTAAACCAGTGTATGTGTACCTTTGGGGGTATGCAGAGGTCTTCTGGGGGTACATCAACTCCCTTAGATATTTGCCAAGTTTTACAATAGGCTACATAGAAAGCACTAACCAAGTCAGTATAAATTACAATTTCATACAGACAATGACTTGTTTATACTGCTCTATATACTATCCACTGAAATGTAAGTACAATATTTATATTCCAATTGACTTATAATTGTATGGTAAAAATGAGAAAGTCAGCAATGTTTCAGTAATGGTGTGCTGTGACACTTCTGCATTTTTATGTCTGATTTTGTAAGCAAGTAGTTTTTAAGTGAGGTAACTTGGGGGTATGCAAGACAAATCAGACTCCTGAAAGGGGCACGGTAGTCTGGTGTGGATGTAGCATTAAGGAGGGTTTTGAAGGGGGATAATCAGGTAGCTTTGTGGTTGTTTATAAGGTACACCTCTTCAGTGAGAAGGGCAGTGTGGGAGAAAGCACAAAAATATTTATTTGGCAATGTAACAAGAGGGTAATGGAGGCTGGCATCGATGGAAAATTGGCATCAGGAGTGGACATCTTGATTGTGAATGAGAGATATGTACAGTATTGGGGATAGGCTGTGAAGGGCCTTGAGAGTGAAGATAAGCAGCTTATGTTTGAAGCCACAGAGAAGGGAGAGCCAGTGGAGGAATGCAAAGAGAGGGGTGACTTGGTCAAAGTGACAACTGAGGAGAATAATCTTTGCAGTGGCATTTTGAATGGATATGAGTGGGACAAGATTGCATTTGTCAAAGCCAGAGTAGTTGTATATCTTTCCCTGAGTGTTTCTAGTACAAATTTTCACTGGTTACATAACAGGACTGTCTGGCCTTTGAGAAACTCTGGTTTAATACTATTAGAATAGGTTATTATTTATTTATAGGGATGCATGTTACTGTACAGCTAAATATCAGACATAAGGCACGATTCTGCATTCTGTAAATCCACTCAAGTCAGTGGAATACACTAGTGTAAAAGCAGTAAGAGATCAGAATCAGGCACATAGATTCTACTTGAGAACTTTCTAATCACACAAAACTGAACACCCTTGCCCTGCCTCTTGGTCCCCCCTTCCCCGAGATTCCACCCCCAACTCATTCCATTGCCCCCCCTCATTTGCTCGCTCTCCCCCACCCTCGCTCATTTTCACTGGGCTGGGACAGGGGGCTGGGGTGCAGGAGGGGTAAGGGCTCCAGCTGGGGGTGCCGGCTCTGGGGTGGGGCAGGAAATGAGTTGTTCAGGGTACAGGAGGGGACCCTGGGCTGGGGTAGGGGAGTGGGGTGCTGTGGTGTTTTAGATGCTGCTCTAATTATTAGAACTGGGAGCACTGGCTGTTGGGAGTCTGAAAGGACAGGAAACAGGAAGGAGGGGGGAGGAGTTGAGGAGGCTGAGTGAGAGTTACAAAGGGTGCAGCAGAAGCTTGGTAAAGAGGTGTCCACTGTAAAAATAAAGTCCTGTTGAAGTTTGTTAGTACCTTGCCTGGTTGATACAACATTTTGGCGATGAGGATGGATCTTCTGCAGAAAGGGTGCAGGTGAGTTCAGAGGCAAAGCCCAGGTGAGCCTCCAATTGCTTTTTTTGTCTGGTTCCAGATGTTTGAAACTTACCTGCTTGCAATCAGTGCTACAGAGATTTCTGAAGTAAGAAAGCGTGCTCTGCTAATCCACTGTCTTGGAGCAGAAGGGCAGTGTATATTTTACACTTTTCCCCTTGCAGATGATAAATATGAGACTGCACTCACTGCATTAAAGAACTTCTTTGTGCCAAAAGTGAATGTAGTAGCTAATTGCTACAGATTTCGCCAGCGTGAGCAGAGACCAGGGGAGACTATAATGCAGTATATTGCTTCCCTGAGGAGTCTGATTGTAACTTGTGACTTTGGGAATATGGCAGATGAGATGATTAGAGACGACCATGCTTCGTGTAAGAGAATGCTTACTTCTAGAACCACAACTTACACTAGAATAAGCAATAACCATTGCTACTCAGATTGAGTCAGCTACAGCTGAAGCCAAAATAATGAGCAGAGATACAGAAGGCACAGTCCAGGCTGTGTCTCCTTTGCAGAAAAGTTCACTATCGCTGCAGACAAACAATTGCAAGAGGAAATACTACTGAGGAGCATGACAATAACCTGCAGTCTGTACTAAACTGAATTGGCAAAGCGGGCCTCAATATCAGTAGGTCCAAATGCAAATTTAGACAAACTGAATTCTCCTTTCTGGGCCATACAATTTCACAGGCTGGACTAAAACCTGATCCAGATCATATCCTGGCAATTTCAAATACTACTCCTCCAACAGATTTGCAAACCTTACGTTCCTTCTTGGGTCTTACCTCCTGGTATGCAAAATTCATTCCCAACTATGCTTCTGTCATTCAACCGTTATGAGAATTACTATGGAGAAGTTCAACCTTAGTGTGGACAACCGATGCACAAGCTAGTTTCGAAATGGTGAAAGACTTGATTGTACATAGTCCAGTACTTGCACTATTCAGTCCTGCATTGCCCACAATAACTACTGATGCTTCTGATTATAGACTTGGGGCTGTCCTCACAAAACTTCATGAGGACAACACAGAGAGGACTGTTGCGTTTGCTTCAAGGACACTAAGTAATGCTGAGAGAAAATATTCTACAGTCAAAAAAGAAGCACTTGCTTGTGTCTGGGCTACTGAAAAATGGAGAATTTACCTGTAGGGATGCACGTTCAAGTTGCAAACAGACCACAGCCCTTTGACGATGTTGCTCACCACAAAAGGACTGGGAAGAGCAGGCTATCGTATTGCTAGATGGTCTGCAAGACTACTCTCTTTCAATTATGACCTGGAATATAAGCCTGGAAACAAAAATGTGGTAGCTGATTACCTTTTTCGCCTGCCTTTGCCTTCACCAGATGGTCCACCGGAGGATGAGGATGTAGTAGTTGCGCTTATTACAAGCACTCTTACTGTGATTATAAGAGAACAATTTCAAGCTGCTTGTTCAGTGTGTCCAATTCAACAAAAACTACAGGAATTTCTGAGAAAGAGATGGCCCAATAACAGTTTTGCAGCCTTATTTTAGAGTTCAGGATGAACTTTCTTTGTTCGATGGCTGTGTGCTATGAGGTACACACCAGCTACTTGTGCCAGAAGAATTACAGTCAAAACTCGCACAATACTCATCAAGGAATTGTCAGAACCAAACAACGACTACGGGATCTGTATTGGTGGCCAAACTGAAGCACTCATAAAATCCTGTGTCACTTGCCAAATGCATGATAAGACAGCAATGACATGTACCCCTCCATTACAGCCTGTTCCTCTTCCTGAATCTGCATAGGAAAAAGTGGCGATTGACATTGTAGGACCCTTTGATACTGCTCCAATTGACTGTCGTTATGCCATCACTTTAATAGACTATTTCAGTAAATGGCCTGAGGTAGCATTTACATCGCAAATCTCTTCTGCTACAGTAATTAACTTACTCTCTTCAGTTTTTAGCAGGGAAGGTAACCCCAAAGAACTGGTTTCAGATAATGGTAGTCAATTTACTTCCCTGGAGTTTGAAACTTTTCTAGCAGAGAGGAACATTTTACACAGGTCATCCCTATATTACCCTCAAGTCAATGGGGAAATCGAACGGTTTAACAGAAGTTTGAAAGAGAGTTTGCAAACAGCTAAACTGGAAGGGTGACTGTAGATACCCTTCACTGCTGATTTCTTGTAAGCATACCGGGCTACATGACATGCCACAATGCAAAGATCACTCACAGAGTTACTGCATGGGAAACAGATGAATACTAAACTGAACATTGCTGGATTGTTAAAGGCACGACCTGAGGCCCCAAACGAGGATGATGTGAGAAAAACAGTTGAACAGAACCAAGCGAAGTCTAAGACTTTCACAGACAAGCGGCAGGGTGCTAAGGAACCAAAGTTTGAATGTGGTTCCTTTGTTAGAATACGAAAACCTGGAATTTTAAGCAAAGGGGACCATAAATTCACAGCTCCTCTTAAAATCATAGAGAAGAAGGGACCTTACACCTATCGACTTTCTGATGAGCGGGTATGGAATGCTTCTTATCTTGCACCTGCCTATGCACCAAGAGGAGATTATGCCAACACCCAGTCTGCACTGGATGACTTCACCAAAGAACCAACACAACAAGACAGTGCACTGGAACTGGGGCTTGAGAGACGGCCTGTCAGACCCAGATGACCACCTGCCTGGACTAGAGATTGTTATGTAGTGTCTACAATGTTTTCAGTGTAATATTTCTGCCAACAGTATAGTGTCTTGTTTCATATTTGTTCCTGTGGTTAGAATAACAGTGTTTATTTTAATTGGGAAAGTTTCTTAAGAGAGGAGGGAATGTGGTGTTTAGATGCTGCTGTAATTATCAGAACTGGGACCACTGGCTGCTGGGAGTCTGAAAGGACAGGAAACAGGAAGGAAGGGGGAGGAGTTGAGGAGGCTGAGTGAGAGTTACAGAGAGTGCAGCAGCAGCTTGGTAAAGAGGTTTCCACTGTTCAGGCTCCAGGGTGGGGCCAGAAATGAGGGGTTATGGGTGTGGGAGGGAACTCTGGGCTGGGGCAGGAAGTTGGGGTATGGGAGGGGGTGAGGGCTCGGGCTGTGGGCTCTGGTGCGGGGCCAGGGTTGGAGTGCAGGAGGGGGCTCCAGGCTAGAGCTGAGGGGTTCAGAGTGCAGGAGCGGGCTCAGGGCTGGGACAGAGGGTTGGGGTGCAAGCTCTGGGAGGGAGTTTGGATGCAAGAGGGGGCTTGAGGCTGGGGTTGGGGTGCAGGAGAGGGTGTGAGCTTTGGGAGAAGGCTGAGGGCTGGGGCAGGGGGTTGGGTGCATGCTCCAGGAGACAGTTTGGGTGCAGACCTGAGGGTGCTGAGCTCTGGGGTTGGGGTGTGGATGGGGTGCAGGCTCTGGGAGGAAGTTTGGGTGTGGGAGGAGGCTCAGGGCTTGGGCAGGTGGTTGGGGTGCTGGAGGGGATGTGGTGTGCAGGCTCCAGGTGTGGGTTCCAACCTGGGGCAGGGGGTGGGGTGCAGGAGGGGTTTTGGGGTGCAGGCTTCAGCCAGGTGGTGCTTACCTCAGGTGGCTCCCAGTCCACAGTGCAGTGGGGCTAATGCAGGCACCCTGCCTGCCTTGGTTCCACAAGGCTCCCAGAAGCAGCTGGCATGACTGGCTCCTAGGCGGAGGCACGACCAAGCACCTCTGCTCGGTGCATGCTGTCCGTGCCTGCAGGCGCCACCCCCACAGCTCCCATTGGCTAATGGGAGCTGCAGAGCTGGCACTTGGAGCAGGGGCAGAGCATGAAGCTTCCCTTATTGCCCCTGTGCCTAGAGGCCACAGGGAGATGCCAGCCACTTCCGGGACCCGCGTGGAGCCAGGGTAGGCAGGGAGCCTGCATTAGCCCCACTGTGCTACCAACTGGACTTTGAACAGCCCAGTCAGCAGTGCTGACCAGAGCTGCTAGGGTCTCTAAAATCAAGGTCCCAAAAACTGGTCATTTAAAGAGCTCATGCTACCTTTCAAAAAAGTAGGTGCATTACCCCTGCTGCCAACTAAGGTCCAGGTTGGCTTAATTATATTCTGAATACCAAAAACATTATTTGCAGTTTTAGTAAGGATTTGGATTCTCTGTGTGTTGAACTGTCATAGCTGTGCTGTGCAATGTTAAATAGATAGTGTTTCACCCCACAGATGAAATCCCTTTCTGGAATGGACTGAATGACCAGAGTGTGTAAGTGGTGCCTCCAACTGTTTGGGATGAAAGTTGCTGTATAACTATAAAATATCTGTGATATAGGATTTATGTTGTGAGAAGGAATTACAGAAGTGACCTAGAATTAGAAAATGGAAGTGACATTAAGGTTATATGTTGTTTTGTTTGGTGTTTTTAGAGGGGAAATACAGTAGTTTATGTGCATTAATGGAGGCTACTCCACAGTTCTCAGAAGACAGACCCGCCAATAAAAACACTAATTGGTAGGGAATAAGTGATCCCCAACATTTTCATGTGAAAGCTCTGCCAGCTGAGCTAAGGTGACTCCACATGCAAAACTTTTTATGTTTATGACTCACGATCCCTTACGTTTTTCATATTATTCATAAGTGAAAGTGATGGTTTTTGTGCATATAATGACACTTCTATGAATCTGTACAGTCTGCTACACCCTATCTGAAGTATAGAATGGTTGCTGTTATTTTCCATACTTCATGTACTCTGTATATCATTCTGTTTGAGGTAATAGTTTTATATATATGACACAATGATATACAGGCACATGCACACATACACATATCTATATCTATAGCTAAATATAAATAGATAAATAAAAATGTAGCTCATAGAAAGCACCACTGAAGACAATGGTGTGGAAATAGGGGTCCATTCATGCAGGTCAGCTTGTGGAATTAGGGCCTGTGTCACTAAAACTGTGTGTACATGGCTGATGATTATGACAATTAAATTAATGTAAGTATAAAAGCATTACAAGATGCTACACATATAGAAGTTAATGAGAGGAAATGGATGATATTGTATTATTTTAGAAATGGAGTGTGATCACATATTTAAAGACTAAGTTGTAATACTTCAGAATTAGGCAGAGTTAAGGGTGTATATAAATACTTGATGTTGGCAATTCTTGATTTTCAAGTGCCTAATCATGCAACGCTAATGTTCCATTATCTTATTCTTATATGGATTACAGAACAAACTTTTAGTAAAAGGCAATTTTAATGATATTTTAATAAATTCCAATTTCTTTATATATTTGGCACTTCCATATTTTGTACCCAATAATCTAGTTGTCCTCATTAAAAGCAAATGTTTGCTGTCAATGTAAGACTCAGATACAGTCATCTCATCACTTATTTTAATTGATTTTTTTAAAAGGATTTCTTATGGCATTCCTCATGGCAGTACTGTATTGCCAATCCCAAGGATTATAAAACCAAGTCAGCCCCATAACTTCATGATGTTGGATTAAAATAATCAGATTTTAAAATTAATAAATATGGGGTTATTTTTATTTGCTTTCTGGGTCTTGAGTCTTTCTAGTCACGCTTAAGCTTTTATGCACAACCATGATGGCTGGAATCTTAATCTCATCTTTTGTTTTTAAAAAGTATTAAGTAATTATCTGACTCCAAAAAACACCAAATATTGCAAGGCTGGTGATAAAATAGGAAGTATTTACAACACTGCTTTTTAAATGGATTCACTAACATTGGTGAATATAGCCTCACAACATCTTCATGAGGCAATGAAATTAACATCTTTTATTTTACTGATAAGAACTGTGACCACATCTCTCCATGTTGTGAAGGCCAAGACTATAACAGGGTTCAAAAAAGAACTAGATAAATTCATAGAGGATAGGTCCATCAATGGCTATTAGCCAGGATGGACAGGGATGGTGTCCCTAGCCTCTGTTTGCCAGAAGCTGGGAATAGGTGACAGTGGATGGATCACTTGATGATTACCTGTTCTATTCATTCCCTCTGGGGCACCTGGCACTGACCGCTGTCGGAATACAGGACACTGGGCTAGATTGACCTTTGGTCTGACCCAGTATGGAAAAACAGGATGAACTTTTGCTTTGTATTAAACAGAATTAACTTATGCACTGCTTATACGGATAGAAACACATCTGAGTAGGCAAGAAGTAATGAAACCTTCCATGAAAGAGTGGCCTTCCCTTCCCTAGAAGGATGTAAACATAAGATGTGTGTATGAATCACCATCAAATCTAACTACTGTGAGCACCCATAAAAATTTCTGCCATTTTGAAAGACTTTACAATTTCTACAGAATTCAATAGATGGTCCCTATACAGCAATATTAAATGGTAGGATCTCAAAACAGTAGAAACATAAAAGCACCACTT
Organism: Mauremys reevesii; assembly: GCF_016161935.1. Taxonomy (NCBI): domain Eukaryota; kingdom Metazoa; phylum Chordata; order Testudines; family Geoemydidae; genus Mauremys; species Mauremys reevesii. Next base: position 242,703,399 of record NC_052623.1, on the reverse strand, counting down.
TATCTAGATTTTTATAGTGTGTCCATTACTGAGGCATCTGAACTGCTCACATTCTTCTCTTAATGACCTGAAAACTGAAGCAATTAAGCTGTAATAATTCTACACCTAGAAAGGGCTTCAAAGCCTCTGTGTAAGTTTTTTGAATCCAAGACAGTTCATCAATCCTTCTTTCTGAATTTAGAGACTCGAGGCCCTGGCTATAACTCTGACAGCTGTCTAATACGGCACTTAACAATGCCAATTTGTGACAAATACTTTAATACTATGCCCACATCTCAAAGTTGTTTACATATAGGATTTACAGGTTTCTCAAAGAGGCAACTCTTATCATAAGGATATATTCTCTTAAGGATTATAAGAAAAAAGTTGACGTTGAAGCAGAATATATTTTGATTGCTGAACTGGATAAACCCAAGATTAATCTTTTGCAATAGGAAAGTATTATTAAAGTATCAATCTCTTTGGAAAAAATCAGATATCTAAGTTAGGATGCAAATTCCCTATGCTGTATACTCTGTGATTTAATTTTGGTGTTGAAGACTTGATATGTTTGCCTGATGATAACTTAGAAGTACCTTTGACGGCACTACTGGGATTCCAAGCAGAAGTACCGATGATTAGGCTAGGGCAGCTTTGCCAATGTACTTCAGTCCTGATTTGTATGGTCCCATGTTCCACCTGGAAGGCTGGTATGAACTCTCACTGCTGCCAGCACTAGGCCCTGACTGTCTTCTTCACATTGCTGCTGCCCACAATGGTGCCAGAATGACTGTCCCACATACCCCATGTTCTCTGATGCCCCCAAAATTGAATCCTAAGCTTTACCAAAACTCCCTGAACTTCTTGCAGCTCCAAAATAAGCATGGCACTCTGAGAAGCACTGGATTCTGGAAAGCTTCTAATCAGGCTAGAAATAAAACAGGCTTTCTTGCAGCATTTCAGAACTCCTGGACCTGGTCCCAACAGGAACCCAGAACAGAGACAAGCATAATTTTAAAAATGATAATAGGTCCTCCTTATGTTGTTAGTCCCCAAAAAAGGTTGGTCTGAGTTTTGCTGAAAGATTTGGGTCAAGTTAGTACTTCAAGTGCATTGGTTTGACCATTCCTATTCTTTAATTGTAACAGTAGTATATCGGAGGAGGAAGAATCTGGTATTAGAGCAGAAAACATACTGCAAGATAATGCTAAAACACCAGGACTATTTCATAGTAATTTGGAAGTGCCCTGCCTGACTTTTCCAAATATACTTTTAACTGAATGGAAGGGAGTAAGAGGTCTCACCATATGATGAATTAGGTATGGACTAACTATTCTGTGGGAACTCTTGTGTGAAAGATGCCGTACATTATACAAAATGAAAGCCTGATTCTTTTCCCTTTCAAGGCCAATGGGAGTTTTATCATGGACTTAGTGGAAGGAAGATATGGCCCTAATGTTGTATTGCTACTATACACAACTGAAATTAACCAAGAATCAGGCTGCTGGGTAGGGCCATTATCATGCCTTAGGGTGGGAAGTGGTCATCTGTAAAATATGCTAAAGCTGCAGAATGCTGTCAACATGAAGGTTTAAACACTTTCAAATAAGTTTTAACTTGTTTCTTTTCTCTTTTCTTTTCTTAGCAGCTAATTTTGGCAGTTGTACTTCAGCCATAGCATTTCACACCCAAAAAGAGAGTGTGTGTCACTGTATAGGAAGATTAACACCCTCTTTTATTTTTATACTCACTAAAACATATCTTGTTCTTGGAGTTTTTTGTGTTCCATATGCTCTTTAGGTTTGGGATGGTGGTTTTTTTTTTCAGATTGGACACATGACACTGCCTAAGATGCCATTATAACATCTTTGTACTTCTTAATCCGCTCACAGTTTTGAGATTCACCTGATCATTTTATTTACTGGTCAGACTTTTTGATATGCTGTTTAAAGCTCCCTCTTAGGGAACAATTTGTGCTTGTAATTCTGGTGCAAGTATTAGCTTCAGATGCCAGATGTCAGTAATGCCCACCATTTTTTACCTATTTCAAACTCCCCCTTTTCTCTCCAGTGTAACCTCAAACAAATTTAGTTTCTTCAGGGCATACTGGGACTTTTCGTTTTTTTGACTGGCCAGCAACTATTGGTAAAGTACATCAGAAGAGAGGCAGTCAAGACTCCTGAGTTCTATTTGCAGCTTTGCTGCTGCATCATTGTGTTACTTAATGTCTTTGTTTCTCAGGGTATGTCTATACTACCCGCCGATTGGCAGGCAGCGATCAATCCAGTGGGGGGTCGATTTATTGCATCTAGTCTAGATGCGATAAATCGACCCCCGAGTGCTCTCCCGTCAACTCCAGTACTCCACCTCGGTGAGAGGTGCAGGTGGAGTCGAAGGGGGAGCATCAGCAGTCGACTCACCGCAGTGAAGACACCGCGGTGAGTTGATCTAAGTATGTCAACTTCACGTAGCTGAAGTTGCGTATCTTAGACTGATCCCTTCTCCCTCCCCCCAGTGTAGACCAGGCATAAGTTTACCCATCTAAAATGGTGGTGATAACAATTACCTAACAAGGTAGCTGGACACGCAGGGCAGGACTGATGTAAGGCCCTTTAAGTCAGTGGGAGTCTTTTCATTGATTGCTATAGGCTTTGGGTTAGGCCCATAATTCATAACATTTGTGGAGCACTTTTGAGATCCCTAGATGAAAGGTACTATATACTACAAAATATTATTACTTAAACAGAGCTATAGGTGTGCATGGTATTTAGTAGATAAGTCCAAATGACAGGTCCCTGATTTGAAAAGTTAGCAGTCTAAGGCCTGGTCTATACTAATGGGGGGGAGGGGCGTGGGGGGTGTCTATCTAAGTTACGCAACTTCAGCTACGTGTTCACGTAGCTGAAGTTGACGTACTTAGATCTATTTTCTGTGGTGTCTTCACTGCGGTAAGGCAACTGCTGACACTCCCCTGTCATCTCCGCCTACGCTTCTTGCTCCAGTGGAGTACCGGAGTCAACTGGAGAGTGCTCGGTGGTCGATTTCTCGTGTCTTCACTAGACGCGATAAATCGACCCCCGCTGGATCGATCGCTCTGGAGGTAAGTGTAGACATGCCCTTAAGGTAAACATAAAACAGCAAGGAAAAAAAAGTAACAACAACTAAACAAAAAGATGAGAAGGAATACGGGAGGACAAAGGTTACAAGAGCCATGAAATAGACATAATGTTTTATATGCCTACTGTAATTAAAACATTAGGGATCTCTTCTGAGGCCCTAAATCCTATCCTCACTTATCCTTTGCAATGTTCTAAAATTGGGAGACATAATATCTGAAACTTAAGTGTTAGACCTAGTGCTACCAGTCCTGCAGTGGATCAAATCTGTGCTGCTCGTTTGTTTAGCGGACAAGCAGCGTTTGAAAGAATTCCATAGCAAAGATAAGATAACGAGATTACTCCCTTGGCACCAAGGTCCAGCATGTGAATTTGATTGAAGGATTTGGTGTAAATTAGAGAATAAAAAAAATAATAATTCAAGCTGCTGGAATTTTTTTTATAAATGCCCAAACTTATCCCTCATTTGGTAGATGCACTGAGACCATTCTGATGCCATGATCCCCACCAGCCATTCCTAAAATATTATTGTGTATGTCGGGAGGCGCGGGGGGAGGAGACCTGGTCTGTTTTTTTGGGGGGGGTTTTTGGTAATGAAATATATTTGCACACTTGTCAAATAGACTTTGATAGCTTTTTCAGCAAATGAGATGAACCTTTTTAGTGCTTCAGGTCATCCAGGAAATGAGCTTCTTGAGTACAGCCAAGACAACCAGTTGGATATTTGATTCCATTCATTTAAAGGGGCCAAAACAAATAGTTCAGGCCTGAAAATGTATATTTTGTTTTTTAAAAAACCAAAATATGAATAGAAGTGTTTCTGTAAATGTGTTCTTTGCTTTGTCATGGGGAGGGTTTTGTTTTTGTGTTTTTTGCTGGTTTGTTTCATCTTTTTGTAATGGAAACCCTACTGCTTGAAAGAGAGAGAGTTAAATATAAGCCAGAAGTGAAAATGACTAGTCTGATTTCATGGTGCAAGTTGAGTGAAAAAACAAGAAGCCAACATAGGACCAGGTACTCAGCTGGACCTGATCAGCATAGCTCCATAGATATCAATGAGCTGAGGATCTGGCCTGTAAGGAGATATGGGAAATCAGCAGAAATAAGAAACAGCAGTAACACCAACAAGGTCTTTTCACCAGGTGTAAATATTAATAACCATAAATTTAAAAACCCCATATTATCATAAGGAAAAACTAACTCTCAAAAAATACCTCACCAGCGTCAGGATCAGCTTGGTTCTCAGTAGAGAGACCTGATTTCTCAAAGGTATTTTCCCATCTCTGCCTCCCCAGCAGCTGTTGTTACAGGCCCTCTCCTGAGCAAGGAGAGGGGCAAGAGAAAATAGAGTTAACCCTTTGCTTACAGGGGGCCTGATAATGCCCTGTTCCCTGTTAGCAGCATAAATGGTCAAAAGTAAATTATTAAAAATTCTTTGCAATAATCTGAGGTGCTAGCCATAAGAGAGGTAAGTGCATCTTGTTAAATATTTATCTTGACAATGTCCCAAAAGCTAGATGTTCTTTTAAAACAGCTGCAGAGACTCAGTAGATTTTGGCAGTGATAAAAGGGTTAAGCAATTTTTGGCAGCCCATTAGTCATGTAAAACCATAAAGCAGTTCTAGTAGAAGGAGATGTGTGGAGGTAGAAAATATCAGACCGAGTGCACGCTCTCTGTGGATAATAAAAATTACCCACTTTCTCACAGATGTTGTATCTGGCAGTTTTCCACTGAAAATTTGGATTGCATATCAACTATCCAAATTATTTTAGTGTCTGTTGAAGAGTGTGTTGGCAGAATTTCTAGGAGGAAAATAGGAAGTCAATTTGAAAACATTAATACTATTTGAATAAAACTCTTAAGCTGATTGTTCCTTAGTTGAACTGCAATAGACATACACCATCAAGTCCTTAGGAGAACTCCAGGTGGAGAAAATGGAGCTGCTGTTGTAAAAAGAAATGCTCAGAACAGAGAGAGAGATTTATCTGAGGAATGGTCTTTTCCTTTTTACCTAGATCCTTACCTCACCTTTCCCTCTTTCTAAGGGTATTTCTACACTACCAGATTAGCTCGATTTAAGTTAAATCGAATTTTTGAAATCGACCTTACAAAGTTGAATTTGTGTGTCCACACTAAGGACACTAATTCGACTTTGTGAGTCCACACTAACGGGGCAAGCGTTGACATTGGAAGCGGTGCACTGTGGGAAGCTATCCCACAGTTCCCGCACTCCCCGCTGCCCATTTGAATTCTGGGATTTCCCCCCAATGCATGCTGGGGGGAAAACTGTGTCGAGGGTGGTCTTGGGTAACTGTCAGAATTCAACAGTCCCTCCCGCCGGCGGGAAATCAGTTCGCGCAATTTTTCTGGTCAGTGACAGCGCGGACGCCACAGCACTGCAGTGTGACCATGGAGCCCGCTGCGATCATCGCTGCACTTATGGCCGTTGTCAACTCCTCGCACCTTATCGTCCACCTCTTCCACAGTCAGATGCTGAGAAATCGGGCGAGGAGGCTCCGGCAGCGGGGTGAGGACATGAAGTCAGAGAGTGGCTCAGACCTCTCACAAAGCACGGTACGCCGCGCCGTGGAGATCATGGTGGCAATGGGTCATGTTCATGCTATGGGACGGCGATTCTGGGCCCGGGACACAAGCACGGACTGGTGGGACCGCATAGTGCTGCAGGTCTGGGATGAATCACAGTGGCTGCGAAACTTCAGGATGCGTAAGGGCACTTTCCTTGAACTGTGTGACTTGCTGGCCCCTGCCCTGAAGCGCAAGGACACCAGGATGCGAGCAGCCCTGACTGTGCAGAAGCGAGTGGCCATAGCCCTGTGGAAACTTGCAACGCCAGACAGCTACCGGTCAGTAGCGAACCACTTTGGCGTGGGCAAATCTACCGTGGGGGTAGCTGTGATGCAAGTTGCCAACGCAATCGTGGAGCTCCTGCTCTCAAAGGTAGTGACCCTGGGAAACGTCCAGGTCGTCATAGATGGCTTCGCCGCGATGGGATTCCCAAACTGCGGTGGGGCTATAGATGGGACTCACATCCCTATCCTGGGACCGGCCCACCAGGCCAGCCAGTATATTAACCGAAAGGGCTACTTTTCAATGGTGCTGCAAGCACTGGTGGACCACAGGGGACGCTTTACCAACATCAACGTCGGGTGGCCGGGCAAGGTTCATGACGCGCGTGTGTTCAGGAACTCTGGTCTGTTTAGACGCCTGCAGGAAGGTAGTTTCTTCCCGGACTACAAAATAAATGTTGGGGATGTGCAGATGCCTACAGTGATCCTTGGGGACCCAGCCTACCTGCTAATGCCCTGGCTCATGAAGCCCTATACTGGCGCCTTGGACACTGACAAGGAGCTCTTCAACTACCGGCTGAGCAAGTGCAGAATGGTGGTGGAGTGTGCTTTCGGACATCTGAAGGGAAGATGGAGGAGCTTACTGACTCACTCGGATCTCAGCGAAACCAATATCCCCATTGCTATTGCAGCTTGCTGTGTGCTCCACAATCTCTGTGAGAGCAAGGGGGAGACCTGTATGACGGGATGGGAGGTTGAGGCAAATCGCCTGGCTGCTGATTATGCTCAGCCAGACACCCGTGCAATTAGAAGAGCCCAGCGGGAAGCGGTGTGCATCCGGGAGGCTTTGAAAGCTAGGTTCCTCAGCGAGCAGGGTAACCTGTGACAGTTCTGTTTCTTTACAGAGAAGCTGAACCTGCCCCTGTTTCACTTACTGTTGACTTTTTTCTATGCTTACATACCCCGTTCACCACGTTTCCCCCCTTCCAACACCCGTGTAAAAATAAAGGTAATGGAGCATTTTTAATTAACAACCTTGTCTTTACTAATGACTTCGCGTTAAAGGGTTGAAACAGGGATGCAGACTGTGATGGGTAGGGTGTGCAGTGATGTAGAGACAGCTTCTAGACTCCAGGAATGATAGGCTACTGCTCCTACAGTGATCTCTGGGGGGAGGACGGTTACAGGTGGGTGTGCAGGAAGGGGTGAGGGGTGCAGGGTTTGGGACGGAGTTTGGGTGCAGGCTCTGGGCTGGGGGTGGGGGTGTGGTGAGGGGTGTGTGGGAAGGGGGAGGAGGTGTAGGGGATGAGGGCTCTGGCTGGGGCTGAGGGTTTGGGGCATTGTAGAGGCTCAGGGCTGTGGTGGAAGGGCAGGGTAAGGGCAGCCTGCCTTGCCATTTGTGGATGGCAGGCGCTAGGACCCTGGGGAAGCACACAGAGACCCACCTCCAAATATACCTTGAGCAGGGCACCTGCCGCCTATGAACAGAACATTAAAAACACCTCACAGACTGACCAGGGTGCCTAGTGACTGCACTCTGTGTGTGACCTGCTGTTGATCCTGCCCCCATGTCTGTGCCCTGGTAATGGTGAATGTCCTACGCAATTACAACCCCCCCCCCCCCCACCCCCTTCACACAAAGTCTTCTGCAAAGAAACATGGCGGAAACAGTAATTAACAGCAAACTACTTTTAATACTCAACAACACAATTGGGGGATGAAACTGGGATTTGGGCTTGGGTGAGCCAGAAAGGTAGGGACTTTTCAAAATTTATGGACTGAGAGCTTTTGGGTAATTGAGCTCTCTGCTGGGGTGCAGTGACAGTTTTCACAGCCCCTTGCGCCCCTCCTTCTGGTTATTTTGGGTGAGGAGGGTATTGGGCTTTGTGGCGGGGGAGGGTGGTTGCAGATACAGTGCAGGGGGGCTCTGTCCTCCTGCCTGCGGTCCTGCAGAACATCGACAAGGCGCCTGAGCATGTCCGTTTGCTCCCTCATTAGTCCAAGCAGCGTTTGAGTTGCCTGCTGGTCCTCCTGACGCCATCTGTCCTCCCGTTTGCTGTGTGAGCGCTGCTGCTGAGTGAGGTTCTCCCTCCACTGGCTCTGCTGGTCCGCCTCGGCTCGGGAGCAGCCCATAAGTTCAGCGATCATCTCGTCCCGTGTCCTTTTCTTGCACCGCCTAATCTGCGCCAGCCTCTGTGAGGGGCATGCTGGAGCAGGTCGGGATACAGTTGCAGCTGTGTGATGGGAAAAAGGGAGTGAATTCCTTACAAAGATACATGTTTGCGAACAAGGAACATAGTCTAATCAGTGTCTGTTAACAAGACCATGCACAGCACCTATCTCATGCGAACTCACTCAGGGAAAGTTTGATTTTTCTGATTTCGCTTTCATTGCCTGGGGTATCGCACTGCAGATCAGAGAAGTGGGGCAGGACAGCAGAATCCGTGGAGCAGCCAGGCATGGTAAGCCAAAGACTTTTGGCTGCTTAAAAGTGAATGTATAGCTCTGTCCTCTTGCTGCAGGCAATCCTGAAAGCATAAACTCTGCCCCTGTTCCACCCCCTCGCGGCTCTTCCCTGGGAAAAATCCCTGTATGCTGCCACTCTGCAGCCTCCACCACGTGGCTGTAACGTGGCGCTTCTTGTTGTGCAAAGGAACAGTGAAGCACTACCAGTACTAATAGTACACAAATCACTCCACTTAAATGCAGGAGTCTGCGCGCGAGATCACCCTGAGGAGGGTCAGTGAGGCAGACAGAGAGCGCATGCTGCATGAAAGCCAGCACAAACCAGGGGCCTTTGCTGCCATGCTCGTGGAGGCAATGCTCCCGGAGTACCTGATGATAGCCTGGCGCGGAAAAGTGTGCTACCACGGAGCATCCAATAAGCCAGCTCTCCCCAGGAACCTCCTGCGGAGGCTTTTCGATTACCTCCAGGACAGCTTCCTGGAGATCTCCGAAGAAGATGCCTGTTCCGTCCCCCTATATATAGAACTTCTTTTCGCCTAGCTTATATTCCTGTTTTGTTAAAAAAATAAATGTTAACATGTTTAAATCACTTACCGACTGATCCTTCTCCTGATTCAGGGTCCGTGGTAACGGCTGGGGAGGGTTGGTAGGGGATCTCAGTGAGGGTGATGAAGAGATCCTGGCTGTCGGGGAAATCAGCGTTGTAAGCGCTGTCGCCTGCCTCGTACTCCTCAAACCCTTCCTCATCTTCCCCGTCCGCGAACATTGCCGAGGAACTGGCCGTCGACACTATCCCATCGTCAGAGTCCACGGACACTGGTGAGGCGGTTGTGGCAGACCCACCGAGAATGGCATGCAGTGCCTCGTAGAAGCGGCATGTCTGGGGCTGGGCTCCGGAGCGTCCGATTGCCGCTTTGATTTTTTGGTAGCCTTGTCTCAGGTCCTTGACTTTCACGTGGCACTGCATTGCATCCCAGCTGTATCCTCTGAGTGCCATGGCTTTGGAGACCTTCTCATAGGTCTTTGCATTCCATTTGTTGGAGCGCAGCTCCGAAAGCACAGACTCATCGCCCCACACAGCAATCAGATCCAAGACTTCCTGGTCAGTCCATGCTGGGGCCCTCTTTCTATTCTGAGATTGCCTGGACTCCTCTGCTGGAGAGCTCTGCATCGTTGCCAGTGCTGCTGATCTCGCCCCGATGTCCAACCAGGAAATGAGATTCAAACTGGCCAGACAGGAAAAGGAATTCAAATTTTCCCGGGGCATTTCCTGTGTGGCTGGTCAGAGCATCCGAGCTCGGACTGCTGTCCAGAGCGTCAACAGAGTGGTTCAGTGTGGGATAGCTCCCGGAGCTACTAAGGTCAATTTCCGTCCACACCTAGCCTAATTCGACATAGCCATGTCGAATTTAGCACTACTCCCCTCGTCGGGGAGGAGTACAGAATTCGAACTAAAGAGCCCTCTATGTCGAATTAAATGGCTTCCTGGTGTGGACGGGTGCACGGTTAATTCGCTGCTAAATTCAAATTAGTCCTAGTGTAGACCAGGCCTTAGTTATGAACCACATAGCTAAATGACAAGAGGGATGTGATAGTCTGTCAAGTATTTGAAGGGAGTCAGCACCAAGGAAAGGCGCACACTCATTGGAGAGAAAAAATCTGAACTACTGGTACATCTTATAGGTTTCTATGTTAACAGTGTCAAGTCAGGAAAGGGCATAGTTGCAAACTGTATCATTCCTGGGTGGCACTGTGGACAGGTCAGTGAAGATCACTGCTTAGTGTGCTGGTGTGGTCAAAGACGTAAACAAGCTATTAGGTCCACAAAGAAAATGAAAGAGAATAATACAAACAATATTAAAATGCCATTCTATAAGTCTATGGTCACTGCATCTCAAAAAGGAGAGTACGGGATTAGAGGGGTTCAGAGAAAGGCAATGAGAATGATAAGGGTCATGGAAAACCTCATATAAATGAAGATTGAAAAAAAATGGTATTGTTTATTTTAAAATTTAGATGAATAAGAGCGGACATGATAAAAATACATAAAAATAAAGGATGGTAGAGAATAGGTAGACTGGGACCTTCTGTTCTCCTAGCTTAGTGGTTTTCAACCTTTTTTTCATTTGCAGACCACTAAACAATTTCAAATGGAGCTATGGAAATCTTAGACATAGTCTGTGGACCCCCTAGAGGTTGAAAACAACTGCCGTAGCTTCATAACAAAAGGACAAGGGGACAGTCAATGAAACTAAAAGGCAGCAAAATCAAAATTTATAAAAAGAAATACTTTTTTCATTGAGGCCAATAATTTAATAAAATTTCAAGATGGATATGACTTTTATATGGATAACAAGATTATCCAGAGTTATAATAGTTAATACCAAAAAATTCTAGAAGGTATATCAAACCTCATTCCTCAGAGCTTAAACCTATCTGTTAAGGAGTAGGATGGGGCCTTCCTGGGGAGACAGACTGTCCCACGTGTGCTTACTGTGCGGCTTCTTGTATCTTCCTCTGAAGCATCTGGACTGTCAGAAACTGGAGAGTAAATCAGCCATGGATCTGATCCAGTATGGCGATTTCCTGTGTTCCTTTGGTATAATTTAGGAGCAATAGGATGAAGTTAGGGAAAGGATAATATAGGCAGAATATCAGGGAAAACTTCTTAATGGCAAGATCTGTTTGAGACTGCCTGATACCACGGTGATGGGTGTTGTATAAGAACTTGAATAGAAAAGAAAAGAACTGTGGAATTGTCTCCCAAAGGAATTGTGAAAGCTCTGTTGCTCGAGACATTTAAAACTAGTCTGGACAAAGTACTAGGAAAGTACCCTATTTAATTTTTAAATTCTGTGAACTCAATAAAACAGAGAGCTCCTCCTGTGGACCAATGTGTCCTATCAAAGTAGTGATCCCACACTGCTTAGTTTTCAAAATGTTTCAGACTGCGAGACCATCATGAAGGATTCTTGGGCCTTAGTTGTTCCATGTATCAGGAACCATTAGAATAAGGGCCTGATTCTTTGCTACACCAGTTTTAAATTGGCATTATTTCATTGATACGAATGGAGTTACATTGTCTAAAATCAGTGAAAGAGAGTGGACATTTGGGGCCTTGATATGCTAATAGGTAATTTATATTTGTAACTCCTATGAATCTCTGATTTTCCTCTCTCCTTTATCTGTCCCTCCCACTAGATTCACAAACATTCAACTGCAAAGCTCAGTCCAGCCTTAGAAAGACATTGTCACAAAACACCATGTAGCTTCCATATACATGTACTTGAATTCTGTGTGACCAATGGCAATAATGCCCTCCCATAGATGGTGGGACTCGGCATTTAAGATGTATTTCCCCCTAACCAACCTGTATTTATTAATTGTATCACGGTGGAGCCCCATGAGAGATCAGAACTCTGTACTAGGCATTGTACTCCCATGCCATGGGTCTTTTATTCCTGTACCCATAGAAGCAAAAGGCACTTGCCAAGTCCATGCAATCGGTGATTGTGGGTGAAGAGCCAGTAGCCCAATTCTCCACTACTTCAGGACTGAGGATGGAAGAAATGAGGGCACCGGGGGGAGGGCGGGGTTAGGGAATGCATGGTTTGGCACAGAATTAACTGGGAGACAGAGAAGAGGACAAGAAGTGATGCATTATGGGGCAATAGACCCACTGGGGGTTAGGGAATACATTGCAGGAGTTGGGAAACGCACAGATGGGGCACACACTGGAATACATAGAGTAGACAGCAGAGGGCTGATGCAGTAGGGGCTTGGTGAGCACAGGAATTCTCATGGGCAAGGAGCTTGAAGGGGTAGGAGAAAACCTCATATCACTCCAGCTCCAACTGGGGAGAAACCTCCCCTTCCCTCTCAATGAAGAGGTGGGGACGTAGATGCTCCATCCCATAATGGAGAGAAAATGTGGACAATGACCCCTAAAGATGCTAGAGGTTGAAACAGGCCTGTTGTCCTTCCCCGAAGACTCCAGAAAGGGATGGCATTTGGTAAGGAGCAGAAAGGGGAAATTGCTGATTGGACATTGATGACAAAGGGAGATGTCACGTTGGCCAGAAACGGTAAAGTGGCTATGGGGGTTGGGGCCAGAATGGCGGGAAGTTATGTGAAAGAAAGCTTAGGGGCAAAGAGAAGATGGGGAGCCATAAGTGAGGAAAAGTGTAATGCCCAGTGGACGAAGTCGGCTATGGGCAGTTCAGAGCCATGGTCAAGTGGTGCATGCGTGGTCTGATGGCCGGGAGGTCAATCAGTATTAGAGGTAGTCTGAGGCAAAGGTTAGAGCTCTTGCAGGGGTTGGTAGCTGGGAGATCCAGTCCAAGGGGGGTGAGTTGGTGATATAGGGAGATGAGGTCAGGTGAGGCAGCAAGGCAAGCAGTCTAGGTAGGAACCAGCTGGCAATGGCCTGTTATTTAGGCAGCTTCCTCTCCCCGTTGGGGGACTTCATATAAGTATCCAGTGGGAATGCTGCCTGTTCAGCCAATCAGGGACTTTTGGTGTGCCTGGTGTGGAGCTGTAGATGTTTAGTATTAGGGCTGCTGCTCAGAGGTGGTGGTCCAGTGTTACCACCATGGTTCAGAGGCTAGGGATGTCATCTAGGGATCCAGCAGGCCTGGGTTCAACAGTGGGTTCCTGACGACACCATCCCATTCCCTTGGGACAACCTCACCGCACCACGTGACAGGGTTTATATGGGTGGGTTCTGTGGAAGTCTCTGACCTTTTTAGGAGCGTGCGCACAATAGGCTGGTTCCCAGAACTGCTCCTCCATCCTGTACCCTTCCCAATCAACGAGGTACCACATCTTCCCCCTTCGTGTCTGGGAATCTAGGGAGGCGAGGTTGGGCAAGGTGGCAAGGCAGGATCAGGGAAGCCATCAGGGCAACAAGGCTAGTGTAGACTAAACCGGATAGTAAGGCAAACCAGTCTAAGCAGCAACCAGCAGGCGATGTCTTGTTACTCAGACAGCTTCCTCTTCCTGTTGGGGTCTTTATGTAGTCCAGGTGTCCAATGGGAATGCTGTCTGTTCAGCTATCGGAAGTTAGGGGTGCTGTGGAGCTGTAGACATTTAGCATTAAAACTGATGGTCGGGGCAGTAGTTCAGTGCTACCAGCATGATGTGGAATCTAGGGATGCTGTTTAGGGTTCTGAGCACCTGGGCTCAATACTGGGGTCCTCATAAGAAGCAACAATTGTTGAAGGGGCAATTTTTCAAATAAGTTTGGAGGAGCTGCTGAAAGGATTAATTTTAGACTATTTTTCTGTGCCTTTTTCTTTCACTTTTCTAAGAAGAAAATAGCCTAAAATTCAACAGGACGTGCGTACGGCCTTTCAATGGTGGTGGGCCCAGCGATTGTCAGACCCGTGGTTTATCTGGAATATTTCATGGTAGAATTTTTACAAAGTTTGGTAACCAAGACGGTGTGGCTAACACACACATACTGTACTGATATACATTTATCTAAGAGTCTATGTGTTTGTCTATACTCCCTGTTGCTGTGAGCATGCACCATTCAGGATTTTGATAGTGTGTCTGTTTACACCAGTGGTAAATTTGACCCAGAGTCTGTAGAGTCCTTTCGTAGAATAATACAATTATTGTAGTTAAGTAAACTAGGCAAATGAAGATTTTAATAATGACACATCGGGTTTTCTCAGAGTTATTTCATTTTTTGTCCTGACAGCATAGGTTACTCTTCTTAAGAAATTCTTTGGGAAGTATATTGGATATAAAAAGTTGACGGCAGTGTTCTTATATCTACAGTACCGATAGCAGGCATGATTCTCTTGAGACACTTAAGATTAAGCATGAGGTACAGAATGACACTAGCCGAGCTTTTGTACTTGCAGTCAAGGTTTCCCTTTTTATTTCTCTTGTTACCAAGGTATAACACAGAAAGAGTATGTGAGACAATTCGGTATGCACACTGTGAGAAATATCACCTCACTGAAACACCAACTTAACAGTTTGAGACTTTACTAAGAGTAAGAGAAATTTAGGTCAGACACACAGAAAAACCTGTTCCCGATCATCCGTGCTCAATGAGTTACAGAAAAAGGTTTATTTTTTTCCCAAGAGGGACATTTGATGAAATAGCCCTTGGGCCTCCTAAGTCATGTCCATTGTCTTGAAACTGAACAAATCCCAATTCTACCTTATTTGATAAAAGCGAACTCACCCATACATTTGAATTTGCACTTGGTGTGTTATCCTATTAATAGGGCCTTGCCAAATTCACGGCCATGAAAAGCGCATCACGGACCGTGAAATCTGGTCTTTTTGTGTGTTTACCCTATATTATACAGATTTCATGGGTGAGACCAGCATTTCTCAAATTGGGGGTCCTGACCCAAAAGGGAGTTGCGGGGGGGGTCACAAGGTTATTTTAAGGGGGTCACAGATTGCCACCTTTACTTCTGCGCTGCCTTCAGAGCTGTGTGGCCAGAAAGTGGAGGCTGTTAGCTGGGCTCCCAGCTCTGAAGGCAGTGCCCCACCAGAAGCAGAACAGAAGTAAGGGTGGCAATACCATACCAGGCCATCCTTACTTCTGCGCTGCTGCTGACAGTGGCTCTGCCTTCAGAGCTTGGCTCCCGGCCAGCAGCTGCCACTCTCCAGCTGCTCAGCTCTGAAGGCAGCACCACCATCAGCTGCAACACAAAAGTAAGGGTAGCAGTACCACAACTCCCCCTATAATAACCTTGTGACCTCCCCACAACTCCTTTTTGGGTCAGGACACCCTGAAATTTCAGATTTAAATAGCTGAAATAATGAAATTTATGATTTTTAAAATCCTATGACCGTGAAATTGACCAAAATGGACTCTGAATTTGGTAGGGCCCTACCTATTAATATAGATCTGCACACAATATGTGGGATGGCTGAGTCAGTTTGAATAAAATAATACTCTTTGCAGTCCCACCCAAGTCTTTGCCCCTAGTCTGTACCAAACCAAGACCCTGATTCTGTGATGGGCCATTGTGCCTATATGGACTCCGTGGGTCTGCCTGTGTGGATCTGATGATAGGATCAGGGTCTACTTTGTTTTGTTTTGAGGTTCAGAAAAGGATTCAATTTTTTTCAGTGTTTTTCATTTTTCTGTTGTTACAATTCTGGGCTCTGAGACCTGAAGCAGAAGTGGTAAGATGGGCCCAGAGCCAAACTCCTGGTTTCAGTGAAGTCTGGATCCAAATCCAAACTTTGTGGCTCCAGCCCACTTCTGGCTAAAGTATTACAGAAAATGGCTATTTCATGCCCAAATGAAAACAGGAAGTTCTGGGAATCTCATGAAAGAACCAGTTTTTGTGAGATATTGAGCCTACTTTTGCAAACTGAGTTTTGGATAATTTGCAAGGTTAAGATAAGATCTGAACCTTTTTAGGTGCTTAACCAAACCAAATTTTGAGGTTCACACATCTTTAATATAACCAACTCTCCTACTTTCAGACTACAGTTTAAAAACTTTTGACATTAATTCATATGTAAATTAGGGTGGCCTGCTTAGAGAGTTTTCCACAAAGCCAGAAGCAATTACATAGTCTGCCCCAAAACAGAAACTTATCATTTTAGTATGATCTGGTTCTTCTGAGATAATCTAGCGGGTAGGTTTTATAACAACTCCTAGCCTGCTGAAAGAAGTCTGTAAAACTAAAACTACTCTCCCGTGTGAAAATAAAATGCTTTCCTGCTCCTTTATATACTTTTAATAACCATTCAGTATTCCAGTTGTTGCTTTCCAGAGCTCTCTGAAATTCAAACATTAAATTGTGAGAGCCAAAGCGAATATAGAGAGGGCTAAATTCTGCAGTCCGTAATCAAACCAAGCTCCTATTGAAGTTAGTGAGAGTTTTGCTTGATTTGATTACCTCAGAATTTAGTGCATATTCTTGAAGTATAGAGGAAATCTGATATGATAATGATCATATAACACTATTGTGGGGCCATTCTTCCATAAATATTCTTTTCTTTTTTTTTTAACAAATGTTATTCCAGATTTACTTTTGTGGTTCTGTATTTTTGATTAATGGCTGTTCCATTAAAAAAAAATTCTTAAAGTGAAGTTCTTCCTTGAATGATGACTTTATAAAAATGTCATCTTGTGGTTCCATATTTATTGGTTCTCACTGACTACCAGATCAGTTGACTCAGCATTGGCTAGAAGATATGTTTTCTAACTGTCAGCTTTTCAAACACAACATGGAATCTAAAAGCCTCTCACATCACCAACCATACTGCTCTCAGAAATTAATTAAAAGCATTCCTGATACATAAACCCGGAACACTTCCATGGATGAATTGACTTTTCAGTGGTAACAGGAATAAAAAGCAGAAAATCTTATGTAGGTGCTGATTCTGTAAACAGATGGACAGACATGAAACATTGCACCCACAGTCGACCCATTGAAGTCAGCTCTACGTAGATATAAGGTTCTGCACCAGTGCACTGTTTGCAGAAGTGATGTCTTATGCCCCAATCCTGCAATCTGATTGGGCTGGGTGGATCCTTACATTTGCGTGTAATATCACTAAAGTCAATGGGCTGCATGGGCTCAAAGGTCCATCTGTGTGGATTAAAAGGCAAGACCATAGCCTTCAGCAACTACAATTCTAAATAATCTCAGGTTACACAGGTTTATTTTGTAAGGGAGTATCACGTTTACACACACACTTTTCAAAATAGGACCACACTTTATTCAAGTGAAAATGGAAAAGTATTCACTACAGTTATCTGCTTATCCTGGAAAGAAATTTTTTTGCCAAATTAGACAATCTGGAATTAGAAACTAAAACTGAGTTTGTACAATTTCTCCTTTTTGTTATTACAGATTGCAGGTAATTTCAGGAGTTTGTTTAAATATTTATTGGAAAAGTAGCTATTTTGTCTGGAAAACCTCTCCTCAATGAGAGCAATTCCTACTAGTTTTGACAAAGTATATTAGATTTTTCAAAGAACTACAATAACACACTTTTAACAAACTGCATTTCAGAGGAAAGTGTTTTTTATATATGTTAATGTACAGAATTAGTCCTAACCTGCCAAGGAGGATTAAAAATATAACACCTTTCAAAGATGCAAATTGACAATTAACAAAACAATAGAGTTCTACGCCTTCCTTTGCTGAGGTGCAAATTGATAATCAGACTGCAATGAAAAGCTTCTATTTAAAATTTAGTTTCAGATGAAGACTCCCAAAGGAAGGGGGGTGGGGTGGGGCGGGGATTAATGTGACCCATTTTGCACTGCAAAAAAAAGGGGGGAGTAAGTGGGGGAGGAAACCAGCCCTACTGTACAGTGGAAACCAGTTTAGCATTCTCTATCATTTGTGTGGGATTAATCACAACAAAAATGGGGTAAAATAAGTGCACTGACTTGTGGAGAGCAAAATTTAATGGCACCAGCTTTTTTCCGTACACTCAACATGCATTGAGGTGATGCTGATGGGATAAATTGCAAAGCTGCATGATAATTTGTCATGCATCTTTGACTATCGCTCCTGTACTCTGCCCACTAATCCACATCTGTGATACTTATTCTAACATTCCACAACCTCCTGAGTAGCTTCAGACAGCCACCATTTTATTTTAAACATTTAGCCTTCTTTCCAAATGTGGAATTTCCCTTCAAACTATTCCTACCTAAGGCCTATGATCGAGCAAGTTTGAGGGACACTAACAGGTTTTCTAGGCATAAAACTATTGGGATTTTGGCATCAACTCCCTATCTTGCGGCTCTGTAAGGCTACAAATGGAAGCCTTATACCACTGGAGGGTCTGGTGATAAGCTATAGAGCCATGTGATGAAATGGAGAGCTGCCTGGAAAGCTTTCATTCAAATAATACTTCAATGAAAAATCAGAAGAAAAGTTCCTAAAAATGCTGTTCTGTTGTCCCACCAGACTTAATAAATTGTAGTTATATTGCACCTGTGACCATGTCTGATGAACTCCACTCTACAGCCTATGTTGCTCTGGGACTGCTACTACTTTTACCTCTGAGTAGCTTTAAGCAGTTGCCATGATTGGTTCTTCTAAAATCCCAAACAACTGACAGATAAACGTTTCCTACAAAACTACAGCGGGCCACTTATATTTTTAAGGTCCAGTGTTTCTTGACACATCAAGGCTACAAACTGGAACATTATACTTCTGCACCGCTCTTGCTGTAGGTAAACTAGGCAGCTGCCTAGGCTGGCAGACTTTTTGTTGTTGGAATGCTCCGCCTTCTCCTGCTGCCCCCAATGCTGCCCTCCAGGAGCAATCCCTGTCACAGGCTTCCTTCCACCGCTGCATAGCCAACACCCAATCCCTCTAGCAGAGCTCCACCCACCACTATACCATGTAGCCCTGCCCCTTGCACAAAACATTTCCCACTTTACCATACAGTCCCTGTGCACTCTGCACCCATTGAACCGTGCAGCCACGCACACTAGACCATAGAGCCCACCCACTGTATGAGACAGTCCTACCCACTGTATATGGCTTCATCCATGGAGGAGTCGCACTGAAGTTCTGCCTAGGATAGAAAATTATCTGCCTCCAGAAAAGGGACTTTCCTAGCACTTACTTCCAGCATTGAGAGAGGCAGAATTTAAAATTACTACAGTTCTGATTCAGTAAAGCACGTGCGTAAGCTGCATTGATTTCCAAGGGTCCTAAGCACATGCTTCCTGAACAGGGATGCTTTCCTGTTTCGGCGCTTACATCATTATGCATAGGAAAGCTCTTTTAGGGCTTTTTAATGTTTTCTAAAATGTATTTTTCTTAATTTTTCCTCTTTTTCTGAGGTTTGTAAAATTGGACTCTTGTTACTATGGGAGCTGAATTTTAAGGGTGAAGAGAGAAACAAAAATGTTTAAAATTATAAATGTAAATCAATAGTTATTCTGTATAATATGTAGCATATGAAGAATATATATAAAAATATGTAGGCTGAGATTTTCAAGGCCAGTTAGAGGACTTAGTCACATGACTTCATTAATTTGAATGGGTGTTGTGTAACTAAATGTCCTAGTCAGCTTTGAAAATCTCAACCATAATTGCCTGATTTTAATGAATTTATCTCTTGAAAAGCGTTTAATTGACAGCTATTGAAAATGAAATCCTGTATAGTCATACTGTGAGAGTGGGTACCATATAGAGGCAGCAGCAGCAGTTTAAGCTTGTTTCCTACTACTCTGCTGTGGCACCGAACTGGAGATCTCTCTGTGTGCATGAAGCTGGTTTACTCTCTATAGTCCATTCAGTCCTTGCCTTCTCTGATGAGGTTGAGAATGGACGTGTTGATTTTTGTGATCTCGGTGATTGTCACTTAAAATTGTCCTGATGCCACCATTCATTTCACCAACACACTTAACCGTGCAATCCTCCATGGTAATGACTTTGTCTGTATTGTATTTAGAATACAGGCGGTCCTTGGACTTACGACACAACGGTTCCTTACAATTGCATCGTAAGTCGAAACGTCAGAACTTGGAACAGTAATCTACTCCATTGCGGGACCAAGCGTCATAAACTTGAAACCTATAGTTGTAAGTCAAATCAGAGTGTCAATGGAGAAGCATCATAAGTGCCGTTCATTGTAACTCGAACATTGTAAAATCAAAGATTGCCTGTAATCACCTTGGCTCCAGTCCTCAGACACTTATGCTGTTACGTCCCTGCTTAATGTTACCTACATAAGTAGTCTCATTGACTTCAGTGTGTATGTCTACGCTGCAGTTAGACACCATGCCAGCTGACTCTAGCTAATCGGCTCAGGCTAAGGGGCTGTTTAACTGTGGTGTAGACGTTCAGGCTCGGGTTGCTGCCTGAGCTTTAGGACCCTGCGAGGTGGATGGGTCCCAGATCTTGGGCTGCAGCCTGAGCCCAGACATCTACACTGCAGTTAAACATCCCCTTAGCTTGAGTCAGCTGGCACAGGCCAGTCTCAGGTGTCTAATTGCAGTGTAGATGTACCCAATGTAACTATTCACATGAACAAAGCTAAGTAGTGCCATAAGTGCCTGTGGGAATTGAGGTGAAGATTTAGAGATGAAAGGCTTTGTATGCCATCACAATAACACAAGCCATCTAATGTCTTCATGTGGTCATTTGGAAAAAAAACCCCATATTTAAGTTTTTCATTGCAGTGAAATGCAGGTATAAAATAATGATAATAAAAATAGCTTAGGTGAGGAGAAGATGGCAGTGGCAAGAGTAACTGATGTATGGTCTTTAGCCCTGAGAAATCTGCTAGACTGAGTGTGATTCTCTGACAGAAGAGTGGTGTGGAGCTAGGATTCTGTGACTATCAGTGAAAGAACAGCTTGTGACGTCTTGAGCCTTTACTCTGTGATACACTAGCACCTCTTCTGGATGTCAAGATGTAACTCCTCTTATGTATTTGAAATAACAGGGTTGCATGGAGAGCACTGTTCTTGAAGTGGCAGCCTTTTTTCAAAACCTGTTTGGGCCCCATTTATTATGGGCCAGATCCTGATACACCTTCGTTCAATTGTACCTTATTCCATGAGCTGTCTGCTAGAAGTCAATGAGACCATATGAGAAGTAGGGTAAAATTGAGAGTAAGTATTGGCATCTGGTTCTATGTGAAGAATATGTTTTAACCTTCATGAAAACCTTCTCAAGAAGTTTGACATGTATTTAAAACATATATGGAATAATAGTTTATAAGTGTATCTTATGGAAAGATTTATGTTGATGTGACCGTATGCATCTTATTCTCCTGTCTCCATTTCAGAGGGAGATGTACATTTTTGAGGAAGAGGGAGGCAGTTTGTTTTTCATTTGATAGTGTCCTACTGTTAACTCACCAGGACCAACAGCTTTGTTCATTTTCAGATATGTAGCCTGTATAATTTCTAATCATTTATTTCTTTTTCCAGTCTATTCATATTTGCTGTCGGGCAGGGCAAATCAGTCTTTCCTAAGTACTCTTTAATCATAGATCTGGATGTGTTAAGCTTGCTTTTACATAGCCTCTGGTGGTTAAAAAAGAAAAAGGGGACAAAAAATAGTCAATATGTCTGAAATGTGATTGGGACCAGAAAGCTTTTTGCTCTCTGCACCTTTACCTTAGTGATGTTTTATGATTTTCTTGGTGACTTTTATTTTAAGAGGCTACTTTGGCATTTTCTTTGTCTAATTACATTGCTTTGCAAAACCTGTCTTGTGTGCTGTGAATGTTCGTTCCCGTAGCTCACGTTTTCCCTCTGGTTTTCAATAAATCTCAGAGCACCTTCATATTCAGACTTCTTTTCTGCTCTTTCTCCCTAGGGTGTTAATTCCCCTCCTCTCCCACATCTGAATATCTGTAAAATCAGCATTTTTATTCCCCGCCCCCTCAAGCAACTATTGCTATCAACTGTCATTTATATAATGGCTTTAGATATGTTCCATCATAGCACACTGACCCCTGTATCTGGTTTGTCATTAATTTCCGGAGATTGGTTCCAGGCTTGAACTAATTCCTTCCCCCAGGGACCTGAGTTAAGTATCCCTTGGAATCCACCTCCTTATTCTTTTGTACATCAGATATTAATCATATCTCCAGCATCACAGGGACACCGAGGCATCCTGGCATGGTTAGAAATGTTCTAATTGTCCTTCGTTGGCTTTCTGCCTGTTACAACTTCAGATTCATGCTTCATGAACTCCAAAGCCCTAAGTAATCTTGCTCCCAACCAAATCTTTGATTCTTCTCCCCTTTTCTTTCAGTGACAGAATAGTGTTTTGCCTTCCTTCACTTTTCTGCATGCTTAACTCCTCTTCCAAATCCCTCTTTGCACAGTGCCTTACAAAGTAACAAGTAGATGCTAATATGGCAGTGGAAAAAAAATTCTGTGTGAACATGCAACTGAAGCATGTCTCATCATGCAAGAGGGCTGTTAAGGTTGTCTAGATGACCTTAAATAAGCATTTCCTACCTACTGAGTGCTTAACGTCGCAATTATGCTCATTAGAGAGAGAGAGTGTGTCGCAAAAGCAAAATTAACATGTCTACATATTCTGGACACCACCAACTCTTCTCCCATATTATAGCACATTTCCCAGCACAAAAATAATCTCCAGATGGGAAGGAGAATCAGAAATTTAAAGGTTCTTTTACCTTTTACCTCTAAATACAGGAAACATCTGTTGATACCTGTAATTTCTTACCTACTGCTAAAAGTATTTTAAGCTACATCCTTTTTATAGACGAGCCATTGCTGGATCAAGAAGCTTATGTGCAAAAATATATGGACCGCTCCCCTTAAGGCCTGACTTGCATTACCTTTCCAGGACTCCTGTCAAAGAGACACTACTGAGGTGGCCTCTCTGCAGGTTTTCACAAAGCTACCGTTGGAGTGGAAGTTAGGGTTGTCACCATTAGTCATGTAGGGTTTTCTCCTAGGTGTTGTCAAAGTTAGACTCAGGACTCACAGTTTGTCAGACCACTCTGTTTTATTAGCACAGCGCTCTGCTAATGACACCCAGATAATGTGAGCACCATGCAAGACACAAACTATCTTATTTATACAGATAAAAGGGTGAGAACTTAACAAGATAACAAAGGAAGCAGAATCAGATAAGTTTACCTGGGCTAGGCATGCATATCTTATTTCCTTACTAACTATTACCCATCTTCTGTTAATGTTTTGCCATTAGCACCATTGTTTATGCCTAATGTTTCTTTTCCTGGCACCTGTATTTCAACATTTATTTCTGCTTAAAGGTACATACAACATTTCTTTAATCCATTCTTATTTTTACAATATAATTCATTCTACTTTCACAGTGTTTATGCATGACAAGTGTTTGGCCGTACGGACTAGAGAGAAAAATATTGCCCATATACTGTATAAGACTTTCCACTGGCACCAACTATTTTTCCCCAAAAAAGTGTTTTATTTTTAGAGATATATGGAAGGCCTGATCTTGCTTCCATTAAAGTCAATAGCCAAACACCCATTGATTTCATTAGCAGTATAACCAGATTCTTCTTTTTTCATACATAATTTGTTGTTTTTAACTCACTACCATTTATGTTATCTTTGCAACATGAAAATAGAAATCTCTCTGTCTTTACTGTTATCTGTTTGCTTAACAGAGTTTTCATCCCAGTTTCTAGCAGAGCTGAATTTAATAAGACTCTTCAGTGTATTTTCTTGCTTCTGCACCAGCTGTTTTGTCTGCCAGCTGATGGTCAGACACTAAAGCGTACTTAACCAATTGTGGGATTTCCCCATCCTTCAGTTGACCTTTGCTGTGTGTGCTTTCTGCCCGTTATCACAGTATTGATTCTAATCAGGATCCTGTTGGTCTGTAGGCAGTTGCTCTACCAGGTAAGCCAAACGGAAAAGTCCTTCACTCTCAGCTGGGAATGTATCTGTGACAACTATGTGCACACATTGCACATGCTCCCCAAACAAACACAAACAGTTGGTTTGCAAAATAACCATTTACTGGGTTCCTTAAATGCAGTTCACTTAAAGGCTCTGCATTCAGGTGTGATGCACACACCAGGTCTAGACATTCTTAGTGGGCGCTTATCCCTCCGGGAGTCTTTTTAGTTGTGGTGGAAGATTTTGATTAGGAAACAGTTTGATCTAGCAAAAAGGCACTGGACTAGGAGATAGGAAACATGTGTTCTATTTATGGCTCTATCACTGTCCTGCTGGGTCCTTGGGCAAGTCACTTCATTTCTCTGTGCCTCTTACCATGTGTTTGTGCCCTGCTAGCACAAAGGGCACCTGATTTTAGATGGGGCCTCTGAAATAATAATAATATAATATAATAAATAAAGAAGCCCCATTATTAGCGGTGGTCTGTTACACCAGGCAGCCATCTTCAGAGTCTCTCTACTCTTATGTCCTCTGTTTTTCCACTTCCTCTCTGAATTAAACAGTTCCAGGGCTTATCTACATGTACAGTGCTGCAGCAGCACAACTGCACTGAGGCAACTGCACCACTGTAGCGCTTAGTGAAGACGCTACTTAAGCTGACGGGAGAGCTTCTACCGTTGGCATAGGTACTCCATCATCCCAAGAGGTGGTAGCTGTGTTAATAGGAGAAGCCTTCCCTTCGACATAGCACTGTCTACACTGGGGATTCAGTCAATATAACTGTGTCACTCACTACCCCTAAGCGATGTAGTTATACCAGCATAAGTCTGCAGTGTAGACAAAGCCCCACTTTTTTTGATCTTTCATCATATGGAAGTCTCTCCATGCCACCAATCACTTTTGTTTCCTGTCTCTGAACCATGTCTATTTCGCCAGTATCTTTTTTGAGACAGAGTGACCAATACTGCACATCGCATTCCAAGTGGGTGAATTTGGAACCTAGCAACAGGGAACATGTAGTTCAAATAATTCCTTCCAACATACATTACTGTGAATTGTTCTCAGAGTCACTGCATACTCGGCTATCGAGATTTTTAATGACTGAATGAGTCCCTTCTCCCCACAGCTTCCTAGCATTTCACAGTTGCATCCCCGTCCAGATTTTCAGGCCTGGCAAAAAACTATAAGGGTGGAACTGATTCTGAGCATAGGTTTCATGAGGCAAGAGGGTTTATTTTGAACCTTCTTCTGAAGTAGCTAGTGCTTGTCACTGTCGGAGACAGGCTGCTGCACTAGATGGACAATGTGTCTGTATGATAAGCCCTATATTCTGGTCTAAAACAATCTCCCATTTTGTTGACATGCACACGCAAGTTGGGGCAGGGGGCTGGTGTGTGGAGGGGGGTGTGAGGTCTACGGCTGTGGGTGCAGGCTCTGGGGGGGGCTGGGGATGAGGGGTTTGGGGTGCAGGAGGGTACTCCATGTAGGGATCAAGGGGTTCGGAGGGAGGGATCAGGGCTGAAGCAGGGGGTTGGGGTGTGGAAGGGGCTTTGGGGTGTAGGCTCCGGGCAGCACTTACCTCAAGCAGCTCCTGGAAGCAGCAGCATGTCCCCTCTGTAGCTCCTATGCAAAGGCGCAGCCAGGCGGCTCTGCGCACTGCCCTGTCTGCAGGCACCACCCCTGCAGCTCTCATTGGCCTCAGTTCTGGCCAATGGGAATGGCAGGGGCAGCACTTGGAGCGGGGTAGTGCGCGGAGGCCCCTGGCTGCCCCTAAATGTAGGAACTGGAGGGGGGACCTGCCGCTGCGTCCGGAAGCTGCATGGAGTGGTCCCTGACCCCACTCCCTGGCTGCGGCGCGGGAACCGGGCTAGCCCCAGACCCCACTCCCCAGCAGGAGCTAGAGGGCTGCATTAAATTGGCTGGTGGGCCGAATGTGGCCCACGGGCCATAGTTTGCCTGCCCCTGCCCTATGCTCATCACAGCTGTCTTGATGAAAATAATATTACAATAGACCCACAAGCTCAAGCATACAGAGTTAACTTAGGAAGACCACCATTGTTGGGAGAAGGGTAGAGAAAATGTGTACCTAACATGATAGACAGCTTACTTCTAGAAAAGGCTTCTGCTTATTTCCTTTGCTTGCCTCCCAGCAAGGAGACTTGGCTTTTATGGTTTCCCAGCAGGTGCAGCCCAGCCATTTGTTTTCTGATCCCCATGGTCCACATTCCAGAACATTGCCCCATACATCCTTAGGGTGGCAAAAACACTAATTTTCACTGCTTCTCTTGTACCTTAAGCTCCAACCTTGACAGCAAAAGTACAGTGATTTATTTGTACGAGGTGGTGGGGAAGATTGTCAAAGAAAATTTCTACCTCTTAGTTCCTCTTATTATCTGTTCCATAGTAGCTTCCTAGCCAGCAAACACAAATTCCTTTCTTTTTTGTGGACTACCGTATATGGCTTTATCTCAAGCCTTGTGCACGTGCAGCATGTTGGAGCACCACAGAGATGGCCCGTACCTGCTGATGGGGCAGTGGATTCAGCAGACGTTACTGAGCATGCTCAGTCCATGAGAGAGTTCTCAGTACAAGCCAAGCAGCAACTCGGGGGGGGGGGGGGGCATGTGACCCTGTGTGGGCCCCCCCCATGCATTGCCTCTGTGTGAAAGAATTGTGCCACAGTGAGGAATGACTCCTCTGCTGCTCCCTTACTCCAAAAGGGGACTAAGCTGTGACTGCTCCATACCCTCAGACAATTGCTGTTCTGCCCCTCCTCCAGCTTGCATGCATGCGAGCACCACTCAGATGACCAGTACGTTGAGGTAGAGGAGGAGGGCAGCAAAGCTAAAGCCAACTGAAGAGTCTCTGGATATTTTGTGCTTTTCTTAAAGCCTCTTCTCCTGGAGTCCTGTGAATACATGTGAAACTCAGCTTTCATTTTAAAAAATTGTCTAGCTCTCATGGTTGTGAAGAAAAGCTTGAAACACTGAACCCTAAAGGCTGAAAAATCTGAAGAAGAATAATGAGAATCCATTTTTTTAGCTCTCATGATTTTAAGCCACTCTCATGATTGGGGTCTGATTCATGATTTTTTTTTAAATGCTAGAGTTGGCAATACTGCAAGTCTCTGCATAGTCCCTTCCCACCTGATTGGGGGTAGTGGGCATGCAGGCCTGGGGAGTCCACGTAGGGGTGCAAGGTTGCATGTGTGTGTGTCTTACTCCCATGTACATCCAGGAGCAGACATGTAGACCTACAACCTTAGCTGCATGTTTTTCTCTGGTTTGCATTATCATTCAGTAAACACAGTACAACACAGTAGCCTTGGATTGCAGCTGTGAGACCTGTATGTGGCTTTTCCCACCCCATCATAAGAACTCCGTACATGAATCACTGCAAGAACCAAAGCCACTGAGATGTACCTTCGACTTACTTAGGGCTGGTCTACATTACCATGGTAAAGCAATCTAACTTATGCAACTTCCATTACATGAATAAAGTCACTGAAGTTGATGTAGTTAGACTCACTTACTGCGGTGGCTACACTGTGCTGTATCGACATGAGAGTGTCTCCCGTTGACTTCCCTTATGTTTCTCTGGGAGGTTAAGTACACAAATCAATGGTAGATCAACACTGCTGCAATTGATGCAGCGAGTGTCAATGTAGCAGGTCTGGCGAAGACACGCTAAATCAATGGGAGAGCACTCTCCCATCATTTTGTGTATTCCACCTCCCCGAGAAGCATAAGGGAAGTCGACGGGAGACGTTGTCCCATCGACACAGCACAGTGTAGCCACCACGGTAAGTGGGTCTAACTACATCAACTTCAGTTACCTTATTCATGTTACTGATGTTGCGTAAATTAGATCGATTTCCCATGGTACTGTAGACCAGCCCTAACACTGGGCAAGGGGAGGGAACCATGTTGTACCAAGCTGTACAGTACGTTATAGTTATAGTGTTTGAAAAATTGAAAAATTTTGGATGGCATAAGAATTTGATATTCTCGTTTCAATATGTTTGCTTATTTGCTTGTGTTATTATTTCTCTTATGTATCAGTTTAGCTGGA
Organism: Mauremys reevesii; assembly: GCF_016161935.1. Lineage (NCBI taxonomy): Eukaryota > Metazoa > Chordata > Testudines > Geoemydidae > Mauremys > Mauremys reevesii. The sequence goes on along the minus strand of NC_052623.1, from coordinate 242,675,619 downwards.
TAATATGCCTCTTGGATTACAGCTCATGTTGGTGAACATCCTGGATTGTAAATGGGCATCCTGGATTGTAAATGAGAATTGTAAACTCAGGTAGCAAATATGTTTTAGTATTCTTTGCCTCATGTATGGCTGTGTTATGTTCATCTTCTTTATTTATGTGAACAAAGGCTAAATCCCCGCTCCATTAAATGTGCAAAGCCATTCTGAAGGCATTAAATCAATATCAAGGTTTTATGTTGCTAAACAAATGTCTATTTTACCAGTCCTGGTATGATTCAATTGGCAGCACTCTGAGCTCTAGAACTGAATTGTGGATTCAGTTCTCAAATACAAGCCCCCTGATTTTCAGAGGCACCCCAGCTTCTGTTGCCTTTAGATGGGGATATGGGTATGCAGCACTTGTTAAAACAGGCCCAAAGACTAGAGCTTGAACCTACTGCTGAGCTACATTGTAGCAAGGAGGGAGACTGGATTAAAAGAGGGACTTGGACATTCTTAGTTAGAAGCAAACGTGTTCTTTTCCATCAGCCTTGGACTGTGTGTTGGGGTGGACTAGGTCCGGATGTCCCCAGGTGGAGGCCTTGCGGCCTTACCACACCCCACCCCAGAAAAGGATAGCAGAGAAGTCCTCAAAGCTGCCTAGAGTGGCTGAGTGGGAAGCAGCCAGTTGAGGGCCAGCAGGCTAGTATAAGAAGAGCTGCAGGACCAGAGTGAGATCAGTTCCTTGCTGAAGCTGCAGGAGTGTAGATAGTGTACCTGGCTGGCTGAGGGTGCTACAGGACACCCGACAGAGCAGTGCTGGTGGGGATGTGAAGGAGCTCCAGGCTGGCTGCTGGGACTCAACCAGGACAAGGCCCTGAAGTAAGGGTGAAGAATGTGCTGGAGCCACGGGGAAGTGGCCCAGGGAACTGTAGCAGCAACACCATTTATTTAAAGGGACATGGCAGATGGCTGCTATCTACAGGGTCCCTGGGCTGGGACCCGGAGTAGAGGGTGGGCCCTATGGGAAAGTGGCCTGGACTTTGATACACCTCAGAAGAGGAACTTAACTCTTTTAGTGGTGCAGCTGAAGAGCTGGGACCAGAAAGGCCGAGAGAGGTGAAGAGTCTCCAGGGAGGTAGCCCTGCGGGATGTGGCCCCTCACCACAGCCAGGGCTGTTTGAAGAGCAGGGACAGTTTTTGAGAGAGCCCAGAAGGGGCTGAGAGACCGTTCAAACCAGGGTACTGTGATATGCTGTGCTGGACTGATTGGCGAGCAAGCCCAGAGATAAGAGATAAAGGAAACTTTACAGAGGGTGCTGCAGTAGACCTGCTGTTGGACTTCTAAAACAACCCCCTTTTGGGATATATCACATACAGACTGTGAGACTTGGCTAGAGGGCTGAGTCATCGAAGGCCCACAACAAACTGAGAGAGCGCGCAGGCACACGCACTCGGCCAGGGGGCGCTGACAGGAGGTGAGTGCACCTCATTAGAGACCGTTTTTCAGATGGAAGTTGATTGCACTTCTCAGAAAGAGCAGGAGACAACGTTCTCTGTCTCAAAAGCGCCAGTTCGTCTCTTGCAGACTGAGTTGAACTCTCAGTGCTGGAAGGCAGCATGCATAGTGGTTAAAGTGTGGGACTGGCAGTCAGGAGAGCTGACCACTGACTCACTGTGTGACTTTGGCCAATTTAACAACTCTCAGCCTCAGTTTCCCCCATCTATATAACAAGCACAATAATATTTACACATCTCTATAGAGTACTTTGTGGCCCATAGGTGCAAGAATGGCAGTGCAGTGTATCACAGTTACCAGGCTAACTTGACCCTTTAAGGTCTCAGGCCTTGAGCTGTCACTTCTTGAGGTAGGGTCACAGGATTCTCCCACGCTCAGACTGGGCACTGGCAGCAGTCCCTTGTAATCAACCATAATTTACCTCAGCAGGTCTGACTCGTGTCCAGACCTGGCAATTCTGTACCCTCCAAGAGCAATGACAGTGGTGCCCAGGGACCAGGTATTTTTCCTGTTTGTTCTTCCCCCAGTAAGCTAGATCAATGCATTCATATAGGAAAATCTTATATCCTAATATACAATAACTTCACCCCACTGACCAGGTCACAATGTTCATAGTATTCTTAGATTGTTACACAGCCTCTCCCACAGTATTCATAAAATTATTACATATCCATAATCTTCAGTGATTACAGAGCTGCTCCATTACCTAGTAGCTCCACTGCACTTCTACTGTAACATTTTTTAAACATAGCTTTTTGTATGTAACTTCCTAATTTTTTCAAGAAAGCAAACTGAGAAACAGAAATTGTCATGTGGAACCATATTGACATCCAACTTGGGTCATCCATTGGGTTGGGGCCGGTAAATCCACAACACACACTGCTACTTGAGCTAATAGACAAACTGATAGTAATAGGCTGTTATCCCCTGATGGACCAGCCACTAGAGGGGGTGACACACATACACATTTTGCTGGTGGGTTTCACAGCTATTTCCTGACAGTAGAAGGATGTGGCGTGGGAATTCGGATTCAATTCCAGAATCTGGAGGGTAGCGTGCTCTAGCTGTTATAAATCTTTGTCTCTGTACCCGCCCATTCCTGACCCTGTCTCCCTTTGTTCCAGTCATCACCCTGGTTCCTATCCACTGCGGTGCTCCTCCCACCCCACCTTGCCCCCCTGTGTTATGGTTGTCATGTACAGTACTAATCATAGAACTGGAAGGGACCTTGAGAGGTCATCTAGTCCAGTCCCCTGCCCTCATGGCAGGACTAATTATCTAGACCATCCCTGACAGGTGTTTGTCTAACCTGCTTTTAAAAATCTCCAATGATGGAGATTGCACAATCTCCTGAGGCAATTTATTCCCGTGCTTAACCACCCTGACAGTTAAGAAGTTTTTACTAATGTCTAGGCTAAACCTCTCTCCCTGCAATTTAAGCCCATTGCATCTTGTCCTAACCACAGAGGTTAAAAAAAAACAACATTTTTCTTCCTCCTCCTTGTAACAACCTTTTACATACTTGAAAACTGTTATCATGTCCCCTCTCAGTCTTCTCTTTTCCAGATTAAACAAACCCAGTTTTTTCAATCTTCCCTCATAGGTCATGTTTTCTAGACCTTGAATCTTTTTTGTTGCTCTTCTCTGGACTCTCTCCAATTTGTCCACATCCTTCCTGAAATGTGGTACCCAGAACTGGATACAATACTCCAGTTGAGGCCTAATCAGAGAGGAACAGAGCGGAAGAATTACCTCTTATGTCTTGCTTACAACACTCCTGCTAATTCTAGGCAGTCATTTCCCATTTTGTATGTGTGCAACTGATTGTTCCTTCCTAAATGGAGTACTTTGCATTTGTCGTTATTGAATTTCATCCTATTTACTTTAGACCATTTCTCCAGTTTGTCCATATCATTTTGAATTTTAATCCTATCCTCCAAAGCACTTGCAACCCCTCCCAGCTTGGTATCATCCGCAAACTTTGTAAGTGTACTCTGTATGCCATTAGCTAAATCATTGATGAAGGTATTGAACAGAACTGGACCCAGAACTGATCCCTGCGGGACCCCACTCGATGATTGTGAACCTCTGATAACTACTCTCTGGGAATGGTTTTCCAACCAGTTTGCCATCCACCTTATAGTAGCTCCATCTAAGTTGCATTTCCCTAGTTATTTATGAGAAGGGCATGTGGGACAGCATCAAAAGCTTTATTACAATCAAGATATACCACGACTACCACTTTCCCCCATCCACAAGGCTGGTTACCCTGTCAAAGAAAGCTATCAGATTGGTTTGACATGATTTGTTTCTGACAAATCCATGCTGACTGTTACTTATCTCCTTATTATCTTCTAGATGTTTGCAAATTGATTGCTTAATTATTTGCTCCATTATCTTGGTGCATTTGAGTCATATGCCTCCTCCTGCTCTGTGCTGTCTGAGAGTATGAGGGGCATTGAGAGCACAGGAAAAAAAGTCTCCTATGTCTCAGTTCTAGTATCTGGTGCCACAGTGGCCATTGGCAGCCGAGAAGAGCAATTACAAGGGAAGTCCTGCTCATTCCCTGCATTCCTGGGATGGAGAAATCTCAGTCACTTTGTGTGGATGCACATGAGCTGTACGGTTGGCATGTAGGAGCCATATGGGGATGGAGCTTGGTCGGTGCAGATGGAATTTACCTGCCACAAACCTCTACTGAGTATGTTTGAGCAGAGATTTTCCAGAGACTTATAACTTGGTCAGATTGGGACTGATTTTCAATGGGGTGGCAAAGGCATGTCCCTGACACAAGGGTGTCCCCCTTTCCAAAGTATGGCAGCACTAGAGCTCCTCAATGAAACAGTTGCAAGAATTTTTGAACACAGGCAAAATATGTTTTCCTCTAAATTTGTTGCAAGAAATGGCCTCACTATTTTAACTTAAATATTCCAATTTAATTCAGCCTGAGGCAGACACCCTCTGAACAATTTCAGCCTGAATGGTTAAAGTTTGGCAAAGTTATAAGCTATTGTAAATGGAGTCTTATAATGGAAAGTGTCAGGGCTTGTCCACATGGATCAGCAGGGTGCACTAAAGGGGTGTGATTTCTAAAGTGTGCCACACATTGGTGTGAATTTGCCTTTGTAGACCCTGCCCACGTGAACTATGTTAATGCGCAAGAGGGAACTTTTGGTTCATGCCAGCAGTGTTTACCCACAGGGCTGCCCCGGGGGGGGGGCAAATGGGGCAATTTGCCCCATGAGAGTTTTTTGGGGCCCCTGGAGCAGGGTCCTTCACTCGCTCCGGGGGCCCTGGAAAACTCTCGCGGGGCCTGGGCCCCCGGAGCTTCTTCGCTCCTGGTCTTCGCTGGCGGGGGGGTCCTTCCTCTCCGGGATAGAAGGACCCCCCCGCCGCTGAATTACCTCCAAAGCGAGACCCGCCGCCGGAGTGCAGCCGGGTCTTCAGCGGTAATTCGGCGGCGGGGGATCCTTCCAGTCCGGGACCCGCCGCCGAAGCGCCCCGAAGACCCGCGGTGGGGGCTGCACTTCGGCGGTGGGTCCCGCTTCGGCTGTAATTCGGTGGCGGGGGGTCCCTGCTGTGGGTCTTTGGGGCACTTTGGCGGCGGGTCCCGGAACGGAAGGACCCCCCGCCGCCGACTTACCGCCGAAGCGGGCCCCCCACCGCCGAAGACCCCGGGCCCCCGGAATCCTCTGGGCGGCCCTGTTTACACAAGCCAGTTAATGTGCAGTATGTTGGTGTGCTTTAGATATTACATTCCTCTAATGCGTGTTGCTGCTGTATGTAAACAATCCCACAGGTTACCTTAACTATAGGAATTGCTACTGGCTCTGCCTCCCCCCGACTTGAGAGAATATGAATATGTCCATATCAGGGAAGGGTATTTCTACAGTTTGGCCAATAGTGTTGATCCATATTGTGAAACTCCTATTGTCCTAGAAGGGAGCTATGTGGGGAAAGAATGCAGGCTATTTATTGGAGAAAATTCTGCCCTTAATAGAGGGCTGATGTGGGGATTTAGTGAATTTCCCTGAATTTAACTCTGCCTTTTGTCATGGAGCTAACTACTGTGCCAAATGGTCATCCACAGTTTGCTAGAGAAAGAAATGCTACTTTACATTCAGGGAAGCAGATTTTTATGGTTGCATATGATACAATAGTCACAACAACTGAACAAGCAGTAGAGGCTAAACTATGGCAATAAAGTTTACGCCATTGTTGTTCAAAAGGAATTCAAATTAGCAAGCCCATATAAAAAAATCAGTCAAGTTCCGGATATGTAAGATACAGCCATATTTAGAGGTTCTGATAAGCCTGTTGTATTGGTGATTATATACTGAATATGGGAAGGGGATTTGCTTCTTTGCCAGTTTTAATAGAGGTGGGGTAGCTAAATTTGATGCCAGGCACTTTCATCACAAGTTGCTTGGAGGTGTTCACATTTGCTTATGAAATAGCCCCTCTTGAACTAAGGAGATGGAAATGAAACACTAAAAGGCTTCCTTGAAGTGCTTCCATGTTTCCCAGCTCAGAACATCACATTTGATATTAATATTAGGTACTGAGGCAAAAGTCATCAGGTAGAGAAGGGAGGAAATGTGGAAATAGTCATTTTCTTGTGCTGTTTCCTCAGGATGCTATTTTGAGTCTTTAAAAAAATCATGCTTTGCTGATGAGCGTGCTGTAAACCGGGGAAGTGGCAGATGTAATGGAAGTCCCTGGGCCCTGCCCTAGAAGAGGTTCAGTACTGGCAGCATGCATATTGTTTATATGAAAGCAAACAGATGGATATATTTGGTCAAATTCTGTCGGGTTCCTATGTGACGCTCAGAGTTTTCCTTACTATTTTGAGTGGAATGCTTAAATCTGCATGTAGTTGCACATGATGGATACTTTTGCACCTTTGAGAAGGGAACATTACCCTGAGTGTCTTCAAGTCATACCTGCTTTCTTTACTCATGAAAACAGTACCACAGAGCCAATACAGCTACTGCTGAGTGAGCTGGAATTTATTCTGCCTCTCGTGACATCAACAGAATTGTCAACTAAGTTCTGATAGCAGAATTGTAGGACGCAGAAAGAACCCAGCTTGACTTTCCTAGACTGATCACAGAGTTGGCTGGCTAGGAGGGGGGAAAAGTCCAGTTATTTCATTGTAAAAGTGAATACATTTACATAGAAGAAATTGAGGAGGAGTTCATTTGGAACCCCCATGATGTCATTTTTAGTCATTTTTCTAACATTAAATTCACATTAATCATATCAGAGATGAAAGGGAAGCAATAGAGACTGAAAAAGTGAGGATGCAGTTGGATCAGAAGGACACAGCTAAAGCCATTTTCTGGCATACTAACAACTTTGAGAAAATGTTGTGCTGTTTCCATCAGTAATGTTAGAAAAGTTTGTGTGTTTTGGGAATACTCACAGGGTATTCTGTGTAACATAGCTCAAATAATATAGCTTATCTGTCATGTCATGGAAAAAATCTGGGTGAGACTAAATCATCCTAGCGTCCATTGTGCAGATGTGCCAGCATCTGCATTATAAACCAGTTGTCATTAGATGTTTTTATATACAATACATAATAATGCATCAATGACAGCCTTGTCATTGTTGCATAATATTACTGTTACAAAGATAATATCTCCAGAGGTTGGAACCATGCAGGAAAAAAAATACTTTTTATCAGAAATCTTTAGCTTTTATGCATTTCAGGGGAGTTGTAAAAACAACAAAACAAAACAAAAAACCTGATATTAAATGCATGCGGCTGTGAAGTTTGCAGTTGTGTGAATGATACTTTCTAAAAATATGTTTCTTTGAACCATTAACTGCAGAAATGTTACTGCATTAAGGTTGAGTGTTAGAAGAGCAGGACTGAAGTTCAGATGGGTGGCGGAGAGAAGGAAGACCTAACTGTGACAATGTTAACTTTTGTGTTCCCATCACATCCTCTTGGTTTACATTTACACTTTACTCCCTTGCCCCCCAAAAAGGCTTTCATGTAGATATACAAAAATTAATTCAATTTTTCACTTTTTCTTGAGATTTTGATTTGTGGGTATGGATGGGGCAGTCTTGAATGCTGACACACCAGTGACACATCATCAGTCAGTCAAACTATGGAAGTCAAATAGTGAATATCTTTCTGTATGCTGGTTAGAATCTACTTGCTGATGTATTTTTAACACTCCTTTCTTCTTCCACCATCCATACCATGTTGTTGTTTGTAAGATGAACATTCCATGCAGTGTTGTTGTAGCCATATTGGTCCCAGGATATCAGAGAGACTAGGTGGTTGAGAGACAAGCTTACACAGAGAAGCTCAGAAGCATCTGTCTCTGACCAACAGAAGTTGGTCCAATAAAAGATATTATCTCATCCACCGTGTCTCTCTAAGATGAACATTAGCCGAATGGTCTACATGTCTTCATTTCAATTCTGCAGCAACGTCTCATTGCAATAATATTTGATGTAATAATTTTCCTGTTATTACAGACTTTCTAACTATGTTAATGGAAGTTAGACTGGCCACAGAGACATTCGTGAGAACTACCTATGCAGTGATATTTAAACAATTTATTTGATCTCACTTTAGCTTACCTGCTCATGCCTTTTTTGCTCTGGTGTTAACCTTAGGAGAACTTGGGTATATAATCACAAGTCTTTCAGTCAAATGCAACTTAACAAAATACTATTAATATCTGAGTGATATATTAACCCTTTTGAACACTTTTGCCCAGCATATGCTAACAAACAGATGTTTCTATGTGTATGCTTGGGTACTGCTGTTCAGCAGCTCATGGCTCAGTCTTAAAAAGGTTTGTGCAAGGGTGTGTGTGTGTGTGTGGAATGTTAGGGATGACAAAATGTTGGCTTTGTGATTAACTCAGAGTAGTGTCCCTAAAGGACATCACTGTTGGAGATAAACTCTGATCACTCACTCTCTTGAGTAGAGCAAAATAGAGAGCATTACACAGTGGATGCTCTCAACTTTCAGTGTTGGTCTATAGGTGCAGTGAAGAAGGAAGAAGTGGAAGGGGATGATGGGACAGCAGTGTGGGTTGTGTTCCAGTGCACTCTAGCAATCATCCAAGGACATTTTTTTGGACACATTGAAGACACCAGATTTGTGTCTACTGTATTACCCGTCAAAATGTGATGAAATAGTTGTGTTGGAGAGGGAATGCCCATGTCTAAAAAGCTAGAATTATAGCCTTTTGGGTGAAAATAGTATATTTTTACTATAGTTGACAAAGCTTCTTCCATTCTTGACCATGGTTAGGAGTACTATTACCCATTTGCAGAGTTGTATGGCTAAGAATGATTTTTTAAAAATTTACCACTGGTAGCCATGGTCACTAATTTCCATACCAAGCCATTTGTCAATAATCAAGACTGGCCAGCAGGAAGGAGCATGCTGGGCTAATAATAGGCTGATCACAGCTGACACTTTGCAACAGTGACCCTTCTACTCAATTTAATCAAATAGACAGCAAAGTCAGCATTACAAATCCAAGTCTCAAATGGTACTGCGAGTGAGGTAAACTTTGTTATATACCTGGTTTGTTATAGCATGACCAGAATTATTGCCAGCTCTTTCTCACTTACCTAAAGAGAACCTTATGCTTTTGGATTTCTCATTCAAAAGTACTGCAGCACCTTATAGACTAACAGACGTATTGGAGCATGAGCTTTTGTGAGTTGAATACCCACTTCATCCACGAAAGCTCATGCTGCAATACATCTGTTAGTCTATAAGGTGCCACAGGACTCTTTGCTGCTTTTACAGATCCAGACTAACGCGGCTACCCCTCTGATACTCATACTCAAAGTGTAGTGTGTGTGTGTGTGTGTGTGTGTGTGAGAGAGAGAGAGAGAGAGAGAGTGAGAGATATACACACATGTATATCATTTAATTGCAGCCCTAAATTTAACTTATTTCATATGCACACCAGTTACTAATGATTTTAAAGGCCACGAATGACTATTTACTCTGTCTGTATTTACTCTGATTTACTTCCTTGGGCAATGTGTTCTAAGAGTTAAGGTGCAAGGTGGTTCCTGGGGATCAGTACTGGGAAAGGACAGTGACTTCAGGTGCAGTCCTTAACATCAGCTGGCCATTAATTCATGAGAAATCCTTGGTGATGGGGTCTTTCCTGTGGTTTTTTAAACTGAAAACTGGGGAGAAAGCTTAATCTGTCCTTGGCATGTTTTTAGAGAATGAAAGAGAATGACTAGCCTGAATGTTAGATTTTATTCATAATCTTTCAGCATTCCTTCCCAACTCATATGTATCAGTCATTGGGCCCTGGTTAGGCATGAAATGAAACCGTGGTAATCATTTGTCTGAGTTAAAATACATCTATTTATATCCTGTTCCAATTGTCTAAATGTGTGAAAACTTGAGATAGACCAACAGGGCTACTGGTTTTCAAAACAGTTTTTCATTTGCATGGGAGTGATGGAGGAGGTTGGGAATAAACTCTACCAATATTTTTGGAAGGGCAGAAATAATGACTAATCATATTGCCCTGGGGAAGTCAGGGCCCTTTTGCACAGAACAGTCATACTTTTAATGGTGTTGCTGTAAAACTGTCTGAGCTGCAGAAAGGTTAAAATAAAAATAGATAAGGAAAGAGCAAGAAATAAATTGAGTTGGCTGAGAAGTATTTGCATCTACTACGTGGTTCTGTTTGAAGAGGACTATATTGATGCAAACTAGGTACCTTTTAGTTTGCAGTGACAGTGTCCACATGGGGCAGTTAGAGTGCAGCATTTTGGTGTGCTCTGCAATTCACACTCCCGTAGTCTGCACTCCGTAGACAAAAAAAAGTCTACAGCTACAGATTACAGCCAGCTCAGTATTAACCTGTTCAGATGGGACACTGAGCAGATAGCAACTGGTAAATACTTGGGTAGCATCATAGATGGTGCTGGAGGATGCTTGATAGATGTGGACACTAGTATAGCAGCTACTGCATGGTTTGGGCCCTTCAGTGGCCTCTGTGGGGATGCGGTGACAGCAAACTTACCACAAAAGTGCAGAGCTATAGGACCACAGTTATACAAACATTTTGTGTGGAAGTGAAACATGGGTGCTCAGGAAGGCTGAAGAATACCAGATTGATGTTTTCGATTCTCATTGTGTTCCGCAGTTGAGCCATATTAAGAGGAAGGAGAAGATCAGAAATGAGGATATTCTAAGCCAAGCTGAGCCACTGACTCCATCAGCACTGATTTGATGTTGGTGAATTTCTTGGCATGCACATATTACTAGAAGGGAAGACCAATGAATTCTGAAGTGTTCTCCCCCCCCCAAGGAATGCCACTACACGACTGGTGATCCAAAAGCTTTGGTGGCATGACAAAATTGCCAGCGAGGGCCTAAACTGAATATGTAGCTAGACCATCTTCTGTAACTAGCCAGAGATTGATCCAGGTAGTGCTTGATCTGCAAGGAGTTTGGAATTTCCGAGGATGATGATGATGATGATAATGACTTGACTGTGGAAAGTCTTTGTGTGACTGTTGAATTTCTACAATGAAATTACAATATCCCCATCCAGTGAAAAGAGAAAACATTGGGCCATTGATGGCACAGAAACAAAACTTACTCTTATTTGCCTACATAACTTACTTGGTTCACTAAGGCTGCTATCCTGCATACACTTGAAGCATGGGATTGGTCCCGTTGACTTCACTTGAATTATTTATGTATTTGTTTGTTTCACATGTTCACAAATACTTGAAGATTGAGATCCAAATGTTTGCATTGGAAACGTTTCAGGCCTCTTTTCCCTTCCCCGCACTGTCCAATAAAAACCAGAGGTACTGACTTAAAAGCTTTATACTGGAAAGCTGGGAGTCCTGATGGATTAAAACAACAAGACAAAACTGGCCTTCCATGCACGTTTGTCCACATTGCTCATTAGAACTGAGCAGTTTCTTCATTCATTGTCCATGCACAACATGTCTATGCTTACTGTGAGTATTATACTCATCTTTTTCATAGGGACTTAAGCTTTCCATCCAGACTTTCTGTACTGGTGAAGAGCATTCTAGGCTACAATCAGTTTTCCAGAGTCTTTTGGTGTACTTTTTCCCTGTAACATCATATTCCCGGACTGAAGACCACCAGAAGACTCTGGGCCTGCTTTACCATTGCCCTGTATAATCCTTTATACCCCTGCAAATGCTACTATTCGAACACAAGAGCATTATACACCAATGTTGCACTGGATTGAATGACTACACAAGGAGCAAGGTAACAGGGAGTTGGGTCCTGTATCCTTCGACTAACAAAAATCATATGTAGGGCCTATTTCACTAACATTTCCACAATTAATAGGCTGTGAATAGAGATAATTTCACATGGACAAAAATCAGTTAATAATTTCTTTACATTTCCATTTTAAAAACTTCCTAACCTAATGTTTATTTGAACGTATTTTGTCCTTGCCTTGATTTGACATGTTTTAGCTTGTCTAACTAAACTAAAAATTAAAAGAAAACCTTCAGTGGAAATGTGAAATTACAAAAAGCCAAGAGCAGGTGATCGATTATGAAATTCACTATGAATAACCTCAAAGACTGAGAATTCCCCTCTTCCCACTTTTCTTTTGTGTGTGTATGTATGTGTCCTGCTCAGTGTTTACCTACCCTATTTGTCCCCCATCTGGTGTCTGCTCCAGCACCTGCCTGGCTGTTCCAGAGTCAAGAGTACTTTAGCCTTTTCACTATCAAAAGGAAGAGAAAATAAAATATAGATTAAAAACGTGAAAAGGGTGGGGGGAGGGGGAACACTTCCATAGATTTTTCCTAATGTGATTTTTTGTGTTGATTTTTTATTGTTGTTTTGTTTGGGCAAGTTTCTTGCCATGTACCTTTGCATTTGCATTTCCTGTTGATTGGCAATTTTTAAACTGTTTATTGTGCTCTTTTGTTTAGCTGTTCAAGAGCTAAAACAAAAGCCACCAGGCCCTGTGAGGGACACATTTGCATGCGGCGAGCGTTGCCCGAGGAAAAAGTAATTGCTAATGCATATTTATGTGGCACAAATTTGCCATTTGTTTATGCATAAAATTATCAATAGTGCAGGGCGGCCCAGCCGTAGAAAATGGTGACCTTTTTAGCTTAATAAATAGAAATCAGCTGTTGTTGTGAAGAGATCAGCCATTTATTCTGTGTTGAGGGACACTGCCGGGAAAATGTAGATTGGTGCTGGCAATATCATTAAATGGAAGGCCAATGACCCTTTCGGTATAGTCTATTATACTTTATCTAATAGGGGATAAATGACTCTGGTTGGCAAATAGATTAAAAAAACCCTCCAGACCTCTCTCTTATACCTCAACGACACAGATTATGAGCAGGTAGCCACTGAGGAGGTAATCTTAGACAAACCTGTTACTGTCATTCTAGAGTGACTCAGTTTTAAAGCAGTATCTCTATGCTAGTCCTTGACCATTTTGATAAAATGGATTTGGATTAAAAAAAAAAACCCACCAACTGTGATTATTCTTTTCACAGTGACAGACCTGAATCTGCTGTATTTTGTAGGGCTTTGTGTTGGGTTGGAGAGTGCATCTGCTGCAGTAACTAACAGTTCATCTGTCCAGAAAGCAGCATTCTACAAGGTTCCATTGCAATCGTATTTTGTGGTAATGAAACTGGGACAGTCAGTTTCAAGGGGGAAGGGAATGAGGTCCCTTCTGAAGACCACAGTGAGTTTTAGGAAGTAGGTGTGACAAATTTCTCTGTTTCCTCCCCCTCCCACCCCACCCACCTTCAATTTTTCATGTGAACGTAGTGCTGGTTAAGGTTTGCCAGATTGCAGATCTAGTGAGTGAAGTCCTTTATCTGCAAAACAGGTACACGTGGGAAGTGGCAATGAATGCTTTTTCATGCAGCCCCACTAATGTGCCTCAGCCCTGATAGGCAGCTTTAAGATCAAAGGAGGCAAAAGAGAACAACGATGAGTTCCCCAAGTACCTGTAAAAATGTGCAAGTGGAAGAATACCAGAGTTTTCTACATCTCTCTTGTTTTGCTCCATATAGTATATTGCGGGCTTGTTTACACTTGAGATGCTACAGCAGCACAGCTGTAGTGCTTCAGTGTAGACCCCACCTATGACGATGAGAGGGGTTTCTCCTATTGGTGTAGGTAATCCACCTCCCCAAGAGGTGGTAGCTAGGTCCACGGAAGAATTCTTCCATCTACCTAATGCGGTCAACACGGGGTTTAGGGTAGTTTAACTACGCCGCTCAGGGTATGGATTTTTCCTCTTCCATACTTGCAAAGGGTTGCCCTGTTTTGTGGTGGGGAAGGGCTGAGTCACTTGGGACCCATGATCTGTTTGCTTTCTAAACATCAATCAAACATCACAAAACAGCCACCATCACATTCTGTACTGACACCTTATTAGTGGTCTCAATAGAGAGGCAAAAGAGTGAACCAAAGGATAGCCTAAATCAGCCTTTCACACCTGTGGCGGGGTCCCTTCAGGGCAGGGCAGTGTGGGGAACGTGTCCTTTTGTTGCCTATGCCTATTCAATGGAGAGACTAGGGCTGTCAGCTTGGCCTTTTCACCAACAGTTCTACATTCATGTAAAATCTCATTCATTTAAAGTGGTTTTTAAGCCACAATAGAAGTCTTTGGAGAAATGCCTGGTACTGTTTAAGGTCATTAGCTTTCTTCATGCCCACAACGGCCCTCACCTTATTATGGCACTGTTTGGGAAGGAAGCCTCCAGTCTTGTCTGTACCCATGACCAGGGGGACTGGAACAGAGGGGGCAAGGGGCCATGACCCCATCACTTTTAGAGGTGGGAGGGCTCTTACCTGCCTTAAGGGCAAGTGGTGGGAGGAGGGGGCAGAGAGGAGTGAACGAGGGTGGGGCCTTGGGGGAAGAGGCGGATCCATGGTTCGACACATATGGGCCCCACCCACCACACACACTTCTAGGGAGCATCCAGCACTCCTGCCCGTAACCTTGTTTGTAGGAGGTTAACTACTGTTTTCACTGAGCTGTTGCCCTCTCTTCGTATGCTGTCTTGCAGCTGCCCCAGCAGTTACCCCAAACCGAGTTCATTTTGTCTCAAATGCAAAAATATTTGCAGGCAACATTATAGAAATAGAGGAACAAATAATAAAATAAAGAACAACAAGCATAAGCTTGCTTAGACAAATGCTACGGAAACCATAGTAGAGTGGAACTAAACTTAATTACAAAGTGGCGCCTGGGTTACCTCACATGGCAGAAACATCCTTTTTTCCTCACCCAGCTTAAAGCTCTCTTTGTCTCACGGCTCTGCGTGTATGTCAGTCACACATCTGTCTCATAACTGTAACCAGAAGTCGAAATATCTGAAGTCTCCATTAGCATCTGGGGATTGCCTTATCTTCTGGTTAATAAACAGATGCTATCAGGTTTTCCTTTTACAGTTTTTCCTTTCTGCTTGAAACAAACTTAGTTATGTTTTTGCCTGGTCCAACCAGATCTGCTTTTTCCAAAAGCTTCTTTCCAATGCAAATGTTGATCCCAGAAGGGTTCCCACTCTATACCTGAAGGCTCACATTTACTCATTCTTTTACCTCCTCCCTCCCAGTTATAAAACAACTCTTTTGAGGTATGCTGAGTAAGTCCAGGCAGCCGAGACTGGGAGGTGACCTACTAATAAGATTTATTTAGATAAAAATGAATAGAAACTATTACTGTTACAGAGAATCCTTCTGGAATGCTCTTCCAATGGTCAAACTGTAATGCCCTTACTTAGCTTTGGTAAAACCTTGCCCTTCAAATAGTCCCACTGACTTCAACAGGCCTTCATGTTGAGCAGAGCTATCACAGTCTTGCCTCAGACCTTCAGGGTTAGAGTGCATTCTGCAGTGTGTCAGCAGAGTGACTGGGGCCTTGACTACACACAAGTTGCACTGGTTTAACTTAATTGGTTTTTAAACTACAACGGTTCAGACCCTTTTGTGGACACGCTTAATTTGGTTTAAAAGTGGGATTTTTGGTTTAGCTAAACTGGTTCCCAGTTGACTTGTGAAATAAGCCTGCTTTCAAACGAAATAAGAGCGTACTCATGGCCTTTTGAATTAACTGAGTTGTTTAAAATTACACCCAAGATTAAACTGTTGCAACTTTCTTAGGAAGAAAAGTCCCGATTAACCTTGCTATTATGATGTTTGGCAGTTCATGATAGAAATTAATTAGATTAATACCTTATTCCTTTTAATTCTGTTTTTAAGGAATGGGCAGGAGATAGTAGTGTACCTTTGCTTTGGATTTTAGGAAACATTAGGTAAATCTGTTGATGTATTTGATTACCATGCAATGGTATAACAGGCCAGATCCTCAGCTGGTATATAGTGGCATAGGTCTGTTGACTTCAGTTTCCACCACCTGGAGCATGTGACTCTATGTTAGAATGAATGGAAGGGTCTGATCCTGTCTGCAACCCATTCTCAGCTCTTGTTGCATTCTTGTTGTAGCAGGAAAACATTGGGGGTTCGGCTCAGAGAAGCTAAGGTCCATTGAGGATAAAGGAAGATGATAATGTGACAAATTCTGTGCTGTACTGGTTAGCTGGTGGATGTTTCATATGGGTTATAATGGGGGGGGGGGGAGGAAATCTGCAGCTTGGCTAGTGTTACTGAATGTGACGACCAGACCACTATGTGAGATAAGCAATTTATGCTTTCTAAATTCTTTAAGATATATTACAATTAATTAGTATACAACCCTGAACTTGATGAGAGATTGTCTTCACCATAGGAAGCAGAGCTTGATTTCAATGAACCTATACTGCTTACCATCTCCTGAGGATATAGCCATTTATTTGTCTGTTTGTTTATTTCCTCTTTCAGTATGGATCAGATTTTCATTTGGAAAATCCACACAGATAATCATCTTAATAGGAGTCCCTTTTTGTGGTGAAATTTTCAAACAAAATATAGGGAGTTTATTCCTGTTTTGCTTACATTATTATGTAAGCTCCCATTTTTTTGAACTTTAGATGCATTATATTTATGTTCCAACTTTACTATGTGTCTGCTACATTCATGGAGTATTATGGGAACCATACAGTTGCCAAAATAATCCCGCAAAGTTAATTTAGCGGAGAAAGTGTCTGCCTTATATTTTAAAGGTTTTTCAGTTCCTATCAGGATTTATTTTTTCAATTTAATATCCCCATTGATTTTTCTCCATCAGTATGATTGTTAACCTCTCCTGGCACTTTTCTAAACCACAAAAAACTGATGCAAAACATGAAGCCAGGTTAGAAAATAATATCGAACTCTTTATATTATCCAATCTCTTTTCCACTATAAACTAATGAGGTGGAAATTGAGTGTCCCCATTTTACAGACCGACAGACTGAGGCACAGAGAATTGCTTATGGTTACACAGACACAGGACATCAGTGAGTGGTGGAGCTTGAAACAGAACAGAGGACTGCTTGACTGTCAGTCTTTTACTCTCACCTCTGGAACATCCTGAACTGTCTACTCACATACGAATGTTACAGGCGTAAGGAACCACTGAGCTTGAGTTAGATGTTCAAAGGGTCAAGAGAAACAGGACAAAATTAGAGCTGTATTGGTTATGATGATAAGAGGGAGTCTCTTTAGCTCTAATAGTGTCTAGCGCTCTCTCTCTCTCTCTCTCTGTCAACTTTTATGTGTGAAATATTTTGGGTCACACATCAATTTACACCAGCCTCTGTTTTGCAAGAAAGAGATCTTGAGCCAAATAGAAAGGAAGAGTGTGGTGTTAGAGGAACCCAAGCTTTTATTTTATGTTTTGGATGCATTTTCCTTGTTAAATCTTACTGTTGATATGCATTTGGTTTTATTTTCTAGCCTTCCTCTTGCTGATGACCGGGTTCCTGCTTGATCCTGTTTACAAGATTCCAAAGGTTGAAAATAACCCCAGCTCCTCAGCACTGGGTAGGAAAACAAAACCATGCAAAGATACAGTGCAATTACTCGGGAGAGTTAGCAATATGGAAATGTGTGATGCGAGGGAAAACATGGAGGCAATAGAGTCAGTTATAAGGTTGCCACAATACACATCAGTACCGAGATTTTTTTCTCACTTAAAATATGTACTGTACATATCTATTAATTAGTTTTGATATTCACTCTAGAATTCTCTCTTAGGACAAACTTTTCAAAGTAACTTAAAAGTGTTCAGCTGGTAGTCCTAGTGGCAGGGCCTCCCAGAGGATTCAGGGGACCTGGGGCAAAGCAGGGAAGCTTGTACTCACCGAGCGGCGCTCTGAGGCAGCGGCGGCATTTTGGCGGTGGAGGACCCTTCAGTCGCTCCGGGTCTTCGGCAGCACTGAAGGGTCCCCTGCCGCTGAAATGCCGCTGAAGACCTGGAACAACTGAAGGGGCCCCCCGCAACTGAAATGCCGCCGCCGCAGACTTGGAGCGCCGCTGGGTGAGGAAAGGGATTCTCGGCCAGGGCCCCTGCGGGGCCCAGGGCCTGAGGCAAATTGCCCCACTTGCCCCCCTCTCTGGGCGGCCCTGCCTAGAGGCTACAGTCTTCATTATTTATCCTAACTATAAAACAGGGCAGCTGTAGTCCAGGCTTTTTTGCCTGAGCAATGTGCCTCAACTTTCCTTTGAACTGACCACATTTCGGTGTGAGTGGGTTGCATGCTTTTCCTTTCCATTAAATTTATGGCCTCTCCCACCAACACTTACTAGCATGGGTAGAGGACTACCATTGCATTTGTTGAATTTGCAACAGTTGTTATGAATTCTGCAGGATCAGATGTGCTAAGACAGATGAAAACTGATTTTCAGGAATCTGTTTTACCCATATATGACCCTGATTCAGCAAAGCATTTATAGTATGGGAGAGGCAGGGCCAGATTAATGTAACGGCTTTAGGGACTGCAACCCAGGACCTTGGGCTTAGGGGGGCCCCGCAGACCCCCGGGCTGGATGCGACCCACTGCATCTTTTAATCCAATCCATGGCAAGTCTCCCCGCACCCTCACCTGCACTCCAACCCCCTGT
The DNA here is from genome assembly GCF_016161935.1 of Mauremys reevesii. Taxonomy (NCBI): domain Eukaryota; kingdom Metazoa; phylum Chordata; order Testudines; family Geoemydidae; genus Mauremys; species Mauremys reevesii. The sequence goes on along the minus strand of NC_052623.1, from coordinate 242,657,080 downwards.
CCCAGCCCTGATCCCCCTCCTGCACCCAAACTCCCACCCAGAGCCCGCACCCTGAACCTCCTGCTGCACCCCAACCCGCTGTCCCATCCCTGGCCAAACCCCAGAGCTTGCCCCCCCGGGGCTGGAGCTGCATCCCCTGCCGCATCCCAATCCCCTGCCCCAGCCCAGATGTCACTTCAGTCAATGGGTTTGCTCACATCCTTAAAGGTAAGCATGTGCTGATGTGCTTTGCTGAATTGGAGCTTCAATGCAGAGCATTTTCCAGAACTCCCTGCACTGCTTTAGGATCCCATGAGCCAGTTGTCATTGCTTTTATAGCGGGGTGGGGCAGGGGGAAAAGAGAATATTTAAAATCTCAGGTCTCAGCAAGTAGATAGAGCAATATGTTGGGAAACATTTCTAAAATACAATTATTTTAAGTCTATACACCTGCTCTGTTATTAATTTGGCATGTTGAACAGCTTTGTCATTTTCCTTATTTTGTTTCAATTTATAAAATAAAATATAAAGATCATTTTAAAAGGTTTTGTGTTAAACTTCGTAAAGTTTTCATTAACATAGGTTTTTCCTAGTACTGCTAGGAAATTCTCGGCATGTCTGGTAATTTTTGTAAGAATTGATTTGTAAATGTATGTTTTAGTTTAAAAGGTCATGAGGATTTTATTAAAGCCTCAATATTTACAGATAAATAGAAATTGAGAAAAACTTTTTATTTTTGGTCAGTGCAGTTCAGTTTCTGTGGTGTAAGCCTGGCAGGTTACACTAGTACAGGTGTTACGAAAATTAACGTGTTAAGAACTTAAGTATATTGTTAACTTTACTACCTTGAATGGAAAGTGTTTGCAGGATTGGGGCCTCGAACCCTGATCCTAAGACGTACTGAGCACCTTTTTGGAGATGGATGAGTATCTTCATCTCCCTTTGACTTCAGGAGGAGTTGAAAATGCTGTATAGCTCATAGAGTACTGAATTCCTCTAAGGATTGGGCTCCAAGTAACTTGACCTGTTTCCCTTCTGCTTTGCACCTTGTAATATCATTTATGCCTTTGCAAGGTAAGTGTGAAATGCTACCAAATCAGATTTCTTTACTGACCCACAATGGTAGGCATATTTTTTTCCTCAGGTATCAGGAGCAGCACCAGAGTTTCTGGCGCCGTAGGCAGAATTCGGGGGGTTGCATTTTGTGTGCTCCCCACGGGGCGCGCGGGAGCTTCCGGTTCCACTCCCATCGCGCCGCCGAAGAAGGACCCTCCGCCGAAATGCTGCAGGCGACAGCGGCAGTCATTGAGCTGCTCAATTGCTTGCCGCTGTTTTCCATGGCATGTCGGCAGAAGGTCCTTCTTCGGCGGCGCAATGGGAGCGGAACCGGAAGCTCCCGTGCGCCCTGTGGGGAGCGCACAAAATGCCGCCCCCTGAATCCTGGCGCCCTAGGTGACCGCCTAGAGTCGCCTAATGGAAGCGCCGGCCCTGTCAGGTATAAATGAGCACACAAGATGCAAGGCAGTGAAGAATCAGGACTACTGTGACTGAGGATTTTGGGCTAGATCCTCAGCTGGTGAAATCGGCATAGCTCCATTGGCTGAAATGAGTTGAGGATCTGACACGCAGATCTGGGGGCATGCTTAGAATGTTCCCCTGCAGTAGCAAACAGTAGCACTTGGTTGGTGTATGAAAAAGAGAGAGAAACTGGCTGAACAGACTAGTTGAGTGAATTGGGGGAATACATAAACAAATAACATAAATGGTGAAAAGTAAATTAGCCGATGAAATATCTCTCCATGTCCGTGACTGAAGGTGTTACTGGGAACACAGATAAAGAAGTTTTTTAATGTATGGCTTTGATGTTGACACACACGCCTTTAGAATGTGGATGTGTGTGTTTGTGCTTTTAGTCCACATGGGGGAAGTGGGGCCTAGTCTTCAATCATTGTCTTGGACAAATTCTATAGAAATCAGTGAATGGAAGACTCTAGGGCCTTGGCTACACTGGCACTTTATACCTCAATAAAGCCTCCCAGAGCGCTCTACCTTACTCCCCATCCACACTGGCAATGCACATAGAGCGCTCTGACTCCCTGCCTAGAGCACTCCTGGTACTCCACCTCCACGAGAGGGATAACAGCTATTACATATTGGCTGAGACACCCCAGGGCCAGTGTGAATGAGGAGTTACGTTACAGCACTCTGAATGACCTCCAGAAATGTCCCATAATCCCCTTAAGTCAAGTGGCCTCTCTTCTCTTTGTTGTGAAATCAGCTGAGGAATGCGGAAGTGCTTTTCAGAGCTCCCTTTCAGACAGTGGCTGCTTATCTGCAACGGGGCAAAGCAAACATTTACTGAGTGAGTGAGAGAGAGAGAGAGGCAGGGAGGCTAAGGGGATCTGAACTTACAAGACAGTGTGCTGACACACTCTCAGCGCTCCAAAAACCCACCCACTCTCTCCCCCCACATACGAACAACACACTCCACCCCCCCCATTTGAAAAGCATGTTGCAGCCACTTGAACGCTGGGATAGGTGCCCATAATGCACCGCTCCCAATGCCGCTGCAAATGCTGCAAGTGTGGCCATGCCAGTGCACTTGCAGCTGTCAGTGTGGACAGACTGGAGCACTTTCCGTAGTGCACGCTCCGAAGGCTGGTTTAACTCAAAGCGCTCTACATCTGCAAGTGTAGCCATGGCCTAGGATTGAGCCCACATTCTGGACAGTTCTTCATGGGGTGTAAATCAGCATTATTCCATTGAAGTCAATGGAGCTTTGCCATTTGATACCAGATGACGATCTGGCCAATGGCGTCTTAAATGGTTGATTTTATTTACAAAAGCTTTATGACTCACTTTTGTCTTTTAACTGCAGATAATGAGTTGTGTCCTTTTTTGTACTGCTTCCTCTTCTTAGTGATCTTATCAAACAAGAAATCACTGTTTTACCAACTAGTGACCATTAATCTAGGCAGCAAAACTTGTTCTTTATAGAAAAAAAATAAATTCTTCTATAAGTTGTTGAATAATTTCTGAATAATAAAAGGTCACATATGAGTGACAGGGTTTTTTTTAAGTCCTTCATTTAAACAGAGGTCACCAGCCTTTGAGAATGAGCCACTTTGTTGACAAATCTGTCATCTAAATTGAACAACATTAATTAGAACTTTGTGCTGCAGATTTTTATTTTTTTTATGTGGGTGGTGGTATCAACAAAAATGTATAATGAATTTCATTGAAGATGATTTTAAAAGGTCTGCCACCTGTAGATAAAAATGTGCATTACTACGCATACATAATTATCAGGACTAAAAGGCCCTGGCACGAACCCCTGACCTTCTGAAATCAAAACACTCACTGTAAAGAAAGGAGGCACTGATTTCTCCAGCTATGCAAATATAGGACTCTCGTATCTACTCAACTATATCAACACTCCATTCTATATCTAGTTAAAGGGACACTTCAGAATGCTTTGTAGGCCTAAGTTTGGCCTCCATTTTTCCCTGCTTGGAAAGTTCACATTTTTTAATGTGTAGGGATTTATTTTTTTAAACTAAACAAGTGCATTATTAAAAATATTCAGTAGTACAACTCTTATGAGACACCCTACAATAATAAACCAGTGTGTGTGTATGAAGAGGATGGAATAAGGTTGTGTATGCACACATATTTCAGCTTCAGGCTTTCCACAAGGTTATTTACAAGCAGGGAGAAAAACAAACAAACCTATCATTGTAAAAATTATGAAAAGTACTTTGATGGTCCTTTTAAAGTCAGTTCACCAAACATTGGACACAGCAAAAGCCTGAAAGGCAACTCACAGTTCCCCCCATGAACAATCTAAGCCCAAGGTTGCTGTTTATAGCTTTTGCTTACAGTATTGGGGAGAAAGACTAAAGGGAAATAAAGGATGTGAACGAAAGACTTTTTGTTTTCATACGAGTGTTTGGAACACCAAGCAAGCAAAGAAGCAGCTATTTTAGCTAAGCTAATGTAATAGAAGACCATTGCACCCAAACTGTCTCAGCAGAACTTCCTGTATAATTAGATTGTAAATCTTCTCAGCTGAGGAAGTTTTGCCCAGGGTCAGATTGTCTAAGTAATAATCCATTCTACATAAATTAGAAAATTTGAACTGCTGGGATAAGTTATTGCATTTGTTTTTGTTTTTTAATTCCTAATATAACTCAGGGAACTAAGTGCAACGTTTCTTCTTTTCTTTTTTTAATTATGTTTACATCTCTGAACTTTTAATTACCTAGGAAGGCCTTTTTGTGTATGTTTATTGCCATTTTCCTGGGTAATGACGGCGGAGTTCCTTTCTGGGCAAATTAACACAGTTCTTAATATACTTTAGGAAGTGATACCACGAAATCCTCTGGCCACTGCATTCCATGATATCACTTCCTCTACAAAGCATATGTTAGGAGATTCTGCTGCTCTTTAATCCTGCTGCAGTTTTGTGATGCTGAAGTTTTACTTCAAGCTATGACTCTCTTGTTCTGCAAAGATTAGAATTGCCACCTTCAGGGTAAGAATTAATGGGCACGGTTTTGCTAATAACTAGTTATACAACATAAAGGATTCTGTGGTTAAAATTTAATTATTTTATTTGAAAAAGGAAAAGATTAGAAAGTGAATATGTTTATTGGGTTATATAAAAATGATTGTGGGCTAAATTCTTAAGCCAATACTCTGGCAAAATTCCCATTGGGACTTCAGGATTTGGCCTTATGTGAGCAAATAGGGTTAGGATTGCTTCCTTGATTAGGATCCGTTAAGGTATGAGCTGATTCTGAGTGGCGAATCTTTATCTATTCCTACCTATAAGCCTAGTTTTATGAAATGATATGCGGTCCTGATTTTCAGAAGGGTCTCTCAACTCATTCTCCAGTTTTTATTGGAATAGATCGTGTGGCAAATTGCCGGTACTGTTATGCTGGGTCTCGCGCTTTCTCTTCTTTGGGGAAGGTTCAGGGCGCCATTGCTTGCCTCTGAACCCGTATTTTTAATTACCCCACTAGTGTCCTTGAGGAGGGGAGTGAAGAGGGAGGGACCTGGGCCCGCCCTCTTCTCCAGGTCCCAACCCAGGGGCCCTGAGGTTAGTGGTGAACCACTTGTACTGGTGGTTCCTTCCCCTGGGCTACTTCCCTCTCCTGCCCTTCAGCTTGTGGAGGGGCTTCTTGCCTTCCTTCTACACAAGCCAGGTGCTCCTTACCTAGGGTTTTTGGACTTCTCAGCCCACTGCAGCACTCTTCCAAACTTTCCTTTTGTCTCTCTTCAAAACTGTTCTCTGCTTCAACTCCTTCAAACTTCTCTCTGCTCCAACCAAACCTTCCTGCTCCAACTCCCACACTGTCTGACTGAAGCAGGGGTTTATATCATGTGACTCACTGCTGGTGCTCTAATTGGCTTCAGGTGCTCTAGTTAATCTATAGCAAACCTTCCTCCCCTTGCAGGGAATAAGGCTCCCTGCTAATCCTCTCCTGCTGCCCTCTGGCCATGCTGTATCACAATACTTGTGGGTACATTTTATAGTTCTTACACATTCATTAACCTGACTTGTGCGTATTACACATCTTGGGATAGATCCTGAAGATGCTGTGCATACCCAAGAGGTGCTGAGAATTAGTGAATGGTGTCTAGTGCCTTGTGGTAGCCCATAGCACCTTGCAGCATCAGGCTGTTTTCAAGTGCAAAGTCAAAGGTCACTTCTAGTCATATATCTTCAATGATCTAGAAATAAACAGGTATGTTGAGTAGTAGTGTTATTGCAACATCCATAATGAATTTTTAACGTATGTGTAAGATAGAGAGGAGGATGGGAAGGGCCAAGTAAACCTTAGTATGAAGAAAAATGTAAATTATTTTTTCATTGTGAATGAAATTGTGCTTATCATGATTTTTTATTACTTTTTTATTTAAACTTTCTCTTCCAATATTTGAAATTCAAATACAACAACATTTTGTTAATGAATCTAGAATAAAAACAAAGAAACTGACTAGGAACAAAAGTTTAACCGTCTCATGTCAGATCTAATATATGTGTGCTCCCGATGAGAAAAATGTGCATTCTAAACAAGCAACCATGGATCTTGAGATGCAGGAGGACTTTCGCTAGCCTACTGCCAATTTCACATGTTCAGGTGCCCAATAGTTCCTTCAGCTGGACAGTCTACAGATGGTTACAAAATGCCAGGGAAAAGCACTTGTTTGGAAAAACAACAGGGCGCATTAGAACAGGCCCTGAAAATAGGAATAGTCTCAATTTTCACAGCCATCAGGTCATCCTTTTACTATCTACAACAGGAGCAAATGTATTCTTTATTATTTTTCTCTGAAATGCTAGTCAATTTTAAAAAAGGATAACACTCTAGAAGGCATGTGAAAAATTCAAGATGTTTGAAAGCCCCTTGAAACTGATAGTTTGGGGAGACACCAAAGCATTCAGGTGCCCTTGGAAACACACAAGAGCAGTGCAAGTCAGAAGATAAGTGGAGGTCGAAAAATAGTTCAAACAGCCTGCTCTCATTACTGCCATCATAATCCTTATAACAATTCCATTTTTATGTTTTTTAACTGTTCAGTATTATTATTTAACAGCAAGGAACATTGCCTTTGTGTAGGAACTCCAGAAATAAAAGAAATCAGAAATCAGACCTCAAGACTACTTGTGAGGCAGAAATAATCCAGCCATTATTTCTGGTGTAAAAGGTTTGTGAATAGCATGATTTGCCTAGAAGCTGTTTTCCAACCTAATAACTCCCAGAATAATGACCTAAAACTGTTTCCAAGAGGATTAGGGCCCACATAACTATTAGATACTACAACTTTTTTAAAAAAAAAGTTAATTTCTGATTGGCTGAGAGGTGAGTTTTAATTTAGGTTATAGGTTCTTATTTAGTGGAATAATTTTAAATCTCTCTGAAGTCAGAAAGTATTGGAGTAATCCTCTAGAGAAGGACTGTCTGAGTTATATGAGAGAGAGGGAGAGAGTTAAATATATATATTGCTTATTGTTATAATGATCTCCAAGATGGTCATTAACTAGATTTTTAATCCATTTGGGAGGGGTTTTCTGTTTGTTGTTTTTCTTAATCTTCTGCTTCAATTTGCCTTGGGCAAAAAACATTCAAAATGGGCTAAATCACAGCTGAATACTTAGCTTGTTGGTTAACCATCACTTGAACAGTCTTCACTGGAGAGGCTATGGAATAGAGAATTTATTATCTTTAATGATGATATTGGTGTGTTTCTAAAGTGTGCATAGGTTTTATGTGTTTTTTCTGCTCGTTAATTTCCTCCTTTAGTTGGCATGAGTTGTTTTAAATGGAAGGGAATGAAAGATGCAGGTTCAAAGTGACTGAGGAATGCCTGATATAAAGGGGCTAGGCATCAATAGCTAGAAGGAGAATACACAGATATACTATTGAAGCTATTTGATAACAACCTGTTCAGCGAATTACTGTTAAATTGGCAAAACCTATCAATCTGTGCATCAAAATATTAATTCTGAAAGCTCATTGGAAAATCATGTGTATGCATGTTGAAATCTCTATCAAACACCAATTGTTTTTGATCTAGATGTGGCAAATGCATTTAACTCATTGGCTGCTGCCAGATGTTCCAAGAGCGTCCCAGCAGATCTCATGAAAGGCCTGATTGACCGGGGAGGTACATCAGTTTTCTACTCCATTGGTGAACTGGGCGTCTAATGTGCACTAGAATGTTCCAAGTCTGTCTTAAGATCATATTCATTCTAGGAGGTGCGGTTCAGGAGCTACGTCCAGAAAAAGCAATAAATAGTTAATAAAAATAATATACCTAAGGAACGAACATCAGCAAAATGCTGGAGGTTGTAAGAATTTTCCTGTCTTTTAAGTTAGTCCGGCATCTTGTGCATTTTTAGGTAGCTCGCCAATGCTTTCTGACTGCTGAAGTAATTGGCTGCAAACTATTAATTGTTAAGTATAGGTCCAATTCTGTATAGAGATCTATCCTGAAAGATGCTAATGAGAATTAATGAGTGAAAGGCAGACCTAGGTCCAGTCATGGGAAAATAACTTGTGTTGATGCATCAATTAACTATATCAACAATAGTTGAAAGTCAAGTGGTGTTCAGTGACCGGGGCCAAATTCTTATTTCTGATGCATGGTGTACAGAACCCCAAATCTGATGCAGATCCACATGTGAGGTTTGCTGCTGCTATGTGTACTTTAAATATATTTCACATGGCTCCCTGAAAAGCTCCCTGTTACTTTACTGAATCACAAGCTACTAAGCCATATCCAAAGAAGGTAAAGCTGTGAATTAAACTCTTAAATTTCCTGACTCTGAAGGAATTTTTCAGAGTTTGTCTTCTTCACTAGTTAGTAGCTTTGGTGGTTTGATTTGGATAAGCACCCAAAAAGAAATGGAACATTTTTCATGGAAAAAAGCTTCTTCACAACGTTCCCTTCACTCTTTGTTCCAGGCAGGGTGGTTATAATGGGAGAACCGGTTTTATTTTGATATTTCAGTACTTTAGAATCCAGCTGAAACCAGGAAAATTTGTGTTTTTTTTAAAGTGGTTTGAGGATCTTTTTAATGTAAATTTTAAATGTGAATTTTATCTGATCCGGTTCCATACTTGAAAAAATCATTCACCCAGGGTGAATACAAATCTTTCTTGGGCACATGCTATCAATTTCTACAGAACCTGAGGGGTTTTTTTGTTTGTTTGTTTTTTTTAAAAATTTTAAAAATAAAAGGTTTCTAGTCCTTTTGGTTCCAAATGTAACCTTTCAAATGCAGACTGAGTGTGATTGATGCATACCTGATGTGTAGAAAGAATAGTAAATATGGCAGGTGACCAGCTTGGCTTAACAGTGAAATCCTTGCTGACCTTAAACACAAAAAAGACGCTTACAAGAAGTGGAAGATTGGACAAATGACCAGGGAGGAGTATACAAATATTGCTCAGGCATGCAGGAGTGAAATCAGGAAGGCCAAATCACACTTGGAGTTGCAGCTAGCAAGAGATGTTAAGAGTAACAAGAAGGGTTTCTTCAGGTATGTTAGCAAAAAGAAGACAGTCAAGGAAAGCGTGGGCCCCATACTGAATGAAGGAGGCAACCTAGTGACAGAGGATGTGGAAAAAGCTAATGTACTCAATGCTTTTTTTGCTTCTGTCTTCACGAACAAGGTCAGCTCCCTCCCAGACTGCTGCACTGGGCAGCACAGCATAGGGAGGAGGTGACCAGCCCTCTGTGGAGAAAGAAGTGGTTCAGGACTATTTAGAAAAGCTGGACAAGCACAAGTCCATGGGGCCGGATGTGCTGCATCTGAAGATACTAAAGGAGTTAGTGGGTGAGATTGCAGAGCCATTGGCCATTATCTTTGAAAACTCATGGCGATCGGGGGAGGTCCCAGATGACTGGAAAAAGGCTAATGTAGTGCCCATCTCTAAAAAAGGGAAGGAGGAGGATCCGGCGAACTACAGGCCAGTCAGCCTCACCTCAGTCCCTGGAAAAATCATGGAGCAGGTCCTCAAGGAATCAATTTTGAAATACTTCAAGGAGAGGAAAGTGATCAGGATCAGTCAGCATGGATTCACCAAGGGCAAGTCATGCCTGACTAACCTAATTGCCTTCTATGATGAGATAACTGGCTCTGTGGATAAGGGGAAAGCAGTGGACATGTTATTCCTTGACTTTAGCAAAGCTTTTGATAGGTCTCCCACAGTATTCTTGCCGGCAAGTTAAAAAGTATGGGCTGGATGAATGGACTGTAAGGTGGATAGAAAGCTGGCTAGATAGTTGGGCTCACTGGGTAGTGATCAATGGCTCCGTGTCTAGTTGGCAGCCAGTATCAAGCAGAGTGCCCCAAGGGTTGGTCCTGGGGCCAGTTTTGTTCAATATCTTCTTTGATGATCTGGAGGATGGTGTGGACTGCACTCTCAGCAAGTTTGCAGATGACATTAAACTGGGAGGAGTGGTAGATACACTGGAGGGTAGGGATCGGATACAGAGGACCTAGACAAATTAGAGGATAGGGCCAAAAGAAATCTGATGAGGTTCAACAAGGACAAGTGCAGAATTCTGCACTTAGGACAGAAGAATCCCATGCACTGCTACAGACTAGGGACCGAGTGGCTAGGTAGCAGTTCTACAGAAAAGGACCTAGGGATAACAGTTGATGAGAAGCTGGATATGAGTCAACAGTATGCCCTTGTTGCCAAGAAGGCTAACGGCATTTTGGGCTGTATAAGTAGGGGCATTGCCAGCAGATCGAGGGACGTGATCATTCTCCTCTATTCGGGATTGGCGGGCCCTCATCGGGAGTACTGTGTCCAGTTTTGGGCCCCATGCTACAAGAAGGATGTGGAAAAATTGGAAAGAGTCCTGCGGAGGGAAACAAAAATGATTGGGGACTGTAGCACATGACTTGTGAGGAGAGGAGACTTGTGAGGGAACTGGGATTGTTTAGTCTGCAGAAGAGAAGAATGAGGGGAGATTTGATAGCTACTTTCAACTACCTGAAAGGGGGTTCCAAAGAGGATGGATCTAGGCTGTTCTCAATGGTACCAGATGACAGAACAAGGAGTAATGGTCTCAAGTTGCAGTGGAGGAGATTTAGGTTGGATATTAGGAAAAACTTTTTCACTAGGAGGGTGGTGAAGCACTGGAATGGGTTACCTAGGGAGGTGGTGGAATCTCCTTCCTTAGAGGTTTTTAAGGTCAGGCTTGACAAAGCCCTGACTGGGATGATTTAGTTGGGGATTGGTCCTGCTTTGAGCAGGGGGTTGGACTAGATGACCTCCTGGGGTCCCTTCCATCCCTGATATTCTATGATTTTATGATTCTCCTGTTGCTCAGGGCTTTGCCAAGCTGCAGTAGAGTGAAAACTGATAAGAGTCTAGTACATTTTCCTTCCTGCTTTTCAGAACCCTGTGTGGCTCCCCCTTCTCTGGTGCATTAAACATAAGCTGCTTGTATTCACTTTTAAAGTGCTTCACAATCAATCCCCACCCTACTTTTCCTCTCTTGTTCACTATTGAGCTCTTGATGGCTGCTTCTGATTGGCCCATGATGTCAGCTTCCATTGCCAACTTACTACATTTTCTAACAAGCACTTTTATGCTTTCTCTCATGCTGCACCTTGTGCTTGGGAAATGTTCCCCATATACATCTGCAAAGCTACTTTATTATTCTCCTTCAAAATCCTCCCCAAAACTCTCCTTTGCCATGGCACCTACAGAAAATGTGACAACAGTTAGGCTGTTGGTGTGCAGAGGCCACTGCCTATCATACTGACCAGTATTATCTCACTGTTTCCTTGTACACCTCCATCTGTTGTATCTTGTTTTATATTTAGACTGTAAGCTTTTTGAGGCAAGGGTATGGTTTTTGTTCTCTGTTTATACAGTGCCTAGCATAGTGGGGTCCTAGTCAACGACTAGGGTTCCTAGGTGCTACTGAATACAAATAATTCATTATCAGAAGAAGAAACAAAATACTAGAACAGACACTGGAGCTCTTCACTGAGAAGAAATGGAAGCCAGAAAACTAAGGAAGAAACAGAATAGAATCATAGAGACATACCTTGTTGCAGCAACCAGGATGCAAGGGGAAGGGTATTTTCTATTTCCAACCACTTCTGCATCCCCCAGCCACCTTCATAGTAGCCAGGAGGCCCTAGACTGGAAGAGAAGGGACAGAAAAAGGGAATGCTCCTTCTTTCCAGCAGCAACTGGATATTTCCAACTTAAAGGGCAGTTCTGCTCTGAACAATGACAATATGCTTACTTAACAAATATTACTCAAGAAATATGCTCCCTGTGTATATATTCAGACTCATGTTTTTCACTGTACCTTATTCTCATATATAAGGTTTTGCTCCTTTTAGCCCTACGAAGCCAGTACAACTCTAGAAGAGTAAACTGGATTCTGTTCTCACTCATGCATTATCAACAAAATGTTTAACTAAATGCCAGCTGCAAGCCAAATTTTGTCCTCTGTTATATGTGTGTAATCCCACTGAAAACAACTGGCTCTAGACAGGGAAGAAATTGAAGACAATGGGGAATGAGTGTAAGTGAGGAAAGCATATGGCCGTCAGAATCTTCATTATTGGTGATTGTGCGGGAACCAGTGAGAGCAAAGTTTGGCTTTCAGATCCCAGGTTGACTCTTCAATGCTGGTAGTTAGAAAAGGCTCTTCTCCCCTCCCCCCGCCAAATCTGCAAACTGAGCACATTTGATCTGGAAGTCAGAGAGAAACAATGACGGTTGCCAGCCCGTGATGCTGTTTATACAGTAGCTTTCCCACAACAGCACTCTGTAAGGTCCCTTTGCTCAAGTAGAAAAGAGAATGTTTAAGGCAATATTTTAAAAAGTATCTAGGTGATTTTTTTTTTGAATGCCTTAATTTTTGGGACCCAACCTGAGACACCTTAAATGGTCCTGATTTTCAGAAATAGCTGAGCAGCCATTGTCAGGAAACAGGCCTGCAGCAGAACCAGTCTGGGCTGCCTAGCGAGCGCAGCTGGCCTGAAGTAGGTTGCCTGGTTGGCTATGCTGCCTGATTGGTTAGGAGCGTCAGCAGACTGGCTCTTAAGCCAAGCAACAGAAGATGTTCAGTGGCTGTTCAAAGCATTTGCCCATGGCTGTGATAGCTCCTGCTCTCGCTTGTCCACAGCCTTGCACCTGCCTTGCCTCACTCCAGGTAACCTAGTTGTGACCCTGGGCTCCAACTCCCGGCTTCCTGACACCTGCTCCCACCACTAGGCCTGATGCCTGCTCCAGCCACTAAGCATCACTGCCCCCGTCCCAGTTACTGATGCCCACCCCCAAAGCTGGGGCACCCAACTTCACTAGCCACTTTGGAAAATATTGGGGCAGAAATCTGAAAAATCAACTGAAAACCGAAGTCTGCCAACCCAAACTTCTGTATCTGGATTTCTGCTTCTTTTCACACTGTGGAAAGGGTTAATTCTGAGGTACTCTATTGTATTAATGATGGTTCTCTCTTCTCAAAGCCCATTGGGCTCTTTCAGGGGCCTCTCAAAACAATGAGTGCAGTGAGGCTGTTCTGTCTAATTACTCCAAGACAGGGAAGCTAAAGAGGAATTAATGACAGTTGACAAGTGCAATTAATAATTATAGCAAAGCCGGGAGTCATGCAGCAGGCAGATGACAATAACAGGGTAACTGTACATGACAGCTTTCATCCGTTCCCTTCCCCCCTCCCTCCCAAAATGTGAGCTGCTATATGCAGTGGGGCTCGCACGACACACTGACAAGAAAAGAGAAGAAACTGCAATATGGTCACGAAGTTTAGGCTATTTCTAACCTTCCCATCCTCTTCCCCACCCCCACTTCTCTCCCAAGGAAAAACATCACAACAGCACAAACTTAATCACACAAGCTTCTGTTGGCTTTCACTATCAGGTGTTGACAAGGCTACTTAAAATTCATGTTGGTGGATTGGAAGGAGAGGGGGACAGGGAAAGGCAGCAGCAAGCTGCAGTTGAAGTGGGATTTCCATATCAAAGGCCAGGCCTTTGGCTCTGAATGGTAATTAAAGTACCCAGATTTCATCTCCTTGGTCAGCTCATGAAAAGGAAAAAAAAAAATTAGCAAGAAGATTTTTTCACTCCCTTTAGACTACAGTACAGCAAGCAGTAAATTAAATGAAAGTTGAGCTAAAAGGTGCCTAACGCTTCAATCTTTTGCATCTAATAGAATCTATGATGTTTTTAAAGCATTTATTCAGTTCACATCTTCATCTCACCGTGATTACAAAGGATATCATGTCTGCTTACACTTACTGGGCACACAGCTTGGCCTTCTCAGCGTTGTAGAAAGACTTCACTTGGCATTACCTTGCTGTTGTGTTATGGCCTTTTGATTAATAATAATAATTATTAATAAAAAAGTCTCTGTCATTTCTAGCTGACCATCACAGGAACTACAAACTCTAAGAACCAAATAAGTGTGATTTTAATGAGTCTTAGGGAACTGAGGTAATGAAATTCAACAGGCTTTTACTGCTAGTTCACTGGCTCAGACCTAGCCCAGGTAGTGACTGAAAGTTGTTGCCATGTGATAGGTACTTGGTGGCTTATGTGAAATATTTTGTCATTTCGGTCTAGTTCCCAGTGGACATGTATCCACACCCCATAAAGCACAAATGACACTTGTTGGCCATCTCAGTACAGAGAAGGGGGATTGAATGGTTGTGGATTCTGAACTGCCCACCCATCTCTAGAGCTGGTCCCATCCAGGTGACAGCTGAGGTACAGTGAAGTGTGAGGAATCCTGTGCTGCTCTTATCCATGCTTGTGCAGCTCCACACTCTGGGTAAGTAGAGGCTTCTGTGGCTGACTATGGCTAAATAAAGGGCTTCGGTCTCCAAAGCCACAGTCTGGCCTTTCACAAGCAATAAAATCGCACACAAAGCCAAATAGTTTCACTTCTGTTATTAGTGTCCTCGTTTACGCTTCGGTTTGTCCTTTTGTCTGTAGCTACCCAACACTTTCCTGAGGCGTTAGAACCTCTAATGTGAATTCCCACCCATCCAAAACCAGGGTCCAGCCTTCCTGTCCACACTGGAGAGGCTAGCCATGGGAGTGGGATGAGCCCGCTGAATTTCTTACATTCAGGGATCGGGCCCATGTAGGTATGTAAGGGGAGAGGGAAAAGGTCCTTGTTTTCCAGGGGCTGAGGTCATTTTAAGCCACAACTTTCCACAAATGCACATTTCTAGTTTAAAGGCCACCAGGATGTGCCTTTCTCAGCTACCTCAGTTCTTGGGGTTGCGTCACAGCCCATTAAAAACCAATAGGAAGGTTTCCATTGACTTCAGTGAGTATTGGATCAAGCCCCTGGGCTCTAACTCTGCAGACCAGAAGTTCTAACACGTTTTCCTGCTGGTTCAGTAATGAGTGTTGAGCTGTTTCTTTAATATAGCAAACGTATGCCCCCTAACATAACCATTCAGGCTGCTTTGAGAGTCCACATTATTGATGTGGGCCTGAGTTGCTGGTTGCATTTCTGTTTGTATTGGCACAGCTTTCATGAGGGGAGGGTGCAACACTACTGTCATAGTCCTGTGCCTTCAAATGAAATGAGAAATAACCACAGCAGGATCAAACAAATTTTAAGAAGTGTGTGTGGTTGGGGGAGGGGGGCGGAGAATGAAATTATTTTTTCTGGGGTGTATTTTGTTTCTGCTAGAACACATTTCAAGAACTTAAGGAGAGATGAGCCTGAACTAAAACACTGAACCCCAAAACACTCTGAAATTCAAGGGATTTCAAATCTGGATTCAGATCTAAATTCTGAAATTGCCTTCTCCTTCCCTTTTCTTTCTTCTTTGTGCTTTCCCTCCCTCTGTCTTTCTCTCTCTCTCTCTCTAAATCTCTTCCCCTTCTGCCCCCCCCAGCTCAAGTGCATCATTTTCTGCTATTGTGTTTAAAAAAAACTCTGCTGCAGGGGCTCTGAAATGAATAAAAATGTAATCCTCAGTGCGCCCATTGTGCGCTTTCATTTGTTTTTGCTGTATCGATTTATCAGCGGAGGGAAATTACTCGCTGGAAGAGAGGATGCCAGTCAGAATGACATTTATTTCATAGTACAAGGAGGCTCTCCAGCGTGTTTCCATGTAACCCAGATATTGGAGCTGTAAAAGGGCTTGTAACAAGGTTTAGTGCTATGATTAGATCGTGTGGAGCACCTTGCTTTCATAACAACAGGCACTCGGCTGGAGCCAAGGCCTCCGGTTATGGTCAACTTTTTTTTTTTTTTAACTATTCCTTTTTTTACATAGACACAATATTCAGCTCACCACCCCCAAAATATTTCTGAATCAAAAGCAAAACCCAATAAGCCTATGAAATCCCATTCGGCTTTTATAAGAGGGCTTGAGTTTTCATGTCATCAACTTTTTTTTTTTAAGATAAAATACTCAGTTATTAATCTTTTTAGCTTCTTTGTGCTATCTTGCATTTCTAGTGAAATAACCCCTTGATTTTAATTCACCAAAGCAAATCTCTGCTAGTGATTGTGCCTTACATTTGCTCAAGGCTAACAATTACCTGTAAAATGAAACGTATGCTTTACCCAAAAACTGTAATAGTTTTATACGTGTTGCAAATAAAAATGTGACTCTGCAGACTGAATATCAGGCCTGGAGTCCCCGATAGGCTGCTGTTCATAAATGCCTGGTGCTGAGGAACATAGGAATTGCCACACTGCCTCAGATCTGAAGTCCATCTTATTCAGTATCCTGCTTCTAACAGATGTTTCATATGAAGGTGCAAGAAATCCTACAGTAGGCATATGTGGGACATCGATCTGCCCAGGGGAGTCTTCTAACATCTAGTAGTTAGAGATTGGCTTAAGCCCCCCATCATGAGGTTTTATATACTTTTTAAAACTTTTTTTTAGTATTACTGTTATAACGCTGGGTATTCTTCCTATGCTTGTATTCATTCTTACATCTATATAAATATATAATCTCTTTTTGGCTCTGGATAAATTATTGGCTTCAGTGCATGGCAATGAATTCCATTCATATGTTGCATGAAAAAGGACTTGTTTAGAAAATGAATCCAATGATCTCTTCGTCTCCCCAATCATAGCTTTATATGAATCCATTCTGCATGGGATTACAGGAAGACTTAGGGTTGCCAGGCATCTGGTTTTCGACCGGAACACCCAAAATTAGTGTGCATTTTGGATACTAATGTCCTTGTGCCTCAGTTCCCCATGTGTAATATGGGAATAATTTTACTTTACCTCATAGTCATGTTGTGAAGATAAGTTCATTTCTGTTTGATACACTCTCTTAGTGATGAACACCATGGAAAAGCCATGAGGAAATTTAATGATTCTGTCTTCATAGCATGGTGCAACTTGTGTGCAGTCAATAAGACCTAGGGTCATACAGTAAATGCGGAGGACCATGCAAGATATTAAATACCTGTTTATTAAGTGAACCCCATCTATTCTGTGTTCTGAAGGAGGCAGAGGTCCTGTGGAAAAAATAGTATATGATCATGTAATTAAAGAATACATCATATTGCATACTCATAAAGGGGCTGAATTAAGTTTGCACAAGCAACCTTAATTCTGATATTTCCTAATTTTTGAGTGTTTGATTTTGAGTTAATGGTCTTTTAATTTAGGGTGTGTTGTTTTATTTTCTGTAATATGCAAACAAAATATTTGCCAAGGTATTTACTCTGACTTGTTCAAGGTTACATCGTGCATCTGTGGCAGAGCTGAGAATAGAAGCTCTGAATCCTTGTTTCCAGTCCTGTGCTCCGACTACTGCATTACACTCTTCTCAGTAGAAAATAAGAAGAAAACAAGACACATAGTGGCAGATCTCTTAACACGGATAATCAAATATGTGCTCTAATGAGAAAAGGAAAATTTAAAACAAGATTTAAAGACTGACTCTTGTGACTTGGAGTGGGAAGAGGGAGGTTTAGGTACATGTTGCATCCTTAATTAATAGGAGCTCCTTACATTGAAGCATTCAGACTTGGTAGTGAAGTACATAACACTGACCTCAATTGTTCATTGGCAAGATTTTCAAAAGTGCCTAAATGAGTTGGGCAACTACCTTCCAGTGAGGCATCTGATTGATTTAGGTGATTTTAAAAATCATACCCAATGTCTCCACTGTGTGAACATCCACAAAGTACTGACTAAGTTCCCAAGGTCAGATTTTCAAACAGATTTGTGGAAAAAACATGCAGATCTAAATAACTGTAAGTGCAATTTTGTACATGCAGTTAGTAGTGGGCATGACAGAATAATAATACCTACCTCTTTTATAGTACATTTCATCTGTAGATCTCAAAGTATTTTACAAAGAAGGTCAAGATCATTAATCTGATATTACAGATGGGGAAACTGCGGCACAGAGAGGGTAGCAGGTACTAAGGTGTCTAAATTACTTAAAATGAACCTTCAAATTGTTGTGGATGCCAAACCTTCACAATTATTTGTGCCTGTACAATTGTGGTTTTTAAAAAACCAGAAATCTAGTTATAACTGGGCTGAAAACTTGGTCCCCCACCTTCTGTCCCAGCATGCACTGAGCTCCATATAAAACCTGTGAGGAATGTCCTGTATGTTTTGTCTTGACTATAAAAAGCCATGTTTAGGTTGGAGTCAGCTAACACAATCTAGCTAAGACCAACCTGACTTGAGGACTTTTCTGAGCGTAGATGCAAGGTAATACCTTAGTTCATTTTTAGCTAGGTGAGGGGTAGTCCAGGCTAGAGTCAAGTTACAATTGTGGTAGGCTAGGTCATGTTAGTTAAGCTTGACCACTTTTTCTAATCTAGACAAACCTTATTCGTTGTTCTAAAGTCCTGGTCAGGAAGACAGACAGCACAAGGGAGAGAGCAATTCTGAACTCTGGAAATTAAATGGGGATTTCCATTTAATTGGAAATGGAAAGTGTGGGGATTCTGGTTGGATAGCTTGGAGAAGAAGGAGGTAACAGTACTGCTTAATTAACATAGATAGGCAACTTGCATACTACTATATATAATGTAACAAAGTGCAGGAAAAAGAGCATTGCTGTTACTCACTGTGACAGGCTGGCATTGTTTGCCTGAAATACTCCACCCTCTGGGCAGGTATTAATTCTGCCAAGAAAGCATGAAGTGTTTTGTAGGTGTAGATGAATGTTGAGGATAGGAGGAGCAGGAATAGGTCTCAGGGTGAGGGGAATAGAATTTTTTTGAAATGACAGGCCCTGAGGGAAGGAACTCCTGGAGCAACTAAGTCTATGGGGAGGCTTAGGTTGGGCTAAAATAGCGTTATGGGCAGCCAGGCATGAAGAGAAGGCTTATGCTGGGTTTTTCTGTGATAATGTTTGGGAATTAGCATTTTTTGTTGTTAAAGTATGCTGTAGGGTGATGCTTTTTAGACTCTGGGTATGAGCAGTTCTACTTGGAGTGGAGTGTGTAGACTCCACCCACATGTAAGAAAAACTATATTGTTTAAAAGGTGTAGTCATGCAAAAAAAATGCTGCAGTACTATACGTTCTAAGACTAGCTAGGTCTAGAGAAATGTATGTAAAACCAGTGCACTACTCACATTTGGTAGTGTCATGAAAAACTTTTGCAAGTCTCATGACACAAACACACAAGTGGATGATATAATGTGAATAGAGCAACACTCTAGCAAAACCTTATTTAAAATGAAATGATTTTAATCCCGCTTAGGCAAGAAATTACTTTAATCAAGAAAATTGATTTTAATTTAAAAGTGTAGTAGCATTTACAGCTGCATCCAAGTAATAATTTCTCCCCACTGGTGTATCAGAAAACAGCTTCCAAAATGGCTAACATCCAGAATCAATTAGTTTCGTTTAAGATTTTCAAATGTCATTGTTGTAGGGTTTTTTTTAAAGTAAATCTTTCCAGTTATCTGTCTGAAAATTTTGTATGAAAATTGGTCTAGTTAGAACTTGCATTAGAGTTTTCCCACTCATGTTTTCTAGCCCAGAGCAGAATGACAAAGGAGCTGAAGAGCAATTGTCATCACCATTAAAAATGGTACCCGTGATCTCCACACAGTAGTGTCTGAGGTAATGCCGTTTTCTACCTATATTTTGAATAGGAAATACTGCAATTTCCCAGATATCACTGGGTTTGTAAACAGTGGCACGCACTCAGCATATACAAGGCATGCGTTGCATGCCCCAGGATCAGCTGTGGCCATGGGACAATTCGGCGAGAACATGGGGACAAAATAGGGTTGCCAATTTTGGTAAGATGTATTCCTGGAGATTTCATCACATCACATAATCATTAATTAAAGATTAGTCTTTGATTCCCGGAGACTCCAGGCCAATCCTGGAGGGTTGGCAACCCAAGGACAAAATGGTGTCCTCCACACAGCATAACCTTGCACACACCCTATGTATGGTAAGGTCATGCCACATATAGGATGCCATTTTGTATGCAAGTGTACAATTGCATGTCTGATTAAAAATGTTATGGCATGGCACTAACTATTAGTAAATATTGGCATTATAATTGTGTATTTTGGTAGAGGGAACAAGAACTTTACATGGAACCTTATAGTGCTTAACTTAGGGTCAATTTTCAGTGCACGTGGATTTATTGATGACCTTACATTTATATAATACTCTTTTCCAAGGAAGGCCTTTTGGAAAAGATTTACAAACTATTTACTACATAACTAGCTATAGACCGGAAATGGCTTTCCTGTTCTGCGAAAAATTTTTCAAAAGTTCCAAAAAATTTTCCATTGTGCTTCAGAACAAAATGGAAACCTTTCAAAAAATTTAGAGAGAGTTTCTGTGAAAAATTTTGATTTCAACAAATCAGCATTTTCTAATGAAAAAACATTCTGAAAAATTCCCGACCAGCGCGTTCTCTCTCTCTCGCACATAAACTCTTTGCCCATCCTGGAAAGACGGCCAGTTCTGGGGTGGAACTTGGCAGAAGCTTAATAGTTAAGATGGGATGTTAGTGAGAATATAGGGCTGGTGTAAACTGGCATAACTCCGTAGACTTGGAGTTTTCTGTAGCAAAACTTCAGTGGAGCCATGTGACTTTTACCAGCTGTGGACTTGGCCCACTGTGCCTAACTGAAGCTTCAAGAGGAGTTGTGGAAACACAGGATATAATTTTACAAACTGGAATTTGGTCAGAGAATCTTAAATGCTCGTGCAGCACCTTGGTTTTATGTTTAACCCACCAAACAAGGCTATGAAAGCTAATGTGATTTGAAGATCTAAATGCTTATAGGCTAGCTGAATATTTACATAACTGAGTATAATAGCTGTCCTCTCTAGATGGAACTGTTTATAACATCCCTCCATCACAGTGAAGGATTGGGAGAAAAAGAAGGAAAGTATGCAGGTGCAAGTGGTAGCTCTGTAATACTTGCAGTGTTTTGAGAACCTCAGAATCATAGATTCATTCAGAGACTTTAAGGCCAGAAGAGATCACTGCCGTCATGTAGGTTGCCCCTTTCCATAAAAGGAGGCCTTAGTATTGTACCTACTAAATTGCTGCACCAAACCCAATGGGATGAAAAGTACTATACAGGTACAAATTGCTAATTAGAAATAATAATAGTCACACAAATAATTGTTAATTTTAATTGTAATATATTGGGAAGATATGGGAGTGAGAGCCAGATACAACGGAGACACTTTCTGAAGTAAAATCAAACACATTCTTTGGGAAATCTTGCACTGCAATGTTTGTTCATCACTGAATTTTGCTTTCACTTACAAGTGTGAACTGGCAGATTAGAGACGTCCAAGGGCTCATTCACTGTGAGGTTTTGAAGGTGATTTCAGTTTAATGCAACCAGATAATTGTAGCCCTGGGGCTTGGCTAGGTTGTAAAGCTGCTAATCCAGATAATATTATCCGATCACATGTTGTGCTTATATGAGAGACCTCTGCCTTTAATAGCTCTCCCCATGCTGGTAAGTGTTTTCTAGTTTCAGCAACCCTATAAAAATGAAACACAGGCTAACATTAAGCTCTGGAACAAGTCACTAGTGTTGTGCAATATTGGGACCCTAATATGTGGCACATATTATATATGGGCTCACCATGCTGCCATGAATATGTACTTTTCCCTCCTTCTTAACACTAGGCAAAATCTTTGTACTAGGCACTGACAGGCCTGAAAAGTGAAGTCTTTATTTAGCTATAGGCCAGATGTAGTGAAAGCAGCCATGCTGCTAGCTTTTATAAACAGAGTTGTCAATTACCATAACCATTATTTGGTAGAACAACCCTTTATAGTAGGAATGGTAATTCACTCTATGCTGACTCTATTCTGGGCCTCTTTGAGCAACGATTGACATAGGTATTGAATAATGTGTTGGTGATTTTGTGGTATACTGTTCCTTTTACTTAGTGGCATCCGACTCTGACCAGAATCCCAGAGATGAAAGGCCAGAGCACTAGCTTTGATATGACTCTCAATGCCTCTGGACTTTTGTCATATGATGCAATGATAGAAGAAAAGAAGATACTTTATTTTTAAATCTGTTTTTTGCCATTGTGGATCTCCCAGGTATCAGCAAAATAGACTCCAATGTGAGCTCATACATTTTTCCAGGGCTGCCCAGAGGATTCAGGGGGCCTGGGGCAAAGTGGGGGAGCTGCGGTGCTTGTACTCACCTAGTGGCACTCTGAGTCTTCGGCGGCATTTCAGCAGTCGGACCGCCGGGTCAGGGCTCATGGGGCCCCTGGGGAAAATTGTCCCACTTGCGCCCCCTTCCCCCTGAGCGGCCCTGCATTTTTCTAACTTAAAGAGTGAGAGTGGGTGTGTGTATTTCCCTTAGTTGAGAACATTAGGAAATCTGTGTAAAGCATCAATCTGGTGAAATGATCATGAGATTGGAATGCAGAAACATCTGAGTTGAAGTTATTGTTCTTTTTGCTGATAGACTAACACGGCTACCACTCTGAAACCTGTTCTAGTTGGCAAAAAGAACAGGAGTACTTGTGGCACTTTAGAGACTAACAAATACAGACTAACACAGCTGCTACTCTGAAGCCTGTTCTAGCTGAGTGGTCTTTGGTAAGTCACATGTGCTCTTAAATCCGTTTTCCAGATAGGGAAATAATAATGCTTACCTACAATCATATTGCATTGTGAAGCTTCACTAGCTAATGTTTATATAATGCTTTGAAGAAATAAGTGTTACATAAATTCAAAAAACTTTTGACATTACTATTATTCTTTTACACAAACACACAACAGTAGGGACTGGTGAACTGCTTAATATAAAATGAGAACTAGAACCTGCAGAATTTGGATATGGCTCCAAAGTTTGGAGGTATTTGGACCTGCTTTTGGTCTGGCCATTCATCTAAAAAGAACTGACCCTCATCTCTGTACAAAAGTTGAACATTATTTATTTATATGTATGATCATATAGCCTATCGTCTGGGCAGAAGAATTTATGAATCCAAAATGTGTTATAACAGGGAAGCAACAGAGTGTGATCTGCACTAGAACACATGCTATTTGAGATCAGCGGTGTTGGAGCCAAGCAAGATTTTTTGTCTCCTTCAACACTAGCTGATAAATGAGATGGTTATTGAAGAAGAGCCTGTTTATGAGGATACTTAGAGTCTTCGGCTCCCAGGGGGAAATGGTTTGGGGGTGAGATATCATATGACTGGGGAATGCAAAAGAAGAGATGCTATGAAAGGGTGGATGTTTCAGTGGCATCCATGTATCATAAGTTGCACATGCGACTCATGGCTTTGTCACTACCCTAAGCTCATGCCAACTAACCATGCTATCATGTGTTCTATGTGTAGGGTAATCAGTAACGCACAGTCAGGTATGCACAGCTGTGTTCTGAGGCATCAGAAGCACCTCACTGTCTCAACACACCTGAAGTGTGTATTGGCTGACTTACCCAGCAACCCTTTCTCTTCAGGGTATGTCTCAACAAGGGCTTTATTTGTCAACGTTATTTATCCTATCATTTTATTAATACATTTTAAATCAATGAGAACTTCATCAATAAATGCTCAAATAAAAAAAAGTCATTTAACACTTAAGCTGCTGGAGAAGATAGCTGCACTGGAGCTAATAAATGGGTACCTTGGGGCAGAGCAGAAAAAGCAGTAGCCTGCTTCTGTATCATTCTCCCTTCTTGCTATAAATCACAGAGAGGAAGTAGAAACTGAGGTGCCAGTCTTCAGAGGTGGTTGAGCAGTGGACAGGGCAACTCAGGAGTAGAGTGCAAAAGTGGCTTTAAACCAGTTTTGCACTTCCTCAATCCTAGGCTATCTGTGCACCGGACCGTCATCCCCCAGTATGAATAGAGTAGATTGATGGCCACTCTAATTTACACTACCTGCCATTGGTTCCAATAGACTGTTATGACTGCTTGCATTTCTGAGGTGTAGTGAAGCCCTGGCCACTCCCCATTTTCTCAGCCTGTGTGCTAGCTGCAAGGAAGGAGTCATTACATCACTGATGGATCCCCCTACATTTTGGTAACAGTTTAGATAATATTTTTGACAAAAACTGCAAAATAATGAAAATGTAAAAGGTTCTGTGCGAGACAGAGGCTCGTTAGTGGTTCACTACTGTGTGTCAGCAACTCTTGTCAGGCTTCACCAATTCACTGCTGCTAAACCATTGCGGTCATGGTATTTATCTATGCAGCATATCATGTGGGGTATCGAACGGAAGCTTACATCATACGGTTGTCAGAAGCACCGCAAGAGGCATGTACACATGTTATTCAAGAAATGGTATAAACGTACAAAAAAATGTAAACTATGAAACCAGGCAGGGTTGCTAAACAAGTATCTTCCCAGATAAAGGAATGTTGATTTATCTCAGATGTAAATTAAGCAGGATAAACCAAATATGATGGGAAGTCGTTTGCATCTGAGGTGAACAGGGAGAACAAGTTAACAGGAGGATGAGAAAACAGCATGGCGTCAGCACTCTGGGGCACAAGCAGTGTGGAAGAAAGATCTTATCTGGGGGTATATTTCAAAGGTTTTCTGGACTGGAAGAGAGAGGGGGTAAAGAGCCCCTTTGTTGTCTATCACTGAGGGAGAAAAATGGACAGCACTTTTTGCATCCATGAAAGCTAGTTCCTGGCCTTCGGGGCTAGTGCCGCTGAAACATTGCTTTAGGTGAGAAATGTATCTTAGACAAAGATTTTAGCCTGTTAAAAGTTGTGATTAGTTTCTTGGAGGCATTTTAGGCTTTTTGTTTTATTTGTAACCATCGTTGTTTCCATAATTCTGCTCAATACTCACTTGAATCTGTGACTCTCTCTTCTTTGTTAAGACTTATTTTCTTTTTACTATAAAGTCATCTCCATGCTGCAATAATAAGTGTGCGCCTTCTCAGTGGAATCAGGTAAGCTGGGGTGTAAGCTGTCTCTTTGCAGGCAGCAGACTTGATAATTACTGTGAGTATCCAGTGACAGGGGCTGGACCTTAAAGGGCAATGCTTCTGGGAAGTTCAGGAACTGGAGTACTGTGAGGGTATGTCTACACTTAAACAGTCGTTGCAGTGCTTCTGTAGTGCTTCAGTGTAGACACTGCCTACGATAATAAGAGCATTTCTTCCATCTGCGTAGGTAATCTACCATCCGAGAAGTGGTAGCTAGGTTGGGGGAAGAATGCTTCTGCTGACCTAGTGCTGTCTACACTGGGGGTTAGGTCGGCTTAACTACGCCGCTCAGGGGTGAGGATTTTCACACCCCTGAGTGACATAATTAAGCTGGCTTAATTTTCTAGGGTAGTCCAGGCCTAATTGTAAACCTGCAGGGTAAAGTAATGACTGGTAGAGTCCTGAGAAGTTTGTCTGGGGTGACTAACAGAGTGGGGCGACAGGGAGCTATCACCCATCTTAGCACTAGTAAATCTCTCCTGCTGAGGTAGGGGGGTTGCATTGTGACCTACAGGTTTGGATGCCCTGAGAAAGTGGCACATTCTGTTTTTTTGTGAAGTTTGTTTTAGAAAAAATGTCACATTTGAATGGAAAAAAATTAATTCAGTATTTTTAACCAGCTCTACTTTATTGTGTATCTTGGGAGTGCAACCTAAGACTCTGATCCTGCCAAGACTTAAGCACATGTATAATGTTATGCGTGTGAGTAATCTCATTGACTTTAGTGGAATTACTGATGTGCATAAAGTGATACTTACGTTGCTTAAGCCTTTGCCAGATCTGGGCTTGACAAATAACACCAATTTTATGTTGTGGGTCAATGTCAAATGTGAGGTTACAAAACTTCAGGAAAGGCACATTTCTAACCATATGCCAGATCCTTCTTGTGCATCTCAGGATCTCAGCTGCTTTTGGTGGAAAACACAGAAAGCAATTAGCCTACATCTTGGAGGCTAATAATAACTGAACCTTTAGCCAGATTTTGATGGGATGATTTCCTGTTTGTGACATCAGCTAAATTAATAAAATGGATTAATTTTAATCCCCTCCCCCAGATTTTCTTAATGTCGCCATTGTATAGTCAGAGGGGCACAAAAGAAAAGCTGGAAGTTACTGTTTTGCACCCTTAATATCTTCCTCTCCCTCCCCTTTTCTACAAAGGTCAGGCTAATTTATCTCCCAATGTTAACAAAACAATGTTCACCCAGGATGAGATCTTGTATGGTCTGTTTTAGCCCAGAATGAATCTCAAGGGCTAAGTTCCTTCCTTTACTACCTTTAAAAAAATTCCAAATGATTCCCCCCCCCCCCTTGTTAAATGAATGGCCAAATAGGACTGCTTGGGTGAGTAGGCTGGTCCAAATGCACTCCTGAGGGGCCAGATCGTGAAGCAGATGTTGTCTGTTTTACCACAGGACAGAGTAGCTACACCCACCACTCTGCTAATACGCCTGCCTCAACCCTGCCCTGAAGTGACCACCTTTCTACTTCAGAGAGTAGTTCCATCTCTAGATTTACTTAGCCCTTGTCGTCTTTGCTGACATCACCCGCAAGGGTGCCACTCTTGTTTGGCTGTTTTTATTATGTGAATCTAGAAAACTGGCCATGTACATAAAAACTCCATAGTCATCTGCAGGGACAGTTCCCATGCCCTTTAGCAGCAAAAATACAAGTTCCTAAAACTTAAGCTACAGGACTACCCTTGTGCATAAGAGAGAGGATGGTCCAGTGGTTAGGATGCTAATCTGGAGTCAGTTCCCTACTCTGCCACACACTTCCTCGGTGACCTTAGGCAAGTCACTTAGCCCCTCAGTCTCTATTCCCCATCTGTAAAACAGGGATAGTACCCTCATAGGAGTGTTGCAAGGATCCATAAATTAAGAGTCTGAGGTGCTGTGGCCATATGATTAATTTAGATGCATGTAGTCACTAGAGTGATAGATAAATACTTGGGACCAGCCAATAAAGGAAGACATAGACACACATTTAACCAACATGGTACAAGGCACTGAAATGAGAGGCTACTGGAATTTTAGACACCACATTGGCCTCTGAAAATACATCCAACTTCATAGCTATTCAGAGCTTGATCTAAAGTAAACACCAGGTAAAAATTCTTCTCATGATTATATTGCTTGTCTCTAAAACTGGCAAATCCGCTGTTCAATCAGGACTTCTGTGATGTGATCAAAAGCCATCCCTTTCACCGTGATTGAGGGTTGCTTAGTGTATGGTGATAGTAACGATTTTTTTGCCTGCTTCCCTCTGACGGAATACACCCCTGTATTCACACCCTGCACACTGTTGTAATAATCTTTGGACAAGGTATGCCTTGTATCATTTTAAAACTCATAATTTTCTCATTAGTATTGTCCTGATAAAATAAGTGTGGCAAAATTGTATATAAAATTATAAGATTCTCCTGTATGATGTTATTAACACATGCCAAACACCACAGCTCTGCCCAAGCAGAAGTCACGTCTGTCCTAAACAAAGGAAGGAATGTGTGCTTGCCTGAATTTGCATTTAAGCAATAAACAGAGTAAGCAACCAGGAAGGGAAAACAAAGAAAGCTCAAACAGGTGAAAAAAAGCCAGCAGGAAATGTCCTTCCACAGACTCTTTGTCTCCCACTTCCCAGCTGAAAATGTTTTTCAAGAGGGGGACTGAAACTATAAAAAGCAGGGGCAAACACCCCAAGACACCCCTCTCTCTCTGCCCATCACATTCTCTGCCCCCAAGAAGACAAAGGAAAATAGCCATTGGACTTTGGGAGAGGGGTCCTGACCTGAAAAGTTTGCTGGAAGCATGTGGTGAGAAATTTTGCTTGACTTTAATATAGTTTTAATAAGCATTTTGTCTTTATTTTTCTTGTAACTGTTTCTGACTTTCATGCCTCATTACTTGTACTCACTTAAAATCTATTTCTTTGTAGTTAATAAATTTGTTTTACTATATTATTGAATCCTGCATGTTTAAATTAAAGTGTTAAATTAAAGGGTAACTGTATTTAAAATAACATGGTATATTATTCCCCTAAAGAAATAACAGACTTAAAATATTTGTACTGTCCAGGCAAGGACTGGGCAGTACATGGCATATATTTCTGGTGGAAATCCAGGATTGAGGGTGTGTTGGGGTCACCTTGCAGTATAATCAAGGCTGGTGAGAACCAGGGTGTAACTGGCAGGGTGCAGTTACACATGCTCAAGGTGTGGCTTGCATGCTGAAAGGCTGTTTGTGAGCAGCCCAGGTGGGAGATACTTCGGTAAGGCTTTGTAAGATTCCTGAGGTTATAGGGCAGGGTTGACAGCCCCCCACTGGTCTGAATTGTACCCCGGGATGTCACACTCCAAAAATGGAAATGTTCCTGATTTGGAATTTTGGAATGGATTTTAAAACATTTGAGTTCAGTGTTGCATTTTGCGGGGGGGAGGGGAGGACACCACTAGATCTTGTTAACTATAAGCCTAGAAGGATTTGTCTGTTTCACTGAACTGTGAAACACATGCTGATTCTTCTGAACGGGTGGCCCAGAAAAATAATTCTTTGTCTCTTAGTTTTAAAACAAATAAGCATTTTTTACCTTAAATTTTAAAAGAAAAAATAGACATCAGTTCTCCTGGGTTATATGTAAATAAATCATATGTAAATAAATCAAGGGTTGCTGTCTGGCCTCACTCCCCTCTAAAGAGGGGTATCCAAATATGGGCTAATGACTAAATGCAGCCTGTGGATACTTTATCCTTGTGGAATGGGGATAAAACTGATCCAACTACAGGTGTCCATTTCTGGTAAACGCAGACAAGGAGCCATTTCTATTAATCTTTCAAGGGAGACAAAGTACAAGCTAAAGTTGACTGTGTGTGTCTCTTTTTGTTGAAAGATGTAACGTGTTCCTATCAGAGGGAATATTCTGTTCACGTCAGGTTCTTATACTTTGTCCCATCGCCATCATGTTTGTGTATCTGTTGTCTGGTGGGTGGAGCCAGGGACTGGTAGTCTAGTGCTAGCGCTAGTGTTGATGACTTGTTGTGTGACCTTAGTCAAGTCACTTAAACTTTCTGTGCCTTGTTCTCCTCCAGGTATAAAATGGGGATAACAGTATTTGTGTATGGCAATTTGAGATTCTTGGATGAAAGGTGCAATAGAAGAGCAAACTGCTGTCACATGCTCATGGGCCTGGATCTAGATGTGAGGACTGGTTCGTGGGAAGTCCTATCTACTGGTCAGAGTTAGGAACTGGGGTCGGAGACAGAGACTGAGTCAAGCCAAGGGTTGAAGTCAGAGTGAGGGGTAGGGCAAAGTAGCAGGGACCTGAAGCGAGGCAGGAAAGCAGGAACTGGGAGTGGAGAAAGATCTGGGATAAGGAGGGCAGGAACTGGTGGGGGTGGCAAAGCTCAGTGGTTTGAGCATTGGCCTGCTAAACCCAGGGTTATGAGTTCAATCCTTGAGGGGGCCATTTGGGGATTTAGTTGGGGATTGGTCTTGCTCTTGCTCTGAGCAGGAGGTTGGACTAGATGACCTCCTGAGGTCCCTTCCCACCCTGATATTCTATGATTCAGGGACAGGTTGGAAGACAGGTATCAGGAGTCAATCAAGGTCCAAAATGGCAGCCAGCCAGGAATCCACAGAATAGCTCAGACAACTTCCTATGGCTCCTTCTGACTTAAGTGTAGTGTGTGTAAGCCAATTGGTGGGGCTGGATGTCTCCCTCAATCAGGAGCTTTGTGGGGGGAGCCCTTGATGAGCTTGAGCTCTGCTGGTCCCCTTCTCCACTGGTTCTAGTGAGCTACTGCAGACTGAGCACTGCCTGGGCACCTTGTGGTCAATATCTGTGATCACTCACACCAGAGCCTGTTGAAGTCAGTGACTTCTTTGAGCTTTGCATTAGGCCGATTAAAAGTGGCTTCTGATAAGTTGCTAGTGGTAGTCCCTGCAGCCACCTAATTTGGATATCCCTGTTCTGTGTTACCCCACAAGTCCTCTGTGTTTTAAAATGCAGCTGCGGTGACTGGAGCCTTATCTGTGATGATTTGTTACACCTGGGAGTCTTAAAAAATAATCATCTGCATGGAGCTAGATTCTTAGAAGTTAAAGATCAGTCTAACCTTTTGTCCTACTCCGTCCATTTCTTTCAAATCACTTTAAAGAGGAAACATCTCTTCTCCTCCTTCCCCACTGCCCTCCTTGCCCCAGCTACTTTTACATTCTGCCTGGGAGTAAACAGTAAAAGTTACATGTATTAACACTGCACTCCAACACAATGCTTTTGGGCGTGCTCTGTGTGCAAGTCCCTGGCAGCCATAAATTAATTAAAAGTAGACAGGAACCATAGAAAAAGCAAGTTCTCTTTCCCCCTGCCCTTCCCTCACCCCCCTCTTCCTTTCTTTCTCTGTGGGTAAATAGCTAATTCCTTTGTTCCTCACTGCACTATTTCATTTCTGCCATCATTGTCCTCATTGTTCTCTGAAACAGGAGGGGTCTGGGCCAGGAACAGCCAAGGTCTTGGCTAATGACGGGAAGTCTTTAAAGTTTGCGCTGCATTTCATCTTCCCTGTGGGAGTTTTAGGACGCATCCAGTGTTTGATCCCCACCGTGCAACTTTGCTTCTAGTTAATTAACAGATCCCCATTACACTCTCTCATCTGCAAGCGCATGGGAGGCCTATCAGGAGGTAATTCAAGGCCAATCTGAGTGATGGCAGGAATTAGAGAAATCAGTTGTTTTATGGGAGTAATGTTCAGGAATAAAGCTGTCCTTTTGCAGTGGTCTCATTTCAATTTTTGATTTCATTGTATTTTATTTTTATTTTATTGTATTTTCAATCCGGTCCCTTCTTAAATTTTGCTTTTTGGGGTGTATTTTATTTATTTCTTTATTGAGCTGCCTCTTTGCCAAGCCGTCAGCCTGCATGGAGTGCAGTTTGGGGGTTGCTTAAGACGGAACTGCAGTCTGTTAACAAGATGTTTTCACCTTCCTTTCATTCCCGCCTTTCCCATTCCCACCCAGCCTATTATACAGGTTACAAGTGTCTTAAGGCAACTTTTTAATGCTGAGTAAAACCACCATGGGCTCCCAGCTGCGGAGCTTTGTCAGGCTTTTGGCTAAATACAACATCTCGCAGGAGTGCAACCTTCTGTTGACTTTGAATGTTTGGAGTTGTCTGATTTTTCTTTCCTCTTCCCCACCCTATGAGCAATGACCCCCTTTAACTAATGAATTAGGAACTGCTCCTGCAGTTGCAATTCTCAGTTCGGCACTTGGCAATGAGAATCAAACTGGGGCTATTTAGTGCAGCGTTAAATGGCCCACCACATTAGCCCCCTGGCATGCTAAGCTATTAGGTTGTTTTACTGTTGTTAAAGTTACATTTGTTAGGTGGAGTTGCTGCCCTTACAGAAACTTGGTAATGTGGGAGAGCAGCAGACAGCCTATGTATTGTGAATGCAGCGTGCAGGATGTGTAGATGCAGGCCACATAGAGGTTGCCTTTCTGAGCAGGCGTGCATGTCGCTATTACAGTGGCGAACTTTTAGCTTTGTTTTCAGTAACTGAATTAAGTGGGGTCAAATGACCATTACTTTGTAACAGGCTTTAATTGAATCATTAATTGTCATTGTGCCATAGGGAGATGGGTGTATGGGGGAGGAAAAGGGAGAAGACAAAGGAGAGAAAAGCCTCCAATCTGGGTAATGGAAGGAATGGTTTAGTGGTTTGAATTCTGGCTGGGTCAGGAGAGCCTTTCACCTTTGAGTTCCATTTAGTTCATTGCGAGTGGGTCTTCCAGACAAGATCTAGGAGATGAGCTGCCGTCTACTCTGCACAGACATTAAAGCTCCCATAGCTCCTTTTGGAAACGTGTAGGATCGCCCTGGTGTCCGTGGTCAATGTTTCTCTTATCTGTCACTTGTTTTGAGGTGATTTCCACCTTCTACCCCAGCAATGGCAACATTTCAATGGTGCTGAATGTTAATAGTTTGTAAAGCCTCCAGGCGAGAAAAAAACTATGTATAAATGCAAGGTACTGTTGTTTTATTGGTTATCTTATTTAATTCCCTTGAAATGGGTGGAGCAGCCACATTTGAGGCAGCCCATTGCTGGGAACAGACTGACAGCGTATGGAAGTGCTACGATGCCAGACAGTGATGCTGCTTGGATGGGCCACTGGTTTTAGAGAGAATCCCCCTGCAAGAAGAGCATGCCAGTATTGTATGGTGCTTTGTGCTAACCAGCTTGCAGAGTATATTTGGCATTTGGTGCATTGGTAGTGGCTGCCAGTGTGTGTGGTGGGAGAGGAGGAAATAGACAAGAAAAACACAGAGTTTTGAAATAAAAATATGGAACGATTTGCTTCAGGCCATATGGACTACGATGTTGTGACAAAAATAAGGCCAAAACTAATCATGCCCGGTTAGAGTTTTAGTTTAAAAACATATGTATAATCATTCCCATGAGCATAAATTTCACTTACTATTTTCATAGAGAGAAACAAGGTATGTTTCTTAACCTGTTCAGACTCTGGTTCTTTAGTCTGATGCCAGCTGAGTTCCCATTGATCTTTTCCATTGTATGTGGAAAATACCGTGTTCCTTGTGTTGATGTTACAGAATGAGCTGCTTGGCAATTTTTGGCCTAAATATTTTTTTGCCAAAACTGAAACGCTTCATGGAAACATATGGGTTTCAATGAACAGTCTTTCAGTTCCGGGATGGAATTTCTGCTCAAAAAGATGCAGAAACAACCGTCCACATCCCAGAATAGTCAATACCCCTGTGGTTAGGGAACTCACCAGGGATATGGAGGTCCAATTCCTGCTCTGCCCTAGTCAATTTCTCAGGGCCCAGATGAGTGCCCTCACCAAGAAATTATTGGCTATTCTGAGTTGGGTCAGGGGCATGCCTCACATTTTTTGCAAAAAAAAAATTGATAGGTCTCGATTTTCTTCTACTGCAGAACAAAAACAATCATCTCAAAACCTCCAACTTTTCACAAAATGGATTTCTTATTTTCCAGCCAGCCCTAGATGGATTTCAGCCTCATATTTTAGAAGCAGATCCAGCCTTTCCCAAAGTCTGAGGATTTTTAAATATGGGGTTTTGTCTTGTCCCATTATAGGGATATGGGACAGCTATAAATGCATAGAATTTTAAGTCTTAAAGGGACCGTTATCATCTAGGTTTAACATAGAGGCAACCCCATGCTCTGGGTGTCCCTAAACCTCTGACTGCTAGAAGCCGAGACTGGATGACAGGGTAGATCACTCGATAAATTGCCCCTTTCCGTTCTCTCCCTCTAAAGCATCTGGCACCAACCGCTGTCAAAAGACAGGATACTGGGCTAGATGGACAATTGGTCTGACCCAGTATGGCGGTTCTTATGTTCTTAACCTCCTGTATAACACAGTCCATAGAATTCCACCCAATAATTCCTACATCAAGCCCATCACTTCTCTTTTAGAAAGACATCCTATCGTGAAAGATCCCAATGACTTAAAGTTAAGGTGTGGCTGGGTCAGTACTTTTGTTAATTCTGTTGCAAAGATAGGAGCCGGTTATGAAATGTGTACGTTTCCAAAGTTTGGAAGTGTATAAATGCCTGGTTTTGGATTGGGCCCATTTTTCAACTGTGGCTGTCTAGAGACTAAAAAATATACGTTAGTCAGTCTTGAGGTTAGTTGGTAATCTATGATGTGAAAGCGACCCCCTGGGAATGGAAAAAAAAATCAGGAGAAGAAATTTAAACAATTGGTTTCCATTCACTTTTAAAATCAAATAGTGAGGGAGGCAAAAGAGAATCCCAGCTTGGGTAATAACGAACCCTTGCTTTGAAGTTCTAACTAAATTGCATTTCTTGTTCTCTGCTGTTGCCTGTAAAACTCAGCACAATTGGGCAAGGGATGATTAGTCTATAATTCTGTTTGTTCAAATAGCTTTTGGTATTATGAAAACAAAAATTCAAAAGGCCAATAGACTGACAGTTATACAGGCTATGGGGGCAGTAGTGCGGACCTTCACAAGAATAAGATGTGTATTTTATTCAGCTACCCTGCTGAGCCAAATTTTAAATAAATTATACATACAGAGCTATATTGGAGCTGAGAGATGAAGCTGTTTAAAGTTTCCCTGTTGTGTGTTTATGGACATCTAGTAGAAACACTGTCTTTCCCAAAGCAGATCAGACAATTGGTCTGTTGAATATGGTACTCTGCCCCTGTAATGGCTAGTACCTGATGCTTCAAAGGATGGTGGAAAAAACCCATCTTGCATCAGACTGGTTATGCAGTCATGTTTATGTGGGAAACAATACGTTTCTGAACTAGCAAAATGATCAAAATTGTCTCCTGCCTTTGCCCTCTCCCTCCCTGCAAAAAAGCGAATCTGTTGCAAGCATGCAAACTGAAGGCCTGCATTAACTCCAATAGTCCAGTCAATTTACACCAATGGGCTTTGGATCAGATCCTCAGGGCCCGCTCCATCAAAACCAGATCAGGCTCTGTATATTTCTATTCAAAACCTGATAAAGAGATATTTCTATTCTATGCATGATAAAGAGAAATTGAGACAGGAAAGTGTTGAAAGTATAAATATTGGACAGTAGATAATTCAACCCTGGTCATTGTCAGCCAGTAAGATTACTCACTAATTGTAAATCCCTCACGCAAAACACACTGGGCCAAACTCTAATCTCATTTACACTACTACAAACTTATAGTGATTTCCCCAAAATCAACTGGATTGCTCTGGATTTACACCAGTGTAAAGGGAATCAGAATTTGGCCCCACATTCTGCATATTTTTGATTACTTGCTGTCTTATTTATATTTTATTTGGTAGAATAAATACTATCATTTGAACTTATTTAAAAAAAAAAATATTTCAACATGGCTTAGACAGAAATAGAGGCTAATGTGACCGGCTTTCAAATAGCTTATTACCATTCAAATACTCTGCAGATAAATTATATTAAGGGGCGGGTGGGGGGGCTGTTTCAGCTTCCGAATCATTCTAAATGGAGACTTAGCTCTAAGTAATCAAAATTGCTTTGGTTGTGCATAGCGGCATTAAAAGCCTTGTCCACTAATTGAGTGAAGCGGCTCCAGTGAAGCAGCCTTGCCCCCTCATTATGCAATCTTGCAAGTGCTGTTTGTCATCGTCGCTTGCCGGTCTCAATCTAACTGTACTGCTGGTGCAAATTAACAGTAATTCGTTATGACACGCTGTGTCCTTCCAGTGAAACAACAATATGGAGCTAGTACCACTCCCCACTCCTACCCTCTCCTCCTCTTCCTCCTCCCTTCACTCCAGGATCTCATTCCCTGTTCAAGATACCACCGCTGACTTAGTCTTCTAACTGCTCTCTACTAACTGGTGTGTCAGGTGTATTGTGGCTTGACTGATGGATAGAACCCAGTGCCCTTCCACTGACACATTATAAACAGATGTATCAAACAATAGGCCATTGCTTTCTAGTAGTTCATGCAGGTTCAGTCCTGATGGAGTATGCGGTCTTCAGAGGGCAGCTATGCATGTGTATATATATACATGGGCCGCATGTGTTTTTATATATGTGTCCCATGTGTACACTCAGCTCCCATCTTTGACAATCCACGCACCTCACCTACAGTATGTTTGCAGAAGTTCAGTAGGTAATACCGGTATTTTAAATGGAGATGAACAAATATGTTTTGAATTCAAATGTAACAGGGCAGATATTGCAAATAAACACAATTTATTAATAAATATTTTGTACTTCTATCCAGAGGAAAAAATGATCTGGTGGTGAAAACAATGGAAAGGGTCTCCAGGTGTCTGAGTTCAGTCTCCTGCTATGCCACAGGCTTCTTTAGTGACCATGAGCAAATCATTTAATCTCTTTATAATAATAATAATTAATTAATAACAAAAGTAATAATAATCTCTGCCTCCCCTCTTTTGTCTCTGCTATCTTTTTACATTTTAAGCTGTTTAGTGCAGAGACTTCCTTACTATGAGTATGTATAGCAGCTAGTACAATGAAGTCCCAATCTCATGTTTGGTTTCTGGGATCTTCAGCTGGTGTGAGTTGACAGAGCTCCATTTGAGTCATTAATTGGACTGGGTGAAAAGTTTCAGATGAATAGCTTATTTGCTGAAAAAAAATGCAGTTTGGGGTCTCCTGAAATGATTTGTGAATTCACCAAATCAAAAATGTGGCTAGATTCTCAAGGGCACTTAGGTGTGATTCACAAAGCAGGAGGAAGAGAAGGATGTGGTTGGTGGCTATTTTTATACTGGATAGCCCTATGGTGCTCACCTAGGGTTTGGGAGTCCCCAGTTCAAGTCCTTCCTTTGCCTGAGTCAGAGTAGGGTTGTGAATTTGCCTTGCATGCGACCGCAGTGTAGAAGCTTTTTTCCTGAAATGTCAACTTGAAACAGAAGTTTTAATTTTGATGTAGCCGGGGGGGGGGGGGGGGGGACGAGTGTTTTTATTTAAATTGACATTTTGACATGAAAATCTTTAGTTTTGAATAAATGGTATTTTTTTATGGAAAAACTTTCTGCACAAAACATTTCAGCTAACTCTAGTGCCAGTTGTATCATTACGATAGCTGGTAAAGAAAAGGAAACAATTAGTTAAAAAAAAATCATAAACAATTTTAAAAGAATTGTTACTGGTTTTTCAAAATATTTTTGAAAACTGAAAAATTTCAACTAGTCTATTGTGGGTCGATTAACTGAAAAACTTCAGTGAGAATTTTCTTCAATTTTTTTGTGTAGAAATTCAAATTTTCAGTGAAAACATTTTGACCAGCTCTAATTGTTCCTGAAGCACTGACTGATATTAGAACATTGGCACTAAAAAGGAGGCTTCTATTGCTCATTTCAATGAGGGGTGATAATAAATGAATTAGCCGGGCATATAATGGGCAACTTTCACAATCTGGCAACTGTCACAATTTTATCATAAATCTTATGATATTTGGTGGATTTTCCTAAAGGTCCCAGCTCCTGGAGTCATGTTATTACATGACAAGCTTTCATTAAAACAAATACGTTTCTAGCCCTCCTGGTTGAAGAGAAAAACATGAAGATGTGAATCCTAAAGACTCAGAAACCAGAAGGTAAATTAAAAAAAAACAAAACAGCATTTATTATTTTTCAAAATATTGTGCTTTTTTAAGCCAATCTCATGATTTTGAGGGATTGACTCATGATTTTTGAATGCATGAAGTTGATAGGACTGTACCAGAATCTACCATTTCCTAAGAAATATGGGTGGGGGGAGGAACAGCCCCCTTAAGGCTCAGTCCTGAAAGGTGCAGGATGCCAGGAACCCTGAAAGGATGCAGACCCAAATCCCAAAGAATACTTGAGTAGTGAGGAAAGTGAGGCAGGGAATAGCATGCAATTTTTTACCCAGATCTGTAGATCTCTTGTATTGTCTAAAATAAAGAATGATTGTTGGAGAGATCGTTTCGCAAAGTCTGTGTCTATTTGCCTCAACTATCGTGTGTCCCTGGAGGGAAAACTATAATCTAGAATGCTCACAAGAAAGGAGCTCTGGCTACTGTGGTGTCGGGGGTGGGGTGGGCAGGGGACAGTCAGCACTAGTCCTGAGAGCCTATGGCAGCTGGGCTTTGTGGTCTCACTTCCAGGAGAGGAATCAAATAGAATCTGTGCCCTGAAAGTGTTCCGGAGAGACCTAAGCCAGGGATCATGGTGGAGCCTATCCAGCAATGAAGAGAAGCTTAAAAGCACATGGGCCCAGTGTGTGGTTCCAAACACAGCAGCCTGTTGAGTGTCTAGCGGGAGGGATTTGACCAGTGACACTATGGTTATGAAGCAACCTCAGAATCAGCACTATAGTGGGGGAGGCGCAATGGTTTGTTCAGTGAAGCTGCAAAAAAACATCTTGCTGCTGCCTTTTGTGGATAGGGTGAATTGTCAGGATACCTCACTCTTCAACACGGGTCTGATCCTGCATTGATGGGAGAAAATGGCAATCTCCCACTGGCTTCAATGCCCCAGCTGTTTTAGGGCACCTCCCCATTCACTCCAATGTACCTGAAGTTTCATGAAGTGGGATAAACATATCTTTAATTTATATTACATATAATCATTTTTTTATTACAGCTAAAGTGGTTAAGTATAATCAGGTAGCTATTGTATAATTTAAACACTGGGTGATTGTTATTTAATAATAACAACTTACATTTGTGTAGTGCCTTACATCCCAAAGGGATCCCAAAGCACTTGACTGACTCAAAAATAAAATACATAGAAAGTAAAACATTAATTACAATTATACTACATTATAAAATATGGTGCTATTAAGATTCTGTTAATCTAGGGCTTGCTTCTGCTCTCAATTGAATTCAATACCAAAGCTCTGGTTGGAGCACAATTAGACCTTTACTTATTGTGAGCCAATCCCAAGTTCTGTCACCCTTGATTTATTTATTATCTCTATGCAGGGTTTGAATTATGGGGACACAATTGGGGAAGGGAGAGAAATGGTTGCTTTTGCTGTTTAAGCTCCTTCCACAAAATCAGCTTCGCTCACATCAGTTGCCAGACTGAGATACTGCTGCACAGATTGTGCAGATGTCCAAGTACAAGATGGACAAGCTTCCTGAGCTTGGCTGCTTCTCAGTGGGGCTCTTTGGGCTCTGCTAGTCTCTTTGGGATTGGCTCCTTCTTGATTGGGGAGGAAAATAAATTGTGATATCTTCCAAATGTCAACCACCTGTGTTACTATATGAGCCCTCATTTTGCTACATTGTACAGAGCTGTGATCCTACCTCTCTTTTTTCGTACATGAAGAATGGAATAATTTATATGTCAACATTCACTGTCAGCATTGGGCATCTGAGTTAATGCTGAGATGAATAAGGCAATTCACAGACCTCTTACAGATATTGTCTGAGGCTCTCTGCAAACTCAAGTGAACATCTCTGCATTGGTTTTCCTTGTAATAATAATATTGTGATGCACTGGACCTCGAAATAGCACCCTGTAACCCCCATATTCATCATTTGTGTATGGTTGTGATATTTCATACAAAGCATGCCATGTAAGATACCATATGAAAGTTCATGATCTGCTGAAACTCATTGTTCTCTCAATATAGATATAAATATAGATAGATAGATATAGTGTCTATGAAGTTATGAGATTTTGCTATAGGATAATTATTGAAACACATGAGTTTGGGAGCTGCCCACTGCTAGCTCTCCAGTGACAACAAAGTGGTGACCCACACCCAAATAGTCATTAAGTGACCATCATGAGCTATTGACCAACAGAGGAATTATAAACAAGAGATTTAGACTCGTGTAAGAGACAGTTGCGCAAACACCAATGATGAGGATTGCTCAACACTGTGACTCTGCAAGGCCCACCAGGACATGCCTGGGCCAATATTTTCCCTTGGACATCAATTGAGAGTATAAAATAAGAGGCAGTGGCACCAGGAGATCATCTCTGTCCTACCCCACCTACACTGAAGGCAACAAGAACACTGGGAAGACAAAGACTTTGAACTGAGGAGACTGGTCCCAGGATGAGAAGGAAATTCATCCTGTGTATTAAGAACCATAACCTGGTTTCTCACTAGTGGGCGTGAGAAAAGTTGTTTGATTCAACTCTTGCTTACTCTGAAAGTTTAGGATTAGAATGCGCATTTATTTTTTATTTTCATAGGTAACTATCTCTTACCTTTATGTCTACCACTTATAATCACTGTATTTTTCTGTAGTTAATGAACTTCTTATAATGTTTTATCCTTACCAGT
Source organism: Mauremys reevesii (assembly GCF_016161935.1). Taxonomy (NCBI): domain Eukaryota; kingdom Metazoa; phylum Chordata; order Testudines; family Geoemydidae; genus Mauremys; species Mauremys reevesii. The sequence goes on along the minus strand of NC_052623.1, from coordinate 242,617,384 downwards.
GAAGTATCAGAGGGGTAGCCGTGTTAGTCTGGTTCTGTAGAAGCAGCAAAGAATCCTGTGGCACCTTATAGACTAACAGACGTTTTGCAGCATGAGCTTTCGTGGGTGAATACCCACTTCTTCGGATGCAAGTAGTGGAAATTTCCAGGGGCAGGTTTATATAGGCAAGCAAGAAGCAAGCTAGAGATAACGAGGTTAGTTCAATCAGGGAGGATGAGGCCCTGTTCTAGCAGTTGAGTGAAAACCAAGGGAGGAGAAACTGGTTCTGTAGTTGGCAAGCCATTCACAGTCTTTGTTTAATCCTGAGCTGATGGTGTCAAATTTGCAGATGAACTGGAGCTCAGCAGTTTCTCTTTGAAGTCTGGTCCTGAAGTTTTTTTGCTGCAGGATGGCCACCTTAAGATCTGCTATTGTGTGGCCAGGGAGGTTAAAGTGTTCTCCTACAGGTTTTTGTATATTGCCATTCCTAATATCTGATTTGTGTCCATTTATCCTTTTCCTTAGAGACTGTCCAGTTTGGCCGATGTACATAGCAGAGGGGCATTGCTGGCATATGATGGCGTATATTACATTGGTGGACGTGCAGGTGAATGAACCGGTGATGGTGTGGCTGATCTGGTTAGGTCCTGTGATGGTGTCGCTGGTGTAGATATGTGGGCAGAGTTGGCATCGAGGTTTGTTGCATGGATTGGTTCCTGAGCTAGAGTTACTATGGTGCGGTGTGCATTTACTGGTGAGAATATGCTTCAGGTTAGCAGGTTGTCTGTGGGCGAGGACTGGCCTGCCACCCAAGGCCTGTGAAAGTGTGGGGGCATTGTCCAGGATGGGTTGTAGATCCCTGATGATGCGCTGGAGGGGTTTTAGCTGGGGACTGTATGTGATGGCCAGTGGAGTCCTGTTGGTTTCTTTCTTGGGTTTGTCTTGCAATAGGAGGCTTCTGGGTTCACGTCTGGCTCTGTTGATCTGTTTCCTTATTTCCTCGTGCGGGTACTGTAGTTCTGAGAATACTTGGTGGAGATTTTGTAGGTGTTGGTCTCTGTCTGTGGGGTTAGAGCAGATGCGGTTGTACCTCAGTGCTTGGCTGTAGACAATGGATCTTGTGGTGTGCCCGGGATGGAAGCTGGAGGCATGAAGGTAGGCATAGTGGTCAGTAGGTTTTCGGTATAGGGTGGTGTTAATGTGACCATCAATTATTTGCATCGTAGTGTCTAGGAAGTGGACCTCCTGTGTCGATTGGTCCAGGCTGAGGTTGATGGTGGGGTGGAAGCTGTTGAAATCGTGGTGGAATTTTTCCAGAGTCTCTTTCCCATGGGTCCAGAAGATGAAGATGTCATCAATGTAGCATAGGTAGAGAAGGGGCGTGAGTGGACGGGAGCTGAGGAAGCGTTGTTCCAGGTCAGCCATAAAAATATTGGCATATTGTGGGGCCATGCGGGTGCCCATAGCGGTGCCACTGATCTGGAGATATGTATTGTCATCAAATTTGAAATAGTTGTGTGTGAGGAACTTACCAGTGAGTTTATCTAAAGTGCTTGGGGAATCTGCTCAGATTACGAAGGCTGGTACATGTCCACTATCCTTTGACCAAGTGGGGAACTTAGTTAATGAGCTTGCATTGTTCAAGAGGAGGTCTTGCACAATGTAAGATGGTCTATTTCTGGGGTGCAGGGCTGTGGGGATTTGCTGATGTTTCCATGTGGCTTGCAGAGCATTCATTCCACTCAGCTGGGTGTGTCTCTTTAAGGTGGTGGCTGAGTGATAACAGCACCTGGAGGGATTTGCTGTTTAGCCTGGTCTACACTAGGCGTTTAAACCGGTTTTAGGAGCGTAAAACCGATTTAACGCCACAACCGTCCACACACTAGGGGGAGGATATATATATTTTAAATGGCTCTTTAAACCGGCTCTGTACTCCTCCCGAGAGAGAGGAGCGCTATCTTAGTATATTAACATATAGGATTAGGTTAGTGTGTGTGGATCGATGATCGCCTCAGGGCTCCCCCCCCAGGAGCAGTGCAGCAGTGTGACCACCGCACCTGGAACTCGGCTCGATGTGGTCAGGTAGTAGACAGGAAAAAAAAAAAAACTTTTTTATTTTTTTTTTGTTTTTGTGGAGCGTGCTCAGGATCCGTGGCGATGCAGTCAAAAAAAAAAAAAAAAAAAAGCAAAGAGAGCACGGACCAGATGACTGTGTGGTATGATCAAGCAAATCAAATCTATCCGCGCAGCCGACAGAGACAGAAAAATGAAATTTTTTTTTTTTTTTAGAAAGAGACAGACAGGCACTCAGGCAGCTCAGCGAGCGTGCGCGCGTGAAGCCAAAAAAATCAAAAAATCAAAATGGAGGACTGGACTGGACTGGACCCACAGTTCCTGCAGCCTCCCCTTTTGAAAGTATTTGCATTCTCCTTTTTCTTCAAATGCTTCCTGGGTCAAACAGGTGTCCGTCAGGGGTCAGGGTGGCAAGGGGCTCACCCCCACCCCCCCCCCCACCCCACCCCCCAGAAAAAAGAAAAAAAACAATCCTCCCTCTCTTACTTTACACCCTGCTTTATGCTGCAGCTGCAGATAGACGCGATGCTGCAGCACACAACACCCCTCCCCCCTGTGGCTGTGGGTGATGGTGGTAAAGGTCTGGTAAGGTCATCAGCGGCAGCAGCAGCAGGGCAGGGCACATGGGGGCAGTGCATGGCATGCGGCTGGCCGGCCCTGGCTTTTGGTGGGTTTTTGGTGGTGGGTGGTGCATGGTAGGTAACCATCGCTCAGGGGCATCAGCCAGCAGCCAGCATCCCCCCCCCCACCCATCATAAAGAAGAGATCCCTGGACCCTGAGGGCTAGGGATGCCTGGCTTCTCTCCCTGTCCTGTCTGGATGTCCTGTCTGGACTGTCATGTGCTGGAGGCTGCCTCACACTCATTTCTCACTAACACTTTCTTTTCACTTTTTCATTTTTTTCATATTTTTTATTACACACAAGTGGGGAACTGGGTAGGGGGAGTGGGGGGAAGAAGAAGAAGAAAATCAGGGGGGTGGGAGGAATGGCAAGGTTGTAGCCCTGTATACAGGCAGCATATCATATTCTGCAGGATCTGACACAGCACAGTCTGCAGGCCTGATTCTATTATTCTACTATTTGGATGGATTATTCTTTTTTTAGATAGGAAAGGGAGGATTGACTCAATTTCATTCCTTTTTTTGGCTTTCCTTTGCAGCCAGCAGCCAGGGCATATGGTGCAAGCATGGTACAAAAGGAAAAGGGTATGGCATCAATCTCACCAGTTTCCATTTATGGATGGAAGGGGTGGGTGGGTATGGACTGGAACCATCTCTGCTGTCATGCAAAAAAAAAATGCTGTGGCTTGTGTGCTTCTGTGGCTCTGTGCTGTCAGTGATATCTACATACGGCACAAATACAGTGAGAGTCACAAAAAGCAAAACAAGCTCCATGATTGCCATGCTGCATCTGCCAGGCAATCCAGGGAAAAAATGGCTTTCCCAGCTTGCTGCCGCTGAGAACATTTGACCAGAACATTTACCCAGTGACACCAGACATCCATTTTTGCCCCATCACCATGGGAAGTTCACCGGCGGGGGGGGGGGCGGAGGGAAGCGGGGGGAGGAAGGAAGAACTAGGGAGTGCTAGGCCCACCTACACACTCAGAAGCCCCGCAGCCTCGGACGCTCTACCGGCGCACACCACGAATTGTGGTGTGGTGTGTGATGTTTTATAAAATCTTTTTTAAAAAACTTTTTTAAAAATTTATTAAAAATTCGTGAAAGCAAACAAATATAGTCCTGTGTGCTAGTCATTATCAAAGCATTGTGAGACAGCCCAGGCTGGAGAGTTAAGGGGACACATTGGTCCCACAGTTCCATGTTATACCCCGGGGATTCCATCACTAATATGAAAGCTGAAATTGTGGAGAACAAGAGGTGCTGGCATGTTTTACTGCTGCATACCAACCAAATCCAAGCCCTTTTTCTATTGTAATGTCTAAAGCCTCCAAACAGGCATTAACATCTCTGCACAAACAACATGAAGACTGTCCATACCCCAGAGACCTTTCAATGTAAGATGTAGGCAAGGATTTGGGGATGACAATACCCTACAAGACATGAAAGTATCTGGATAATTAAGTCTAGGCTCTAGAGTGTGTGTGGTGATTTAATTTTACATGTAACCATTTGTTGCCAGTACTTCTACTTGCTATTGCTTGAAACTCTGTGCTTTGATAAATAAACGTAATGCTTGGTTTTACTATAAACTAGGGCTGTCAAGTGATTTTAAAAATTAATTGTGATTAATCACGCGATTAAAAAAATTGTGATTAATTACGCTGTTAAACAGTAGAATACCATTTATTTTAAATATTTTTGGATGTTTACTACATTTTCAAATATTAATTTCAATTACAGCACAGAATACAAAGTGTACAGTGCTTACTTTATATTTATTTTTGAATACAAATATTTGCACTGTAAAAAACAAAAAAAATATATTTTTCAATTCAGCTCATACAAGTACTGTAATGCAATCGCTGTCATGAAAGTTGAATGTAGAATCATGTAAAAAAAAACTGCATTAAAAAATAAAACAATGTAAAACTTTAAAGTCTACAAGTCCACTCAGTCCTACTTCAGCCAATCGCTCAGACAAACAAGTTTGGTTACAATTTGCAGGAGATAATGCTGCCCACGTCTTGTTTACAATGTCACCTGAAAGTGAGAATGGGCGTTCTCATGGCACTGTTGTAGCTAGCATTGCAAGATATTTACATGCCAGAGGCATTAAAGATTCATATGTTCCTTCATGCTTCAACCAGCATTCCAGAGGACACGCGTCCATGCTGATGACAGGTTCTGCTTGATAATGATCCAAAGCAGTGCGTACTGATGCATGTTCATTTTCATCATCTGAGTCAGATGCCACCAACAGAAGGTTGATTTTCTGTTTTGGTGGTTTGGGTTCTGTAGTTTCCGCATCACAGTGTTGCTCTTTGAAGATTTCTAAAAGCATGCTCCATACCTCATCCCTCTCAGATTTTGGATGGCACTTCAGAGTCTTAAACCTTTGGTCAAATGTAGCTATTTTTAGATATCTCACATTGGTACCTTTTTTGCATTTTGTCAAGTATGCTGTGAAAGTGTTCTTAAAACGAACATGTGCTAGATCACCATCCGAGACTGCTCTAACATGAAATATATGGCAGAATGTGGGTAAAACAGAGCAGAAGACATACAATTCTTCCCCCAAGGAGTACAGTCACAAATTTAATTGATGCATTCTTTTTTTTTAACGAGCATCATCAGCATGGAAGCATGTCCTCTGGAGTGGTGGCCGAAGCATGAAGGGGCACACAAATGTTTAGCATATCTGGCATGTAAATACCTTGCAATGCTGGTTACAAAAGTGCCATGTGAACGCCTGTAATCACTTTCAGGTGACACTGTAAATAAGAAGCAGGCAGCAGTATCTCCTGCAAATGTAAACAAAGTTGTTTGTCTTAGTGATTGGCAGAATAAGAAGTAGGACTGAGTGGACTTGTAGTTTTTACACTGTTTTGTTTCTGAGTGCAGTTATGTAACCAAAAAAAGTCTGCATTTGTAAGTTACACTTTCATGATAAAGAGATTGCACTACAGTACTTGTATGAGACAAATTGAAAAATACTATGTCTTTTGTTTATAATTTTACAGTGTAAATATTTGTAATAAAAATAATATAAAGTGAGCACTGTGTACTTTGTATTCTGTGTTGTAACTTAAATCAATATTGAAAATGTAGAAAAACATCCAAAATATTTAATAAATTTCAATTGGTGTTCTATTGTTATAAATGCAATTAATCGCGATTAATTTTTTTGAGTTAATCACATGAGTTAACTGTGATTAATTGTCAGCCCTACTATAAACATATCTCTGTGTTAAGCAGAGCAGTGATCTGAGGTGGAACTGGTAAGCTGGGGTGGACTGCTTCTTTGGAAGCAGCGAATCTGTGAATACTGTGAGCATCTAGTGGGACTGGACACTCCAGGGAGATGCTTGGGTGCCAGTTGCTAACCTATACAGTGACAGTGGGGCTTGCAAGGCCTAGAGAGGAGTGCGTGTGTTGTCCTTGGCCAGTGGAGATGGGAGCTGACCCCTGACAAGACTTCCTCATGCTCAGGGCGGGTGGTGGTGAGGTGCCTCCCAACCCTGGGTACTCTGGGGAGCATCACATATTACAGAGTAAAATACTATTGAGCATGAATAGGAGGAGAAAAATCTGGCCTTATATGAGTAAAAGCCTGTCGCATACAATTTTTTTCTTTAAAAATAATTAACGTAACTATTGTGTAATAAATTCTGGTGTAATCCTGAAAAATTCTGAGCACTCAGTAAGGTCAACAGGAGTTGTGTGTTCTCTGCAACTCTCCAGATCAGGCCCTTTGTATTCAAAGATGTAAATAGAGCACAGTAAAACGTAAGTTTCAATTCTGTGTGTGTGTGTGTGTGTGTGTGTGTGTTTGTGTAAGTAAGTAAACTGTACTTTTTAAACTGGTTTGCAAAGGGTCTTTCCTAATGAGATTGTTTTAAGTCTCGGAAACCACTCAGTTTTCCCTGGCTTTGAACCAAAACCATGTGAAAACACCCCATTTCAAATGATTTCTTACTGAAACCATAATTCCTCCCAGGCCTCCAAAGCTTGCTTTGTATCCCCTCTTAATCTTCCCACTGCTGTAGCTCATTGGGTGAAACTCTTGTTCACAATCTGAACGTTATAGTTGCTGCTTGCTTCTATAATGTGGTGAACCAGAAGCCAATACCATAATTCCCTTCAGCATTGTGGGATTTACGTCTGATCCACAGTGTTTGGATCCAATTTCTAACTAATGTTACTACGTATGAGCGTTCATGTTCTCAGTCAAAGCTGGGTGAAGAATCTTTCACCCTGCATAGTTCGGCATTATCTGTTTTCTATTTCTGGTCTATACGAGAAAGTTGCCCGGATTAACCTAAGGGGTGAATTTGAGCTGGTTTAGTTAAACAGCTGCAAACTCCTGTGTGGACACTGTCATATTTTGGTTTTGCGTGGCTTTTTTTTTTCCAGGTTAACTTAAGTTGGTTGTGAACAGGTTTAAGCTAAACTGAAGTAAGAGTGTTTGCACTGGTGTTAACTGAAGTTGGGGTTTAAATCTATTTAAGCCAGTGTAACTTGCCCATATATAGACAAGGTCCTACTTTCATAATCCTATTTTGTGCTCTTACCAACCCCCAACATGTATACAGCTCCTCCGTAGCCACTTCTAAAAATTGACAGCAGGTTTTTTCTTGTTGTTGATTAAACTCTGTAATCGGCTCAGTTTTTTAAAAAATGCCTATTCTTTGAATCATACAATAAGATAACTAAAATATGAGAGAGTAAAAGCTGAGCTGAATAAACATCGAAGTTAGATCTAAGCCCCCAAATTTGAATCTGGATTTCAGGCATGTTCAGCTTTGGAGTTTTGTATCAGCGTACTGCAGAGCTGAGACCCAGCAGAGCATTTCAGATCAAGAATTGTGTTTTATTTCCAACATTGTTTGAGGTGGGTTTATATTTTGACTTGTTCCATTAAGGGGAGCTGAACTTCCTCCAAATTTGGGGCTATTCATATCTGGGGTTTTGATTCAGGCCTCTCTCTCGAGGACAGGCAGTTCAGAGGTGTGCACACGAGAGAAACTTTTTGCTTTCAAAGAAGACTTAGTTGCATTATATTTATGTCATGTTTTCTTTTTCATTTCCTCCATGAAACAGCTGATAAGTTGCAAGCACATGTGTCATTATCCAATGGGTGACTTTGGTCTGGAAACAATTAGATATTTGAAAGACTTGGACAGAAAGTCAGAACAACAAGGGATGGGCAATTTGGTCCTGAATCTGATAAAATAAAGACTAAACACCCTTCCATCTTCTTTGAATCTCCATCCAAAATTTAAGCTGAATCTTTCTCAGTGTTTAAAATATAAATCATTTTCAACTATTTGTTTCATCTTCTCTCATTTTTCCTCTTCTTGGTTCCAGACTGGATCAGAAGCAGAAGTATCAAAATACCACAAAAGAGCCCGTCCTTATGAAATTTCCTTAATTTGGCAGACATGGGTTCACATAACTAGGATATTTTTTTTTATGGGGGAGGGATTATTTTAACTGAGTTTATGCTCCTAAACTTGTTAGGGTGACCTAAAAGACACTTACTGCTCTCACATATTATCTGTGTCTTCGATCCACAGAGAGAGACAGAGAGAGAGTGTGTGTCACTCCTATTTCAAGACAGAGGAAGAGTGCAGAATCTTTGTAGAAGGGAGGGCAAGGCCAAAGTGCCCCCTCCCTCTCCATAGCTGGCTGCTCCTGCAGTGAACCAGCTGCCCTCTCTTCTTGCATCATAGCAGCCCCTGGTGAGCAAAAGGTGTAATTGCAGTGCCTCCCTGGCAGAATCTATTACTCTGCAGGGGATAAAAATCTGCAGGGGGCATGAATTATGCGCTTATGTTTCTTTTGTTAAAAAGTTGGCCACCCCAGTTCCAGCACCAGTGAGACAGGGTTCAAATTAAAAAAAAGACTTATTATGAAGATAATGTAAGCCACACCCAAAAGTCATGTTTATCCCCTGGTATTTCAGTATTTGATGAAATTACTGATATAAGATTGGCTCAGATGGAAAAAAATTATTTCTGCATAAACAAAATCTTCCTCAAATGTGAAGTGGTTGTTAGGTAAGGAAAGAAACGGCCAGATTTTCAGAAGTGACTGCACATGGCTTCTAATATGAGTGTCTAATATTGTGCTTCTAAGTTTTGCTGAGCTTACTTTTGGATGTCTGGCTTTGCACATGGGAAAATTTGGTTGTAGAGATGCAAGCTAGATTTACCAAGGAAATCAGCCCGTTAACTTCCCATTTTCAGTGTTGTCAACTCTCATGATTTTATGTTGAGACTAGTGATTGTTGGTGTTCCTCTTAAAGCCCCAGCTCCTTGAGTGGTGTGAGTATGTGAGAATCTCAGCATTCAGTTTAAGAAAGGCGCTCTAATTGTTACTAAAGCACTGACTTACCAGCAGAACATTGGCACGTAAATGAATGCTTCCATTGCTCATTACAAATCCTCTTGTAATGAGCAATGGAAACGGTTAACTGGGAGTGGGGAAAATGTGCCAGTGTTGACAGCTCTGTCTTTTATCATGAGTCTTGCAGTATCTGGTGTTTTTCCTGAAGGCCCAGACTATTGGAATCATGTGATATGACAAGCTCAACTTACATTAAAAAGTAAGTCTAGCTCTCGTGGTTGTAGAGAAAATCTTGAAAATGTGAACCCTAAAGAGACCAGAAGGTCAATAAAAAGAGCCCCCAACTTTTATATATATAATCTCATGATTTTTAAGCCAATCTCAATGAATTGTAGAGGCTTGAGGCATGGTTTCTGAACAACTGTATTTGTAAGTACTGCAGCTTGTTTATATAAGTATAGTTTGTGCATCCATATCTTACTCCTGGGGGAATTCTGCACCACTGCACAATGCAGAATTTTGCAGAAATTAGCATGGTACATGCAGAATTTCCTTTCCCCCACAGATATGGGCTGCAGTTCTGCTAGCTGCCACTAGGGGTCACTGGAGCTAGCAAAGCCCAGTTCGCGCACAGAAGACCCTGCTGAGGGGAGGGAGAGGGAGCTAGAGGATTCCTGGCAGCTGCAGTTCCCAGCATGCAGGAAACTCCATGCAAGCCTGGGACCAAGCATCAGGCTGTTTCTCCCTCTGGATCCCTGGGCTCTGAGGGGGAGAGGGGGTGTGGGTATCTGTGTGGGGCATGGCTGGGCTCTGAGGGGAGGGGTTTCAGATGTATTGGCTGGGGGTGCCCCACAGCTGGGCTTTGGGGGGAAGGGTTGTGAGAGTCTTTCCGCCCTCCTCCCCCCCCCCCCCCGGCTGGGCTCTGGGAGGGCAAAGGGGGCAGAGAAACAGTACCTGGGTTGTCATAGGGGTTTCTTTAACTCTCTACTCCTGGGGAAATCTTTGCATGTCTATATTGTTACAGACATACTTGCTGACAGGTATTTTGAAATAAAATACTAAGATAATTGAAACTAACATTATTATATAGTGTTATTTTGACAAATAAAATTTGCAGAATTTTGCAGAATTTTAAAATATGCACAGAATTTTGAATTTTTTCATGCATAATTTTTAATTTTTTGGTGCAGAATGTCCCCAGGAGCAATATCTAAGCATTTTCATGTGCAAAAAATGATAAGCATCCAAGAGTAAGTGTACTACAACATAGGGGCAAAATTCTGCACTTTTTGTTCATGGGCACTTCTGGCATGGGGCAAGGTGTCTTGGGGCGTTGTGGAGTAGTGATCATATGTAGGGTACATCTTATTATCCTTTGTAAATAGCAGGGTGGGGTGTTTTTGAGTATCTAGCACAGAATCTAGCATATAACAGTATATGCACAAGGAAACTAAGGTTCTGACCATGCTGCATGGAGTTGTAGGGCACTTGGAAGTGTGTTAGTTGGACCACCATCAAGAGTCCTGGGAGTGCTGTGTGTGTGTGTGATGCATCACTTGGCATGACAGATGTTGTATTAGAGAAATTTGGTCCTAAATGCTTTAATCTCTGAGTGTTTGCATGACATTTGTCATCTTGCATTGTGATTTAAAATCAACTAGTCACAGATTTTTGAGCAAAAAAGAGAGAAACAGCGCTTTAACGTAGCTCCTTCATCAAAGTTTCTGACATATTGCTTTAAAAAACACTTCAGAAAAGATCCTTGGTATCACCTCTTCTACAAGGGCATAGTGAGGCTTAATTCATTACTGTATGTAAGGCACTTTGAGACCCAGGAATGGCACATCCTACATACAGAATCTGTAACCTTCAGTAGAGACAGGTGATATACACTTGTTCTCATAGGATTTTCCAGCCTGATATCTCAAACAAGTATTGTACAGGTACATGTTGATAAACATCCAACTGGAACCTTCTGCTATTCTCAGGATCATAAAACTCAGCCCATTAGGTCACATTGTCCCTCTTTTGGAATCCACCCCTCTTGCAATGAAAATGTGCATAATTTACATGCTAATGCTATGTAAGTGGCATTTTTTTCATATACTTTAAAAATGATATGGTAACATTTCAGTGACATGAGCGAGTAGATGAATGTTACATTACAGACATTTATAATATAGTATTTAACATTTTATACTATTTGACACAGTTCTATAACTATCAAATAGAAATATGAAACATGCATGTACCTTCCACGTGGGACCGTGCCACTTCCCGTTGCAGACTTCCAGAGTCTAATAGTGTTGGGAAATGTTCCCTGATATTCACGTTAAATTTTGCTTACATTTGGAAGGAGTTGGGTGGAACCTATTGCCTTTCAAAACATCTAAATACGGCCTGTTTCTTCTCTAGAAGAAAACCAGTATCTTCTTTTAAAGGGACTTTGTTAAAACTATTCCATTTTTATAATCCTCCTCTTGGTTTTTTTAACACTTTTTTTTTTTTATTCGGTGCTTTTAATGAGTTTAGTAGGAGGGATAAGGAACCTTTGTGCGGTCCTCAGAACACCATTATTAGATCAATCACAGACATCCCTTGGGAACTGGGCCTAGAACCCTAGTCTTTCATTTAAATAAACACAGATCACTATTATGTGAGCTAAAGTAGACCACCGCTGAGGTGGGTAGTAGTAATTGCCTTATACTTTCTCTCTATTGGCTAGCTACAATAGGGGGACACAGCATATGCATACGTACGTGGCCAGTATGTTCTAGAGGGCCAGATGATTGGCATTGGTGAGGGCAGGATTGGACATGATGGAATTCTATGGTGGAAATACAGAGAAGGGGGAGAGAGGATGGAGCCATTCTTTAATAAAAACAAATACTTTATGAATAATCCAAAATTCTAGAGTTTAGGACTTTAGTGCAGTCTGAAAGCTGCAGAAAAAAAATGTAACAAAGATTAGCCAAATCCAGATCTTTAATTTTTACTCCATTTTTTTTTATTTAAAACTTGGGCAATGTGATGTTAATAGTGACTGTGCCTTAGTGAAAGTACTTCTAAAAAACTTTAGTCTCTGTTTATGAAAGCGTGAAACTGTGTTGAAAAGAAACTAGTACTTTCACACTGTCATATACAAAACTCATGATGTGCCTACCAGTGAAGTTGTAAAGAAAGCCTCAATTGTTCATCCAAGAAAAACAGCACATGGATTTTGGTACAAATGTCTCTGGGTTTAACCCTTTCGTGGTTTCATATCGTCTGTAAGTCTCAAGCAGGAACAGAGAAAAAAATAAGACTGTGAAAGAATATGAAAGTCATGAAGTCTATGGTGTTTCTAGATCTTTCAAGAAATATTATTAGAATTAATTTGAGCATACTTAGGAGGGAATTTTTATTACTGATAATTCAGTAAAACATATATTTTATAAATAATTATGTTTAGCAAATACAAACAACAGTAAATTAATAGTCTTGATTTAAAGCTCCCTGCTATCTCCAACTAGTGGATATACCTTCTGCTAATTGACCAATCATTCAATCAGTCCACTTACACAGCCCCCAGCATTGTAGTATCTGACTGCCTCCCAGTGCTCGAACACTCAATACTGCTTGGTTTCTCTCTGGAGTTAGTTTGTGCTCTTTGATTCTATTCTGAGTTGCACTGATGTAGATCCAGAGTTAATCCATTGACTTCAATAGAGTAATTCTGGATTTACATCAGTCTAAGAGTAGAATGGCTCTTTGCTTCTAGTTCCCCCATCTCTTTTTGTACTTGGATTTTTTTTTTTGCTCTTTCTTGCTCTTTCTCTGTCCCACTTTACCTCTCTCCCCTACCTCTTTGGGTATAATCCAAAGTCCATTAAAATCACTGAGTCTTTAAATTGACTTCAGTTGATTTTGTATCAGGTCAATGTTTTCTATTTAGACCCTGATTCAGCAAGGTTCCCACGTACATCTGTAACTACGCTCCAGTGGGGACTATCTATGTGCTTTAAGTTCCACACATGCTGAAGCACCTGGATGAATTGAAGTCCTACTTGCTATATTTTCTTTGTACCTCCTACTTAGAACTAGTTCTTTTCAGTTTTTTCTTAGTGCAATATTCTCCCCTCCCATTTGCACTGAAAATCTCTTGCATATTGTATGCTTCATCCTTAGATATAACTTAGTGAACGGTCTGATCCAATTTCTGTTGAAATGAGTGGAAAGAACCCCATTCATTTCCTTGGGATTTGGATCAGGCTCCAGATACATATATGTATCTGATGGGAGATTTGCGGTATGAAAAGTGTGATGTTACCCAGGCTAAGTGTGTGTTTTTCTCTGTTTCTGCCTGCCTCTTAGGATCATGGTGTTCTCTCCCCATCTTCCAGAACCCCCCTGCTCTGACGTCTTGTGTACATGTGGCTTTTGCAAAAATAAATTCTCTGTGGTGTTACTGCTAGTACAGTTCCTCTTTGTAGTAATGGTGGGCGCGCTTGTGTAGGCAAGGAACTTTTTCATACTATTTTGTATAGGCCTGCTCTCCTTAGGTAGTTTCTTTAAAACATGGGGCACTACGAGCATGCAGGGAATTTTGCCTTTTTTTCATGGCACAATTGTAATTCGATACATTTTCCTTTTTTTTTTCCTTCCAGTTTTGCAAACAGACGAAAATATAAAGAACAGAAGGAGTGGTGGCGTTTAACGTGGGAGACCCAGCAGGTAAGACTTGTATAACAACAAAGCATTTCCTGCTTTCTGAGTACCCATTTTTGGAATGCTGACTCTTGAACGAGAGGAAGGATGGGCCAATGGTTAGGGCACCAGCCTGGAAGGCCTGAGATTGAAGTTTAATTCCCTGTTCCAGAATTCTGTTTGATCTTAGGCAAGTTACTTAGGCCTGATCTTAACCTAAAACTTAGATTGACCTAGCTATGTCTCTCACTGGTTTGAAAAATTAACCCCCCGATACACACGATTAAGCCAACCTACACCCAGGTGTAGCACCTGCTAGGTTGAGGGAAGAATTCTATCAACCTAGCTAACAATCTTCAAGGGGCGGATTTACTGCAGTGTTGGAAAAATCCTTTGTTACTATAGCAAGTGTCTATGCTGCAACAGTGTAGCTGCAGCGCTTGTACTGTAGACATACTCTTAGGCCTGGTCTACACTGGGGGTGAGGTTCGATCTAAGGTACGCAACTTCAGCTACGCGAATAGCGTAGCTGAAGTCGAAGTACCTTAGTTCGAATTACTTACCCGTCCTCACGGCGCGGGATCGATGTCCGCGGCTCCCCCGTCGACTCCGCCACCGCCGTTCGCGGTGGTGGAGTTTCGGAGTTCAATATATCGTGTCTAGATGAGACGCGATATATCGAACTCCGAGAAATTGATTGCTACCCGCCGATATGGTGGGTAGTGAAGACGTACCCTTACTCTGTGGCTCAGTTTCTCATCTGTTATTTTTAAAAAAAAAGAAAAAGGGGGTGGGTTGGGGAGGTGTAATAGTATTTCCTTACCTCAAAGGGTATGTGTGTTTGTATTACACTTTAAAGATTGTGAGGTGCTCAAGTACTGTGGTAATAAGGGACATTTAAATTAACTCAGGTAGATAGAATGGCGATTCCTAGACTGAGGCATAGTTCAAATATCTTATCTATGTTGTGTGGGTAATTGGCTTGCTGTTTACATTTTGTTTTAACAAGTTCCGTGTATCATTTCTATAGTTCACTGCAATAGTCTCTTGTCCTGTTCTACATGTTTTTTAACTAATGTGGAGGAGACAAACCATACACTCATGATACATCACTTAGTTTCTTCTATGCAATATAAAGATATGTTAAAAAAAACATTCATAAGGTTGCGAAGTCAAGCTCTCAGAAGTTAGGAAATACCAGAATTAGGGTTGCCTGTAGAGGTGCGTACTGGTGATTTTTTTTTCCAGAGGCTTATAACTTCCTCAGATGTGGGTGGATTTTCACAGGTTACAAAAGACACATCCCTGATTTTCAAAAGAAGCCCACTCCCTTCTCCCTTCGTCAAATTTCAAGTTTCTGCTCCAAAGAATGGGAGCTCTAGAGCTTCTCAAAGAAAAGGTCTCAAGAATTTTTTAACAGAGACAGAAAAATGTTTTCCACTAGTCTAGCTCTCAAAAATGACTGAACTTTTGGCTGAAGTTTTGCAAAATAATTTCAGGAAGAGGCAGACACTCACCATGGAAAATCCCCCTCTCCCCCCATGGTTAAAGTTTGACAAAATTATAAGCAACTGAAAGTAGGGTCTTATAAATGGTTGTGCTGAGCAATCTTAATAAATAGGTGGTGTTAACACTCCTGCCTATTATATATGTCCTGTGCCTTTTTTTCCTCAGTCCTTACTCAGACAAAGGAGGCTTAAGTTTTGTCTGTAAGGTCTGCAGGATTTGTTCCTGATTTAAAAGACAGTACTTTATATATAAACAGGGTGCAAAGGTTCTGATCTAGGAATAGCTGATATGGGCTATCATAGGATATGGAATAAGATGCTGAAATGCCTTCTTCATAGCATATTGTGACAACAGGAATTCCTGACTGCTTTCCCACCTACAAACTTGTAAAAATATGTTTTATGTGCAGACATCCATGAGATGCAGGCTAGCACTAAAATTTAATGTTATCACATTTGGAGGTCCATTTGTGTCCACCTGTTGTGTCCTATCAGAAATATAGATTGTAAACTGTTTGGTGCAGTGCCTGAATTTTTGTTTCTTGTCCATGCTGGGCCTAGCACAATGGTGCTCTGATCCTTCTTTGGGGTTCATAGGCACTACCATTATACAAATAATAAATAACTCCCATGACTGGGATTTCAAAGGCACATAAAGCCAACTTGGTTCCATCCCAAAGTTCAAGGGAAGTTCTTTGTTGATAGAGAAATAAATAATTTCCTAATCAGAAATAGTTTTGGTCATCAACTATAACAATAAAGCCCAACAATACAAACAAAATAAAATACTAAGCTGTCTAAAGTCAAGTAGCTACAGAACTGTAGAAATAGTTTTGCAACTGCAAAATGTTCAGTGCTGGAACTTTTGTATTTCAGTGTTTAAAGATTGTTTGTTTGTCTTTAAGGATACTCTTATACAAGTTATATATGTAGGTGATGCATTTGTATTTACTTATTTAAGTTTGGAAATGATTCCTAGGAAGCTTGAAATTTCAAAATCACCTACTGTCATCAGGCATCATCTCATACCAGGTCAACATTATCTAACAACGTATGTTGGGTCATACATTTGGTATTGGTTCATAATTTCTGTGTAATTTCAGTTTAGATGTCTGCTAAGAACTGTCAAGCTGTAGAAAAATCTTGAGCTCCCTGTTTCTACAGCCTTTGATCAGACTACCTTCCACGCTCAAAAATATTTATAAAACAGCCTTTCAGATTTTCCTTTGTGACCATAAACTTGCCCCTCCATACAGTTGTTGTTACAATGGGGGATTTCTTTTTATAGATCTTGAATTTTAATTATCATTTAATATTTATATTACCATAGTGCTCCAGGGCCATAGTCAGAATTGGGCCCTCATCTGCACTGTACAAACGTATGAAGAGACAATCCCTGCTCCAAAGTGCTTACAGCCTAAGCCAAGACAAGTGATGTCTGAAGAGCGGAGAAGAGCTCCAGTCAAATATATACCATTTATATTTACACACCGGCAGTTCAATTTCACATTCTTTTCTTTGTAGCATTAAGAAGAGATGGCAGTTTTATTTTTAATGACAGAAGAAAGGAGATGACACTACAGGGAATTTGAACCCTGTGGCTGAAATTGGCTGTATTTCTTTTTCATCAGCCAGACAAAGACTAAAAGGTTTTTTGTTTTTTTCTGCGTAGGTCAGGAGGTTCCTCTTAAAGTCATTAAACAAACATGTTTTCTGACCTTTCCCAAATAAGACATGCATTTTTATGGCCTTTTTCCCCTTATAATTTTGTTATTGAACTGATGAAAACAAGGGACAAATAGTATCAGCATTAGCTTGGTGTGGATGTGCAAGCTTTCCTCGTGTAGCAGCGTTGAGGCACCGCTGTCCTGGCCTGCAGAATACATTGCTATTCCAGCCTCAGCTCTCTTTTGAGTGACTGATGAACCACATGCATTGGTTTTGTGATGTGAACGTAAAATAAATAGAACGAGAGTGCGTGTTGAGTGAGGTTTGACTTTTAGTTTGGTAAATACTAACGTACTCAGACAAATTCTCCTCTCAGGCAAGTGTGATCCCATTGTCCATTACAGATGTATTTTCTGTGATCCTGAAAATGTGGGTCTATATTGTGTGTGATGGTAGTGGGAGAAGGGTTGGAAGGAATATTACTTCCCCTCCATCAAGTTCTCAAAGTGAAATCAACTGCTAGACTGGTAATCTGCACACTCACAACGTTTTCATGTATTTTGGTGTGCAGGTGTGAGAGAAAGGAAGCCCCCATTCTTGCACATCATTTTTTTCTGTAGCATCCTGAATATTTAGAGTTGTGTCTTTAATTTGCATACAGGGCTTTAATTTCTCTTGTGTTTAGTCTCTGTAAAATTCCATGACTGATCAAGACTTGCCTGCAGCAAATGGTGGAGGGAGTATAGCAGTGGGCACCTTTTGTGAGTGGTTGATCCATAGAAAAGGTGGATCTTATTTGTGGCTAATGTAATGACCCCACATTGATTATGCTGAAGTATTTCACCATTCTTGTTCTGGGAAGCACAGCTTTCATTCTTAGTTTCTCACCTTGAGATTTCAATACAATAAAAATAGTGCAGTCCATTAGCATGTTGGAAGACATAGGGCTTGTCTACAAGGCAAGCTATTGCATGGCAAGCTAGGTGCGAATCTATAGCACACCAGCCTGCTGTGCAGGAAAGCGACACTCTGGGACTTTCACTGTGCTATGGCAGGGTTCACACAGGATGTTACTGCTTGACAAGCTGGTGTGAGACTCACATTTAGGTTTGCTGCCCAGTAACTTTCTGTGTAGACAAGCCTTAGCTTTTGGGAATGCCCCTGTTTGTTAGGCATCCTATTGTCTAAAAACTGTCAATCAGTGTAAAGTTTGTGATGGTCAGCCAGCTGTACGAAATATAAGAGCAGAATAGCCAACAAGTCAAATGTTAAATATTCCTGGGGAAAACAAAAATCTTAGGGAAGGATGAGAGATGATGGAGGTATAAAGGTGGCAGGGAGAGTATTGTGTGATAGGAGAGAAATGGCATAACATTAAAAATGATGCAGAACAACTATTCCTTATCTTTTGAAATTGTATTTCAATTGCTGACAAGCTCATTCCCCATCAGGATTGTCAGTGAGCTAATTGTATACAAGCATAGCTGTTTTTTTCTTTTGAAGTTAAGGTCAGACTGTTCCTGACCATTTCCCCACTAGCAAATCTTTGCTTGCTTTCCGGATGCATAGTCCTTCTGATTTTTTTTAAAGCATCTGACAAATCCATGCTGAAGATCAGTCTATCCCTGTGCTGCCCCCACCACAGACAAGTGATGTCTAAAAACCTTCTTGTATTTCTTAATCTACTTCTTGCACACAGCTATCCTCCTTGGTAGGAGCATGATTTTCTGTCTGAAAATCAGATAATGGAGGTAATTGATTCAGTAGTCAGTAGCTCAAGCATTTCATTCATACCTCCCTGTGGGAATTCTAGTCACTTCTTCCAGTCCTTGTCTGTTGGATCAAGAATTCTAACCAACCTTTGTAAAGCTGGTCAAACTGAACTCTGTGTAGTCTTGCCCTTTGGGAAAACAGAGCAGAATTTACCTAAATTTCTGAAAAAGTTTGCCTTTTTTTTTTTGGCTTTCCAGCTTAAATATGTCTGTTGACTTCTTGTATGTCTTTTCCCATTATTTTGGTCAAAGAATAAAGGAATTCTTCTCCTGGAAGGGGAAAACCTGATGTTTAGAAAAAGACGAGTCAAGAGCTACATTTTGTCATCTTCCTAATACCACCCACATTTTAAAATGCTGGTTATATACCAAATCTGCAAATGTTCCATTTCTACACTTTATAGTCAACAGAAGGATCGAGGAGCAAATGCACACCTTTAAGCAATGCACCTTTGGGCTGATTTTCAGAGGTAGTGAACACACAAAACTCCCACGAAGGCTGAGGGGGTGTTTTGGGTGCCATAGTACTTATGAAAATCAGGCTGGTCACAAATGGTAAAAAAAAAAAAAAAAAAAAAAAAAAGTTCATATTTATTTTAACTTTTTTCATGAAAAAAAGATAAATCAAATTTTAAAAAATCTCCAGTGATCTCTCTGAAACTGCAAATTTTCACTTAGGTATTGGGTATATGTGATGGACCGAGCATTCCTACTTCATCTCCTGGGCCTCATGCAATGACCTGTGGCACTACTCTGGCATCTTCATCATTGCATCTCCCTCTCTGAAGGGCATAAGCTGGCTATTTAATGTGGGGAAGGAACCACCTTATGGACCAAATCAAACAGCTTCCCTTCAGTTCTGAAACATAGAAAGCATTCATAGTGCTTGCCTCATATTGGTGCTCACGTGAAAAATCTTTTTTTATTCTTGAATATTCTAAATGCTTTTTTATGAGATGCTAAACATATATTTGAGAAAGAGAGAACACATATTTGACATTCATGATGGGATGGTTATACACATTAGTGGCCAAAAATAATTTGATGCTCTTATTCCTGCATACTGAATATGGGATTATGCTGAGGATTTTTTGGATCCAGGTGTGTGGCACAGTTGTACAACTTCCCCTGAAGGAGGACTTTTACTACTTAGCACTGTTAGCTCATAGTGCATTTTTAGTGTGGCTTCCCCTGAGGGAAACAAGATCCACCAGAAAGTTATCTGGATGATTCATAGGGTTAGAGCGAAGGCCGATGTCCTCTATTCTAACCCCCTGCCAATATATTGTATCTAAACTATCCAAGACAAATGGCTATCCAGCCTCTTTTTGAAAACCTCCAGTGAATGAGCTTCCACAACCTCCCTAGGCAGTCTGTTCCATTGTCCTACTGTTCTTACAGTTAGGAAGTTTTTCCTGAGATTTAATCTAAATCTGCCATGCAGTAGTTTAAACCTATTGCCTCTTGTACTGTTCTCTGTGGCAAGAGAGAACAACTTTTCTTCATCTTTTTTATGGCAACCTTTCAAGTATTTGAAGACCGCTATGTGCTGGTTATCTGCCACACAAACTCACTATAGAGTAGCTAACACCATTTCCTCATATGGTATATGGAATATCAGCTGCTACCATAGGCCCATTTATTCAGGGTTGAGAGAGAGAGAAAAAGGAGAATATTGTGCAAGGGCTTGCAAAATAATTCCTAGTCATAAGGCTCAGCACACACTGAAGCTCCAGTAAAAGGGATTTCAAGTATTTTTTTATTGTAAGCACAATTATAAGCTTTCCAGTTTAAATCTGACCCATCATACTGAAATGCTGTCACCAGTATCATTAGCAAGTAAAGTGTTGATAACATAGTCAAATGCACAGCAGAGTTCTGGCTCTTAAGTGTCTGGACTGACTCCCAATATTAGGAATAGGAGTCAAACTGCCATCACTTCTCCTGTGCTAACAGACACCCCACCATTAGCAGTCTGAAGGCAATTTTAATAAAATACATAGCCCTGCTGAGTTGGTCTCGAAAGATAAATAAGCAATGTGGAAAAGCAGCTTTTGTTTAAAAGTAATTATTTAAACTATGCATTACAGGTAATTTTCCTTTACCAGTAAAGCAAATGCTATCAGAATTTCAATAATGGTTTTGGTTACTTACCTAGATAACATGATATTGTCATTTTCAGGAGCCTAAAATGCTGTTTTATTTTCATTTCTGTCAAAAATAAGGGTAAATTGGACCCAAATAAACATTTAAACATGGTTTGTATGCTACATATATTTGTGAACAAGTGTTTTATTTCCCAGTATTTTTATGGTAATATAACAATCTAATAGATAGTTACATAAACTGCAGGCTTGATTTATGAGCCCAGCTTAAACCAGTGGGGTGAAGAGCATCTTTTTATTTTTCATTTTGTGTAAACACGCCACATTTCAGCTTTAATAAAAAAGCCGTTCTTTAAAAATGTTTGTTGGTAGTAAACCACAACAATGTGGGAACTTTAAAGAGAAAGTGTAAATAGAGCCAAACAGTCCGTGTATCCACCAAGATGTAACTGAGAAAAAGCTGAGGTGTCTTATTTTATCAAAAGCTTCTATTTAAAAAAAAAAAACTAAATAAAAAGTTAGCTTTTATTTCCCGTTTGTGGTTTCAGCGCTGCTCATACTGTGCAAAACTTCCAAATTACCACATAATTGTTTATTTTAAGGAATTTAAACAATGCCAGAGAGGAAAAGGAAAGCAAATGCTAAGCTTGATTTTTTTCAGAAAGTAAGTTCTCCGACCTTGAACTTGGGCATTTTGTTACATGTATTCATGCCCTGAGCAAAGAAAGATCACAACGTCCCAGATGTTTAGTTCTGTATTTCTCTGTTGTGTCAAAGAGCATAATTACCTATTATGAAACTTTAATAGGAGTGGAAGTAAAGCCTAGCAGTTACAACAGGGGACTGAGATCTGTGGTCCCTGTGTTCTGTCACTGCCTCTTCCACAGACTCTCACTGTCTGACAATGGTAAAATCACTTCATCAATCACTTCAACTGGGAATTTCAAAGGACCCTAAGAGGAGTAACTGCCATTTAATTTCACTGGGTTGGATGCCTCATTTTCTTACACGTCTTTGAAAATCCTCACCTTCGTTCATTCGTTATAAAATATATGTATTAATAATTATTATTAATAACAATATTAATAACTAGTGATAGCAGTGAGGTGTGAGTAGTGGACATGGAGATTTACAAAATACATATAAACCAAGGTCCCTGCATTGAGCACTTACACTGATCATAGAACAAGCTCAGGGATTCACCTGTATGTATTCAGTTGCAGGGTCCGCATTTGTTTCAGATAGCTACAAGACACTGCATAATAATCAAAAGGAAAAGTGGTTGAATGGTTATGGTGCTAGCCTGGGATTTGGAAGACCCAAGTGCAATTCCCTGCTCTACCACAAACTTCCTTTGTGACCTTCGGCAAGTCACTTAGTCTCTCTGTGGCTCAGTTCCCCATTTGTAAAATAGGGATAATAGCACTTACCTGCTTCACAGGCATGTTGTGAGGATAACTACATTAGAGATTATGAGGCACTAAGTATGGCAATGGGGGGCATATAGGTACCTTAGATAGATACGAGATGAGAATAAATAGGTTTTACAAAAGAAGGGCATAATAACTCATATGTATGTCTCAGGAGTATTGTGAGGTTTAAATAAGATGTATAAGACCACTTTGAGATTCTCTGTTTGAAGGAGTGATATATACACCTGGGGGAATCCTGCACCACCGTGCATGCACAGAATTCATGTGTCCCGCAGAATTTTATTTTGTTCCACAGAAAATACATTCTGCCCCATAGATGCTGCAGTTCCACCTTTCTCCCACCAGTGACCACTGTGCTGCCAGAACAGGCAACAGCATGAATGAAGCAGGCTGTTCTTGTGCCACAGCAGCCTCTAGTGGGCAAAAGGTGGAACTGCAGTGCTTCTGGGGCAGAGTGTATTTTCTGTGGGGGAAAAAATTCTGTGCGTGCGCAGTGGCACAAAATTCCCCCAGAAGTAGTAGTTCATCATAACACCTGGCTTGTGGAGCCAGCTGAGGACAGAGTGGAGCATGCAGGGCTGTTGGGGGCGGTCACAGAATGGAGTTCAGAATGGCTAGTAGGGGAGGACAGACTGGGGATTGGGCTCAGGAGCTAGTGGGGTGACAGCATTGAGCCAGAGACTGAATGGAAGTGGGGGTGCATGGCCATCTGGGGACGGGGGTAGGGGGCTGCAAGGACACATGGGGATGAGGAAGGAGGCTGCAGGGACCCATCAGGATAAGGGGTGCAGGGACATGGGCAGATGTGCTTGACTGAATGGAAGAGGCTTGGGATCAGCCCGGGTCTGCATGGGGAAGGCTCCCCAACTCCCTAACAATCCTGACCCTCCCCCCACAAAAAAACTGTTCCATACTTCTCTCCCCAACAACCCTCCAGGGTCACACCAGGGTCCTTCCCTCTCCCTCACCTCCTCCATTACCTGTGACACTCCCAAACCTTTGCACTGCTTCTGACAGGTGCAGGAAATACACTTCTATATTGTAATTTAAATGGGTTACTAAAACTTCTGTATTAATATGCCTAGTAAGGAATCTATTTGTCAACAAAAATTGCCAGAATGTTTTTTGGATTTTTTTAATCTGTATTGTTACGGACATACTTGCTGACAGATATTTTGAAATAAATTACCAAAATAATTGAAACTGATATGAATCTATCATGTTAATTTGACAAATAAAATATGCAGAATTTTGCAGATTTTTTTTATTTTTTGGTGCAGATTTCCCCCAGGAGTAGATATAGGTGTAACTTTGTGCATTATTAACGTGTCTTCTTTCACACTGAATTTTACTGTGAAAGGTTCAATTTTGTTGAGTCTTCTGAAGTTTTGACCCGTTTTCAAGAAATATTGGTCCTAGATTTATTTTTGTTTTTCTCTCTATTTTTCAAGTAAGTCATCCTTTTGCCCTAAAGCCATACCCTAAGAATTTCAGCTGCTGTCATTTAAGCCAGCGTTTCTCAAACTGGGGATGCCAGGTGGTTGCAAGCCTTTTGTAGGGGGGTTGTGGTATTGCCACTCTTACTTCTGCAC
Source organism: Mauremys reevesii (assembly GCF_016161935.1). NCBI lineage: Eukaryota > Metazoa > Chordata > Testudines > Geoemydidae > Mauremys > Mauremys reevesii. Next base: position 242,593,596 of record NC_052623.1, on the reverse strand, counting down.
TGCCCTTAGAGCTGGGTGGCCGGAGAGCGGTGGCTGCTGGCCAGGCACCCAGCTCTGAAGGCAGTGCCACCGCCAACAGAAGTAAGGGTGGCAGGATATGGGGGCTGGCTGTCACAGTTCGGAAGGGAGGTCATTACAACCTGAAGTATTTTCAAAGGGGGACCCAGCAAAAGAAGTTTGAGAACCACTGGCTTCAGCTATTGTATCAGGTTACTACTAAAAGGTGTGACCCTTACTGCCTGATGAGCCAAAGCACTTTGTTGAAACTAGGGTAGCATAGTGGAACGGGCAGGCAGAAATCAAACTGCTATCACTTAACTGCAGTGAGAGCTGAGGTTTTGTCTCCAGCAAGAGACAGGAGCCAAGATACTGTCTCCCATTTTCTAATTTTAGTAGAACCCTTGGCACCAATCTTCCCTAGACAGACTATTGTTGTTTCTGCCCAGCACAATCTGCTGCAACCGTTTCTGTTCCAAGTTACTCAACTCACTTTCTCTCCTGCTTTCAGGAAATTGTGTGTCTGGAGGGAGTGAGGGCAGAAGGGTTGGACCCCTAATGTATTTCAGAAGATAAGTTGTAAAATTTTTAAGCATATTTTAATTGGTAAAACAATGCTGCAGTAACCATTTAAATGTAAAGACTTGTTTGGTAGGGATTTTACTGGTGAACACAGTGATTGATTTAGAAAGTCCATTTGGAGTAGATTGCAACAAAGACTCTGTGACAAGGGGTAAATGTGCTCTAGCAGATAAAAGGGTTTCTGCCTATAACATGCCTGATCTGGGTGGGTTTCTAAAAGGCAAGGGAGGGGGGCTGGTACAGAGGAGGCTTCGATATGGAAAGGATGTGTCTTCTCTCCTCCCAGCTGTCTGAAACTGGAAAGCCCTTGGGTGATTATTACCCAGCAGTTTGAGTCAAATTGTTCTGGTTTGAATGTTGTTTCTGGAAATAAAGCAAGCGCTGAGGAAAGGGATGTAAAGAGACCTGTAATTGTGATTTTTATTTTTTTTCCTTCCTCATCTGGTGAACCTGCATGCTGGTTTACAAGCCTGGATTCTGCTGTTCCATCTGGGCATTCTTGTGTCTATGTAGAGCCCTTTGAACTCATGGTTGGAAAGATCCACCCATGTGGCACTCACTGAAGGATAAAGGCTAAAATTATGTAGGGGTTACTTAGTACTTTATATAGGACTTTCATCCATAGATCTCAAAGGTGAGTAATTGCTAGAATATTCCTTTTACAGATAGGGAAACTAGGGTACAGAGGAGAGTTAGTCACTTGTTGAAGGCTTCACAGGTTGTCACTGACAGAGCCAGTAACAGAACTTCTGATTCTTAGTCCTGCACATCATCGAGAACCATGCCAGGGCTCCTTGATCTGTTTGTGTGTGCATGTGCTTGGGTGGAGCTTTCAAGTACTTTGAATGACATCCCTGAGATTTCACAGCCACCAAGAGCGCTATAGCAAGTTTAAAATTATACCCTACCCAAATTGCTATTTTTTAAGTGCTTGGGTCTTGCTTGTCCAAAACAGTCAACAAGCAATTTATTTGTATTAATGTAAACAATTTTTCCTTGTTTTATAAGAAGACATTTTTACACCTAATAAAGTTTGGAACATCCTTTCTATAACTTCAACATATAGCGTAGAATAATCTGAAATATATATCCTGTATATGTGTAAGTAGTCTCTTTGCAACTAATAATGTAACTCTGTTGTGATAATTTTGCCTATATATATATATATATATATATATATATATATATATATATATATATAATAGTAAAGTGTGTATGTGTGTATTTATTGTGACAGACCCAGACCAGTGGGGTACAGGAGTCTGGTAGAAGGCAAATATACTTGTTACTGGATGAGTAGTTTTCTGTTCCCTGAGTGACCAGAGCAGGGGCTGCACTAGAGTAATCAGGAACCTGCTAGAACCAACCAGACAGGCTGATTAGAACACCTGCAGCCAATCAAGGCAGGCTAATCAGGGCACCTGGGTTTAAAAAGGAGCTCACTTCAGTTTGTGGTGGGTGTGTGAGGAGCTGGGAGCAAGAGTGAGAGGGTGTGCTGCTGGAGGACTAAGGAGTACAAGTGTTACCAGACACCAGGAGGAAGGTCCTGTGATGAGGATAAAGAAGGTGTTTGGAGGAGCCCATGGGGAAGTAGCCCAGGGAGTTGTAGCTGTTGCGCAGCTGTTACAGGAGGCACTCTAGACAGCTGCAATCCACAGGGCCCTGGGCTGGAACCCGGAGTAGAGGGCGGGCCTGGGTTCCCCTCAAACCTCCCAACTTCTGATCAGACACAGGAGGAGTTGACCCAGACTGTGGGTTCCACCAGAGGGGAAGATCACTGAGGTGAGCAAATCTGCCAATAAGCGCAGGACCCACCAAGGTAGAGGAGGAACTTTGTCACAACATTATATATATATATATATATGATTTAACAAATCCTACAACATACATTATTACTATTTAAATTTAATTCTTATTACAGTGCTTCATCATCATAACAACACAATATAGAAATACAAACGGTAAGCTTAATGCAAGTCAGTTGTGGGTATTACATAAAGAGCATTCAGGAGTATCTTTCTGTCAAATGCCTTTGGCATAATCAGAGAAAAGAAGTCTTGCTTGGAACAGACAATAGGGAAGAGCTGGTGCTCATCATACATTTAAAAAGTCTTTTTTTTTCCATCTCCACTACAAGCCACACTTGCTTAAGCACGTCTTGTTTGATGGAGAATAAGCTCTTTCTTTTTGGGAGGGTGTTATAGTTTTTTATTTATAATTGTGTATGTGTTTCACTGCATGAGGCCATTGGTCAGTAAGAGCTAAGGCCCAGTAGAATTATTTCTCTAAGTGGCCAATTTCTGCCCCCCTCATCCTTCCCATCAAGGACAGATGAACCGTCATAATTAAAATAGTGATTTCTCTTAAATAGTATCTTGGGAGAAAGGGAAAAAAAAGTTCTTTAAAATATTGGCAATTTTCCAAATGGCTGAGTTGAAATTTATACTTGTCAGTTCCTACCAGAGGTAAAAAGGGGGAAAAATAATTCAGTACAATATTATGTAGCTATGGATTAAATAATTAACAGTGAGCCAGTGTATCCTATTAGCATATTTGAATTCATTATTTCAATTGTTTGGTTTATGAGCCAGTGACTAGTGGTTTTAAGCATTTATTTTGTAGTCAAAAGAGAAAAGAAGATTTATGACCTTGCCACACTCGTTTTATATTGTAATAAAAGCCTGGGTCTTTCTGAGCTACACCAGGATGTCAACTTGAGATGATCAAATAACACACAAAGTAATCAGCAAGTATTTTTGTAATTAAAGTTCATGAGTTTAGTTTGCTGTTATTTATGACATCAAGTTAATCATTTATGAGGATTTGGGGAGCTTCCAGGTATTCATAAAAAAGACCATGAACCTTAAAAGTTTAATGACTTCTAGCTCTCTCTCATTTACCTGAAAAATCTGTCACAACTGCTGTTACTATTTTCCTTTTGAATGTGTGTTCTATAAAATCATGGATCAGAAACAATATCATGTGACTTTGGTGACCAATCATACCACAGACATAGTAACAGTTTTCCAATAGCACACATGCTGAAATTTGTTTGTTTGAACTATTCATCAGATAGGCATCAATAACAAAATACTCAGAGAAATCAGAATAAATTCTTATTCCGGAAAAGGCTAAATTCTGAACATATATTATTTGCAATTAGGACAGGATGGAGACTGTCTCTTACTTTACGTACAGACTGAGCACAGTGTGATGAGGCCCTGAACTCAGCTGGGGCCTTTAGATGTTACTATAGTGCAAATTGATGATTATTATTATTATTTATTATTATTATTTATTATTCATTTTTCAGTCAGCTCCAATATTAGCTGTCTTTCGTGGTTAATTCCAGGAGTTCTGTAGATTTGTTTTATTCTTTGTTTTCTTTTTCTGCTTGGGAGGACTGCAAGTGACGTTGCTGTAGGAAGGGTTGTTGATGATTCCATAAAGTACTGACTAAAGGTTTCTACCAATGATTGTTGAAGTTCATTAGCTTCAAGAACATTGAATCATACATGGCCTTTGGCCCTGACTCAGTAAGATACTTCGGCACCTAACTTTACGCATATAAGGAAGAATCCCATTGACTTCAGTGGATTACTCTTGTACTTACCATTGGAAATGCACTTAAGTGCCTCACTGAATTCTAACATGTCCTAACATGGTGCTAAGATGCACTTAATGGTGAAGGTCTTTTGTATGATATATAAAAATGCGCTTCTTTCACTAAATGACCCTCAACATTTTTGACAGAAAAGGTATCCTGCTAAAATTCCAACCTGAGTAGTTCTTATTCTGCTTACGTAAGTTTCTTCTGCAGTTTCAGCTGGATATGGTAGTATTTACTTATTGCCCTAAAAAAATAAAATCATACTGGTGCAGTATTCTGTTAACTATACGCTGTACTTCACCTCAGAAGGGGCTGTATTTCAGCAAGGGAAAGTGAAGTGATTTGGAGGTGTGTGTGTGTGGGCGGGGTATATAGTATATTGTAAAACTGTCAACAGTCCTTCAAAATGACAGGTCCTATATCGGGTATAAATGTAAGATCTCATTACCATTTTTTGCCATTTCCTCTTTCTCTTGTGTTGAGCTGGTATTGGTTTTGAACTGCAGTGCGTGGGTTCCCATTTTTTATGCAAACAAATGGGCAGAAAAAGATTATCCCAAACCCCTGGAGATAAAGTACGGTTATTTGCAATTTCACTAAGAAAACTGTAGATGAAGCTCATTTTTATTTTTTTAAATATGCAAACCCTTTTCTGATAATCAGTTTATAACTAGGTGATCAAATGGCAGAAAATGGGCAGTATTTTGATGATGACAGCCCAAAGAATGGCAATTTTCTTCCAGTCATTGGAGCTATGGCAGTCTACACCAGCAGAGGATCAGCCCCATAGTTTTTATTAATTATCTTCTTCAGGGTGAGCAGCATAAATATCTAATCTCAAGGGTTTGGCCTGAGAATGAGGCTTGAGAGGATTGTTCTGAGGATTTCAAGTATTTGTCCAAAATCTCTAGGCTTTCGATGGTGCAATGGTCCTGGGTGCTGCAAGCCCTTCATCAATTACCACATCATGAATAGAGAAGATAAAGAGATGGGGACTGCAAAGAAGTCCTCCCACTACTTCCCCCTCCTGACACTCTGCATTTTGCTTCCTTGATTCACATTAAAGTAGGGTATTTATTATGTTCCTAGTCTCTCTCTCTCTCTCTCTCTTGTAATTGATTTATTTGTCAATTTCTTTTCAAATGACAGACAGAATCCAGGGGTGTACAGAAAGGTGAAAGAAATGGGGGAGCAGCTGCAAAGAGAACCTCAGGTGTTTCAATTTTCCATTGTACACACATAATGTGATCAGTTGGCTAGAAAGACAATGGATATAAAGAAAAACATGCGTGCATGTGGATTTTGGGGTGTGTGTGTGTGTGTGTGTAAAACTATAAACACTATTTCATTTAAAGAAATGAAAAGAAGTGGGCAGTCATAGACTTTATTCACACAACCCCTTCCTTCCCTCTTGCTTCGGGCGGGGGGGAAGGATAATCTGTTTCAAAAACATTTCTGTTACTCTATGAAATGATTTATAGAATGGGTGTGCTGTTCACAAGAACTTTTATTGGCCGCCTTGGCAGTGAATTAGGGCCCTATTTGACAAAAAATTATGTTAACACTGTTTTTGCAGCCATGCCAGTCTTCCGTGGTGCGGAAGTCAAATGTAAAGTCTGTCTGAATTGGGCCCTTATAGAAACAGTGTTCAAACAACCTGTGCAGAGAAGAGAAACCATTCAGACTGTGGGCCTGTGTGTGCTTCAGAGTCCTTCGATCATTGCTATAATTCTCTGAAAGCAAGGTAATAAAACTTCCTATTGACTTGCATTTGTGTGTGCTTTGAGCATATATTTATAGTCTACAATCCGCAGATTAAAAATCAATTAAAATCCATAGAAACAACCAATGTTACATATTCCTTTTTTGCAGGTAAAGATTTTTCTAAAAGATTTTACATTAATACTTGCTGCTAAGTATTATAGAATATAATAAACCAGATTCAGTGAAAGTCTATACGTCTTTAACTTCATGGAATCCCTGCTCAGAATTTGTATGCCCTCACCTTTCCCAGAAGCCTGGGAATTTGTGAAATCCACCTAACTGAACCAGAGATATTAAAAACTCTCAGATATGATAGTCATAGATGCTGTTATAAGAACCTGGGAAAACAACACTTAATCTAAATGATAAAATAAGAAGTTTAATATCAGTAATTAAAATTTAAAACAAACTTTTAGTATGCTGTAGTTTAGAATTAATGATGTTCTTCTCAAGGGTATTGATTTCTTTTGCAGGCATGGTTGGTTGTTTAAGTTAATGTTAGTGTATGCTAGTCTACTGACCTCTTTGGAGACCACTCAGTCTTTAGCCTCTTTGATGAGACCACCTAATGCCAATTGAGGTGATGATTTTCTGTAGGATGTGCACAATTTTACACTAGGAATTAGAGCAGCAACTCTAAACCAGTTCATTTAAATCACTCTGTAAGAAAAAAAAAGGCTTTTTGTAAAACATTAAACATTCATGTTTGTAGGGTAGTGTGTTGGATAGGCAGGGGGCATGGAACTGGGATCTGCCATTTAAAATCAGAAGATTGTGTTTTGTGTGTTAATCATCTCTTGGGCACAATAAGTCTGACCACTTCTATTGCTAAATGCCCAGTCTTCTTACTAAGCCTTGAGAATAATGGTCCCCATATTTTACAGAAACTGAATGATCTTGTCTCCTTCCCATTCTTTTTTACTGCATCATGTGATCAGCCATCTCCCCACAGACCATAGTTTGGGAAGTTCCGAAACTACACCGATGTCACCTTCCACAGTATTGAGTTGCCCCTCTGTGTGACCATAGGTAATACTATCTGCCCACCAGAGGCGCTAGCTCAGAGTGACATAGCCAGCTAGTAAGGAGTTTGCAGCAGTCCTCAGTGATCACCATGAGGGCAATGCCCCCTATAGCTGTGAACTGGGTTCTCCCCAGAAATCAAAGAATCTATGGGTTGTTTATTTTTTTTCTAGACCTCTCTGGATGGCTGGATAATCGTTGATCTCTAGGAGGAATTACAAACAAACGTTCAGTCCCAGGGTTTATTATTTTATTTAGTTTACATTTTCAAGGCTGTCTACCTAGTGAAAAGGAATGGTTTTTTTTTTTAAGTAATTTGAGATTCTACTTTACCGGTCTGTAAAATCCAAGCCATTCACCCGCTCCTGCCCTAGAAATGTAAAGTGTCAGATCGTAGCTGGAACCAGGGTATGATATGACTGCAGCCTTATTGGCAGCTACAGATTTTAGCTACAGATGAGGCTGAATCAAAATCCCAGATCCAAACCACAATGAGCTTTTGGGGAAAATTCAGATCCGTAGCCAAGCATTACCACTGGCCCTTATCTTTTTAATGAGCCAAACAAAACTACAGATCATTCCCCATCACAAACTTCGCATGCTGAGCCCATACTATTAACCTGCATCGACCACTAACCATATGATTGCTGTGCTGACCCACTCAGCTAGCTGTGGTCATTTGAAAGAAATCCATTCACTCTCCTGGTTTTAATTTTCATAATTCGATCTCACAGTGCTGTCTATCTATTTGGTTTGGTGTTATACATAAATCAAGGTTATAGGCAAAGGAAGTTCATGAATGAAAAGTTTCCATTTTCTTTTCTTTTTTGGCTGCAACTACTCAAAGAAATCATCATTTGGTCAACTAATATGCCTAAGTATCCTTCAAAAGGGACTATGATATATTAAAGCTGTTCAGACATCTTCACAAATCATTTTGTTTTACAGCTTTGATCCTGAAATATGTGAAATGATGTCTGATTTATGCCACTGATCCTTCTTTTAGATAGTTAAGTGTTCTTGCTTAATGTTATTAAATAAGTTCAAAGCAGCAAATGGCCATCCTAGGCTGAGGACATTTGAAAAATGGTCTTCTCAGCAAGCAATTTTTACAGTCTATATGCTTTAGTCATTCTTGCTGCTTTGCCTTGTACAATCAGGTTCTGAGACTTCCTTCTTCCACGCATTCACTTTCTTACAATGCCTTTCTCATCGTCTTGATGTGCCTTCTCCTGGGCATTATTCTTTTTGGCATAAAATCCTATTTAGTCTCCAAGATTTTGGAGCTGAATGGGGAAATGGGAAAGAGATCAAGTGGCCTGCCAAAATAGGAGAAAGTTGAAAATGTGAAAGGGAAAAAGGTGGAGCATAAATTATGTGGCATGATTATGTGGTAGGAGAAGGATTTCCAGGAAAGGAAGCAAGTGGGTGGCTAAATAAAGAAATAAAAAGCAACCTAAAAGCATGACGAGGCTGCCAGCTTCCTAAGGAAAACCTATCAATACATTCTGACTTATTTCTGTTATAGCAGAGGAGAGAGATACTTGTGTGACCCTGGGAGCCCCTCAATGCTAGCTGGCAGGGGGGGGGGGGGGCACCAGACTAACTCCTATCAGGCCTGACACATTCATTACCCTAATCACAGTTGTCATAATATGTATCTAAAAGGTGTCATATAAGGTATCATATGTAAACTGGTGACATGTTGGTCCCTAGAATCCTTGTGTGCTGTATGTACGAGTGGTGTACAAAGAGTTTTAGGTGTGTGTTGGAAATATGTTCTTAAAATGTGTTTGGGAGGCAAAGCCTGCACCCAGCTGGCCCAAGACAAAAGAATGTGTATTAATCTGTCTGACTGGCCTGATTACTGGCAAAAGACAATGAAAAAACATTTTACATATACAGTAAACAAAGCCATCAAGCTAAACAATTAGCAGCTTAGAGAGCACACCAGGGAACAGAATCTGCACTTCAGGAATCCATCCTGGCTCTTGAGGCAGAGACGATGGACAGGGTAAGGTAAGGGGAGCAGACAGACATTCTAATTATCCATCACTTAGAGAACAAAGGAATCAGCACCTTTTGATTCTGTGAATGTTGGGTCCCCTGGCCTGGAGTACTGGAGATGTTAGTAACTTGATGTCAGTAAGAATGCTGCTTAGGCAAAGATTGTAACCTACAAAAATTGTTTGTCACTAGAAAGTGTGTTTTTTGTTTCTGTTTTGTTTGTAACCATACCTCTCTTTTTTGTCTTATCACTTACCTCTCTGTTCTTTGTTAATAAACATTCTTATTTTATTAAATAACCATCTCAGTGCTGTCTATTAAAGTGAAGTGAGAGTCTTCAGCTAACCTTTCAGGCAGTTGTGTGCTCTGCCTCTTTGGAGGCAGCAAACCTAATAATTTCTGTGAGTGTCTGGTGAGAGGGACTGGACACTGCAGGGAGCTGTCTTTGGGGAACTAAGGAGCTGGGGTTCACTGATTGTTACCTGCAAGGCAAGGTTTAGAGTGGCAGAATCCTGAAAAGCTTGCTGAGAAGGCAGACAGCCTGATGTGCCAAGGAGATGATGCAGCTTAGGAGGAGCAAAGCTCTCACACTTGCAAAAGCAGAGGGGTAACACAGTGGCTCATAGTTCTGAGCGTTCTCAGCAGGACATAACAACTTGTTCATGTAAGTAGTCTTCATTTGCACTCCCAAGTGGGACTCCTTGCATGAATAAGGGTTTCAGGATCAGGTCCGTAAATAGGGGCAAATTGAGAAAACAGTTTAGACACCAGATTTAGGATTTACCAAACCTAGTATGAACTGTAAAGTCTGATATTTTTGTCAAGTTTCAATGGAGAAATTTGTAATCAAAACATTCCAATGCTAGTGACCTCATTAGCCATCTTTGTGAGCTATGAAAGCAGCAGTGAGGCCTTCTCCCTTCCCACAGGATTTTGGGGACTTGAAGCCAGAGTTTTGTTGTTTTAAAATGGTGATAGTCCTTATCTGTGTAACAAAAAATGTAACAAAAGTAAAGTGATTGCTAGGAAAGAGTTTTCCTAAAGAGCATGGTTTATTCGTGGGCTGGCCTATATAGATTTCTCTGTTTTGGGGAGGACCCCAGATAGTTTTCAGGTGTGTGAGGTCCTCCCACCCATGCTGCTGCTGCTGGCCCTGAGGCCATTGTTTCTAAAATAAGGCTACTCTGCTACCCAAAGGAATAACATTGTACTAGTGAATGAGAACCAAAGCAAAATTAATTACATATTATAAACCACATCCTATCCGAGCACTGATCCAACCCTGGCCTTGCTTCGCTTAGGTGTTTTGTCTCCTGGTATCACTCTTGAAAGCATTTTAAGGGAAAAGATTGGATGGTAGCAATAAAGGGTAATAATACTACTACTAAATTATTCTATGAGTAGTAGAGGAAATCAATTAAAAGTATCTCCATTCTCAACAATTCTTCCCATATCTGCAGATGGATCCCTGAAGAAATTTGGATGAAGATGTATTTTCACTTGTGTTTTATGGATGACAAGCAGGGAATCTCCAATTAGTTGCTTTGGTGGCCTTATATCCTCCATTGTGTTCTACTCAGTGAATTTTTGCTATCTGGTCAGAGGAAGTGTGGTCTGGTGGCAGGATACTAGTCTAGGATTTGAGAGATCAGGCTTCCAATCCCTGCTCTGCCAAAGGCTTCCTGTGTGACCTAGGGCAAGTAATTTAGCCTCTCTGTGCCTCAGTTTCCATCTGAAAAATCGTGTAATACTTCCCTACCTCACAGGCTGAAGATTATGAGGCACACGCTGTTGTAATGGAGGCCATATAAGAAACCTAAAACAGCTAGACTGAGCAAAAGCACTGCAGGGGGATGTGGCTAATGTGCTTCAAAGAAATAACACACCTTCCCCCTCACCAGCCCTCATGCAAAATACTACAGTATTCTATAGTAAAGTTCTCAAACTCTGCAATTTACGGTAGTGTTGTCACAAAGTTTTGGACTGTTTATGTAGAATGTAATGTAGAACTATCAAAGGAGAATGTATCGGCTTTTTGGTGGTGCTGGTTTTTGTTTAATAAGAAAAGAATCCTTAAATGACAAACTGAAAACACTAGAGACAGCTAGAAGTTTTCTTTGTTAGGAAGTTGCAGTTTTGACACCCCCAAGTGAATCTAAACAGTGGACTTTTCTCCATATATGGGCAGACCAATATAATTATTAGAGAAGGCTAGAAAGAAAGAGAGCGCACGCACATAGCGTATTTCTCCAGTGTCGCATCAATCTGCCCAGTTAAGTAATTGAAGGGGAGAATTGCAGCCTGCAAAAGAAACTGGGCCCTGATTTGTTCAGGGTCACCAGTAGTGGTTTGAAACCATCTTGTTTGCAGATACCTTTTTCATGTTATGAGGCTGTCAGTTGACTGACTTTGTAAGATTTATGGCTTGAAGCTCAAGTTTGTTTGTGTGTGTGTGTGTGTGTGTGTGTGTGTGTGGTGGTGATGGGCAGTAGGGGGAGGGGTGGGATAGAGATGTTATTGAGCAGACAGTGATCTAAGCCTATTAAAATTGAACTTTTGCAACCTTTTGTCTAGTCCTAGTTAACCTCTTTTTAATTTTTTTTTCCACACTGACTAACTCTAGCAGAAGGTGAATCAACAAGTGGTAAAACGTTGCTCTTATGGAAATAGCTCAGCAACAGAATCGTTGAAGTCTTATTGAACACCTAATGATGGTGGGGAAGCCCTTTTCTTTGGTTACTTGTAAGGTTCTGGGTTTAATTTCATAGATTCTTTCAAATTATTTTATTTACTATGATACTGTTGAAGCCATTAACTGGGTATTTGTTGTGACTAACAGTTTCTTAAAGCTTAGGACTCAATATGGAAATATTGTATCATTAAGAAATAGCTTTGGGACATAGCCTATGGTAAAAAGCTAACAAAAAATAGTTGACTAAAAGAGCATTTAACCTGATTTTGAGTTCCTTTTAATTAAGGACAGGAGATTTTATTTTGCTTAATTTAGAAAGATTTTTTAAACAAATTATAGATTTTGTGCAGAAATTAAAATTAAGTTTGGGTTCTGTTAGCCTGGCAAACCATGATTTCGGGCTGCTGTTTTGTTTATATAATTAATTTCCTGGCAATTTTAGAAACAGGGCAAGATTTATTTTCAAACAAGGATCTTGCAGCTTCCATATAATTACAGATACATGGATTTAAAAATACGAAATTGCCCTTGAAAACCAATGGTTTACATTGAAAAACAAACTCCAAAATATGGGGGTAAAAATAGGATAGCTTTTATGAAATATTTAAAAAAAAATGAAACACTGGCTTCTGCCACTTGAAGGTTAAAAACAGAGAATTGATTTTTAATGAGTTAACTACACACTAGAAATATAAATAGACTTCACTATCGTATCGCTCTCAGTTTGAAACTACTGCATGTGCGTGAGCAGGTATCAGGATCACAACAAGGACAGTCAGGGCCAAGGGTCAGAGCAGGGGCAAAGCTGAGGCTGGGAGTAGCAGAGGAATTCATAGTCAGGTTCCAGGCCAGGGTCAATACCAAGGGTCAGAGTCCAAGTCAGATGGTGAAGTCCAGATCAAGCCAAGGTCAAAGCTAGGAATTCAGGAGCGGGAATGGTCATGGCAGCTACAGGAGATCGACACTGTTGACTGGATGCTTCCTGGAATGCCACTTGGATTTTATGTTAAACCCTTGAGGCAGAACTTCCCAACTCTGTGTTCACTGCGCATCATGGGATGTGGAGCGCAAGCTGGTTGCAGCTGCTGCAGGGTGGCAGCCTGGAGATGTCCACTTTCTTGGTAGCTCTTCAGGTCTATGTGCAATCTAATCCAATTAATTAAGATCTGGAAAATAGGACAGGGTTAAAAACATGCACTTTCTGGTCAGGGGGCTAGGAGCAGTGCTTAGAGACATTTACTGGTCCTATAATGGTCTGCCTAAGTCTGTCTGTCCGGTTTCATGTACTGGACCTTAAAACATGAGTGTCTGTCAGTTTATTATTTTCCCCCATATTTTAATTGTTGCTGAATGTTACTTATTTCAAATTTTTCAGTAGTTCCACAAAATTAAAATGAAAGTTAATATTTGTCCATCAGATTGTTCCCTCCCCTAGCAAAGTTTGAAAAGTGGTTTAGTGCCGTACAGTTGCTGACTTCAAAATCAGCTGTCATTTCCACATTCAAAAGGAGCAACATAGGTCCAGTGAAGTGGTTAAAAGGTCAGACTTAGGGGAAAGAAAACTAACTCTACTTAGCTTTGAACATGGCAGCAGGAATAGCTTTCTATATTAGCCACTGCATGAAAATCAAATGGCCTCTCAAGAATTCATCCTTGCTACATCTAGGGCTGTGTAAAAGGAAGTCTAATCTATGAAACATTCCCTCCAAACCCAGAAATTCAGCCTATGTCGTTGTAAAAAAAGAGAAGGAAACTAATCTACCATTCTTTTGGGCAACCATCAAGAAAACACCTGTTCTTTATATCTGTGACACAACTGTATGTACCCGCAGATTAATCATTATTAGTCCTAGCACAATCTGACACATAGCAATACAAATGCAATGCATCATTTCACACAGCACATAGAAGAGGCTTCTTTTCTGTTTGCAGGCAGATATCCATGAGAATCTGATGCCCTCAAACAGATTAGATGAAATATGTATTTGGGGTATATTAGAGATTTGCATATTATATTTCCTAATATTCTGCTACAATCTCAGGAAAAAGGATAAACTTGTGATCAAGGCACAGGATAGAGAGTAAGGGGAACTGTCTTCTAGTTCTGCCACAGACATGCTAGGTCAGGGGTCTCAAACTCAATTTACCTTAGGGCCAGTGCCAGTCCTCAAATCCTCCCAGCAGGCCAATAATGTCACTGAAGATGGTGTTCACACCACCTCCCAACCCATTTCCCACCCTTTCCCCTCACTCTCTTGGGCGACTCTGCCCAGTGACGCTACCTCCATGGCTGACTCTGCCTGGCCACTAATGATGCTGCCTCCATGGCTGACTCTGCCCAGCAATTAGAGATGGTACCTCTGTCTCTCTCCCCCAGCCAATGGGAGCTGCGGGGGGCGGAGGAGAGATCCATCCTGCAGCATGGGTCTCTCCTCCGTGACTCTGCCAGCAACAGCAGGGATAGGGAACCACTTGCAGGGAGCCGAGCTGCCCGAGGTGAATGACACGTTGCTGAGTGCAACCCCTGGGAGGGTCCCAGGAGCAGCAGGATGGAGCAACATTGGGGGGAGGGGCATGTGAATCTCTCCTGCCCTCTCCCCTCCTGCCACCCCCCACTCAACCAGCAGCCATGAGGGCCGGATGAAAGAACCTTTTTAAAAAAAGTTTCCGCAGGCCACAGTGGGGAGGTTCTCAGGCCACAGGTGGCCTGTGGGCCGTGTCTTTGAGACCCCTGTTCTATGTGATCTTTTCCAAGTCACTTAATCTTATTTCACTTCAATTTTCCCAGCTGCAAAATCTGAGGCAAATTCTATTCTATATACATTATTATACAGCACTTATAGCTGCAGTATCTCAGCACTTTCCAGTAGTGCATTTAACATCTGTCATGTGTTGTTTGTTCTCTCGCCATCTCCCCAGGTGGAGAAACTTGTGCAGTGGCATCAAAACTTTTGACAACATAAATATTTTTTGTTTTCATCAAAAATGTTCAGGTTTTTTGTCAAAAAAGAACTTTTTTTGTTTAGGGAATCTTGGGTTTTTTGGACAAAAAGCTGAATTTTTTTGATTAAAACAGAATTAACTTCATGAAAATTTCAATTTTACCAAAAGACCACATGGGGGTTAAGTAATTTTTAAAAAATGGTGTAAAAAAGCTGGTAAATTCTACTTAATAACTAAGGGAGCTATTTGTGGATGAGAGAGAGAGAGAGAGAGATCCTTGCTCTAGTTTCTGTCTTGCAACTGTACTATTTCTGGGGAACTTTTCAAATAAACTTATCAAGACAGTTGTGCTTGGCTGTAAATATGGAGCCATAACTAAATAAATATGATTCTGTGACTCTGGCAACACTTATGTATCTGTTGTCAAGAAGCATAAAACGTAGAGGCTGGCAGATGGGATGGGAAAGATCATTATGTTTCTTAAACAATGATAAATATTTTAAGGACAAAGTGCTCAAAAATGACAAAGCCCCTTAACACCATGTGATTATTTTGGGGAATACGTTTTCACTTGATTTAGGCCATTTTTGAAAGCTGCACTGTTCTCTTAAATGGATAATGGCAGGTGGGGTTTTGCTCCTTGCCTTATTTTAAATGCTTTCCGCTGTTCTTTCTCCATCTCACACTTAGGTGAAATTAAAAAGTCTGACTGTTGGGTATTACCTTTTAGACCTGCTGAAATAGCTCTTCCCACTTGCATCCTTATGGTCTCATTAAGAGGATGCTCACAGCATGCCTGACACCAGTGAATATTTGCAGAGCTCATTTGCCTACATTAGAAACAAAAAGCTTAAAAATCCTTCTTGAGTGATAGAAGGTTGAAGGCATTAGTGCCCGTTATCTGGGTCATGTGGTCCTCACAGAAGTTGTAACCCACAAGGCAAGGCCCAGTGTTTTTTACTTGCAATTCAGCACGTTCTGTTGAAAAGTCTCTTCAATATTGCAGTTTTCATGACAGTATGCCTGTCCCATGACTTTGAGTGAGTGGCTTTAAAGCTAGGGGATAGTGAAACCATTAAGGAGTAAGAGTGCACAGTGATGCTACTGAATACCATAAGGTTCAAAGATGTGTAAAATGATAATGTAATCCTCATTCCAACCTTTTCTAGGGTTACTGGTGTGGCTTAGTATAGCATATTCTCTTATTTGAGTCAAATTCTCTTAGCGGGTTCTGTTGAAATATCTAGAATCCCTGGACCAAAGCACAAATCCCAACAGGGATGAATCAACCATTCATCTCTGACATAGATACTTTGAGTTCTATGTGTTTTACTGTGTGGGAGTCTAGGATGAGATTGTCTAAATTGATGAGAGCTCTTCTGCTTTGCGTAGACATTAGTCCATGACTCTTTCTGTAAAAACACGATTGTGCCCTGATGACGTCCAAAATTTCCGCTACCCCACGCCTGCCCACTTGTGATTGTGTTGTATACTAGTTGTTCACTTGGCTGCCATCCTGCACCAAAGAGGTAGCTACAGTTCAGTGTTGAATTGATTGCTTTGTATAATGGATATAATTTGTAAATCACATTAGAATTCTTTGAGATTAAATGTGCTGTATAAATCTAAGCTGATACTGATATTCCAAAGTTTTTATTGAGAGAAATAGAGCAATTGTAATTAGTTGTATAATGTTGTCAAAGGAGATGTCTCTATTATGTTAATAGAAAAAGTCCCGAATGTTCAGATCACTTTAAATAAAAACACAAATATCTGGATGATCTGGCAAACCCATCTAACTCTCTGACCCTATAATTCTGAAAAATTGGGCTGAAATCTTGAAAGAAAAGTATTTCCCATGAGACTTGTGCAGAGATCCAGTATTCACCTATTCCTTCTTGTCTGACTAGATATACCATGAAAACAGCCTTTCTCAATACATTTAAGTACTGCTGCTTTTGGTTTAATCAAGGAAGGCAGAAGTGCACAAGCATTACAAATGTTTTTTTGAAAAAACAAACAAACAAACCCTCCAAACAGAATCATTTCAAGTCTGGAGAGAAAGTTTGGATCAGTGTTTATTTTTCTAACTCGGCTCACCTATCCTAATCGCACCATACCAGCTTTGGGTTTTCTTTATTATAGGTGGGTCTTCTAGCACCGCTGATTAAGCCTGCCTTATACATCCATTTGCATAACTTCCCTTGTTTTTAGTTACTTATACCTTTAACAAACTTTAACTCTTTGGATTGAAATATTATGTGCTGGGTGCCTGGAAAATTTCTGCCAGAGCAGTTCAGCTGTTTCCAAGAATGAGGCTAGAGAAAAATATTTTGTTTTGAACATTAGAAAATTCTGGTGACCTTCTCTTTGAACATCTCTAGCTCCCCAATGTTTTGGAGCAGAGACTTGACATTTGGCAGGAGAGTGGCTTTCTGTACTTTTTGCCATCCCTGTGAAAATCTTTCCAAATTTGGCCAAGATTCATAGATTCCAAGGCCAAAAGGGGCCATTGTGATCATCTAGTCTGACCTCCTGTATAACATAGGTGATAGAACTTCCCCAGATTAAATCCCAGAGCACATCTTTTAGAAAAAAATATCCAATCTTGATTTTAAAATTGTCAGTAATTGAGACTCTACCACCACCCTTGGTAATTTGATCCAATAATTTATTACTCTATTTAAAATGTATTCCTTGTTTCCAGCTTCAATTGCCAGGCATTGGATCATATTATACCTTTCTCTGCTAGATTGAAGAGTCCATTATCAAATATTTGATCCCCATGTAATAAAATCACTCCTTAACTTTCTCTTTGTTAAACTAAATAGATTGAGCTCTTTGAGTGTGCCACTATAAGGCATATTTTCTAATCCTTTAATCATTCTCGTGGCTCTTCTCTGAACTCTCTCCAATTTATCAACATCCTTCTTGAATTGTGGATTCCAGAATTGGACACAGTATTCCAATACCAGTTGCATCAATGCCAAATACAGAGGTAAAATAGCCACTCTACTTCTACTCAGAATTCCCCTATTTATGCATCCAAGTATTGCTTTAGCCCTTGTGGCCACAATGTTGCAATGGGAGCTCATATTAAACTGATTATCCACTGTGACCTTCAAATCTTTTTCAGAGTCACTGCTTCCCAGGTTAGAGTCCCCCATCCTGCAAATATGGCCTACATTCTTTGTTCCTAAATGTATACGTTTACATTTAGCCATATTGAAAAGCATATTGTTTGCTTGCATTCAGTTTATAGCGGGATCCCGATCAGTCTGTATCAGTGACCTGTCCTCTTGATTATTTATCACTTCCTCCAGTTTTTGTGTTCTCCCCAAACTTTATCACGATCATGATTTTGTTTTCCTTCAGGTCATTTTTATTAAATGTTAAATAGTGTAGGGCCAGCAACACGTGGAACCCTGCTAGAAACACAGTCATCTAATGATGATTCCCTGTTTACGATTACGTTTTGAGCCTGCTTTTAATCCATTTAATGTGTGCCATGTTAATTTTATGTTGTTTTAGTTTTTAATCAAAATGTCATGCAGTACCAAATCAACGCCTTACAGAAGTCTATTATGTCAACACTATTACCTTTATCAATCAAACTTGTAATCGTATAAAAAAAAAAGATAGACAAGGATCTATTTTCCTATGTTGATTGGCATTAAATATATAACCCTCTTTTAATTCTTTATCAATTAAGCCCTATAAGAGCTTCTCCATTACTTTGCCTGGGATCAATGTCAGACTGACAGGCCTATAATTACCTGGGTCTCCCATTTACCCTTTTTTAAAATTGGCACAAACATTAGCTTTTTTCCAGTTTTCTGGAACTTCCCCAGTGTTCCAAGACTTATTGAAAATCACCATTAACAGCCCAGCAAGGTCCTCATCCAGCTCTTTTAAAACTCGTAGATGCAAGTTATTTGGACCTGCTGATTTTAAAATGCTACTTTACTTTACTAGCCTAAGATAGAATCATAGACTCGTAGCACTGAAAGGGACCTCGAGAGGTCTTCTAGAGCAGTCCCCTGCACTTATGGCAGGACTAAATATTATCTAGACCATCCCTGACAGGTGTTTGTCTAACCTACTCTTAAAAACGTCCAATGATGCAGATTCCACAAACTTTAGGTAATTGATTCCAGTGCTTAACCACCCTGACAGTTAGGAAGTTTTTCCTAATGTCCAACCTAAACTGCCCTTGGTGCAATTTAAGCCCATTTAAGCTCCTCAGAGATTAACAAGAACAATTTTTCTACCTCCTGCTTGTAAAACTTTTATGTGCTTGAAAACTATTATCATATTCCCTCTCAGTCTTCTCTTCTCCAGACTAAACAAACCCAATTTTTTCAATCTTCCCTTATAGGTCATGTTTTCTAGACCTTTAATCATTTTTGTCGCTCTTCTCTGGACTCTCCAATTTGTCCACATCTTTCCCGAAATGTGGCACCCAGAACTGGATACAATACTCCAGTTGAGGCCTAATCAGCATGGAATAGAGCGGAAGAATTACTTCTTGCATCTTGCTTACAACACTCCTGCTAATACATCCCAGAATGATATTTCCTTTTTTTTTTTTTCAACAGTGTTAAACTGTTGACTCATATTTAGCTTGTGATCCACTATGACCCCCCAGATCCCGTTCTGCAGTACTCCTTCCTAGGCAGTTATTTCCCATTTTGTATGTGTGCAACAGATTTTTCCTTCCTAAGTGGAGTACTTTGCATTTGTCCTTATTGAAGTTCATCCTGTTTACTTCAGACCATTTCTCCAGTTTGTCCAGATCATTGTGAATTTTAATCCTATCCTCCAAAGCATTTATAACGCCTCCCATTTTGGTATTGTCAGCAAACTTTATAAGTGTACTCTCAATTCCATTATCTAAATCATTGATGAAAATATTGAACAGAACTGGACCCAGAACTGATCCCTGCAGGACCCCACTCCATATGCCACTCTAGCTTGAATGTGAACCACTGATAACTCTCTGGGAACAGTTATGCACCCTCCTTATCACACATTTTTTATTAAATTCTCCTCCCAGGTGATTTGGCTCATATATTTTTTTTTCATCTTTGTAAAACTGGCACTTTTAAAGTACCAAGTATTTATATTACTGGTCTGGACTTTTCTGCTTCCACGTTGTAAATGTAATCAAGACATAATCACTTGTATCTAAGCTACCATTAACTTTTAGTTCTGTGATCAGTTCCTCTTTATCTGTCAAGACAAGGTGTAATGTAGATTTTCCCCAGGTTGGATGCAACGCTTTTTGTGTTAGAAAATTGTCATCCATAATGTTTAGAAATTCACAGCTCATACATGCTCAGTAGACTTCATTGATATTAGCAGCTAAAATCTCTGAGGATTCTGGCCTCAGTGAGCATGCTCAAGCTTCTCACACTTCCTAGTGCTGACCTTTGGTAGATGTGCCATCCCCACAGAGCAACTGAGCATGCTCTCTACAGCCTAGGACTACTGGGGCTCACTAGGTTTTTCTCTGTAATGGCTACTCCATGCACCAGAACTATGAGCAGGGAGTCTGTCTTTCTTGGCTTTCAGTGAGCCTCTGCATCAGTGACCCAGGCATCGTGAAAGAGGATGCGGTGTGATGCAAATGCAGAGGGACAACAGCCAAACAGTGGGGAGGGAAAGGAGTAGATTGGAACAAGGAGTCTGGTGAGACTGGGTCTGGGAGCCAGTGGGGGAGAGGGGACTGGGAGCCATTTGGGTGGGATTGGGGAACACTGAGATCAGAGAGCAGGAGACTAGGACTGCCTGGACAAGGAGACTGGGACTAGGAACACGTGTGTGTGTGTGTGTGTGTGTGTGTGTGTGTGTGTGTGTGTGTGTGAGGTGGATTTTTCTCGCAGTTCCCTGCCCCTTTCACCATGCTGAATTAACATTGAACAGACAACCTTAGTTCTGGCATTTCCTCACTTTTGAGTGTTTGATTTTGCAACCTGAAATGAATGTTCTTTTAACGTAGGTTTTTGCGTGCAGTAGATTTAATCGCTTCTTTAAAAAGTTACTCAGCCATCTTTGATGCTGCATTTTCATTAGCTGGAAGTAGTTATTAAAGGTGCTGGGAGGGTGTACTTTGGGTGGTGGCATTCTTCTGTAGATTCACATTGTTAGCAAGTATTTGGGTCCCTACGGATAGATGCTGACCACTTTGCTGCAGACACATTGTGGCAATGGGGGGTTGTTAACTACACCCTGTAATAAGGAAGATTGGATTGGCTCTTGGAAGGAAACAGCGGTCTTACACAGAGAGGCCACTGCAGGGAAATCTAGGAACAGCCAGTTTGTTGCATCGGCTGAGGTTTTTGTTGTTGTTGGGGTTAGCAATAAAGCCAAACCTCCACTGTACTGATTCTGTTCAGAGAGGATGAGAATGTCATGTGTTTACGGTGGGCTTGAGTAAGACAAAAGGACTCAGAAGCTATTTTGCTTTAGGAATGTAATCATTAATAACCCTAGCTCTTATATATTCAAACCGGCTTCTAGACTGAGTCTTCTGGTGTTTCCTAAGTATTAGGAAGAGCTGGCATGAGGCACATCAGCTCTAAATTAAATAAAAATCAACCAACGCTTTCCACTTTTTCCACTAGAGGACTAGGCTTGGGGCAGAGGATTCTCCCGCTGACCTGTGGCATGTGATGCCTTACAGTGCTTCTGAACTCCAGTCTCCCAGGTGGTTATGTTACCCACCAAATGAGCTGACCAGGGCATTTCATCTTGGGTCTTCTGCTGCCATCCCATGACAACATGAACCAGGTATTTGAATGAGGCTGCTGGAAGCTACCATGTACTGTACTCTGGGGAATCTAACTGACACCCCACCACTGCTTCAGCCAGTCGCCAGTGGGCTGTGCAAGAGCATAGAATTCAGCACATTTCACTTCCTCTCAATTTCCTGTCTCAATAGGCGACCAGCCCCGATGGTGGTCTCAGCCCAGGGTTTGAGAGTTTTAAGAAAATCTGTATCCCTCTCTCCTGTGTACTTTAATACTGTGCAGAGCTATCACATAAGACAGTGAGGTGTTGGCCAGTGCATTCTTCGTTCCTTGCCAGCATAAACAGGTATTCTGTCCATGGAAGACTCTGAGAAGAGAACTGGTTGCTACAAAGTCTTCTATTTTTCCTATTTTATATGCCGTCTGTAACAGGAATTTTCTTGCCCCAACGATTTTAGGAAAAGGTGGTAGTGGATGAGTCATCAACATATTTTCACTTGTCCCCCAAAGTGAGACAAGTTCAGAAATTTTATAAATCCGTCTTAAAATAATTTCTTTTTGATCTGATCTTAGCCTGTTTATAACACTGTCTTGACTTTATTCTTGACTCATGGTACTGAATCCAAAAGCACAGAGGCACACAAACTACACATAGGGCTTCTTTCGCCCTCTCTAGAAAAAAAGCAGCAGCCTCTAGGGTGAAACATGAAAACCCTTCAATAGCATATAGCAATACTGCAGTTCAGGACAACAATTTACATTGATAGAATGTCATTTCTGGAGCTAACATTTGGTCAGAATACCAGGGTTACCTCCCCTTTGTGAAAAATGCCAGGAGAATGTAACTGATACAGGTAGGTGGGACCTCAATTTTCAGTCTCCTCTTGAAAAGACCTTAGCAATCCATTGCCCCATAACCCTTAGCAATCCATTGCCCATGAACACCATGCTAAGGAATTAATTCAGTGTGGACTGATGGCCCTACGCTGCCTGGAAGGGAATGAAGGGGAGGGAAATAGGGCACAAAGAGTGTCACGGAGGAAGCAGAGCTAATGCAGCATGCTCCCCATCCCCTCAAGCTTCTAGACACCCTCCTGTGCCCACACCATTCATTTAAGGCTTTGTGGGTTTTGGGGGGCATCAGGGAAAGAGCCAGGAAACAGCCACTCTGCCAAGTGCTCTTCTCAAAACCCACAGATTTACAAATAGGAGTTAATGCTTCAAAAAGCACCATTCTCTCCCCTGGTGTCGAAGTGCTGTCAGGAAAGAGAATGTGAGATTTTCAAAAAGCATTGTGGAGCTGCCACCATTTAGGAATAGACTCTAAAATGATTATTTTAAAAAGTAAATTACAAGCACAACAGTGCTGTATATAAAGAAAACCCACAACATATTTAATGCCCACAACATATGAAAAATAGGCTGCATTTAAAAATAAACAGAGAAGATTATTATTTTGCCTTTAATAGAACTAGAAATACATGCTAAGTGAATCATTTCAAAGTCAGAACTGTTAGCAGTGGCAAAAAACAATCCACGAATTAAGCAAGTATCTCTTACGGCCTCTCAAACAATAAGTGGCCAACCTGATTCATACTGCTGAACGAGCTCCTGGGATTATATGCAGAAAATTTTAAAAAACAAAAAACAAAAAAAACCCCACATCACTAATGGTGTGCAGATTCCCAAAGGATCAAGGACTTTTGTTCTGTTTAAATAATTTAATATTTTGATTGATTGTATTAGTTGTTGTAGAGTGAAGCACTAAAATGATGCACAACCTCCACGCATGACAATGTTAGAATGACCTACACATAATTAAATTTAACAAAACCATTTGAAAGGTTTGGTTATCTAAATGTTCTGGGGAGCTTTTTGTTGTGTGTGAAGCTTTTTTATGGGGGGAAATTGACCTTGGTGGAAACAGCCTTCACTTCTTCCCTTGATTGTCCCTCTGAAATGAGTTTTCAAACGTCCAGATTACTATGCATAAACGTAAAATAAGAGTTTAATAGCAGCAAACAACTGCTATTAAAAAAAAAAGGTGCAAGATGTTGTATTTCGGAGGTCAAACATTCATGCTTGTTATTTATACACATGTAGGTGCAAGTGGAAGATGCATCCATTCTCATAGGACTCCTTATTTTGATTTGCAACAAAAAGCTGTTCAATAGCTAAATTTTTAAACCTCCCATTAGCTATAGAATTGTTTCAAATTCTTTTCTGTGCTTCACTTAATCTCTTGAATGTGTTTAATAGGAGATGATGTGTTGGTCAGCCACCTTGTCTGTATATGGTATATGTTGAAAGTGGTCAGGTTTTAGATCACAGGATATTGTACCACTGTCTGTTTTGTCCATCTGTCTTGCCTCCATCACCCATCCACATGATATTTGTGTGCTAACAGAGTTACATAGGCAAAAATCAGTCAGAAGGACTTATTTGTCGCATTTTCTCTTTTATTGTGAATTGAGAGGAATTTCTAATATAGTCAATGAGATATTAATATTGTTTTGTTAATATCTTCCCCACCCCAATAACTGAGTATGGAACGATGTGAAATTTCAGTATATAAGTTTTGGCATTGTTATTCTGTGGATAAGGACAAGGATCTTCTTAAAGATGGAGCTACTCTTCTAGACTTAAAATAGAATAAGCAAGCATTCCCATCCCTTCCTCCGCCCCCGCCCCAAGGAGTTGTAACTGAAAGTGGACACACATAAAAGGAACTGAATAGAGCTGAGTGAGCATCTGACAATTCAGAATTCTGGTACAGTTCAAGTAAGTATCCAAGAGATCAGATTAATCCAGATCTTGGCAGTATGGTGGTGGAAATTGCACCAAAAGAAGGTGTTAGGAAATTTTTTTATTCCAACTGAAAACTGTAAGTGAAAAATATCCCACTGCAAATGTTTCAGAACCACGGCAAGGTTCTGAAACGGTAATGACTTAGAGTTTCTTAATTTGTTTTATTTTATTGTACTCTGAATTAGTTTACCCATCCTCACTACTGATGGCCTTGACCAATATATTGCACTTTAATTTACTCAGAGCTCAATCTTGTAGTCCTTCCACAGGCAAAACTCCCATGGAAGTCAATGGATCACATTCATTGATACTCTATTGGGCAAAAATCCACTTTAGTCACTGGAGCTGCTCCCATTTACATCAGCAGTGATTTTGATCCGCTGTGTTTTCAGGGGTTAAACAAGCATCAACTTTGTCCATAGTCCAGCCATTCTTGCTCTTACAGGGCTGTAAATTATGTTGTGAAGTAAGGGATCCACAACTGGCATGAAGTAAGAGAACAATAGTGCATGAGACAAAATATTGGCATATCAGAGTGTTTGAACAGGAACTTGGAAAAATTCAATGAAGTTTTAGATATTCTGACATTCTGACCTTTTTCAGAAAATGAACATAGTCTCCAAAGCGCAGAATATGTTGAATCAGCAGCAGGCGACGTGACCAGATTGTGATGTAATCTTCAAGAAAACCATATTTGTAATAAGGTTAATTAAATTTGCTGCAAGCTTGTGACAAGCAGGCTGTAAGTTTGCCAGTAAATCTAGTCTTGCTTTATAAAACTGAAGGGCGGCACTGGGGGAGGAGGGGGAGAGAAGCTTCCCTCCTCCAGAACAAGTAGTGTGTGTTGCCAGAGGACATGCAGACTGGCAACAATAACTAATAGGGTATGAGAGGTTGATCAAGTTTAAATGGGATTTGTCTCTGAACAGAAAGCACATTGTAAGAAATTTCTTTGTCTCCTTGTGATGCTGTTAAATTGAAAGCACGATGGGAGGCTTCAGTAGAAGCAACAAAGGTTGAAA
Organism: Mauremys reevesii; assembly: GCF_016161935.1. NCBI lineage: Eukaryota > Metazoa > Chordata > Testudines > Geoemydidae > Mauremys > Mauremys reevesii. The sequence goes on along the minus strand of NC_052623.1, from coordinate 242,568,396 downwards.
TGATAGCCTGCTGTTTGCATCAAGCATCGTAGTTCCACTGATGGTCCAGACATCTGGTAACAACAGCCACTCCTTGTCAGGTTTTGCCCCACACTGGGCGCCTGAGCACTTTGCACTGTTTAACTCATCAGAGTCTTCTTGCTCAGTGTGCTCTGCATCAAGAATGTTTATGTAATAAAGCAGACCTAATTAAACATTTCAAAGGGAAACATTATTTTAACTCTAATTAGATACGATTACGGCTTCCCTTCTTTACCCCTATGCCGAATTTGCACAGGAGTTCTCTTGTTTGATTTCCTTACTGAATTCTGTAGCAAAATTGTTTCAAAGAATTTTCCTTTTTGTTTGAACAGTTTTTACCCCACAACCTCAGTTTGGAAACAAACTAAAAATTCTCAGTCAAATATCTATATATTAAAAACAAACAAGCAAAAACCCCCCAACCCCTGACTACTCCGATATACAGTAATCTTTTCAGGGGAAGTAGGAGAAGCCCTGTCACTTGAAACATTAACAAATATTGTGGATTACGCACAAGAAAAAATGCTACTGGGGCAGAGCACTCCTGCACTTGATAAGTGGAGTAGGACTGAGGTATGAGACTCCCTTTCTAGCTCTACCTTCTGCAAATCAATTTGTAAGATTATTGGACCTGGAACAAGTTCAGACACTCAGGTATCTCAGCGATGACTGGGGTATAAATGCCTAGACAGATAGAAATTCTATGAACTTCCAGGAAGTCTATTATTAAGTAAGGCCTTTTCCCCCTCCCTCAAATATATAATCCTTATGTATGTATTTAGTGTAGAACAACAGCATCTGACAAAGATTTGGAGCCTCATCTTGCCAGGACAGCAGACACCCAAATGGAGAGAAACAAATAAATGGGAAGATCAGAGAGAACAGGCTAAAGGCAGCAATAATCAGTGAATATTTTGTCAGCTAAGCAAATGCTGTATAACTTTAGTGTTGTCTGGCTTTTATGACTGAGCCAGTCTGCAGATCATATGGGTGAAACAGACTGATGTGATGTAAGAAAACCATCCATTTTGTGTCACCCTTTAGTACACATTTTTGGATGGAATTTTAATGTTTCTTCAGCTAAAATGCCTTAAAATGCAAGTTTATTTCAGCTTTTCACTTGGTTTCAACCCTCACCCCAGAATTCTCTAAACTCTAGTTTGGGTTTAAAGCAAAAAGGAAAAAAAGACTGGTTCTCATTCAGACGAATTCTCTGCAGCCCTAATTAAAATAGACTTCAATGAGAAGTTTCCTTTTCTCTTCCAACCCAAGCTTAAGGGCATACTTCTAGATGGAGAGTATATTGTGTTCATTTTGCTGTATGAGTGGTTTGGTAGAAGAAGCTGTCTTTCAAACACAGAGTGACTACTACGATGCCTCAGGACTTTGCTGTCACATCAAGGCTGTTTTTCCCCATCCCTCTATATCTATCTATTTATATCTATATATCATCATCATCATCAGGTAGCTGAAGTTTCTACATCTTACATGGAGACAACTTTTTACTCACCCTAAGAAGTTTCCTCTAAAGTAGGATAGAGCCACAGATGTAAATGAGTCAAATATATCTTTTGTTTTGAAAAAAAAAATAATAAAAAAAAACAAGATGAGATAACATGGATGTTTTTCCCCCCAAGAACCACACAGATTAGAAGACATAAATACATCTATATAGATATAAATTGAACTGCAGAATTCCTTATTGTAGGAAAATTGGAAGAAAGAAGGGGAATTATTTTTTAAAATGTTTTAGTCAACTTTAATGATTGTCAAAGATTTTTGGCCCACGGGGCCCACCAGGCAGGAACTTCCATCCAGGACATCTTGGAGTACCTGTTACACCTCCAGAAATCAGGCTTGACTCTCAGTTCTCTGAGACTGCGCTTGGCAGAAATATCCAAGGAAATCCCTTATCCAAGGAAATCTGTTTTCTCTAATGCTATGATGATGAGATTTCTGAGGACTTCTCTGCCTGCATCCTGTGTCTGAGAACCGATCCCTGAACATAGTATTAGCAGCTATAATGAGGCTTCCATTTGAGCCTCTTGCATCCTGTCCACTGCTCCTCCTGTTTCAGAAAACTATGTTCTTGATAGTCAGGAAGGTAGGTGAGTTGCAGGCCCCAATGGCAGGGCCTCCTTAGAAGCAGTTATCCAAGGACAATGTAATGCTGTGGCCACACCCAAAGTTCTTATCCAAAGTGGTGTCTCAGTTTCATTTGAACCAGGTGATGTATTTTTCCCCAAGATGCATTCCTCCCTGAAGGAGCAATGCCTCCATACGTTAGACACGGTCTAGCCTTTTATCTGAGCAGGACTGAATAGTTTTGTGCTTCGCCTCGCCTGTTTGAATCATATGCAGACTGCATGAAGGGACAAGTAGTCTCTGTGCAGACCATCTCTAGATGGATAATATCTTATATCAAGACTGCATATGAAATAATGTCAGCTATGCCTCCTCAGCACCTATGGGCTCGTTCAATGAGAGCATAGGCAACATCAGTAGTATTCCTCATTGGCATTTCCATATTGAACATTTGCAGGTCAGCCACATGGTCCTCCATACATACATTTATGGACCATTACGCTATCACTGCATCTTCCAGAGTGGACACTAATGTCGGAAGAGTGGTCCTATGATCCCTGCTCTGATAGACTCTGAGCCCCACCTCCTACAGGGGGCACCTCTTGTGAGTCACCTACCTGGAATACACGTCTGCATCTACTTGAAGAAGAAGAAATGGTTACTTACTGTAACTGTGGTTCTTCAATATGTGATGCAGGCATGTATTCCACAACCCATGCTCCATCCCCTCTGCAAAGGAGTCTTCCCCTGGACATTCAGCGTGAAGGAACTGAGAGGGGTGCCACCTCATATAGCCAGGGGAGGGGCTAGAGACACAAGGCACAAGCACCACCCCTCTATTGCTACTGCTAGGCAAAAGTCCCTGGCTCCGGCGTGCAGGGCATGCACACACCTACCTGGAATACACATCTGCATCACATCTTGAAGAATGACAGTTACAGTAAGTAACTGTTTCTCTTCATTTCGGACTTGCGTCTGTTGTAAAACTCACTAAAACAAACATGAAAAGGTCAATACGCTTCAAAGAACTGTTTTTTTTCCTTCTCATTCTGTCGGTGAATTGTCTGACTGAAAATGATGAGTGCTTAAAGAGCTACTGCCATGCTCTGTCAAACTTGATGAAGTTCAGCAAAACTCTATTTAACTCTCCTGTTCATTCCATTGTATTTCCTTTCCCAGCATTGCTGAATATTGCATATAAACAATCAGCACTCTCTCCCCTCAGTATCCTACTTTTGTAAACTGATTTAAGTGCTAATGAAAGATACTGATTAGACAAACCTGGGGACTAAAGTTCTCCTCACGGAACAGGCACATCATGAGCAGTGGCAGTGTAAGCTTCTCCACCGTAGCTCACCGCACACCAATCTTGACTTGAAGGATGAGATGGTATTTCAGTTTCCACAATTCTTCATCCCATGACTGAGATTTCCACCCCAGGTGCTACTTACTGTGATGTCTGCTTGGAACTAGATTGAGAACACCAATTTATTTCATATATTGTAGGTCCCCCAGCCAATTTCAGGAGGTAGCAGTTTTGCCTACTGTCAATCTAAGCTGAATTCAAACTCTAAACTGAGAAGTGAAAGAATTAGTATCCCTGTTTCGATACTGTCAGTTGCCAACACCTTAATCTCCTCTGGTGTTAGCCTTCTCGTGCCTGACTCAGTCATTGGTGTCACACCATCCATAGTTAGTGGCATCACAGTTGTTGCAATGGTGATGAAATTTGATTTCATGAACTCTGGATTGGCTCATTACTGACTGAAGCATGCAAGAGCCATTAAGGGACAATTACTAATTATGAACTGATGTCCTGGAAATCAACAGCGATGGGACTGATAAATGAAAATTTAGGATATGACATGCCAGGGTGCAATCCAAACCAATGAGGAGCAGTGTCAACCCTGACCTGTAACTTTGGATGCCTCACAGTGCTTTGTTGCTGTAGCTGCAACCTGGGTCATTCACAAACAGCTTGTCAGCATGCAGGTCACATCGTGAGTGTCTGTGTATAGCCACAGTGCTGGTCCAGCAACTCTGACCACAGCAGTCAGCAACACAGCTGCCACACTCTGGCTTCCAGCAGCCTAAGGTACCATTTGCAGAGTGACCACAACACACACACTGTCCCGATATTTCCCCCCCAGAATATGTGTTCTGCACTGTCCAGCCATATTAGGTCCATTGCCCCTTTAAGGGGATCAAAACAGTCTGCTACCCTAAATGGAGTTACCCAAACAATTCACAGTACTGGATTAGTTTTAATTAAATAATAAAATAAGTTTGTGGTTTTTTTAACTACAAAGGCAGAGGTTTTAAGTGAGTCCAAATGTAAGGCATTAAGGTCAGGAATGGTTACAAGAGAAATAAAGATAAAATGCTTTGTAAACTTAAACTAGACTTGGTTCAAGGTGAAATTCTTACCACAGGTTCTTAGTATCATTGCTGACAAAGTTTCAAGGTAATGATCTGCTCCCAAAGTACATAGGCTGTTTCTTTTGTCGTCTTAGGTAAAAGAGTGAGAGATGGGTAGGGAGAGATAACATGGGGTGTTTTTATCCCTCAGTTTTATAGTTCAGTCACCTGTTGAAATGCATTTTCCTGAGGGTTACCCCTACATAAAGTTCATTCTGGCTGTGAGAACAAAGAGCGAGAGTCTGGTAGTGAAAGAAGGTCCATGCTCTTGTTTGCTAAGATGCAGCTCTGTTTGTTCCTGCCCCCTTCCTTGCCAAAACAATGGCCACTTGATAGGTGATTGCCCAACAACTTTGATGACACTTGGCTAGTCCATTTGTCTTTGAGAAACCGGTTTACCCACTCCCGAGACTTGTCAGGTAAACACACTTCAGTCATGATTTCAGCTTCTGTTTATAACTTTACATGTAATGTTGCTATGTACATTTCACCATGATATGACTGGCCAGCAAGTTTAGTTTTCAAATAACACCTCATAGGGTATATATTGTACAAAGATTATTACAATGGTATGTAGAGTGTGAATATAGGAGTGCATTTGGAGTGCAAACCCAATCCAACTCCCACTCAAGTCTATGAGAATCTTTCTATTGACTTGAGTGGGAGCTGGATCTGGGTTTTAGTGAGTTTTTGTAAAATATTATATGGTTTTAGGTTTGTCATTGTATATCTATCCATGGGTAAATCTCTTTCACTTTGGAATAGAACTTGTACAGTGTTTACCTGTTCTTTTTTATACACAATTATTATTTCAATTATAGTAATGACTCTTTCTTTATGTATATTATCTATCCCAAAGCAATTTTAGCATTTGCAAGATGTAGGGATTTTAGTTTTTCAGGGTCAGGATTGCTTTCTATCCCTTGGTGTGCTTTGGTGTGTCTGAGTGTATGTATTATATGTACACTTCAGGTTTGTTGGTTGTGAATTGAATGTTTGGCGATAACTAGCTTTATTTTTTAGTAACTGAAGTTTTAGATGTGTGGTTGCTTTGTGTGTGTGTGTGCGCGTGTGTGAGCATATATGAGAGAGAGAGACTGAGACTGTGTGTGATAGTTTAATTTGAGCAGAGCGTGAGGTCCAGGCAGCTGTTGGATGAAGTGATCAGGATAAGTAAAGGTATATCCTGTTGGATGGGCACAGTTTACATAACACTTTCATATACTGAACAACTTAACTTGTGGTCTTATCTAAATGATAAATCCATTAGAAATATAAATAAGATGGTATATCAAAGCGAGGCAATAACATATGTAATACAAAAATAACAAAAAGAAAGCATGAATGCATATAATATGTATTGGACCAAATTCTGATCATAACCACCCTGGCATGGATTGAGAGTAAAGTTACACTGGAGTTACACTAGATTACCTGGTGTAGGTGAGAGGAGAAGCTGGACCATGATGTGCAAGTCAGTAAATGAGGGAGCAATTCTTTAGTCTCTATTCAACCTCCACAAAACTCTACACTATTCTTTAACAATGGTCCAAAGGACTACAGCTGACAATGTCTTAGGCCATTATTCTGTAATGCAGTCATATTGCTGGCTTCAGCCAAGCCTAGTGATAGCAGTCAGTGTGTAGGCTTGCCATCAACACAACTATGCCAATAATTTACCTCCTTGCTGACCAGCCACACACCCAGATCTCCCAGCCCTGGGGCCAGCACACAGCTGTGCCAGTGCACTTCACTCTGACTTGCAACTCCCTCTCAGCTATAGCAATCTTGAGTCTCCATCCTTAAGCAGAGAGATTGCCAATTGGGCTGAGTTACAGCGTGGCCTGTGGCGGTATTGTGACGAGGGCCAGCAAATGTGGGGTGAGGAGGTGCTAGGGTAAGCTTTTCTCTTCTTTCTGTGTTTACAAAACAAAAATCCAGAGCAATTAATCTGAAGATAAGACAGAGAGAGAGAGACAGAGAAACTCTCTTAACTATAGAAGCAGGTTTTAAATACATTAAAATATTTTATCCCACTATTTGTTTTGACCAATTGACCACAATATTAAAAATTCAATCATGGAGCAGCTGACAAGTGCAGTTGCCTAATTTTATTTAAGAGGTTTTTTTTCCTTTTTCCATTTTTCCATCCTGTTAACGCTGCTGCCTGTGCCCAGACAGTAATGGGCTTCTTGTATGCCCACGACTGTTATGATCATGTAAATTTATTGGTGCTTAGAAGAAGCGAGCTATTAAAACATTACAACAACCATTACAGCCAGGCTCGTGTTGGCTTTCGCTCCCAATGAACATATGCTTCCGAGTGAATGCCTAAACTCTTATTTATGGATTTAATTTAATATGCGGAAAGAATTCAAAATTAAATTTTGTGTCTGCCTCCAGAGAGTGTCAGTGTATAATAACATGGTAATTTTTACACATCTTTATGAGAAATGGGAAAATTAATTCTTTCTGACAAGTTGTAATTATTCGACTTGGAACAGTTGCAGCTGAGCAGTTTGCATGCCTGTTGTCTGTTGTTGCGCAGCGTAAGGGGAAAACGTGGAGATGTAGATATATTGTGTGTCTGAGAGTTTCTAATAGCTTCTGACATTAGCCCTGTATATTATCAGGGTGCCATTTAAAGGAGTGGGGGTATAATCTGTTACACTGCCTGGAACACACACATTGTTACAATAGACAGAGCATTAGAAGGTAGGAGGATTATTTCCATCTATCTGTGGCTGGGGAAGGAATTCTGTGGATCTCTTTGCAATTAATAAATTGAAAGTAACATGATACCTTTTCATGGGCTTTGGCCTTAACCTATTAGTACCACCTTAAATTACACATAAAGACTTAGGCAAATCCTGTATTTTAAATTCCGTGCTGGGACTGATCCTGTAATATGTTTTATTGCTCTCAACTCCCATCAAAGTCAAGGAGATTTGAGGGTGCTCAGCACCTCTCACAGAATTGGACTCTCTAAATGTTATTAGTCTTTTAAAATGAGACTTAAAAAAATAAAATACACATTATTCAACATGAGCCATGATAACAAATAGTTTCATGAGGATGACTTTGTAATAGAACTTAAGTGCTGTTTCAGAGTTTCTTCCAAAAGGTAGGACATGTCTGTGATGGGTTGGATCACAGAAACCCCCTTGGGGCTGCCAACTGATGTGCCAAGACTACTTCTGCCCCGGCTTTCCCTGTCAGCTTGGGACTCCAGAACCCTGCCTGGATGTGCCAGACACGTTTGCCGGCAACAAACACAGACCCAGGTCTGAATCACGTCCCACAAACTGCAGGCTTAACTGAAGCAGCTTAAGAAGTGTTCCTGCCTTTAACGCTCAGATGCCCAACTCCCATTGGGGCTCAAGCCCCAAATAAATCTGTTTTACCCTGTATAAAGCTTATACAGGGTAAACTCATAAATTGTTCTCCCTCTATAACACCGATAGAGAGAGATGCACAGTTGTTTGCTCCCCCAGGTATTAATACTTACTCTGGGTTAATTAATAAGTAAAAAGTCATTTTATTAAATACAGAAAGTAGGATTTAAGTGGTTCCAGGTAGTGACAGACAGAACAAAGTGAATTACCAAGCAAAATAAAATAAAACACGCAAGTCTATGCCTAATACAGTAAGAAAACTGAATACAGATAAAACCTCACCCTCAGAGGTGTTCTAGTAAGCTTCCTCTTACAGACTAGTCTCCTTCGAGTCTGGGTCCAGCAATCACTCATGCCTCCTGTGGTTACTGTCCTTTGTTCCAGTTTCTTTCAGGTGTCCTTTTGGGGTGAAGAAGCTATCTCTTGAGCCAGCTGAAGACAAAATGGAGGGGTTTCCCAGGGGTTTAAATAGACTTTTTCTTGTGGGTGGACACCCCTCCCTCCCCCTCTATAGAATCCCAGCTACAAGATGGAGTTTGGGAGTCACATGGGCAAAGTCACATGTCCATGCATGACTCAGAACTTGCAGGTAACAGCCATGGTTCACATGCTACCTTGAATGTCCTCAAGTAGACTTCTTATGTGGATTGGAGCCTTTCAAGATCCATTGTTCATTAAGTGTTTTTTGATTGGGCGCTTAACTTGCACATTCCTTTCTCAAGAAGCTGCACAAATGCTTTACTAAGGCTACTTAAAATCAAGCAAGTACACAGCCAATATTCATAACTTTGAATACAAAAATGACACATGCCTACAAATAGGAGGAATAGATTCAGTAGATCATAACCTTTACAGAGATATGTTACATGGCATATGTAGCATAAAACATATTCCAGTTATGTCATATATACATTCATAAGCATATTTCCATAAAGCCTTATGGGGTGCAACATCACAATGTTCATCAAGAACAAGCCTCAAGCATCACTGAATGTATTAGATAAAAAGGAAATTTAGTCAAGTGAGTGAAGTGTGTGTTAATGGATCTGAAGGCAAACCTGGTGATGGTGCTGCATTTTCTGTCCTCCTGATATGTTACCGTTGGGATAAACAGATACAGAAGGCAATGCTTTGAAAAACATTTTAGCAGACACACATTATAGGAAATGGAAGCTCTGCAATTAAGACAATTTTTTTATATCTCTGTGACTTATAGTAGCGATGCCGCCAGAAGTGGTGTTGATGGTTCAGAAGGTGGCACTCTCTTCTATAAGACAGTAATGTGTTAGATATTAGGGGACATTCTCCTAATGCCAGCTTTTGATATTTTAAAGTCATAGGGTTCCCTCCCCTTCTCTCCCCCCCCCCCCCGCCGCAAAAAAAACACTAAACGTGCCACTGTGTCCTGTTATAGTTTGGGTTGTTTCTAAAGCTATAGAAATGATGTAAAACTTTGGCCTGGTCTACACTACAGGGTTAGGTCAATTAAACTGCCTTGTGTCAACCTATTCTGTGGAAGTGTCGTCACTTAAATTTGGCTCCCATCAATGTAAGTGCCTCTCTAGACTGATTTAGTAACACCACCTCCCTAAGCAGCGTAAAGTCACAGTCGATGTAATTAGGTCAACACAGTGTCTGTGTAGGACAAGCTCTGGGAGACCAAAGAAGGGAAGTGAGGTTGAATCCAAGATTCCTCACTGAAGATGTTCCCTTTTATTTAAACCAATTAAGCGCTTGGCTCTGGGGCCTTGGATGATTGCAACTGCTGAGGTATCGCATGAGGAGAGAAACCATCTCTATCATCTTGCCTAACTAAATTTCCTCTGATGTTTCACCTGTATGAGGGAATGGTTCTTCACATGGGAGACCCAGCTGTTGTGCATTCTTGCTCTGCACTTGTGTGGCTCGTATCACATACAGAAAACCAACCAGAATCTGGTTCTATGCACTGTTCAAACTTTGTGAATGCACTTTGCTCCAATTATAGAATCTGGTCTACTCTATTTCTGTGATGCATGTTTTATAAGGAGATATAATAGGGAAGTTGGCTCCTTCTGCTGTGACTCATCCTTTCTGCAAGTGCTGGAACCCAGCAGTGTATTGCTCATCGATTTCCCCTGTCTCACTGTAGCAGGTGAGACCTATTAACAGCACCCTAGATATAATGAAAGTGAGGGTGATTCTCAAGGAAGAAATTATATGGGCTGAACAGACCTCAAGAATAGACCCCTTCCAAGAATGGGGGATAAACCCTGTGCCAATTTTGGCCCTATGCAGCAAATGTAGAATGTGATTTGAAGCAAAGGTGGGAAATGTACCTCATCACAGGGTCTTCAGAAATTTTGTAAAACAGCTGTCCCAATTAAAATCGCCATCAGCTCAGATTGCATCTCATTGCCTCTAAAACACAGGTTTTGCAGGACAACTTATCCCCCAGTGTGCTGAAAGCTTTCAGTAAAAGTGAAATCTCTTGCATCACTGAGATCCTGTGACCTGTTGTGATGTTCCAGTTTGAATGATGGCTTTGTTTAAGTAAGCCAAGCAGAAATTGCTGAGGTGTTCCTGCATTGGACGTTGTTATGATGTTGCTCCAAGGGCTCTGCTTTTAGGGGTACTGTCCCCTCAATTGCCCTCTCTCAAGATATATGATATGAGAATTACATTACTCAACCGCTTCCAGAGATTTAATGTTGTTGTGAACAGTTGGTTTCCTTGTGTTATTTAAACACTTACATCAGGGAGCGTGCAAAAATTCAGTGCAGCTAATTGCGCCTCCTCTCAGCTTGCAGAGTGCAGGATTAGTCACATTTGTCCTGAAAGGGCTATCCCATAATAACTAGCAGTGAAGTCCATTTGGCCCTCATCCATACAATTCCTTTGGAAAAAAGAAAAATTGTCCATACTTCTGTGACAAAATGCATCCCTGTATTCACACCCTACACACTATTGTAATTATCTTTCTACAAAGTATGCCTTGTAAGGTATCAACTGAAAACTCATAATTTGCTGGTAATTATCGTCCTGATAAAATATATGTAGCAACATTGTATGTGAACTTATAAGATTCAAATGTATGGTGTTATTAACTCGTGCTCAAAACTGAGGTTGGCAAACAGGTCTGTCTCAAATAAAGGAATGTGTGCTCTGATTAATTTGCATTTATGCAGTAAACAGAGTAATCAAGCAGGAAGGGAAACAAAGGAAGATCAAACAGATGAGAAAAAAGCAGCAGGGAACATCCTTCCCTGTAAACTTTTTGTTTCCTGGTACCCCACTGGAATGTTTTTTTCAAGAGAGGGACTGAAACTATAAAAATGAAGGCCATGGCACCCCCAGACACACACACTCTCTCTCTCTCTCTCTGCCCATCAATTCACTGCACATGAAGCAACAAAGTAAGCAGACATTGGACTGGAAGGGTCCTGACCTAAGAGCTTGATCAGTAAGACTGCTGAAAACATGTGGTGAGAATACTTTGCTTTGAATTTAACGTAGTTCATTAAATTAGACAGTTGCATTTTATCTTAATTTTTCTTGTAACCATTTCTGAATTTTATGCCTCATTGTTTGTACCCACTTAAAATCTCTCTTTGTAATTAATAAACTTTTTATTGTTTTATCTAATCCAGTATATTTAAATGGAAGTATTTGGGAAACTCCATTTGGGATGGTAAGTTGTGTGCATATTTTTTCTATTAAAGAAATAACGGACTTTATATAAACTTGTATTGTCCAGGAGAGGGCTGGGCACTACAAGACACATTTCTGGGGTGGAAATCTAAGGCTGGGAGTGTGGTGGGGTCACCCTTCAGAATAACTCAGGCTGGTCAGAACCAGCCTGGATCCCAAGTTTCACATGCTTGCATGATGGAAGCGGCCCAGCTAGGGCCCAGGGTCCTTCAGTAAGGCATCATAAGGCACCCAAGGTTACAGGGCAAGAGGGATACATCTGCTCATTAGTCTAGATTGTACCATGGTATGTCATATCTTCCTTTCCTGCTAGGGAAGGGAGGAGGGAAATCTAGAAGTTTCCAAGCGTTCTGCAAAGTAAATCCTAGAAAATCCCACCATATCCCTAACAGCAAGCATAGTTAAGAGGAATTCATTTCTGCCATGGATATGTGTGAGCAAGAAATAGACAAGGGCTGAGTTGCTGAACACATCAACTAATCCATAGTGTGGCAAAGTACCTGCTTCTCCTCAGCTGGCTCAGTCCCTTTTTGCCTCGGAGACACAGGCTTGGGCAAAGCAAAGTCCTTCCAGGTCGCGCAGGGTCTGGCTGATCCTTTCCTCAGTCAGTCCCTGGCTCTGGTTTTCTCCCCTCCTGGGGACAGAGCACAGTCTTCCTTGCTGGAAGAGTTCAGAGTCTTGCTGCACCTACTCGCTAGCAGCTTCTCTGCTTCTCTCACTCCTCCCCCCCCCTTCCCTGCCAGGGAGGGTTTAAAAAGGGAGAGGCCTCTTAACCCCTCTGGGACTAATTACTTACCCCTCCCTTGGTATTTGTCCTGGGTTTGCCACATATCCCACCTCCCCGCCCCCCCAGGCCCCCCGCTCAACACTACGGGGATGGGCTACTTGGGTCGGAAAGCAGTGCACCCTCGACAGGTCATCTGCATTGCCATGCTGGGTTCCAGACCTATGTCGTACTGTGAAGTGGAAGGGTTGAAGCAACAGAAACCATCTTGTTACTCTCGCATTTTTGTCCTTGTTTTGGTGCATCCACTGCAAAGGGGCATGGTCCATGACCAGGGTAAACCTCTGTCCAAGTAGGTAGTAGCGGAGGCTTTCTATGGCCCATTTTACCGCCAGGCATTTCTTCTCCACTATGGCGTATTTCCATTCCCTAGGTAGGAGCTTCCTACTGAGGAAGAGGATGGGGTGTTCGTCGTCTCCGACCATTGGTGAAAGCACCACCCCCAGCCCTACTTCAGAGGCGTCCGTTTGTAGGATAAACTCCTTCCCCCAGTCTGGGGCTACTAGTACAGGGTCTGTGCAGAGGGACGTCCTCAGATCTGCAAAAGCAGCTTCAGCTGCAGCAGACCATTTTACTATGTCTGGGCACCGAGCTTTGGTTAGGTCCGTTAATGGGCATGCCCTGGTGGCGAAGTGAGGAATGAACCGTCTATAGTCCCAGAAATGCTCTGACCTGTTTTTTTCTGGAGTGATCGGGGCCACTTCTGTATAGCTTCTAACCTGTTGAGCTGGGGCTTCACCACGCCCCTCCCCACTATATACCCAAGGTACTTGGCCTCAGCTAACCCGATCGAACATTTGCAGGGATTTGCAGTCAGTCCTGCCTTTCTCAGGGTGTCTAGGACTGCTTCTACCTTCTCCATGTGCGTCTCCCAGTCGGGGCTATATATGATGACATCATCGAGATAGGCAGCCGCGTACTTTCCATGGGGTCGTAACAGTTTGTCCATTAGCCGTTGGAAGGTAGCGGGAGCCCCATGCAACCCAAAGGGGAGAACAGTGTACTGATATAGTCCTTCTGGAGTTGCAAAGGCCGTCTTCTCCTTGTAGGCCTTAGCCAGGGGGATCTGCTAATAGCCCTTAGTAAGGTCAAGGGTAGACATAAACCGTGCCTTTCCCAATCTGTCAATCAGTTCATCTATCCTGGGTATAGGGTATGCATCAAATTGAGACACCTCATTCAGCTTGCGGAAGTCATTGCAGAACCTCATACTGCCATCTGGCTTAGGCACTAAAACCACGGGACTGGACCATTGCCTATGAGATTTTTCGATGACTCCTAAGGCCAGCATCTTCCTGACCTCTTTCCTAATCTCCTCTCTCTTGGCCTCCGGGATCCGGTATGGCTTGACATTCATCTTCACTCCAGGCTCTGTGAAGATGTGATGGTGAACCTCAGTAGTCCTGCCTGGCTTTTCCGAGAACACATCCTGGTTGCGTTTGATCAGGCTGATCACTTCTGATCGTTGTTCCGGAGTCAACTCCGGGGATATTCCCACCAGGTCAGGCTGATTGCCTTTAGGGGATGGTGCCCCCAGCGCAACCACCGGAGCTTCTCTATCCTGCCAAGGTTTCAGCAGATTTATATGGTAGATCTGCTCCAGCTTCCGGCGACCTGGCTGCCGGACCTTATAGTCGACTTCTCCTATAGCTTCTATTACCTCCTATGGCCCCTGCCACCTGGCCAGGAGTTTGCTCTCCGCTGCGGGTATGAGCACCATCACCCGGTCCCCTACCTGGAACTTCTGGGTCATTGCTTGATGATTGTAGTACGTCCGTTGTGCCCCTTGGGCCTTCTCCATGTGTTCGCGCACAAGGGGGGCAACTCAGGCTATTCGGTCTTTCATCTGCAGCACATGTTCCACAACGTTTCTCCCCGGGTTCGGCTGTTCTTCCCAGTCTTCTTTAGCCAGGAACAGTATGCTCCCAGGGTGTCGACCATATAAGAGCTCGAAGGGGGACAATCCAGTGGAAGCCTGAGGAACCCCCCGTACGGCAAACAGTACATAAGGCAGCAGGGCATCCCAGTCTTTCCCATCACGACTGTTTTTCAGTGTCCTATTAAAACGTTCAACGAGGCCATCGTTCTGGGGATGATAGACCGATGTTCTAAGGGTCCATATATGGAGCATGGTACATAGGTCCTTCATCAGTTTAGACACAAAGGGGGTCCCTTGGTCCATCAGGATCTCCTTAGGTATTCCAACTCTGGAAAAAATCTGGACTAATTCTTTGGCTATGGTCTTGGACATGGTATTCCGTAGGGGAATGGCCTCGGGGTATCGGGTGGCATAATCTAGTACTACCAGGATGTACTGATGGCCCCGGGCTGACTTCTCCAATGGCCCTACTATGTCCATAGCTATTCGCTCAAATGGAACCTCGATAATTGGCAGAGGTACCAGAGGGGCCCTTAAGTATGGTCGGGGCCCATGTATTTGGCATTCCGGACAGGAGGTACAATATCGCCGGACGGCCGCATAAATGCCCGGCCAAAAAAACCTCTGTAGAATCTGATCGAGGGTCTTATCTACCCCTGGATGGGCCCTGAACAGATGACTGTGGGCCAGATCCATTACAGCCCTCTGATGCTTCCGGGGGACCAAGAGTTGTTCTATGACTCGCTCTTGGACGCGGACTACTCTATACAGCAGATCCTTCTTAATCATATAATATGGCCCTGGGCCCTTAACTCTCCCCTCCACTGGGACCCCATTTACCTCGACTACTTCCTTATGAATATTGTGGTATATGGGATCATTGACCTGATCCTGACCAAAACTCCTGCGTGCGTTCCCTATTTGTCCACTTTCGGGGGGGGCTACCTCCATCTCCCCCTCGGGGAAATCCCCTGGGGAACCAGGTCCAACGATAGGGTTGTTGGTGGCCGACCCAGTCCCGCTGTCAGCTGAGCCCCTTCTTTCCCCTGCCAGCATAGACTTCAGGTACTGGGTCAGGATCCTCGTCCCCCTCCTTTTATCCGCCCTCCGTTCCCCCCGAGCCTTCCTGGACTTCCCCAGCGGGGAGAACAAATTCTGGCTAAACTCATGGAAGGCGGGGGGAGGGTCACCTATCTGGGCCACACCTTGGGTCTCAGGGTCATTATTTTCTTCTACCTCGTCACCGGGAAGTAGGCCATCAAACCCCGGGAAGTCTCACTCGATAAGGACAGGGTAGGGGAGTTTTGGAACTACTCCCACCGTCAACTTAGTGGAGTTTCCAAGAACTTCTATGCTGACGGGGATGGTCGGATAATAGTTGACATCCCCATGCACACAGGATATTCCCGAGCATTTGGCCTGGGATAGTTGGCCCTTCCTGACCAGCTTCCCTGAGACTAATGTGATTGCACTTCCCGAGTCTATTAATGCTGGGGTCTCTATACCATTCATCTTAATGGGCCTAGTGTATCTAGTCGGGGTTGCGATGGTCCCTCATAGACTTATTAGATCACATGGTCCCTCTATAGCTCCCAGTTCACATTGCATAGGCTCTCCTAGATTTGGACATTGGGCAGCAATATGCCCCAGTTCGCCACAGGCATAACATCGGTACCCCGCTCGGGGCAGCCCCCTATTTTTCGGGCTGCTGGGATTTATCCCCCGAATCTTTCTCCCCCGTCTCTCCGGGACTGCCGGCAGCTCTTCCGCCTCCTTCCTCCCCTCTATTGTCCGGCCTGGTGCTAGGACAAACCGGGGCCTCGGCGCAGAGACTGGTCTCCGATTCTGGCGCCTTCCTTCCCCCGTGGTCCGAGAAAGTTCTTCGGCTGTGTCTCTCTACGAGAGCAACTAGTTCATCATAAGAGGAGGGATCATTTTGGCGGACCCACCTGCGTATGTCCGGCGGCAACCCCCTCATGTACCTGTCCAATACCAGGATTTCCACTACCTTCTCCGGCCCATGGGTCTCAGGGCGGAGCCACTTCCGGGTGAGGTGTATCAAGTCAAATAGCTGGGACCTTGGTGCTTTGTCATCCCGGTACTTCCACTCATGGAAGCGCTGGGCCCTTATGGCCGGCGTCACGCCTGTCCTCACCAGGATTTCCGCCTTCAGCTGGGGGTAATCCATAGCTGCTTCTGTGGTCATGTCAAAGTAGGCTTTCTGGGCCTCCCCACACAGGAATGGAGCCAGGAGGCCTGCCCACTGGTCTTGGGGCCAGGCCTCCCGCAGTGCCGTCCTCTCGAATGCGAGAAGATATACCTCTATATCGTCGTCTGTTGTCATTTTCTGTAAATAATTGCTCGCCTGTAGCAGCAGGGTCCCCTGGGCCCTGTGCGTTAGCGTGGTCAGGGCTTTCTACTGGTTCACTACTTCATTCAGGCTGGCTTGATCTTGGACCACCTGGCTCATCAGCAGCTGGTTTGTCTCTTGTTGAACACGTACTGACTCTTGCTGGGCCACCACCTGTACTCTGGTAGCCTCTTGTTGAGCCACAGTGGCCTGTATCAACGCCTTCACTACGTCCTCCTTTTTGTGATTTTACCTTGCCCTGAGATGGCTTGCCACAGAGCCTCACTCACTATGACATCCCACTGCTAACACCATGTGTGGCAAAGTACCTGCTTCTCCTCAGCTGGCTCAGTCCCTTTTTGCCTCGGAGACACAGACTTGGGCAAAGCAAAGTCCTTCCAGGTCGCGCAGGGTCTGGCTGGTCCTTTCCTCAGTCAGTCCCTGGCTTTCTCCCCTCCTGGGGACAGAGCGCAGTCTTCCTTGCTGGAAGAGTTCAGAGTCTTGCTGCACCTACTTGCTAGCAGCTTCTCTGCTTCTCTCACTCCCCCCCTGCTTCCCTGCCAGGGAGGGTTTAAAAAGGTCTCCAGCAATTGGGGCCAACTGAACCCAATTAGTTCCCTGGTAACCCCTGTTCCAGCTGAACCTTATTTCTCCATGGCTCTCTCTCCTCAATAGATAGGGAGAGGCCTCTTAACCCCTCTGGGACTAATTACTACCCCTCCCTTGGTGGCTATTTGTCCTGGGTTTGCAACAATAGTTGTTGTCTTACTTTTAATTCTCCTCAAGCACCTAATCCATTTTGGAGGGTATTTTGGCACACCTTTCAGCCAACATATTCATTTTGATGATAAACTTTCCTTACAGCCATGAGCTTTTTGGGCGTGTGGGTGGACTTCTCCATCGGATTCCTATATGTGCCTTCCTCCTTCTCCCATGTCCTCCCAGCCCAAATGCTAATCCATCGATCCCACAGTTCTTGAGCCATTCCTGTGTAGACATGATGCTATACAGCAAAGTTGTCAAGAATGTTTTCAGATGTTAATCACTTTCTTGCTCAGAATCTTAACTCACAAATACAAGTTGGCCAAATGGATCCTGGTGGTTGGAATTTTTGTTTTTATTTAAATTATTTGGGGAACAGAAACAAATCAGTGTTGAATTAAATATGGAGGCCTCATAACAGTTCCATTGAGGTTGCTACTTAAATTTCACAATGTTTCTTCAGTAGCATCTTCCATCTGATGATCTCGAAGCATCCGCCAAACATTAATGAAGTAAGCCTCCCAACATTCATGTCCTATTTTACAGATGGAAAATCGAAGCCCTTAGTGGTTAAGTGATTTACCCTAGGGAACACAGAAAGCTAGTAGCAGAGCTAGAAATAGAGCTTTGATCTCTTAACTTCAATCCCAGGTTTAACAACAAGAGCATCCTCCATCTCTGTGGTAGATGACCCTCATAATTAGTAATTGGTGAATAAAATATTCAGTGGTTTGGTTCAAGTAATTACTCAAAAAATGGATTTTTATTTGAAAGTTATCTGAATTATCCAACTTCTTGAGTTAGCAAAATTGTTCTCACAACATTTCAGGCCAATCTCCTTTATGTGAGATTTGCAGTACTACTGGCTGCCATTCAGATATTCTCTGTACTTCAAAGCACTCCTTTGTACTATTTTGCCACTTGAGAGGCAGTATGGTTTAAAGAGTTGACCACAGGACTGGGAACTGGGAACTAGGAACTCCTGGTTTCTAAACCTGCTTCTACCACTGCTTCATGTTGTGACTTTTGAAAATCACTTTATCTCCATATCAGTTTCCCCTTCTCTGTAAAATAGGTGATAATACCTGCCTCTCACACCAGTAAGTGAGTCTTTAATTAGTTAATTATTACAGTGCTGCTGCTTCCAGTTCCAATGGGAGTCAGGAAGTGCAGTGAGACATAATATTGTAAGACAACAGTTAAAGGCTATCAAGAATTTCATGGATCTGCCATTAATATTCAGTCCAGGTTTGGGGAAGCATCCTTTTGTTGTGTACTTATTTAAAGGTGGGACCAAACCAAAATCCTGGATCTTTTCTAGCTCAAACTGGATCTTGATCCTGATCAAAAACCTTAAGGAATGTCCCATCTATAATTTGATTATATCCAAACCTATTCCACCCATCCCTAAGCAAAGGGCAGCATTTTTGAGAGCCCTGAAGCATTGCTCAGATAGCATTTCCTTCTTCTGTCTTTTGGTGCTACATATCAGAACGTGATTATAATCATTATATCCCTATCTGTATCTTGCTCTCTCTTTTCCTTTTAATTAGGTTGTAAAACAATTAGTTACCACCATGCCTTTTTTTTTCGAACTCCCCCAGCGAGCCCTGAGCTGTTTGTTCTCCAGGGTTGGGAGGAGGGGGCCCTATCTTCTCCCTTTATTTACAGCAGGGTGAAGGTCAGATATAAACAGTTTTTGTTCTTGTGCTGTTGCTTTCTTTTGTGACCTATCCTGCATTGTTTGGCTTTTTTCCTCCCCCGTGCTTTGAAGTGCCGCACACCAGGTGTTCCTGTTCTGAATTACACATGAAAGGACCACATCCCTGGACTAATTAACTAGTAAACTGCACCCGCCTCCCCTGGGTTTAATTGATGCTGCTATTAAAAGGGGAAGCCAGTTCCTCATTCCCCCTGATTTCACACCATAGTCATCTCCTCTTTATCTTCCTAAATGTGGGGGATAGTCTTGATTTTCTCACTTCTGGGCCACACACCACTTAATATATCCTCTCATTCCACACAATTTATAAAACAATTTATCCTGGATTCAAACAAAATTGTTAAAAATCTTTCACATTCATTTCTTCACTCTTCCTTATTTGTTTCTGATAGTTACAAATTCTCTCTCAGGAATGAAACGTACAGAATGAACCACTTTCTTAAAGGAAGAAGACCCAGTATCTAACTACTAATTACCTCACTTGATTGTCTTGACCCAACAAAAGCACTGGTGTATACCGACATGTTCCATGGTGCACAGTTTCTTTCCTGGGGCAATGTTTCTTATGGTGCAATGAGTGGAAGCTTCGTTTTTCTTCACTTATGTCTTATACTAACAGGCTGGTAGAAATCTAATGCACTCACTATGTCCGTGTGAAAAAATTGTACTGACTGAGCTAAATTGGCTTAGAAGTTGATTTAATAAAATTGATGCAATTTCCTTTTGCAGACATTTTTAATTGACTTAAAGGTGCCCACTATTGATTTATCTGAAGTTGATAATAGACGTAAGCTAAATTGAAAGAGGGAACTCTTATATATAAAAAAAAAGAGCATTTTCACAGGGGGGTGCACTGATTTAGCTAAATCAGTTTATAAAACAATTTAGTGCAAGTTTCTCAGAGAGACAAGGCCTTAGTGATCATATAGGAGCTTTATTCTGTGTGTACTCATGGGTCGACCAGCCAAGTATATTTGGGATCTTGGCCTGTTGGATAAGTGACTCGTGTTGTCCTGTTCCTTGCCCTTTTTGAGTGATCAGTGACCAGGTGATAGCTTTTGAAATGTAGAACTAAAAGCTCTCATGATTTACCACAAAAAAGCTGGGAATCCCAGTTATTCAGTGGCGCATAGCCGTTTTCTTTTAGCTTGTTTGTTCATGAGATATCAGACTTTAAAATCACATTACTGAGTTTAAACTCGAGCATTCCTGCTGAGGTCTGTGCTTTTAGAATGGCATCTTGGCCTCTGACTCAGCAAGTGCTCCTCTGGGTATACCCAGAACTCCCATTGACTTAATCATCAAACAGAACATCAGTGGGAGTTCAGGTGCATAAGGAGTGCTGGATCAAGCCACTTGTGTAAGATGGCTTATTAGGCTGAGAGACTATACAAGGTGGGCAGGAAGACAATCGGTTGGCCAGTGTGTACACACTGAAAATTGCAAGATAAACTTGCACTTTGGAATGAAAATAATAATTAATACTTAGCTCTTCTCTAGCACTTTTAATCAGTAGATCTCCAAGTGATTTACATCATTAGCCCCATTCTATATATAGGAAAACGGTGGCACAGAGAGAGGAAATGACCCAGCAGGCCAGTGACAGCCAAAAAATAGAATCCAGTTCTCCTGAGTTCTATCCACTGGGCCACATTGGAAATCGGACTTCTAGTCTTTGTATACTCTGTTCACACTATATTCTTGCTCACACATTAAACATTCTTGACTGGGTTTATACATCCAGATGATGCCTGAAAGCAGAGCTGTCACAAACAGAGAGGAGCAACAGTAGGTTCAGTTAAACTTTGATATTCAGTTGTGTCCAAATTGACTACACTGTGGTTATATAATATTCTACTTTTATATACAGATTGGTTTCAACTGCAAAATTGAGTTCTTGGGGTTTCCCAGAGTTAGGAGATGTTTGGGTCTGGGGGCTTGTTTTGACCCCATCTCTTTTCTTGTTTATCCCCAGATAAGTCATTTATTCAAAATATTTTCTGGTATTTATCACCCAATTGCTTGTTTCTCAGTCATTGAATAGATATCTGAAGGTACTTGTGTCTTTGGCCAGGTCTACGCTAAAGATTTACATCGGTATAACCAGGGCCAGCTCTAGGTTTTTTGCCGCCTCAAGCAAAAAAAATTTTGGCTGCCCCCCACCCCAGCCCTGGGCTCTCACCCCCCCCACCAGTACCCTCCCCCACCCACATCCCCTGCCACCCCAGCCCTGGGCTCTCTCTCCCCCCTCCCGCACCCTCTGCTGCCCCAGCGCTGGGCTCTCCCACACCAGTGCTGATTCTACCTGCTCCCCCCTTGCCTCCAGCCGGTCCGGCGCTGGCAGGGTTGGGATAAGCAGTGGGGCTCCCGGGCCACGCCTCAGCCCAAGGTCCCTCCAGCCAGGGCTCCTGCCTCCAGGACTGGCTGGGACCCGGGAGGGCAGAGCCGGGGGACCGCCCTGGCAGGGGGCTGAGGAGCCGGCCCCCAGCCCGAGTGTCCCCCGTTTGGAGCCGGCCCCCAGCCCAAGTGTCCCCCGTTCGGAGCCTGCCCGGTCCAGCCACTAGGAGTGGGCGCTGCTCCCCTATGGCGCAAACCGCAGTGGCCCCAGAGTGCCCCCCGCGCACGACATGCTGCTGCTGCCAGGGCTGGCTCTAGGCTTTTGCCACCCGAAGAAAAAAAAGATGGCCAGAATGCCACCCTGAAAATGTGCTGCCCCAAGCATGTGCTTGGTTTGCTGGTGCCTAGAGCCGGCCCTGGGTATAACTATGTTGCTCCAGGGTGTGAAGAATCCACACCCTGGAGCGACGTAATACTGACCGAAACCCAGTATAGATTAGCACTATCTCGACAGGAGAGTGTCTCCCATCCACATAGCTACCGCCTCTCGTGAAGTGACACAGTTGCATTGGTGCAGCCGTGCCAATACAGCATTTTAGGTATAGACCTGCCCTTTGCTAACTTGAATTCTTAAATCCTTATTGTTAATGGATTATTATTGCCCTTATACAATTCCCACTTGAATCTTTAATTTGAAGTTGGATTAACCTCATGTACTTGAGCATATTTGTTTACTGCATTGAGCCTGATGGTTTTCCTAGTTATCAAATAGATAGGAAAGATGTTGGGAGTTACCAGTATGAGTTCTTTCTTCAGCAGAAAATATCCTTCATAGGGTTTGAAGGCATGGACAATACTTCCAGTTTAAATATTAGGCAATCATGTATATATACTTCTTGTAGGGATGATTTCCCCATCCAGGGTGGAGCCTATGAGTAAGGCTACCAGTTAATCGGGTATTTTTACTAAAAGTCATGGACAGGTCACAGGCAGGAAACAAAAAATCATGGGCCCGTGATCTGTCCATGACTTATACCATAAATACCCCTGATTGAATCTGGGGATGGGGATGGGTGGGGGACTGCTTGGTGTGGGAGCCCTGGGGCCTGCTGTCCAGGGAATCCTGGGGGGCCAGCCACTGCTCCGGCCTCCCTGTGATCGCTGATCTGATCAGGCAGTCGCTGGAGCCAGCTGCTAGGAGCCGCCAGAGCAGTGACCAATGCAGCTGGCTGCAGAGCTGCTCCAGCAGCAACTGGTGTGGCTGTCCCCTGGGCACTGGGGTCAGCTACTTGGGCAGCCTGGGGGTTAGCCACACTGGCCGCTGCAGAAGTCACCCAGGTCACAGGAAGTCTTGGTATCCGCAACCTCCGTGACAGACATGGAGCCCTACCCTCTGCGTTACTGTCCATTTGGATTCAGAGAGATGAGCTGAATGTTAATCAGCTGGAGAAGATGTTCAGAAGGGATCAGTTGTCCAAAGAAGAAGACTGCTATCAGGATGACAACTTCAAGCCTGATCCGAATACACTGAAATCAATTGGAGTCTTTCTATTAACTTCAGTGGGCTTTGGGTGAGGTGCTCTGTGTTTGCCAGACAAATAGAGGGGGGGAAAGCCCCTGAAAATGCACCATTCTCCACAGATATGGCAGTGGTGAGGAGAGATGCTAAATTATTTCAGTGGGAGTAGGATTGGACCCTGTAAGGATCCAATATTGGCCTTGATTCAAAATTCTCTCCAAGCTCCATTCAGCTGTAATGGAAGAGAGGCAGTCACAGGTTGTGGCTGCCTGATTCATAGCTGCTCAACACTGGTAGGAGAAGAGCTCTGTGTAAGCTCAAAAGCTCGTCTCTCTCTGACCAACAGGAGTTGGTCCAATAGAAGATATTACCTGACCCATCTTGTCTCTCTGATATCCCGGGACTGACACAGCCGCAACAACACTGCATACAACACTGGTACAAGTCGCAGTTGCCCTAACTTATGAAAGTTGGGGATCTGGTGCAGCACAACTCTACTCCACCAGGCCCCCTCCCCTTCTTACTCATGCCCTCTTCCCTGACACCCCACTTCCTTCTCTTTACTCTGGCATTGGTGAGGAAGCTGGTGCAGGATGTCCTTTTGCTGGCAGTTCTGTGTGCAAGGGGGATTCTTCTTGGGGTATCTGCAGCTAGCTTAGGACCAGTTTTACCTTATTTATGTGGTGAAAGAAACCTTCACAGATCAGAGAATCTGGCCTATTACCTTAAGGTGAGTGGTGGGGTCTAATGATTTTATAATTACCCAGTGAATAAGTTAATCGAGAAGAAATCTCTGTGCATTTCATCAGCTATCAAATAATATTTATTTGTCAAAAGGTTAGAAGAATGAGTGGATTTTTATCTGTAATTTAAATCAGGCAACTTTACACTTTCAGAGTAACCGATTTAAAAAAATAAAATAAAACTGCAGTTCAAAATATTGATGACTTATTGCGATTGTTGTGGTTTTGTTTGTTTGTTTGGGGGGGGGAGGGGTGTGGAAAATAGAGGCCAGATCCTGAGCTGGTGTAAGTTGCATAGCTCCACTGAAGTCGCTGAGTAGCTATGCTGATTTATAAAAGCTCAGGATCCGGCCCACATTTTGTGTTACAACATATATAACATTTGATTTTTTTAAAATTTCCTGAACTTTTAATTTTTTAAAAACAATCTTTGCTTAATTCCCTTTTAAGAAATTCCCCTTTAAAATACCTTCACCTGGTTTTGCTTATTTCCTAGCAAAGATGTTTTCAGCTCAGGGCACATATAAATGAAAGCCCTAAAAAGACATTTTATTGCCAAAAAGCACTGGTATAATTCAAAAGCACCTCTTGCAAATCATTTGTGAGTGTCTCATCAAAAGTATAGAATATGATTGTGTTACTACAGATCAGTTCTTTTGAAACCAGTTGTCATAAACTTCCTTAATCCTAGCTATATTAACCCTTTAATAATGCTTTCTACCCTTCCCTCTGGTGTTCTCTAGATTCCCCTGCCCCTCTTCAAAGCTCAGCTTTCTCACTGGTTTTGTGATGAAACGTTATATTTTTGTCTTTTAGAAATACTAAGTCATGTTGAAATACATAATTTAAACAAACTTACATGGTTACAAACATTACTTTTGGGTTATCAAAACTGAAAGATTTGTAATATCTTATTTACATTTGACTACTACTACTTTTGTTTCATTCTTCAGAAGAAGGATGAAAATTATTGAGGCCAGAATCTAGTCACAAAATTCTCCTGAGATCTTTCAAAGAACATTTTTGAAGATATGCAAAGGCACATATAGTACATACAAGGCAATGAGCTTGTTTGGTTATCCGTTTCATTTCACTCATCTTGGGCCATGAAATTAGACTAAGTTACTTCATTTCTATTCATTTTCAGTTTCCAGCTGTTACAATGATAGAGTCTAGGGCTGTCTAGTAGGGCAGTGGTTCTCAAGCTTTTCTACTGATGACCCCTTTCACATAGCAAGCTTCTGAGTGTGACCCCCATCCCCTTATAAATTATAAACACTTTTAAATATATTTAACACCATTATAAACGCTGGAGGCAAAGTGGGGTTGGGGTGAAGGTTGACAGCTCGCAACCCCCCATGTAATAACCTCGTGACCCCATGAGGGGTCTCAACCACCAGTGGTAGAACCCCTGGTCTGAGGTTACAACACTTGAGGGGAATTTTTAATTTTTTTAAAAAGTAACTTTATATTGACCTAAAAAATAACAATGGAAATGTTTCTACTCAAGGACACAAATCAAGCCCTTCCTGGCTCCCACAAATTTACATTTTGGTTGGCAAAGCTAGTTGGCATTGGCTCATTAAAGAGAATTTCCAGGACCATCATTACAGAAAACTCAAACCTGCTGATGCTAATATTCCAGACATATATATTAACATTTTAATTGTATAAAGATAAATAATTTGAATGTATTCTTCCCTCTGCTCCCCTACCAAGCTATTCTTTAAATGTACCTTGCCTGCCTCCTATGCTACATCACGTGCTCCCAACACCCGCCCCCAATAAAGCTTCTCCTTTAGAATCCCAGTGCTGTGAATCACAAGTGGAGCACATGGAGCTCTCAGCTTGCTTTGGCATGAAAGCATTTAACTGATCATTTGAAGTCTTTTTAAAACAAGACCTAAATTAAATATTATCTTAATCAACGATAAAATATATTCTTTCAATTACTTGTTGCTGTGTCTTATTAAAAGAAGTAAATAGTTTCAGTGAACATGGTTGTAATTGTTTCCTCCTTTGATTTTCATTTCCTTAGTTGTCATCATCTCCCGGCAGCAGCAGCAGCTCTAAAACAGATCTTTCAACAGCCTTGTTAATTGTCTGGAAATTAATCTGATTTTAAAAACCTTATTGCTATAGTGGTTCGTGTGCCTTCATGAGTACAGGCATATGCTTGTTCACTGCCTACACCCAATGCACTTGTCTGCACTTCATTCAATCTATTGTTTGGATATGGTTACTCTCTCTGCTTATCATGAGTACCTACATAGTCTCCACAGGGTCAAATCTCATTTCAGCATTCATGTTAAATGCATTTGAGATCTAGATGGAGATATAAAAATGTATTTTAACTATTACACGGCGTGTGTACAGACTTCAATCAAATTCACTGGCTGCTACCGACTGGCAGTATGACCATAAGAAGTAGTGGTCTTCAACCAGTAGGTCTTGCTTCTCTTTACGTACTTTAATTTTTAAACACCGAAGAATGTAAAGTTTGTACATGTTACTGTGCTGCCATGGCTGGCAAAGTGCTCAGAAGGAGCTGGTAGAACTTTGTGGCTTATTTGCCCATGCCTGTTCAAGCATTTAGATTGGATAGTTTTGTCTCCAGCTAATGGTCAAATGACTTTAGCAAAATTGACAGGAGATTTCACTCTGGACAAGCAGGAAAGGTGTGCCTGGTACACACAGAAGCAGATATTGCTCTGTGGGAGACATTGGAGTGGTGCAAAGCGTGTAAGATAAGGACCCTTTGTATCTAAAATATACCTAATGCATTAAATAACTTGCACTTAAAAAAACTATTACTTTCCACATGATCACAGAGGACACCGAGAATAGCTCTTGTATCACTCATATTTCTGGCAGATGCTACCAATAGAGCAAATGAACATTTTAGGATTAAACAACAGAAATATGGTATAGTTTAAACTATATGCAGATGAGATGTCCCTGTCTACTTATAGTCATTAAAGATCTTGTGGCACTTTTAGCAAGAGGCAGGTCACTAGTTTTGATGGTTCTTTTTAAAATTTATATTCTATATTAATTTTAAGTTTATATTCTGTATACCTTCATTCTGCTACCTACAATGAGATAGGGTTTTTCTCTTCCTGTCATCATGGAGTGGCACACTGGTAAAAAGCTGTCTCATTTCAGTGTGTAGTTGAAATGACCCTTGTACACCATTATATAAAATCTACAAAATGCTTTGGGATTCTTTGGATTTAATGATATAGAAGTATAAAATATTGCTACTTTTAAGACAGAAATATCATGTATAATATAGGGTCTAATTTAATGCCCATCATGCTTACTGGAGTTTTTTCATTGACTTAGTAGTTTTTGGGCCAGGTCTTGAAAAAATTTCCTTCTCAAGTAGTCTTTTCAATGCATGTAACTGTCACTGAAATCAAAGGAAACTCGATGCTGCAGAACTTCAGACTTAAACCCTATGCACTTGCATTTTATGGTTGATAATCAGAAGCTGTTTAAATGTTCTTGTTTTTTTTAAAACCAGACATTCAGAAATCGCCTACCATTTTCATTCCAATGGAAGACAAGGGCTGAATACTTTCCTCCTCCTCTTGTGCTGTTAGACAATGTCAGGAAGTTGTGGAAAGAATTTCACATGTTGAATAGGGCCTTGGAGGTCTTGTGCATCCAACTTGGGAATACTGAATAATTAATAAAAATTTTATTTATAAACTGCCCCTTTATGTAAGTGCTTGGGGTGCCGAACAACAGTACAATAAAAACTTAATAAAAACATAATTATGAAGCCACCCACTTCCTGAAATCACATGTTCAAACCCTGGCAGTGTTGACTCAACCTTTTTCCCTTTGGAGGCCGATGAATTGAATACCATGCAGTTTACTGTGTTCTCTCTCTTTTGGATCAGATTTATAAACCAAAGTCCTGCCTTTTCTGCATGACTATCAGGCTGCATGACACTTTTCTTAAAAGAAGTTATTTTCCTTAGGGTTTTTTGGGCTAAAATTTCCTCTCCCTTATGAAGATTGGTTTCTGTATTTCACTGGTGCTAAATTTATTCTATATGTTTGCAAAGTGGAATATTTCAAATGAAGAAGGTTCTGTATTTATATATAAAGCATGATCATCAATTTCAAATTCATTCTTCTTGTAAAAAATTATTCTTTCATATATGACCACTCATTAAAAATCTGTTCATCTAACTTCCCATAGAAGAACCACAAAAAGCAATAACAGCCCTCTAAGAAGTAGTGGAAGAATTTAGGGCAATTTCAGAGTATTAAACAAACTTGCAGCTGCATTTCAGTGATTGGGGAGAGATTCCTATATACCTAGAAGGCTGGATCTTGTTAAATAGGAATGAATGGTGCGCACTGGATTGCAGGATTGGGTCTGTGACAGACAGAGAGCAATTTCCTGCTATGGCCTTGGGTGACCTTATTGAATTAAGTTTAAGTAGCTTTGGGGTCCATTCTATTGAAATAATGTTTATGTATTATTGTGGGCCAGGATTGTATGTAACCTCTTAAGGGGGAGGTGAATGCAAATTTCCACCCCCCCGGTTAAGGAGAAACCCAGCTCATAGAAGCTAGTCTCTGAGGAGGTGACCATAGTCTGTTGATTACCTGTTCCCAGCATCTGAAGATCAAAGGCCCTAGCTGTATAAAGGAAAGATTGAACTATTCATGGTTATGCTTGTTCTGAGCTAACAAGTTCATAACTCTCTTACAATAGGGAAAACCCCTTTGTGGGATCTGAAGGACTCCTACCACAGCCATTGTTGGAATTGGAGGTGGGAGGGTGATCTCTAGTAAAGCTTATTAGCATGTGTGTGGGTTCTTCATTTATTTTTAATATGCTTTCACCTTGAGATAGAATGTGCTTGCTTAGAAAGAGCTGTGTGGTAACTTATAACTGCTGGCAGTTATGCTATTCATAAGCCTTTGGAGAGGAAGCAAAGTGCAGATGTTGGCCTGTTTAGGCAGTCTGGAGTGCTGGGAATGTCACGGTGTATGCAGGGAACTGTGCAGCTGGGAAAAAACCCAGTCGGGAGGGGAGAGAGGCAGGTATCTGGACAAGAAAGGTGGTAGCAGAGAGCTGAGAACCTAGAGTAGGTGTGCTTGATAGACCACAGAGGAGAAATACAGGTGCAGTTGCCCTACACTGGGACTGGGTTCATCGTCTGTAAAGTGCTTTGGGATCCATTTGGATGCAGGACATTACAGACCTGAAAGCACACTGAAGTCGATGGTAGTCTTTCCACTGACTTCAATGGGTTTTGGGTAGTGCTCTACATAAACAGACAGTACTATTATTACTGTATTTTTTAGAGTCTTGGGTGTTAGGGACTACCAAAATACTAAATAGTGTTGTGTTCATTTGGATTCAGCACTCGTATTTACTAAGCATAGCTCCTTCACTTTCTTCATCTTCATCCCCAAAATAATTATAATATTATTCCTTTATTTACAGTTTTTCCCTCTTCCTAGTCTCCGTGAGTATCCTACATCCTCTTAAAATACTTCTTGCATCATCAGCACTCCTGCGACATAGTGAATAGCGCATGGGACTGGGATGCAGGAGGCCTGGTTTCTCTTCTCTGGTCTGCTGCTCAGCTGCTGGCTGGTCATGGGCAAGTCACTTCACTTCTCTGTTTCCCCCTGTAAAGTGAGGATAATGATACTTCCTTTGACAAGCTTTTTGAGATGTACTGATGAAAAGTGATTAAATAAAGAGCTAAGAATTATAATTATACTAATGCTCTTACTCTCGCATAACCACCTGGTCTCTCTTATACTGCAGGCTATCTTAGAGAAAAGCTATTTTAAAGTTAAAAAAAGAAAAAATCATTTTTGGCAACTTTTGCATCCAAATTACCTGAAAACCTGGATTAGTTTTTAGTGCACTCAATAAATCCGCTCAGACTATAGCCCTATGTGATAACAACTACTAACTTTCAGAGACTAAGGCATTTAGTAGAGGCTGGAAAAGGGTGGAAGTCAAAGTCCTTGGACACTTCTCAAGCTCCTACAGCAAAATAACAGCATGAAACAGTGCAAGTTAGTACCAACTTTTCCCTTGCAAATGTCTACTTAGTGCCTGTGTGGAACTCCTGGAAAGTACAAACTGGCCGTGAAGGATTCGATCGCGAAAGCTGCCAAATGATATCAGCTGAATCGGAGGTCTGATAGTTAAAAGGGATGCTGGGGAACTGTTGTTCCATTGGTCTCCATTCTCCACCGGTTTCCGTTGGAGACTAATGGACTAATTGGGCTAAAATACTGTTCAAATGTAGCTGCTGCCCTCTGCTAAACTAAAAGGGGTTACTGAGCCTCTGCGTAATGTAGTCATTCAACACAGGAGAAATGAAGAATAAATTAGTTAAAAATATACATGGGACGGCTTTGTGATATGTCATCTGCTCAATATTATTTCCCACTAGTTAATGGAGGAACATCATGAACTGGAGGCAGTCCAAACTGAAGAATTGAGATGTGGGTTACAAAATCTCCAGCTGGTCCCATTTTAAAGACATGAGCCATTTTCAAAAGTTGGATCCAGCTCCTGGTTTGGATTTTGAATACCCCGTATCTGGGGGGTGAGGGGCTGAGGGGCAGGGGGTTGAGGTGCATCTCTACCACAAACTCTTGCTCAAATGTAGAACGTACCAGATGAGGCTGTACAGGATAACCATATAAACACAAACCTGCTGCTGCTTAAAAAAGAAAAATATATTCTGTGCATTCATATGTTTTAGAAGTCCTGAGTGGTCAAAGTCTTTTAGTCCCGTGGATTACAAGAAGCAAAGTATTCTAAACCATGTAGATTGCTGGTCTCTACAAGAAGGGAAGTCCAAGAACAGAAGAGGTAGAGCAGTCTGCAGGGGAAGGCTCTTTTTTTTTTTTTTTTTGCTGCTTTTCTATACCCGCTCTCTCCTGACAGCAGAACTCTTCCAGAGGTTGTGCTGTAATCGACTGCACAGTGGCTTCAAGCCATGTTTACAGGGATGGACGTGCTTGAGGTGATGTGGGGGACAAGACTGCCCAGAGCAGCTGGTTTTCTTTTGCTGTTTCCTCTCCCCTTAAACTCCACAAGAGTCAGCTCCCCGTGAAGCTTCAATAGAGGGATTCCAATACAATGCCAGGGAGCAGGATCTATGCCACAGAGAGGAGGCTTCTCTTCTTCATCACACACCCCGAAGCTCCTTCTGCTGCACTTGTAGAAGCAGAGGAGATGATCTGACCCTTAGGGTGAAATTCTGGCGCTACTGAAGTCAATGTATGTTTTGCCATTTTTACTTCAGTGTGGCTAGAATGTCTCTTTTGGTTTTGTAGCCCAAGTGTCTCTTAATACACAACTTGACTTTTACTTAAAGAAACTTTTTTATACTGGGTATCTCTATACACAATGGCTGGCATTTTCAAAGGAGCCTAGGGGAATAAGGGATCCAACTATTTCAATGGGAACTGGGTACCTAACTCCCGTAGGCTCTTTTGGCAAATCCCTGCCAATGTGGGGCAATTGTTATTGCATTAATAATATTGGGTGATGTATCTGAATGTGAATTATCAAGGCCACAGAAAGCAATGGTTTATGGTTAGTGCAGCCTTTTGTGCAAACATGAGTATGTTAGACTAAATGATGTTGTTTCCAGTTCTGATGCATCAGACTTTTATTTTGAAGATCAGGTGGCTCAGAGACACCATATGACACATGCAGCCTTAAAGATAAAAGATTTATTCTGATAATTTCATGTGTTACAATAGCCACAGCTAAGAAAGGTGAATTAATCAGGGATTAGATCTGAGAGGTCACTAGAGGAGCAGAGATAAATGGCTAGGAGAGCTAAGAAAGATCTAAGACGAGAGAGGCCGGGTACAAGTTCATAGATTCTAAGACCAGAAAAGACCATTGTGAACATCTAGTCCAGCAGCTCTGAACCTTTTCAGACTACTCTGCCCCTTTCAGGAGTCTGATTTGTCTTGTGTACCCATGATTTTTGCTTACAAAAATCACACACAAAAATACAAAAGTGTCACAGTGCACTCTTACTGAAAAATGGCTGACTTTCTCATTTTTACCATATAATTATAAAATAAATCAATTGGAATATAAATATTGCACTTACATTTCAGTGTATGGTATATAAAACAGTATAAACAAGTCATTGTATGAAATTTTAGTTTGTACTGACTTCGCTAGTGCTTTCTATGTAGCCTGTTGTAAGACTAGGCAAATCTCTAGATGAGTTGATACCCCCTGGAAGACCTCAGCGTAGCCCCAAGGTACATGTGCCCCTGGTTGAGAACTAGTCTGACCTCCTGTATAACACAGGACATGGGACTTCCCCCAAAACAATTCCTAGAGCAGATCTTTTAGAAAAACATCCAAAGTTAAAACAGATCATTAAAAACATTTATATTAATAGAACATTTTATGTTCTGCCTATTCAATTTTTACTTCTCAGACATTACCTCAATGGTTCATGGTTCTGCTCTGATGTAATAAAGCCTTATAGGTAATTTGTAAGAGAATAGTGTTGCTCTCAGTGGGGGGTATGATTTTTGTGTATTCATACACTAGAATAGAGTAACATATACCCTGATAATATTACTAATGTAATGCCATACTTCAAATACAAAGCGTTGAAACTGTACGTATAAAAATATAAGCACAAATGAGGGTGCGTATTAGGTTTGCATATAATGGGCCTGATTCTGTATTCCTTGTTTATCAAAACTCTTATTATTGAAGACAGTGGGAGTTTTGGGTACATAAACACTGTATGATTGGATTGAATACCTACAGTTCTGAGATTGAGGGCAGGGGGGAAGCTTGTACCATTCAGAAGTTGTTTTCAGGGAATAAAGTGTCCACAACTTTTTAATAGTAATGCATAATATCTGACATGGGCTCATTTGTAGGACTATACCCTGTCCTTGCATGATGCGAGAGGGCTTAAAGATAGACCTTTTCCATCTCTAACTGCTCTGTTCCTGTATTATTTGCTGTCTGCTATCATGTGCATATTTTACAGTTTTATTGCTGTAATTGGGAAAAAAATACAATCTAATAGATACTTCCTTAAAGCAAAAGAAAAAAATACCTACATCGCTCTTTGCGTACCATTCTCTTGGCGGTGTTGACAATGCAAAAAAGTATTTCGAGAGGAAATAGAAAACTCATGGAGGATAGGGGAGGGAAAAACTATCATTAACTAGGGGGATAATATAATAACTATTATTAGAACAAGTGGAAAATGATTTTGAAAAATATTTTTCATAGCAATTTAAGTCAGCGATAAAAATTATAAGCAATCAGTGCAGGTGCAGCTCCGAGAGTACTAATGAACAAAGGTAACAGACAGCTGAGGACAACTGGTATATAAGCACAATGGAAATCTGTTGAAAACATTTTTTAATCTCTTCTTCTTCTCTTGATTCACCCTTCTCCTGACATGACATTTGTTGTTTTCATCCTTGGCATATTCCTGTCATTATTTCTGGTTTACTTTGTACACAGTACACAACACACACATACTGTCGATTTTGATTTGGTTTAAAACTCCCTTTGTGACTTATTCAATAGAGACTATGTTTGTCACACATTACTGTACTCTTGACAAGTTTCATCAACCTTCTCTTGAACTTTTACCTGTTCTGCAGCTCAGCTAATCTCACTCAGCAGTGAGTGGGTAGCCAGACCAAGTTGTATGATATTTAAATGTTACCATAGTGATGAGTAGTGGACACTGCCATCTTTCTCTTTTTAATTAAAGAACAGATGCAGGGAAGGCTGATCTTGCAGTGACCCTCTTTAAGCTGACATCAACACACTAATTGTTTTCAATTCTTTTCTTTCCTCAGCAGTCTTAGCTTTGTCCTTCCTTCCTATCAAGGTCTTGGCTCCTCTGAAGTTAAAGAAGCAGCAACTCCTTTCAGAGCCTGCCTTCCTTCCTTCCAAGCTGATGCTATTTCAGAGAAGTGACTGAGCTCTGTCTCCTGCTTGTACAAAGCAATGAATGCTCCTGCCTGTTATAAGAATCTCCTGCTTTGCTTATGTTAAAAAGTACCTTAGTGTGACTGTTGTGTGGATTTGTTCAAACAATAGTCAAAAGAAGTATGCCTTTAAAACCACCAACATCATTCTGTCCTCCTGTTTGTGGCATGTCAACCAGACCCTTCACGTTTAAGAAACTTAACTGCTTACCAAAAGAGGCAGCTGTGGATGACAGAACATGAGTTTGGCAGGAAAGCGCCTCCTGAGTTCTAATCCTGGATCAGCCACTGATTTGCAGACTGTCTTTGGCCAAGTCACTTCACTTTTCAGCCTCAGTTTCCGCATCTCTAAAATACTTACCTACCCTACCAAGGTGCAGAGAAATAATTACTGTTTATACTGGTCTCTGAATCTGTAAAACATTCTGTAAATAATAGCTATTATGACAGTGATCAACGTTTGTAAGCACTACCACGTGTTGGTATTCTGAGACTGCCATGGTTTTCCTTTACACTTAGAGTAGAAGATATCTATGGTAGCCATGTTAATGGCTGGCAAATGCCAGACTTTTTAATAGCTTCTCCTGTACTATCTACCATTTACAGACCCTTTGTAGTCCAATTTCAGGGGAGAATGAATAGTCAGCAGTACAATTTAGTCAGGAAAAATACTCCTCAAGAAGAAACCAGAGATTATTCATCCAACACAGGTGCAAATAAAAAAAATAGCTTCAGATATTACAGTCAATATGTAGCTGATGTAGACACTTTCACAACATCAGTGAACTGGTGTTTGCCATTGGAAGTGCTTCATTTCTGAAACATAGAGCAATTATTCAGCTACAAAATCCTAAAGATGATCAATGACCAAACCCTTTGTAATGCAGTGAGTTATCTGAGCTGTTTGTACAAAGAGATGGAAGAAGTTGCTTTTCTTGTTTTATTATTCTTCTTTTCTCCTTTATCTCTAGGCTTGCTTGAGGCGGTACAAGAGCTGTTTTATGCAGGCTTGAAGGGGGGGTAAGAAGTAATTTATATCTATGAAATACATCATGCTAACATTCACAATACTCAAAAAAATCATTATTTGACTCTAGGTGCCAAGCTATCTGATGAACTGATACTAGCAATTGAGGCCATTGAGCTGTTTTGTATAGAGTGCACATTGTTTATTTCTCTGGCATTTTTCTACATTAATATAAAATATAGAGACATAAGATTTGCCATTCCAGATCAGATCATTTGGTCCATCAAGCCTGGATCATTAGACCCCCTCAAGTAAGTATCCTGTCTGTAGGAGCGATCAATTCCTGATACTTAAGAGGAAGTCAAAAATTCCTCAAAATGCTACTGGGTAATTTTGCAGTGCTGTACATGGAGGGGGAGGAGAAAATCTTTACCATTGCAGTCAGGGGCGGCTCTAGACATTTTGCCGCCCCAAGCACGGCGTCATGCCGTGTGGGGCGCTCAGTGGAGCTGCGGGACCAGCGGACCCTCCGCAGGCATGCCGCCCAAGGCACCCTGCCGCCCTCCCGGCGACTGGCAGAGCGCCCCCCTGTGGCATGCTGCCCCAAGCACCCGCTTGGCGTGCTGGGGCCTGGAGCCGCCCCTGATTGCAGTGATCAATTTATACTGAAATGTATGAGATTTCATAATCCTAATCACATATCTACAAGTGCTATTGTTTACAAACGGATGCATCACTTTGTAACTGTATTTTATAATATGGACTTGGTGAGTGTTTAAAAAAAAATGAATGCACATACACATTTAAATGATTCAGTTCCACTCTTTGTTTTCCTGCAGTATGAAATATGCAAAAATTAGATACTATTAAGAAAAAAATTAAGGCAAGGCATATATATTTCACACCTAAGCATAACCAGATCCTGAATAATATTATGTAAAGAGGTACTTAATTATTGGCTTTATCATTGTACTAATTCCTTTATCAGTTCAAGCAAGAGGTGTTTCAGAGGGAGAGAAAGAGATGCATGGTTTCTCTGTGTTGTTTTATACTAGCAGTGGACCTGAGGTATAAAGTATGAGTCCTGGTGAACTTTTCCAAAGTTTGGGGTGCTTAGAAACCCTGGTTATAGTTTGCTGTATTATAGAATAAGGGCAAACTGCAATGTTCAGCAATCCACCAAAGGGTGTTTGGATTCTCTAATTGTAATTAATCATTGGGGTTTTGAAATTTTCAACCTCAAGGGGGAGAGGAGAAGTGCAGTGATTAGCACAACTGGAAAAAAATTGTTGGCCTTCAGCTCATATGCAAACAGTGTGGGCTTTCCTCCATCATATGGACTCCCAATTTATCTGACACTAGCTAGAGAATTGCAGATGATTGTGTGGGTAATTTAAAAAAAAACAAACACACAAGTAGGATGCCGTCAAATCTAAAAGGATTAAATGTATCAAACAAAAGCAGTCTCTGACTTCATCTATTGCATGAACAAGACCACAGCGAAAACTGCTATGTGTTGTAATGAGGTGAAGAACATAAAATCAACTGTTGTGTGGGGACGAAATACTCAAGATAGGCCAGTGTGCTCTGTCTTAATCTGAGCTCATCCACATTAACCCTCTTTGGAGAGTGCATATCTACAAGGGCATGGCTCTTTGCACCACTGCCAGAAATGGCTCCCTCAGCTGTTGGTGGGTTTTGGCCGGCAAGGTACTTGATGCTGGTTGTTTACATCATTATGCACTGTGGTTTAATGATCTTTCGGGGAGGCTATACATTGAGTGTAATTCTAGTAAATCAGTAAACTGTCCATTTATTGTCTCTGTATTGGATGGTCATGTCCACTTGTAAGAAACACGTTCACTGTCAGTGTCAAACTTCCTAATATTGAGCCTTGAGTTGCAATTGCAGTATTTGGCCTTACCAAACCCTATACTGATATTTCCTCTAGGTTTGAAAATATAAGTGCATAGGAGATGGTGGCACAGTTGGTTATTGGAGTTCCCGTTTCTCTCTTTCGTTTCCTTTATTATAAGAAGATCACCTCAAAGAGGTATAGCAGATGGAGTCTGCACGTCTTGTGTATCATGAAGCATTACAGAGTGGTTGTTTTTTTCCACCACTGTGGGGATGCAGATACTACATAGATCCACTGGGTAATGTGTGGGGATGGGTCTGGGGGAAAGACATGGTGACGAATCAGAGTGACTGTGCTGGTAGAGGTCTCCTGAATAAGCACCCAGTTTTTGTCAGTACCTTGGGAGACAAAGGTCTCTTAAGACAGTATCTCTAGGGTAAAATCATAGCTGTATCATGACGTTCCAAGATCACAGAATGTCTGTTCAGCACCATTGGCTAATCACGTTCCCTAGTACTGAAATGCAGTACTTTCCTTTCTCTTAATCTCTGGAAAGAGTGAAACAAGGGGGAGTGTTGGTTAACCTCAGAAATCATTTTCAGCTCATTGTTCACTGAAAATTTTGCTGTATATTTATCTGATCAAGAAGAGGAAAGAGATCTTGTGACCAGTCTACAGAGTTTAAAACACCTGAAAAATTGAAGCTAGGTTTTACAGAGAAATGTCTGTTAATGGGACATAATACAATTTTTGAAAACAGAATAAAATACACATAGGTCCAAAACGATGTACAACCCTGAGCCTGCAGGCCAAGGTTTTAAAAACAGGTGCCTAAAGTCAGTCTCCTAAATTCATACGTAACTGTTTAAATAAGCAACCTGAGTTCAGTGGAAGTTACTGAGTGCTCAGCACTTTTGAAAATTGTGCTTAATTATGGAGTAAGGAGCCTAACTTTAGGCATCCATTTTTGAAAGTCTTGGCCACAAGGTCCATATGTGTAGAATCAGGGCAGTTCTGCTGCCCCAAAGAGGAGACCCCAAAGAGGTATAGCAGAGTCTGCACATCTTGTGTATCATGAAGCACTACAGAGTAGTCATTCTTTTCCAGCACTGTGTGGATGCAAGTACTACTTAGATCCACTGGCTAAAATGTAGGGGTGGCCTAGGGGAAGGACACAGTAACGTAAGAGTGACTATGGGCAGAGCTCCTGCAAAAGGCCTGTTTGCTTTGGCTTTATCATCATTTGTATTGCAGTACTGCCTAGGTACCCCAGTCAGGTTACCAGAATCCCATTGTACTGGGCACTGCACAAAAGCGTGATGTCAAGACAGTGTCTCATAAAGCTGTAAGGGGGGTGGTTTGGAGGTGTTTTTTGTCAAATGTGATTACTGATTAGCCATGTGGGATAGTAGTAACATTGCTAATACATTTCATTAATATGTAGTATATTGGAATACTATCCATTCTAGTCCATCTTTCTTCAGAAAAAATCTGTCTTCTCCTATGGCAGAGCTGTGATTCATTTCCATTTTTCTTTCTTCTTTCATTTTCACAGTCTCTCTGTTAATTGTCAGGGTCTGTTTGATAATCACAGCAGCTAGTAAATGCATTGCAATATTATGTTTCCAAACAAAAACTTTAAAATAATCAACCCAGACTCACACATTTACATTTTTCTTCTTTAAAGATTTTTTTTATTTGGATTGACCCACACAAAAGATTCTGTTCCAGACTCTTGCAAAAGCAAACAATGTAGTATTATATTCTGTTTGCATGGCAGCTGGTTGGTTTTTTTGTTTGTTTGTTTTGTTTTGTCTTTCCACTTCCTACCATGTTCCCACTATGGTGCAGTAATTCCACAACATTACATAAATGTATCCTATAGTAACATGCAATGATATACTGTGTGAACTTTGATATATTGGAACTCAGTAGATGGGACAGGGTGTACTGGTGTTTTAGTGCCCCCTAGAGGGAATCCCAAAGCTGTGATGCATCCCACCACCCATGGCGTCCCTAGCAGGAGGTCCCACTGAGGTAGACAAAGGCCTAGGGCTTCAGGGGTTAATTCCCAGCCAGGGTTCAGAGGCACTACCAGCTGGATGGTAATTAAAAACATCTGAGCCTATGTAGGCTCAGCATAAGGAAGGAAGGCTAAATGGATGGATGGATAGATGGAGCTGTGCTGACCAGAAGCTAGGGCAGGGAGCCTTTAGGAGAACCTGGGCACTGCCCTGTATGGTTTTGTGTGAGGGTTTTAAAGTTAAACTACATAGAAGGAAATGCAGCTAGGCGCTTTTGCCAAGTTAGTGTCAACTTTGAGTAAACCACAGCCCCTGAAATAAAACCCTACCCCCACAGAAGGCAATGTTTCTGTTCAAACCTGAGCTTCCACTGAATTTTTGCTTTTGAGGTTGTCCCAGCCCTACCAACAGTAGGTACAAAACCCATCCCCAAAATCTAATTTCAATCCTCCTCATTTTGCTCAAGTTGTAGAATGATGAGATTTGAACTGCTTTCACTATGGACTGTAAAATGATTTTAGTACTTTACCTGAGCTATGGGATGATTGTGGAACACCATTAAAACATGCTTGATCCTGTCCAACATACAAGATCAGGTTGTGATTTAAATGTCACATAACTACTTCTGGTTATTTGTACTGTAGATAAAATCTGAGCAAATGCCACTGTGGCTTAATATTTATTTTGCCTGTTTTAGAGTAGTAGTAGTCTAGGAATATAGCTCTTTGTGGCAGAGTTGATACAGTTTGTCTGCAAAGCACCATGCACACCCTTGTTACTGTATAAATAGTAGTTAGTACTGTTGGACAGTTGGGCCCTAAATAAGGCCTCTTGAGCATCTCTTAAATCCTGTTTTGATGGGCTCCACCAAAGTGGCTTGCTCATAGCGCCTTACTTGTGTTATCCAGACATATTTTTCAGATATTCTATTTGATTTCGTACATCGCAAACTACCAAGGCAACCTTGTCATTGCAATTTTCATACCCTTTCTTTTCCTTTGTTCTCTGTATCAGTGAAATCTTAACTCTGCAGTCTTTTGTCATAGGTTAATAATCTGGAACAAACCTAATTTAAGACTCTTACATAATAAAAGCAGGGGAGATTACAGAAAAAGTGGTGGTTACGAGCACTGTTATGTGGATCATATCTCACAGGCTCTGCTAGTTCTGAAACATCAACCAAAGGCGTGTGAAAGGGAGAGGAGAACTGACCTCAAAACGATCATTTAGTCAGTTCCAATGCCGAGCCAAACTTCCAAGCCATGAGCCCAAGCCACAAAGTTCAAGTTTGATTCGTAACACCACCAGAGTATGAAGCCCTTCAGATCTGATGTATTGGTTTGGGTTATTTTAAAGATGGGCCAAACCTACAAAATGCAGGCCTGGATTTGAGCTTGTTCAGCATTTGGGAATGTTTGGATCTGAGGTTTGGGTTTTTCCCGTTTTGTAGTTTACTGTAAATGTCAGATATTGGATTGAAACTCCTCCAGAGTTTGTATTTCAAAGCTTTTGGTTTGGAAATCTCGCACAGGCAGGTTGTCTGACAATTTCCATTGCTATCTGGTTTTTGAGAGGTTGAAATACAGGAAAAGTCTGTTTCATCGTAATCAAATACTTTCTGCTTGCATTGAAACTTGGAAGTGCTGAGGTGCATAAACATTATATAACGAGAAGCTAACTCATATTTTTGGACTTTAAGAGTTTCATTCCTATTTTATCTAGACTAGTTCACTGATCCTTTACTTTAGCTTAGTCACAATTTACAGGATGAGATACACTGTAGACTTCTGTTAGTCCCACTTGAGTGCACCCTTCAAGTGACAAGCTTTTCTTGCTTCACCTCTCTCAAGTGCAACCCTTTGGTCCTGGAGCTCTGGGTGGCAGCCCGCTGTTTCCCAGCCAGGTTAATACAACAAGTTGAACACAACAGGTGTTTAGCACCTGTAAACTCTTCTCAAGGGGCTGTGACCAGCAGCTATTTAAAGTGACTTAAAAGCAGCTTCTTCAAAACAACACATTAGTTATTCACTCAGAGGTACACAGCAAGCAGACAAAAGGGATAAAGTAAAAATAGGCCTATCAACCTGATTCTCACCTAACTTCTTTTCCCTTGCAAGTTTTGCTTAAGGTCTACTCAGCCCAGAACCCTTGCTCCTGGCATAGGGGAGACAAACTCCTGGACTGGGAGTGACAGATACATGGAGACTGTTGCAGGGGCCATCTCTCTGTCTGTCTGTCAGATATTAATTTCCACCTGCTGCTGCTCAACCCCACTTCCTGCCTAGGCCAAGGACTATGAGGTTTTAGTTCCCTTTTATTCTAGGTTTGGGCCTTGGAAGAATAAATCTTGCTAGTCTAGCTGTTTCCAGCCAAGTGGGCATTCCTCAATTAATAGTGTTCCTGTTGTTTCTTCAAGGATCCTTGGTATTTTCTCTGAGAGTACCCTGTGTCTGCCTTTGTTTCTCCCAAACAGCTTCCTTTGATTTAATTCCTTGCAGTCAGGCAGGATAATATCAAACAGGTGAACTGCGGTGCATATGATATTAATAAAAATACTGCAGATATTGCCCTCATTTTGCACAAAATGTCCCATATTGCTAAGCATCAGTTTTGACACACTTATAGTCCATGGAACCATAGGTTCAGATCATTGTTAGATGCCCTCACTCCTTCATTTTCTAAGGCAAATAGAGTTCAATACAGTTCATTATTTGGTCGTCTTCTGGATTAAACCTTAAAAAACATACATCTTATCTGGTCTTCAAAGGGAAGGTTGGATTTAGGTCCACATTTTTATAAGGAAGTGGGTAGTGTTCTGCAGGTTACAGTAGTGGTTTTCTGAGCTATGGGCCAGCATTGTGTAATGTATATAGAACAGTAATTCAGAAACTTCTTGTAGAAGCGTAGCCTCGATTTACACACACAGACGGTCTGACTTTAACTTTCCACTGCCTATAGTCATTTTGTTTGGACACTACATTCAATTTCACTGCAGCAAACTGGTATCACAAATGGAGGACTCTGACCTCACTCAGATTGATCTTACAGTGGAACTGCTGCTGAGGAACTCCCTAGTCTTTTATCTGTGCACTCCCTCCCTTCTACCCCCAGCCTCTCCCTCTCTAAATATTCCTAACCCGTTTTTCCTTTCAACATGCAAAACAGTGTGGCTGCTGATGGCCATGATGGAAGCAAACGCTTGTGTGCTGCTGCTGTATTTGCAAAACATGTCACATAAGACAGGTGTTTAACTGAATATCTTTCCAAGCTTGTTGTAAATGTTGGAAAACATTCTATTTAGAGAAACAGTTATTCTCTTCTCGATCATTTATCTTCTCTTCCGCTTTCCTGCATTTTTTCTAGCAATATTTGAATTAAAATAGGTTACTTGCTACTTAAAGACAAACTATATTTTAAAAATCTTCTTTAAAAAAAAAAAATTAAATATATTTTTTTTTTTTTTTTTTTTTTTTTTTTTTTTTTTTTTTTTTTTTTTTTTTTTTTTTTTTTTTTTTTTTTTTTTTTTGAAAAAAAAAATTTTTTGAACATGAACAATGCAAAGTTTGCTTTAAGTTTTTTATTAGTTATAATCAGAACTCAGCATTGGCTCACTAAGAAGTCATATGCCTTGGTGAACCTTTTGGTAAACTTAGTTCGTCTTACATTGTAATAATTTCCAGTATAGGCAAATGTAATGGTGCCAACTCACCACTGCAGCACCTCCTGCTAGTCACACTGGGAATTAGCTCTCTTGAACCACCAGGGCACCTTTTACTAGCAGTGTCTCATTCACCATTACTTCTACTTCCTCCACCATCTGGACCCACGTTGCTCCCAGACCACAGCATCCTCTTCTGGACACAGCCCTCCAGCTGTGCCCCAGCCCGCTGTCTCCCCATTTTCAGGGGGCAGGCAGTCCTCAGTCCTTCCACTTGCCTCTGCAGCCAACTGCAGTCTCTAGTCTAGCCCCTGGCTTCAGGGGCAAACTGCAATCTGGATTTAGGCCACTCTTCTCACTGGCAAGTAGGGGAAAAGGTGGGAGGACCCAGGCCCACCAACTTCTCTGGGTCCCAGCCCAGGGACCCTAGAGCTAGCAGACATTTACTGCCTCTCCTCCTATTCCCACTGCCAACTTTCTCTGGGCCATTTCCCCCGTAGCCCTAGCACCTTCCCTGCCCATGTTTCAGGGCCTCAGTCTGGCTGTGGTCAGCCAAGAGCTCCCCTATTGCTCCACTACCTTGCCCAGCACTGCAGTATCTCCAGTGCTCCTCAGCAGACAGTCTTTCCCCCTTTCCCCCTTACCTTTGCTCTGCTGAGCAGCCCTTAATATATGGGCTGCTCCAGCAAGCCTTTTCTTGATTGGCTCTCCCAAGGAGCCCTTTCCTGATTGGCTGGGTTCTGTGCAGCCTCTTGAAGACTGCCTTAACCCTTCCCTGCCTGTGTGGGACAGTCACCCCACCACAGCAAGTTTGCCTGTTCTTAACTTTTGTTACACACGTTTTTTACATAATGCTGTATGATTTCTGTTGTCTGTGTATGGGGTATGGGAAATATAAACTAGGATAATAACAAACCATTACAGAAGCTGATAATTATGTTTTTATGCAAATATATGTACAAAGTATATGGATAGAAAGACAATTTTCAAAGATATATTTCAATAGAATTGTTGTTAAATAGAATAAGTCAAATGCTTTTCTTAAATTAAAACCATGAACCCCTATTCTATCTAGGGCTATATAATTATAGTAACTTCAGTGCAGTGCCATAGATATAACTAAAACTTATAGGTGGGGCTGGTGGTGCCATCTGTTAGGAAGGTTGCCTGACACTTCCCATTTTAAGAACTGTTCTTAGTTGTTTATAACTTTCCAAAATTGTAACCGTTCAGGCTGAAATTTCCCATCCCAGGTGTCCGTCTCAGCCAAAACAGTTCAGGCATTTCCAAGAACAAGGCTAGAGAAAAGTAAATTGTTTTGCCTATGTTAAAAAGATTCCTTTTCTTTGGAGTAGGGACTTCAAATTTGGCAGGCCTGTGTTCTTTGTGTCAGGGATGTGCCTTTTGCTATCCCCCTGAAAATCCACCCAAATTTTGCCAAGTTATAATTCTTGAAAGAAATCTCAATTTTCACATGCTCAGTAGAGACTTTGATTTCGAACAGCTAAAATCTCTAAAGATTCTGCCCTCACTGAGCATGCTCGAGCCTCTCATCGCTCCTGGTGCTGACCAGGCCATGCTTGGACCATCCCCTCAGAGTAACTGATTATGCTTCATAGGCCTGATGGGAAAAGAAGAATTCTGTTCTGCAAAAGCAGTTGAGGTTTCAGACTATGCGTTTTATTTTCCACATAAGGGCAAAATTTGAGACCTTTCAGAATTATGTGGGGGAAAGAGAGGGATTTGTACCAGAATAGTCAGTAACCCAGTGGTTAGGGTAGTCAGTTGGGTTGTGGTAGATTTAGGCTCAGTTCCCTATTCTGCCTGATTAGAAACAGAGGCATGAAGCTGAGCTATAAATCTCTCCTGTTGGAGCTGTTCTACTTTGCATAAGTAATTAAATATCCCTTGGGCCGGAAAGACTGACTCTTTAGCCGAGTGGTTCAGCCACTCACATGGAATGTGGAGGACCTGAATTCAAGTTCCTGCTCTAAACCAGGTGAATCAGAGACTTGAACTTGGGTCTCCCATATCCCAGCAGAGTTCCTTAACCACGGGGTGAGGGTATATCTCATTTTGACCAAATATTCCATCCTACACTTAAGAAACTTTCCCAACAAGACTTTTGTTGGGAACCCATGCATTTCTTTGAAAAGTTTCAATTTCAACAAATTGGCATTTTCAGACAGAAAGTTCCTTACCGAGTCTAATGCTTCATCGTTTCACAGCTCTTACATCTGACCAGATTGCACATGTGCCATTCCCACAAAGCAATTGAGCATGGTCCAGTCTAGGGTTACAGGGATGAAGTAGACTATCCCTGTAACCACTTCTCCAGCTGTTATGGGCCAGGGTGGAGCAGAGCATCAGAACTAATTGCAGGGAGTCTGGCCTCTCTTTCCTTATGCTCTTAATCACCTCTCTGCTGCTGCCCTGGAAGCACGGAGGAGGAAACCATCTGAGCTGAAGGCATCAGGGACAAAAGGATGGCTGAATTAAAGTTGCAAAGGGAAACTTAATTCTGGCATTTCCTAACTTTTGAGTGTTAGACTTTGCAACCTTAATAATGTTCATTTAGTATATTTTTGTGGGTGT
The DNA here is from genome assembly GCF_016161935.1 of Mauremys reevesii. NCBI lineage: Eukaryota > Metazoa > Chordata > Testudines > Geoemydidae > Mauremys > Mauremys reevesii. Next base: position 242,523,589 of record NC_052623.1, on the reverse strand, counting down.
AATATTTGCTCTTTCATGAAATGCCAATAGCTCTTTTTAGACTTGCTAACAGTTTATAAAACAAAACAAATCTTCAGCAATCTTATTTGTCAAGTGATTTTATTTTTTTGCCAGCTCTTACAACTCTAGTTCAGATATTTCAATGTCATGTAATTTTTTCTCTCTCTAAATGTCAATTTCCTTGCTTCTGATGATTTGCTTTCAAATATGATGCCTAAAGCACACTCTCAGCCCTTCTGAAAGCATATGACACTTTTCTCGCAATATCACATGGCCATTTGTGGCTGGAAGGACAGTGAAAAACTAAACTGTTCTCATAAAAAATAAAGCATTGCATTAATATAGTATCTTTATATTTATGTTCAGGTATCCCCTTTGTGTTATTAAATGGACTCATGGTTTTGTCTTTTCTCTGCAGGGAATCACATTAATTTATAAGGACTCCCATGAATGGATGTGATTCCAAAAGTTATTTGGATTATTGCAAACTAGATAGCAACACTATTCTGTATTACCCAAGCAGGCAGGAAATAAAAGTCCTTCATGATTCCAAGAGACTGACAAACATGTCCTTGTAAGTAATATCTTACTAAGGCAAAAGCATCCATTTTGGAGGACCCCTACACCTGCATTGGAGCCCAACTGACTTCAGCTGCGCTTCATGTGGGTGCAGTGGTCCCCCACTTCAATGAGCCTCTGGGAGCAGGCCTTCAGTATTGAAACACAGACAAATGTATAGGTCTTTTGACAGTCAAAGGGTTTTTGCAAATTGGTGAGAAAACCAGAAATATTCCCTCAAGGTGTCTTTCATTTCCAATAGGCGTCATTACAATGATGCGTCCCAAGTTCTCTCTCTCATGCACCTCTTATCAGTGCCATTTTTTGCTGCTAATTTGCATGTGAAGATGCCATAACCTGAGGTACAAAGAAGGAAAGGTTCTAAGGCCTGGTTTGCATACACAGTTGTACCAATATAATGAAAAGTGTGGTTTTATACTCGTTTAGTTAAACCGGAGCAACTTTTGTGTGTGGACATTCTTGTGTTGATTTAGGCTTGGCTTATATTGGTTTAGCTTTTGCCTCTACTAGCTAAACAGAAGTAATCAGTTTTAAACTTGTATGAGTCCACTTTGCTATGTGCTACTTTGGTGCATAGACAAAGGTCTTAGAATGTTTGCATGTCCTTTGGTCTGATGGGTGGGGTAGTGCTTCAGGGTTATTTTAAACTAAATAATGTTTTCATTTCAGAATGATATTTTTGAGACTCAGTAATTTAGGAAGACCTCTTTTTATCTTTCACTCTGCTTTATGTTTGTATAACTTGAAGGAACCTCAGTGACTATAGCGAAACTGTAACACTGTCATGGATGCAAACTGTTGTTGATTTTTTTCCTCCCTTGTTTGAGCTTGGCATCTTCCTAGTCCCTCTCTGACTGTAGTTAGTCATGTGGGAAGTCACTGAAGCAGCTTTTTAAGCAAAATAGTGTGTTGAGATTTTATTTTTATATTTTTCATAGCCAAGGAGCCAAGTAGCTGAGTCCCAAAACAATGGACAAGTAGAGATTTTCCATTAGGGTGACCAGACAGCAAATGTGAAAAATAGGGACGGGGTGGGAGGTAATGGGAGCCTATATAAGAAAAAGACCCAAAAATCAGGACTGTCCCTATAAAATCAGGACATCTGGTCACCCTATTCTCCATGTTGAATTCAGACCAACTTTGAAAGGGTGACAAACTTCTAGACTAAATTTCAGTGGCTTCTCTGGTGACTGTTCTTAGGAACAAATTAAAGGAGATGCAGTTCAGTCACTGTCATCTTCCAATATCTTCTCCTTGCTCTGGAATAGGCAACACTTGTCAGTTAAAATCCCACTTCTCTTGCCACATTCTTTATTTACTGATTGTTCTCCCACTGGGGCTTCTGGAACCTTGCCCCATGAAAAAAGAAGAGAAAAAATAAAACAAAAATAAAATTTGCCTTCATGTTAGTTCCGTGCATCACCTACATTTGCAACTTTTGGCATTCACAGGAATAATCCTTAAATGGTGCATTTGCTGCTGTGTACCAGAGTGCTTTACATAGGGCCTGACTGAAAGTCCATTGAAGTCAATGGAAAAGACTCTTTTGCACTCCAGCAGGTGCTAGCTCAAGTCTATAGTGCACACTCCCAAAGTCGCAGAATCTGTGAGGATGCCTAGTATCTGTACTTGATTCAAAGGCATAGCAGTCCTAGCAAAGGACTGAGAGGCATGTCCAGAAATAGCTTAATTAACCAACATATGTGCAGCTACAGAAGGCCATCTAAAATTTTGGCCCAGAGATCATCACTGACTGTACATTTGCATCATAAGTTCAAGCAGCTGCTTTTGTTGCTACTTTAATGATGTGTACAATAGATGGCAAAGAATTTGAGGACAGAAGAGAGATTCTTTAAGGGAAGTCCATATTTAACCTCTCTCACTTGCTTCCTCCTATTCCCTAACACCATATTAAAATGAAAATCACCTTTCCTTCTGTAACAGGAGTTAATATCCGTTTCAACCAAATTAAAGTTTGGGTATGTAAAAACAGTAGTCTTGGTTAGGGCTGCACATTTTGACTTAGTTTGGGCTCCATGTAACGGGCTCTGACTTTTGGCATTTTTTGTGAATATGTATGAAATTGAATACAAATCTGGTTCACGTTAACTCTTGACTGTGAATGTAATCTGAATATTATCAGATTCAGCAGGAATACATTGAGAATGCTGTTCTCTCAGTCCAGCAGTGAATTGTGCTAGGATAGAATGCCTTTCAGCCTGTCAAAACACAATTGGGAGGCCAGGGCTTGGTAGGTGTCAATAATATATAAAGTTGAGATTATGTATTACAGTAAATACAGATAGTAAAAAGCAGCTCTTGTTTGTGATGCTCATATTGTCTGGCTCTGACCATTCCCATTAACACAGAGTGCTAGATTGAGCCATCTGGCTTAACCCTATGAAAGGGGTTGATGTAGGTTGTGCATCCCTGGTAGACTTTTCTTTTCAGATTCCTCTTGCTCTTCCTTCTTGTTCTGTGGAAGCAGAAAGAAGAATTTACTTCAGCCTTTGAAAGGAACTTCCCCCATGTGCCCAGCCAGCACTTTACCCATTCCTGCATTTCCCTTATCATTGTTGGCACTGGAGTTTGGGGGTGGAGGCAAGTCTGCAAAGCATCTGAGCTGCTCCCAAGTTTCAGATCCAAAATGCAGTAACTCTGACACCATTGCATGAGTCAGTGTGAGGTGAGTGAGTCTTCCATTCATGTACTGCCTCATTACAACAATCTAGTCAGTGGTTCTCAAACTTTTGTCCTGGTGACCCCTTTCACATAGCAAGCCTCTGAGTGTGACCCCACTTATAAATTAAAAACACTTTTAATATATTTAACACCATTATAAATGCTGGAGGCAAAGCGGGGTTTCAGGTGGAGGCTGACAGCCTGGACCCCCCCGGAATAACCTTGTGACCCCCTGAGGGGTTCCAGCCCCCTGTTTGAGAACCCTTGATCTAGATCATGAAAAATGGTGGCAAGCAAGTCTGTTAGTGCAAGCAGTTGTGTGTTTGTGAATGAGCTTTTTTGGGGAGTCCCGGGAGATGTTGAAATATATTTACATGGCCTGACCAGTAGGTGTGGCAAAAGGCTTCCTAATGTGGTTTAAGATTAGACACAATTTGTGAGTCCCCTACGTAGAACCTCAGAACAGCATAGCAAATACACCTCTACCCTGATATAACACGACATGCTATAACACAAATTCAGATATAATGCAATAAAGCAGCGCTTTGAGGGGGCAGGGCTGCTTTACCACATTATATCCGGAAGTGGGGCTCAGGCGGAGGTTTAAAGGGGCCGGGGCTTCCCACAGTGGCCGGGGCTCTTTAAATCACCACTGGAGCCCTGCTGCCACTACCCTAGGACTCCGGCAGTGGGGCTCAGGCGGCACTTTAAAGGGCTCGGAGCTCTGGCTGCTGTGGGGACCCCCGAGCCCTTTAAATCACCATTGGAGCCCTGCCACCGCTACCCCGATATAACCCAGTTTCACCTATAATGCGGTAAGATTTTTTGGCTCCTGAGGACCATGTTATATCAGGGTAGAGGTGTACGGTCCGTCTCTTTGAAAACATTGACTCACTGTTAATTATGAATAAACAGTGACGTCTCTGAAGTAAAACACGTTTTTAAAATTGTCTAAATATGTATTTACCCAGCAGAGTGCAGCAGTTCCAAAAGAGCCATTGTGGTCAATGAAGTAAATAGGCATTTTAAAGATTGTGTAAACATGTATTTGCATGATAGTCTCTTTTATGTCATGTTCTTTTTTATTCATCACTTACTAGATTTTCTGTAATTTCTTTATTTTCTTTTTAAAGGAAATAAAATCGAAAGTAACATACAGAGACATGGTTTCAAGGGATTCGCAGTCCTGCCTTGAATTTGTATCTGTAGTTCAGGGTGGGCTATCAGTTGTATACAGAAAGCCCCAAATGATATTTGCACATACAAGTCAGGTAGTTGAATGTTCCGCTACCCAAGTGGAATGCAGTCGTTTGCTCATTCATTTCCTTGTTTTTGTACATGCAAACTGTAGGGATTTTTATACATAATTTACTGGTTTTCAAATTTGGTAGAATTTCACTAATTCTCACAATTTATAATGCAAGTTAAAATTGGCTCCCCCCAACACTGCACTTGTCTAAACCAGCACAGCTCTGTAGTGAAGTCTGATATAACTAAGACTCGACTGTTTTTATATAATGTACTACTATAAAGTAGTGATGATTATACTATTTCACTTTCTATAGAACTTTTCATCCATAGATCTCAAAGTGGTTTACCAACTGGATGAGCAGCTCCACACCAAACAGAACTTGGGAGTCCTGCAAACAATAGTAACTTGTTGATTTCAGCTTTGGCTCTGATTCAAAAGAGCATCCATACTGAGAAAAGCACTTAATGTTAAACACATGCTTAAGTGCTTTCCTCAATAGGATGGACTTAAGTACATGATTAAGTGTTTTCCTGAATCAGGGCCTATGTCTGAAGGCACAATTTAGTCCCAAGAGTCAGATGGTTCTTTGGAAAGTTATCTCAAGAGGCCTATTGCAATACTAAATTCTAGTGTAGTCCAACTATACAGGTACCTGGACAAAACTGGCTTCTAATCCAAGGCCTTGCTCTTTAATTCTCCACTGGCCTGGAATACCCATGTATTATGGCTTGGGTGGTGGCCTACTGTGTAGCATCTTTTGGACATGGCTGGAAGTGACAAGTTATCTATTTTCCATACTGCTTAGGTCTGTGAAAGCCAATCAGCATTTCATTGTTCATTCTAGAGGTGTGAGTAGCAGAGAGAAGGAAGTGAAGTGTGTTCCTATGTAAGACCACTTCCTACCAACTGCCAAATCTGTGCCATGAGGTTGAGTTTCATTAATGTATGGGGAGAGAAGGTAGGAAGTCTGCAGGAATTTAATGCCATTAAAACACCGAGGCCCAAAACTCAGAAAGGGAGAGGGGAAAGGAACTTAGTCTCACACCTGATATCCCAGTCACAGCAGAAATATTTTGCGAATAAAGAGTAAAAAAATAAAATGTACTTTAACTATCTGCAGGTCAAGTTTCCCTGCTCCCCTTACTAAGCCTGGGGTACACTAATTCTGATTAACTGAAAAAAAAGATGTGCATGAGTGTGTTGGGGGGAAATATCAGTGCATTTGCTGGTTATATACAAACCATTTCAGACAGCAACATATCTCCATTCAGAACACTTTTCATTGTGAAGAATATTACATCTCTATAATTGACCTGAAAATCCCAATCTTAATTAAAATGAAAATCGTTCTGGCACCAGCCTCACGATAGTTTGCAAAATGCGCTCTCTCTCTTGCTCTCATTTGTTTGAGGGCGAAAAACTTCAGAGTATGTCTTTTCTGAAAAAGCAACATTAACTAACACAAAGGTGCAGTTTTTGATTTTTGTTTTGTTTTGTTCGTGGTTGAAGCTATTAAACCCTTCCAGCCAAAACTAAATTGTGCATGTGAGGTTCATGCATTGTTGTTCAGACAAATGGTAAATTTTATAACAATGTTAATGCCAGACAATAAGATGAGGAATAATAGCTCCTGTTTTATCATTTGTTTCTACTTTGCACTAAATTGTATACTCAGTTGTGCATATTTAATCTTGCAACTTAACCTCTACTTTTATTTAATACCAAACTTGCAAGGACACAAGGAGCTGCCCTCTCAAACAGCACTTACCGTTCATAGGGCTTTTTCTTCTTTTTAAAATCCGAACTAAGTTTGAACAACTGTAATGGTGGGAAAATCTATCCAGAGTTCATTCTTCTTTTTTAACAGGGAATTGGCAAACCAGGAAGAATAGACTTTGTCATGTGCAAATATGGTGACCATAAATGGTCCTGGAGGCTTTTTCCATTGTCCTCTGACTTTGCCACGAGAGAAAGCGAGAGAGAGAAAGAAAGACACGTTTGATAGAGTTGTGAAGAATGTTTGAATGGCTATTGGGTGTTGGGCATTGTCTTGCAGTGACCTCAATTCGGTACAGTAGAGACCCTTGAAAGCACTGTCTGAAGTCACAATACCACTATTCTCCTCCATTTAGCAAAAGGGATTAGTTAAAAGGGTGACGTTCCGTGCAGAGAGTTCCAAGTATTCCATGAAACAAAAGGCCCTGAAATGTTTTTGAAGTTATTTTTAATTGAGTTGAACTAATTTAATAAAAGTCTTAAGGAGGAAAAAAAAATAAAGGAATGTGATTGTTTTATGATTCCTCACAGATGGAATGGACATTTATAGCATACTTCTTCTTTAGTCTTCAGGAGAACAGTAGCCCCATTTACCGCTACTGTTAGCAATTTAAAACTGCTCCAAAATGAAGTCTTTCAAGAAGTTGACAGCTTATAAATAAATCTGTCTGATAAAATTGAACATAAACTGCATCTGTGGTTAGTTTGCCAAAATTAATTCTACATTTAATTAGAGATAGCAGTCAAACATATTTAATAAAAAACAGCCTTGGAGAGTAAATCAAATGAAGTCTGATTTTAGCTTTGCATTTTTTTTTCTTTCAAAGAGTGATGAAATGACCTCACCTCTACGATGTTCAGATATATAGTGGAGAAGGCTAAAAGAGGCCTGAGCAAGCCAATGAAATTACTTGGAAGAAGCCCTTAATTACTTGGCTGAGACCACAAGGAGACAACTATTAGGCTGTAATTTTTGTTGATTCTATAATTAGGATTTTCAGCAGTGCCAGTGTATTTGCTGCAAACATTAAAATTAATTAATATGCTAATTATTACCAAAATTCAGATCCAGACCTGGATTCTCAATAGCCCCAAAATTCAATGGTGTTTGGATGGATAGTTTTAAAGTTAGATCCCATTGTCACGATTAATTATGAGCATTGTGAGTAACATTTCAGGGTTACACTTTCAAATCATGGAACCAGAACCATACATGAAAAATTTACATCCAACTAATCCAAGTTTTTCATGTGCAACTCAGACTTTTCTCAAAAAATATTATTTGAAAAGATCTTCAGCTAGCATAAATGGGTGCAGCTCAATTGACTCAAATGGAACTACATCCATAGTAATAAACTTTTAAAAATAATACAGTAAAATAAGACAATGGCCCAAATTCATCCCTGCTGTAACTCCAGGGAAGTCAATGATGATTTATCATTGAAGAATTTGGTTTATTTTGTTTTAAAAATAAAAAATGCTTTTTAAAAACAAACACAAACCTAAATACAGCTCATGCCTCATCTATGGGGGCATTATATCTGAGGCCTAGATTCAAATAGTTCAAGACAGTTCAACTTACTGAAGAAATCCTGTTTGTTGTTGCTGTGTTTTTTTAAAATTCCTCAAGCTGAGATCTGGATGGGTTTTGAGACATGCTATATAGGTGCGCTATCTGACAATACACAGTGCTCCTTCTAGTGTCTTAGGTTTTTATTTGCATATCCAGTGTCTAAACATGAAGAGTTCAGAACTCCTTTCCTCTCGTCCATAGAAATGATTAGTTTACTAAACTTAACTGCAGTTTCTTTCTTCCTTTTCATCTGTTCAGTATTTTCTGAATAATCAAGTTTTTAGAAAAAACCAACACATAGAGGAAACTATAATAAGTTACATGGGTCAGACATTGCTGGAGGTCAGGATTAAAACCTTATTTAGTTAACCCTGCTAAGGTTCTTGGTAAAAAATACACATGAAAAAATTCATATTTTTCATTTAAAGATCCTTTTTGTGGGGGATGTTGGGAGAGAGAAAATGTTTGGTAACAAATGCAGATCTTTTTAAAAGCTAGATTGAATCTCCATGTTCCAATATATTTCTATGAATTTGGTCTGACGATAATACATATAACTGTTCTCTTTAGCTTTCATAATTACTTATTCAAATATTTCCTACTTATCCACATTTTAAAGTTTTCAAAGGCTTATCTTTTTAATATAATGTTCAAAAGTCCTATGTGAAGGTCATTAAGACTTAAAATTGCCATTTTGAAGCCAAGCTGGAGATTTCATTCTTCACTTAACACAGTGTTAAGGTTTGATTGGGTGAGGAATGGGGGGGAGAAGGGAGTGTAATATCACTTACTTGAAAATGTCTTTAAAAGTATATCACTTCCATGTAGAAATTAGCTATTGGTTTTAATTGCATCAGATGCTTGGATCTGATGTGGAATTTTGAAGAAATGGGAGGCTTTGATGTTTTATTAAATATTTTTTTAAAAGGTGGGACTTGAGAACTAAGCATACATATTGATTTTATTTACCACATGTATTTTTTTTTTCTTGTCACCAAAGTCCATACAATCCAATTTGGGAATGATTTGATTTTCTTTTTAAAATCTCACTTACAGTAACTATTGTTGTTTTTTGTTTTGTTTTTTTGTTTGTTTTGTTTGGGTCTTTTTAAGGGTTAATTTCAGACAAATGAAGGATCAGGAAATCCTTGTGTGAAAAACTTAAAATGGAAAAACTCCATCGTAAAGTGGGGAATATGTACATTACGTGGATTTCTGCAGGAAAATATGAATTTACAATGAGAATGAATGAGTCTTCAAAGGTTTGAAGGCTCATTTCAGATGAACATCCAAAAGTTTGGATGATTATCAAATCACATCTAGATGTAACTGAACTTCTTATCTAGGAGTGTGGCTGGAAATCTCACAGAATAGGAATTTTCCCAAGATGTCTGTAATTTGCTGATTATACCTAGGCTGGAAATACCACAAAAAAAACCCTTTATTTTATTTTTGGTACTTCCACTTCCAGCAAAGAAAGGTATGATGTGAGCACAGGACAGAGAGCCAGGAACAACTGAGTTGTAATTCTAGTGCAGATTTAGTGACTCCTTCTGTGCTCCTCTAGGCTATGCCAAATTACTTAATATCTCTGCTTCATTTTTTTCATCTGTAAAATAGGGATAATCCTTACCTATGTCACAGCAGGAGTTGTGAGGGTTATTTTTTAATGTTTATAAAACACTATGGTGTTACCTATTATTATAGTCATGGTCAGAAAACCAAAAACACAAATGCTCTTCAAAATGAAGTTTGTGATGGGTGGGGATGAGAATGGAAATAGAGAAAGCCCTTTTGAAGCTTTTACATGAGCTGGGAAATGAAACTGAATGGAAGATACAAGAGACTACCCCTTAAATCATTCCCTATGCAGCAATTACTGTGACGAAGGCAAAACAGGATGTTGGTTTGTACTGCAAGAAGCAAACAGTGTGAATGAAAGCAGCTGGTGTTATCACTCTATCCATTCCTGAGCTGTTTGGATTTTGTGGCAATAATCTGATTGAAGTTTCTGATATTGTTAAGGGAACAGATAATGCTAAAAGTGAAAATGAGAGCACTTGGGATATGCCAAGATTTTTAATACCCTGCTCTTACACACAAACCTCCTGCAGATATTACAAAGCTCAAGCCTGCTTGCTGTGGTTTAGTTATACTCTCTAGAAAACTTGATTGTGGGTGGTGTTTGTCATTTTATTTTTTTCCCCTCCTGAATGACCTAATCTGTAAAAGTCGCCAGGATAAGAGCAAAGTCTTAGAAAAATGGAGGGAAAAATCTGTTTTCAAACAGTTATACCCACTGTGCCAACAGCTGTACCTCTGAACACTGGTTTATCGTACTGGATCAGACCACTGGTCTATCAAATCCAGAGGCAGAAGAAAATGAACTCAATTCACTCTTCCTATCCAAATCCATAGAAAAGTGAAAACTAATCTGTTCTTTACCTACCAGTTGTGTAGCACTGGTCATGCAGAAGAGGCAAGAAGCAATTCCTTCTTAATCCCTGTAAACCATAATCTAATGCCTTGAAGTATGTCATTGGATATCTTAATCTTCACAACTACAGATGTGTAGCATTTCTTACAAATTATCATGCCCTTTATAAATCCAGCCTCAGTATTTGACTTGATACCCTCCCATAGCTGTGAATTCCTCAGATTGTCTATCGTGATTTGCAAAGAAGGGTTTGTTTTGTTTTATCTTTTAATTTGTCTTCAATTGTGGATAAATAGGAACCATGGCAAGAAAAATTTGGGAGTGAGGAGGGAGATATACTTCAGTTATTGAACTCACTTGGCCAAGTTCAGCCCTATTCATTTCCATGGAGTTGTACAGAAGTCATTCTATGGGAATGGGGGAATAAGGATCCTAGACTTTTTCCTAATTTTTTATTTAACTACACTGATCAAAGTGTATCTTTATAAAATACTCCACTGTCCAACAGCCCCAAAACACTATTGTACCATTATCGTAAGCTATAGCGGTTTGGACTTGTGTGTGTGTGTGTGTGTGTGTGTGTGTGTGTGTGTAAGTAAAATATTTATATGTATATATAAAGGTCTATAATAATTACATAAAAACACAATATATTATAAAACATTTTAATATTTAACAGCATTCTAGTGTTAAGGTTTTTATCTGAAAGATCTTTTGGATAGAGCTAGTTGAAAAAAATTTCATGAAAAACTTAATGTTTTGTGGAATATATTAATTCAAATTTAAAATTTTTGAAATATTTCAACCACTCTACAGGCTGGTTAAAAAGTTTTTAAAAAATTAATAATTGTCACAATTTTTAAAAAAAAAATTAAATTTTCAACCTGCTCAAGTAATTATTATCTTACTCATGATGAAAGAAGGGAAGGAAGCTTAGGAGATAGAGTTCCACATATTCTCTGTTATTTATACAGATATGTTTCCAGTGACAAGTAAGTATGGGAGAGCATTAGTGTAGAACACTTCCAAATGGCAAGTGAGTAATCAAACAAAACTATGTAAAGTAGAGAAGAACCAAAGAGGCAATGTTAGAGTCTTAGTCTGGATCCAGGTTAGGTTTAGACAAGGTTTCAAGGCCTAATCAAGTCTACAGTTTGGGTTTGAATTGGACAGAACAGAAATTTCACAAGCTGCTAACAAAATTAACCCAAAATGGCAGAAATTTTTCAAGATCAGCAGTTCAATTGCATTGTGGTAGCCATTTTGGTTACCTTGTTTTCCAACTAAGAATGGACAAAATTAGGCATTAGGATAGAATAAGTATCAGCCCCAATCTGGCAACCTAAACTCAAACTGAACCTTATTATTCATTTATCTGAAGTACCTACTTCTGGCTAATACAAGAAGAATAAGGGGCAAAGTATTATGGAAAAAGCCTTTTTCCATGGTACTGCCAACTTGTCCAGAAACAGAAAACATTTCACAATACACCTCTTCCTGGGAGATTACCAGGACCTTCATAAGATTCAAAAGGTTTAAATGGTTTGGATAAAGATCCACGTTTTGGGCTTGCTTGTCTGAATTGATCAAATCCTTTTGATGTTTGCCCATCACTCAAGGAAACCAGACAAGTTTTCCCACTGTCAGAGGGAAAACGGCTATATTTTTAGCTTCTCTGCTTTTCAGTATTTATTTAGAGTTTAACTTGCTGCTTACCTGCAAATATTTCTCAGTGTTTTGCTCTTCTAACGGTCTGTTATGCTGTCTGGCCTATTGTGATCTGCAAGTAAGCAGCAGCACTGTAACAGGAAACAAGAAGGTTTGTTAAATTAAGATCCTCTTGGTCCCAAAGGAAAAAGGTTGCTCACTCTTCCGTAGATGAAAAATGACCTCCTCTTCTACCCTTGCCCCAGAGGAAGATTTTCTTGATATAACGACATGAAAACTTGGCAGGATTCATGTGTTAGATGACAGTGTATGTTGATGAAGAACATTTCTTGATATGTCAGTGGGGCAGACAAGAAGATAGTCGGAGAGCAACAAGAAAAGAAATCAGATAGGTGTAGAAGTTGGTTGCCCAGGTCATGCAGTTTGGTGGTTATAATTCATAACTTGTCAAGACCCAAATATGTGACATGGGCCTTGAAAAGTGTGGGACAAATACCACAAATGAGGGACAGGACCCCAAAGAGAGCCAGGGAGGGAAGGAACTTGGAATTAATTTAGGATTTGTTCCTTAATATGTATAAACTGTCAACTTGGATTTAAAGAGAAATTATTTCTGGTGTAATTAATTTACAGGAATAAAAAGGCAGAACATCGGGTTGATACAAATGGAGATAAATAATTGTTATTACTAGTGTTGTGGCTTTTTTGTATAGCAGTAGCACCTGGAGGCATTAATCAAGGCTCAGGGCCCCATTGTGCTATGCCCTGGACTGGCCCATAGTTAGAAAAGAAAACACATAAACAGTCCCTGCTCCAAAATGCAACTAAAGTTAATTGGATCTAAAATTACTGGCATACTTTCTAATGAGGAACAGGTAAGGGGGATGGGTGTAGTGCCCAAAGGTAGTGCCAATAGAGAAGGAAGCTGCTGACAGCAAATGCAATTGAGGCAGTGGGATTTTTTGCTTCCCTTTTGTAAAGGGGTGAATGAGAGACTGAGTGTTCAAGTTTCAACATATTCTTAGCCAGTTGAGTTCATTCCTGGTGTGAGCCCATTTACCTCAGATTTTACCAACTGATTCTATATCTTTACCTATGTATCCCTACTACTCTGTCTGTCAGCCAGGTCCAATCTGCTGCACCACTTTGTCTGCCAATGAAATTCAGCCGTGTGTGTGGCTAAGTACTGAACAGCTAAAATAAGCTGAAATAAGGGGAGATCATTAGAGAGGTGGAATGGAATTACCCAGGTTGGAATTTGGCCTAGACACCAGGACTAACACTCTTATCTTGCAAAAAGCATCACGGGGTCTTCAGTAGACAAAATTTTTTAATAAATCTCCTTTTACCTCTCATCTGAAAAATGGCACCTTGAGTGACAGTTTCCTTTTGCCAGAACCTTGGCTCAGTGCTGGCTAAGAAGGAAGAGTGCTGCCCACTGAATCATGGCCATCACTTCATGTAGCATATTGGATGTGTCCTGGATGTGTCTTGTCCAAGTATTAATTGTGGCTGACACTGCTTGACATATAGGATAGGAGAGACTGGCAGCAGGAAGTGGCATAGCTACAGGCATTTTTTTAATATAAATATTCTAGCTACAGAAACATAATTGTCCTGATTCGGTAAAGTGATTCCCATCATAGCAATGCCAACAGGAGGCTGGATTCTGCAATCCATCTGACATTGAACAGAACTTTACTCCAAATGAAGTCAATGGGAGTTTTACCATTATTTTCAATGAGGCCATTGAGTTCAAGGGGACTCCTCAGGGAGTAAGGGCCTGCTCAACACGATTAAGAGGTGTAGAGTGCTTTTTAACAGACCTCTGTGAAGCTGTGTTTCAGCTGCAGGGGGCAGAGGTGGTTTTTGTGGAATCCAGTGACATAACTAAGAGTGGAAATTTGTGTGAGCTTCAGCTTACGGTGGACGGGCAATGACCTAAGGTTTGATATCATTGCAAATCATTTATGTTGCATATTATTACATTATATCATTGCATATTATATTTGAATGCTAGGGAGCAGGATTGTAGGATAGGGGTAGCAGGGTGAAGAGAAGGGATTTGCATGCAGAGAGCCCAAGGCCAGTGGAGAGGGGCGATCCCTGCAGTCCCAGGGACAGTCAGAGGTTAGGCTGGGGTTGGGAGGGAATGGTCAGTGCTTGTGTGGGACCCGGCGCTTGACAAAGTTGTCCCGGACCAGGAGAAGTTTGAGGTGCTGTGGCCAGGCTGCTCCATTCTGCTCCCTGGCAGCTGTGGCATTCTGCAGATGTTCTGCAGGCTCATTCCAAGAGCCACTTGCTCTTCAGCCACAACCACCACAGGCATTGGCTTTTGCAATTCACACAGCCTCAGATTTGGCCCACCCATGGCTATGCCCTTGGTAGAATCATATGACAGGGGTAGGCAACGTAATATGCCACATGACTATAAATCAAAGGGAAAAGACACAAATGCAGCTGATATCAAGATGCTACAGAACCTACCTCACCTCATGTTTTTTTTTAAATAGTTGCTTTCAGAGGTGATAAAAAGGGAAGTTCTCCTATTGAGGCACTTTCTAAATATGGGTGGGGAAGGAGTGGCCATGGGAAACTGAGATTTATATATTAGGATTATCCAGAATGCCTCAAATGTGTAAGATGTTTTTTGTTTTTACATAATAATGGCAAATTTAATTTTATTTTGAGTGCTGAAGAGAACCAGATGAACTCTTGCCATCCAACTGCATCTGTTGTTTGCTCCTTCCAGAATAAATATTGCAGTTCTTCCTGATGCTGAAACAGCTGGAAATCTTGCATTTGTTTGTTTTCCCTGAGAAGAAGGGTGTCCTGTGGGCTTACCTGATGATACTGCTTATGTACTGTTTATTTAAGATGGCTAGTTCATAGAATCATAGGACTGGAAGGGACTGTGAGAGGTCATCTAGTCCACTCCCCTGCACTCATGGCAGGATTAAGTATTATCTAGTTATGAAAAAGTTGTTGTACACAAGTTGTCTAAGGCCAGTGTTTTCAAACCTGGATGCCTATAGGCTCCTAGGCCACTTTTATTTACCTGTCTATTGCCAGTTTGGTTTTTGGAGGTGCTGAGCACCTGTAAATCCAACTGATTTATCTGGGAGTCATAGAAAGGCTTTACTATCAAACTAGTTCTCTGTGCCATTGGTATCTATTGTACTAATACAATAAGGCCTTGCTCCCTTGTTGAGGCCTCTAGGCAATACTGCAGTACAAATAAACACAATATCATTATAATTAATAATGTAGCTGAGAGTAGCCAAAGGGGGCTGTGCATTTCAGAGCTGGACCATTTGGATTCCTAGTCTTGTTTGGGGAATATTTTTGATCGTACAAGGCAATCTGGATGTTTCCTCTGTAATAACAGGCACCAGTATTTGCGCTTATGCATGCTGAAATGACTTAGACACCATTAAAGCTTTCATTATGCTTGCTTGCATGAAGAATATAATGTAACTGTGCTATGATTCTTACCAGACATGCTGTGCTATGGGTGGAGACATGGAGTGGTGGTAGGGTGACCAGACAGCAAGTGTGAAAAATCGTGATGGGAGTGGGGGGTAATAGGAGCCTATATAAGAGAGAGACCCAAAAATGGGGACTGTCCCTATAAAATCAGGACATCTGGTCACCCTAGGTGGAGGTAGGAGACAGAAGTGGAGCAGCATAAACATATTTACAGTATGTTGAAATAGAGAAAGGCACCTTTTGTTATGTCTGGTTCCAGTAGAAGTTCCTCCTGCTGCTGCTGAAGATAGTCTGGGAAGATTAGAAGAGATTCAGTTGAAGCAGGACAAAGAATGACTCTGTAAGAAGCCGGGATCAAGTCTGTTTGCTCAGTGGAGCTCTCTATCTAGTTGTTGACAGATGTGGCTGGTGCAGTATTAGGCATTGCTGACTCCTTCTCCTGGTTGTCAAGTGACAATGGTTGTGGTAGTAAATGGCTGAGTGGAGTGCATCATGAATCCCTTATTTATTTGGTGGTTGTTGCCTGGGATGGGGATTTAATACTGAATGGACTCCAGATTGTCTAAATTGTAATGACAATGTTTATTTAAGCAGCCTCTGGGGACCACTAAAGCATTTCAACTTTTGCTCCTGTGTTTTACATGCTATGAAGTCTAGAGGCTTGTTGGGGAGAGAGGGGAAAAAAGAAAGAGTTAGCCCTGTTAGGATGCTTGCAGGTCTCCTTAACTGCCAAGGAATCATCAAGAGTGTCAGTTCATTGCATTAACATATAATATGATGGACATGACCCTGTGCCATTTAAATAGGGGCTTTTTCTTTTGCAGAAGCACTATTCTGCCGCAGAATACTTGCTGCTATCTCAGCTTGGTGACGTTCCTTTCAATGCCAAGTCACAGCTTTTAATGTTAACAAATAGCTTGTACAATAATTTGCACTTTGGTAAAAAGCACCACTTAAAAATAAAAAGGTCAGTAAACCAGAACAAGTGACCAGGTACCAAAGAGGGAGAGCACCAAAAATAGGCAAAAGCCATTGGATTTTAGCCCAAAATATGCAAAAAATGAGAAACTCGGGTCCCTGTAGCTATTAGTGATGCTCTGAATACAGTTTATAGCTGAGTGAAGGAGTTCAGGTTAGAAGAAGCCTGCCAGATGTAATGAATCTTAACTCTAGAACAAAAGAGTTATCACAAAATTCCAGGACAGAAAGCAGTTTTCTTTACCAAAAAGGGCTCTTCATTTCATTCCATGGCACACCGGCTCATTGGAAGTGCTAACAAATACACTTGTTCAGGCACTAACCCATTCTTTCTCCTTATTTTGAAGGATCCTAAGCCTCAGGTATTTTGACAGAGCTGTAAAGAATAATTTGTGTGTGTGTATTTGAACTATCTGAAAAAGAGGACTTTAATCACTGTGGTGCTACACCTGGAGCACAAAACCCTCTTTGCTTTATTGGACCCTCTGCATCTAATTCTTTAGTCTGTTTCACATGCTTCACGACAAGGGTATTGTGATTTGGAGCTTCCACTCCAGAAAGTAGTTCATGATATTGGGCAAAGTTTCTTCTTATACCCCTGTAGGATAAGAGAGAGTTTTCTTAAGGCCTTTACTCTGGATTATGTGTTATCTTTTTTTAAACTGTGCTTTAGTTATGACTAAGAGAGCATATGTGCAACTTCTTCTCAAGATATTTATACAAATCCATTCCTAGCCAGCAGGGGGTCCTGTAGGAGCATTCTCTCAGTTACAGAGGGTACGTCTACACTACGGGACTATTCCGAATTTGCATAAACCGCTTTTGTAAAACAGATTGTATAAAATCGAGTGCTCGCGGCCACACTAAACACATTAAATCGGTGGTGTGCGTCCACGGTCCGAGGCTAGCATCAACTTTTGGAGCGTTGCACTGTGGGTAGCTATTCCATAGCTATCCCATAGTTCCCGCAGCCTCCCCCGCCCCTTGGAATTTCCGGGTTGAGATCCCAGTGCCTGATGGGGCAAAAATCATTGTCGCGGGTGGTTCTGGGTAAATGTCGTCAGTCACTCCTTCCTCTGGGAAAGCAACGGCAGACAAGCATTTCGCATCTTTTTTCACTGGATTGCCCTGGCAGATGCCATAGCATGGCAATCATGGAGCCTGTTTTGCCTTTTGTGACTGTCACCGTATGTGTACTAGATGCCGCTCACAGAGGCGATTCAGCAGCGCTACACAGCAGCATGCTTTTGCTTTTGCATGACAGCAGAGATGGTTACCAGCCATACTGCACCATCTACCAATCCATAAATTGGTAAAAAGATGATCATGGCTACCAGTCCTTTTGCACTGCACCATTTGCTGCTGTCATAAGTGCCCCTGGCTGCTCTTAGCCAGGGTCGCAAAAGCCAAAATTGGGAATGTCTCCCAGAGTCAATCCCTCCTTTTTGGTATCTAAAAATAGAATCAGTCCTGCCTAGAATATGGGCAAGTGTACTAGAGAACCACTGTATCAGAGAGCACAGCTGCTCTGTGTCAGATCCTGCAGAAATTATGAGCTGTATGCTATTCACAGGGGGTGCTCCTGCAACAACCCCACCTGTTGATTCCATTCTTCCCCCAGCCTTCCTGGGCTACTGTAGCATTGTCCCCCCACTTGTGTGATGAAGTAATAAAGAATGCAGGAATAAGACACACTGACTTGTTAGTGAGAAATGAGTGGAAGGCAGCCTCCAGCTGCTATGATAGTCCAGACAGGACAGTAAGGAGTGTGGAGGAGAGGAGCCCAGCATCCCTCTGCTAGTCCAGGGGCAATTGAATCTTTTTTTTACACATGAAGGGTGGGGGCTGACAGAGGTCAGCCCCCTGTTGCTATGACGATGACAGTTATCAGCCATACTGCACCATCTACCAGGAAAAATTAGGGCCAGGCACCCTTGATAGACCTCACTGATGCTAGTCTGCATGGTTACCAGTCCTTTTGCACTGCCCCATGTGCCAATAGGCTGATGACGAGGATGGATACCAGTCATATTGCACCATCAGCCACCCATGGCGGGGGGGAGCAAGGATGTTGGTGTTGAGTGCTGCAGCATCGGGTCTATCTGCAGCATTCAGTAAAGATAGGGTGACATGTTAAAGAGTCAAGAGAGGATTGTTTTCCCTTTCACTTCTGGGGGTGGGTGGGGAGGTGCGTAAATTGCCGAGCTATGCCCTGACCCACCGCGGACACTGTGTTTGACCCTAGAAGCATTTGGAGCTCAGCCAAGAATGCAAATACTTTTCGGAGACTGCAGGAACTGTGGGATAGCTTGAGTCCTCTAGTCCATGAGCGTCCATTTGATTCTTTGGCTTTCCGTTATGTTTGTCATGCAGTAGTGCGCTGAGCGTCTATGGCGCTATGGCGTCTGTCTGGAGATTTTTTAAAAATGATTTTGAATTTCGTCTTCTGTAACGGAGCGCTGATAGAACAGATTTGCCTGCCTTTACAGCGATCACATCCGCATGGTCCATGTGGGAGCTCTTTCTTTATTTTGATTTTTAAGTGCATCACCACACGTGCTGATCTGAGCTCCACGTTAGGCAAACAGGAAATATTCAAAAGTTCGCGGGGCTTTTCCTGTCTACCTGGCCACTGCATCCGAGTTCAGATTGCTGTCCAGAGCGGTCAGTGGTGCACTGTGGGATACCGCCCGGAGGCCAATACCGTTGATCTGCGGCCACACTCACCCTAATCTGATATGGTAATTCCGATACTAGCGCTGCTCCTCTCGTTAGGGAGGAGTACAGAAAGCGGTTTAAAGAGCCCTTTATACCGATATAAAGGGCCTCTCAGTGTGGACGGGTGTGGCATTAAATCGGTTTTACGCTCCTAAAACCGGTTTAAACGCCTAGTGTAGACCAGGCCAGAGAAGTGTACGCACATAACACTGCTACACATCTACCACCAGGTAGTGGGCCAAAGTGCTGTAACATCCAGAACGTTTTTTTCTTGGCATACCACTTTTTTTTCTTAAAGTGAGCCTCTCTTACAAAGGTGGTGGAGTTTTACAGTAGAAGAAGGATTTAACAATAATGATTTGATGTATTATGTGGAACAAATTGTTGGCACTAATACTTTCCAAGAAAATGGTAGCTAGACTAATTTAGCTAAACCTGTGCAGATTTGTGGACAATCTAAATGCATCCAGGAATGCTATTCTTCTTTGTATAAAATTCTTTTTCATATAAGGATACAAAATATTCTGGCTCTGTAGCTATAACAGATATTACCTATTACTTTTTTCATTATTTATAATTTCAGTGCACCCATCAACATACTTCTCTATGTATACGTATGTAAATATATGGTGTCTAAAACTGGCAAGGTGACAATTCTGTACGTTTTAGCATTAGTGAATCAACTTTCATATAAGCTAGATGTCACTTGTAATTGAAACATTGCAGTTTGGAGCTTCAGGCTATGCTGGCATTAGATCTTACGAGTTAAGGTACCTCTGTAGAGAAACGTCCCTTTGCAGGACAGCACTAACGTATGTGCTTATGTCTCATTAATGGGACTTAAGTGCATGCTAAATCTTATGCATGTGCTCAAGAACTTTCCTGAATAAAGATCAACTTAGGTACATGCCTAAGTGGTCTTCTAAATCCAGGCCTAAGATGGCCTTCTTCCATAACATAACATGAAAAATTGAGATTGTTGTAGCTCAATATTCTAAATATTTGAAATGGTGATACATTTAAAAAAATATTTAGTTATTGAACAGATTTTGCATTTTGAGTCAAGTAATATTGAAATCTCTAGAGATCAGTGGAATCATAGATTCATAGATTTTTAAGGACCATGATGATCCTGCTAACACAGGCTATAAAACTTTATGCTGTAATTTATTCATCAAGTCCATAACTTCTCTTTGAGCTATAGTATACCTTTAAGAAAGATACTCTTTGGAAAAGAACATATGTGCTAATCATAGAGTTCTAAAAGTCACCACCTTGTAGTTCAGGAATCAGATATTGCATGTTATTCTGCCAGAAGGAAACACTTAAAAGTTTGTGAGCCAGCCCCAGTGTAGAGCTGACCTTTAGGCCCAGCAAAGCCCACTGTCCAATTTGGGAACTGCAGTTTCAGCCTTTTCCTTCTAATGTCAGCTCTGAAAATGTTAAATTAATGTGAACCCATCACTAAGGTTGAAAGACTAAACACTGTTGCTACACTTCAGCAGGTAGAGGATTGGATGGGGTAATGGATGTGGGTCTAAAGACTACCCACCACCACCATTCTCTTTTTCCATTTTATTTTATTTTATTTTATTTATGTGTATAATAAAAGGGAGGAAAGCACCATTAACAAAATTTTAACAGGAACAGGACATACATGTAATTCAGTGAAGTTTGGGGTGTGTAACAAAGACTTATTTCTGTCTCTCTCCATAGTCCTTGGGTTGGCCTTGTGCATAGTTGTGTGATTGTGGTTGACGGTGATTAGAAAAAACGGAATCTGAACACTTACAACAACTCTAACAGTGGTCATGTATGTTTTGCGGTGGAGGAGGGTGACAGAACACAGTTTCAGAGGCTTACCCAAAAAATGCATGGGCCTAATTGTCAATCCCTTACACTGATGAGACTGACTTGGAGCTGCATGGGAATTGTAGATCAAATCCTCCTCTACAAGCTTAATTCTCTGGCTAGGCTATATCTCGCATGATGCACCACAGTCATAGAATTCCCATGATGTACCACAGTGCTTCACAAAACATTTTGATTCGGCTTCACAAACTAAAATGTTTCCATTTAGGTTGACCCTTTTTTATTATTATTATTATTTTCCCAATGGCAAATAGAAAATTTTTGGCAAAATCAAAATTTTCCTGTGGAACATTTTAATTTTGTGGAAACTGATTTTCCATTAAAAAAAAATCAGTAGAAAATTCCCAACTACTATTCAGCCCCTGATGAGTCCTGTCTCTGGAGAAGTAATCTTTTAGACTTACAAGAGTTTTTATTGATGTTAATGTGTATGATAAAATCTCCTGGTGAAATTTATTTTCTAAAATAAATGATGGACTGATCAGATTATTCATTGCTCGGTGTCAGCTTAATTGTCTTTATTACCTTTATCCAAATTATGCTCTCTTAAGTAGAAGATATTCTTTTATTGACTTATTTTTAAACATTTCTCTAGAATTTGTTTCCATCACTCTGAGATTGGGGGGCTGGATGTCTCCAAGGATTGATAATAGGATGTGAAGGACTTAATTTCGCCAGCATTTGAATGCTTTGGGAGTCCATACAGACTAATTTCAGAGTAGCAGCCGTGTTAGTCTGTATCCGCAAAAAGAACAGGAGTACTTGTGGCACCTTAGAGACTAACAAATTTATTTGAGCATAAGCTTTCGTGGGCTACAGCCCACTTCATCGGATTTGTTAGTCTCTAAGGTGGCCACAAGTACTCCTGTTCTTTTTGCGGATACAGACTAACACGGCTGCTACTCTGAAATTAGTCAGTATGGACTCCCAAAGCATTCAAATGCTGGCGAAATTAAGTCCTTCACATCCTATTATCAATCCTTGGAGAAATCCAGCCCCCCAATCTCAGAGTGATGGAAACAAATTCTAGAGAAATTTTTAAAAATAAGTCAATAAAAGAATATCTTCCTGTATAACTTTTAGGGTTTTGTTGTTTGTTTTCTCCAGCTAGTGAATTCCCAGTAAAGAACATTGCACTTGTCCTAGGCCTGGTCTACACTAGGACTTTAATTCGAATTTAAAATTTGAATTCATTTTCCTGTCTGGGCGTTTGAATGCTCTCCAGCAGAGGAGTCCGCAATCCCAGAATAGAAAAGAGGTCCCCAGCATGGACTGACCGAAAAGTCAGGATCTGATCGCTGTGTGGGGGAGTCTGTGAAGGACCTAAGACAAGGGTATCAAAAGTCATGCCATTCTAGGTGGGTCTGCCACCAGTGCCCCACCAGTAAAGTGCTACAAACAGGGAAACATTTATTTTTTAGAAACAGGATTTATACTGGGGATATTTCAAAAAAGTCTCAGAGCAGCTGGAAAAAGCCTCAGCAAGAGGTTTCTTTGGAGGTGCTTTATTGGGTGCTCCGTTGAAGCACACTCTCCGCCATGCATGCATCCCTCAGGGGGGGGGGGCGCCGCATCACCTCAGCATGCAGGTCCTGTCCTGGTCTCTGCAGGCTAACTCTATGTGCTCTCTGTGTGCTCTGTCTGGCGCTCAGGTGATGTGTGGAAGTACTATTGTGCATGGTAGACTTTTACTTTGCATAAGAATGACCCTCGCAACACAGTTTTTTTTTTGCAAGAATGACCCTCGCTAACAGAGTTTTACTTTTGCAGAAAAGCATACAGGGTCTTTCCTGTCACTGGGCGGGAGATGCCGCATAACGCCATCTTTTTCTGCTTTGCACATTGCTCCCAGAGCAGAGCAGCAGCACTAAAACTGATAAGCACTCTGTCTGTACTGGGCTTACCAGGACTTTGTGCAAGAGGATGTAATGAGAGCGTTTCGAAATCTCGACTAGTTCTGAGATCTCCTGAGACTTGGTTCCTCTCTTGGTCTTGTTCACTGAAACTAGACTAGACTTGTACTGTGTTGGCAAACAATGTGTGTGTCAAATCACACACTTTTTACCAGCTCCAGAGCGGAGGCGCAGAGCAGAGACAGTCGAGGAGGAGTGTGTGTGTCAGCACACACACCACACCCGGGAGAGGAGGATGGGGGCAGGAGGGAGGAGCAGGCGACGCTCGCTGCTCTTGGTAATGAGGAGCAGAGCGACACGCTCCGCGCGCCGTAGCGTTCTGCAAGGACGCAGCAAGGAGAGAGGAGGAGCCCCTGCAGCAGTGCATCTGCAACCGCAACGCCAAAGTGACAAGACGGAGGGGCGGTAGGCCGTGAGAACTGTCCTGCACGCAGCACACACACCGATAGAGACAGAGACAACTGTCGTCTGTAATTTGTTGCTTTTTTGCTGCCCCGGTCTTTCCTGAGGTGTATGCTTGTGTGCAGGTCCTGGCCTGCCTCCCCCCCCGTATGTAAGGGCCCTTCTCAGCACGGGTGTCTGGCTGATCGCAACAGCAGCCAGGCGGCGATGCCAGAGCACACAGCAAGCAGCAATAACTACGGATATTCTTTTGGCTTGCTCAGCCGTAGTTGAAGAGTTCCTTTTTCAGTGTCCAAGCGCTGTATAGGGCTTTTCATGCCAGGGCATCTGCACATCCCCAACCTATTTTTTGGTCCCCGAAAGAAAGTGCCCTGCCTGGAGGCTAAACTTGCCCGCCACCCCCGTTGATGTTTGTAAAACGTCCCCTATGGTCCACCCACAGCTTGCAGCCATTGAAAAAAAGCCCTTTCGGTTAATGTACTGCTGGGTCCCATCTATAGCCCCACCGCAGTGGGAAGATGACCTGGACATTTCCGACAGTCACTACTTTGAGCAGTTGTTCAACGATTGTTGTGTACTTACTTGAATGACAGCAATCCCACCGGTATTTGCCACGCACCAGTGTGGTTCGCTGTGACCGGCTGCTGTCTGGCGTGGCAAGTTTCCAGGGCTATGGCGCTTCCACTTGCACAGTCAGGCTGCTCGCATCCTTCCTGTCCTGGCGCGGCAGGCAGGGGGGACAGCAAGTCACAGTTCAAGAGAGAAAGTGCGCTGCATCCTGAGAAGCAGCGCACTCTGTTGGGGTGAAATCCCACATTCCAATGGGCAGCGGAGGTGCGGGAACTGTGGATAGCTTCCACACCTAGAGAGTTTAGTATTTATCATTTTGGACCAGGGGAGTTTAAATAAACTGATGTCAATCTAGTTGGCTGTCTGCAAGGAAACATTACTGATTTCTATTAGTAGTATTCCATGCAGCCTAAAGATGTACACCATGTTCAGGGGTTCAGAACACCAGAACGCAGAGCTTTTAATTCTCTGTAAATAGTAGCATTGTGCTAGAAGCCTTTTTTTCCAAATGTAACTAGAAATAATATTGTGCGCATCAGTTTAAAATGAATTGACCTTTTTTTTGAGTGGGGGTTGTGTGTTACTTGTTTTGGAGTGCCTCCATTTGCCCATGCAAATAAGAACAAAGCAAGGATATTATCAGGCTGCAGCAAAATTATGAGGTAGGCCAGTTTTAATGGAAACATCTGTCATTAACCCTTTTGCAGAGGTTGCCCGGAGGAACCCTTGTGGGTAAAAGCTGCATTGTGTTATCGTACCTAGCAGTGCTCAGTTGCAAAGGGATGGCAAGCGTAACGCACATACTCTGTTGAACAGGGTTTACTCTAGAGTTCTGAAGGCCTTGAACAAGGAGAAAGACACATGACTTTTTTTTTTAAATGTGTTTTTCTTGGTTAAAAAAAATGCAGAGAATGTGGACCAATTAAGGCTGCTAACTTCCAGGTTTTACACTCAGCCACCGCCTGGCGGTTTAGTGGTATTGTACCATGACATTGGGGAGGGGGGCGCAGGAGAGCGAGAGAGAGGTATAACTGGTGGAAATCCCGAAGTTATGGCATATAGCCCTTTCTGAATGTAAAAAGGGAAGATTATTTTGAACTTCCAAATCTAACAGAAAGAGGGTCTTCATTTTCAAAGAAGGAGGTCTACATTTTCACTCATTGTGGGAATGATTGTGTATTTGTGCAATAGCAATAATGCATTCTGGTAGTCAAAAGAACACAGATAAGTAGAGTTAAAAACAAAAAAAATCAGTTTTTAACGTTTAAACACAGACAAACTGCTAGCTCCAACTCGCAGTAATAACAAATAACAATTATTATTGTTATGTGTTGACAGCATGTTCGTAACACAGCAGAAGATGTGATCCCTGCCCCCCACGGGGCTTACAGCCTACATATGTTTTATGTAATACCTACCTACTAAAAATTCTTCGTTGCTTTACACTTAAACAAATATTGCTCAAAGGCTTTAAATAGGATTAATAGGTAGATACTTCTGATGCATCTTACTAGGACCTAATTGCTGTCACGGGACTAGCATCATGTTATAATCTATAATCATGTTTAAACTTTGCTGTTCCTAACACCTTTCTTGCATCGTTTTCCAGACCAATGTGAAGGGCGAGAACAATCTTGCCAGCAAAACTGTACTGTAGATTAAATTATTCTTGTAAATCTATACAACAGCTTTGCCATGTGGTTCACAGAGAGAAAGCCCTGTCTACACTTATCACCTTGCTGACACCAGACTTGTTTAAATAGCGTGAGGATTTTTTTTAACTAGCTGGCATGGTTCTGTTTCCAATGTTGATAGGATTCTCATGAGTGAAGAGCGAGAGCTGTGGGGAGGTGCTTGTTCAGGTAAGAGGAAGGGAAGTCACAAAGTGACTTGTGTGCTTTAAAAGTGCCTCAAACCAACCTGCTAAAGTGAATAATGATTTCAGTGATTTCACTTGGTTAAACACAATAGTCAAAATGGAGTCTGTTTGGAAGGCATTTTACTTTAAACTATGATTTTAAGCTCTTCAAGGCAGGGACAGTCTTCTTCTACGTATCTGTACACGTCCTAGTTCAATGGGAACCCAGCCTTCTTGGGGCTTCTAGGCAGTTCAGTAACAGTGACACTAGTAATAGGCCAAGATATAGTGATTGTATATTAATTATGCTGATTACTTAAGAATTCCCAATTAACACTCGAAGTTTGGTACATTCTTGTCCCAAGATCAGGCCCAGTATTATTAAAATTATTGTTCACTTGGGAACCCCCACAGTTGCATGGTTGCAATACACACTTAGGACAAACTTTCTGTATTTGCAATCATTTTATTCACACAGTTAGCAAAGTTACAAACACTACAACACAGAGAAGTAGAGAGAGAACAGAGTGAGCGTCTGATCATCCATATACTCACACCATCCCTTACAGAACAACTTGAAGTGTGGTCATTATCTTCCTCCTCATCTTCCTTGTTACAATCACCAGTGGTCGTCATTCTGGCATCTCCCAAGGGTTACATCACCCAAGGCATGCAGGCTGGGATACAACTTTTATAAGATGTTATGTTGACACTGCTATGCCTAATGCATATTCAGTAGGGGGTTCATTCCCTTTTCCTTATTTGTATTTCCTCACCTTATTAATGTTGGGATGTCCTTCTCATGTAGGTTACTAGTCTGTTAACCTCAAGGTCGTTAGCATATAACGGTACGTCTATACTACCCGCCCGGGTCGGCGGGTAGCGATCGACTTCTCAGAGTTGGATATATCGCGTCTCATCTAGACGCGATATATCGAACTCCGAACGCGCTCCCGTCGACTCCGGAACTCCACCACCGCGAACAGCGGTGGCGGAGTCGACGGGGGAGCCGCGGACTTCGATCCCGCACCGTGAGGACGGGTAAGTACTTCGAACTAAGGTACTTTGAGTTCAGTTACATAGCGTAGCTGAACTTGCGTACCTTAGTTCGAACCTCCCCCTCCCCAGTGTAGACCAGGCCTTAGTCCATTAATTACCATGGCATTCTCGTGGTCAGACACTTGCTGATGTTCCTAACTTAAAAATATCTAAGCCCCTTTCGTTTTCAGTTTAAACTGATTTTTTGTAAAACCCAGGATTTTTTTTGGTAAAAGTATTATTTTTATTTTTATTTATTTTTTCCTATTTTCACCCTCCTTTTATATCATTCAAATATATAAAATATAACTTTTTATTAGGAGAATACAACATATTACGATAACATATTAGTCTGTATATATGCAAAGCTGCCTGTTGAAGTAAGGCTATTAGTCTAGAAGGTGCACACAATAAACAAATGGGCACTCACACAAGCTCTGAAGTGCGTACACATCTGAACATACTGATGAATCTCACGCCCACCACGTACACATGTCAAGCTGTTAGCAGATAATGGTTTAAACATCCAACACACTAAAATGGGAAGAAAACAAAAATTTGTAACCAAATACATTTCAGTACACAAGGAAGTATTCAAAAGTTTAAAAAAAAAAAACAGGAGAAAAGGATGAAGTTGAGTGTATGCGCTGCAAATGATGTGGCCCAATTATGAAATGTAAATATTTATAAGCCAATAGTTCTAAGTCTAAAACAGTAAACTGTTTATTCAAATGAAAAGTTTTATTTGGGGATTAGAGATATATTGTCTTAAACTCAGAGGTGGATTTGTGTTTTGAGTTCTGTTTTAGTTCTGCAGCAAACCACGTTGAATTTCATTCATCAAAGCATTAATCTACCGACTACTTTTCCCCTGTCCTGTCCACCAAAATAAACCCCAATATTTACCCAGAAAAATCAATAGTTTTTTCCACCAATTTTCATCTGTTTCTGTTGTTGTAGTAATAAACACCGATAAAGTTCTGGGAAAAATTAAATAAAATAAAAATTTTAAATGAAGGGCCCTAAAAATATCTAAAGCTGATATAGACTAACACCTTTTGGTTACCTGTCAACAGTTTAGTCACTACAGCATTCTGTCTTGAGATATTTTATGTTCTGTGGTTATTCCTGGTTAACTGCTTATGCTAAGGCTTTTTGAGCCTTATGCCTAGTTTAGCTAAACTATTGTTTTAGAGGCCTGAAGCCTGTAAGCTCATTGCTTTACAACCTTAACTTATGTCTATGCCTGGCCTAGCAAATACCTATACCTGTAGGCAGGGCCGGCTCCAGGGTTTTTGCCTCCCCAAGCAGCAAAAAAAAAAAAAAAAAAAAGCTGCGATCTGCAGCTCTACCGCCGCTGCTTCAGTCTTCGGCGGCAATTCAGCGGCTGGTCCTTTGCTCCGAGAGGGAGTGAGGGACCCGCTGCTGAAAAGCTGGACGTGCCGCCCCAAGCACCTGCTTGCTGGGCTGGTGCCTGGAGCCGGCCCTGCCTGTAGGCTACATTAAAAGACTGGAAAACATGTCTTGTAGTGATAGACTCCAGGAGCTCAATCTCTTTAGCTTAACAAAGAGAAAGTTAAGGGGTGACTTGATCACAATCTATTAATACCTACCTGGGGAACAAAAATTGAGTCTAGCAGGCAAAGATATAACAAGATCTAGTGGCTGGAAGTTGAAGCTAGAGAAATTCAAACTGGAAATAAGGTGGAAATTTTTAACAGTGAAGGTAATTAACCATTGGAACAATTTACCAAGGGTTGTGGTGGATTCTCCATCACTGGCAACTTTTAAATCAAGATTGGGTTTTTTTTTTTTTTTAAAGACATGCTTAAGTTCAAACAGAAATTAATTCAGGGAAACCCTATGGCCTGTGTTATACAGGAGCTCTGACTAGATGATTATAATGTCCCCTTCTGGCCTTATAATCTGTGAAAAGGTTCAGTTTGGGTAACCATCCAACACTCCAGGACAGATAATCAGCTGACAAAAATTGACATGGCTCCATCAACTTCACTGGAGCTATTACATTTTGTACCAGCTGAGAACCTGGCTCTCCATCCTCATTCATGCCTCTAAGGTCTGAGGATCAAAATAGGAATTTTGTTTTGGCTGGACTGGAATTACTGCAACAAAAGCTTTGCCATTAGTTTTTTGCTGTTTCCAGGCCTGGCTGAAATGCAGAATTACAGACATACAAAAAATTTAAACAAGAATAAAAAATTGACCAAACTTCATCTAACTTCTAAGATAGTTTGGGTTAGTTCAAAGAGGATAAGAACAAATTTGCCTATTCTGACAATGCTTTCCCAATAACACAGATGAATATGAAATAACTGTTTTCATTCACAGGTTGGTTGGCCCTTGGCACAAGGATATTGGGTGAAAGTAGCATTGGGGAAACCTTGGCTGACATAGCTACAGTAGCCAACTCTACATTACCTGACATGGCATGTGTGCTGAGGTAGGAAGGGGCTTAACAAATCATTCTGGTGATATATGGACAGCACGACAGACATTTTCAGGCTGTACCAAGCCAGAAGAGCACCCCAAAGGCCTACAGGTCTCTGACTTATGCCCACAGGGACCTGTGAAGCACAATGGTGGAACCTTTGCCGCCTCCCTTTGCACCGCATGCTGAGCAGACCTTGGTCAGAACTCAGGCTTGGAGCCAGGAAATCCATAAAACACCTAGACTCTTAGAAATGATCTAACATAGACATCTGTACTCTGTGTTGAATTCAAGTCTATGTTCTGTCTAGCCCCCAAGTTTTGTAGCAAAGTCAGCTCACACGTCTATCTCTGCTATGGCTGCGATGACAAGTGTCAGTGTCATAGGAAACGTCGGCAGAGCTAAAAATGTTGATTGTATGTTGTACCAGAAAACTCTTTTCTGCTACCATTCTCATCCATCTAGAACTTGCTGCCCCCTTGTGATCAGCCACAGGTTGTTAAATAAAATAGACTTATTGTCATCCTGAACTCTTGGTTTATTCCACTGTAGCTGTTCCAAAGCAAGTCCTGGATCCCTTATTTAGAATAGAATAAACAGATTGGCTTGCATTAACTGCTAGCCTGTTGGGTTCTGTATTCACTTTTCCTCCTCCTCCTCGCAACCCCGTATATTTGGTGAAGGATTTTGACAGCCAGCTTCCATTTAGGGCGCTAATGATCTTGGTGGCCCTGCTGCTGTTTTTATTTGTAATTTGTGTAATGCTGCTTTACATATTTATTATCTGGAGTGCAAATGGGCTACCTTATCTTCCCGCCGTGCTCTCATCCTTTTGTGGAGGAACCTGTTTGTTTGACTTGTTGTACGTGTGACATATTTTAGAGTGACATTTAGCAGTGTGGGATCTCACATTTGGATACTTCTAGCTTGGCTCTGTGCTCATCCCTCCACTTGTATTTTGAAGAGTAATTTCATATTTTCTTCTCTATTATTTTGTTTGCCAATATGGACAAGAGCCATCCCTGGAAGGGGGTGCGCATTGGAGCTGGCACTGAGTGAACCTCTGGCATAGGGAAGAGAAGCCGTTCCTGTGTCAAGAAGGCTTGGGTATGGCTAGGTCCTCCAGCCTATTCGACTGTTAGCTGATTGCCAAAATTCTGTGTGCTGCCTTATGCCAAGACTTACTGAGAGAGCGAGACCGTGCGTGTCATCTCTATAGATGTTTAATTAATAAACTAGCAGATAATTTCCATAGTAATTACCTTACCTAAGGTGGTGGGAAAAAGGGGGAATCCCTGTGCACGTTTTTAGATTACATAAATCACAGAACTGTTCCCTCAATAACAACCGCATGCTGATTTGCAACCTGCGTTAGTAAGACGGGCACAAAGTGAATGTGATTTTTTTGGGGGTTATTTTGCATAATTAACAGCCGCAACACACATTTCTTCCAGACCTGCTCCATCATAAGTGATCTTGAATACTTATGTTATCTAGTTATCTTATGGGTTTTGTATGTATTTATAATCCAAAGGAATGATTCTCCATTCTGTCACAACAGCTTTACACTAGTGTAACTTCACTGAAGGCAATAGAAGAGTTACACTGCCGTAAACTTGTGAAGCAGAATGGAGAATCGGCTCCCAGGGTCTAAGTGCTCTCCTACAATAAGCTTCTGGAACTTGATTATTCTACTGTCAGGCTCTCTGTTCATAAACCTATTCCCAAGACACCGCACTGTGCACACACTTGCAAAATAGAGGGTGGTCCCGAGTCGTATCCTTCTAGAAGAAAGTAGAATCTCCAAGGAGGGGAGACATGTTCCAAACCAAAGTCAAGCTTTCTGAGAGTGTACTGTTGAGTAAGAACATGGAAAACAATAATTCAGTTAAAACCTTTTAAGCCTTGGTGGAACAAGAACAACAAATGAGGGGTGACCTGTGAAACAGCCACATTTTTAGAAACTTGAAAGTGGTTTTGAGCAGTTGTAGTCTAGTCACGGATTCATTTACTTCCCCCCTTTCACTTTTCCTGCCTCTACATGAACAGCCTGTGCAAGCACTGAAAGAAAATAAGAATCTTAAACTCATCAACATACCTGCCTACCATCTGGCACTCATCCCAGCAGCCTGATGATCTCCTTAGTTGTCCAGCAGATAGTAGAAAAACAAGAGTCCTGTGAAGATTCGCATGTCACCATATCCCTGCCAGATGGTGATTAGTAAAACATGGGCAAATTGCACTGGCTCTGCTTCCATCATGACAATCACAACAGAAACACTGGAATATTGCAGTGTAGTTTTTTGTTGTTTTTTTTTAAACCCAAGAATAGGAAGGGACAGTAAAGCACTGTAATTGTGGAATGATTAACAAGGACAAAATTTAATTACAGTGCAAAAAAAAATTCCAAGAGGGTACTGAACATAGCAGAGAATGCCCCACTGGTGATAGGCAGCCCCTCTGGCACTCCAAGGATTTTTCAGTATTCATAAACATTTCACTGTACAAGCATGCCTTGCTGAACTTTTGTAAGATTCTTGCCAACTTAAGGTCCTTTTTATTGACTATTCTCCATTCGATGCCCTCTTTCAACTCCCAGCCCTGGGCATTAAGGCTCAGATTTTAAAAGTATTTAGGTGCCTAATGGGATTTTCAAAAGCCTCTAGGTGCCTGAAACCCACTGAAATCAATGGATGCTTCTGAAAATCCCACTAGGCAGCTAAATATCTTTAAAAATCTGGCCCTAAATACTTGGAGTTAGACTGTGAGGCTTGCTTCTGCATTCGTAAATGGGTGTGTATTAAACTCCAAGGGGCCATGTGAGTCAACTCTGCACTATGCTGAGCAATTTGGAGGAAGGATAGTATAGAAAAGGACAGACTCTGCATCTCCTCAAGGTCACGAGTGGAGCCACTATTACTGCTCTATCATTTATGGGTACAACCTAATCAAGGATCTGTGTTCATTGTGCTAAGCACTGTGTGCACACGCACATACAGTGAAAGACAGGCTCTGTCCCAAAGAGTATACAATCTACATGTTGTATCCACCTGCCGTCTCTCTTCTTGCAAGTGACTGGGAGGAGGGTGGGAAACATAAAGTAACAGGGAAGCAGTTGTGAGTGATACTATTATCCCTCCCCCCACCCCGCCGCCATTTACAGACTAACCTCCTGGGGAAAGATAGGAGGTTGTCACTAAAGGTACAACCTCAGGTAAATGAGAAACCCAGCCCCTGTATGTGTTCCCTACCCCAAGTTCCTAGTCTCCTCTATGTTCACACTAGGTCCACAATAATTGTATTCTCCATGGCACTTTCTGCAGTGGAAGGAAAGAAATTAGGGCAGAGGCAAATGTGTTGATTGCAAATCCCAAAAGGCTCAGAGATTTGGCTTGCAAGAAATCCTTGGGACAGATACCATGTTTTTGTTCTGTGTTCGTACAGCACCTAACACAATACGGTTCTGGTCCATGCCTAGGGTCCTAGACATTATTATAATAGAAATAAGTAATAATTATTATTATCCAAAGATTTCTGATCCTCTTTAGGCTCATAATTTTATAGATTATCCAGTGACAACAGGCTTTCTTATGGGATTTTGAATTCTTTCTGGCCCCATCCTTCTCAAAAATACTATGGCAACTGGCTTTCCCACAGGTGTTTTACTGCTCCTGAGTCTGAATCAGCCTAGACTGAAGAGTACAAAAATAGTTAACCAGATCATGGTACCTCACACAGGATTTGGGGTCTGCATATGTTTAAGGGGAAAGTATTGATCTGATCCCCTTCCTGTTTTAATCTTATGTTTAAGATAAAAGCAGGAAATGAATGGACCTAAAGTTGTGTTCCACTTTCAGCGTGAACGCATTACAGGTTGGGAAGCTGGCAAGACCTGTACCTGTGCTGGATTGCGGACAGCATTATGGATTGGCATTCTAAATTTGTTCTAGGTCATATACATGGAGAGGCTTCTCTTCAGCTCATTGGCGACTCTAAAAAAAAAATAATAATAATAATAAATAAAAAATTAGCTTGCCAATTATGCTGTAATGTTTTACTGTAAGCTTTTAAAGGGACATAATTCATAGAACTGGAAGGAACCCGTTGGGTCACTGAGTCCAATCCCTTGCTATTGCAAGTAACCCAGTCAGGTAATCTTGTTCATGAGTAAGGCTACGATTTAGTCATAGGTATTTTTAGTAAAAGTCACGGACAGGTCATGGGCAATAAACAAAAAGTCACAGCCTGGGACCTGTCCATGACTTTTACTAAAAATACCAGTGATTAAATCTTGGATACTCGTGTGTGTGTGTGTGTGTGCGCGGGGGGTGCAACAGGTACCCGCCACTGCTGGGGGCACTCCGGACCCCACCACTGCTCTGGGCCGGAGACAGCCCTGAGGCCCCGCCACCACTGCTGCTGCTGGTCCACGTAGGGGTGGGCAGCACCCTGGGGCCCGGCCGCCACTGCTCCAGGACAACCTGGGCCAGCTGCCTGGGGCTACCCAAGCAGTGGCCGGTGCCCAGCTGCTCGGGTGGCCCTGGCGTCAGCCACACTAGCCACTACGGATGTCACGGAGATCCCAGAATGTCACAGAATCTGTGATTTCCATTACCTCTGCGAAAGACTCGCAGCCTTATTAGTAAGTTTATCAAGTTCCATCTTAATAAATAATTCAAGATTCCAGTGAAGGGCCAGATTCTCAGATGGTGTAAATTATCAAAGCTTCAGTAATCTCAGTGGAGCTATGCATTTTACATTAGTTGAGAATCTAGCCCAGGGGTGGGCAAACTTTTTGGGGCGCATCTGGGTGAGGAAATTGTATGCAGGGCCAGGGCATGGGGGGTGGAGTGCGGGATGTGGAGGAAGGGGCTCAGGACAAGGGATTGGGGCAGAGAAGGGGTGCAGAGTGTAAGAGGGGGCTCAGGGATGGGGGTTGGGATGCACGGGGTGCAGGGTGCAGCAGGGAGCTCAGGGCAGGTGGTTGGAATGCACAGGAGTGCAGAAAGGGGCTCAGGGCAGGGAGTTGGGTGCAGGAGGGGTGCGAGGTACAGGCAGAGGGCTTAGGGCAGGAAGTTGGGGGGCGGGAGGGGTTTGAGCTCCAGCCCGGTGCTGCTTACCTAAAGTGGCTCCGGGGTGGCAGTGGCGCACACCAGGGCCAAGGCAGGCTCCCTGCATGCCTGCCCTGTCCCCACGCCACTCCAGGAAGTGCTGTGGCCCCTGGGGGGGCAGAGGGCTCTGCGTGCGCACATGGAGCCCTTTGCCTCCCGGCCCGGGGGCTGCTTCTGAGAGCAGCACCGGGCCCGCAGCACCACCAGGGGTAATCCCGCGGGCCGGATCCAAAGCCCTGAAGGGCCGGATCTGGCCTGCGGGCCATAGTTTGCCCATCCCTGATCTAGCCCCAAGTTTTTAAAAGTTAGTTTCCCATGTTCCTAATGACACTGCTGTGATGGGACCCCTGGGGTGCAGCCTGGGAATGTGGGACTGCTGTGCCCCCCTTAATTCTCTCCAGCCTTGGCTGTATCTCACAATGTTTTGCTAGTGACAAGCAGCAAACCCCTCCAGGTGCTGTTATCACTCAGCACAAATGCATGTGGAGCCCCACACCCAGCTAGATTGCATGAATGCTCCCAGAGCCATTCATGAATCACAGAAAAAGGCACCAGCGAAATCCCCCCTACTCCCAGCACTGTACCTCAGAACATATCATTTTGCACTGCTCAAGACAAGAGGAGCAGATTTATTAATTGATTCACCACTTCATCAATGGAAAGTGGATATACACCAGCCTTTGCAAAACCTGAGCAGATTTACCAAACACTTCAGGCAAACTCACTGGTAAAGATAAACATTCATACAAATGTATTAACTATAAAAGATAGATTTTAAGTGATTATAAGTGACAGGCAAAAAGTCAGAGTTAGTTACCAAAAGAAAAGAAAATATAAGTATGCAGTCTAAACTCTCAACCCTTTTAGACTAGGTAACATCTAGATTAAGCAGTTTTTCTCACCCTCACCATTGTGGGTATTGCAGTTCATAGTACACAGGTTTCACCCTTGAAACCTGGGCCAGTCTCCTCTGTTGGAGTCTTAAGTCTTCTCAATGTCCTTGTTGCTTGCAGCATAGGTGGGGGAGAATAGTGAAGCATGGGCCCCCTGTGTTCAGTCCCATGCTCCTGGAGAACACAAGTCCAAGCATGTCTGGTGGGCATTGCTGAGTCACCAGGCAAGGTTGAGCAATTCCCCTGGTGTGGCCTTATGCAGGTGAGTCATTGAATTGTAGCTCCCTTGCTGAACAATGGCTGTTGATGGGTTGTTTGACACCCCACCCGGGCATTGGTTACTTTCCTTGCTGTTGTCTCTGGGGAGCTTATATCTGACTGATTTCCCCCAATTTACAGCATGTTTTAGTGACAACTATACAACAGAATTCTCATAACTTCATCTGCATTAATGATATACATATTTAGATAGAACAGTGACTTTCAGCTGATCATAACCTTTCCTCTGATATCTCACATGGCATGCTTTATACACAGTATCACAACTATATACAGATGAGGAATATGGGGGTTACAAGATGCTCCCCCAAGCTAGAGTATGTCACAACCATATATACGTTTTCAGTCTTTTGCAAACTTTAAATTAATTAAAATATAAAGCATTTAAAAACTGAAATTTAGTTTTTACCTTTGAAGTTTATTTGTTTCCTTTTATCTTACAGAGAGGTCAGTTTCATTCTTTTGTGTAGTGAATTGCTAGTTCTCATACACAAGCTCAGTGCTTTTGTATTTGGGTCTCCAACACTGTTTGAAAGACTAAAAATATTTTCACAGAAATTTCAGAAAATCACTGGAAACATTATATCAGGTTTATATATCAAGTTTATATCAGGTTTTGTAAAAGCCACTTCCCTCCCCCACCTGAAATCTAAATTACTTGCTAGCATCTTGTTTAAAGTTACAACATCTGGAATACTAACTCTTCATTAGCTCAGGATCCAGAAGAGTTCTGTACCCAGCTCAGTTTCATTCCTGGCCAAAAGAAAACTCTGAATCATCTCCAAACCAAATTTTTTATATCACAACTTAATTTCTTGCCATTTCCCTCCATCTCCACCCCCCATTTCTCTTTCTCTCACCCCCCATTGCTCTTAAATGTGTCTATTACCCTTAGGCTTTGACCTTGGGCAGGCAGTGAGCACAAAGTCATGTTATTTAGAGTGAAGTAACACCAGTAGTCAGGAAGGAACAATGTAGTTCAGGCCAGATAAAATAAATCTCGCATTTCCTGTCAAGAAACTGGGCCAAAAGCAATGATGAGAGACAGAGGGGGAAACCGCGTAGCTCAAAACCAGAGACACATGGGATAGACACAACCACAACCCTCTCCTGAAAACGGAAAACAAAAACAAAGCCACTGGAGTGACAGGGAATACACACATGCTACAACACAAACAGAAAGTATGCACAATGTGTGGGAGGTGGGGGGAAAGCCAGCCTCCAAAACCATAACGTGCAGTATAGAGGGTCTGTGAATCCACTACTTACCACAGTGAGCAATAACTCTCACAGGGCTACATGTGGGAGTAGGTGCTAACCAATGCGACTAATGTATTCACAATGTGGCCCTAAAAGGCAAAGAACATATAACAAGATCAGTAATCCTTAGCAGTCTAAATGACAGGTTTTTTGTGGGAAGAGATATTGGAGTATCTGGTGTATAGAATGATTGATTGAAAATCTCCTGAAAAACTGGAGATTGAAGGAGGGTGAGGGGGGGATTCCCTGTGATGCTCCCATGTGGGTTGGTATTGGATTGTGTTCAACTTTGGAGAGTGAATCGGAGGTGAAGCACCAGGTATAATAATAATAATAATACTTAAACACACATAGCGCTTTTCATCTTCAAAGCACTCTACAAATATTAACTAATTAGGTTGTTTTTTCTTCTTCTTAGGAAGAGTTAGGAAAATAGTGTTTAAAGAACAACTGGGGATATGATTTATTTAGACATTCAGAATGCTCTGTATAAAGTCCTTCACATTAGGCTGTTAACAAAACTGAGTTCCCCTGGGTACAAGGTAAAGTCCTGCTATGGATTGAAAACTGGTTAAGAGACAAGAAACAAAGAAACAAAAATAGAACTAAATGGCCAATTTTCATAACTGGGTACCTCATGGATCAGTACCAGGAATGGTATAGTTCAAATTAGTGCTGGACAACATGTTAGAGAGGCAACATTTTCTAACATCAAACATATATTGTGTTAGTTTAGTGAAGAGAAGTGAGATTTGTGAGGAGCTCCTGAAAAATTTGCTCCTCACCCCCATTTTCAGGAGTGGAAGTGCAATGTTTCCTCTGAGTCAGGGTCCTTTGTGGCTATGAAGGGTGTGACATTTTCTCAGAGTGCCCAAGACTGAGAGTCACTTTGTTATCCCCTGCCTCCAGTGAGAGGAAGACTTGCATGTGCTTAACTGGGTGTAGGCTCCTTGACAACATAAAACAATCTCCTCAGTGCTCTTCCAGTCCTTATTTTGCCTGTCAGGTTAGCAAGAGGTGCACCCCAATCCCTGAACCCCCTTGAAGCATCTAGCCTCTGACACTGGCAAAATTACCAGGTTCGCTATCCCCAAGGGGACAGCATACATGCACATTTGCTTGATTCACCTGAATGTCAGCTCCTATATAATATCACAGCACTCTGATATAATTATACTGAGTACAATCATAAGTTTATTATCAAAAGCTAAGATTTAAGAGATAGTGAATAAGTAAAATGGAAACAGAAATGGTTACATATAAAACAAAATCATAAAATGCAAACCACACGTATCAATTGTTACCTTTCCTATTCAATAAAGTAGATTTGCCCCCAAAGGTTCAGTCTTTTGCAAGCTAGCTGGTTTCAGACAAACCAGGAGCCAAGTGTTCATGAAGCATCCATCTCAGCTAGGGGGTTTATATAGGGATCCCAGCCATGTTGATTGGAAACACTGGGAAAGTGCTTTAGGTGAGATTAACTATTTTAGACAAGACTTTAGCCTGTTAAAGTTAGGTTTGGACTCTAGGAAGCGTGTTATACTTGTTGTTTTATATGTAACAATTTCTGTTTCCATTATTATCCTTACTTGGTATCTCTTAAATCTTAATCTTCGATAATAAACTTATGATTGTTTTCACTATAAATATATCTCAGGCTGTGATATTACATAAGTGTTCATCCTCAGCTGACTCAAACAAGTTTGTGTATACACGGTCCCCTTGGGAATAGCAAACCTGTTTTTTCTCTGACTGTCCAGTGGTGAAAGGCTGGACACTGCAGGGAGCATGCTGAGATTCGGGGGTTGAGGTGTGCCTGTCACTCAGAGGTCTGTGGTGGCCTAGCAGATAGTGTTTGTGTGGCCCACAGGTGGTTGGTTTCAGGGAGCTGAGCTACAGCAGGCACCGACAACACTGCTTCATGCTAAGGGCAGGTAGTGGTGAGATATCTGACATCCCTGGGTACCCTTAGGGAGTGTCCCAGAGGGAGAGGGCAGGATTTGGCCTTAGTTCTCCCCTCCCAGGAGATAGTGCGAGGCATCAACTAAGGCAAGAGTTCTGAAACTGGGAGTCATGACCCCTCAGGGGGCTGCAAGGGGGTCACAAGCTGTCTGCTCTGTGGAACTGACATTCCAGAGCCACCATTAAATTAAATTGCCCCCCCCCCTTATTTTTAATTTATACGGGTGGGTCACAGTCAGAGGCTTGCTGTGTGAAAGGGGTCACCAATACAAAAAGTTTGAAAACCACTGAACTAAGGGAAGACATCTGTTTGGGGTACAGCTCTGTGTATGTGTGGGAGGCATGGTTTAAGGAAAATGAAAACCCCACAAAGATTATGTGAGGTCATATAAAGAAAGTGGTGTGTTTGGAGAAAGAGTAATTTCATCCAGAAATGAGGTTGGATCAATAACGCCTGAGTTTGATAATCACTGAACTGAATATTCTGAAGAGAAGCTTCCCTAAGTTTACACAATACCCTAGCCCTAGAATTTTCCAGCAGGGTATCTCAAGTCACAAAGTACTCAACCAATTAACCATTGAGTTGGAAACATCACAGTTCCAGAACAAACTCTGATCACAGCTTCCAGGCATAACCATTTCTTGCTTCCTCTGAAAGCTGTCTTTGCCATATGAACCCTTTCACAGATCTTATGTACACCACAGGTAGAATGGTTTAATCTAGGATTGTCTTTATGCCCTGGTCAAATTCAGGATAATTATTACATTACATCTGCCTAATTTTCTGGGTGGCTTTATTTATATATAATATAACACGTCACCTCCCATCTCAAACTGTAGTGGGTGTGGGACTGCTGGCGCTACAGTGGCTTCCTTTTTCACTCCATAGGCTCTTATTTCATCGTGGGTGAAATGCACCTTGTATAGTATGTATGGATTTTGTAATTCTGTAAAGGTCTTTGTAAAATGTGATTATATAAATAACAGTATTGGTATTCTGCACTGTGAATACTGTAATAACATTTTTGAACATCATGCTTGAGGATCCTTTAGATAAGGGCTTTAAAAACTAAGTTTAGAAAAAAATGAGAATTAGCCATAACTAGAGACAGGCCTAAGCAGAGATATTGCATCCAGGCTGAGGTCTGTTTCCTAAAGTTTGTTTCCCAAGCGCTTGGATCCTTTGTTTTTATTTGGGCCCATTCTAGCCAAAACTTGAAACTGAACCCAAACCATAACTCTTTTGAAGCAGCAAATATTATGCTAACTTGGCATGCATGAATGTGTGCGCTTGTACAGGCATATCTGATGAATGAATTATGTTCTCTGAACTTTATAGTTTTCAAAGTACTAGAAAAATGTGAGAAAAACTAGTTTTGTGCTATGTCCATCCTGCATGAACCAGGAAGGATGCTGGAGATCTCACAACTCAAAACAAGTTTTTCTATCCAGTTTAGAGATTAGAGAAGACTGGAAAGACTTTGGATAAGCTTCCTAAACTGGGATGCCTAACTGAACCTCCACACCTTTTGAAGATTAGTTCATCTTCAGGTTGAGCTCTTCTTGCCACATGCATAGAAATTCCCCATAGCAAAACCTTTTGCGTTCATTTACGATCAAATAAAGGACAAAATTCTGGTCTTAGATATGCACATGCAACTCCTGTTACAAAGTTTAATCCCTAGAATACAGGTATTTTCCAGATTGCTGCCCAAAGAAATGCTTTAGTAGCATCTGTCGGTGTATATATACATGCATGAGTGTGTATGTATAAATAAACAAATATACATTTTTCTGTAGTGTGCCTTTGTGTGTGAGAGAATATCTTTATAAAAAAAAGCATTTAGAAATATTAATTTCAGGAGGCGCTTGTAGCATCCGCTATATTTAGGTTGCCTAACAACAATAAAGATTGTTGGGACCTTTTTTGAGAAGCACTAATACCTCCAATGTCTGCAGCAAATTTTTAAAATTCAGCAGGAATAATGCTAGGGAAATGGCTGTGCTTTGTCCCATGATATTCCATAAAGGTTTGGTTGAAATGTATACTAGTTATAGTCACCATTTCCCTTTTGCCATTTGTGTTGCGCTGGAAAGTTTTGGCAGTGTGCCAGAAAAAAAAATTGAACAAGAACATTCTAAAGAGCTGGGACCATACAGGCAGCAGCAGTAAACACTGCACGAGGAACACCTGGGGTCTGCCAGAGCAATGGTGGCAGAGGGGAGAGCTGGCCAGGCTCCTCCCAACCACCTCTCTGGACCCAGCACATAGCCCCAGTTTCTCACCCCTCCCACCCCCAGCTCATGGGATGGGAAGGAGGGGAGAGAGAGAACTGGGCTCCCTTGGCCACCAACCACACCCAGCCACGAGTCCCCAGCTCCTATCCCCCACCCCAGTGAAAACAGTCGTCTTCTGCTACCTGCTAATGCAGTTAGTCCTATAACTCAAAGTGATAGAAATCCATACTAAAGTTTCAGGAGTCAAACCCTGTGGGTGATGCATGATGTGGAGAGCACTTAGTTGTACATAATATAATTTGTTTTTACCTTTTTTCAAAAAAAGAAAAAATACACACCACATACATAAACTCTAGGAAATTACATTCAAAAATCTACTTTAAAGAAAGATGCAAAGTCAAGCACTCACAAAAAAGTTAGGAAATTCCAGATTTAAGGTCCGACCTTAATTTGGTCCTGTGGCACATATGTATTATGATACAGTTTTTAATTACATGATCACATACCATTTTTTCCACAGGACTTCTGCCTTCAGTGCACAGGATGGCCACACAAGGTGGCAGAATTATGGGCAACCTTAATTCTAGCATTTCCTAATTTTCAAATGCTTGCAACCTAAATAACTTTCTTTTAACAAATTTTGTATGTATATTGTAATCATACTGATTTCAGAGTGAACCTACTGAGCCAAACTGATCTCTTGTACAACTTCTATGAAGTCAACGGTGTTTTACCGGAAGTGAATTTATCCCATTTGATCTAGTGAAATATATATTCCAAAATCAATATTAAGCATCCTGGATGCTCTTTGAAATAGATTGTAGGCATTAAAAATGTGTAAAGCTCATACTAAACAACAGTGTCCTATTCTTTATTATTCATTGTGGTTAATAAATAAACCTCTAGCTTCCCCATAGTTGGTTTCTGGGATCCTGGTGGACATCTGTATTGATGATTTAGGAGGCTA
Organism: Mauremys reevesii; assembly: GCF_016161935.1. Classification (NCBI taxonomy): domain Eukaryota; kingdom Metazoa; phylum Chordata; order Testudines; family Geoemydidae; genus Mauremys; species Mauremys reevesii. Next base: position 242,481,625 of record NC_052623.1, on the reverse strand, counting down.
TCACCAGTAAATCTTTTTCTCTTTACATATTTGCCAAAAAGTACAGGATTTTTGAATAAATGGCTACTGTTCAATTAGTTCTTTTTAAATTACTTTTTGTATTGGTGAGCTTTAATTTATCAGTTGTGAAATTCTTTAGCAAAACACAAAAAGTTACAAGACGTAGGCAAAGATTCCACTTGCTGACTCTCTGCATTTGCTGGGAGGCACCATTTCATCTGGATAGATGAGTGACTCATGAAGGTTGCGAAAACTCAGAATTTCCATATAGCAGTGCTGTTTGGTAGGATTTTCTGACTTTTGTATTTATCATTACAGGCAACATGACACAATGCCAAAGAAAATATATAACCTTCCTAATGTACTTTCCTGATCATAAATGAGGTTGGATATCCTGTACTGAAATATCAGGTTAGATCCTTTGTAGACTATGAAGACTACTCAGAATAGAACACTTCTGGAGTGCATTAAATCGGTGTTAATTGAGAAACACATATGCCAATGACATTTTAAGCTATGCTAAATAAAACCAAACCTTTAGCAGGTCCCTATCGCACAGAGATTCTGAGACTTCACTGAACCTGCTGCTGTCATCATTTTTTTTTCAACTGTGCATATGTTGCTTGCAATGATATATGGTAACTCCTGATGCAAATACCACTCATGCTGTTACAGCTAAAAGGCCCAGAAATAGCATACAAACATAATGCCTTTTTTCCCTTGTTTCATCTTATAAAAACCTATGACCAATAGCATGCATTTGGTTCAGTTTCCCTGCTATTTTTACATGGTCTGACTTTACCCACTGCAGCAAATTATGTTTTAATGAAGAAAATCACAGTTTCTGGAATTTATAAGAGACCGATCCTGCAAGATTCTAAAGACCACTGAAGCTGCTCAGTACAGTATCTCGCACAAGGGACTTGGACTTTGCAGAATTAGGACCAAAGGACCAGATCCAGTGCCCATCACTCTAAACAAAAAGGCTTCCATGACATCAGTGGACATTGGATCAGGCTCAAATGCATTGTGCATGCATGTGCTTTATCTTGTTCTTTAGTTACATAAAGCCATTTGAAAAACGCAAAGCAAAATTGGGGTTGAAGTCCCAGTTGTGTCAATACACTCAAGCAATGTGGCAATATTTAGTTGCATAATTTGATTTGTTACAGAAAATAAAAGGGCAACCTGGGGTTACCAAGGCCTGAGCCCAGCAAGACCAGTCACATATTGTAGGTCTGTGGTGAAATCCTCTGGTGTGTGTCACCAGGAATTGCTGTAGGGGACCAGACATCCTGATAATATCGGGACCAGCCCAATATTAGGGGCTTTGTCTGATACATGCAACTATACACCTCCTCCCCCCAAAAAGTGCCCTGATTTTACACACTTGCTATTTGGTGACCGTAAATTGCTATGATGTGCCACTTGTCAAATTAGTTTGCAGGCTTGTTTGTTACAGCAATTGTCTCTTGCAAAGAGCTGTGGCAAGACCGCAAGGAGGACTTATGAAGAGCCTAGAACTATTAAGCTTGCATGCCATAGCCACTGGGAAATCCCACTGGCTATTAAAGTGATGATGAAACTTATGGGGCCATTGCTATTCAATATTTGCATGGAACTGGACTGAAAGGGAGGTTTATTTGGTGTTATAGTTCGTGCAACTTTTTTCTTTAGGACCTTTTAAAAAATATATAACGAAACAAGTACATTTAAAGCTAAACAGGTGCTGTTTTGTATACTTGAGCACTACATTCAGGAGGAGGCGGGAGGATTTTGTGATTAAGTCACTGCCTTGGGACTCAGGAGACCTGGGTCCGTTCCTGGCTCTGCCACAGACTTCCTATGTGACCTTGGACAAGTCATTTGATCTCTCTCTGCCTCTTGTTTCCTCTCAGATCCTTTGTCTATTTCAAGTGTAAGCTCCTTGGGACAGGAACTGTGTTTTATTGTGTGTATGTACCATTGTTGCCAACCCCAAGCTTTTAAAAATCATGATTCTGGCCCCACCCAAAATAATGAGTTTTGCTTAGATCATGAGATTTTTATTAAAAGAAATATATTTTGGGGTCTGGGTTATTTTCATTTTTGGTTTGGGTTTTAATTTGCACTTGAATTTTTGAGGCTTTGGGATTTGCCATTTCAATGTTATCTCTGCAGCCATGATGGCTAGAACCTTACTTTTTTTTTTTTAACTGAAAGCTGGAATTCTCATGTAACCACATAACACCAGGAGCCTGAGGAGGTTCAGAAAAAGACTAAATATCATGAGACTTGTGATAAAACTTGTGAGCGTTTGCAAAACTGATGTGCAGTGCCTCACTCAACAGGACCCAGATTTTGGTTGAGGCCTCTAGGGGTTTAATAATAATTCTGTGGCTCAGTGTTACAAAGATCTCCCCAAGTCTCCATTGTCACTGCAGGGGATCTCAAATTGCTGGAACAGGCATAATGGTAGCTGGCTGTGAATTTAAAAAGGAGGAGGGGAGAAGCTGGAAACTTTTTTTTTTTGTTTAAATCTCTAATGAATTTAGATTTTTGAAGGGATTTTTCAGCCTTATTTCTTTAAAACAAAACGATCTATATTTGTGTGTATTGTATGCACACCCGTACATTATAATATATGTTTAGCCTGGTCTTGGAAGAAGCTTCACGTTGCCAGAACCCCTGGGGTAGAATCCTGGCCCCACTGAAGTCAATGGAAATATCACCACTGGTTATAGTGGGATCAGGATTTCACCCTGGTCCATTTGGAACTCCATTGAAGTCAACTGAGCTGCATGTCGGCACAGGAGGCCTGCCGGTGCAGTCTGGTGCAGGATTGGAGCCTCTGTCTCTACATCCTTAATGAATGAAAACAAACAGTTTGATAGAAATTGCCCCTTTCTAAATGCTCTGATCCTTGGTTCTAAATGATCAATAGCTTCTCACGCTGGGAGTATCTTTTTCAGCTCTTCTGCATTTTCCCATTAGCATTTGTTAACTCTAGTACAGCACTTTGTTTATCTGGGTTCACTGATTCATGACATTTAAAACATGTATGTATCCATTTATAGGCTTTTGTATGGCAGGAGTCACGGTAGCCTCTGAACACCTCTCCAATATTAGTGAATGTATCCTCAAAGAAACTGTATTAAGAAGGAAGCCTCATTATCCCACTTTTGCAGTTAGGGAGTTAAATGGCTTATTCAGGAAGTCTGTGGCCGAGCTGGGAACAGATCCCAGGCTCCCAACTACCATTGTAGTGCCTTAGCTGTTGACCATGCTTCTTTCTTCTTATGTGGCTTTTCCCCACCTTCTAACAAAAAAGGCTCTTTACATCATGTGCTTCTGCATCTTCTAGAGTGGCTATAAACCACTTGAGCGTTGCAGGTTTAGGTTTTAGCCAGTTTTAGTCAACCAGTGTGTTTCACTTGAAATCTGCATATTGGATTTAGCTGTATTTTTACTTAATTGTAATTTTGCTTGTTGTAATTTTCCTTGCCCTCACTTTAATGCTGCCCCTATATTTGAAGAATCCAAAGCCCTACACCAACAGAAGGGATTGGTTCTTTGTTTCCATCATAGACAGCACCACTCACTCATGATGGCTGATTGATAATTAGCATACAATTGATAATCAGTGTGAGCTCATTGGTTAAAATCCTAGTGTGATTATTACCCACAAGTGGGGGATTCCTTTTAGGTTAAAATCGAAAGTACAATGTATAAGTTTTAACAGTACTAAAATAAAATATTAGCATCTACCTATCATTTATTTTAATTGTCCTAAGCAGATGTTGGAATAGTTTGAGGAGGAAGGTCAGTGGGAGTTCAAAATGATAGAAAAAAGGTCTAGAGGGGTGTGTGTGTGTGTGTGTGTGTTTTTCTCGAGCTAACTGATGAGGCGTCCTGGCACAGCCCTTCGATTTAAAGAGACAACCTCCTCTGTTTGGAGGATGTGAATGCCATTCCTGTGAAACAGTGAAGAGTTGTTTAAAAGAGGTGACTTTTTATGGCATTTCCAATGATAATGTGCATTGCAAATATCTAAAGCTTTTCTGCTGAACTTATCAGAGATAAGTATGGAATGTGTGGAGGAGGTTGGAGGCTGTGTGTTTAACTGGAACATCTGTATGTATTGTTTTTTTTTAAAAATCTTTCTTTTCCCAGGGAGGGCTGGGTTGTGTGTGTGTGTGTGTGTCTTTTATGTATACAACATAATGCAACAAAATAGTTTGACTAATTTGTACTGTTTATTTCAAATATATTTTCATACACTGGTTAAAGAATGAATTTCCCCCTCTGGAAGTGTAATATTAAGGATTAGATTCTGAGTGTAATGTTAGATTACTTATTTCTGCATTTTAGAAATGCCAATGCAACCAGAAAGGATCAGCCTGATTTACAGCTGTACCACCCGCTCATAAAGGGACCATTAGGCAGCCGGAAGTCCCTGGCGGGGTTACGAACCAGACAGTCTATATGAAGGAAGGTCAATGGGTGAGCTTACTGTTTACTGAATCTGTAAATAGCTAATTATTCAGCTCCCTAAAGGAGAAAACATTGCATAGGATGTAAATCCCCAGCAATTCAATGCTGTCTAATATTGTACCAACTGTAGACCCAAGTAACACATCTGCCCTATGCAATAACGTACAGAGAAGCTCTCTGCACTTTAAAACCTTTTAGGGTCATCATACAATACCGTAGAACCATTAAGTAGCCCTCACGTGCCAAAAACAGTTTAACAGGCGCTTAATTGCATCAATAATTATTCACGCATTAGCACCAGCTCCTCCTTAAAGTGCGTACAACGGTGACTCGTTAAGTTATTACCAGCACTCATTACTAATAAAAAAATTAGCTTTGTGCAAAGTTCCTATATGAACTTTGCACAAAGCTAATTTTATATATATATACACACACACACACACACACACAGAAAAAACGTCATTAGTTTTGCAATATTTTCCGCATAGTTACTATTTTTGTAGCTAATATGTTTGTGTATGGCGATAGATTTGTTCATAATCTAGGCAGTTAAGTAGGAGGCCAGCAAATCTGCAAGGGCACGAGGCAATTTAAAAAAAATCAGTTTATGTATTTTTATGGGGGGGGGGGTCAAATAGCTGATTGTCTTTATGCGCGTGTCTGTATGTATGTATGTGTGCCTCATCCCTTTCTGTATCCCAAGCAATAAAGACGCTTGTTGTACTTTCGTTAATAAAGCATTAGCCGCCGTCCCTGTGTTAAATGCCTCATCGTGCACTTTGTTTCTTAAACCACCGATCACTGACAGGGAGCGTGTACAGTATATGTGCCTGGAGGGAGAGCAATTGTTATACCAGTCCTTAATCCGAGCCATGATTAAAAACCCCTTTGTTCCTCCCTCCCTGCATTACTCCAGCCTATCATCTGCTCAGATAAATCATTTGGCAAGTTGCGTATATATTTTAAAATAATAAACTCTTTAAAAATCAGGTTTGTCATTGTTCTGTTTTGGGAATGTAAAGATTTTCCTTTTTTTGTGCCCTTCAAAATGTAGGGTGCTGTTCAAAAGTAGTAGGAGGGTCACGCCTTTTGTGTGTGTGTGAGAATAAGGTATAATTGTGTGAAATATGATGTATGCAGATATCATCACTTCCGTAGTAATTATCGAGAGTATTTGTTTAGCGGGAACATACTTTCTAGTGGGGGGCTGGGCCGGGGGCAACCATGTTGTGACACAGCTGAGAGACATGACAAAGAATATGTGAAGTCTCACACGGTGAAATGTTATGTTAGGCTGAGCCTGTCTCCGAGTGGGAATTGTGAAGGTGAGGGCCGCGGCGATTTGTGAGACTTGTAAAACAGGAGCGTGCTTAGATCTTCAGCAGGCGCCGGGCTTTCTCCTTCTGTTTCATGCGGAGACCAACCGTTAATATGGTCCTTGTTGAAACTTAAAACAGCTCCATTAGTAGTTTGATTGAGGAGGGGAGAAGAGACCAAGAGTAAACAAAAATGTGCCGTCTAGGGATGGGTTTAATTGCACACAATACATCTTGCTTCTGTGCAGCTTATTCTAATCTCCCCAAATGGCAACACACACACACACACACAATTAGATCTGCTCAAGCAGATAAAACTGTTATGTGTATAATATTGCCTGGCAAGGGGGGAGAAATGGACATCTGTTTAACAATTCTCTATTGTAGTAAGGCGCGTAGAAGCACTGTTGCCTGCTTGTCGTGTTCAATCAAAATGAATAAACTGCGGATTTAAAAAAAAAATCGGGCGGAAGAGAGCCTGAAAGTATTTGCTTACACTTTGGGTTTTAATTTCGGCAGCGTGATGATGGGGGAGAATCCCAGGGGCAGGAGGAGGTTTCGGTAACAGCGAAGGGAAAATTTGGGGGGTTGTTTTTCTTTTTCTTTTTCTTTTTTCTTCCTTGGCACTGCCCGGGAGAGCTGAACAGCAGTCGGAACTAATTGTAGCTCGCTCAGGAAAGTCTTCATTAGCACTTGCCACTCATCTGGTTGCCAGATGTGCCGAAGAGGAGGGGGAGAAGAGGGTATGTGGAGAACGGGCTACATACATACTTAAACCTAATAATCTGTCTTTTGTTTTCGGGGCTATTGTGTTGGGGGAGGGAGGGGGAAATCCTGGCTCCTCTTTGATGCAGTCAGTTCCTCTTGCGTGAATGGGATTCCTTGTCTTCCAACCCGCACCAAGGTGGGGGGGCGGGGAGCATAGTCAACTAGCAAGAGATTATTTTAAGCGCTATATCTGTGACCTACTATCCCACTGAACACATCTGAAAGTATCGGCCTTATCGAACTAGCAAAGCTCTACCTTTCTCGTGACTTTAAATTGACGTTCTGTGAGCTTGTGGGCTCGCAACGTATCAGCTGGGCAGATCAAGCAGAAAAACTGTCTCCTTGTTTCACATTCACTTTGCCAGTGACACGTGGCCGTGAAGAGACGAGCTGGGTTTGCGAGGAGGACGAGAAGAACTTTGGAATGTAGTTTATGTCCAACTCTGCCTCTCGGCCGGCTTTGCAGCTCCAGCGCTTTGCTCTTGCGCCACGTTTCTATATCCTGGGCTTGCTGCTCACGCAGGAGACTTTCATGGAAACCGGAATTGATTTTTCATGCAGACAGGTATTACCAGCTGCTGCTCTTAGAAAGAATCAGACAACCTTCCTCCTCCCGAACTTGTAATATTATTTCGTACTGGAGGGTTAGCAAGAACCAAATTTAGTGCTAGTCTCCAAGGAACGCTCAGCACTCACACCAAAACTTCTCCTCCCTCCAGCCCCTTGAAGGAGTAAAATCATGAAGTGGGCTTCTCTTGCTGAGTTAGTCTGTGAGTGGACACCCTGCCTGCTTCGTTCTGATGGAGTATGCTGGCCATCTAATGATGAGGGAACCTCAGCCCGTTCGGAACTTAATGATTTAGATAATTCTCCAAACCCTGTCTAAATAACCGGAACCTATTGACTCTGGACTAAAAATATAAGGGCATGTATACACACACGTGATTTCCACAAGATTTACTGCTAGCTTCAGGTCATGCCAGAAATAAAATAATCTTTTCTTCCAGCATTTCAACACCCCATTTCCCTTCATATAAATTACAGGGGAATAGAAACATGACATGATTTATTTAAAAAAAATTAAAGGGTGATCACACTTTTTTTAACCTAAACAAAAATCTTCCTTGAACGTTGTGGTTTTAGATTGATTCTTGTTTTATATGACTGTTGCCCATCCATAATCCCACCCTCCCTGGAAGCCTGGAATGGAAGTAGTCTAGCTCCCCACCTCAAAGCAGAGCAAATGTTGCATGCAGGGAAAGTAGATTGAGGCTGAGCACAGGGCATAGGTCTGCCAAACTTTGGGAGGCTGCAGCCAGATGCTTTCTTCAAATTCACTTGAGAACAAACTCTTCCTCCAACCCCCAGATGGGACATTGACTTTCTTTCCCTCTGCATCCTTGACCTCATTTCTTGGGAAGAAGGCAATCCCAGCCAGCCCAAGCCCACCCAAGCTGGTGACTGGCTGGAAGCAATCAGCTGTGTGCTTTACCACCAGGTATTGAGCTCCCTCTTAGTCACTGCTGCATGTGGGTTTCTTTTGACTGCAAGTCCCTGGAAAATCTAGAGCCAAGATTTCTCAGTTATAGGCCCCTCAGAAAGAGCTAACAGCCAGAATACCGATTAAGTCGCCTTACTTTTTGTAGGACAGCAGTGTCTCCTTCTATCCTATGAAGTTGATTGGACCAGCAAACTTAATTAATTTGTATACAGATTCTCTGAGGATATAGTTTTCTTAAAACATATTTATGTCCTGCTGTATGGGCCCATGAAAAAGCAAATATAATAAAAGTAAATTAATTATTTACCATCCTAATTTTGCTGTAGCTGCTGTTTCATTAGTTGTGCTTTTTAATAATATTAAGTAGCACATTTGCAATTTGTATAATGCTATCAAACATTATTTACACACTGTGCCAACATACAATATATAGACAGCATTTTACTTATAATAATTCATTATTAGAAAACCAACACTTTAAATTTGACATTTTTGTCAAATTGATTTCCTTCTGGAGATGTATGTGTATATTCCCTGTTGCTATCCACAGAACTCACTTCATACATATTTTACCATGAAGGCAATGGGACATGACATACACAAACATGCAACATATGCAGTCTCCAATTATTTTTTTATTTTGATGTAAAATAGAGATATTGGGTACAATTTTCAAACACACCTAAGTCCCATTTTCAAAAGTGACTTAAGTGCTTAGGAGCTGAGTATCATTGAAAGTTAATGGGGCTTAGGCTCATAAATCACACAGACCCTTGAGAAAATTTGACCCATTGTCAAGATAAATTTGCTGTGTGGCTTTTGACTTTGCTCATGTTACTAATAATCACTAATAATAATTTTGATTACTGACAGTGAATTATTTAAGAATCTTATTTATTGCAATTTTATATGGTTTTGATTTCTTTTTTGCTCTTCTGTCAGCTTGGCAAGTGAAACTAGACTGGTCAGCTTCATTTGCTGTTTATTGTCAGTTTCACTTCTGTGTTTTCATGTTCTACCACAACACTAGGTTATCAGTGGTATGGGAAATAATGTCATCCAAATGAAAAACTAACCATTTTCAAACATGAAAATGTTTCTGTCCATACTGGGTTTTCTATAATCTTAACTTTGAGCCCAAGCTAGCACCAGTTTCTCTTTGAATGAAGGTATATGGTTGTGGGTTTTTTGTTTTGTTTTTTTTTTAATAAAGAAGAAGAGGGTCTATGCTAGGTGGATTGAAAAGGAGTCAGGCCTGTTCACAACATGGGGTTAATTTGGGGGAGTTCTGATTAAACCAGAGGTTATTAGGTTTTTTTTGTTTTTTTGGGAGGGGGAGGGGAATGCGGGGAAGGAGGGATTCCATTATAACAGTGAGGTTTTCTCTCTAATAAAAATGAACATAAGTCCCTGCATAAAACTCATAAGAGATTGTAGGTTCTTTGGGACAGGGGACTGTCTTTTTTTGTTCTGTGTTTGTACAGCGCCTAGCACAGTGGTATCCTGGTCTATGACTAGGGCTTCTGGGCATTTTGGGTTGAATGCTCAAATGGAATTAGGCTCCTAACTTCCAGTGAAATGTATGGAAGTTAGGCACCTAGACTGAAGTTAGGAATCTAACTCATTTTGAGCATTCAGCCTTACTGCAATACAAATAATTAATAACATGAACTCTGGAGCAATGTGAGGTGGGGACTCAGAGCAGTGGATAGTACCTAGTGTTACATCTTCTTATTAACATGGGTATCAGAACTGCACAGTTTTGCTTCCTGGTCCTCTGATCATTCCTATTCCTGAGGCAGCGTTCTTATACAACCTAAGTCTACTCCACCTAAGTCTTTATTTCCTAACAGCTAAGCCATTTATGCTTAGAAAAATTATGCAGTCCTGCTTTGGCTGCATACATTGCTTCTCTGGTTAACTGACTCAGCTAACTTCATACTGAAGTGAGTTCCAAACATAGCTCTTTCCAGTATAATTTTTCTGTGTAAGTGAATAATCTGAATTCTCTCAGATAAGCACGCTAACGGCAGGATATATAAACATTAAATAATACAGTATTTCTGCTGTTCATAAGTACAATACATTATAACACTGAAATAGTCACTGGGATATATTTAAAAGACTTGGTTGTATGTGGATTTTCACTGTAATGGTGCAAAGATCCAAAATATGAAGTTTACTGAAGAGGTCACAAACATTTTCAGTTTTCTAAATTGCTAATTTGAGGATTACTTGACTACGCCTCCTAAATGCAGAAACACGGGGTAGTCCCTGCCTTTTTCACTTTGAGCAGGGGCGGCTCTAGGCACCAGCGCGCCAAGCACGCGCTTGGGGCGGCCGTTTCCCGGGGGGGCGGCATTTGGCTCCGGTTGAGCTCCCGCCGGCATGCCTGCGGCAGGTCCACCGGAGCCCGGGACGAGCGGACCTGCCGCAGGCATGACTGCGGCGGGTCCCGTCTTCCCGTGGCTCGGTTGAGCTCCGCGAGCGCGACTGCGGCAGGTCCGCTCGTCCCGGGCTCCGGTGGACCTGCCGCAGGCATGCCGGCAGGAACTCAACCGGAGCCGCGGGAAGAGGGGACCCGCCGCGGGACCGGGGAAGGGCGGCGCAGCGCTCCGCGCTGCTTGGGGCAGCCTACTTTGTAGAGCCGCCCCTGACTTTGAGATCAGATTGCTGTACTGTGTTGTATGTTGGCCTACACCTTGGAACCATTCAGAGGCTGACATTAGTGCTGTATGCTGCAACCTACTTATTAACTGGAGTTGTACATTGGGAGCACATTTGCCTAGAGTTCCACAATCTGCACAGGCTTCCAATAAGCCCTTGGGTAGAATTCAAGGTGTTGGTTATTGTCACCCCACTAAAGAAGTGGATGTAATGAGAGTGCTTGACCAGACCACGAGGGAACCTGTTGACTTATTGCCAGGACAGGTTTATTCCCTGACTGGCATTTTTGCCATTACCTTTCATAATTTCACATTTCAACTATACATATAATAAACAACTGCCCATCAAGCCAGTGTATAGCCTTCAAAAATCCAGTCATTCGACAATCATTCTGTTTAGTTTCTGTCTTCAGAATCTGTGAGGATGAGCTCTCACGTGCCTCTTCTTACCCTGGTTACCCCCAAACCTTTGGATGTAAGCTTGAGACATGGTCTACCCACTCCCACCTCCCATCTGGTTTCTAGGGAGTGTGGGTTTTGTCCCTTTATCCCTCAAGAGGGTGGCTGCCCGTAGGTGACCAGATGTCCTGATATTATAGAGACAGTCCTGATATTTGGGGCTTTTTCTCATATAGGTGCTTATTAACCCCCACCCCCGTCCCGATTTTCCACCCTTGCTATCTGGTAACCCTAGTTGCCCCATAGATGTATTGAGCGCTCTTCCACGCTCCTCCCTCTTCCCCCCCCCCCAAGTGTTACAGGCAGCAATTCTTTGGATTAAAGAAAGAAATAAGGCAGGTCTGCCTCTCTATGAACTGGCTGTCAACCAGGCACTCCTTTTAATATCAAAGGGGGCAGGCAAGGGAGATTATTCAACTCTCCCCAAGAGCTAAATTCCTTTCTTTGCCCCACCTCCTCAGAGATTGGGACCCAGAGATTCTGATGGCCTAACCTCAGCTTCTCTAAGGTGATGGAGTATTGATCTCCCAACCACACTGGGATGGCCTTTTACTCCCTACAACTGAGCCATGGTTTACACTACAAACTTATGTCGGTATAACAATGTCGCTCAGGGGTGTGGAAAAAAGGCACACTCTAGTTTTGAAGCAGTTAACGCACACATTGTTCAGTCTTTTAACCTCATGCTCTTTTATATTTAACCCTGTAAAGCACAGGAGAGTACAGACCACACAAAACAATAAAACATCCTAAACACAATGTCACTCACTAGCTCACCCTTCCCTGGGGTGTCCTTGTGAGGGGGTGGGGGCAGGGCCGGCCCATAACATTTGGCACCTGAGGCGGGGAGCTCAAATGATGCCCCCGTGCTCACTCGCTTGGGCTAAAACTTTGAAAGGTCTCAATTCTGCCTTCTTCCTGTTCTACTCCTCTCATGGTACTGCTCTGCTACCTACCCCAATAAAGGAGAACTAACAACTTAAAATGCCTTGTTCAAAAATTTTAAGTAACACTTAACTTTCAAACGCCTCAACAGCAAATGTAACTTTTCTTGTCTGCATAGTAAACACTTGCATTTTTATCTGTTTGAATAATCAAAGTGGTGCTTTCTGTGCCTTCTTGGTTGCAATGATTTGAACTGCTTCCTGGAGGTCCACAGTCTGGGCCAGCTCATGCTCTATCTAGATGGTTGCAAGGCCAACCAGCCTCTCCTGTGTCATTGTGGAGTGTAGATGTGTTTTTATTAACTTCAGCTTGGAGAAGCTGCGTTCTCCACTGGCAACTGTTACAGGAAGTGTTAGAAGTATGCGCAGAGCCACAAAAGCATTTGGAAAGAAGGTGGTCATCTGATTTGTGCACATATATTCCATAACAGCCTTTGTAGTTGATCCTGCTGAAATGTATCTTGAAAGGGCTTTCAGTTCATCACCTAAATCACTCGCATCAATATTGCGCATGTCAACACTGTCTCTAGTGCCTTGCATTGCTGGTGTAGGTCTTCTTCAGGTACAGTGAGAAGTTTTGGCATATCATACAACATCCCAAATATACATGCTGTGTTCCATGAGCTGCATGAAATGTTCTTCAACTGACTGTATTGCACAATCTAGCACCTGGTTAAAGAATTCAACTTTGAATTGTTGTTTGGGGTCTCTTATGGGATTATCTCATGCCACGTAATCAAAATGTTGTCTTCTTCGGTGACTCTTGTATTCTTGAATGGGTGGGAAAACAGCTTCAGTGTGAAGTTCCTCTGCCAACTTCTGTGCACCCTTCAGAATGTTTTGAAATCCCTCATCTGACCGGTAAGACTGTAGGTATGACTTTGCTTTGTCCAGTTGTTCCATTGCTCCAGATAGACCAAGGTCAACACCTTGGAGTCTTTTTTACAACATTTATTTGAAACAGTATGTCATGCCACAACACTAAGCCACACAGAAATTTGAAGTTATGTATGTTTCTGGTGATTCCATTGCCCTCTGCCACTGTTCTCCCACGAACAGTTCCTGTCATAGCATTATCCTCCATAATGGCAACTTTGGCATCATCTATCTTCCCATTTGGTGTTGATAGGCTTTATCACCTTCACTCCACTTTCCCATTGTGTGGCACTCAGTGGTTTCAGTGTCAGAGATGATGTTCCCAGATGTTGCTTCAAAAATTGCCATCGATGAGTTGATGCAGAGAAAAAATACACAGATGCTTTGAATTACATTAAAAAATTCTGCAGCCTCACGAGAAGCTGACGCTGCATCACTGACCACCAAGTTCAATGAATGAGAACTGCATGGGACAAAAAAAGCTCGAGAGTTTAACTCTCGGATCCATGTCTGCACTCCTCTGTTCTTTCCTCTCATGTTGGCACCATTTATCGTGAGGGCTGTCCTTAGGCCTACACAGCTGCATAGGGCACCGTTAAATTTGCTGCATACGTGGCAGCACCAGCCCCGGTGACCAGCCCTATCCCTTGGCCAGCCCCCCTTGCAAGGGGCAGGGCCGTCCCTAGGGGGGTGTGGAGCCCCGGACAACTCCCTCTGCCCTGCATCTTACCCTTCCCCACTGCTCCGCCCTGCCTTCATTCCCCCCCAGAGGCGGCTCCAGGCCCCATCACGCCAAGTGCGTGCTTGGGGCGGCAAGCCACGGGGGGCGCTCTGCCGGCGCCGCGAGGGCGGCAGGCAGGCTGCCTTTAGCGGCTTGCCTGCGGAGGGTCCGGTGGTCCCGTGGCTTCGGTGGACCTCGGGAGGTCCGGCACGCCTGCGGGAAGTCTGCCGAAGCCGCGGGACCACCGGATCCTCCACAGGCAAACCGCCGGAGGCAGCCTGCCTGCCGTGCTTGGGGTGGCAAAATCCCTAGAGCCGCCCCTGATTCCCCCTCCTTCTCCAGTGACCCCGCACTCACTGGCACTTTACTTCCCTTGCCCCGGCTCCAGCCATGTCGCTCAGGTTGCTGAAAGGACCACCCCAGGCTCTCACCGGTGGCCAGGGCCGGCTCCAGACCCCAGCGCGCCAAGCGTGCGCTTGGGGCGGCGTGCCATGGGAGGGCGGCAGGCAGCTCCGGTGGACCTCCCGCAGACATGCCTGCGGAGGGTCCGCTGGTCCCGCGGCTCTGGTGGAGCATCCGCAGGCACGCCTGCGGGAGGTCCACCAGAGCCGTGGGACCAGCGGACCCTCCACAGGCACGTCTGCAGGAGGTCTACTGGAGCCGCGGGACCAGCGACCGCCAGAGTGCCCCCCGTGGCGTGCCGCCGTGCTTGGGGTGGCGCAATTCCTAGAGCCGCCCCTGCCGGTGGCAGGAAGCAGAGCGCCGTGGCTGGGAGCTGATGGAGTAGAGCGGGCTGTGGCCAGGCTGCTCCGCTTCCCGTCACTGCCAGTGAGTGGTGGGGGGATTCCTTCCCCCAAACCCCCTCCCCCGAGTGACAACGCTGGGGCCAAGGCGAGGGAAGTGAAGCGGGCTGCTCCTGGCCCCCTGCTAATCCCCTGGGCCACTCTGGGCCTGTGGGACCCCCCAAAATGGCCCCCACAGCTCCTGTCTCCCAGACCCTGGGGAGGGAGGGGAGGCCTGGGGCTGTGTAGGGCACCCAAATGGCTAGGGACGGCCCTGATTATCGTAGCCCTGACCTCTCATGTCAGCTATCGCAATTCCTGTATTGTCGAGCTTTTTAAGAAGCACATTTGTCATAGCAGCTCCTGTAGTATCATCAATGTCAATAAATTCTAGAAAATGCTCTCTGACAGTCACCATTGCAGAGACATTTTCACTAGGTTCTGTTGTTGTTACAAAATGCACCATTAAAGTCTTTGTTCCGTATGGCTGATGTCAGTCCAGAATAACAGAGTAATATCTTGCTGACTTCAGATCTGCCACAATCTTCTGTTTGACTTTTGTTGCCAGTAACTGTATGATCTCATTCTGAAGTGTTTTTCCAAGGTAGTGGTGTGTGTACATTTCTTGGGTGGTGACTCTTGTTAGATGCTCCTGGAGTATGGCATCAAACTCAGCCATCAGCTCCACAATTTTAAGGACATTTCCACTGTTTGGCACATACAGCTGATCTGAAGTGCCACACAGAGCTAGGTTTTGGGTAGCAAGCATTCTCACAATGGCAATGAGCCTTTTCAGAACATTTTGCCAGTAAAGAGAATCTGATGCAATCTTCTCTTGATGCTGATCATCTATGGTGGCCTTTAACCTTAGTCTCATCTCAAGTTCTTTCCACCTATGGAATGCTCTCTGGTGATTTGCTGCCTTCTCATGGCATGCCAGATTTTTTGAGTCCTTTGTTGCTGTAGAAACCAATGTGACTGGAACACTAGACTGGAAGAGTTTGCAACAAAAACCCATCTTTGTTCTCCCTACTCTAAGGCCATTGAAGAAGGGGTGTACTCAAATGGATATATTCATGGGCGGTACCTTGTTTATTTTTGTGGTTTTGATTAATAGGATAGGCACCCAGAGCACAGCACATGTGCCTGTAGTTGCATCTTAGAAATCTGAAGACATAAGTCAGTCTCAAGAGGCATCCCTGACAACATGCGCTAATTTATGGCGACTCATATTTTATAGTTTGATTCTGTTTCAATAGCAAGAACACAGGATTTCTAAAACAGTGCTGCCAACCCATTTTATCCCAAGTCTTGCAGTACTTGGTGTTTCTTGTAAAGCCCTAGCTCATGTGAATTCATGAAAATCTCAACTTTCATTATAAAAAAACGTGTCTAGCCCTTATGGGCACAGAGAAAAGCTTGAAAATGTGACCTGACTGCACCCTAAAGGTTTAAATATCAAAGTTAATGAAAAAGGATCCAAAGTTTGTGTGTCTTTAAATATCATGATTGTTAAGCCAATCTTATAGTTTGGGGTGGGATGACCCCTGATTTTTTAACACTTTTTCAGTTGGCAATACTCAACACAACATTTATTTGTTTATGCAGGCTCTTGATCCTGATTTTAGGATTTTTTTTCAGTTCACATTCTTTCTCCCTCTTTCCCAGATTTCTAAGGCTCACCCAGTGTTTCCTCCTCTTTTAGTTTCACCACTCTGTGGTTGAAGAGGTCAGTTTTCTGTTCACAGTGCTCTGACTCAGTCAGAGAAATATCTAGACTGTGGGGCATAATGCTACTTGGGGCAGCCTGGCCTGCTGCCACACAACTGCAGCCACACTACACAGTGTATGTCTACTTGAGCTGGAAATTAAACCTCTATCTTCAAGTGTTAGATCTACCCTTAGTCCTTGATCCTGCAATGTTGTGCTCCCACAGAGCCCTGTTAGCTTCAGTAACTAATCTCTGCCTGGGTGTAGCAATCTGCATGCAACAAGTTACAGGTACAGGGTCTTAAATTTTAGAACTGAAATTCACGTGAATGGGCTTTCTCACTACCTTTCTGGTTATTACAGCTTTCGGGTGGGCCAGAAATACTGCAAGGTCACTAGTATAGACTTTCTCATGGGAGTTTCCTGTCATAATCTAAACCAGAGAGACAAGGTGGGTGAGGGTAATATATTTTATTAGACAAACTTCAGTAAAAGATATTACCTCACTTGCCTTGTCTCGCTAATATCCTGGGACCAACATAGCTAAAACCATGCTGCATAGTTTAAACCAGTAATTCAGGTATACCTTGAAATAACAAACAATATATAATATAACATAATTAATAATTATTATTGATTTTATTATAATTAATAAAATATTCCATCATGATTTGTATGCAGTTCAACTTTGGCACAAACCTTGTTTTGTGCATGGGGTGTTGGGCAGGGCCTTACTTTATCCCAGGCAGTTCAACTTCTGTACAACTGAAATAATTTTCAGACAGAAAAAAAATTATTTATGTTGACAACTCTATGTACCACTCAGTAACCTGATGTGAAATTAAACGAGGCACACAAAAGACACTTTTGACTAAAGGGGCACTAATTTACAGGTCATTTGTTGACTTAGTTAAGAAAATTTCTCGTGGTTTCAGAAAATCAGGATTATTTCCTTTTTAATAAGGAAGGAACAGCCGTTCGACAGAAAATAAAGCTGTTTTAAACCTGCTAAATACTATGCAATAGATGCGTACTGCTAATTAAGGTACGTGTTGAATTGTAATTATGTCATCCTGAGGGATTTACATATAGAGTCTAGTTAAAATTTGATTCAATCTTCTATCACTCACAGAAGGCGCAAATTATTATTCATTTAGTGCTCTCTGATTTCAGTTCTAAAGGTAATCCAGAAAAAAGAGAGGGATTTTTGTTTTATCAGCATTGTTTAAGAACTAAGATCCTTTAATTATCACACTGTACCAATAGTCTGCTACCAATTTACCGACAAAGCGGTTCAGGTCTTAAACTGACAATTTACCCTACTGACAGAGAAAGATAGATTGATGAAGTGTCTAGCCAACAAGCAAATACACCAAATTTGATTTTGAGGCTACTTGTTGTCACCACTAGATAAAGTTTCTTGGCTGCCCAAGTAAAAGCATGTGGAACTTGTATAACACCTTTCAATCAAACCTATGAAAGCATAGAACACAGGTCTAAAAAAGAAAAGGGTGCAATGATGAATTAAGGCTAAACTGGACCCATATCCAGTAAGCTTTTGGGACTTTTGGACAGACTGTTTCTTCCAGATTAACCTTGGGAGACGCTATCTCTGGCCCCCAGATAGACACTTACCTTACATAAATTAATAATTAATTAAGTCTCCCAATAGCTCAATGAAAGAAGTAAGTAGCATCACATCGGTTTTATAGGGAAATTACAGTGGGAGACCTTAAAAGGAATATTTTTTGCAGTACTGAACTTATAACTGTAAATTGGTGTACCTTCCTATACAGTAATTACCATTAAAAACCAGCATTTATCCATATTAGTCTGACCGTGGTAACTGAGATTATACCAGTTTTACCATATAGTTGGCATAGGAGCTATCTCTGATAATCATTGGCAGTTGTTCATTTTCTTTTTTAATGATTTCTGCTATACTTAGACTATAATATCCTGGTGATGTGTTTTTATTGCAGCAAGATAAATGGTCTCCTACTCTTTCTTACCTTAAACTCTTGCCCACTGAAGTCAATGAGATTAATTGTCTGAAGAAAGATTACTTACCAGAGTAAAGGTTGCAGGATCTGGCCCTACATAAACCACCCACTACTGAAAGGCAGTCTCCTCTGAGGTAGAATGCAGCAGCTGCTTAGCAGCTCGCTACAATGCTTTGCAAGAGTTTAGTGCCAGAACAGTAAACAAGGACAGTGGGTAAAACCTAGTTCTAAAGTAAAAGCTAACTTTGACTTGCACTGTGGAAGGTAGAAGCTCGGAAATCTGATTGTATCTGGCAAAAATTGGTGGCATTTTGATAAGGCCAGTTGGCAGGAAGATGTAAAAGAACCCAAGTGAGTGACGTTTCTGTTTGTGGGATACAAGTGAGCTTATAGCAAACATTCTACTCTGGGTGTCCCTTCCAACTTACTGCCTCCACACAGCTGCTCGTTTTCAGTATTGGCCATGGGTTGGAGTGGGTTAGCTAACCACTGAAAAAGTCAATTGCTGATTGTCTTTGGAAAAAAGACATACATCAGATTTGGCACACCAGCTATCTGGCACACTGCACCATACTACTGTGTTTTGTAAAGGATTTTTTATACAGGCTATTTTAAAACACTTTGCAGACTTAAATAATATTGTAATAGTAGAGGGAGGAATTGAAAGTTCAAGGCAAGAGAAGAAAAGGCAGTCTTCAGCTGAGATTTGGAAAGAGACAAATTGGTGAGATAGAGAGATTCAGGAAGGTGATCACACATACGGCAGAAGCTGCAAGAAGGAGGCTCCTTCTCTGTTGGCTAGATAAGATTGAGTGAAGAGACCTAGAAAGAGGCAAGAGCTAAATGAGGAGAGGAGAGTGGGGAGATCTTTGAGGTGAGATGACATAAATCCAGGGAGGGTCTGTGGGTTGTATTTTTTTTTTTTAAAGAGGAGTGACGTTTTGAATGGATACTGAAAAACTGGGGAGCCGATGGATTTCTCTGAGTGGTTGCATGCCACCTTTGCTTCTGGATATATACCGGGGTAGGCAACCTATGGCACACGTGCCACAGGCGGCACTCAAGCTGATTTTCAGTGACACTCACACTGCCTGGTTCCTGGCCACTGGTCTGGGGAGCTCTGCATTTTAATTTAATTTTAAATGAAGCTTCTTAAACATTTTTAAAACCTTATTTACTTTACATACAACAAGAGTTTAGTTATATATTATAGACATATAGAAAGAGACCTTCTAAAAACGTTAAAATGTATTACTGGCATGTGAAACCTTAAATCAGAGTGAATAAATGAAGACTCGGTACACCACTTCTGAAAGGTTGCCAACCCCTGATATATACTATAGACCAGATTCTCTGGCCTGTTCTACTCCCTTTGAGCCACTTGAATGGTGCAAAGAGTGTGGTGACTGACTATATCTCCCCTGCTTGGGGGTACCTCACAATATGAGGGAATCCCCTGTGGGTATAAAGCTGGCACCTATGCTTTACTTCCTGCAACCTCCAGTGTAGGGGGTGTGTCAGGGGTGGCTGATAAAAATTAGAGCAGCCCCCAGACTAATCTAACCTGTGCTGGGGCAGAAAATCAGGTGGCCATGTCTTTGTGCTGTATTCTATGGAAGCTGGACATGGCAGAGAATCTTGCCTTGTATGCCCAATTTATGTCACAATAATGTGGGGTGTACTTTGTCATCACAGGATAGAATTAGCTATGTAACCTTTAATTGTGTTTTCTTTACAGATGAGTTTTTGTACCACCTTTGTTAACACATCATATATAAATCCATGTGTTCAAAAAACATGAGTCAGGCTCTAGAAGTCATGAGATTGTCCTAAAAATAATACCTTTGGGGATCTTCTTTGTTGCCTTTATCTGCCTGATTTTTGAGTCTCTGGGGTACACTGTTTCAAGCTTTTCTTTGCAACCATGAGAGCAAGAAACTCATTGTATTTAAAATCTGACCTGAGGCTCTCACATGATCACGACTCCAGGAGCTGGGGCTTTAAGTAAAACAACAAATATGGCAAGACTCGTGATGAAATAGTGAGAGCTGGCCATACGTAATGAGTCAAAGTAAGAGCATTTGTATTTCGTGTAGAACAGAGGTTTTCAATCTGTGGTCTGTGGACCCCTGGGGAATCTTCAGACTATGTCTAAGATTTCCAAAGGGGTCTGCACCACCATTCGAAAATTTTTCCGGTCCACAAATGAAAAAAGGCTGATTTAGAAAATGGTTTTAATGGATTGCCAACATTGTTTAGTGATTTTTCAAAAGCTGCTGCAATGTATTTACAAAAAATAAGTCTTTACCAGTCAGCTGACTAAGAATTATGAAGTCTTTTATGGCATTCTGGGGCTACTGTCATTGATTTAAAAAAAAAGGGGGGGGGCAACAAAATGGAATTGTTTCATGCCATAGACTAGTAATGATTTCAAGAAGTTTGGAGATTCCAAAAGATATAGGGTTTTTCTGGCAGGAACAGTCCCCAACAATTTCTTATCTTTCTGCAATGACAAGGAGATAAGATGATTGTTCAGTATTACCTCATGATCTTGTTCTAGAACAATGGTACAAAAGTATAGTTTCAGAAATGTTTCTGAGCGTGTGACTCTCCATTTCATTGGCAGAGGCAGGTTTTGCATCCTGATTTTTGTTACGCATTATGTGAGCAGAGAATGAAGGAAAAAGGAGCAGTGCTGAGACCCATATTAATAATTTATGGATGTATCATTTTAAAGTGACACTGAGCAAGAGAGACAAGGACAATTCACTAATCACACCTCTACCCCAAAGTAGCCAATTTAATGACAGCAACTGGGTGAGCAGCAGCTCAGGAAGAGTGCAAGGTACCTTAGTGCTAGTATTGAGCAAGCTGCAAAGTCAAACCTGGCTCTGAACTTCCCTTAAGTTCATGAGTATTTGGATCTGGGGATTTGGTTGGGTCCATTATACAGATAGGAGCAGCTACAAAGTCTGGATCTGAATTTCTCAGTGTATCTGTGTGTCTGAAGCTTGGCTTTTGTTCGTACCAATCTCTGCTGTTTAAGTTGAATGCTATGCAATTATTCACCATGGAGAAGTGTCATGGCATTCATCAGCATCCCCACAATAACAAAAACATGTGCAGTGAAATTTTATTTGGGGTCAGAACCTGAGATCTTCTGGCTTGACTTCTCTTCAGCCAGAAATTCTTAAGCATGTCCAAAGGAAGAACCAGAACCAGTTCCTAAATCACTAACCTGTTAAAAATCCTAATTTAGGGACCGATTCTCATCTCACACCAAATCAGGAGTAACTCCACTACAGTTAGTGGAGGAACTAACATACCACCAATGTGACAATGGAATTTGGCTCCAGGCCCTTACTCATAACCATTTCAAGGAGGAATACAAGGTTAAACTGAGAGCCAAATTTGGCCCTAAAACTATATCCCTATCACATAAGAATTAAAATGTTTTCAAAGTGAGCAAAACGGGAGATTTTTTAAGACCAAACTTTATGGTGATGTTTTTAGATATTTTCCATAGAAGAGAAAATCAGGAAATTACAGCCCAATCCAAATGTTGATGATTCACTTTAGAAAATGCCTCCCTTAATAAAAAAAAAAAAGTCAGTTTATTGCAAAAGATCTTTAGTGCTGCTGATCCGCTGCTACTAGGTATTAACACCACCTGTTGGAGGTCTGGTCCAGGGGACAATATCCGCACCTTCCAGGCTGTGCATGATTCCAAAGGCTGTGGTTGCCGGCTGAATGGCAAACTGACCTCCCAGGGATGAGGTCCATAGCAGGAAGTAGCAGAGACCTTCAGGAGGCCAGTGAGAGCTGTAAATGAGCTCAGTGCCTCCCACTGCCTCAGCTCCTTAAGCTGTAGCCACTTTTGAGTCTGTATAACCTACTGAAGTCACTCTGGGAGCAATTCCTTCTCCCTTCTACATGGGTGCAGGACTGGAGGTGGCTGGATTCCAGGCCCAGCTTTCTTTCTCTGTTCTCTAAATAAGGAAAACCTTTTGTTGCTGGCATGAGCAGGGCAATCCCACCCGAACAGCTTTAAAGAGAGTGTTTGTGGGGGCCTCTACCTCTGTTCACTAGAGCAACAATAGGGACATTCACTTTCTCCATTATGAAAGTTGAGGGCTCCTTTGCTCCATCGTCACTTTGTCTAGGGTGAACA
Source organism: Mauremys reevesii (assembly GCF_016161935.1). Classification (NCBI taxonomy): domain Eukaryota; kingdom Metazoa; phylum Chordata; order Testudines; family Geoemydidae; genus Mauremys; species Mauremys reevesii. The sequence goes on along the minus strand of NC_052623.1, from coordinate 242,459,235 downwards.
GCAAGACAATCTTTGACTCGATGGTCCTCTACTCTTCCCTGTGGCTCAGCTTCAGCCAAGGATACATCTTCAGGGCAGAATGACCTTTTAAAATTCTTCCTTAGCTGACTGAACATCAAGGACTCTGTATTAGGATGCAGGCAATGCAATGAGTGTGCTCAATCTGTTCCCATCCCTCGTCCCAGTGTTATTCCCCTGGGGCAGTCATAGGCAGCTGCATAATACCTAGGCCTAGCAATACATAGCCTCAGCTGAGGGAGAAGTCCCCCCTCAAAATGAGGAGCAGCCTCTGCAGCTGCATATGTAGGGAGACCTAAGGTGCTTCCTTGGGGCAGCAGCCACAAAGGCTGCTTTCTGCTGGATAGGGTCCTTATTCTTTAATCATTAGCAATAATGAGGTTTTTGTCATATGAAAAAAAAAAGAAAAAAAAAGGAAAGACAGAAAAGAAAAAAAAAAGAAAAGAAAAAGAAAAGATTGGGAATAGTTGGGATTATCTCTGTGCCGTCTCTCAGGTCCAGTGACAACATGACTACAATGGGCAGCTTTCAGAACTGCATATGGTCTTCCTTCCGAGGGAGTTGATTAAGCGACTCCGGATGAAATTGAAATCCTGTGATTTGACCTTTGTCTGGCCTGGGAGGGCTGCAATTCGCATAACAATTTCCTTTTGTTCTTTGTTTGGAGTTATTAATCCAACATGAGCCTCGAATTAATCAGGGGTAGTGCGTTGTTACATTTCTAATTCGCAGCTCCACTGCTTGTGTCTTTTTTAATTAAGGCCGAATGATAGCAGGCCCTAGCCCCTGATTGCAACACTTACTAACCACACATTGAGGGATGAAGAGGCTAAATAGGCAGAATGAGATTACTTCAAGGTTTCACTTAATTGTTTTCTTCCTTTAAGTAAAGAGCATTGAACGAACATTGTTAATTCCAGGCTGGGAGTATTTCTTTTATACGTGTGTGTGTTAGGGTGGGGGAGGTTAGGACGGTTGCAATGAGGACTCTGAGATCTAATGGCTTATGGGTTTGTAAAATTGAAGCTCTTGGTTATTGATTTAAATCATTCCTCCTATGTCCCCTGGGAGCTAAGGGTGGAGGGAGAAGGAAAAGAGTTGACGAACATTAAACTTCAGTTAGTGATGTGGATTTGCTTTTATCAGGTTTGACCCCTTTTGTTTATGTAGATTTTTGTTGTTGTATGTTTGCTGAAGGTTCAAAGGTGGGAAATACAAGAAGACTGACTAGTAAGGCAATGTACTGAGAGATACTAATCTCCTCAAAGCTTCACAATAGTAATAATGGTAATTAATAAAATCAAGGCAAGCCAGTAGTATCACACAGCAGGTTTTGTTCATGCTGAAGAATGTGTGAATAATATTTCAAAAGCTGTTTGTAAATTTTTTATTGTTGGAACTGCTCAGGGCCGCAAAGACCCAGGTGTAGATGATCTCAGTTAGATTTGTTCTGTGGAAATGAATCTGTGCCAGGCACTCACTGCACGAGAAAATACAGGCAATAGGAGCCTGATTCTGCCATCTTTACTCACATGAGTGGTTTCATTGAGTTTGAATAAGGATTATTCCATATGAATAAAGGTTGCAGGATCAGACCCAACATTGGTGCCTTGTCCGCAGAGTGGATGAGTGGATTTTGGAATGGATATAAATTTATGGGGAAGGGTTAATGCTTACAGTCCATAGGTCCTGGACTTAGGGGTGCTGAGGGTGTTGCTGCACCCCTTGGTTTGAAGTGGTTTCCATTGTATACAGGGTTTACGGTTTGGTTCAATGGCTCTCAGCACCCTCATTCTACAAATTGTTCCAGCCCCCATACAGTCCCAATTCTGCAGTTGTTGCATGTGCAGAATTCCCATTCATTTCAGCATGTGTTGTCTGCTTGTAAACACTAAGATATCTAGCTCTGTAGTTGCCAGGAACTAACTCTTCCAGGGTTATTTAATTTCTGCAAAGAGGTGGGGTGGAGGGGGAAAGTACTTGTATGAAATAGTTATGATTTATGTCACTGTTGATCACACAAGCTCATACAGATGCAGAACTAGCATTCTAGCCCCGTTATGTGACTATAGTATTGCATTTCTAAAGTCTGCATATGCTGTGGCTGTTTCATGCTGGATTACCTAAGAACGCGATGGTAAAACCTCTAGATGGGTTCAGTGAAAGAAGTGTACAAACTCCAAAGGAGAAAGTGCTCCAGGTAAAAGCTTATTTCTGTCTTTAGAAGTCTATATTGTACACGGAGTTGGCTTTGTTAAACGAGCATGAAAAGGACAGGCTATGTCCAGGCTTGCATAGAAATTCGTGCACTTCTTTGAAAGCAACAAGTAAACAAACCACTGTTCTTCTCCCCTCAAAGACTTTGGATCAGATGTTGGTGTAAATCAGCATAGCTCTATTTCTCTCAGTGGGACTATGCTGATTTACACCAACTCAGGGTCTGGCACTTCACTGTTCATTCTATACAGTGTATATATAATATATACAGTGGCATGTTCTGTACATAAATATGTGAGCAGAGGGCTCCAATAGCCTTTGCGCTCATATAGCCAAAGCCTGAGTATGGTCTATATTGTCTTCTCGGGTTATGTATGCTCTAATCCTGTGAGGTGCTGAATGCCAACTACAACTCCCATTCAGGAGAATAGGAGTTGATGGTATTGTCATTGAAGTCAATGAAATTTAAGGGTAGTCAGAACTCTTGTAATGAGGGCGTTCTTACTTGTAATTCCGATTCATACACCTCAGTCAGTCTCTGGGGGTCAGAGTCTGATGCCCTGGTATTGAGCAGTACCTGACTTCACAAGTAGTTCCACTGAATCATACTGTGGGTGCACTAAGTACTACTCAGTATGTGTAACTATGTCAGAATCTGGCCCTCAATTATTTGTTTTGAATTTCCTCTGCCATTTGTGTGCTCTAAATATTTCACATATGTCCATCTTGGTCTCTTTTTTTCTGGAAGTTTGCAAAATAAGGAACATTTGTTCACCATATTCAGTTTCAGGATTGAAATCTACTTTGAGCTCATCTCTTTACTTTTTAAATGTGTGTTTCTTTTTAATTATGCTTTCAAGGCTATTTTGTTGATGGACATTCTTATTTAAGGAGCCATATTACGTGGCGAATAGGCAGTAGGTTGAATGAATAACAGTAGCCCCATTTTGTTTGTTGTGTGGGCTGTTTGGGATAAGATCTTAAAAATCTATGTTCAGTGTGTTGTGTGTTGTTTTTAAGATCCTATGGCATTCTTCATAACAATAGAGTCTGGGTGCTCTTGTCCAAAATTCCCTATCCTGATTCTTGTGGAGCAAACTCTTCATCATTTGTATTTTCAGCTGCTGTCCTTTACCTCGGAAGTGGACGTTTTTCTGTGTGTGCTATGCATATATTTTCAGCACTTTGAGAGTCTTCAGAATGAAAGGTGCTATATAAATATATGACGTTGTTATAGTAATTTGTTGGATGGTTATGCCCCATAATAGAGTATGGTATTTTTGAAGCATTTTGTTAAACAAAGAAAACTAGATATCCTTTCTACAGTTGTCAGTGGCTGGTTTGCTCTCTCTGTAACATGTCATTGCAGATTCCTTTTAATTACTCTATCAAGGGTGTTAGGCGTCTTGCCATACTCAGGAGCCAAAGGGCTGAGGGGCTACTGTTTTTTCTATCTGTGCCCAATGTGTTTTTAGTCTGCAGTTATTTATGGACAGTCCATTGGTCAATAGTTCTCAAGTACACACAGCTGTAATCTACACAGTTACTAGCCCACAAATAAACAAGGGGCTACTTTTGTTATTGCTGCCTCTGTCATTCCTGGCAGCTTTAGACAATCTGTTGCCATTTATGGCAACATGTCACTAGACTTTTGTTCATTTGGGCTTTTTTTTTTTTTTTTTAATTTACACTTTGCCATAATCCAAATTCATACAGAGCACGGGGATGTGCTCCTCGGGTCACTGGTGACAAATTTGCCCCTGTGCGGCATAATGTCAGATATCAGCCAGAGAATGTCAACCATTGGTCCAAAATGTGGGGTCGGTGCTGTTGTTACTTATCATGAAATTGGTGACAAGTTGGCCCTGGCCTATTATTTCTTGTGTTCTCTCTTCTTTTGGACATAAGGTAGAGATTACTATTAATGGTTCTTTTAGTTTCTAGGAGCTCCTCCCACTGTGCTGTCTCACTGTGATCCCCCCCCTCCCCCCCGCCCTTTCCTGGTTGAATGGTTGGCTTTGATGTCACACAAGAGAATACTGTTGGCTAACAGTCTAGAGGCTGCTTCATTTGAGCTAACCACCACATGAAAACAAATGTGATCCATCATATTTCATTAACTAGCTGCCCCCTGTTCGGATGCCCTTTTTTGATGTCAGAGCGCATCCTGACAGAAATAAAAAAGATATGTGTGATTAAGACCAGTAATAATACTTATTGCATTGTATTGTAAATTACCTTTCGGGGCCCCGCTACTTTATCAGCCCCACTGGCTTTGGCTCGGGTACATTTTTGACTACTCTGTATATACAGTGTATTAGCGCAATGGAGATCATTATGTGGCCTGTATTTGAGTCATTTTTATTTAAGATGCCAAACAATAAGCTGTTGATTGGGGGAACAAGAGGCGAACAATAATGTTCTGTGTCACATAATATACCACCATTTTCCAGCTTTGCTTTAGAAGGGCCCTCTTTATTGTTTTTGTATAAAAATGGTTCTTAGGAGGAGGAATATTTTGCTGAGGTATGTCATTATTTTGCAAATTTCTATTATCTCATCATGTTGTCTTCATTGTAAATTGCAGCTAATTAGGAACCTAGTTAGAGCCCCAGCTTTGAGGCTGGCTTTTTTGTGAAAAGAGCCCACCGATTACTGCACTACAAGAGAGGAAGGGAGAGAAAAAGGAGATTAATCTGGTTACCTAGGCGACACTCGCTTCCATCTGCGAGGAACAATACATTTTTGTTTCCTTGGCTCAGTTCAGATCTGTTTTGTTTAGGGGGAAAAAAAAGAGAGAGAGAGAGAGAGAACGTAGCCCCACAACAATGCTGAATTCTGTCTAGCCCCGGCTTACCGGCTTCGATTCCTCTGCAAGTTAAGGGTCCCAGGGGAGTGGGAAGATGAAAGAGATAAGCTCCAAAGTTGTCAAAGGTCATGACCTTGCCACACAAAGCCAGCAGTTTTACTTCTAAATCCCCTTCTCCCAAAAAGCACTTAATGAAATAATATACTGTGCTTCTCAACACCCCGTAGCCTTTATTAAGCAGCAAGGCCCCCGAGATTGTGAATTTAAGGAGTCATTTAAAACTTCTGACTAAACTGTCAGTGACAGCTTCTACGGTAGATGGGCTATTTTTCTGTGTGCGAGACAACTTTTTTTTTCAGTGTCTCCTGTAAGTGGCAACGTAGTTTCCCTGACACACATTTTGTGACTGCATTTGCACAAAAGGTGGAGGTCTGTGAATACAGGACGGTCTGCTTTATTTTAAAAAAAAATTCTCCTTCAGTTACCTTCACAGGGTCGTGGTTTAAAAGAAGAAACTAACCTGTGTCTTCTGTCGTGCTTCAAATTATTAAGCCTTTCCATGACTGTTGCACACAATAGACAATGCAGTCATGTTATTGGCTTCTTTTTATGTAGCTTGCCATAGAAAGGGCTGAGGTAATAACCAGAGCTGATAGAGCCTGGCTAAAATGCTCAGAAAGGCTCAGAAGCCCTTGAACTGAATTGGCTAAATCCACAGTCTTTTGATAAGCAAAATGCTTTCTCCAGGTGTTATGCCATCATGTATAATGTTTTGCTATCTGGTGGTGTTATGGATTATGACATAAAGTCACAAAAATATTGAAGTTACTGGTTTTAGCTTATCTGAGCTTTCAAACCTGGTCGACTGATCAAATCAGAACAAGTATCAGGCTAACAACCCTACAATCCCCACTTTGTGTTGTACTAAAGTACTGTTCTATATTTCCTTCTCTGGAACAAGCTCTTAAAGGCTGTCTCAGTGATGATGCTTGTCTCTCTTTGACTGGGAATGACAGTCATCAAATTTGAAAATACAAATGTGCAGTTGGGATGAAGGAAGGTACCGGACTTATTTAGTATATATGCAGAGAAGCAACAATGAGCTTGGAGTTAAAGCATGGGACTAGGAGTCAGGAGATCAGAGTTCTATTTCTGGTCTGTCACAGGCTTTCTGTGAAACCTTAGGAAATTCACTCAACCTATTTATGCCTCGGTTTTTCTTTTTCTAAAATGAGGATGTGCGATGGGTTTTGACCCTGCACGGAGATGAGGGGAGTGAAGGAACAGTACTGGGCCAAGAGGGCCCCACCCCTTAGCAACTAAACAGGGCCCCAGCTGAAGTTCGTGGGAGCATTGCCATGAACTTGAAGGTAAGCAGAATCAACCCAATCAACACTAAACTGGGAGGAGTGGTAGATACGCTGGAGGGTAGGGATAGGATTCAGAGGGACCTAGACAAATTAGAGGATTGGGCCAAAAGAAACCTGATGAGGTTCAACAAGGACAAGTGCAGAGTCCTGCGCTTAGGACGGAAGAATCCCATGCACTGTTACAGATTAGGGACCGAATGGCTAGGCAGCAGTTCTGCAGAAAATGACCTAAGGGTTACAGTGGATGAGAAGCTGGATATGAGTCAACAGTGTGCCCTTGTTGCCAAGAAGGCTAATGGCATTTTGGGCTGTATAAGTAGGGGCATTGCAAGCAGATCGAGGGACATGATCATTCCCTTCTATTCGACATTGATGAGGCCTCATCTGGAGTACTGTGTCCAGTTTTGGACCCCATACTACAAGAAAGATGTGGAAAAATTGGAAAGAGTCCAGCGGAGGGCAACAAAAATTATTAGGGGGCTGGAGCACATGACTTATGAGGAGAGACTGAGGGAACTAGGATTGTTTAGTCTGCAGAAGAGAAGAATGAGAGGGGATTTGATAGCTGCTTTCAACTATCTGAAAGGGGGTTCCAAAGAGGATGGATCTAGACTATTCTCAGTGGTACCAGATGACAGAACAAGGAGTAATAGTCTCAAGTTACAGTGGGGGAGGGTTAGGTTGGATATTAGGAAAAACTTTTTCACTAGGAGAGTGGTGAAACACTGGAATGGGTTATCTAGGGAGGTGATGGAATCTCTTTCCTTAGAGGTTTTTAAGGCCCGGCTTGACAAAGCCCTGGCTGGGATGATTTAGTTGGGAATTGGTCCTGCTTTGAGCAGGGGGTTGGACTAGATGACCTCTTGAGGTCCCTTCCAATCCTGATATTCTATGACTCTATATTCTATGAACTGTAGAGCATGGTCCACATGGAAGATCTGCTCAAAAGGAGTCTCTGACAGTCAGGCAGTGAAAGAGAGTGAAGAATTGGCTGTCTGAACAGAGGAAGACAGTTTGCAGCTTCTGGGGACAAAGCAATTCACAGGAGAGTGTCTGGACCATGGGTAAGACCCAAACAGAATGATAGGGGCCCGCCCCTTTTCCCTCTCCTACTCTCTGCTGAAGGAGAATAACTGGACAGTAGAGAGTGTCAGCTGAGAAATGCCTAGTTGACTGACTGAGCTGCTGGGACTGATTGGGAACTTCCGCTGGGGGAAAGTGGTCTGTGCCCATACCTCAAACTGAAGAGCGAGCAATGGAGGTAGAAAACAGCCCCGGGGAGGCTGGGTCGGGTGCATCTGGAAGGGGTAACCAAGACATTCCACACCTCTCCACCTTGGGCATTGGGATGGGACTCTCTTTCCCCCACTATTGGAGAGGACCCAAAAGTTGTTTAAAAATCCATGATAATACTGTGTACTAAATTAGAGCAGGAAGCAAAGAATTCCATATCCACTTTGAACTAAGTTGCAATTTGGCAGGACTTTAACATCCCTGCTCCTATGGAAGGTCCCTGGGAGTTTTAATAGCCATGAGTGGTCAAGGCCACAGTTTTACGTTTTATTCAACAAATTTCAGGTGACGGGGTATGTACAGAACCCACAACCAGATAAGCAGAGCCCCTGCAGTGAGAAAAGGGAGGCAGATTCACTGCTACTGGGAGACACTGTCTAGGCTACCAATCATGGAATGGGGGGACCCTCCAGCAAAAATTGACAAGGAGTAGGAAATAAAGAGGAGGTTAGGTTTATAGTAGTAGTAGGAGGAGGACTTTCTAGCCTGACCAGGTAGTTCTTGGTTTAAGGGTTTAGGAATGGTTTAGGAAGCCCTGGAATCAAAAAACAAACAGAAGACTTTGAGGAAGAGATTCAGAGCCAGTCCCCAAAGTAACCTAGAGAATGAGGCTGTGGCTGGGTTCTGAAGCAGCTGAGGGGGAGAAACGGTTTAGAGAGATTTTGGAACTACCAATAAGAAAAGGCCAGTATCTGCCTCAATCCTGCTAAAATGGTAGGGCTAAAATGTTTAGTGGGAATTTTGTTCTGTCATTCTAATAACTAGGAATTCTAATTCTGCCTAAAGTACAGGCCTAGCTCTATTTAATTTCCCTGAAATGAAGGACTATATAGGATATTCCTAGGCTGGAGACTGGAAAAGTCCCTTGACTGTCTTATGCCCTGACACCTGAATGCACAGTTGCTGTAGCCCTGCCTGGAAGGCCTTTTTATTATATATGTATATAGATCCAGCTGATGTTTGAGACTACTTAGTGTCCCAGCAGGTGTTTTGAGAAGTGCAAAAAACTGCACTGCAGCCTGTCTGCTATCATGCAGCAGTGCCAACAGAACAGCACCACCCAAAATAACATTGAGGCTTTGGTTCAGGAGTGTCTCACAGAGAATAGTGCCACAAATGCTGCTACTTGCAGTGCATGGTGTTTCTCTGGGAGGTCTCTCATCTCAGTACTAATCAGGACCAACCCAACTTAACTTGTGAAATTGACAAGACCACACCGAGGGGTAGACTTATTGCATCATTCTCATCCTATGCTATATGTTAGCATGAATAACTCATGCTGCTGTAATTTTATGTTATATTTTGACAGCTGTACAGGAAGTTGGATGCAGTAAGAGAGAGCTGTCTCAGTCCTAATGAGTTTATAGTGACATGAATCACTTGGTAGGCTCTACAAAAGGTTCCCAGCCAGCACACCATCTTAGCACATCCAGCCATAGCACTTCAGCTCAAACTAGTTTACTACCATTTATTCTCAGATTTTTTGTTGTTGTTGTTCTATAGTGCAGTTTCCTCTCACTCCCACCCCATTACCATAAGTTCTGTATGGGAATGTGTGAACTGGGTCAGGTAACGTAAGAACTGATGCAGACATTCAGCCAAAGCCTGAACCAAAACCTGACCTTTTCCGAGGTTTGAAAAGGTTTTGTTAACGTCATTGTTCATGTGCCTTGGGACTTCTTGCCATCATGTTAGTCCTGTAATAATGATAGTGGCCTCTTTTTAAAATGCTTTGAGATCTAGAGATGTAAAGTGTTATACAAGAGTTAGATATTATCATTATTATTTATTTATTACCACTATGGGAGAAACTCAGGTATATCCAGCTTGTCTGAAACCAGTAAGTACCATACGTTTTGTGAGTCCAATCTCATGAGTTTCCAAACCTGATTTCCAGCCACAAAATTCAAATAACCCTTCATCCTTTGGGACAGAACCTCAGCTGATGTAAATTGGCATAGGTCCATTGAAGTCAATGGTGCTATGCTGATTTACACCATTTGAGGGTCTGGCCTTTAATCTATCTGTTTTGTTATTATATGGCCACTCCCATTATAGTATATGTGCACCCAGTGAACTTTTTGATGCTCTTCCAAAGAACACTGCCAAGCTTTTTGATTAGCAGTGGGTTTTGACCAAACCCCTGAGGCTGAACATCATCAAATTTGGGGACGTTTGAATTCAGATCAATCTTTTCATGTGGCCTCTAACTTTCTATGAAGAACCAAGCCAGGATCCTAGCTCAAGACTCTTAAACTTGGTATCGAGGTCTGAAATCTACAGTTTTGGGCCCAACTCTACTGTAGAGGTGATCTCATCACTAGTTATTATTCATCAAGAATAAAGCTTGGTCTTAACCCCAAATGGCAGGTAAAATGATAACTGACAAAAGGGAGAGAGATAATGGGCCCTGATGCTATTATAATAGCTACGTTCCTAAGCTCTGGATGTTCCGAAACATCAGAATAAGGTCAGTTAGAGAAGACGTGCTGTTCTGTGCAATATCTTTAGGAAACTGTCCATCATAGGGACATACCCAAGAGATTAGCCTGATGTGAAGTACTACGGCATACCACCGTGAGGGGAAAACAGTGATGCTGTTCCATAATGCCAAGATGGCTTTTCCTCACCAAATCCTGTTCTGAATAAATATTGAAAGGACTAAGGTCTGTGTTAGATATATTACAAACTAAGGAACTTGCAGTATGTCTTTCTCAGAGAGGTACTGAGCAGGTGGGAGGGCAGGGGAGTTTGTGACCCTGGTTCCAGCATTTGCTGGGACTACTCTTACAGTCCCTTTGAAGCAGTGTGAATTTTGCCTGAGCAAGTATGGAGGGAGAACTGCAGACTGCTCTGAGTTAGACCCCATCTACACTAAAACTGCAATGCTGTTGGTTACAGTAATGGTTCTCTATAGACCTGTTTAAAATGTGGTTCCATTTATTATTATTGACTAGACCTAATGATGTTTTAGCCATGTTTGGGAATCATGCTAAAACACTGGTCACTGTTTAGGGACATGGCTAATATCTTATCTATTTCTACTACAAAATGGAATCATTTTGTAACCATTTTGGTGGTGGGAGAGGAATAATGTTATAACAGAGTCCTGGATATGACTGACGTTTTAGCGCAGATGGGCCCTTCGAGGTAAATGTAGTGCTAATGGACCACTTCCTATCTCTCTTTCACACTCTCTCTTTAACATCCTTCTAAATGATTTCCCCCCTTACACTCTCACACGCAAAATCCATCTGCTATTAGCTAGCCAGAAAAGACAGCATAAAACACCTGTGTACCAAATACGCACCACCTGTGTGTATGCCTTTAGCTGATAGCTTTCTAGAACACGTGTCAGTGGCTCAGCTGAGGGTGGGCTGATGAAAGGGCATCAGGAAAATCATTCACAGAGTAATTAGCAAAGTGCTTTTACTTCTTCCTTCCTGTATTTCTGTCAACGGTGTTCTGGTATCAGAATGAGAAGAGTCTTCCTGTTCTCTTTCACCTTTTCCTCTGTGATCATAGAATCATAGAATATCAAGGTTGGAAGGGACCTCAGGAGGTCATCTAGTCCAACCCCCTGCTCAAAGCAGGACCAATCTCCAACAAAATCATCCCAGTCAGGGCTTTGTCAAGCCTGAACTTAAAAACCTCTAAGGAAGGAGATTCCACCACCTCCCTAGGTAACCCAGATCATAAAACTATCCTTCATTTCTCAAGGTTTAATGGGTTTCTTGAAGATCAGAGAGCGTGCTTGTCAGCTGAGTTTTCTCAGGACTGGTCCTAGAGAGTAGTTCAGTCTCGGGGGTTGATTTTTCATTCTGCCTCAACCTCTTTATGATGCTCCAGAGGTGTAAAAGGGGTGTAGAAACAGCTGTAAGGGAAAAATCCATGGTATAAGGGGGCATACCTGGGTGTTGATGAGCCTGTGGAACCAACTCTATGCTGCCTATGCAAATGAAATCCTTCTCTATTAGATCTTGAGACAGTTGACAGATGTGCTCTCCTATTGCATTCATGAAACACACTGTAAAGGGGGAGGACTCACCACCGCAGCGCCTCCTGCTGGCCATCCTAGGAATTAGGTCTCATTTCACCAGAGCGCCCTCATCTAGTGGTGTCTTGCCCATCGTCACTCCCCTGGGTGGCAATGGGGGGGGAGAAGGGTGGGACCCAGGCCTGCCTGCTACTCAGTCCCACCCATTACTCTGGGTCCCAGGCCAGGGACCCTATAGCCAGCAGCCACATACTGCAGCCTTAGCACCTTCTCTGCCCTTGTATCAGGGCCTCAGTCTAGCACCCGTTAGGTCAGAACTCCTTCTTGCTCCCCTGACCCTGACCAGCACTGCTCTGTCCATGGTGGTGTCTCTCTCAACCCTCCTACAGGGCAGCCAGTCCTCCTCCCTTAGCCTCCAGGGGGAGACTACCCCTGTTCTGCTCAGCAGCCTTTCTTATATGGGCCAGCCTGGCCCTGATTGGCTAAGCCTTCTCTCTATTGGCTGGCTCAATACAACTTCTTCTAATTGGTTGGGTTCTGCACAGCCTCCCCAAGGCTGCTTTAACCCTTCTTCTGCCTGTGTGGGACAGCCACCCCACCACACATGCATTTAAAGATCCTTTATAGGGACATCAGTACAATAGAAAATGACTGTACTGGCTACTTAGTTGATATGGTTCACTTTATTAATCTGTAGAATTAAATCACAGTATTGCAGCCCCAAACATTCAAAAACCATAAAGCGGGCTCCAAGAAATCATGAGCTTGGCTTAAAAATCATGGGATTTTTTTTAAAAGAATACATTTTTCATTCTTTTTCTCGTTGTCTTCTGGTTTCTGAGTCTGGGAGGTGGGGAGGTCACTCAAGTCCCTACATTTTTCCAGTTTTTTCTGTGACCACAAGTGCTACAAACTCAGTTGTGTTGTTTTTAATGAAAGCCAAGATCCCTTGATTCCACAAGCTGCAGCTTTGAGAAAAACTCCAAATAGTGCAATACTTGTGGCAAAATGATAGGTGAACCTCAAAAGACTTAAAAATTCAATTTGGTTTGGATAAACACCCTTAAAGTGTGGATTTTTGCCAGCACCAGTCAGTCAGGTTGAGTTTGTAAAATTGATCTGGAAACATCGCAGGTTTTCCCATGAGCTAGCCAGTATTGTACCTCCTGCTTGGGCAGAAATAGCCTGCTGTTTACAAACACACACACGCTTTTTCAGGTAGAGGAGGTGGGGAGGCTTCATTTGCAAGGAAGCACAACACATTATTTTTTAAAGTAGTAGTAAATGGATTGTTTCCCAATGAATATTTCACAGTGCTCTATTTCTATCCCTTCCTAAAGTGATTCCTACAGAGCAGGTGTAAAGAGCCAGTTGAACGTGATTTTTCTGTCTCAAATTACCGCATCTGCTATAGGTCACATAGGCTGAATATAACTGATAGGCCTTAGCAGAATTTTTTTGTTCAAGTTGTTTACTTGGTGCATATGTGAGCTCTTTCTGTAGAAAGAGTGTCATGTCAGCCTTCCCCTTTAAGCCTTGTTCCTGCAAACACTTAGGCACCCATTTAACTTGTAAGCAACAACAGAGGAGCAGAAAAAGTCCTCATAAAGTATTTTAAAGGAATTTAAAGTAAATACATTCAAGACATGGATAATATTGAAAAGAAACTCCATCTCAAAGAGGATTTTTCTTTTAAATAAGGCTCTTTCAATGATGTCATACTGCCAGTATCCTTTTACGTAGGTAATTTGAAGTATTCTCTACCAGTGCCTCTGCTGGACTTGTTCTGTGGCTTTTCATTCTTCAGGCTGTCAGTGTGGAACTTTTCATTGCGCTGAAGTCATTAATAATTGGGAACAAATGTAAAAAGGACATCTTCAAAGATCTTCAAAGAAGAAGGCATGGACACAAAGAGTTAACAAGATTGTTTTATCTTTACTTCAATCAAGAGTGTCTACATGTAATATAACAGAGTTCCCTAAACTGTGGTGATCTTACACACCATGTGCTCTAAGCCTTTGCTATATTAGCTTTATACAATACACACCATCTTACATTTTTTCTGAACAACTCTTTCTGCCACCTCAGGTATATTTCAGCTTTTAAGGAGACTCTTGTTATAGAGAGTTCTTTGCACTATATAACTGTTTCAGCAGCTAGATGTGGCCAGCAAGTCAATAAAACTTACTGTGAATCTTCACATCTTCTGGTGCATTCAACTTTTATGCATCCAGACTGAGGATGATTAAGTTTTTAAAAGTTTGGAGGACTTGACTCTAAGCATTGTTGACAGTTTCAGGAATCGTTGGGCAGCCTGACATAATGTTATTCATGATGAAAGAGCTGTCACTATAGATCAAGAATGGTACCAGAGAGAACCATAAGGCTATGTTTTCAGCATGGGATGTGGGGATTTAGCCGCATGACTTCTATTAATAATGGGAGTTTTGCAGTTAAATTCTTGGGTACCATATTGAAAAAATGCTGAAAACATGCCCCAGAGTGTGGCTTGAATTGCACCTATATCGGCTGCTGTTTGGACATTGAAGATCATCAACTCTGAGCAGCAGCCCTGGTCCCAGTATCCTTCAGGTGCTGCTACAGAGTTGGAGAGCATGTGATAGATGGAGCCAAAGTACATTACTAGTGTGTTTTTTCCTTTCCTCATTTAAGGAGCAGCAAACATATCTCTCTTTAAACCAAAACTCCATATCTGCACAGAGCTATCAAATGTATCTATGTACAATAAGAATCATCAGTCTGGATCTGGTTTTGTGCATTATACTCACACAGTCACATTAATCAGAATGTTGGGATTAATAGGATATTTGAAAATACCTGCTCATGCTACTCCATCCAGTTATTGTGCTTTCCTTTCTCTGGTCCCAATTCTGATCCCCTGACCTATGTTGAATGGTACTTTCCTCTGAGTGATATCGGTGGAGTCAATACTTGCTGAGAAATGAACTACTCAACATGAGTAGAGGATGAGAATCTACCCCTCTATGATCACTCCTTTCTGTCTATCCCTCTCTTTCTCAAACAAAGCTTAAACAAATGTAAAGAGCACCATGCACAGGGGAACTTGTTCCCTGTCTACCTTCCTGATGCCAGTCTGCATGATGGAGACTCTGAAGCCTTAATTGACTTGTCCTGTTGCATGAACACTGTCTCACCTCCACTCTTCAGAGTGAAGCAGGTGGTAAGCAAACAGCAAGCAGTAAGGGAATGGCAGCAACTGAAGAGCCTCAGTCCACTGATACAGAGGGAAGAAGGTGGTGAGGGAATCCTTAGTCTAAAATGCCTGCAGATGTTAGTAAGCTACTTTAATTATGTCCACACATACCCATCAAACATGTATGGACCTTGAGAGTTCTTCCTATGGGAGCCCATTCCATCTCACAGCGGCATGGAACAAACAAGGAAACCAAATATACAGCACAAAAACATTTGGGAACTGGAATTTAATATCTGAGTTGGAATATGTGTTTTTTTCCATGATGGACACAGCTGAATATAAATGACGGCTAGGTTCAGTTATTAAACTAATTTGTTCAGTTGTGCAGCTCAGTGGTGAACAGAGCCATAGATGCTGTCTAAGTACCCAGTCTTACAAAGGCATTGAGTGCTTCCTGTGAGGTGCTGAATGCCCTCAACTCCTGTTGTGGTTTTGAATGCACATTTTTAGGACAGGGACCTGTATCTTCCTCTGTTTTTGGAAACTGTAGCATCTATTGAGCACTACCATAACACAAATAATAATAATGTAATCATGACAAATTGAATTCAGAAAAGTTGATCGCTATTATCCAAATAGTTTTACAGCTTTTCCTTTAAGTTTTTTTGCTCATTAATTTTTGTTGTAACTCTATAGGAGAAAAGAAAAGGAAACATAATGTACTGTGCATAAAAAGCAATGTCAGAAAGGTTTGTGTGCTTCCACAGAAATGTCTCCCACCTCTCTTCTAAGCTATAGCCTCAATCCACTCTTGTCTCTGTTTACCTTTGAAGTATTGTCAGCCATTGTACAGCTACAAAAGAATTATCATACTTTGAAATACATTGTTTTTGTAAAGCCAAGGTTTCTAGAGTAAGAATTCTTCCCAGCTATGACAGAATATCCTTGATGCTAACAGTGGCTTGATGAGAGTCATATGGGACTCTGGAAATAATGGCAACACCACCATGGCGGAGGCTGTGTTAACGCTTCCCATTATAAACCCTATTTTCACGGGGTTGTCTTGACTGTAAACACTTCCTCTGAGATGACACTTACCATACAAACTTCCAGCCTGTGAGCATGCATTTTCTTTCACAGATTTAAAAAAGAAAAAATCAATTTTGTTGTTTTTTTCCTTCGTACTCGGAAGGCTCTCTTCTCTTTTTTATCATTTAAAAATGTTTTGCTTTTAGAGAAATTCCTTAGGCTCTTTGCCCAATCTACATGTCAGTCACCTTTTGTTTATGCATGTGTGTCCAATAGATATATGCAATAGGAGGTCTATCTTGCAAAGTGCTGAGCTAAAGCTTAAAGCTAAGCATATGCTTAAGTGCTTTGTTGGATCAGGGGTCAGAGTGCTCAGCACTTTGCAGAAACAAAAAGATGCAAAGATGGTGTGTGGTCTTGTGGTTAGAGCAAGGGGGTTGCCGTCACTATGCCAGGTAATAGCACCAGTACGCTGAGTGACTAGGACAAGTCACTCATTCTGTTGGTGTACCTCAGTTTACTCAGTAGTAAAATAGTTATGCGAATACCTCTGTACCTGACAGGGATTTCCTTTTGCTAATTAATTAATGTTTCCAAAGCTCTTTGAGATCTTCAAATAACAGCCACCATTTCAGTGTAAAACATCACTGTGTGTGCGCATGCATGCACAAAATGTGTATCTCTAATTTGATCTACCTGTAAAAAGCTATATTTGATAACTGTTTACTGCAGAAAAACAGGAGAGTTTATCAAAAACTTTTAAAATGTATCAAAAATTTTAATGTGACAGAGCTATGCTACATATCCCTGCTATGATTCTAAAGCCAGCAGTGGCTACAAAATACCTAACAAAATCTTTCCAGGTAACAATATGGGTTTTAACAATAATATATACATATACTGACTTGGAGCAGTTCTGGTCTCTAAGGGCAAATGTTTAAGGAACTCCTGCAGCTTGTGCAGGGCTTGCAATTGAATTAGTATAGCCTATCTCCTACTGGGCAGCCTCTGGTGGGCATCAACCATGCTGGCTATATAAGAACTCAGTGAGTGCATGTTAGTGCCCCTCTTGAAGTCAGGATCACTTCTGGATCACTATGAAATCCTCCAATTCAGCTCATTTTCCAATTCAGCTCATTTCCAATTGTCATTGGTATTATTTGGCTTACATTGCATAAGCCACACATTTTGTGGGGAGGGGGGTGTAAGTGATGCATTTCAGTTCAAGTTCCTGTCGACAGTCATGCCTCATGGGACTGAGTACCGAAATCCTGGAAGGCAATGCAGATAGGTTTATTGTGCATAGTTCCCAGCATTTCTTAGATAACACTGAATCTGGTGCTTCATACACCTCCAGCGTCCATGATTGCAGTAACTACTAAGACACTTCCAGGCAACACTTATCTGGACCATGTCTCTGGAATAGTTAAGCCAAAATCCCAACCAAGTCCCAGTACTCCCAGCAAAATATTGAGATCTAGCCAGTGTACTCAATAAAAGGAACGTGGGGACACTACCCCCTCATCAGTTTTAGGATTGTCCCATCGATCTCCAACCAGAAACCAAGATCCTGTTGGATAAATCTATGCTCTCTTGTAACCAGAGCTCAAGCCTCTTTCGGAATACCTCCAAGAAAATCACAGAAAAAAATTAATCCAGACGATGCCCCGATCCTATTTGTCAGGAAGAAAGATGGATCACTATGTTTATGCATCAATTATCATGCTTTGAATAGAATCACCATTAAGTACAGATAACCCTTGATCAGCAAGTTGACAGACTGTGCTCCATGAGGTTGTTCACCAAGCCTGACCTTCACAGGGCTTATAATTCATGAGGGTGATGGATAAAGGATCATGTTCTGGACTTTCTATGGCCATTTTGACTATTGGTGATGCTTTTTGGTCTTTCAGGTGACCCAGCCACTTTTTAGCATTTTATTAATGACATTTTTAGGGGCATTTTAGATCAATTTGTGGTGATCTACCTGGCCGTTATTTCATGGGAGTAGTTTGGGGGCAAAGGGTGGATTGTGGTGTTTCTCCCCTGCCCCCCCCAAACTGCAAGCCTTGGACAGGCGCTAAATTCCCCCTCCTCCAGGCATGGCCCCATTGGCCTGACTGGAGCTGCCCGCCCCGCCCTCCAATATAGAAGTCAAATTACACCTATGTGTTGTTCTTATCTAATTGGAAAACCAGTTCCTCTATGACCAACACATTTGCCTAGTGCTGGAATATCTCAGGGAACATAGGTTATACACAAAACTAGAAAAATGCAAATTTGTCCAGTCCACCATGGAATTTCTAGATTTTGTAGTCTTCCCCATTGGGATTAGTATGGAACCTAGAAAAATATTTGCCGTCATTAAATGGGCAACCTCAAGAAATGTGCATGAAGTTCAACATTTCCTTGGATTTGCAAATATTTACTGATGTTTCTTTAAGGATTTTGCAGGCCTGGAGTTCCCTCTGACTGCACTGTTCTGCTCTGGAAGAATGCTCAATTTGCCTGGACTTGGGAAACTCAGTCTGTCTTCAACCACATAAAGGAGGAATTTATGTTAGCACCTTTCTGGTGCACTCAGATCCGGCAAAACTCTTTTTATAGTTGAGGCAAATGAGTCCAATGTGGCAATCGGAGCTGTTCTATCAACATGGGCCCTGAAATCTACTTAATCCACATGCAGTCTACTCCCAAAAACTCTCACATATGGAGCAGATTTATGAGATCTGCAATAAAGTACTACTCACCATTAGAGCTGCCTTCAAAGAATGGTGCCACCACCTCATGGGTGCCTGATTTCTGGTCCAGATATTAACAGCTGACAAAAACTTGGAATATCTGTGTGCTGCAAAAACCCTGAACCAATGTCAAATCCAGTGGTCTTTATTCTTCTCCAGATTAAATTTTGTTTTGACATACCTTCTGAGCAACCAGAAGCCCCCTAAGGGGGAATACCTAGGTGAAGGAGCTAGAGATCAAGAATGTTTTACATAATCCTCAAACCTTGTAATTTTCCTAGTGCTCTAGTACACAGGGATTTTCTGCCTCTCATGCAGTCCTCATTATCTAACAGCAGAAGCCGTGTTGATTCAGAATGCCACCGATGACCAAGCTCCTCACCTGGCTTCCTGATCAAAGATGGTATTTATTTTTAGAGCTGTATCTATGTCCCACAGCACCACGTTTGGCTTAAAGTAGCTAAGCTTTGTCATGATTCTCCTCTGGCAGGCCACTTTGGCCATTTTTTAAAACATATGAACTAGTTTCTCGAAATTTTTGGTGGCCGAAGATGTAGATCTTCATCAAGGCATATATTAACCCCTGTGATATTTGCTCTGGAAGAAAGATTCTCCTGTACAAAACCTCTCAGTGCCCTCTTGCCTCTACCAACCCCATTTCTGTGATCATCCATCTCTATGGACTTCAGCATTGACCTACCCAGTTTGGAGGGCAATAGAGTCATCTTAGTCAAAATCAACCATCTTACTAAAATGTCCTGTTTTCTCCCGTGTCCCATAGTCCTCCCTGCTGAGGAGACAGCCTAGCTCTTTTTTACTCATGTCTTCAAACTCCACAGGCTGCTGTCTAGGATCATCACCAACCAAGGTCCACCATTCATTTCCCATTTGTGGCAAGAGCTTTTAAAGTTGCTGTCCGGTAATCTACATATTTCTTCTGCCAATCATCCTCAGGCCAACGGGCAGACCAAATCTTTTAACAATACCTTCATTGTTTCATCAGTTATCACCAGGACAACTGGGTCTCACTTCTTCCTTTCACCAAATTTGCCTACAACAACTCTATGTCTTAACTCACTGAAGCCCCTTCTATGACAACTATGGATTCTATCTGCAATTCCATCCATCCTTACTGAATGTGTCTAATGTTCTGCAGCCACAATCTAGTCCAGCATTTGTACTATGTCCAAGCGGCACTGAGAAAATGTCTCTACTCAGCCAAAAGTGCCCACATATATTATACCAACTGACACCATCAGGTAATTTCTCATTTTGTTATTGTCAACTAGGTATGGTTATCATCACGGAACCTTGTGTCCACTCAACTGTCACGTAAACTAGCTAATCAGTACCTGGGTCCATTTAAAATTATCCAGTGAAACCGCTCCTGCCCAGCTCCATTAGAGTGTACCTGGTCTTCCATGCTTAATTGTTAAAGCTATATACTGACAATCCATCTCCTGGAGGAGTCAAATATCTGTCTTTGACAGTTATTATCCAGGGGCAAGAAAAATTTCTTGCCCAATGGATCCTTGCCTCTAAACTAGTTCACAGTGAACTGAAGTACATTGTGGTTTGGGAGGATTATAGACCTGCTGATTGGTCATGGGAATCTGTCAGTCTCATCCACGCACCTGATAATATTAGGGAATTTCACCATGCCTACCATGCAAAGCCTGCACTCCCAGACACCTGGAAGCTGTCCTTAAGGGAAGGGTAACTGTAAGGAACTCATGCAGACTGTTCAGGGCTTGTAGTCGAATTAGTATCACTTATCTTCTATTGGCTGTTGCTCATCAGAGGCCACACACCCCAACTATATAAGAATTCAGCTAATGCCAGTCAGTGTCTGCTCAACACAACAGCTGCCTGGCTCCTTACCTGCAAGGTGCTGTGTTGTCTTCTCAGAATAAAGCCTGGTGCTGCTTCAGTTGAGCCTGTCTGTTGTGAGTGTTATCTTGTTTCATGACAAATGTGCATTTAAAACCTTGTGTGAAAGATATAAACCAAGGTGATTTTTTTTTAAAAAGGGAAGGAAACTCTGTCCTGTAGTGTAAATGCTATACCACTTGTTTTAATAGTGCACATTAATAACAGAGTAGTTCACTTTAAACTGTCTTTTTCAATTAGTGTTGCATTTTTAATTCTGTAAAGCATTGAGCAGCATGCCTATTTGTGGACATTTTGTTGTGTAATGTTTGGTTAGCATCAGCTCATCTTGTTCCATGCATCTTAAAAAGCAATGTATCAACGAGACATTTTATACCCTATGATACATCTTACGGAGGCCTTGTGGTATGGTATTTAATTTCATACACTGCATGTAATAAAGGGGGACTAAATGCCCATGATGAACAGAGCTGCAAACACATCCTGATTTTTCACAAGACATTCCAAATTTTTGTGTGTCTGACTTATGATCCTGTTAGTCATTGGTATGCTAAATCCTGGTTTTACTTTCATTGAGTGGAGCGGGGGGAGGAGGGGTGATCTCCTGTCTGCATCATGTCAGGTTGTCAGTACAAGGATAATTTTCTGAAGGTTTCCCTTCCTTCTGTCAGAATCTTGCTTTTGTAAATAAATCAATTCTTTGTGTTTGGGGCGGGTTATTTGGGGCTGGGTGTGGTGCTATTCAAAGGGTATTCTGTGTGGTCACAACATATGCAATAATTTCAGCTGGACTACAGACTTGATGAGATGAGATGTAATGACCCATTTCTCTTCTTAAGACCAGATGACTGCCTATATTACTTGCAACTGACCATTAGGCTCTATGAAAAGGGGCTTTTTCTGGTAGCGGTAAGCTATATTAAGCAAAAAGTGTTTTTTCCACTTCAGCTTTTGGTTTCCTTACCAATTACCATCCAGTGTAGTGTACTTATTCAGATATCAACTTGACTCCAAGAGTTTGTCCATGGTTGCCTGAGCACTGACTGAAAAGTTTGTATCTTTGCAAAGTACTGGGCTTTATAGATGTTCTGCATTGTATATATCCATTTGCCTCATGCCCCTCCCCACCATTGGCTGTATCCAACTAATAACTTAATAGACATTAATTGTTATAACATAGACAAGAGAAAGTACACACATAAGGCTAGATTTTACTATTCAGTTCACATTGGTGCACATGAACCCCCACCCACCGGCACCCTCGAGGAGCTGTATCTACAAGCACTACTGACTTCTCAGAGTGGAAAATGTACTGACAGATCTCAGGTCACTACCATAATCATCCCTCACGAAGATTGATTCTGGACATACCGTAGGTCATAGATATATTTTTGTTCTGTTGGGATTTATGTCACTTTGTGGTCCAGTTGTTCTAGACATTTTGTCCATCAAACTAGGAGCATCTGTACAGAGCAATAAAATAACAGCTTGTCTCCTTGGATCAAACAAACAAACCAAAATGCTTTCTGATCATTCAGTCTTTTCCATATCCATAATACTTCTGGAAATTTGTGCTTTAGCTTTTATTGGGAGTTCTTGGCTGGAAATGAGGATAAGAGCCTTTTTAAAGGTGTGCCCTTCCCTCCCGTGCACAGGCCTGCAGCGGTTGGTGAGTTAATAACAAATTGCTGCGGGAACCTAAAGATTTGACAAAAGGACAAACCCTGAGAGGCACGGTTTAAAACAGAGCTGCTTGGAAGGAGGAGGCCCTGTAGCAAATTATGATCATGTGTGGCCTCAGACTTTCTAGACTTTTTGCAGAGGATCCACAAGGGGAGTCTCAATCATATCAGACAATTGAGTGACAGTATGTGTGCATGTATGTTTGTATGTATATATCAATAAATATAACCTACAATAAAGAATTTGCAGAATATGATCCATGAAATCTCCTAAAATTTTGTATATAAATACAATCGTTCAAACCTAAACTTCTCTTCCACTTCTACCCTACGACCGCACTCTGTGTCTTTCCCTTTTCTGTTTCTTTCTGTCTACCTTTCTTTTTAATCTCATTCTTCCTGCATCCTTCTCTGGCCACCCCTTCTTCTTACTCTCTTTCTCTTTCCTCATTTCTTTTCATCTTCCTTCTTTTCTCAGAGGAACAACTTTTTGTTATCTAGCTAGCAGAAAGAGCTGCTTCTTGTGATGAAACCTACCCTGGCTCTGGGGGTCACTGAATCTGGCCCTGAGAGGTATCTAGGAGAAACACTTGGTATGTTGACATACGAAGATGAAGTTGTCATGATGGCAATTTGGAGCCCTGTCTGATTTGACAGTATTTACTTTCCTTGCAGTTTCGGTTGAAAAGAAAAACACTGCATCTAGGGAGTAAATCCACTGCTTGTAGCTTGTAGCCTGGTGCACTTAACAAATGCATTATTTTAAAAATGAATATTGAAATAGTTACTGCCGATCATAAAAGAAATCATGTAATTGAGCTGAGCTCATTTCCCTGGGGTTTTGCGTCTCTGGACAGTGTGTAGATAATGTGCACTTGCTAAGCCTGAAAACTGTTGGAAGAGGTGTAATTTTTAATCCTAGATTTTTCTTTGTTGATAGACTGATTCTACAGTTGAAATATCTATGTCTATATAGTCTATTCTATCTAAAGTTAGTAATACTTGTGAAATCTACTGGTTGTTTTTTGTTTTGTTTAAAATAAAATTTATTTTAGTGGTTGTGCAAGGTAATGAATGGATAGCCCCAGGGACTGAAATTCTCTGTTTATTCACAGAACTTCTGCACCATGCTTTGCCATATTGTCGCACCAATGAGCCCCAAGTGTATGAGGGAGGTGCTAGCTCTAGGAGCAAGTGGGTAGTCTTCAAGTCCATTCGAACCTTGACCTGAAGCAAAGGTCCCAGTCAGTCCCAGTTCTGACTGTAGTTTTGCCTTGTGGACATCTGTCTACGAAACAATAATCAAAACTTATCAACCTGAAAGAGATCTGATCCCTTGAGCTATGCAGTTCTCTGGTCTGTGAATGTTGCTGGTTGATTTTGACTCCCCATCTGTAGAAGCTGGTGACATAAGTAGAGCAAATTACATGCAACTGAAGGTGTATTCATTTTTGATTTTGTACTGAAAATCCAATGGTTTTCCTCTCTTTTTTAAAAACAAACCAAATAAAACTAATTAGAATAATTTGATTGGAGCAATTCCTTTTCAAGAGCATCTGTCAACTGACAATGCCAATATGGGTTTAAAATTTTAATATATGGTATAGTCTGTGAAGCCACTTGCTTGAGGCCTTAAAAGATGTGAGCTGCAAATAACATATTTTGATGCATTAATCTAAGTGGGGGGGAAAATAAGAGCCAAATTCTGCCCTCAGATACATGCATGCAATTTCCACTGAAGACTATTGAGTTATGTATATACATCTAAGGATGGAATTAGGTCATTAGCGATAGACATTATGTTGTTTCTCTTGTGCTAGTGCTGTAAATTTCTCATTGGCAAATCATAGATTAGAGTGATCTGACAACTCCTTTATTTGGAAATCAAAGGCCAGATTCTGATACCCTTTTGCTGCCAGGTCAAAGCTTAGCCCACAGTATTAGTTAGTAGATCAGCATGGGGAGATAAGTCAATGGGATCACTTGTGGAGTAAGTTACTATTCAGGATGAGAAAGGGTATATGAATGTGGCAGTGAGTAATTCACCTTTTGTGCCATGACAGTTCTACCCTGATACTAGAATCATCTCAATATGCATTTTCTACAGTGTAGTACAGCATATAATTCCCGCTTTCCCATTCCTTCTCTCCCCATGCCGATCTACTAAATAAATATTGTGTGCTAAGCTTTGACCTGGCAAAGCACTCCTACCGGGCTAAGAAGGTATTCCCACTTCTGAGCAGTTCTAGTCTCTCTGGTTAGGGTCTGTGTCACATAATGTCTTCAGAATGTGATGCTTTTAATTTATTGGGTTTGATATCTAAACTATCGTGCATCAGCCACTGACCCACCATCAATCAACTCAAATGCCTCAGTGCCCTTTCCATCCATTTGTGTTTTCTCTCTGTGTGCTGAGAATTGGATTTAAAGCAATGTGCCAGTGATTAAACAATTAGTCTGTCCCTTCTCTTACATACCAATAATTTGAAAGAGGAAAAAGCCAGCTATTCTTTTTTGTGTGTGTTCATCTGTGACCTCTAGTTTTGCATCTAGTGTATGATGACAAAAGTGGTATCTGCTTTAAAAAAATTGTAATAAGTATGGCCTTTTCACTTCCATTTTGGGACTTGTAACCATCATAAAACAAAGAGAGCAATTTAATGCTGCCTTTGATAATGTCATTTTTAGTCACTTTTTAATTAATAAACATGGAAAGTCTGAATTTGGGCAGTCGATCTTCTGAACTAACAATAGCAGCAATGTGAACTGTTTTTCAAAGATGATTTTAAGGCTATTTGACTGTGGGCATTCACAGTAGGGAAAAGGCTAGTGGGACAAGCTACCCATTAACAGCAGCTGAGAAATAGTTTTTGGATTGCAAATACAAGGGCACTGATATAACAACGCTTTTCACTCAAGTCGCTATTTGCACTCTACTATTTTAACTTTTATCTGACAGAGGAAGTGAACTTCACTACCCCATCCACACAGAAAGTTTGAGTTAGCTGGGATGTCTGTTGGGTTGGGAAAGGGTATGGAACTGTCCAACCTAGGATTTGGCTGTGGGCCTGAAACGTGGCCCATTTGTCTCTCTTCTTCTTTTCCATAGACCCTAATGATGGCCACTACTGCTCCACACCCCTCACTGAGGAGTCTCTGGCATAATCTCTGCTCACATGACCCATATCAATATATGCCCTAGTCTTCTGAATACTGTTGAAAGAATAATTCCAAAAACGAAAAATCCACAGTTGCGAGTTGTCTGTATGGATCCTAGTACTTCAACTTTGTTTCCTGGAACTCTTAGGTCCCGTAGTACCAGTTTCTTCAAGAGCCCTGCTCCTCTACTTTCCTGGCCTGTAAATATCCTCAAAGCTCCTCTGCTACAGAGAAAGTTTTCATTCAACTGAGGGAGCCCCAAGAAACTGCTGAGAGGGTATTCATAATCCTTCCACCCCTGACTTGTACAGCATGATTACTGCCATACACTCCCCTCAGGGGTTTCTTTGAGGCTGGCAGAACAGGGCCACGATGATTCCAGATCTGACCCTGCTGCTTCCTTCCTCCCCGAGCTCTAAACATATATGTATATATATATATAAACATGTCTTCTGTGATCCCCAACCAGACCTGAGCTCCTGCTACTTCTGGAAAGGACGGATCGTTCTGGCCCCGATCTGTGTGTTAAAACACACAAAATGAGTAAAAACATAGTGTAAAAAACGTAAGTACTTTGTCTCAGTTTACATACTCATGAAGAAGAGATGATCAACAATGTTAATTGCAACATCAAGTGCTGATTACAATTATCAAGAGTCCTTGTCTGTCAACAATAGCAGTTTTGTGAGAAAAAGGCTTTCTTTTTTCTCCTGAAGGACCAATTTATTTTTTGATGATCAATGTCTTGCTCTGTTTCTTAAGCTTGCATTATTTTAACTTATGCATATCTTAGAAATGATGCGGGGGAAAGGACATCAGAAGAAGTGCTTCAAAATTCTGTTTTTATTCTATTGTTTAGATTTCTTGAAAGCAAGTTTTGCTGCACTTACAATATAATTTAAAAAACTCCATCAAATTACACAACAGGTCCTCAAAAGCAATTTAGCTGGATTAATAATCACCCAAAATAATAATGCCCTTAACATAGGTGTTGGAACTAGGGGTGGTGGGGGTGCTGAAGTGGTGTCCATCATATGCAAGGTTTACAGTTTGGTTCAATGGCTCTCAGCATACCCACTGTACAAATTGTTCCAGCACCACTGTCCCTTAAGCAACCCCTTATCCAAAGGAGCTTGAGGAAGAAGAGGTGAGCTTTGCATTAAGGGTAACAAATCTGGACTCTCAGCAAACCAATCAAGGAATCAGATGAGGTGTTCCAGGACTGAAGACCCCTCATGGAAAATGCACTGCCACTGGATCCCCACACTTTAAACCAAGACACTCTGAAGTTCAGTCATCTCAGGGCATGTCTACACGTACAGTGCTGCAGTGTGTCTGGTGAAGACACTCTACGCAGACAGGCGAGAGCTCTCCCATCAGCACAATAAAACCACTTCTGTGAATGGCAGAAACTATGTCGGTGGGAGAAGCTCTTCTGCCGACATAGCGCTGTGCACCCAAGCACTTACGTCAGTGTAATTTGTGTCGCTCAGGGGGGTAGTTTTTTCATGCCCCTGAGCGACATAAGTTATGCCAACTAGACTTTCTAGTGTAGACTCTCTGGATCATAAACTGAAGCTTTACACTCCCCCTGGAAATTAGTAGTCACCATCCAGACAATGGGTTACTAACATAATGTGTTCTTTGCACGAAACACTGTTTGTATAATGTGCAGTCATATTTTGTGGTAACTTTAGCTGCCCAATGGTTCCAAGGTGTAACCCCATTTAGAGTTCATTATATCAGATTAAGTCTCAAGGTGACAAAGGCCTGGATAATTGTAGCATAGCTCTCATATGAAAGAAAAGGTCTCTCTTTTCTCTGACCAGGAAAAAATGGAAAATAAGATATCGCTTTTCATCTTGGGAGATCCCAGAGGTCTTGAATCCGTCAGGTACTGAGCATCCTCAACTCCCATTGCAATAAGGAAGCCCAGCATCTCACAGGATCAGGCCTAAAGTACTTTACAAATATTCCAGAAACAGGAATTCATTTACCCACTAATGAAATACAGCAGTGAAGATATCACTGCAAAACCTAGGGAACTGAAGGGAAATATTATATCAAGGTGCAGGGGCAATTAAAAAACTTCACCCAACCTGGATTTTCTTTAGCGGTCTCCTATCCTCGTACCATCTAGGCCCACCTTTGTTTTGCTCTTGAGATTTGGCAAGGACCCATCCCAAAAGAATACAGCAGCAAGCATCTTTCTTGAACTGTAAAAGAATGAGAAGTTAATATAGATGCAGAAAGGAAAATATTCTTATCTAATTAACAGACTTTCTTCAAGCTTGCTAAGATTAGAAAATTTAGTTACTGCAAATTGGTAAAACATGCATTCATTATAAACATGATAATAATGATAAATTTTAGATAATCAATTATTTAAATATGAATTATTTCCCTACATTAGAGTCATGTTTTCAGCTATAATCACCTAGGGTGTTGTATTCATCCCTCCTTTACTGCACTTCTAGCAATATGCAGAGCCTTAACCATTTGCTGTCAGAAAGAGAAAACAGAAAGTCAAGAAATATAATTTCCTGTATCTCTCTGGCTGGAAAGTTCAATGTGTGTTTGCTTAAGTTTTTTTTGTAGGATAGAGGGAAGGGGGGAAAAGCCATTCAATTGACATCTTTACCCTCATTTTTTTTCCTTTCATTTTTATAAAAAGCTTGCAAAAATGCATTGGGAGCTGCACTTGTATGCTGAGTAAATCAATAAGTGATGCCTTGGCTGTTTGCAAGCACATGTAATCATCCATTTTTAATAAGAATTCTAAGAAGATTAGCACCCTGCAACAAGAGCTTCATTTACACTGTTGCAAGGCTTAGCCTCACAATAAACTCTCCTAGCCTGCATATGCTCCGTAACTCTAGATGACAATTTAACTAAGTTCCTTGCTACTCTTAGTGGTGTGGAGAAAATCCACCTTGAAATATTAGATCTCTTGAGTATGTGCAACACGCTAAACGTTTGTGGGGTAGACTGTTCACAATGTTTATGTGCAGTGAGTGGAATTTAATCCCTTTTATTCCCTGCTCTGAGTCTTGTCAGTTTCTATCCCTATTCTTCAGTAGTCTCTTTAAAATGCTTTGCACATATATAGCTCCTTCCAGCTGAGGATCTCAAAGCACTTTCAAGCATTATTTTAGCCTTCCTACAGCCCTGCGATGTATCTTATATTTAGTGATATTACATACTTTCATACTCATTTTTGAGATGGGTGAACTGAGGTATGGAGAAGTTACAGGGGCGGCTCCAGACCCCAGCACGCCAAGCGCGTGCTTGGGGCGGCATGCCACAGGGGGCACTCTGCCGGTCGCAGGGAGGGCGGCAGGCGGCTCCGGTGGAGCATCCACAGACGTGCCTGCGGGAGGTCCACCGGAGCCGCGGGACCGGCGACTGGCAGAGCGCCCCCCCACGGCGTGCCGCCGTGCTTGGGGCGGCAAAATCGCTAGAGCCGCCCCTGAGAAGTTAAGTGACTTGCTGGTGGTTACATGTAGGATCAATAATACAGATCAGGAAAAGAATTCACGAATCTGGACTATCAACCCCCTGCTCTAACCTCTAGATGTTCTGTCGCCTTTCCACACGTTTTAATTTTTAATGCTGAGGGGCTCTCTATCAAGGTTTCAAAAAGTGTAATTTGACACTGAGGTTAATTAAATACTTAACTGAAGAAGTTTGCTGCTGCCTGATTTAACTTGGCAAGCAAAGAGTAAAAAATGAGACTATTTTGTAGGAATGTGCTGTACTTTCTAAAGGATGAGGGAGAATTTTTATATGAGTATTGTCTGCTTAGAATAATGTGCCAGATTTTCAAAGGTTTTTAGGTGCCTAAAAATGCAGCTAGGAGCCCAGTGGGATTTCCAAAAAGGCCTAAGCAGCTTAGGTACTTATGGCTAGATTTAGGCACCTACTCTGTTTAGGCAATTTTGAAACTTTCACTGGGTGAAAGGTGCATATGTGCATCTTTAGGTGCCTAAATAAGTTTTAAAAAATCTGATCCAATATGCTTTCAAAAATGACTAATGACCTCATGTGAGAGGTTGAATAGGCAAATCTGCATTGCAGAGTGGAAGTGAAATGTAGTAAAGAAATTGAACTGCAGTGGTGGAGTGGCCAAATATAGTTTGTCTGCTTTCAGGGAATTAAAAGCTTCTTTACCTCATAATTGCTTCAAATAGGAGATCAGCATCTTTCATTCTATAATCTGAACTTGTAAAGTAATATAGCCACTATGGATAAAAATACATTAATGTAGTCTATGTTATAGAAAGCAAAATGGTATAGTGCCTTCAAATAGCCTCCTCTTAGGATTATATTTGTGATTTCTTGGCTTTACTAGGACAAGTTTTGTCCCAGTCCTAGTATTTTTTGTTTATTTGTTTTTAATTGTGAGAGGGAAAGTCCTTTTAACATGTAATTTAGCACTCAGAATATCACATTTACCAGGCTGTTGGAATATATACAATCTTCTGACAAAGTACTATATATAAGATGGCACGAATGGTTATACCTGAGAATAAGGGGATGGTGTTAAGTGTAGGAGAAATGTAGGTTGATTATCAGGAAAAGTTTCTAATGATAAGGGATACAAATTTCAAAAGCACCTAAGTGTCTTGGGAGTCTGTCTCGTTTTCAAAAGGATTTACACATTTAGGGCCCCCCCAAGCTGCTTTTGAAAATGAGAGTTAGGCTCCTAAATCACTTAGTTTGAGTAAAATATCCAGAAGCACATATTTATAGAATAGGTTCCCAGAGAAAATGGTAGAAACCCTCTCATATGGGTAATTGAAAAGTGGATAAAGCACTAGGAGATCATTCTGAGCAACAATCCTTCACTGACAGCATGATAGACTGAATTACTTAATCCTCTCTTCCATCTCTAATTTCCAAAAATAAACCGAATGAAAAATAGTTATGACAAATAGTTGGCAATGTCAGAGTAAAAACATATGGGCAGTGATACAGCACAGTGGGACTTCAGTCCATCCTTAAAGGTAAGCACATGCGTAAATGCTTTGCTGAATTGGAGCCAAGTAGGCAAATTGGGAAGGAAAAAGCTGGTGTTCTTATGCAATGTGCCTTGTTTTTCAACAACAGATATCTCGTAGAGTCAGATACCCCTTTTACAAGGTGTATAGGCTTGCGTAAAGCATGAAAATACTTTATGTTGACCTCTGCAACTGTTTTTAATGGTATGTGATTTCAAGAGAATACAATGATAGGTGTGTGCTGTGGTGGGGTAGGAAAGGAAGGTAAAAAATTCATTATGAATATCTTTGTAAATAGGTTATTAATCAACATGAAGGATATAAAGGTTAAAGCACGGCATGCTTGGCAAGCACATTCCTTAAGTGAACCTAACCTGAACCTAATGAAGAAAGCCTAAACTAACTGCAAACAGTATTCTATCAAGATTCAAATCATAGTCAATCATACTGCCAGGCTACAGTATGGTTAATACTGAGACAATATATCACCAACAACCTCAGCTGCTACCAGCTCAACAAAATTAGACTGTTTATTGAACAAAACCCAGTGAGGTGCTGCCAATGGCACAGTAACTAGACCACTACTGTTCTTAGAGCAAGCCTGTGGCTTTCACTGCACCCCAGGCAAGAAGTGGGGCACTGAGAAGCTGCATTACAGCCAGAGCTTCCATAAGGGATTCTGTGTGAGCTAGCGAGGACTCCCCAAATGAACATGCTGCAGTAGCAGCTCCAACATCCTGGGAGCTGTACCCATCCAGCTTTAATATCCTCCATGCTGCCCCCATTCAACTTGGTTGGTAAGTGCAGAAGCTGGGGGGGATGACCCCACTGCTTTCTGCCCCTTTTGTGGTGGCTAGTGGCAGTGCCACTTGCCATGCACAAACACTGTGTTCCCTAGCCACATGATGGCTACCCTTCACGTGGGAGGGTAGGCTTGTTGTCCCCTCTCCTTCCCTTTGTGGAACTGTCAGACCTACAGGAATTAAAGATCCTAAGGCACTTTTTGCAAAAATAGAGATGTTACCCCTGGTGTCTTAGTTAAATTCCAACGCAAATAATTCCTTCTGCCTTACAAAAACATCTCTGCAATTTATTTTTCTCACTTACTCTCCTAAAAATTGCTATGTAGCGCCACTACATGTTGAACCTCTCGAGTCCGGCACTCTCTGGCCCAGCAACATCCGTGGTCCAGCATGATTTTATTTTATGGTTTTTTATACACCTCTACCCCAATATAATGCGACCCGATATAATACGAATTTGGATATAACGTGGTAAAGCAGCGCTCCGGGGGGGCGGGGCTGCGCGCTCCAGCAGATCAAAGCACGTTCGATATAACATTATAGGTTTCACCTATAACGCAGTAAGATTTTTTGGCTCCTGAGGACAGCGTTATATCAGGGTAGAGGTGTACTTATTTCCTTGTGCCAATACAGTACAATTGTGTAACAACACTAACACTTTGTTATGAAGAGAGCCAGTAGACTTGGCTAGGTGGCATTGCAAGCATTGTTCCATTTATTCGCCTCAGCAAGATAAAAATAAAGAGAGACCTGCTCTCTAGAATATTGACCTCCCATGGTTCGGCAAATTCTCTGATTCGGCACCAGGCAGGTCCCAAGGGTGCTGGACTAGAGAGGTTCAACCTGTAGCAGATGATGTCTATTCCATTCCACACCAGAGGTAACTTCATTTGTGTGTGTTGTAAAGTGTTTGGGGGTTCTTGAACATGAAATGTGACAGATGATTTTAGTATTTTAGTTTAGTAAATTTTTTTAGTTTAGTTAAATTAGTCAAAGGTGCTAGATTGGAGTTTGTAACCTTCCTATTTGCCCATAGAATAGATACTTGAACAGTTATTAGTAGTACATCTCTCTGCAAATGTACCTCCCCATTACCTTGGGGAGATACATTTCTAGGCTTCACTTCTAGGGGGGAGAGGATAGCTCATTTTCCATTCCCATTTGTCCCTTGGCCTTGCTGTTGAGACTGCCAGAATTGGTGCCCTTTGGGTGGTGTAGTTTTATAACATGCAATTGCATTCATGATAAACGGGACAGAGATCACCAACTTCAGGACACAGTATGAGGCTATTTTTGCTTTCTGCATCATGAACAGACTTGTTAATGTAGTTCCATTTGCAGGACCATATTCTGCCCTCCAACCCCATATTCTGCCCTTTACCTATCCAATCCCACTGAACACAAAGGAGTTACACAGATGTAATGGAAAAATGTTTATTCCTAGCATTAATGCATGAGCCCCGAAGTACCCATGCAGGACTGGTCATTTGAAAAGATATCTTTTGTCTGTCAACCAAGTCACTGAAACTCAACGTACCTGAAATCTCACAATGCCATTTTTATGGAGCCACTTTTTAGAAGTGAAACTACCTTTAACACAGAATTGTTTGCATGTAAAATGAATTCCAGCCTTTACTAAGGTTGAGTAATCAATTCAGATTAAGTAAGAGTCAGTTCAAACTTTCAACCTAAAACAGAGCCCTTCACCTTTCCCCCCACCTTCTTTCTTAATCACTGTAGACAGCACCACCATTCTGCCTGTCACTCCAACCTATAACCTAGTGTTTGAATCAGATTGCTCTCTAGGTCCTCACATCCAGGTTAAGTCTAAATCCTCCCGATTCTTTCTATATAACATTTCTAAGATACTGCCTTTCTTTTTCCAAATCCACACAGCTAAGACTTGTCCAGACACTCAACGTATCACGTCTCGATTACTGCAGTGTTCTTCACTGTGATGTCTGCAATCGTGCCCCACTCATATCCATTCAGAATGGTGCTGCAAGTTCATATTCATAGCTAATCACTTTGACCATGTCACCCCTCTCTTTGAATCCCTCCATTGGCTCCCTCTTCTCTATCCCATCAAACATAAAGCTCTTATCGTCATTCTCAAGGCCCTTATCCCCACCCTATCTATCATCTATTCACTATCAAAATATGAGTTTATGCCTCCAATCAGACCGGGATGTCAGCTTCCATTGCCCACTTATTACATTTTCAGCTACGCAACTTTGTGCTTTCCCTCATGCATGGGAGGAGCTCCCATAAATATCTACGCCTTCAAATCCTTCCTTAAAACTCTGTTTTGCCATGATGTCAAGTGTTTTGCAGACAACACTCAGGCTGCTGGTGTACTGAGACCACAGCCTATTGTGCTGACCACTGTTGCCTCATTGTTTCCTTGTGCTCCTTCATAGGCCTGTCTAAATCCATCTCTTGTTTCTTGTTTTATACTTAATTTGTAAGCTGTTTGGGGCAGGACCATAGGTGCTGCAACTAAGTGTGCTGGGGATGCTGCTGCACCCCCTGGCTTGAAGTAGTAATAACCCAAATACATAGTTTCCGCCTTTAGCATTCCCACTATAAAAGTTGTTCCAGCACCACTGGGCAGGACTGCCATTTTTGTTTTGCATTTGTGCAGCACCTAGCACAATGTGGTCGTGGTCCCTGACTAGGCACTCTGGTAATACAAATAATAAATTAATAATAATAATAATAACCACGCTTTGAACAGAAACTTTTCTTAGAATTGAAAAAATGTTCCATCTGTTGTTTTTGTTTGGCTTTTTCATTGTGCCTCTGCTTTTTCTGATTCCAGTTACAACTGCAAATAGAAGACACAAGATACTTTAAAAACAGCCTCTCTTGTGATATTTCTGCTCTAGTTTGTAAAAGCCAGGTTTTTTAATATTTTCAGCCTACTTTGTAGATCCTTTCAGAAAAGGTTCAGATAAACACTCAAATGTCAGGATGTGCATCCAACATGAACCTTTTCTAGTTTGTTCCTACAAGTCACAATATTGGATATTTCACATTCACATAAAATATAATCTCTAATTGACCTAAATCCAAATACCACACCAACCAGTATATCAGATACAATGGCCCATAGTGTTAGCCTGATCTCTTTAGGTCAGTCATAAATCCAAAGGAACAGAAAGAAAGTTTGAGAAAACACTGAATTTTTCTCAAGTGAAAGTTCACTGCAATTTCAGGTCATCCAGTAAGTACTATTCCATGCCTTCCACCATCTCAACCTTCCTAGTAGCAACAGATTTATGAGAGGACTCCAGGGAAAGTCACAGAATATAGCCCCAGTGAGATCCACCCCATCTCCTGAAGATGTCTCTTGGTTTCCACAAATCTTTGCCATCTTTTTGATGATGTTAATAATGTATTAGCAGTGATTTAAAAGAAAATAATGCTTTTACATTAGAAAAAGCTTGGAAGTCCAGACCACCATTTCACCAAGGAAGATTCCACAGCCTTTGAGTCACCTTTCTCAGTAACTCTAACCAACTAATTCTCTCAGCTATCTTACAAGGTAGGTGGTATCCTTGTTTAGTAATTGGGGAAACTGAGGCATAGGAATGTTAAATACCTTGCCTACAGGCCTTATGGCAGCTAGACCAGAGCTGGAATTAGAAGTCAGGGGTTCAAAGCCCAAACCACTAGACCATACTTCCTTTCCTAAATGAGAATCTCTAATTCCAGTCTTAATGTTTTTTCCATGCTGGGTGTGAAACCATGAAAGGGTTAAAGTTATAGCCAACCTCTCTCAGAAATTGTTAGGTAAATGTTGTGCTTTAAGAGTATGTTCAGCCAATGAGCGTGTTATGATGTAATAACATTTAGCTCTTATTCAGTGCTTCTGTCTTGTGTTTCACTGGTTGGATGTGCTGTTTTATTCTAGAGAGATTGCTCTGAGGAGAGCTTTGAATAACCCAGAGATATTCTTCTCCATCTATCTCATATTGCTTGACTTAGTCCCGGTTTAAGGGTTAATTTTGTTAAGCACCATCTGACTGGCTTGGAGGAGATATCCACATTTTTGAAAACTGGAATTTTTAAAAAAGCAAAAGTCCAATTTCAAGGGATGTTTCTAAATATCAGGTAACCTGGATGTCAGATAATCAGGGTTTAGATAATTGAGTTTACCTGTATTTCTAATTAATCTTCAGCCTCATGAATATTTTTACTCCCAACTGCAAAATTTTCGATTTAGTAGGAATATCTCATTTTCTTTAATCAGAACAGTAATTGGGTCATTATTGCCATCTGAAGAATTTTCAAAACACACAGCACAAAAGTCCATATGCTGGGCATTATTTAATGTAGCTGCAATTTATTTATTTAATTTTGTAAGACTGTGATAAAATTTGGCTATTTATACATGAGACGTATTCACTCAAGTTCTATAAACTATATTCTTATCCTTCAGTGTTGGAAGACAATTTTCATTCACTACTCTAACTATAATTTTTAATGCTTAAGACATATGGTTTTTAAAAAAGAGACTACCTCAAGCAGGGTGCACTCCAACCGATTCTTACTGCTGGGTGTCACGCTTGCCATGCATTCTCTTACTGAGGACAGTGTCACCTATGTAAATGGTAATCTACTGTTGTCCCATTGAAAACAGTTGCATATGCCTGGTTATAAGCATTACATCTGATATTAAGTTATAACAGGATCAGGCCCACAATTAGATTTTGCTATAGTAATATTGCAGTTGTGTTTTCTGTTATCAATCTGCTCTTATTTCTGTAAAGCTAATCAATAGTCTCCTAGTTTACTAGAATTGGATTCTCTTGAGTGGCACAAGGTAGACTAAAACTATCCAGAAATGGCCAATGTAAAATTTCCTGCATGTAGGGAAGCTTAGGAAGATAGCTGGCAGAGGTGTCTCCTGCATTAGCCACCCTCCCCCACTACCAGCATAAAGTAGCATGTTTGGGAAGTGGGATGGGGCAAGGAGGGACATGTCAGAGTTGAGTTCCACTGTGCCCAATCCTCCAATGGTGTAAGGTCACTGAAGTGCCTCATACCAGTGATGTAATTTAGAACTGCTCCATCCATACAAAAACAGTGAATATCTTCCTGCATTACATTTTCTGAATGGTCAAAAAATAGTTTTTGCACCATTATTATGATTAATTATCTTTATTTACTTTGGTTATTGCAAACAATGGGCTCGGCACTGTAGGATCCACAAACATAGATAATCCTCGCCCTGAAGAGCATAATAATAAAACAATTAGTATTTGCACCCAAATACATACTGTTGGTGCAAAGTGGAAGTTTTGCTCTAGCCTTTCAGTTGATTTTTGCTAGTATAAAAATGGGTGAGATCCTGGCACTGCTTTTGCTCTGTGGTGTAAAGCCAACTGGAGCTTCACAGTCCAGCCGTGCTCCCCAGTCAGTTTTGTATTCTGAATGGGAACTCCTGCTTGGGAGTGGTAGCTCGTTTTGTTGTTCCTCACATGGCAGTGTAGTTGGAAGACTGGGGCAAATTCCTTTTCAGATAAGTGACAGCCACAGAGAAATGAATGTGCAGCCCAAAACAAGGAAGCCAAAATAAGTTCATTGGGGCAAAGATTTTACCCAGCCCTGCCCTCGTGGCAGTTAAGGAGAGGGGCAGCCAAACTAGTTATATCCCTTTAAAAATAACCAGATATTTAAAAAAAAACATGCTAAGGATCTTGGAATGACCCTCCTTGCCTCAGACAGACAAGGTGGGTAAGGAAATATCTTTTTTTGGACCAACTTTTGTTGGTGAGAGAGGCAAATTTTCGAGCCACAGAGAGCTCTTCTTCAGCTCTCTGTGGCTCAAAAGTTTCTCTCTCTCACAAACAGAAGTTGGTCCAATAAAATATATTGCCTCACCCACCTTGCTCTCCAGTATCCTGGGACTGACATTGCTACAACTACACTACATACCTCCTTTCCTCGTGCAGATGAAATGTATGGAGGGAGAGGGGACTGGGGTCTGTAGAGGTCCCTTCTCCCATCCTCTAGGCTAGTTTCTGGAGCAGGAACAATAGCTCTTTTATTCTGCTCCCAGCTTCTCCCACTTGCACACCAAGGTCCTGATTTTCCTGCCACAGGATGCAAGTAACTCCCCCTGATTTCCGTTGCAGGCTCCCTGGTCTGATCAGATTGATTAGCCAGTGCAGAGTTTAGTTCTGCAGCCTCATGAGCCATGTGGATCTCTCCCACTTTGCATATTGCTTCTGTTCTCTATACTGATATTTTTCCAGTAACCTGGGTCCAACTTGTGTGATTTCACTTGCATTGCATCTGTTTAATCACCAGTATTTTGTATGTAACATCTCTCTATGCCTAATTCATTGTTATGGACCCACCTAGTGACGGCTTTATAGATCCTTTTCTTTATACTTCACACTTATCGCCTCATGATTTCTGATTCTTCTTTTTTTTTTTTTTGGTATTTGAAATGGATCACAGTAGTCAAATCTGAATTCCTTTTATGAATAATATGGTTTTTAAAATGTATGTAACCCAGAGAACAAAATGAATCTTAAACCATTACACATGAGCAAAAGGGTAAGTATGTAGAGTACAGCCACATTGCAGGAAGATGAATCCCTTTATAAGTTATGTACAGAGAAATCTAAAGTGATGAGGAAAAAGTAACAAAAAAGAAAATAGAATGTAATTCTCTTTGGAGATGTCCTATTTTTACCTATATCGTGTATCTTACAGTATACACGTTATAAACCACCTAAAAATGATTGGCTGCATGTTAAATACAAACAAGTTATGATTAGCTGATATGATCAGTGTATTAGAGCAGAATTTGCTTCCCATTCAGTCTGTGGTAATCAAGATCTTTTTACTATTTATGGATCTTCTTCTATATCAGGATTTACATGGTAAATACACTTGAAAGCTTTTCCTGTCTATTAAATTTCATATTTTTGGATTACACCTGAATTCTGAAGTCTAATGGTTTAGAATTATGTATGCTCATTGTAACACTTAGCTAGGGTGACCAGATGTCCCGATTTTATAGGGACAGTTCCAATATTTGGGGCTTTCTCTTATACAGGCACCTATTACCCCCCACCCCAGTCCCTATTTTCACACTTGCTATCTGGTCACTCTACCCTTAGCTTATTTGCCTGAACTTTTTTGAATTCTTAACTAAAATGTTGAAATCTGAATCCCTATTATTGTGCACATGTCTGGGGCATTACTATACTATAGCCATTAAAAATACAGTACTCTAAGTTTTGTGATTGATGTCCTGTGTATAGGTGAGCTAGTTTGGATTGATAACCAGTCCAGTTTTTCACCTAAAATTCAAACTGAACCAGATATTTTTTTAAGGCTTAAAAAAGTTTGGCTAACTTTTTAAAAAGAAAAAAATCTTTTCAATTTTTTGGGTACTACAGCACTTTATGGTTCTGGTTTGAATTGGATGTGAAAGTGCCAGATTCCAGCAGCAAAGGTTACTTGTGTGCATTTTTCCCCCTTATAAAAATAGTGCAGCATTTTCAGTAAGCACCAAAAATCTGCAGTATCGCTCGTGTTAACTGTAGTGATTTGGACCAATGAATAATATTGTTTGGTTCCTTTAACAAGCTAGCCCAACCAACAACACAGACTATCAAAACTCTTGCAAAACTGCTTAATCAGATAGGATCTCTATCCCAAGTGTCTGATACTGACACAGTGTCTGATACTGACACAGTTTCCTTGCGGACAGCTGGATGAAAATGGCTGCAGTGGTCAAAAAGCAAACACAATGTTGGGATGTGTAAAGAATGGGATAGAAAATAATACTGAAAATATTACACTACCATTACATAAATCAATGTAAGCCTTCCTGGAATACTGAGTTCTGTACTCAGGGCCGGCACAACCCATTAGGTGACCTAGGTGGTCGCCTAGGGTGCTAACATTTGGGGGGCAGTGACTGCGGTGGCCGGACCTTCCGCCGCCTCTGTTAGGGGTGGCATTTCGGGGGCGGGACCTTCCGCCACCTAGGGCGGCAAAAAAGCTGGCGGCACTCCTGTCTGTACTGGTCATCCTATCTCAGAATATATAGCAGAAATAGAAGGGGCTTAAAGACAAGCAGTGAAAATGATCAGAGGCATAGAGATACTTCCATATGAGCAGAGAGCAAACTAACTGAGACTGTTTTGTTTAAAGAGATGAAGAATAATAGATGATAGAGGTATACAAAATAATGAATAGTATAGAAACGGTAAAAAGGAATCCCTGATTTACTTTTTCCCATAGTACAAGATCAAAAGATCATTCAATGAAATTGAAAGGCAACAAACTTTAAACAGAAAAAAGTAAATACTCAATTATGAGTTGCATAAAAAACTTGTAGAGCTGATTGTCACAAGATGCCACTGAAGCTCAGATCTTAGGATTCAAAAAGGGACTACACAATTATACAGATGAGAACAAACTATAGTTACATTAAAAGAGATATTTATATTATTAAGGAATATAAGCCATTTTGCTTCAGAACATAAGCCAACTACTTAACTGACAAGAGTTAGGAAGACCATGGACTGTTCACTGAAAAAATTTGCATTATGGGGTTCTGCACCTTCTTCTGTATCATCCACTACTGGTAGTGTCAGAGACAGGGTACTGGATTAGGTGAATCACTGGCCTGCCAATTCCTATGTTCCTAGATCAAATAATAATGAGTACATTGATTCAAGATGCACCATCAATCATTAGCCCCAAATAACCCCAGAAGATTATGCCACTCTTATGGAAAACTGTGGATTTTAGAAGGAATTAAACCTATAGAAATTACTCTAAAATCCTATAGAATGTAATAGTGAATGACCTACCATATAAAGGTATTTTGAAGCATGCCGTAATTTCTATAGCTGGGGTATAAGTCTCTATTAAATTGTATGGGTTTTTGGACAATCCAATATAATTTTTTTTTCATTATAAGTCTTTTTTGTATGGGCAAACCCAAACCCATAGAAATGCTATGGTCATTTTTTTGCCTTGCCTAATATAACAGACCCCAAGAGACACCCCACTGTTGAGGTGACACCTGTTTAACAGTTTTGAAGCCACAATGCTCTTCCTTGAAGATGCTATGATGCTAAAGTATGTTCAACATTGACTGGATGATGTTACCATATTGACAAGTATCAGAGGGGTAGCCGTGTTAGTCTGGATCTGTAAAAGCAGCAAAGAGTCCTGTGGCACCTTATAGACTAACAGACGTTTTCACCCACAAATTCACCCACGATAGCTCATGCTCCAAAACATCTGTTAGTCTATAAGGTGCCACAGGACTCTTTACTGCTTTTACCATATTGAGACTCCATCAAGAAGTGTGGGGTCAGAGGTACAAAAGGCCAGCTCACCTTTACCCCCTTTTAATGAATTCTTGACTATCTCGGAATTCATTGGATAAATTTCCTCTGTGATATTCTCACATGTGAAATCCCTGCCTGGACTTTGAGCCACATTATTCTCAGGAAAGGGCAGTAGCTATGTGCAAATACATGGGAGATGGACTGGCCAAACAGGACCAGATGCCCAAATGCACTTAAGACTTTGCTTGTGTTCCTTGAACAGATATGAAAGGTACAGCTTTGATATGTGCTTTTCCCCTCTCCCTTGGCCCGTACATGGTCCTGTATACTGCCTGTAACGGTTAACATGCTCTTCTTTTCTTTTTTTTTATCTCAGAGCATCTTTACAGACACTGGGAGCAGTGCAGCATTGTCATTCATTCATTGCCTGCCCATGGCTTGTTCCTCCATTTAGCCCAGTCTGGTCAGGTCCCTGCATGTCCCTAGTCCATGGTCGGCCTCTAGATAGGATTGACCTTGGTTATGTTTGCATTGTTAACCTGCATAGGATGTATGATGTCCTTTGTTCTTATTTATTAGAGTCATTAAAATGCTCTTAGTAAATTATGAACTTTATTTTCAGCGAATCAAAATCCTCAGGTTGCTAATGAGGATTCAGCCCTTGGCACCATGTCACTAATTACTTTTACATAACCCTGAAATAACAACACAAGGAAAACACATCAACAAAGAGAGACAAAACAAACTATTGTTTTAAACATCAGAAATATAAAGTGCTGCTTCTTAAGAGGAGAAGTGAGTGACAAAGTTTGCATGAAGTACGGACCTATATGAGAATATACAAGAGAATAGTCCCATAGCTTTGGCTGGGGTCCAGTCAGAGGTAAGCAAATGGAAGCGGTAATTGCTCTTTGACAGGCACTCTTTAGAAATTAGGGTGCGCTTTAATCTCAATGGGCTGTGAGTGTACTTCTCAATCCAGGCAATGATTTTTGTCAGCCAGGCTTTGATACATCCTTTTTGATTCACCTATATTTTTACTTGCTTGAAGCCCACCCTTAAAGCTTTACAGTGGGACCATTATCCTTCTAAAATAATAGGTGACAGGATTAAACTGTCACTGGAGGAAGTTAGCCCTGCTTCTGTATTGGCCAGAGGAGATGCTGCAGAGTAGCCCCAGGTATGCTAAATCTCCATTTCCCTGCACCTTACATAGAATGGTAGCATTTTACATCCACTTTGCACAAGGTATAGTGCTGCTCCCTCAGGGACCCTCAGCACACTACCTCAGCAATGTTCCCAACCTCTAGCTGTCCCCTGAAATGAGAGGCTAGGATCAAGCGATGAACTTGCATGGAACAAGCAATAAATACAAGCGACCAGTCCTGCATTTATTCTAGATGCTGAATTTTCTGGTTTGGGTCTGTAAAAAGAATTGCTAAAGGTCCCTCTTCAAAACAAGCCTTAGATTTCCAACAAATATATCCCTTCTTCCCTCCCATATTTGGCCATGGCTGAGACCAGACAGTACCAAATCTCAATCCCATCATTACCAATGGAAGTATTGTTGCTGTTCACTTCAACAGAACCAGGATCTGGCCCCTAATGGCTTTACACACTCCAGTAAAATTATCTACAGGACTCCACCAGAGCACCATTCAAAAATTATTTCTTTACCCATAGGATCATGCTTTTGTAACTGAAATATTATTTTACTTACCCACTGATTGCTGTTTTTACTGAAGCAAGGTATAAAATAGCAAACTGTTTAGTGACCCCGTTTAATATGTCCTTAATTCACTTTAGAATTATTGCTTAATTGACATTTTGTTCTTCCCGGCGAACTATATAACAAAATGTCTACACCGGGGTAGGCAACCTATGGCATGTGTGCCGAAGGTGTCACGCAAGCTGATTTTCAGTGGCACTCAGACTGCCCGGGTCCTGGCCACCGGTCCGGGGGACTCTGCATTTTAATTTAATTTTAATGAAGCTTCTTAAACATTTTAAAAACCTTATTTACTTTACATACAACAATAGTTTAGTTATATATTATAGACCTATAGAAAGAGACCTTGTTGTCAGTAGCTACTGGTATGGTGCGCTGCTCTTGTTCGATGATAACAGTTGGCTGCGTGCGTATCTTACTACACTTCTAAAAACATTAAAATGTATGACTGGCACACAAAACCTTAAATTAGAGTGAATAAATGAAGACTTGGCACACCACTTCTGAAAGGTTGCCGACCCCTGGTCTACACAATGCTTTTATCAAAAACACAAAGCCGTGGATGTAGTTTAGTGGACATTTAATTGTTTGTGGTGTGTGTGTGGGGGGGGGGGAATACATTCACTAAACAGTTTGTTCCTTTACACACGTCTATATTACTAAGGGTACCAATAGATGAACTGGGATGCTAATCTAGACAAATTACAGAAGCATAATCTTCAAAATCTTTATTTTGTTGAAACGATAATTTATTCAGTGACTGCCAAGTTAGTAAGTTCTTATATTTATACACAGTAGATAGGATGAAAACCAGTGGATCATTTTTACAAAATATAATACATAGGAAAGATGGTCTTGCACTGAAGGCACTGCACTTGGGAGTTCTGCTTTCAATTCCCACCTCTGCCACAGACTTTCTGTATGACCTTGGGCAAGTCACTTGATTGCTCTGTGTCTTAGTTTCCAAGTGTAAAATATGGATGATAATACTTACTTTACTTTCCTCTTTGTCAGTCTTGTCCATCTAGATTATACACTCTTCTGGGCCTAAGCAATCTTGTACTACTTTAGGTGCAATTCTCCATTGCCCTGAACCTTTTGTAGTTATTTACACCAGTGCAAAGTGAGAGTAAATGCTACTATTCTGATTTGGAAGTGTTTTGCATCCTCTTTTTACTGACTTTTCAGTCATGTAAATGACTATACAAGGTGCAGGGCAATAAGGTTTGTATGGTGCCTGACACAATAGGGCTGCAGTTGTGGTTAGTTGCAGAGGTCTCTGGCACTACTGTAATACAATAATAAACAGTCACATCAGCACTTAAATGCAATCACTACTTGGGTGGAAATTGTGCAGCTGCCAATTGCCCGTCATGGGGATTGGGAATTTTGATCAAAGACGCAAGAATGAACTTTGCCATTATGAATCTTCAATAGCTGCACAAGCAGACAGAATTAAGGTTTTATGGTCTTGTCCAAAACACACCTGCACTGTAAATAATATGGACCTCAGTCTACCTCAGAGGGTCAACAGATTGAGTTAACCCTCATGGCGTCTTAGCCTGTGATCCTTGGGGGCTTGTTGCAGGGGTTAGAAATAGGAAAATATAGTGGAAAAAACAATCAGATTGGAAATGTAAATGTCAGAACATGGTGGGATTTATCACTTAGCACTGCCAAGCCCCCTGCTTAGCTAATAGCTGCAGTAGGACATAGTGAAGTTTAACAGAGAAGTGACATGAATGTGGTGGTGAAGCCTAGAAGGAGTCTAATGAGAAATGTTCATAAAAGGCCTGATGCAAAGCCTGTTAATGGCAGTGGAAAGACTCCTGTTAATCTGGAGGGGCTTTGGATCAGACCCTAAAACTATTTTTCCTTTTATAGATATATAAAACTTACATTGTTGGAGACTGCATGGGTTTGGTGACTGGATACAAAGCCTTCTTTCTCCAATCACCAATCGAAATACAGCCCAGACCCAAGATGAATCAAAAGTCATTTTCTTCAGATGGGAGTTTGGTTGCCTATATTAAATGAGTTAATGGCCAGTGTTGAGTAATAATAGGAGATATACCTATCTCCTAGAACTGGAAGGGACCTTGAAAGGTCATCAAGTCCAGCCCCCTGCCTTCACTAGGCAGGACCAAGTACTGATTTTTGCCCCAGATCCCTAAGTGGCCCCCTCAAGGATTGAACTCACAACCCTGGGTTTAGCAGGCCAATGCTCAAACCAGTGAGCTATCCCTCCTCTACATTAAGAATAGGTGCTTATATCGCATAACAGTGATAGGAATTGGCACTACGTAGCACCTCTGTTGGCATTTTCATCCAAGAGGCCAAGTATTGAATGGGGATGGTGGCTAAACAGCTTTGTCCCTCAAGAAGCAATTGTTTC
Organism: Mauremys reevesii; assembly: GCF_016161935.1. Taxonomy (NCBI): domain Eukaryota; kingdom Metazoa; phylum Chordata; order Testudines; family Geoemydidae; genus Mauremys; species Mauremys reevesii. The sequence continues at coordinate 242,414,593 of NC_052623.1, read as the reverse complement.
ACATCAAGATAGAGACTCTTTGGAATAGTTTAGGGAAGCTTGGATAAGTTTAACCTTTAGATAAATTTAACCTTTAAATCTGTGGATAAGTGTAACCTTCTGGATAAATGTATAATAACCCTTTTAATCTTCTGCCAATATGGTACCTGTCACAAGAACAAACTTCACTCAGAAAAGAAGAAAACAAACAAACACAAAATGTTGAAATCCAACTGGTTTTCGCTTCAGCTTGAAATTTAGTCAGTTTTTAAGTAGTTTCAGATACCACACGTAGCCAGGAGTTCACCTGCCCATTTTTTGTTGGTTTTAGAATAACTTCCTTATTTTTTAAATGTTTTTCTCTCAAACTTTTACTGTCTGAAAAACTAACACGGACAACCCCCTAACTGACTATGTAGACGAACCACTGAAACAGATTGTACACAGTGATCTCATTATACAAGGTAAAGAAACTAAAATATCCCTCCCCACATTTCCAGCACTTATAATATATGGGGTTACTTTTAACAGTAGTTAATTTAGAAAAACAAATGCAGGGAGAAGTGTAATTTCCAAGGTGATTAGATCCCTGTAAGGAGCTGGTGGCTGAGGTATGTTGTATATTTTCAAATGGCTTTGGCAAGTTTAATTTATGCTGGTTACTTTTAAGGGGCAAATTATTCTGGCAGATGGAATTGCTGGAGAAACTCACTTGTTTGGACGAGGTCTTTGTATTTTTCTCCACTTTCTCTACCCTCTTTTTCTGTTTTATTTGCTTTTACCCCCCTTTTCTGGGGCACCTCTGGGAACATTTATTCCCATGTCTGTATGTCCTCTAGAGGATAATACCTGGATCATTCACAGCTAAGCAAAAAAGATGATGTATGAAAGTATCCCACATTATATATATATATATATATATATATATATATATATATATATATATATATATATATATATATATATATATATATATATATGAAATGCTCCCTTGCTTGTTTTTACAATGAGGGCAGAATGAACTAGTGATGGACGAACCGCAAAAGGATCTGAGGTTTGGTTTGGATAAGTATTGAAAAGTTTAGATTGGGCTGGAGGTTTCTTGAGAGCAGGTTCTGTCATGAAAAACCAGGTAAAAAACAAGAGTGATGTCATGATAGGGGTCTACTACAGACCACCTAACCAGGAAGAAGAGGTAGATGAGGCTTTTTTTAAACAACTAACAAAATCATCCAAAGCACAGGACTTGGTGGCGATGTGGGACTTCAAGTAACCAGACATCTGTTGGGAAAATAACACAGCAGGGTGCAGATTATCCAACAAGTTCTTGGAATGTATTGGAGACAATTTGGAGCCAAAACAGGGAAAGAACAAGTTAAAAATTATTTAGACAAGTTAGATGTCTTCAAGTTGCCAGTGCCTGATGAAATACATCATAGAATACTCAAGAAGCTGACTCAAGAAATATCTGAACCATTAGCAATTATCTTTGAAAAGTCATGGAAGACAGAAGAGTTTCCAAAGGACTGGAAAAGGAGCAAATATAGTGCCCATCTATAAAAATATAGTGCCCGTGAATAAGGACAACCTAGGGAATTATAGACCAGTCAGCTAAATTTCAGTACCTGGTAAAATAACAGAAAAAATAATTAAGCAATCAGTTTGCAAACATGTAGAAAATGATAAGGTGATAAGTAACAGCATGGATTTGTTCAGAACAAATCATATCAAACCAACCTAATAGCTGTCTTTGACAGTGTAACAAGCCTTGTGGATGTGGGGAAGTGGTAGATGTGGTATATCTTGATTTTGATAAGGCTTTTGATACTATCTTGCATGACCTTCTCATAAACAAACTAGGGAAATACAACCTATGTGGAGCTACTATAAGGTGGGCACATAACTGGCTGGAAAACTATTGACTGCTAACGTCTCTCTGGAGTTCTCAGTCAAGCTGGAAGGACATACCAAGTGGGGTCCCATTTAAATAATGGCATTGAGAGTACACTTATACAGTTTGTGGACGATACCAAACTGGGAGGGGTTGCAAGTGCTTTGAAGGATAGGATTAAAATTCAAAATGATCTGCACAAACTGGAGAACTGGTCTGAAGTAAATAAGATGAAATTAAATAAGGACAAATGTAAAGTACTCCACTTAGAAAGGAACAATCAATTGCACACATACAAAATGGGAAATGACTGCCTAGGAAGGAGTACTGCAAAAAGGGATCTGGGAGTCATAGTGGATCACAAGATAAATATGAGTCAACAGTGTACTGCTATTACCAAAAAAGCAAACATAATTCTGGAATGTATTAGCGGGAGTGTTGTAAGCAAGACACGAGAAGTAATTTTTCCGCTCTGCTCCATGCTGATTAGACCTCAACTGGAGTATTGTGTTCAGTTCTGGGCACCACACTTCAGGAAAAAATGTGAACAAATTGGAGAAAGTCCAAAGAAGAGCAACAAAAATAATTAAAGGTCTAGAAAACATGACCTATGAGGGAAGATTAAAAAAATTGTGTTTGTTTAGTCTGGTGAAAAAAAGACAGAGGGGGGACATGATAACAGTTTACAAGTACATAAACTGTTGTTACAGGGAGGAGGGAGAAAAATTGTTCTCATTAACCTCTGAGGATAGGACAAGAAGCAATGGGCTTAAATTGCAGCAAGGTCGGTTTAGGTTGGACATTAGGAAAAACTTCCTAACTGTCAGGCTAGTTAAGCATAGGAATAAATTGCCTAGAGAGGTTGTGGAATCTCCATTATGGGAAGTTTTTAAGAACAGGTTAGACAAACACCTGTCAGAGATGGTATAGATAATACTTAGTCCTGCTTTGAGTGCAGGGGACTGGACTAGATGACCTCTCAAGGTCCCTTCCAGTCCTATGATTCTATGAAATTTCCATTACTTCTTGGTTCCAGTTGAGCTAGACACTTTCTAATTGATGTTTTCCCTCTGAGCCTGGACAGAAACTGAGTGTGCAGAGCTGCGCTAAATGAAAAATAATGACTAGAAAGTTCAACAAAATGTTTTGAGACCCTTAATAAAGTTTACATTTCAGTTTTGGATAAAGATTCAGATTTAGTGAAAACTCACTGGTTTGTCCTTTCTCCATAAGTATAGTGTACCCCTTCTTTCTTGTACAGTTTTTCATGGGTGAAAGACGACCCTGCTGAAATGCTGAGTAAATGGCTCACAAATGATGGCTTCATTTGTTACCAATTGCAACTGAGATGGTTTTCTTTTTCTTAAAGAAATTGCATTAAATTTGAAAAACTGTAAACATGAAAATAATTTCAATACTCCTCCCACCCATTCACACGTTTTGCTGTATTCCATTCAGCGCTTGGTTTCTCCAACACTACAGAAGCCTGATTCAGCACTTATGTATTTTCAAACAGAATAAATCCATTATATTACTAAGAGTTAACTTCTACCCTTACATAAGTACTTAATTCCTATTTATGGAAATGGCAGTTAGGCATGCACTTTGGAAGGAAAAATCTATTCCTCAATATATGATCCCATCTATATTGTAGCTAAATATTCCCATTTTACAAATTAAGCATTCACTGGTTGCAAAATATTCCGAGTAGAAAATTGTGTCAACTGCACCCCATTCTCATCCCGCCCTCCCCCCGCAAAAAAAAATCTGGATAGAAATGTGAAAGGTCCAGATTTAAAACTGTAGATCCATAGGGTTTAAGCCTAGGAAAGAAAACCTGTTTATAATCTGTAGGGTTTCTTATATTTGCTTTGAGAATTTTCCAGTAGATCATTCTATGGAACATCTTACATTTCCTTGGACTTTGTAGATTTCTATTACAACTTTCAGTGGAAAAAACCAAAAACTGAAAAGCTCGCTTTTTTCCAGCACTTTCCTTCACTTACTGCATTGTAGTATCTGCCAAAGACACAGATCTGAAGTGTTATCATTTGACAATTTTAAGAACATTTTTGTTCAAGTCAAGGATTTTCTTTTCTTCTGTATGCTTGTGTACAAATATATGGAACACACATAGCTCACATTCCCCCAGTTTACAAGTGTTGTGGTATTTATAACCTGTATAATATATGATTTTCTTATATGGATGTTTATATTTTATATATCTTCCTTTTTTCCTCAGTCATTTATCCAAATTATCTCCTATTACCTTTATGTGTTTGTGTGGGGGGGGATAGTGAATGAGGCAACAGCCCCTGGAAGAGGAAGGATAATTTTGTGGTTAAGGCACTGGTTTGGGTCTTGGGTGATGGCCTGTGTGATTTTTTTTTTTTTGGAAAGTCACTTAGGTCAGATTCTCAGTTTGTGTAAACTGGTGAAGCTCTTTTGACAATAGCTATGCCAGTTTACAGCAGCTGAGGATCTGACCCTTAATCACTCTGTGCTATAGTTCCCCATCTGTAAGATGGTTATAAATTACATTTTTCTGCCTCTCAGGGATGTGTTGAGAATAATTTCATTAGTTTACAAGGTGACCATGTCCTGTCTTGATGTGGGCCATATAAGTACCTAAGGGTTTCAAATGTGGTTGGCTTAACTTTGCTCCCATCGATATCAATAGGAACATTGCAATTGACTTCAATGAAAGCATAGTTAGACCACTGTTGCCTGTTTTTGAAAATCCTGCTCTTGTTGCAGTTCTACTTGTGAATTACTTCCTTATGAACACTGCATTATTTTTCAGTTCTGTGTCATTGTTTTATATATTTTATCCTTGAAATCTTCCAGAATTATCCATATTTTAGTCTGTCTGTCTATGTTGTCCATCCATCCTTCCACTATGTCTGGTGATATCCTAGTGATAAATTTCAGAACCATACAAATTTAAATTTATCATTCACCTTTGACTGCCTCTATTACACTCTGTCTATAGATCCATTTTTGGCGAGACTACTTGTTACATTTCAAACCTCTGGGTACCTTCCAATAGCCACCCAGTTTAAAAACAAAACAAAATGAAGAAACAAACAAAGCAGTTGGCCTACAAATGTTTGTTTCTTTCCTCCATAAATATGCTGGTCTGAGATATTAGATGGGCAATGTTCAGGTCTGCACCAGTTGACAGATGTAAGGTCCAATATAATGTGAAACAGCATAGCTGGAAATGAGAATGTTCTATTGTTGGAGAAGAGCAGGGAATTCCCCACCTCGTCTGGTTTCCGATGGGATATACAACACTTGTTACGTGTTGTGGCAGCTATTGAGATATGAGAGCTTAAAACTGTGACAGTATGATTTGTGGAAAAGAGTATTCAGTTAATTTTTCAGAGGTTTCTTAAATTAATTATTCAGAATTTTTCTTTCCTCCTTTTGATTGCAGTTGGGCACATTATTAAGACAAACTGGCTTGACAGGTGGAGGGACATAGATAGCAGTGGTAACATTTCTGCTCCTTTCTGGACCCTGCTTCTCTTCCTCTCGGTGAACCAGGAGAGGGAGCTCAGTGGATCTGGAGAAACTGAAGAGGCAGGAATCAAGATCTCAATGAGGCTAGGAAGAGAGATTGCACTTATCAGGGAAACTTACCATAACTGGGAATAAAAGGGAGCTAGATAATAGGGAGTGAGGACCGGGTAAGGCAGAGGCATTCAAGTAAATGGTCTCCAGCTCTACTTTCTCCCTACTTCCCAGTCTCTGCCCTGGTCAGTTGTCTCTCAGGCTTTCCCACGGAGCAGCTTCCTGCTGCCTACTTCTTCTTCTGGCTCTTCCGCTTTTCCTGGTCCGTCCAAGGTCCTGCTCCATGCTCAGTGAGAAAGAAGGAGCATAGCAGCATTGAGAAATGGGAGAGCAGAGCTCGGGAAGCAGCAAAGTATGGCCAAGGACCAATTAAAAAGGAGCCACCCACATTTGACAAGTACCTGTAGGGGCTGTCAAGCAGTCTAGAGTGGCTCATGACCGTGAGTGTCAGACTCAGGACAGACTGTTAAGAAGCGGGGCACAAACTCCAAACTGGTTGTGTGTTCTATACTGTACCTAGATTTCACTAACCCAGAATCAAGTGTGAACTCCTCAAGCACTACAATAGCCTTAACATGGAGTCACAGACAGTCCCCTGGGGTATTCTGGTCTATCTTGCCACCTAGACAAGCTTGCTTTTGTGATAGATGGTCCCTTATATAAAAAACAATCACAGCAGTATTCAGGTTATTCCCAGTCCCAAAGGGCCAGTCACTTACCCAGGTCAATTTTACATAAATCTCTCACCAAAGACAACACTTGTAGCTGAACCTATAATTAACTAAAGATTTACTAACTAAGAAAAAGAAATGAGAGTTATTTACAAAATTAAAGCAGGTAAACATACAGACACCAATGAGTTAGTCTGAGGTTTCAAAAGGCAATAAAAGCTACTGCAATATGCAAGCTTTCTGTGTCCTTTAAGGCTAACCTATGCTAAGCAGCTTGGGGATCCCTTGCTTACACTTAGAATTATTGCCCTCTCCAAATTCCAAGCAGCACGGTGATACAGTTCCTTCTGGTCAGCCATTTTTATTCCCTTCCACTAGAGTTCAAATTGATGGAACAAGTGTGGGCGCCTGTCTTCTCTTCATGTGTGTGTGGCAGGGGGCAATCAACAAGGTCTTTTATCCTTTGATGGCTCATTTGGTTTCAGTGTGCCTTCTTGTGTGCAGGACCAGCACTTTATGCTAACTAATGCTTCTTTCCTGTTTTTGGTGAGTTATACAATTACAGAGGTTTACAGTGCAAACACTCAGTATGACTTCATACCTCAGACAACAGATGTTATATGTGAGATGAATACATGCAGCCTCATAGGGGTATTTCATCAAGTCTAAACACTAAACACATTCTTTTCAATTTAACATCTATTTTAACAATGCTAACACACAGGTGAGTTGGACTGGTTTCCAGCTGTGCATTTGTCAGTGTTCATTGAGGTCTAGGGGCCTTGCCATGAGCTGGCACCTGCTCTGCCAGCATCACAGGGGGTGAACTATCTTTTAACCATTTTAACAAAGCAGTTGACTCTAGTGCCATTGTAGGTGAAACACTATTGAAATTTGCAGATGTGCAAGATGGGAAACATGAATTTCTAAAACAAAACAACAAAGAATCCTGTGGCACCTTATAGACTAACAGACGTTTTGCAGCATGAGCTTTCGTGGGTGAATACCCACTTCTTCGGATGCAAGACTTGCATCCGAAGAAGTGGGTATTCACCCACGAAAGCTCATGCTTCAAAACGTCTGTTAGTCTATAAGGTGCCACAGGATTCTTTGTTGCTTTTACAGATCCAGACTAACACGGCTACCCCTCTGATACTTAAAACAAAACAGTTGGTATGAAGCTGTTTCCCCATCAGCTGAGGCACTATTATTGCTTGATTAAAGCAGAAGACCGGGAGTAAGGATCCTGAGTTCTCATCCTAATGCAGCCACTGACTAGTTGTGTGAGCTTGGCCTAGTTACTTAACCTCTCTGTACTTCTGCTTCCTCATTTAAAGCCAAATTCTCATCCCTATATTCATACTGAGTAGGACCTTACTCCACACAGAGCCCTGCTGATTTTGGTGGGTCTCCCTGTGGAGTATGTTACTGTTCAACACAACTAAGGGTATCAGAAGGAGGCATAATTATATTTATTTACTACAAAGGAGTAATGTGAGACTTAATTAAAATGGCTTCAGATCCTCAGATGAAATGCAAAGTGTGCAAAGTTATTTTTCCCCATCTGCTGCTGCCCCTCTATTAAAATCTGTTTCATAGTTATCCTAGAAGGGTTACTACTAAAAAACAAACAAAAAATCTTGTACATATTAACTAGATTTGTCAGTTTATTGTGAATGAACCTGTGTGGAAAATATTATCTGCCAGGGGCTACTCAAGGAAACCAGTTTACCCTGCCCCATAGTGAGGAGCCATTAGATCTACCTCATGCCAGGAGCTGACAAATTCTACGTGACTGCTCTGAATGCTGCAGTATGTATGACGCAGATTTAAGACAGGCTTGGTTGAAACTCTTTTCTGTACTACACTGAAGGTGCCTTTGCAAATTTAGCTCCAGTGTTTTGCTCCCACAAGTGACATAATGCTCATTTGGGAAGATACACGTAACTCACCAGGGTTTGTTACTACTCGTGACTAAAGCCGCATCCCAGACTCATGCTGATAAAGCCTTGATACTACACCATAGTGTATACCCTCTGTGTGTGTGTGCGCGCATGTGTGTACAGTTTTACAATATACACAGAAAGTTTAAAAGACCACATTATTTTAAAAGGATATAAAGAAGTAAACTTATTGTCTGCCTGTTGTGGGGGGTGGGGGGAAGTGAGGAAGGGAATGGACCCTGCTGTGGGGTTAAAACCTTGTGGCTTTTAAAGGCCCTTAAAGTTGTCCAGCTGCAAAATTTAAAAACAACAACAACAACAACAACAAAACCCCAACCAACCCTAACTGGGAGGGGAAGCTGGAAGGAAAGGAACAGAGGTTTTAGTGTGACCATGCTGTGTGTGTAAAAGAACAGAGACTCTGGCTTTTTTATTTATTTATTTTTAAAGTGAGTTCAGTGCCAGCCTGGACATTGGCCGTGCAGACTATTGAGCCATTGTCTGCTCCATTTCCAGAATAGCCCCCAGTTAATCACTTCGGCTTTGAAGGGAATTTCCTCGTGGAATTCTCCACAGAAAATCTAATCAACTGACCTGCCCTCCCGACAATAGAAGGCTTCCCCCATTCCCCCCCCCCCTTCCTTATTGGGGCGGGCTCTGTAATGTAGCCTTTTGTGCAGAATGAACCCTCCCAGTAGGAGTGGATAGCTGGTCTCTCTCTTTCTCTCCCTCTCTCTGTCTCCGTGTGTGTATGATGTGGAGCATTCACACTGTCTTCTATGTGTGTGAATGTGTGCGTGTGCGTTACTATTTGACCAGATGCTGCAGTGCACTGGCCAGTCACTGTCTCTGCATGTGTGTATGTGTAAGTGTGTGTGCGCGCGCGCCTCTGTCATTTCATGTCAAAGGTCCATTACCTGATTACCTTCCTCGTCTGCCAGATTTTTATCTAGATAATTGGAACTGCTATGAAGGCTGTGCTCTGCCAGCCAGCTTAGATTCTCTAAAACCATAGTTTGTCCACCTTGTTATCTGTGGCTGTCTGGGCAGAGGAAATTAAAGAGATCCACAGCAAAGGGATTCCTTTGACTTGCTCAGAGAGAAGGGTTTAAAAAAAACAAACCCAGAGGACAGACTGAAAGTTTATTGTTGTTTTTGTGCTCTGTGTGTGTGTGTTGTTTTGGCATGTGGATACCTTTCCCCCTTCACACACCAGGGCTGTTTGATGGAGTTTGGAGCTGAGGAAACTTTGGTTTTGTTGCCAGGACGGTTCGCAGCACTTTGTGGCAAGCAAGAGCTAACAGTGAGACCGACAGAGTGAGTGACAAGTTGTTTACAGGTTTCCTTGAAGGGGCCTCTGCTATATTTCAATCTGTCAAAGTTGCTTTTCTTCCCTCAGAACAATGCCTGATTGTTTTTTGTTGTTTTTTTTCCCCAAAGAAGGAGAGGGAGAGAGAGACTTAAAAAAGGGGGGAGGGGAGAGGAGAGGAGAGGAATGGAAATTCTTTGAGTACAAATGCCTTTGGTTACATTTTTATGTGCCTAATCTTTTCTTCCCTATTTCAACTCCGAGGGAGTTGATAACAGCTTCAGTTTAATCAGGCTGCTCTTGTTTTATCTTCTTTCTCCACTGATCTGCCTCAGCACAGGGGTTCGCGCCTGGTTTACAGGTTTTGGGTTTTCTTCTTTTCTTGTTATGGACGTTAAATGAGTTGACTTCTCCCATTTTGTGGTGACTGGAGGACAGAATTAAAAGGAAAGGACAGGCACCCTGAGGTTGCCTAGTGCTTTGCAGTCGCAGCATGCTGCTCCGCTGTGGGGGGAGTTTTATAAACAGTGTCTACTGCTAAGCGTGCTACCCCTTTAAGAGACTGGTCAAGGAGTCCTAGCTCAGAGAGGGGGGTGGGAGAGAGAGAGAACGAGAGAGAGAGAGAGAAAATCAATCGGTTTAGAAGGTTTGGACTCACTTGACAGGTTCAGTTGGAGGCGATCATAGGTGGCTGCTGTGACAAAGGGAAATTGTGCTTTTCCAGCATGCTAACTGACCCTGATTTACCTCAGGAGTTTGAAAGGTGAGTGGTGTGTGTGCGTGCGTGTGTGTGTGTGTGTGTGTGGGAGAGAGAGAGAGAGAGAGAGAGAGAGAAAGTATAACTCCCTTTTTGCAGCAGTCTCTGTATCAGTGGTGAGATGCTCCCCAAAAGAATGCTCGGTGGAGAAGCTTTATCTTTGCAATTCAGATTACATGTCAGTTTGCTGATCATTTGGTGGTGGTGGTTGTTGTTGCCTGAACCAGATCGAAGGGATGTGCAAAGTCCTTTAAAACTGCTTCACCAGTGATGCTTTTCTGGTGGTGTTTAGATCCCTAATGGGCATCTTAATGAACGTTATCATGATCTCTCTCTCTCTCACACACACACACACTCCTTCTCTGAGCCACTGTACTAAAATATGGGAGGCAATATTTGATGCAGAATGCCCTAATTTTTAGCATCACTTTCTCTCTTCAAGAAGTGATTTCTGGGGTGATAGAGAAGGTGTCTGGTTATGGGTGAAACCATGGATTTAACTTCCAATCTGATTCTTCCCTAAAACTTTGGAAGGCGCTCTGTAAAGCACATGACATTTTGTTGATCTAACAGAAGTTATTATTTTTAGTCAAGTTAACATCACAACATTCTGTCAATAGATCAGCTTTTAAGTATCTTTTAAAAAAAAAGGGAAACTTGAATCTAAGTTTTAGCTAACATCTCTTTCATTGAGTGTCAAAAGCAGAATTTTGATTTGTGACCTATTTATTTGCCTCCCCCCTCTTGCTAAAGTAAGAGCCTTGTACATTTGGAATTAAGTTTTTTGCTACCCCTGGCAGTGACTTGTAACCTCCAGAGCGTAATACTTATTTCACTTAAATCTGCCTTTTCTAAACTGTGTTTTGAAGCCTCCTCTCATACATTTGTACACACTTCCACTGAAGATCCAATATCCTTCCCCTCCAGCTTAATTTTTAAATATTATAAATAGGCCTTTGTTTTCCTTTAACAAAGAATTCAAACTTTTCATTTAGTAAACAAAAGAACGCCAGGATGCATGTTACTTAGGCTTTTTTTTTTTTTTCATGAAAGCTACCTTCTGTATAAACATTTGGTTGTATCTGACTATGCAATGCAGGCTAGGTGCTAGACCAGCTGGTTAAAAATATGCTAAGTCAAGCTGTTCATCGCTCAAACTACTGAATATGATAGTAAAAGGCACAGAAAGAAAGGAAGATGAAAACATTTTAAGTAGGCAGAAAAACATGCATGCAGTGAAAGGACAGGAAAGAATGCTGGGATTAAAATAAAGAAGAAAAATAAAAATAGAAGAATATGAATTAAGTAGGAAATTCAAAAAAGCAAGAACTATTTTAACACTTTCTGTCTCTTTTTGTGACTAAAACACTTCCTTACCAGAAAACGGCACTAGAATTGTTGAACTACTTAAAAGATTTTATTTAATACAATTCATTTGTCAGCTCTATTTAAAATACCTGAAATTTTTCTTTAGTTTCTTCTTATTGTGATAGAAGAGTAAAGATTGCTTTTGCTCATATGTACTATATTAAGTTAGCTAGAGTACCTGGGAAACTATTACTGTTTATAGTGATGAACCCTGAGCTAATATAACAATAAACAGATTTCTCTTGCACACGCAGTCAGTGGTTAAAAGTATTCCATATACTTCACCAAGGCAGAAATTTGTAAGGAAGCTATTAGATTGTTCTTTGAACTTTGTGATGAATAGAATACGTGTAAGTCTATTAAACAGATATAGTCTTTTCATTTTTTTATTGATGGACTTTTTTTTCCCCTTTGACTTCTCATTACATGACTTTTTCTTCTTCATTTTGAACCTAACTTTTTCCATAGTAGTAAAACTAATTTCTCCCTAATCTTTCTCAAGGCATACATTTCATTTTTAGAGCTCAGAGATTTGCTCTTTTAAAAATTCTATTTAAATAATCAATAAACTGTTATTCTTTTTGCTATGCAGATGATTTCAAGAATAAAGATAAGCAATATAAAAGAAACCTCGCAACATATGATTTTTTTTTACCATTTTTCCTCTGTAGTTGGAATTAGTAATACAAACCAATATCTCTGTTAATCATTACCATTTGTTTACATTGTATATGTGTGTTTGGCTATAGTTACACACACACACACACATATGCGCACACAACAGATACTGCCCATGTAGTGTATTTATATTTACCAAAAGACAGGCATAAGAACATACATACACACACGCGCGCGCACACACACAGTTCACATGTATATCCATGTACCATATATAGGAGGCTGCTTCTTGAGCAGTTATATTCTCAACAAGTACAATACTTTGAGTGTGTTTTCTCCACACTCTGGGGTCCCACCTGTCACATCCACATGGTCAGCTTCTGTTTTGTTACTAACATGCACAAGCCCCTATCTGATTGTGTAATAGATTACAAGGAGGTAAAAATTCAGCATGTAGAGCTTGCTGTTTAGTTCTCAGAGTGTATATGTACTGCAGAAGAGTAGTTATTCTTTCGCTGTCACCATTGCCCTAAGGAGAATTGTTCATGTTTCATTGTACCCTAGTAACTATAAGCAGTTTAGAAACTTTAAAGTGTCACCCCAAGTTTCTAATGAATCGAGGGGTTAGAACGAAGGAGACTTCTCTTGTTTATCATGGACATTTCTGATACACACTAGGAATGAAAATGGTCCACAGTGTCAGGTGAATAAACAAGCATTAATTAATTCAGCAGCAGTAGTAACATGCACTAGGTTTTGTAAATTAGCACATACAATTTATAAATCGTTCCTTAAGTGTTAGGGATTTTGGTTTCTACTGAGAAGTTCCTTGCACCTCTTTATTTTTATTTATGGAGGTTCCATTGTATAATTGAAAGGATCATCAGAAAGCACAAACTGAGGAGGAGAATGCTTGCAGAAAAAAATGTATGGAGAAATTTATAACTGGAATCTGTCTACTTATTAGGGAGTAAATGACTGCTGGGATGTACTTTTTGGTGCACCTGTGGCACTTAGAATCCACATCAAATTATTCAGAAGAATAGCCTTGATCTTTTAAAATCACATAAAGTTTGTTGAAAACAGAAGGTAAACCCACAATAGAAGGTTTGAGATCCTTGAGAAATAAAGCAAGTGTAGCTAGAACCATCACGAACAGTACTGAAATTTGTAGAATGATTAAGAGCTCAAAAATGCCCAGCATAAAGTTTTAATGTCCTAATAAAATCTAGTAAATGAAAAATAAAGTAATCTCTTAACAATGTCCCTTGTGTATGATATTCTTAAATCAACGTTAAATACTGCATATTTACATTTTTCTGTAGCCTTTGAGAGTGGCTAAACTAGGCATCATGACAAAGTGACGTCTTTTTGTAGATTCAAGGTAAAGAAGTGTGTGGTGTTTGTTGAAAAAGGAAGGGTAGGTTAATATTTCCTCAGGAAGAAAGGAAGACAAAAGGTAGAGAGAGAATAAAAGGGTGCTTGCTCTAGAAATTACATGAGTAGATAGACAGTCTGTAGAAAGGGAAGGGCTCAAGGGTGTAAATGTAAGTCTCTGCTGAGGGGAGAAAACACTTAGTTGCTATGCTGCAAGAGACATTTCAGACTCCCACTGAATTTATTTTGGGGTCATACCAACACTGTTAAATGGAGAAATCATTTTCCTAAATGGAAACTTTGTATATTTCATAAGTGCTTTTATGAACCAAAGTTACACTGAGTCTTCACCTTAAACTATTTGTGCTGAGAGTTTTTGTAAAAAACAAACCAACCCAGAATGTCTCATTCTTGTAAAATCTACCTGTAGAAATAAAAAAAAAGTTATGCTTTGATTAAAAAAAAAAAGTTTGAGATTTTACCAATATTGAACTGGATGTCACTTATGTTCCACTGATTTTTTTTCAAAAAATGATTTTCCTGTTTATTTATTTAGGTGTAAGGGTCTGGGAGTAGAGGAATAATTGAACTCAAGTGGAAAGTTTCAGATAACAATTTTTGCCCAAATAAAATTAGGTTGTTTTTATATTTCTGTGATAGGACTAAAGGAATAATACATTTCCAGAATGTTCATTAATGTTCTTTACTGATTTCATTTGTTGTGCTTATGCTTTATGGGGAAGAAGTTGACTGTAACTGATTATAGACTTTTATTAACATCTCAATAATTTACAAGTTGTTTGAATAACCAACTACATTTAGAATGCAGATTTACATATGAGGGGACTGACAAGCGACACATCAAATTGAACAGTTCATACTGTTGTATTTTTTGGTTCAAGACTTTGGCATTACCGGATTCTGGGTGGCTGGCTCCTCATCTGTATTCAAAGAGTTACTTAATGCGCGCTCGCACACACACACACACACACACACACACACACACACACACACACACACACACACACACACACACACACACACACACACACACACACACACTCCACCACCACCAAGCATGTTGCGATGCTTATGTGCATAGTGTGTTTTATTGGTACCTTTATACGTGATAAGAACTGTTTTTCTTCCTCTTGTTATCCAGAGATCTTAAACACAATAAGCATATGAAGTATTTACTATTTCTTAGGGAGCTTTTAACTAGCATCCATAGCTATATCGCATGAGAGGCATATTAAAAGACATAATGATAACGTGTTGTATTACTTAGCCACAATGCTGTTTGGTAGGATAGACATAAATTTCTGTTAGATATAATGATACATTCACAAATATATATTTAAGAAAAATAATATCATCCACAGGTAAAACCTCAATTTCTTTGCATGCTCTTCTTACTATATATATTTTTAAGCCATCTGTTTAAAATGTTGTGTAGGGCACTTACCTATATGCATGTCAAATATCTCCGCTTTCAGAACTAAGTTGCAAAAATGAGACCGACATTCTCTTGGCTATTTTTTTTAATCATTTGTTGTTCAGTCATGATTTAAACATAATTAATCAATAAGTGGAAGAAGAAAGAAAGTATGTTGCCATGTTTTACCTGTACACAATACAACTATGCAGTGCCTGTGAATACCTGACACCATAGTCAAGTGAAAAGAAGAGTTCACAGCAATTGGTCAATAACGGTAGTACTTCTCTGATGATTATAAGGATTTTGTTTAACAAGCAGCATATATAGAAGCAAGGATTTAAAAAAAATGTTTTTAGATCTGGTTTTATCTGGTGTATCACTGAAACACCATATAAACTCCTGTTCATTTCTTAAATATAGTAAAGTTAAAACTGAATTAGAAAGAAAACAAACTCCAGTCGGATCATTAGATTAAGGAATATGAAAATCTTTTCCCCTCTACAACATTTAAAAAAAAAAGATATGTTTGTTACTTTAACTTTCTGGTTTGGGTGATGAACCGTTGCTAGGTATCTTGAGCACCATACCTGACATGAGCTTATATCAGTGAGTCTTTGTCACCATTTCATAGATATACCTGACAAAATTACTGGTTGAAGTGGGAGATTATGGATTTTTCACCCACCCTTTCATTCAGGGCTACTATTTTTTAATATTTATCGTCCTACATGTTTTATCTCCCCCCTCGTACTCTACAGAGTAGCCTGTCGTAGTATAAGTTTTATACATCTCCCATTTCCTTTGGAGATCATGCAATACCTACTTTCAGCCAGCCACTAGGGGGGTACTTGAGAACAGTGTGCACTGCACCCTCCACTGAAGAGATTGAGTTTGTCACCTCTACAGTGATCACAGCCTCTGTCAACCCGAGAAGCAAGAGTCACTAAAAGTTGCTCCCGAGCCCATATGTCCTCTTGACAGTGTGAAGTTCTACACATACTAGTTGTTGAGAGAGACACCAAATTTAGACAAGATTTTGAAGAATTTTGGTGAGAGCTGCTTGCAGGGACCTTTGTATATTAAAATAATGTAAGGTCTGAATGGAATTGTGATGTAGAAAGTGGTAATTAATATAAAAAGTATATATTTCTGAAGGTTGGTGGGTTTAAAAAAAAGGACCTGAATTGAGTTCTAACTGTTAGAATCATCTTAATCTGTACTTCAGTGGAGTTGCCCAGGTGTGTTGTGTTTTTTTTTGTTTAGTTTGTTTTTTGTGATGGGTTTTTTGTTTGTTTTTTATTTTTTGAGAAACTTGTCAATATTTTCCTCTTTGCTTTAGTTTTTGGCATATGTGACATTTTTGGACATCATGACCTTTTGTCACTTTGCTTGAGAGCTATTAATTTTCTGCAAGGTGATGTAATCATTTTATATTTGTAAAACATGACAGAATTACAATGAATATAGCGAGTTTCCTGGCTCATTTTAGATGTTTGAAATCAGCATTGGACTTGCCTCCCTGAAAAGTATATTGTGAGGATTAATTAGGTAATATTTATAAATCAATGTGTACATAAAAAGCTTGATATGATAAATTTAAATAAAAACATTTTTAAAAATTGACCTACAGGATTCCAGATTCTCTGTGTTAATTTTTTTTAAAAGGAACAAATGCTCATTGATATCTATAATAATTATACTCTTAGTTTGTAATGTACTTCTGCTTTTGTGTTTCCTGAAAGTTCATATTGATTTTATTTATTGCTTGGTTTTCTAGCAAGTGAGTGTCTGTGTGGTTTAAGTGATGCTATTTATTCTAAAGATATCATAAAATGCTACCTGTGCTAATTATTTTGTGTGTTTAAATTTAAGACTTTTTACTAAATATTTTTTTCCATTCTTCATGCCTTGAACTGAAATGCTTTTGAGCAAAAAATAAGCATAGTAAATAGATATTTTTGGTTTCCTTGTCAGAAAAATCAGAGTTCCTTATTAGTGGTGATAAAGTTTGCATGTGCATGTATGTATGTATTTGCATAGTTAAGATTGTTGTCTATATCTAGTATAATTTCTAACTAGGAAATGTAAAGGAGAACCTGTGGGATTTTTCATCCTCATTGTCTCTTTGGTGCTGAGTGCATACATGCATTCGTTTCTTGGAGTTAAGAAGATGAGAGTAAACTACTGTACCATAGTTCATTCATTAACTGCACAGGATTTTTCATACTGCATGGATAAAAATAATCTGGCTAATAGCAAGTAGGGCTACTTGCCAGTGCCCACACAATAGATAGAGTAAGAGCAACAGTATAAAGAGAAGTTGCTGGCTGTAAACCAATGACACTTTTCTACAAGCTCTCCTATTTCATTGTTTGAAGGTCTTTGGGAGATAACTATGTTTTTAAAAGTAACTATGGTGAAAATATGAAGGCAAGATTAAAAACGGTGTGTGTATATGTGTGTGTGTGTTTGTATTATATATTACTTCAATAGCTCATGTTAATTGGTTGCATTAGGTTTATGTTCCATTTACCCTAGAGTAACCTAAAAAGACACAGCTGTGGCTGGATGTGATGTGGCAAAATGCATCACAGTGTGAAAGGCCGGAATTTTAAAAAAATAAATAAAATCCATAGTGTGTTAGATTAATGTCAATTTTAGGGTATTCACTATCTCAGCAGAGGGGCCATGTAAAGAATGGGCACGGAGCTTAAAGTGCCCTCTCACCCTTAGAGGTGGTCTGACTATGTCAGGCTTGAGGCACTTTGGCGAAGTTGTGTCGGGGAAAGCTTGGCTTGCATTAGCACTGCCCATGCTTTATTTGTCCTGCGGCTACAGAGAAGACTTCTGTTTTTCAGAGCTATCAACCTGGCAGTTTCATTAAATTCACTTTAAAAAAAAAAAACACCTGGAAATATTTTTTTCTAAAAACTTTTGTAAAGTTTGTACTTGTGGTATTTTCTCCCCTAAATTTTAATTACACACTCAGGGGCTCTGTGGGGCACAAGTACTCTTAGTGTGTTTGATAGAGCTGGGGGGCCTTCCAGCTTTGGCACTTCTGTTACAAACTGGTGTAATTTTGCTGGATTGTCTTTACATGGTACATGCTCATTCTTCTACTGGTGTGAAACATTAAAACCCAAACACGATAAACTAAATAAAACATGGAATAAAGTGTTTTGCATAAGATGTCATACAAACTAAAGGGCAAAACACTGCTCTTAGATATGCCCTATAAATCTCATGCACACTCTGCACTTGTATTGTTGTTTATTATTTGTTTGTGTTGCAATAGCAGTCCTGGATCAGAGCCCCACTAGGGACTGTACCCTGAAGAACGTACTGAGTGCTCAGAACCTTTACTAATGTCAATGTCTTTTGCATGAGACAGAATCATAGTGTAGATAAGGGATCCATGATATCGATCATGAATGAGAATTCAGCCTTAAAGTCATACTGTGGAATTCACATAGAGAATCTACACACTGGTTATATGTTCACCTGTGTACTTGCAAAAATGCAGATTTGTGTCAGTGAATGACTGTTTGGCAGGCACAAATGTATGTTTGTGCTGGTACAGTAGGGCATGCATATACATTTGTAGGTCTGTTTCCTCAACCCACAGTAACATAGCGGGGTTGATTAAACTGTGTCTTCCCAGCCTTTAAAAAAATTAAGTATAGCTATAGACACTGATTTATTGTGGATAGTAGATCTTGTATAGTGCCTTTCATTTTAGGAACTTGAAACATTAATGAATTAATTCTCAATACTTCCATGATGTCTAGCAATAAAATATCACTGTTATCCCCAGCCAACACATGAGGAAACTGAGGAACAAAGTTGCAAAGTTATTGGCACATCTAGGGAAAGAGGCCAGCGATACTGCCTGCTAGTCCTCTGCTTTAACCTCAAAACCATTCTTCCCCTTCTTAAGATCCTGAGAACTGCAAATTATAGATTTCTAGCAGTCCAATTACTGTTTCTAAAGGTCTCATTCTAGCAAGATGAAATATAATATTTAAATTACTTAAATATGTAAAACAGGGGCTCTGGAATATAATTAATAGCATTAAGTCTCCAAGAATATTTACAGCTTTAGATATTCTTTCAGCTACTTTGATAGAGGGGGAAAATACCATCTCTAACATCTCCAATTTTCTGAGCACGTGTCAAAAATAATTCCCTACCTGCATGCAAATTTTAAGAACTGAATATAGGTAGCAGAACATGCAGTGTTTAAGCAGTAAATTAAGAGTGTATATGTAACTTACAGCCAAGTAAAGGACTCATCTTGGAGAACAATTACGCTCTCCAGCCATAGGTACAAAAGCTGTCATACGTTTTACAACCTTAGGACCAGACACTGGGGGACTACAGGAAAAATATTCTTTACACAGATTGTAATTAATGTGAGGAATAACTTTCCAAAGGCAGCAATATAAGCAGCCACTATGAGCAAACTAAGTAACTTAAAAGCAGAAACCATGTTACAGGGTACAAAATATATTGTGGTTCTCACCCATCCAAATATTTGATATCTGCTTTTTAAAATGTGTGACAAAGACCCAAAATGAAGAATGTGACAGAAGCTTATTAAAAGGTAGGAGTTGTTTTCTTACCATGTAAGAAATTTTCCATAACCTCTCTTTCAATATTTTGCATTTCCGGTGGCAATAATTTGCAGGAATACACTGCAATGTAGGACTGGATCAATGAATGATGGTGGTAGATTTGGCTTTAATCTGTGCTGTATCATTCTCTCACAAAATACAGTTGAAAACAGTGGATACAAACTCCAGAATCTTTGGATTCGAGCTGTTTAGCTTCTAAATGTTATACCTGGGTGAGTGAGCTGTCTTGTTTAAGAAGCTCTATAAAAGGGTCTCCTTGCAAGATAACTGATTATAATAATAACAGATTCTGTGATGTTCCAAGGGTCCACCCATGCAGAGCTCATTGTAGGATAGGGCCAGTAAAGCCAACATTTTCCAAAGTGGTCATTAATTTTGAGTGCTTTGGCCCCTTGGGCATCCATAATCACTGGTCACTTCTGAAAATATAGGCCTTAGTTAACTAAGCCTCTTTCCCGCCCCTCCAAGACAGGCCTGCATTACTGCACCCATTTTAGAGATGGGTAAAACAAGGTGGAATGATAAAGTGACTTATCAAAGACCACAGGGTGAAATCCTGGCCCCGCTGAAGTCAGTGGCAAAACTCCCATTGACTTCAATGAAGCCAGGATTCCATCAACATTGAGAAACATTTCTATAGGAACTATAATCTGCCAATCTCAAAGTGCTTTAGAAATATTAGCTTCTTAAGCTTCACAAACAGCTGTGTGCATCAGATAGAAGGTGATGATGATAACAGTGATAACAAGAGCATTAACAATAATGTTATATTTGTATTCCAGTAGTGCCTAAATGCCCCATTGTGGTAGGTACTGTATAAGGATTATTATTTATTTGTGTTGTGGTGGAGCCTAGGAGCTTCCATCTCAGGCCTCACTATATTGTTGTTGTGATTCATAATAATAAACAAGCCTTTTTATTAATAAGTTAACTGAGACACCTGCAGGGGCAGCTCTAGGATTTCCGCCGCCCCAAGCACGGCAGCATGGCGTCCCAGCGGGAGGGCGGCAGGCGGCTCCGGCGGACCTCCCGCAGCTTTAAATCAAGCCTGTGGAGGGTCCGCTGGCCCCGTGGCTCCGGTGGACCTCCCGCAGGCATGCCTGCGGATGCTCCACCGGAGCCGCGGGACCATTGGCCCCTCCGCAGGCACGTCTGCGGGAGGTCTACCGGAGCCGCGGTCCCAGCGGACCTTCCACAGGCATGCCTGCAGAAGGTCCGCGGGAGCCGCCTGCCGCCCTCCTGCTGGGACGCCGCCCCAAGCGCGCGCTTGGCGTGCTGGGGTCTGGAGCCGGCCCTGGACACCTGTAGGATAAATGACTTGCCCAAAGTTACACAGTATATGAATGGCAGACTTAGGAATCGATTCTTGAAGTGGTCCGCTGCTCTATAAGGAAACCAAACTTCTCCAGACCCACAGAATTGATCTAAACATCTATATATAGCTGGGGAGGTTAAATAAAATATATTATTTTATAATGAGTTTATAAAAAAAGAAATACAAAGTTTTATCAATGTAGGTTACCCAAACTCCCGATTGATACTGTTACTGCAATGATTGGCTGTGGAGATAAATTATGTTGCTATCAATATGTTGTGATGGAGGCTGATATGGAAACCGATATAAGGGAAGTTGTTGTTTGTTTGTTTATTTTTTTTAAGAAAAAAGAAAAGAAAAATAGAATAGAATAAAAGTTGAGCATTATTTAAAAAAATAAAATAAAATAGCTTTTCGCATACAATGTCTATTGAAAGGCCATCCAAAGCACTGATATCAAGTTAAGAAGATGATCTTTTATCTTAATTATACATCTGGGAGATATTAGCTGAACATTTTGTGGAAAACAGTGAATACCTTAGTTGCCAGTTGCCTAAAATGCTGCTAATGATTGCCTCGGTGCCAGTATTTTGATGGCTAAAACCTAGGCCTGAATATGAATACAAAGAGTGCAGTTTAACACACACACACACACACACACACACACACACTTTTTATACAAAACAGATTTCAGCCATCTGCTTGGCACTTAGCTTTGCAACTATAGAGTCTATCTGAAAGGGAGCACTGTCCAGGTTATGAATGGTATTACTTTTATTGGTACCTTAGAAAAACCATAGATTTTTTGAAAGCTTGTATATCCAATGGTTTTCTTCAGCTGAATAATGAAAACAACTACCTCAGCCAAAATTTTGTTCCTTCCATCATTCCTTTGGTGGTGATCTCCTTAGCCTAGCAAAAGGGGTTTTGTAATGAAGAAAAGTTTCTTAGTTCTGCACCTCAAAATTTCCAAATATATCAGGTGACTTTAGATGACTAGCCCTTATACCTGGCACCCCAGATGGTTTATGACACAAAACACTGTTTGCTTAGGAATAGGTTGTCTAGCAGAGTCTGTTGCCCAAGCACTACAGAGCGTGTCAAATCAACATGGAAGTTAATGAACCAAAGGCACTTCTGGATTTAACACTTTCCCATTTGAATTGAATTTACAGCTTTAAATCAGGACAGCCCTTTTTCTTTACTGGAGCAATGAGAGAAAACAAACTAATGGCATAAATTATAGAGACAAGGTGGATGAGGTAACATCTTTTATTGGACCAAATTCTGTTGATGAGAGAGACAAGCTTTCAAATTTACACAGAGCTCTTCTTCCGGCATAAATTATAGACATGCAGTACAATCGTTTTGACCCAGTTCATCTGTCTAAAGGTTCAGAAGGAGAGAGAGTCTAAAATGTTCAGTAGCAAGCTGTTATTGAAACATACAGAAAACTTGCAGCTTACAATGTACCCCAGACGTGTCAATTTGATCTCAGGCAAAGGTGACTAGCTCATGTTTAACTCTTACCAGATAATCTAGAGGAAAAGGACATGCTGTAAACATAGTGAAAACCATTAAAGTTTTCAATCTTTTGCTAGCAGTTTAGCTGTTATCTGCCTTGGCTTTACTGGTTTTATTCCAAAACATGTTTTACAAAGTGTGTTTCTTTTCTGCTTCCAATACTTTTAATATAAGGGTTTGATAATGTTTTCCTTAGGAGTATAGTGGGGGAGGGGGCTTAAGCAAAAGAGGAAGAAAGCAGGTTCCTATACATAGAGTGGTCTCTGTATTCGGCCATCCATTTAGTGTTGTGTCACATTAGTACTGCATTGTTAACACCTTTGGACAAGGCTAAAGGTTCCTGCTGCTGTATCTAGAGAGTTGCTGATTACCATAGTTTTGAGGTTGTGTCAGATCATAATATTGCAAAATGCTCTTCTCAATAAATGTACCTTTCCATAACAAGCAGGGCAGGATTGTTTGCTCCAAAGCTTTCAGGAGAGTGATAAAAATGACTAATTGTTGTTTACTTTGCTGTGATTTTATAAAGATTTCCTCTGTGGTACTATAAGCAGTTTTGAGAGAGTGATGCTATTAACCATTACATTTTATTTGCCTGTGCCTTTATTTTGTGCAGACCTTTTGTGATGATGCAAGAAAGATTACATTGGATTTGTAAGGATAAAAGGCAGGTGATACTGGAAACCTGAAGTCATCTTATATTCTTAGGCCAAGCATAATGCACAGACAGCAGATGTCTAAATAATTTTCTATTAGTGTTGGTGAGAAATAAGCCCCAACAGTAGTAAAGTTATAGTGATACTAAAATAATAGAGTCCTAACCCTGTGCTTGCAGAGTTTTGTCTCTCTGTCTCTCTCTCTCTCTCTCCACTCCCAACACACATTATTGGATGAAAAAGCACATTTCTATGTCTGTGTGGGAATTACTGTTGTCCTCTCCAGGTAGAGCTCAGAACATCACACCTATGGAGCTTAAGGAAATTCTGATGCCAGTTACATTATCATTCTATTGGAGAGAAAAAAGCTAGTTCTTCGGCCACCACATCTTCCCACAACAACTGTGCTGAAATTATTTAACCCTCTTATTGGCAGAACAATTCTTCAATAAAATGTGTTTATTCAGGAGCAGGAAATAACAGCTTATCTGCTTTCCAGTAAAGTGCTAAGAAAAGAATGAGATGCTATGCTATATTCAGGAATGGGGGATAGGATAGAAAGCCTATTTTTAAAAAAATCGACTGTGAATGAATGAAGCTTCCAATTCAACCCCAGTGTTCTTGGAAATTTTACAGGGGAAAGTCTACTTGACCAATATCAACAATGTAGTCATTTTTATTTGCTTCCCCCTCACGCCATTGCCCTTTGGTAATATAGTTACATTTATTGTCCATTTGCTTTCAGTAAAGTCCTCAAGTCCACTGTGGCTTGAATGGAGTTCCAAAATGAGTGCAGGACAAGTTACGTTTGAGAAGTCAGTTGGTAGGGGTGGTGGTGAGGGGCGGGGCAGGGGAGGAGGAGGAGAACGAGAGAGAGAATGTCTGTAGTCTGAACAACCTGCCAGTTGTCTCCCTTTTATTAAAATGGCAACTTTCAAACCAGATCCCTGGGCTATTTAATTTGATTTATGCTGTTAAACCTTAGTTGCCTTATGCCATTAATGAAGGAGGAATGAATACCAGCTCTCTCTCTCTCTCTTTTTTTTTTTGTTTGTTTTCCTTTCCACCACTAAATTTCTAAATGCATTACTTGCTATGTTTGGTTGAAACAAACTGCCACATTGTGTCACCCATACCATTCACTCTAAAGGGCTAGCTTAAGAGGAGCATTAGAGGGAGAGGGGAGGATTGGCAAAGTAGGATTCACTTGCCTATCCAGTGTTGCACCCCTGCCCCCCTTCCCAGCCCCTAGCCCCCTGGCTTGACCAGTTTAGCTATTAGCAAGTTGGGTTTTTATTTGTGGTAAAGACAGGAACAGATGACTCTAAAGTAAGGGTTGAGAAGCTAATTTTCACAGTCTCTCTGCTGCATGCATATTACCAAATTCTTAGATAAGGACTAGCCCTATGAATTGCAGGCCCCCAGGCTTCCAGAGGAGGAGATTCATCTGTCAGTTTCTCAAGCCTCTGGTCACATTACCTGAGCGGGGAATCAGGTCAGTCACCAAGTTAGTATAGGACTTTGGGAACCCCTGGAAGCACAGGGCTCAAAGCAATCGCTTGTGTTGCTTGTGCCTAAAGGAAGCCCTCCCTGGCTTCAGTTTTGAAAGCCTCCAGAATTCAGTTGACTGCTGCATACCAAAGTACATGTAGCATCTTTATTTTCAAATAGTTTGACCTAATATTAAACACTGTAAAGAGGAAGAAAGGATGGATGTGTATGTGGGCCACACAAGCCTATGAGGAAAAAAAGTTCTCAATCAAAAGCTATTTGATGTACACCTTCCAATGATCAGTTATTGCAAAAGTTCAGTGTTCATAGGAATTTGGAACTATAAAATGTTGTTAATTGTTTATCTCAGTTATCAGTCCCTACAGACAGGTATCTGAGATCCTATCTCCACCCCCAATCCTTTGATCTGCCATAGTAGTATGAAACACTGAAGTGGGTGCCTGAAATAGCCTTAATTTGCAGTTATAGGTCCATTTATCAGGTTAAGTTGAAGGAAGACATGCTGATACATTGCAATTTCTGCCTGGGACATGGGCAGGTGACCACAGCTGCTTTTGTTCTAAGATGGAAATGACCCTGATGGGAGGTTGTGGTAGGCGTGGAACTGGATGATAGCAGGCGAACTGGGCCTTTCTGATTTGACTGGTTTAACCACCCCCCAGAACAGTAGAATCCAAAAATTGTTACTACTCAATGGTTGTCCAACAGCTTATTTGCAATGAGAGGCTGTATTGGTCTGGTTCCCAGTGAACAAGTGTTTGTATGATCACATCCGGCAGTATATGGTACCTTGGTGGGTAGTCATAACAAAGAGGCCAAGAACCAAAGGGACCCAGAGAATGGACTTTCCTCTTATTTCTAGAATTGGTCCCTTTAATTAAGGGATAGGGATGCCTGGGGAAGCATGTTGCCTTGCAGTACCTATTCTGTCCTTGCAGTAGCTATTTTGTATATAAATAGGGTGACCAGATGTCCCGATTTTATCAGGACTGTCCCGATATTTCGGTTGGGATGTGAATTGTCCCGATATTTTGCCCTCCAGTGCACAGGCGGAGGAGGCTTGCGCCCCCCTGCCCCAACTCCACCCTGTCCCCACCCCGACTCCGCCCCTCCCTCCCCCGTTGGATCCCTCCTCAAATCCCACCCTCGCCCTGCCCCCCAGCCCCGCCCCTTCACTGCCCTATTGGATCCCTCCCCAAATCCCTGCCCTGGCCTCGCCTCTTCCCCAAGCATGCCGCATTCCTCCTCCTCTTCCCCCCTCCCTCCCAGGCTTGTGCTAATCAGCTGTATGGCGGCGCAAGAGCTGGAGGGAGGGGGGAGAAGCAGGACGCGACAGCCAGTTCAGGGGAGGTGGAGGCAGAGCGAAGGTGAACTGGTGCAGGGGGGGGCGTGGATCTGCCAGTGGGAGCTCAGCCCCCACTAATTTTTCCTATGCTCTGATGGCTCTTCTTTTCTTTTCTTTTCTCCTCCACCGCCGGCTCTTGGTTTGTTTGGTTGGTTGTTTTTTGCTCCGCCGGCACCCCACTCCTCCTCCTCCCTCCCCCCCCCCCCGAATCCTGATATTTCACATCTCTCATCTGGTCACCCTATGTATAAACAGAGAATATGCTTGTAATTTTCTGCCTCCTTTCATGAGCACTAAATTAATTTACCATCACAGGGCCCTATCCAGCGCCCATTGAAGCCAGTAGAAAGATTCCCATTGACTTCAGGATGGGGATTGGAGTGGGACCATGAAAAGGGAAGACAATAAAATGGAAATGTTGTCATAACTGGCTCTTCCTGATGCTTTTGCTGGCACCAAGAACTTCAAATAGTTGTTTTTAGATAAAATATGATTACATTAAAATACTGCATTTGTAAGCATTTTAAAAGGAGAAATAACCAAACTGGACATATGGAGTATTTTGAAGTGTGATCTTGTGAGACTAAAATTATTCCAGGAGAGTAGCTTTAGTCACAGTATGTGTGTGATGCCCTTTGTGTACACTGTATCATGAAACACTATGTAACCAGCTGAGTGGGGTAAAGACAAGACTTGAACTTGGCTGTGAGTTAGCAACCACTGGACAAAGGAACATGGGCTGGGGATCTGAGCTTGAATTATTTGTTTTAATGTTTATATTAAAATGTTTTAAAAATAGGAAACATGCATCATGATCAGTGGAACTGGAGTCAGAGGGTCCATGTTCCCTGTAGGGATGGGACACCAGGGGAACATGTGGAGTGAGTCTGGAAGTAACTTAGACACATGGATGGAACAGTCCACAGTGTTTAGTAAAGTTCTGTTTGTTTAGCTTACCCCGCATTCAACGTCACTCTGTTCTGATGAGACATATGCAATGTGGGACTAAAAAAAGCTATTTGCATATACTGGATCTCACTGGGAAGCAGTTCTATAGTCATAAGTAACTGGACA
The DNA here is from genome assembly GCF_016161935.1 of Mauremys reevesii. Lineage (NCBI taxonomy): Eukaryota > Metazoa > Chordata > Testudines > Geoemydidae > Mauremys > Mauremys reevesii. The sequence goes on along the minus strand of NC_052623.1, from coordinate 242,387,606 downwards.
AAAATACGGTAATTGCTCTCGTATATAGAGTTAACCCCATTGATCTGATCCTATGGTGTTGGATTCTCTTGAAATATCTTAGATAACTAGGTTAATAAGAATTAATTTCTTGAGACCATTTAGGCTAAAATCTGCAAATCAACGTTCGCGGGCTGCATGTAGAAATAGGGACCAATCCTGAGAGGTGTTGAATGGCTTCAACTCCTATTGGCTTCTATAGGAATTGGGAGAATTCAGCTGGTTGCAGGAGCAGGCCCCTGAAATGGGGGCTTTAGGGCTGTCATTTTCTATATGAACCCTCCCCTGTAAATATCATCTTTAATTTGTGTATTAAAGTGGGCCACAATGCATATTTTTGGCATGATGAGCTCAGGCTTCTGTGACCAAGTTAGAACATGCAGTACAAGCTGTGTGGAAGCAGATATTAAACATTCAACCTGAAATTTTATCAGCTGATGTTTTCAAGTGAAATTGTATACTACTTCCCTCTCCGTTTTTTGGAATATCCCTCAATGGCCTCAGTATGAGTTAGATGCATGATCCTGTTCTAGATCCTGGTAGGGCTTTTGGGGCCAGAATTATTATGAGGCAGTGGAACTAGGGGTGCTGGAGGGTTGCCACACCTCCTGGCTTGAAGCAGTAGTAACAAACACCAAATACATGATTTCCATCACCAGCACCCCCGCTATAAAAGTTGTTCCAGCACCCCTATTACAAGGTAGAAGAGGGCAAACAATATTAAAAATTCAGCAGCCTGCTCAGTATTCATCTACAAAGCAAATTTTATGGAGGGTGGAGGGATTGCAGGTGCCACACATTTTAAAACATGATGTTTCTGGAATTCATACTGCATTGCCAAAACATTGTACTTTTGTATGAGGTAATAGCTGTGGTTTGTGATGTTGGTTTGTTAGGATGATTGAGGGGGAAAGATGATGATGATGAAGAGACATGATAATGTATTTGTAACATTTTATTGGAGTGAAACATGGAAAAGTCAGTATAACTTTGTATGATTTCACGTGTCCAGAATGAAATGAAGCATTTGAAAAATCCAAATGTGCAGCATGAGTTAAATTTTGACCTATCACAGCATAAATGACTTAGAATGAATGTTTTTTAAAATGATCACATTGCTCTATGGTAAGTTTTGTTAGTAACAGGATATATTTTACCATGTTAATTTGGGGAATGTGAATGCATGTTTTCACTATGTTCTCTGAAGTGGAGATTGCATGACCCAGAAGATAACACTACTGCAGAATGCTAACCTAGGATGAGGAGAGGGTGTTATGCCATATGCAAGCCCTAAGACAAATACAGTGACTGAGACATTACAAGTATCTAAATAGATAGAAAGATCATAATCTCTTTTCTCTCTGTTACATAATTATGAGGTATGACAGTTAATAAAGTAGCATAATGGATAGGAAGGTGCATGCCCAGTCATGCATCTGACCAGTCTGTGTTCCCATATTTTCCACAATACTCGTGATATATGAGACTAATTTTGGACCTAAGTTTACCCAAGTTTCACAGAAACCTTTTGTTTAGTTTTGAATTCCTTTTTGGTTATTGAGCATCAGAAATTTTGAAATCTTGAGACTTTTTTTTTAATATGTTATGTTGATTAAGGCATTTGGGTTAAAGCAATACAGCATGACCTTAATTTTCCCAAATCTTAGCTATCTGAAAGTCCTTGTTATCCAAAATGAAATCATGTATCCTTTCATGTAAATTAGTCTCTATTAATTATATTGAAAAGTCCCTCAGCTATAAAACCCTCTGCTTATCCACATTTACTTAGTGTCTTTTATCACATTCAGATAATCAAGCCTGTACTATTTAGTATGAGTTATTTTCAAGAGCGCACCAGCAATATGTGTTCTCAGACTGTATGAGAAAAAGACTCAAATACAGATGTATTTAACCAATATATTACTAAGCTTATGAACCAACACTATTCCATGCTTCCTCCTCTGTTTTGCTCTTGTTGTTGAGTATTTTACTTTGGATCTTGGAGTACACATTAAAAAATAGGACAGTGTCACAAATACAGATCTTATGGAGTTGAAAACCACGCATGGTCTTTGCAGTGCCTATCCTTATATCATGGTTCATATAAAATTTAAAAGAATCTGTAGCATAGATGTTGCAAATGACCTCAGTCAGTTACTATGAGGGGTGATTGATTTCTGTGTTTAAAAAGTATACCCTTAACAGTTATTCATTTAACAGACCTAGTTTATCTCTCTTGTCTTGTGCCAAAAGAAAGGCATGGTATGTGTTAATTCAGTACCAATATACACATGCAGATATGGCAAACTGTTGGAAAGAAATAGTTGCAAAAATGGACATATATTTCTATACACGATAAGAGTGGGGGGGGGAGGAACACCATCCCAAAAGATATCAGAAGTATGGTATTAGTAAATACTGTCTATGGATAATTATATTAAATAGAACTAAATGTGGATCTGATCAAATGAGCAAGAACCATTTCCCCAGGTGTCGCTTTTTCCCTTTAAATGATGAATCACACAGACTATGCCACATTAAGTGCTGTTATGTTCAAACACACAACACCATCCCTAAGACTAAGAGGAATGTGTCAGATTTTATTTATACATGTGTATCATCTTGTGTAGTGATAGGTGGTACCAGACTAACAAAGCCAAACTCTAAGTGGACACACACACACACACACACTATTTAGGCCTGATATGCTGGATTCAGTTCCTGTTGAAATTGATGGAAGTTGAAGATGTTTGGGACCTCACAGGTTCAAGTTCTATGGATACTCTGATGATGTGCACTCTTCTCACACTCTTCGAGAGGTACTAACACAGGCAGGGACTTTTCATTCTTAGAAATGACATATTCTTAGGAATTTCACAACCTAAGGAGTATCTGCAAGGAATCTATAGTGTGGGGGATGAGTGTTGGGGAAAAGAAACTGCCCCTAGAGGACAGGCACTGGTGATGCTCTCTTCTCCTGAATGTTGAATTGATAATTGATGGCAGCATGACATTAGACACTTTGTTCTTGCTTGCTTTCTTTTTTCCCCCAGCCAAGCTGAACAGGAAGCTCTGCTGGCAACCTCTAGATTGGAGGGGGGGGGAGTGGAAAAAAAAGGGAGGGGGGAAATACAAAGATTGCTTTGGATTTTTTTAAGGAGGATCACGGCTAGATGGGTTGTGGGATTCATCATCCATTGGAAAAAGGAGAGAGGCATCCCAGGGGAAGTTGTCCTGTTTATTTGACTAGGCCCTGCCTTAACTCAGCATACTATAATCGTCTTTATGCTGCTCGCCTTTCATAGCATATTTAGCCTTCTCTGGAAGTGAATGGGGGTGGTGATGGGTAGTGCAGAGTTTTTTTTCAGAAAAAAAATAAGTAATGGGCTGGCAGGAAAGAAAAAGCTTTCCGGTTTGGATGCTGCGTGTGGCTTTGTGGAATCGCTTGCAGAGATGGTCACTGCCATCGTTTATGGGGGGAAAAAACAATGATAGAATAATCCATGTGATTGCTGTGGGAAACAAACTTGAGAACAGGGGTCCTTAATCTGTGCTCTGGTCCTCATACATTTGTTTTCTCTAGCTCTTTAAAGTATTTTTCATTCCTTCTTGATTATTTTGCTGAGAGTCAGTGTGTTAATTTATTTTCTTTTTGGCTTTTGAAACCCAGTATCTTCACTATTATGTTGAATTCTTCCCCCAAAACAGATACCTAGTGTCTTCGGTTCCAAGGAAAATGCCTCCACTTTGCATATTGCTACACTGGCCCCAACCCTAGTGAATTAAATCCAGCACTACTTACACAAGCAAAACACTAATTGACTTGACTTTTATATAAGGACTTTTGGGCATGGCCTGCTGAGTGCACTGGGTACTAAGGAAACTGGTGGGATAGATGCAATGAAGCATTTACTCTATTTCTTCTTCCCTCTTTTGCTTCATCTCTCTTCATTTCTTTGTTCTCTGTCTCTCCCTTTCATCTATATTTCCATTTTATCAAATCAAGAATGAGATAAAATAATTAGACCTCTTAGGGTATATCTATACTGCACACTAAGCCCGGGATCTGACTCAGATTTGAGTCTAAACCCTGTTTCTGTTCAGACACAAATCTGTCTGACTTGAGTCAGCAAGTGCTCAGAACCAAGATCCTAGGACCCAGCTGGGGTGGGGAGGGTCAAAGCCCAAGTCCTGCTGTGACTCAGGTTCAGGCCCTATCATTTTGCAATGTGGACACAGGTCAAGCTGCAGACCTGTGTCAGGAAGGTCTGTGTAGTGCAGTATGGATGCATTAGCACAGCTGTCAGATCCAGGTCCAACAATTTGTAAACCCACGTTTACAATGTTGTGTGGTTGGTCCAGCACAGGCTTGGAAATACTAAATCCACAAGCCTGGGTTCCGAGTCCCACCCCTTGATAACAAGTTCTTTCTAGATCCTGAACCTTCTTTCCTATCAACTTGGCTTCCTTATGCAGCCTTGTAACAGGTGAGCAGGAACTCAAGACGTATTGACTTTGGTTCTGCAGTTTTTCTGAAATTCACTTGATATTATTGTAATACACTGATCCTTTGCAGGTTTTTGGATTGTTCCCACAAGTCAGATTTCTAGCTCCAAATTTGCAGTTAAACCATGTAATCCAAGTCACATAGAGAGGACATTATTGTGTTATAGCTCAGTCTCCTATTTAGGGGACTGTAGTTCAAGAAGCAAAAGATGCCCTTAGTGGAAATCTAGAGAGAATTCACCAGAAACTGTAATTGGAATATACCTCAGTTTATTGTAATGATGATAATACTCTCTACTTGTGTAGTGCCTTCTATGCATTTCAAGGTGCTTTGCAAACATTAAGGAATTAACTTGCACAATACCCCTGACAAATAGGTATTGTTATTGTACATATGAGGAAATTGAAGTACCGAGAGGGTAAAGGCTTGATTGTGCAACCCTTAGTTCCAGGGTTGAGCATTTACTCACATGAGTAGTCCCATTGAAGTCCAAGGTTCAAATGTAGAAGAAAGTGCTACTCGGTTGATAAAGAACATAATTCATGCATCTGCCTTTACATTTGCAGCTGTCAATTGACTAAATTCAGTTTTATTTTGGTGGACAAAATTATATCTTTAGAGGGACAGGAGGCAAAATTGCAATTAATCCCTCCTTAATTGGTGTGGCTGTAAGTAATGTTCTGCTTAATCCACTCCTTACTGTGAGGGTGAAGTAAGACTAAACATTTGGATTCTGGACTGGGGTGGGGGGAAGAAAAACAGAGGGGGGTACTTTTGCACTGTCTGCTGTTGTTGTAGGTCCATGTCAAGAAATATGTGTGTTTAAATAAAATACCTTTTGTTGGTTTCCCCTCAAACTGTCTCTTGACTTAATTAAGTGGAATTCAATTAAATAAACAATCCACTTTGGAGCAGTTCATAAAAAAAATCTTTTTCTTTCCTCTCCCCCTTTCCCCCGTCTTTCTTTCATTTAACCCATAAAAGTCTCTGGACTGTGAAATGTGAAGGCGCCAAATTGGAATTACTTTTGCTTTTTCATTTAACAGTTTGCATTACATTAACCCCACCCCATTCCACACAGCAAACTTTTCCTTTCCTTAGATGTTAGATATTACTAGAGACTATTGCTGAAAGACTGAACATGCCGAAATGTTTTATGTAAGTTTCTCTCCCCCCCCTTATGTAGGACCTGATTCTACAAAGACTTGATGCATGTAAGCAATCCCACTGAGTTCATTTTATTTCTTTCTGGCAAGTGAGTAGGGTTCTCTTCCACACCAAACATCAACAAAAATGTTAACTAAGTTAGAACTGCAGGACCAAATTCTGAACTCAGAGACCGGTGCAAGCCCCTTTTCTCCAATATCTGCACAGGTGGTGCTGAGGGGACAAATTGAATTAATCAGGATTACTCATGTACCTAAAATCAAGCAAGTGTATAAGCCCCTAAGGAATCACAGCCTTAATATCATACTGTGCATTACAGATCAGGGAGTCGTTATCATGTATGATATATTGCTGAATTGTTTGCTTATTATAAATCTGACTTCAGATGCTAAGTGTGCATTGGAGATATTAGTATGGTTTTTACTCTGAAAAGAGACTATTAAAATGGCACAATGGGATTCAAGGTTTATTGTCTCTAATTTAAAAATTAAATGTGCTTAGTATTTAGAGATAAAATATGCTTTACTTTTTAAAAATTTGCCTTCTTTAAATGCCAGCCTGGCAAACTGAATTTGGGATCTGACAATCAAGCTGAGTTCTTTCCTCTTCCTGGTTCATGGCCAATAATAAAGATTCTGCAGGTTAAATTCTGCCTTCAGTGACAACCTGTAACTCCACTGCCTTGAGTTTGTGCCCTCAGATCCCTTTGCAGATGGTGGAAACAATGGGGATTCCACAAGCTCAAATGTGGACAGAATTTGACCCTGCAATTAGAACTTAGTTAATAATTTTGTGTCATGTGATATGTAATAAAATACAATTTTGTTACCTAGAGAGTCGTTGGTTCTGCAAGACTTACAAAAGTAAAAATAGTAATAACCTGCAGCCCTCCTCCCAACTTTAAAAGAAGCGTATAGTCCTCTCAATGTACACAGGGTGCAACTCTGTTGAGTAAGATGGTATCATTTTACAGAGTTATTATTCAGAGCATAATTGCATCTTAAAGCAAAATAGCGTAGCTTCCCTTGGTTTTTCTGCACAAGATGGCAGTGTTTATTTTTGCCTCTCTCTAGATTAACAGGCCATTTGCTATCTCTCTCTCACAGGGGAAGATATTAGTCCAGTCCAGGTATTTTCCATCAGAGTTGTTTAACAGGTCATTGCATCTCAGGTTTTTCTGCCCTTTGAATCAGCATTTGTGTGAACATTCTTTTAAATTTTGCTGAACTACTACTTTAGGCCTAAAGTATTTGAATTTGAAAGAATGCAGCTATCCTAGTTTTTCTCTCTCCCTCCGCTCCCCCGATTATAGTCCTATTAGATGAAAGATCTATCAGAGAGCAAAAATGGGACTCTCTTGTAGTCATCACTATGACGAGAGAGTCTATTTTTGTATTGACAAGTCTGTTACCTTGGGAGCCTTGTGCTTTTGTTTTGGGAGTTTTGTGATTTTTTTTTCTGTGCATATGTCAACATACTGTGCTTTTTCATCTGTAAAAATACATAAAAATATAAAAGGATTCCACAAAAGATTCAGCTTTGATGAGAAATCCCCTGCCCTTCCATCTAAGCATTTATTTCAGATGCCAATGAAACTTTGACCATGAAAGTGTACTTTTTCAATAATTTTTATTGATTGTATCATTGCTGATGCAGCTTGATTTTTCTGCCAGTGAAACTGCCAGTGGTGGGTTCAGCCATGGGACACTGGGGTAGTCTTCAGTATTTGGGCGATGAATCTAACTGTGGCCCATCCAATATATGAATTTATTTGCAAATGCCAAAAGTGTAGTGTTTCACTACTCCTATGTGGGTCTGATTTCCCACTCCATTACATAACTGGCTTCGGTGGAGTTACACTGTTGTAAAACTGATGTAACAGAAGGGAGACTCGTGCATTGAATTATTTCTTTCCTTCCTTCCTTAAATGTTTTATTTGTTTCCTTGGAGATCTTACATCCTATATGCACTGTGATAAAACTTTTTTCAATAGTGAGAAACTAAGGCCAAATGAATAATTGAATTTGGAAATGGCATATGCAACCTCTCTTGCATACTGAGGCCTGGTCCACACTAGGACTTTAATTCGAATTTGCAGCGTTAATTCGAATTAACCGTGCACCCGTCCACACCACAAAGCTATTTAATTCGACATAGAGGGCTCTTTAGTTCGACTTCTGTACTCCTCCCCGACGAGGGGCGTAGCGCTAAATTCGACATGGCTATGTCGAAGTAGGCTAGGTGTGCATGCAAATCGATCTTAGTAGCTCCGGGAGCTATCCCACAGTGCACCACTCTGTTGACGCTCTGGACAGCAGTCCAAGCTTGGATGCTCTGATCAGCCACACAGGAAAAGCCCCGTGGAAATTTGAATTCCTTTTCCTGTCTGGCCAGTTTGAATCTCATTTCCTGTGTGGACATCGTGGCGAGCTCAGCAGCACTGGCAGCGATGCAGAGCTCTCCAGCAGAGGTGTCCATGCAATCTCAGACTAGAAAGAGGGCCCCAGCATGGACTGACCAGGAAGTCTTGGATCTGATCGCTGTGTGGGGTGAGGAGTCTGTGCTTTCGGAGCTGCGCTCCAACAAACGGAATGCAAAGACCTACGAGAAGGTCTCCAAAGCCATGGCACTCAGAGGATACAGCCGGGATACAACACAGTGCCGCGTGAAAGTCAAGGAGCTGAGACAAGGCTACCAAAAACTCAGAGTGGCAAACGGATGCTCCGGAGCCCAGCCCCAGACATGCTGGTTCTACGAGGCACTGCATGCCATTCTCGGTGGGTCTGCCACCACTGCCCCACCAGTGTCCGTGGACTCTGACGAAGGGATAGTGTCAACGGACTGTTCCTTGGAGATGTTCGCGGACGGGGAAGATGAGGAGGACGAGGCAGTCGACAGTGCTTACAATGCTGATTTCCCCGACAGCCAGGATCTCTTCATCATCCTCACTGAGATCCCCTACCAACCCTCCCCAGCCGTTACCCCGGACCCTGAATCAGGGGAAGGATCAGTCGGTAAGTGCTTTAAACATGTAAACATTTTTTTCTAACAGAACAGGAATATTAACTATGCGAAAAGAAGGTCAATATATATGGGGATGGAACAGAAATCCTCTTGGGAGATTTCCAAGAAGCTCTCCTGCAGGTAATCGAAAAGCCTCCACATGAGGTTCCTGGGGAGAGCTGCCTTACTGGGTGCTCCGTGGTAGCACACTTTTCCGCGCCAGGCTATCATCAGGTACTCCGGGAGCATTGCCTCCACGAGCATGGCCGCATAGGCCCCTGGTTTGTGCTGGCTTTCATGCAGCATGCGCTCTCTATCTGCCTCAGTGACCCTCCTCAGGGTGATCTTGCTCGGAGACTCCTGCATTTAATTACAGTAATTTGTGTACTATTAGTATTGGGAGTGCTTCACTGTTCCTTTGCATAACAATGAGCGTCACTTTACAGCCACGTGGTGGAGGCTGCAGAGTGGCATCATACAGGGATCTTTCCCAGGGAACAGACGCGAGGGGGTGCAACAGGGGCAGAGTTTATGCTTTCAGGATTGCCTGTAGCAAGAGGACAGTGGTATACATTGACTTTTAAGCAGCCAAAAGTTTTTGGCTTACCATGCCTGGCTGCTCCATGGATTCTGCTGTCCCGCCCCGCTTGTCTGGTCTGCAGTGCAATCCCCCAGGCAATGAACGCGAATTCCGAAAATTCAAACTTTCCCTGAGTGAGTGCTGTGCATGGTCTTGTTCACAGAGACTGACTAGACTATGTTTCCTCTTTGCGGAAATGTATCTTTATAAGGAAGTCAATCCCTTTTTCCCATCACACAGCTGCATCTGTATCCCGACCTGCTCCAGCATGCCCCTCAGAGAGGATGGCGCAGATTAGGCGGTGCAAGAAAAAGACACGGGATGAGATGTTCGCAGAACTTATGGGCTGCTCCCGAGCCGAGGCGGCACAGCAGACCCAGTGGAGGGAGAACATGTCTCAGTACCAGCGCTCACACAGCGAACGGGAGGACAGATGGCGTCTGGAGGACCAGCAGGCGACTCAAACGCTGCTTGGACTAATGAGGGAGCAAACGGACACGCTCAGGCGCCTTGTGGATGTTCTGCAGGACCGCAGGCAGGAGGACAGAGCCCCCCTGCAGTGTATCTGCAACTGCCCTCCCCCGCCACAAAGTCCCATACCTCCCTCACCCAAAATAACAAGAAGGAGGTGCGCCAGGGGCCGTGAAAACTGTCACTCCACCCCAGCAGAGTGCTCAAGTACCAAAAAGCTCTCATTCGCTAAATTTTGAGAAGTCCTTCCCTTCCTGGATCACCCAAGCCAAAATCCCAGTTTCGTTCCCTCACTGTGTAGTTGATTATTAAAAATAGTTTGCTGTTCATTACTGTTTCCGTCATGTTTCTTTACAGAAGACTTTGTGTGAAGGGGGGGAGGGGTTTGGTAATTGCATAGGACGGTCACCATTACCTGGATACATACACGGGGGCAGGATCTACAGCAGGTCACACACACATAGTGCAGTCACTAGGCACCCTGGTCAGTCTGGGAGGTGTTTTTCATGTTCTGTGCATAGGCGGAAGGTGCCCTGCTCCAGCTATATTTGGAGCTGGGTCTCTCCCCCGCTCCTGCCTGGATCGGGCCCTGGCCCCCACGGGTCTCCCCCCCCCCGCCCTGCCGCACTCCGTACCTGCCTGACAGTAGAGCGGCTCCCCGCAGAAATGCTGTCTGGTGCCCCAGGGTCCTAATGCCTGCCATACACAAATGGCAAGGCAGGCTGCCCTTACCCTGCCCTTCCACCATAGCCCTGAGCCTCTCCAATACCCCAAACCCTCAGCCCCAGCCAGAGCCCTCATCCCCCTACACCTCCTCCCCCGTCCCACACACCCCTCACCCCTTCCTACGCCCCCACCCCCAGCCCAGAGCCTGCACCCCTCACCCCTTCCTTCACACCCACCTGTAAACGTCCTGCCCCCAGTCCTCCCCCGCCACAAGGCTACATAGCCCCCGCACACAGAGTCCCGAAAAGGAGGGATGGCAGTCTCCGTTGAAACAACCAGTCCGGCAGTGCAGACTGCTCTAGGGGCAGGAGCCTGTCATTCCTCGAGTGTAGAAGCGGTCTGTACATCACTGCACACCCTACCCACCACAGTCTGCGTCCCTGTTTCAACCCTTTAACGCAAATTCATTAGTAAAGAAAATGTTGCTAATTAACAATATTCCATTAACTTTATTTTTAAACGTGTGTTGGAAGGGGGGAAACGTGGTGAACGGGGTATGTAACTGCAGAAGAAAGTCAACAGTAACTGAAGCCGGGGCAGGTTCAGCTTCTCTGTAAAGAAACTGAACAGTCACAGGTTACCCCGCTCCCTGAGAAACCTAGCTTTCAAAGCCTCCCGGATGCACAGCGCTTCCCGCTGGGCTCTTCTAATTGCACGGGTGTCTGGCTGAGCGTAATCAGCAGCCAGGCGATTTGCCTCAACCTCCCATCCCGCCATAAAGGTCTCCCCCTTGCTCTCACAGAGATTGTGGAGCACACCGCAAGCAGCAATAACAATGGGGATATTGCTTTCGCTGAGATCCGAGCGAGTCAGTAAGCTTCGCCATCTCCCCTTGAGACGTCCAAAAGCACACTCCACCACCATTCTGCACTTGCTCAGCCGGTCTTTGAAGAGCTCCTTGTCACTGTCCAAGGTGCCTGTATAGGGCTTCATGAGCCAGGGCATTAGCGGGTAGGCTGGGTCCCCGAGGATCACTGTAGGCATCTCCACATCCCCAACACTTATTTTGTGGTCCGGGAAGAAACTACTTTCCTGCAGGCGTCTAAACAGACCAGAGTTCCTGAAAACATGCGCGTCATGAACCTTGCCTGGCCACCTGACGTTGATGTTAGTAAAACGTCCCCTATGGTCCACCACTGCTTGCAGCACCATTGAAAAGTAGCCCTTTCGGTTAATATACTGGCTGGCCTGGTGGGCTGGTCCCAGGATAGGGATGTGAGTCCCATCTATAGCCCCACCGCAGTTTGGGAATCCCATCGCGGCGAAGCCATCTCTGATGACCTGGACATTTCCCAGGGTCACTACCTTTGAGAGCAGTAGCTCAACGATTGCATTGGCTACTTGCATCACAGCAACCCCCACGGTAGATTTGCCCATGCCAAAGTGGTTCGCTACTGACCGGTAGCTGTCTGGCATTGAAAGTTTCCAGAGGGCTATGGCCACTCGCTTCTGCACAGTCAGGGCTGCTCGCATCCGGGTGTCCTTGCGCTTCAGGGCAGGGGACAGCAAGTCACAGAGTTCAAGGAAAGTGCCCTTACGCATCCTGAAGTTTCGCAGCCACTGTGATTCATCCCAGACCTGCAGCACTATGCGGTCCCACCAGTCCGTGCTTGTTTCCCGGGCCCAGAATCACCGTCCCATAGCATGAACATGACCCATTGCCACCATGATCTCCACGGCGTGGCGTACCGTGCTTTCTGAGAGGTCTGTGCCAGTCTGAGACTTCATGTCCTCACCGTGCTGCCGGAGCCTCCTCGCCCGATTTCTCAGCATCTGACTGTGGAAGAGGTGGACGATAAGGTGCGAGGAGTTGACAATGGCCATAAGTGCAGCGATGATTGCAGCGGGCTCCATGATCACAGTGGAGTGCTGTGGCGTCCACGCTGTCACTAACAGGAAAAGTGCGCGAACTGATTTCCCGCCGGCGGGAGTGACGGTTGAATGCTGACAGTTACCCAAGACCACCCTCGACACAGTTTTTCCCCCAGCATGTATTGGGGGGAAATCCCAGAATTCCAATGGGCAGCGGGGAGTGCGGGAACTGTCGACATTGGAAGCGGTGCACTGTGGGATAGCTTCCCACAGTGCACCGCTTCCAATGTCGATGCTTGCCCCGTTAGTGTGGACTCACAAAGTCGAATTAGTGTCCTTACTGTGGACACACAAATTCAACTTTGTAAGGTCGATTCTTCAAATTCGACTTAAGTTGATTCGAACTACTCTTGTAGTGTAGACATACCCTGAGGCATCTACCTTTAATATGGGGAATAAGGGGGGCTTATTACAAATGGGTAGGGAGATGAAAATCTGTACAAATATTTTTTCCAGCCATGTACTAAGCCTTTCGAAATCTGTGTTTATACTGGAGATAATGAGGATCGTTGTGGTGTACCACCACTAGTGTATATGCTGTATTATGACTACGTCCTTTAAGACTGTGTTGAACATGAAGTTCACCCACAGATCATAAAGATTTCATATACCTACAGTGAGGACTCTCATAACTGCCAGCTTTCCTTAACTGTCTATAATCTGTCATCTTACTTTACAAGCTGGTAAGCAGGGTCAAACCTGGTCACTCTTTGGAAGTGAGACCTTGGCGCTGCTGATTCAGTATTACTCTTCCCTTTGAGCCAGAGCTGAAGCAGTGGCCTGCCGCAGTATTAGAGGGCTATTAGTTGTGCTATCTTATGGATGTAAAACTCAGCCTCTGACTGCTTGTGGTGTCTCACCTACATACTGTGATGCTGGGTCCATTAGATACATAGATTCTATTCATTATGGAGCTTTTTGCAAGAGTAGTATAATCATATACTTTGCACTTTTTATAGCATCTTCCATTTGAGGGCTCAAATTTCTTTGTTCTCTTTGTCTTGGCTAAAATCCATTTAGGGTGATTACATGTTGCCGGTATGAATTCTCTCATCAGTTTCAATTGGATACAGTATTCTTCATTTCCACACTAAATCGTTGTGTAGTGTTGCTATGCACAAGTAAACAGCTGCCATGTTTGTGTTTCATGAATACCGTGGCTGTATTTCATGATAGGTGAAATGGTTCCTTGAGATACAAACCACTGTGGACCCAGTCCTACTCCATTAAAGCAAATGGGACAATCTCCATTAACTCTAATGGAACTGAATCAAGCTCTATAAGAATGTAAGAATGTATCCCTTTTATCACTGGATAGTACAGAGAGCTGCCTACAGTTACACACTGTGGACTGTGTCTGAGTAAAGCTGGTCAGGGAACTATATAACATTTCTGTCCTTAACTATATTTTTTGTTAAAACAATATCTTCTGTGGAACTTGACAGGCTGGTTGAGCCACATGAATTTGAGGAGGGGACACTAATCAATTCTACTTCCAGTGACCTCTTCCTGAAACTCTGTTCCCCTCATGTCCCCTTCCAAATCTGTAATATTCTGATTCAACAATTCTATATTACTTTAAAATTTTAAGCATTTAGTTCTGGAGGGACAAACAAAACTCCCAAACAAACCAAAAAAGAAAAGTGAGGTTTCTCTAAATCAGTTCAAAGTTACTTGTCTTTGCAAATCGATGTATATTTAATTAAGCAGAGTTGAATTGGTCTAAATCAATTGTAACTACTACCTCAAGTGGAAGATATTACAGAATGTAAAATGTAACATTAATAATAGAGGGTTGTATTCTTCTTTCATATTGGTGGGTAAATTGCTTCTAACTAGTTGGGAAAACAAAATAGCTGAACACAAACCACTTAGTTGTGCTGCTGCCCACTTTAGTAACTTTGTTGTTTTGAAAAATGGTTGATTATACAGCTTGCAACATCAACCATTGTGGATTTCATGTGAAATAAATCTCACCGTGCTATTGATGGAAGAAACGCTCACTAACAGCTGATAATTAATGATCAGTTTGGAGATTATCACAAACAATTTACAAAGGTTGCCTTTTCCTTTAGAAGTCCCTTTGGATAAACTGGATGTTAAATCACCTGCCCAAGGCTTTTACTTTACTTGTGCTAACAAGACAAAAATGACTGTGTTTGAAGAACTCTGGACTCAACTTTTCAGACTGTCTGATAATCCATACAACGCTTCTTTAAACATCTTAAGTGAGTGAGCAAATAGAGACTATAATAAAATTGAAAACCATCATATAGGCACATGTTACCACCAGGTTTAAGTAATGGGGCATGACCAATAAGAGGCACTGCTGCAGAGTTCATATTTTCATTTTATGGCATGCATTAAATATTTGATCACCAAGCAGCAGACAGAGGCAATTGGGCTAAAGAATATAGTTTGCAAGGATAAGATGTAGAGAATGTCATGTCTGAGCACAGGGTGGGGATCTCCTATATCTTAATCCCGCTTTGACTCATTGAAGCTGGACAAGCCACTACAACCCTTGCTTAGTTTCTCCATGTGTAAAATGGGATTGTGAGATAATTCATTAATATTTCTAAACTGTTTTGAAGATGAAAATAACTATGCAGGTGTAAAAGCTCTGTAATACATAGTGTAAAGGGAGTAGAGAAGTAGGTCTAGTTTTACAAAGGTATTTAGGTGCCTCTGCCTAAAGATGCAGATAGGGTACTAGTGGGTTTTTCGGAGGTGTGTGGGTGCCTAACTCGCATTGAAATCAATAGGAGTTAAGTTGCATGGCCATTTTCGAAAAACCCACTAGGCTCCTATCTGCATCTTTAGACACCTAAATAGCTTTAAAAATCTGGCCCTTATTCTACATCCACACCAAACCAGGGTGGGAGGATGGGTAATAGGAGGTCTGCACACAGTCTGCATGTTTTTTTATCTCTATCCTTCTGGGAGGAGGTGGGGAAGGAACAGCAACATCAAAACCCCCTAGATTTGATGAGTTCTTTAATCGGTAGAATTTTATAATCTTGAGGCTGCCTTCCTAAAATTCTCTGTGGGGAAACCCAGCTGTAGATCTCTGTATTTCATCCACCTTGCAAACAGATTTGCAGAACTAGAAGCATGCTGCACAGCTGAAAACGTCCCCAAAGGAATGCTCCTAAATCTTGGAGACTTCAGAATATGGTTTACATCTTTTCTTTTAAAGGTTAAAATCCAGTATAGTTGTACTGATACATTTAAACGAAAGATAAGAGCTGAACAAGCTCAAGGTTATGCTCATTGGCTATCTCCAGCTTGTGAAAGAGTGATTGCTAGCTACAGGAGGCAACATAATAACAAACTACCCTTTCCGTGGAAGTCAATGTTTTAAAAATCTACCAAAATCATTGAGAACTGGAATGGACTTGAGATCTGGCTGTAATAGCCTTCTTTCATTACACCCTTCATATTAATTTCCCAGAGAAGGGTTTGGAGGGAGGCTGTTTTCCTTTCCAACTTTACATCATCTCAGCAATATTTTATTTCATTTACTTCTGCATTTCTTGTGCTGGTAGTGAAGCAGCATGGTTAGTGGTTAAAAGGGGCAACTGGGAATCAGGACTCCTGGGTTCAAGTCCCTGATTTGCTCTGTGTTTTTTTGGATATCATTTACACTAATTTAAACCCATGGGGAGTTACTTCTGTAGAAGAGCAGAATTGGGTCTCTATGCTTCTGTTTATCCACCTGCAAAATGGATATTATAATGTATATTTCATGGCAAGACTTATTTAATTGATAGAATGAGCACCTTAAGTAAAAGGAACTCAGTGATTGAAAGTTATTGTTATTGATCTGGGTTGAAGTTTAGTCTATGAGGGACAGTTCTACTAGAGGGTATTATGAAAGTGGTACACTAGTTAAGTTTTCTGTCAGAAAAATGCAGCTTTTACATTGTTTGAATCCAGCTTGGGTCAGAAATGGTGGGAAGTGTTACTGATCAGTGAACTAGTGATATTTAGTGCCTGTTCAGTAACTTGTATGAAATGAGTGCATGGTCTTTCTCAAGTACCTAATTTAAACTTATTCACATCACAGAAATGACTGTGATTGCAAAGGAGGCAGCTAATAGTGCAGTAGAGAGGCCAGGGATTGACTGGGTATGAACAGTTGACTATCCTCCCTCTCCCTGCTCCTAGAAGTGGCCTTTTCAGGGCGTGGCTGCGGCACATTGGTGAGCTTTGTGGGAGAACTTTCCTTATTTGCTGCCCGTGTTGTACCTCTTCTATGGATAAGTAAAGGACTTCAGTCCCTAGGACTGTTGTTCTGGAACTCTGCCCAACACCAAATCTGCACACACTTTTTTTAAGTAGATTTGCAGGTTTTCAGAGGTGCTTAGCACCAACAGCTCTCACATCAATGGAACCTGCAGGTCCGTGGCATAAAGTACACTTTAAAGTCTTCTTCCTAGGGGAGCGGTCACTTTCTCTTAATAGCTCTGATGCCCATTTTACACCTCAACATCCTGCTTCAAATTCACCTATATTATAATTGGTGCACCCCCGGTGGAGGCACTGAAATGTTATTTATGAAAATGACTATGTAAGAAAACTGGCATGCCACTTGATATGGCCATACCAGCTAGGTTTTCTTTACCATACTGTGTTGTGCGTGTTTATATTTTCAGAAAACTGTAGCTCTTGCTTCTAAGTTGGACTTCCACAGCAGTGTGTATCTTGAAATGCAAAACTGTTTTAATAAGTCTTGGTAAAAATAATCTAGCCCAAGTGTATTTCTTACACTGATTTTAAAAAGTGTTTTGAAAGGCAGTGTGTGGACAGTACGATACAGTGGAAGGAGCCAAGTGTTTATTTTAAGATGTGTTTGAACAAATCTGCCTACATAAACTTGCCAGTGTTAAGAAAGAGGGGCTCTGCCCCTTCTAGATCACAAAGGCCTCTCAGTGGGGGGATGGTTTTGGTAATGGAAAAAACAAAAAAGCTTCCAGTATGTGGTGGAGGAGGTAAAATAAACAAACAGCAATGGATGATTACTTCTCTCCATCAAGGCTCCTTTATCCTCGTAAGCTCAGCCAGTGGTCAACATGTTAGACACCCCTCCCTGTTTTATCCATCCCTTAACTGTGTTCTTTGACAGCATTGGTTTATACAGCTGGGTCTTTGTGGAGCTTTATGGGAATTGCTATTGAACAACAGACATGAAGGTAGACAAAGTACCTTTGGAAGGGTGAATGGCAGACTTCCTTTGAGTTTTCCTGGAGTGAGAGATACTGACCTCGAGAATTTTTTTTCTTTTACTGCCAAAGATTTTAAAGTGAACACCTTTTTACAACTGTGTTTTAGTTCTTTGTACCACACGTTGTATACAGAAATAGAAGTAGAGACTCCTTACAGTGCTCAAGGTAAGCTGCTCACAGTGCTCAAGTGGATTGTTACACTGTCTCTAGACATATGTCTCACATTTTTATACTTGTGTGTGTGTGTTTTATGTATTCTTAAGTGTGTGTGTGTGTGTGTGTACATATATATGTATTATAAGCACTACAACACCTATAGTTCAGGTACATACTAAGGGGCCATTTTCAGCTGTTTATAACTTTTACAAATGTTTGTCTTTGTGGCTGAAACTTGGCTTGGCAGGTACTTTTACAGTTGTGTGTGTGTGTGTATGTATGTATATATATATACACAGATACATACACATACATACATGTTTATATATATATACATAACTTTTATTTATTTATAGAGAGAGCAAGAAAGAGAGGGGGGAAACACCCCCAAAAAACTATCCACAGATGCATGTAGGATTTCCACTGAAGTCAATGGGAGCCCATGCACATATTTGGAGTGCATTTACATATGTGTGTGGGAGTATGTATATTCATGAAAACAGTAAGGTTGCAATGTCAGAGACTCAGAAGTCAGAAGATAACAAAATTAAGGTTCTTGTGCAAGTAAAACCCTGACCCAAAGGGTCATATGCATGGCAATGCAGTCTTTCATTGGATGATGACATTGTGGTTTTTGTTATTGCCTAAGTCTTTTTAAAAGAAAAAATGGAGAATCTAATAAAAGCATGTTCAACTCTTAGCAAGACAGCTATAGAACATTCTGCACTTGACAATATGTGCAGTCAACGAAACAGGAGCCTTATCTTATTTTGTGTACTTTGCTATTTTATTCCATGTGCAGTCCCCCTACTGAAGGAAAGGAGGCATGACTCTCTGTGAATAATCTTAAGAGACACGTGTGCACAGAACCAGTGGAATGTGTGGAGAATGCTAAACTTTTGCTTTACAAAATTCAGTGTGTCTGAGCAAAATCATTTTATTTAAACATGACTTTCACAAATTGCAATAATTTTACCAACTTCTGAAAGGCACATCTAGGGCTTAAGACCTATCTCCTTGCCAGATTTCAAGATTTTACTTCAAAATGCTGAGATGCTATATTTAAAAAAAAAAGATTGTATTTTTAACATAATGGGAGGAAATGACATTTTCCCCTCTTATTTTATTTTCAAAATTGGCTTGATTGATTTTTCCCCTCAGTCTTTCCAAAAATATTTGCTCCTCGGCTAAGGAAGTATTTGCCAAATATCAGTCCAAGGAGTTTAACAAAATTGTAAATGTTAAAGAGCTGAAAATAACATCTTAGAATGAAAACACTTTAGGCATTTTAACTGAAGTGTTGTTCTGCCTATAATATATAATTCTAATAAATACATACACAAGATTTCACTGAGCCCCCAATCCTGTTCCCATTTAAGTCAAAAGTAAACTCATTAATTTTAATGGTGCAGGATCAGGCCATGAATGTCACATACACATGTGCGCACAGGCACACACACACACACACACACACACACACACAGACGTACTATTAACCCTTGTTTAAATATATGTTTCACTTACATATATAGGTGTCACTCTGTAATTATATATGTTTCTTCTGTAAATGTCATAGATATGAGTGGCACTTACAGGTGGGATGTATATAATTACAGTTGGAGCGAAACCTATAGTTAAGGTGCAAAAGTGTTAAAGTGTGTGTATAATATGCATTCAGGGAAGACTTGTATATGTAGTTTATATGTTTATTAGAATTACACATAAATACAGCAGAAACTATTCATACTGGACTCGGATGTTGAACTACATTAGAGCAAAGTAGAATAAAACTCCAGAATTTTTTCTGTGTATTTTGATGTTCCAAATTCATTTACGTTTATAGAGGACTTCTGATTAGGGAAGGTTATTATTTTAAAAATAAATAAGAATATCTTCAAAATCAGAGGGTTTCAGTGTGTATTTAGATGGTGGGGGTGTGTCTGTTGCTTGGTGATCAAATATTTAATGCATGAACCTGGGCAGCTGTTTGTTTGGAAATCACAATATTAAGCAATGGCTTCATGAGTCTGAGAGCATGGAATAGTGGGGGAAGCTGGCAGTCTCTTGCTAGATTTCTGAGTCAAAAAAAATGTCTCATCATACTGAAATCAGGGCTTCTGGTAGTAGGGAATTGTTGCTGTTAATATTGATTCTAACTAACATTATTCATTGTTTAATATTATGCTGGTAAAGAATTTGGTTTGAGTTTGATTAAGCAATTACTATGGAGGGGCAAGGGTAAGCCCCCAAAATTGTGCAGAGTCAAAAGTTTTAATAACAACTAGTCTTTCAAAGTGAACCTGTGCTGGCTCACACTTCTCTGTAATACGTAAGCCATTCATAATTGTCAAATTTTTAGAGGACTTAACAACTCAGTGTTTTGCTGCATTTGACACTAATGTCAATGGAAATTATTTATATGCCCATGTGTGTGGGAAAAGATGAATAGACTCCTTCCAGAATGCAGCACAATTTTCCCACTCTGAAACTGGAGGTTGACTGAGAAATATTGTTTTTCATTGTTTTCAAAAAGCAGTTTTTACAATAAAGCTCCAAAGGTTTCAGTGTTTTGATTGTCTAATTATTTGATCTGATCCCAATTTGTAGTTCAGCTGGCAAAGGAGTGACGCTTACCTAATGTTGTAGGGATTGTGACATTCAATAGCCCAAGGCTGACTAGTTCATAAACCTTTACAGGAAAAACAAATACAAACACCAAAACCTGCAGTTTCCACTGTGGTAGAAGGATGAATATTAAAAAGGAAAAAGAAAGAGAAGAAAATAAGATATGCTTATTAAGAGGAAAGATTAATGGGGAAATGGCTGTAGAGGTATAAACAGTAAAGAAATAAAATGAGGCAAGGGCTAATTTAGAGGACATACTAGAAAATAAGTGAGCTTGTGGATTTAATTCAAAATCATCCAGGCAGAGGCTCTTTGCATGAAAGAAGCCAGTGATCAGGCTCAGTTTACTTGAAACATCAACAATGACTGCATCCTGCTGTTTCAGAGTTTGGGCTGATAGATGCTCATCGTGTTTGACACGGCACCATTACATTAGTGTGTTTACTGTGATTGTAGATGCCTTTTGAATATTGGGCTCTTCTCTTGCTGAGAGCGCTGCAAAAGTCCAAGTTCTGAAGCTTGATCTTTTGAAGTGCACCCATCTGCAGAGGCAAGGTCCAATCCTACAGAAACTATACTGTTTCTGTACTCTGGGTATCGTATTAGATTTTTAGTTCTTTTAACTAACATACAGTACAAGACATTGCAGTATAGTAAATTTGCCAGATCTCAAGCTGATGTTTGTTTGCTGTGTGATGTTGCACAAGTCACTTAACATTGCTGTGCCGCAGCTAGGCAAAGTGTAAAATAATATATACCTTTCTTTGAGATCTACAGATGAATAAAGAACTACATAAGGTCTACACTAGGTGAGTGGAGCTTGTCCTCTTGTTAAGAGCTCCTTCATCACCTTATAAAGGATGCAGTGGTTGAGGCAAGGGCTCTTAGCCTCAGCAAAGCTGCAGGAACCATTTTACTACTTAACTAGGTTAGCCAGCCTTTTATTAGCTCTATGCTTCACAAGGTCAGCAGAATACACTGTGGATATGCAGCATGCAGAGCTAGTCAGACAATGTTTTGTTTCCCCGCCCCCATGGAAAATGTCAACAACAACAAAATACACTTCTACTTCGATATAACACTGTCCTCGGGAGCCAAAAAATCTTACCGCGTTATAGGTGAAACCGCGTTCTATCGAACTTGCTTTGATCCACCGGAGTGCACAGCTACCCCCCCGCACCGAGCACTTCTTTACCGCATTATATCAAAATTCGTGTTGTATCAGGTCGCATTATATCGGGGTAGAGGTATATAAAATATTGTCAGCGTTTTCTGTGGAAAATTTCAATTCTTCATTGATCCCTCCCTTTTATCAGTTTTTCACTTTTCCGATTAAAAATAGAAAATTTCAAGTAAAGCAGATGTTCATGTGAAAATTTTTGTACTTACAAAAAAGTTTAGATGGAAAGTTTTTGACTATTTCTAGTTATACCTGCAGTCAAATTGAAACCATGTTCCCTTGGGATTCTCAGAGACAAGTCTCAAAAAGAATAAATATGATAAATATCAGCTGTCTTTCCAGCTATTTTGGCAGTAGGGCTGTTATACATTAAAATTGTGCCCTTTTTTTAAAAAACGGAGAAAGGGTCTTCCCCCACCACTCCCACCTTGCTCTGACACAGAAACAACTGAACTATTTAAAAAAAATGCACTGTCAGTCAAAGGTCAATCCTGAAAAGTGAAAGTTTTGGAAAAGAGAAGAACGAGTGAACATACTAGGATTAAATTTGGAAATCATTAGGCAAAATTAACTATAGTAGTAGTTTCTACTGTACCTGCTGTAATAATTTTCTATGCAAGACTGTTATACAGTCTCCACCTCAGTGAGTTTAGTTTTTATTAACTAAGAGTCATCTTATTAACTGCAAAGGCAAAACCATTCAAAACTTTTTTTAATAAAGTTTTTGTAACCTACATGCATTTGAAGAAGGTGGCTGATTGATATGTTCTTAGAAAGGAATAATTAATAGATTATTATGTCCCAGTATGAGTGACAGCTGAGACATATTTTTCCTCTTAACTCTTGTGCACACATTTTAATTGATTAATTTTTTTTTAACTGCAGAACTGTTTCAGTGAAAAATCGCAAGCCAGACTGCAAGTGATTCAAAATAGTTACTATTTGAAGTCTGTCAGAAGTTGTAGCAGGGCACTTTGCTCCTTGAGGGGCTTGCAGAGTCAGGGAGCAGCAAGCCGTGGGCCTAAGAAGCCCAGCAGGCTTGGGAATCAGCAGATGCAGCTAATGAGTGGCTCTGATTCCCAGCTGGAAGATATAAATGGAGGACCCAGCTCTGTAAGAGAGACAGACAAACACTTCCCTCAATAGCTCTGGATAGCTGCAAAAGGCAGTTAAGTCCAATGGTCCCCCTGAGACTAAGAGAGGGCTGTGAATCTTGAGCTACTGGTAGGGGGCAGAGGACCTTGCAGTATCAGTCCAGGTCCGGACTGTCACTTTTGTTACCTTTTGACATTTTTTGCATCTGTGTAAGAGAGCCTACCTTGAAGAGCTGGGCACAGCGGACTGTTTTGTATCCAAGCTGATGGACAGATCCAGCAGACTACACTGACCTGTGTAGAAGGAGGTGGGGTAACAGCACAGTTCCTGGTGGGACAAAATGCTGGATTCTGCCACCTTTACTTGTGTTGAGTAATAGCTTTATTACCCAGGTCATCTTGATGACATGAATAGGGCTATTTGGTTAGGAAGGTACTACTTACTTAGTGGAAGTAAACAGGGAGGAATTTGGTGCCAAAATGACCACCATAATTAACATGAGTTTGGAGCCCTTGTTGGGAGTTTCTACAGAGGTGACAGCTTGAATGAACCTGGGAATAGAACTGTTTTTTCATATCTAAATGTGGTCAGAGGTGAGACATGTTGGTGAGTATGTGGGGAATTTTGCACTGTCACTGACCTGTGTGTGTGTATATATATATAGATATAGATATAACGTTATATTGGTGCCCAACTCTAAGCCAAATCTGTACTTGTTTTGTGGAAAAGCAGAGTCTCCAGGGCTCCCAGTTGAACACCTTCTATAAGTACTACATTTATGAAAAGAAAATGCCCCTGTAGATTCCACTGCAGTCTCTGCTCTTCTCCTCTGGTCTCATGCTGTCATTAGAAGATTGAACAGAGTGTGATCCAAAGCCCCCAGAAGTCAGTGGAAGTCTTTTCACTGATCTCAATTAGCTAGGGATCAGGCCCTTAGAGAGTAAATTCATGCCACCATCTCCTTATTAGTTTACCTCTAAATTCTTGCAGAAGGTGAGAACTTTGATAGCCTTTTCTGTGTGTCCATTCTTGCCCCAAAATGCAGCTTTTTGTCTACTATCCACGGAAGGGGTATGGATGTTTTAACTCTGCTCATGAGAAGGACTTAGCTTTTAGCAAGCAAAGAAACTCAGGAGGTGAGCATTTTCATGCTGATTTGGAAACTAGTTATAAGACTACAGTCAGGCGCTGTCATGCCTGGTTATGGTGAGAAAACAACAATGCCTTTCTTGATAAGGGAAAAAGAAAAAGTCTTGCACAGTCAAAATTTTGACGTACAATTTAAATCATCTCTACATCCTGTGGACTTGGAGCTGTCAAAAAGGCAAAGCCTGCATTTGAATGGAAAAGCTTTTTATTTCTTTAAAAAGTGTACCAGCTATAATTATCCATAACTATGCAGGCCTGTTTTAATGCTGTTTTATAATTACAGGTCTTAATGCTAGATTATACAAAGTCATTTATAAATAGTCAGAACAGAAGGACTTTGGGAGTTTTTAACCTGTAGATTGCTGTAGGTTGTGGCAGCTGACGGGATTTTGGCTGTATATATATGGTGTTAGCTGTGTAATGATTGATGAATCCCTTAATTAATTCCCCAACAAGTTAAGATTTACAGTCTCATATCTTTTTCTCCTGACACATCTGTGTTTGTCACTTTTAAAGACATGGATAAGCCATTTCTTCAAAAGCCTTTGTGGATATCTGAAACATTTCTGGGGTATTTTGCTGAATGTAACAAGATTAGAGTTTCATAATTTTATGGCATAAGCAATTGAATTGGGATTGATGTTGGTTATATACCAGAGGGCACCATCTCCTTGAATACTGGCTGCCTCTGTGGATTTGTTTAGGGTATGCAATTACTTATCAAACGATCCAAAACCAAATGAAGAAATTGAAATATAGTGGGGGACTTTTAAATGGGCCTCTGTTTAAAGGTGTAGCCTGTTGAAAGACTGTATTTTCCATGCACTAAACTCAAATGTATCTAGAAGAAATTAACTCGTACTTTTTGGTGCTCTGAAGTGGTTTGACTGGAACCAGCACTCCCTGAAGTGGAGGAGAAAGTGTTGCATTTGGAGGCAACATAGCATTTATTCTCTTAGAGGAAAATCCTGGCCCTATTGAGGTCAATGGCAAAAGTCCCTTTGACTTTAAGACTGAAATCCTGATGCTATTCATCTACAAAGAATAAGTGATAAATTGAGGGAGAGTGAATGGACAGGTGGAGCTGAAGGCAAGAAGAACCTACTGCTGTCAGATAGCTCACATGCATAGTATGGTATAGATCATATTTTGGCCTACCTTGAGTTAGAAGAATAAAATTTTGCTGAACTAAAAATGTAACTATTGACAGCAAACTGCTAATTGTGTTTTTCTGCATTCCAAACCAAGATACATTCCCTAAAAGAACAGGGTCCTCTTAAGTGAATTAGTAATGGTCTGGACTGGAACATCAGATCTAAATCCTCAATTGCACTTCAGTCTTTGGACAAATTCAGATCAAACATGGATCCAACTCAAGCCTATCTCTACAACTAGCTGAAAACTGAATCCAAATGCACATGAGCGTTGGGGTATGAGTGCAATTCTGAACTTTGTGGACTCAGGTCTGTGTCAGAAAATTATTACCATATTGCTTTGTTTTGTGCTTATATTGGGTGAAATGAATTGGTGATAGGCAAAAATTCAGTTCTGATACAACTCTTAACTACCGGTGGTTATACTATTATTTTGACCAAATTTTGTCTTTGATACAATGCACAGAAATGTATTGATTTCAAAGAGAGGTGTGCATCAAAGCTCAGAATTTGGTCCATTGTTTGACTGTCTTTACCAGCTATGCCTATTTCTTGCTCTCAGTATGAACACACAATTTACACTGGTGTAACTGAGAACTGAAGCTCAGAGAAGCAATGGCTGGTGTAAGTTGATGTAAGTAACTCTCCATTGGCTGAGGGTTTGGCCCAAGATGGTTGCATTTTTGTGTTATATCAGTATATTCTTTGCCACACCTAATTTAAAAAAAAATGGTAAGGAAAAGAATAGACCTGGTAAAAGAGCTAAGTTTTTGAGCAACAAAGGTTATCTATTTAACCATTTTTCTTGTACATTATTTATAACTGGAGCTCAGGTTTACTTGTATAAAGGATATGGGAATCTCACTTAATACCTAGCATTAGCCCAGTAGGAAAATGAAGATGTTCAAAATGTGGCGGGGGGGGGAGAGAGAATTCAAAGATATAAAGTGTGGAGTCTTTAAGATTCATAATAGGGACCAGTAAAGCTGAGGAAATAATGAAAAAACTAGCAGTGAATGAACTCACCTTGTCATGTTGTTTTCTGCCCATGAACCTATCAGAACAATTTGATGCTTTCTGCTGCTACAGCCTCTAACGTTTTCTGCCCTTTAGGATGGGGTTTCAGGTTGGAATAGTTTTAATGTTTTGCCTTTACTTGTGTGAGTTTCCTAGCTATATGTAGTGAAAAAGTAAATACTATTGTACAGGATTGGTGTTAAATACTAAAGATGGTGATAATATTATTGCAGGGCCAAATTGTGATAATGTTATTACAGGGCCAAATGGTATCAGATTTACATTGGCTCAAGTAGAGAGCAGGACAGAGGCCTGCAGCCAGTAAGACCCAATCCAACCCTGAACTCCCTGTTGCACATGATAGGTGAGTAGAGAATGCACCTCAGAATGGTGCAGCTAGTTTCCTGTGTGTGTCCTACTCAGTCTCCAAGCCAGTGAAGACTGGAAGCAGGACTGTGGACCCACCTGCTTACCTGTCGCTCTTGCATTAGGATGGGTAGAGCATGAAGGGAGCAGTTCTTGCTCTCTGTCAAACTCTAGCAACTGTGACTGGACCTTATGGGGGCTAGGCAAAGTAGGAGAAAGTTTCTTGTGCCCTCTCCCTTTTGCTCTGTGGTTCAGTGTCTGGCCCATGGTGTTATGGACCAAAAATATAGTATTCTGTATTAAAAATAAATAAGAATGTGTCACCTATCTCTTCTCCACTCCCTCCCCTTCTTTATATTTTCCTGTAAGAACTTAAATTGTTCCCTTTGGAAGCAGTGGCCAGGAGGAGGTGGTGATGAATCCTGGCAAGCTAATTGAGCACTGTAGGGGGAACCATATAGTCAGGAGTGGAGCTAGTAGAAGAACTTTGAAATGCTGTCAGATTCCCCTCTCCCTACTACACAGTGGAACTGTGTGACATCGTTTGCGCTTATTCTATGTTAACGCTTGTGAAAGTTCTTCACACAAGCTGGGTACAGAGTATATGGAAGAGACCCTCATTTCAGATCAGGGATCCAAACTGTGGATAAAAGGGTCACAATGTATATTGCTGTGGAGAATTTTGACAGTAGCTTACAGTACTTTTCCATGGCATTAGCTACATTAAAATCTAGGGCCTACACTTTCAAAAGTGACTAATGTTTCTGAGTGCCTCAATTTTCAGATGCCCAACTTGAGACACCATAAAGGGCCCTGATATTCAGACAGTAAGACTTCCTAAAAAACAAGTTCTTTTTAAGGCATCTAAAACTGAGTAACCAAAAACAGGCACTCAGAATCACTTTTGAACATTTAAACATAGGTTTCTGTCTCTTCTACTGCAGAATATGAATAACTCACATGGATTCTGCAGCAGGGAATTAGGGTCCTGGGATTTCAGACATGGCTGTAAGATCTTACAGCCATCTCAGCTAAGCATACAGTACTTTTAGCAAGAGTCTATCTGATGAACTCTGTCCATATGCATGTTTCTGAGCAGGCATGCAGATTGTGTGAGTCTAGAAAACAGAATTCAGGTGATGTTATATATAAGATAAATAGAATAATGGAACAAGTGGAATAAGACAGAAAATACAGACTGTTTCTCTACATATAGATAATAGAGAGTGTTCAGATGGACTGCAGATATGCAACTAAGTGTAGGTTCTGTGGGTTTTTTGCGGGGTTCTGAGTTCTTAATATAATCTAACGTGGTTTAGGGGGCAGAACTCAAAATGAGATCATTAAAAGCAAAATAAGTCACAACAAAGGACTGTTTAAAGTCGCAGTTTGTTTTCAGACCCAGTTGACTGCCGCTAAGAACCATTTCGTGTTCAATATGCCAAATCGTATGGACATGCTTCATATCACAGCAGCCCCACATGTGGTGCAAGAGGCTGCTGGACTTTTGAAACACAGGTTTTAACTGAGAAGTGTAAAAATAGGTGTAATTAGAATAATAATTGCTACACTTTGGAGAAGCAGCAGTCTTCTACTATTCAGTTCAGCTCCTCCATATAACTTTTATTTGCAATCTTCACTTTTTTATCTCATGAATATCCATTTTTCATTAAGTAGTAGTATTGTTTTCAGTAATATAACTGGTTTATTTGTCCACCCCTCACCCCATGATTATATCCTGGCGGAATGGGTTCCTGCCTCTAAAATCAGTATTTTCTTGCTTTTGATTCCATTCCTTACAACAGATGCCTCTTGTTAGAACACAGGTCCGTTATGCCACACACAAGCCTTGGTTTTCAAGAACAGTGGTAAATTAATTAGTGATGGCAAACCTCAGAAGGTTTGGGTAAGTCCCCAATGTTTGAATACTTATCTGGAACTCTCTGTTCTGAAAACCAGGTTGGAAATTTCATGGGATTGGGCTATCTTGTGAGCTTTTTATTACTGCTTGGTTTGGATGGAAATACCATGATGAATATAGCTTTTTCTCATGATATTTTGATTTTTCTGGTCTCTTCTGAAAACAGGAGATGCAGAAGGGTGTGAAAGTTAACAGAACTATTTTGTGAAATTTTTTTTAGGGGGTCCAAGTTTTGAGTGAAAGTTTGGGTGTGGTTTTCTATGTATGTTTTATGTTTGTGTTCTCTGTATTCTGCTTTATGATATTTCTGATGCAACTGTAAATTGGAACTATAGGATGTTTCAATCTTTAGAACCCAATTTTTGTAGTGTCAAGCAGTTTAGATAGTTTAAGCATCCAACTGTTTAGAGGCTTATAAATACCAGACTTGTGAACCTTATAAGTTTCTTCCAACAATACTATATTTTACCCTTCACTTTGTTAGGTGGTTTTAGAAACACACAAATTTTAGCTTGAAAGCAAGATTTTTTTTTTAATTTTACTTTACTTTCTTGGATATCAGAACAAAACAGATTATTGTCCCTTAAAAGCTAAGTTGATGCTAGTTTGCATTGGGAGATGATCTATTTTCTATAGGCTCTTGCAAAATGTAAAACTAGATGGGTATTTTTAAAAAGGAATTGCATTTCATTATACAGAGTTCTTAGGTGAATTTTCATGTTTAAGAAGCCAGAGTACAAGAGAGTGCTGTATTAGTGTATTATTCTCACAACAAACAAGCACTGTTCTGTTGCTACCTGCTTGGCCATTGTTCCTGATTGTGTATGCTTTGCAGTGGTATTTGGATGGTTTCCTGCTCTCTGCCAGCACAAAAAAGGCATTTCTGTTACAATGGCCCCTAACCACACAATGACGGCATTAAGGATTTATTTGGAGGTTTCATTATTTTCTCCTCTTTTGTTCCTTCCAGGATGTCTTCCAAGCGACCAGCCTCTCCGTATGGGGAAGCAGATGGAGAGGTAGCCATGGTGACAAGCAGACAGAAAGTGGAAGAAGAGGAGAGTGACGGGCTCCCAGCCTTTCACCTTCCCTTACATGTGAGTTTTCCCAACAAGCCTCACTCTGAGGAATTTCAGCCAGTTTCTCTGCTGACGCAAGAGAGTTGTGGCCATAGGACTCCCACTTCTCAGCACAGTACAATGGTAGGTTGGCTCATGGTCTATTGTGCTTACATTCATTCTTTGATTTGTGCGTTTACAATAGCTTGGCATCCAGATATGCCCTTTAGAGTCACACGTACAGCACATACTACAATAATGTGACAGCTTTGACCTAGCTGGACTGCCTTCCACCCCCACTGCCAATGCTAAATCATTCTGTTAAGGATCAGACTCTACTTTCGCTCACCTGAGTTTGTTCATTTATTTTAGTGCAGAGGGCACTAAATTTTGCTCTTAATTACAGAAATCCAGAATGTATCTGTTCATTTACTAGTAGATAGTCTGGATTTAGAGCACCATTAGTATAGCAATATTTTGCCTAGCATGTGGAATATAATGCATACATTGAGGTCTATGCAACATCTAGGCACAAGAGGGTGAATGAAGGATAAAATAGAGCAACAGAGACTTGACTTTGGATTTTGTTCTTTTTAAAAGTTGACGTTCGATCTGCTGATGTCTGTCTTGCACACGGTGGTTAATTATATGTGAATTTGCTAATTTTCTTATTGCCAGCCTTTAACATCGGGAGACCTTGGTTCAAATCCTCATTTAGAAAGAAGCCAACATAGTTGTACATATGGGTGTTAGTTTACACTTTGCCAAACCAAATCATGGACTTTGATCCAATTGACCAAAATTAGCAGTCCATTGGAGGCCCAGGACTGTCCTTATTTAAAAACAAACCAAAAAGCCCGTTCCCTTGTTCCACTCTGATATTGCAGTTTCATTAATTGTAAGTTGACATGTTTGGACCATTAGTTTAGAATATTATAATTTTTTTTATAGAGGTAGAAAATCAGGGGGGTATTTAAATCCAGGGCTGAGGTATATTGGCAGAGATCTATGCTGGAAAGATGTTTGCACAGCACTTGCCTATAAGAATGTGACTAACTTTGCTTTAGTCCCCAGCTTTCAGAAGGGCTAAATTCACTCTCAATTTTACTTTAAATAAAGATAACCTTTGGTCCAGTATATCTGAAGACTTTTTTAAAAAAAAATGAATGATACAGTAAGTGTCAGTTTATTATCACAAAAGCCTGCAACAACTCCATAGTGCTATTACAGCTGTGCAACAACCTCTACATTAAAAAGCCTTAGATACCCCCCTTTTTGAAAAAGTGAGTGTGTTTTCACTGGAGCTGCTTTCCTAGATGAAAAACTTGCTTATCTCTTTCCCTTTTTTTTCTTCCATTCAATTTTATATTGCTCTCTT
This sequence comes from Mauremys reevesii, assembly GCF_016161935.1. Classification (NCBI taxonomy): domain Eukaryota; kingdom Metazoa; phylum Chordata; order Testudines; family Geoemydidae; genus Mauremys; species Mauremys reevesii. Next base: position 242,356,935 of record NC_052623.1, on the reverse strand, counting down.
ATAACTTAAAATTGAAGAACAGCCTTGTGGGGGAGATTGTTCAGGGGTGCTATTATGCTTTTTTAACTTGTTTGCTTCTGATCCTCCACCACATGTGCTGTGCAGATGTTATTCATTAATGTGCCATTAAAGTCAAAGGAACACTGAGCTGTACTGTCATATGGGCTATGCTGCATTTTGGCCTGGTGTGAGATCCCTTGTCTTTAAAATTTTCTTTGGCATTATAGTTTGGATTTTCAATCTTGTACAGCACCTAACCCCAGGATAGGTGCTTTCTCAAATATAAAGTCCTTTTCCTGCTGCCACTGAATTAAGAGGTACACCTTCCACTGACTTCAATAGTAGAGGACCAAGCCCTAAATGAGTAAATATAACTTGTCCTCTAAGGAGCCCAGCAAGTGTGTTCTGCCTGGACATAGCTGAAACATTCAACCGTAGTTTAATTGACTGACTTGTATTCTTATTCATTCATAGGATTTTTTTATTTTTTAAGGCTAGGATGGTCCAGAATGGTCATCTGTTTTGACTTCCTGCATGACATTGGCCTTAATTGAACACCAAAACAACATACTGTATCATCTAATAATACTTATATATTGCACATTTCAGACAGTTTAGTTGTATGGAATGTATTGATAGCATGTGCATTTGAAGCAGTTTCTTCTTGTGTGTGTGCACGGGAGTGAAGGGTTGTTTTTTGCCCTGATATATGTGAAAGAAGTGCACTTCAATCACTGCGCATGAACTAGATCAGTGTAAAATAAGCAATATACATGTAATATGATCCCTTTTCTCTCCTTCTGTCCCCCTCTCCCCCCATCTTTAATATCCCGCAGAGAAAAAGCATGAACACAGAGCTCTGACAACTTGTAAGTGGCTTTAACTTGTGTGATCAGCACTTACTGGATCCATTCCCATAGAGCCTATTCACCTTGGCAGCATTACAAGGGTCATTTTTCCACTGCTTGAACTGTTTCTATCTGATTTGGTACTGTAAATCCAGGTTCACACACACATGCAGTGCAGTCCAACACTGTTTTATCAGGAGAGTGCTAGCAGCCTCATGCTCCCTAACAACTTGTGTACTACACGGACTGATTCCGCTAGTATCCTGGCATTCTCATTTTACATTTATGATGGCCTTCACAGGATATACCTTTTACAGATCTCGCCAGTATATTATAGGTAGGCTTGGAAGGATTCATTTTTTATCAGTAAAAGTCGCTTTCCACACACACACACTTCCATCAGTGATTATCAGATTTTACAGCAAGGCAGAGTAAGAAAAGTGCTGCTTTGGAATTTATTGGAGTTTGATCTGAGGATGTTTTCTTGATATATTTTGACATGTGATGTTGACAATTTGTGTTTTAACAGTTTATAAAGCTTTAACATTTTGATTCTCAATGTCTACTGTCACTAAATAATTGTCTGAACCACCTCTCCATAATTTTGTGGGAAATGTAAATCAATAAAAATAATATCTGTTAATTTTAAAGCATTTTTATCTGTGAAAATTAAATAAAAATCAAATTCTGCCAAGCCTAATAAGAAGGCACAACCAGACCAACACTGGGCAGGCATCTAGCCAGTCTTAAGCCCATGTCATAAGGCACTCTTACCTCATTGCATCCCTCATGAACAAATTGTATGCTGTCTGCTTAGTCTCTCAATGGGTGCCCCATGAGGGACATTCATGGATTGGCTCTGGAGAAAATAAGTATTTCGGTATCAAAAGTTCCCCAGGTCTTTTTACACTTGGTCTACAACCTGTTTGCAGCTTTGGGGACAAAACCAGCAGAAGTAAACCCAGAACTAAGCCAGCCAGAGCAGGCAGGAAATTGTCCAGGGTTGCACCATCAGCTATTGCTGTTCACTGCACTGCTCCTCTCCTTATGCTCCATTGCCCAACACCTGGTTATGGAAGAAGAATAGCAAAGAAACTCAGAGTTGGAGAACCACCTAGGGAGTAAGGAGCCTCTTGGCGTGCCTCATCCTTCTACTTATCACTCACTGTTGCATCTTCAGTAGGGGTTGAATTTTTCCCTTTATTTGATAGGTCACTCTCACCTGGGCTTCCCTTTATAATTCCTACCAGCTAGGACAGGAGGGATGAGGGGAGGTACAGAGACTTCGTGGGAAGAGAGGAAGGGCAGGCACCCACTTCCAGGCTGGGAAGGAAGAACCTATCTTCTTCCAGGCCCATTCCAGCTCCTCTGGGTCCCACTTTTGCCTCTGTCTTCAACCCCCAGCATGTGAGAGTTTATGTGCAGGCTCACCTGCAGAATATTTCTAATGTAAGGGTGCTAGGCTCCGCTGATTCCACTGCCCCTGAGCTGGGCTATCCTAAGACCTGTGAGATGGCAATTCATTCCAGCAGAAAGGCCATTGGAGAATCTACCTGACCTCATACTTTCCTTGGATTTGCCCTTCTGAGTAAGAGCAAGCCCTGTTACTCTAGCCCATGTCTTGGAAAGTCTTGTCTCTGAACTTCAGTGCAGAGACATAGGTCCAAAGGACAGGAAGGCAGAACCACAGAGAAGGAGGGAATTTTCTAGATTCAGCCAAATCATCAGAGGAGTTGGAGCGCTTCATCTCCATATCCTCTTTGGAATTGAACAATACATCTGAGAGGCAGGGACATAAACCAAAGAAAACTTTGACTCCTTCTCAGAAAAAGCCTATTTCAAATTTACTCCTGGTTGAGGAAGAAACTAGCCATATACGTCTCCATCTGCCAGACATTTTTATCCAGATTAGGACAATCCCAGAGAAAAGGACAAAAATCCTGGTGACTTGAAAAAGAAAATCCAAACACGTTTTTTCCCAATTAAAGTAACTGTAGCCAAGAACTGTGAGGGGTGGATGCTCCGGGAAAAAGCAAGAAAGAAATAATTCTAAATATGAAAAGTCTGGTCCATGCTCTTGAAAAAGGATAAACTGTCAGAATCTGAGCCAAAGGCTCAAGAAAAGTAAGTACAAGACCAACTCTTTGCCTTAAAATGTATAGAGGCTCTCCTTAGAAAGTTAATAGCAGGCCCAGAACTAGCCCTAGCTGAAATGCACTGCAGGATTAAACTGTGCATTTCTATCTCTTTTGAAGACTTCCCCCCATTCAAAGATGCAGTACCCTAATATAACTGGTAGCATTTGGCCCTTCTCTGACAAACGTTCTGGGATTTAATTACGATTGATCTGCCTCATGTTGGCATATGCATACATACAAAGTGCCCTTGTGTCATCTTCAAAGTGTAGTAACGGAAACCAGCAGTGACCACAGCAGTCTTCTAGACATAAGAAGTGGCAGAATTCAGAGTATAGTAATTGATAAACTATACTGTGAACATTTTGATGATCATTCTCTAGAAGGGAAGAGGCTATTTCTTGTTGAATATTGTTCAAAGATTAGATGAGATGTAAAATCAGCGTTCTGATCTCTTGTCGTTGAAAGATCCTTTGGCAAGAGCAGGGGTGTTTGTGCCATTGTCCTTGTCGTATTCCACTCTGGGTAACTACGTTTGCCAATCTACGTTGCCTCTGCAGTTTCAGTTGGATCCAGTACTCACCTTAAGTTTTTGATTTAAATTGGCTTGAAATGTTGCTATACATTGTTAAATGCTTTCAGTGTTTGACCCTAGAAGTGACTGCGTTCAGTGAATTAAGTGATTTCTGCATAAGTGGAAAGTATTTTGAGAAGCTTGGATGATATTAAGAATCAGAATAATAAAAAAGCTTAGCCTGCACATTTTGTGCTATTCCTCCATTTGCTCAAAAATAAGAGACTCACCAGTACTCTGAGTTTTGCCTTTATGCATACATCTTGACCTACACTTTGCCAATAGATCAGTGGTTATACACACTTTTTTTTTAATGTTCTTGGGCCAAAATAATGTGCAACCAGAGTACTTGGGCTGCTACTCAGAAGTTGTGGGGAGGACATGTGTATAGCTTTTTAAAATGTCAAAATAGGATTCTAATTATACTGTGGAAAATAATTTGTGTTTTTTTTAAAGTACTTTTAGAGACATTTAAATTTCCAATGTACCTTTCCAAGCTTAGGATAAGTTATTGTGATGGTACAATGCACAGTGTTGTGAACACCAGTGCAGTTATTGTGCCTGCTCTAATAATGAGAATTTCATTGTTTGGGGAGAGCAGTCTCCTACACTCTAGACAAAAGTGTAATTACTTTTGAACAACGAGGAATGTGCTCAGTTTAATAGCATGGAGAATAAATTCACAAAGATTCAGATAAAGCTAGCTTAAAAGCCATATGTGCAATGTGGCAGTATGAAATTGTTAGTAGGTAGCATAATTACACACACTCACACACACTCCTACTTTTGCAGTTTAAGATATAAACTGTTGTTTCTGTAAGAACTGGACAAGTTTATGTGAACAAGGCCTGTTCAATTAAAAAAAGCAAAAATGGTGATAAATTTGCATCTTTCTGGGGATTTGTTTTTTTTTCTTTTCTTTTCTTTTTCCTTTTCCTTTTCTCCTTTTTTATGAGAAATTGATAGCTATCATAGGATGAAAATACACTGTTACAAACATTGCATTATAAATGTCATCACAAAGTAGCACATGAAAGCTGTTTCCATAGATATAATTCTAGGTTTGTATCTTAGTTTGATTTTTTTCAATCTTTATACTTGCATTGTTTCAGAAAACTACCCCTAGGCTTTCAGGAATGGGAACATGTGAAGAAGAATCAGCTAGGACTGATCAAGTAGCTCGTGAAGTTACACAGTATGGTCCTTGTTCTAGACAATTCCATTTAATCCACCGGGTCCAGTAGTGAGGGAGTTAGGGAAAGCTTCGGGGCACTTTGCATGTACAGCACACAAAGTATTACCATTGTATTTAAGTTACTAGCCTCTGTCTGTCCTCTGTTATAAGCTGTTTTCCTCTGTTTCTCTTCATTCCTGCCCCCATTTATTTCTGTACATATTGTCTATTCACAGTTATATAGTGCTTTATAAATGGCACTGAATTAATTATCACAACACCTTCGTGAGGAGGAAAGTAAACCAGATACAATATCTCAGTTTTTCAGATGAGGAAACTAAGGCAGAAATTAAGGCCATGGAGGAATTGAGGCACAGGGTTGTCACATAGGAGTCTGTTGTACTTTGTCCACCAGGTCATATTGCCTCTTTCTTTATTGAGTTGCCCCTCTCTGTATATAGTGGTCACCTAAACTTCATAGCAGATGTACTATCCTAGCAAAAATAATTGGCTGAGAGGCAGTCAGGTTGAAATGTGAGGTGGCCCATTGGCAGCAGTCTGTGAAGGAAGCAACTCTTCCCCAACAGCTGTGAATTGGTCTGGGGTCCCATCTCCAAAGCAAGGGACCTAAGGCTATGGTTTGATTAGGCACCAAAAGGCCTGTCTGCATCTCTAGGGGACAATAAAGGGCTCTTGATTAGAGAGGGAAATCACTAAAAATTTCAATGATAACTTTCAAACAAAAGGGCTAGAAATGTACTTAAAATGGTAAACATAAGTAGCTGAAGCCAACCTTTATATTTATAGGTTCTTTTAAATTTTTCTGGAGGGGTGACTTCAGTTTTCATGGACAAAAAATCAGAGGGGCCTGTGTGATGTGGGTGGGGATGTGGGTGTGGAGGGATGGCAGGTTGGTGCTGAGGAACATCTGAGGCTGTCTATGCTCGCACTTTCTCGTTGGCAAAACTTCCGTTGGTTGGGTGTGGAAAAAAAACCACACACACCCCGCCTGACAAAAGTTTCACTGACAGACGTGCCGGTGTGGACAGCGCTATGTCAGCGGGAGATGCTCTCCCACTGACACAGCTACTACTGCTTGTTGGGGGTGGTTTAATTACGGTGGTGGGAGAGCTCTCTCCTGCTGGCATAGACTGTCTGCACAGGAGACCTGTATCTGCAGTGGTACAGCTGTGCTGCTGTAAAGTCCGTAGTGTAGACATAGCCTTAGTGTAAAGCACTCATTTTTAATAGATCCATTTGAAATCAGTTAAGCAGAAAATAATCACCTGAAAAGTAAACACCTTTGTTTTATAGAAACAGTGGGAACCCATATGTATCCATTGTTTGCAGTTGTAGGCACACCTGACCTTCAATTCAATGACTTAATATTAGAAAAGCTGTCATTGAAACTTCTCACATAAATAGTGGCAGACACCTGATTCATTTAGATAGCTGAAAAATTATATAGAAACGAACTAGGTACAAACATGCAACTTGAAGTCCTTAGGAATAGTTGAGCCACCACCTGTGAAACAGATCTGTCCCTTTCCTGAATGGTGACAGCCAACGAAGAATAATTAAGCACACTACTAACAGCAATTATCAACAGCTTCTAAGAAATAAACCTTCCAACCTTCCTGGAAAAAGAAGCAGCAGCCCTTCCAGTTGTCAAAAACCCAACCCTGGAAGCGGACAACATCTCAAATTAATGTCCTATGTCTAACTTCCCATCCCTTGGCAAACTCATTGAGACTGTAGTGGCAGCCAAGCTCCAGCAACACATGATATCGATTGGTAACCTAGGTGCTTCATACCAGGGCATGGAGAAAGCTCTTGTGGCATTGAAAGATAATCTTTTAAAGGCAATGGATAAAGTGTTGCGACCTACATGCATGACACAGCTGAAGTAGATGGTACGGCACTATAATGGCTCCAATCATTCCTTGCCACCAGAGCCCAGAGAGTGATTATGAACAGCTCATTTTACCCAAATCCACCACCTGTGCAATCCTGCAAGGATCTATTTTCTCCTTCCTTCTCTTCAACAACTAGCTGAGTTCACTTAGAGAGACAGTGAGACAGAGCCTTCAGTGCCAACACCACTCCTGGCACTCGGCTATGTATCTTATTTTCCACAGACACAGCCAATGCCATCTCACCATGTTTAGAGGAGATTATCATCTGAGTGAGGATTAGGTGCCTCAGACTAAAACTGAGGAGAAGTCTGAGGAGATGCTGATGAAAAAGGGGTAATGCTTTTAAGAACTAGCTAGGAACACTGAAGTTCTCTGTCCCAGGTCATTTAAACCATGGGGTCCTGTTTCACTGATCATTACAGCTAGATGACCAGACAGCTCCCATTGTACAAAATGTGGAAATCCACCTTTAACATGAACAAAATTTCTTCCCATTTTCCCAGATGATGAACTGGCCGTAGTAATCCATGCATTCATCACCTCCAATGCATTTACTGCTAGCATTACACACAACTTTTTCTCCGCAGTAGGCCCATGTCTCAACCCCTTCTTTGAAGAAGTTACTTGATAGAATTTCTCAGTAAAGACCATTATCTAACAGTGATTGTTCTGAAGCACCTTCCTTTTAGGAATTTCCCTGCGATCTAATCCAAACGTGTGACTCTTTATTAAGATGTTATTTTTCATCTTAATATTTATATCTATTGTGAGTACTCCTTTCTCTTCAACCCTGTCTTTGCCAACCCCCCCCCCCCCCATTGCTATATCTTGATTTTCTCATCCTGTTCCCTTTAATTTAAGCACCCTTTCCCAGGTCATACAAATTAACCTTCCTTAGGCTCTGTCTACCCTAGATTTTCCTCCCTTTGCTAACACTTGCAGCTCCAGCAGTGGTAATAACGGCAAGAGTACTGATACAGATATGGCTCCAGGCAGCTACTGGCACTTTAACCATCATGTCATCCAACCATGCTTTTTCCCCCCTTTGAACTAACTACTCCCTTTTGTCTCGAGTGTATCAGTGAAATGTCAACTTCCTCTCCATCATTTTCTTAGATTAAATGGTTTATTCAATTTTATAGGAGTTTCATGGCAGAAGAAGGGCCTCTGGCAAAACACAGACTCAAAATTTCAACATGTGCATGCCTAAGCGTGTGTGCCTGATACTAGGCAGGTTAATTCCAAAGACACATGCACAATCTCCCAATGCAAAAAAGATTGCCATGCTGCAGTGCCATTGGACTAGCACTAAAAAGTATTTTTAGTTAAAAGTGAAGGACACCAAATTTCCTCCGTCAAGTAAGAAGGATCCTGCAAAATTTTGGATTGGTGGGAAGCTCAGCCCTTACCTAAACTGTTTGGCCTGTATTTGTTGTCCAGCTTGATTATGAAGAGGTTAAGTGTGTTGTTCCTAATTACTGTTTAAATACAGTACATGTGAGCAGACGAGGCATCTACTCTGCTATGTAAGCACAGCAACCTCGATGAATCTTGTGAAGTTAACATCACAAAATAAAGCAATTGGACATAACTGACTGGAATTTGTGCCCAATTTAACCAAGGATGACTTTGCCATAGTACCATAAACAATGCTATGAAAGTAGTTTTTACTTCAACATCCATTCTTTATGCTTTTAGAACTCAAGCCAGCCTCAGGGAAAGATGTCTCTAAAACAAAATTAACTGTTTGTAGGCCAAAGACTGAATACAAGAAGCAACAAAAAATGTATGCAGATTATTCTAAACAAGTGCCAATAAAAGCTTCACATAACACCATTACCATTATTTATATCATGCCCAAAGTGTGTTAAGGTGCTACACAGGTAGAAACCCTCCTACTACTGAAATCTTAAGGGCCTGATGTTGCAAAAAGATCTGCCTGCATGGACCCTTATGCTGGTATGGGGACTTATTTAATGTGACCTCTCATGGAGTGACTTTTCTAGAGCCCCTTCTAGAAATGGGGTTTTGATGATGTGAAATAATAAGGGATATTACAGAAAGGACAGAATCCTCCGACATTTCAGGAGTGGATTACTGCAATTCACTCTGCACACCAACTCAAAAAAGAAATTTAAGCTGTTCTACAACGTAGTGGCCTATTAAACATTGGTTTACAGTGGCAGCACACAAAACCTATGCTCCATGACCTGCCCTGGCTGCCTGTTGGGTTCCAGATTGACTTTAAGTCATTATTTAAGACTTGGGACCTTCTTATTTCAGAGACCACCACTCTCTGCATTCCTAACTTCCACAATTGCAATGAGCAGAGATGTTCGTTTCTATTTAGAAGGTAAAACATTCTTTACAGTGAGCTTTCACTCAGAAACAAGCACTCCTGCTCTGCTGACCATCATTCCATGCTGTAAGGCACATCCATTTGTGTGGGCTGCAGCAGAGGGTAAGGCTTGGTGAATGTTAGATAGGCGTGGAGGAGGCGAGTTTTATGTTTGGTGTGGCGTTCAGTTCTGGTAGCTTTGGAGGTATAAACTGATGTTTAATTTGTTTTTTGTAATGTTTGAGGGGTGCCAAGAATACATACTCACAATCTAAGGCTATGTATGTTATATAATTTGGAACAGGGAATGGCCTCCTTGGCCATGTCTTGACTAGGAAAGAGATTGTGGCTAACATCGTGGTAGCTAACATTAACCAAGATGATGTTAACCATGACCTTTCTTCCTAGTTAAGGCAAACCCTTGAGCGTTTGGAAGTTACTTAGCGCATAGTGGCTTCTACTGTAAATAAATATATTTTTGAAAAATTATCTCCATTTTACTGGAAGTATCAAGCCTTCTGCACTTCAGAGTGAAAAATCCTCAACTTGCCCGAGTTCCTAAATGTTAGGGTTGGTCTTGATACCTATTAGATAAAGTTTCATATATACAGAGTTAGTGGTGCATACTTTGCCTTTTTAGATACAGTGTCTGTGATTTCCCTCTTTCCCGCATCATTCATAAACTGAATTTATACTCAATTCATTCTGCCTTTGCCAGTTTTCCAAGTAGAAGGCTGTTTTTTGGTCACACTTTATTGTCTGTCTGTAAAGGAATGAAATTTTAAGTGTATGAATTTTTAAATTATTGATTTAAAGATTTTCAGGATTGTTGTATATGTCAGCACATACAATTAAAAATGGAACCTAGTAAATACTGCACATGGTTGGGGCAGCACAATTCCAGGGGTGGCATTCCAGGTTGTTGGGTTTTTTTGTTTATTTGTTTGTTTTTTTGCTTCGGCAGTTGCGCTTTCTGAGAGTTTTTTGTTGTTGTTGTTGCTTGGGGCGGTAAAAAACCTAGAGCTGGCCCTGTTTGTGAATGATGTGCAATATGCATCACTGTGGTCAGTTGACATGATAAGCTTTTTGGGGTAGAGACTATAGTTCCAATCCTGCAGCTGATAGCTTGTGGTGAATTCACTGGGGCATCATGTGGGTGTAGCTTTCTGACATTACACTCTCTATGGTGGGTTCAGGACCTATATGAAGCACCATGAGCAGCTATTGTGCTGCATACACATGCTATTTTATAATATTAACAAAAAGTGGCAGTTTTTCTAGGAATCAATTGTAATCTAGTACCTAAAGCCGGGAGCTGGGATTTAGGACTTTGTTTCTGGCTCAGTTATTGATTTACCATTGGTAAGTCACTTCACTTTTCAGGACCTCAGTTTACCCATCTGTAAAATGGCAATTGTGCACAGTGTTGTGAGCTTTAAGTAATGTTTCCAAAGCAACTAGAGACTTGTGGAGATTCTTGAGTAACAGGTGTTATGTATTAAAGGCAAAGTAGAGCTGGACTAATACTGCAAAAACTAGTATGTTTTTATGCAAATATTCCTTCAAATTTTGTAGATGGATTCACTTAGCTGTGTCTGGGCTCATCTTGTATTTGCTTTCTATGAATATTCTAGCAAACTAGACATACTAGGTCTAGTGATGCCCATGGAAAGAGTAATTTAACATTGGATATTCAGTGAAAGTAAATTTTAAATTGTTTACCTAGCTAACAACAATATAAAGTTCATATTACAGATTTTACCCTCAAATATGCAATTTGGAGTTCATATTGTTATTGGTTACTAGCATAAATCAGAGATGAGTAATAATGCCTCCTGGCTTATAGAGATCACACCTTGAAAAGTTTTTCTTTTCCCATTTTGAGAGATTAGACTGGTTCCAGAGGTCTTCCACATTTTAAATATAGGGTAAGTCTTTCAAACCAGTAGAATCTGAAGCTGTTCATGTGCTTAGTTAGGCATGTGACTTACTTAAACAGAGGCCTTAGTGAATGTCAGGCTTTCTTTTAAAATTGAATCCTGTAATGACAACACACTATATGTACATCATGCTGACTTCAGAAATTGATCTCATTTTACCAGTTATCTTTGTAGTGTGTAACTGTGAAAATCTAATGCCATAGGTAGCTAAATATATTGAATAATGTATGAGTCCTGAAATTGTGATAACTGTCAGCCTTATCCACAACAACTTGTCAGCTGTGCTGCAGTCTTAAGTCTTGTTTACTTCCTGATCTGTGTTTAATCCAGAGTGCTCTGTATGCGCACATGTGTATACACAGCTTTACCTTTTGGCTCTATACACTTTTACAATAGCTCACCTTTTTAGCACATTTTGCTGTAAATTGCATCATGCCCACAGGCTGCAGGAAGGCAACACAAATAAGATGTGAAGGAGAGAAGAGACATAATCTAGAAATGCAAAATGGCACATGAGAGTTGCAACGTATTGCAATATAAGTCAACTCACCTGACCAAAATACCTATTTTCAATTCTTAGCTATTCACACTGCTGGAGAAGTGGGTCATTTTCTTATTTATTTTACTTTAAATATCTATTACTATATTTTGTTTGAGTTTATTGCTTCCTGATGACCACCATATGCTCTCTATTCTTTTGATTTAATTCTAACTACACTGTTCAGTGTTCTGTTATGCCCTTCTCAGTGATTCTATAATTATATTTATTTTACGTAGATAGAAACATTAGGGATTTTACCCTTTTTTACATATGGTGTTTTTGCTTCATGCAGAGAAAACTACACAGCTGACAGGGTTTTTTAAAAAAAAAACAACCTCCAAATTCTATCCAGCTTTAAACTCTTATGTTTATAACCCTGAATATCTCTAAAATGTCTTTACCTAAAACACTTTATGGTTTTATTACCAGGTTTATGCCAGTAATAATATTCACATCAGCTTTCTTAGGGATAATCTTTAAACAGAACCTAGCAAGAAAGGCTTTGAAAACTATCATTCCCAGGAACGCAAATCTCGGAACATGAAACATCGGTTTAATCGCCCCCTCTGACAACTTAACACGACAGATTGAAAAATACAAGCCGATATGGAAGTGGGATCAATGGATTATCAAAGTCCTAAACATCTTCTCTTGGGGGGGAGAGGGGGCTTTTGGGTCCATTGGCATGCGTAAGACATTAAGTTTGCATAGCTTACCGCAGATCCGATGCTGTCTGACTGGCAGCGAAGTTGAGAGAGGGAGAGAGAGAGATTTACATGAGAGAACTCAGGGGGCTTTGTCACGGCAATTGTATAAAGTGATATACAGTGCAAATCGACTCGAGCATGTCCCTGGATAGCAGGCGGTTTACAGCCTCTTCGAGCAGAGATTACTGCTTTATCTTGTCATACTAAATTAACGTGGCAGCACACTGTTAAACAGTGGTGACCTCTTCATCTGTGGAAATTGCTGCCTAGAGGAGAGATGGTATTTAAGACTCTCTCTCGCTCTCTCAATCTCCCCAGTCCCGTCCTCCCCCCTCCCCGTAGGGCCCTGAGGCACATTTGGGTTAGGATGTAGCATAAAAGAAAAGAGAGAAAGAGAAAGAAGGGGTAAAAAAAAAAATAGGCTTTTAACATCCAGGTGACAACAGCTACGTGTTAATTGAGCCTTTGTTGTTTGATTAATAGCCACTTTGGTGTAGAATATTAAACTGTTTGGACAACTTTCTAAAAAAACCACAGGTCCTCTCAGTAAACTGGGATTAGGCAACATTCTCTGATCTGTTCATTTTAACCCCTTATTGTTCTTGTATTTTTTTCCCTAAACTTGCATTTATTTAGGAGTGAGAATGTCTTACTTTTCCATCACCACCTGCACTGATAAATTGGCACAGCTCTCTGGCAGAGCTACTATGATTTACAGAGGATGAAGGTCTGGCCCATTGTTTTTATTGAAGGGTGAGGGGGTGAGGATTGTTTTGAAGCTTATTTGGACTACTGTGCTAGACTGTTATATGTGAGGGGATTTAGAACAAAACATTTCTCTGAGAAAGGGTGTGGAGAGATGGAGAATGACCATTCCATTGGTCTGCCATTGTTCTAGAGGAAAATGGGCGGGGGAGGGGCAGAACGACTTCCCATCTTCCCGTCCTCTTCAGTGGACTGTCATGATGAGGGAGGGAATGTCAGCTAGAGTTTAGACCAGGTTTTCTGTTTCTGTTTCTCATTGACTTCTTTATGCAATTGATGCAAAGCCCACTGAAGACTGCTTTTGTCTTTAATATACACCTCTACCTCGATAAAACATGACCCAGTTTAACACAAATTCGGATATAATGCGGTAAAGCAGTGCTCCGGGGCAGGGCTGCGCACTCCAGTGGATTAAAGCAAGTTCAATATAACGCGGTTTCACCTATAATGTGGTAAGATTTTTTGGCTCCCACGGACAGCGTTATATCGAGGTAGAGGTGTACTTTGTATCAGGGTCTATATGGCCTTGGGCACATTACTGAGATACAGTGTTGTAAAGTGCTTGTGATTCTCAGATTGTAGGTGCCTTACAAGTGCAAAGTATTAATTTTTATCATACTTTATTGTAAGCAAGAGAGGACGCTTTGGTCAGGGTGGCTTAGGTTACGTTAGGGACAGTCATGCTGAAAATCATGATTTTATGGCTGTATTTCCTATTGGATGAGACATTTGCTAATTAGTGTTCAACGGGTTTTGTGCATCCATTGCCAAGTTCACTTGTTGGAAAGAAAAAATCCCTTTATTTTTAAAATTAGTACTTATTGTGGGATGCCAGAGCTTTCACTCCATAGATAATATGAACAAGGCCATGGAATTGTAGAAATCTGAGATGGAAAAAGAACTCTTTGGTTCACTTCTGGTCATGCACAATTGTTCCTTACTGTTGATTGATTTATTTATTTGAGCTGCCACCTATGCAGATTCATGCAAAACTGTGCATATTGTATTGTATGTTTTCTTCATAACACTTTTTGAAGCAGGTTTTTCCTTGCTTCCATGAGATGCCAGTAAAGCTAGATTGCAGGCAGAGTATTTGCCTTTTGAGAAATGGCATATCTGCAAACATAGCACTGTTTTCTTTGGAGGAATTCTGAAGGCCATTTGACTAGACTCATATGCTGGGGAGATGGTAAAAGCGACTTCCTAATTTATTCCTTTTAGAAATCAATATATTTGATAATTTATGTTCTGCTTACAGAGCCTGCACAAGTGGCTCATGAATCGATCAGCAGCAAGCAAAAATGAAAGCTAATGAACTCATTTTAGTAGCAAGTTTCTCATTAGCAGGTAGGCTACTGATCTTTCCAGTTCTAAGTCACATGGTCTTTCCGCACACTTGCAAGGAATAGTTTCCCTCTTTTATAAATAAATAAATACACACACATAAAAACTAAACATTAGAAAATGAAGAGTTGGCCAAGTTTTGAAAGCTTCATCACTGCTTCTACATATATATTTACAATATATGTTTGATAATGGGCTGTGGAGGCTGTCACCTCATGGTCACAAGTTTTAAATCTGTCTGTCTTAGGTACTTATATGGTCTTCATTTCCATAGTATCTGAGTGATTTGTGCTGGCCAAAAGGTATTGCCGTATAATAGTTGTTTGATGGCCTTTGTGAAAAAAGTTGGTTATTTCAGTTTAATTCAGGTAGGAAAATGCATCCATGTACCCAAGAACTAGCTCAGTTGCCACTAATTGGTACCTTTGTTCTAAGAGTGGCCAAGGATTAGTAAGTATGAAATCCCCTCTTATCCCTGGAAGTGCTGTAGTACCTACATGTCAGGATTGAGGTATTGTGGGAAAAGTTAGCCTTCAGCTGTCCTTCTGTGGATAAATAGAGGACTTCAGTTTCCAAAGCTGTCAAGTACGATATTCTTTTTTGCTTTTTAGAGAGAAAAAAAGAATTAAAAAAATAGAAAAACATTATTTTAATTGCCAAATCTTTGGCAAAAAATTCCAGATGGCTTTTGAGTTTTTGAAAGCTAACCAAAGTCGCTCTTTTAAAATAAAAAAGGGGTTGAGAGGGAGGGAAGAAATACATTTTTTTAAACACCTCCTACAGTGATGAGAAATATACTGCTTGAAATCAAGCAGGAAAAAAAAAAGATTTTTTGAAAGAGCTGTCTGAGTTCCACGAAACACTGTATGAAAGAAGGGACTTTTGAAACATTTCAGAAAATAAAAAAATTCAGATTTCCCAAATCTCAGAAATAGATTCCCAACTGCCTGATTTGGTTTTTAATGAGTTGGCTGAATCAGATTTTTTTTCTTTTAAGTAAATCTATAAAGCTTTCATGAATCTGGCCCATTGTTTAGCACTTATCTCATGAGTAAACCTTGAGAGATTTTGGCTTGAAACTTACCTAATCACATGTTTGGGAGATGGCCCAAGCCTACTGATTTTTAAAAAACAAAAAACAAAACAAAGCAAAACATAATCAAGAAATCCTGAGGAAGTTTAGTGAATGAGTCCCTTACAAATCTATACAGCCCTTACTTAATGAGTCTGATCCTTTATATATATATATAGGAGTCTTGTATGAATAGGTCATGTGTCCACCACATTTTTCTTACAGTTTCTGACTATTGTGCAGCTCAATGGTGGGTGCATTAGAGTGCTGACAGCCACCCACATTGTGATTGCTTCATCATCTAGATCTGCTCTGACCAGAGCTAAACAGCACAGGGGCTACAGTGCCAGTCAACTACGTATACTAGTACTACCAATGTAGATGATATAAAAGAGAGAGGAACACAGTTTGAGTCAGATGCCAGAGCTAGTATTTGGGGGTGGGAATGTCTTTTACCTTTACACTGAAGAAATTTGATCTGGAAGTCATTAAGAGGGAATAAATAATTGACCACATGGTATCATTTTCACAGTCGCTTTTCTGATGATCATCACCCTTTAGAACTTATTCAGACTTCTAAACAGAATCATTTTTATATGTGAGAAACAAAGTGAACACGAGATCTAAAACCCAAACACCAGATTCTCCTACCCATAGAGACCGTAATCTCAAATAAATCAAATGAGAAGGTATTTATTATAGTTAGAATAGTGGTTTCCTACCTCTTAGGGATTTTAAAAAAGCCTCCAAGTAGATATATATCAAGGAATTATCAAATCAACCTGCTGCTTTATTGGTAGCCACTGAATTTGGCAATCACAGAATTTGATTGTTATATTGAATGGCGGGTTTCACACTTTTGTCATGCTTTGGGCCACTTAAGAGAAGACCCTCACCTGGACTACGGTCCCTTTCAGAATTCTCAGGTCCTCCCCATTCTCATGTATTCATCTGAGATGGGTTGGAGATGGATTCAGCCCACCAAGGTGTGTTATTTAAGCCAAAAAGGAGATAAGGATGAGAACTAGAATACGAGGGGCAAGAATTAAGTTGATATGGATCAACTCCTCAGCCAAATGATGATCTGATCCAATATGTTATTGGTAAAGTATGTCTACACTAGAGTAAAACTCCCACAGCTGGTCCATGTCAGCTGATACAGGCTCAAGGGGCTTGGGCTGAAGGACTATAAAATTGCAGTGTAGCTGTTCAAGTTAGGTCCCAGAGGTTGGACTCCAGCCTGAGCCCGAACATCTCCAGTGCAATGTCATAGCCCTGCAGGCCTAGCCCCATGCCTGAGTCAGCTGACACAGGCCAGCCACAGGTGTTTTATTGCAGTGCAGACATACCCTTAGAGAAACAGCCCTTTGATGGTTGAAACTTAAAATCCTTGCACAGAAAATAATCTAACTCCAGGTGACTCATCAGCCACCTCCCTTCCATTCTTCATTCCAATTCCTGGGGATCATCACTAAGCCACAAAGGAGTCTCAGCACAGGAAACTACCACAATGCAAATCAAGATTGTTAAAGCTGAAGACAGATGTGGATGAGCAGATCAACATCCTGTCTCAAAGGAGAAGTCAGATACAACTCAGGGCCATGAGGAGAATACAGAAATCTGCCTGATTCATAGAACAGGTAGATATAGACCAATGTGGATGCTGATATGGAGCAAGAGCAGTCTCTATGCTGAAATGATGGTCAAAGTCAGGCCATGCCACAATAATGTGCTGAGCAGGTGAGGGATTCTCATCAGAACCAAAGACCAAGTAGAACATAAGGCTGGCCCTGTTAGAGCACTCCTGAATAGAAGGTCTCTAACCTTCAGAGGTTCTGGAATAGCCTTGCAATAACAGTAGAAGAGCAGACAGCTAGTTTTAAAATGGAGCTTGATAAATTTGTGAAAGGGATTAAATGATGGGGTTGCCTTCGATTTCAGGAGACTGGACTCGATAACCCAGGAGGTTCCTTCCAGTCTTAAGATGCTAGGAATTTTCTGTTTATGACTCTTAATGAAGTGATGAAAGACCTTATAAATATAGGATATAATTTATTACAAAAAGTACATTGAGTTTCAGAAAAAAAATTACCTGGTAGCATTAACTGGCAGAATGGTGGAGGAGGAAAAGAAACAATACAAAAGAAATATGAAATTTTAATAAAAATAGGTAAATGTAAAGGAGAGCTCTTTTAAAATGAGCTTTGTGGAATTGCTGGACTATAAAACTGGCTGGAGAACTTGCCCCAGGGAGCAGTGTGTGTGAAGACGGATAGCTCTTCATCACCAGATAAGAGTTTTTTAATAAGATAATTGCAGTTGAAGACTTTAGGAAAGTAAGAACAGCTACCAACTGGCAAAGTATCAGTTTGTTGTGTAGCAGTTTTGTTGCTTGTTTCCAGATTTTATCCATTTTCTGTTGGGAATTCTTTGTATCTGTTTTGATAAATAATTGTACTTGCGAAGGTTAATGGGGTGTCAGTCCCTTATTTACTCTCAAGTCAAATGTGGTACATGCTAGTCAGAACTGTGTAGCTCATGCTTCATGACCAGTTGACCTCAACACTTACAGTGTGGTTATAGTCAGATAAATGACTGTAAACATCACATTATAAGGTCCCATATTTTCTCTCTTGCAATGGCTTTCCAGATCAAATTTGTTCACATCAGAATTATGTATATACACACACGTGTATCTCCACACATATTTACAATTGCCCATACAGCAAACTTAACCTGGGATTTGAAAATCAAGCTGTCTTTTTTCCCTCATATCATTATAAATAATAGATTTTGAAAATGGTACTTAACTGATTGTTCTGTTAGTGATGTGTGGCAAAGTAGAGTGCAGCTCCCTCTTTTATATCTGTACTGACTTTGCAATGGTAATGATAGTAAAAAAAAAAGTTTTTTTGCCAATAAAGCTAGCAGATAGACATGATTCAGAAAACACATGGGGACCAAATATGTTGAATGAGATGATGCCATTTTAAATAGTCCCTTTTCTGCCTATAATTGCCCTTTAAGAGGGGTACACCCATCTTGGAGGGCCATGTAAATGTTTCCATGCTAAACACATCCCAGTATGTGCCAGTTGGGCTCTAAAATTATTGTAACTGGTGATCAGACATGGTTAGCAATTTCCAAAGACTCTAGGTCCTATTTATTTTCCACTTTTTTCTCTCCAATATTTCCCAAGTAGTATTGCTGGATTATGGAAATACAGTGGGTATTTTCTTCATGACTATTAACACTCTGTCAGTGTTTCATATAAAGAGCAAGTTGTGTTGTTGCTTGTTTTCACTGCAAATTGTGGTGGTATGTCACTGAGTTCACATAGTGCAAGTGCTGACATGGCTGCTACTAGTGATATGTTGTATAGTTCTGCAGGGAGAAAGTTCTTACTTATCATCCAAATGAATAATATATATGATAAAAGGTGAATAGATTCCATGATATAGACTCTCAGGCCAAGATTAAAAAATAAATAAATAAATAGGTGCCTAAAGTCAGGCTCCTATGACCTTTACTTCGGCACCAAACAGGTGACCTGATTTTCAAAAGTTCTGAATTCCCAACCTCTCCCATTAGAGTTAAATGGGGGAGTTGCTGGGTGCTGAGATCTTCTGAAACTCTGGCCACTTCATTTGAAAGTCTAAGATGCTTCATTTAAGGGCCTAACTGGGAGTTGAGCTCTTGGAAATCTCTCCAATAATACATTAATATTTTAGTTGATTTAAACAAACATGCATGTGACAGCTCTCAAGGCTGATGTTCTGTGTTTAGTTACAGAACTGATACAGCAACATCACCAAGGTTCTCCCTCTCTGTCCCACATTTGTCCCATGTTAACCTAGTGGTACTACTTATCTCAGAGGATGTGTGATGGAAGATGTGAGAGCATTGCTCATTTTCCAAGACTAGTTAGTCCACAGTTTCTCTTCTGTAGTAGTAGTGGGTGTTTTGAGATTTGGGCACTCGGAACTGGACTAAAACCACCAGTGGCCAAATGTGAACCACCACCAGTCACGTGATAGCTACTTTGTGGTCTCCGTGAATGTAGGCTTAATTGAAACTTGCAGCTTACAGACATTATTATTTCATTAATCTATTGTCTATCTAGATCTATGTTGTTTATGAGATGTGAAGTTGATACAGTGGTGTCGACTGGATGTTGCAAAACAAAGTTGTTGTTTATTATTTGTATTGTGATAGTGCTTAGGAGCCCCGGTCATGGACCAAGATCCCATTGTGCTAGGCATTGTACAAATACAGAACAAAGAGACAGTTCCTGCCCCAGAGAACTTATAGTCTAATTTCAAACCTCTTCTCCAAAATTCAGTGTTGTAATATAGGATCAAGCCCCTCATCTCCAGGATCTTACTTTGAGAATACAGACACTCAGGAACGCCTTACGTAACTCGAATTTTGTGTAATTCAGAAACATATACCCAACCATTACGCAAAAACAAAACAAACAAACAAAAAAAACCCTCCTATTTCTACCTTATGGAACTTTTTCCATAAGTGCGGATTTGCGCAAGTTGGGTTTGTGTAACGTTGGGGGCGTCTGTATGTAATTAATCACACAAAGGCCTTGGTTCTGCAGAGTGCTCTGTTCAGGCACAGGAATACACCAGTGCAGAACTCAATGAAGAATCAAGGCCTAAAACCTCATCTAAAATTTGGATGGGGAAAAAAAAAAGAAACAAATGTACCTATGTTGCTCTATATACGTCTATACAGCAGCTGTGATTCCCAGAATCTCAATTCGGGTAGATGTACACATGCTAGCTCTGCTTGAGCTAGTACCTACAAATAGTTGTGTAGTTGCAGAGATGGGTGGCAACTCAGGCTAGCTGCCCTGAGTACATGCCCAGGAGTTGGGTGGGATTGCACTCAGGAGCTAGCACGAGCCACTGCACATGCTGCCATATTGCTTTTTTTTAGGTACTAGTGCATGTATGTTTACCCAAGCTGGGAATTACACCTTCCAACTGCTGTATAGACCTACACTTTAGAGTACTCACATGATTATTGCTGGTAAAGGTTTCCTGTGGGCTCCTTTATGTAAAATAACATGGTGTGCTCAGAGGGAAGGAATAAAGCAACATTACACATCCATGAATTGTGTTATAAACATATATGCCGCATAGTACGTGATGCTAAAGTGACGTTAGAGAACATTAGAGGAGAGAGAAAAATCATGTAATAGCCATGAGTAATGTTAATAGACACAAACATGATAAGCACTATTAACATCATTAACTGAATGGAAACGCAGTCGGACTCAGTTGTGTCTAATGCTGAGAATCAGGTGGTGTTGGAACAAAGTTTTCCTACGTTGTATTCTACAAGCTTTTTATGAGCTTCAAGTTAAGAAATGCTAAGGAATTCAATATTTAAATCATGTAAATACAAACTAATACCCAAAGTACAATAACTTAATGTGTATGTATGATATTCTTCTCTAACTGACATGTGTGACTCCTATTAATGCTATACATACACATTGTGGAGAAGACTGAACTCCTTTCAAATGGACTGATCTGATGTTTCTGACAATGCCTGCTTGTATCTTGGACAATAAAAATAAACACAAAGCTGTTGGCATGGTTCCTGCTTATAATGTCATTTGCATGTGATTTTCACCACTCCTTCAGATAATTGAATTTATTCAGGCAGTTTATTTTTAAAATGTGTGGTCTCCATGCATGGAACCATCTTAGATTTTAAAAAATAACCAAACTTTATCCACTTCTGTTCCATACATGCATGCATACATATACCATAAATGTATGCACACGTGTTAGAAGGATAGAAGGTGAACAACCGACGAACCAAAAAACTACAGTAAAAAAAAAATAATTAAAAAGATGAAGCATGACTCTTGTAACCAAATACTCTGTCTTTGTGTTCAAGGTCTCTAGGTGCTCAATAGGAGCTTTTTAATTATTTTTCCCTGTTTGATGTTCCTACGTATAATGAATGGATTGCAGTGGACTTTTTTTGTAGAAACCCTGTGTGTGCATCAGCTCATTGCTGGTAAGCACCGTGATACCTGGCTGGATCATGTCCTGAGCCTCGCTCTTGAGAAATTTAAGATCAGAAAAGACAGATTGTTTAAAACCAAGCTCTGTTAGTCAAGTGATGCTTCCTCGTCACAAATTAGGCTAGCATTCTTTCCAGCCAAAGCGGAGAAAATGTCTGCCTTTGGGGTTGGGCAATTTTGTGGGTTTTTTTCAATATCAAGGCAGCATCACTCCGTGATGACTGAGAACTACAGGGAATATGCAGAAACCAATGATTCAAGGAGAAGCTTGGGGAAGGAGAGGCTAATTCCAGCAAAAGTTATTCATCCCCTTCCTACGCTAGATAGCTTGGTATGACTTCAGTAAAATAACTGTTTGCTATAGCTTTTGTTACTTGCATGAAATACTAAATTGGCAGCGAGTAATTTGTAAGCAACATGTTTCATGACATAATCAGTTGCAATGACCTGAAAAGGCTTTTTATCTGCAAAAGTGAATTAGATTTGTCTGCCTCAAAACTAGCAAGGATAAGAAAACATTTGCAGTGCTCAGTGTGATTTTTTTGTAAGATGATTGGAGGCAGGGGTGTAGAATTATCATCCCCATACAGTTTTGGAACAATGAAATTCTTAATTAAGGATGCCAAAGTATGACTCTGTATAATCCTATCTCACTGTTCAGAGGTCCCTTGGTAGAAGACCACATATGCTATAGTATGTGACTTAAAGGTGTCGAGGAAGGATCAACTGTGAATGAAACCTGGTGAGGTGGGCTGAGTCAATTTTAAATCAGAATTGATTTGCTTTTATGGCTTTGTAGAACACAAGTTTATGCATGTAGGGTTAAACTAACTCCTGTGTGCAAGACCTTTGTACTTTTAAGTTCTTATACACCTAGAGGAATGAACATGGGGTAAGTATTCAGGAACTCTAATGTTAAATCTACTCTGCAATTGACTTATTGAGTGGCTTGGGCAAGTCATTTCCTTTCCTTGTTTGTTCCATCTGTAAAATGTCATAGGATTAATTTGTGAGGATTAATTAGTGATTTGTGGTGCAGCACTTTGATGGTACATGCCACGCAAGTGCTAAATGTTTTTATTTAATTTCTTTTTGTGTTTTTTTAACATTTTATTTTTTGTTAAACATTCTGATAAGAGCATAACACCAAATACCATTAAATCCTATCATATATATTTGTTCTACCTTACTATCTGTCTATGAATGTATACATTTATCCCATGTGCATTACTATAGTCTCTGAACATCTTATAACATTTCTCATGTGGTTTTATTGCTCCCGAATTGCCATCACTGAAGCTTTCACATACACCTTAAATTCTTCTTCCAAATTCAGTTTCTCTAGGACTGAGGAACAATATTTGATAAAATGAGGGTACAGTTAGTCGAAAAAATATATCAGGAGTTAGGCAGGAGAGGGAGGGAGAAGAAATCCCAGAGAGAAAGTAGGTCTATTAATAAATGTGGGAAAGGATGAAAACAGATTCACTGAAAAAGGCTAAATTTCTGAATTGTCCTTATAATCATTCTTTTACCAGAAATATATGATAAATAAGTAATAGGCAATTAGAGAGTATTGGAGACCTTGATAAAAAGAAGCAGGTAAGAAAACACTTGGAAAATTTAGATACATTAAAATCCATGAGTCCAGAGGCCTGGATGAGGTCATCTCAAGGGTTAAGTGAATGAGGTAACAAATTTCTGAACCACTGGAAATTTACTTTTGAAAAGTCA
Organism: Mauremys reevesii; assembly: GCF_016161935.1. NCBI lineage: Eukaryota > Metazoa > Chordata > Testudines > Geoemydidae > Mauremys > Mauremys reevesii. Next base: position 242,333,795 of record NC_052623.1, on the reverse strand, counting down.
TGGATTCTGATCTCCTTATTCACACTGGAGTCAGAGGGGTGTCTCGTGAAGTAAGGTGGGAATAAGGTAATCAGATTCTGATCCATATAGAACTTGGGAGCTTCCAGAAGATTGTTTCCAAAAAAAAGGGTTCTAATATTCTAAACAGGGGGTAGGGAATGAAGAGTGGGGGAGTGATTCTGGCAATTGTCATCACATAAATCTACCTGTAATTCTTAATAAAACGGTGGCACAAATATGTAAACAAACACCTAGAGGATAATGGAACCATGATCAATATCCAACATGGCTGAAATTTTCAAACCACTGCAGGGGATTTAGCCACATGTCTTCCATTAATTTTACAAGCATAATGTTTAGCTTAATAGAAGATGTGTGGCTAAATCCTTGATATTACTTTGAAAATTCCAACCCATGGGTTTATAAAGAGCAAGTCATATGAGAACAACTTGATTTTTTTAATTAAGTAGGTGAAGGATATGCAGTAAATAAATACACCTGCATGTAAATGAAGCATTTAATAGACTGTTTCACAAACTTTCACTTGAACATTCTTATTGTCTTGGATATGAGCACTGTCACACTGGTTGAGAACAGGTGGAAGAACTGAAGGAAGGGTAGTGCTAATGCACTTGAGTTTTTGGGAGATGTGTATTGTGGTGATGTATGACCAGGTTTTATTTAACATCTTAAAGAGGTGGTGCTAACAGCATATTCATTAGAGAAAATGGATCTTTCCCTTTGATATACTGCCACAGTTGAGATCAGCAGGGAGGTTCATGCAGGAGCTCCCTCAATGTAAATGAGTGGGAGCTGCTGGCAAGGTGTTCCCTGTGAGGGGTCCCCTATTTTGGAACCCTTTTCCTCCTCCTCTTGGTCTGCCAGGGGCCAGACTTGTTCATCTTCCAGGCATGCAGTAAAAGCCCATCATTTTTCTTTACTCTAAGGCAGTTGAGGAAAGACTTGGCTGAGGTGAATATATTTATGGGCACTCCTTCTTTACTTTTTCATTTTTAATTTATGGGATAGGCACCCAGTACACTGGATGGGTGCCTATAGTTGCACTGTAGAAATTTGAAGAAACAGATTATTCTAGAAGTTTTAAGAAGGAAATTAATTAAATACATTAATTAAAAATTTCAACTGAACACCAGTGAGGAGAGACAAATAACATAAAGGGAGGTTAAAACACTGTGTATGTAGGAAATAATAAAATGTGTTTCATCCTATAAAATTACAAGCTAATACAGCGGGAGAAAAATAATCTGTAACACAGATAATCAATGGGAGGAAGGCACTTGGAAATGCTGAAAGAGATTTAGGTGTGATAGAGCAAATTAGATACGAGCTTGCAATGTGGCATGGCAGCAAAAAAGGAGGTAACAAGAAGGTAATTGTCCTTTTCTTCATAGCTCTGGTAAGATTACATCTAAAATATTGTGTTCAGTTCTGGGCAATTCAAAGATGTCAACAAATTGGAAGGATTTCAGATACAAGCAACAGAAATGATTAAAGGGCTGTAAGAGCTGATTTGTGAGGAAAGATTGAATGAGCTAAATATGTACAGAAGAGCTAACTATGGCCCAGCAGTAACTAAGGGAGGCTGTGCTGTCTAAAAAGATGAGATGGGTACAAACGCCATGGAGGAAGAGGGATTGTCCAAGTGTGGTGAAAGGGGATCTAAGTGGAGTAATAAATTGAAATGAAGCAAAGAAAAGTTTATGCTGAATATTAGGAAACATTTCCTAGCAGTGAGGTTGTTTGATCTGTGGAATATTCACAGGGGATCCATTGTTTGAGACATTTTAACTAGCATGACCAAAACAATTGGGAACATACAGGTGGACTACGTTGTGCCATTGAGGCACATCCCTGCATTCCGGGAGGGGCAGAACCACATTGCCTCAAGGAGGAGCATTGAAGGCATTTTATGTCTGCGGCCATGTCTTTCACGATGAGCTAGGGGTGTGATTCCCCTGCTCATGCATACGTACTCAGGCTAGCTCTCAGCAAGCTAGTGTGAGTAGCAGTAGCCACCTACCGTGGGTAATGGCAGTGGAGGCATGGCTGAGCTGTACGGAGTCTATACCCACTGATTCCGGGTGAGTCTGTACTCAGCACGGCTCAGCCATACCTCTGTTGCTGCTACCATGGCTACACTGCTATTTGTAGTCATGCTAGCTCGATCAGAGCTAGCGCAAGTATGAGTGGAATAATACCCCTATCTTGGAGAGTAAACATAGAGAGGCAGAGCGCCTGTAGGGTAGCACAAAGTACTACAGCCCTTTTAGGGTGCAGCATTCTCCCTGCCCCTTCATTCCCTCTTTCAAACACTGTGATCCTCCCCTTAAGGAGTATCCCGGTAGCAGCTCTGAAAATGGAGGCTGTAATTCTGGCCAGCCTGTGCGTGATATGGGCAAAGGAGCGGAGTTCTTTATTCCATTCCCCGCACCATACACTCACATAAAGGATTAGCTGGAATCTTGCCCTTAGGGAACAATCTTCCATTGGTCACTAAACAATGGACTAGGTGATCTCATAGCACCTTCCCATCTGTGAGTGTTATAAATTTATAGTATGTTGAAAATATCAAAAGTAGAAAACCGGAGAACAGCCTGCCAGTCATTGAAAGTCTACGGCATCCCATAATGAGGTTGTGGTAATGTATTGTAGTACATGATCAGTAAATAATTTCATATTTTAAAACTATGGTCATTTTATACCATGTTATTTCCAAACTAGCAGAAGGGTTTAATACAAATTAAAGACTAAACCAAGCAGTTTTGATAAGTAGTCTTGTTTTTGTTTAGCAAGGTCTTAAGGGTGATCTTTAATCCCTCAGGGAAGAGATCATAAATGTCTTAAAGTGCTTTTGCAGGGTTTTATTTATTGTTTTTAGCCATACAGATCACTAGTAAGAAGATAACGAGGCTGTCATAGTACAAAATGTTCTTTGTTTTTACAGGTTGTGGTTAATATATTAGCAATTCTCAAAATGCCACTCTTGCTTAATAAGTGTTTTTGAGAGCAAATGAAAACCTACATTTCATTCTTGAGATCAGTGCTTTTGAAGAAAAGGGGAGCATTTTAGGAAAATGGAAATATATGTCTAACTATGTGTGGCATCGCTACCTAAACAGGATCTGTGTCACTGCAAGTCCCTCACCAAATTTATGCAACACAGTACTATTGGCATGATTATTTTTATTATCCCTCATGCAAAAGAAGGATTTGCAGTTTCTTTATACAGGAAACATTTTATGATAGCCAATATGAAAAACTATGCAAACAGTTTGGCTAAAAACAAGATAAAATTTAAATGACCCAAAAAACTGGGGAAAAAAATCTGTCAGATTTTCAAAAGTGGCTCCAAAGTTTATCAACATTTGCTTTATGCACCCTTCACCACTGCAGATACATAATCATACTCATAATTCTTTGATCTGCAGTGCACCCAAATACAGAAAGCTGGATAAGCCCAGGCCAATAAGAAATACTGAATGTGAGCTGTTTGTATGGATAGTGAGAAGATCAGTGAGAGGACAAGAAAGGTTTGTATTAAGGCAGTGGTTATCAAACTATAATCTGGAGATCACTGATGGTCTATGGAGAGCTGGCTCCTCCTACTTACTTTCAGCTGCCTCAGTTGGACTCATCAATAGAGAGAAGAGCTTGCATTATTGTAAATGTAGCTGGAAATAAGGGGGATGCAGTCTCCTATATGGGCTATGGGGAATGGAGGGAAGATCAGAAAAGAAAGTTATCCTCTCAGACTGCTGCCCTGGACAGGACTGGAGGAGACATCCCCCAATGTATGGAAACTGCCAACCAGAGAGGACTGAAGAGCTACTGATGGAAAAGTAGTAGAGAAGAGAACTGGCAGCATATCCAGGGGAGTTGAGAGAAAGGAGGATTAGGCAGCTTGGCAGCATTCCATGAAAGAACAGAATCAAACACCTGGTCAGCATGTGCAGTGATTGACTAATGATTGTGTGACATTGGTTAGAGCTGAGCGTAATACAAGGAGTAGTTGCCATGCAGGTTACATACACACAGCTCAGGCTGTGCTGATACATCTCAATCTTTGTTTGCAATGCAGTCCTAGGGTGCTTCTGAGCATGGATTCTTCTAGTTGTGCAGCATTAAGGAAGCCAAATGTGAAAATGCTGATTTGCACATCTCAACACAACAGTGGATATGGCTCTGGACAGTTTCAATGACATACCCGAACTTTCAGTGTGGGATTTTCAAAAGTGCTCAATATAGGCAGGGCTGGCTCCAGGCACCAGCGAAGGAAGCAGGTGTCTGGGGAAGCCAATAGAAAGGGGTGGCACTCCGTCCATTATTGGAGTAGTACGTCCGGATCTGCGGCGGCAATTCAGTGGCGGGTCCCTCAGTCCTTTGCTTCCTCTTTGGTGGCACTTCAGTGGAAACTCAATCGCTCTGCTTCAGTCTTCGGCAGCAGGTCCTTCACTTCCTCTCTTCCTCTTCAGCGGCACTTCGGCGGCAGCTCAATCAGGTGGTTCTTTTTTGTTTCACCACTTGGGGCAGCTAAAAAGCTGGAGCCAGCCCTGAATATTGGCCTAACTCTGCTCTCCTTGAAGTCAAAGTTCAAGGGAAGCCCAGTTGGGGCACCTCCAGTCCTGTCCTGTCTGACTGAGCACTTGTTAAAATCCTATCCCCAGTGCCTTACAGGAGCCATATTAATTGGTCCTTTTCAACTAGAACAATCTTCCTAGCACAGGTTATCAGGCCCCTAACTTCTCCTAATTCACATCCTTCATCAAACTACACTTCTTCAGCTAGACTCATTAGTGTTAAAGCCTATCTCAAGGTGCTGTGATTTGAATACTAATCTCACAACATGCTCTCCTCCCACTGCTTTGTCACTGTGTGTCTCTCTGTCATGTGGTTGGCAGCTTGCTTTTGTGCTTAGTTTTGGCCTATGTAGATATTAAGGTTTATGGGCAAGGACTATGGGCCAGATTTTCAAAGGTGTTTCAGTGCCTAAAGATTCATATAGGTGCCTAGTGGGATTTTCCAAAGTGCCCAATATTTTAGGCACCTAACTCCCTTTTATTTATATAAATAACACTTTTCTAGAGCCTTTCATGCAACAATCTTCAAGCTCTTTAGGAATAATATCTTCCAAAAAACATCTTCCAAAAAACCTCGAGTATTTATTAATTAGTATTTATTCTTATCACCACTTTTAATATGGGAAAACTAAAGCACAGGGAAGATAACTAGCATGCTGGATATCATTGACCAGATTCCTTGCTTCCCAATCCTGTGCTTTAATTATTAGACCATGTTCCTTGATAATCATAGAAGTTACAGATGGAAAAGACCGGTTAGATCATCACACCCAACTCCTGCCAGTATAGTTTCCAGTCTTGTGGTAGAAGTCATTAAATAGATACTACAATGCTGGATTTCAGCCCAAAGGACAAGAAGCAGCAATGATTGCCAAAAAAGGAATCCAATACCAAGTAATATATCAATGTTTTAGATAAGGAACTGACAGTTCCAAAAGATGTATTCGTACAATCCTAAATGTATTATCCATTTCACAGAGTCAAAAGAATTTTTTTTCTTAAATCAATTTAATTTCAGTTGAGTGTGGTATGGTTTATATAATCAGTGAAAATGTGAAACTCTGCATTTAGAAACATCTCTAACTAAAGAGAGTCTCTCTCCAAAAAATAATGCAGTTAAAAGTTGTTTTCTTCTACCACCATGACCTCATCACTCAACTCCACAGATCCATTCACCGACTACTTCTCCATTTCTATATTACATTTCAGCTCCTCCCCCTCAGCTTTAGGCCCCCTGATGCTGCGGTGAAGCTCTGTGTGGGTGGAGTAGGGTGACCAGACGTCCTGATAAAATCGGGACTGTCCCAATTTTGAGGAGTTTGTCCCGCATCCTGACCAGAGTACGGTCGGGACGCCATTTGTCCCAGTATTTTGTTTCCTGGTCTTTGGCAGCAGTTCGGCGGAGAGTCCTTCAGTCGTGGATGGTCTTCAGCAGTATTTCGGCAACGGGTGCTTCTGTCTTTGGCGGCAAGGTTTATTACCTGCCACCGAAATACCACCGAAGACCATCCACTACTGAAGGGCTCTCCGCCGAACTCCCGGATGGGTGAATGTGTTTAAAAAAAAAAAAAAAAAAAGCCCCCCTCCGCCCCCTGGTGTCGGTCCCGATATTTTCCCCTTAACATCTGGTCATCCTAGGGTGGACAGATCTGCTTTCATGGATCTGGTTACAGGACCAGAATCTGAGGCTCGACTCAGTGCTACCCCTTTCAATATCTTAGCTCTTATTTCCTCCTACACCCCTACCTGGACCCTATGTTCTGCCCAATCCTTACTTCATAATGGTATTTCCCGTTTCACCCCTCCCCTTTTTTCCCATACTCTCTTGTGCTCCAAGTATCCTCCATCGTCTTTTTCCGATCTCTTTAGAGACCACTTCTCCCCCATCATTGACTGACAATTCTGCTGTGAGAGAATTCATAGACAAAAGACCTATTTAAATATAAGATAGAAGCTAGTTAATTCTACGTTTTTTAAGTTGTTCACTAGGCTAGTAGGTTCATCTTCTTGAAGGTGCCATGAGTACAGCCACCACCATGCAGTTTTCAAACAACATCCTCAGTACAACACAAACAACATAACACAGGATTCTAGGGGTGGGGTACGGGGCGTGTCAAAAATTCCTTACTGATTCAGTAGCACATTTCTTACTGAAAATCAATGGGACTTCTGCTTGGGTCAGTTAGAATCCTTTGACTATCCCACTCATAATCCTGTGAAATAGCAGGCAATACTGAACTGTCTGAATTTTAAGTTTTTCTACAGTAACAAAGCTGAAAAATGTTCTGCATTTAAAAAAAATAAAGTTTGATTTTTTTATTTATTTTTTTTACTACTGTATAATGCACAAAATAGGCCAGAAACTTTTTTTTTTTCTTTTCCGGGGAAAAGAATTTCTGGTTTTCTGTTTTTTGTGGGTTGGTTGGTTTTCAATATTAGAAATATCACATGTCAAGTTTGGTATTTCTTGGTACTGTGAGTTTTCATGCTTTAGTTGAAGTAGTAGGAAGGTAACAAAGGGATTTACCAAAGATGTCCTTTCTCAAAAATATATATTAGGCATTGAAATTAAATAGCTGTTAACAAAATGCAAACACTTCTAAGCAGTCTGACTAAAAATCCCTTGCCTTCACAATTGCTCTGTTTTCAGTCTCTTTCCCTTGTAGAAACTTCACTAGTTTTCCAGTTGCTGTAGGGTATTCCAGGGTAGACAGGGCCTAAATATTTAATTTAAAAGACAGGGGAAAAAACTTTTTTTTCTTGTCTTCTTCACACATTATAAAGAGCAAAAAATGGGCAGAAGTCCAGCTTTAAAAAACCCTGTTAGGTTATTCTTAACATAAGGGAACTTTTTTTTTTTAAACCAGACAATATTAGTGCTTGTTTTAAAGACAGGAATCTTATTGCAGGTATTTTTGGCTGAAACCCCAAAAGTCATCTTACCTTTATCATTTTAATACTTCATATAGAGCATCCCAGAATAAGAGGGTAGTGGTAATTAACAGTTTCAGTTTAGCTCTGAATTTCCATTTGGTTACTGGTCAGCTTAGGTAACAAATTTAACTTTAATGTTACAGAAGCACAGTTTTCTATCTGAGTTTAATTTTGGATTAGGAGCTGAGAAGTCATATCTGATAATGTGCATCCAAAGACTAAGAAGCAGAGGCTGAAATGTACTTAAAACGCTAAAAGATACTATAGAAATCTGCGTAATATACAACTTGTTCCTTTTGAATAAATATTTTACATCACTTTAAAATTGGAAGAGAGTTTTACTCAGACTATGGAAATGGAAACAGGCCATTTTAAAGATAAAAAATAAAGTTATTTTAACAGCAAAATATTTGTACTTTTTATGAGAGCAAGGGTAACATTGAGTAATCTTTAAAAATCTATCGCTGAGTGAGGATAAGTCCATTGTCCAGTGACATGACTTTTCCTGTCAATCACAGAGGTGACAAGGGGGCTAGATTAAGTAAAGCTTGCCCAAGATTAACAAAGGAAGATTATTGACCTCATCCTGAAAGGGCAGAAGCCTGTTTTATCATTAAACCTTGGAAGAGAGATCCGTCCATAGGTGGCAACTTTCATATAAATGAACAAGTGTTTCTGAGGGACTCTAGCTCTGAATAGAACCAGAAGGCTTGAATCTTGGGTCAATCTATTTTTCATTGTTGGGGGGGTGAGGGGAGAAAAGTGGCCAGCCCGAATGACCTTGTCAGCAGGATCTTTGTAGGTTCCTGACTGCCATCTAAAGTGGAGAAAACAAGAAACGACTGCATCAGGTGTTGGTGAGTACAGTCCCAGTTCGGTGTTTGATTGAGTGTTGTGTCAGCACACATTAACAAGCAATTCACAATGTAAATGAACAATGGACCCCCATACACAAAACAGCTGCTAACTGCATAAAACTGTTACAGGGATTAGCAGAGCCAGAGGCTGAAATGTAATCAAATTTGAACAGGTGAAATGGTTACATAGCAGACAGAGAATATTCCTGGGTGAATTAGCAACAGCATCTAGTTTTCCACTGTTGTGGTGACAGGGGTTTGTAACACTTGTGAGGTCTGCTGAATTTCCATAAATTTCCCTACCTTAACAAGTATTTAGAGAAGCTGGTGCATGCTGCTGCTGCTTCTTCTTTTTTTTTTTATGACACTTGCTAGAAAACTGTAATGTGCTTTTCTTTCAGTAAACTGAGTAAAATTGTATGTTTTTTGTCTTTTCAAAAGATTGACCTGCTAAGTCTCACTTAGTTGAAGGGAGACTTTCCTACATTGGGATTAATTTTAGGCAGTTTCTGAAGTGTTGTCCTCTTGCCATTAAGGATTCTTCAAGGTGTTGGCCGTGGGATGTTTAAAGTCTCATGCATAATTTCTCAAGAATTCCCTCTCTGAAAGTTCCTTAGCTTTATACAGCTCTTAACATATGTCCATAAACATGAGTAAGTTGTTTATGGAAGTTTTTCTTTCTTTTTTTTTTTTTTCCAAACAATGAAAGGCTTAATAGGTCTGAAAGGCTTTATCTTTCATTTTGTTTTTTTCTCCTAATAAAAATGTGAAATAAATAGAAGTGAATAAGGTAAACCAAAGACAATAGTTAAGCATTTCAGGCTGTTGTGCAGAATGATCATAGGGTACAATCATGGCTAGTCTGGTGGAGGGTATAGGCTCACCTCGATATGCTGAGGTTTACACGTGAAACTCTCATTAACACTAATGGATGCAATGTGCACCCATTCCTGTGCACTGGGAGGAGAATATTCTTTTTAGATTGTAAATGACACAATGAATGTATGATTGCTGCAGATCTTTTTGGATGAATAGTTCACTGTACCTTAACTTAGCTCACAAAAATTTGAATGCAGCTGTGGTGCTACTGTATGTGTGTTTTAATTAAGTGTAGTGTACATTAAGAACCACCTGGGCATGAATAACCCATATATGTGATATTCAAACACTATGTATGCACATACATAGATGGGGTGGTTTCAACAAAGAGTGAAAACAATTTACTCTTGGAGCAGGAATTTTAAAATATAATTTAATGCACAGATATGTTCTTTTGAAGTCTGTACAGGGCTTAGGTCTGACTTATTTTTTTTCCAACTCTGTAGTCTTACTGTATTGGTATTTATGTGGCCCTCCCACATCAGAGCACTTCACAATCATTAATTGATATATCCTTATAATACCCTAGCAAAGTAAGGAAGTATTACTGTCATCCCTGTTTTAGCAATAGGAAACTGAGACCCAGAGAAACTTGCCCAAGGTCACACAGGAAGTATGGAAGAACCAGGAATTGAACGCAGATCACCTGAGCCTTAGTCCAGTGCATTAATCACAACACCACTCTTCTATCTTGATGCAATTTCCCCCTTCTGAACAAATAGCCCATATAACTTTTAGTAATGGAAAGTATTCTGGGATACAGTTTGCATGCCAGTAGTTTGTAAAATATGTTTTTTAAAAGTTGCCTTGCATTTCATTGTCTCTTCCTTCAATTGCTGTAGTCCTGAATATACAACCTAAAGCTATCATTAACCCCCCACACACCCACACCCACACGAAACAGAAACAAGATAATTTTTGTTTTCAGTTGGTCATCTGTGAAAAATTATCAACGTTATTGAAACTTCATGAAATATTCCACTATATATTTTAATAAAATTGTTTACCAAAAGGGTTATGGAAATTTTTTGGTGACATAAAACCACATTTTCTTGCTTAAACCTTGGTTGTCAATAAATTAAGACTACCAAAAATTATTTGGAATTTTTTTTTTTTGGTGAAAACCAGTTTAACAAAAAATGGAAAATGGATCCATTTTCAAACCCTGCAAAATGAAAACAGTTTTTAAAAGTGTAATGATTTTTTTCAACCAGCTTTATAACTGAGATGAGAATCTGGTTCACTGACTTATTAGTAATGGAAATAATTATCCAACATTTTATACAAACACATAAGGAAATACTCTGTAGCGTTATTATGAGCTAAAGAAATAAGAGAAGAATCTGAACAGAAGGAAATGTTTGAAACAGATAATAGAAATATATAATTTTGCAACATTATATAATATAGATATATGTAACAAATTAAGGACCTGAATGAAGACATTAAAATCAAAGGAATTAATCAGGTACATAGTTAACTTTAAGCACACAGTGTTTGCAGGATTGGTTTCTAAAGTAATAGCAGAGGAAGAAAGGATTTAAGAGGCATATGCAAGAGTGACAAAAAAGATTTAAAAAGAGACAGAAGTGTCATTGAGTCAGAAAATGATACTTCATATGCCAGGAGCTGCAGAGAAGAAGGCTCTCACATTAATGGAGGCAAGTTTGTACATATAGGACCTAGATTTGTCATCTGTTAAAGTCAATGAGATTTCTTCTGTTGACTTTAATGCAAGGAAGATCATGCCTGTATTTTAGGAAATTGTGCAGTTGTATCAGTGTGCCACCTGTGAGTGTCATGAGGACCACCCTTGTGAAAAATATTGTCTTTAAAAGAAAAGAGGGTATGAGATGGAGGTGGAGAAAAAAAAATGAATTAGAAGCAGTAAAATGATTGCTTCTTTCCTTAGAGATGGGAGAGCTACTTGAACTGTGAGTTGAAAAAAAAATCATATAGTGCGGGGATTTAATAGCTGATTATTATTTCATTTCCAACAGCAACTAGCCATCATGGCATTAAGTGCTTTAAAAAGGCAGGAAATTAATTATCCTAGGGAAAAAATCTGAAGATTGCACATAGAAAGCTGTAAAAGAGCAAACAATTAAAGGTAATCAATACCATTGTTATTAGAAAACCTATGAGTGCAACACTTCTCCTCAATTAGAGAAAAACTGTATTTTATGTTTCTCTCCTGCAAGCTGATCTTTGCTCACTTCATCCTGTAATCTTAGTTTATCCTTTATTGAGAAGCTTTGTTCTGGATGTTTTTGAAGCATTCCATTTCTTTTTAAAGGTTTCACCAGAAGAACAAACAGCAATGAACTCAAAGAACAAAGCGTTGTTATTTCTTTCGTTCTTTTCTCCTTTTTCAAGTTTCATCTCATGTCTCTCCTCTTTCAGGAAGTTGATGGCAATAAAGTGATGTCTTCATTTGCCCCGCACAACTCATCTACCTCACCATTGAAGGCAGAAGAAGGTGGGCGTCAGAGTGGAGAGTCATTGTCCAGTACAGCCCTGGGAACCCCTGAAAGGCGTAAAGGCAGCTTAGCAGATGTTGTAGACACCTTAAAGCAGAGAAAAATGGAAGAGCTCATCAAAAATGAGCCAGAAGGTAAGGCCTGGGAAATGGGCCAAAATTTTGTTTTCTTTCCTCCAGGTTCTGTCAACTTTGGATATCCATCCATCCATCTCCTGCTCTTGTTGCTGGCAAAATGGAAGAGTGTGTTCTGGTTACACTAGGGATAATTTTTACAAGTGTTCCACCATTTCACTAGCACTGTTTAAACTTTTTCCCCAGCTTTGCCCTACTCTGCTTTATATGGGCTAGCTGCTGCCAGCACTGTAAGCACAATGTCTTCTAACTTGGCTCAGAATCAGGTCTAACTGACATGCTGGTTGCTACTGTGGTGACAAGCCAGGGCCCATCTACATTAGGGCTACTGACATTGCTAACTCCAGTGATCTGAAAACAGTGTTATCAATGATGGCAAACTTTTGAAAAAAATCCACTTGTATAGACAGTGCCAATATTTGAAGGACAGAAGGTGGAATTTGGTAATCATGAAAGGTCCTGGATTAAGTGTGCCCTAAAATATAATCCTTTTATTTATCTATGGAACAGATACTGTGCAAACAGATGTAATATAAGTTTCTCCTGTGCTGCTCTGGAAATTTCTCACCCTTAACATTCAGGGACCACCTCTAGGAGGTGGCAGTAGAGTCTCTGTGCCCTTTCTGTCCTTGGCTTCACTGCCAGAGATATGAGCCATCTGTCCATGGGCAGTGGCTATCAAAAGCCGGGGGAGGCTGTGCCTCCCCAAACAGCCGGGTGTGGTCCCGCTCATGCTCCACCCCCGCCCATGCTGCACCCCCACTCCACCTCCACTTCCCGCTGGCACTCTGTGGGGCCACGGACTGGCTCTTTCCCCCATGGTCCCAGGCCGGACTCTGGGTGGCTGGAGTTGTGTTTGCACTGCCTGGTGTTCAGGGCCGGGGCTGGGGCGTGGGAGGACGCCCACCCTCACTGCAGTCCGCCCGCCTGGCACTCTGGGGTGGGGGCCGTGCCGCCCATCTGCCCGGCGCTCCAGGGCTTTAGTGAGGGAGCCACACTGCCCACCCGGTGCTCCAGGACAGGAGTGCTAAGGCAGCCTAGGGGGCAGGGGAAACTGGTGGCCACAGTTGGGGGGGGGCCCTCTGGGCTCTGACAGGGGAAGGCAGTGGGGTCTCAGGCAGAAGAGGCAGGGCCTCAGGCAGAAGGGGTGGGCTGGGTGGGGAGTAGCCTCCCACAGTTCACCCTCCGCCCATGCACCTGTCCTCTAGGAACTGACCCTAGCACACCAACTCATTTAATAGAGGCCACTGAACAGCCTTTATATGGGAAATATTTTCAATCACTATCAATCTGGGCTGGATTTAAACCAGTGATCTAAAGATGAAAGTCTCCATGTTCCATTATATTCCCCTGAGCCATCCAGAAAATATTATTGTAACTGTTTTGGTAGACCTTGTGGATTTCCATGGCTCCAGGGGTTTGGTGCTCTTATATGAGCCCACTGCTACTGATTCCCTAGTTCCCTTGCGTATTACTCACCATCTGACTTTGTGTCTGCCTATTTCTTTTCAATTGTTTTTAAAAGTGGAAAAAAACCCAACCTCCGAGCTCCCCAAAAGCTATACTGTTCTTGGGTGTGCATTGACGGTGCCTGTGGGAAATGTTTAGGACTACTTCTACATTTGAAGAAAACTGACTGACAAAAAAGCAAAGAGAAGTATAGTCACACTCTCGCACACATGTACACATGACATGACTGTAAATTAGTCTTCTCTTTAGAGGGGCCCCCGGTAAGAGTCTGCCGGGAAACAAATGCTTTGTTTCATAACCATTTTATAAAAAAGGTATTAAACATATTGAACCATTCTGGTTTGTTTTTACCACTGACATTATGGCCAATGTCATGACTTTCCTTGTGCCTTGGAGTGGGCAAGACTTCTACATCATGGCTATGTGTGAGGCAGTGAGGAAAAGAAGAGGCAGAGTTGTTTAGGGGATGGGGAAGAGGAGGGATTTCTGGAAAACATGTAAATAAAGTGTTGAGTAGGAAGTTGTGCGTGCTCCAGAGACTCCATTAAGGAAAGGCCACAGTTAGAGATGAGAATGGTTACAGCGCCTATGCATTTCCTCATCTCCACTAAAATGAAAATATACAGTACAAACAAAAGGTCTACAGCTTTGTAAAAGATTGGGAGAGTGGAGGGAGCGGGGAGCAACTGAATGTTGGGCTTTACAAATGTATGCAACAGAAAATCTTTTCTCCCCTCTAGCCATTGTTCTATTGTCTTTCAAAGGCCATTAAAATGAACAGCAGGTTGTGATGAAAATTTCATTAAGCCCTAGTTAAATCATTATGAGGGTGCCATATTCATGTCTCTGTTTCCTTCCCATCCAGAAATAAAAAGAGAAAAGAAGGTTGTTGTTTTTGTTTTGTTCTACTCTTCTTTTCCCTAAAAGCAAACTAACAAAAGTTGAGAAGTTAGAAGAGAATGGGAAATGGGGCATCAAACAAAAGGAGGCCACTGAGGTGAGCTGGCTAGGAAAAAAAAAAAATTAGACTTGCATAAGAGCATTAAAAGGTGGTGAGGAGGGAATATGTCATCTCAGCAAGCCCTCCCCCGACCCCCTTTGCTCTAGTCAGCATGAATTTTTTTAAGTGGCTAATTAAATTTTTATCTTTGTGGGGTGTGGAAGGCAAACCACTCTCAGTTGTTTTTTAAAAAAACTCTCCACAAAACAATGTTGTCTTTCTTAAAAATTAGCTTCCCACTGCAACCACTGCCTCTTTGTGTGTTAACCCTTTCAGAAAGTCTTTTTGTTACTGTTATGTTTTATTGATATATGCAGTGTTGTTGTAGCTGTGTTGGTCCCAGGATATTAGAGACACAAGATGATGAGATAATATCTTTCATTGGACCAACTTCTGTTGATGATAGAGATGAGCCCTTGACTGAAGAAGAGCGCCATGTAGCTCAAAAGTTTCTCTCTCTCACCACCAGAAGTTGGTTCAATAAAATATATTACCTCAGTTATCCTGTGTCTCTAATGTTTTACTGACACCAGGGCCGTCTCCAGGGTTTTTGCCGCCCCAAGCGGCAGAGGGGAAAAAAAAAAAAAAGCCGCGATCAGCACCTGCTCCACCGTGCCACTTTCTTCTTTGGTGGCAATTTGGCGGCAGGTCCTTCCCTCCGAAAGGGAACGAGGGACCCGCCGCCGAATTGCTGCTGAAGAGCCTGACGTGCCGCCCCTTCTCCTTGGCTGCCCCAAACACCTTTGCTAGTCAAGTAATTAAAAATTCATGTTTTCTCTCTGGATAAGATGAGCTACAATTGGCAATCTCTAATAATACATGCAGGTAATAACTCAATAACAGGTGATGATGTATGTCTCAGTACAAAATTTTAGTCTTGAAAGCACAGGACCTTGCACAGTGATGCTGCAATCTTAGCTGGGGACAGTTGTAATATAAATAATAATAATACCTAGTTTCTTTCTCTGGGAAGAGAAACAATTGCACTAGTAATAGTTTAAATCAAAGAGTTTCCTTTAATCTTCTTGAGTTTAGACATGAACTGAATTTCTATTTCTTTATATATCCATTCTATCATTTGAAAATGTATTTTGAAACTAAAGAAAAAGTACACTTGAAACATTCAAAGCACAATTGAGCAAAACACTGAGCAGATTCAGCTTAGCTCACTTACACCAGGGTAACTGAAATCTCCAAAAGAATTCTGCTGAAGACTTTTGGCCATGTGTTGTGCATCTGGCGATTAGCATAAAAATGACACTTAATGGTGCATAACACTGGAGTTTGAGATAGGGTTTCCACCTTAAACTGTTTCCCGCAAATCTGCAGGTCACGTCTTTGTAACATTTACAATGGCACATCACAAAGCCATGTCATGATGTCCTGAAATTAACATTGCAATGTTGGGACATAAAGGTATATGATACTTAGGGCCCTACCAAATTCACAGTGCATTTTGGTCAATTTCACGGTCATAGGATTTTAAAAATAATAAATTTCATGATTACAGATATTTAAATCTGAAATTTCACAGTGTTGTAATTATAGGGGTCCTGACCCAAAAAGGAGTTTTGCAGGGAGGGGGTCGCAAGGTTATTGTAGGGGGTGGGGTTGCGGCACTGCTACCCTTACTTTTTCACTGCTGCTGGGGGCCTTCAGCGCTGGGCAGCTGGAGAGCAGTGGCTGCTGGCCGGGAGCCCACCTCTGAAGGCAGAGACACCGCCAACAGCAGTTAAGGATAGCATGGTATGGTATTGCCACCCTTACTTCTGCCTGCAGAGCCGGGCCCTTAGCAGCCACCAGTCTCCAGCTACCCAGCTCTGAAGGCAGCAGCACAGAAGTAAGGGTGGCACGGTATGGTATTGCTACCCTAAATTCTGTGCTGCTTCTGGCGGGGCTCTGTCTTCCGAGCTGGGCACCTGGCCAACAGCTGCCATTCGCCAGCCACTCGGCTCTGAAGGCAGCGCAGATGTAAGGGTGGCAATACCACAACCCCCTAAAATAACTTTGTGACCCCCCCCCCCACTTGAGAAATGCTGGTCTCCACCATGAAATTGGTATAGTATAGGGTAAAAGCACACAAAAGACCAGATTTCACGGTCCGTGACACATTTTTCAGGGCTTTGGTAGGGCCCTAGTGATACTGTATTTATTGTGACAGTATGATATGACGTGATGCAACATCATTGCATTGTGCAAGCCCCAAAATATCTGTTGAGTTCCTGGAAGATCTAGCATGTTAGGGTTACAGGATGTGGATTGCTCCTTCAAAATTGGGACAATATACAAATATTGGATGGGTGGGAACTTTAGGGCCTGATCCAAAACCCATTTAAGACATGGAAAAGAAAAGTATTTGCTGGTGCAAGTGCTGATCACCCTCAAAATTATATGGATTTTAATGATTTTGCCAAACATATTGCAGTGTGTGTGTTGTGGTTAGGAGCAGGTAGCATCATTCCTTTTAAGAAAGTATTTTGTGGCTACAGATCAATGTGTATATTTTAGGGTGCAGTATTGCTTTGTTGTATATTTGCACCTGTAAAAGCCCCAGTGAGGGAAGCCAGTCTATCTACGGTTTCCTTGGATGCTTGGCTTGCTTTTTCTTTCTTCCACAGGTATAGGGATTGCTTTTATGTGATTTCTACTTAGTCCTAAACCTCACGCCCCTTATTTTTAATCTTCTGAACCTGCCATTTTGCTCTTGACTTTCGCAAGTATCCAATGGAGACTGAGGCATTTTGGCATGTAGGCATGGAACGTTTTAGCAAATATATAATCAGTGGAATTTTACTCATCATTGATGCATTATGCACTTTTTCCCTTCTCAAATTCTGTTGAAAATCCTCATACACTGCTTTAGCATTCAGGTCCCCAAAGGCATAAACCTATTACCAAAGTCACACAATGTTATTTTACATGAAACATTCCATCCTTTTCTAACTTAGACTTCAGAAGAGGAGTCAGTCCTTTTTTATTTCTGGTGTACAATAATGAAGATAATGGAGTGGGTTTGGAGAAGCCTTATATACTGTGACAGACCTCAAGCCCTCGCCCTGAGGGTCATCTATCGACCATGGGATTCCTTTTGCAGCTAAAATCATTAGGGGAATGAGATACAGGCATGGTTTTTTTTTCTATTTTCTTAAGGCATCAGAGGATGGCAGAGACTCTCTGTCTGTCTGTTCTCTTCAGTCGTAGAAATGAAATAGAAATCTCTTTGAAGTCACTGAGCTTGACACAAGTTCATGAAAACCAAAGACAAAAGCAGCCACTTAGGTTTTTCTTGCACTATTAATGGGATTGGATTGCAGTATTTTAATTTATGGCCCTGCATTTGTGGAAAATTAAATGCTTTAAATCTGTAGTAGCCTTTTCTCTAAATTCATGGTTGGGCTTTTGCAAAAAAACAAAACAAAAACACAGCACCAAAGACATTTTTAGCAATAGGCTAAAGCTCTTTCTTGATGTTTACAGCTCAGAAACTTGTTAAGAATTCTTCTTCTCTTTGAGTTAATCAGTTTTGTTTTGTGGCAGTTTCTGCATTTACCTCTCTGAGGACTGCCCCTGAGCTACGTGTAAAAAGGTATTTCCGTTACTGTAGTGTTCCAATAAAGCACCACGGGGCCATCTAAGCGATCAGATAGTGTGTGTTTGTGCGTGCACACTCACTTATCTGCATGGTCCCTGCTCTGTCCATACTGAGGACCCTCTTATTCTGCTGTGCCGCTTACTGTGAATTGGGTTGATTGCCTGTTGTTGTTCTCCTTAGCTCCTTATGTCCGTCTACCTGTCTGTTGATCCATAGCTCCTCACAGAAGAGATCATTCTTTGGAGTGTTTAGAAAATATCTAGCATGTTGTGGATGCTATTGTAAATAAATAATACATAGAAATAACTATATAGTCTGTATATGATTAAAGGGTTACTAGGACACATGTTTTTGTAGTGCATTAATAGGCATTGTGAACATAACAGTCTCATCTACTAATGTGTGTGTTACAATGCTATATGTAATTTTTTTTTGTGGGAAAGAAAGGGACAAAAAAAGGCCCCTTGGGCATAATTTTTGTCTTCTGAACATCCCCTAAAGGCTATTTGTGTTTGATGTTTAAGTTTACATTATAAATCACAACACCTGTTCTTGTCATAATTGAAATGACTGTTGTTTAAGGAGCTCTCTCGTCTGTAAAAGTGAACCATATTGGATTCAGGCCCTCTAGCTGAAATATGAACTCGGAATATCCCCTAATATTATCAAACTTTTAATCACCATCTCTTGTAAAGAAATCAAGAGGTCTCCCTCTTCTTAAGCCATAAATTCCAAAGCAGGCCAGTAATGGGCACAAGAAGGGAGGCCTTTGAAATGCAGACTCCTGTTTTTAAATCACATCTGATGAAGTGGGAAAAAAATAAAGTGAACAGATCCTGGGGAAAAGCCTAAGGATACTCTAATTGGCTGAGGTTTGAGTCTCTTTTGTTTGGTTCCTCACTGTCCTTCTGACAAAGTACATGTTGAAGAGGCTTTGTAATGCTGTTCTACTGAAGGACAAACAAGGGTACCTTTCAACTCAGCACTTCTAAGTTTTGTTCCTCACACTCCTGCTGCTGTAGAAGGATGCTCCAAGTGCACTGTGGTTTACATGTTCATCTATGCAGTCTGTCACCAGAAAAAGTGTCTCTTCTTGTAGAGCAAGCCAGCATCTAACCTCCATTTACCTCTTTCAAAGACACCACCATATGGAAATGTGCACTCACATAACTGATGAGGGGGAAAAAGTTTGTGAAACAAGCCTGTGTGAAAAGAAGCCCTTAAATGCTGTGGTGTCTGAAATCTTCATTAAAAAGTGCTTTAACTTTAGAACACAGGTAGCCTAGTTTGAAGTCCTGCCAACTCCCTTCACTCAAAGTGAAGTTTGTTCATTTGTCATCTTTTAGGTTTTTAAGTGTATTCCTTCCTAAAAGTGTAGCTCAGTAGTTATGGTTGGTTTCAATGAGTGTTTTCAGAATTTGCTTAGTTTCTCTTCCAAGTCTTTTTTGCTTAGATTCTCAAAGGTTCATAGCTTTTGGATCTCTTTTTTCTTACTTGATAAAGGCATCTGAGATGCTGATGTAGCATCTTAAATGTACAAGAAACCACTATGGTTGAGTAAGATTCTAGTTTGTCTTGGAACTTGTGCTTTTGTAGGGAGGAGATAGGAAAGGGGAGGGGGAGAGGGACTATTTTAGGATGAAAGTCTACTCTTATGGGTCACATAATTAAGATTTCTTTCCAAAACATACTCATCCCGCAAAACGGAACAAGCAGCAGCAACAGAGCCCTTTGTTTTTTCTGTTCCCATCTTGAACAATGTAGCATAATCAAGTTTAACCAAAACAAAGTTAATGGTTCTGTCTCCTAGTTCCAGCAGCTTCCTGGATTACCCACCCCTCTCTCCATTTTTTTCATAGATTCCAAGGCCAGAAGGGACCATTGTGATCATCTAATCTGACTTCCTATATAACACAGGCCATAGAACTTCCCCCAAATAATTCCCAGAGCACATCTTTTAGAAAAACATCGTCTCAATTTAAAAATTGTCAGTGATGAAGACTCCATTGTGACCCTTGGTAAATTGTTCCAATGGTTAATTACTCTCACCGTTAAAAATTTACACCCTATTTCCAATCTGAATTTGTCTAGCTTCAATTTCCAGCCATTGGATTGTATTATACCTTTTCTCTGCTAAATTGAAGAGCTCACTATTAAATATTTATTTGAATGCCTCCGATGCCCCAAAATGTTTCAGCTAAATGGATTGCAGTCTGTTTTCCTTGTATATTTTTGGCAAAGCCATCAGCTTCCTGAGCTTCAATTTCAATACATGGATCACTGTCGGAAAAGCCTCTGACCCAGCCTGTTAATATACAAAAATACACAAGGGAGTATGCCAGCTCTTTTTATGTGTTTATGTGCCACAGCTTTTGGGGGATGTCATTTATTCAAGAGTGGAGAGCTAGCCACCTGTTTCTCAGGCCTCTTGTCCCTCATTTTAAAGGTTCAAGCCCTTGCTGAATAGTAACAGTCTAATCTGGGCAACATACACAACATGTATCTGAAACCTATTTGTCAAGCTAGCAGGGTTTGTGTTTTTTTTCTCCCTTCTTCCTTACCCCAGAGGCGCTTGTCATGACCGTGCATATTAAAATTAATCAGACCTCCCAGGCCTGTGTGGTTTAATGCGAAGAAGTGGATATCAAGCATTTGCCCTAATTAAATAGGCCTGCTTGGTTTTGTTCTAGTGGGTGCTTGGTCTTTTTTTAATAAGTGCTGCTTACGGAGGAGGCACGGCCAGTACTAGAGTTAGTGGAGAGCTCACTTCAAAGTTTTCCTTACCACCTGCGCCCAGAATACCAAGACCTGAAGAGCTCCCAGCGTTCTTTCTTAACTGCACTATTTGTAGAAAATAAGTGAGGGGAAATATGGCCAAATGAGTGAGAGAGCGATCAGGGAAGAGGAGGCTAGAAGCTGGGTTGAGCATGTGGATTGGCTTTTTGAAGTTGATTAAGATGGCCTATCATACTGTTTGATTAGCTTTAGATAGCAATCTGTGCTATGAGCTAGTCACAAAGCTGTCTTCTAGAAGCATGAAGGCCTCTACTATGGCAAAGCCTGAGATTCATAGCAACTCCCACTTACTTTCTTTGTTAATGAAGTGGCCTGGTAAAAACACTCTAAATTTGAAGCTGTTGGTTATATTTATTATTAGTTAGTTAGTTTTTAACTTTGATCTCACTTCAGTGTTGTTTGTATGCTGTCATTTTGGACAGGGTGTTTTACATGATATATCCATCTCCTGTGTTATAAACAAGCTATGATTGGAATGTTTTCTCTTTTCTATGATGTCTTCTAATTGTTTTAACTTATTTGTGTCACTGCCGGGAAGATCATGCCATATGCGTGTAAAGAGAACAGGAGTACTTGTGGCAGCTTAGAGACTAACAAATTTATTTGAGCATAAGCTTTCTTGGGCTACAGCCTACTTCATTGGATGCATAGAATGGAACATATAGTAAGGAGATATATGTACACATACAAAGAACATGAAAAGGTTGGAGTTGCCCTACCAACTCTAAGAGGCTAATTAATTAAGATGAGCAGTTATCAGCAGGAGAAAAAACCTTTTGTAGTCGTAATCAAGATGGCCTATTTCAGACAGTTTGATGAGAAGGTGTGAGGATACTTAACATGGGGAAATAGAGTCAATGTGTGTAATGGCTCAGCCATTCCCAGTCTCCATTCAAGCCTAAATTGATAGTATCTAGTTTGCATATTAATTCAAGTTCAGCAGTTTCTCGTTGGAGTCTGTTTTTGAAGCTTTTCTGTTGCAAGATTGCCACCTTTAAGTCTGTTACTGAGTGACCAGAGAGGTTGAAGGGTTCTCCTACTGGTTTTTGAATGTTATGATTCCTGATGTCAGATTTGTGTCCATTTATTCTTTTGCATAGAGACTGTCCTGTTTGGCCAATGTACGTGGCAGAGGCATTGCTGGCACATGATGGCACATATCACATTGGTACATGTGCAGGAGAATGAGCCCCTGATGGCGTGGCTGATGTGATTAGGTCCTATGATGTCACTTGAATAGATATGTGGACAGAGTTGGCATTGGGCTTTGTTGCAAGGATAGGTTCCTGGGTTAGTGTTTTTGTTCTGTGGTGTGTGGTTGCTGGTGAGTATTTGCTTCAGGTTGGGCGGCTGTCTGTAAGCGAGGACAGGTCTGTCTCCCGTGAGAGTGAGGGATCATCTTTCAGGATAGGTTGTAGATCTTTAATGATGCGCTGGAGAGGTCGTAGTTGGGGGCTGAAGATGACAGCTAGTGGCGTTCTGTTGTTAGTCTCTTAGGTGCCACAAGTACTCCTGTTCTTTTTGCGGATACAGACTAACATGGCTGCTACTCTGAAACCTGCGATATGTGTGTGTTTGTGTGTTATATAATGTACATAAAGGCAAACTGAGGAGCTCAAATGAGAATCAAAGTAAAGTAAATCTCAAAAAAGCACCTGTAAAAGTTTTTTTAAAAAATTTGTTTCTACACTTGATGACCTGATGTGAGGAGAAGCACAAGTCACCATTTGTGCTAAAGAAGGCTTATAGGCACCTGGGAGCTCTTCTAAAATCTGTGGGATTCAGACACATAGTTCTGAAGGCAGGATTTGTTCCATAGTATTTTAGCCAGACTGAAAACCTTTCAAACTTCATTTTCACCTAAAGGTGGGAATTTCTACATTTCAAATCTCCAACATAAAAATTTAGAGGCACTGACCGTTTTTATTTTAAAATGGACTCCTACAAAGTTTATCATTGTTTGTGTGTCAGACAGGCCTGCAATCTCTTTACAGCAGTGGCCAATGAGCTAATGCTCTGAGGGAACTGGAATTGACAGTCATTATACCCCCAGAATTTGTTTTTGCTTCTTTATACAAATTATTGCAATCCACTACACAGGCAGAAAGCAACGCTTTTCTTATCTATGTTTCCCTGATAACAGGCCTGTTGAAATAAAACCCAGCAGGAAACAAAATACACCATTGATTTCAGAAGGTCCCGGACATCTGTGCACTAACTCATATTCAGAGGGGTAGCCGTGTTAGTCTGGTTCTGTAGAAGCAACAAAGAATCCTGTGGCACCTTATAGACTAACAGACGTTCGGATGCAAGCAGTCCGAAGAAGTGGGTGCATCCGAAGAAGTGGGTATTCACCCACGAAAGCTCATGCTGCAAAACGTCTGTTAATCTATACGGTGCCACAGGATTCTTTGTTGCTTCTAACTCATATTGCCATCTTTTATTGAGAACTTTGGCACAACCCAAACGTAAAGAACCATATTGACATTGCCAAGCATCTGTCTGGTGCTTGACAGCATCATAGAAACCCTTCCACTGTTTCATCTAGGTTGCTATTGGATATTTAACAACACAATGCAAACTGTGCAGTGTGGGTGTATATGAAATGGAAAGAAAGGTTGGGGAAGGAGCCTTGCACAAGTAAATACATCTTTCATCATACCTTTTGTTTGGTCTGTTTACCGTGTGCTATTCAATATTCAATTGAAGTTGTTTGACAGTTCTGCAAAAGGGTGAGGAACCTTTTCTTGAACCTTTATCCTTCTGCCTTTGTCTTGGTACAAAAAGTTTTCTGTTCGCTGTTTTTCTTTTGTTGTCACCTGACTGTTGTTGAGGGATTTTGTTGTTGTTGCTGATGTGACAGATGCACATATTTATGAAACACAACTTATAAGCACGTAACTCATTCAGATAAAATGGGCATCTAGAGATCTAATATGTAAGGTTAACTGTGACATGTATCTGAGGCAGCACAGTTCTTTGATACTTGATTTTTTTTTTTTAGTTTGTTTATTTAATCAAGGAAGGAAAGTGGAGAATGACAGAACAGAAAATCACTCTTTGCTTCCTGCTAAATAATGTGCTGTTAGTGCTTGTGCAACTCTGCAAGGCTTTCTGAAATGTTTAGCCTTGATTTAATTCGTATTTAAGATCTCTCTTCCCAGCACATTAATATAATGTCAATGTAGAATGCATTGCGTGGTGTAATTACTGAAGAGAGCAGTAGTTGGGAAAACAGACGGTAATTGAACACATGGCTGTTTATTACAACAGGACAGTGCTCCTACGCTGGTATTTAGGGCATTAATAGGGAAGAATTGATTTGTTGTTTTAAGATGAATTCAATCACTGTTGCTTAGGCCTTTGTTTGTTCAGGCCGAGTTATGCTCTGTTTGTATAATGTGCCCAAGAGGTTTACACACCACAGCCTAGCATTAGTCATGCAGAGGGCTTGGGAGCAGAAAGCCATTTAAATGAACAAAGGACATTTTTCTTTTTGGTTCTGTTTATCTTCCTTTCTAGTTTTGTTACCCTCTAATCTCATGCCTCTCTCTCTTGCCCTCTCCACCCCCCTTTCCTTCCCTAGCATTTCTGATCAGTGCAAAGCTCTCTTTTCTTTTCTAATGGAGGAATGGAACTTTGACTGACAGGTGGCAATGTTGGGAGCAGCACAATGTAAATAGGAGTGGCTGGTATTAGATGTGCCAATGCATGTCTCAACAGTGATGTTTTTTAAAGGGGGAACCCACACCTTTTGTCATTCTTACTGGATTCCACTCTAGTTAGCAGGGGCGGCTCCAGGCCCCAGCATGCCAAGTGTGTGCTTGGGGCGGCATGCCGCGGGGGGCGCTATGCCAGCCGCCGGGAGGGCGGCAAGCGGTTCCGGTGGACCTCCCTCAGACGTGCCTGCGGATGCTCCACCAAAGCCGCGGGTCCAGCGGACCCTCCGCAGGCACGCCTGCGGGAGGTCCACCGGAGCCGCCTGCCGCCCTCCCGGCAGCCAGCATAGCGCCCCCCCATGGCATGCCGCCGTGCTTGGGGCGGCAAAATGTCTAGAGTCGCCCCTGCTAGTTAGGCCTGTCGTAGGCCAAATCCTGTGCATTAATTAGCCTCCTTCCCTTTTCTCCTTGTTACTGCTGTGAGTTTGAGAGAGAGAGGACCATATGACTGAAGTTGAATTCCTAGCCTCCCTGTTGTGAACAGTATGGCTTACATTTAGGTTCATTTTGCTTGAGAGAAATCGCATCTTGATTTATTTCTAAGTGGGGGAGAGGTAAATACACAGTTAAAAACAACATCATGGACCGAATTCTGCGCTTGGATGCATGATCACAGCTCCCATTGACTTCAGTGAAAGCCATGTGCATTTGACCCAGTGCAGGGTCTGGGGAAGACGTGTGTTGTTGTGGGAGGTTTTTTTATGCGTCTATGACCAACGAGTATATTTGTTCCTAAAGTTATCACTATTAATAGAATTACAAGGTAGTATTTTTCCATAGAGGCTGGAACTAGGAGTGTGGGGGGTGCTGCAGCACACCCTGGCTTAAAGTGTTTTCCATTATATACAGAGTTTACAGTTTGGTTCAATGTCTCTCAGCACCACCACTAAACAAATGGTTCCAGCACCCGTGTATGTGTAGTTAGTCGCTAGGAAGTAGGACATTTTCTGGATGGTGTGACATCTCCTGTACAACTATTGTAATGCAGGATATTTGGATAAGATCTGAGACCTCAGAGATTGACCCTTTGAAGTTTCCTCTTCTACAAGCTGTTAGCATTAAGAGAGAGAACTAAAGATCTGCGACAGAGAGACATAGTCCTCATGCAGAACCAGCAATTTAATGTATGACTATTGTAAAACTCAGAGCAGGATGTGAAATTTACTAGCCACCTCATTCTTTTTAGCCAGAACTAATTGAATTGCTAAAGTTCTGAATAATTTGAAGCACACTAGATGACAACTGAACTTTTTCTGGGTTTGTACCACAGCTAGCAAATTGGGGCCTGGACTAGGACTGTTAGGGGCTAAGATAATACAAATAGTAGTAGTGCGACTCCGACTCCTCCTACTAAATAATAAAAAGCACCAAAGTCTGAGAATGCTTTCTCTGTGCTTGCTGTCACAGGCAATTGGTTGTGTGTGAGACATATCACTTGACCATAAATCTTCCTTAAATATTCAGAAGATGATGCAGTTCCTGAGGCCCAGTCTATTTGACTCTGGTGATATTTCTTTCCCATTCCTCAAAGAGGCAATCAGTATATCCCTCTGCGCATGAAAAAGAATCACCATAGCTTAAGCATCTAAACACATTGTGTAATTCCCAAATTACTACTGGTGCCCAAGCACTTATCACAACTTGGAAGAGGCTACCAAAGACTGACCTGTTTTTCTAGTCTGTTTTGAATTCTAGAATAATCATGTATTTTAGAGTGACGATCAGTTTTCAAGGAGAATATTTTGAGGACAGATGAATGAAAGATTCCTTGGGGCAAAAATTCTTTGTATATAAATTGTATATATCTCTTTGGTCTTTTTCTCTAAAGCTCTCCCGCGCCTGCACGCATAACATACCTCCCACCCCAATAACTAATAATTGCGTCTATCACAGTACAGAGTCAGGAGCCCCAAAAATAAAAAAGTAAAAATATTTTTAAAGTACGTTTCTGCTGTAGTAATAACAGTGCATTCACCCAGCGCTTATGATGTCACTCTTTTCTCCCTCTCTTCCTCATTTAGCACTCCCCCAAGTATAAAGAGGGGCCACATGCTTTTGCTAATATGTCTATGCTCTAAGCTCGAATAAAGCTATGTTTTCTATCTTATCTATCTATCTAGAAGTAGAGGGCATCAGGTTCTGGCTAATAATTTTCAGCTGCTACAATTCTCGATTCCACACTGGGCTCATATTCAGCTTTACTCAGCAAAGCAATTTAACTAAATATGGAGACATTTCACTCATGTTTAGTTGATTTTAGTTGTCTTTTTTTATGCATCTCTCCTTGCTATGTTATCTTGATTCACAGCTTCTGTGAAGCTTTTGGGATATAGGATGGGCATCCAGGTACATTGCATACTCTCCTAACAAGTTGAACCAAGCCAATCCTGTCTAAGGTTCACATGAGTTAAAATCCTATTGCTGGGCACCATTTGGTAACAAACTGAAGTATTATTAGATAAAATCATAAACGTACTTATTTCTGCTCCAAAAAAATAGTCTCTTAGGGTACGTCTTCACTACCCGCCGGATCGGCAGGTAGCAATCGATTTCTCGGAGTTTGATATATCGCGTCTCATCTAGACGTGATATATCGAACCCCGAACGCGCTTCCGTCGACTCCGGAACTCCACCAGAGTGAGTGGCGGTAGCGGAGTCGACGGGGGAGCCGTGGACGTCGATCCCGCGCCGTGAGGACGGGTAAGTAATTCGAGCTAAGGTACTTCGACTTAAGCTACGCTATCCACGTAGCTGAAGTTGCGTACCTTAGATCGACCCTCCCCCCCTAGTGTAGACCAGGCCTTAAGAGACTAAGGGCTTGTCTTCACATACAGTGCTACAGTGGTGCAGCTGCATTGCTGTAGCACTTTAGGCAAGATGCTCTTATGCTGACAGGAGAGCTTCTCTCATCAGTGTAGTTAATCCAGTTCCTGGAGAGGCAGTAGCTATGTCAATGGGAGAAACTCTCCCGTCAACATAGCACTGTCTACACAAGGGGTTAGATCGGTATAACTGCATCCCTCTGGGATGTGGATTTCTCAAACCCCAGGGCTACATCGTTATACGCATATAGGTTTGTTATGTCGACCTAGCCTAATTCTATTAGCTGGTAACAATAGTAGGATCTTATTCTGCCTGTCAACCAGCTACTAGCCATTTATTTTCTCCCCACTTTTCCATGACTTTCCTTAATTCTACACTATTGAAATATGGTGGCACACCTAAGACCATTGCAAAAAGATAGCAAAATTGCAGATGTTGTCTCATGTTACTGAAGTCTGCACAGCAAATTAGCCAGTTAGTCCACAGGACAACTCCCTGTTTATTGTTAAGGTAATTTTGTTCTGGAAATGATGGCCTTGGCTGGTGAAGTTTTATCAGTTGGAAAGGTGGTATGGACTGTGGCCCTGCAAGCTGCCACCATGCTGTCCTAGCCATGTCCCTCAAGCAGGGCATGAAATAGAGTGCCAGGCAGTGAGAGGGTAGACCTATTTCATCCTTTCCTTCTCAGATGAGTTCTAATGGTGGCTTTTGTGATGTGGACATTTCTCCACTTAGAACTAAACTGAGTCCACCAACCACACTTCCCTATGTTTTTTGTTTTGTTTTGTTTTTTTAAGGACAACAAATGAAATGTAGTGCAAGGCTTACTTTTTTTTTTTTAAAATCTTCCTATTCACCCTTTTTCTTCCACAAAGAAGGGTGTGGGAAGAAAAACAAAGATCCTCTGCTCTTGAAGGGGCAGACCCCCATCCTGGGAAAAGCAGAAGGGAGAAACATTTGTGATCCTTCCAGTACAACTTTTTTTTTAAAGGACTTCAATAAAACATGTGCTATAATATTCTTGAAATTTCCACTTCTGACAATCTTGGGACTTGTGATCCTGATTGAGTCTTGGAACAGTCGAAATAGAGGAACCCCCAGGTTTTTCCACAAACCTGGTGCGTGCCGGGACAGGATGCTGGGAGTGTTTAGACAATTCCAAGTAGCTCTCCTGCCAGGTTGAATGCATTCAGTAAAGCTGCCAGGTATTTAGCTTAATACTGAGTCTTAGTGTATTAATTCAAGGCTCCCCGTGATCTGGGACACAACATGTGCCAGGAGTAGGAACTAAAATGAGAGGCAGTCTTTTGGCTCTGAATGCTGCATGAGGCTATGCAGGGTGACAAAGGAGGAGGGAGGACAGATGTCAGTCACAGCCCAAAGATGGCCAGAGCACCCCCTCACATTGACTAAAATACACATTACAAATCAAAAATATTCCATGACCCTCTTCTTTTTTTTTTTTTTTTTGTTGCATCCCACTTGCTGATACAGCACTGGTTGATTCATTTCAGACACCAACTCCTTGTTAAAAGCAGTTGTAATCATTGTTCATTTGTTAAACAAAGTCCAGTTCTTTGTATGGTTGGGTGAATGAGTCCCCCAAAAGGGGAGGGGGAGCTTAAAATGAAGTGTCCAGCTATTCTTTGATAGCATTGGCCTTAAAAAGACACTGACGTTTCATCTCAACGCCTGACTTTACGTACATGCCAGTTCTTGGTGAGTCTTATGAAAGAGGAAAGATGAGGAGATGCAGGAGATATCAATTCAGGGCAAATTGCTTTTTCTCCTTCACAGTAGTGAATATGTTTTGCTTGTTTATTTGTGAGAATCATTCCTATTTGATTTTAAAATGTCATTTATATTTTAAAGACTATGAATGGATAATAGCTAGACATTATTGTTTGTGACCTCTCTTTGCTTGTTTCCTGTATGACATCTAGAGCCATACAAAATACAATGTGCCTGTTATTGAATGAATATTGGATTACAGCAACATTTAGAGTCTTATGCTATCCTAACAATTGGTCTGACGGATTTTTTGCCCCAGATCCCTAACTGGCCCCCTCAAGGATTGAGCTCACTAACCTGGATTTAGCAGGCCAATGTGCAAACCACTGAGCTATTCTTCCCCACTTCTTGGTGATTACTTCAGACCAAATTGAAACCATGTACCTGTATAGATATATAATATGCACATGCAAACATGCTGCTGTTACTAAACTCACCCTCATCTTTTCTGTCTCTATCTAATAAAGTCAATACAGGGCTTTCCTTTAACTTCAATGGTGTATTCACATGCACATAGCAGAATATTGGTCTGAATATGCCACATGGATCCAAGAGAGGAATTTTGCCTTGCTTTTGAACATAAAAAGGTTTTTAAATTTTTGGTATTAAGGCTAAATTCTTCTCTGAAATGTATACGGTGGATCTAAACTCTGATATTCTGCTTCTCTACATGTGCAGCACTCTCTTTGATGACAGTGGGAGTTCTAGGCTCATAGGGAGAGAAGAATATTGGAGTTGAGATTTTCTGTATGGTGCTTAGGGGAGAATTTTCCCTTTAGTTTGTTTCACTAGATGCAAGCTAATCAAAGAGTAATTAACAGTCAAAACGCCTGGGTTCTGATCCATGTAGGATCCAGAACTGACGTCCTTACTTGGGCAAAACTCCCATTGAAGTCAGTGGGACTTTAGTGTGAATAAGGACTTCAGGATTGGACCCCAGCTATTTTTTCCCCATTAATTTTTAATGAGGATCCCATTAAAGTGCTTAACAATTGTACTAGCTTTGGCTTTCTTTAGTGTGGGGAAAAAATGCTTTTACAGGTAGGTGGGAAGGTGAGGCGTGGGGGTGGGGAAGCATGGCGAACCCACAGATTGCCATCAGAGATGTCTAAATTACTACTAGCAAACGCAAAGAACATCTGACTGCAAGCTTTTTGAGAGACAGTACATTAAGGATGTTGCACAGTGTACCAAACAAGTATGGTCTAGACATT
Organism: Mauremys reevesii; assembly: GCF_016161935.1. Taxonomy (NCBI): domain Eukaryota; kingdom Metazoa; phylum Chordata; order Testudines; family Geoemydidae; genus Mauremys; species Mauremys reevesii. Next base: position 242,303,508 of record NC_052623.1, on the reverse strand, counting down.
GCCAGAGGGAAGAATTAAAATTGATAATGTTATATCTGAATCTGGCTTAAGATCTTGAGATAGAAATAGATTTAGATATGTGTAGGTATCAGTAGGTTTTATAATTATTAATAAATAAAAAAACCCTAGTGCTCAGATCAGCTGTACAGAGCCTGGTATTTGAATAACATGATTTTATGTCAGAAGAAGGGGCTACTGCATCCGGATCTATCCTTTCCCTTGTCTTCCTCAGTTGTCACAGAGAGCTCCCAAGCGGAGACAGATGGCTGCTGGTTTAGTTGTGTGCGTGGGAGAGAGGAACTTCCACATGTGATTTTTTACCATTTGGTAGTAATTAGTTTGTTGTATAAATTAACATTAACTGAACCATTCTTCAGGCATTGTTTGTAATTATCTTCTTTGAGCCTCTGAGTTGTCTAAAGAAATAAAAAGCGGGGAAGAAACTGCTCCTTATTTTATACAAGGAGAGGAATCTATCATTAGCAGAACAGAACAACAATTATTGCTGTATGCTTGGTAGACTGAAAACTTTGAAACAACAGTTAAAAACAACCAAAACAAAACAACAAAAACAAAAAATTTAAAAGAGATGTTCATGGAAATGAATTGTTAGGAATGCAATTAGATTTTATGAGGCTTGTAAAAGCAAAATTTGATTTTGGGGAAACGGAGAGAATGCCATCCTGAGCTTTTTATTTTATTTTATTTTTTGTTTCAGTTGATAGCAACTGGGGGTTTATTTCTTTAAATACAGATTTTTGCCAGCCATGTTTCAATATTTCCTTTTTGTCTGGGAGATAGTTCTTCATTGTTTGTAGTAGAGGTTTGAGATGGGCTTATCCAAACAAACTGCACCTCTTGGGCCTGCAAAATCAGCATTGAACTATCCTTGGTCCAGATTTTCTTAGGAGATTTCCAGCACTTTTTTCTTTCAACCAGTTCGGAAGTGTCAGGTGAGCAGCCTGGCTTGGCATTTCTGATTCCAGTCTGGACTAGAACCTGGAAATGCAGAGGTGCATGGAAATGAAAAATAATGGGGGAAATGCCCTTTGCTGTTAACCAAACATTTCAGAACCATAGAGGATCCCTTCATGTTTATTTGTTGAAATTAACTGCCGGTGATTCTCCCCTGTCTGAATAAATAAAAGTTTTCTGTTTCATTAAAATTAGGTGCTAATCGTTCTTCATGCAGTGCCTAACAAGGGTGAGGCAAGTGGCACACACAGGCGGGGGCGCAGAAAGCGGTGGAGAAAAAAAAAAGCTGCTGGCACGGAGATATTTATAACCCAGGTGATCCCCCCCCCACTTACCGCCCCCAAGTCAGTGTCTCCCGAGACTTGCTCCCCCCACTTCCTCGGCCCTAGAACAGAGAGTCCCTGTCTTTCCCCTGCAGCAATTGCTGCCGCAGGGTCCTAGTGCCACCCATCTCGACTGCCAGGGCAGACTGACTCTGAGCCTGCTCTTCCCCCTCAGACCCTTTCATTTTCTAATGGGACCCTCCAGCAGCACAGGGGGGGGGCCCTGCCCGCAGTCACTGCTCCTGCCCCATGCTGGGCAAGAAGGCAGCCCCATCCCTCACCCCCAGTGAGGCTACAGTCAGGGGCAACAGCAGGGGAGGAGGCACACACAGTGCCCCCTGGCACCCACCACGGGGGAGGTGAGGGAGATTCCTGGAGCTGAGAGGGGCCCTAGGAGCACATGCAGTGATAGTGGTGGGGGTGACAGTGCTGCTGGAGGGGGCAGAAAAGGGGGGCTCCTCCCCCAGAGCTCGCTGCTGCCGGCAGGGAAGGGCTGGGGGGAGTCCTCCTCTCTGGCCTCTGTCCCGGAGAGCCTGCCTGCACCCCAACCTCATCCCCAGCCCTTCCCCACCCCAGAGCCCACACCCCAGCCACAGCTTTCACCCCCCCACCGCACCCTCAACCCTCTGCCCAAGCATGACCCCCTCCAGTACCCCAAACACCTCATCCCCAGTCCCAGCCAGAGCCCTCACCCCTACTCTTGCCCTGAGCCCCTCCCACACCCCAAACCCCTCATCTGCAGCCACAACCCACAGCCCTCACCCCTGCACCCCATCCCTCTGCACCCCCTGCCACCCCCAAACTCCCTCCCAGAGCCTGCACCTCAATCGCCTGCCCGAGCCTAGGGCCTGCACCCCAGACCTCTTCCCTCACCCAAACTCCCTCCCAGAGCCTTGGGTGGGTGGGGATGGAATTTGGGCGGGGGCAGGTTCCGGGCACCACCAAAATTTCTACAAACTTGCCACCCCGATCATGCCTTGTACACCTGAACTCCCAACATTCTCAGGACACATGCTGATCCCTAGTGGCCACTGCTGATATCCAGCACCTCCCTCCTCTCTTAACCTGTGAGTCCCTCTCTGGATTGGAACTGGACTGGAACCAAAGACCATCTTGGAAGCAACATTTCCAGCCCAAGCAGTCAAAAATCATGAGTTAGACCCTCCAAAATCACAGACTCTACCGCCGCTGCTTCATTCTTCGGCAGCAATACAGTGGCTGGCCCTTCCCTCCGAGAGGGACTGAGGGACCCGCCACCGAATTGCTGCTGAAGATCCGGTCCTGGGGGAGGGTGCAATTTTATATTCTTGCCTCGGGCGCAAAAATACCTAGTTACGGCTCTGTCTTCACGTGCAACTTAGTAGAGGCTGGGAAGTGGTATACTTATTTTTTCCCCTAAGTAACTGACCCTTCCCAAGCAGGCAGATCTGAGTAGCAGAATGACTGTTAAAGAACAGGCCTGATTTTAATCTCCATTTACTTCCTTAGAATTACCCCTGATTTGCACATATGTAAGTGAGATCAAAGTCAGGCCCTGGTTTCTTCTTTTCTAAATCCATCCTATGGACATTTCTCCATTGGAACTTACACTGAAGAGATTCAGAAGTGGAAGGGAGAGCAGTTCTTGCAGGCCACAGTTTGACCTAAACTCTTTAAGAAGTGCCATACAATTTTTAATGTACACAAGGTAGGTAAAACTTAGATATTCAACAGTAGCCGTGATGGCACTAAGGGTTTGTTTATTGCAGCCAGCTATTGACAGTGGCATAAAAATTCTGTAAATATCATCATCATCCCCACAGTTGACAAATCAGTGTGACTGACACACACACACACACACACCTCACAGAAGCCATCTCACAGCCCCATCAATTCATTCAATATCTAAAGCAGGTATTTAGAGAAATCACCAAATAACTTCAGATGCAGACTTCATGTTGGCATTTCCTCAGGAAACAGACAGACAGTTTGGGTCTCTGGGCCCAAACATTTCTAGATCTATCACTGCCGTCGAGTTAGCTGTTCTGTCAAATTCTGGGCCTAGGCCTCAAAGCTGAGCCAGTGTACTTTCATATAGCATCACAAATTGCCATTTCCTTCTGCCTCATAGACCGCTTAAATGGACAATAAATGCCAAAAGAGACTTCACATTTTGAAGCCAGAAAGTAATCTGACTACAGATGCAACTACCTGTATTCTTCTGTTTGTGCCTGATGTTAAGATCGTAAGTGAGCCTTGCTATGTGAATGGAGTTGAACTCAGGTTACTGTTAGAATTTGACCTGTTATGTTTGATCAGTGGCAGCAGGAATTTTTGTGCATTTCTTTTATATGGAATTTACAATCTTTGTCTTGGATAGATGGTTTTCATTCTTTGGCATACATTAATAATATAACTGAGAATACTGTACAGTGATTCCTCCCTGGTATTGATATCAGTGGATCAGAGATTTCAACTGAATCATTTTTCAGTGAAGAACAGATTTTAATCAACCAAGAAAACTGAAAGGTGCCAACTGTGCCTCAAGGATGATACAACAGAAATAGGCAGCAACAAAGATAACCTTACAATTTGCCAAACTAAGGAGAAATTAAACTCAGAATAACTATGTGAGTCTTTTTAGTTCATCTCTTTCCATCTGAAGAGATGTGGAAGGGGCAGGAAGAGTTGAATGAAATCTATTGTTCTCTTAAGTGTCATTAATGCTTCTGGTTCATCTTAACAGAAACCATCTGGCTGGATTTTCATCTTAGGCAGGGTTTTACAAATCCCTAAAGGTATCTTAGGAAGGGAGGAAAGGATGGTCTTGTAGTTAAAAGCACAAGGCCATGAGTTGGGAGATAAGTTCTATTCTTGGTTCTGCCAGACTTCCTGTGTGACCTTAGGCAGGTCACTTATTCTCTCTATCCCTTAGTTTGCCATTTATAAAATAGAGGTGATAATAATTAGGTACTTTGCAAGAGTGTATTGAGACTTCAGTTAATTAATGTTTGGAATGCACAGTGCAGCTACTGTCCTTTTCACAGAAGAGAGCTAGACATAGAGCTGGAGAAACCGTTTAGCTGGAAATTGGAGCCTGTTTTGACTCAGCCCAACCGAACGTGAAGCTTGCAAGTTCAGTTTGGTAGCCCCGGGCTGGACTTTTGTAACTGCCGGAGGGGCAGAACTCTCATTGGCTTTGGTGGGATTTCTGCAAGTGGAACAGCTGCAGATTTGGGGCCATAGGAATGCTAGGTGGTGTGAGGTTGGCATTATGGATTTATATGGTGACACAAATACCATTAGAACAGAGGTGGTTTCAGTTCTTCCATCTCTTTGTGGTTAACACCTTAATCCTATCCAAATTCTCTCATTCCTAGACTGGACAACTCCTTTCAGGTTCCATCTCTTTCCAGTGCTTCAAGATATGTTTGTGTGTTTGGCCAGATCCAGGACCAGGGGTTGCTGCATATGCATCATGTGTTCATCTGCATTTTCAGGATGTGTGACACTGCAAACCACACACACAGTGTGGGTTAGAAGAGTATAACTCAGATGCTAAAATGAAAACTCTCTTCCCCCAGTAGAAAAATCTTGATATTTTTCATTTCCATAGGTTTGTAGGATCAGTATATAACAATAAACAACCCAAAAAACTGACCTGACAGCTCCCTCACTCTCAATTCTTTTATTTATTTATTTGTTTTGTGAGCCTCAGTTACAAGCTGTGTAATGACAAGAGAGGTTTTGTTTTGTTTTAGTTCAGGGGAAAGGGAGGGTGTGGGAGGAGAAATGTGGGGGAGTTTTAGTGATTAGAAGCTCAAAGAGAATATATTAATTAACCCAGGAGGATTACTGGGATGCTAGAGTGAGAAACTGTAGCTTTGAAATCCAGTGATCTTTATCCATTGTTGGGTTTGGGTCAAAGACCTTGGACAAGAGAAGGGAGGAAAAAAGGGGTGGGAAGGTGGGTGCAATGGGAACCAGATGTTAAAAGCTGAGGGGGGTTGTCTACTCTGTTATTGTATAACAAGCCTTTGCTTCCCCTCTGCTCCCCCAAAAGTGTGACATTTTTTTCTGAAGTCCTTCTGTCCTTCACACAGAGAGAAAGATGCACACAATTCTGGCTCTGCTTTTTTCCTTTGGCCTACCTTGTCGAATGGCCCTGGAAGACTAAACAGGTGTTATCTACTTTTGATTTCAGTGCATTTAAATTAATCCTGTCAGCTCAGCTGTTAAAACAACTGTCATCTCCAGCTGTTAGTAATTTTCGACTGGGCACTTTTACAGGTTGCCAAGTTCTGAGCCTGCATTGTGAATCTCTCTCTCTCTCAAAGCGCTATAGTAACAAATTTTTTTTTAAGGGGGACTTGCACTGCAGTGTTTTTATATCAATTTCTGTTTATTATATATTTGAAATAATAATATCTCAAAACCCAGCATCATCATGCCAGGCTTTGGCATAAAGAACTAAACCATGTGTGAAGTGCAATGCATATCAATCTTCTGTGGGTTTGTTGCAGCCTCTCTATGCATTTTAAATTTGAATGAGAGATGAGTCAACCTGAAGGGTTAGGGAGGAGTGAAAGGGGGCTCAAATTTTATTGCCAAAAATAATACTTGCTTCTTGGAGGCACTTGTTTCTTTCTGTTGCAGCTAAATATGCAAGTTATTTTGATAGTTAGCAGGAGGAATCCAGCAGTAAAAATAAGATGTACCTTTAAAATGTTAGATTGATTATATGTATTGCGGTATTAGGAACCGTATGAAAATAAATACATAAATTGGATACGTGTTATTGATTTCAATAGGTGTCATCTGATATGACATTTCCTATTGAGTCAGACGCTTCTATACAACTACTGCTAATGTACATCAGACATCACTATTGGTTTGCAGAGATCCAAATTATAACAGTGTAGAGCTTCTGTGACTTAAAGCCTACAGATTTTCAGCTGGTGTAAACTGACATAGCTCCATTAACTTGGAAATTTACAGGTCCTACCCAAGCAATTTGAGATCATTCTTTTGGGGTTGCTTTATGGGTTATTGTAAAAGGGTATATTTTAAATAAAAAACATCAAGTAACATTAGGTAATATTTTTTGTGGGAAAACTGGAAATTACTTTGTGTTTCCGATTCCCAATAAAAGGGATTCTTGTTTTATACCGTCTACCTAGTAGACAAACACAATCACTGCTTCTGTATTATCCTGCAACAAAGTAGAGACTTCAAGGTGGATGCTTTGTTTCTTTAGGTTTCTGTTATCCTTTAGTTTTGTATTTGTAAAGGAAGCCACAACTAAGGTAGAAAATCCCTCAAAGGAATTCTAATGTTTTTCTCTTTCCTCCTCTAGAAAGATCTCTCACACACATAGAAACACTCAATCTTAGATGAAGATTGGTGTTTTGTTTTGTTTTTTAAATCTATAGTAATTTCATTGAAGATAAAAATCAGAGTAATAACAAATATCTGACAGTGAAATACCATCATCAAACAGAGCAGGCCAGATTCTGATCTCATTTCCACCCACATACATCTTTAATATTTCTGCTGAATGAAACCATCAGTGTAACTAATATCAGTTTGGTCTACTGCTTCTTTAAGTCAAAGGTTTACATTTCAATCAAGTTAGGTGCCAGTGATTCTCCCCTGTCACTCAGAGAAAACACCCATCTGAGCAAAATGTGGTCTCTCCCTCTCCCCTGTCCCATGCATTGGTATAGAGCACCCTGCACATTCAGACATTTATTCCTCTTCTAGGATTAGATTGAGAGTTTGTGATCTGCCCAGAGTAAGGGGCAAGATGATGTGGTGCTGCCACTGGAGCACTCTAGGAGAGAGATTGTGACTCAAGGAATCTCCTGGTCTCCCCATTGCCCTGGGTAGTAAATAAGTTGTTCCAGGTTTATACCTAATATAGCGTACACTCCATGACACACCATCATAGTTATGCCACCGACAAGCACGGTGGATCAAAGTTCTGTGTACATACAGCTCTACTTTTTTTGGCAAATACCTTTACAATACAACATTGTAGCTATACTAGCAGTAGTTTAATTCATAGGCACCTATATAGGTAGATAGTATGGCTATACAGTAATGTCACAATTAGTGAAGATTTGTACTCTTCATTAAATTCCTATATGTTCACTTTCTTGAATCTGTGAATGAGCCACTGAGAATACTTTTCTTTCTACATCTTTAGTTTAGCTATGATTTGAATGAGTGCATGAAGCAGGTTCCTGATCCTTACTAAACAAATATGGGGGTGATACTAAACGTGTCCTTTCCTCAGACATTTGTATCAGTGAGGACGCACAAACGAACCTAGAAATGTTCTTCACAAAGTATGTGTATATTTATCCTGGGAATTTGGATTCTTTCTGAATATTTAGAACTAAATTCTTCCCTTAGATAAGATACATAACTCCTACTGGTATTAGTGGGAGCTGTGCTTGCATATCTTAGGCCATCGTATGTGCCATCATATACATGATCCAGGGACGCATACTTGTACTGCATGCATGGTCTGATGAATATGGGAGTTACAGAAGCATGCCAGACATATATTAGTAGATAGCCTAACATAAGTTGTATTAAAAGGAAATTAGAATCAGAATTTAATCAATAAAATATTAATTTAAAATTCTGATTCAGTAGGAGCTTCTATCAAGCAAAAATGTCATCAGATCAAAGCAAGTCCATCTGGTAAAAATATTGCTTTTTAAAGAATAAACTCAAATGATCAGAACTTCAAAGGAAAAAAAGAAAAGGAAAGACATTATGTGAACTTAGTTTCTACCCATATGCAAACATTCGGCTTTAAGAGGATTAAAAATAAAATTGTTTCTGATCCAGTTTTATTTGGTCATTTATAGTACACACTTTATGGTTAAATTGCTTAAATCTTCATTGGACCCTGGGGTGAAGGTGTCTTGTTGTCAGATCCTACTGTTTGCAGCTTAAGGATTTATCAGGAAAGGTTTATGTTCTGTAGTTCTAGTGCACGGGATCCCCCACTTAATTGCTTGTAAAACAGCTAAACTTTGAAGCCAGCCTTGATTACAGTCCCTGAAGTGGAATGCTGCTTCTTCACTCCCTCCACACCCTCATCCTGCTCCCACCACCATCCACACCAGAATTGCCCTTTGACTCTTGGTTCCTACAACAAACTGTCACAATCTCTTTACTCTAGAATACTGTTAGGGGCACAGCATTTCTTAAATCAAATTTAGATGGTTGTCTGCTTAACACTGATTTATATTTTTCTGCCTGTCATTTCTGTTCTGCAAGTCCCCTTTCCTTGCAAATATAGGATTTGATTCTCCTCTCACTTTAATCAGAAGTAACTTCAGTGCACCTAGTGGATTTACACTGGTGTAAAATTGAAGTAAGTGCAACTGAATCAGGACTATTGTCTTCAACACATAGATGTGTGTCCACATAGTTTGTTCAAATCCAAATGGAACTCCAAATCTCTTGAAGTTTTTGTATGACTTAAAAAAGCTCCCATTAATCTTCTTTACCTATGTGCAGTAAAACTCTGTTAATTCACATTAAGGATCCATTATAAATTGCTAGATTATGAGAATTTACAGGTGAGCAAATAAATCCAATTTTTTTCAGCTGCCCCCTATGCAGTTCATGGGCTGAAATAAAACCTTTGACTCAAACACACCCAAATTTGGGGGTATTCAAAATCTAGATCTGAATTTTGCAACTCAGGTCAATCTTTAAATTTAATTGACTTTGCATTTTAGAAGGACAGTAGTTTCAGCCAGCTGAATTATGTTTGACAATCCAAAGGTGTAAGAGATATCTATCTATCTATTCTATTATCTCTCAGTAGATAGACAGAGCACACACACAAAGGGTCAGGTATATTTAGGGGCTCTGGAATGCTACAGCCTTACCAGCAGAATCTGTGAGCGCACACACATCCAGGATGCTGAATTTTTAAAATCCACCACAGGACTTACTACTACCCTGCTGCAGAACATGGCACAAGAGTGCCCTAGAATTCTAGGGATCTTGGGAGGGGTGGGGGATCCACTTATTGAGTATCCCCTCATGGCCAGGGGTCACTTTGCAGGCACCCAGCCCCTATTAGCCCCCTCTAGCAGGCCTTTTAAGAACTCTTCACAGTCTCTCTTGTGGGTAACAGTGCCCCCACCCCAGGGCTGGTTTAATGACAAAAATGGTTCAAACAATCCTCAGAGAGCTCCCAAAATAAAGTCCATAACCAAAACACAGACGTTGATACTCATCCCTGGTTCTTCTGCCACACATGGAGCTCTTTCTCTGTCAGAATCTGCTTAACCTGAAGCCAGCAGTCCCAGCCCTTTCCAGCTAGAGCTCAAGCACTGGCTTCCTTTCCCTCTCAGGCTGTATGCTGCAGCTTCCTGCTGCTCTTTATAAGGAAGTCCCCGACTTACCCAGGTGTGCCTACTTAGTAATCAGGGTTGGCTAGTCTCTGCGCTCCAGCCCTTAAGGGGCAAGCCACCCTGTAACAGGGCTGCACTGCTCAGAATGGTGTTTGCCTGTTCATCCATTTATTGGTTGTTACTTTACTACAACCTGTAGAATGAGGTTCATCTGAAAGCTTGTTTTGAGAAGAAAGATCACTCTACCACTTCTTCACAGCATTCAGAAAGGGATAAATTGATGATAATGCAAAACAGGCTCTTCTCAGTAGATGGATGGCAACCAGTAGATGGATGGCAGAAGGTTGTGGGGGGTTCTTTGTTTTTGAGGGGCAGGCTTCCTCATTATTCCTGGCTGTGAGCTATAGTATAGCTGAGTCTTAACTGCTTCTAACTATATTTTAATCTAAATTGCTTCCTTGTGATTTTATCAACTCCCAATTAAATATTTAAAATAAACAATGAAAGTGCCTGTCTGCCATGATTTTTCTTGGGTGTATTTCTTGGTGTTGAGGGAAGAGAGGTTTTTTGTAATGTTTTCTGTTCGTTGGGAGCAAGGAAATTTCATATTCTGTTTTGATGTGGAGATGTTCCTCAACTGGTACTGAGGAGGAAGGAATACTCCTTTTCTGGACTTGTACACTCTGCCTTGCTTTTTCTTTTCCTCGATGAATCCTCTTCATCTTACAGTTCTATATCTTGTCTTTCCCCTCCTCCACCTTCTTTTTTCCCTTCTTCCATTTGTTCTGTTGAAGGCACTCATTAGCATCTGTTAACTAATGTTGACCAGTATGACCAAGCCTCTCCAAAGTGAACAACAGAAATGAAAAGAGCTCAATAATAGTGAAAATCAAAATTTGCTATCAACAGGACAGGATTACAGTAAAGGAACTATAGTGTGGATAGAGTTTAGAATAGTGCTAGGCTCTTAATTAAACGTTTCAGTTGGATGAGATGTTAAATCCAGTTTCCTGTCTGCTCTGCTCGGGTTTCATAATCTAACTCTAATCTAATCTATTTGCATTTCTAAATCTCATCTCACTGTTGTATTTTATCTACACAGGAAAGCTATACTAAACCCAGGTGTGGATTTAAATTGATAGTTATATTGGTATAATCCCTATGTGGAAACTCATATTCTGGTGTTAGAGGGCCTTTTTTAGTGTAATTTGTTGCTTGGGAAGAGGTTTAAACTCAACTGAAAAAAGCCACTCTTCTGCCAAAATAACAGTGTCTACATGAGGGCTTATACTGGTATAACTATTTTGATTTAACTATACTGGTATGATTATCCCATTATAACTGGTGAAATTTTCCTGTTAGACAAGCCCCCTAAAACTTTGTCTCCTACTAACTAATGTCTACAGTACTATCTTTTGACCCAGGAGTCCCAAAGCTTATTTTAATAGTTGTAAGGTTGTTGAATGGTACCATTGTGGTTTATTTCCAAGAAGAGAGGGGAAAATAGATGCCATTGTACTTTTCATAAAAACAAGTGTTTGCCTTGGTATCCTTGGCTAAAAATTCCCTGGTTTTCACTGTTGTGCAATATGATTCATGCCAGTTGGATGCTTTCCTCCTCCCTAGAGGGGCAACATGTCGATGTTATGTGTGTATATATATTTTCTGAGACCCTTTCAGAGGCGTGCTCCTTTGTGAATGGAAAATAATGTCATTTTTCACTGCTTTTAAGAAAGGACCTTAAATAAGAGATTTGAGGGCTGCACAGGATGGATGGGGTGTGTTTCAAACACAATGGCCAGTGATAAATATTTTTTGTGTGTGTGTGTGTGATGGAGCTAAAATAAATTGAACTCTATTTCTATTTTTCCATGTGTATGCATGAAACCTAAGATAAAGAAGTGCTACATTAGAGAGGTTTCTTTAACGTGGCATATTAAATTGTAAATTCATTGAGGCAGGGTCCGTGTTTACTTTGTGTTTCCTACACCATCGTACAAAACATTGACATTTAACAAGCAATAATTATAATTATAAAATGAATTCAGCTTATGTAATGTAGATTTTACTCCCTCTTGAGTCCCTTCAAAATTCCAGCTTTTTCAGTTCTGTTTGGAACTTAAGTTCCCTGTGCAGTTGACCAGATAAAGAAGGTTTCACATTCAATGCTAGTTGTCTATTAAATCACATTTTATTGGCAAACAATTAAAATAGAAAAGATCATTAGAAATAAACACATATAGTTAATTACTATAAAAAGTGTGACTAGGTGGGTACAAAGCTTATATTACCAAGTATGGAAATATTACCTACTTCTTGGTAAACAAATTCTCAGATCCTAAAAGCTGTTTGTTTGTTTTTTCAGTCTGTCAGCTCAGAGTTTAAAAATCTGAGCTTGTTTGTAGAAGATATATCTATCTACATCAGAAATATCTATATTTCAGTTTAGGTTAAATCAGTTAGAATCAGGTTTAAATTGTAATAAGAGTGTCTACAGAGCTTTTTGCACTGGTTTAACTAAATTGTTTTAAAAGGTGATTTAAGTTAAACTGATGGAACTTTTGTGTTTAGACAGGCCACAGTGTGGTCATGTATCAGAGAAAACCCTATAGAAAGAGTCCCCTTTCCTTTGATGCAAGGCTTTACCCAACTTCGTAAACCATTTTGGAGCGATGACATTGTTCTTTATACACAATAATTCAATTTGTTTCTTGCTTTTACAGAACCAATGTGATTAGGTTAGCTCTCTCATGTGAAACTGATTTCCTTTCCCTATGTTGGCCTTTGTTAACTTCTCATCTCTTCCTATTTAAATGCTTATGTGGATATGGGTGTGCATTTCGAGAGAGTTTTCCCTCAGCTCTACCGAAAGTTGTAGCTGTGGGGGGTGTGACCAGTGTGTTCCCATAAACTCTCTAGCCTGTTGATTCCCTTCAGTGCTTTTCAGGAATGCCAATAGAGAGAAGCCTCTTGTGAACAGGAGGCTTCACTTGTAAAGCACATTGTGGATGTGTGGATGAAATATAGGAACTCAGCTAAGGGTGTTCCCCAAATGCTTAAAGTCCACGGACTGTACTCAGAAACTCACCACTTTTTTTGGGTTTGACTGGTAACAGAGATTAACAATAGCATAACAATTTTCACCAGAAGCCCTCTTTCCAAACTTGGTTGGTTCTTTACTTCAGAACTTCTGTGCCTTCACTCTAGATCCTCTCTCTCCTCCCCTCCTCCATTATACTGAAGTGAAGTAAAATAATGAATCAGCTGCTTCAGTGATTCAACATAACTCACTTAACCCTTTCTCAGCATGATCAATATCTGTTTAACAGACTGTGTTGTTTCAGGCAAAAACTGCCAGCCTTATGCCTCTCTCTCTTATAGCTGATAGCTTGACTGTTATATATGGTAACTAGAGAGACAGGGTGGGCGAGGTAATATCTTTTATTGGACAGCCTTCTGTTGGTGAGAGAGACAAACTTTCTAGTTTACACACAGCTCTTCTGAAGAGCTCTGTGTAAGCTCAAAAGCTTGTCTGTCTCACCAACAGAAGTTGTTCTGATAAAAGATATTACCTCACCCACCTTGTATCTCTAATATCCTGGAACCAATATGGTTGCAACAACACTACATATATCATCACTAGACCTCTAAACAGTTAACTCATCCTAGATTTACATGGCTGGGACAAATTGTATCAGGCAGACTAGACAGTATCAGCCATGAGGAAAAGAAAGATCCTGAAACTGTTTAAAAATTGGTGTACTGTGCTGTGCCATGACACTTCATTGTGATGTGATGAAACAGCGTTGTGATGCAAACATCTTGACTTATGAGTTTAGCCTGCAGGGAAAACGCTGAACAAGTGCACCAAACCTCCCTACCTCTAAAATGATACTTTCATGAAAGGAGAAACCACACTTCTCAAAGCCAAGGTAACTGGCTGGGAACCAGGGTACTGCTCACCAGCAATACAAAAACAAGTAGATCAGCTTTGTTCTCATTCTGGGAGATACAGGAAGACAATGTGGGATGTAGGTTGCATTGTATAGTCAATATAGTGCTTGTCTACACTTAAACATTAATTTGGATTAAGGTAGTGTGTGCATTTAAAGAGCGCAAAAGCTGAATAAGAGTGTCCACACATGGAGTTATTCGGGAATACTTATTCTGGAATAGTTACTCCAGAATAACTATGGCTTGGTCTACATTGGGGGTGAGAGGGAATCGACCTAAGATATGCAACTTCAGCTACGAGAATAACGTAGCTGAAGTCGATGTATCTTAGGTCGACTTACCTCGTGTCCTCACAGCACGGGGTTGACTGCCGCCGCTCCCCTATCGACTCTGCTTCTGCCTCTTGCCATGGTGGAGTACAGGAGTCGATGGCAGAGCCCACCGATCCAGCGGGTAGTGTAGACATATCCTACATGTGTAGACAAGCACTATGGGTTAAACTTTGGTTGCCCTTGTCTAAGAGGGACCGCTTCTTTTTTCTTTTCTTTTTTCTGAGCCATATAGTGACCCAAAAAGCAGGTGAACATGAATGTTGACAGATAAAATCTCACTGAGTTGGTGGCTTCATTCTAGTTCATGGTGCAGTGGTATCCTCCTTAATTAAAAACAAAACAATTCCATGTACTTGGCACTAAATGGAAGCCTTGTTGGCAAACTCAGCACAGAAGCCAAGGATTAAATGAGTTAGGAAAGCTGTGCTACTCTCCCTCATCTTGAAGTGCTCTCTTCAGGTCAGGGTTGATGCTTGTGGCTGCATTGTTGTTTCCTGGACTGTACCCATTTTGTTGATCAATAGAGGACTTTAGTCATTGGTACTTTCAATTTGACATCCTTTGGCACCAAATTATTTAAATAATAATAGCAAACATAATTAATTAAGTAAATACATCTCTCTATGGGACTGATCCAAAGCTTGTTAAAACAATGGGTAGACTCCCATTGACCTCAGTGAGCTTTGTATCAGAACCTCTGACTCTTTCCTGTTGTAACTTGCTTATGTTTTGTGAGCTGCCCCGTTAGCACTAGAGCCTTTTATATTCCTTCTTTCCTTTGACTTGAGCTTTGTCTGCATTAGAGTTTTAGTTGCTGCTGGTGTAGCTGCACCAGTGCAAACCCCTAGTGTAGAAGAGCTACACTAACATAAACTGTGGTTAAAAACCCATTATAGGCAAACTCTTGTATTTGCCCTGTTGCTGAGCTTGGAAGACTTCTTGATGATGATAAGAAGTAATAATTATAATATTGCTCATAGTTTTCTGTAGTTTGACCAGTTTCAGTTTTGAGGCAATTTCTGGTTTGCTTAGAAAAATACATAAATATAAATAATTTGCCAGGCAAGACCTTGAGCAAGAAAGCTTTGAATGGAATGGCAGTGTGTAGTTTGAGTTGTAAATAACATAGATTAATTGTGGCTTAAAAGGATTCAGCCAAAGTGAGTTGTAGTTAAAAGGATTTGGTGGACCATTGGGTACAGATAGGTAACAGTTTGGAGGTTGCAAGGTTTCCTTTAATGTGGCTATGCACAGGCTGTATGTCAGACAGCGACAGACTATTTAATTACACCCTCCTTCCTAGTGCTCTTGTCTCAGACTCCAGACATTTTTTGTTTGTTTATTAGTTAAACACCACCTCTGCAATTTAAATGCTGAAGAAATCCTTTCTCCAAAAATGCTTTCAGGCAGGGAAAACTTCAGTCCAGTGACATGTCACAAATAGTTAGATTCCCCTCTCCCCCCAAGCTGTTTTACTCAAGTATGGCCACTGTAGATCCATTGTGCAGCACTGGAAAGTCACAACTGTGTGTACACTGAGGGTCATAGTCTCATCTGTTGGATGCCTGGCTGTAGGAAATTTCCTTAAACTAATTAGCTTTATCCTACTTGTCTGGACAGTTTAAATAACTCACATTACTGCTCGCATCACAAAAAAACACAATAATAAATGGTGCTGATTGGCATCCTTATTGGCAGTCGCACCAGTGAGTCCAAGGATTAAATGGGCAACTTCTTGTCTTTGGAGGCAATCCCTTCATTCAAGTTAAAATACAAGCATACTAGTTAGGCAGAGTGAGGAAGCCATATTGCCTTTACTGTACCTGCTGTGTGGGTAGAGAACCTCAGTTCCAGAAGTGTCACCTTTTACCGACACTAAATTTGCCTAACTATAAAAAGTTAGAGACCACCACCAACAGCAGCAACAAAAATGTGTATGAAGCTGCTTTCCCTGCCACATAGATTTAATGCACTCTGATGAGCATTGTCACTCACTCAGAAATTCTCTGGAGAGACCTGATTTGCCATAGGTCTGCTCCATAACTTGAAAGCCTAAACTGCAGGACAATTAAAGAGCACTGCATTCTTCTGGTGCTGTTATATCTCCAAACTGTGATGTTATGTCAATATATGATGACATTGCATTCTAACGCAAGGCAGACACAATATCATTTTGCATACCCATAGCATTTCCACATGAAGGTACGAACACCACAATGAAGTGTTTCTCCTCTTCCCTTCCCCACGATGGGAAACTGTCCAATTTCAAATAACGTTTTTCAGATAACCTGATGGGTAACATTTTCAAAAACACCTAGATGTTGATGACTTATTTTAAAAAGTGGTGTAGGTACATAGGAGCCTATGTCCCATTGACATTCATTGAGACTTAGGTGACAAAGTGCCTAAGTCACTTTTGAAAATAGATTGAATCCCTATATCACTTAGGTATTTGTGAAATTTTTCTTATTTTAAGAAAATCTTTATGCTGCGTGACCCTATTTCATTTACATTGTGCCAAGGTGAGAGAAGTATGGGGGAAAGTAACATGAGAATAATCTTTATTTAAAAAAAAAATTGGCAGTATTCTAGAACAATGATTCAAAACACTATAATAAGCCAGTTGTAATATTTTTCACTATTCTGGCATAATGCAGTATTTTGCATTGGATTCACATCCCTCCAAGCTATTGCAAAAGTTTATATTGAGACACAGGTCTCTCACCTGGCCTCTATATTAGTATTGTTTTTTACATGTCTTACAGAAGTGCCTAGAGGCCCCAGCTAAGATGAGGGTCCTTCTGTGGTAGGTATGAACGCATAGTAAGAGCAGTCTCTGCCCCCAAAGAGCTTGCGGTTTAAATAGACAAGGGGTGGGAAGGGAAACAGAGCACTGAAGAGACTTGTCTAAAGTCACACGGCAGAATAGGGATCTGAACCCAACTCACTCCAGGGCCCTGCCCAATGGAACACGCTGGATTTTTGGATCTGGATTTGAACTTAGCAGGTCAGGCCCATTTCTAATTAAGATCTAATGTGGCAGTGTGTGTTATTGTGTGGGTGTATATTGTCACATGTATACTAGGGGCATAACTCAATGCTATACTAATTAACCAACTTTTCCTGAGAGGTGACAAAACAAAGCTCTGGTATTTTTATGTATACTCAAGTTCTATGAGAAATGTGAGAAATCTTGACATATTAATTATTTAAAAAGGAAACTGTCTTCTAACGGTGGGCCACATTGTACCCCATAAACTCTGATTAATGTCCATGGGAGTCAACTCATGGAACAGGAATTGAATAGTGATCTCATAGGTTAAAATAGCTTGTGCCCAATTCTGTCCTTATGTATACTAGTGCAACCCCATTTGAGTCAGTGGGATTGAATAGATGTACCTGAGGCCAGAATTTCCCCCAGTTACTAATATTTAAAGACAGGCTGGTAACCCTTTGTATGTGATTTCTCTCTCACTTTTTTGGTTTGTTTCTTTTACTTCAGTAAATGATGGTGAAAACCTCTGTGAAAACCATGGTTTGCTTTAAATTCTAAAAACTCATACTTTATAAATATTCAACATTTTTACAAGGGTGGCTTCTTAAAATATCATAGTGTGGCGTTTCACACCACCCAGAGTAATTCAAGCTGGTTCAGTAGTTTCCATTATAAATCCTGTTTTTGTGGTTTAATGTTAACTTGGCTATAAAAATTCACTTTGAGCTGGAAGTTGGCATATGAGTTTTTATCCCTTAAAGTAGTTTGTTAATTCTTTTCTTTGGTTTTCATCCATAAATAATGGTGTGAATGGTTATTTTTGGTTGGTTTGTTTTAATTTTTACTATTATTATTTTATAATATAGGTTAGCTGGTTTGCAAATATAAGTCGTGGCCCCGCAAATGCTCAGACCCCAGTTTTGAAAATCATAACAATGCAGGACAGCACTGGGCATGACACATGTAGTTTTTGATTTCCTGGAACATGCCTGACCAGAAGAATCTGGTCACAACCCAGTCAGGGATCGTCTCCTGCCCCAAGTGTCCTGTGCACTGTATCGAACGAGCAAGTCGTACGGCTTCCCTTCAGTATCTTTTTGGCATGAATCTCTGTACCTTACCTCTTCGGTTTGGAGGTCCCATTACAGGCGATATACCTGTTCTATCTTAAGTTCAAAATGGGGCCATTGTTTTAGCAGCTGAGGGTCAATCACTTCACCATTGGCCATTGCCTGCTGGTTATAGGCCCAGCTTAGCATCAGGTCATTTCTTTCTTCTCTTACAAAATCTACATCTCTTGCCAGGAGCTCTATGTCTAGAAGATGTGTGATCTCATTGCCCTTCAGGGAAAGGAGAGAGTCTCTCAACTCACTCATAGACTCACAGACTTTAAGGTCAGAAAGGACCATCATGATCATCTAGTCTGACCTCCTGCACATTACAGGCCACGGAACTGTGCCCACCCACTCCTGCAATAGACCCCCTAACCTCTGGCTGAGTTACTGAAGTGCTCAAATCATGGTTTAAAAACATCAAGTTACGAGAATCCACCATTTATACTAGTTTAATCCTGCAAGTGACCCATGCTGCAGAGGAAGATGAAAAAACCTCAGGGTCTCTGCCAGTCTTCTCTAGGGTCCTCTGATTCACCTAACCCCACCAGTTCTTTGTTCCCAAGGATTCTTGGGCCTCTGAAGTCAGGGTAGTCTCCTCGAGTGGGTGATTGCCTCCCTCTCTTGACTTTCCCAAAGTATCTACAATCTCCAACCAGAATGACTGAGTATGTGAAGGTAGATGTTAATGCCACAAAGAGGTTTTCTCTATGTTTTCCCACTGGCAGTTGTATTTCCCTGGTGGGATACATGCAGTGTTGTTGTAGCTGTGTTGATCCCAGGATACTAGAGAGACAAAGTGGGTGAGGTAATATCTTTTGATGGAGACATTGGTGAGAGAGACAAGCTTTTGAGCTACAGAGTTCTTCTTCAGGTCTGGGAAGGTACTCAGAGCATCATAGCTAAATACAAGGTGGAACAGATTGTTTATCATGGGTAGTTATTATATGTTCTATGGACCATTCAAGGTGGAGTGGCCCGTTAACATCTTGGCAGTCACAGGACAAAAAATGGGGGGTTAGTGAGTTACAGATTGTTGTAATAAGCCATAAGTCCAGTGTTTCTGTTCAGTCCATGATTTTTAGAGTCTAGCAGAGTTATGAATTTGAGCTTCTAGGCTCGTCTTTTGAAAGTGTTGTGCCAGGTTTCCTTTGAGGATGAGGACTGATACGTCAGATGTAGAGAGATTGCTTTGTGATAGCATGTTTTTGTCTTCTATCAATTTCCTCCGTGAATTCATTTGAGAGCATAGTTTCACCCACGTAGTTGTTATTGGAGCATTAGTGCACTGGATGAGGTATTCCACCTGTAGGCACATGTAGGATCCATGGATCTTGAAAGGTGCATTGTGAGAGGTGTTGATCATTGTAGCAGTGGAGATATGCCTACTGGTTTTGCATCTGTTGTTCTGGTACGATCTGGTGCTATTTTGAGTAGGTGTGTCCTGGTCTGTGAGGAACTTGTCTCTGATGATGAGGTTGGAGGGTTGCTTAAAGGCCAGAAGTGGGGGCTCAGGAAAGATTTATTTCAAGACAAGGGTCCCCATTGAGCATGGGTTGTCACTGTTTGATGATAGTCCATATGGGCTCCGTATAGGATGTTAGGTGACAACTAGGGGTGTACAGTCAGAAGGGGTTTTATTTCTGTATTGAAGGTTTTTTGGGGATATTTGGGTAGCTCATTCTCAGCCAAAGGAAGCTGCGGGGAAAAGATTTATTTTATATAGATATATATAAAATGTTTGGAACCATGGATTTGCCATATTAGTTCAGATCAGTGGCCTTTTAAACCTCTGGCAGTGGCTAATACCTGATGAGGAGGTGGAAGATCTTGCATCAAAGAAGAATGTGAAAAAAGAAAACAAACCAGTGTACCTAGTTAAATGTATACCGTACATCACATCAATGGGAAGAATTCCTACCCATCATTGCAGGCAATCAGCTTATGCCTGAAGCATAAGTCTTGATCACTTTTATGCTAGCACCCATAACTTCAAACATTATTATTGGTCATAAAATTACCCACCCTCTGTGGAAATCCAACCAGCCATAATATTTGATTCTGTAACTTTAAAAAAAATAAAAATAAGGTTGCAGTGCAGAACAACCCAACGAAAATCTAAAGACGAAATCCATATTTAAATTTAGGAATTGCACCTATAAATGCACATATACTGCATTTGAGTGATTTTGCTGTTTGTGTTTATAAGACAGCTTAATATCTGCATGTCAAGTTTGACTTTGAATTTGCTCACTTTTGGTGGTTTATGTGTAATCACCAACATAACATTAACATTGCTTAAACATGTTGTTGTATGCTTTAATATCGTATACATTTTGTTCTGACAATCAAATGTGAGGTTGAGTGTGATGAGACTAGAGGGTAATATCTCATTCAAGCGCATTTTTTGTTATCATTGAAAACTATGGTAATGTATTTGATTATTCTTATCTGTACTTCTATGTATGTGGTTATCTTTTTTTATTTTCATCCTCATACATATCTATAGTGCTGTCTAGATCTGGAAGATTTGATTTGTTGGATGCGTTGAAAGAATAGAAAAACTGATTTTGTGTTGTATTATATTTTTCTGCAATCTTCTTGTAGACCTTGAAATTGAAGCTGACATATTTGTAAATATGATTTTCTTCCTTGCATCTTTTGAAAGTTGATTTTCTCTGTAGGTAAATTAATCTGTGGTTCTAACAGTGACTTTGGCAAAATCAACACAGTAGGATATCGATACAAGAATCCTTCAGAGCCCTGGGTTAATAATAATTCCAGTGTAGTCTTTTGTGTGAATCTATCAAGCGGCTAATTGTATTTAATGTAATTAGCCAAGAATGAGTTTTGCATAGGAATATGGAGCAACCCTCATAGAGGGCTAAGTATTTTGGTGGAGTGAGGTGAGTGAAGAGATACTAATTCTATTCCTGATATGTGAGTTAAAATGGTCAGCTGTTTGTTTTTCTGTAGCAGTGTTGAGTCAGTTGTAAAACTGGGCAGAATAATTCCAGTGTGCAGAGCCACAGATGAATTTTGAGTAATAATGACTCTTTCAGAATAACTTTTTCTTACTGAAAGCTGAAGCTTTGTTTGCTCTGTGTGGATATTAAAAACCCAATTGTAGTTGTTGTAATAGAGAAAATTTGACACAGTGTCCTCCTTGGGCAGAATTTCCCCTTACCTATTGCTGTTCAGCATGCTGCATGTCAACTGGCTTCAGCATTCTTCCCCAGAGGGTGTGTGTGTGTGTGTATACAGAGAGAGAGAAAGTTGGTGAAGCAGTATGAAAAGCAGTATATACTTGTAAATGTGCTTTAGTTTCCCACTCTGTAAAATAGGGATAACAATACCTACCTTCCAGGGATGTTGTTGGGATTAATTTGTTCATATTCATTACACACTCTGAGTTGGCATAAAAGGGAAAAGTATTCTTATTAATGATACATACATTATATTATTATATGGGTGTATGCAGATGCTGGCCAGATGAGCAGTGTGGATTTCTTCTGAAAATGGAATAGTACATGCTTAAGACTATACATTCCATTTATTTTCAAGAGACTTAATAATTCACAATGGTGTGCCTCCACACTGCCGTAGATTAGGCCATACATGACTAGTTGCTACTTGTGTCATAATAGAGCAGACAGGCAGTAGGTTAATGGCTGTCTTAATTGTAGGATAGGGCAATATATATTTGAAAACTTTAACTCCACCCAGGCCACATTTTTACAAGCACGCTGGTACTAGTGAGTTATGTTACAGAATCTTGAGTCATTGGGGTTAGTCTTTGGAAGGCAGTCTTATTACATTAGACACTTAGATACCATACCGGTAATTTACAGTCAGATTCTATAGAGAATGCTGAAATAGGGCTGTTCCGGTCAAATCCATTTAGGAGAGCTGCTATTTCAGTTTTAGACTATGAATACTGTGATACTCACAAATCTGGAAATGTTTTCATGAAAATTATTGCAAAATGGAAAATTTTCACTTATCTTCATCAACAAAATTTAAAACTCTGAAATTTTTGACCAGCTGTACTCACTATCCATGCAAAATAGCCACCATTTAAGTCTTAGAACACAAATACGTAATGGTAAATATACTGACTACGGAGAGATTGTTCTATTCAGTCTCCCCGCCGATGCAGTCTCCCCTTCAAAAAGTGTAACCCCATGCTCCATACATGCACACCACCAAATAATTAACCCTCCTGAAGCCTCAAACGTTCCCTAATCCCCTTTCACTTTCCAAATACATTGACAATCTAACCACCCACCCCACACACACCAGACGCTATACCCTCCCTCAGTTCACCTCTCCTCTGGAAAGTACTTCCTGCTGCTGATTCCTACTATTTGGGAAGCCCTCTCTTAGTCCCCCTTGTAAGCATCCTTCCCAGCTGCTGTATCCTCTTGCTACCCGCTCCTCCCCAACAGCCTGGTTCTGACTTTCCTTCACATCTTCAAATCTTATCACTATTCCTCCCCCTGACAAATTCCCTGTTCCTATCTATTCCACAATACAAGTGTCTGGTCCCAGCCTCTCTCCCTCCCTCTCGCTAACCCTCTCTACCATTAATCCTCTCTGTATCACCACCTCTACCAAACAAGCATCCTAAACACTCCAGACTTCTCAGGTAGCTTGCATATTCTTTGAGAGGCAAGGAAAGTGTCTTCATCTTTCTTGGAAAAGCATCTAGCTAGCACTTGGTTGGTGATACCACAATAAACATAACAGAAGATGATGATAACAGCCATTCCACCCTGGTACCAAGTACAGTACAACTCAGAACCAGTGTTCTCCAGGTTATGCCACTTTGAATAAGGATTTTCTTTTGCAAATGGCAACTAATCCTTTCACTACAATCTCATAAATATCTTGCTATAATTTAAAATCTGAGTGTAATATTTGTATCATTTTTCTATTTTTTATTAGCATACAAAAGTGCTAATTTATGGAAGGGTCTGTGATTGATCAGTAGATAGAAGGCAGTGGCTTATTTCTTAAATAAATAAATATTGCATTTTATCACACAGTAATGTGTTCCCTCTGTTAATTGCTTTAAATTGCTATGTTAGCTTTAGGTGTTCCCAGTGAGGGGGATAATGATGAGTGTGATGATCTTACTTTCAGATACTGATGTTTATCAGCTGCAGAAAATGTGCATTGAAGCACATTCTGCCCTTGCATTCACACATATAGCTCCCACTGAACCAAATTCATCCTAGTGTAAATTGAATGCAGTTACACCAGGGATGAATTTGGCCTTAAACATCAGTGCATGCATCTGAGAGAAATTTTGTCCACAGATGTCCGTTTTTAATGCATGGCCTCAAAAGTCCATTTGAACTTGTGTTTAGATAAAGGCAAGATGTGCAGCAACAAATCTGAGGTTGTGGTGGTGAAGCCAAAGTCTCTTTATTAAATAAATAAACCCAGTAATGTTTGAGATTGTTGTTTAAGCAGTGGTGGTTTAGGAACTGTTCTCAGCAATGGTAATCCTAGCAATTTTAGTCAACCAACTAGTATCTGTACACAACATGGAAGAGAAAAAAAACCATCAAGGCATCAGATATAGTTTTGAGATTCCAGAGGGTTTTTATAAACAGCAATGATTAAAATATGTATTTTAAAAATATCTCACCACTGTGTATGTTCTCATAACTTGTAAATTATAGTCTAAGAACACTGCACTCATCTACTCTGCCCCGACAAAACTTTTTATTGTCATTCAGTAAAAATGTGATTTTTTTTCATAGGGTCCATCAAGAGTTGGACACCTAAGTCCAATGAAAATTCCTGTGAAAATGGAAGTTTAAACTAACAAGTAATCATACTGTTCTACTAAGAGCAATGTTTTCCTTCTTGTTCCTGTATTTTCATTACTTGCCCTACCTGGGAGACTAAGCATTTCAGTCGGGGCTGTTAAAGGTTGGCAAAATTAAAAGCAATAGAAAACAGGGAGGTGTAATGGGATGGATTAGGCAACTTCAATAACACGGATCATACCAGCACCCTGTATAATACATAATATTTTTGATTGTTTAGTGCTTGTAATAATAAAGTAACAGTTACTGGTCAGGTTTGTCAAGCCTCAGTGGTCTGACAAGGTTTCCTCACTGGTGTTAATGTGGGGAAAAATTAGAAGCTATGCTTAAAGAGCCAGATCTTCTACACCAGTGGTTCTTAACCTTTACTGCAGCCTGCACCCCTTTGGTTATCAAAATATGTTCTCGCACCTCTTATCAAAAATCGTTGAAGTACCGATAGGTCAGTTCTTTAAACCTAGATATATTTTTTGCTTGTATATTACAGTAATCGTTAAAAAATGTATACTGTTAATAAATACCTAGGTTTGATGAAACAAAGTAGTTGTACTTACATGCCTGTGCTTAATTTGTGTTTTTGATGATTTACCTTCTAAAAAAATCTGGCATGCCTCACACTCCAGAAAGGGCATCTTGCACCCCAGGTTAAGAACCACTGCTCTACACTGATCTCATAGCATTTATTATTCTTGGTTTGTTTGTTTGTTTGTTTGTTTGTTTAAGGTGTCCTGTATACAGTGGAACCCCATTTTACCCACCCCCCAGATACTCATCCTCACTGGGCTTCTTCTGAGAAGTCAGCAAACCATTTCTGAATAGAGCAATGTATTGGTTTCAGTGTGGGGGCAGCTTGTGGAAACTAGTGTTACAATGCTGATGAAACCCCTGATTCCTTAATTTGGTGGGAGTGGGCACCAAGTGGTTGTGTGTTCCTGATTTGTTTGACTAAAACACCAGTGTTAATTTCTTGAGCTGTTGAAGCATGAAATTTAAGTAGAGAAGAGATGTATGTTTATATGCATGGTGGAAGGATTGGGGATGGATGACCCATAATTGAGTGTAGATGCATAGGCATGCACAGCACATTTCATTAGGGTGTGCACCCAGGGAATTGTATTTTTTTTTTAAAGTGAACATCATAAAGGTTGGGGTACAGGAGGAAGTGCGGGATGTGGGAGGGGGTGCGGTGTGCAGGAAGGGGCTCAGGGCAAGGGATTGGGGCAGAGGAGGGGTGTGGGATGTATGAGGGGGCTCAGGCAAGGAGGTTGTGGTGCAGGAGGGGTGCGGAGTGCAGGAGTGGGCTCAGGGCAGGGGGTTGTGGTGCAGGAGGGGTGCGGAGTGCAGGAGTGGGCTCAGGACAGGGGGTTGGGGTGCAGGGTGCAGCAGGGGGCTCAGGGCAGGGAGTTGGGGTGCAGGGTGCAGCAGGGGGCTCAGGGCAGGGAGTTGGAGTGCAGGAGGGGTGCAGCAGGGGGAGCAGGATAGGGAGTTGGGGTGAAGGAGGGGTGCAGCAGGGGGAGCAGGATAGGGAGTTGGGGTGAAGGAAGGGTGCGGCAGGGGGCTCAGGGCAGGGAGTTGGGGTGAAAGAGGGGTGTGGTGGGGGCTCAGGAAGGGGGGAGTTGGGGTGCAGGAGGGGTGCGAGATGCAGACAGGGGGCTCAGGGCAGGGAGTTGGGGCGCGGGGTGCAGGAGGGGTTTGGGCTCCGGCCTGGCGCCGCTTACCTGCAGCGGCGTGCTCCCTGCCTGCCTGCTCTGGTACCAGGCCGCACCGCTCACTACGTCCCTGCGCAGCCCTGGGGGGGCCCACAGGGCTCCATGCACTGCCCTTGCCATGCCTCCAGGTACCTCCTCTGAAGCTCCCATTGGCTGCGGTTCCCCGTTCCCGGCCAATGGGAGCTGTGGGGGGGCGGTGCCTGGAGCAACGCATGGAGCCCTCTGCTCCCACCCCTCCTGGGTCCCAGGGATGTGGTGCCATGGCGGCCACTTATGAGAGCGGCGCGGGGCCTGCAGCACCAAGGAGGCAAGTCCCGTGGGCCGGATCCAAAGCCCTGAGGGGTCAGATCCGGCCCGCGAGCATTAGGGTGTTCCTGGGCACACCTGGCACACCCCGTGCGCATGCCTATGTGTAGATGTGAAAGTGTGATACTAAAGATCTGTGTACACTGCAATCTGGAGGTGATTACTGTCTCTGTAGGTCTACATATACTAGCTTTAATCTAGCTAATGCCGCTAAAAATATCAATGAAGATCTATCAGTTTGGGCTTCAGCCTGGGCTATACAGGCCCACCCAGAATCCTGGGTATGTACTCACATTCCTAGCCCATCCCGGGATCTGTGCTGCCACATCTTCACTACAATTTTTAGCTGCACTATCTAGTGTAAAACTGGCACAGGTATGTCTACACAAGCTTCAACCACACCTCTGACTGCAGTGTAGACATATCCTAAAAGGAGGATGCAGGGGGGAAGATTCTAGCGCCAACAGTTTGCTATATCAGTTTGCCATAGTCATAGCACCGATTTATCTCCTCTTTTTAGGCTGATGCTCCTACTGTGTAGCATTGCTAGTATGCACACCTATGTGTTCTTTAGAAGAATAGCATCCATGCTACCTTTCAGTATTCTACAATAATGATCTAAAACATTACAACCTGCAACAGCGTCGCTACAGCCTTTGCTATAGAAGAATGTTGGTGGGAGGAGGAGTTTGTTTTAAAATATGGATGTGGGGAGGAATACCAGAATTATTTAGAAATCTGTTTTATTTTGAGGCTGAATCCACACACTAGTAGGATGATGATGGCTAGTCTTATAGAATTCACATATTCATTACCCTCTCCGTTCACCTTGGTATATAGTGAAGCTGGTGGCAAGACACATTTTTGAATTGTCTGGAATCCTCAGATTTCTTTATCACTTTCTGTCTGGCTTCAGGCCTGGGTATGGCATGGAAATTGCACTAGTCTTGTTGGTTGGTGATCTCTTTTCTAGTGTGGACAGTATCCAGACATGACAGCAGCCTTTGAACCTGTTTCCAGGAGGTTTTGCTTGATTGCCAGTGGTGTCTTTTTGAGGTGTCTTTTTCACCCGCCATGAGGAATGCTGCAGAAAGTTCTGCTTTGTTACCCTCAGGGGCGGCTCCAGGCCCCAACACGCCAAGCGCGTGCTTGGGGCGGAATGCCGCGGGGGGCGCTCTGCCGGTCGCCGGGAGGGCAGCAGGCAGGCAGCCTTCGGCTGCGTGTCTGCAGAGGGTCCACTAGTCCTCTGGCTCCGGTGGACCTCCCACAGCCGCGGGACCAGCGGACCCTCCGCAGGCATGCCTGCGGGAGGTCCACCGAAGCCGCAGGACCAGTGGACCCTGCAGGCACGCCTGCGGGAGGTCCACTGGGGCCGCAGGACCGGCGACCTGCAGAGCACCCCCCACAGCATGCCGCCGTGCTTGGGGCGGCGAAATGTCTAGAGCCGCCCCTGGTTACCCTTCCTGTTCAAAGTGCATAAGAAGTCACTTAGGAGATGGACAATTCCAGCTGTGGTGTGGGTCATCAAAAAACAAAACAAAGAACCCAACACCTGTGACTAGATGTATCTCTAGGTCTTATTTTCTTTAGTTCTGAAAATGTCGTCTCTTTGCTTTCTTGTCTGTAGCCACATGTGAGATATGGTTGTGAGGAAAAAAAAATCTGAAACTTAATTCAGGTGAGACAGAGGTGATATTAGTGGACTTGGAAAGGATCTTAGGGAGTGAGAAGGGTGATTTTAGAACCCTTATTGTGAGAGGTTTTTCTATTCTTTCTGCAAGAAGTTCATAATTTGGGGAGTGCTTCTGATTCATTACCTGCTCCAGGAGTTTCATAGGGCATCAGTGGGCAAAACTGCATTTTTCCATCTGCGTCTGGTTGGATGACTGAAGCATTTCCTCTCAGATCTGGACCCCACCAGTAATCCTTGTCACAGTGATTTATAGATGAGATTACTACTATAAATTCTACATGGGGCTACACTTGGAAACCACTAAGAAGATAATCACAGTTGCAGAATGCATCTGCTTTCCTGTTTGATAGAATTAGCCATAGGGAACATACCGGCCTTATTTTTTGACACCTGCCCTGATTTCTTGTTTACCTCCAGGTGCAACTCAAGATATTGACTTTGACCCATAGAGCACTCAATGTTTTAGCCCCTGGACCAGGACTCAGGAGATCCGGATTCTATTTCCAGCTTTCTCATGGCCTTCTGGGTGACCTTGGGCAAATCACTTCTTCTCTCTGTGCCACAAGTTCCCCATTTGTAAGATGGGGTAATAATGCTGACCTCCCTTGTAAAATGCTTTGAGTTGTACTGATGAAAAACACCATATAAGATATAGGCATTATTATTTCTCCTCCATAAACTGCCTCATCAGTCTAAGCAACTGGGGCCCTCACAGTAACAGCTCTAGATTTAATTGTCTAGGAGCTGCTAACAGGGCATTCTCATGTGTGGATTTCACTTCCCCAAACTGCTCCAACTGAGTCTGAGTTTGTTGATATTTAAGGTAGGATACAAGGTTTTTCTCATGGCCATTTATGTGAGACTGGTGATGGGAGGGTTGATGTTAGCTTACTTGGGGCTTTTTAGGGGTGTGTTTAAATACTGAGCCAGACTCTTAGTTGGTATAAAGCATCATAGCTCTGTTGATATTAGTGATTTACACTGGTTGATGATGTGGCCCTGGTTACTTTTTAATTATGTACAAGCATGTTTAGAAGTCTAATTGGGAACATTGTAAATATCAAATACTAAATAAACTCTTGTTACATAGTGTAGTAGAAAATGATGTGTCACTAATTATGTTAATTGAAAAGTCACCAATAAATCCCACACTAGGTGTTGTTATCCTTTCTGTTTATACAAACACTTGCTTAATATACTCTATCCATGGTCATCTGCTTAAGATTTCTTGGTATTCCAGCTTTCTCCCTCTCCCCATCAAGGACAGATAATATTGAAAGCAAAAGGCCTGCCACTGGCTTTAATGAGCTTTGAATAAGGTCTTAGAGGAATGCCCCCAAAACCCTGCAGGGACGTCACTTGGGGCTGTCATATCACTCTCATCCCTACAAAACCCACTTTGTATAAACAGTATTTCCCTATGTACTTTAACTGGCCCTAATTAAGTGTTCTTTTTTTGTTTGGTTGGTTGAGCTCGTAACATAGCCTTGCTTTACAAAACACTCTATGGTGCAGTGTTGTTTTTTTAGTTGTCAATATTAGAACACACAGTTCAATAAAGCAAAGCTAAATATACCGCACTTAATGGGTTAGAATTTTTAAAATGTATTAAAAATAAAAATATGTGACCGTAGAGCCTCAAAACTGTGTCTTTGCAGTGGAATTGCTATTTTTCCCTTGTTTTTATCATCTGAAGTACTTTTTTTTATTTTAAATGATGGGTAGAGAGGAATGGCTCAAAGGCCTAGAAACTAGGAGAAACAAGTTACAGAAGTACAGCAGATACACCGATTAATAAGAATGGGTCCCCAAAATTCAGAAGGACTTTGAGTGGAATTGGAACCAGAAGAAAAGTAGACCATATAGGGAAATAGAAAACATACTATGGAAGTCCTGCATCTTCTTTTTTTTCTCCTTTCTCCCAGGTAGAAGCTGGTGCTGTAGTTTTTAACAATCAGCCCTTCTGTGTATGTGTGTTTTCCTTCCTTCCATGTTGTTTCATAGTTATCTGTTAGTAACAGCAGTATTATTACACACAGATTAGAAGACAGGCGGCTTTTAGGCTCCCTGACAGTTGGCCAGAGCAGAGATTAGAGATAAAACTTAATCCCGTGAGGTAATAGCAAAAAAAGAGTACAAAGACATGAGATGAGCCGATAATGGTTTGTTTAGGTAAGAAGGCTTCGCTTCGCATGGTGATTGGCTCTCTCTCTGTAGTGTACTGAATGATAGTTTCCCAAATCCTTTCTGAGGTTTCTAACGTTTAGCAATGGTCTGGAGAGAGGACTAGGGGGAAAAAATGGCAACCAGCAGTGGTAAAAATAATAAAATCTTTATAACCATAAATGGAAGTTGCTGGACCATGGGGGAGATGAGGGATGTTTTCTTCCATAACTGCAGGGCTGCTAGTCAGTTAGCATTTGAATTGAGGGAGATTAAAACAATTCCCAGTGAAGGCTGATAATATATGTGTGTGTGTGTGTCTGTCTGTCTGTGTGTGTGTACACATTTCTTGTAAAAGAACAATAGCTTAAAAAGTGAATCTAGAATGTACGATTAATGTGACAGAGCTGT
This sequence comes from Mauremys reevesii, assembly GCF_016161935.1. NCBI lineage: Eukaryota > Metazoa > Chordata > Testudines > Geoemydidae > Mauremys > Mauremys reevesii. The sequence continues at coordinate 242,273,329 of NC_052623.1, read as the reverse complement.
CTGGTTAAATATGCAACATTAAAGAAAAATTAAAGGCAAGATAATCTAAAGGGTGAAGTTATATCTGTGTGAGTGTATGCATGTTTGTTCCATCACAGTTTTCTGAGTCTGAATTGATTTGCATTGAAAGGAAGAGTGGTTGCAAAAACTTCCTTGAAATGCCCATATTTAGGAATGCTCTTCAATCAGCAAAATGTGACAAATAAAATTCAGATAAACTATCTTTTTACAATCAAGTTATTGGGGAATATTCAACAGAAGGTTAGGAGCATGATTACTTCAATACAGCCCTCTCATTTTACAACTAACACAGATAAGTTTGTGTTTGAAACAGACGTTGTCTAACTGACCACTGACAATTCAGCACTTCTCTGCAGTGTCAGAATTGCAAAGAGATGGAAACTCACATCTTTCAGTCAGGCTTTTAAGCAATGACTAATGAAACCTTCAACACAGCCCCTGGCGTATAATAAGGATATAGTCTTGGAATGACTGATTAAAAGACTAACATTGTTGCACCTGCCTTAGAGTTGGCTGCCTGTAACTCCAGAATACAACAGAACTGTAATAGGAATGTAGACTGGGTGTATTAAAGCACATGTCCATCACAAATGGGAAGGAAACAGTTTTTACTCTCAGACTTTGTTTGTTTTTAAGCTCTTACCCTTTTTTGGAAAACTTTTGAAAACTGCAGGAATAGTTTGAGAGCCAAAATGTACAGATATAAATGGTACATCTCCAGAATGGCCAGAAAGATTTGTGCCATTCAGGCACGTCTTTCTTTAATCTCACAATCCTTTTAGTTACAGAGATATGGCAAGAATCCATTTCAGGTCGTCACAAAAATCCAACCCTGTTTTTGTCTGTCTGGACTGAATATCTAACAAGTAGCTACACATTCACTTGGAACATTCCTGAAATTAATTTGTTTGCTTACCTCAAATAGATTCTGGGTATAACACAGGAAGGAGATTAACTGGTTAAGAATATGAACCAACCCAAAATTTCACCCTAAACTTAGAGTACCTTTCAATTCAGTGCCAGTGTTGCTCTACAAATTGGTATCATGACTGCTCTGGTAGAGATGCACCTATGTTTTCAGGAAACATCATTTACCTCCAAATGTAGACGTATAGATGTGTTTTATGTACTAGATAGCAACATGCCATGATCTTCTGATATTGTCATGTCAAGCAATGCTGACTGAGAAACTCGAGGTGAAATCCTGACCCTGTTGAAGTCAATGGGAGGATTTTATCCATGGAAGTGTCACTTTAAGGGGCAGGACATTAGAGAGTGCCATATTGTAAGATGGATTCAGCTTCAGGCATTTCTGAGATCATTTCTAGTCTGGAAGGCTGATGACTAGAGCTGGTTGAAAATTTTGGAATTTAAAATTTTTCATACAGTTAAAAGATGGCTTTTTTGTTAAAACCTTTGCATAACATGTTCCCATTTTCCAATCAGCTCTGGTCTGCTGATGATGCCATTCCTAATCCTTCTTCATTTCCACTCCTGTAAGCCTGCCAAGATATCTGTGACTCAGGAACCTCTTGGTACCAACCAAGAGAGGACACAAGGAGTACATAGGATTGTACAGGGATCACAGGGGTGAGATACAGGTATAATAGTTCACCAGACGGTGGCATGTAAGGTCTCTACTGAGAGCCAGTAGCCCACTGGTCATCAAATGTATGTACAGATAATACTTAAGGAGCTGTGTCTCTATTGAAAATTAGGTTCTTAAGGTCTTGGAATTAAGGCAGGTCACAGATGGTGACATACCTCAGAAAGGTTCCTTTCAGGCAGGAGATTTCAGACACTTATCTCCCTGTCTGGCTATTTGTATTTTATGCCTCACACTGTATGCGTATTGGTATAGTTAGCCAGGGACTAAATAAGAGATTGCAAAATCTACAAGGTAAGAAATCTACAGGATGAAACAAACAGCAGGGTGTACCCTGTTTATGAATAAAGACAACTGTTTGTGCTGGTATATTTTGGGGTGCACAGTAACATGCGAAATTCTTCACCTTGGAGGCAACTGACAGCGTGCTTGTCTCATGAAAGGCGGGTCACAGCCAACCTGGCTGAAAAGCGCTGCAAGGCTTTTGGGTGAGCAGTACTCTGCAAGACATGAGAGTATCTTGATAATTAAGTCCAGGCTCTAGAATGTGTGTTATGATTTAATTGATGTGTAACCATTTGTTGCCAGTACTTCTATTTGTTAAATAAACTTAATTTCACTATAAACATACCTACATGTTGTGTGTGTGAAGCAGAGCGGTGAACTGAGGTGGAACTGGTAAGATGGGGTACGCTGTGTCTTTGGAAGCAGTGAATCTGTGAGCATCCAGTGAAGCTGGGGCTGCATATTCCAGGGAGTTACTCTTGGAGTTCAAGGATTGGAATGTGCCAGTAACTAAGCTGTAAAATAACAGCGAAGCCTGCAAGTCCTGGCAAGGAGTGCTTGTGTTGCCTGTGGAGTTGGGGAGCTGACCCACGGCAGACGTAGACAAGGCTTCCTCATACTAGGGGCCGATGGTAGCAAGGTGCCGCACAACCCTGGATATCCCCAGGGAGCATCACGATATCTTATTTTTGTTTTGTTGTTTACCCTATAGGTCCCATCCTATTCTCCTCCCTCTCTGAATGAGTGAGATGTAAAAGGCAATGTCCACTGAAGGCTGCTCTGCCAAGGAGGTCATTTGCATGAGCTCCTCAAGTCTCTCGTCTTGAATAACTCTGCAGCTCCTGAGTATGGAGCAGGACCCAGTCATCTTCAGATTCAGTCAGCCCAGTGTAAAGCCAGGTTATACAACAGTAAGGGCAGTTGATACACTTACAGCTTTATACCATAGGACCATGCTAAAAAAATTGGCCCAAAGTTTTTTGGAGATTTTTTTTTTTTGGTCATTAGAACATTTAGAAAAAAAGAAAGAAACTGAAGGAAAAATTCCAGCCCCTCCACATGCCAATGGAAATGTCATGCTCCTGTCCAGAGGTAATTCACATTTTGGGTAACAACTCACCATATAATTTGTTTCTAATGGAATTTCATGGTATACATAGCAGGCAGATAATTGGCTTAGAAGTAAATTGATGGGAGGGTTTCTCTCTGGTCTCTCTTTATCATTTGCTGCTGCTATATGTCATTCAGAGTCCAACTCAATCAAGAGTCTATTACTGATAGCAGAATAATGTGGCTGCTATAAAGATCTTTTATGATGCAAAAGTGGGTAGTTGAATTGTGCACATTCAAAAGGGAATCACATAAAAAAGAACAAAAGAAAGAAAGAACTTTCTCTAAATATGAGCTTTTGGATGGGAAAGTGCAGATAATTCCTGGAAAGACTCTTGCTGCAATAACTTTCTTCTTTAGAATCCTAAATTGAAATGGTGGAGTGTCTTGTACATTTTTATTTTTTCCTAGGAAAACATATTCAAAGAAAAGGCTGAGTGGGGCTGCCTTTCCAGTTAGTATGGTAGGGCTTCTTTTGGCATCTTGGAGTTAGAATCCCAGATATTTCTCATGTTCTCTACACCTTCTCCTCTCATTCTTCATCTGCCCTTCTCATTTAGTCTGTTTAAGGCATGACAGAAGGTAAATGTTATTACCCCGATGCCTAAATTGTGGTTGAAATTTTGACTTTTCCACATTTTCAATATACTTGTTTAATCACCACCTGTATTACAAGAAATAGCTGTGTGATTTATGCATATGGGGTTTGTTTGTATGGAAAGGAAGAGGGGAACTAAAATATCTAAGAAGGATCAGAAATAATACTGGAATGTGGGGTTTTATGTGTCTGTCACTGAAACACTCCATTGTTCATCTGGAAAAAATGGAAATATTGAACTCTTTAGATCAGGGGTAGGCAACTTATGGCACGTGTGCCAAAAGCGGCATGCAAGCTGATTTTCAGTGGCACTCACACTGCCCGGGTCCCGGACACCAGTCTGGGGAGATCTGCATTTTAATTTAATTTTAAATGAAGCTTCTTAAACATTTAAAAAACCTTATTTACTTTACATACAACAATAGTTTAGTTATATATTATAGACTTATAGAAAGAGACCTTCCAAAAACATTAAAATGTATTACTGATACGCGAAACCTTAAATTAGAGTGAATAAATGAAGACTTGGCACACCACTTCTGAAAGGTTGCCGACCCCTGCTTTAGACCAACATTTCAGTTAAATTCCTACACCAGTTGTTGAAGGATGATGTGGTGTTCCCATTTTAATGTGCCTTTGTCTGGATGCATGTCTGGATGCTCCCATGATTTCTCCTTCGCTTTTGTACCCTGTTTATTTAAACTCATCAGCCACCAATCATGCTCACCTTCAGATTCTGTGGTGAAAGCGACTCTCCTTTCTCCTGAACTAGAGATTTAGATCATGATAATGCTGTTCTAAGTGCTAGCAGGGAAGGCATGCATATACATACCTGGGCTGTGAATACTCCTAGCACCTACCAGTGTGGGTAATAAGAACCAAGACCAGAAAGTCAATTTAGATGTCTACGCTGTAGCACAATCTGGTGCCATGAGTCTGCCAGTTGAAACTGACTGATTGAGTTGTATTGCCACTGTTAAAGAAGAAATGTAGATAACTCAGAATGTTAGTATTTTTTTTTAAGCAAATGAAACACAATTGGGCAAATCCTTACTCGCTTAAATGGCCTGTTCTCATAGGAGGCATCCTACTGATTTAACCGGCCCTGTTCCTGTTAATATGGAGTGCACTACTCGCGTGAGTAGAGTTGGGTGAAATTTTATGAATGTTTGAAATTTTGACATATTTTTTCCCCCAACCATTCTTTTTCAAAGAATTTTTTTGCCAGCTGCTCTACATGTGAAGAAGGATCTACAAGCTGGGATCCAACCAGGAAAAATATGTTACCAGCCTTCACAAATGCCACCCATCAGATTTCACAGAACAATCGACCGAACTCAAAAAACCCCTGAGAGGTTGGATAAGCGTTCAAACATTTGGATGCTTTATCCTAATCATGTTGGTCTAGAAATGAGGTTAGAAATGCCACAAGAGCAGGCTTTCCTCTATGTAGATATCCTCCATGTCCTGTGTCTGGCATGATCAGAAGTGCCACAGGAACTGCCCTTTTTTAATATTTTCCAGTCCTGCCAAAAATTATGAAGTTCCAAGCCACTGGAAAATCAGTGACAATAAAAAGTTAACTGAGTGTTTTGTATTTAAAAAAAAAGGGTTTCTTTCTTATTTTACTTGAACTCCTTTTTCTATCTCTTAACTACAAAATATCCTGCATTAAATAAAAATAAAGCAGTGTTTGTGAGCAGGGAGCAGGGCTGGTGCAACCACTAGGCGAACTAGGCGGTCGCCTAGGGCGCCTAGTGATTGAGGGCGCCTAAAAGCCCGCTCAGGCGAGGAGGTGGAGTGGAGGTGAGCTGGGGCGGGGGGGCGCGGGGAGGGCCGCCTGCAGTAATGGGGGGGGGCGTACAGGGGAACCGCTCCCCGCCCCAGATCACCTCTACTCTGCCTCCTCCGCTGAGCACACAGCCCCCACTCTAAGTCTCCTCCAATCGTCACCACAAGCCTGGAAGGGGAGGAGAATTAGGGTGATGCCGGCTCAGCAGAGGAGAGCTGGGGAGGGCTCCCTGGGTGGTGTTAGCTGCCACGGAGGGGGCGGGGTCAGCTTCTGGGTGGGGGCTCCCTGGGCGGGGTTAGCTGCTGCAGAGTGTGTGTGTGGGGGGGCTCCCTGGGCAGGTTAGTTTCCGTGAAGGGGGGGTTACCTGGCCGGGGTTAGCTGCGGGGGCGGGGCTCCTCTGGTGGGAGGGGCGGGGTGGGCGTGGTTAGCTGCCGCGGGGGGGCCTCCTCTGGTGGTTAGCTGCCGCAGGGGGCAGTGGGTGGGGTTAGCTGGGGGGAGGGTGGCTCAAGGTGGAAGTTTCGCCTAGGGCGCAAAACTTCCTTGCACTGGCCCTGGCAGGGAGCAAATCTGTAGCCTGTATGCTTCATGAACTAGTGGTAGCTTCCTCATGTCAGTGTTACAGAGAACATTTCCATATTGTACATCTGTAAGAGTCAGACCATCGTTCTGATGGCAATGTTGTATAGGTAGCCAGCAGTGACTTCATTTTGAATCAACAATGCCCTTCACAGCACCATGCGTTTTGAGACACAGCCATCAGTGCTTCTCACACTGAAGCTACATAGCTTTTTCAGGCTGCGTAGCATTGAAATAAAAGAGAAAACGTTGACTAGGTTTCTGGAAGCAATTTTGCATTAATGGTTTGAAAAAGAGCATTACAGGAGATAAAATTTCAGGGGAACAGCTGAGTACTGGAGGATGGCTATCAAGTCCGTTTCTTATCTTATAATTGTACATATTTCTAAAAAATAACAGATAGGGATGCACAAAAGAAAATAATCCCCTGCAAAAAGCCTCAGTTTTAAAAGGGGTGGGTGTACTTTTTTCCCCAATATTTGTCATGCTAATTTGTCTATGGGTTACAACCAGGATCAGAAGTAAAAGTGCTAAAATAGCACAAGAATAGTTCTCCCTGTGTTAAAAGCTCATCCAGAAGCAAGAAGGATCCTTTGAATGTTTGTTCTAATGCACTTTCATGAACAGTTTGAGACCCAAGTGACTCAGTGAGTTGGAATAAGGATCCATAATTCTAGTTAATAATCTGAACCTTCAAAGTTTTAAAGGTTTCCCTTTTCTAACAATATAATGTGTTCACCATGGCCGTTAGCTTTAGGGAGCACACAATTTTGACACTGTTGACTCTTGGCTACCTTTTTTCATATATTCTTGACAGAAACTTGGTTTAGCTTGCAATGGGAAAAAAAAGGGAGAGAGAGAGAGACTGTGTGTGTGTGAGAGAGGTGCCTATATGAAATGCCCCAGAGAGAGAGAGAGAGGCAAGAATACTGAATGGCAACATTTAGGCATTGACTGTGACATTGTATTTACCTTTTTAATGGATGTATGTAATAAAGTGACATGTAAATGGAGCACAAGGGGAGATATGACACTATATCTGGAAAAGGATAAAACAGTCAGTTGAATACTGGGCTATTATAGCAGTTTGCAAACCTTGGATAAACTCAGTCAGCGGTTGTATAATTGGTTATTCAATCCCGACCCTTGTTCACAGCTCAAAGCCAGGAACACTGAGACCTGTTGCCAATTTGAGTGAATGCAGTGACTGTACTCGGCCGGGGCCTAACACTGGAGCCAGGCCTTTTCCTGTGGGCTGGTTTCCACCATGTCTGGGACTGGCGCAGTGACAGTAGCCCTTTTGTTGTGAAAGGCTGGCTGGTACTCCCCTCCTTTGCAAAATGTCTAACAGCTACACAAATATAAGAAAATAGGAAAAGGGACTTACTGTAGCTTTTCTCTTACTGAGTTAAAACGTGGAGGTTTTGAAAGGGAGGTGAGGTCCCGCTAATAAGGGAAGCTAAAGCATGATGTGAAAAGTTATGGCTAGATAAGGAAAGCGCCATGCTGTCCCAGTGCATGACACAAGCTGCATGGTGAGATCTAGACTGTCTTGGAGATATGAAACACAAATTGTATTTTCAGGACAAGACATTGCTTTAGTATGTCCTCCTTCCCATTTTGAAAATTCTCGTAACACTGTGTGAAAAGGAATCTAAATAAATGTTTAAAGAGCTCTAATGAGCGCTCTAGAAGTTGTCTCTCAGCCTAAGGAGATGGCATTTTATAAGCAAGCTGTGGACACATTTCATGTAACAGGTACCTCAGTTCTGCTCTCCTCCCTCCCCGTTATGGACATAGCTTCCCAATAGACACAGGGTGATATTTACTGAGTGTCCTAACTCAGAGACCAGCTGTTTTTCTTCTAGTAAAATGGTTGATAGAACTAAATGAGAAAGAGTTTTTAATTCTGGTTGATAATATGATGACTGTTCAGTGATATACAAAAGATCAGACTTGATGATCTAATGGTCCCTTCTGACCTTAAGCTGCATCAATGAATCTACAATGTGCTATTCTTTTCTTTTAAAAATAGCTCTTAGCATGTTTCTAGTGTTCAATAGTTAGATCTTGCTCTGTCATAGGATGATGGTTTCCAACTATAATTTAGTACACTTCCATTATTTTTGCCATTTCATCATACCTAGAGAACATCACTTCAGAGAAAAAAGCAGTTATTGTCACAGATTATGAACAATCTTTGTAAATTATCAAATAAGATAAAGGCAACAGTTGAAAAATCACAAAGGCAGGAGCTTTGGGGAGGGGGGTAATCTCTTTGCCATCCTGATTTACCCTAGTGCACAAAAAATAATACAGAGTGGCTTGATTTAATGAAAGGCTGCAATTCAATCAAGAGGTTCTGCTGAGGTCATATAATATAAATGGTTACAGCACCTCTTGACTGAGTTACAGCCTTGATAACTCAGTACTTTGTTGTTATTTATGAGGGTAACTTTTCAAAGCAATCTGCATATCTCCCACTAAAACCTACTTTGAAAATGTTATTCCATGATGTCATTGAAAAGGATTTTCCCCCCTTTGGTTGGGGGGGGGAACAGCTAAATGCAGGGTGTGGGGGGGAAGGAATGCATTGTTTTAGAATAGAAAATTAATCACTTGGAAATGGATTGCTTATTGTGAAGCAAATGCAGAGTATTGAACTTGTGATACATGAGAAGATCTACAGAAACTCCAGCAGAGGCCTTTAATGGAAAATCCACCCTGCCATCTCATTATAAGTAGAACCCTGAGAGCCAAGTATTCCAAGCAGTAGAGAGAAGGTAGCATTACGAGAAAAAAAAATTATAATAATCAGTGTTAATGTAGCTGAGCCTTAACAGAGTACTGATTTATATGACAAGTATCATGTTATCATAGAGACTCTTAAAATTTGGGTGTGGATTATAAACAGTGTGAATGTTTATCTGAGCAGGGCATGACATAACTTCCTCTTGGTGAAACTAGAAATGCTTAGTGGTCAGAACTGCTTGGAGTCCATGGAAGCCAGCTCTCGTTAATTTTAGAAATTACCACTCAACATATACCTCATAATTTTAATCCCCCAAATATTCTGGTTCGGATTACAATACAATATTGTATGCAGGATAATGCACTGATGACTCCCTTCGGTTAGTGTTTCCAGTTTAGTGAATTTTTGGGATCCACCTGGAGAGCCTACAGCAGGTGTAGAAGAATGAATGCTTGAGATGCCTTATTAATGTAATGTAGCTAAGAGGCTAGTGGTTTTAAAGTATTTTGTAGTAGCCTCATCGTGAACTACCCAAACGTAATTCCTATAGGATACAGGGCATTTTTTATTCCTCTTTTTTTCCCCTTTCTCCAAGCTATGAAAGCTTACTGAGTTCCCAGGTCATTGGTTGTAGGCGCTTTTCTGTGTCACAACGAACAAAAAATCTGAAATATTTGGCACTTTGGCACTGCATATAACTGGCACTCTTGTGGCTTCTCTCCCTTCCTCTAAGAGAAAGATGGATGGGAGAGGAGAATAAGGGGGGAAATGGTAACACACTTTATATCTGAGCATAAACCACAAATGACACATGATCTACAATCTCTCCAATCCCCAAAGTCTTGGTAAACCAAGTGCTCTACTTCTAGCTAATGCTTTAACACGAAATCTTTCGGAAGATGTTGTTTCCAATACTGACCCATGTGATTTTAGTGGTAGGAGAACTCATATTGCCAAATTTAGAACACACTCTAAGATAATGTGTTCTAGATTTAGCACAGAACTTGAAACTGTTGGGGCTCAGTTTCAGTTAAGATCTGGGAAAACTGGAGTTCTGGACTGCTGCATCATCTTTCTTTATTTTCATTTCCTTGGCTGACCTAGAAGCATGCCAAGAATTTCTTTCAGATAAGAAACTTTATTATTTGCCCAGTACAAGTTTCCAGGTGTTGAAAACACACATTTGTTACTTTTTCTCTGAGAAACAATAGTTTAAGTGAAGAAGATTCCCCAATGAAAAAAATAAAATTCTAGCAGTTTGGTGAAACACAAGGTGGTTCTTCCATTTTCCATTTGCTCTCTAGCCATCCTCTGATCATAGTAGGGGTAGTCATCTTGGGGAAATGTTTTTCCCCCTACCTCATCTCCTGATTTTTGGTCTGATTTTTACTTATCTTTTTGAATTGGGTAGTGGCTTTTGAAAAGTGTACAGACTTTTAGTATCTCACAAATGCTTAATTCCACTGGGACTTAGCAGATCCAGGTTCAGTTTGCAGCTCTACCACAGCCTTCTTGTCTGACCTGATGTCATGCAGTCCCTCTGTGCCTCAGTTTCCCCATGTGTAAAGAGGGAAAACTAATACTTCCCCACTTCACAGGGGTATTGTGAGGACAAATACATTCATGTTTGTGAGGCACTCATGTACAGTGATGAGTGCCATAGAAAAGTCAATACACAGAAAAGTCAATACAATAAATAATAAATGAAAGATGCTTCACTGTGGCAGGGAGTAAAGGGTGAACTCTAAGGGGCCCATGTGTTTGTGGCAGAAAGGAGGATACCTTGTTATTCTCCCTGTGCCTATGAGGGAAGAATAGATTAAGTTTGAAGTTTACAAAGACATTGCTAATGTCCTGCAATTCCCCTGAAGCTGAAGGAGGGAATACAGTCAGTGACACCATTGTTGTATTTTAGACTGTTGGCTGTGGGGTATAAACTGGAACCTGCCAGTGATCCCAGAAAACCGTAAGTGATGGAAAGACATGGTTTTTGTTAGCAGGGTTCAGCTTCCAGTGTTGATGAAGTCTTATTCTATCTTAATCACCCATTCCATGACTTCTACTTTTTTCAATGATCTGGGCCTTACTCTGATCCAAGTCACATGGAAATGTTCCGCCTGACTTTAATGGGAATTAGATGAGACCCTCTGATTCCAAGATCCTACTCTGTAAACATTTTGGACTCAAGAGACAATAAGAAAGGGAAGCTGGATGAAAGTTTCCCGAAGACATGCAGTGCTCGGTGAAAGCTGGGAAGGAAATCCTCCACTTTTCACCAGGCTTATTTTAAAGCACTCACGAGTCTAGCAGGGGAGAAGGAGGGAGTGTCTTTTGGTATTGTATTATTTAATACCTCTGTGCATACAACCAAGAGGCTCTAGGTTTAGATACCTCAAAAAAAAAGAGCTAGCAACTTACAGATGATTTTGCCTTTACTAACTACAACCCATAACAGATGTCAGTGCATCACAGAACATAGGAGAAAAAAGAAACCAACATACAATAATTTTTTCTTTCTCTTCTCTTCATCTCTGTAATCATTACATTTGATGTGGTATTTAACCATCTCTTTTTCTCATTTATGTGGCTTGTTTTCCTCCTGAGTACATTGGAAAATGGGGGGGAGACGGGGGAAACAGGTCAGGCAGGGCATGCTTGTGTGGTTTTTCCAGTTGCAACCCTTAAGACTTTGCTGAGAGCTGTGGTAATTAAAGTGGTTATATGATATAAAAATTTGCGCCATTGGCTTTCAAGGTATAGATTGTTTTCATTTATGCCATAGCATCCCTCCCAGGATTAAGTCATTTGTTGTCTTGGCATTCCCTTAACGCTTGTTCACAAAGGAGAACTTTCTGAATAATGGGCCTGTTATCCCATTCAGCCTTTCTGATCTATTAAATTCCTCGTAACACCATTCCACAATTACTCCATACCTCTGCCACCTCCCCCGGACCTCCTGTTCTCAGGCAATCTGGGAATTTGTCCTTGTCATTTGCCAAACTTCTCAGGCGTCTTGAATCCTTTCCCCCTGCCCCCATTTGATATTGACTCTGCCCCTTTCTGTGCCTGGTGTTTGTATATACAGTACATCTCTCTCTTTCACACATGCATACTGTACAAACATTTAATATGTGTGTGTATACACAGCTCTCCATCTATTTTCTCTTTATATAGAGAGACTGGTTAAAAAGTTCTGCCTATAGAACTTGAACACCAGTTTCCTCATAAAATTCACAAATACATGGGAATCTTTGGATGATCTTCTTTCAAAAGTAGATATATAGAGACAGAAATCTGTGTATAAATACCCAAATTGTCTTCACAGTATGCATGTGAAAGAGAGGTACTGTATAAGAAGGGGGGAAAGTAAGTAACAAAAAGTTATGAGGTGTGACTTCAACATTAGAGCATCCATTGGCTGAGAGATTCCCTGTTCTGGGAGGTTTCAGTGTTAAAACAGATGAAATATGCTGGCATTGGTCAAGTTTCACTTAGAAATTTGGAGTTATATTTGAACCGAAAAGTCAGGAAGCAAATCCCACCGAGATAGAGACGGAAGAAAATGTTCACAGGATAATAAAATTGCAGAGTTTTGCACTCACCTACTGTTTGGTCCAACATTTTCTTCATCAGCATAGTTGGCCATTACTGGAAGTAGTTGCCCCACTGAACAAGAGCTGCTGCTGAAACAGATTTCTCATTATTGACTTATATCTTACAGAATCAGTTTCCTCAATGTAGATCCAGTTCCTATGAAGGTTCTGTCTCCTGCATTCACTGGCCTCCCACTATTGGCCACTAACTTTGTTGTTCCAGTGGAATCTAGCTGATGTGAGAGGTTATAGCCACAGAGGGAAGGGTGCTCTTTTAGGCAGATAGATCCAATCCTATCAAAGGCTTTGAGTATGAGGGCAGAGACCTTGAACTGGATACTGTTCTCAGTGGGGAGACAGTGCAGAGACCGGAGACCAGTGCAGGCGACCTTGTTCTCTCACCTGCCCTCCCAAACACTTCACAGAGATGTTGAACAACACAGAATGAAGGGGAGAGGTGATAAATCCTGTGGGACTCTACAGGGGAAGGCTATGGAAGTGGAGGATCAGTTGGTTTCATCTTTGAGGAAGGACCTGAGCCATTTCAGGGTGTTTCCATTCAGCCGGGAGCTTCTTGTAGTCAGGTCAGGGGTATTTAATGATAAATGACGTCAAATGCCCCAGTAGATCCCTCAGGATGAGTATACTGCACCTTCCTTGCCTATGGACAGGAGCTGATAAGCCACCAGCATAGGTGCTGGAAATAGGGGTGCTGCTGCATCCTCCGGCTTGAAGTGGTTTCCGTCATATAGAGGGTTTACAGTTTGGTTCAATGGCTTTCAGCATTCCCCCACTATGCAAATTGTTCCAGCACCTCTGGCCACCAGAGCAGTGTCCAAGATACTGGCAGCTGACAGAGTTGTCATTTGAGGGTTTTGGCTTTTTTTGTGTGTGTGTGCTAGTTTCTTAATTAGCTTACCTAAATACTGGGTGCTATTGACAAAATCGGTAATATTGAGTGGCGGTGGTTTCTTCTTTTAAAGTGGGTGGTAGCTTCACTTCATCAGAGGAGGTGTTGACAGTCTCGGTATCCCAGATATTCTCTGTTCTCTTTTACCATCTGGGCAGGGCTGGGAGAGAGCCACAGGGCATAACCCGTCATTGCCATCAGTGCTCCCATACCTGCTTTTTAAGTGAATGGCCCTTATTTTTGGAAGAATGGTGTTCTGTTCCTGTCCTGTGCTTGGTTTATTCTTTTTGGTAGCCCACAAGGCCATCCCAGATGCAGGTAAATTAATTCTCTGTAGAATTAGGTAATTCCTTGCAGTGGAAGGTGTCATGTTCTGGGGTTGAATGGAGGTAGTCTGAGTTCACAAAACCATTAATGCTCAAGAAAAAAAATTAAGGGCATGATTATACTGCCTCTTTGGCAGAGGAGAAATAAGACTTCTGCCTCCTTCATAGCAGGGACACTGCTTTGTAGAAATCTCTGGTGCCTGCGTTTGTATCATTTTGTATTTTCCACCAATACAACTTGAGTGTTGCTCCTTGCTTTTTCTCTTGCATGTTTACCTAGACTGGTTGGGTGATCTGTATGTGCAGTGATGTGGGAGGGGGTAATTCAGTGGTAATGTCTATAATAGTAGTCAGGGAGTAGCTGTAGTGTGTTGCAGACTTCTACTCCTTGGCCTCTTTATTAGGTAGTGTTTGCATCCCTCTTTTTCTGTTTTTTCCATCTTCCCTCTTTCTCTTGATCTCCCTTTTCTTTAGCTCTGTCTTTCCTCTTCCCCCTCTCTTTCTCTCTTCGTCTCTCCTTTTTCCTTGTGCAGACCTGTTACATTAAAGAACCACTTATAATAGACTTCTGTTGGTTTCTCTTCACTTGTTTGGGGATGACTTGTCATAACTGCTATGTGGCTGCACCACTCGTGCATCCTGATGTCATTACCAAACTCACGAAGATAAATGTTATATCAAAAGGAAACCCAGTGTATTTCCTCTCCCTATTTAAACCGAAAATAACACAGTCCAAAAAAATCTATGAATGGTGACAAGTGAGAACAAACAGAACAAGGCAGATGGAATGCTGTACTTTGGTGGAGAAGCCTGTGTGAAAATCTTGGAAGATTATTCCAAGCAAATCCAAAGACGACATTTGCTTTAATAATTTTCTATTTAATTTGACATAATGATTTCATGCAAATATCATTTACATTACAACTACCATCCTGATTTATTGTGAAACTACCTGCACTTGAGAAGCTCTGATTTATAGTATAAATGTTGTCTTTTTTTTATTGTTCATATCTTTTCTGGCATCTGGCAAACAGATATTGAGATTTTCTTTTCACATATGTTGCACAAGAGGAGTTCAGGATGTGTAGTTGTTTAGCATCAGGCATATGTGCTTTAATTCTCACTTCCAGTGGTAAAACAGTCTGTCATATTTTTAAAGAGACCAGAAATCTTAGTCTAGTATGTATTTTCTTGATTTTTTTTTGGTTTTCTGTTCTTTATTTTTTTTCATCCTTCTTATTGTTTGTATAATTTTGTTAACATCTCCAAAAGTATATTTTTTGAGTATTTCAGTAATATCAGTAGGCTCTGCTTCCAGTACAGTGGGTATATAATCCACTCTTCTTTTCACCATACAGCCCCTTTCACAACATTATTATGACAATTAAAAATTTAAATGTATAGGGCCATATCCTCAGTTGGTATAAATTGGCATAGCTCAGTTTGGCCATAATATTCTATATCAGTCATTGCTAGAATATTAAGTTAAATTTTTGATACCATATGTTTTGAGGGAGCTCTACAAAGACCATATTTGCATGTGCAGGTGACTTGCTCTATTTGTACATGGAATTACCTGTTTTGCTCATGCAAATATATGGTTTTGCCCCCGCAATGAATGGGTTTTCATTTGATGGAGCTTACTGTCTGTGCAGAGTTTTGACATTTAGGCCCCTTAATTAGCAAATATATATGTTTGGCATAAGAGGATCCCAAAGCATTTGTCCCCTGGCGGATAACATGTTTTGATTCATTATTTAAAGATCTTGTTTGCCATAAACAATACAGTTTTTAAATGTGTTCATTTCATGTTCACTTTAGGGAACTATAGTTTGTACTTCCGGTTTTATATCTGCCATTGTTTTCTGAAGAGGCACACATGGGTGAAATGTTAAGATTAGTAAAGAAAAATAGTGTTAACCTTAACAGAGAGTCTGTCTTATTTATTGTCTAACCTTGCAACTATCTTTCAAAAACAAATACTCTTAAAAATCTCTTTCTCTCTCCCCCGCTTCCGCATACTCTCTCTTTCACTCCTCACAATGCAACTAATGGCTAGATCTTGATTCAGCCCTCCCCACCCACACTTGCTGACATCATAAATTATCCAGATCTAAATGGACAACCTTCATTAACTGTGCACTTTACAGAAAGCGCTAGCTCAGGAGCTATGTGTTCTCCCACTTTTATTAAAAGTTAAAATGCTCCTGGCTGCCATGGAAAGGGGAGGATGGAGGAGGCACAATGGAAGACAGTGCAGCAGAGCTAATAAATAAAAATAATAACCATTACCTTTGGCTGAGTGACCCAGGGAGAAGAGCACTGCCGAGCCATTTGTTGTTCCCTTTCACTTGTCAACAGCACTGGCTTAAAAGCCTTAGCCATTGTTCAGGGCCTAATAGCACCTGTTGGGATGATAGGAAGACAGCTGTCCAAAAAAAAAAAAAAAAAAAAAAGTGTGGGGCGGGGGTGGAGGGGGAAGGAACCAGTGATTAGTCAAGTAACATGTACTTTGGTGCAGCTGCAGTGGGACATTTCGTGTCTTAAAGTAGGTGAAGCCTCCTTATCCCCCACCCGCTTTTTCCCAGTGCAATAGACTCCTCTTCCCTGAGCTTGTTGACAAGAGTGCATTGTGAACCAGAGCCAAAAACCTACAGGAATGTCAGATGAGGAACTGATCTTTGTGTGTCGTTCTCTGAGAACAGAGCTAGTTAAAACAAAACAAAACAACCCTCAACAAGCGGAAGTTGTGCCTTTTTGACAAGAGCAGAGATTTATTGTTTTACTTTTTTTTTTAATTGCGCTCTTTCTTTGACAGCTAAGACTTTTCTCTTCTCTTGTTCCCTGGTTTAGCATTCATGTTAGAAAGATGTAGGAATTCTGGACACTAATAATCACTTGTCTCTTTTCTAGCCCTGAAATTTGTGTGCTAATATTGTAACAGTCTTCTGGGCAATGTGGTTTAATGGCTAGAGCAGGGACTGGAAGTTAGGATATCTAGATTCTTGTCTGTAATCTACATGGATGCTTCTAGCTATGTGCCTCCGGGCAAGTCTGCCTCTGTGCCTCATTTTTTCCTATCTTTAAAAAAGGAAATTACAGTGCATATCTTTTTTAAGTGCTTTGAGATCTTCAGGGGACTGGTACTATAGCGCATATGTGCCAAGTGTTATGATGCCATTGATTATTATTTTAGTGGAATGGCTTCTGTTTGCAAACATAGTGGAAATTAAATGTTGAATATGGACTTTTTTTTTAAATTCTAGCAATAGTGCTAGATACATGCTTTGTTGTTATTTACAATATGTTCTCATTTTTTAAAAGATTGTTGAGATTTTAACTTACTAATACCCAGCAAGCGAATAAACAGCAGCAATAGAACCCTCAATAATTTTTTTTAAATATTCAATGTTAATATGCACACATATGTCCTAATGTATATTTTCTGTTCCGTACCAATCAGTTTCTAAAGGTGTCAAAAATTAGCAGAGCAAAAGCATAACTGTTTGTTAGTATTAACTAGCTATTATGAACCCTTAATTAGAAAATTAGTATATTGGTGGTACTAATATGAAAATATTTCAGGGGAATTTATTTGCTTTGATCTAACTGAGATAGAAAATTAAAGCTGATATGAGATTTAATGGTTTAAATTCCAGATGTTTCTGTTTTTATGTTACTCTTGAAATAGTTTCTAGAAATATTAAAAATATCTCAGTGGCTGCTGAGTTATGATCCTGCTCAGTGGCTGCTGCTGACTTTGGTATACAGGCTTATTCTATCAGCTGTGGTTTGGGTAGATCACGCTTGAGAAATAAATTCCTTCTTTCACTTATAGCTGACTAGAATTAGAAAGGTATTAGAATGTTGCATGGCGCAGAAATTTTTCTTCTTCAGTCCATAGGGAAGACATTTTCCCCATATTCCACTCTTTTTCTCTCACATGCTCCCATTTGTATAATTGTAGTATTGATCAGAAAGGAAAATGCTGGTCTTAAACTTTATATAGATGTATAATACTGAAAATTCGTTGTTTTGTGTTATTTATTTATATCGTTTTGTAGACCGAAATGGAGATTCATTTTATTAATTTAATTTTTTAAAATAAATATCTCTGAAGAATTAGACACCTTGTTGGGTTAATAGGCAGGTAACATGCTTCCTCTTTATCTTTTAATGCCATTTATATATTTTTGGGGGCACTTTAGTCTTTGTCTACAGTAGAGAGGTGTACCAGTAGAAGTTCTGTTGGCATAGAGCCAACCACAAAACGATATCAGTGGAGTACGTTCATACTCAGATGCTTATGTTGGTACATTCTGCCCACACGGCATGAAGCTGTATTGGCAAAAATCGTGTTGCACTGTAGGTAGGCATCCTAGTGTCTTTCATGCTGTCTTCAGGCATGCTGTCTTGTGGAAAATTATTCCATTTGAGAACTTGCTGCTACTAACATGGATGTAGCAGCGAGAAACACAGCTCCTTTCTACATTGTAAGGACATCTTGCTGTGTGTGCAAGGACACGGCACTCAAAGAGATTCAACTGAGGATGACTGAACAGTGAAGGCAGAGGCTACACTGTTACAGCTGTGCTACACAGAATAACTGCACTCAGTAAGAGTGGTGGCTTGGGGGGCATCCACTGAGCAACGGGACCTGATCGTTCTGCAAACATCGAATAGCCAATAGTGACTCCAGAATTTTCGCTTGCAGAAGGCTACACTCCTAAGAGCAGTGTATCGAATGCACTACTGTCCTGCAGCACAGGAACGTCAAGATGGAACCTGCCCTTGCAGTGGTGAAAGGAGTGGCAGTGGTCATATGGAAGGTTGTCAGGGAGTAGTCAATTTGGTGTTGGAAAACTTGGTGGGGGTCTGCAAGGAGATAAAATGAGTTCTGTCAGGATAAGGTCAAGTGCAGGAAATAATAGATGGATTCAAGGAGCAGGGCTTCCCTAACTCTGCTGGAGTGATAATTAGGACCCTTGTCCCCTAGCCTGTGATTATATAAACCAAAAGGGAGGGGTGGTCTTAGTGGCTAGGCAGGCCTTGGTGGATCATTGTGGGTGTTTTACTAACAAATATATTGTCTGGTCCAGAAAAGTCCATGACACCCAGATTTCTAGAAACGCTCAACTTATTGACAGTCTGAAAGCAGGGCCTTTTGTGAAGCCAGATACTAGGAAACTGCACAGATGCAAGGAAAGGTTTAATTGTTGCCTGAGTACCTGCAGAATGAATGTGAAGTATGCCTATGGAAAACTGAAGGGCAAGTGGAGATGTCTCCTGACAAAGCTCAATCTCAGCAAGAAGAATATCCCAACATTTATTGTTGCACACTTAACATTGCATAGGGTGAGACCCGTATTGCCAGTGGGGATGAGTGAGTGGCCAGGCTGTCTGCTGAACTAAAACAACCTGAAAGTAAGTCGGTTAACAGTACCACTGCCAGAACACTTCAGGGGAGGTACTTTGACAGTGGCGATAGCCTGAAAATGTGATCATTTGTATAGTAACTGGTGGTGTATTGTATTTGTACACTGCTTTCACCATTTTTTGGAATGAATTAAGATAATTTTAAGGAATATTTGATTGAATTGTGGGAGACTTGCATATGCATATATGTGAACAATAGTAAAAGGACCGCTCGAGTATTTCTAGATTGAACAGAAGCAATTGATTCTGTAGTATGCTGGATAGCTGACTTTTAAATACTCGTTCAATGTTTTTATTGATCTATGGGACCATTTTTGACTATGTGAATTACTTTTTAGCACTATAGGCAGCACTACAATGCCAGAAATCACAATAAAGATACCTCAATGTTCAGACATGTATTTTATCAACATGCCAGCCATCAAAAAAAAAAAAGAGCTAGCAACTTACAGATGATTTTGCCTTTACTAACTACAACCCATAACTATGTATGGAAAAAATGCAACAAGAAGCTGGATGTCAGTGCATCACAGATGACAAGACTTACAATCAAAACAGTTCTCTTTACTCCAGTAGACAAAAGCTCAGGGAACAGAGCGCAGTGGGAACTGACTCAAAAGGATTGTGGAGAGGTTGGTGTCTCAAGGAGCAGGGGTGGAGAGGTATGATCCTGCCAGAGAAGGGAGCTGTTTATGAAGTCTGAAAGCCACCTGGGGACATATGTAGCCGTACAGTTTTCTGTGATGATCCTCCCAGTGGACCTGGTGTGGAGTAGGGTCATGCATACTATGGTGGGCTGATCAAAATATCTCTGCCTTGTAGTTTCTGGGAAAATCGTAAATGCTCTGTGTTAACAATCTTTTGTGGAATTGTGTCCACAGACCAAAAGCTGTGTGTAAAAATTAACAGACTGTTTCATCCATAGTACTGTACATGCTACAGTGTGCAATTGTGTGGCTGCTGGCCCAGTCGTGTGTGTGTGTGTGCGCGCCATCCTGAATTTTTTTTTTAAATTCAGTATCTCTCCCCCTGTGCCAGTTGTGCTATGTATATCTTTGTGGATACATTTCATGATGCCTACATATCAGGGGACAGTGCTACTTTGACTGTAAGAGGAAATGTGTGATCTTGAATTTCCAAACCTCAGTGCACTGGATATGTGTCTGTTTGTGATCTATGGTGTCTTGCAAAGCTGCATGTAATGCCTTAAGAGCACTGCTTGGTTGTTAGAGGACCACGTATGTGGGTGTGCAAATGCTATATGTTCATGTAACCCCATGACAACAATTTACAGGGGAGGGATAACTCAGTGGTTTGAGCATTGCCCTGCTAAACCCAGGGTTGTGAATTCAATCCTTGATGGGGCCATTTCTGGGGCAAAAAAAATCTGTCAGGGACAGTACTTGGTCCTACTAGTGAAGGCAGGGGACTGGACTCAATGACCTTTCAAGGTCCCTTCCAGTTCTATCAGATATGTATATCTCCATATATATTTTTGTGGGGAGGGATAGCTCAGCGGTTTGAGCATGAGCCTGCGAATCCCAAGGTTGTGAGTTCAATCCTTGAGGGGTCCACTTAGGGATTTGGGGCAAAAAAATCAGTAGTTGGTCCTGCTAGTGAAGGCAGGGGGCTGGACTCGATGACCGTTTGGGGTCTCTTCCAGCTCTATGAGATAGGTATATCTCCATATTAAAAAAAAAAATTGCACAAACTATTCATAGTTAATACTGCCTTGTTCACTGATGCATTGAGAATGCTTATGAAAGAATACTTGCTGGAGGGTGTTGGTATGATGGTGTGCAGATGGACATGGGGTGGAGAAATGGTGGATAGATGGCAGAGTGTGTTTACAGCTAGATTAGAAGGAAAGGATATATGGGTTCACACCATGTTCTCCATCAGCTCTTTCCAGGCAATGCAAACACAGAGGCACACATTGCCAAGAGTTAGGGTATATCAGCTTACACTGTAGTTTCTTTAATGCCTTCCCAGATTCTCCCTCTTCCAGGGATGACCTTTATCGGCATGAGACATTCAGACTATCTGGGGGTCCAGCCGGATGTTGGACACCATTCTTTACTCCACCTTGTTGTTCACTTGCTGGCCAGTGCCAGACACGCCCCCTCATCCACTGCTCCACAGGGGCTTATTCCTCCTCTCCTGGACATGAATTGTTCACAGTGGTTACAGGGGAAATGATAGTGTCCCTGGTGAATATAGCAGCCAGCTGGTTATAAAAGACACACGTCACGTGGGGAGCTCTGGAACTCATTGTTCTCTTTCACCTTCTGATGGTCCTGCCTCAGCTCCTTTCCCTTTGCACAGTCCTGGGACTTCTCTTTGGAAGTTTTGAGTTTTGCTGTTTCCTTTGCCTTGTCACTGTAAATAGTCTTGTTCCTATGGGAGTGCTGCAGCTGAGCCTGCACACACTCCTCTCCCCAGGGGAGGCTCCAGGCCCCAGCACGCCACGTGCATGCTTGGGGCGGCATGCTGTGGGGGGCGCTTTGCCGGTCACCGGGAGGGTGGCAGGCAGGATGCCTTTGGCGGCATGCCTGCGGAGGGTCCGCTGGTCCCGTGGCTTCGGTGGACCTCCCGCAGGCTGCGGGAGGTCCACCGGAGCCGCAGGACCGGCGACCGGCAGAGCGCCCCTCGCGGCATGCCGCCGTGCTTGGGGCGGTGAAATGTCTAGAGCCGCCCCTGCCTCTCCCTACAGTGCAAGGAAATCGAGCATCTCCTCCTTGAACCAAGCAGCAGCACAGGACTGAGAGCAAGGAGCCATGCTGTCAGCAAATAATCATCAGGTAACAGCAACAGATATGGCTGTGAAGACCTTACTGGTGGGCTTTGTGACCCCTGGACAATGGAGTTGAAAAGTGCTTCCAGACAGGTCACTCCTGAAGGGAATGTTGCATTGTGGGATTGCAGCTGGAGGACTGCTTATGGTATCCGTGCATTCACATTGCCACTATGCTGATAGAACTATAATAGCTGGAGGTTTAGGTCACTCCAAAAGAGGAATAAGTAAGTTGGAAAATGTGGAGAGTTTTGTCAGTAAGAGACAAAATTTGTCGTGGATGCTGCACTCCAGGCTGTGCTGAAAATAATGAGTGTTAGTACAACTTTCTAGTGTAAACGAGGCCTTAGAACTCAATTCCTTTCTCACAATGAAACCATTTTCGTAAAAGAGGGTTTTGGAACAAATATGTCCATGAAGCACAGTTAAAGCTTAAGTAAACCAAGAACAGGTATTATGTTATGCATGGTTAGCCCACAAGAAATTGGTTTACAAAGGTCGTTTTCATTTACTTAAGTCCTTTATTTTTTTTAATACTGTCAGAGAAGCTTAACATATACACATGCTCACCTACACAAACGTGTGTGTGTGTGTAGATACATACACAAATTGGACTGGTTTATAGACCCTACTGCACTGGAGAGAATGTGGTTTTATTTCTGGCACTGCAGCTCCATTTGAGAATTACTGGATGCTGGCGTGAGTCTCCAGGTCTCATTGTTCCATCTGAGGGAGTCAGTCTTGAGAGTGTTTGGCACCAAGGGGGGAAAGGAGGGAGAGTTCTTGGGAATGAACATGAACTGAAGAGCCAGTATGCTGCTGTAACAATGGCTGGCACAGTTGGAGGGCCATTCACCATTGGGTATTGCCATAGGCATTGATGCGAAGCAGCATATGCAAGCAAAAGAGGCAAGGGTGAAAAAAGGGAAAACAAAATGCTGTGTAAATATATTACGAAGGACATAATGACTGATAAACATACAACCAGGAAAAAAAATAATTGCTGTGAATTAATCTGAATTTCAGGTCAAAGAACTCTGTGCATCCACGTTCTTCTCTTTTGTCACTATTTATTTTACAATTTCTGTTATTCTTCCCATATTTTGTTCTCTTTCTCTTCCCCTGCCCTAGCCATAATTCTCCGTAACACTTAGCATTAATGGAGTGCTTTTAATCATTGAGAACCTTTGCAAGTATTAACTTCACAACACCCCGTGAGTAAATATTATAATATCCTGACTATTCTGTATGTGTATCACTGCTATCTACTAGATAGAACCAGAACTAGTGTTCTAAAGGCTAGATTCACAATGGAACTTAGATGTCTAGAAAATCATTGGGATTCACAAAGCCTGAGTTAGGCTCCCTATACAATGAATGGGGAGAGACAGGCACTTCAGAACAAAGTTCACAAAAGCCAGGATGCCAGGTTTTCTTCACCTAAGCTAGCCAGTGGGAGATGCTAAGCCTCATCCCTCTCACAGAGATAGGTAGTTAAGTGTGGGCTGCAGGGAGGCATGTCCCTTTGCTCTGGGATTCGCTGCTGCAACCCCTCTCTTGGTGTTAGGTGCCTATGCTGTTTTTCCCAGAAGCCAGATGGAGAGGTGCTCCCTCATAACTTAAATAACATAAATAATGAAAGAATCAGTAGGACAAAGAGATGGAGTGTGCAATGAGTCTATAGCCCGATGGGTTGAGTACTCACCTGTCAAGTGGGAGACATTTCCAGCAGGGGTGCTGGAAAAAGGGGAGGCAAAGGGCCATGGCCCTCCCGCTTTTTGCCACAGGCCCAGCCCCCTGCTCCTCCTCTTCCTCCTGGAAGCTGGAGCCCAGCCTGGGTAAGAACGGCCCAGGGAGCCCAGGCACAGACCTTCCATCTACCTGGGATGGGAGGACCCGAGAGCAGTCCCCAGCCCGTGTGTCCCTCACTCGCCCCCAGCCCCTGGCCTAGGGCAGATAGAGGGTCCTCAGTTCCCCACAGCTTCCTGGGTGGCTCTTTACCATGGCCCGGCTGCGGCTCTTCGGCCCCCCAGACCCTGCCCCAGGCTAGAAGCTGGAGCCGGATCAAGATAAGAGCCACACATCCTCCACCTGCCCCAGGCTCCCCAACCTGGCTCCGGCTTGGCCCGGGGGTGGGGGTAAGAGGAAGAGGAAGGGCGGGGGTGGTGCCAAGGATGCCAAGGAGGGGGTGGGGCCTTGTGCTACCCCCCACTTTTAGGAAGAATCCTCCTGCCTCCAGTCCCCCTGCTCCAATGACTCATCTTAAATTATTTATTCACAGTGAAACAGCTTCAACAAGAGAGACTGAGGGAGTCCCACATCAGACTATCCCTTAGCCGTGTGATTAGCGCATGCTCGTAAGAGGTCCCTGTTCAAATCCCTTCTCCCCCTCAGGTGGAGGAGGGATTTGAACCAGGTGAGTATCTTAAGCACTGGGCTAAAAGGGAGAGAGGTGGTCCTCCTTCCATCCATTTTGTGTAAGCTCACCTACAGGGGCCTGATCCAATAGTTGAGCTCTGAACATGTTTACTGGATGTGGACCTACAGACAAGTCAGGTGGAGGAATGCCTGTCTTTGTGAATTACTCTGGGGCTCAGGGGTCTGACACCTGGCATCGGACTGCTGTGTGCATGTGAGAGGTACAAAAATATAGGTGCCTAGTGTAGGTGTAGTTTGACGTATTTGCAGAGGCAGCTCCAGTCAGGCAATGGGACTACCGGTGGTGAGGCAAATTCTGCGCCTACCCGAGGTTTGCAGTTTGAGGGAGGGCAGTGTCTCCTGCACCCCAAACTATACCTGTGGTGCCTCGGTAGCTTTTGGTGCCAAGTGAATTTAGGCACCTGTGGGGTTTGATGACGGCTGAATACGATTTTTATTAATCCCAGTGGGGCCTGATTCTGGGGTTTAGGCAGCTAAAGAAGTAGTTTGGTGCCTAAGTCTTTTGTGACTTTAGCTCAGTTGTTCTCAAACTTTTGTACTGGTGATCCCTTTCACATAGCAAACCTCTGAGTGCGACCCCACCAACCCCTCCCCCCCCGTATAAATTAAAAACACTTTTTTGTATATATAACACCATTATAAATGCTGGAGACAAAGCGGGGTTTGGGGTGGCAGCTCGCGAACCCACATGTAATAACCTCACAACCCTCTGAGGGGTCCCAACCCCCAGTGTGAGAACCCCTGCTAACTCTGTGTGTCATAGGTTCTATGTTGGTAATAGTTAACAGAGATTTTCTTTTAACTCAAGTAGATGAGTCCTGTGTTCCTGAAGAAGGAAGAGTTAAGCACTATCGCCTCTGTTACTGAGAAGTTCTGAATGAGTATGGCATACAGCGTAGCATATCCAGCATCTGTGTTTGTATAGCACTTAGCATAATGAGGTCCTGGGTCCATGACTGGCAATTGTACTAGGTGGCTAGAAATTGTTACAGTATCATCCCCATTTTACAGATGGTGAAAATGAGGTAAAGCTGTTCAGTGATTTCCCAAATCCATGAAGAGAATCCATGTCAGAATAGTGATTAGAAGTAGCAGTTGCCAGTTCTCAGTCATGTGCTCAGATCACTAGACTGAGTCTAGCTTTATGGTTGATACACATTGCATGAGTACCCATATGTAAATATGTAAACTTTCTAAATTGCACAACGTATGTCTGTTTTGCAAACAATTTACTGTGTTATTTCTTTTCCCAGTATATGTGCTCCTCCCAACAAAATGTGTTAGGCTTTTATTTAGTTTGTGAAAGTTTCTATGGTTGTAGCTTTTAGGACAATTATGTTTTTTAATATTTATCTGTTTCAAATCTGTTTTTATAGAGTGGATATAATACATAAATTCTAATCTGTTTAAAGATACAATATGTAAACCTTTCACAAACAATACTCAGAATACATGAACAGGCCATATTACATTACTGTGTAACACAATATAATCAAACTATAATTTGATATAGACTTTCAGTTCTTCCTTTTGAATGGGGAATGGCCATCTATTGTCTCTAAAATCATAGTATTCTTTTTAAAAAAAATAAAAATATTTGCAGGCTGTAAAAATAGTAAAATTCTGTCAAAGTGCCTCATGTGACAATTGCAGTTCAAGTCAAAAGAGGTTTCAAACTACTTTAGTACATCAATTAAGCATGATTACATGTATCTTAAACAAAAAAATCCATATAGTGTTATTTTAAATAGTTAACATACAGTATTTCAACGGAGGAAACACTTATTAGATCACAACAATCTATTTTACGCCATCAGCATTGCAGAGGGGATTATAATTGTGTTAAATTTTCATATTACTCATATTTACACATTAATGAACAGATGCATTGTTACTATTGGGATTTTGCCATTTGGCCTTTCACATCCCTAATCATGAATTTCCTACTGAGATCTTTACCATTCTAGCAGAAATTCAGTCATTGATACATGGCTGTCCATTGAATTCATTATTCTTAGCTTGTTTGTTGCAGCTCTTCCTGAATTACCAGTAGAGTCAGGTTGCAAGAACAGTAATTTGTAACATGAGTTGTTTCATTACAGTCAATAGAATTTTATTGACAAAACAAAACAAAAAAAAATCCCTAAAAGAATAGCATTGATGTTAATCACAGCCACTCCTATCCTGGTTTATGCGTAGAAAGTTAACTATGATTTCTGATCAAGCACCTTCCAATAACACGGTCATGAAGGGGCCATTCATTTGGAGGGACTATTTGTTACAAGGAGGGTAATTGTACTACGTTGCTGTGTAGCTGAGCTTGTCTCTGCTTGGTAGTTAATACAGGGGACTGCAGTGAACCTGGAGTGTTCTGTAGGCTTCAGAAACCAGGCTACTGTTGCTTTAACTCTCCAAGTTAGACAGAAGACTTCTGTTTCTTTGCTAGCACACTACAGCGCATATTTTGTCTAGCTGCAGGGGAAAAGCTTTGTCATGGACTTTGCTGACAATAGACTTAAAAGTAAAACGGTCTACTTTTGGTGCCTGGAGGTTCTGTAGCCTATTGTTAGTTCACAATGGATTTCTATTGCTGCATTCCTGCTTTGCAAAGGTTTGTTAGCTTTTAATGACTGACAGTCCTCTATTGCAAATACCGCATTGGCGCTGGCCTGTTTACATGCTACTCAAGAATTTTTGAAAAACACAGGAAAAAAGAAAACAGCAATGTTTATTTGACCTATTCAAGATATGTTTTAAAAAATGGTTTCCTTCATGAAGTGTTTACTGGGAAAGTACAAACTTTGGAAATATTTGTGAAAGTGTTTAAAGCACAGTGGAATCTTATCATGAACTCAGGAATGGAAATATTAATGTTATAACGTTAACATGCAGCTTCTCATAGCTATTTCATTGTGATCTAGTTGTAATTTTTGAGCTTGTAATTAAATCTTTTATTAATGTAGTTCTTGTTATTACAAAACAGTTAGACTAAAACTTCATTCACCCTACCATTTAAAGAGCAGAATTCCTATAATTATATATTTTTTGAATATTAAACTGGAGACCGAACATTTAGGCATGGTGTGTATGTGAGAGATTATATTATATTGTATTGTATTATATTATATTGTTAGTTTATGAAAAAAAGATTTTGGGTTCACTTTCATTTTCCATAAATCCTTTATAAAGAGAGAATAAAATATTATATTATTGGCATTTTGAGAGAGAAAGAAACGTTTGATATGGTTTTATTGAAAACTGCACACAGATTTTGTGACACTGATTCCTGAGAGCTTTAAGATAGGGGCTCAAGAAGGTTGGCAAAATTAGCCAAACAAGATAATGAAGGCTCCTCATAAAGCTTTTTACTGTGGGGAAAATTAACCAGTTGCTAATAATTGTATGGTCCCTAGGCCAGACGGTCCCTTTGATAAGTTAACATGTACTCCTTTTATGCTCCTGGTAGGGGGTAAACAAATGCCTGAACAAATACAAATACACATAAACACAAATGTGGAGAATAGCAGTATATGTCTTAGATCCAGATAATAAGTGTGGGTATTGTTATTTAGATGGCGCATACTGGGACACTTATCTTTTAGTACACTCCATTTTCTAACTGAATGCAGTACTAATCGTGGGATTGAAAGCCATTGTAATTGTGTACCCATCTAAATGCTGACAAGAATATACAATTACATTGTTTGGAACTGAGTTTAATGTTCTCTGAATTTTATTAGCATTTATATTTACTTATGCATTAAAATTCCACACAAAAAAGAGGTCAAAATGCAAGAGTTAGAGACATAAATATTGGCCGCATCCACACCCTCAGTGTATTTTCCCCTGAAAATATTGAACAAATATATTTTATTATAAAAAGGAAGTGATAGAAATCTGAAATAAGAAAATAATGGGTTTCCATTCTAGGCAATGCTTCCCCCCACCTCCCCATTTCTGGATTTTACAGTCTTTGTAAAGCTTTTTATCACACCAAACTTTTTATTATTATTATTTACAATGTCTGAATATGTGTGTGTTACTGGAAAATCTTTCCACGATGTACTTACCACCACACGATGTTTAAACACACATTATAAAGTGGATGTAATTGTAAACACACAGAGGGACATAATTACATGTAGCAGATTTAGGAGCTAATTCTTTGCCTTTTTTTTACTCTGCATTTTCTCAACATAATTATTTTTTTGACTTCAGACTAACACCCTGAAATTGACAAGCATCAATTATAAGCAGGAACTTGTTCACTAAATTGAAAAACAATGAATTGCAGGTTTATATGTGCCCATTGTCATACAGAATTACTATGGCTTTGTTCCACAAGAGGAAAAAGCTAATGATTTTGAAACAGCAGGTGACAAAACACATTCTCTCCCCCCCCCCCTTCTTCTTATCAGTTTGTTGATGAAGTCATTACGAATTGGGGCCCAGAATAGGGTTGGCCTTATTTTTAGCAGATAGACTTTTAATGAGTTCTATTGTGGAGCCAGTCATGTTGATTTTCTTACATTTTTTTTCTCCCTTCACTCAGAAACTCCCAGTATTGAAAAGCTACTATCAAAGGACTGGAAAGACAAGCTTCTTGCCATGGGATCAGGGAACTTTGGAGAAATAAAAGGTAACATTGTCACTGTGATCCTACAGAGTTAAAATGAAACAAAAATAAAACGTGTATATATAATTAGCATTATGGAACTTCTTCATGTTTTTTGTTTTGTTTCTCATCTCTTTGTTTGTTGGCAGTGTACAATCTCCCTGTGTGATTTTTAATAAACCATGGTATGTCCTAAATGAACAAGCCACTTTCATTTATGTAAGGCTTTTGTTCCATCTTTAATTCTGTTTTTATCAATATAAGGGGAGTCTATTATAGGATTCATATAAAACCCAGCAGAGATTTTCACAGTTCGCATATTAACATAGTGTTTAGCATCCATCTACAGCAGGAACTACACATCTGAAATCGGAAGATCAGAAATGTTTGCTATTGTTGGTGCAGATGGTGATAATATTGTGCAATAGATGAAAGGGCAAAGTTTTTGTAGTAAAGCATGTTCCTTTAAAGTCCTGCTGTAGAAGAAAAATGCAAAATGTGACCATTATTCAGCAGTAGTAGCTTCTGTTTTGCCAAGATATTTACCCGTTTTATATATGTGAGGTCACTTTAGGAAACCGGTAATTGTTTGTTTTTATAAAAAATATTTCTGCTCAAAATAAGTGTGTCAAACTTGATGTAAATTCCAAAGAAGACGATGTTCCCCTAAAAGAAAATAGTGTGAGACTCCCACATCCTACATGATAGTCAGATGGAGCTACTGTGATCTTCTGATCTGACCTCCAGTATAACATAGAACTTCCCCAAATTGATTTAGATAAGTTCATGAAGGATAGATCCATCAATGGCTATTAGCCAGGATGGACAGGGATAGCATCCCTAGCCTCTGTTTGCCAGAAGCTAAGAATGGGTGATAGGGGATGGATCACTTGGCGATTACCTGTTCTGTTCATTCCCTTCCCTCTGGGGCACCTGGCATTGGCCACTGTCGGAAGACAGGATGCTGGGCTAGATGGACCCAGTATGGCCGTTCTTATGTTCTTAATCCTGTTTGAACTAGAACATGTCTTGCACCACTTACATCAATGCAAATCCAGAGCAGCTCCATTAAAGTCAATGTAATGTCCAGTGTAAAAGTGGTGTGACATCAGAATTAAGCCCTACTTATTTTTAATAGACCTAGTTTTCTGCCATTGTTTTACTCGTATTGGGGCAAACCCTGAAGTCCTTATTCAGACAAATTCCAAAAAACTTACTCCAGACAGTTTTAAGGACCTGTTTCACAGTGCACAGTAACACTTAGTAAAATGTTGAAACAAAAGCTGTCAATTTACTCTAATCCTAAAAGGCAGTCTCTTAGAGAATAATTCATAGGTTTATATTAAAACTTAGAGTTTTATTCATATGTTCCTTTCAGCTTGTCACAAATAAGCCACCGGCATTAGCTTGCTCCAGTCCACCGACTTACACAAGAGAGAAAGTATGCCATTTGCTCCCCGCAACTTTCCTAGCTAGGGGTTGTAACTCATCTGAGTCCAGAATAAATATACGCATCTGGTACACTTATTTGATAACTTGATGACCAAACACAGCACTTCAGCACCAAGTAGCCTGAGATATTACTCTTATTATAAGTGGGCCAAATTTTGAATTCCTTACTCAGTCTTTGCACACACAAATGCACTTGAGCACACTTTCCTCACATGTGTGAGTCAATTGGCCAGAGAGGGCTATTGCTAATATCTCGGTTTATGTGTGATTAGTACGTATTAAAAAAGTATATGATTTAAGTAACCCCACGATGTGGTGTAAACTGATTCATTAATCTTTAAGGCGTTTCAGGCTGAGGGTCCATAGATGGCTTTCATTTCAGCTTTCAATGTTGTGTTGCTGCAGCAGCAACCGCAAGCTCTCTGGAACTTCTTTAACCCTTGAGATGCTGGAGTTTTAAAAAAATTACTCCCTATGATCCTCCACTCTCTTCGGACTGAGTAAAGACTCTGAAGCATGCTCTGTACTAAAAAGGCAGTCTCTTCCAAATCCCTATGATCTTGTTCTGTTGGAGGGCAGTCTTTTTTCTCCCTTCCTCTCTTTCCTCTTCTCAAGTTAAACATGAAAGCAGCAGCGACTATAAGATAACACGAAAGAAATTCAACATCTCTTTCAGTCTTGCCTGGTGGGCAGTGGGAGGATGGGGAGAAGGCGTACAGCCTCAAAGAAGAGTTTTATTTGCTTTAACTTTTGTTTTTAAATTTCATATTTTGAACACAAGTTGAGTTATTGTTTCATAGCTTTGTTCAAAGCCTCACAGCCAATGCATTTTACTGGAACTGTGGTTCTATGGCTGGGGGCATGGTTGTTAGGTGTTTGGATCAGGTTTGGCAGTAAGCTGCGAAAACAGGCGCTGGTTTATTTTTCCTACTGACTGCCGTGACAGTTGCAATTATTGTGCATTGTTTGTAGGTGGCTAGAAAGAAGGGAGGATACAATAGCGTGTTGCTCTCTGGAGGTAAATGAATTTGACTTACAGGTTCTTGTGGGGGGTCATGCAGGCTGATTATTTAGTGCCCAGGAATGTGGTTTTCATGCCACCGCCAGCCTTGAGCGACTAGCAAACAATAGGTCAGTGGTATTGCAGCTGTATTTAGTGAGACAACATGAAAGGTGTGCAAGTTGAGCTGTTTTATACATACACACACACACAGGCATTGTACTGGAAAGAAGTAATGTTTTTTCCCTGCTATGTGAACATGAGGTTATTAACAGTTTTTCAACTGTAATTTTTAAATTCTGTAGATATATATTTGGCTTGGCAACTGCATTTAAAAAAATATTCTCTATTAGTGATACTATTTGAGAACGTGTTTCCAAATGTCTTTTTTATTAGGACATTCTGGAAAGTGTACAGGACTGAAGATGTTTTGCCCAACTATTTTATATAGCAAATAGTTTTTTTCCATTTAAATGTTCAAAATTTCATTGTGTTTTTCATTAGATCCAGGGGAGTTTTTCAGGGTTGTGTGCTGCAGATTCAGCACTACGTTGCTTATTGTTATTGCCTGGGTTTATGTCATTAACATTGAATTATAGCTTCTGGTAGAGGCAAAAATCAGAGGAAGATTAGACTGTAGCAAGAATCTTTATTTTCTGTTCCTGTTATTTCTTTTAAATAAACAAATGGTAATATTTTACCAAAGGTGGGGAAGTATGTGCATTAGCTAGAGCAAGCACCAGCGACATCAGGATTCCCCAGTTCTAATCCCAACTCTACTGCTTACTTGTTCTGTGACTTTCAGCAAGTCTTTTAATATCTCTTTCTCAATTTACCCATCTTTACAATGGGAGAAGCAATGCTTACTCATCTTCCAGGGGGTGCTCAGAGACCTAATTATTAGTTGTGTTTCACTTTGAGATCATCAGCTGGAAGGATCCATATATGTCCAATTATAAAAGAAAAGGGAAAATTAGTGTTTTATTCTTGTGGTGTGAATGTATGTGTGTATTCTGGAAAAGTTCATCCAGTTTCATACACATTTCAAGGATATCACCTACATTTAAAATTTGGGGGAAACTTCCAGAACCAGTAATATCTATAAAAAAATGAATTAAACAAGTGTATCCATTGTATATTGTGTGTGTTTGTATAGATATGTAGCAGAGGTGGACAAACTATGGCCCGCGGGCCCCTCCTGCCCGGCCCCTGAGCTCCTGGCCTGGGAGGCTTGCCCCAGCCCCTCCCCGGCTGTTCCCCCTTCTTTGGGTGGCAGGGCAGCGAGCTCCTGGGGCAGCGCAGCTGCAGAGCCTGGCCTGACCCGGTGCTCTGTGCTGTGCAGTGGCGACGGCATGGCTGGCTCCAACTGGGCGGCGCGGCTGTAGCGACACCAGCTGCCAGTGCTCCAGGCAACGCGGTAAGGGGGCAGGGATCGGGGGGGTTGGATAGAGGGCAGGGGAGTTCAGGATGGTTGTCAGGGGGGCACCAGTGTGGATAAGGTTAGGGGGGTCAGAGGGCAGGGAACAGGGCGGTTGAATGGGGGCAGGTGTCCTGGGGGGGGGAAGTCAGGAAGGAGGTGGGGTTTGATGGGGCGGCGGAGGGCAGTCAGGGGACAGGGAGAAGGGGTGGTTGGATGGGGGGAGAGGCCCCGGGGGGGGGCAGTCAGGAAT
Organism: Mauremys reevesii; assembly: GCF_016161935.1. Lineage (NCBI taxonomy): Eukaryota > Metazoa > Chordata > Testudines > Geoemydidae > Mauremys > Mauremys reevesii. The sequence continues at coordinate 242,240,354 of NC_052623.1, read as the reverse complement.
GAGAGGTGGAGTTGGATGGGGCGGATGTCCGGGGGGGCCGTCGGGAGGGAGAGTCAGATAGGGGCAGGGCCAGGCCATACAATTTCTGAAACCCAATGTGGCCCTCAGACCAATAAGTTTGCCCGCCCCTGATATATAGTAATAGTGGGTGGAAGAAAAGTAAAAGCCTGAGGATGGAAGCTTCCAAGGAGAGCTTATTTTGAAAGTCACACAATTTTGAATCTGCTCAAAGCAAGTCAATCCTTAATATACTAAATGATATTCCAATATAAGATGCCCTTTAATTCTTTTCAAAGCAGCAAGTAATTAAGTTCTTAAAAACTTTTAAAATATGTATTGAATTAGTTAGATATGTTTAAATAGAAATTCTTTCTACATCCACTGTTTTTGCAAATGGGTTCAGAAAAGCCCATTGGATTAGTCATGGGTAATGCACAGTGAAGCAGGATGAGTTTCAGAGCTGAAACTGATTACCTACAGGAGTTTGATTTCCTCCCAGTTCAGCACAGCACATTAGCTTCCATGTAGTATAAGGTGAGAGTGGTTGTCTTCCTCCATAGCATTAATATTGGCTACAGCAGAGGCAGCATATAGGATGCAATATGGCAAATCCTGAATTGCTGTGTTCCACTGTCTCAACAACCGGAAAATGCGCCGCTGTTGTTAATGGTATTTCAGTTCCACCAGTGTTAGCATTGTTGGAAGTCCTATTGTAAAAGGGAGGTGTCAGCTGACGCGACCCCTTCAAGCACCTGATTAGACCAGCTCTCAGCAGATACAGTGGTAGCATTCAGTGGCCCTTCCACACTAAGTTTTCCAGTGTTGCTAACACTAGTTGGGTTGAACTGGCATTAGCAATGGTGAGAAAACTTTGAAAAACTTTCCTAGCATGCATAGGGCTTTTGTGTTAATCTAATTTATTTCCCGTTTGCCAGGAGTTAATATATTTTTATATGTCCCCCACTTAACTAATTTTGAATCCGTATAGGGAATTACAAGACAAAAGGTTGAGCTGACTTTTGTTTAAAATCTTCCTGACTTTGCTTACTTGCAGAATTAAAGACATTGTTTAAGAACTGTCATGCTTGAAAGTCTGGGCAAGTCGGAATCTGCATTTTTTTTTAAAGCCCTCTCTATTGCACGGGATAGTCCTCAAACAACTCTAGTGAACTCTTCTTTTCACCTCATGTAAAAATGAGGAGTCATTGGGGCAAATTTGGCTCTCAACTGCACCTGTTTGAAAGCAGGGCAACTCCAATGGAGTAACCCTAGGTTTAAATGAGTGTAGTTGAGAGCAGGATTAACCCACCATGCCTAATCTTAATGCACTAACCCATATATATGTGACATAGACATTTATTTTTAAGCAGAGAGCTCTGTTCCATGTTGTATGAAATATCAGTACAGGTATTTATATTAAACTATGTTTGATATATGACAAAAGTGTGTTTGATGAAGACTTTAATCTTGCTTGTGTGTAGTGAAGTCGGGGCATGGGGGTATATTCAGTGAACAGTCTTATGACTGCCAATAATGGATTAAGAGAAATAATCCATTCAGTGATACTATAGCTCATCAGAGCCGTGAATTAAAGACATATGTTATGTAGATTCAATGTATGGATTAAAATGGATAATCTGTGAGGTGACACACAGAATCTTGAGATAAGTGGGCTATGCAGATTCAGTATATGGATTGTGACAGATAATTCCATTTAAGTAACACTGGACAAGTTGAAGACAAGTAAGCTTGGGGTAGTGCTCAGGTTATGAGCAGTAATCCAGTGAGTGACATGTTGGATCTCATAATCTGTAAACTGAAGACAAGAGAAAAAAGTATTCCACATTTAGATGTGAGAAAGGAGAAGGAGGGGGGGATTATTCATTGGGCAAAAACTGGGTTTAAACCTTTAACTAATAAAGCACAGATCCCCAGGAGATGTGTGAAAGCTGAGCATTCCCTTCATAGCTGTGTAAATTTGCATTTGCAAATTATCGTTTGAAAAATGTTTGCATGTTTCTGTCAGATGTGGAACTGTGGTATTCTTTTTTATGGAAAGTGTTGTATTTGGAATAGGAGAGAGAAGGAGAGTGAGAGAGAGCCATAAGTAGAGGAGATAAGATACATGGGGTGGTTGGCTTCTTAAGTATGATAAATTCAATATTTATTGCAACCTACTTGGTATCATCTTCTCTCTGTTCATTTACTTTGTTTTTTTTAATAGTAGCAATTTGCTAACAATGAGCTTTAGTCCTTTGCTGATATTCCAAAAGTGCTGGAGTGGGGAACCTGCCCAGTGGCACACTGGGGAACCTAAATTTTAAGGGCAAACTTGGCAGCTGCTGAAATACTGTAGGTTGATCAGAACACCATGTGATACTCTCAGCCGGCAAAAAAACAGAGAGTGCCAATCGAGCCACACCAACGCAGTTTTGCTTTCAGGCAAATTTGAAAGACTGACATGGACACTGTGACTGGAGGGAGCTATTCTCATTTGTCCCTGCAGGTGGAGGTTAGTCCAAGAAATGGAAATGGCAACAATGTCTTGGGAGGAGGCCACCAAATAGGATTGGAGGAGATACTGTTAAAATGTCTAAAAATATTAAAATCGAGACCTTTGTGACAAAGTAGTTAAAATGCTACTTTCAAGCTGGACTGGACTATTTCAGCTTTTTCTCTGAATAAGCATTAAAAAAATCAAATCCTACTTAACCAAATTCCTCTTTTATTTTTTTTTAAAAGTGGGGTTATCAATAGAGGGGGAAATAGTCTAAAATCAAACTAATTTAAATAGCAAATAGCAATCGCTTTATTTTGTTTGACCATGTGGAGGCCAAACCCCTCCATTTAAACATCATCCAGAGCATTGGCTTAAAAAAAAAAAAGGCTAAAACCAGTGTCCTCTTTGAGTTAAAAGTACCTCATGGATGCGTTGATAGAGATTAATGTTCTGAGCTACATTTACCAGTCAAAAGGAAGCATATATATATATGTGTGTGTGTGTGTGTGTGTGTGTGTCTGTATATATATATACAAACACACTTCCTTTTGACATATATATATATATATATATATGCACACACACAAACCCATACATACACACACACATACATATATACACACACATATTTTATGCTGGGTTTGTCTTTTGCTGCTGTATAAAATTCAAAACATGAACCAGCTAGCATAGTTACAGCCTGTTGCCTGGATGGGGGAACAATGAATAGCTGCTGAGAAGTAGTCCTAATACAATGTTGTCTATTCTTTTTGTAACCTTGACAGTAAGTAACTAACCTGGTTAAATACCAAGCTTTGTTTGCAGCCTACTGTACCAAAACTTTTATGACAGCCAATATTGAATATTCACTGAGGACTTATTTCTAGCATTGCAGAATAGGTAATGTACTGGTCTGTTTCAGAATGTACTACTGAGCAGGCGGCTATGGCTTTTCCCCTATAGAATATTCATTCTTGAGGGTAACAGATAAAGATTATTGTTCATCAAATGTTTTAGTTCATTCCAAGCCATCTTCCTTGAAGGCTAAAAGTTTCAGACAGTACACATGCTCAAATCAAGATGAATATTCACCTTCTAGGCTGTTATTCCAAAAAGAACATAATTTATTTGTTAAAATACAGAAGAAAATATATTACAGAAAACTGTAGATAGACAACTGTTGGGGGTTTTTTTCCTTATTGTAAGCTATGGTTCAGCTAGTACAACTCAATCAGAAAGTTTGCTTCTATTAAGCTGATTTCACATATCAGTATGGAGTCAATTAATTTAACAAGCTAGGTAGCTGTCTATTTCAGACATGCATTGTAAAGTAATGGTGGCCACTGTGTACTGAAGTTGGCTTAAATACTTAGTTGAAAATGCCAATTTTCAGATTTTTATGTCCTGACAAACCTAAAGAGTTACTCGCTTGAAAATCATCATGCCAGCTCACAATAAATACTCATTGTAGCTATTTCCATAGCATTGAGTTGGAAGCATACAGGGGTTTGCATGCATGTACAAACACACACTCACAAAACTCACAAACACACAACAGAGATATAGCATTAATAATTTGGTTAATCAATGACTGGTAATAAATGTTAAAAATTTCTGGTCAAAGGCAGAAAAAAAGATGTTTAAATTCCATACTTACCCCAGCCAGCTATGTCTGTTTATCAGGGTACATTTCCTAAAAGAGCATAACATAAACTCCCCATTGCCCCACATACAGAACTGCTGTTGACGTCAATGGCAGTTCCATGCGTGGATCAAGGGGAGAATATTCCCATTTAAAATGAATACTACCAGGCTTTAACACTATGATTTTAAAGAGAACATAACCAAGATAAAATGAATGCACCAAATCTGAAGATGACTTATATCAAGTGCAATCCCATTGGCTCCAATGGATTTGCATAGGGTGTAAATTAGTACAGAATTGGACCCATATATTTAAAATAAATCCCGGTGTGTTTCTAGCTACACCTAAGATTACTGAAATGGAAACAACAAAAAATCAAATATACACTTCATAATTTATGCTGTTAGTTTGTTTTGCATTTCACTCAGTTTGGAGAAGGAAATTAGGCAGCTGATCCATTTCACTTTCCAGTTCCCATTGCTTAGCACAGTAACATTGTGTTTGGGTTTCGAACACTGCAGAGGGAAGTTTAAATTGAAAAAACAACAACAACAAACACAGTGGTCTGCAATTGGGGGGGGTGTGTGTGTGTAAAAATGTCAAGGAAAAAAAGTCTGTTCAAATGAAGTCCAATCCTGAAGTTATATCCAGACTTGGACATAACTCCTGTTGATGCTGGTGGGGGCTGAGGCCATGCAAGGATTGTGGGATTTGATAAACTTCCTCCTCATATATATTTTTTTTATTTTAAAGTTTGTAAAACATTGTGCCTAAATTAAAGGCCCATCTCCACTAAAAAAAAATCACAAAACTAAGCAAAAAAATCCTTGGACATCACCAAGGATTTAACTAGTTTATATATAAGTATGTTTCCAGCTACACTATTTTACCGCCGTTGTGCCCAGGTTAAGGGTAAGGGACAACTGTTTGTAACATGGTTCCCTGACTTGATTGGTTTTATAGTGTAGGTATGGTCAGTGTTCAAAGTTCTGTTTAGATAGTGTCCAAATTATTAGGCCCTGACCTACAAAGGTTTACATAAGTGCATAACATGACAAACTGTGAGTACTCCCATTTAATTCAGTGGGTGAAATCTTGAATTAAATGGGAGTTTTGCCATTGACTTCATTGGAGCCTGGTTTTGACCAATGAGACTACTTGCAGTGCATAAAGTTGAGTGTGACCGTACACAAGCCACTTAACCTTTGTGCCTCAGTTTCCCCATGTTTAAAAAAGTGTTAAAAAGGGATAATAATGCTTACCTGCCTGCCTGGGGCTTTGAGAGGATTAATTAGTTATTGTTTTAAAGTGCTTTGAAGATAACATGAGCTCTGTACTATATGAGCTAAATATTATTACATTGTATCACAGCAAACCAAACAGGTTCTACTATTTGAGATATGTAGAACATCTTGAAAAAATGGCTATTCCCATTTAATGGATTTTTTTTCCATTTGTTCCCCCCGTGTACACAGGATTTTATTTTTTTAAACAATAACTATGTTTTATGATATGAACATAATAGAATGTAATTATGTTTGCCAGGTTTTATACTAGCGCATTGTTTTCTTTGATTTTCTTTGAAAAACAGACACTGACAATTCAAAAGCTATTTAGGTAATTACTTTGATAGTAAACTGGCTCGGGGGATAAGTTTAACTGTCTGTACTATTTTTTCCCCTGTACCTCTGATTGATAATGTTCCTGGTTATTTAACAGTGTCACAGAGATTATACAAAACCACACTGCAATGTTTTGCCACTATCCCTTTTGTCTTAGAGGGTGTCTGGTGGGGGTGGTGGGAATCTGATCTCTTGTCCATCAGCATCTAAGGCTTATTTGACAAAAGATAAATGTCATAGTTATCCCAGTTTCTGAGTTGTGCTTTCTAGGAAATTAAAATGAAATATTTTTTGCTGCTATGAGTGTCTAAAACCATTTGTCAACTTTCTGCTTGTTAGGTTTTGTGCGAATATGATCGGGTTCTCCTCTTACTTGGTCTTATATGTGTCCTCGCTTTAGTGTACATTAAAATGTCACTGCCACCACCAGTCTCAGACTGTGAGTCAGAGCTGAGAATGTGTAATAATTTTAGTACTAAACAATATTGTGGACAGTGTCAGTTTGGTGTGAAATACAGATTTAACCTTACAGAATAGCATTAACTTAGTCCTCCATTAGTGCTGCCTGCTCTGGCGGACGAGTGCTCATTGTGACTGTGTCCACAAATATGTTTTGTTCCCAGTCCCTTCCTTCATGCCAGTAGAGAATGAACAGAGGGGTCTGGAAAGCGTCTTCACTCATAAATGCAACTAGTCTTGGGGTTTGCTTTGATGCCTATATGTGTGTGGGCTTGTTTGATAAAGTTCCTGGTGGAAAATCCACGTTGTGCCACTGCAGTGCTAGAGAACAATGAGAACAGTGTGTCCACCTAGAGCAATATATCCTGAACGGCAGGTGGCCTGGTGGTTAAAAAGCTTTGTTAAACATGAAATGCGCGTTTGTTGCGGATTTGATGGTAATTAGTGTCATTTAAGGGCAGTCATCGTTAGCCCACTTTCCTTTTCCTTTTCAATACTTGTATGAAATAGTCTAACTCATTGTCAATTTGTCCATTGCCACAATGGGCTGTTCCATTTTTTAATCGCTACACCATGGTGTAGACTTAAAGCACTGAAATCATGTGAAGAGTATATGAATAGTATAGACTTGTCTCCAACAGCCAGAGCCATTTCAAAGTCAATTTATCAACAGGACTAGCTCTGAGCAAGTTTAATAGGCAAGCTGCTGGAAGTGGCTGCTGGGGCCAACAACCTATCCACAGTAGGGTTCCCAACATTGCTACCGGCTTCACTGATGTTAGCTATAGTGAGAGCTTTTTGTAAACATTCTGAAGAGTTGCATGACTTTGCAGTTGCCGCTACAGTGTCTTTCATTGCATAGTTGGTAACATAGTGAGAGATAATATTAAGATAAATTTAAAAAATCTCTAAAAACTGAAATCATATTTAGTGACAAGCCAACAGTCATGTGCATGGTGGTTAATATCTGAATCGCCTCATGTTGCATTTTAAGGAGTAGATAGTCGCAAATAGGACAAAGTGTCACCTTTTCTACTTGCATGCTTTTTGCATGATCAGCAGAACAGGCATGTACATGAAGGGAATATGTTTTTGAGTTGTTACATCCACTTACATAACCACTTTCAGTTGGTTTTGAGATTGGTTTAATAGCAGCAGTTCAGGCCATCTGGAGCCTGGTTTATACTACAACTCCAGCTAATTTTAAAATGAGGTAGTAGAATCAATTTTAAAACCAGTTAGAATTTTAAGGGCTATTTTCCCAATGTAAATCAGGCCTTATTCTTGACCAGATAGCATTTCTACTTGTTCTTTAATTCTGAGCAATAATTATGATGAGCATGAGGACCAGTTTTTAAAGCCAGCATTATATTCAGCACTTATGTGTTTTAAAAGTAGACGAACAGTTGTTATAACTCTGTGCAGTACCCAGAGATGAATACATAGTGCACAGAAAAAGTTGATTTTGTTGAATACATATCGGTAGTGACCAAAATATGTCTTTGACAATGGTTAGATGGTCAGTGTGAAATATGTCTAAACCAAGCTCTGAACCCATCTCTAATTTAACTGTGCTTCTGCAACTTGAATAAAGCTGTCAATTTCTCTTTGGGAGAGATTTCTTGCTCATGAATGGATTAATAAGATTAAGAGACAGTTCGGAAAAGTTTAGATGTCTGAAATTAGGCAACTGTCTCTATTAGTGCCAGTGTGATGAGTGTTTTGTCTCTTTTAGGCAATGTGATCTGGGCTTAGAATACAAAACCGGGTGTCAGAACTCCTGGGTTCTCTTCCTAGTTCTGCCATTATCTAACCATATGACTTCTCTCAATTTACACACATGAAATACTTCTCTACTTCTAAGAGTTGTTGTGGGATTTATTAATGTTTTCTGAGTTCTTTGAGATCCTCAAATGAAAGGCAGAGTATAAATTCATATTACTTGATCAAATCATATTAGTTGACTGTCTTTGACAAATATCACTATATTTTTAAAATACATTATTTGACAAATATTTGTTCTTGCCTGTCCCTAGCTTAGAACTGGCCAAATCCACACATACACCCACCCCTCAGTAAATATTTAGAATAAAATATTTGCAAATACTTTTTTCAGTGTTCAACCAGCTCCATGTAAATCAAATAATAATTATTAGATTACTCTTTTCAGTGATACAAAATATTAAATGTTTCTTTCCAGCTAAGATCACTGGGCAAGAATAGTCCTTTAGGATCATTTAATTTGTATCACTTAGAAAACCCTGCACATTTCCCCCCCCCCCCCAAAAAAAAAACCCAAACAGCTAGGAAATGGGGGGAGTTGTAATAGACACTTCTAACTAATTGCATGTCTAGTGGCAAATCCGTGACTTAAACTAGTGCTTTGTCCCTGATGCTTGAAGTGAAAATTGTAACTTAAAAGTGTTTACTCCCCCACTCTTAGTATATTACCGTAAGCTCCCATTCTTTCTCACAAGTTTAAACAGAACTTTAAAAAAGTTCTATAGTTTCTGTTTCATTGCATCTCTCAAGTTTGCAGCATACCCCCATGGATCTTTTGATAGTGTTAGTAAATATTCTCTGATCAATAGTGAGAATATTTTCCCATAGATCTCTCTTTTATTATGGGGTTTTAGTAGGAAGTTCAATCAAGTGTTATTACTTTTATACCAAAAGTCTGACCCTATGTATTTTCCCAGATACATGTAACTGTCTACAAGTACTTAAAATATTTGGAATTGGTTAAAGTGGAATGAAGGAGTGTTGCTGGGAGTGTTGCTGGGATGAAAATAAATGAATTTAAATTAAGCTAAATATCACAAAAATATCTCTAATGGTGACACGTATTAGATTTTGGAATCATCTTTCAAAGGAAGCAGTAGATGACTCACCATTTAAGAGAGGAATACCGTGTCCAGTTCTGGTGACCACAATGTAAAAAGGATGTTGATAAACATGAGAGAGTTCAGAGAAGAGCCACAAGAATGATTAAAGGATTAGAAAACGTGCCTTGTAGTGACAGATTCAAGGAGCTCAATCTATTTAGTTTAACAAAGAGAAAGTTAAGGGGTGACTTGATTACTTGTTAATACCTACATGGGGAACAAGTGTTTAATAACAGGCTCTTCAATCCAGCAGAGACAGGTATAACACGATCTAATGGCTGGAAGTTGAAGCTAGACAAATCCAGACTGGAAGTAATGTGTAAATTTTTAACAGTGAGAGTAATTAACCATTGGAACAATTTACCAAGGGGGTCATGGTGGATTCTCCATCACTGAAATATTTTTTAAATCAAGATTGGATGTTTTTCTTCTGTGACTTATTTTGAGGAAATTCTTTGGCTTGTGCTATACAGGAGGTCAGGCTAGAGGATCACAAGGTCTCTTCTGACCTAAACAATCTATGAATCTGTGAAATCCAATCCAGAAAGTGCTGGTAAATATATTGTAGGGAAGATTCCTGCACTGGCAGGGGGGGTGGACTAAATGAGCTATTACCAATAGCTGTTTTCATGTCTGACGGATAGTTGGCTATGAGCATGGTTAGTGTAGTCGCCAGTTTTTCTTTTGTTGAATTGGAGAGTGTTGGTGACGTTGGCAGCAGAACACATCTCGTATTTGAGAGGGGTTTGTGTGGCAGGGCTGTCCCAAAAGCAGACTATTTTAAGAGGAGATATCTAGACAGAAGGCTTATCCATTTCCTCAAGCTTTTTGGGAAAGAACTTCATGGGCTCTGATTTCTGTAAGGGAGGGGACCTTTGCCAGGGTTGTGTTGTGTTGATGGATGCTGGTAGATTACCTGTGAGTATATTTTATTATTTAATTGATCATCTTTTCAATTCATGGCAAAGGTGCCATTGTGGTACATAGTTTTTGATTAATACATTTTGATTTTTCTCCGATTTGTGGGGTTCTTACTACACAGTCCCCAGATCCCCTCTCATTCCTTTCTGGGTGGAAGGAAACCTGCTGTGGAGAAAAAAAATTGGGATGGTGGTAATCGGTGCCTATTTCTGGGAAAGCATGAGCAGAACATATTTCTAGTGCACTTGTAGATAATAGAAATCTGGTGTTTGTAAAATAACATAGCGAGCAAGTTGGGTTAATGATGGGACGTGGCACAACCTCTTAGCTATTTCTACTCTACACTAGACTTTAAAAAATTCTCATCAGTGGTAGCAACCCTGGTAGCAGCTATTGGCATTTAACCACTGTATTATCTAACCCTGATCAGAGCAGAGCTGGGCGACATGGCAGCTAGAATGCTGGCAGCTGGCCTGCCCTGGGATACTAAAGAGAAAAAGGAGAAAATCTAATGTGCATAAGATTTCTGTTCTTCAGCATACCCAATTGTACAATGGGGATGATAATACCTACCTCACAGGGGAGCGGGTTTTCTGGAAACAGAAAATGTGGATATCCAGTTTTGACAGAAGCATTTTCAAAACAGTTGGTTGTGAACCCTGTGAAATGTAAGCAACTTTGAAAGTTTTCACAAAACTGTTTCTCCATGTTTCTATCCACTCTACTAAACAGGCTACTGAAAGAAAAGCGGGGCGAGCAGGGAAAGGAATTATTATTAATCCCAGTTTTACAGATGGGTAACTGAGGCACAGAGAGAATAAGTGACTTCCTCAGTTACACATGAAAATAGTGGTAGAGCAGGGAATTGAATGGTGCCTTAATCATCCTCCCTGTCTCATTTTTCTGTGAAGAGTATGTCCCTAGTTGTTCCAGAGCAATGCATTGCAATATGTGTTGTGATTTTGCGTATACTGTACTGAAATTCTGTTTATACTGAGACTGCCATTTAAAAATTACCCAGCTCTCATTTCTCTCTCTTTCCTTTACCTTTTGTCACTCTGTAATGCCCAGGGACTCCAGAAAGCCTAGCTGAGAAAGAAAGGCAGCTTATGGGTATGATCAATCAACTGACCAGTTTGCGTGAGCAGCTGCTGGCAGCTCATGATGAACAGAAGAAACTGGCTGCATCACAAATTGAGAAACAACGCCAGCAAATGGAGCTGGCTAAGCAGCAACAGGAACAGGTGAGTGATTATTATAGCGAATCTCATTCTAAACTCCTATTCATTGATGTTTAACTTTCCAATAGCTTATCTTTGAGGGCTGAAATTTCTCAAGATTGTTCTTAGCCCAGAATTAATTTTTTCTTTTGTTTTGGGGTGTGGAACATTGGGCAAAAATATATCGAAGCATTATTTTATTTTTCGTAGTGTTAAAAAATGGTGGGTTTTCTACTTTTCAAATAATTATCCCACCATTTGGGGAGACAAAAACTCAAAATATTGTTTTGTTTTAGGAGTGCAAATAAAAACACAAATTCAGCCCTGCAGAATATGCCTGTGCCAATGGTCACTTGAAGTCAATGAGGTTGGTTGTGCATAACAGAGCAAAATGTGGCCTTTAGATAGTGCAGTGCCACCAGAAAGTGCAGTTTGTGAAGTTTGAAAAAAACTGAATGAGAAATATATAAAATATAAACCAGTGAACCAGTGTAATACTTTTCTTCCCCATTTAAGAGACTGATTTTCAGCCCTCACAAATTCACGCATTTACCCTTTGCAGGCACCAATATGTATTCACACTTATCCATATATGCAAATGTTAGAATTTGCATGCAAAACCATCTCTTTTCCCAATACTTTTTCTAAGTACAAATTTTCACAAAAGTGACGGCACATGTATGTGTCTGCCCAGCTTTGTGTAGACAAAAATTGAGGACAAACAGAAACCTGGCTTAAATTGTGCCATAAGTGTGTGCTGAGTGCTGTTATCCAGATACACTGTCTTGGGTGTGTGTCTAGCTCTAGAATTCTGCATCTTGAAGTAAACAGATTTGAATTTATTTGATGGGTTAGACATTCCATATGTTATTTCTTGAATGTATTTCCTGTAAACATGGGAAAACAGTGCATTTATTTGAATGTCTGATCAATTACAGTTCTTTCTTTTTTAAAAAAAAACGAAGAGTAAATTAACGAAAACACCTGTATGACTTATTTGAAACTCACAAAAGTCTGGAAATTCATTCATTATTGCCACCACTACGGTAACTCCACCACATTGTATGTATATAATAAAGCATACCAGTTGACAACATACAATAGAAAACACTGCATTATGCACAAGAGGAATTGTGGTTGCTGTGGGAGCTATGTCTTTGTTTTTACTGGTGCTTGGATAGTTAAAATCTCTTCCTTAATGCTGCATATTGTGGCTGAGCTGTTCTGTGGAATTTCCATCTCTTGAACATAAAACCCCAACAGAAGAAGAAATTCTTTAAGGGACAGCAGGAGAAATGAATCCTCCATTAAATTAGAGTAGCGCTTTCACATTGTTGCTAGTATATAGCCATAGATGGAGAGGCATCACTGGCAAGATCTTTGTGGTGAGACATCCATCAGGACCTGTACCCTTACCTGTAGAGGTTGCTATTGTTTTAATACCACCTAATAGTCCAAAAGAGAAAAGGAGAATAGAGTGAGAATGCAAAAAAAGAGCAACAAAACAGCCCTGCAAGTTAGAAATCCTTGTAGTCATGCATTATGTACAAACTGATTTTTATAAAAAATATAAACTAAAGTATCTATTTAATCATTAACAGTGAGCCTCCCTAAACACGGAGAACTTTTTTCTTTCCCCAGGCTATCAAATCAGCTACAGATAGGCGTTTCATATGCTACTAGTTTAATAAAGGAAATTAAAACTTTATTTGGAGAGAGAAGCTAATCAGTTCTCCCCTCAATAAGTAGGTTTTATTCCCATAAATGTTGAGACTTACATCAGGGGAAGAATACTCCCCCAACAATGCTTGCAATGCTCTGTTAGCAATTCACAAGAATGAGCTGTTCTGGTGACCGAAACAAAACTCTTGTAGAATTTAAACAAAAAGATGCTTTTTAAATTTAGCGGCTTATTCCTCCTCAGCTCTGTAGATCTGTCTACACTGCAGCCAGGGGTGTGATTTGCAGCTTGTATAGCTCCATTAGCTGTTATCTAACTAGCCTGATAAATATAGAAGTGAGGATGTGGCAGTGCAAGTTCAGCCCATCTGTACAAGCCCATCTGACCTCCTTTGGTACATGCTTGTTTGTGCAGCTGGCGCTGAAGCTTGCACTGCAGTGTACACATTTCTAATTTTAGCAAGCTAGGTAGAATAGAGCTAGCATGGGTAACACCTGCATATGCTGCAAATCACACCTGTGCCTGCAGTGTAGACGTAATCTTTGAATCAGAACTCTTTTTGTACTTTCTCATCAATTGTAAATGGGATCTGTCCCACAATCACCTTACTCAGTTGAGGGGGAAGGATGGTCTTTTGATAAATACACAAGACTTTGAATCAGGAGACTTGGGGTCAGATCTTGAACAGGTATAAACTGGCACACGTACACTGAAGACACAATGGAGTTATGCTGACTTACACCAGCTGAGGATCTGGCCCCTGGTTTCTGTCCGTGGCTTTTCTGGACATTGAAGCACTTAGTGGTTAAGTGAATTGCCCAAAATCAAGTACCAATCTCTTTCTGCCTCTGTTTCCCTGTCAATAAAATGTAGATAATGCCTTCCTCTCGCATTTCATATTTGTAAAGTTCTTGGAAATCCTTGAATAGTAGATGCTATAGAAGTACTGTGTATTCTCTTCTTTGCTCCTTTTTCCTCTTCCTCCTATTTGATGTCTTCTTCCAAGTGCTCTTCCATCAACAGAAAGGGGCAGACAAGCAGTATTCTTTAAGACCAGTGGGCAATATGATTCTATAAATTGGCTAATGAGAAGGGACTCATGTATCAGTCTATCCCCCCTCTCCCATCAGTTCTGACAGTGTTGGCCCCGAGGTTCACTTTTTCATGAACTGCCACTACCATGATGCACAAATGTGAGCCTCCAGCCTCTGTGGCACATCCAGCTGCTGCCACCCACATACCACAAAGTCACTAGCTTAACAGAGTGGTGTCAAGAACTAAGAAAGGTGGGAAATTGCTATGTAACAATTCCAGGAGTGATGGTACAAATTTTACATTTGCAATTTCTCCACAGATTGCAAGACAACAGCAGCAGCTCCTGCAGCAGCAACACAAAATTAACCTTCTTCAGCAGCAGATCCAGGTCAGAGATTGTCACCCTACCTATAATTCTTAATTTTCACGTTTCCCTTCTTTCTTCCAACCCCCTTCAGTACAGCCAGAGTCTTTGTAAGAATCTGTACAGAAAGATGCTGGTATTGTATTTTAAGAAAATGGATAAGGACGTTACTTGCCGTTAAGCACTAAGAGTGGGATTCTGCAAACCTTTACACTTGTGATTAACTTGATTTCAGAGTGCCATTCACATGAGTAAGGGTTTGCAGGATCAGACCTTGGAACAGTGGCTCTCAACCTGCGGTGCATGCCCCACAGAAGTGTCTGTAGTTTCTCTTACAATTGTTGGGTGGGGAGTTACAGATCTCCTCCAATTCTATCTTGAGTCTTCTGCTGAAACAGTTTTGCCCAGTCTTTTGCAGCCAAGTTCCCCTTAGGTATCAGGAGAACAGTCTAAAGCATTTAATAATTCTAGAAGGGACTCATTTGAAGCAGGAGCCAGTGAAAGGATTCTGGAGAGCAGCTGAGGAGGTGAGGTCACAAGTGGCTGTGTGTGTGCTCTGTCAGTGAAGAAGATTGCTAACTCTTGTACCAGAATGTTATGGATGTAATTATATTTCATTTTCACCTGATATTGCTTCTTATTTGTTTCTTCATCTTCCTTCCTATGGTAGTATACGTTTTATGCTCTGAGAGTCAATAGCATGTTGTATTTAAAAAGCAAAAAGTTTGTTCCTGCTCTCTGATGTTCCAGTGCACATCACCTAGTTCCTAAAATCATTGATTGTACTTGCTACTAGAGATGGATCCAAAAACCCCAACATGTGAAAAAACTTTGGGACTGGACATTTGTGGCTGGATCTGATTTTTATAATCAGATGATTCAGCCTCCTAGATCCAAAAAGCCTTGAACTTTGAGGAAAGTTTAGATCCAGATCCAATCTTCATGCCTCGGGTCCATCTTTAATAGCAATTGCATAGCATTGCATAGCAACTGGTTTTGTGTGGCATGAGCTGATTTGCACTGGTTAAAAATGTGTGTAAGATAAGGGCTGTGTGCAGTTCTTAGATGAGCCATTGGCAGCCACACTAAAATCAATAAGGTAGCATGGTGTGTAAGTCAGAGGATACTTTGGCCCCTAATAAGTGCATTGCTATGCTCCATCACACGATCATTTCAAGATGTCACATATCAACCTGAACCCAGAAAAAAATCATTTAATGTTATGGTGGGTTTTCTTGTGAATTAAAGTTTAAATCATGCTCTTAGTGAAACTAGTGTAAATCTGTTGTCTATAGTGGAGTTGAATGGAGAAGAAAATTTAAGACTGGGATAGTTAGGTATTGCAATCTAGTCATGAAGTACAATAGAAGGAAACTGAGTTTACCTTCCTTTTGAAAAGTTGGGAGGCAAATAGGGAAGGGCCGACTGCTTTATATAAAGCAAACTCTACCACTGGCATTGGTCATCTTTGATCTAAAACTGAAATCAATCCTGCACTATTTTGGAAGATTGAACATTTTGGTCAAGTTTGTTTCTTTAGTTCCACGGTTCTTTGTTTCTCCTTCTCACCTTTATTTTTGGGGACGTATGGACAGAGAGAGGTGGGAGCCTGACTGCCTTCTTTGAGGAGGCATTCTGAGGAGGCCAGTTGCTTTCCTATTTCTGAATGCTGTTGCTGACCATATAAAATACAGTACAATATTCCATGGCTCTAAATTCTGTATTTACATGAAGCCAAAATGTTTGGGACTGTTTTTGTATTATAAATTTTATGAGGGAAGTAGGATGGCGTTTTTGCTGGTATTGGAGTATGTCAGGTGAGAAAAGTGGACAGCTGGGAAAAGCTGTGATTGGAGGATATGGTAATAAAAGGGCAGATGTGGAATTTGTAATTCCTTCTCTTACGGCATGCTATTGTGGCTGTGGGTATCAGAGGGGTTTCTGGACTTGGACTAAAGGTGTGGTGTTAGATTGTGTTTGCTAGACTCCACCACTTTACGCTTCAACTCAATCCACTGGCATGTGTTAAAGTCTACATTGCCTTGTCTATTCTAGAATCTTAGAACATGTTAGTTAGAATGTGGTAGCTAACGCGTTCTAACAAGACATCATCTCTCCTATATCATGACAAACCCTTGGACTGGTTTTAACCTGAATTGGATGCAAATTTAAAGTGGGAATGGAATATATATTTGTAAATCTTCCTGTCAGAAGAATGACATCTCCACTTGGCAATGAAAAGGAGTTTTAAATAAGGGTTTGCACAAGGGAGAAGGGAGGGCCTGGAGTCTTATAAACAAACCATTCAAACTCCCAGGCTGTTTGAATTGAGGAGCAAAGGCAGTACTCATAGGGGTAATACCATTGTATCCTGACACTATGCTTAGTTCCCTCAGTGGGAACAGTTCCCTCAGTGGGGTTTAGATCAGGACCCAGCTCAGCTTCCTTTTTGTTGTAGTATTAAAAACATATCTCTTTATACTACTTATTGTATTTCTTTTTTTTTATTTTTCTTGTGTGTTGAGCTTGCACATACTCCTGTTTTTTAATAATACAAATCAGCTTGAGCCCAGACTTTTGCTTGAATAATAAATTGAGGTTTTAGTCTCTTGTTTATAAAGAAATATCTGAAGTTTACTTGGGTTTATAACCATGGCACAATCTCTGAGTAGCTAGATATGTAATAATTTATAAAGCATCTCAAATCACTATGGTAAATAGATGCTATAGTGTTCTGTTTGTTCAACAGCATCAGGATTTCTCTGCCCAGACCTTTCTGTAATCCCTCAATCTCAGCTGCAGAAAATTATGGGCCAGATCCTCAGCTGGTTTACAACAGCATAACTCCACTACAGTCAGTGGAGCTACACTGCTTTACATTAGCTGAATAACTGGCCCTATCACTTTAGTCCTTTCATAAACTGTGGCAGGCAAAGTACTAGACTTCTCATATAAGACAATTTATAATGACACTAATCTTTGTTACAGTCCTGAGATTGGTAGGCCCAACTTGGACCTATATAGTTTTTTCTTTATGCCATCTCTTTGTAAAGTGCATGCAATTCTTTGTGTTGGTGGAGAGGTTTTTTTTTTAATCTTTATTGTTGCATCCTTAACAAAAGGCTGAAAAACAATACAAGAAACCCTACCATAACAAGTGATGAGAGAGAGAGCGAGGAACCAAATTTTAGTTTTAAGTTTCTATTTATGAGCCCAGAGTGAGAGGGGAAGTTGATTTTATAAACAGTGAGTAAATTGCAAATAATAATAATTATCTGACCCTGTTTCTTTTAAGTGTAGAGTGTAAAAATGAAATAGGTCTTTTCTGGGGTACTGGAAAATACAGATTGATAATGAGATATAGAGCCTTTCATCCCTTGAACCCTGACCTAAGTCAGTAGTAAATGAAAATCAACTCACTACTTATCTGATACTTGTTGCTGGCTTAGGAAATGAGTTGGTGGCCTGTCTCAACCCATTGTCTAAGGATATGGATGAAATCGTGATCCAATTGAAGTCAATGAAGGCACGAATTTACCCTGGGTGCCTACTTCACACAAAACACTATCTGAGCTGGCACCCTTCTTTAGGCAGCTACATCACAGAGATCAAGGTTTGAAGAGACATGGAGACATCTCATTCCTCTAGAGATGGTTCCTTGGCTTTTGCCAATCTAAAGAACTGTCACTCTAACCCCTAGTAACATGGCCCCATTCAACTCCCAGTGAAGTCAGTGGAAACAGCCGGGTCAGGTATAAAGTTTTAAAAAATATATAAATTCTACTGCTAATAAAAATAAATATTTTCTTTCCATGGAATAAATGAACAGTTGGTGGCATAGAGAAATAACAATTCCAGAGGGAAAATGTAGCTTATTCATTATAAGGAAATGAAGACAGTGGCCTGGTCACTCTACTGCATGGATTACTCAGAATGGTCAGTGAGTTTCATGACAGGTTAAGGCTGGTGGAATAAAATTGTGACATGAAAGTCAAATGTGCACAGAGGCTGTGGGTTCAGGCTTTTTGACCCTGCCCTAAGTAGTCTATCATGCTTCTGTCTCACAGGGCCAGAGTTTTTAAACAAACTGCCTTAGATTTATTGACATGGAAATGTTCCTACGACGTTGGGATTGCTATTTGACTTACGTACAATTGAATGATTAGGCTGCAGCAATGAACCCAAACTATTTATGACAAAGGATTCATTTTACTTGAGCCAAATTTCTCTAAACTTATTAGAGTTGTAGTAATTCCAGATAAATTATTACACACACAAAAAAATCTAGTGAAATATTGTATTGAAAACATAATACCTTAAGGTTAAAAAAAAAAACCTGACTGACCTGCTGATTTATGACTCCTTTCTCTGAGTGCGCTAAGTTGGAAACATTTCCCTCTCCCATTACACCTACCAAAAAACACCAAAACTTGCAGACACAAGCAGGGATAGATTACAAGGTATATTGCCTCTTTGGAGGACGGGAAATGCTGAGTGTAACTACAGTTCAATTAAAGTATCCACTTCTCTGATGCAGAAGAAAGACGTGATAACCACTTGCGCACAGAAGAGTGTATCAGTCGCATGGGTATCCAACTGAAAACACATATCCCCTCTGGTTACACAGAGAGGCAGTGTTCATTAGAGCAGGGCTACAGGTTTGTCTGCATATATGAGTTGGCAGGGTTTAAATAAAAGTTTAATGTTAAACTAGTGCAACTTTGTGTGTAGACTAAGGCCAGGACTCTGTGTATGACCACAGTTGAAGGCCACCTGTACTGCAATTTATGCTTTGGAGAAATGAATATCATCATTTTTATCTGCTTTGCAGGGTGCACTAGAATTAATTTGTAAGGGGCTTTATATTTATTCTCCATGTGTTTTAATGCCATTTTAGAGACATGAAAATGAAAAGGTATTTTTCTTACTGATTTCCATTTGCCCAAGTATTCAGTTCATCCTGCCCTGCTCTCCCTGGACCTGCTCTTCCAGTGGATCTGCTACTATTTTTTTGTAACTCTTTCATTTTGCATGAGCAGCCCTGATAATGCCAGCTTGTTTTTTCAGAACAGTTCCTTAGCTGACTGTAGCTGCAAGAGCAAGCAGAGGAGTACTGCTCTGTTGGACCTTCAAATATTGGGCTAGATTCTGCCCTTGTCCTTCACAGCCATGCTAGGGAGAAACTCATCCTCACCTCCACCAGCTCCTCCATGCAGCCACAGAACACCTACTGACACCAGCTGGTGGGCTGTCATGGAGCCAGGGCTCCCAAGGCTTCTGGGAATCCTGGTCGTTGGCAGCTTGCCTGGCAGTGAGCTTGGGAGCTGAAGTTTCCCATACTCTCCCCCTATCTCCCCAGAAGACAGCCTGAGGGGCTATCCAGGATTCCTGAGGATCCACACACACCCAGCTTCCTGGCTGTCCTCCCATCATCAGCCCAGGGGTTCCTCTCCTCCTATCATTAGTCAAGGGATTTCAACTCCCCCCACCCCCAGGAGCAGCACTGGCAGACAGGGAGATCTGGGACAGGCGGCAGCAATACTGGTATGAACCCGAATCAAAATATTCCCATTCATGGGGAAATTCTGAGGTCTGAGGTTTCAAAATCTTGAGCACTTGGAATTTCCGGCAGGATGGATATCTGATTTCTGGCCAGCCCTATTAAAAAAATCTAGCTATAATTTTTTTGCAGGGAGAATGGAGGGAGTTTAGGGGTGTTTTAGCTTTCTCTGCCACACAGAATTTTGAAAACACATAGGTTAGAAATGTCACAGAGTTGTCATTAAAACAGTCCAAACAAGAAAAGACAATGGACTGATTCTAGCTTTACATAAGTATATAAAAGCAAACTGATTTCAGAATGCTTTATGTATCATGATTTGCCACACAGATGTTAATTTGGGTGAGTAATTTTTGTTTGTTGGCATTTGGGTATTTTGTTTGTTTTCCTGCTCAGGTGAGCAAGCATCTGTTATCCAGAGTTTACGGAATGATCTTTCGCCCTAATATTTCATACTGTTTGTATGTAACAATTCTCTCTTTGTATTTCTTTTAAGTAAAACAATGAGATTTTGATTAGTTTGCTTTAATGTTTCAAATAAAATATAGGGAGTTTGGAGGCAGTTGTTGCTTGTTATGGAACAGAAACTGTATGTAGCACTGTAAATTTACGTGGCAACGTAAGGAAATGTCCCAACAAACTTGCACTTTAAATTTTACTGCTGGCACAGCTCAGCCTTCCTCAGATTCTGTGCTCAGTTGGAAGGCAAACATCAGCAGTGTACCACAAGGGATAAATCCTGTGAGCAAAGAGGCTTTGTGCCATAGGTGCAGCCACTGCTGGGGATGATGGTGATGTCTCCTCTCAGCTCTTTATTATCCTGTTGATGCCTGCTTCGGGGCAGCCTCAGGACTGGTGAAGTTTCGCTCTTAGCCACTCTCAACTTCTTTTTTTTTTTTAATGTGGTTACAACTCTGCTTTGCACAGGGAATTTTTAAGGGGTAAAAGTGTTTCAGTCTGGTCATATGCTGTCCCTGCCCCAGGACTCCATTTCTGAATTCCTGAGGAAAGAGTGACCTCAGAGCAGTGCTCCACAGTCCCATGACCTCTTTGCAGCTTCCCACCACCTGTAAACTGGAATGATGCTAATTCCTCTGTATTTAGGGGACCGCCACACATATTAGGGAGAAGTAGGGACAGAATGTTGCCCTCGTCAACCAAGACATCAAACTAAGGGCCTGATTCAGCTCCCATTGAAGACAATGGAAAGGTTGTCATTGATATAAGTGGGAGGTTTGTTCCCACCTTTCTTCCTCCCTATTCTGCAAAATGCTTTCAGAGCTGGTTCAGTCCATTGAGCCAATTTGTTTTTGTTTTGTTTTTCTCCATTGCGAATATGCTTTCAAGAGTTCAGGTCTCTCTGCTAGCTGAAATTGCGGTCAAACCCAATGGGCTCATAGACTGGGGATCTTGTGTCCAGATTCAACATGTGTCACGAGCAGCTGTTTTCCTGCATCTTGTAAACATGGGCCTACTGGATTCACTGAGACAGGCCCATGAAGAAGTCGCATTGCAGCCTTTCCCATGACTTTGCAACCTTTTCCCAAACAACTGAGGTTACTGGCAAAGCAGCTATTCAATTGTTTCTCACAGAGGCTCTGCAGCTGATGTCCTCTCAGTTATCATAATAGGACTTGCAGAAAAACCCTTGGGAACCTCAATTATTTAAAAAGAGAAAGAGAGAGAGAAGGAAAGGGTCAAGATGTGGAAAGGGAGGAGTGAAAAAAAATCTAAGCTAGAAGTCAGAGTCTAGGCTCTGAGTGAATTAATCTTTTCCTTATGTCATCACATGTACAACAGCAAGTAACGTGTGCGTTGCTGAAGAGAGTGATGCATTTCCCATAGACAATCTCTGGGTCTGCAGCTCCTCCATTATTGTAAAAGTTAATTCAGTGCTAGTGAAAGATGCCAAATGGGCAATCCTCTGTGTATTCACAGAGCAACCTTCCATCAGTCAAAGCCACGAGATCACTTCTAGAAGCGAGAGAGTAGTTCACTGTCAGGCTTGTCTACACTCAGGCTATAGCCAAACTTCAGCAATCAGTGTAGCTGTACTGGTGCTGACTCTAAGCATATTCAAAGGAAAGCTGGGGTTCAGTCGAACTAGTTGAGGTTTTAGGGTTAAATCATGATTAGGTCAGTCAGTACAAACCCTGGCTTGTCTTTGTCTACACTTCATATAGCTGCCCCACTGCTGACCCTAACTGCTGAATTGGTGCTTTTTCCAATATTCCCAACCTAAGCATTCAAGAATCAAGAAGCAGGTCCCAAAAACTCATGGGATTGGCTTTAAAATCATGGTATTTTAAAGAATTAACTCCTTTTTTTTTGGTCTTCTGATGTTGGAGGCTTTAAGTATCACAGTTTCCAGCTTTTCCCCACAACCATGAGGGTTAGAAGCTTACTTTAAAAAAAACAAACCAAAAAAAAAATAAAAATCATGGTTCCAGAACCTATGGCTATAAGAAAAACACTGAATACTATGAGACTCACAGTACAATCACCAGAGCTGCCAAAACTATGAAAAAAGGCCTCAGTCCTGGGTCTTTCAACTGAGGTTGCCAACCAGGTCTTCTGTTTTCAGCGCCCCATCTTTCTAGCTTCTCTTCCAGATTCTCTCTCCAATTTCGTAGTTTGTCTCGATCGTGCCACATCCTCTTCGGCTGCCATCCCCAGTACCCCTGCTTCCAGCATCCCTGCCTTCCACATTACTAAGCTATCTCCCTGCCAGGCCTCTTTCCCCAGCTGCTATTGTCTGCCTGGCCTCCCTTTCCTTCTCCCATTCCTACTCAGTATTCCATTGGCTTTTGTAACTGGTTTCATCATTGGCTACAGAGAGTGTGACAAATTTCTAATGTTTTTGGTTACAATCAGTGTGTGTCTGTGTATGTGAATGCACTGCAAGGAGCAAAGGTACAAGAGGGAGAAAAAAAGTGGTGTTGCCCACTGAACTCTCATAGGAACAAGAACTTTAGTACACTTCAGGATCCCAATCTCACCCGTATGGTGAATGCGTAGTCATGAGCAGTTTTGTTGTGCAGCCAAAAAAGGCGGCGGCAGCGGCTGCAATAAGGTAAGTCGGGAGATAATAAAATTTTTACTGCTGGCTGGCGGAGGTGTTTAGGATGTGTTTTCTTTATATCTTCTTCCGCCCCTAATTGAAGATGCTTTAAAATTGAATGACTAGCAGTCAAAATGTGTTTGCTTCAAGCTGAGAAGAAAAATGCTGGTGTCTCTGCTTCCAAACTGATTGCGCTTTGTACACAACTGACAGCCACAGTCACTTTGAGTGACTGATAAGTGGGAAGCTTTGCCACTTATCAAGGAATGCACACTGAAAAGAAAAGACTGGAGCCGTTCAGATGCTTTGGCATGTTCAAAATAACATCTCACATCAGTCAGACTCGGAGGCACTAGAAGACATTTCAAAATAAACTTTATATCTATCCATCTTTCTATCTAGAGGCAAAGATTCAATTTAACAGACAAATCAGTGTGTGGCATCGCATAGATTCTGAAAAAGAGAACATCATTATAAGGATCACAAGTTGTAAGATGACTCAGCTAGCTACATAATTTGAGAGCATTTGTTGTTGGGTCTTACCTCTCTAAGCAGCCTAAATTAGAAAATTCATAACCACAGATCTCTACAGTGATTTCTTCAAATTGTGGAATTTCACCCTTGTAGGCCAAGCGATGCTTGATTATATTTACAGTTTATAGCACCTTCCATCCCAAATAATCCCAAATAGTGTCACAAAACTTTGAGCCAAATCCTGTCGTGATTTACACCCCATGCAATAGTATTGAGTGACTAAATGCGATGTGCTGGGACAGCATGGCATTATTATTAATAATGTTGTTATTTACCAATTTGTATTTCTTGTAGAACCTAGGAGTCCCCATTGGGGACCGGAATCCCATTGTGCTAGACATTGTACAAATACAGAACAAAAAGCCCGTCCCTGCCCTGGAGAATGTACAGAATATAAGACGAGACAATAGTTACAGCCAGAGAAAGGGAGAACAATGAGACAATACTGTCAGCCTGATAGGCAGTGATCTCAGCACACCAACAACTTACCTGTTGTCAAGGTTTTCGTAGGCCTCACAGTAAAAGGGGAGAGTTTTATGGAGGGTTTTGAAGGAGGATATTGCATTAATTTAGAATATAATTTGGTCCATTATGCTCACTTAGGAACCACTGTGTCAGTCAATGAATTGAAGCCATTTCTGGGATACAGCATGGCAGCTATTGATTGCCACATGACAACAATGATTTACAAGGGAGAATGGTGAAAAATATTGTGGATGGGAGTTTCAAAATCCCTCTGCTTTGGCCTGACTTCCCACTGAAGGCAATGGAGGGTCCTGCTTGACTTCAGTGGGAGCAAGCCACCAAAGCTGAGCTTTTTTTTGCAAACTCCACCAGGTATCTAATTTTAAATATTTATTCCATTTGTAAAATGGAGCTGCTTAACAAATGTTTCATCATCCAACACAATAAAAGTGGTTAAAAACCCATTCTCCCCTTCCCTGCCAACAAAATTACACACATTCATACCATGTCAAGAGCTTGAGGGGAAAAATTGGGAACACTGGTAGACAGTCACCACCATTGTAAGCTCTGCGTCGTCTAACCCTCAGCTGGTGACTCATGGGCTTTTCAACAATGTTAAATGGTCATGACTTCATTTTGACAGCTCACAGCACTTTACCCTAAACACTCTGGTGCTGTGAATCAGTAATGACTCATAGGGAAGGGTATGGTAACACCTACTGAATCATCAGTATCACTGTCTGTGTCACCCTAAAGCCTCCTTAGACATCTCTCATTCAAAGATTGACTGTGCCCAATCCTTTGTAATTTGAGACATGATGTGATCACTACTAAGGTGGTAGGGATATAGGCTGCAGGGAGTCTGATGGACACTACTTTATCTCTGGTGTTCTCTTGCTAGTGGTGCATCAGCATATTGTTGCTGGATTGCCCAGCGTAACTTAGAATCATAGAATATCAGGGTTGGAAGGGACCTCAGGAGGTCATCTAGTCCAACCCCCTGCTCAAAGCAGGACCAATCCCCAGACAGATTTTTGCCCCAGATTCCTAAATGGCCCCCTCAAGGGTTGAACTCACAACCCTGGGTTTAGCAGGCCAATGCTCAAACCACTGAGCTAACTTAAAGCAATAGAGGAATTCCTTCAACATGTTATTTATAACAACAACAAATACAGTGGTTTAATGGCTTGGGTGATAGTGACCAGACAGGACAGTTTGTGTTAGTTCTGACTTTGAAATTGAAGAGATGGATGGAAGCTGTGATCTCTGTCCAGAAATCAAGGGATGAGCTGGAGAACAAATTATGGAATGAAATATTTTGCTAGTCTGCTTCTAGTTTATTTTATTTTTACATTGTTTAGTGCAGATTCATGCCACAAAGGCAGAATTCAACTTCAGTGTGAGATACACATGTGCATGCACACCTCAATGGGTAAATAATTGTAATTTACCATTCCAGATGTTTTTCTAAGGCTTTGTCTACACTGGACTTTTCTAGGTAAAACTTTTGTCATTCAGGAGTGTGAAAAAACACCTCCCCCCACGAATGGCAAACGTTTTACCGATGAAAAGTGTGAACAGCTCTTTGTCAGTGGGAGAGCTCTCCTGCCGACAAAGCTATCGTCGCTTGTTGGGGGTGGAATTTTTTTGTCGGCGGAAGAGCTCTCTCCTGCCGACAAATCGTGGCTACACTGCGCACTTTTTAGTGGCACAGCTGAATCACTAAAAGGTGTGTAGTGTAGACATAACCTCAGATTAGTTAGAAATCTGTGTTGTGTGCACTAAATAAGTAGACTGATATTCCTGTGCTTACAAGTTTAATTTAATTAAAATAAAATTCAACAATAAACATAATAAAGTAACAGAAAATAAAATAAAGACTGTTATAATACGTAATAACAAGAATTGATTGGGGTAAATTTAACTTGCAATGTTCAAAGTTTATCAAAAAAATCGGATTCAATATATGTAATAGATAGTATTAATACAAAATGTACTTAACTCTATTCTGGCAAGACAGCTTTTGTCTGGAATTGGATGCTTTGTAGGTCAATAAAGCTTATGTCAATAATAGTAATAACTTTCAATAACATCTATCAAAATTATCTCTGAAGATGGAAATTCAGTCATTTAAAAATTACTTTCTTATAAAATGTCAATTCAAAGTCAACCTGAACAAAAATTAAATTTTTAATCAAGCTATGATATATAAATGACATTAAAATAATTTTAAGTTGCATATCAAGCACTTAAAAGTTAGGAAATGCTAGAATTTAGCTTGCCTGGGCAACCTTAATTTGGCCCCCCTTTATGTCCATCCTGTATGCTAATGAGGCTGGGGTCCTCCAAAAAGAATGGTATATAGTCATGTAATTAAAAACTGAATCATAACGCATACATGCAGTGGGGCCAAATTAAGATTGCACAGGCAACTTTCAGTGTGACATTTCCTAATTTAAAAGTGCTTGATTTTGCAACCTAAATAATGTTATTTTAATATCTTTTTTATACTGTAATTATTTTTTTTTTGAGGGGGCGTTGGGGGAACAAAGCTAAAATCAAATTGTTATGTACAGCTGTAACAAACCTGAACTTTCAGCACAGTACTGTCACTTGAGCTACTGGACTAACTATGTTAACTGCTAGAAGGAGAAGGCTTTTATCTCAGAGCAGAAAATGGGATGCTGGCACTGTGTGGTAGGTCCAGGAAGTGGTTAGAGAGAACCTAGTCCTGCCCCCTTTTCCCCTCTCTTTGTTCCTACCAAGATGTGGGACGCTCCTGGCCCATGTGGAGCCCCTTGGAAGGAGAGGACGCTGAAGTAGGGTTATGTATGTGTGCAGAGGGGGAGACTAGATTCCCTTCCCCACCCTGCTACAGCTGTTCTGGCAGCTCCCAACGATTCCCAGAACAGCATTTTCCTTTGGAGAACAAGCAAGAAAAGGGAAATGATACCTTTTAACAGTTTATAATTCAGCTGAACCTGAAAAGGACAAAGAAAAGGCATTTCTCTAGCCCAGGGATTTTCTCTCTGCTGAATTTCATGGGCTGCTGCATACAGTGGAGGTATTACAGTTCCTCAAAAAATGAACCCAAGAATCTTTATAATGGAGAGTGTTAGATAACCTAAATTTAAGGGTCTGTACCAACTCCCTTTAGGATAATATTCACTCCGAATAGGTTTACTACTCCTTTTCTAATTTCTTCTGAAATTCACCTATTAGGTATAACCACAGCTAATTTATTGATTAACCCTTTCCTTCTAGTTTATGATACCTCTGTGTTTTAACCAATGTCAGAAATAAAGGTAGACTCTCTAGGATTCTAATCCACAAATCGTTAATTCAAGTAGTAACTTTCTCCACACTGTTGACAGCTGCAGATAGCATCAGACTATTTAACTCTTTAAACTATATGTTGCCTGGCATACTACTTTATCTTTTACTCTGCATATAGACTCCAATTTCCTTTTTATGCAGTAGTGAGTTGTACTCAATCCCCCTCCACATTGCATGTGCTGAGTTTCAGGGTCTAGGTGCACTTAACACTTATGTACTAAGGATTTTTTCTAGTTGCCTTAATTGAAACTTGTCTTTTGGGCACAAATAAACATGCAGTTAAGTGGCTGCAGTAATTAAACACACATATACCTTATGTATCTGAGTATACATATTTGCCTTACCTTAAAATAATCAAGTCATTATCTGGATAATAGTACATATATATTTATAAGACTCTGGTTTGAAAAAGCATGTTAAAATGACATGCTTAATTTTAGGTACGTGCTTCAGTGGGACTTAAGGATATGCTTGGAATATGGCTGCTTCCTAAATTAGGGCCTAAAAGTCATTGATACCAAGTTACAGCTGATGTCAACTGTGAATTCTTCAGCTTTATGAGTTCTCCAGCTAATCTGAGCATTCCTGTTCAGTTGAAATATTGGCAAACAGATAGACTCCTTAGTTCACTTCAAGATGTTGTGCCAGCCATGGTGTTTACTAGTGATGGAAGCAGGTTTCTTTGTTCATGGACTGAAAGAAAGAGATGGTCAAATAGTATAGATTCAATTTTTGTCAAATTTGATTTTTTATTACAATTTCAAATTTTGATGGGGAAAATTTCTGATTCTCTCTTCCTCCCGTCTCCCTAATTTTTGATGGTTCTACACTTCAATAACATGCCTATTTTGCAACAGAACTTAATGTTACTAACAGGAAGGGTCTTTTGCTCTCTGGGTTAAGTTATTGATTATTTGATCGGTCCATGTGTTCTTTGTCTTCAGAGCAGAATGCAAAGGTATGGATGCCAAATAGTCCCTCATGTGTACAGTTGAGAAGTGCACCCTATTTGTTTTTCTCCTCTGATCAGAGATCTTCAATGAATTGGCATTGAAGACATATTTCTTGGGGCATTTTTCAAGAGTCCAGTTTCCTGAGTCATAAGTTTTCTTTTTAGATGAGACCTCCCGTCAAGGTGCACAACCTTACTTAAACCTGTTTACCTTTATATTTTTTGTTAAGGTAGCTTTGATTTATGTCTGTTGAGTAGAATCAGAACATCAGAAAGATTCATGCTATAGCTAGTCTACTGACATAAAATAAAACGCTATATCCTACAGTAATAATATTGAAACCTATATTCAAAGAGAAGAATGAGGAAAAGCCATCACACTACATATAATGCATGAGCCACACGTGTAGATGTCATGATTTGTTGGAATCAGAAGCTTGCCTTCTGCATGTCTTTTGTGATGGTCATTTGGGCTCAGTATGCTTTCAGCACAAACTCTTGCAAAGGTTTCCATGGGAGAAAAAATTGTCCATTGTATTCTTTTTAAAACAAATGATCTTTTTCGCTGAAGCTAGACTCCAGTAAGTTTGTTCTGCCACTTAGGGATATCTTAGGAGATTCCTGTCCTTTCTGGTGCCTAGGAAATTCATACTTTTAACAAGCACAGATATTTATATTGTATTTATTGCCATCATATAATCTCTGATGTTTCCCCTCAAGTATAACGAATTGTGGTTTTCCTCAGCTGTTGATTTGATACGATTCTAGCCCCTCATTTAGAGAGAGCTTTGCCTCTCCAGTTCCTATTGTTTGAACCATGGCCCCTTTTCTATACCTATTGTTTGTTTTTCTTTTGTTGTTGTTGTGCATAACAGGTGTTTCTTTCACACAGCTAAGGCAGCAAGGCAAGGGCTTCCTCTGTGGTTGATCCCTTGAGACTTTAATCAAACTCTTCTTTGTAATAAAAATGCCATTGCCTTTATATGAATTGCACATGTAATCTGTAGGTGCCCAACTACCCTCAATCTCTTTGCCTTCACTGCTGTAGTCTCTGTCTCTCTTTTTCTCTGTGTGTTTTGTTTCTTTCTCTCCCTTTCCCTCTATATTTGATTCCCTATAAACTTTCTGGTACTGCACTCCTTCAGAACCCGGGTAGAGCCCTGAGAGCAGATTGAAAAAGGGCAAAGTGCTCCTACAGAAATCATTCATTTTATCAATGTTGTTGGTTGCTTTCTCCACAAATACCATTGTCAGATTGCTGAGAGAACTATCTCAGGGGGATCTGGCCAATCTTTGTGGCAATTGTGTACTTACTAGAGAGGGAAATGAAGCAGAAACCTCTCTACAAATTAGGGAAACAGTCCAGAAAGCAGGGGACAGTCCACTACTTAATAAGCAAGGCAAGTATTTTGCTATCCACTTCATCATGTATTCCAGATAGTCCTGTTGATAATACCCACCACTGACTTACTGCTGGGAGTGGCTCAGTGCCAGCAAACTAAATTTTCTGGTACTGAAATGTCACCTTTGGAAGAACAGATGTTCTTTAGGGGATTGTGATTCAGCTGGCAGGCATCTTTGGACTCTCTAGACAGTGGACATGAGTAGGTTAGAATCTGCACATCTTGTCACTAAATTACATAGCTTTTAATCTTCTTGGTTTAGTTTTTGTTTAAAATGGGGTCTTCCTAGTCACCAGTGTCATCTGATTGTCCCTTTTGATTTTAAGAAAGCTGGAGGAGAAAGGCAGAAAGGTGGCAGCATTTTAGTAGAGCGTGGGTAGCCTGGCCCAGAGCTGATCTAGCAGCATCTTGTGGTAAAGTTGGTGACTTGTGGAATAGTCTATACATCTCATGCACTACTCCTCATGCAAAGTATCCATTGGAAAACCCCCAAAATATGACCAGGTGCAAATGTACAATGGACACCATAGATGTGATGCATATCCAGGGAACTCTGCCAGATGTAGTGGGATAGAGGTGCAACAATCCACAGACTCTGCAACACTTGCAGAGGTGCTGCATGTGGACATGCTGCACTGTGAACACATTGCACTGGTGCAGCTTGCACCAGTTGTGTCACAACCAGGGCAAGTAGGTACCCAGTGAACTAATGTAGGGAAGAGTTTTCAGTCTGAAAGTTGTGTCTTTTCAGTGATGGCTATTCCATTTCTGCTTACAGCTCTCCAATTGATTTGGTCACCTGCCAGATTTTCCTAATGCCAGCTGCAATGTCAGTGTCTTAAGGCTGTGCCTGCGCTATGCATTTTTTCCTTCAAAACAACCCCCTGGTTCAAGTTGAGTGGTAGTAGCAGCGATGGGAGACTGGTCACTGACATTTTAACCACCATATCATCTAGCCTTGCAACAGTGACAGCATTTGTGGGAAATTTTAAGGGGAAAAAAAAGTCTAGAGTGGGCACAGCCATAGACAGACACTATATGATACAAACAATCAGATTTTTTTACTGGATTTTCTGTGCCAAATACATGTGTTTTTAGGATGCCTAGGGCCCAATTCTCCATTTCCTCAAACTAGTGTACACTGTTACCAGATCACAATGGTATCATTTTACATCCACTTTGCACTAGGGTTAATGATTAAACAAGGAGCAGGACAAGGAATAATCAGGCCAGAAGAATTCAGCAATTTAATATGCTCCCCACAACTCCTTCCTCATGTGAAATCCATATACTTTTTAAGGAACCTAATCGAAGCACAAATAAATACAAAAAAAAAAAAACTTAAAGAAAGAAAAAGTTGTTTTAAATGCAGCCATATTGTAACATCATGCAAACTCAGGTCGTGAGCAGGTTTTTAAAGAGAAGATTAGGAGAATTCTCTGAGATGCTTTTCACCCATTTTTCTTCCTTACATCATGTCCCTGTTCCCTCAGGAATGCCCCATATCACCTTGCAATGAGCCTTCTTTCCACCAAAGTCGAGGGAGATGAGGGAAGCTCCGTTGGAAGCCTGTCATCACTACTCTTGGATATGGCAAGCTAGGGATGCTTCATGAGACACATGAAACCCACTTGCCCAGAAATGAGCTTCTCAGCTGTGCGCTTTAAGAAGGCTTTGCATTTGAAAGACTGATTTTCTTCATCTTGGGACTATCAGTCAGGGGAAATGTCAAAAACATGGAAGGATAAATACCTAGTTATATTAAAAAAAAACCCTCTGAAATTATCTGCAGGCTCCATGTTTTGCAAGGTTTTGCATTGGGGTGGCAAAGTCACAGTGTGTTGACACAGTCTAATGTGCAGTGACATAATACCTGGAAAACGGAGAGAGTGAGAGGCGCAAAATCAAATTTATCTGAGTTTTCGCAGGAAAAGAAGGGATTAAACTTTGCTGGTTAAAATATGGATTTTTTTTAACAACTATCCTAGTTTGATTAAGATAAACCTACTCAGATCTAATTCTATCCTGTCCTGGGGAAAAGTGGGCCTTAAGATGTTGAGCCTATTTGCGCAATCCCTTTTTCTAGAAATAAAGATTAGAGTAGGAAGTTTGGTCCTTATCTCTAAGGTTCTTATTCCTTCAGAAGGAAACTGAAATGCCTACGTGAAGGACACTTTCTTGAACTCTTGATTTGTCTTCATTCAGATTATTTCAGAAAGCTTCAGCAATATAGATTTCCCACAATGCTCAGTTCTTTGTGTTTTACATATCTCAGAGGCACTACATGAATTTCCTTTCTTTCCATTAAGCAGTGGGAAAGAGATGCCAAAACCCTATAGTGAATCTTACAATTCAAATGTCATCCCATGTGCACACACAAACTTTGCTTTTCTCCATTCCCCAACCCAAAATTACTGATTCTCAGCTGCCTTACATCTGGTGTGATTGTTTATGCCTATGCAAAATGAGTGTGAAATTCTACTCCTCTGATTTAGTAGCACTTTGAATATGCTTTCACAGGTATAGATGATGATACAAGATGCAAAGCGGTGGAGAATCAGGCCTTCTGTGATTTTATATATTTTGATTATTGCACATTAACTTAAATGTCCCCCTTTACCATGTTAGAAACCAAACCACAAAATAATTGTGCTAGGGTAGGAAAACTAAGAAAAGAAGCAAACAATAAATTGATGATGAATCTGACCCCGTCTAGTTCAAGGATCAAAATTTCCACTGGCATAACTCCGTTGAAGTAACTAGAGTTCCATCTGCAGAAAATTTGACCCTATCTGTCCAAGCTGAGTAAAAAGTAAACAACCACCTTAAGTGATGAAAAATAGATAAGTGGTCAAATTCTGTTCTTGATTCACACCAGTTTAAGTGAAAGTAGGAATTGGCCCTATAGTTACATATTCTTGGTCTAATAGTAATCTGTGTTTTATTATTATTGTAAAGCAGGTTAGGGACTTTTTAATGTATGCACTTGTTTCATCTTGAGTGTCCCATTGACTCCATGAAAAAAAAAGTCTGAAATAATCTCATGGCAAGCCACATTTAATTCATTATCCCCCTACCCTCTCCTCACCTTGACCACTGTTAAGCTTTTATTCAGTTCTGGCTGTGTTAAGCTGTACTGAATGTCAGTGGGAAGCTTGCCCACGTTGTTCATCTAGATTGATCTGCTCCAACTCAGAGGGGCTCATTCATTGAGGCTGTTTCTATTCAGTTCTGGATACTTACCTGCTTTCATGAAAAACTTAATGCTCTGGTTATGTAAGCTTGGTGCTTGTTCTTCTTAAAAAACACAAGTGGCTGTGCCTCAGGCCTGCCTCTCCCCCTGCCCCCTTTCTTCTTCTGTTTTTCATTTAATAGTTTGTTAATAATGAAACCGCACAGGCAACAGTAGGGGTGGCACAAACACATGGTCACCTACGGGATAGCTGCTGATGTTTTAGGATAGAAAATAAAGTAGGATTATTGTGTGATAATAAAAGCCAGGACAGGTGCTGGGCACTTTGTTTATTTGCTGATTAAAACAGTCACAGTGTGATATCTTTTTATGTAATAAAATAAAAAGGGAGGTGGGTTGTTATATTACCAGGGCTTTGAGTAAAGCTTACAAAAATGATTTTTGCACTTACCAAAAAGCACCATCCAGTGTTAAGGATGACTGTATATTCCTGTTTTCCATGAAAGTCCCTGTTTTGAGGAGATACACAGGCTGATTGTCTCCTAGATTCAATATAATTGAAACCACTTGCTCTCCTTGTAGTCCGCAACCCCATCATAGACTCCCAAGAACCAAAGTGAACTGCTGGAGGCCCAGCTATGGTGGCAGGTACTAGAGTTTGGATGTTCCAAATTTTCACATGTTGTTGCCCCCTCCCTTGTGATTAGTTCCCAAGCTTCCCTTCACCAGCTGTCAAACCCTTCTTCCTTCTAATGACAATATTAAGATGTCTTAATTACTGTCTTAATATTGTCTTAAAGATGTCTTAATTACTGTTTAAAATTTGATAATCCTACTAATCCTAAATTAAACAAAAAGGTGTCTGGTTTTTCAAAAAAGAGAGTTTTCTAGCTTTGGCTTCCTTATCTCCCTTTCTGCCCCTCTTTTTTTTTTTTCTTTTTTTTTTTAATACCATTCTCTAAGAAAATCATTAAGAAAAAGCTCTGTGTTTCACTGGAAGTTCTTCCATATCAGCTAGAATTCTATTTAGTGGAAACAGTAAACTGGGATTCACCTTCCCCACCCTCGTTTTCTGTCCCTTGAGCTGTTTACACATGCACAAAGTTTTCCATGAAAGAGAAACGTCACTGTGTTGGGACTTCTATCTGTGTGTGTGTGTGTGTGTGTGTGTGTGTGTGTGTGTGTGTGTGTGTGTGTGAGAGAGAGAGAGAGAGAGAGAGAGAGATAAGAATTCTCTCCATTGTGCAATTAACAGCTCCTTCTCATGCCTGATGCTCTAAATCTGCAAATGCAATATGTAGATATTTTTTTTGTCAGTCTGCTTCAGGCTAAACATTGAGACTGCCACTCTGAGTTAATTAAGCACCTATTTGAAGTTAAGCTGTTGAAAGGCAATAAATAAATAAAATAATAAAATTTAAAAAATGAATAATCCTATTCCAGCTGTATGGAATGGTTATTGAGACTGACACAGTATTTGACAGTGGTGCCATACTTTTTACTCTTCAGTCTCTATATCTGTTTCATATGTTTCTTGTACAGGTAGAACACAATATTTGCCATATGGGATCAGATGATTGCTTCAGCAAGGCCAATATTCTGCCTTCAATGATGGCCAGTACCTGATGCTTTAGAAGGTGTGTGTGTGTGGGAAAAATAATGTAGATGGGCATTTATTCAATTATGTACTTTGCAGATGAAAGGGGGGATCTCCCCGACTTCAGCAATGATCCCATCACCCCATGAATTATGAGATTTTATTCTCGTTTTACCTAAGAACAAATGTTATTGGTCATAAAATTATCACACTCTTAATCCTATCATAGTATGGGGTAGTGTGTAGAGGGCTCCATCTTTTTTCCCCCCACTCAGGATTTGCTACAGTTATCCCAATCTCCTATGAAAATGTGAATAAGTGTGCCCATCGAGGTAGGGCAAATCTATCTCCATGCTCTAGCTTTGCAAGTCTAGCTAAAATACTTCCAGGAGTATCTCAGGCAAAGTACATGGCACAAAGTTTATGCTGCATGTGTTCCTTACTTGATGACATTATATTTTCATTAATTTAGGAGAATGAACGTGATAAAACATCAAAATAGTACCATTTAAAATACATTACATTAAAACTACCTGGTTCAGAAAGGGAACAATGATTGAGGCACCAACCCCTTGGAGCATCACAATTGTGGAATCCTAGATTCCGGGGTCCTGAGGCAGTAACCGCTGAAGAAAACATAAAGAAAAAAAATCCATTGACTTCAGTAGGTGTCAACTTGGGCCTTAGGGATGGGAAAATGAATTCAAATAAAGTGAGTGATCTAGACTTTTACCCCAAATTGTTTGTAGGATTGTTTAAAGTTTGTTGAGTTATTTTCATCATGCACCTCTGCATTTCTGGAGTCCAGTTATGCCATCTCAGTACACGAGTTGACTTTAGTGGGCATTCCTCATATTCTGTTGCAGGAGAATAGGACTTCTGGGGTTCAGTAGAAATACTGGGTGAGAGTCTGTTTCTTTTCTAACTGGGCCCAGGAAACCCTGATCCCAACAAAGCTCCCAGCCCAGTTAGGTTTGGGTAAGCTAATCTAACCTTTCACACTACTTTGGAGATGTGTCCACACTATTGCGATCACCACTGCTGCCAAGATAGTGTGCCATCAGCATAATAGAATTTGTTTGTACTGGGCTAGAGTTTGGGTACTAAATATTTGTTCCAGTGAATCATTTGTGATGCAGCTTACCCCCTAGAATATTCAGGTATTTTCTCTATCTATTTTACTTGCATAGATCTCATGGCTAGGGCAGAATTTTCAAGCCTCATCCATTTCACTTTCTCTTATGATACTATTTTTGTAATGGTAGAACAAAACCATTTTATTAGTTCACATCTTTCTTAAACATGATACCAGCCTGTCCCTTGTACAGTTTACTTCCATTCACAATGGAGAATGTGGGGGCTGCAGAAGGGGCAAGGGGCTATAACTTCATAATCCAGTGAATCATGTGGAGTATTGATCCCTACCTTGGCAGCACTGCTCCTGTAGAATCCAGTTGCCCTTCTATTCCATACCTCTGCAACCAAAATCCCCCTTGTGAAGGGATGCTGGTGGCCAAATTTAAGTGAATGAATGTTGCTTTTGTTCCATTTCATTGTAATCCAGATTTGAACTATTTTACATTACTTCCCTTTCTTTCTTGAGACATATAGGAAGATTAAGATTCTTTTAAAATGTAATTAAATTAATGTTTAATCCTATCTGTATCCCAAGATATTGTTTACAGAATATTACATACTCTGCAGATTCTCAGACCCTCTGGATCCTTAATTACTCAATGAGATTTAGGTTTAATCCAAATGGGATTGTGTACTGGATAAAATACCAGTTTAATCCTGTCCTCGCTGTGTGATCAAAGCAATATTTGACCTTATAAAGTTTATCTGGCTATTGACATAAGGTCTTCCTTGTGAAATTTAGATGCACCATAAGACACTTTGGCACCCTACAATGAGACTTGTCAACAATGTGTTGCTCTGTGATCATCAAGTAAGAAAGATGACCAATTAGCTGTGATTTGTCTGCCTTAATCTTTGGCTAAGATTGAAGCAGCCTCAATCTGAGCCAGATACACCAACCTCAGCTGAACTTCTTATCTTTCTTCCAAAAGCCTCTCCACTCCCTCCAATCTTTATCACTGTTGACAACACCATCTTCCTCCCTGTTATTCAGGCTCATATCCTGCAGAATCATCATTGGCTCCTCCCTTGCTCTCACCCTACCACATCCAGGCTGTGTCCAAATCCTTGTACTTTTTTCCCTTTAACATTTCTAAATTCCTTTTTTCCTCTTTCTCTCCACACAGCTAAAACCCTTGACCAGTTCCTTATCATCTCATGGCTTGCCTAATAAAACCTCTTCTTTGCTGCTCTCTGACACCTACATTGCTCCTCTCCAGAACATACCAAACACTGTTCAGATCATTCCATCACCCATCCTTGTATCCATATCATCCCCCTCATTCAGTCCATATATTGGCTTCCTGTTTTCTACTACATACAATTTTTGTCCTTTCCGTCCTGGGCCTTCTCAGATCTGTCCCTCAATTCTCAGCACATCATTTCCTATCTCTCTGTTCTACAAGCCTAGACCCTTTGTTTGTCCACTTCTCCCATAACCATTTATGTGCGTTTTTCTGTGCTATCCATCCATGCAAAAAGTGCCGTGCTAGAGCTAGTCTGAGTTGTCATCGTCTTCAAATCTTCCCTTTAAACCCACCTCTGTTGTGACACCTGCAAGGAATCAGCAAACCAGTGAAGTCTAGTTGGAGTCATGAATTTATTACTTTTACCCTCTCTGGAGGGATAGCTCAGTGGTTTGAGCATTGGCCTACTAAACCCAGAGTTGTGAGTTCAATCCTTCAGGGGGTGATTTGGGGCAAAAATCTGTATGGGGATTGGTCCTGCTTTGAGCAGTGGGTTGGACTCGATGACCTCCTGAGATCCCTTCTAACCCTGATATTTTATGATCCTACTGTTTGTCTCACTCACCTGGGTCATGTTGCCTTAAGTTGTTTTGTAAGTTCTTGTGGGCTGCAGCTGTCTTTGATCCTGATTGGGGCCTATCGGCTTTACCACAATACACAAACAAGAAATGATGATAGTAATGGAGAGAGTGATTTAGCAGTCTGAACACCAGGTTTGGATTTAAATGGACTTCCCTAATTCCTTGGAGCAGCTATGAAATCCAACCCTGTACCCTTCCAGTGCAGGTAAAGTGAGAACCATGCTATTTACCAGGTGAGGGTCTTTTGCATGAAAAACTTCTGTCCTCTGTGTAGATATTAAAGATCCTATTGAACCTTTTTTAAAAAGCTCCCCACTGTCTTAAAAAAATATGTGTTGCCTTTTCCTCTCTTCTGTTAAGCAGTATGGTTCACACCCTCACCAAGGAGCTCTCTGTCTTAGAGAGGTGACAGAAGGTTCCTGTACGTGTGTCATTTAAAAAACTTTTTGGCACTCTATACAATGAGAGTTACTATATCAGTGTAAGATGATGAGTCTGAACCATGTTCACAGTGCTATATACTCTTCTGTTTGCTCTTTATTTACTGTCCCCCAGTTGTCTTTGAATTGTTACCAGTGCATGGAGTCAGTAGCTAGGGAGCAAGAGGGATTGTATTCTGGGAAGGGCCATTACATTTAAAATATTGGTCCCATTCTGCACTGTGGGCTTGATCCACTGAAGTCGATGGAAAGATTCCTATTGACTCTAGTGGGCTTTGGATCAGGCCCTATATCATTGCAGGCATTAATTTCTCTTAAGCCATAGAAAGCAAAGCAAACAGTGGTTGCAATAAAATGTTACTTCAAATAGTTAAAAACCAAAAAAACCCCACCTGATGTTATCTATTCCCTCCAGGGAGCCCCTGTAGTTTTCAGTACGGTTGTGTGCAACTGAGCAAAAGAAATGTAGCAGTGGGATTATTAGTGAAGAAAGATGCTTATAAGGGACATGAAAAGTGGACTGGTTCTCATTCTGGTACCTTCCCCCCAGGCAGTTAGACAGAATCATTTCAACGAGTTTCTAAGGAATCCTTTTCATTGATCTCTTTTCTTAAGCAGAGTTGTTACCAGTGGTTTAATTCAGAAGATGATCTTGAAGGTTGTTTCACTGTCACTGGGATATAGGTAAGGTGTTTTGTAAAGGGCACCACTTAAGTGTAAAGATGCCTGGTAGGGGAAATGAGGCCCTTACAAAAATAGAGCAGCAGCCCATCAGATCTTGCTTTTTCAAACCAGGCAGGTTCCCCCCATGTAAAGATTAATTACAGTCAGGTTCGGAAGACGGCCTTGCTGAGTTTTTTTTTTTCTCCCAACATTAGAAAAGATAAAGGGGGTGATTAGTGTGCACAAAGCCTCTGATCAAACCAGCACTGAAGTTTGTGACAGGAGGTTCAAACACTTTATGGATCACTAGTGCTGACAGGTAGATCATACAAGCCTTAAACAGATGTTTAGTAAGAAGATGAATGTGTGAGATCTCGAACATACAGCGTTCCTTTGCTTGGCCATTGTAGCCTGTGAAGCATTAAAAACCTTCCTTTTTTTTTTAACTGCCCCACTAAAAAGAAAAAAAAGGATAGTACTAACAAGCTTCCATTAAATTGGGGATTTTTTTTTATCAAGATTAAATATAGCTAGGATCTTAGAGTTGTCAAACTTTTTCTTTAAAAAAAAAAAAGGATATTCTTTTGAAATGTGTGACCACAATTTACCCTCTCTATAAAACTGTTGTCATGAGCTAATGAGCATGCATGGTGTAATGAGGTGCATATGAGACATTCAGTTGGACTGGGGATTCAGTCAAATTAAATTAGAGAGGACTTCATAACAAAGAGCTTCAGAAAGAGGGTGCTTTGTATTACAGCATATTCTTTAGGGTTATTCTATGCATAACGATGTTAAAACATTGTAATCATCTATGTCTAGGTTTGTTGAGAAAACTACATTTACCAAACCTTTTGAAACCTTTGTTCAGCGGTTAAAATGAAGGGGGGGGGATATTGCCATTTATTATGAAAATATAAAACTTCTGAGCACAATTTCAGTGCCTTCTCCTTGAGAAGCTATCCCTAGCTTTCCACTTCAGAATCATCAAAATGTATCAGCTAGAGGTGAAAATGACTTATGTGTAGGGACAAATAGAGACCCTCTCTATCTAATAACATATTAAGACATTGGCAGAATGTCTGATGAATGTCAGACACCTGGAGGGATTTATTCAATTTAGAGATGAAATTGAGCCAAAATATTCAGAACCTGATCTCAATTTTGAACACTCTAAAATTCAAGGGTGTTTGGATCCAGGTTTAAGCCATTATACAGACATGGTCAAATTACAAAAATTGGATCTGAGTATGGCTTTCAAACACCCCTAAATTTAGAGGAATTCAGATTAGGGCTCTGGTTTTTGTCAGTTCACTTGCACCTGACCCGGGATATAGCATCCTTGTCATCAACCATAAAAGCAGTTTGCTTAAACCTTATGAATGTCCTAATTTTTTCCCAGTTACTGATTTTTGCTACTTTTAAAAAAAATGCAGAAGAAAGAGTGTTTTTAGCAACTTTCTGAATATTTTTTTTTGCCATCCATGAGTGTAGGGCTGCCTGTTTGAATGTTTCCAAGAAAGTATTGTTCTTATGTGACAACAGGTCAGAAAGACTCTGCATTAATTACACTAACATATGGTTATTAACAGATTCTAGCTCAGGGAGCAATACTTTACAATGTTATCTTCCACATAGTCAGATGTTAGCCATATTGTCAGTGCTGGCAGCTATTGTTTCACTCATTTACTTCACAGAGCTAATTACTCCCTAATAATAACTTTACCTTGGAGTTTTTCACTTGCTTGTGCCAGCAAACCTGTTCACACTACATATGCTAATTATTGGCACTTATTCATTATGTTAAGATAGCTTTAAGTTCAAGCTGTGCAGCCTGGCTTTCGGTATGGAGCCAGCTGGCTGTAAAGTTCCACCTTTTTTTTTTCTCCCTAAACTAAAGTCATTAAAAGTTTTAATATGGGCCCATCTTGTTCTCTTTAAAAGATTCAGTCTTTCAGGAATTCAAATGAATGTTTGGTTACCCACGGACAATTGCAAGTTTATAATAAGAAGGTCCCAGTTTTCGTAAGAAATTTCACAACGCTTGCACAGTTTAATGAATTCTTTGTGATTTGAAGTACAAAATCATTTCATCCGGTTAGATATATATTCTCTCGCGCACACACATACATACACACTCTTGTGATTCCAAATTCATTCTCTAATGCTTGATTGGGATTCACTGTCCTGCTTTTGTTTCTCTTTCCTTCTTGTGTCCAAGGCCCTGACTTTCAGTGAGCTTTACATGACTTCCTTCAGACTCTGCATGGGTTCAGGGAATCAAATCATTCAGGCATGGTGCCTAAAAGAGATAACTTCATAGAATTCAACCTGCAAGAACTTTCCAGAAGTATTGCAAAAAGCAGATCCTCAGTAATCTCTCTCTCACACCCCCAAAATATTGCATTTGTATTTCTCATCAATCCCAGAAAAGTATGGCTTATCCTTGGGACAAAATACTACCCTTGAGCTACCCATGAGATTTCTTTTGATACCACTGGGAGATTTACCCATGAATTGAGGGCAATTGAGGGCCTTTCATATGCAGCTGTAGTTTTGAATCAATTCAACATCTTGTTTATCTTGTTCCAGTGGAGATATAGCCACAATTGATTTGGATCTAACTGTATGTAGAAACAACAAAATCAATTCAAATAAATAGACTATTGCTTGTGATGGTCAAACCTCAAAAGATTTGAAGTTTTGGATCAGTTCAATAGTTACCCAAAAGTTCAGGAATTTAACAAAACCTCTTGGGTTTATAAAATTGGTCTGGAAAACTCAGGAGAACAGTAGCTGAGCCAGAAACAGGGTAGGAGATGTGCCCCAGAATGAAAAGTAATTATTTTTATTGTAGTGGGGTGATTTTTAAGTTAACTGAATATTTTCATTCTAAAACCTAGCCCCATTTTTTGAAATCAGCCACTAATTTGTGGTGCCCAATATTTTAGATGTGTAACTCAAGACACATTAGACCTGATCTCCAGATGTAGTGAGCACCTGCAGCTCCCATTGAGTTTTGTTGGAGTTGTGGGTGCTCAGTACTTCTGGATGTCAAGCACAAT
Organism: Mauremys reevesii; assembly: GCF_016161935.1. NCBI lineage: Eukaryota > Metazoa > Chordata > Testudines > Geoemydidae > Mauremys > Mauremys reevesii. The sequence continues at coordinate 242,198,791 of NC_052623.1, read as the reverse complement.
GTGCCTCAAGTTGGACACCTAAAATCAGTGGCTGTTATTGAAAATGTTTGGCATGGGGGAATTTTATGTGAATAGTTGAGGCAGGTCCTTGCTGAATTTGAACAGTTTCACATCATCTGTGGCTACTGTAGTACATGCAGCATTGTGTTATATCAGGATCTGTTTTAGATACAAATAGGAAGAGCATATGGGCCAGATCCTCAGTAAAAGCAAATCAGTGTATTTGCATTTACACCGCCCTGTGGATCTGGCCTCATATTAAAGTCAGTAATTTGTACCTTGGATGAGCCATGAGCTGTGAAGCCATGTTAAATCCCATCCTGAATTTTTAGTGCCAGAGAGAGACATACTAATCTTTCATATGTCATGAAAAACATATTACATGATTTTATATACCAATTTAGCATATAGTTAGAAAAGGATTTTTTTTCCACCTATAAACCTCCCCATAGGCCAAAAGCTTTTGAGTTCCATACCACACTTGTCATCACAAATAAAAGGTTTAATGTGAGATGTGGTCTAGTGAAATTATGCAAGACATGTAAACAGAAAATTATCATGTGGTAGCCTTACTTTGTATTGGTGTACCCAGTGCATACAGTAGGATTTCTCTCCTTGCGAGTTACAGTGTTAGCACAGAGATGAACTAAGAAGATAATTTCTGCACATAACCACTAAAAGCTAGATTCTGCCCTTAGATACATACATGCATGCCCCACAAAAGTCAAGATGAGTTCCATGCATATATTGAGGGCAGAATTTGGCTATAAAACAGAAGAGTGAAAACCGGCTATCTGAAACTGAGCTATGAAAGGAAGATTTATTGAAAATAAAAATATGAGTTTTCTGTGATGTATGTAGTCCTGTGTATTAAATCACATAAATTACAGATTATGGACTTGATTCAGTACTGCGTTACTCCAGTCCTACTTCAGTGTAACTCCACTGATCAGAAATAACTTACACCAGCATTAAACCGGAGTAAACCAGTGGTGAATCAGGCTGCAAATAAGTGAACAAGTCTTTAACAATTGACTCCCGTGTTTCTCAGAGTACCAAATAGTATTAAATATAAATATTATAGTAGCATCCAGAGGTCCCAGACAAGAACAGGTCTCCTTTGTGCTAGGTGCTGTACAAATTGTGTGTGCATGTATATATGTATATAAAAGACACAATCCCTGCTCTGAAGAGGCTACAGTCTAAGAAGACAAGTGATATACAAAGAGTTGGATTCATACTCTGTGTGTGGGTGTGTAGACTCTGTATTTATGAGATGTGTCCTGTCTCTTTCTGTTATCAGAAAATCCTCTCATGAGCTGTTTGGGAGTTCTGCACTATGTACTTTATAATAGGAGAGTAATGCATGCAGAGGAAACATGATAATGATACATAATAAAATACCAGTGAGTCGTTTTATTGAAAAATATTAATTGATTAGAAATAAGTTCAAAAAGTTTGTTCTCAGCACTGACCATGGATTAGTGACTATTGGATGTTCTGTCTCATGAGACTACATCTCATTTCAAACAAAGAAAGGTCAGAATATTCAGCCCATTTCAGGACTCAAATTGAATTAAGCAGTTAAGTTTAGAGAGAGGGGCCTGAACCATATTGTTGGATCTGAACCCCTCTAAACTCTGGTGAAATCTGGATCCTGAGCCAAACTGTATGCTCCCCCCACCCCTTTAAAAAAATGGAAATGGGCTGATCCAAACCACTAGACCTAAATTCGTTGTGGAGAGTTGGAAAAGAATCTGCTGAACTTTGCATCTTAGGCCCTTCTTGGGTGTTATCATGGCACTTCTTGCTAGAATAGCAAACCAGCTATACCAAGTCTGAGGAGCATTCTATATCTACCATGCTTTCCTTCTAGATTTCAGCCAGAGGCTAAACAGAGGTGCATCTACTCAGAGGGAGGCTCAAGGAGGCCTGCCAAAAGAAAGTGAATGATCACATGTTCATCCTTTGCATGGACAGCTGGAGACAGCCTGACTGGTTGCTGTCTGTGGAAGTTGCACTGAGAAACCTGTCTGGCGTTAGCTGAACCCATGGTGGCTGGGAACCTATGCTAACAGGGGCAACATTGGGAGACAAGGCCAGCCTCAAGACACTGGTACCTGAACAGTCTTTGTGTTACATACGGGCCTACTTTGTTATGTGGGCAACTGGAGTGAAAGTGCAGGAGAGTGAAGAGGTGGAAGAAAAAGAGAGAAATGAGGAGGAAAGGGGAAAATTATGGAAATGGAGGGATGAGTCAGAAGTCAGGGGAGGGAGAGAACAATTATAGAGAGTAGGCACAAGGGGGAGAAAGAAATTGATACAGGCAGAAGAGAGCATTTTAAGGCTGCAGTAGTCCCCAAAACAAGGGGAAGTTGGAGTCTAGCTACTTGTGTTGCGTTCAATTGCTGCATTGCTGCCAGAGGCTGCCACCTTCCCACTATTCACTTACACACATGGAAGTACATAATAAATCCTAAAGCTCTCTAGGCTTGCATGGACACTAAGAAGAAAATACATTTGGAAAGGTGATCTCAAAAGCAATTAATCCTGTGAGTCTTCAGTTTATTTCTTGAGTCTTGTGACGTCTCTTTCGGCACTCATCCTCACTGAGATCAAAGAAAGACTATTGAAAATTCTGCCCCTGGAGAAGTATAACTGTATTCATTCACTGCTGCCTCTGAGGGGACCTGCTTGAGACAAGGCTGCTGCTGGATTAATCTTTGTATTAATCTTCCTAGAGTAGGCCTGGTACATCAGATCCTGGGGAATGGAAGTGGGGGAAAGCTACCTCCAATCTCTGTTCTTCATCCTCCAATCATCTTCCTCTTCCCCACCCCTCCCCGAGTGTGACACAAGAAGAGTACATTTCCTGGAGTCTTTTCAGCACCTGAAAATGTCATCCTGCTCATATTGGACTTCATTTCTCTAAGCTGGATCATGGAGTGGTGGGTAGTTAGGGGAGCCCTAGTAGCTGTCATACTGTGGAAAGAGTACTGAAGATTGTCTTGGGAGCATTGCTGTCACAACCACCAAAGCCAAGACCAGATATCTGAGGGCAGTCATTGGGAATAAAGATTCCACTGATGTCTCTGGTAAATGGAATATGGAGAGAAGAGAAATATCTGAGGAGCAGGTAATTGAGTTAGGTGCTGTGTCTGCTGGTAGCTTGGAGAGTCTCAACTTGCAGTGAAGCTGATGAGGATGGATGAGAGACTGGTTGCCTTTTTTTATTTTCATTTTTTTCCCCGAAAGTTACAGCAGCAAAAATCTCTAGCAATCAGTTTATAATCTCTACAGTGAAATGCTCTAGAGACTGATTTAAAAAAAAATGTAAACTTAGTTTTTCATCAGTCATTTGGCACTCTCTGTTGTCCACTGGAACCCAGTGGGCCATTTTGACGTTCCCAGTACACCTGTGAATAAATTTCCAAATATGCCTTTCCCTGCCTTAGAGCTTGCCAAGACCTTTCAAATAAATCTCATTTGAAGTTTCTAGGACAAGCCACTTTTGAGATAAGATGTGGCAAAAAGGAGCATTAGAAGAATTTGTAAATTATGATTACATCTATTTATTTCTAAGTCCCATATTGCAAAAACAAATGGCCAAATCACCTCCAGTTCAGACAAAAATTTGTCCTCTGGCAACAGACTACACATGAAGTATTTGAGTGACCCCCTTCTTGAAGGCATTTATCAGGCCTCACCACCATGATATTTGAATGCTTTGGTTTATAAGGGAAAGTAAATCTCAACTGGTGTGAACTTTCTAATTGCACAAAACCAAACTCACTTGCCCTTCCCCCTGCCATGCCCCTGCAACAAGGCCCTGCCCCTGCTCACTCCTTCCCCCCTTCTTTGGTCACTCACTTTTCCCCACCCTCACTCACTTTCACCAGGCTGAGTCAAGGGGTTGGGGTGCAGGAGGGGGTGGGGCTCTGGCTTGGGGTGTGAGCTCTAGGGTCGGGCCAGAAATGAGGGGTTCGGGGTGTGGGAGGGGGGCTCCAGGCTGTGGTAGGGAGTTGGGGTGTGGGAGGGGGTGAGGGCTCCGGGTGGGAGTGATGGCTCTGGGGTGGGGCCAGGGATGAAGGGTTTGGGGTACAGGAGGGGGCTCTGGGATGGGGCAAGGGGGCTCTGGGGTGGGCCACGGGGTTCAGAGTGCAGGAGGGGGCTCAGGGCTGGGGCAGGTGATTGGGTTGTGGGCGGGGGTGTGGGCTCCTCCTGGGGGTGTGGGCTGTCAGGTGGGGCCGGGGAGGAGGGTTTTGAGGTGCAGAAGGGGGCTCAAGGCTGGGACAAGGGGTTGGCGTGTGGGAGAGGCTGTGGATTCTGGGAGGGAGTTTGGGTACAGGAGGGGGCACAGGACTGGGGAAGGGGGTGTGAGCTCTGGGAGGGAGTTTGGGTGTGGGAGGGGGCTCAGGGATGGGGCAGAGGGCGTGGGATGCAGGCTCTGGGAGGGAGTTAGGGTGTAGGAGGGGGTGCAGGCTCTGGCCAGACGACGTTTACCTCAGGTGGCTTCCAGAAGCGGCTGGCATGTCTGGCTCCTAGGTGGAGGCACGACCAGAGGACTCTATGCACTTCCGCTCCTGTAGCCGCCACCCCCGCAGCTCCATTGGCTGCAGTTCCTGGCCAATGGGAGCTGCGGAGCTGGTGTTTGGGGTGGGAGCAGTATGCGGACCCCTGTGGCCGCCCCTGCTCCTAGGACTGAGACATACCAGCCACTTCCAGGAGGTGGGCAGAACCAGGGCAGGCAGGGAGCCTGTCTTAGCCTCCCTGCATCGCTGACCAGACTTTTAGCAGCCTAGTCAGTGGTGATGACCAGAGCTGCCAGGGTCCCTTTTTGACTGGGTGTTCTGGTCAAAAACTGGTCACCTGGCAACCCTAGGTGTGTGGCAATATAAAGGTTTTATTGACATGTGTTTGGGAGAGCCCCGTTATTTGTCACTTGTGTGTTAATCAATGCATCACAAACTAATTCCAATAAAATCTTTATATTGTGATGTATTGGGTTTAAGCCATATATTTTACAGAAAATCTGCTTTAGAAAGGGTTTGGAGAGGTGTTTTTTTTTAATTGTGTATTTTTTGTGTCCCTCGGCTTGCAAAGCCATACTGCCTTAATACCACGAGTCTAGTAAACTTGTGAAAACTACCTAGAATAGCTTTTCCATAACTGTTATGATTGAAGTTCAGTGTCTTGGGATGGTTCAGGGTTGTAAGCAGGTGTTATGTGTCACATTGGAAGTTATGAATGTTCCATTTCTATTGATTAAAAAACCTCTTATTTCTAGTGCTCATGGGTCTCAAAATAGCAAACCTTATAACGGTCATTGGTCCAAGACTGAATACTGCCTGCCCTGCAGCTCGAATCACTGTAGTTTGGGGGCAAAAGATCGGGAAAAAATGGCATATCAAATTCTGTTTTAAAGAAATATTGGCTGTTTGAAGCAGCTCAGAGATTTGGAATAATAGAGATGGATTAATGTGCAAGTGAAATTGTCAACAGTGAATGATAAGTGCAGTTTGTATGCTGTTTTACATTTTCACATGGAAATCATATCAGATATGGGGTTTGTTACATGTTTGTAAGTATGCAGACACGTATGTGTATCCGTTTTGGTATTCTGTGTTTGTCTGTACTCTCTGTTTTTATATGTACACCGCTACCTTGATATAACACCACCTGATATACCACGAATTTGGATATAATGCGGTAAAGCAGTGCTTCGGGGGGAGAGGCGGGGGGCTGCACACTCTGGTGGATCAAAGTAAGTTCAGTATAACACGGTTTCACCTATAACGCTGTAAGATTTTTAGGCTCCCAAGGACAACATTATATCGAGGTAGAGGTGTATATATACACAGACTAAAACATTAGATGCCCTTTGAACTCCTTAAGCTATCTGTAGTGGTCATTAATTCTTCTTTTTAAACTGTCATCTTGGATTCCTAACAGAAATAGTTTAAATTGGGTGTATTATTTTTGCTGAATACTTGTCTGGGGAGCAGGGGAAATGTTCTGGGGGACCACACCAGAGGTTGAGCAAAGAAGGAAATGGCCTGTTCCCCTGGGAACAGCCAGGTATGCAGACGGGCCAATCTGTCCATTTGAATTAATGATCCTTCTCTCACACTTTGCCGCTTCCTACTTTGATAAACGTTGTCCGATCATTCCCTTGAATTTATTCTGCGCCATGAGAGTGACAAACTCCTAGTGCATAGCTCTTTTTAAAAATCTTATAAGCAAAGTGTAAGGGTTGCAGTGTTTCCAGTGTAACAAAGTATATTGAAACTATTTGATTAACTGTAGATGCTACTTCATGATTATTTAATGACATGGTGGTAGTTTGAAAAGTGTCATTAAAGTTGTCATTTGTCTAAAAAAACAACACTAAGTGCTGCTTGGCACTGGAGGTGACTAACTGTTGCATTATAATCTCAGACTGGATCTGTCTCAATGTATTGTTAAATTTGTTATGTCAGGGCATTCTACTTTGCAGCCCTAAAGGACCCTACAAAAGACATTTGCAGGCAAGAACTGGAAATAAGCGCAGCCTCAGCGTAATTGTAGCTCAATGGTTCCACAGAAAGAGTTTCTGTGTGTGGAATCTGAATGTCCAGCTGTTCTTAGAAGGATTACCAGGGTTTAATGGAGAGCACAGATGGAACCAATACTATTGTCCAGAGTATTCTAGGGCAGAGGCTAAAATGTGAAGGATGATCAGTGGAGGGCTGATTTGGGGAGGGAGGGGAGAAGAAGAAGAAGGGGGGCAATCCCCTTGTTCTGTAAAAAGCAAGGGGATTGATGCTGTTCAATGATGAGGGTGCAGAGGAAATAGTTCCCAAAGCTTCCTTTCATGGTTAATAGGCATTGTAGCGATGGCACAGGTCATGTGTGGTGTGCAGCTGTTTAGAGGTTCTTACTGAACTGTTAGAGACTTAGCAAGGCCCATTATTCTAGGCACTAAGGCAGTTTTACTGGATATGGACTACTGCAATTGTATAAGCTCTCCATTGTGTAAGTACTAATTTGGAGTGCTACCATAAGCCAGCCATACAACCCATGCTTCCCATGAATGAATGAGTCATCTTGATAAACAGGCTCAGGGCATGCAGCACTGACTTTTAGTCTTAAAGGGACCTGATGTGTTTAAAATAGATCTCACTCTAATGAATAAACTTCTTGAAAAAATATTTTGATTTTCAGTAGCTAATAAATCCTTTTTTATCTGAGGGAAAGCTGTCATACATAAAGGTTTTAGATGGTCTTTCATTTACCTTCCCCATGTTAGACATACTTGTGATTGCTAATTTGCTCACATATGCATTGCAGGTTTCCAGGTCACTCAGGAAGTCAGCAATTTATGTCGCAAATCATACCATTTCAGGTGTCAAAGAGCCCCTTGATTGTTTTATTCCAAATTATTTGGCTGAAGTAGTATAGTTGTTTTTCATTAATAATAGCCATAAACACACACACAAAACTTGTGGTTATGTAATATTACTATTATTTCATTTCCAAGAATGCCAAGAATATAAAAACATTATTAAGAGTCTATAATGTAACTGCAAGATTGTTTAATGCAGTCATCCTTTTCAGAACTCCTAGCTGGTGCCACTTAGCTCCTGAAGCCAAATGGTGTGTGCTGTGGACTTGTGTAGCACAACACTTCAGATGTAACATGGTCTTCTTATTTTATGAAGATAACCTGACCACAGGGACCACATTTACCTAGATCCCAAACACTCATTTCTAATATAAAAGCATCTGGAGATAAAGACTTTAGGCCAAATCCTGAGCTGGTGTAAACTGGCATAGCTCCACTGAAATCAATGAAGCTATGTTCGATTTATGCCAGCTGAGGATCTGGCTCTATTTGTCTACTTTCTACTTCCTTTTTTTCTGTTTTAAATAGAAAGGGTTTTTTTCTTTTTTGAGGTTTTTACTGTGTTGGAAAAAATAAAATAAGGCAGTTGAATAGATGAGAAAACTTAATGGAATGTTATGATTTGTCTAGTGATTACGTAGAGCTAGAGATCATGGACCCTGACGTCAGTGGAAGGTGTGGGTGCTCAGCACCTGTCAAGGTCATATCATACCTATTTAAGTATATAATATAATATATGATGTGATTATTTAGAAGATTGTAAATGTATTTTATCACTCACCTTTGAGCTCATCACCTGCCCTTTGCCTATTAAGTCATCGCCTTAGGACTTATTCTAACATCCTAAATCCCGCATCAGCTTCAGACAGCCATAGCCAGAATGTAAAGGTACCTTTAAATTGGTGGAAACTGTGTAAAGTTCTATAGCAAGTCAGTGGTGTAAAGGGATCCTAAGTGTATAGACAACCTTCTATAAATCAAGAAAAAGCTCCTGTACAAAAGTAAAACAAAAAACCCAAACTAACCCCAAAGGACAAACAACAGCAACAACTCAGGTTGCAAGTTATTGCTCAGCCTAGGGATGAATATCTTTCTGGAGCCGGCTAGTAGCACAGTCACTATGACACATGCCTTCTTCTCTGCTAAAGGGATATTTCAATACAGGATTCATCTACAGATCCTTTGATGCTAACTAAAAATTTCTTGAATTTGCATCGTACCATTATTTATGGAGGAGGACTTCAAAGTGCATTGCAAATTTTTACAAATGCAGGAATTGCTTCTCCAACCACTGAAGTTCAGCCCATCTCTGGGTTTGGATTGTGGCAGAGCAACAGTTTTTAACAGGGCACAACAACACTAAACAACAGTTTGGGATGAAAAAAGAACTAGAATTCCATAACCAGATCCTTCCTAAGGTATTGTAATTCACATTCAGAAATGTTACTTTCTGGATAACCCAGACTTTGATATACTGAGATATGCTGCTAATAAAAGGCTAAGTTATGATCTTAGTCCACATACAAACCAGTGGAGTCTCAAGGCTTCATCTTGCCACCCAATTCACAGCATGCATGGATGGTTAGCTGATTTTTAAAAGATAAGCACCGGATAAATAAATAAATAATTCAAATAAATAATGAGAGAAGAATTGCTGTACGCCATTGAAATCAAGCACCTTAGAAAATGTAAAACAGTCCTTTTGTGCACAGTGTAAATTTGGCAAACCTATATTATCTTTTTTTTCCCCAGCGCAAATTCCATTTGCGGGGTTTATCTTCAATTTGAATGGTGACACCAAATATGCACATGCATCATGAAAATGATTATAGATTCATTAATTTGTAACTCTGACATGTTCGTAGCTCTGCATAGAACGTTATGGTTGTTCTTTCAAAAGCTTACAACTGAACGTTGACTTACTATTCTAGTCGACATTGGTGAGGCCTCATCTGGAGTACTGTGTCCAGTTTTGGGCCGCACACTACAGGAAGGATGTGGAGAGGTTCGAGAGAGTCCAGCAGGGGGCAGTGAAAGTGATTGGGGGGCTGGAGTCCATGACATATGAAGGGAGGCTAAGGGAACTGGGATAGTTTAGTCTGCAGAAAAGAGGAAAGAGGGGGGGTTTGATAGCTGCTTTCAACTATCTGAAAGGGGGTTCCAAAGAGGATGGATCTAGACTGTTCTCAGTGGTAGCAAATGACAGAACAAGGAGTAATGGTCTCAAGTGGCAGTGGGGCAGGTTTAGGTTGGATATTAGGAAAAACTTTTTCACTAGGAGGGTGGTGAAGCACTGGAATGGGTTACCTAGGGAGGTGGTGGAATCTCCTTCCTTAGAGATTTTTAAGGTCAGGCTTGACAAAGCCCTGGCTGGGATGATTTAGTTGGGGATTGGTCCTGCTTTGAGCAGGGGTTGGACTAGATGACCTCCTGAGGTCCCTTCCAACCCTGATATTCTATGATTCTAAGTGGTCTAAATGGAAGCTATTATGAGTATGTAATAAGGCCGTTTCATCACTGAGTTCTTTTGCAGTAGTAGCATCAAAAAGTTACTTACATTTTACTTTTGTAACCCCCCTGCCCTCCCATATTACAATGTTAACAATGGGTTGGTGAGGCCATTTCAGTTCCCATGTATTTTCATTCATTTTTCCTTTTTTCTTTCCTTTCCTTTCCTTCCCCTCCCCCCCTTAAAGTGGCACTGTTGGTATTAAATATGCAGCTATATTTTTAAATGATCCATGTTTCTCTTTATGCCTTAGATTTATTAATGTGTGGGTCTTCTCTGAAAACAGACACAGTGAATATGGCATGATGGAGCTCTATGTTATTGTTTCTTAAGTGACACAATTTACAAATAAGATGTTTCCTTTCAACTGCCAGTCCTGTAAACTCAACTTGAGATCCTAGAATTAAAGTGGATTGTTTCTGTCATGCACTAGTACAGGGGTTCTCAAACTGGGGGTCAGAACTCCTTGGGGGGGGTTGTGAGGTTATTACGTGCGGGGTCACGAGCTGTCAACCTCCAACTCAACCCCCACTTTGCCTCCAGCATTTATAATGGTGTTAAATATGTAAAAAAGTGTTTTTAATTTATAAGGGGGGTTGCACTCAGAGGCTTGGTATGTGAAAGGGATCACCAGTAAAAAAGTTTGAGAGCCACTGCACTAGTAAATAGAAATAAAAACAAAGTGTGAAATCCTAGTACCACTGGTATCAACTCCTATTGACTTCAGCAGAGCCAGGCTTTTACACAAAGGTTGTAAAGGCCAAATTCTGTCCTCGGTGAGACCTGTGCAATCTCATTATTGTTAGTGATGGCTGTGCAGTGTTATGAGGTCATGCAGATGAAACTAAATGGAACTTCATTCCAGCTGACCAATTCTTCTTCTACGCAAGAAGTCGTAGAATCTGCCTAGTACACTCTTAGCTGTGTTGGCTCTGCAAAGCAAATAGGAGTGAAAACAGTAAATCTTTGTCTCTAAATCACTCGATCTGACTCTCAAAACAGGGAGCAGATCTGGGAAGTAATAGAGAGCCATTATTTAGAAGTCACTCTTCTAAGTTGAACATTACTTAAAAACTGACACAGGTTTGCAAATTGAATTATTATTTTTAATGATTTATTTTTTCACCATTTTTACTGTGTGTTTTCTTCTTGTGTTTCCTTGGATGATGAAACTAAACTGAGTCAGCTTCACTTACTGTTTATAATCAGTTTCACTTTCTAGTTCACCAATATTGCCAAAGTAGTGGTGTCTGGATTCACAGTTCTGCACAGGAATATTTCAGTATAAATACATTGTTTTCAATTCAATGCAATTTCATTCATGTAAAATACTTTTAAAACTTAAATTTGGAGCAGAAGATCCCTAAGGGGCCTAAAATTTAGTAAAAATTAACAAAGAATGGGCCTTGGCCTGTTGCAACTGAAGTGAAATTATAGTACTGCTGTTAATGTCAATGGGATGAAGATGAAAAGCAAAAAATATTATTGCTTACATTTACCCAAAAAATCAAGCCCAATCTTGTAAACATTCCCACACATCAGAAGTCCTACAGACATCATTGGGGTTCCTTACATGAGCGAAATCACTCATTTGCACAAGTGACCATAAACACCAGAGCCGAACAGTGTCAGTTACACCAGACACCTGTCCCTGAGAAACTTCTGATTTTAGGCGAAAGGTTTGTCTTAAGTCCAAAGATATTTCAGTACATTCAATATTATGGATAAAGTCAGCTGTTTAGAGAGCCCTTTTTGTTACCTAAGAGAAACAGAGCTCATGCTTAAGTATAAATTCTGAATATCCTTGGTTTATGCTTAGAATAGATGTATAACATTATTTAATATTTTCAGGAGAGTTTTTACAGTGCTCAAATACCCAACTCTTCCAGACACACACATAACTACCTTTCTCCTTAGTATGCAAATACATAATTAAAAACATTCAGCAGACACAAATGAATAAACCAATAAAGTAAACTGCTAATAATACATTTTCATTATCTGGGAGTATGTGGAAGTACACCAAACAGCTTAGTGATGCTGGAAAGTTGTAACAGATAAGAATCTAGTGGCTGACTTTATGTAAGACATTAGATCTTGTGAATATTCTGCTTCCTCTCCAGGCAGCAAGCTAGTATGGTTAACCAAAATTGTTGAGTAATTGTTCTGTGGTTGAGAACAAAATGCTGAATTAAACTGTTCCCTGCACAATAATTGTGTGATTACAGCATTTATGTTGCTGGCCAAAGGAACAGTCATTAGGTTTGGAAGACTTACCAAAACCACAGGCACAAAAAAAAAATGCAAATCACATGTAAATTGTTCTCTAATACCTATAGTGGCTTAGAAATTGAACTAAAAGTAGAGTATGTGTGTATTTAAAGGCAGGCAAACTGGAAAAATGATTGTACATTCAAGAACTACTTCAGTTCAGGAAGAAAATACCCAAAGATTATTCATTTTCATTATGTCTTTTCCCTCTTGTGTGATCCTGTATCATATATATTATAAGCATATTTTATTTTATTTTGTGTATGCACTTGTGTTTTTCCCCCTCTGCATACCAATCAGATATTGTCTGGGAGTAAGGTGGGATGTACTCCCACACTTAACTAGATCCTGGACTGAGCCAATTCAAAGAGAAGTATGTGAGGGAGGCAGGCAGCAGCAAATGTTTATTTGATTGCCGTAATCCACCAGTAAAATTAAAAATTGATTTATGATGATAGGCCCTCTTGTTAGGTAGATAATTTCCTTCTCCAGTGTGCTGGCCAGACTTAGAAGTGCCAAGGAAACAAACACGTTTAATCTTTTGCTTTGTGCTTTTGTTCTACTGTCGTTTGTCCTCATGCTGCCAATATTAAAAGAAGAGAAGGAGATGGTCAAAAATAACGGGCAAAATGTTTAAGGACAGTTGCTAATTTTGTGCCTGAAATTAAATGCAGCTACAGATTATAGGATTTGGGTGGCTAACTATCTAACTGAGCTCAGAAGTCAGGTAGTTGTATATCTAAACCCTATTACTTGCATCTGCTATTAATCGTGCCTCCAGTTTATTTGCTATCGGAAATTGTAGGCACAAAATTAGTGTGCTGGGTAGAAAGAGGCCATTTAAAAATGTGGCACCAAATATAACTTCTCACAAGCACCATCATGTGAAAGGATTTGTGATATTAGAGAAAACAACAGTATGAGGGCATGAGTAGAAGAGTTGACACATATTTTAAGTCTTTCTTCTGCAATTGGTTCTATTTTACTTTTAAAATTGAGTTGTCAATGGTGAAACTGAACTCTATTAAGGAACAGTCCCACTGGCAGAGGGGACAGTCAGACTCAAGCCTCAACAGCTGAAAGATTGAAAAGAGGTTTTATTGTGCATTTCCCGGGCGGTAATTAGAGGCTATCCAGCACTAGAAATGTGTTTTCCACAGAGATTTCCACTAACATTTGGTCTTAATTTTCCTGGCCATTTGTCCACCATATATAAGAGCAAGGTTTTTAAGATCATGCAGAAGCACTAAAACTAAGTGTAAAATAATAATAAAAATAAAGTCATCTTCAGAAAGAAGTACATTAAGCAACTGTAACAACTAAAGCTCTGAAACTGATGTCATTGCAAACTAACCATACACTGGAACATGTATGTGATTTAAAAATAAAAGAGGGGGGGAGCATTCAGAGCAGGGTTTAATCAGTGGATTTAAGATTTTCTGACCAGACCCAGTTCTCATTAGCCCATAAAGAATGTTTATTTACAGCTATGTTAGATAGGCTGTACACCATTTTATCAACTATTCCCCATGAACTTTCCATTTAAAGACATCGAGAGACAGTGCAGACTTTTACTGTAAGATTAACTTTTATTCTGTGTCTTTAACCAAAATATTGTCTCTAGATAGATAGATAGATAGATAGATAGATTTAATTTCAAGTGAGTGACTTTGATTAGACATTTATTTTTGTTTATGCCATTACAGCATTCAGATACTGTACAGGTTTTGAATTGCTGCCCACTACATGATATTAAATAACCTCTAATTCTTGCCCACTGCCTACTCATTAATTAAAACAAACATGCCTATCTTAATGATACCCCACTTGTCAAAGAGACGCTGAAAAACACATTTTGAAATCTTAGAATTTTATTTGAAAGATCAAATTGCAATATTACTGTTCAAAAATGCAGAAAGAATAAGTCCCCACTAAAATAATAATATTTGAAATTATATTAAAGGTATTGGCATACAAAAAAGAAATGATAGTTTGTAAGACAACGTTTTAATGGTCTGCTTCTGTGAACCAGGCTTTGTAGACAGGTTTTTTAATATCAAGTGCTAGAGAAGAAATATTTAAATATTTAAAATTATTTGATTAAATTAAAATGTATATGTATCAGAATTACTTATATAATCTTTTCACTCTAAAATGATTATCAGCATGCCATCTGTGCTACGTGTTAAGAAGGGCTGGGATTTCAACTATAAGGCCAGACTGTGGCCTGAATAGAACTGCGAGATGGGGGCATAAAAGGGAGAAAGAGGCATAGGGGTGTAAGTTAGGTAGCAGCACCGAAGTGGAAAAAATCTCTGCTGCTCCCACCAGGTGAGCAGGAGGTGGCAGAATTATATGGGGAATGAACAGAACCTTGGTTCCACCCCCTCAGCTCCCATGCAGTACTTTGCATTGCACTACTTTGCATTTAACTCCCATTTGCATTCCAGTTTTCTCCTTTCTCAGAGCAGTGGGTGAACCAGGAGGAGGGAGACTGTAACTGTCTGAGCCACAGTCTTCCTCCTGAGCTGCCTCATGAACAGCTGAGTACTCAAGTCAGATCATTGTCTCATGATCTATCCATAAACATTGGTATGTTCATGAATTTTGGATTCAACTCTGGATTTTCCCACTGCATCAATCCCTGAGACCCTGGCACTCTTCTTCTATAGAAATTCTAAAATCCAATGTCTTCCCTACTGGCACAGCCCCTCCTGTTTATGAGGGAGAGGGCAGGGAGAAGACAGACATATTTGTAACAGCTGACCAGGTACATTTTATGCAATAACTACATCAACATTATTATTTACTGAGTGGTTTAATAAATTCAGCTTAATATGTAAATATGAAAAAAATAGCATCAGGGGAAAAAACCCATAATCTTTACTTTTAATATAGAAGTCTCTGTCTGACTTCACAGAAATAACCAAAATATATATTTTGTGTTTTTCCACCACTCTTCTTTGTCCTGGTTAATGATAGTGACCCTTTCTGCAGCTTTCTCTCTCATGTAAAATGCTATGATTTTTGCTTAGTTGATCACTGTAAATCTGTTAAGGAAAGCAGTTGAATTCTATGACACTAAATACAGTTTTATTCCCCAATCCTGCAAATAGCTAAGCACATGCCTAGGTTTAAGTCCATGAGTAGACTCGTTGAAGTTAATAGATCTGTTTTATGTGCTTAAAATTGTATATGCATAAATCTTTATGGGACTGAGCCCTTAATTAGTACAGACACAATATATTACTGAGCATACACTGACAAAGTAAAAATGTCATCCAAGTCATGTTTATAGCCAGCCCTTGTATGCATCCACAAGGAAGGAGCTGTCCCTTTTTTGCATCCTTTTCATAAGCATCAGTCATAGCTGCAGTCCTTGTGCTAACCTGAATCCAAAGCCACTTCAAAAGGGCTGAAGAGAAAGCAGGGCCGAGTTACCTCTTTTGGCTAGCTACTCCTGGTGGAATTCTGCTCCTCTGTGCAATGCAGAATTTGTGCAGAATTAATGTTCTGTGCAGAATTTCATTCCTCCCTGCAGAATTGGTGCTGCAGAGCTGCTGGCCGCCACTAGGGGCCACTGGACCCAGCAGAGCCCAGCTTTCCAGTTGGCAAATACAGGACATTGACGGGTGGTGTGGAGGGGAGGGAAGGAAGGGGAGCTGGAGGGTTCCAGGCAGCTGTGGTTCCCAGCATATCCTGAAGGAAGGAGGCAGCATATGGGAAACTCCATATAAACCCAGGACGCAGCATCAGGCTTTTCTCTCTCTGGATGCCTGGGCTCTGGACGGTAGGAGGTGCATGTGTCTGGGCTGGGGGGCACCCTGCATCTGGGCTCTGGGGGTAAGGGGTGCAGGTGTCTGGGCTGGGGGTTTCCCCATGGCTGGGCTCTGGGGGGCGAGGGGGTGTCAGGGCTGAAGGGTGCCCCACAGCTGGGTTCTGTGGGTAGGGAGTGCAGGTGTCTGGGCAGGTGGCACTCCACAACTGGGCTCTGGAGGTAGGGGGTGTGGGTGTCTGGGCCGGGGGGGATGCCCCACAGCTAGGCTCTGGAGGTGTAGAGGGTACGGGGGCATAACAGGAACAGGGGCTGGGTTGTGTAGGGGTTTCTTTAACTCTCTACTCTTCGGAGAAATGTTTTTGTTGTCTGTTACAGACATACTTGCTGACAGGTATTTTGAAATAAATTACCAAAATAGTTGAAACTGGTGTGATTATATTGCGTTATTTTGACAAATAAAATATGCAGAATTCTGAAATGTGCGCAGAATTTTTAATTTTTTGGCACAGAATTCCCCCAGGAGTATCTAGCAAAGCTTGTCAGCCACATGCCAATAACACACTGCACAATACCTTCAGGAGCCCCTGTTAGCCCCCGCACTGCTGGGCCAGCCATGATTGATCCCATACTTGATTTGCCTGTACCCATAAATCACTAATTTGAAGGATGTCAGACTCTAACCCTGAACATATTAAAGTGGTTATATTGTGATAAAAAAAATCCCGGAAAGTCTAAATAGCTCTGTTTTTATATCTATCGCTCTATCACTGAAAAATTTAAAAAAGAAAAGAAAAGCTATTTACCGTTTATCACAGATCCCACAAAAGTAATCATATGTGCTCCTCCCGCTGCTTATGCAGTAGCAGTTACCTTAATAAACC
The DNA here is from genome assembly GCF_016161935.1 of Mauremys reevesii. NCBI lineage: Eukaryota > Metazoa > Chordata > Testudines > Geoemydidae > Mauremys > Mauremys reevesii. Next base: position 242,181,968 of record NC_052623.1, on the reverse strand, counting down.
CTGTTCCCAGAGCTGCTCTGACATCAAGCCATAATATTTTTATGCAAATAGATATTGGGCAAAAATCTGTCTGGGAATTAGTCCTGCTTTGAGCAGGGGGTTGGACTAGATGACCTCCTGAGGTCTCTTCCAACCCTGATATTCTATGATTTCTATAATCTGGTATTACGCAAGTGTTATATAGGCTGAAGAAATTATTTTAAAATCAAAGAGGCTATATCAGTTTCAGCTTTATTTAAAACACGGGGCTTTCAGTGTTTGTAGATGCAAAGTGACAAAAGCAACAGGGGAAAAAAGAATACATATAAAACTTCTAAGAGACTAGTATGAACAAGAGAGAGGAAAATTTACTTTATGTTGCCAATGATTCTGTAAGGCATTTACGACCTTTCCACTCACTTCTTTATCATTGTAATAATTGAAACAGTATTTAATAGATCAGCCAATCATAGAAAATAGTCCACATTTGCAGGTTAAGAAATTATCCTACATGATGTCCTTTCTAACACATCAGGAAATCTCACACCTGTTTTCTTTTCACTGACAAATGGTTCATTGAGTGGCTTACTGCTAGAGCACTCAACATAGGTCCAGAGCTTATCAGGAAGAACATTAAACAAGCATCTGGAAACTGTGTAAAGCACCATCCTATGCAGTGAGACATCATCAGTTATTAATGAAAGATCATATATTTTCCAATTCTGAGGGAGTGACATTACACATTAACTCTTGTTGTATTATGACTACATTTGGGAGCAAGTTGCTGTTATCATTGTGTACACAAAGAGAGGGATACACAGTGTTAAATAATGGAATAATAGCTTTGACATTCACAAGTCTGTGGCAACCCTACAATAAGTGATGACCCTCAGTTGTACTTCTGAGACAGATACAGTAACTCCTCCCTTAACATTGTAGTTATGTTCCTGAAAATTTCAACTTTAAACGAAATGATGTTAAGCGAATCCAGTTTCCTCATAAGAATTAATGTAAATATAGGGGGTTAGGTTCTATGGAAATTTTTTTCACCAGACGAAAGACTATATTTTATGTATGTATACACAGTATAAGTTTTAAACAAACAATTTAATACTGTACACAGCAATGATGATTGTGAAGCTTGGTTGAGATGGTGGAGTCAGAGGGTGGAAGAGAGTGGGATATTTCCCAGGGAATGCCTTACTGCTAAATGATGAACCAGCATTTAGCTGAGTCCTCAAGGGTTAACACATTGTTGTTAATGTAGCCTCACACTCTACAACGCAGCACAAATGGAGGGAGGGGAGACAGCATGGCAGACAGAGACAGAGACACACACCCAGTTTGTGTGAGAGAGAGCTGCGCATTGCCCCTTTAAGTACACTGACCCCACTCTAAGAACACTGCCTTTTTAGATCAGCAAGTTGAGACAGCAGCTGCTGCCTTCAAGCTCCCTCCATCCTGAGCCCTGTCGTGTCTCTCCCCTGCTCTATGGAAATGGGGTAAGTGGGTGGCAGGAGCAGGTGGGAGCGGGACACCCTGACATTAGCCTCTCGCTTTCCCCTCCGCACAGAAAGCAGGAGGCTCCTGGGAGTAGCTCCAAGGCAGAGGGCAGGAGCAGCACATGGCAGTGGGGGAGGGACAGCTGAACTGCTGGCAATTGCTAGCCTGCTGGGCAGCTGCAGCACAGGGAATTTAAGGGAGTGGGGAGCTGATAGGGGGGCTGCCGGTCCATCCTGGTGCCAAGCCCCCACCAGCTAGCTCCAACAGGCTGCTCTTTCTGCAAGCAGTGGACAAAGCAGGCGGCTGCCAAATGATGTTATAAGGGAGCATTGCACAACTTTAAACAAGCTTTTTCCCTAATTGATCAGCAACGTAACAACGAAACAACGTTAACCGGGACGACTTTAAGTGAGGAGTTACTGTATTGTAACATAAGCACAGCTCTAGGGGGCTCTGGAGCATGCTACCACTTGGAAACATTGAAATATAGCTTTGGAACAGCAGTATTCATTTGAATTTTAAGCTCAATGAAATGAGTCATTTTGGACCAAATGTTGGACATGGTGTTGCAAAGAGCCTATCTTGTCCCCGCCCAATCCCTCATTCACCAAACAGCTCAGTCAACCAAATGATGGATCCCTTTCCCCTACATGAAAGAAAGAGCCTTATGCCTGAGCTGTGTCTCCTTTAACTAGCAAGGGCTCTTTTGAATGTGCACTTTAGTCCTCTGCCATAGCTACCAGGCTATCATCTGACTATAGAAGCCCTTCCTGAAAGTTGTATTCCTCCATGGGAATCTCACCCACTGGAATGAGGTCCAGACAATCTGCAACAACTAATCCTGCATGAATGCCTCATGTGAAAGATCTAAACCATTGATTCAAAACAGCTGCATATTGGAATATAGATCAATTTGTTTTTCTTTGCTTTTGGACATTTTTTTCCTGGGTGGGGAAGTGCTAAGATGCTCCTGTTGCAGAATTGTCTTTTGTAGATAACTGTCATGTTATGTGAATGGCTTGCCATAGATCATCCCAAATGAGATAAAGTTGTGTTACTGTTTTCCCTGCTTCTGCATATTTTCCATTTACCACATAAAAAGTGGGAGAAGAGGCTCTGCACTTTTTTTTATGTTCTATAAACCAGGGATTCTCAACTTTTTCTTTCTGAGCCCCTGCCCCCACCTCCCCAGCATGCTATAAAAACTCCACGCCCCACCTGTGTCACAATAGCTGATTTTCTGCATATAAAAACCAGGGTTGGCATTAGGGGGTAGCAAACAGGGCAATAGCTTGGGGTCCCATGCCACAGGGAGCCCCATGAAGCTAAGCTGCTCAGGCTTCGACTTCAGCCCCAGGTAGCGGGGCTCAGGGCCTCGAGCTTCAGGCCCCATGTGGGGGGCTTTCTGTGTCCTGGGTGGGTCCCAGTGAGATGCTGGCCCTGCCCCTCCCCTGACCTGAAATCTGCTTGCGGCCCTGCCCCCCCCCCCCCCCCCCCTGAGAATCACTGATATAAAAACACATAAAAAAAATCCCTCTCCTTCCTCAGTTTTGTTGAACAAAAAAACAAAAAAGAAATGTATTCTAAATTTTCCTTCCTCTTCCTTCCTTCAACAATGACAATGAGCTGTGTGGTGTGTGGTGTGTGTCCCTGTCATATTCCATCATTCTCCCTCTCTCCTCCACTCACCACTTCTACTTTATTCTTCAATTCTTCTAATGGGTCAGCACCTCATTTTTTTGCCATGCCACTATGCTAGGCTGCTGCTGCTGCTGCTGCTGTGCAAGGCATGCAACCACCCCCCCCACCCTCTGCTCACTTTTATAGCCCTCAAAATCCTTGCTGAAATGGACATGAGGAACGAAACAAGGATCTCCCACAGGACTGTGCAGAGCTCTAGGGTTCTAGAGTTGATCCAGTTCACTTTTTTAAACTGGTCAGCGTTTATGTAAATCTTTGCGACATTACTCGTTTTGCACTGCCTTTCTGATGGTTTGTTTGCCATGTTTTCTATGTGCCAGGGCACATACGGTCAAGCTATTGCTTGTTGGGGATAGTTCCCATTTTTCCACATTATCGCTCCAAAAAGCTCTCGTATTCTGGAGGAGTTACAGAGGTGTGTTTATTTTTTCTCCCTAAATTGCCTTATTTATTTGTCTTTATAGGCTGGCAACATAAGAACATATTTTCCTATGAACGGTAGCATTACTAGGAAGCAATTGTGAACAGTGAGGTTTTAGCATTGAATGACTCTAGTGATATTTTGGGAGGGTGAATTTTAATAAGTGCTGGCATGTATTTAAATAAGTCTCTAATGCCACAAGGGAAAGAATATTACTTAGGGTGCGCATCATTCCGTGCAGAAGAACTCTCGATAGATCTGGAAGAAGATGTCTCGCCACAAGATCCTGTCACAGAGATCTATCCTGCCTAAGGGCTGGAGAATTTGCCTCTATGTGGAAAAGACAGGGGGTGCTCATTCACAGAGTTTGCAGAACTCCAGAGATCTGTACGGAGGGGTGGGGGTTGGGGATGAAATCCATGTGTTGCCCATCCCAGAAAGGTACATATCCCCACAGCCCTCTGTCTCTTCTCCATAGTTTGTATTCTCCACACCTGCATAGAACCCAGACCCCATGGAGAGGCCTCCTCAGGATCCATAAGAGGGTGAGGGTGATGCTGCAGAGGTAGCAGAGTCCGCTTTTCACATACGGGGATTCCTTTCCAAGTGTGGATTTGAGGATGGTGGGCAATGATGTAGGGTCAGGTCAAGAGAACAACATTTCACTCTCTTATTTTAGAGGTATTGCCAAACTGTAAGGGAAGACTACCAATTGTAGTTGGAAGAAGAAATGCATTTTTATTTCTCCTTAAAATAGATATGGGGAGGGGGGAATGGCCAATATATTTCCTGTTTAAAGGCCCAATCATTCAAATACCAGGTGAAGTGCTTTCCACCATGAATGCTCCCATAGGCCAACGGAACTATTCACAGTAGTAAATAGTTCACCTGCAGTAAGTGGTTTTAGAGCACTGTGTACTAATACAATTAAATACTTAGCTCCTGAAAACAAACCTACATATTTATGTCATCTTTATGATAATATTCAGTTTTCATATTAAGTTAGAAATACGTTTAACTCTTGAAATGGTTCTGTACACAATCTGAAGTTAAAGGGGCAATTTAAGTGTATCCAGTTCTCTGTAAAGTAATATTTGGATTTCATTGAGTCAGTTTGATGTCTACGACACATGAAAAAGCAAGTTAGCCACACTTCTGTATAAAAAAAGACATAATAAAATAAGAAATAATTTAAAGAAAGATGTTTGTAGGCTTCCAGAATGGTATTTCTCTGAGTAACAGCTTGTGAGAGACTAAAGTAGTGAACTACTGTTCAGAGTTTTATCTATCTGTAAAGGGTGAAGTCCTGCTTTAAGACCCAAATCTGCCATCCTTACTCATATTGAGTAATACTTTCTCCACAGGTAATACTAATGAAATCATTGGGACCATTTGCCAAGTAAGGTACTACTTAATGAGAGTTGTACTAGCAATCAAACCCAACATGTAAAGTATATAAGTGCCAGAAATGTAATAAAATATAAACCCTGGAAATAAGAAAAGTCTATGTCTGTAAAAATTTAATGGACAATTGTGAAATTAGTGTAAGTATATAAGAATGAAAAAATAAATACTAATACCAGATGCTACATATGTATATCTAGATTTGTAGAAAAGAAGTATGGACATATATTACTTGAGAAATATTATGAGCTGGCTAAATGAGGCAAGTGTCCTGTGGGGAAAAAACAGTATGTGGTCATGTAATTAAAAACTGTGTCATAACGCATATCCACAAGGCGGCCAAATTAAGGTTGCACAGGCAACCTTAATTCTGGCATTTCCTAACTTCTGAGTGCTTAAATTTTCTGTCTTAACGTAGCTTTTAATGTAGCTTTTGTGTGTAATTATTTATATAGTGACCCAAAGCGTGCACGGCATTTCATAGTACATAAAAAAAAGACACAATCCCTGCCTTGAAGAGCTTGCAATCTAAATGTATATAAGGCACAACAGTAGCTAGTAACTATTTATTGCTCCAGGTAACTGCAATAATCAAGGTATTTTTCTCAACTAAGGTAGGAGAGACCAAAGTATCACAATTACTATAAGAAAGACTAAATGCTGAGTTTTTAATTGTGCCCAGTGTGATCATATACACATCTATAGAAGAATTTATATCCTATATATGTGAGAGACAGGAAGTATATGATTTTGTGATTAAGATACTGGACTAAATCTTGAGATCTGAGTTCAGTTCCCAGCTCTGCAACAGACTTCTGGTGCAAACTTGGGCAAATCACTAAGGGCCAGATATTTAAAGGTATTTAGGTGCTTAAAGGTGCAGATAGAAACCTAGTAGGATTTTGAAAATTCCATTACTTGTGTAAATACCTTTAAAAATCTGGCCCTATGTTTCTTTGTGCCTCAATTCCCCATCTGTAAAGTAGGAATAATAATATTTTCTTTCATCCACTCTTATTGTATCTTGTGTATTTAAATTATAAACTCTTCAGGGCAAGAACTCTCTCTCTTACCTTGTGTATTTACAGTTCCTAATACAATTGGGTCCTGATCTTGGTTTGGGCACTAGGAACAATTTTAATAGAACTAATAATAATATGTAGATGGTAGTGTAGTGTCTGTGTCCTAAGTTGCACAACCATGTGATAACCCTTCCTGCCTCTCCTACACTCTGTCTACAACCCATTTCCTCAGGGGCTATTTATAATAATCCAAACTTTTGAGCAGCATGTGTTCTCCTTTCATCATAAACATGGAACTTCTTTCCAAAATTACCGGTCTGGGGTGCATGAATGAAAATATCTATGCTCTTGTATAGTGACTTGCTTATATTATAGTTCAGTATTCCCATATTTTCTCATTCTGTCATCAATAAGATTCCAAGTATTTCATATCCTTTGATAACCATATTAAGTTCCATTGAGGGGAGAAGGGTATTGGGACAAAGAAAAATAATTATTTATTTTATTTTGGGATGTAGGGGGCCTTTTAATGGAATTCAAGAGCTTTGAAAAGAAATTAATAAGTTTTATTATGTGAGGTGGTTTTTCCCCCTTAGGTTATTTCATTTATTTATTTTGACTTTTTTTTTCTCATTGTGTGTCCCTTCTGTGATAGGAATTGCAAATACTGAAATACTTGCATAAAAATACAAACTTTTCATAATGAAGCAAACCTTGAAAAGGAGGGTATTTAGAGGTGAGGGGGCGGAGAAGGGGATGCTTCAGATATTCTGAACAGCCTACCTGATCTTAAAATGACCGATATTCTCTTCACTCTAATAACTGTTATACACAAGCACTGAATCTAAGGGTAAATTAAGTAGTTCATGCTAAATGAGCACTAAGAAAACCTTCATACCATGCATAAACCAGCAAATATTCTATATATTCCAGATATGTTACAATAAAGGTAGTTTAGGTATGTTTTAGAGTGTGTTTAAAAATTGTATTGGGATTATTTGTTGTATCATAGCTTCTTTCTTTACCACCAGCCCAGTGGGACATGGCTCAGAAGGAGAGAAGAAATAAAACTAATATACATTAAACACCTCTAAAAATGGCACACAAAAAAATAGCTTTTCTCTGCATTATAATGGCATGATTTCAGTCCAATATCTCAGGACTTTCCAGGGTAGGAAGCAAGTACCATGACTCATATTGAAAAGCTAGGAATCTTCTTTTTTTAAATACCCATTTCTAGTTGTGTGACATTATATGTATCAGGTTTGTTTTGATGGAGCAATTCTACATTGGCAGGAGGTGGGGGTGGGGCAGAGGAAAGAACCCTTTCTCTAGCAGGTTGCTGAGGTTTTTTTATTGGGTTATTTTTTTAGGTGTTTAGTTACGGTTACTTCGTGGTTTGGAATGTTAGAATGAGTCTTGGGGCAGACAAATAAGTGGGCAGGGTGAAGATGAGTCAGTAAAAGATGCATAATTGCAGTTTATCACATGGCTTTTCAATTTATCACATGCCTGTACAATCTATCATATAATAGAATAGTAGTTCTGGATACCTGAAAAGTGGTGTACTGTTATAAGGTAGATTGCAGAGCCATTTCATAAATTGAGAAGTCACGTGGTAATGATATTTATATTGCAGCAACATCCAGAGGTCCCACTCAGGATTGGAACACATTAGGCGCTGTAAAAAATGCATATGAAGAATCAGGATGAAATTCTGGCTCATTGAAATCAATGGGAGCCTTGCCATTGACTTCAGTGGGTCAGGATTTAACCTGTAATCCCTTCTCTGAGGAATTTACACCTAAGAAGTCACCTATGAATGGGGGAGAGAGAGGGATACTACCAAGTGTATAGACTTGTATAAAATTATGTACATATAAATGTGTGTATTTACTTTCATTATCTTCAAGTCACCAGGACCAGATGGCATTCACCCAAGAGTTCTGAAAGAACTCAAATGTGAAGTTGCGGAACTATTAACTAAGGTTTGTAACCTATCCTTTAAATCGGCTTCGGTACCCAATGACTGGAAGTTAGCTAATGTAACGCCAATATTTAAAAAGGGCTCTAGGGGTGATCCCGGCAATTACAGACTGGTAAGTCTAACGTCGGTACCGGGCAAATTAGTTGAAACAATAGTAAAGAATAAAATTGTCAGACACATAGAAAAACATAAACTCTTGAGCAATAGTCAACATGGTTTCTGTAAAGGGAAATCGTGTCTTACTAATCTATTAGAGTTCTTTGAAGGGGTCAACAAACATGTGGACAAGGGGGATCCGGTGGACATAGTGTACTTAGATTTCCAGAAAGCCTTTGACAAGGTCCCTCACCAAAGGCTCTTACGTAAATTAAGCTGTCATGGGATAAAAGGAAAGGTCCTTTCATGGATTGAGAACTGGTTAAAGGACAGGGAACAAAGGGTAGGAATTAATGGTAAATTCTCAGAATGGAGAGGGGTAACTAGTGGTGTTCCCCAAGGGTCAGTCCTAGGACCAATCCTATTCAATTTATTCATAAATGATCTGGAGAAAGGGGTAAACAGTGAGGTGGCAAAGTTTGCAGATGATACTAAACTACTCAAGATAGTATCAGAGGGGTAGCCGTGTTAGTCTGGTTCTGTAGAAGCAGCAAAGAATCCTGTGGCACCTTATAGACTAACAGACATTTTGCAGCATGAGCTTTCGTGGGTGAATACCCACTTCTTCGGATGCAAGCAGTGGACTACTTCACCCACGAAAGCTCATGCTGCAAAACGTCTGTTAGTCTATAAGGTGCCACAGGATTCTTTGCTGCTTCTACTCAAGATAGTTAAGACCAAAGCAGATTGTGAAGAACTTCAAAAAGATCTCACAAAACTAAGTGATTGGGCAACAAAATGGCAAATGAAATTTAATGTGGATAAATGTAAAGTAATGCACATTGGAAAAAATAACCCCAACTATACATACAACATGATGGGGGCTAATTTAGCTACAACGAGTCAGGAAAAAGATCTTGGAGTTATCGTGGATAGTTCTCTGAAGATGTCCACGCAGTGTGCAGAGGCGGTCAAAAAAGCAAACAGGATGTTAGGAATCATTAAAAAGGGGATAGAGAATAAGACTGAGAATATATTATTGCCCTTATATAAATCCATGGTACGCCCACATCTCGAATACTGTGTACAGATGTGGTCTCCTCACCTCAAAAAAGATATTCTAGCACTAGAAAAGGTTCAGAAAAGGGCAACTAAAATGATTAGGGGTTTAGAGAGGGTCCCATATGAGGAAAGATTAAAGAGGCTAGGACTGTTCAGTTTGGAAAAGAGAAGACTAAGGGGGGACATGATAGAGGTATATAAAATCATGAGTGATGTTGAGAAAGTGGATAAGGAAAAGTTATTTACTTATTCCCATAATACAAGAACTAGGGGTCACCAAATGAAATTAATAGGCAGCAGGTTTAAAACAAATAAAAGGAAGTTCTTCTTCACGCAGCGCACAGTCAACTTGTGGAACTCCTTACCTGAGGAGGTTGTGAAGGCTAGGACTATAACAATGTTTAAAAGGGGACTGGATAAATTCATGGTGGCTAAGTCCATAAATGGCTATTAGCCAGGATGGGTAAGAATGGTGTCCCTAGCCTCAGTTCGTCAGAGGATGGAGATGGATGGCAGGAGAGAGATCACTTGATCATTGCCTGTTAGGTTCACTCCCTCAGAGGCACCTGGCATTGGCCACTGTCGGTAGACAGATACTGGGCTAGATGGACCTTTGGTCTGACCCGGTACGGCCTTTCTTATGTTCTTATACATTAGTAGAGCAAAAGGCAAGGTCTGAAACTAGCCTGATTTGGGGTCAGTTGCATTTAAACTGTAAATCTAGTATCAAGAAGGTTGTTTTTTTTGAAAGAACAGTAACCATCTGACAAGTTGTTATTAGACAAATGTGAATAACAAGGCATTAGCTTAAAAAAAATAAAGAAAACCTTCAAGAGAAAAACTGAAAAGAGAGGGTCTGAATTATCTACCACTTCAAAAAGTTGTATCCTAGCAACAGTAGGTAACAATAAACATATGTTGTATAAAAGTTAAAATGCAGTAGTTAAATGAGACATAGGAAGGGTCAGTCATAATATATGCATTTTATATTGTATCAAATAATCTGATTAAAATGAAATAACATTGGCCCTTATTTTTGGGAGGAAATAAGTGCAGTATTAGAGTGGTGCTACATATATTCCAGGTTGGAATGGAAATTACATTGTTTTGACTGGGTTATTTCTGTATCCATGCAAACCGTCCTCACCTCTCCGCAGTTCTTACCTCCTTTATACAACTGTGTTTGTGTCATTAAAGTCAAAGGGTCCTTAGGCCCCCTTACAGGGTGTAATTTGGAGGGAGAATTTGAAAAAGAAAATGTGACAGCCAGTTTTGAGAAAAAAGGGCATTTTCCTGGTAGACGTTTTCCTAAATGGGAGGATTTTTTACTGCAATGTTTTGCTAGCGTATCAGGCAGTCACTTGGAATCAAGTGCAGACTTGTGCTACATTGTGGGCTTGGCAATGACAATTGTGTGTGTGTGTGGTGCTTTGGTTATATTAGCCCTGGAGGCAGAGTTAACACTTGCAATGGGACAAGAGTATTTGCAGTCATCAGAGAACTTTGCAGTCAGCTTCAATAACATCACTCCATTTTTTCGCCTTTTTTTTTATATAACATTTTTTTTTTTGGCAGCAAAGCTCTTAGTAGAACCATCTGTCTTTCTATTAGTGTTTTTGAGTCCTGTTTTGAAGCTTCTTTGCTTGGCAAAGTCACTTTCATCCCTGGAAACCATTTAAAAAAAAGTTCCATGGCTTCTTGCCGAAGAAGAGTACTATGCAAAAATTCCACACGGCTGTTCATTTTTGTTCTAAAAGAATAGTTACTTTGTCTTATATATATATATATATATATATATCAAGGCAGAAATGGGACACTTCCAGACTGGTTGAATGTAAGGAGGAAGAAATAGCATTTTATATTTTATGTCTCCCAAAATCCAAATATGCCTTGTTAACTAACTAGATCAGAATAGCAACAAGAAGAATAAAGTAACAGCCAAACTGAATCAGGCTAACACAGTAATTGGCGCTACATCTAGCATAGCTTCAGTCTTGAGTTCAGTCTCCAACTGCAGCAATTTCTAACCAATACATCTTGTGAGCTTCGTCTTACAGGATGTCCCAGGCTGTAAAGGTGCAATAACCACACACAGAGTTACCACCATTCTTAATGCTGCATACAGAGAAGACCCGTATCCGCCGACAGTGGGGGAGGAGGGGCAGCGGCTTCAGCAGATATTACTGAGCATGCTCAGTACAAGCCAAGCAGGAAATCTGGGGGGGAGCACATGACCCTGTGTGCCCCACTCCAGGTGTTGCCTCTGGCTGCATACATCACACCATGAACCAAATGTTTATCTATGACAGCCTATCTACATCTCTTATGCCTCTGCTCCACAATTCTGTGGTCAATCTTGATGACCTCTCTTGTAAGGGTTTCCTTCCCTTTACTGATTGATCTCCTGAAAGGCAAAGTTTCATTTATTAGTACAGTTTTTTTTGTTAAAATCAGTTATTCTGCTGATGACTTCAGTTACCAAACGATTTGCTCTTCTTCTATGTGAGATGGAAAAACAATGTGCTGATCATTTGTAGTATTCAAAAACATGCATAAAACTTTGCAAAAGTAGTAGTGCTAGCTGTTGTGTTACGGCCAATTTCCAATTTGGATGACAACTTTCTGCCTGCCTAAAGTCCCCTTCAGTTTCACTTGCAACGTAATAGTCTTCATTTCCTGCCCTACACTTTTGTGTAGTGTTGCTGTGCAGCATGAAACAGCCGACACTCCAGACGTGTCTGTATTTCACTTGTGAGCAAAGTGTTTCAACTGTGTTTTGTGGCCATCTCCAAGAACGTGTCTGTGCATGCATGTATGTGTGTATGTGTGTGTACGTACACACATATAGCCCAACACATAATTACGCATCTACTATTTGCAAAGTGTTTAGTGTTGAGAGGGGAGGGATAGCTCAGTGGTTTGAGCATTGGCCTGCTAAACCCAGGCTTATGAGTTCAATCCTTGAGGGGGCCACTTAGGGATTTGGGGCAAAAATCAGTACTTGGTCCTGCTAGTGAAGGCAGAGGGCTGCATTTGATGACCTTTCAAGGTCCCTTCTAGTTCTAGGAGATAGGTATATCTCCTATTATTATTAATCATTTGAGAGGAAATGTTCTATGTATATGATTGTGATTTGGCAGCATTGTGATGTGGAATATCTTACTGTCACATGGAGAAGATAGATAAAAGTGCAGACATGGTTGTTAAGGTGAAATGAAATATAAGTATTCCATAATTTATGTAATTAATATTAAGTGCTGGGGTATATGGTAATTAACACATGTCTGAACTGTTGATGCTGTTGGAACCCCTCACAACACAGGAGTATATTCTACTCTGACCTGGCTAAAAAAAATAAATAAGCAACTACACAGGCATGTTCTCCAGAAGAATTTCCAGGTTTGATTTTCCTCCTTCTGTTCAGCAGGTTCAAGGTCAGCTGCCTCCATTGATGATTCCAGTGTTCCCTCCAGATCAACGAACTCTAGCAGCAGCTGCTCAGCAAGGATTCCTCCTTCCTCCTGGTTTCAGCTACAAGGCAGGATGCAGTAAGTCCTGTAGATTTTCCATCTGGAAGTGGGCAGGGGGCAGAGTTTTAAACAGGTTGTCCAGTAGTTATGCTGAACTAAGTCACCATCAGAAATATCATGTCTACTGCCTTGAGGTGACAGACCCACTAAGCTGAATTTAGGATTTACAGAATAGTGTGAGGACAGATTTGCCAAGAGATCACTAATATGTTCATTGATATAATGGCCAAGTATTTCAGAACTGGCTAGTGAATGTGAGTGCCCAACTTGAAGGGCCTGATTTTCAGATAGCATGTGCTCTGCCCTTTCTGAAAATCTCTTTACAGTGTGTCAGGTTGGGCACTGACAATCACTATTTACTTTTTAAATTTTTGGCTATGCGTGCAACAAAACAAAACACAAACAAGGGAACATGCTCATCGCCATGCACAGATCCTCCTCTCTTAATCTAAAAGGGAAGTTGTTTGAAATGGCCCAATAAATTTCAACACTATTGTAGGGAAATATGTTTTTTCCTCTAGCAGCCTGCTTGCTTTTTATTAACTAAGGGCCTATTCTACGCTCTTTCTACACATAGAACTCACATTCATCTCAATGGGAGTTCTGTACAAAGATCAAGGATAGCATATGCCTCTCAATTTGATGGACTAACACAAAGCATAAGTATATTTTACAAGAGCCTAAGACTAAAAACTGTGTAACATCTATTTTTTTAATCTTTGAAAGTTTTATTGTCACTACAGGATCCTGATTTTTTTTGGCAGTTTTATTTAAGCCTTCCATAGGATGTCTTGTTCCTGTCAACAAGATAAGAATAAATATAGGTTCAAAATAAATCAAAAGTCTTCCTTTCATCAAATAGATTTAGCTATAGCATAAATTCTATAAACTTGATTTTATGCATTTGTGCTTATCTAACTCTATTGACATCAGTTTCCTATCTTGTTATCTAAGACTTGCTTGTTTTACCATTCTCTCTCTTTTTAGTGCATCTGTTTAGCTCTATTATGTCCACATCAGTGTATCCGTCTGTATCATTGACTAACTCATGAATTCGTCAATTGTTTGTCATTACGCAGTGCTCACCAGTGGAGCAGTTTATTAAATTTTTGAATGCAAAGGGACTATCTGGTGATACTTTTTGTCCTGCAATTTTAGATTCTTTTATTTTCTAACTTTATAGATCCAATATTGGGTTTCTTTGAGCAAAGTTACCTTTCGCTTTGGCCATCACCCCACATATTGGTGTACTATAGGCTATTACCACTCCTGAGAAATCACTGTTCAAAACACTTCACCTCACTCAGCAGCTGCAGTGCCAAAGCATGGGCTCATTCACTTCTTCCAGTGATTTCACACCCATTTGTTCTCAAATGGGAGAAGTAGTGATTCACATTGCAGAATGTGTAACCGAAAGCCACATTGAATATGAATGCTACCATAACTGTAGGCCTGGAAAAGGTCAAGAAAACACCCCATTAGACGTATCTGGCAGATTAAATTAGTTCCGTGTTAATGCAGTCTGACTTGGAGAGAGGGTTGATTTTTTTTAACTGTTAGTAAATTAACAGTAGGATGGTCACATAGTACCTCACATCCATGAAGTTCATATGACATCACACATTTTTGTAACCTTGGAAATGAAAAAAACTGAAAAATGCTGTTGCTGCTCCTGGCAATAAGGCTTAAAATTAACAGCATGCCAAGGTCTAAGATTGAGCAGAAGCCAGTGGAAAAAGACAGCTCTCTGTTTGCTAATTCCCTGGCATGTTTGACTGAGTTTGAATGAGAAGCTGAGGGAAAGTGATCAATAGTCCAAAGGATTTTTTTTCTTTTAGCTCACAATTTAGTGTAAACAATAACATATATTGGCTTAGTTATACCTAGAAAGCTTGTAGCAGTGAAAAATATAGCAGCCTTAAAAACTGTAATATGGTCCCATCAAGTAATGGTTTTTGACAGGCAATTAAAACAACTCCCCCCTTCTACCCTTTTCTCCCCCATTTCTGTCATTCGTCATGGTAAAGGCATGGTAGACGGCAGACAAGATTTTGGGTAAAATTTTCAAAAGTGCTTAAAGTGACTTAGGAACCTACATTCTATTTTCAAAAGTGACCTAGGCACTTAGGAGCCTAAGTCCCATTGACTTTCACATAGACTTAGGATCCCATTGATCAGATTTTCAAAGTTGTTTTGGGGCACCTAAAGATGCAGACAAGTGCCAAATGGGATTTTCAAAAGGGTCTAAGCAGGTTATCTTAACTTCCACTGATTTCCATGTTAGGCATCTAACCCAGGGCCGCCCAGAGGGGGGGGCAAGAGGGGCAATTTGCCCCAGGCCCCGCGTCCCGCAGGGGCCCCCACGAATGTTTTCTGGGGCCCCTGCGGTTCCGGTTGAGCTCCCGCAGGCATGACTGCGGCAGGTCCACCGGAGCCCGGGACGACTGGACCTGCCGCAGGCATGACTGCGGAGGGGGCGCTCGTCCGGCGGCTCGGCTGGACCTCCCGCAGGCATGACTGCGGCAGGTCAGACGGAGCCGCGGGACCACCCGCCGCAGTCACTCGTCCCGGGCTCCAGTCGACCTGCCGCAGGCATGCCTGCGGGAGCTCAACCGGAGCCAAATGCCGCCCCCCCCCCCAGGTCTTCGGCGCGCTCGGGTCTAGAGCCGCTCCTGAGCGGGGGCCCCCCGCCGCCGAAGACCCCGGGCCCCCGGAATTCTCTGGGCGGCCCTGATCTAACCTGCTTAGGCACTTTTGAAAATCCCACTATGTTCCTATCTGCATTTTTAGGGACCTAAAATGCCTTTGAAAATCTAGCCCCATTTGCCTAAGTAACTTTAGAAAATGGGATTTAAGTTTCTAAGTCATTCAGGTGCTTTTGAAAATTTTATTCTTTAAGCCTGGGCTGAACAATTTTCATGAAAATTTTACAAGACTGATTTATAGACTTCCCAAGTGACAATTCTGTTATTTGCTAGCTTTCGTAACTTACATTTAGAAACGAAAAACTGCATGAGACCCTTAGTTTTATTGACAAACAGGTAAGAACCACATGTTAGCAAGTTTTGTATTTAGCATTTACCCACAAATGGGGAATTTATAGCTTTGGGGAGGGGGAGGAGTTTTATCTAGATAAAAACCATGGCCTACATTTTCAAAAAGGAATTAGTGATTTTGGGTGCCTTGATTATTGGTTGCCAAGTTTGAGACACCTGAAAAGTGCCAATTTTCAGAAGGTGCTGTACCCTGCTCTCTGAAAGTCAGGCCTCCATAAAGACTCTCAGTACCCCAAATCACCACTCACTTCTTGAAAGTTAAAACCCACATCTTGCAAAGAAGATCCGTTGTGCTACAAGTAACACCTTAGAATACTGAAACAGGAAGATGTGTGAATATCTTATTTAATACTACTCTTTGTTTCATTCAACTTGGACGGCGAGACTAATCTAGTTAAACACTCTGTAGTTGGTTTCCGTTTATGGTTCTCCTGGCCAATAGTAGTGCCTGGTTTCCTGGCGATTTATCTATATGTCTCACATTAGCTTCAGTGAGAATTATGTGGTCAAATTCCTCAGCCAACCCTTCAAATTGTATACCCCAGAGGACCAAAAGGACACTTGGGGGAGGGGTGTCATTTTGGTGAGAAAAATGCTATTTTCTAATTTCCATTTACTTCTTGAAATTCACTAAAGAGCTGCTCTGACATGCTGTTGTAAGAGGAGTTTGTCCACTGTAGATTCACTGTCTGATTAGTACTATGTTCTGGTGTGCTGAGATATTAATAACAATATGATGATAATTAATAACTAGTATTTAAATGGATTGTTTTTATCCACGGCTCTCACAGTGCTTTGCAAAGGTATGTAAGTATGATCATTCCTGTTTTACAGATGGGTAAACTGAGGCAGCAAGATTAAGTGATTTGCCCAAGGTGAGATGGCAGAGCAGATTATAGAATCCATGTTTCCTGACTTCTAGTTCAATGCACTACCTGGAGCTTTTTCCTCCTAACAAATTCTAGTTGGGAATGGCTTGTTTTGTTATGTTTTTTTAAACAGATGGTTTACATTTCATAATGGACCATTTAAACAAGTTGACACTTCCTCTCCTTTCTCTGCAGCATATTGTGTAGTGTTAAAGTTGGCAGAAAGAAGCATAAAGCTCTTGGGCTTGGATTAGAAGCTTCTATTAGTATTGGATTTCTATTAGGAAAATGAAGCAGAGTTCTTGATCCCTGGTTCTGGTTGCTACCTAAATGTAGTGTAATTGCTTAAAATGTTTAATATTAATTATTTATAACCAAAGCAGTTGTTTCTTAGTAGAAAAAGAAGTGCCAGTGTGCCATGATGAAAATACACTGTTCATTAATTTCTCCATGAATAGCAGGGAAAATAATGGCTATTCATTGGTCATCTCTTTGCTAAACATTCAGAGTTTATTATTAAAAATTGAAATCCTAAAATGTTTTGTGCATGACATCTGCTTTTGATGAATAATGAAATGCCATGTACATTTAGGATGAGAAATAAAACGAAGATTGTGACTAGTTCTGGTCCTCCAAAATTTGATGTGATAATCCCAACATCTTCACCAAATTACTCTAATACATTCTCCCTATAGTTTCAATCAGGTATGTTGCCCTAGTGGACTGAGCACAGGGATAAGAGCCAGACTACTGCTTCTCCAGAATAGTGGCAGAACTCCTGATCTCTGACACCGATGTGCTGTGTGATTTTAAGCAAGTCATTTAAATGCTCTGACTTTCCCTACACTGTACTCTTTAACCCTAAAATATCCCACTGTTGCTTTCAGTTTCACTGGTGATAGCACGAGTGGGATCTCCTGTGTGGGTGAAGCACTCATGGTTCCAGCATTTCAGCCACTGTGGGGGAAATCCTGACCCTATTGAAGTTAAGGGACTTTTACTGTTGACTTCATTAGGCCCAGGATTTGCCCCCTATTGTGTAGACCTGGGCAAAGTTTGATGTCATGGTAGTTAAAACACTGGCAGCCATGGGATATTTATTTAGAGGATCATTTAATTAGTGTTTGTAAAGTGCTTTGAAAATATAAAACATTATGTAAATGCAAAGTGTTAGGATGTGAAATGTTGCGGTGTGCTATTTAAAAGCTGCTGCATTATACTTCAGAGGTGGCTTCTTTTCCATGGTGAACAAAATGGCTCTTCCTTATATGTGCACATGCATAGATCTGGAGAGAGAGAGAGAGAGAGCTAACTTGTTACTATACCGTAAGTAACTGATAATGAGGGGAAGGGAGTAAGGAATTCCCTCCCTATCCCCTTTTGTATGGCACAGGTAAGGTCCACACAGAAACCCAACCCTTGTGCTTGTGAGAGCAGAGGGGCTGTTGCTAGGGGAACCACTTGCCAAAAAGGCAGCAGAGAGCAAGCAACAAGGTACAATCTCCCAGCAAACCTGAGGAGCAGAATGTTCTCAGACAGATTGCCTCTTAGTGCCCCCTTTTAGGCAGTGCAGTTCTGCACCACCTCTTAGTGTAGGCTGATCTGACAGGCATAATATATAACCCATACTTTGATAAGAATGTTGAGATCCTTCAGAATAAAAGGCATTGAATAAATACAAATTGTTATTTAGGAAAGTTTTCCCCCATTGCGTCTTTGTCTTTTTTTTTCTTTAAATGTTTGGTGACGCTTTTACAAGAGAAAATAAAAATGTTGACAAACCTATGACACTGTTGCATTTTACACTGGACTCCCACCTCCCCCTTGTGATTGAAGCAATCCAGTGCGAGAAATGCTGCTTGCTTAGTGGGTCAACAACACATTTAGTGTTCTAAGCTGAAATTCCTGTGATCATTTGAGGGTACGTCTACACTACGGGACTATTCCGAATTTGCATAAACTGGTTTTGTAAAACAGATTGTATAAAATCGAGTGCTCGTGGCCACACTAAACACATTAAATCGGTGGTGTGCGTCCACGGTCCGAGGCTAGCATCGACTTCTGGAGCGTTGCACTGTGGGTAGCTATTCAGTAGCTATCCCATAGTTCCCGCAGCCTCCCCCACCCCTTGGAATTTCCGAGTTGAGATCCCAGTGCCTGATGGGGCAAAAATCATTGTCGCGGGTGGTTCTGGGTAAATGTCATCAGTCACTCCTTCCTCTGGGAAAGCAACGGCAGACAAGCATTTCGCGCCTTTTTTCCCTGGATTGCCCTGGCAGATGCCATAGCATGGCAATCATGGAGCCTGTTTTGCCTTTTGTGACTGTCACCGTATGTGTACTAGATGCCGCTCACAGAGGCAATTCAGCAGCGCTACACAGCAGCATGCTTTTGCTTTTGCATGACAGCAGAGGTGGTTACCAGCCATACTGCACCATCTACCAATCCATAAATTGGTAAAAAGATGATCATGGCTACCAGTCGTTTTGCACCATTTGCTGCTGTCATAAGTGCCCCTGGCTGCTCTTAGCCAGGGGCGCAAAAGCCAAAATTGGGAATGACTCCCAGAGTCAATCCCTCCTTTTTGGTATCTAAAAATAGAATCAGTCCTGCCTAGAATATGGGCAAGTGTACTAGAGAACCACTGTATCAGAGAGCACAGCTGCTCTGTGTCAGATCCTGCAGGAATGATGAGCTGTATGCTATTCACAGGGGGTGCTCCTGCAACAACCCCACCTGTTGATTCCATTCTTCCCCCAGCCTTCCTGGGCTACTGTAGCATTGTCCCCCCACTTCTGTGATGAAGTAATAAAGAATGCAGGAATAAGACACACTGACTTGTTAGTGAGAAATGAGTGGAAGGCAGCCTCCAGCTGCTATGATAGTCCAGACAGGACAGTAAGCAGTGTGGAGGAGAGGAGCCCAGCATCCCTCTGCTAGTCCAGGGGCAATTGAATCTTTTTTTTACACATGAAGGGTGGGGGCTGACAGAGCTCAGCCCCCTGTTGCTATGACGACGATGGTTATCAGCCATACTGCACCATCTACCAGGAAAAATTAGGGCCAGGCACCCTTGATAGACCTCACCGATGCTAGTCTGCATGGTTACCAGTCCTTTTGCACTGCCCCATGTGCCAATAGGCTGATGATGAGGACGGCTACCAGTCGTTTTACACCATCAGCCACCCATGGCGGGGGGGAGCAAGGATGTTGGTGTTGAGTGCTGCAGCATCGGGTCTATCTGCAGCATTCAGTAAAGATAGGGTGACATGTTAAAGAGTCAAGAGAGGATTGTTTTCCTTTTCACTTCTGGGGGTGGGTGGGGTGCGTAAATTGCCGAGCTATGCCCTGACCCACCGCGGACACTGTGTTTGACCCTAGAAGCATTTGGAGCTCAGCCAAGAATGCAAATACTTTTCAGAGACTGCAGGAACTGTGGGATAGCTTGAGTCCTCCAGTCCATGAGCGTCCATTTGATTCTTTGGCTTTCCGTTACGTTTGTCACGCAGCAGTGCGCTGAGCCCCTGCTATGGCGTCTGTCTGGAGATTTTTTAAAAATGATTTTGAATTTCGTCTTCTGTAACGGAGCGCTGATAGAACAGATTTGCCTGCCCTTACAGCGATCACATCCGCATGGTCCATGCGGGAGCTCTTTCTTTATTTTGATTTTTAACTGCATCGCCACACGTGCTGATCTGAGCTCCACGCTAGGCAAACAGGAAATATTCAAAAGTTCACGGGGCTTTTGGTGTCTACCTGGCCACTGCATCCGAGTTCAGATTGCTGTCCAGAGTGGTCAGTGGTGCACTGTGGAATACCGCCCGGAGGCCAATACCGTCGATCTGCGGCCACACTAACCCTAATCCGATATGGTAATTCCGATACTAGCGCTACTCCTCTCATTAGGGAGGAGTACAGAAACCGGTTTAAAGAGCCCTTTATACCAATATAAAAGGCCTCTCAGTGTGGACGGGTGTGGCGTTAAATCGGTTTTACACTCCTAAAACCGGTTTAAACGCCTAGTGTAGACCAGGCCTGAGTGACATGGTTTTTTCAGTTTTGTTTTGTTTCTAGAAATGGTAGTTACTGGTACTACACTTCAAAAAGTTTTGAAGGGGGGATTTGCTACCAAATATGTTTTCCAGATCATTCACTAGTTCTCAGGACAGCTCCTAGGTGGTGTTTTACTTGCTGGTACCTATGTTATTTTTATGGCTACATGCCAAATTTAGGAAACAAAACCTGTTTTTCTTTTTCTTTGCCCTTTCCTCCCTCCCTCTATGGAAAATTTGTTGTAACAAATCATATTGTTTTCCCAGTCAGATGTCATCCACTTGGGTTTTTTGGAAAGCACTTTAATCATGGCTTCAGCCATATCCAATTGGGGAAAAAATGTGAATATACAATAGGTATATTGTATGTTTGTTGTATTTCAGCTAATTGCGGCTAGAAATTTCCTAAATAAAATAAGCACACAAAATTATTGATGAAATATCTAATTACCCCTTAAAATAGGCATAAATGTGTAAGAAAGGGGCCAAGCCAGGCCTAATAAAATGTTCTGAATTTACTGTTCCTCCATTTTCTGAACAATATTATCTACATCCAATAAAAATGAAATGCTCTGGTAATTGGTTCCTCGTATAGTACAATACAATTAATGTTTAGGAGTTAAATACCATAAACTTCCTTGGGCATATTTGCTGATGTATCTCTATTTTTTAGTTAGTCACATGTTTCATTGTTTAATGGGTTATCATGTGGGCTGTATTTATAATCTCTCTTGTACGCAGGGTCCATGTGTCTGGCTTCTAAAGAGACTGCATGCTAATTTCTGATTTAACTGTGTCAGCTGTATCAGCTGACATACAGGTCAATGACAACCACCAAATCACAAGAAAAGAAAATTGACATGGTACGCTTTTATCAGAATGACAAAAATAGGAACCATGTGTTATCAGGACCACATACTGTAGTTTCTTTGTAAGGATGTTAATCATCTTTTAGAGCTACTGTTTGCGCCTTGGAAAAGAATGATCATATGACTAAACTCTCATCTTCCCCTCCCCCAAAATAAGAAAAAAAAATTTAAAACTGTGGATTGGCACAGCAAGATTTAGCTGCTTTGTGGTAAAGCATGTGCCTAGTATGCTCTGTGGGAATGTGTCACTGCTATAGTGTTGGACACTGAACTAAAAGTATCTTGATGGGGAACAACCGCCGGTGATTTGTTTTTCAGTTACAAGTAAAATTGCCAAATCAGAAGTGCGGGGGGAGGCTCTCACGGTACCTTGAATAAATCTGAAATAGACAGAGAAAATAGTGACTTCTGTAATAAGAAGTTGGTGGTTTCAGTTCAATTGCTGGGCCAAAACTGGTGCCTAAAATTGAGTCCCTGGGAGAATGTCGATGAGCCCCTGGCAGCAAGCATCCCAGCCTGATTTGACAGACGCGGGCTAGTGGAGCTGCGCTAGCACTCTGACAAGAGCTGTCTAGACACTACTTTGAAGTTGTGGCTCACATTGGAGCTTGGGCTTTGAACCCTACCCCACCCCCCAAGCTTCAGCGCCAGAGCCTCAGCCTGAGCCACAACTTCAAAGTGCCGTCTACACGGCTGTTTTTAGAGGACTAGCGTGAGCCTCGCTTACCTGAGTCTGTTGACCTGAGCTGAGAGATTTTGCTGCCACGGACTGTGTGGACATACCCTAAATCTATATTTGAGCACCTAAATAAAGTATATCTATGCTGCAAAAACAAACAAACAAACAACAAAAATCCCTGTGACAGCAAATCTCGAAGCCCAGGTCTACAAATTCAGGCTCGTGCTATGTCACAAAAAATAGCAGTGGAGACATTCCTTCTCAGGCTGGAACTCAGGCTCTAAAACCTGGGGAAGGGAGGAAGGGTCTCAGAGCCCAGGTTCCAACCTGAGCAGGAACGTCTACACCACTGGTGGGCGACCTCCGGTCTGCAGGCCGCAGGTGGCCCATCAGGGTAATCCACTGGCAGGCCACCAGACAGTTTGTTTACATTTGCATGGATGCCCGCAGCTCCCAGTGGCTGCAGTTAAAAAAAAAAAAAAAAAAGTGCAACTGGAACTGTGCATAGGTATGCTGAAAGGAAGTCAGGATACCAGGATGTGTGCTGTCATGTGGTCCCTCAGTGGCACCTGCTCACTCTTTCTCTCCCCCACCACCTTCCCTGGTCGGGCCTGAGCCCTCCACTGTCTCCTGGGACAGAAGCTATGAATAGTGTCCAAGTGCCCATCTATTTCCAGTCCTCCCATGGTATTTTAAACATCCCTACTTCCACATCAGAACCATCAAAGTAAAGTGTGGAAATGGAAAAGTATGAATGAGTGGTGAGAAGTGTTGCTGTGGCATACCTGCCTGTACCCACCTCCTTTGCGTACTCATCAGAAAGATATTTAAGTAATAAAAACATTTTTTAAAACTGAGCTATTTCTAAAGCTGATCAAAAATGGGGGAAATGTACAGGTTTAAAAAGAAGCAACACTTCAGTTAATCAATGTTTTTGTAAATTTGTTATTTGTGATTTTTTTTTCATTTTTTTTTCTGTTTTCATTCTTTCTCATATTTCCATTTTTGCCAGTGAAAAGGGGGAGGGGGTGGAAAAACAATAAACTTAACAACTAAAAAGGTTAAATTTTCCATTTTCTAATTTAATTGGGGAAAAAATTGTAGGAAAAGAATCATGAAATTGATAAAAGGCCAATTTTAATGAAAATATATTTCATCAAAAATTTTCAACCTGTTCTAGTTGTTTCTATAAGGAAGTGCAACCTAAGAATCACAGGGGAGGGATAGCTTAGTGGTTTGAGCATTGGTCTGCTAAACCCAGGGTTATGAGTTCAATCCTTGAAGGAGCCATTTAGGGATCTAGAGCAACATAATAATAAAATAAAATTGGGGATTGGCCCTGCTTTGAGCAGGGGGTTGGACTAGATGACCTCTTGAGGTCCCTTCCAACCCTGTGATATTCTATGTCAAAACATTATTATTTAACATTAGGGTGTAGCTGGATTTATGTAGCAAATAAGTAAGACTGTGTGTCTGTCACAGAGGTCGTGGAAGTCACGGCTTCTGTGACTTCTGCAGTGGTTGGTGGAGCAGCCCTACAGCCAGCCACACTGGCCGCTGCTGGAGTGTCCCTGGGGCCCAATGCACCAACTGCTCCTCGGGTGGCCCCGGGGACCAACCAAGCTGCAGCCAGTGTGGCTGGCCCCAGGGACTACTTGAGCAGCAGTCCAGGAGTAGCCAGAACCGTGGCCCTGGGAGCAGCCGCTGGCCCTGCAGACAGCCTGAGTAGTGGCCGCTGGGGCTGGCTCTGGGGCCCCCCAGAGCAGAGGCCCCTCGGGGACCTCCCAGAGCAGCGGTGCCCCAGGCCCCCCAGCTAAGATTTAGTCGGGTATTTATAGTAAAGGTCATGGACAGGTCACAGGCGGTGAATTTTTGTTTATTGCCCATGACCTGTCTATGACTTTTACTAAAAATAAAATCTTTTACTAAAAATTGCTAAATTGTAGCCTTATGAATAACACAAAAGAGCTGGTAGCTCTGAAGAGCTTGTAGCCTATTAGAAGACAGGACACTGGAAGAGAGTACAGCATGGTATAAAATAAAAGAGTGGTGTGAGAGAAGAAGAAATTAAATGAAACAGGTTATGATTTTAACACTGTTACTTCCTAAGGGATTTTCTTTTAAATTATTAATTTTTTATCTATTCTTTAACAAATATTAGATCTTGGATAAAATATTCAAAAGCATTTAAAGTAATTTAGGGCCCTAAATCTCATTTTCAAAAGTGACTTATGCAATTAGGGACCTAAGTCTCTTTTGAAAGTCAACAGGACTCAGGCCTGGTCTACACTACGACTTCAGGTCGAATTTAGCAGCATTACCTCAATTTAAGCCTGGACCCCTCCACATGACAAAGCCTTTTTTCCAACTTAAAGGGCTCTTTACATGGATTTCTTTACTTCACCTCCGACGAGGGGTTAGCGCTGAAATCGGCCTTGCCGGGTCGAATTTGAGATAGTGTGGACACAATTCGACGGTATTGGTCTCTGGGAGCTATCCCAGAATGCTCCATTGTGACCACTCTGGACAGCGCTCTCAACTCAGATGCACTGGCCAGATAGACAGGAAAAGGGCCGCGAACTTTTGAATTTCATTTCCTGTTTGGCCAGCGTGTTTGCAGAGCTCATCAGCATGATGTGCACATTGCCGGGGCACATTGCCCGGCCCGTACTTTGTGAGAAATCTATGATCATGTCCCACTCATCACCGCGCTGCCATCGCCTCGTCGCCTGGTTTTGCGCGAAACAATTATCTGCTGTTGCTCTGACGGAGGGAGGGGCGACTGACAACATGGCTTACAGGGAATTAAAATCAACAAAAGGGGTGACTTTACATCAAGGAGAAACACAAACAACTGTCACACAGAATGGCCCCCTCAAGGATTGAACTCAAAACCCTGGGTTTAGCAGGCCGTTGATTTCACAAAACAAATCGGGTCAATTTCTTGTTTTGATCCATCTATCTTTTACATCTTAGGCTGGCAGCAGACAGTGCAGTATGACTGCAAGCCATCGTCAGCTCCTGGGTGCTCAGCAGAAGATGGGAATGACCTGGCTGAGTCACTCCCATGTCTACC
Organism: Mauremys reevesii; assembly: GCF_016161935.1. NCBI lineage: Eukaryota > Metazoa > Chordata > Testudines > Geoemydidae > Mauremys > Mauremys reevesii. The sequence continues at coordinate 242,156,662 of NC_052623.1, read as the reverse complement.
CAGCGCCCCTGACCGACCTCACCGAGGTCGGTTAAAAGAGCACCCAGGAATATGGCGACAATGGCTACCAATCGTAATGCACCACCTGATGCCAAAAGGCAATGAGCTGCTGCTGTGTAGCAATGCAGTCCCACGTCTGCCAGTACCCAGGAGACGTACGGTGACGGTGAGCTGAGTGGGCTCCATGCTTGCCATGGTATGGCGTCTACTCAGGTAACCCAGGAAAGAAGGTGTGAAACGATTGTCTGCCGTTGCTTTCATGGAGGGAGAGGGGGGGCCTGACAACATGTACCCAGAACCACCCGCGACACTGTTTTTGCCCCATCAGGCATTGGGATCTCAACCCAGAATCCAAATGGGCAGCGGAGACTGCGGGAACTATGGGATAGCTACTCACAGTGCAACGCTCCGGAAGTCGACGCTAGCCTCAGTACTATGGATGCAGTCTGCCAACTTAATGCACTTGGAGCATTTTGTGTGGGGACACACACAATCAACTGTATAAAGACGATTTCTAAAAAAAATGACTTCTATAAATTCGACCTAATTTCATAGTGTAGACATACCCTTAGATTCCTAAGTGCCTAAATTACTTTTGAAAATGGAACTTAAGTTCGTAAGTTTCTTTGGTGCTTATTTAAGGTATGATTTTAAACTGATTTCGTTAAGCCAGTGCAAAAGGCTGTGGTACAAAAGGATATTTCCGTTTTAACTGGGCTTAAGTCAGTTTTGCTTAAATTGCTTAGGAATCAATTAAAGCTAAACTAAAACAAGCCACTCTTAAGCTGAAAATAGAATGTATAATGCAAGGGTTTGTACTGGTTTAACTAAAATCTATTTAAAAGCTGACAAGTTAAACCAGTGCAACTCTCTCATGTAGACAAGGCCTTAGAAGATTGTTGTTTGAGTGACTGTGACTGAAGGTGGGTTTTAAGAATGGGAAGGTTGTAGGGCAGTGACATTCAGACCTCAGTGGTTCAGGTGCCAATTTACTGATCAGCATTACCCAAAAGAGACACAGTAGTGTGAATTCATTGTTTCATGTACTATAGTAGGGGTAGGCAACCTATGGCACACGTGCCAAAGGTGGCAAGCGAGCTGATTTTCAGTGGCACTCTCACTGCCCGGGTCCTGGCCACCAGTCTGGGGGCTCTGCATTTTAATTTAATTTTTAATGAAGCTTATTAAACATTTTAAAAACCTTATTTACTTTACATACAACAATAGTTTAGTTGTATATTTATAGACTTATAGAAAGAGACCTTCTAAAAACGTTAAAATGTATTACTGGCACGCGGAACCTTAAATTGGAATGAATAAATGAAGACTCGGCACAGCACTTCTGAAAGGTTGCCGACCCCTGTACTATATACTAATATTGAAACAGTATGATGGGGAATATTTAGTGTGTATATATATGTGTGTGTGTGTGTGTATTATATATATATAATTCTCACAACAAAATGACTGACCAAGTATTATTATTTTATCAATTGCAATTGGTTAATAGCATAGTAAAATCATCCTGCTTACTTAATAACTTAGATTATTTAATAATTAAATCACACAGTGTTTTAATATCATGTGCTGCCAAGAGATGCATGAGACATATTAAAGAGCCACTTGCAGCTCGCGAGTCTCAGTAGGAGTATCACTGTTGTAGGACATATAGGACCAGGGAAAAGATTCCAGGAGAAGAGGCAAAGAGAGCGAGCTGCTTGTGGGACATGGGAATAAAGCAGGAGTGAAGGGAATATCAAAGATCAGGTCCGCACAGCAGAGAAGGAGACCAGTGATAATGTATAGATAGGCAGGAAAGGAGAGGAGCGGTTCATCCTTGAAACAAAGGATGAAAAGGCCTGGTCTATGCAGGTAAAATTTTCAGAAGTGCCTATGTGACTTGGGTGTTTGTCTTATTTTCAAAAGTGACTTAGGTATGCAGGGGCTTATGTCCCATTGAAAGTGAATGGGGACTTAGGCTCCTAGGTCACTTAGGTGTTTTTGAAAATTTTACCCTACATGTTTTTATAGAAAGCATTGGATTCACATCAGGAGATTCCAGTTTCTTCAATTGCCTTTTTCCCCGTCTGCTTCCAAGGGGCTCCATGCTCTTGTAATTCTCACCTCTGCCATCTTCTTCATATTTTGAAAAAGAATTATACTCTATAACACTGGAACCAATCTCAGCACTTTCGCCACTGTGTAGTCTCCCAAGGCAGCTTCTAGAGCAGTTTGCAAATCAGACAATCTGTTACAGTGTCAGTGCATCAGCCAGAGACAACTTCCCCCCACACTCCCTTCTGCTCCACACTAACCACCCAAGTCCCCCCTCACCCTCATTCTCCCACAAACCAGGTCCATCCTCACCTGCATGCTCCTCTGCAACTGCATTGCTTCCTCTTCCAAGTCACTCTGGGGTCCTGTATTCCCCCCCCCCCAATTTCTCCTCCCTCTTCATCCCCTTTTCCACAAACCCTGAAATCACCCTCTGAGGGATGGTCCTACAATCTGCACTCGCAGACTCCCAAATCTCTGTTCCATCCTGCACCCTCCACAATCTCCAAAACAGACCTTCATCCCACCTAGAGCTCCCGGTGTAATACCCCTCTCTCTCATGCCTGGCTCTCTTGCTCTGTCCTGCCACTTCTGTCATGTTTGAGTTATGTTATCTGTCTAAGTGGTGCAGGTGGGAAATAAGTGTATTTGTAATTAAGAGGAATTTAGCAGGTAATCAAATCATTTCTACCTTTTCTCTTAAGATGCAAATTCCACCCCTTGCTCCATTCCAGATCCTTCCCTCGGGTTTGTAAAAAAAACAAAAATACAGCAAATACCTGACTTTAACATTTCTTTTGTAGCAAAAGTCTAGGAATTGTAGCTGATAGTTTGGAACTTAAAGGAGCTTCCCTAAATTCTGTATTTTTGGCTGTTGTCTAAAAGATAAAGGGAGACTGGTAGCCACTAATTCCTTCCTGATTGTAATACAACAGTATGTCGTGATTGCGTTTTGTAGATTGGCTTCAGTATAATACTACTGTTTGAAAGTGGATTGTTTGAGTAGTACAAGCGTATGCCTGGTTTGGAAATAGCTGTTTCTAATAGCTGACTATCTTGTTTCACATTCCTAAAAAGTTCCCAGCACTTGGGAAAAGGACCGTTTAGATCTAAAAATGAGACATTTACTATAGGAATCATTAAAAAGGGGATAGAGAATAAGACTGAGAATATATTATTGCCCTTATATAAATCCATGGTACGCCCACATCTCGAATACTGTGTACAGATGTAGTCTCCTCATCTCAAAAAAGATATTCTAGCACTAGAAAAGGTTCAGAAAAGGGCAACTAAAATGATTAGGGGTTTGGAGAGGGTCCCATACAAGGAAAGATTAAAGAGGCTAGGACTCTTCAGCTTGGAAAAGAGGAGACTAAGGGGGGATATGATAGAGGTATATACAATCATGAGTGATCTTGAGAAAGTGGATAAGGAAAAGTTATTTACTTATTCCCATAATACAAGAACTAGGGGTCACCAAATGAAATTAATAGGCAGCAGGTTTAAAACAAATAAAAGGAAGTTCTTCTTCACGCAGCGCACAGTCAACTTGTAGAACTCCTTACCTGAGGAGGTTGTGAAGGCTAGGACTATAACAACGTTTAAAAGGGAACTGGATAAATTCATGGTGGCTAAGTCCATAAATGGCTATTAGCTAGGATGGGTAAGAATGGTGTCCCTAGCCTCTGTTTGTCAGAGGATGGAGATGGATGGCAGGAGAGCGATCACTTGATCATTGCCTGTTAGGTTCACTCCCTCTGAGGCACCTGGCATTGGCCACTGTCGGTAGACAGGATACTGAGCTAGATGGACCTTTGGTCAGACCCGGTACGGCCGTTCTTATGTTCTTATGTAAAGCATTAATAAAATGCTTAAGAAATGCATTTCCCTAAAATGTGTTAAGCATTAGCTACAACTGCTCAGACAAATCTAAATGCCAATTCAGGAGAAATGTTAAGGACAGCTCAGAGAGGTAGTGCTCTCCAGTGGAGCGGGTATTGGGTTAGGAGTCAGGCGATCTGGGTTTTAGTCTCTTCTCTGGCCTGCTGTGTGACATTCACTGGGCAAGTCAGTTCCCCTCTCTTATTTTCCGCTCCCACTCTTTGTTTGTTTTATCTTTTTAAGAGACAGAGACAGTCTCTTGCTATGTGTGTGTACAGTACTTAGAACAATGAAGTCTGATACTGCCTCTACTCATTACTGTACCTGGCCTAAACTTTCCCATTATTGTTACATTGGGTCAGTTGCAACAGTGGGAGTATTAGTATAGACTAGCCACAGGAGTTGCGATGGTGGGAAATGTTTGAAGAAACAAAAGCCTATAGCAGACAAGAGATACTTCACTTAATAAAAGGAATTTTAAAATCCTAGCACATAATGGTAGGAAGACATAGTAATATTGAAGTAACAGAAATATTATGGATTCCAAAAGCTTCATGGTAGGGTCACAAAAGCTTTTAAGCTTTTGTTATATATATATATATATATATATATATATATATATATATATATATATATATATATATTGTTCTTAAAAATATTTTTGGAGCACTGGAAATGTGTCAACAACCAAAATAATAATAATACTTAATAATTAATTACAACAATAATAATAGTGACCATGGAAAACATGGAGCACACAAGATCCTGGCTCCACACAGCTTAGTGTTTTAAAAACTACACTTCAGTGCACATCAGCATTCATTGCTCTTTTCTTTGGAATTGAGGAAAAAAATAATTTTGATTTCTTGTGTGGCTGGCATTTGCACAATCTGCCCATTTCTAGAAAGAAGTCATTCAAAATGAAACTGGGATTTTCCTTTGAGGTTCTTGTGGCATTGGGAGTAGCACAAAGCTATGAATGTTGAGTCTGTTACTTTTTTGGGATATTTTTCTTAGCTGTCTTTAAGACTAGCTGCTTCTTTCACTGGGTGATGTAAAAGATTAGAAAATTTTAAAGTCAAAGAATCACTTCATTCAATCAATGATATTAAACGGGAAATGGAATCCTAAATTAAATCCAGGGGATATTGGAAAATGTGGAACAGTAACATCGTTTGATTAAAAATCAAAACCAAGTTAGAAAAAGAAGTGTGGATTGGTGGCTGGTGCAGAAATCTAGAAGTCAGGATTCCTGGGTTATGTTGTTGGTTTTTACACTGCTTGACTGTGTGTCCTAGAAAAAATAACTTCAGCCCTTGTTCAGGAAAGCACTTAAGTACAGTCTTAACTTTAAGCATACATATAAGTCCCATTGAAGATCAGTATGTGCTTGTGTGTGTTGCTGAATCAAGGCTTAATTTTTTCTGTCTCACAGTTTACCCAACTATAAATTAGTTTAATAATACTAATGCAACTCACAGGGGAGTTGCGGTGTTTAAGTGTTTATGAACCACTGAGATCTTTCAGTGAAAAGTTGTGTATGGGTAGAGCACATTAAAAAAGGGCAACATAAACATTAGTGGCTTTCCTGAAAGCACATACACCAAATTTTACAACACAGCCTATTTACAGTATTTTAAAAATGAGTGCTTTTTCCACGTTTTATGTTTCCTGGGACTTACACCTGATGTCATCACAAATATATATTTTAATAATAATAATAATTAATTGATAATCATGGAATGTTGCATTCTGCATGACCTTTTAAATTGCTCTTTTATCAGTTTGCCCCAAAAAGTATAATCCTGGAGGGAAACTTTTATTGTGTCCGCTTAATCAAATGTACTACAACCTTGTAGAGTGCCTACCTAATAAAATGTTCGGTGTCTGTCATGGTCTTATTTAAAATGGCGCATTCTATGCTGTGCTGATCATATCTATTAGCAGATCATTGGGCCATGCACGAATGGTCTGATGATCCTTATTAATTGAGTGGAAAGCTTTTAAACATTTTGTCATTTGGGCAAGGAATATAATGCATGTAACATTTCTATGAAGCTTGCCGCTCCAGCTTTCCCATTGGTTTCATTAGTAGATGGACAAGAATATAATTCATTTAAAAGTAAAACATTTAAAGGGAAACCAAAAGTGACTATTTTTATAGTGAAACATGTCTCTCCTTGTTTTTGTTTGTTTTGGGGTGAGAGGGCTACCGTTTTTTCTCTTCAGATAATGAACATTTTTCATTAAAAGTGTTTGCCACTTTTTTTAAAACTTTTATTTTACTCCTACACTGTGTCTAGCACAGTAGGATGCTGAGCCTAAGCTATCTTCATTTTTTCTAAGAAGCTAGATTAAGGCACCAATCCTGCAAAGGGATCTGGGAGGGGGCTCCTGAAACTTGTGCGGTGTCCCTTTGACTTCACACTCTTTTGCCTTTTGCAGAATTGGGGTCTCAGTCTGTAAAGCAAGATTGCTTCCACCAAAAAAGAAAATACAGAATTCAAGAGTGTGCCATTTTTGTTCACATAGATACTAAAGTTTGATCTGTGTGCTATTCAGCTTACAAACAATGATCTCAGTTTGGTTAACTTCATATTCTGGACCAGTCTATAAATTTGTCCCCGTCTAATACTGTGATCGTATCAAGGTTATACTGTTCTCCTTTTCTTTTCTTTCTCTCTGTCTTTTTTTTTTACTTTATTTTTTTTATTTTTTTGATGTGCAGCCCTCTGATCAGTGCGTACTTTTTTTTTCCATTTCCCTAAATACATCATGAAAAAGGATGAGGTTTCCGCCTTAATTGCTTGTGCCTTTTATTCACATTCCTCTCTCAGCCAGAATTGTGAAAAGAGTGTTAGTAAAAGGCTTCACAATAGAGCTTTTCATTAGGCCTCAGCAAGGCACACAAAAGAAGGCTTTTGGAAAGAGTGAATGCAGGAGTTTAATTTGCAGGTGGAGAGTAGATAAAAGGTGCTGACGCCTCTATTATTCTCTTACTTAGGTGACCCTTACCCTGTTCAGCTGATCCCAACTACCATGGCAGCTGCTGCCGCGGCAACACCAGGCTTAGGCCCACTCCAACTGCAGGTAAGTCTGGAGACAATGCAGAAGAGGCAAAGGTTAAGTAATTATGGAAAACTGTTTTCTTTTCCCTTAGAAAACAACAAAACTAACAATGTTTTTGGCACACCCTTTTCATTTACAATGTACATTGAAGCTTAAAATGAATGTAAACCATCTTGGGGTGGGGGGGAGGTTGGTTTTTTCTTTAAACCTGTGGGGAAGATTTGTTTGACACCAATATTCATTTTGATTTTTTAGATTTGAACGTTCACTCTTAACAGGCAAAACCATTTGTTTTCCTTTTTTGTTACAACATTCTCACGCAAGTCATAAAGATTGGTTACATGTAAACTAGCAAAAAGAAACACATTGTTAGACAGAAGAGCCCTGTCCTGACAAGCATGTTAAACTGCTTAAAAGTCACTTACTGTGATTATGTCTTTTTAGACTGTAAGCTCTTCAGGGCGTTGACTCTGCCCTCCTACGTAGTGTTAAGGTACCCCGCATATTTTAGGTGCTGCTAGAGCACAGGTAATTAATAATTATACTAATTTAACACACTAAACAATTATAAAATTATATTACAAACATACTACAGAATCTTCTTTGAGCCATGCTAAAGAGTTAGTCTGGAACCCAGATTTGTTTAGAGATGTGCCTGATTCAAAACCCTGGATACAAATAATCCTAAATTTGAGGGTGTTTGAAATCTGACCATGGATCAGAATCAGAATTTTCCATATTTTCCTGTCTGTTCCAAATCAAACCCACCAGATCTAAACCCACTGTATATTAGGAAGCTTGATATCCAGATCCACAATTTGAACTTTATGTTCAGACATATGTGGTTGTTTCACATAAATGGGATCCAAATCCAAACTCACTTTAGTTTTGCAAAAACGTGACTGACATTTTTTTTGTAAAACCAAAATCACCACTGAGGCTTTGTCTCTCCATTTACTATCTTTGGGCAAACCACATGGGATGCACAGCATTTATATCTGCTTGGAGATGCTCAACCGTTACAAACTACAGGTGTGAAACCGCAGTCTAGAACTAAATTAGATTAGAACTAGGGCAAACTGGACTTCATACAATTAGTTTGGACAGCAGAAGAGAGGATGAGGGACAATTTGATAGGCTTTCCTACATAGTTAGTCAGCCGGGTTTCACAGAAATGGCTGCCCATGTGTAAGCTGACACATTCCATGCACCACCATGAGCCTTTGTATGAAAAGATACACGGTATGTTAATTTCTGATTCTGTGAGCTACGAATGCCAAGGGCTGTTTAGGAGTCATGGGGACCATAAAAGTAATGCAAAATATGTCATCCTCCAGGAATGTCTTCTGGGAAATAACTTAAGCTCTGATAAAGTGCCTGTAATACTCACATCTCTCTCTCACACACACAAACACACACAGAGAGAGATGGGAGGGAGAGATGAAAGGAAAGGAAAAATTGAACTAGATAAGGAATGAGAATATACATGAATGGAAGAATGGCCATACTGGGTCAGATCAACGGTCCGTCTAGCCCAGTGTTCTCTCTTCCAATAATGACTAGTGCCAGATGCTTCAAAGGGAGTGAACAGAACAGGGCACTTTATCAAGTGATCCATTCCCCTATCTTTCAGTTTCAGCTTCTAGAAGTCAGAGATTTAGGGATACCCAGAACAAGGGGTTGTGTCCCTAGCCATTGATGGACCTGTCCTCCATGTACTAATCTAATTCTTTTTGAACCCAGTTCAAAAGCATCCCCTGGCAATAAGTTCCACGGGTTGACAGTGGGATGTGTGACGAATTACTTTCTTACGTTTGTTTTAAACCTGCTGCCTATTGATTTCATTGGGTGACCCTTGGGTCTTGTGTTATGTGAAGGGATAAATAACACTTCCTTATTCAATTTCTCCACACCAGTCATGATTTTATAGACCTCTATCATATCCCCCCCTTAGTTGTCTCTTTTCCAAGCTGCGAAATCCCAGTCTTTTAAATCTCTCCTCATATAGAAGCTGTTCCATACCTTTAATCAGTTATGTTGCCCTTCTCTGTACTTTTTACAATTCAAATATACCTTTTTAGAGATGGGGTGACAAGAACGGCGCACAGTATTGAAGATGTGGGTGTACCATAGATTTATATAGTGGCATTATGATATTTTCTGTTTTATCAATTCCTTACCTTTTGGTTCCTAACATTGTGTTAGCTTTTTTGACTGACACTGCTCACTGAGCAGATGCTTTCAGAGAACTATCCATGATGACCCCAAGAGCTCTTTCTTGAATGGTAACAGCTAATTCATATCCCTTCATGTTATATGTGTAGTAGGGATTACGTTTTCCAATGTGCATTACTTTGCGTGTGAGGAAGCAGAAATTTTTATATCTACAGCTCTTTAGTTAGCAGTGATTTAGAATTGCTCTGAAATAATAAATCAGTGATAAAGGGAGTTGGAAGAGTCTGACTATTTCATTTCAGGACCAGGATTGGACAGTAACTCAGTAAGCACTAAGTTGAAGTATTCTGATTAGAATAACGATGGCCGTTCCATCATAGAAAATGTGATTTTGTTTGGATACTATTGGTTTAATTAAAAATTTCTGATGATTTTAGGGGATGAAGGATTGTAAAGCACCAAAGGCCTCTTGTCCCTATGCCAGTGAGCATGAAAGAAAGGGAAAGCACTGAGCAGGCTCCCCTACTGGTTGGCTTGATCACCTGTGATTTGGGCTGGGAATGAAGCAGAGTTTGGGAATCCATCAGTGGGAAGAAGCTGGATCAAGATTGGGCTTTTCAGAGAAGCCTATGGATACACTAGGCCCTGGTCTACGTTGTGGGGGGGAGGAATCGATCTAAGTTATGCAACTTCAGCTATGTGAATAACGTAGCTGAAGTCGATGTACTTAGATCTACTTACCGTGGTGTCTTCACTACGGTGAGTCAATTGCTGACGCTCCCCCGTCGACTCTGCCTGCGCCTCTCATTGAGCAGGAGTACAGGAGTTGACCAGAGAGTGCTTGGGGATCGATTTATTGCGTCTAGATTAGATGCGATAAATAGATCCCCACTGGATCGATCGCTGCCCGCCTATCCAGCCGGTAATGAAGACATATCCTAGGAAACGATTTTTGAGAAATATCCCTGTATTCCTAAACCTGATTCATTTCTATGAGTCAGCTATATAGGGAGCCATAGTGTAGATGGACCACTGACTTCTGCCACCATTTCAAGCACTGTGTAAATTAGACCTATTTTGAGAAGTATTTTATAATACAGTGTTTAGAATGTACTCCCAAACTTGCTAATGCCAGTGGAGCTGAGCCAGCATTAGCAAGAATGGGAAATATTTGAAAGGTTATCTTGACCTTATTTGGTGGGAATCAGTGGCACAGTGTAGATAATGGAATTAAAAAGCATTTTGTCCTCCAGGAAACAGTTCAAATCCCATTTAAGTCAGTAATGGTTGTCTCCTCAGTGGCCTGTGTGAAATGAACTATTGGTCTCAGATCAGTTTCAAATGGCATACGAGAGTGTACAGTGGGTACAGTCTGTGGCCCCATTGGGTGAAGGGGGTCATCTCACTTCAGAAATTCATCTTCATAATATGTACCCATGGTGTCTCACTGACCCCCTGTCTGCCAACCCCGAGAGGTCAGAATGGCACATTATAACCTCCCTTTCTCCCCTCTCTGTATTTTCCCTGTGTTTCTTCTTATGCTGCTCTTCCAGGCTTTGTGTGCTAAGACTAGTCAAGTGGTGGTCTAGGGAGATCAAAGAAAGAGATGCAATCTCAAGACAAGGAACAGGAAGAGAGTTTGTCACTCTCAAGTGCACTCTGGCTTTTTCCTCTCCAATGCAAGGAGTTTTGCTTTGTTTTTTTAACAGCGGGATAACAAACGTGATAGCTATCTCACTGTAAAATCCTAATCGGAGACAAAGTACTAGCGGTGTTTAGCACAAGGTAGCTAGGTGAGCTCAGCACTCTACCGCCCACTCCTGATTCACCTGGACTTGTTTATCTCACAGCAAAACTGAAGAGTCTTGTCTCCACTATGTTCTTACAGTGGGATAGCTAACATATTAATTATCCCACAGGCAAAACACACTTTTTTGACGAGTGATGACATAACCCCCTGCTAACTCCAGCCTGAGTGGGTAAATAATTTGAAGCCCTACCTTTCCCTCTTCTCCCCAAGCCCCCAATGTGGGACCCAGATACCATAACCGAGGGATAGCTCAGTGGTTTGATCATTGGCCTGCTAAACACAGCGTTGTGAGTTCAATCCTTGAGGGGGCCACTTAGGGGTCTGGGGCAAAAATGAGTACTTGGTCCTGCTAGTGAAGGCAGGGGGCTGGACTCGATGACCTTTTGAGGTCCCTTCCAGTTCCAGGAGATAGGTATATCTCCAATTATTATTTATTTATTATTATTATTATTTAATTGGTTGCCGTTGGTGGCAGTTTCAGCAGAGAGGCTAGTGCTGAATAAGCATGGAGACTGGACTACCCTCACATTCATAGAGGTGGTTCCTCCAGGTCAGGTTAGATTGATAGGTTCATGTTGGAGAAGCTGGAATTAACCCTAGCTGGGCTTGAACCTGGATTTGAGGGTAAAGGTATTTAGACCTAACTCCCAATGATTTCACCCACTACCCTACACATGCTTTAAAGGAAAATGTGCTCTCTGGTGGACATTTCATAGGGGAAGTGAAAGATGATGGGTTGACAGTTTCTTTGGCCCAGATCCCCAGAAGTATATAAGCACCTACTCCCATTAGGAGGTATGGCCCAAATCCTTGAAATTAATTGGAGTTAGGTGCCAAAATAACTTAGACGATCTGGGCTAAAGAGACTCCAGTCTTCACGACTGTCAACCTAGCATGTTTCAGTCCCACTAACTTCACTTTATAAAAAGTAGTTGTCAGCTTCACACTGTTACTGATATGATGCATCAAAGGGATTCAGCCCCAAACTGTGTAAAATGTTCCATCAGGAAGCATAGGTTCTGTTAAAGCATGTCTAGGGCAGTGGGTGAGTTTTCCCCTGTTGAGGACTTGGGTTAAAAACGTATGGTCCCTAAAGTACTTTTGCCAAAGAGTAGTATAGAGGAGAAGAGGGCTTGCATTCCTAGAAGATGATGGTGAGTGGTGGTTCCATTTCAAATGAGCAGGAATGAGACTTCAGGACATCTGGGGCTTTGGATTATTCCTTTCAAAAATATTTGATAAAGCTGGTGAGTTCAAAGACCTTCTATAGTGGTTAGCTCATTTGAAGATGGCCTTTTCAGAGATGGACCAGTAATTTGGGGATTTAGGTTCCCCTACTTTGGAGATGGGCATTCAAACCTGTAAGCATATGTATCAGTCATGTCATGGGACTATGGGTATGCCTATACTTTGAGCTGGAGGTGTAATTTCCAGCTCTGGGAGACATACACGCACTAGCTCTGATCAAGCTAGTGTGCTAAAAAATAGAGTGTAGCTGTGGTGGCATGAGTGGTGGGAGGGGTTAGCCACACCAAGTCCGACCCTTCCTGAGAGGCTAGGTACATACTCGGTGAGTGATTAATACCAGTTTTAAGTACCTAGGTGTGCCTAGTATAAACTAAAGGTTTCTAGACAGCCAGAGGCACTTGAGTCTGAGATGAGTTCTCTTGCTCTCTCTTCTGACAAATCTGACTCCTGAGTTCATGACAAAACCCATGTCTTAATATCAGGGTATCTAAGGACTGTGAGGAGATTCTGTATTATTGGGAATTTGAATAGTTCAGATTTTCCAGCTAGGTTGTCTGATAATCAAATGGTCATAGAACCAAAGAAATGTAGGGCTGGAAGGGACTTCAAGAGGTCTTTACGTCCAGCCCCCTGTGCTGAGGCAGGACCAAGTAAAACTAGACCAGTGGTTCCCAAACTGGGGTTCGTGAAATGTTACAGGCGGTTCTCAGGAAAAAATTCCCTAAAGATGGACAGAGCTGTTCCTAGGGGCCCCAGGCAGCATGGAGCCTGCAGCACAGAGTCTTGGGGACTTCCAAGAGTAAGCAGATCAAAGCAAGCATATCTATCACACTGAGGAGATCTAAACTTCAGGACTCCTTTTATGAAATAGAAAGGGAGGTGGATATTTTTTGCTGTTTTTAAAATTAAATAGGCAGCTAGTGTTGTTTTTAAAATTATTATGAAGAACAAGTTTAAGCTTTGTTGTAACGTGCGTTGTTTCCCTGGACTGCTCAAGACCTGAGGAGGAACTCTTTGAGTTGGCTTCTTAAATATCTTCATGCTGTTTCATATCTGATAGTCCTTGATGAACCATAGGAGCCAGAGGCGCCAGAATGAGGGGGGGGGGGCGATGAGGGTCACGTGCCCCGGGGTGCATGCGGGGCTTTGCCCCCACGCCCCTTTTTTTCTACTGGTGCCTATGATAGGAGCTTTGTCTTATAACAGGCTTAATCAAAAGTGATACAAGCTACAAAAGTGAGATCTTGGAAGAGTGTTGCCATTTTCATAATGTAATAAAAATACTGTAATGATAAATAATAATTAATAAATAGTGTGTAATAAGCATGTCATAAAAACAGATTTTATATTTCCAAGTTCACTGCTTTTATAATTTATGCTGAGGTAAGGGAGAAAATCCCTGGAAATATTCATTTTTAGGATGGGGTTCACGAAATTTGACATTTTAGTGAAAGGGGTTCGAGGGTTGTTAAAGTTTGGGAACCACTGAACTAGACCATCTCTGACAGGTATTTGTCTAACCTATTCTTAAACCTCCAGTGATGGGGATTCCGCAACCTCCCTTGTAAGCTTATTCCAGAGTTTAACTACCTTTATAGTCAGAAAGTTTTTCATAATATCTAACCTAAATCTCCCTTGCTGCAGATTAAGCCCATTAGTTCTTGTGCTGCCTTCAGTGGACATGGAGAACAGTTGATCACAGCCCTCTTTGCAACAGCCCTAAACATCTTAGAAGACCATTTTTTCAGGTCCCCCTTCAGTCTTCTTTTCTGAAGACTAAACAGACCTAGTTTTTAAACCTAATAATGACAATGATTCATTGGCTGTAATACAAACACAGTATATTCATATAGCTGTACTGAAAAATGATGATGAATGCATAATGAAAGCTGCTCATGTATTGAGCATTTTGCATCTGTTCAAAACAACTTGACAGTATGATGTAATATACACTCCCCACAAACATCTGCTCTTGAGAAAAACATACTCAAAAGCTTCATGCACCAACATTCAAACGTTATTTCCTCGTCATCCTAGCATGGAACAGGACATTGCGCTTTCTTGGTGGTGGTGTGCAACTGTGTGACCAAACCTGTTATTACACAGATAAGAGAAAGCTTGTGTTAAAAAACACACAGATATGAAAGTAGTTTGACTGGTTTTCTCAACCCTAAAGGCAGAAACCTGCTTACTTTACTTACTTGAGTAATCCCACTGAAATCAACTGGACTACTCATGTGAGTACAATCAACAGGGCTTGGCCTTACCTGTGTTTGAAAATATTATTCTGCCAAGTCTTTATTCTTCCACTTTGCCCCTTTAGTAATCAGGTCCAGTTTCCATTCTTAGCACACCCTCTTCTTCAAATGGTATTGGAGGATGCATACTGAGGCCTGAATTTCAGCATCTGTGGTCTGGACCAGATTTTCAGAAGAGCTCAGTTTTCATTTAGGCACCAAAATAAGTGGCCAGATTTTTAGAAGAGTTGAGCATATTGAGTGTTGAACACTTCTGAAAATCTGGTTTTTATTTAAGTGCCTAAATTGGTACTGAGATCTGTTTGGGTTTTCCTTTTGAAAATATGGGCCAAGGTATCTAAATCTCATACAAGTACCACTTAGCTGGATGTTCGTTGTACTTCCAGGAACAGACAAAGGATTAAAAACCTATCTACCCTGTGTGTCTTCATAATGATGGTAATCAAAAGATAGACTGTTCCAACTGCCAATGATTTATTATATAAATACGTGATGCACATGAAATCCAAATAAATGGCAAGGACTGCCCATCCGTGTTGGAGAACACATTTTTCATCTGTCCTTCTTAAATCACCTCATTTTAGCATTCACAACATCACATAAATGAGAGAAATGGCAAAAACCTATAATTATCGGTTATTTACTCCATCTCTCCCACATTCTCCACCTGCCAATATGGAATGTATCTCTCACATATAGTTTTTGTCCAGTTTAGTTCAAAATATCTCAGGTGATGGGACTTCCACCATTCCCTTGGGAGACTGTTCCGTGGTTTCATATATCTCACTCTCAGGATATTTTCATGATTTCAAAGGTTTTTTCCTTTCCTAGCTTCTTCCCTTTACCTGTAGTTACATCCCCTTTTTTGATCACCCTAAAAATTACCTTCCTGTCTGATAACAAGCACCTACAAGCCAGCAAGAAGCCCATGAGAAACTGTCTAACCATTGTAATTGACTCATCTGAACACAAATAGAGTCAAACTCTCAGTATTAAGAGCACATGTAACAGGGTTACAAATGCCTTTGTATTCCTGCCCATCAGAAATTAATCAATCCATATGGCCTATTATTGTTCCTGCAGAATATAGCCAAGAGGTGGCAGTACTTTATCCAGTGGCGGATTTAGAGTTAGTGGGGCCCTGTGCACAGCTTCATTTTTGGGGCCTCCCCTCAGGACCCAGCCAAGAAAAAGAACATTCTCTCTTATCTCCCCCATCCCTGTTTTTCATTTTTTTCCTTCATCCTCCTCCTCTATTATAAGTAATAGGAAGTGAGTGAAAATAAAGTGAGGTACCTTGACTGTTTTTGTAGTCTAACTTTTTTTTCCACAGACCACTTGAAAATTGCTAAGGATCTCGGTGGACCACTTAATGATCTTTCCAAATATTGTTTGTACCATTAGCTAACTATTGTAAAGTGATTTGGATAAGAGCGCTTTATAAAAAAACCGTAAAAAACCATTGGGGTGCAGGGTCTGGCCATGACTTAGGATGTGGGAGGGGGCTCAGGGTTGGGGTGTGGGGTCTGGGAGGGAGTTAGGGTGCAGGGTCTGGCCAGGAGTTAGGATGTGGGAGGGGGCTCAGGGTTGGGGTGTGGGGTCTGGGAGGGAGTTAGGGTGCAGGAGCAGGTGGGGTTTGGGGTGCGGGGTCTGGCCAAGAGTTAGGGTGTGGAAGGCGGCTCAGGGCTGGGGCAGAGGGTTGGGGTGTGGAGCGCTTACCTGGGGCAGCTCCCGTGTGGTGCCAGGGGTGCAGGTGGGGATGGGGGGGTGCAGGGGCTCCTGTTTTGTGCTCAGGGTGGGAGTGGGGATGGGGGGTGCAGGTTTCAGGGCAGGGGGTGTGGGTGGGGCTGTGGGGGTGTGCAGGAGTGAGGGCAGGGCTTGGGGGCAGTGTATGGGGTAGTGCGCCATGTGTGTATGGGGGGGGGGGGCTGGGGCAGTTCCAGTTGCCGCCTCTGGGTTACCTTACCTGGCTGTCTGTTGGGCGCATCCCTGCCCTGCCGCTGCTCCTGTTCACTGCCAAAAGGAGCTGTGGTGGCAGCAGCACATGAGAGCTGAGACCCGCTGGCCTGCTGCTCCCTTCCCCTGGCCTTTTTCCAGGGGCCGCCAGCAGCAGTGCATGCCAGAGACTGCACCTGCGCTGCCCAGCATCCAGAGGAGCAGGGCAGCAGGACAGGTGCAGGCAGATGCCCCACTAGGGGGGCGTGCTCGCCTCCCCTATAGCGTGCCCCCAGCTGGCCCCTCACCTGCCTGCCTCACCTGCCTGTCAGCACCAACCAGCAGCAGGAGTCTGGCTCAGCAGCTGGGAAAACGCACCACACGCTGAGCCTCCAGCATGGCTCTTAAACGGCTCCCTCCCTGCTCTCCCCCATAGCTTCTGCCCATGCAGCGGCCCCCCCTGCAGGGGGTGCTGGACGGTGCTTGGCTGCCCAGCCCTGGGGCTCCCTGTGGTTGGGGGGACCCAGTGCCAGGGCACTGTGTGGTTCATTGTAAATCCGCCTCTGACTTTATTCATTATTCATTTGCTCTTCAATCTATATCCATTACCTCCTTGGGATATTAATGTCCTCAACACTTTGCCTACATGAAGATTAGCCATTTCTTAGCATTACAGGGTCACTCTTTATATTCGGTGGACAGCGTTTAGCTTCAAATACCATTTAAGCTTTGTCTTTTCAGTGGTTAGTTCCAACAGTTTCTTCAGCATTTGCTTTTTTGCTTTACTTGGCCTCACTAATAGGACTATGAATTAATTTATGGGGGAGTGAATCATTAATGCCCAGTTTAATTACAATATTATAAAAATGGTGCAGTCAATTTAAGCATAAAAAGCAAAATTAGGTTTCCATCATGAGCACGTACAGCTGGGAAAAAAAAAACCCAAAAAACTAAGTACATTTACTGTAGCATTTCTCCTTAGCATAACCAAAAGATGGCAGCCATCCATCCACCCATTAGTTGACTATATTCATTTATATTAAGATATATGTTTTTGACAGCTATCACAAATAATGATGATAATAAGAGTAATAATACATATTAATATGTATACATTTTTGTTGGATGTCCCATCAAAAAGGTTTTAAAGCTATATTAGTGTAGATTCTATACTTCCCAATCTTGCCCTTCATTTATTTCTGATTTTATAAGTACATGTTTTGGTCACAAGACACTCATCACCTCTTCTACATTAAATGTCCATTTTAAAGGAGATTAGTAGAGATCAAGGCCCAGTCCTTCAGCTGGAATACATGCATGTAACTCCATTGATGTGACTGGAGCTACACCCTTTTAAACCGAATGAGGATCTGGCCCCATGAGTGGGAGAAATGTCCCTAGAATTTGCTACATGTGGATATTTATTTTTAATAATAAACTATTAGTAGCAATTTAAAAATAATCCATTAAAACATATAAGGTTTCAATACATTTATGCATAGGATTATCTGACAGGGTTGTCTGCAATAACAGGGGACTGTACTTAGTGCCCATGAGGCCCTATGTCCCTATGGGACATGTAATCAGTTGCCAACTGCAGTTTTTATCAAGCCATATGTTTCTGGAAAAAAAATCTCCAAATTATCTTATTAATAATGCTAATACTAATAAATCTTGTTCATGGTGGATAAACGTACTTTGTAGTTGGTGTACTTTGTAGTAGCCCATGCTTACCTTTGATATCACATTATACAATTTTACAGGTAAACCCAATATATTTTTTCAAAGCAGACATGAATTAACCACTCCACCATGTTATTTTATCGGCATCCTGCCATTCTTGAAAGAGGTTGATAATTTTGACAGTAGATAGGTAAATGCTTTGTATTTCCCAGAGCACCATGTGTGTCTGAACATGTTTCTGGTGAACAGATATGCACACAGGTAGTAAATACACAGCGTAAGGGTCTATTTTGTGGAATGTCAGGTTTTCGCTTTTTTTTTTTCCAGGGGAAAACATTAGCTATGACAGCATATTCATTTTATCTAGATTAAAGTCCTTTCTGCATAACTTTCAGATTCCATCCATATCTATACAGAGTGAAAAAAGACCAACCTATCTTCATTTCAGTTGTAACCTGGGCCTGCTGTTTGCTAGCAGACCTCTGTCTGCATGAGTGAGTTTTCTTGTAGGTTAAAGAGCCCGAATTCCCTCTCCCCCCTCCCTCCGACCCTGAGCCTGCAGGGCAGACAGACAGAAGCACACATATGATTAATACAGCACAGCTGCAGTAGTGACTCATTTGCATATGTATTAATAGAGGAAAAAACAACAATTCAATTACATACAGAGACATTCTGCATACTAAAGAACATATGCAAATAGGCCTGAAAAAGTGCAGCCAGCATTTTTTCTGACTTTTCCAAGTCCATATGGGCTAGGGTCAGAGCCCAGCAGTTTTCAAGAAATCCCCTTTAGGAAGAACTTGTTAAGAGATGGTTACATGACTGTTACCACCCCTAGGGTTCCCAGAAGGTGTTTGACATTTGGACAATGGAAATAGCACAACCCATGTCTTTTTCATGCTATTTTCATATTTTCCAGCCTTCAGCTTCATCATGTGGTCTCATTACCTACTAGCAGAAGCCTCAGTATACACGAGCCCATTCTGTCTCTTATCTTGCACATGCACATATCCTTTATTTTCTTTTTCTTCCCCTCTCTCTGTTTCGTCTGACATCTTCCTTTGCTTTTTTCCCCCTTTCTTCCCTTTCTCTCCTCTGCTTTGGTCTGTCTCTTTTTTTTCTCCTTGACACTGACAAGCTAAAAAAAGTGAACTTAAACATTTCTGCAACTTTACATCCTACTGACCTTAAACATCCTGTAATAGGATAGTTCAGACCATAGGTAATTTGATTGCCATCTGGTGTAACCAGTACACAAGCCTGTTTGTAGCAGTAGGAGAATTATGTTCCCTAAGGCCAAATGGAAGTCACTGGGAGCTGTAAGTGTCCAGCATCTTTGGAAATCTGGCCCTACGTGTCCCAACATGGGAACTCAAAATTTATGAACACTTTTAAAACACTGGCTTTAAGTAATTACTCAGTAGCGGCTTGTTTCAATTAATATACACACACACACATATGTATACACACTCTACCCACACACACACTTGAAAATTGTAGGTCTGTATACACAGTGCATATGTTTAAGGTACATCACAGAACATGACCCTATCTAACATAGTCCTTTGTGGACTGACACATGAAATGAGTTGTATTATAACTTTAAAGAGATACTACTTCAGTTAAAACGTTCTGATACCCTATGATGGTATCAAAATGACTGGCATGGTTTGGATGGCACTTCCTATCTTCCAACCAATTTATATCACCTGCCATTTGTTTGGAACTTTTCTATGCGATGAGCGGGGGGAAATAGGTCATGCAAGCAGGAGTGCGTAACTGCCTGGGAAGCATACTTGAGAGGTCAGGCCATCCTTAATTTCTTTTCTCTTGTAAAAATGTTATACTTTTTCTTTTTGGGGTTAGTCTGTCAGACTGAAGCAGATTACTCCTTGATTATTTATAAGGCATTAATTTTAGATGAATATTGGTCAAGTGCCTGACATCATAAGTAGTTCTAGCAGCCAGCAGAAGACTCTGTTTGCAGATTGGAATGTGACAGTCTTCACTTATGTGATGTCCTGTCTAGGAGAGTGTCAGCAGCAAATTGAACTGAGAGGAGAAGGCTTCTATACTGAATGAAACTTTTGTTGTTGTTTTGTGTGGTATAACATAAAGACACATCACTGGAATTTCTATAATTAGGAATGATTATAGTGTTATATGATCAACTATGCCCAATGTGGAACCCTGTTTTTAATGTCACAAACACAAAAGGCTCCAGATTTTCAGAACAGTCCAACAGAATCTTACATCAGTAAATTTCTTCCAGGCATTTTCCATCATTGCATCAGCAGTTTTGTCATTACTAGAAACAGAGAGACTTCCTTTCACACATCTAGATAGGCCATCGGTTGTAGCATCCCTTTGGGAGCTCTCCAACACCATCTGTACCTTGATAGCAGAAGAGGTCAGAAAACCACATTTGTGGAGCTTGAAGAACTTAATGGTAGTATATTCCTTGATGCAAAAACCAGAGAAATGGCCTGAGAATTGCCTTGCAGATCTACAGAGTAGTTCTCATGGAGAAAAGGGAAAATAGGTGTCCTTAAGAATAGGACATCAGATGAAGATGAATGAAACAATCAATTTGCATATTGGCAACAGTGCCAAACTTCTGAATTGCTTTGGATTTGCTTTAGCTGGTTTCTTGCACTCCCTTTGAATTAATTCTTTCTTTAAAAATCTGCATAAAAGAATCTGGAAACACAAACAAAAAGTATTTGCCCTTTACATATTTTGGACAATGGGTTTCAGAGTTAGTTAGCTTACACTACTGGTTTTCCTAGTATGTTGTTTGTTCTTCACAGAGATGCTGCTGCTGCTGCAAAGAAGGTTATATAATCATGCAAAGAAGATTATGTAATCATGAGCATACCGTTGGTGAGGATGAAGGCATGAGGGAGAAATGTGAAACCACACTGAGTGGAGTTTGGGTAGTTGGGAGTGGGAGATTCGTTGTGAAGCTAGAAACTGGAGATTTATAGGCTTCCCACAAAACATGAAAGTTTGAGTCAGACTAGGGCATTTTTGGGGATATCCATCAGATTCATTTTCTTCACACTGAACATTGTTAATAGTGTATATTTATGATGCAACCCCAAAACCACATGAGAAAATAAACAGGAAAACTGAAAGTCGCTGACAGGTACACTGTTAAAGGCTTGTCTGGCAAAATAAGAAAAGCTGACCCACCTTAGGTCCACAAATTCAGTCAGAACATTTTATGCATCCCAAAGATTATGACAGAAAAAATTTCTCATCTGAAGTCTTGCTATACTTGTGGTGCCCAGTTAATAATAAGTATCATTTACAGTATTGTATAATATATTCAATAAATATTTATAATGACATCTATCTAGAAAGATGTTATATTACTTCCTCTTACTGCTCTCTCACTGCAATTCTTTTGTCTCTGAAGTTTTAGATCACTTTAAATCTATAAGGAAATATGGGTACAAATGTATAATCGAGGAGATAAGCCAGTGATAAAGAGTGCGTCCAACAGTAAGAATAGCACAGGCCAATAAAGTTCTTCAACTCCTAATCTCATCCTGTATTAGTCTTTACTGTATCTAGTTTCCTTCCAGCCTAACTATTTCCAGTCAGAATATTTTAACATCAGCTACAGACCGAGGCTGACATTAAGCACAGTTTGATTTTGCTTGTAGAATATGCTCCATGCACAAATCTAGAGTCTAAAGAAATTGGGTATTTCACAGATTCAGTCACAGAAGCCAGCATGATAGCTTCAGTTTGTTTTCTTTTTAAATTCTGCTCTCAGCTGTTTTATGCAAATGGAAGATACAAAAATACTTGGAGAAGTAACTTTCAGTAAGTTAAACTTACTCAGCAAATTGTGCTATCTAGTAGTACCTGAGATAAACGTGTGGTACTACTAACTTCTTATGCTGCAATACTTTGACACAGTGGCCTCAGTCCTGCAAGTTACTAGTGCCTTTTAGAAAGTGCTTTGTGTCCTCAACACCTGTTGAAGTCACTGGAATTTGATGGTGCTCAACGTTTTGTGGTCTCAATCTCATCGAGAGAAGCAAACCTTTAGCTTGGTGCCTTTTGACTATCTTTTAAGTCAGACCAGTAACCTTTTTATATGGGCTTCCAGTTACTATGTTTGAGCTCCAGAGTTACATCTGAAACCTACAGATGAATTCCTAAGCATCCCTTCCACTTTGGGGATATTACTTTTTTTGCCTCTTCTGGTTCGTTTCCTTTATAGACAGTCCACAATGAATATAGGTGATCAAAATTTCTCAACACAATAACCACATTATCCCAGACACATTGCATATAACTTACTTGGCCCAACATGCACCAGAAAATTTGAAGGGTCATCTCAGAGTCATGCAAGCTCTTGTGTCACAGAGAATGAGGCAGTCAGCAAGTTGCCACTCAAGTGGTCCTTCCCTTTTGAGCAAGATTTTTTTTACAACAAATTTAAGATAAAAAAAAATTCAAAATAGAAAAAATTAAAAACACTTGAAAAAAAGTCTCTAGAATATTTTGAAGTTAATCCCAGAAAACCTTTAAAGCTTTTAGCCTATCATGCCAATTATTACGTCTGCTCATAATCTTCAGGTTATTCAAGCAATAGGAAAACAATGTTACACTCTTTCATATAAATGGAAGTGGGCATTATAAAAAGAAGTAACTGTGTGTATCTTCATCTTTAGTGTCTTGTCTGTTTTACATGATTATACTCTTTATTTAAGAAGTGTGCTACAAAAGGCCACTGTTCTTACTAGGAGCTATACTAGGGTTTAGTATCCACAGCTATGGTAGTATACTGCACTAGTAGCTGCTTACAGAGGCAATCTGTTTATGGAATCCTAAGATAGTCAAAATATCTTTGGGGACTTGAGA
Organism: Mauremys reevesii; assembly: GCF_016161935.1. Classification (NCBI taxonomy): domain Eukaryota; kingdom Metazoa; phylum Chordata; order Testudines; family Geoemydidae; genus Mauremys; species Mauremys reevesii. Next base: position 242,133,664 of record NC_052623.1, on the reverse strand, counting down.
GAGTCTGCTGCGGAAGTACAGCAACTGCTTCCCCCAACCAGGCCTAGGACCACTACTAGGTGTGCAAGGGATCAGGCCATGGCTAGGCCCCCTTTGGGATTTGGTGGTGCTAAATCTTCCCTTCATGTTGCACTCAAGGAGCTCGAAAAGTGAGATTCTCTGTGCCTCTCAACAGGTGCTCTGTAGGGGAGACAGGGCCATCTCTTCTCCTAGCACACCTGCTCAGGCAGACTAACATCTGGCACTATGAATTTAAAGCATGCACTCTTCAAGTTTTACTTTCATCTGCAGTTGATAGAAACTTTCTTTGCTTTGCTTAAAAACACCCCCTACAAATTATGACACAGTATTCTATAATAGTGCGCCAAAACACTACAGCTTGTCATAGGGTTGTTATTAAAGTAATTTGGGCCATTGCCATAGAACAGAGGATTATATTTATTTGTAAAAGGAGCCCAAGTGATCTAGCTAAATTTGGCAAAAGAGCATGGCTGATGTCATAGCTTATCTCTGATGGTGATTTAATGTCTAAACTCTGAACCCCTGAAAACCAGGGAGTTCATAATTAAAATACTGATAAGCACTTAAATATTGTGGTGTTGCTCTTCGGTGGTGGGTTAAGTGATCCCTATATATCCCTTTCTTTCCCACCGGGGGTTGAAATGTTTAATTGATCAATATTTGCAAAGTTCCTTGGAATCCTTGTGATAGATGTGCAAAGCATCCAGTAAAACCAAGTGTGTATATACACATATTTATTATGTATGGTGAGATTTTCAAAGCAGACTGAAGAGATTTGGGTGCCCAGCACCCATTAATTTCTAATGGGAATATGGTGTCCAAATCCCTTAAGGTATCATTGAAAATGAATATATGTATGTATTTTTTAATCCTGCCTCCCCTCCCCAGTTCTTTTCCTTTTCTCTCAGTATTCAAAAGACCATTTGCCCTGTGGAGAGGGAACAATTACTCTAAATATCAGAAAGCTTGAATCAAAGATGTTGAGCATCCTATGACTCAGCTCTTATTTACTTCATTGGAAGTTGTGAGTGATCAGTACCACTCAGGATCAAGGCAGAAGCTGGCCATACTTGAATTTGAACAATAGCTCATGGTTTCAGTGTATGCGGTTTTCTTTGACTCACCAGTGACAAAGGAAAGAATAAAGATTCATTTTCTAGGATGCTGCATTCCCTCCCTGTCGTGGCATTCGAAGATTTGTTACAGCTCAGGCATTGGGTTCTGGGGGTACTGAGTTGACCGCTCCCCCAAATGAGCTGCTTTGGATGCTCAGGTTTTTAACATGCAAGGTAAGTGAATTTGCCTTGCATGTGAGAGAGGATGTCAAATTGGAAATAGAAATGCTAGAAAAGAGAGTATTTCAAAACAAAAGCAGATTGAGACCCCAATTTCAGAAAGTATTTAGGCAGATGCGTAACTTTACGCAACTATCTAAGTCCCATTGGCTTCAAGTTAGTGCTTAAGTGCTGTCCTGAGTAGGGACACATTCCTAAATCAGGGCCTGTTTTGGTACTGCATCACTGTCTGCTTGCAAACCGAAGGGCATCTCAATGTGGTGGTTTGTGTTACAGGTCTGATTGCAGTGGAACATGCTGTTGTTCATGATCAAGTGAAAGAAGGAGGGATGTAGACACACACAAAAAAAGAGAGAGAAATGTTGGATTTTTTAAAAAAAGCAAATTTGCCACCTTACTCATGGAGTATGAACTGAATAGAGTTCTAACCCTTAAAATACTCCCCCCCAACCCGTTCCCTTTTTATTGCCTGGAATCTTAAGAGCTTTATCATTTGCAGTCATAAAATGAAAATATACACCAAACCCTCAAAGGGCAAGTATGAAATTAAATTATATTTGGGCAGCTGTAACCTTTTAAAACGATCAGATTCCAGTTAATGTATTTCTTCCTGTTCCGAGTGCTGCCACGGTGTTTGATGGTGGGAAGCAGTCCAAAGGGCATTGGGAGATAATAAATTCACTGGAAATTTCACCCTGAGGCGAGCCTCGATACACCAAGGCTTCTATTTAGCAGGACTGACCTAAAAATCTTGTCACATCCAAAGGTCACTTAGGTTGGGGTTGGTGTGTCCCATCTATCTTTCCCTGGTGCAAAGAATGACAGCTGAGCCCATAAACAGTCATCCGAATATGGAAGAGAAGCAGGCAGGGGAAGTGCAAAGGATAATACAACTGGCAACTTCTTAGATTTCCTGCAGGCCAATCAGAATCTGTGTTTGGGGTTGCTTGCTTCTGCAATGCATTTAAAGTCTAGTGGGCTAAGCAGCGTGACTATTTTTATTTCTCTCTCGTATTTGTTTGCAAAGGCTGTGTACTCCTTTTAATACATCTTTTGCTACAGCTAAACACTTCAAACTCTTTTTTTTTCTGTCAGTGTTATTAATAAGAATACTTTGCAGTTTATGTAATGCTTTTCATCTGAGGACAGTCAAACGTTTTACAGAAAAATCAGTGCCAACAGCTCACCAACTAGAAGCAACCCTATAATAACTTACCAGTGTGTTTGATGGAACAGCAGGAAGAAACAGATTTCAAGTTCAAATTATAGTGGGGTAATTATAAACCACAGAGAAAGTTAAAACATTTTAAACATGATGAGAGAGACCCTGCCAGTGTTCTTTCAGGATCTTACCCAAAGCTCACTGAAGTCAATGAGAGTCTGTCATATAGGCAAAAAGTCCCATTGGTTTCTGTATGGGTTTTGCTTGATTAAGGACTGCAGGAACAGGCTTTTAAAGATGGCTACATAATGGCTTCCAATCATAGGCCCTAATTCTGCAAAGGGATGCACTCACGCAGACCCTTATTCTAATCCTAAGTGTAATGGAACTGCTTGTGAGAATAAGAGTCTGGTTTTGTGGAGCCTGTTGTAGCATGGGACAATGGATGCATTTAAAAAAAAAACAATGCTTAAGGACAATGTTAAGGACTAAAGTCCACCAGCCCTAAAATAACGGGTAATTGTGGGATATGCCTTCCTTATCCTAATGGAGAAAAGTGTAAAGCAAAATATGTGCTGCTCACCACAGGTATAAGGAATTTCTCCATATACAACATGTCCTGATTGGCATGATGTCCTGAAAGTGGTGTTCTTCCTTCTGAAGCATCAGTAACTGTCCACTGCCAGAGGCAGGATACTAGGCATAATGGACCAATGATGTGACCCAATATGAAAACTCTTACGTTAAAAATGAAAAAAAAATTTAAAGTAAAATCTCGCTATGGGCCTATGAGCAAAAATCACCATACTTAATCAGCTAATTGCATTTATATTCCAAGGGCCAGGTATTTAGGTGCCTAAAGATGCAGGTAGGTGTCTAGTGGGATTTTCAGAAGTGCCTAAGCCAGTTAGGGGCCTAATTCCCATTCACTTCCTAACTCGCTTAGATACTTTTGAAAATCCCGCTAGGCACCTTTCTGAATTTTTAGGTGTCCAAATTCCTCTGAAAATCTGACCTCAAGGTGTCTGTGTCCAGATAATTGTTCTGTTTACTTTTCCTAAATACTGGCACAAATTTTAGTGGAGCAGGTTATTCCAAGAAGATTATTCCAATTAAGATTTACCCTCTGAGGAAAAAGTCCCTCTGTCTATTAAATCAAAACTTAATTTTTATGTATTTGTTTTATTTCCAGAAGTGCATGATATGGCATGCAACCCACATTCCTGTTGTTGAGAGTTATGTACTTCTTTTCCTTGCTTACTGCATTTAACATGTAGCTTTACGCATCATTATTCATCATAATGGGTTTGGAAAAAGAAAAAGTTGCCTTCCATGTCATTTGTACAACCTGAAAAAAAAGTTACATTTTTCTCTTGAATTTGGACAAGGGTGCATTCAGCTGAAAAGATTATTCAGTTGTTAGCATAAAATGTAGAAATTGAAAAGACTTGTTCTATGTAAAGTAGACAATCCTTTCCGTTGGTGTGTACTCTGTAAGTTAGTGTCTCATTTCTACTGTAGTCTAATTTCCTTTTTCATCTGGATAGCCCAGATAATTCCAGCTAGTTAGATACTAGTCACATATAAATAGTAATGGAGGACAAGATGTAAATGGTAGGTGGAAAAGATTGTAGGACATGAGCCTGAAGATTAACTGGCTTGAAGTTTCTAAAGGTTTTATTAATAGTGATTTAGAATTTATGAAAGATACTGGATTGAGATGACTGGGGACTGAAGTCTTCTAACCATAGAACATGTATAATGCAAGATTCCCTATGCCAGTGTGCCTCAGGACTGGGACTACCCCTAGTGGTGAGATAGTAGTTAATGCGCTATGTTTTCAAACATATTCCATCCAACAGTGCCGTTTCTTGCCAAGTAGCTTCAAGTGCACAACTAACATCGATTCTTGAAGTATCTTAGTGTTGTTAAAAAATTGTAGTTTGTGGTGAGAGTGAGGAATATACCAAGTTGCCCACATGGTTAGGAAGCCCTTTTATGGCTACTATGATGCTCCTCTTATAATAATATATACTTCCATGCTCCCTTGAAGGCACCCACTCTAGGCCCCAGGCTCCTCAGCCATCACCGCTCTAGAGTCGAGACCTCCCTCCTGACCAGGATTTTTCCAGGCTGCACAGTTCCTTGCCTACACTGTGATATCCCCAGCAAGCCAGACTGCCTAAATGACTAGCAACTCCACTTTGCTCTCTGTCTCTCCCTCCAGAGGCTATGAACAGTATAATTGCCCACAGTCATGTTACCACACAGCCCTTTCTAAGCAAGCACATTTATTCTGAATGTGAAAGCGTTACAGAAAGAACATATTAAAACAATAGAAGAACCTATGTGCATGCTAATAAGCTTATCAAAGATCACCCCCAGCTCCAACAAAGGCTCTGGTAGGAGATAGTCTGTCAAACCGTACAAATTGGTTTTTCTGTGATTACAAGTTCATAACTGCCTTAGCTGAGAACCCTGGGCAGATCAGCCTGTTTCTTTACATATGAGCATATGATCTCCAGCCTTTGGGAACAAGTAATCAGCAGACAATCACCCTCTCCTCAGGGTCTAGGTTCAAAAGGCTGGGATTTTGCATAACCAGACATGAAAAATTTGCATTCATCTTCTCCTAGATATTTCCCAGGAATTCCTCTCAACTCATCTTGTCCCAAAAGAGCTTTCTTGTCTGCCACATTGTTCAGTATATTCCTTTGATCATCCTCGCCCATACTAATATGTAACAGTTGCATATTAATGCAGTGGACTACAAAGGTACTTAAACTTATCTCAGAAAGGTCTCCCAATGATATTGCAAGAAATTGCCATATCTTTCACAGTCACCTTGGCCAAAAACTTCTTTGTGATACTAAGATATCAGCTGGAAAAGTTAATAGAAGTTTCACTGTTGCTGACTTTGGCAAAGAACAGTGTCTTTCTATGTAGTAGAGAACTGTGGTGTTTCTCACATTATTCATGCTCTCCACATTGGAATCACAAATATTGGGTAATGTTGTTGCTTGTGTCATGGAAAAAATTAATTGGTAGAAATAGTTACATATATAATTAGTAGATGTGAGGGTCCACAAGAGACTTTCCATGCTCTGGACTGAAATACTACATGTATTTAGAGGTAAAGGTACAGAGTCAGTCATAGCTATGTAAAGGGGGACAATCCCAGCATCCCTGATCTTTCATGAAATGGAGGTGTAGGTACTAGTTGTGGACCTGAGGAAGCAGTGAGTAGTGTTCATCATCTCACTGTAATGAACAGCCAGTCTTGGAGCAGCATAAAAAGGGTCAATCAAATATGTTGTACATTATAAAGGGAGGCAGATGCTGGAACATATTGAAATGGATTGCTGTGCAGTACATGAAGATGGCTTGTGAAGTTCAGGAAAGGGGGAGGGTGAGAAACTATCAGTGGGGTTTTATCCAAATTTTTGAGGAAGACAAAGCACTAGTATTCCTGATGTGTTAGGCTCTAATATATAGTACCAGATGGGGAAAAAATCACTGGTTCCTTGAGGATGCACTGTACAGTAGCAATATGCCTAGACGTTATCTGTGTTATATCAAAGCCCATGTCATTCTCCGAATGATATTTTACCTGCAAAAAAAATTATATGGCCTTAGATAATATTAAACACAAAACTGTTAAAATAGCTCCTATTTTAGCAGCATTCCTCATTCACACTCACTCGAACACCACCTCCCTTGTTAACCCCCTCATCTAACCCAAGTACTAAAGTGAAATGAGATTGCATTGGGAATAACATAATGAGCAAAGGTTTTTGCATAATATTATTATTACCTCATGATATTTGCTCATGTTAGTGCGACTCTAGTTAAGAGTTTCTCAGTATTTCCATTGCAAACCCTTCTGTTCACCCATCCGTTCTTCTTTATAAACAAGTACTTGGCCAGGAGCAATTTTAAATTTGCTTTTAAATCAGTTTTGGCTACTTTTATGTTAAAGAAGTGGAAAAAAAAATTTTTTTTACAGTTTCTGGATCATAAACATAGAAATTATGCTGTCTTTCTTCTAAATCCAAATTTGCAGGTGATTAATTTAAAATGTGGATTAGGCTATTTTTATAACTATCTATAATATGAACAGTTGAAAACTGTCTCATGAGCATGCACATTAATTTCAGTTTGCAATGATTCTGGATAAGCACGTCCACCTTAATGCTGTAATAGCACCATACTAAGGATAGACCCAAGTGGTAACATTTTCAAAAGCACCTAAATCATGTAAGCACCTAAGGGTTCCTGAGTTTCTTAGGGACTTTTGAAGATTTTGCTCAATGTCTCAAAACAGCTACAAAAATCTTTAAATAAATAGGCCTAGACGGCTCAGATATAGCACTGGATTATAGATCTCATTGCCTCTAGCTCACTAGTTTGACTATAGCCCAGATCATTGTTCCAGAATCTGTGGCTGTTTGGTGGCCTATATGAAATGAGTTGGTGATCTCAGTCAAGTTTCTGTTGAATGAGTGTCCTTATCACTAAGAAACAAAATCAAAGAGCCAAATCTTCAACTGGTGGAAAACAGAACTCAATCACTTCAATGGAGCTATACTGATCTGGACCAATATCTGATTTGACATCTTTGTTGGCAGTCACATCAAGGAAGGGAGAGAATGATCATGGGGAAAAAATTCCTCTCTCATTTCTTGATGTAGTCAGGGCTGAAGCATACGTGTTGAGAAATATGAAGAAGCTTGTAGTACCCCACATTCCATTCAGTACTTGGTTACATGACTAGAGAACCTTTAGTCTCCAGGCTGGCTAGCTGGAGTATCTCACTAGAACAATATCCATTTAATTTAAACAAACAAACAAACTCCGTAACAGATATTCCATTGAAATATAATTTTAACCCTCCCTCACCTCCTGTATAGAATAGAGCTAGGTAAAATTTTTCAGCGGAAAAGTTTATTTGCCAAAAAATGCAATTTCAGGCTGACACGAATTTGCAAAATAGTTTCAGAATGTTGGCACTAGATTCACAAGGGGACTTAGGCGCCATTCACAAAACAGGCTATTGGGTATTCTGGTATGAGTCTCTCTCAGACTGTTCTGCTGAAGCTATTCCCCTTTGTATAAAATACTCACATAGTCATTAGACTGGGAAGAGAGAGAGAAAATGACTCCATGGCTCTGGTAGTTAGGATGGCCACCTAGGAAGAGAGAGACCCAGGTTCAAGAGCTTTGTATTTATTTCCACAAAGCAAAACAGCTTCAACGGGAGATGTTGAAAGAGACCCATCCCAGAATACCTCATAGTCTGGGTGTTTGGCCATTCACCTGCAAGCAGGGAGACCTTGGTTCAAGTCACTGCTCCAGTGTCCCATCTCCCAGCTTAGTGCCCTAACCACTGGGCTATGTGAGCATAAAGGCAATGGCCCCACCATCACCTGTGATGTGAATCTAGCCCTTTGTTTCCTTTGCTTTTATTTAATAAATAGATAAATACAAAGGTTAAAAATGCTGGGGAAAACCTAAATGTTTTATTTCAAACTAAATATTTCATCTGACCCTAAACAATTTTTGATTCACCAAAAATGCTGAAATGTTTCAGTTTGGTCAAACTGGGGGAAAATTTTTTTTTTTTTTGGAACTACTAATGAACCATAAATAAATAAATAAATCAGCCTTCCACCTAGCTCCAGTGTGGAGCATCTCCTGTTGTTCTGTGAGGGTGCTGGGTGTAGCTGGAGAGTTCAGAGGGTCACTTTTAACAGGTAGGATTTGGGATGTCGATCAGAATGAATAAGCTGCGTGCTGCACCTAGAAGCAGACTCTGGCATGTATGCTGCTGTCAGGTGACTGTAAAGTATTAAAACAACAAGTTCCTTTATTTCTGGTTTCAGAGTGGGAAGCTCTCCTGGCACTAAGGTGGAGAACAACAGCCTCCCCTAGGAATGGAGGAAGTGAAGAGTTAAGAATTTAATTCCATCCATTCTTAGCCCGTCTTATTGTGCCTACAACTTTATAAGCTTATGGTAAAATGTGTGCCAAAAGATCCATGGTGGAGTGAGTTTCAGGCAGATTTTATATGTGTGGGCTGAAGTCAGACCATGTAGTGTCCTCTGATCATAGTGTTTGTGGTTTCATTATATAGAGAGTCAGAAACTGAGGCCTAAGGGATTTCAAAGTTTTGCAGAGATTGTTTCTGAGGGAACCAAGTCCCTAAGCAGTGAACTTCCGCACATGTCCTAATGGGATATGAAAAGTGTTACTCTTCCCATTACATCAGTGCAAGTATGGAAGTAATGAGATGAACCAGAAAGCAGCCTCTTTTGCTATTTCCTGAGATGTTTGCCAAAGCTTCACAGAGGTTTCAACCTCTCTAGAGTTTTGCAAGCTATATCTCAGAGAGAGGATTTACAGACCACACCCATTTTTTGAAGAACAAAAAAGGGCTTTACAAATTATCCAATTGTGTTTCCACTTATTTGTTTCATTAAAGGTGGACTTTCAGATAATAAAGCAAACATCAAAACAAAAATGCATTTAGTATTTGTCTGTTTCTTTAGCTATCCTCAAAAATTTTGATTTGAAGTAATGGTCTTTTCCCTCATAATCCAGCATCTCCTCCTGTTTGATCCTGTCATTATTAGGGCCCCAGTTCATCAAGGTACTTAACTATGTGCCTGATTTTAAGCATCAGAATAGTCCCATTAAAGTCAACAGGACTGCTCACATGGTTAAAGTTAGGCATTTGCATAAGTACCTGGCTGAATCGGGGCCTCGTAGAACTGTGAACAATTTGCAACAGAAACTGATCCTATGGAAAATTAAACTGGTTACTAACTTAAAACTCAAACCAGCTGTGTCAAAATATTCATTGAGACTCATAAATTTTTAGATCAAACCTTGGCCAATTTCTGAAATCATGTGGAATGTGTTGGGTTAGGAGTTTTCCTATAAGCAGGGTGGGTTAGATTGAGTTTTGCTGCAAGTTTTCTGTACCCAAAACTCAAAAAAGAACTCAGGTACGGAAGTGAATAAAACACATGTGGATTCAAACCACAGGAAATGTGTGCCCAAACTGTAGCTTTCCACAGCTCTAGTCCTTCATTCTCTTCTCATGGAAGGGGGTGGGGAGCATAATGTGGTCCCGAGAAGGTGATATTGATGTCCCAATTTTGACAACACAACAAGATCAGATAGGAGAAGAAGATGGGCTATGTGGGTTTTCCAGAAGGCTTTGGTTGTTAATATGGACTATAAGGTGGATAGAAAGCTGCCTAGATCATCGGGTTCAATGGGTAGTGATCAATGGCTCCATGTCTAGTTGGCAGCCGGTATCAAGCGGAGTGCCCCAAGGGTCGGTCCTGGGGCCAGTTTTGTTCAATATCTTCATTAATGATCTGGAGGATAGCATGGATTGCACCCTCAGCAAGTTTGTAGATGACACTAAACTAGGAGGAGAGGTAGATACGGTGGTGGGTAGGGATAGGATACAGAGTGACCTAGACAAATTAGAGGATAGGGCCAAAAGAAATCTGATGAGGTTCAATGAGGAGAGGTGCTGAGTCCTGGACTTACGACGGAAGAATCCCATGCATTGCTACAGACTAGGGACCAAGTGGCTAGGCAGTAGTGCTGCAGAAAAGGACCTAGGGGTTACAGTGGACCAGAAGCTGGATATGAGTCAACAGTATGCCCTTGTTGCGAAGAAGGTTTACGGCATTTTGGGCTGTATATATAGGGGCATTGCCAGCAGATCGAGGGACGTGACCATTCCCCTCTATTCGGCAGTAGTGAGGCCTCATCTGGAGTACTGTGTCCAGTTTTGGGCCCCACACTACAAGAAGGTTGTGGAAACATTGGAAAGAGTCCAGGGGAGGGCAACAAAAATGATTAGGGGGCTGGAGCACATGACTTATGAGGAGAGGCTGAGGGAACTGGGATTATTTAGTCTGCAGAAGAGAAGAATGAGGGGGGATTTGATAGCTGTTTCAACTACCTGAAAGGGGGTTCCAAAGAGGATGGATCTAGACGGTTCTGAGTGGTACCAGATGATAGAACAAGGAGTAATGGTCTCAAGTTGCAGTGGGGGAGGGTTAGGTTGGATATTAGGAAAAACTTTTTCACTAGAAGGGTGGTGGGTTACCTAGGGAGATGGTAGAATCTCCTTCCTTAGAGGTTTTTAAGGCCCGGCTTGACAAAACCCTGACTGGGATGATTTAGTTGGGGATTGGTCCTGCTTTGAGCAGGGGATTGGACTAGATGACCTACTGAGGTCCCTTCCAACCGATATTCAGTAATTCTATGCAAGGGGATGAATAATTATGAACAAAAGCCTGCACGAAAGGTGAACAGATCCCTGTTGAAGTCTGCTAGGACGTGAAAGTTTTCTGCAGTACAAAAGCCCTAAAAGTTTCACATTTAACTCAAGTAAAAGGCTGAAATTAAGTTATAAAGACCTGACATTCCTTTCCTCCCCCAAAATAATACCCTCGCTCTCCTCCAGCCACCTCCAAAAATAAAAGAAAATAACATTCTTCGGCTGAATAAAGATGCCATATTATCTGGCTGTCACATCCTATTATCATTCCCCATGAAGACAAAAGGCAAGGGGGGGAAATTCCTTAGAACCACTCTAGAAATCAGTATGTCCTACAGCCTAGTTCTTAGGGAATATTTAAATTTTCTGCTATGACTCAGATGTTCTCTTCTTCCTCCCCCTCCAAATATTTTCCCTCCAACCCCACTCTCTCCTTTGTGTAGTTCATTCCTCCAACCCTGCTTCCTCCCTTGTGCAGTGTGTGTGTGCGCGCACGCTCATGTACTCCTGGCTTCCCCATAAGGCACAAGTGTCACATTCTTTCATCTCTGTTCTAAATGGAAGAGGTTAGCAGCATCTTAGTGTGCAGTTCTCTGTCCAGTGATGCTTGCCATGGAGTAAGCTTCTGACTTTGTCACTTCCTCTGTCTCCTCTGCTGTTACCCAGATCATTTGACCAACAGTAATGGAGATCCAGTAATACAATTTAGCTCAAAGAGTGAATTAAACGTTTGACCCAGCAGAGTAGATGCCAGTGACTACCTGTGCACATCAGCTGAACAAGAAACATATTAATGTACATCTTCAAGGACAATAGATGTACTTCTGTGGCTCTCCAGCCTTAGAAACATTCTTAATTTTAATGGGAAGATGGAGCAGAAAGGAGATGTTTCCCTTTTTGCTATTTAGTGTCCTCATTTTACCAAATAAGGTGTGACTGGTGTGACTGACAGTATCCTGGACAAACCTTATGGAATTAAGATAAACTATACTGAATTAAATTAAACCTTATTGAATTAAGTTTAATAGCTTTGAGTCCATTTTATGAAAATGCAGTTGTGTATGTATTATCGTGAAATTGTAAGTAACTCCTCTAGGAGGAGGGGGGATGCAGTGTAATTATTCCAGTTATGAGCCCTGTGAAGCCACCCTCTGGAAAATTGTGCATATGCTAGTTCAGACTGGTCTCTATAGCCCAACAGACAGAAAAAGGATTTTGAGATAAATGGCCTGTTTTTTAAACAGGCTCAGGCCCTCTTTGTGAGCCAGCAAACAGACAGGACTCCTGGTCCAAGGAGGGACCCCATCCTTAGGAAATGGTTGGAAGTACTGGGGCTGCTGAAGCCATAGAAGACTGGGGGCTTGTTCTGAGCTGCAGTTGTGATGAATTTGAAAGCATGTGGAAACCCAATGATGGGATTTTGAAGGACTGCTCCTGCCAGAGCCCATGTTAGGGTTGGGATGATCTCTGGTAAGCTTAATAGCGTGGGTGCAGGTTCTTGTATTGTTTTAAATATGTTTTCTCATAGGTGCTTTTACCTTCAGAATAGAACAGACTTGCATAAAAAGAGCTGTGGGGAGGCTGTAACTGTGGGCAGGCACACTGTTAACGGTCTCTGAAGAGAAAGTAAGCAGGCCTGCTTGGGCAGCCTGTCCCTGCTGGGAGTAACACAGTGAAAGCAGGGAACTGTCCATCCAGGAAATATCCTGATCAGAAGGAGGAGAGACATGTATCTACTCCCTAGTCAGGCGACGGACAGGGAAGCCAGAAGCCTGAGAGTGGGTACCTTTGCTGAAGCACCCTGGGAGAATACGGATGACTTAATTATAACATAAGAGTGTATTTAGAGTTGGGCTGTTGGAAATATCATTAATTTGCAAAATTACAGAAGAGAAATTCCTGTAAACTACATTTTAATGTTATCTGTTTCCACCCAATTTTGGTATTGTCCATTCTATTTCCATGATATGGCCTTCTCTGTAGAGAACTTTTGCAGTGACTGAAGTCAGAAGATCAACAGCTCTGTACTGACTGATTGTCGGAGTGATCTCTTAGCTGATAAGGAGGGCTTATTGTAGTGGACTCTGTTCTCCCCATTGCTGAAAAACAGCAAATATCTTTTCCTTGATTTCTAGTACAGGCTCAATGTTGTGGTCCCAGAATACCGTGTAGGATATGTCTCTTCAGAAGAGATTTTGCCACCTTTGCTTCATGGGAAGGTGGGGACAATTTCTTAAGAAATCTTCAGGCATTGTTACCATGAAGATGCTCAGACCTTGATCCCACCACTGCATCCACACAAGTGGATACATGGTCCATAAGAGGCCCCAATGACTTCCCTGGGGCTCTGAACGTCTGCATAGGTCTGCCAGCGCAGATGCAGTTGAAAGACTGAGACCATAATCTGTTTTATTTCTTAACACAGAAGTGAAAGAAGTGTTCAGACTGGCAGTCATTGATTCAACATCCATTCTAAAACAGCCACAGCATATTCCGGTTTTAATTCCCTGTTGTATATTGCAACTTAAAACACAAACAGAAAATCTATAAATAAAAACTGGGAAAAGAGTTGCTCAAGGAGATGTGTGTAAAGTAGTGGAATGTCTTAATTATAGTTCGGCTGTCTGAAATGTGTAGACCCTTATATACAGTAAACCTGCTGGAAGTGTTTGCGTATTAACTACTGTACTCACTTAATGGATAAAAATGAATGTTTGTGTACAATACCAGTCAAGTACAGCAGGATACTCTGAGATAAGATTTGTCAAATGGTCACTCAGAGAATCTTCCTCTTGCAAGTGGGGAATTACAATTACTAGAGTCAAGGGCTCCAAGCTAGTTGCCAGAGATCTGGATATATCCTAAATAAGCTCTTAGGAAACATCCTTATAGTAAACAAGTAGGTAGCGTGAGTTTTTCCTAGAACAATACAATGCCTATGCCACTTTACTGACTTCAAACTTGTAAAGGAAGAACTACATTGACACATTTGTATGACTTGAGTCTCCATATGGAACCCACACACACAGACCCTTCATCTTCATTACAGAATAGCTGGTGAAAAAAATATTATAGATTACACTGCAAATTCTGGCCTTTTAAAATTCCACATTTATTGGTCTTCCACAAAACCCTTGCCTCCTTTGCTTTATGCACATTCATGCATGCATCATCAAGAGGGTAACATTTCAATGCTTTACTTTCAAAAAGTCTATCTTATGAGGTTTAAAAAAAAAGCCCCTTTGGTTTAGTAATGAAGAATGGGAATGGCAGCATGAATAAACTATATTGTTGTTTCATGCAGCAAACTAAGATGGGCATAAACTGATGGCAGATTTCTTTGCATGTTTATAGTATTTATTTATTACATTTCTCAACGATTCATATGCAACATTTTGTCTAACAATCTTTCTCCAGAAGACTCTGTCAAATTTCCTTTTCAATATGCGTTCCATATAGCCACTCCATTTCAGTTACTGTCATGTAATGTGTACATTGTATGTACAAATATGTATGCCACTTGGGCAATTTTCCAGTTAAACACTCTAATTTGAAAGGGGCAGCCAATCTTAATCACAAAGTTTACAATGATGTACTATCACAAAGACTAACAAATCTTGTTAGCCTTTGATAGGAAGTGTGTATTGATAAGTTCCTACAGTTGTGATTAAGGCACAGAATTAGGGAGACATGGAGTCTGGGTCCTATTCAAGGCTCTCCACTGATTTCCTGGGTGACCATGAGCAAGTCATTAAGCCTCTGTGCCTATTCTCAAATCTCTAATTTTAAATAACATTTTAGTTTTTTAAATCTATTAACGTCTGGAAAGGGCTTTGAGATTCTCCAATGGAAACTGCTATCAAATTGTAAAGTATTATTATAAATGTAGGGATGGGAAATTAGATTTAGCAAAATTTAGAACCCACTCAACAGTTGTGGATCTAGAGAAGAACTGAAAACATTGGAAGTCCAAATTCTGTTTCATGGTAGCAAAACTCAAATTCTAGGCTGCTTCACATTATTAATTTTTTTTCTTTCTCCAGCCAGTTTTGTACCTCTTGTCTGAGAAGCAAAGCAAGAGTTGCTTTCAAACAACGTTATTTATTAACTGTATTGCACTGTTTTCCACTTAGTTGTACATACAAGTAATTAAATTTCCCTGGGAGAACAATAGTTTAAAATCATAAAATCAAAAGCTCAAAAGTTTGATGAAACCACAAACTTAAAAAACAAAACAAAACAAAACCCAGAATAAGCTCTATAGGTTTTGTGATGCCAAACATGTTACTGGATTTGCCCAGCCTCTGATCCCAAAAAGCTTACTCATGTGAGTAATCACATAGACTTAAAAGAAAACTATTCTCATGACTAAAGATTTTAGGCTTGAGACTATAGAGATTTTATTACCATAATTACCAGACCCTGTTGTGCTAATGAAAAATCTGGTTTCTGTTTCAAAAAAAATTTTTTAACACAGTAGATACATGTTGGTTGCTCTACTCTGAACTTTATGCGCAAACCATGTACAGGTGAAATCTTGCTTTGTTTGTGAATATTTATTATATTTACTAGTGAAGCCTTGTATCAGAGGGGTAGCCGTGTTAGTCTGGATCTGTAAAAGCAACAAAGAATCCTGTGGCACCTTATGCAAGACATCTGAAGAAGTGGGTATTCACCCACGAAAGCTCATGCTGCAGAACGTCTGTTAGTCTATAAGGTGCCACAGGATTCTTTGTTGCTTTTAGTGAAGCCTTGTTTCCTTTTAAGATATCTTCCTTAGTTAGTTTAGTAGATTTTTAAAGCCAGAAAGGACTGTGAAATCACCTAGTTTTGATCTGAAGACTTCAAAAGAGAGAGAATCAACCACTTCCCCTGGAAATTTGTTCCAGTGGTTAAGCACCCTTACTGTTAAAAAAAAAATTGTGCCTTAATTTTAATCTGATTTGAATTTGTCTGGCTTTAAATTCCAGCTATTGATTCTTGTTATGCCTTTCTCCTCTAGACTAAAGAAGTATAATACAATCCTGTATTTGGAATGTAAATGGAAATTAGATGATCATTATGGCCATAAAAAGGAACAATATGGCTTGTTAACATGCACTGTAGTCTCTATAGTTTTCATAATATTCTTCTGTCACCAAAAGGCAATGTCTGCATGCATATGGATGTGCACAGCAGCTTCTGAGAATCATGGCAAATAAGTATTAAACTGTCTGAACATGGTTCATCCAAGTAGATGCTGTCAACGATATCACTTCTGATGCCTTGAAAAACTTCTATCTCTTATACATTGTCTGCTGCTAATATTGTACTAATGCAGTCTGGTTTGGATAAGGGCAGACTGAAGATAAAGCAATTATCATTAGCTGATACCTTGTGCCACTGAAGTCTTAAAAAATACGTAAAAAGGTATAAGTGCCGACCAAGATCCTGTCATTAAACTGAAAACTAGCAAACTCAGCCATCATAGTTGGCTTTGTAATGGACTCTGGAGGCTGGATTTAAAAAAAAAAAAACCTCTTTTGCACCCTTTTGTATTCAAAATCCCATGTTTATGCAGGCAAATAGCCACCTGGGCACTCAAATGCTAAAGTCTGTTCCCAGGCAGATGCACTCTGTGCAGATACAAATTAAAATGCTCCTTTGTAAATTTGATCTAGCAATCTTTGAATGAAAAAGAGATGGAAAGTGACAAAAGGAACGTCTAATATTTTTACCTTTGATAGGCCTTGTCTACACTATGGGGGTAAGTCGACCTAAGTTATACAACTCTAGCTACATGAATAACACAGCTGGAGTCGATGTAGCTTAGGTCAACTTACTGCGGTGTCTACACTGTGCTGGGTCAACAGGAGACACTCTTTTGTCGACTTCCCTTACGCTTCTTGTTTCAGTGGAGTACTGGAGTCAATGGGAGAGCAATCTGCGGTCAATTTAGCGGGTCTTCACTAGACCCGCTAAATCGACCCCTGGTGCATTGATCGCTGCAGTGTCAATACCTGGTAAGTGTAGACATGCCCATAGGTTAAACTTTGGTGAAGAACTCTGTGCATGTAAAATCTAAGCAAATTTACCACATGTTGCTGATAGGGGCAGCTTTCTACATATCACCAGTGATTTAAAAAGAATATTCAAGAGGAGGCTGCATGTAACTTTTTGGTTTGGGTGAATTCTTCCTTTTTTTCTAATTTCTTCACCCACATTTTGGAAATGAGCAATGAATTCGTCCCAACCAGCTCAGTTTTCCACACACACTTCCCTTAGTACACCTGATATGTTTCCTGAGATAAGCATCAAATTCATACTGAAGAAGATTAAATTCATGTATTTTGATTAAGAGAATCTCATTTTATACCACTTCATTCAAATCATGCAAAAAAATCAAAGCTATCATGGCTATGAAGTCAGAACAGGGCCCATTCATCTGTATATTTTTAATGATGGGACTCAGAATGACACAGATTTTGAAGTGTTGGATCAATCCACAATTCCAAACTTTTATATACAGGGGCCAAATTCATCCCTGTGATAACTCCATTGAAATCACAGGTTACACTAGGGACAAATTTAGCCCAGTATTCAGTGTCCAATGCCGCTTGCTTTTATTCTTCTTTATTCTCAACACCTCACAAATAAAAATTATTTTTATACTAGCGTGGTATTTTAAAAACACGTATAATTTCTAGGATATATTTTTTCAAATCTTTTTAAAATTGCTGTTAAATCCCATTCTCATTTTCCTTATTAATAGAACAAGATCTCATTTTTAGTTTATCCTCAAAGCAGTAATGAGCATTGTTAACATATAATAACAATGCCCAAGGGGGAAGTATTCAAAGCCAGTCTAACCTTAAAGCTGTGCTATTGATGTACTACACAGTCATCAAGCCAAGTGCCGCTAGCAGTGGAGAGTTCAGCAGAATATTCCTGGTTAATATATGGGATGAATTATAAATGTTTTAGGTGATGACCTGCAGGGAAGGCAGGGGGCTGCTTAATGACTTAAGAACAGAGACAGATTCAATAATATAAAAATAACTGGTTTTCATTTTCAAGTGTAACCAATTGTTCTTTGTTCTGATGATTCTGCATGTACACAGATTTTCATAAATAGGTTAATGAGAAGACAGGAAACGGGTACACAATACTGCATATGGGCAGGGCATCTGAAAGGTGATTATTTGGTTATAAATAAATAATAGAATTTAAGATGTAATTGCTTTCGAAAGACCCAATTCTTCCCTTTTTGAAGAAGAAGAAAGTTCATAACAATATTGTCTGTTCTATTACATGGGGAATATTATCCCTTTTTTGTCATAAATGGCAAAAATAAACTATTGCATAAATTGACATAACTCCATTGTAATTATTGGAGCTTTGCCAGTTTACACCAACTAAATATGTTGACGAAGGTAAACCACTCAATGGCCTATGGACTCAGAGTCCTCCAGAGGTTCTTACACAGCTCATGACATCCCCTGAGTGCCGGAGATTGCATTTGTGTCTGTAATTAGCTGGAAGTCATGTACAAATCTCCAATCGTAGGGAAGTTCCCTATTGGGCATACATTTAAGCATGCTCAAGAATGGTTTATTCCAGCAATTATGTAGTGTAAATTACACCCATTTCATTTTTGAGGTGCTACCTTCATCACTGTGAGAGATCTAGGATGCATAGAATACGCACATTTTGGCTGTCGGCAGGATACAGACTGTGTAGATGCGACAATTCAGCATAAAGACTGCTGGCAGCCTTTCCAATGCATACATTTTATTCCAGATTTTGAGGTTCTCTGTTATGGACCTCAGGGTAGAACTGTCCCTTTGTTTGATGTTGATTGCATTATTTACCATAGCCATAAACTCTCTTATTTGTTTTCCATTAGCCATCTCAATTCACGAGATGTGGGGTCCATATCATGTCCTTTTGTTTGTCATAAGCCATCATCCCCTGAAATGATTAAATTTGAATAGACACATTCAATAATGTCAAAGCTCAAAGTTGTGCAACAATATTAACAAGCTGAGATGTGTCCTGCATATTGCATGTTTCATTCCATTTTTCAATATGGACAGGGCTATGGGAACAATCTCTCTGGCTAATTAAGAATCCAACCCATTGTCACTGCACAGTTTGGAACCATTTAGCTTGACTTACTTTTTATTTACTCAAAAAGTCAGTTCCACCATTTTTTTAAATGGAGCAAGCGTCTATAGCAGCATGAGCTGGTATACTAATTTGCAGTGACTGCTCTTACCCAGCTGCCCTTTGGTTTTGGTGCCTGACCATGCACAAGGCCACATTCTGCCCTTGCAACCCTACAATGACAATCTGTCATTAAAAATACCCCATACATTGGTAGTTTGGGGGAGAAGACCTGGTTTCTGCTGGAATAAGGTTGGAACCTTTCATATAGATTCATTTATTTTTTTAATTTGTATTCTTACATTATGAAAAGGATTGAATAGAAGTGAAAAATGTCAGCTTGACAGCCCAGGAGACTGAAGGTATCTATTTACCCACAGAATAGATTCAGCATGGGCGGTGGTATTGCAAGTTTCCCTCCACCCTGTCTCCCCTACTGTTCCATGCTCCACCAGTATATGTCAACACTTTTCAAGATACCACCTCTCTGAGGACCAAATTTATCCCTCAACAGAGGACCAGTACAAGGCCTATGCAACACTTAAGTTCCACTTGCCCTCTCAAAATATGGCCTTCTGCTGCCCTCTGCATAGGGGTGATTAGGGCAGTTCAGCCTCTGATGCCCATTTAATCCTGGGCCTTTCTTTTTCGGCTGTCAAGAAAGCTGGATGTTAATACTGCAAGCAGCTCTCACCCAGGATTGACTGCTTCCAAGCCATTGCACATAGACCACTCACAGCTCTAAAGTGGTACAAACTCTCAGTCACTCTGACATACACACACCCCAAACAGATGGGCAAGCATTATCTGGTACTTGGAATAGGGATAGGAGGTGGAGAAGTTAGAAATTCTGCCTAATGTCATGGACCTACTTCAGTTAGCTGCTCCCCTTTCCTTTCAGGGTGAATGTCCTATTTGATTGTTCACTCTTAAAGAGTAATAGAACATGAGCATTTCCAGGGGCCTCTGAAGGAGAATATTGTTTCTCTGTCATCAGGGGCGGCTCCAGGCACCAGCACGCCAAGCGCAAGGGCGGCAGGCAGGTTGCCTTCGGCGGCATGCCTGTGGAGGGTCCGCTGGTCCCGCGGCTTCGGCGAATCCACGGGACCGGGGACCTCCCGCAGGCAAGACACCAAAGGCAGCCTGCCTGCCATGCTTGGGGCAGTAAAATACCTAGAGCCGCCCCTGTCTGTCATGACTCTGTCAGCTGATCAGTAGAACTTTATAATCCTCCTGTGTCATGGAGCATCAGTAGTGCCTACTAAATGCCCCCTTTCAGATCAAATTAAAACACCCTCATCATTACCTTGAAGGTCTTATATAGTTAACCCTTGTCTTGACCTTCTCTGTGGTGTGTAATCTGTTTTCATATCTTACCCATCACTCTAATATTTGTGGGGCCTACTGTCTTCCAGTTCAACTGGCCATTTTGCTGCCTTCTCTCCTCTCACAAACAACTCCATACCTTTTTGTCAAACTACTTTTACTGCCTGACTCAGACTGGCATTTACCTAGTGGTCTGGCCCATGTCTGGACAGCTCCCTTGGTCCAGGGCGCTACTCTGTTGCACTGTTGCACATCAGTGTCCTCTTTGGTCTATTGAAGAACTACCACCCTCCCCACCCAGTTCTATTTTGGTGAAAGAAGCCTGGTTCTCTTTGCACTACTGCCACGGCAGCTCCTGTTTGTTGCATCAAAGCCCCCATTCCTTTCTCCTTGCATGGCTGCAAGAGTGGCTCCTTTTTTTAACGACCCATTAAAGGGTGAGTGAGTGTGACCATCTGTCTGTTTAGGCATTTATTTTGCATCTATCACCATGGTTTGTGGCTGGGTGGCTGTGTCGGAGGTTGACTGGGATTGGGTGAGGATGTTAGGGTAAATGAATGAATAAGTGGGCGTGTGAGGAAGAGGAGGGAGAGAATTAAAGAATGGGTGAAAGGGAAGGAGAGAGTGTGGAGGAAGAAAGAAAGAGCTGAGGAATAAGCGGAGGTAAAAATGAAGAAATAAAAAAAGAAAATTAAAAGAAACAAAAGTGAGAAGAATATTAAACCAAAGAAGAAAAGGAGAGAAGAGGAAATAAGGAATGACTTGGGGCAGAATTAGTTAAATTTAAAGGAGCAGAAGCAGCTTAGATTTTTAAAAAAATGAAAGGAACAGGCCTGGACACAAGTACAGGCGGAAAAGCTATACAGAAAAAACATGATAGTGGAGAGATATCAAGGTTTGGGATGACTTGCATAGATCACTCATGTCTTCACTATGCATGAGCCATATAAGTCACCCTAAACTCACAGCAAAGAAACCTGCACATTTGACCACACCATCATATATTCTTTACAGAGCATATATACTCTGTGTGATATTTGTGCACATACCCAGAGACAATATCTTTGCACCATTGAGGGCTGTTAAACATTATTTTGCTAGGCCCTGCTTGGAGCATCCTCCCCAAGCCGGGTCACCGTGGATTTGGTCTGGCCTGATATTGGAACTGTTCCCTGGGCCATCCAGACTTCTATCCAGCTTCATTTTTGTTCTCCTCTATACATAAATCAGTCGGTGTCGTATTACACGCTGCTTTTCTTGCTTATGGTGTTTGTTTTCTCCTCTTCTTTGTGAGTTTAGGTTGCTTGCATGCACAGCCAGATTCCCTATTTCCTCTCAGTTCTTGGCCCCAATACAGCAAGGCAGTTAAGCCGGTGCTTAACTTTAAACACATGATTTTGATGTCACTATTCAGTGCTTAAAGTTAAAATGTCATTAAGTCCCTCGATGGCTCAGGGCCTTTAATATTTAGAACTTTTTTTTTATTCTTACCATATGTTTCTGCTGCAGCTAACACAAAGAGGTCTCAATCTTGATTGGAGCCTCTAGTTGCTACTGTAATATAATGCAAAATAATATTTTATTCTTATTAAAGGTTATTACAGTAGTACCACCTGAGAACAGGGCCTCATTGTGTTAGGTGCTGTGCAAACACAAAGCAGCAAAGAGTCCTTGCCCCAAAGAGCTTACAATCAAAATTGGTAAGCCACACACAGAGTAAGGGAGAGGCATGTAACATATTAGCAGACTGAACAATATGACGACGGTAAATGTCACAGACTGGGTGTTAATATAATATTGATGGGATGGGATGCTCCTATGGTCAGGTCCTTTCAGGAAGCAAAACAATTGATCAAATGGCTCAAGCAAGGCATGAAGTTGGGCTATTGCTATTTGTTTTGAATCTCTGGACGCACACTGAAGCTAGGCCATTTCACATGTGACGTCTGTCATTCCTCCCCTGAGGAATGACTCACAAAAGTTGAGGTGACAGCTCCTGTCTTGAAATATGCCAGTGTGCTAGCTTAAATAAAAAGGCTGAAAAAACTACAGCATCTGTAGTAGGAGAACTTTTTGAAAAATGTCTTAATTTGTTTATTGGCAATGTTTAATTTTCTCTCTCTCTCCTGTCTTTTCTTTACAGCAGTTGTATGCTGCCCAGCTTGCTGCAATGCAAGTGTCTCCAGGAGGCAAGATACCTGGCATACCCCAAGGCAACCTTGGTGCGGCTGTATCCCCTACCAGTATCCACACAGACAAAAGCACAAACAGTCCTCCACCCAAAAGCAAGGTACTGTGCCATTTTAAAGGAGCGGGTTTTTGTTTCTCTCTCAGTATTTACATGGTCCCTGTCAATATGATATCTGAGCACGTCCCAGGTGGTTACAGATTCATCTTCACAATACACCTAAGAAATAGGGGAAGTACTCTTATCCCCATTTACCTGATGGAGAATTCAGGCATGGTGACAGTAAGTGACTTGCCCAAGGTCACAGAGGAAGCCGGTAACAGAGCTGGGAACTGAATGCAGCTCTCCTAAGTCCCATCTAATGCCTGAGCCACAAGACTTCCATCCTTTGGTAATGTGCAAAAGACTAAGGCTGCGTGCCTCCCATTCTAGCACACAACTGCTATTCCCCCCTAACATTTAACCCATAGCCATATAAGTGGTACTGCAAATTAAGATGATAGCAGCATGGCATCTCATCCAGAGCCAAATTCTGCCCTGGGGTTCATGCACTGAAATCAGTGGGGACCCTATGTACATATCCAATGGCAGAGGTGACTCTCAATTAGTGGCCGTTGTATCACAGAACATATTTTAATCTTATTTATATAATGAAGGGGTCTACCCAGAGTAATTTGGAGGTGGTTGGGGAATGAGATTTATGCTCTCTTCGAAGGTCAGGTTAGCAATTGTAGTCAAATCTTCAAAACATCACCTTTGTTTGGCAAGTTGGCTACAGCTAAGACAAAGGCACAGAATGCATCACATCCACATAACATGTTGAATCTTCATTTGACTATTGACCAAGTGACATTAATTTGAGATTCTGTCGTTTCTCAGTAGTTGTTTGTTGGGGATTTGGTTGCTGAGAGTCCAAATGAGATTTTTTCAGAGTAAATTGAGTATACTTGTCCCTACCGTCAAGCTCCTATATCACTCTGTCCCTCCATATTCTTTGCCAGGACAAGGTGAGCTAGGTTAAATGAACATACCAAATAAATTAGAGAAATATTTTTTCTGTTGCTAAATCAACATCTGTGACTTTGATCAATTTAAATCAGATATGCATACAATACAGTGGACCATAAGACCATGAAGAAAATGGCTTCCTTATCTTTTGATTACTTTTCTCTTTGGGTTAGCATTAATGTATTGTAGAGCCTGTTTCAGCAACTCCTATCCACCCTAAGCTGAATGGTAAGAAACCTGAACCAGTCATGTTAATGAATCAAGATTAAGTTCTGTGTTCAATGGAACTACTCCAGTGATGTTGAGTGAGACTACTTGCATAAGTACAACTCAGAGGTTGCAGAATAAGGGCCACCATTTGTGTCTATATCTACATATAGCTAGAGATAGGTATAAATAATAGATATATAATAAAATATAGTAGCTGGGATTTTCAAAAGGGCCTAGGTGACTTAAGAGCACAAGTCCCATTGCTTTTAAATAGGATTCATGCTCCTAAATCACTTAAATGCTTTTGAAAATTCCACTCATTATTACTTGTATCTCTAAATTATCTAATCTTTGAGCTGCTATATCTCACCAAGGATCAACTCATTAAATCCACTGCCCAGAATAAGATGTGGTCAATTTATTTCTCAGGTGGCCTAAGGAAACTGGTCACATTTTGGAGTGGCACTGCCTACCTTAGTTATTGTAAAACAATTAGCAAGGATTTAGCCAAGGAAAAGGAGTAAAAAGCATCCCCATTTAAGTGACAGGAAAAACTGGATGAAATGTGTCCTTCCTTCCCTTCGGTGTCCTCTAGCATGCGGTCCACTTCCTTTATCATGTCAGAAAAGATTCCTTGAATTGACAGCAGCATCTTAGTTTTTAGCCTAACAGTAAAGCTATACGGATTAAAAATAGCCTGCCAAATAAATAATGCCATTGTCAGCTCAATGAGATACATGGTCAAAAATTGAAAGGAATGCTTAGGACCCAGAATCAACCTGGAGGTACACATTTACTTTCTCCTCTTCTCGATGCAGACTTTTTGACTTCCCAAAGTTTTTCCTTTCGTAAGGACATCTCTTTTATGTAGTGGAAAGTTGTCAATCATAAAGCCATTTGGCTCCCCAGCAATGTGCTTTTTTTCAAACAGTTTGTATGGTTAACAAGAGATTTTTGTGCATTTTACAAGGGTTTCTGTATGATGCCTTCAACAGCTTGTTAAAGAGATTCCACTGCACTTAAGATCCCGATGTTGTTTTTGGATCTACCCGGCACAAACAGAATGTCTGATGAGCTCTGATGGGAGACAGTATTTATGTTGTGGCACTCATGGAATTATAAGGCCTATCAGCCTGGTCATGTCGGCAAAACCATCCTCCAGGCAGCTGTCAAAATCAGCTCTGTTCTTCCTTGTCTTTTATTGCTTTTCCTTATTCATAGGTGTTCCAGTGCCTTTGGCTCACAACTCTGTGGAAGCACACAAACAGAACTTATTTGCAAATTGGAAAAAAAAAAAAAGAGTGGGCCACTAGGAAAGGGGGGGGACTCCAAAAGGCTGTAAAATTGTGCAGCATGAGCCTTCTGATGCATGCTGTTTTCAATCTGCTGTGTGCCAGTTGGAGGCTCAGAGAGAGAGAGAAAGGATAATGCTGAGAAATGATAGAGTGGCTGTGACCTCCAAGCTCAGCCTGGAAACCCAAGACATTGATTTCACTTAGCATTCCTGCTGAGAAATCCGGTGGAGTTCAGTTGTAATAAAAGAACAAGATTCTGTTCTAATGGTAATGGCGTATGACAGACATATCACTTTGTCTGTCCTCAGCACCAGGGAGAGGAGAATTGGAGAAAGGTCACCTGACCTGCCTGTGGTGTTGTGCAAGTGCTATACTGAGCTTTGAACTCAGCATAGGAACACAATTATATATATATATATAAATACTAAGTGATAAAGAAATCTTTATAGTGCCTACACTAATTAGAATGAACCTTTTAAAGCTGGGTAAAGGCTTAGCTAGGAAGACGGTGATGAATGTGTGATAGCACCAGAAACTGAATCCTACATGTTTAAACTGTGTATAATATACATGGTGATACACCTTAGTTTGTATCTGCATGGGTCTTCCTTTGGTTTTACAAACCTTGTTTGCACCAACATTTACAACACTATTCACTGTGTGTTACCTCATTATTTCAGCTATTACCAATGAAGACCTATCTGAGTTTCACAGCCCAATTTTTCCAAAGGAAACATGGTTCGTAAAATTGAATCATGGTGGTCTTTCTGGGGAAAAAGCCTCGTTAAGATGCAGTACGTAAAGTCTCCATACATGAATAGTTAGTGTCTCGGACAAGCTTTCAGGAGATTTTGTTTGCTGAATCTCCATTTGCAGCCCACAGTTTACACTGGCACAGTTTTGGAAATATGCTCAAGTATTCATAGTCAAGGAGGCAGCCCCGCCACATGAGAGTGTTTCAAGGTGGTGGCAAACATGTGGGTCACTTTTGAAAAGACGTGAGTTTTTTCCTTTGACTAGAAATTTACAGTCACTGTACTGCTCTTTGCAAGGATTCTTCAAAGTCGGCCTCAGCAGCAGATGGAATTGCTGGCTCTAGATATGCTGAGAAACATCAGGGGGAGTTTGCCAAGGTTCATCCTTTAAATCTAGTAAGACATGAAGACATCACTGAGACCCCTCAAAGACCTTGGCAACCCCTATGTTGGCAAGCCTTTTATCAGTGGCCCTCACCAGTGTTTGAGCACTGGACTGTTCAGACTAACCTGCCATCTTCTGTGTTGCACTTGCCTTTCGACAGTTGTGTCCCCAAATGTTCAAATTCACTTCTCAGATTCTTGTGGTGTGACTTTTAGGAATTATGGAGGACGTACACCATTATGTCCTGCTGTGCATTCTGTTGAGTTTTCAAGCAGGAAACTGAGCTGGTGTCATGCATTTTTCCAGAATGGAATCTGTCTGCCAGAAAAACTGATTTAAGAAACAGAGCTGGTGGAATACATCCAAAAGAAAATGTGTGTATCTTGCGGAAATGGATTTTAACACAGCTTCTCCTTTAGCAGTTTTTGTGACAGCCGGCATGCTAATCACACTGTTCAAATTTACCAAGGCCTCCTCCACAGCCCCTGTGAAAGGCAACTATCTCTTAAATCTGCCAAATTGTGCTGGATTTCCAGTCTCTGTTTTAAGCACGTTTTGGCCCTGATTCTGCAAGTACTTTCATGCTGCTCAGTCGGATATTCAAGATGGTTATGGCATAAGTGGGAGGGTGAGGGTAGGCACAAGTAAGGTTCGGTGCTGGGCGGCTTAGCGGGGAGAAGGAGGAGCTGATCAGCAGGGCCCACTAGCGGGTGCTGAGCACCCACTATTTTTTTCCCATGGGTGATCCAGCCCCGGAACACCCACGGAGTCGGTGCCTATGCTCAGTGTAGCTTGTAAATGCAGCTAAATGTCTCTTAGTACTCGACAGCATCTTGAAAAAACAAGAGCAATTCAGTGTGAAATGTGACAAGAGAGAATTCCTGGGTGCTTTTCTTTTAACCTTGTTATGACCCCAGCCCTAACCTGAGTCAGAGTTGTGTCTCCATCAATGACAACAGAATAGTGTCCAAATCATGATTTTTGTTCTTTTCAAATACGTCTGGCGGTGATGTTACTATTTGCTCAGCAGTGGCTCCTGGGAGTTGTGACAAGGAAAGGAAATGTGCTTCAGACAAGCCAGAAACAGCGCCAACCAGTTAGATATACACAGTCAGATTCTCTTCAACTGCAAATATCCACACAAATGTCAATGTGAATCCTTAAGTGAGAATGGTACTTTATTTTCTCGTTGTCTGGGTCTCTGATCACCAAAATAAAGAATGGATTAAAAATCTGCCTTGGTGTCTGTAACCAGAATCAACTTCAAAAGATTTAGAGCCAGATTCTCTTATCAACTTCAAAAGATTTAGGGCCTTAAACTTTCTGGAGATTCCTCTTGGGCAGTTCTCCACTGTAGGGAGAATATCTGTTGACACTGAGCTGGTGTATCAGTGACCTGCACAGCCACATCCTCACCTCTGCTTAATGGGAAGGAGGAAGTGGGATGAAGGAGATGAGACCTTGTGCCAGAAGTGTAAATTAGATTAGGACCACTCCCACTCCATTTTACACAAGGCCTGGGTGGGCCTGAATCAGAAAGCCGCAACCAGCTAGCTGTAGCATCTCCTGCCCACTACACCTGACCCCAGCTCAGACACAGCAGAGAATCAGAATCTTAATGTCTAATGTTCTGTACATGGGAGTTTTAACTCAGACATATACCTTGGCATTAGATTGCTTCTCCCATCAGACCACCAACTACTGCAGTAGTTTAGCTGTTGAGTGGCAAGAGTGGTTTTTTGCACCTAAGATAGGTCTTTTCTGTTTTGTGTTGGTGTTGGTTTTCATGATTGAACATGCTACAGGAAAGGAATTTATTTCACTCTATAGATGCTGAATACACTGCTCATTCAAATGAAGAATATCAACATTCTCCCATCTATCGCATCTTTTAACCTCATTATTTAAAAGCATTTTCGAAACAACAACGAACTGTCCTTCACAACAACCCTTTCCTGCATGGTGCTAGAAGAGAGAGACTGGAACTGAGTTAAACACCTTAGTGCAAGTATACTAAGGGCAACCATACATCTCTTTATTGATGTAAGTGTTCAGCAGCTGAGGTGCCTATTTCATCAGTGAATGAAACTATTCCTATTTAGAATATGTACAGTATTAGGGATCTTTTGGAATGAAAGGCTCTTTATAAATGTGAGGTAGTCCATTACTATTAGAATTTTGGATCTGTGTTTGCAGCATGGTTATCTGGAAGGTTTGCAGGATTTATTTATTTGTATGTATTTCTGGACTGGACACAGCCTTTTCCATTCCGCTAGTTTGGAAATCCCTGTAAATGAATCCAGTGGAATTTTTGGCACTGGAATAGAATAATGTTATGCTGAGAGGTACTGGTGACTGCATGAGTCACAGACCTCTTTGAGATTGGGCGTGACCTCCCACTTTAGTTAACATAACGGTCAGGATAAATTAATCACAACCCCTTCCCCCCCCACCTAAGATAAAAGGGTTAAATGAACCTGCCTAGGGGTTTTAGACTGGGTAGGGAGAATGATATTTGCTCAGAGGTGTGTGTGTATTAGAGAGAGAGTAAATAGAGAATAAAAAGTGAGAGAGACACTGGCAAAAAGAAGCAGGTCAAATAGCAGACCTATGAGAGCAGTGTATAAATCTGGAAAATGCTAGAGAGAGAATTTTTGGGGCCTGGTGTTGGCTAAAGAGGTTTGTGACTGTAAGCTGTAAGCTAGGAAACTGTTCCTTTGTTTGTAGTTCCTCCTGCATTTGGAGAAGCAGGACCTTGTACATTCCTTATAAATAAACAAGATTACATTAAAGAAAATACGAGATTACATCATCAGTTTCCACCCCCAACTGGAACAGCCCTAGGGTCCCAAACTTTGACTAAACATTTGCGTCAAAAATGAGCAACAGCATTTACCCCTGTCCACACTACAGTTAAACCAGAGTGAACTTAAGCCATGTTCAGAAGGATAATTGTTCAAGGCTCCCATTCCCTACTGCCCTTCCCAAACTACCCAACAGGGCTAGAACACAGCTGTAAAACCATTAATACACTACAATAGTTCATGTTATAGATTAAGTGATATATACATAGCAAGTGACTGGCACTTGCTTTCCAGCTTTGACACTGAACTGTACTTCTTAGGTGGTGTTTATGTCCATTCGTTGATGGATAAAATGTAGCCAACGTGTCCATTTAACTGGAAACCTTTTCCTTTACTGTCTCATGTTGCTTAGATGTAATGTGTGGAAAGAACTGAGGATGACTGATAGTATTTTCCTCTCGATTCCTTTTCTCCATATACACAATAAACACAAACAGCTAGGCACAGAAACTGACATTTTTAACCACAATTTTTTAAACACAGTGAAAATATATATCTGAATAGAACTTGTGATGCTCTTACAAAGTAAAACGTCTTTACTGTTAAAAAACAACAACAAAAATGCAGTTACACAGTGCCTTCCCCCTCTCTGCCCCCGCTCCTAAAAATAAATTAAATAGATGGAGGGACTCATAGGATTCCCTTTCAGGTTAACTCTTCCCAGCTCTGTTTCCCAATATCATGATGTCTCTTTGGCAGAAGCCTGACTCTCAAGCACAGCCACTAGTGAGCCAGCTCTGTCAGACGCAGTCAGCTCTTTTACTAATGCAAGCTCAGAAGAAAACAAAACACACACACACACACACACACACACACACACACACACACACACAGAGCGAAACCCTTTGAAATCTGCTACTGCAAAAAAAAAAAAGGGACAAAAATGAAAGTGAGGCCCTGCTTTTCTAAAACATATGGCTTCAGAATTAGGCATCTGATTGCACAGATGTGAAGCAAAGTGGGTATGACAGGGGGAAGTTCCATGTGCATAACCCTGTTAAGGTCCCTACCATATCAATCAGTGCCTTCCTTAGCTTGTGCAAACCAGGAAAGACCCATCACATTTTGCCTTCTTTTCCTGCAAAGGAAGAGTTTCTTCTGGGTTTCCATCCTTGTGGAAAAAGGCCCTACAGCATTAACCAGACAGCATTGCTTGAGACCATGACATCGTTCCTAGTATTACTGCATTCCGGGGCTGGTAAAGAGGTCAAACAGCTCCTCAAAATTCTCCGTTACTGCAAAGCATGAAGAGGTCAGAAAATTATTGCAAATGGCTGTACTTGCATTAGGCTAAAGAATGTAACCAGTCTCCAAATGGGGTAACAGCACATTGCTGCACCAGAGACACTCTGAGCTGTAAAAATACCAGGCTTGACTCACCACTGTGTTACATCATTTAAGCTGATTGCCACTAAGATGAGTAAGGTTACACTAGCATTAAACTGGAGTACAACAGAAATGAATCAGACACATTATGTTTTTACTAGCGATTGGCCTAAGCCACAGATTCAGATCCAAATATGCCCAAAGTTGAAGAGCATGTTTGGATCTGAAGTTTCTGTTTGGCCCATTTTAGAAATATGGATTTCTGGATCTGGATTCAGACTTCCCTAGAGTTCAGGGGCATTGGGATCCAGTGTTTTGTTTCAGATCAATCTCTCTGTTTTTTTTGTAGAAGTGGTATAACAGATTACTGACCCCCTGAATACCATTTGGTGCATGAAACTGATAGAGGAAGAGCAGCATTTTACAGAAATAAAATAAAAATGAAGGAAAAAGGAACCTCATGATTTTTTCCAGCTGCAAGGATAGCAATTGAGCTGACATGGCCAGCTTGCCATCCAGCCCCACTGCAAATTGTTGAGAGTGGCTGTACACATCCTAAGGGCCACACACTAAATCTGAGCTTAAATGTAGATAGTAAAAATACCCTGCACCAGTATAATGCTGGGATATCCTGCATTAACATTTGGCTTGTTTCTTTTTATTAAAATCCTATCGAGCAAAGGTCATTGGTCCTTTATTACAGAGGTTTACTTTGTGTAGACACTGAGCTAATAGATGTCCTACAGCAAAGAATATGTTTCATTTCAGCAGCACGTACTGCCCCACTCATAAAGCAATAGTACTCCAGCCATTTGACCCCCTCACGATCCAGGAGACAGGCTGAGATGGAGCATGGGAGGCTGAATCTAAGAGTTTCTTCAGGAAAGAAACTAAATGCCCCTCTGCTTCAGGCAATAAACCTTCCACTCCACAAGGGCAGGTTCTATCGGGCCATCTATTTCATTTCTTCGTTCACTTATAACAGCAGATAAGGTCCCTAGGCTGACTCTCCAGTGATGGGCACTGTATATAAAAAACCCACAAAGCACCCACGTGGATTTTCCTTTAACCAAACGTATAACTTGTGTTAAACACAGAAAGAGAATTTCCAAGGGGTTTAGAGCTCCATTGCCGGTTCCAGTCAATGAGAGCTTTTGTATTAACTAGAATAGGCATTAGATTAGACACCAATATTGTTCATTTAACCAGCTTCCAGAAGCTGCTTGCTCCGTCTGCTGAGAAGTAGTTTGCATGCACTCACTCTGTACCAGGTTTGCATTTGGCATTCTGACCCCATGTTCAGGCAGAACAGTTTAAATGAAGTCTGAAAGAAGCCTATTTAGCAGTACCCATCTCTTATTTTTAAGGAAATATTGCAATGTTTCAGTCGGGGATTTTTTTTTATTAACAATGTAAAGCCTTCCTCTCCAGCGCATAGCTCTCAGATCATCCCACTGTTACACTGATAATATTTTAACAAGGGGCTTCACACATATTTCCCCTCTTAACCTGTGAAGAATCTCTGCACACTGCCTGGACATCTTCAGAGAACTATCCATGATGACTCCAAGATCTTTTTCCTGACTCGTTGTAGCTAAATTAGCCCCCATCATGTTGTATGTATAGTTGGGGTTATTTTTTCCAATGTGCATTACTTTACATTTATCCACATTAAATTTCATTTACCATTTTGTTGCCCAATCACTTAGTTTTGTGAGATCTTTTTGAAGTTCTTCACAGTCTCCTTTGGTCTTAACTATCTTGAGTAGTTTAGTATCATCTGCAAACTTTGCCACCTCACTGTTTACCCCTTTCTCCAGATCATTTATGAATAAATTGAATAGGATTGGTCCTAGGACTGACCCTTGGGGAACACCACTAGTTACCCCTCTCCATTCTGAGAATTTACCATTAATTCCTACCCTTTGTTCCCTGTCCTTTAACCAGTTCTCAGTCCATGAAAGGACCTTCCCTTTTATCCCATGACAGCTTAATTTACATAAGAGCCTTTGATGAGGGACCTTGTCAAAGGCTTTCTGGAAATCTAAGTACACTATGTCCACCGGATCCCCCTTGTCCACATGTTTGTTGACCCCTTCAAAGAACTCTAATAGATTAGTAAGACACGATTTCCCTTTACAGAAACCATGTTGACTATTACTCAACAGTTTATGTTTTTCTATGTATCTGACTATTTTATTTTTAACTATTGTTTCGACTAATTTGCCCGGTAGCAACGTTAGACTTACCGGTCTGTAATTGCCGGGATCACCTCTAGAGCCCTTTTTAAATATTGGCATTACATTAGCTAACTTCCAGTCATTGGGTACCAAAGCCGATTTAAAGGACAGGTTACAAACCTTAGTTAATAGTTCCGCAACTTCACATTTGAGTTCTTTCAGAACTCTTGGGTGAATGCCATCTGGTCCAGGTGACTTGTTAATGTTGAGTTTATCAATTAATTCCAAAACCTCCTCTAGTGACACTTCAGTCTGTGACAGTTCCTCAGATTTGTCATCTACAAAAGCCAGCTCAGGTTTGGGAATCTCCCTAACATCCTCAGCCGTGAAGACTGAAGCAAAGAATCCATTTAGTTTCTCCCCAATGACTTTATCGTCTTTAAGCGCTCCTTTTGTATTTCGATCGTCAAGGGGCCCCACTGGTTGTGTAGCAGGCGTCCTGCTTCTGATGTACTTAAAAAACATTTTATTACCACCTTTGGAGTTTTTGGCTAGCCGTTCTTCAAACTCCTCTTTGGCTTTTCTTATTACACTCTTGCACATAAGTTGGCAGTGTTTGTGCTCCTTTCTATTTGCCTCACTAGCATGGGCGCCAGGTTTGTATAATTTTTGGTGGTGCCCAGAATGGGTCCAAGCAGAGCTGTCCGGTCCATAGGACGGATCAGGGTAACTTCCCCAGGCCCCGTGCTTTGGGGGGGCATGCTTCAGGGGGACACAGGGTCCAGGGCAGCCTGGAGGGTTAGTGGAGGGCCTGGCGCTGGCAGCAGTGAGCGACCCGGCCCCAGCCCGCCCCACTCTGCTCCAGCCTGCTGGATCCTGGCATCGTTGAGGGAGGAGGCGTAAGCCAGAAAGAGGCGGGGTGGTGGAATGGGACAGGGAGGGGTCAGAGCAGGGGCGGGGAAAGGTAGGGTGGGGGTGGAACAGGGGTGGGAAGGGGTGGAGTGGGGGCGGAGGCAGAGCAGGGGCAGGAAGAAGCAGAGATGATCACTGCTGCTGGCGCCAGGTATCCTGCATCCCCCTGAAGCACGGGGCCCCCCCAAAGTTCATGGCCTGGGTCGGGTGCCCTGGTCCATCCTATGGATGGGATGGCTCTGAAAATATAAGCCCAAATATTGGTGGAGCATGGGCACCACGGGCCCATATAACTCGCCACCCATGCTCACTAGGATTTGACTTCCACTTTTTAAAGGAAGTCTTTTTATCTCTCACTGCTTCTTTTACATGGTTGTTAAGCCACAGTGGCTCTTTTTTAATTCTTTTACTGTGTTTCTTAATTTGCGGTATACATTGAAGTTGGGCCTCTATTATGGTGCCTTTAAAAAGGGCCCATGCAACTTGCCGTGATTTCACTTTAGTCACTGTACCTTTTAACTTTTGTTTAACTAACCCCCTCATTTTTGTATAGCTCCCCTTTTGAAATTAAATGCCGCAGTGTTGGGCTGTTGAGGTGTTCTTCCCACCACAGGGATGTTGAATGCTATTGTATTATGGTCACTATTTCCAAGCGGTTACCTCTTGGACCAGCTCCAGCACTTCACTCAGGATTAAATCTAGAGTTGCCTCTCCCCTTGTGGGTTCCCGTACCAGCTGCTCCATGAAGCAGTCATTTAAAGTATCGAGAAATTTTATCTCTGCATTTCGTCCTGAAGTGAAATGTTCCCAGTCAATATGGGGATAATTGAAATCCCCCACTATTATTGGGTTCTTAATTTTGATAGCCTCTCTAATTTCCCTTAGCATTTCATCATCACTATTACTGTCCTGGTCAGGTGGTCGATAATAGATCCCTAATGTTATATTTTTATTAGAGCATGAAATTTCTGTCCATAGAGATTCTATGGAACATGTGGATTCGCTTAAGATTTTTACTTGCAATTTTATCAGTCTCATGAAACTTCTTAGTTTATGTAAAGCCCCAACTCCTAGAGTCATGTGAATATGTGAGAATCTCAGCTTTTTTTTTAAGTTAGTTTCAAGCACTCATGGTTTCAGAGAAAAGCTTGTAAAGCGGACCCAAGTGTATACCAAAAGCTCAAAAACCAGAAAACAAATAAAACCCCACAAAATGTATTATTTTAATAAAATCTCATGATTTTGGGTGGGGGGCCTGACTCATGATTTTTGAACATTTGGTACTGGCAATACTGCACATACATAAACTTCAGAGGGGTAGCCGTGTTAGTCTGGATCTGTAAAAGCAACAAAGAATCCTGTGGCACCTTATAGACTAACAGACGTTTTGCAGCATGAGCTTTCGTGGGTGAATACCCACTTCTTCGGATACATAAACTTTGCTCTCCAGAAGTATATTTCTGACCCTCGGTACCCCGTGGCAAGGTTTTAGCAGCATCCAGACTAGGGGTAACTCCAATCAGAGGCCGAGAGATCGATACAACCTGCCATTCAGTTTTGTAGTGAGATTTTAACAAGAGGCTCTGAGGATCCTCCTCCTCTACATATAAAAACAGCTATAGATTTTTGTTCACAGTCGTGTATTTATGTGCTAGTTGTGTGATACACAAGTGTTTAATACATTTGGTTCACATGGGCTGCTTTAGTTTCTAGGCTTTTCATTTCCTACTGCATTTTAAGTACAAAATAGATTAGCATCGTTACTGATGATCTTAGAAAACACATCCATTAAAGATGGGCAGGTATCTCACAACACTGGGAGTGTGTGGAGAGAAAACCTTGTCTATGTTTAGGAATGCTGGGGATTGGGATATTCAGTTTACTGGGATCATCCAGAAAAGCTCTTTGAAGAACAAACCTTAAGTGGTTTGTAAATTTTTAGAATTTTTCAACTTTTTGAATGGATGTGTCAGCACCTGCTAACCAAACAGAGCTAAAAAACCCAAAACCCTTTAAAGATCTGTGTGTGTATAGATACGTAAGTCGTGGATTTGCATAGCCTTTCACCTGACATGCCAGAGAGTGACATGCCACGTCATGAATCAATCACATCGTGTTACATGATTTCAAGCTAACATGACAGAATAGGAATTACATAGTGACAAACAGACCCAACATGACATATCCATAGGAAAACTGGCACAAAACGCTTCTTAAAGTTGTGTTTAAAGAGTACTTCCCCCCCTCCCCTGAATGCTTCATAGAAAAATATGAAGTAATGTAAAAGAAAAGGAAATAGTGTGGTGATACTACTGCTAGAGCAATTTTAATTGTGTACAAGCGGGAGAAAATGTGTTTCTATCATGAGACTGCTGAGTATTTTAGTTATTTCAGGTTCTAATAAATATCTCCCCTTCTACAAGTAATGTTCTCAGAGCTCTAGTCATCCCAAGTTAGTGTTTACCTCATCTTTAGTCAGGTTAAGAGCTATATAAACAGTAGTTTATGGCTGCATGTTAACACATTTTGAACTTTGACATGGGCTTAGTGAAAACATAAAACTTTCTGGTTCAATACAGGCTGCATTAACTCGCCAAGTCTGGGAGTGGGAAATAATCCCTTTGGCCCTGCCTCTGGTCCGCTCCTCACCCTCCTGCCCCAACACAACTCCTCCAAGGTTCTGTGTCCTCGTACCCACTGGTGACACGCACACCCATCCACCTGCCCACAGGAAAATGGAGGGCCAAATGTGGCGAGATCTCTCCCAAGAATCTAATGTTGGCTATATCATCCTGCCCATGAAGTTATGTTTTATGATATTATATTAGGACCAGCTGCCATTGTTACCTGAGTGATCTGGTCTTGCAAACTCTTCCTCATGTGGGTAGTCTTATTTCATGGGATTAGTCACATGAATAAGGGTTACATGATTTGGCTATTGATGGCTGTTTAAAATAAAAAGCCAGCAACTTAAACTCAGTGGTGATTTAACTGATCTTCATTTTCTTATTTAACATCAAGGTGCAGTTGGACGGTGCTTGCAATGTACTACTTGTAAAAGGCACAAATCTAATTTGTGCCAAGGAAATTTGACATACATTCACATTTGGCTGGACGATGGTTCTGCCTCATCTTGTCAGGTGCCGTTACGTTTGTGATACCCAAGGTCAAAATGTTGTCACATGACATTTTGCCAGTCTTACTACGGTGCTAAAGCCTGGATTTACACTTTTAAACTCAACAGCTCTGCATACAAGATTATTGTGGTGGTGGTGGTGTTATTTATTTGTATTACCACAGCAGATCCGCCCAGAGGATTCAGGGGGCCTGGGGTCCTTGGCGGTGGGGGGCCTCCGCTTCGGCAGTAATTCAGCGGCAGAGAGGTCCTTCCGCTCCGGAACCCGCTGACGAATTGCCGCCAACGACCCAGCACTTCGGCGGCGGGTCCCGGGGCGGAAGGACACCCCTGCCGCGGGTCTTCGGGGCACTTCGGCGGCAGGTCCCGGAGCGGAAGGACGCCCCTGCCGCCGAATTGCCACCAAAGACCCGGAGCGGAAGAAGCTCTGGGGGCCCCGGACCCCGCGAGAGTTTTCCGGGGCCCCTGGAGCCAGTGAAGGACCCCGCGCTAGGGGCCCCAAAAAACTCTCGTGGGGGCCCCTGCGAGGCCTGGGGCAAATTGGCCCACTTGTCCCCCCCTCTGGACGGCCCTGTACCATAGCCTCTAGGAGCCCCAGTTACAGACCGGGACCCCATTTGTGCTAGATGCTGTACAAACACAGAACAAAAAGACAGTCCCTTACCTGAAGAGCTTGCGGTCTAAACAGACAAGACTGACAGGGTGGAGGGAAGAGTGGGAAAACACAAGCAGAGTGAATGATGTGATGATAGTAAACAACATGTTCATTCCAGAATATTGTATGTATCTATGTATTTATGATGAGTTTAGTTAGGAGGGGATAAGCTAAAGGGAAGAGAGAGGGGACACTGAAAGGAAGGGATTGAGGGGGACAGAGATATGGAGAAGAGAGTGAGAAGAGTGATGCTGAGGTGAAGAGACTGTCAGGGAAGGGGGATGCTTGGAGCAAACAGCCAATTCAGCACAGGGCAGAGAAAGTCCGGTCAAAACTGTAGCAAGCTTTCCGAAGGACCGAAGGTCTCTGCGTTGGCTTCTGCCCCTGCTGACTTGAGTCTCTGGCAGGCTCCCTCGTTGCAGCTTTCTCCCAAGTCCACATGGGGAGAGGAATGGGAGACACCATCTGGATCCTAGTGCCCATAGAGTGTGTGACGTCTCCTCTCCATGGTTCTTTATCTGAGGGGATATTTGGGGGGAAGGAGGCAGGGACCCCAGCTAGGCCATGAGGATGAAATGTTCTATACAAGATGAATCCTGTGTGAGAAATAAGCTCAAACATATAGGGGACAATAGAGGCAAAATGCCAAATAGATGCCTAGACTTTTGGGTTAATTTAAAAAATATAAATGGATCTCAAACACATGGATAATTTCAAAATTGTGCTTAGAAGAGCAGGTGTTTTATTAAAATTAGCCCTTTACTTTCAATTGACTGCAGTATGTATCACTTCCTCATCCTGTGCTCTTGTTAAACAATGTTGTGATTCATCCTCAGATGACTGCATGTCAGTGTTGGATCAAATGATTCCTACTGTAGTCACAGTACGTAGTTTGTGAAATCCGTTTGTAAACTGTTGTGGGCTTATACAGGAGCAAAGCTGCTGTGTAAACATAAGTCATTATAATAGAAATGATTAAATCACCTGATGCTTACAATATAGCTAAGTATCTTATTTTGATCATAATTAATTGGCGGCATACATCTTTTGAGTCAACACTCAAGGATTTGTGCCCAGAGTAAGTCACAAAGCATAGCATCTTAAATATATTGAGTGGGGAAAAATATGTTTTTTCTTCAGGGTGTTATATAAAAGTTGCCCATAGAAGGCCCTGTACATAAATAGTAAGTCAACCCCCTGGAATTTTTTTAAAGGCATCAACTTTCCCTCCTGGATACTACTGTGAAGACAAAGAATCATTAGACATCTGTAGACATCAGCTATAAAACATCAAGAAATAGCTTGTGGGTAACCTTTGACACAATTGAACTTACTTGAAATGAGCTAGGGCTGGATTCATTGCCTTTGGTCAAGCCAGTAGGTGGACTAAAGGTCTCTCTTATCCTTCTTTCCATATCTTACGTTATTAGCTTCTGGGAGGTGAATGTGTTCTGGATGAGTGATGGGAATGTGTTTGGATGTGTTCTTAAATAGACATTTGTTGTATGTCTGAAAAGAATAGGCCAGCTTAACAGTGTGATGTTGGGACTATTTGAAGTATATTTTTTTAAAGCAGTTGCCTTCTTTCAGCCTTTCAAAAACCTATTTTTAACTGATGATTTCAGCTCAAGGAATAGTATGGAATTATTTGTGTATGGATGTGCCCATATTTGATATAATTAATAGAGAGATGGAATACAAAAATCTCCATAATTTGACCTAGGAAGATCTTGTAGTTCTCATGATTTGATTTCAAATTCATCTCTATAATTCGCTCAACTCCTGGAGTGAATTATAGCGCGTTCCTACAATGTAACACATATGCTGATACATAGTTGCTCATTTTAGTTTCAAAGGGCCTGATCCTGAGAGCATCAGCATCAATGGGAACTGCAAGTGCTTAGCATCTCAAGGGTCAGACCATAAGTCTTGTTAAAGAATCCAGCAGTTGGTGATTTCATTTTCACTGGTGGAAAATCAAGAGTGAGATGTGAGTGTATTCTGTTGTATCTCACTGAGTGAGGGATGAATTTGGCACTTCTTCGCTATTGTCTGTTCTATTTCTATTTCTATCCTGTCACTAGCAGTTCTGAATAAAAATGGAACTACAATTTATTTCAGTTTTTTAAAAGGTTTGTATTGTTAGGATCTTTTGATATTAATGTGTTTGTTTATTAATTGGCATATACCTTAAACTTAAAACTCTGTAAACTAGTGGAATCCCAACATAACTAAATAGGTGTATATGTGATTTATACCACTTTAGACCTCTTTACACTTGCAGAGCGTTGTAAAGTCACCTTAGTGTAAGTGAGAATAAGATCCTTAGGTTAAAAGCAAGAAAGTAGTAGTATCCCCATTTTACAACTTGAGAACTAAGGCACAGAGAGATTAAAGACCTGATTTTTCCATTGCTCTACACTTTGTGTAGTCGTTTACAGAAATAGAAAGTCCTACCTTTTGGATTTGGTAACATTTAATACTCACCTTGCACTGATGTAAATAACTTTACAATATGCAAGATAATGAAGAATCAGGCCTGATCCAGGCTCACACAAGAAGTCTGTGGATAAATCTGGAAATGAAGCCAGATCTTCTGAGTCCCCATCCAGTGCCTTTACCACAAGACCATTCTTTCTTTTCCCTCAAATTTGTCTTTCTGAAGCCCTAGGTCCCTCTGCCAGAGGGCTGTTTCCTTTCATAGAGTAGGTTCTGGTACGTCCAGACTACCCGCCGTATCGGCGGGTAGCGATCAATTTATCGGGGATCGATATATCGCGTCTCATCTAGATGCGATATATTGATCCCCGAACGCGCTTCCCGTCGACTCTGGAACTCCACCAGAGCAAGTGGCGGTAGCGGAGTCAATGGGGGAGCTGCGGCCATCGATCCCGTGCCGTGAGGATGGGAGGTAAGTCGGAATAAGATACATCAACTTCATAGCTGAAGTTGTGTATCTTACATCGACACCCCCCCACCCAGAGTAGACCAGGCCTAAGAAGCACCCTATGCCCCAGTGAGTCACCAGAAGTTAAGCAATGTCTCCTGTGTGGTTCCAACACCTGATAACAGGTAGGAAGATAGGGAAATCCTGCTCCCTGTTATAGGGATATTGCAAATTTGTTATGCCCAAAACGTAGGAAAAGGGGTGAGGGCATTAAAACAGAAATCAGTGTGATTTAATTTTGTTAAATGTAATTGAAAATAGAATTTGAGTTGGTTTGAAACATTCCCCTGAAGTATTGCAGATCTCCTCCATGTCTCAAAAAATTGTGGAAATGCATGTGATACAGAAAGTGACGTGAAACTGATTAGATTCAGTATCCAAATGGAGTGAAATGCAAAAACTAAATAAGCAGTATAAATGGTGAGAAATAAAATCACTTGTTTTAGTGATCGTAGAGGGTGATAGTAAAACAGGTGAGCATATTTTATTTTTAATATCTGTGTTTTGTGTTCACAGTTTATATTTTAAAAACAATTAAGAGTTTGACAATTAAATGGTCAATGAGTTCATTCCTACAGTAGGAAAACGTATTTAGACAGTCTTTTCATACAGTTGTACATATTTATAAATAAAAACACCCAATCTGTATCTATGTATAGCACACTCGGTGTACTGTATACATAGCTGCCAGTATGTTGATGTAAAATCTATCTAGTCTATATAGAGAGATACAAAGACAGAGGGAACACAAATGGTTTTTTTAAAGGAATTTTTTAGTTCACTGTGGGTTGTACAGGCTGTTTGAATTTTTTTTCTTTAAAGCTCTTTTTGACTTGTTTCTTCTAAAGTTTTCAACAGCTGTTTTTCTGAATTCTGGGTTCCATGCAGCACTTTTGCCTCTCTTGTATGGCCACAGCAGGATGAAGGGTTTGTTGCTAATTTGTTTTGATATGGTGTGCTTTGGTCTGTCGTCTTTTTTAAATTAATTCCTTTTGTAGGTGTGGAGTTGAGGTGGTGGTATGCTCCCTGCATACGTGTCATCTACAGCAAGGAGAGGAGGTGGTAGACTTTGATCAGTGTGGCTTCTGTTTTCTTGTTGTTCATTTAAAATGTACCAGTTTGTAATTCAGTTTGGCTTTGTGGGTTCTTGTTTTATTTCTTCGCAGGTCCTTCCCTTCCTTTTGAGGTTTCTTCTTTTCTAGTTCATCGCTATTGATTTTGCCTAGCAGTTCCTGAACATTATTAACCAGAGGGAGGTAGTAGCCACTGAGTTCAATTTAGGCAGGAAACCAAATCCAGTATTAAGTCGTTCTCCTTTTTATAAACATGCTTTATACAGATAGACAATATATGTTAGTAAGAATAGGACACTGAAAGTCAGGACTCTCAGGTTCTGTATCTGTAATTGTTATAGTAAGGATTAAAAAAAATAACCTAAGTGTTTGGGAAGAGATATAAACACTCATGTTTCAGGGCATAAACCAATCTCTAATTAATGGGAGTTGGGAGGTATATTCCCTAGAGACAAGTTTTCCCATAACTACCTACTGGGTTTTGCACCTTCCTCTGAAGAAGCTGGTACTGGCCACTTTTGGTGAAAGGATACTGAACTAAATGAACCACTGGTCCAACGATCGGCAACCTTTGTCACGCGGCTCGCCAGGGTAAGGACCCTGGCGGGCCGGGCCAGTTTGTTTACCTGCCGCGTCCACAGGTTCGGCCGATTGTGGCTCCCACTGGCCATGGTTCACCGCTCCAGGCCAATGGGGGTGGCGAGAAGCGGTGGTCAGCACATCCCTCGGCCCACGCCGCTTCCCTCAGCTCCCATTAGCCTGGAGCGGCGAACCGCAGCCAATGGGAGCCGTGATCAGCTGAACCTGAGGACGTGGCAGGTAAACAAACTGGCCCGGCCCGCCAGGATGCTTACCCTGGCGAGCCTCGTGCCAAAGGTTGCCGATCTCTGCACTGGTCCAATCCAGTCTGGCAGTCCCTCTATTCTCATTCCTGACTCTGCTACTTACTTGCTATATGAGATTAGGCAATCACTTAACCATGCTGTGCCTCGGCCACTCCCGTTATAAAATGAGGATAATGATGTTGAGGTGTTGTGAACTTTAAATTCACAAATACTTGTGAAGAGATTTGTTGAAAAATATTTTTCTTGTTCTCTCTGCCACATATTTCAACAGGGCTGTTTGGAAGAAATATTCCTTTTAGGGGAAATCCCCCCTCTAATTTTGTGATCCTCTCTCATGGTTTTTACCTTGTATGAAATATTTTGTATTGTTAAAAGCCTGAAAAATTGGTTCTTGGCTTCTCCTGAATATTTGTAGTATCTGCGTTGATTCCCGTTGATCCTGATCTGTGCCTAAGACACTCTTTTCTTGTTTAGCAGCTAACCTGAGCCTGTTTAGAGAGGAACTTCATTAATAGCATTACACAAAGTTGGAGCAATGTTGGTGTGGGAAATGTGCAATGCAATTAATGGGGTCAAAACCAGATTGTGCTCTGGGGATCTTCTTGGGCATGAACTGGAGAAGAATTCATCTAACTTCCTCCACCGCCACTACCTTCAGGCTGTGTTGGGCCTGGAATAACCCTCATGCTCATGGGTCCATCCCCCATTCCTTGAGGGGGCTGATTGGTGGACCTGAGTAGTTGTGGACTCACCCTCACTTTTCCCCCACCCTGCCCTTCCCCATACCTGTGTGCTGTGGTTCAGAGGGCCTCCATGGAGCAGAGTTTTGAGGCATCCTACACTCCCCTTGACACCCAAGCACACTGATGATACTATAGTCTGTTCCCTCCATGTTTGTGGATGGTAGAGAGCAGGGTTGGCCTGCAAGCCACTAGACAAGCCCCACTCATTCTCCCCATCTGTTTAGGAATTATATATAAAACATGTGGAAATCAGTATATCAAATACAAAGGGAAAACAACAAAGCTGCTCTTTATCACAGCAAAATAGCATATGGAATAGACAAGAGAAAAGCTGAGGGTTTCCAGGTAGTCAAACAAAGAATTCCTAGAGCTGCTTAACAAGTTCGCCAGGAATCTGCAGGCTTAAAATCATCATCCCATTGCAAAGCGGAAGAGAGGACAAAGGGCCTGATTTAGCTCCCAATGAAATCCCTGACCAAACGCTCACGGACTTCAAAAGGACCAAGATCTGGCTCGAAGAAGGGACAAGTTTGCATATAAAGAGCAGGACTGGCTTTTGGACACCCAATAAAC
Organism: Mauremys reevesii; assembly: GCF_016161935.1. Lineage (NCBI taxonomy): Eukaryota > Metazoa > Chordata > Testudines > Geoemydidae > Mauremys > Mauremys reevesii. The sequence continues at coordinate 242,090,315 of NC_052623.1, read as the reverse complement.
CTGCAGCCCGCCAAACCCCATCTGTAGGAACAGTCATAAAGTTAGGCCTCGGTTATGCCATTTAGACAGTCATACGTTGAGGGCGGTGGAGAGGAGCATTGCCCCAGGGAAGCTCCAGGAGTATGACTTGATTTGGTAGAATTCAACCTGAGCCTCCCTGGCATACAGGGGAGTCACGCTCATTGCTCCACCCATCAAAGGGCGCCCCATGCTAACCCTGCCATGCAGCCAGTGCTTTCCCCAATGCATGGAGATGGTCTTGGCTCCCTCTCCTCCCTGCACTCTTTGCAGTGTCCTGCTCCCTGGGCGATGCAGGAAGATGGGTGAGTCTTCTTGTGCCTTCACCTCCTCCCTACACAGCTACAGAGCACAATTTGTCACTTAATGCAAGACAGTGCATTCTTCGGGGGGTGTCTGAGTGCACTGATCCGCACTGTGCTTGTTCTGCCTTATCTTAGGCAGGGAGCAGAGATTGGTGTGTTCTGGCCTGGCCTGGGAAAGGGGCAGCCAATAGTCCTTTCTCCCAGACACCGCATGGGCCAAAGTGAAAGTCTGTTGTGCCCCAGAAAGAGGATTAGCGCTGAAAGGGAAAACATTGTGTGAGGGGATGAGTGCCCAAAGAATAGACCTCCCTGGGGGCCCCCAAAATCCTAAAGCTAGTCTTGGAAGAGAGGAGCCACAATTTACCAGTTAACATAGAATTTAGTAGAATGTGTAATTCCAGTGTCCTGTTCACTCGGGATTAGTTACGTGATTTCAGGTAGTTCTATACATAGAACCTCCACAGGCTTTGTGACTGAGCTCCCATCAATGCTACTCCTGATGCTAGGACAAAATCTTGCTTAAGCTTGTGCCCTCCTTACTGAAGCTCCCCCATCAACAGAAATGGAAACTGTGCATGAGCATGTCCGGAAGAGAACATACTCTCCTGTGTGTACATCACCATCTTGGATGACTGCTAATCATGGAACTGCTGTCCTAAAAGCAATAGTCATGGGAATAACAACGTAGTGTGTTCTGTAATCCCAAAAGTAAGAAGAGCATTTGGGGAATACCAGCAGTGACTGAAACCACCAGTGTCTAGCCCTAGGAGCTATGCACTAGGCAGTTGAGAATGCAATACAATAAATAAAACAGGTTTTTACACTAGATTTAAGGGTCAGCTAAAGCCACAACCAGAAACTGTTTGAGGTGAAAATGAGAATCTAGGCTGAGATTTGCCTGTAGCTGCCATACGTTAATTAGCAAAAGTCTGCGCTGTGCCACACCAGAGAGGTAGAGGACAGCCTTATTCCAATATTTCCCTTGGATCTGCTTCTCAGGGCCTTTCCCTCTGCTTCCTGATCAACTCTGGTCAATGCCCAGTCTTCAGAATTTCTGTACTGCAAATGTTAACTCAGATGTACAATAAGATTTAGTAATTTCAGTGCATCCAAAGAATAATTCTCCACATCTAAGATTTTAAAAAATTTGCTCTGTTTTTATCATCATATTATGACCCAGAGGTTGGTCTCTGTCTTCCTCTCTATCTTGTTGCGTCTCTGTGTAGATACATAAATTTCCACTTCTAGAGGAAGGGATGCATTATTCTTAATCAAAACTTGGAAATGTGGCAGGAGGAGGTGCAGCTGCAGATGAACGTTATCTAATTTAGCCATCCTGTCGTTTGAACATCCTTACTTAATTTAATACAATTATTTAATCAGTGAGGATAATATCAGCAGTATGATTCATTTATACAACATGTTTCACAACTGCCTTTACCTCTCGTCGTCTTATTATCACCACCGATAATTTCATGAGTGACTATGGAAAAAGAAAAAGAACTGCCGGTATCGTTCTGTGTGGGGACAGCTGTACTCTTCGGGGGACAATGATATTGGAGGATTTTATTTGTGTGTGTGCAATTGCACCCCTGTTACTGATATATATTTACGGTTAAACATTTCTGGATAAGCTCATGACTGGATGACTAGGCCAGTGACTGGGTGTATTGTTCAATGTGCAACAATAGCAACATTGTCTTCTGCCCAGACGCACAGTAAATGCTCCATATTTTGCATTTTTGTTGAAATGAAGATCTCCATGAAAGAGAAAGAGGGTGGGGGAAGTGGGGCCATGGCTTTGTTTCTGGAGAGATGGGGGATGCATTCTTTGAGAAACCCCTTTTCTGGCTCTGTGTTTCTAACTCGTTTGGCTGTAATTTGTACCATCAAGGTCATTTAGATAAGCAGCAATATGTGGTGAATGTGTTCCCAGAGGTCATGAAAAGCCTCTTTAGTAGAACACAGTAGGCTGTGCTTATGCCAGGTCATTTGAGCACATTTGTATTGCCCGTCAGATGATGCACAGTGTAGTTCATGATTTTGTAATAAACTGTGCAACCTGGACCTTCAGTTTGTACTGTTGAGGGATGAAGTGCTTGGGCTTATACTACAACACAGTGTTTCAATAACTGTATTTTAATAGTAAACTAATATATACAATATGTGAAAAGAAGCTAGATTATTAAAATCCAAATGGATGTACCTGATCTTTTTTTTTTTTCCCTCTCTGAGATTGGTCCACTCATCTTTCATTGATTTTTTTTATTAACTGAGACAGAGGAACTCTGGGTAGGGTATTGCAGTCCCCGCTAAAATTCCTACTCAAGCAAAAATCCCATTGGCTTCATGGGGTTTTTGCCTGAATAAGGACTGAATAGAGACCTCAGGATCTGGCCCATAGAGACATTAAAGAAAACATAATTTCAATCAGTTATTTGGTGGGACAATATTAGTGACTTGGGAGTCAGGGTTCTAGGGTTTACTCCAGGCTCTGCCACTGATTAAGAGCATGACCTTGGGAAAATCACGTAGCCTCTGTCTGCCTCATTTTCCCTATCTGTATTAATAACACTTAGAATTTATTTAGCACTTTACATTTACAAAGAACAATACAAACATCTATAAAATGAGTGCAGTACATACCTAACCCATCAGGAGTGTTTTGGCTTGTTTATATTTATGTTTATAAGACACTTAGAAATCCTCTGATAGAAGGCTTTGTTTTACATGATACTTCAGTGAGAAAGCTTAAAGCTCTACAAATCCAGGTGATTCCAAGATATAAAATTCAGATCTTGGATCTTGAATTCTCTGATCTCCCCACATCTCCTCTACCCTCTTCTCCTCCTTCTCCCTACCCCCCAATCCCATACCCTTCCCAACTCCCCAAAAAAAAAGAGTTCAGGGGGATTCAGATCTGGAATTTTGTTTTAGTCCATTATAGGACTAGGAACCAGCTGTAAAAACTTAGATCAGATCTAGGATCTGACCTCCCCATAGTCCCAAAGTTAATGAGGTTTTGGGTCCATCTCTGGTATAGTTTATGATGATCTTTCAACAAAGGAAAGCAAACCACTAAAGCTGTTTGAAAGAATGCTGTGCTGATATTATCATGGCATAAGGGACTGAAATCTCCATTACAATGCATTGGTTCTGCTGCATATATTTCTTTTTAGCAGCCTTAGGGGTATGTTTTTGCTTCTGCTTTGCTCTCCACATTTATTTCTTAATTTTTTGTTTTGTTTTGTTAGCCAAATATGCCACTTTTTAAAGGAAACATTTCCTAACCTTTAATCGAGATCATATTTCACTTTCATCACATCTGTGTTTATATTATTACAAGACTTTTAGGTCTTAATGTCTTCTGTTTTAAGCATTAATCGTTTGGGCTGATTATATAAATAAATGTTTGACTTTGTTAACTCTTCAGGAAAAAAAAATTGGCCTGTTCTTATCATTGGTATCTTAGAATAACTCCGCATATGTGTGTGTTGGGGAGGAGGCAGGGACCAATGAATGTTGGATTTCCTCTAATAAAAGTGTGGAAAGTAATGTTAGATTCTGTGATCCACCTAACAAAATCTCTGTCCTCCCTTAAAGGCACTGTCTACCTGGACTGATCATGTTGGATCTGATTTTTATTTACACTAGGGCCTTTTACACTGCTAGAGTGGTGTAAAGGGCCCTTGGTATAAATGAAAATCAGGTCTGCTAGTCTTTAAGATGGCAACACACTAGCTGCAACTGTATTGGTTATAAATAATGGTAAGAAGGCAAAATGCCAAATTCTCCTCTCAGTTACACAGGTGTAAATCAATAATGAAGTCATTTAAACTGGGAAAGTTGAGAGTAGAATCTCTGGTCCAGAGAATTTAAACGTGTATCTGCAAGTAAGGAAAGGATAAAGTGTTCCATCACATATTGAGCGAAGGTTCTATTGTTGATCTTCATGTTCAAAACAATTGTACATTATAACCAAATCCCAAAACATTTTTATACCAGATCCTAAGGATCTGACTCAGAACTTTTAAACTCTCAGACCAGATTTTAAATGGCATTTCAGTCCAAATGTGGGTTTGATAGGGCCTTTTGAAATGAGAGAGGTAAAATATTATAAACTCTGAATGGTAAAGTAACATCATATTGTAAATACATGTAATAGCTCAAAATAGTCCACTCATTTTCCTGTATAAGAAGCAAGCTTGTGTGACCTCCAATTACTTTACCATTAGCCTGAACACACAATGAAAGTGAATGAAGGGGCAATTTGGAATGACATTTATCAGCTCTGGAACTGTCGACTTCTATTATTTCCACAAGGCCTTACACTTCTTGGCTCCAGAGAAAGCAGTGCTGATTTGAATGAAGAAGAGCATTCTTAGCACCACGAATAGTTACAGCACAGACATCTCCATGGTGGGGTAACTCAGACAGAAAGACCGCCACCTCCATTTCCAACTTGCATTAAATGAGACATTTAAAAAAAATTTGCTTAGTGAGCTAACTGAAAGCCTTGCACTTCACACCAGAAAAAAAAGGGGGAAGGGGGAGGATGGGAATGAGGGAGGCAGGGAAAAGAGAGAAGAAAAGAAGGAAAGGAAGTTGAAGCTCAGTGGGACTAGATAGCCCAAAGATTTATTATAAAGGGAGAGGGTATGGAGCCCTCACCTCTAAAACGTAGGTTTGAATCTAGCCTATGTCTTTATGGTCAGTGAAAGCCATTCCCATCTGATGACTGTTTGGTGGCCTATATGAAATGAGGTGGTGGTCTCAGTCAGGTTTCCAGTGGACAGACATTTCTTCACAGAGCTCATCACCATATCTGGAACTAATCAACCCCTTTTTTTGGCACTTATAATAGAGGTCAAGAATTGAATATACATGGAAACTGACGTCTCTGGAAGGGAGCTGATAAAAGTTGGTGGGGAAGTTTGCATTGCTTCTGGTGATCTGTGCTAAATAGAGGACTTTGGTCTCCAGGGCTATTAGTCTGGCACATTTCATCAACACGGGTGGTTGGGTTTGTTGGGTTTTTTTTCCGTTTGTTTATTTGTTTGTTTTCTTAAGTTGCACTTTTTTAACTGTTTCACTGCTGATCTACCACGGTTGTACTGTTGTTTTCTATTGAAAGTAGTGGAACAACAGGAAAAACCCCATCCCTGTTAGCAACACAGTGGCTGTGTTTTATTCAGATCTGAATGTCCATTAAGAGTCAAGCAAGCACCAGGACTGGATTTGTATTTCTTAGTCTTAAGTGGAATGAGTTCTAAACACTGTAAATTTACATGTCCAAAAATTTCAGTTAAACTGGGTAAAATTTCCAGAAGCCTCTAAGGAGCTAAGTGTCATGGAAAGACAATGAGTGAGCCAAGTCACTGTTGAAAATGGGATTTAGGCTCTTAAATCACTTTTGAAAATTTTGCCCACTAATTTTTATTCTTTATTATGTTTTATAAGTCTTCACAGGAAGTATCTAGGAGAACTTAACTATCACTTTAAAAATGACATTTTTGTCCTTTATTTCCCTGATCATTTTGTTTATTCTGCTTTAATTAATTTTTAACTATGATGATTACAAAAGTATAAAAGTAATCAAATACATTCAAATGTAATAAAGACACTTAACTCAGAAGCTTGCCTGTTTGAGATAATTGAAAGGTGGCATAACAGTGCTTTGCAGAATTACAAGTAGGTTGTTTGATGATGAAGACATTCATATTTATATAACGTTTCCATATGCAGTATAGACCACTGGAAAATTCCTTGCTTTCTGCAGAATACTGCATTCTTTGGACCAGAATTAGTATTACAGTAGCTTCAGATACTCCAACAGTAACAGGGAAAAATTCCAGTGGAGTTCGCTCTACCTTTACCAATCCTACATTATGGGCCTGATTCTGATCTCACACTGCTGTCAGTCGGGAGTAATTTCATAGGAGCAAATGGACTTTCTTGAATGTAAAACTTACGAAGGGAGACCAGAATCAACTCTACTATATCTGTAATAGAGCCCATGCAAAAATATTACTTCCATCAGTTAAAGGATGGGCTTCTTAATTCACAAGTTGCAGAGGAAAGTTTAGCTCTGCAAGGACATCTTTAACACATCCTGCTTTGGCATGATATGATAGTAGCAGACACACAAGTTGCAAATAAGTATGTGGCAGAATGGTCCGAAAACACAGATACCATTTCTGGATATTAAAAAGTAATTTTTAAAAAGGGTTTGCTATTGTATCTCCTCTACAGGGACAGAAAGGGGCTTCTCTGATCCTTCTTTTGCTTTTCGTTAGAGGCAAACCGAAACATGTGACTTTTGATTTTTAATGTATCGTTCAGCATTGTTTATTGCTCGCGCTTGCGCGCTCTCTCTCTCTCTCTCTCACTCTCTGTGTATGCCAGATTCAGTCCTGAACAAAGCCAATATAACTCCTGTTGATTTCACTGTTTGTTGAACTCTCTTTATGAACTTGGCCCATGTTTTCAATGTACACAACCATGGTAATTATTAGTGAACCTCTAAACTTTCCTATAAACATCCAAAAGTTTAGATGCTTATTCTAAATTATGCAAATCTCTGATGGAGATTTGGAAGCTGGAACTAGCACAAAAACAGACTTTCTGGTCCTGACTGGATAAAAATACCCATGAAAGAGATTGCTTGTGGAACTTCGGTACTTGTGAAAACCAGGGAGTTCAGAGGAAAATAAAAATAGAAATACAAAATTAACACATTTACTCACAAGTTTAACCAAGTTTTAGAACTACAAATAAGTTTGGGTTTGGATTGAATTTTAGATGACACTTGTGATTAATTTTTATTTTTTCCACCCATCTCAAGTTTTAAAAAATTACACAAAATATTATTGTCAATGTACTCCTGTTTGGATTGTATAACTATGTATCATGTAGGTGCAAATTTGGGGGAAATTCTTACGTACATTGTGCAAATAAAGAATGTTCTCTAATTCTCCAGTTCATGGGACATTTTGATTCTCAGCTGACATAACATGATGGCATCATGATGGAAATGTTGCATGATGCATTTTTAGGATCACTCGTTTGCAACTTCACATGAATGGAACATGACTATCTGTGTTTGGGTATAACTATGGCAGCGGCAGCAGCATATTTATGACATGCTTTATCTTGTGCTCGTTGTAGGATGAAGTGGCTCAGCCGCTGAACCTCTCAGCTAAACCCAAGACGTCTGAGGGAAAGTCTCCGACATCGCCCACTTCTCCTCATATGCCAGCTCTGAGAATAAACAGTGGGGCCAGTTCACTCAAATCCTCAGTGCCAGCAACATTAGCCAGTCCCTCGGCCAGAGTTAACACAATAGGTATGTTTGTTTTCTTTTGGTTTTGTTGATGTAGCACAGAGGTCAGCATTAAAAAAAATCAGCATTTGCCAACCAATGCCACACAATGGCATATGATAAATCGAAGGTGGGGCCTAATATTGCATTCATTGAAGTCAGTGGCAAAGCGCTCAGTGATCTCAGTAGTGCATGATTGGGATCTTAACTCTTCACATTCAGCATGGGAAAAACTTGTTTTATTTCAGATAATTCTGTATGATAACAATTAATAAATGATTGTTCTGTGGCTACCACTGTGTTACAGTGATTCAGACATTCACCATTTAAAAGTATAAACAACTGATGAATAAGCTTTTAAAAAATCCCTAGGAGTTGCATGTCTACATGTGCATAAAGTTCCTTAGAAAATTACAGGTTTGATGCATAGTCCACTGAAAAGCTTTGTGGGGCATTATTTTAGCTTAATCTACCAGGAGTAATATTAATGGCTAACTAAAAAGTCACCAGGTACATTTCAAAACATACTTTACATTGTATCTTGAAAACAGTCAGGCTAGCTGCTTTTAGTATTGTTCTGTAATATATTATTATTCCTCCCTCCCTCCAAAACTACCTCCCTTGCGACCATTTAAACAATAAATGGTTCTGGTGTTATTGACACTTTGTATTTCACAAGTGCTTTATATTAAAAGGCGGGGTGGGATGTGTGCCCCCACGTGCATGCCAGGTCCTTATGTGTAATGTATATGTATAAATAACATGCAGACACACCCCATTGTAATGATAATCTTTTCCAATCTACTGTACAAAGTGACTGAATATACAGTAGAACCTCAGAGTTATGAACCAGAGTTACAAACCGACTAGTCAACTACACGCCTCATTTGGAACCAGAAGTACACAATCAAGCAGCAGCAGAGACACTCCCCCGAAAAAAGCAAATACAGTACAGTACTGTGTTAAATGTAAACTACTAAAAAATAAAGGGAAAGCAGCATTTTTCTTCTGCATAGTAACATTTCAAAGCTGTATTCTTAGAATGATAGAATCATAGAATATCAGGGTTGGAAGGGACCTCAGGAGGTCATCTAGTCCAACCCCCTGCTCAAAGCAGGACCAATTCCCAACTAAATCATCCCAGCCAGAGCTTTGTCAAGCCTGACCTTAAAAACCTGTAAGGAAGGAGATTCCACCGCCTCCCTAGGTAACCCATTCCAGTGCTTCACCACCCTCCTAATGAAAAAGTTTTTCCTAATATCCAACCTAAATCTCTCCCACTGCAACTTGAGACCATTACTCCTTGTTCTGTCATTTGCTACTACTGAGAATAGTCTAGAGCCATCCTCTTTGGAACCCCCTTTCAGGTAGTTGAAAGCAGCTATTAAATCTCCCCTCATTCCTCTTTTCTGCAGACTAAACTATCCCAGTTCCCTCAGCCTCTCCTCATATGTCATGGACTCCAGCCCCCCAATCACTTTCACTGCCCCCTGCTGGACTCTCTCCTACCTCTCCACATCCTTCCTGTAGTGTGGGGCCCAAAACTGGACACAGTACTCCACATGAGGCTTCACCAGTGTCGACTAGAATATTAAATCAGTGTTCAGTTGTAAGCTTTTGAAAGAACAACCATAACGTTCTGTGCAGAGCTACGAACATGTCAGAGTTACAAACAACCTCTATTCCCGAGGTGTTCGTAACTTTGAGGTTCTACTGTAACTTGAATTGTGATTTCAGGGTGTAAATTAATCACTAACTATTTGGGATTAGGTTGAGACCTTCCTGGGTGGGCGGGGGAGAGGGGGAGTATACTACAGTTGCTTATTGTGGGGTTTCTTGCACCTTCCTCTGAAGCAGCTAGTACTGGCCACTTTTGGAGACAGGATACTGGACTGAATAGACCACAGGTCTGATCCAGTTTGGCTGTTCCTATGATTTTTCCATTGCAACACATTGAAACTATTTGAGGCACTGTGCAGCATAGTCCAGCTGTACATACACCAGTCAGACCCACACTTATGCCCCAAGTTTAAAATCCCTATAGGTGGGTCCCAGTGTGCAGACAGATGGGAGTTATGATTACATGCACCAAATAGAGAACATACTTCTATGGCCAGGGTGAAAAGGGAAATTACTTTATCCAGCATGACATTCTATAAAACGCGATAAATGTTTCATAAATATCCTATTGTTAATTCATGACTTATTATGTATTATTCTTATTAGAACTACACTATTTAACTTTCTAGGTTAGTAATGTATTTGCATCTTTAATCTGTTTGGCCCTGCTGCTCTCTGTGTACAGTGGGCTGAGTTTTCTTTTTTTTTTTTTCACTTTAAAACCTTTGTCCTGAGGAGAGTGAACAGCAGCTCTAAGCATAGAGTTAAGAATCTGACCTGCCTCCCAGTGGCAGACCGTCTCTTGTTCTCCTCTTCCTCCACCCCTGGTATTTTCCATAGATTTGAGATCCCTACAATTTACTTTTCTCCTTTTAACAAAATGCAGATTTTGAAACACTGTACCTGTAATGAGTGATAATGTAATTGGATAAAAGCTGTGAGGATGAATGGAGCTTTAAAGGTCACTCTTGTAAGAAGAATTAATGTGTTATACCATTAATAAACCATGGAAAACTGTGGAGCAAAAGATAACATACTTAAGTTATTGTTAATGACATAGAGTTCACTGCTTTATATCTCCTAGCTACAAATACAGAAAGTGACTTTTTGAGGTTGCTAGCTGAACGGTATCATTTTGTGTACTGTACAAGATAAGCTGTCTTTAAATGCGGCACAAGAACTGGACAGACACAGGCTGCTCCTATCAAAAATCTGTCCTTTATGGAGGACTGGATGATTCAGAGGCTTGGTAATGGTATGTGGAGCCTTTTACTGCTAAGTAACTAGTTCACAGCCAGCCACGGTTGTAGTAAGCAAAAGCCGTTACCATGTATAAACTCTTTGTTGACCTTAACAAAATGAGTTGTTGAGCTCAGTCAAGCCCGCAGCAGAAGTTTGCACATGACTTAAAACCACCACAGTTGACAACCTTGTTGTCACTTTAAGCAAAAAGACCCAAGTACTGAATGGACTAGGTAGACTGAACTATCTTCTTACTTTAAGAGGTAGGTCGCTCCAGCACAGAGCTGAAGCACACTGGTGGGAACCTTGCAAGGCCATTAGCCATGCTGTCTCTGATCTCTGGATAAAAAGAGGACTTTGGTCTCTAGGGCTGTCCATGAGACAGTGGGCCTTCTGACCTAGGTGGGCTTAGGCCCACTGTCCTGGAATTCAGATAGGCTGGCATCTTTCCCCACCACTAAATTCACTTTAAAACCACCTTTTAAAATCCATCCTTCAGACTGTTTGTTTTCACTGTGCTCACAATATCATTCAGTTGTATCTGGTCAAGGGGAGCATGCACCTACATATCAGAAATAATGTAGAGCATGTAGCTAGGGGCACATATGGCAGGGCCGGCTTTAGGAAGTGCGGGGCCCAATTTCATTTTTTTTCCCCGGGGGGGCCACAAAAAAAAAAAAAAAAAAAAAAAAAATTCTTTCATTTCAGTTCCACCAGTTTGTAGCTACAGTATGTATTTTTGTACCAATAGGGTTACCATATGTCCATATTTTTAAAAATTCCTCCTGGATGATTTAAACCAAAAAAAAGACATGTCTGGAAAAAAATACGGATGTTTAAAACCCTACTACCTAAGTTTTTTTTAAAAAGATGGCCTGAAGAAAGAAGCTCTGTTTCACATGTGTGTGGGTCCCCCTACCACTCCCTGGGGGTGTGGTGGGGTGATGTCCAGATTTTTTATAGGAAAGTCCGATTGGGGGTTCTTTTTTTTTATATATATCCTACCCCCCCCCCCCCTTTTCTTTTCCAATTTTGCTGTCTGGTCACCCTAGTGTGCATGTGTGGTGTGCCCAGCCCCTCCCCTCCCCTCCCTCCCCTGCAGGTGTGTGCAGGGTTTACTACCCTGGGAACACCAGTGGGGGTGGGGCTGGGGGGGGGCAGGGGGGGTGGGGGCAGGGGCTGGGTGGTGGGGTCTGGCTGCAAGCAGTGCAAGGGGGGCTGGGGGGCTGGGGGGAGGGGGGGGGGCTGGGGGGGCTGGGGCTGGCTGGGGTGGGCTGCAGTGGGGCTGGGTGCAAGGTTGTGCGGGGGAGACAGGGGAGAGGAGGAGGGCTGCGGCAGGCGTGGTGCGGTGGGGCAGGGGGGGTCTGGAGACAGGGGGGGGGGGGGGCAGGCAGGGGGGGGGGGGGGCAGGGGGTGGGGGGGCAGGGGGGGTGGTGTGTGGGGTGGGTGTAGTGCTCAGGGTACTCCCCACCTGTCCCTCCTCTCTCCTCCCTCCCTCTCCCCCAGCAGCAGCAGCCAGCAGCCGGGGCTCGGGGCCTGGGGCCCCCCTCTGGGCTCCCCCTCCCCCCTGCCCCAGCCAGCAATGCCCCATGGGAGTGGCAGGGGCAGGGGGGGCTGGGGGGGGCTATTTAGCAGGGAGCACTGGCCCCCCCCTACCCCAGGACTCTGACTCTGGCCCAAGAGGGCTGGGGGGGGGCCCCCCTGCCCCTGGGCCTGCTTTATCCAGCCTGGGGGGCCCGGGGGGCGGGGGGAAGGGGGGGGCCAGGGGGCTAAGGGCAAGGCCAGGGCAGTTAAAGCAAGGGAGCCCCAGAGCCCCCAGGCTCAGGGCTGGGGGCCAGGGCCTGGTGGCAGGGCCTGTGGCCTGGGGGCCCCAGCCTGGCTTACCCCCCCCTGGGAGGCCCACCCCCTGGGCTGCCCACACCCGGCAGGCGGTGGGCCGGGGGAATTGGGGGGACGGGGGGGGGGGGGGGGGGGTTGGGTTGAATTGGCCTGACATATGGTATGTGGTTCTTTGGTTAGATACATCCACACTGCCTGTAAATCAATCTATAATTTGAGGAGTCACACGTGTCATGATTTCACATACAACTTTAAATCCAGGCATTTCTTTTCAGAAGCAGGCATATGCCTACCTATTAAAAACAAAAACAAGTCCCCCCTTCCTCCCTCCCTGTTGTCTCCAACATCTAGATACTGGTTTGGCAATCCCTGTAACTAAGTGCATTTAGTATCTCTCTGTCAGTAATTCACCATGTACCCTAAACAGAAATAATTTACTTTCGACTTGCATCTATATTAATCTTTTCTCTGCATACCAGCATATTGGCAGCTATTGAAAAACATAAGGAGTGCTTGCTTTTATTCACTGACATGTGCCAAATCTTCTCAAAGAGAGTGGTAGTCAGGAAAAAAACAAATGGTCTGGAGAAGGGCATGAATTCCATTTCTTAGGCAAATTCAGCTATAATACAGATTATAACTATTATACCCACCCTAATCAAGAGCACTGCTGTTTTTAAATGTCACTGGTTTTTTGTTTGCTTTTTAATATATTTTGACCAAATGCAAACTTGATCAATAACAGATGCAAGGTGAGGAATGAACCAAGTGACTTGCTAAGATGGGGACCAACCCCCCCTCCGCCCCGCCCCCAAAAAAGCCACCCTATGATACCATTTAGGAGGTGTGGATTACATCCTTCCTAGCATTGCCCCGAAATCACTGAGCCCAGGTCATTTGGTAAAAATAAGTTATGTGGATCAAATTAATTTTATGTAAAACTGCCAGTGTTTTCAGATACCTAACTGAAAGGTATTTGCTGATCTGCTCCCCCTACACCCAGACTGTACAGAAACTTTTGCTTTCAATTCTCCAAAGGAGACCAGAATGCCAGGTTCATTTGGGGAGGGGGTGTGTGGAATGAGGGCACAGCAGTGCAGCACTGAACTAATCTGACATCAGCTTCTTCCACTGAAATGTTTTAAGCAGCAAGACAATGTTCTATGTTTTTTGGCAATCAGTGGATCAGATAGAAGACTCTAGCAATACAACAAGGATGTGTAATCTGACATGATTAGACAAGGCTCTTTAGGAACAGAACATTCATAATTGAGACAAAGAAAGAGTATTAATAACACTTTCCTAACACGGCAGTTAGCCATTTTATATTTCCTTTCTTTAATCTTAGTGTTTTTCAACAAATCATGGGATTTAATAGCGTGTTTTGGCAGATTAGAGGATTTATGGCCCAGATGTTTTTTGTTCTAAAAATGGATTAGGGTGTAAAGTTTGCTGGAATCCATGGAACATGTTGAGGCAAGCCGGTCATTTTGTGTGTGATTAGTGCTTGCCTTCTGTCTCACAGTCCCTCCATCTGTCACAATTCACCAATGGATCTGGTTAGATTTAGCCTCATGTCACAAACAGAAGTCCCTTTTCTGGGCAATTTCATATTACAGATTCATTGTATGCCATTTTTATGCCCTAGTTAAAAGACAGAAAGAAGTGTGTGTGTGGAGGGGGGGTGGGGGTGGGGAGGAATGATAGATACTAGCTTCTCCTATAATGTTTGAAAAATAGACCGGGGCTTGGAGTCTTCCATCAGTATTCCATCCTACAAATCACATGCAGATCATAATAAGTATAATCTACAGTACGCTAAAGGAAAAAAAAATGACAGAGTATCATGTTTAAAATTAAATAGCATTAGCTGTGCTGGTGATGATTGTAACATTTTAAAATGAAATAATTCAGCCACTACTAGTGCTGAACCCTAGGCAGTGAATTCACAGCCAAATAGTGTAGACATCCGACCTGCTATCAGCAACATGAATAGAGCGGGAACATAGGTCCATGGAGCTGCGGTTTCTTATACATTTCTGAATGACAGGTGGTGGTGGGGAGCATTCGACGGCGGAAGTTTCTTTTCCCAGCCATTATGCTCCTTGTGTCTATAGCAAACCACCGCCACCTGTGGTTTATTTTAATGTATTCACAAGTTTTAAGAAAGGGAAGGAAAAAATGGTCTATTTTTAATAGTTTTGGATTGCTTGCATGATCAAGGCCTCCCACGTCCCCTATCAAGTTACATCCTGCTGTATACAAACCACAAGGCCAATCTCTATAATGTTGGGTAAACATTGAAACTAATGGAATCAAGTATCAGAGTGATGCTATCGGTACTAATGTTTCTCATGGTTTATACCCAGGTGGCTCTATCATAAGAGCAGCATATTTTCCAAGCACAGACAGGTTTATGGGTCTGTTCATTGTCTCTGTCTCTTTCTCATTTAATTAAGTGCCCAAGGAAAGCACTGATGAGTTTCACTGACAAAAGCAAAAATGTTTTCTTGTAACTTTCCTTTCTTTCTTCCTTTCTTTTTAAGATATTCTTTCTTCTATCACGTCGTCAGGTTATTTAAATGACCATGATGCTGTTACCAAGGCAATCCAGGAGGCCCGACAGATGAAGGAGCAACTTCGGAGGGAACAACAGGTGCTTGATGGGAAGGTGGCTGTTGTGAATAGTCTGGGTCTCAATAACTGCAGGACAGAAAAGGTCAGTTCCTGAGACTCCCTTTTCTGATAGTCACTTGGGTGATCATATTCTCCTTGTATTCAGGCATTACAGACACACACACACACACAATCTCCTTCTCCCTCTCCTTTCTCTTCCTTACTTCCCTGCTCTGTCTCCCTCCTTCCTTCTGTCAAAAAACAAACAAAAACAGCCCCACACAGACATGGAGACAGTAGAGCCTAAAACATAGTTAAAGTCCTTATGAAAACTTTGGAGACCACTAAGGCTGTCAGTATGTATTATGACTAGGTGATCTTTGAAATATCTGGGTCTGAGTGAAAATCTTGCTTTATGGAAATGCTTACATGTTTTTGTGAGATGAACTGGATTTGCAAATACGCAAGCTTCTTTAGGAACATAAGCTTTGCTGATACTCGGGCTCAGCTTCTGGGTATTTAGCCTTATGAGGTTGTCATATATGATGTTTCGTGACCATTGCAACATAGCACTGTCAAGTCATGTTAGATGACTTAGCAAAACTGAAAAAACAGAGAATTGACAATACGAACTGCACCAAATATTTTCAGTAGAACTTAGAAGCGTTAGAACTGAGGGGCCCTGAATTATTCTAATTTTGCCTGCTAAACTGTAATAAGCAAAATTGGTAATATTTTCTTCTCAGGGAACACTTGTATATATTGTATCTAGCACAGTCGTTTTGTCATGGGGGTTACAAGAGTCACAGGTTCCACAACTTCCTGCTTTTTTCAGGAAATGCCTGTGACTACTTTCTGCTGCCCTACCCCTTGCTGAAGGGGTGCTTAGGCCCACTGGTCCCTTCCTGGCCATGTTTACATTGAGATGAAGACAGTTATGCTACCCAAGACAGAAATGTGCAAAAGTCGTTGGGTGCTTCACAAATTCATGTTTTTACAATATATTTTCCAGGATTTTTTCCCAAATATTTCTCCAGACAAAACTGCTTTAATGCTACAAAATAATCAAGATGAAATATTATTGCATTTGGTGAAAATGAAATTTTATCGGATCCTTCAGTTCTCGTGGCTCTTTCATTCCAAGATCCCCATATGACTCATTCAGATAGGCAAATAGATAAAATAAAAATGATCAGCTACTTAGCAATAACTTGAAAGTCAGTCATCCTGGGAAGCTTGTGAGTCAAACAATATTGTCCAGAACGAGCAGATTGCTAATTTGGATAGCTTTCCAGTTTCCCTGGTTTTTAGATGGAGTTTGATCAATAAGCTGTGAGAAGCCAGCAGACCGGATAATGAATGTTAAATGTACATGTGAGTCTGTCACTACTGTACTTTTTCACCAGCCTAGCATGGGTGTAAATGATGTAGAAATGGCTCCAATTTCATGCACTCTCCTGAGAGGAAGGGGGAGAAAAAAGAGGTCAGTGTAATAGGTGTCTGGCAGTACATAAAACCTCTTTTAGAAGAATAAGGTATTGGGTATTGAGAGAGAGGGACAGAGCATGTTTATGGCATTTCACATAGAGTAGCAGAAGGGAAGGGGGGAAAGTGGAGTGTCAGCTATAAGGCGAAGTGATCACAAGCACAAAGGAATTTATATTCAAATATTTAAGCATTCTTGAAAGGATGCTTGGAGCAGAAATTCCTTTTCTGTGCTCCCCATGTAGAAATGACTTTAACACTCAGCCAGATGCTAATGCAAAGTGACTCAAGCTATTCCTCGCAAGCATAGCTAAATTGCCGTTATTTGTTAAGCGCATTGAATTCAGCTGTGGATACAGCAGTTGGTTGCATTCAGAAAGCATCTGTACCCTTTTTTTTTTTTAATCCTCCAAAGCAGAGACAACTCTACCTATCTCCCCCCTCTCCTCCCCTGTGCTGGCTGGGAATTGTCAAGTGACAACCGACCAAATCCTTTTGGACAGGAAGCCTTCATCCTGAGTCCTATATACTTGCAAAGCAGGCCTTGTGGTTGGATCAGGGAGCCCATTAAAAGCACTTTGATGGTATGGAAATTCATCTTCATGAAGCACCCAGGCCCCTAAGCAGCATGCTGTTTAGCTGTGGTTACAGATCAGTCATTCACATCGGAGGACAGTAATTGTGCTGACGGCTTGTACAGCAATGGAAGTACATAAAATAATCCCAGGCCCTCCACCATGGCACTGCGAGTTAATCTTCTTTAATACACAGATCAGCTGTTGTTCTAACACATGACTTTATGCCGGCTCTAGTGACTTTGCACAGCCTTTTGATTAAGTAACAGGAGTGGAACCATCTGCATTCGCTTTATTCTGTTACTTTCCTATTGTTAGGCTCCTCCTTGCCCTTCTGTTTTCACTTCTCACCCTCACCGCAAGCTCTGAGGTTTATTTTGCTCTCTAGTTCATGTTCCCTGTTTGTCTTGGGTGTGCATGAGGGGAAGGTATAATAGCATTTGTGGAGTTGGGGGGTTCAGTTTTTCTTTTTTAAAGTGGCAATAGCTTTTTTGATACAATAGCTGCCAAACTTTTTCAGGATTTCATTCTGAAGAAGACACAAAGGTTAGATCCAAATCAGAACTCTACGAAAGTGCAATGGTGTTTTGGATCTGGATTGCTGGTTTGACCCATTATAATGATGGGGCTAGTTGTGAAATTTCATTTGGATGTGCAGGATCTCAGAGTTGACAGGATTTATTTGTGGTGGGGGAGGGGTTTGGATTGGATTGATCCAGCAGAAAGAAAGAGAGGTGGCTGTGACGTTTGGACACCTAGCTGAACTCACGAAAGCTCATGCTTAAATAAATTTGTTAGTCTTTAAGGTGCCACAAGTACTCCTGTTTTTTTTGCGGATACAGACTAACACGGCTGCTACTCTGAAAACTTTCCATACATTCTGGTTCTTCTCATCTAATTATAGCCATACGGGAAGTTCTGATCCAATTCAGGATCTGAACTTCTCCAAAGTTTGAGGGTGTTTGGGTCTAGGTTTTTGCTTAAAGCTTTTATCAAGACCTCCCCCTGGCATTTGAAAAAAAAGGAAAGTATTGCCAGTGTCAGTTAAATTATGTTCCTAAAATGTTTCTTTCCTTTTTCATGGAAGAGAAAGAGAGAAAGGTAGTGGGGAGAGAGAAACTGAGAACATTATAGATTGGTCTCTAAGGGTTTACATCAACAAGCTTAAGGGCCAGCCCAGTGATTTAAGAGGCAAACACACCAAACTGCCAGGCCTTTGGGTTTCCTGCTTTTGTCCCTCGCTCCCTGCAAAACTGGTGGGAACAGGCTAGCTACCAAGGCATTGCAATCAATGCATTAATGATTGGTTATGGTGCTTGCACACACATGTACTGATACATAGCTGTTTATGCCATGTGCTGGACAGCAAGACGATCCTGAATCACTTCATTCTTGCTGGAATGTTGCTAATCTTTATGGGCCAGGCACACTGTGCCATAGTGCAGTCCAGAGTTTGAGTCCCTTCTTTCCCAGTGTTGGTATAGTTATGGAGCTATTTCCGGGGCTGGTTGAGCCTTTTTATTGCATGAATAGTAATCCCACCCACCAATGCCTGGGTCTGCATTTCTGAACTGCCCAAAGTCATGAGTACTGTTAAGGATCTGTCTGCTGGGTGTGGCTGGAAAGGCACAGGGGCAGGAAATCCCTTTTTATGAATGTGCATCCTAAAGCCCCAGAGTCTGTTTTCCATATATTCACGTGACTCAAGGGCTAGTTTTATGTTCCCAGCTGGGATGGGTCTCTGTAGATGGGCAGTGTTCTCAGTTGTAAGGCAGGAGTCAGACAGAGAGAAATTGTGTGGGATTGGAGAGGCATTGTGCTAGAGGAGGCATAAGCAAGAAAAAAGATTCAAAAGTGACTAGGATTTTTAGATGCCTTGATTTGTGGGCACCCAACACTTTATGAGTACTTTAATTTCAGAGGGTTTTAGTACTTTTAGTACATAATGAATGTAGATTTTACTGAAATGTATTTTAATTGGGAATGAAATAAAATATATTTTTAAAATTATTTTCTTGGAAATGCTTCAAGATAAATCAGAAGTGTGTGTGTGTGTGTGTTTCTGGTTTCTTGGAAACCCAGGAACATAGTTTTATTTATAAATGTGATCTACCATTAATTATAGCTTGATACTTACTCTACATAAACAATATTACCTTTTATACATGGAGCTCAAAGAGTGCAGATTTTCATCTAGAGCAAACACTGCAGTGGGTAGCATCAGAAAGTGGACTGTGATCTACTTATTCAGCCAAAAAACTGCACATTCTTCTACACATTGAAGGTACGCAACCACAGGTACTGGCATGTGTGTGCATGCATACAAACACACAAGGCACTCATATACAAATACACAACACGTGTGTGCATACAACAGATGCGTATGCTCCACGACAAAAAAGCTAGCCAGAAATTTGTATATACACTCAGAACCCATAAACAAGTAAACACACATGTACATACTCACATATCTGTAAACACACACACACACACACACACACACACAGTGTGCATGGAAACAGCTCCACAAATACACATTCATATGTGTTCAGGTATGCTCCATCAAATAGACATATTAACATCTGAGTGTTGTTCACACCTATAAATACACAAGCAGCACACACACACCAACCAACCATAAGTGTTTCTTAACCTATGATACCAGTTCCCTCACTTATTGCTGAGAGCACATCCCTCTTCTAAAAGGCTCTGACATGTACTTGTCTGCTGGGTTGTAACTAAAGAGCTATTTGTAACAATATTTATTCCAGCATTGTAAGCAGAAGCCTGTTTTATTACTCATGCTTTTGAAACACTAGGTCCAGGATGCCTTTCCTCTCATTTCCACCCACCCCATCTCCCATCATCCTCCTTACTCCCACCCTCCCCTTCCCTCTCTTCCCTTTAACAGAGTGCCAAACATGAAATGACAGTGACCAATGTTGACTTAATGTGGATGTTTAATAATGAAAAAAGTGTGTCAGTTCCAGTGTTAGTTACAAATGGCACTAAGTGTATCGGGTGGCAGCCCTGTAATAATTTTACATCCATCATTCTTTCCTGATGCCTCACCGGTTGCCTGATGGATGGAGCCAGCAAAGTTAACTCTTAAGGAACTGCAGTGGTCTGTTGAGCTGAAGTGAATCCAGCCTATGCTTTCCCCTAAGGGGAGGTGAGGAAGTGCATTATTATGAATCCTGAGCTACCAGATGCTGCTCTTTGAGAAATAGAAAACTGGAGCTCACGTCACTGAAGGCATGGGAAAAAGCTGCTATAAAATGGGATTTTAATTTTTTTTTCAGTTGAGTTTTTGATTTAAATAATATATTGTTCTTCCTAAAGGCTAAATTGGAGCAGGAGTTCCCAAAGGGGGCCAGATCCAGAGCACACAGAAGCCAGTGAGAGTTTTTCCATTGACTTGAAAGGACTTTGGATAGGGCCCATAGTGAGCAAAGCAAGGGAAGGCAGGAACTGGGGGCAGATAAATTGGTCTTGTTTTCTAAGTAGAAGGAAACCACTGGAAATTAATCCAGAGGCACAGTGCTTACATTCTGTACCAAAGTGCTCTGTAAAATTTAAACCCTGCTCATTTTAATGGTCTTCAGATCATATAACTCTTTCGCCTTTTACTGGAAAAATACTGTAGCATTTCTGCTGGCTAGCAAAGGCTATACTGCACAGACACGTTATATAAATTTATACATCAAACTCAGTGTACATGTAATATATGGGTCCTGTAATTTTTAGCCCTCTCTATTTCTTATTGGCCTGGAAAACACTAGAAAAGATTAATAGTATAATATTTTTGTTCTGTTCTCACAGAGAGATATGTTCGTTTATAATTTTTATACTATGTGGGGACGAAGGGCTTTTTTGTGACAACTGACTGTTAGAGACTCCAAATCACCCTCCAACACAGAACTTAACATGTGGTCTCTGGTTTTTCCTATCCATCCTGCACACCCAGTAAAACCTTCTTAATTCTGTTTTACTGAGATTCTTTGCTAGTGGAAATTTCTTGAATGCAGGGTAGGGTGGAAGGGGTTGCAATCCTCTTTGTTAATGCTATCAACAGAGAGCAGACAATTTTCAAAGAGCATGACAACAGGGCAAGCAGGTATTATGTCATTGCCCATCCATCACTCTGTATGTCAGCCTTTCAATAAGTCCAATCAACAATCTTAACAGGATCATTCACAGTAAAGGGGCAATTTATTCAGAGAGCTTCTGAATCTAGTGTCTTTTCCCCTGAAATGTCTTTATTATTTTTTAATTGAATTAAAATACATTTTAAATACATTGCACACTGCAGAGATCAGTGTTTTTTTGACCAGCATTGCTAACTAAGCATTAAACATTTTGATTTGTTTGAGCTTAAAGTTTAGTCCATTTTTTCCCATTTGCTTCTTGAGGTTTGCGTATATTTACAGCCTCTGCATTTAATGGCCACATGCCTTATTTTCACAGATGGCCAGTGGAAGACTTTTTTCCTTCTTCTTCTTCTCTCTCTCTCTTTTTAATAGAGCCTGCTTTGGTTCTGCTATATTTGTCACAGTGCCACCACTTTCAGCTAGCGAGTGCCCACGCATGGTAGGGAATGATTATGGGATGAGGGTTTTGTCAAGCTTTATGTGGATTCCTCCTTTTCATTTTAAAGCAAACTTTTTTCTGGTTGACCTTCATCCCTGCTAAAAGTTCATATATGTATGTAAAGGGAAAATCATGTGTTTTTTGGCTACGTCATTATGGTGAGAGGCATGGGCAGGGTTAGCTAATAAAACGAGCGACGCACCAGGGAGGGGTGAATTGTGCCCACAGATGTGCGTGTGCAACTCCCATTGAGATCAGTAGGAATAGCACACAAACATATGAGGAAAGAACCCTGGGTCCTATAGTGATGCCAAAGTCTGAATGGGCATGTAGCCTGGATTCTGTGTTCACTCCTTGCAGTAATCACCCTCCAAATCGAGTTCAGGACAACATTTGTAGTGTAGCTTGGGGAAGCTGCCCCTGAAGCTACCTATACCAAACTCAGCATTACTAACCCCAAACATTCAAAACACATGAGTCATCCCCTCTCCCCATCTCAAAATCATGGCTTAAAGAAAGCATGAGGGGTTTTTTTTTTCGTTTTTTTTAAATGTTTTTTAATTTGCCTTGCAGTTTCTGAGCCTCCACGGGTCACGATTTTAAACTTTGCTCTACCACCATGAAGGCTGGAAACCTTTTTTTTTTTTTTTAAATGACATCTTAGATTCTCACAAAATCACAGCACCAGGAGCTGGAGCTTTAAGTAAAACATCAGGTATGTCAAGAGTCACAATAAGATCATGGCCAATATCAACACTTATATCTGGCCTGGGAGTAAGCAGAACCTGGGCCTCATTCTCCTCTAACTCTCAGTTGTGTAAATTGGGAATAAACCCACTAAAATCAAAGGAATTAAACTAGTGTTAGTGAGAAGATGGCCAGGCCCATTTAGTCTGGACTGTCAGGCTTTTGCTAGTGCTAAAATACATGTATTCATTTATTTGAATTACAAACAGCCTCTAGCATCCTGGTGTGTGTGTAGGACTCTGCTATTTGTTGGAATGAGCACGATGTTGATCCTGGTGAGCAAACAAATCAGGCTTTAGTACAGTTTGGAAAATCTGGCAGTTTTCTACTCAGGAGAGAGTCTAGATGGAAAATGTGTGAATCTCTTTATTAGGGCAGAGCGCATTGCTGAAATGTTAGGCAGTGGCTTAGCAGCTTTCACAGCTAGGAAAAAATTAAAAGAAACTAATCTATACATATGTAATGCTTCTAAGTAATTGAGTCACTCATTGTTTAGTAAACAATTACCAGCAAAGTGGAGTCCGCTTTCTTAACTTTCTGTTAAATGATGCAGGCCCTCCCTCCCTGGATATCCTGTATGGGCTGTGATTTCCACTTCACTTCATTTTTTGGTGTCCCACACGTTTTCTCTGATTAACCCTTCATTGTCATCATAGACCAAATGTTATGGCACTTTCTCTCCTGCTGGGAGGAACACTAATACTTTGTGTTTATATTCCATTTTTCACCCATAGATCTCAAAGCATTTTACAAAGGTGCGTATCTTTATCTCCATTTTAGAGATGGGGAAATTGAGGCACAGAGAGGTTGAGTGACTTATCCAAGCATGTCAGCTGTGAAGTCAGGAATAGAAACCAGGTTCCCTGACTCCCAACCTATTCTCAGTTCAGTAGAAAACTGCTGTGTTCGGTTGAGAATCAGTCCTGGAATCAACATGGCAAAACCTTTTGCAGGAGAGAAACAGCTGCCTACATCGCTTTTTCTACCTCTCCTCCACCCCTTCTCCGAGAAAAGGGACTTCTAGATTTTTTGGAAGTCTTGACTGTTAACTTACAGAGCTCACCACCAGAATACATACTGGACCGCTAAGCCCTCTTCATCTTTGCAAAGATAATTTCCTGTTCCTTTAGATTTGCTGCTTTCTACCATTTTTTAAAACAGTTTGTTTTAGGCAAAATGTTTTCTAAACAGCACCTTATTTGTTGAGGAAGTTTTAGTTTGTGGAATGAAACATTAATAAATACATTAGGGGCCTGATCCAGAGGCCATTGAAATCAATGGGAGTCTTTCCATTCACTTCAAGAGTCTCTAAGTCAGGCACTGGATGAATTCAGTGCTAGTGGAAGGTGCTGAATTGGCAGCTCTGGAAATTGAAGGCCTATATCCACAAGCAAGTACAGCGCAGGAAGTAAACATGCATACTCCATTCCATTAATGCCCATTAGTTCAATCTGGAGTCCACCTCTGAGGATAAGAGAGTAGTTAAGACTTTGCACAGTCAATTCAGAGCTTCTCTGTTTTATAATCAGGACAACTTTTTACTAGAACAGCTGCTAAGACACCTGTTTACTGAGACCACCAAGGGTAGCTCACCAAACAGCTATCAGTCACTTTTGAACCAAGAGTTCCAACGACTGGGTTTGAACAGACAACCAACAGTCAAAGGGTTTGTACCCACTTCACAAGCCATCCAGTCCCAATTGAGACTGGAATTGAAGAGTTTTTTTTAAAGTACCATAAAATCAGAAAGGCCCCTCAAATGAGGAATGTTGTTTTATTTCTTTTAATTCTGCTTTTAGATTTGGTGAGTGGATTATTATTCCATAGACAAGAAAGAGATCGCAGATAAGTAAGAGTGAAAGAGCTGAGGGGGTGGTGAATACATTGTTTCTTCATATTTAACTTCGATGCAGCAACAACAACAAAATCCCCAACTGATAAATTGTTGTGACATTATAAATAATCTTTCATCTTCTTTGGTGGTCCATAGAGTTTATATAATTGGAAGGTTAAAACCCTTCTTTGTTGTTTCTTTCCTTTTCATTAGTACAGTAGAAGACTATAAAATAGTGCAGCCAGAAGGGGTTTAACAATTACTAACTCAACATTTGAAAGTCTGACTCTATTTTATCATTTTATGCATGTGCTTTTTATGAGTTTTATAGCCCTACAAGCAGGATCCATTGTAACAGTTGATCTGTAGCTGATCTTATTATATTTTATTTTGCATTTCCTGATAACACATGTCACCAGCACGAATCCCAGTTCCACAGTCACAGAGGCAGTATGACTTGTGGTCATGGCACTGAATTGGGATTCAAGAGATCTCAGTCCAAATCCTGGCACCACCAGACACTTCCTGTTTGACCATGGGCAAGTCACTTAACTTCTCTGTCTCGGGCTCGTATCTGTAAAACAGGGATATAAATACTTCCCTACTCCACAAGGGTGTTGTGAGGATGAACTGATTAATGTGTGAGAGATATTATGATAAGCAACTTAGAAAAACCGCTTCCCAAAAATACAGAATCAAATTCACTCTTGGAGTAAGAATGCAAAAGTCAATGAAGGTGCATTCCATTATGTCACCAGTGGGCTTATCACATACTGTTTAAAATGGGAAATCTTCTGCCTTCATCTGGATGTAAATAAAAACAACATCCATGTGTATTTGGCATGTTCTAGGAGGTAAAATACAGGACTAAGGGCCTAATCTTTCAGTTCAGTGCATACAAGCTCCCAAATTCCCACCTCTGCTTCTGTATTCTGAGAGTTCTTAGGCAACTAAGAGCTAGTCTACACCAGAAGCACTACATCAGCACAGTTGCACTGATGCAGCTGCGCCGCTGTAGCAAGTCTGGTGAAGATACTCTATTCTGACGGGCGAGAGCTCTCCTGTCAGCATAATAAATCCACCCCCGCGAGAGGCGGGAGAAGCTCTTATTCACACCCCTGAGCAGCATAAGTTATACTGAAGTAAGTGGTGGTGTAGACCTGGCCTAACTCACTTAGCCTCTCTGTCCCTCATTTATATTGTTTGTACTCACCTATCTCACTGGGGAGTGCTAAGATTCCATTAAGAACTTTGGATGAAAGGCAGTGTATAAATGCAAATTATTACCATGCTTATTACTTCAGTGGACACAGGATCTTCACTTGGGATTTTGTGACTGAAAAAAGGTTAGTTTAAAAAGGTCTCACTTATGTCTGATAATGGGATAGGACTCTCATTCTTTTTATGGGCTAGAAAAAATATCTTAAGGTGGCTTCTCAGAGGACAACTAAGATCTCCAATATAGTTATCCAGCCAGAGAATGTTTTTCTGTAGCCAAGCTGAAAGGAACTTATATTGCAAGGCCCTCTTGCATGGACTAGTGGCTGATCTGATCTGACCGACACTTAAAAACTCCTGTGTGCACTGATTGAGCAGTATATGTGAACAGTTATTAATAACTGCGGTGTGCTGAGTGGAGTCTCTGTGCTCACCACTATACAGCATGTTGCAGGGTGCCATGGACCCTACCTCAGAGTCTTACAATCAAAGGCTGATTTGAAAACTAGCCTCTCACGTCAGTTTTTTTCTGGTAAATGTTGCCATCCAGCAGATTTGCTCCATATTGCCCTTTGGGAATTAGTCACATACTTCCCTTAGTTCAGTATGTGGCACAACTGGATGACCAGAATCAGAGGAGCACCTAAAGAAGTATCAGGGCATGCAAACCATCCATTTCTTCTGCTCAACACTGTATATAAGGAAATTAAGGCAAAGGGCCACTTGCTCAATCAGTGCAGTCAGGATTTTTAAGTGCAAAACCTGACAAGCACGATATCAACATTTCATTTATATAGACCAGGTTTGTGGTTCATCCAGGCTGCTGGACAAAAGGATTTTTCTTAGTTTGGTCCTGTCCGTTCACTTGGAATAAGGAGAACATGAACTTTATAGCTGTGTCTGACACTCTAGAGTGGCTGTATGAGCCCTATGAGCTCAAGAAAATGTATGCATATCAAACTTGAATGAAAATATTCATGTCAAGGAAAATAGGTATAGGTGGAGGGGGAATTGAATACAAAAGAGCGGACAGCTTCAGTAAACTATTTAACCTTGAATTACGCAATTTGAGAAAGGCTTTTGGCAAAACACAACCCTAACAGAGTTCATTATACTCTAAGTGTTTGCCAAGTACCCCAGCCAAATTAATGTCTCAATGGGGGGAGCTGTCACCATGGGCCCAGCATTCACATTGCCCTACTGAATTATGGAGTAATTCAAGAATGGAAGCATGCACATAATCTCAGATGCATGTTCAGCATTCTTATCGGAGCCTAAAATGAGGTGGGAGAAGGGCAAAGGGTGATTGGGGAATATATCAGAGTGTCTTCATTTTCCAAACCTTCCAAGGTTTTGATTCACATCTGGGTAGCAGTAGGAAGAGCTCTGGCAAAGGTCATCAGTCTGTTCAACAGATGTTTTGACTCCTCATGCTTTGTTTCTTGTATGAGAGAGAGAGACGGCAATCAAGTTCTTGTCATTTTTAGATCAGTGTTTTGTTAAGTTATGACAGCTATCCATGACAGAGAGCCAAGTAACTTCTGCAGCTGACCACGTAACTGAGTCTGACTTGTGATGCTTAGTCATTTTATTTGGTCTGGGACTGTGTGTGTGTGTGTGTGTGTGTGTGTGTGTGTGTGTGTGTGTGTGTGTGTGTGTGTGTGTGTGTGTGTGTTTTCTTTCTTTCTTTCTTTCTTTCTTTCTTTTTAAAATTCTAATTAGAACATTGCTTGGAGCCCTGCCACTAACTCTCCAACAGATTACTTTCTTTGGTTATGCCTTAAAAACCTTCTCATCTGTTTGTGGCTATTAACTCTTCCTGATTGGCTGTACTCTCTCATATGTATTTCTCTGAGTTTGTCTGTCACTTTTATAGTTCTCTGTTCCTCTTGAGTGGGGCCATTTGCAGGATTGCTCCTTACAATATATTTTCTACTGCTTTGTCTATTATGCTTTTAAATGACCTAAGCAATGGGGCTTTATTGCTCCCATAGTGAGACTATGCTACAATCTAATTGAACTGACCATTAGGATAGTTTCCCTCAATCTCTGCCTAATTTTGTCATAGAATCACAGATGTTACAAATGGAAAAATATCTATTAGCTCCTCTAGGGCCTGATCCAAATTCCACTGAAGTCAAAAGAAAGATTCAGTGGGGGCTGGCTCAAGCCCCTAGTCCAACACTGGGCCAGGGCAGGATTTTTCCCTACTGTATATTTTCATGTGGCTTGGATGCTCACTTTAAATCTGATTCTTTTTCAAGTAGCCCGTGTATCAGTTCTGTGGGTCTGGGCTAGTTCTACAACTCCCAACAACAGACCTGGTTTTCCCTGATCCAGGTTGTAACAGATGACATTCACTCACTGCTTATATCAGTGGTTTTCAACCTTTTTTTCATTTACAGACCCCTAAAAAAAATTTCAAATGGAGGCGCGGACCCCTTTGGAAATCTTAGACATAGGCTGTGGTCCCCAGAGGTCCGTGGGTCACAGGTTGAAAACCACTGGTTTATCTCGTGGATGGTATTTGCTACTTGAAGTATTTTAGGGAATATCAATTTATTTCCTTCAAAAATCTTAGCACTGGAGGGATCTTTCAGGACATCATGAGAATGAAACTCCCCTCCTCCCCCCAAAAAGCTGTGATATAATTGCTAAAATGAGTTCAGGGCCTAGCTCAATACAGACTGCACTGATGTTTCATTTCTTTCTGACCTTCAGTGGCAAGTAACAACTGCGCTCATCCCTGTGCCACTGAGCCCATCATTTGTAGCACCTGGCAGCCTTCGTATCATTTATTATGTACTTACACAACTACTGCGGTGATAGGGAGCAGTGGGAGTTTTAAGTACTCGTAACTGGCTACCAAATTACGATAACTATGATTAATGGATCCTTTTTATGTGTGAACTTGAAACCACTGTGTATCCCTATTTGGAGTCACTAAATAGATTTTATGAGATGAGGGTGGATTGGCATTATCAGCATGTTGCAGTTAATTTGTGGGGGGAGGAGAGCCCTTGTTCCATTATTGTTTGTATGTGGCCATTAGTATTTTCAACTTGCATTGAAATATCATCTGAGAAAGGTAAGAGAGAGGGTTCCAGCTAATGAGATACTGCTACCCACCTAGTGTAACTCCCTTCGGTAAAACAATAAGGGATCATTGTGCTTATCTGCGCTTTTCATGTCTGGCACTCTGTTCTACTGATCATCATTTTGTATTGCACATGTGTTTGTTTTACGCATTTTTTTTAATGTCAGGTTTGGAGGAAAACTGCTGCAGCTTGTGTAGTGGTCAGACTGCATGGCTGGGAGTCAGAACATGACCCCTGTGCCCAGGATTTTATAAAAGTGCCTATCCCCACAGTATCTTAGTACCTGTGTTCTGTCCTCAAATCTACCACTTTTCCTCTTTTACTGCATGATCTTGGGAGGGAGAGTTTCTGTGCCCAATGTACACATCTGTTACATGGGTAAAATAGTGCCCACTTCACACAGAACACTGAGTTTTAATGAGAATTTCAAATGTACTTTGAGAGCATCCACGTGAAATGTGCTATTCAGGTACCACATCTTATTATTAATCATACACGGTGACTTTCATTCCCCACCTTCTATCGTGCCCCAGTAGGTGTTTTGCCTGTGTAAGAACTGCAGGATTTAGCCTCTCTCTCCAAGATATTGATTATTTTTCTCTTTATTTGGATAACCATTGTTCCCACACTGGGTGCTTCTGGATTTTTGTTTGAAATAACCGTATTTCCTTACTTCAGTAGCTGCTAGTTGTCACTGAAGTGTAACAGCTGTACCCTTTTTGACTTACAGGCTGTTCTGATGTATTGTAATTAAAGATAAATAACACATTCCCTCTCTCCCCCTCCTCAGCCCCCATATGCCATCCTCTCCCCTTCCCTGCTCTTGGACTGACTGATGGTTAACGTAAGTCATGGCACAAAGGGGCATGACAAAAGCGCAGTGTTCTGTTTTGACATCATCTGTTTTGGAGTGATATCCTGTGAGAATTAGCTCAACTTCCACTGTAATAAAATAATTCAATTAGTAACTATATACTGCATGTTTTAGTAGCAGCAGGTTAGGGATTGCCTGGATGCTGAAATGCAGCCTGGACTTCCCTCTGATCACTTGTACCTTTGAGCCGTCTGGTGAGTCAGCTCAAAGCCATGTGGCTGAACAGTGCAGCTCAAGAAGTCGCATTCTTCTGTTGTTCTTTTCTACCCTCCGATGACCATTTTTCCTCTCTCACACTTCATATAATGTGACTGAACCTCAAAATGCCAGACTCTTTGCAAGATGGACAGCTTCAGAGTATCTGAGCGCTTGCATCCGACGAAGTGGGTATTCACCCACAAAAGCTCATGCTCCAAAACGTCTGTTAGTCTATAAAGTGCCACAGGATTCTTTGCTGCTTTTAGAGTATCTGTAGACTTGTTAAGTCAAACCTTGATAGCAACGCATACCCAGCGTGTGCTTTGTAGATGGCACGGCACAATATTCCATGATTTTAAGACTGAATCAAATCATGTTGGTAGAGTGTGGTTCTGAATGTAACTGCCCCCAACTTTAAGAGCTGCATTTGCTACATAAAGAAGAGCTGTTAAGCCAGTGGTCTTTGCGCTCTCAGCTCTGTTTCTCTAAGAGGTTTATACATGATTCAGGAAAAATCATGTTTTAGTCTAAAAAAGAATTTAAAAAATCCCATCATATACCCAAATATCAGAAGACAGTGGAAGTTTTTGATACTTTAGGCTGACAGTGACTTTTTTTTAAAATGGCCTCTGTACTAAATAGGTTTGGACTATACTATTATGGTCTAGGGAAGTTGAAGGTAAATTGTTTCTTGAGAAAACCATTGATTTGCATTATAGATATGAGATGCATTGCAGGGGAGAACAAAGTAAACTCATTACTGACTCTTTCTGAGTACTCTCACGTTGTGTTGGAAAGGAGTGATGGGCTAACTTAAGAAGGGTAAGTAGTTTGGTTCAGTTATACACCTGAAAAGCTTGGGTGATTATTTGAAGTGGCTCCAAACTAACTGAATCTGGTGTGGCTGGAAATGTCACAAACACTTTCTCGCTTGCGCTAGGCTGGCCCTGCTGTTTCTAGTTGGATTGGAAATACCACAAGAACAGTTTACCTTGCATTGTTTTGGCAGTAATGCATCCAGTTGCAGCCAGAAACCAGAAGTGCAGAGGTGAGCCAAGATGGAAGACACTTGGGAGGGATAGGGAGTTAACACTATATTACATAAAGCTTTGGGGTGTTCAAAGCAGAAGTGTGGTTTGAGGTTCATTTCTAAATTTTAAGAAAAGCCTTGTCAGATAAAAGATACATGAGTTTAAATCTTTGGTTGAACCCAGGATCAAATTTATGAATCACCTCTCCATTTGTTTGTTTTTTCTTTCCTGCTTTCTTCTACAGTATGATGAATTATCAGGCTACATATAATCATTCTAGGATCCCAGATTGCCAGGTGATCTAATGTTGTTTTTTAGTTTTGTTGAAATCTGACAGTCATCAAGAAAGGAACATATATCAACAGAGCAGTAAATTTGCCTTCAGGAGAAAGCTCAAAAGGATTTTTTCAACCAGAGTCACTTATAATTTGACACGATACCATTTTGTTAGCTTTGCAAAAGGAAAACTGTCTACATTTTGAAAATATGGGATTGTTTTCCAGAAAGATTTATTCTTACACAGATTATTGCCAAGAAAATAGCATACTTATGCAGAACATACCTCAGTACAAACAGCAGATAGATGGAAAATGGAACTTCTTTGCATTGGTAGATTTAAGCAATTCAAAAAGAGGAAGGGATGTATTGAATAGGAGATTGGAATTATTTGCTTTGGGATATAGTGCTGGCAGTGTAGCCTGACCAATTTCTTTAATTGGCAGAATATACTGTCTTGCTGCAATCCAGGGACCCCGTTTCTTCCATGTCATAGATAGTTGTGACAGGGATGGGGCAGACATTCTAGATGAGAACACCAACCACTGCCCAAAACTCAGATTGAGTCGACACTGAACCTTTCTTGGGACATGAAAAAGTTTAATCTTAGATTTAAACTTCCATAGATTGCTTCCAAAAATACTAATAAAAACAATTAAGAGAAATGTTGCATGTCTCTGCATTTTGAGTTTAGGGCCTAGGGTGACCAGATGTCCCGATTTTATAGGGACAGTCCTGATATTTGGGGCTTTTTCTTATATAGGCTCCTATTACCCCCCAGCCTCTGTACCGATTTTTCACACTTTCTATCTGGTCACCCTAGTTCAGGCTGGGAGAAGAAATGGAGATGCAGATAAACTGCAAGAAAGCCTGCACCTTCTCGATTTCCAAACCAGTTTTGATGACTCAGTGTGTAGAGAGGTCAAATATGCGTCATGCATCCGAAGTTTTGGGTGCTTAACTGAACCAAACTTTACAGCCTTACAAGGTTTACTCATCACTACCTAATCAGCCAGATTTTAAAATGGAATAGTAGACTCTTAAATCATATGCATCCCTGAAAAAACGTGTGTGTGTTTTTAAAGCCTTTTCCCAATAAACTCTTCAGGTTTGTTATTCCCCTTCCCTCCCAATTCTTCTAAATTACCTATGAACTTTGCAGTTGGATTTCCTGATTCAAGTCCAGTCATCTTTCCCATACAGGACAAAACAACACTGGAGAGCCTGACTCAACAGCTGGCAGTAAAACAGAATGAAGACGGGAAATTTAGCCATGCTATGATGGATTTCAACATGAGTGGGGATTCTGACGGTCAGTAGGAATTACTTATCCTTATTTCTAGTTATGTATGTGCAGGGCGGGCTCCAGGCACCAGCTCAGCAAGCAGGTGCTTGGGGCAGCCCAGGGGAAGGGGCAGCATGTCTCTTCAGAGGCAATTCAGCGGCGGGTCCCTCGGTCCCTCTCGGAAGGAAGGACCTGCCGCCAAAGAAGAAAGCGGTGCGGTGGAGCTGCCACCAATCGCGATGGTGGCTTTTTTTTTTCCTGCCGCTTGGGGCGGCAAAAACCCTGGAGCCGGCCCTGTGTGTGTGCAGAAGAACACAAACTCCTTTTTGGGGGATGGGAGTGAAGGGCTGGGATAAGCGAGGAGTGGCCACTAACCAAGGCAGGAGAAATTATTCATATTGTGGTGTTTTAGGTCCAGGGGCAATTTTATCATTCTGTGTCATGCACTCCATTTGTCAAGGCTGGGCCAAGAACACATTTATGACTGTAAAAATGAAGAAAAGAAAATAAATAGATGTTGGATAACTGAGATCACACAGACTATAGAGCTGATCATCTATAGATGATGCATATGCTAGGTCTGTGGGAGCTTCTTTGGATTTGATGAAGCAAGCTTAATGCTTTTTTCTATCTCTGCTATTATTTTTGTTATTGTGAAGGTGTAAGCACAAGCAAAGGCAGCTGTGCAAACGTTCATTTGCTAGTTAAAGACTTGCTTAAAAAAGCCCCACCTAATGTTGCCATATATTAACACCCTTCTCATCACAAAGGAGGCAGGAAACAGGTAATGTAAAACATTCAACATATTGTAAATTAGAAAAACAAACAAACAAACCTCCATTCGTAAAAGTTGTTTTTTTAGGTTAAGAACATTAAAAGAGCTTTACATTTTTCATCTGCAAAAATGAATGTGGCTTTTCATCAGATCAGATTTATACCATATCCAATATAGTTATAAACTAGACACAAGAAAAAATAATATGATACACTTGAAGGATTCAAGGAGAAGAGAAAGCATGGTGAATGCACTTTGAACATATGTTTGTTGAATGTGCCCTATGTGATGAAGGTTACTGAAAGCACAAATTAGGTATGATTTTCTCTCCTCTTTTTAGGAAGTGCAGGTGTCTCAGAATCTAGAATTTATCGGGAATCCAGAGGGCGTGGAAGTAATGAACCCCATATCAAGCGTCCAATGAATGCCTTCATGGTGTGGGCTAAAGATGAGCGAAGGAAGATCCTTCAAGCCTTCCCTGACATGCACAACTCTAACATTAGCAAGATACTGGGTAAGGAAATTAACAGAGCACTGTATTTTCTGTAGCAGAACTCCTTGGTTTTGACTGAATATTTTAGAGATTTTAGGGCCTGACTGATAGTTCATAGACCCTCTGCTTATCCACATCATAGTTTCGGCAGGGACAACAGCAATACAAGGTTCACCATGCTGCCCAACCGTATGCATCAGCCATGATCTGGAGAGCCCAGTCAGCTTGCCAGTTGTGGTGGTGTTTTTGGCATGAAGACACTGGCCTACCAGGAACTGGACAAAGAACTCCAGCTCATTCCCACAAGCCACTGAATAATTATAAGATGACTTTTTGTTAAACTTTTTGGTGACAGCTTTTGTTTACTGACTCTTATTTATCTAATTTTTTATAAGGCTGCCCACCACAGTATCTGATTCATAACCTAGTGTGCTGTGTTCAAATGAATGATCTAAAGATGAAAGGTCCTGTATTCTAAAATATGTCTCTTTTTAAAAAAAACAGCTGGTAGTATGATATTTTGGTCAGATTACATCTCTCTAATGCATGATCCATACACCCAGGATATTCTGAGAAGATTCAGTTCAGAGAAGGAACATCAGAACTTATGTGTATATCCCCATCCACTCCCCGTATCCCACACAATACATATTTGCCATGGATATCTGCTAGTAAATCCCATGCACCAGTCTTCAGACCTTTCTATACTTACTTAAACACTTGGGCCAAATTCTGCCCTACATTAGACCCCTGGGACACTTTGAAGAGTAGAAAGGGAATAATTGAGGACTGAATTTGGCTCATAGGGCTAGATTCACCAAGGAACATAGGCATGGGGAGGGTGAGCGTTGCCATGCCTAACTTTTAGATGCCTAGAAAATCACTGGAATCCTCAGAGCCTGAGTAGTGACCTAGGCTATCTATTCAGTGAATGGAGAGAGATGGGCACCGTAGAATGAGATTCACAAAAGTCAGCAGGCTAGGCAGCTACTTGCATAAACTAGCCAATGGGAGATGTGAAGCCGAGGGGTTGAGGCTAAAACCTGCTCCTTTTTCAGAGAGGTGCCTAAGTCCAGGCTGCCTCCCTCTCTGCTTGGGATTCTTAGCTGCAGCTCCTTTCTTAGCTTCTGTGGTGGTGGCAGAGGTGGATGAGCTTCCACATAACTTTTAGCCCAGTAGCTAGGGTACTCACCTGCAATGTGCGAGATGCCCAGTTCAAGTCCCAGATCTGCCTGAAGGGGAGAAGGGATTTGAACTAGTATCTGTCACCTTTTACGTGCATGTTCTAACCCAGGGGCGGGCAAACTTTTCGGCCTGAGGGCCGCATCCAGTTTCCAAAATTGTATGGAGGGCCGGTTAGAGGAGGCTGTCCTCCCCGAACAGCCAGGTGTGGCCCGGCCCTGCCACCTATCCGCCCCCAGGTCCGGCTTTAAGCTGATTCACCCGATTCCCCGGAATCGGGCCCCGCACCGAAGAGGGCCCTGCACCCACACCTAAGGGGGCCCCGCTCTGAGGGTCTTCGGCGTCATTTCAGCAGCAGAAAACCCGGTGTTGCGGAAAACCCAGAGCAGACGCCTCGCCACCGAGTATTCTAATCGGGCCCCGCGGGTCATAAAGCTGGCCCTGTCCGCCCCCTCCTGCTTCTCGCCCCCTGACGGCCCCTCCAGGACTCCTGCCCCATCCAACCCCCCCATTCCCTGTCCCCTGACAGCCCCCGAACCCTCCGCCCCCCACCACCCCATCCAATCGCTTGACTCCTCCTGACCATCCCCAGAACCCCTGCCCCTGACTGCCCTCCGCCGCCCCATCCAACCCTCCCTCTCCTTCCTGACTGCCCCCCGGGATCCCTGTCCCATCCAACCACCCCTTCCTCCCTGACCACCCCCAGAACCCCTCCCCGTGACTGTCCCCTGCCGCCCCATCCAACCCTCCCTCTCCTTCCTGACTGCCCCCCGGGATCCCTGTCCCATCCAACCACCCCTTCCTGACCACCCCCAGAACCCCTGCCCGTGACTGCCCTCCACCGCCCCATCCAACCCTCCCTCTCCTTCCTGACTGCCCCCCGTGACCATTGCCCCCATTCAACCCACTCCCTGACCCCTTACCGTGCTGCCTGGAGCACCATTTGCTGGTGGTGCTACAGCCATGCCACCCAGAGCACCAGGACAGGCAGCTGCACCACCCAGCTGGAGCCAGCCACGCCACTGCGCAGCACAGAGCACCGGGTCAGGCCGTGGCTCTGCAGCTATGCAGAGCATTGCGCCGGCAGCAGGGTGAACTGAGGCCGCGAGGGAGGGGGAACAGCAGGGGAGGAGCCAGGAGCTAGTAGCCTCACCGGCCACGAGCTCAGGAGCTGGGCTGGAGGGTACTGCGGGCCGTAGTTTGCCCACCTCTGTTCTAACCACTGGATAGCCTGACGTTGGGTTTCCTCAATCTCTCCTCTTGAAGCTGTTCCATTTTGGCTACATAATAAAAGAATCATTGTGCTAGGGCAGGGATCGGCAACCTTTCAGAAGTGGTGTGCCGAGTCTTCATTTATTCATTCTAATTTAAGGTTTCGCGTGCCAGTAATACATTGTAACGTTTTTAGAAGGCCTCTTTCTATAAGTCTTTAATGTATAACTAAACTATTGTTGTATGTAAAGTAAATAAGGTTTTAAAAATGTTTAAGAAGCTTCATTTAAAATTAAATTAAAATGCAGAGCCCCCCGGATCGGTGGCCAGGACCCGGGCAGTGTGAGTGCCACTGAAAATCAGTTCACACGCCGCCTTTGGCACATGTGCCATAGGTTGCCTACCCCTGTGCTAGAGAGAGAGAACAAACATGAGCATGCAGGAGAATAACTCTGTCAGCTTGTGCTTAAAGTACTTACCAAGGAGGTGGGGGACTCAGGATCCAGTTCCCCTGCTCCAGTGAGTCTTTAAAATTACTAATCCACAGTGCAACAGCTGAACCTGAGGGAGCCTCACATCAGAATACCCCACAGCCCAGTGGTTAGGGCATTCACCTCAGAGGTAGCAACCGCCAGCTCAATTCTCTTCTACCTCTCAGGTGGAGGGGAGACTTGAACTGGATGTCTCCCATGTCCCAGGTGAGTACCTAACAACTAGGCTATAGGTAAGGCCCTCCCTGTTTTGCCATTTTATGTAAGCTTGCCTATAGGTGCTCAATCTGGTAAGCAAGGTCTGAGGCCACTTATCAAATCAGGCCTGCAGCTGAGTTAGGCAGAGGAATGCCTGTCTTCCCCCAGTTCATGAATTACTCAAGGGCATAGGCATCCAGTTGCCTGGTCATGGGGCTGCAGAACGCATGCTCAGAGACAGAAACACAGGCGCCAGGGCAACTTATACAGGAAAAATTACTGAGCGATTTTAGGCGCCTACAGGTTTGGTGACAGCTGAGCAGGGGTTTTGTGAATTCAAGTGGGGCTTGATTCTGGAATTTAGGTGCCTAAGTCCTGTTGTGGATCAAGCTCACAGAGGCCAATGAATTACCCTCATATGTTTCTAAAATAAATGATTGGTGAGTAAATCTAAGACATTACACTGTTCTACTGGTACGTCGTGGTGCTATTATACATTTTATATATGAGGAGGGCTAAAAGTGTGAGCATGAAAATATTTGCCTGAATAAGGCCTGGCTGGTTTTGGGAATGGCATGAGAAATTTAATTGGATATAACGGCAATGTTAAAAAGGCTTGACTAGTTAGAGAGGTGGTGACTATGCTGAAGTTAGACTGGTCAGAGGTATTAGAAGATAAGGTTAGATTGGTTAGAGTGATATTATGATAGGGTAGCAGCAGGGTGGAATTAAAGACGAGATTAAATTGATTTGAGAGGCAGCACATATTGGTTCTGATATGACATTATCCCTTGATTAAAAGGGTGGCATGAGCTGATTAGATTAGTTAAAGGAACAGGACAAGAAGGCTAAATTGGTGGTAAGATAAATGTATACTGGTTAAAAGGGATTAGACTGGTTACAGGTGTGTGATGTGATTAGACTAGGGTCCAGAGGCAGTAACCGTTTTGGTCTGTCTATAAATTTAGAGTAGGCCTGATTAAACCTGCCTTTTAATCAGCTTCAAAAATCTACAAAGATCATTCTGAATGGCCTTTTTCATAGCGAAAGTACAAAGAGAGCTTGATGTTTTCCCTCTTAACTGATTGTTTTGGATAACAACTTCCGACAGCACGCTGCTAATTCATTCTGCTTAAAACAGGCGCTTGAGCTAGGCTGACATTTTACACAGTCTCTGGGGATTCTGGTTGACATTTTAAAGGGCTTCTAAGCATTTTATAATACCCTAAAATCTGGTTTTAATAAGCCATTCTGCTGAAATTGTTAACATAAGGAATCACCTTTTACTGTTTGGCGCTAGATCAGGGGGATATGGGGACATCTTTTTCTGATTAGATATACAGTAGTTGGAGTAAAATGTGCAAATTCATTACAGATCCTGTAGAGGTGACAGACAACATAGCTGACTCCAAACTCTATACTGTGTTGCTGCCAGATAGAGGAAGAAACTATGTTTGAAGGCAGTAAGAGATGTGGTTTCTTTTCCTTTCCAGCATCACATTTAATTTTTTTTAACCTTCCTCCTCTGCAATAGAGAGGGATGCCCTGATATCCTTTTTCTTGACAGAAACGTTACAAAGGTCTTTCCTCAATTGCAAAAGGCCAGTCTTTTGAAGTCAGCAGGGAGCTCTCTGGTGAAGGGTGAGCAACTAGAAACCTACAGATCAACCAGGTGTTTGGGTCTCTTTGTGAAAAGCCACGATTATTATATGTTTTAAGCAGAGTGGCTACAAACTGGGGTCACAGAGCAGCACTGTCACTGAGATGGGGTTGCCACTGAGCTGAGGTCATTTTTATAGTGAAATGAGAGGAGTGCCCTTCGCTGCACTAGAATTCTCTAGGGATTATGTTTGACACTATGGTATTATGTCTTAAGCATAAAAATTAGATACACAGATTTGTCACTAAATTCATCTGTGCATACGTTTGTCATCCATCTGTTCATTGCAACTTGAAGTTGTGGAGATTAGGTTTTTTATTAAATTGTTAAGAAATCTGTTAAAAAAAACTGGGCTGCTGGACCCCCTTAAATGTTAATAATGTATTCCTTAGATATGTTTTTAAATATATATAAATTAATTTTAGTAATAGATCTACAATATACATATGGAGATTTATAAAAGGTAAAATAGGAAGTTACCTCCCAAATCTCTACTCCAGTAATGCAGGTGTCTGTATCAGTGGTCTTCAACCTGTGTCTGCAGACTATTTCTAAGGTTTCAAAGGGGTCGGTACCTTCATTTGAAATGTTTTAGGGGTCTGCAAATGAAAAAGGTTGAAAACCACGGGTCTGTATCAATCCAAAAAAAAAAATCAGCCTGAGGCAGACACCCAGCATCTAAAATTTCAGCCTGGATGTTTAAAGTTTTACAGAGTTATAAGCAACTAAAAACAGCATCTTAACTCTATGTGGTGTTACCAACTCTACCTGTATTATATATGTGTGTTTGTATGGATGTACTCTCTGAGCCAGGGGGAGGGATAGCTCAGTGGTTTGAGCATTAGCCTGCCAGAGTTGTGCATTCAATCCTTGAAGGGGCCATTTAGGGAACTGGGGTAAAAATCTGTCTGGGGATTGGTCCTCCTTTGAGCAGGGGGTTGGACTAGATGACCTCCTGAGGTCCCTTCCAACCTTGATATTCTATTATTGTGATCTGTGCATGCAGATCTCTGCAGATGACCACTGATGTCATCAGGGTTCCATGTGGGTGCAGCAATGTGCATGCAGAGATCCCAAAGCAGGATTGGAGCCATAGGCAGTGTTGACAATTCTTGCAATTTTATCATGAATGAGTCTCATGATAGCTAGTATTTTTTCTTAGAGCCCTAGCTACCATGTTCATGAGATTGTGAGAAGCCTACCTATCATTTTTTTAAAGTAATTTCTGCTCTTCATGGTTATAGAGAAAAACTTGACAATGTGACCCAAGCACACACTAAAGGCACAAACACCAGAAGTCACATAAAAAACACCCAAAATGTAATGAGATTTTTAAAAATCACATGATTTTTGAATTTTTGCTTGGGATTGGCAATAATGTGTGTGGGTATTTATATACACATATAAAATAAAATCAGCCTTGCAAAACTTATCATGAAAATATTCTGTCCAAGCAAAAAATGTACTTACCTAACTTTATTTTGTTGATTGATGACAGTAGCCTTGATCATGCTATGTGACCTGTGCAGGCAGACCCCTGAATCTGCACATACTCCCATTGACTTCATGAGGTCTTACACGGGCATAAAGATCTGGGTCTCATTCTTTATCTATTATATTTGATAGACACACTCTAGAATATGAACAGTTCATACTGAGACCCGCAGCAGCGTGCCAAATTTTGCATATTAGTAAGTAAGCAAATGAAAACGATAAACAGAAAATCAAGGATACTTCGTCACAAAATCTGCTTTTTATTTATTTTGACAAGCATAGTTTAGTTTTAATTATTTATGATACTTCAAAACACACTAGTAAATGATCTTTAGTATATTTTGTAAAAACAATAAAGTCACAGTAATAGGAGGTATCACTGCAGGAGGCAGCTATTAAATATTTGCTAGGAAGAGAGGTGAGGCTGCCAGGATTTTTGCGCTATTGAGATTGCAGCTTGCAAGGGGGAAAATAATGAATGACATTTATGTATAAATATTACAAATTGAGATATAGATGAAAATGTCAGTGCCTGTGGCCCTGGGCCTACACAAATTTATGCATGTGCTTAACTTTATGCACAGAGGTCTGCCCTCC
This sequence comes from Mauremys reevesii, assembly GCF_016161935.1. NCBI lineage: Eukaryota > Metazoa > Chordata > Testudines > Geoemydidae > Mauremys > Mauremys reevesii. Next base: position 242,050,041 of record NC_052623.1, on the reverse strand, counting down.
CAGATCCGATTGGAGAACTGGGGTTACTGGCATCAGTCAACACAATAAAAGATGGTTTAAGTAAATTTTGTGTGTGGACAGAACATTTTCATCAGAATTTTACAAGGCTGATTTTATTTGATATATTCGTTTAAATACATACATATCACTATAGCTCCAATCCTGCATTGTCAGATAATTCGGTGTATACAGCTAAGCACATGCATAAGTCTTTGCAGGATGAAGGCTTATGTTCATTATTCTGTGATGTTTTCCTATGATCCATTTATTCCCAAAACTAAGAGTGGTAACTACGGAGTATTCAGAATCTTAATTTAGTTTGTGATATATGCCGCATATATTATGTACCTGCTTGTATATTTACATTTTTACTGTTTTTGTAAATACAAGATACTTAATGGGAGGGGGGGAGAACTTCTATATAATCATTCATCATTTCATATGTAGCGCATTGGGAGTCAGATATAAGTGCAAATGATCACCAGTAATTACATGTGGCAATGCCAAGCTGTAGGTGAGATTTGTACATATCCTTCCAAACAAATGGTTTTTGATCTTTGACCACTTCAATTCTCTCTCCATATGCACATTTACCACTAAACTCACACGCACATGCTTTCACATCACTCATCAGAGAGTCTGAAATAGCCTGTGGTGCCTTCTCTTCTCTGATATTTAACATACTTGAAGAAAAAAAAAAGTCTTTTAGGTTTTCAGCTTTATTATTTATTAATGAAAACTGTTTGTCAGCATAAACTATTATTTTTAAACTAGTTGGTGCTAAAATGGTGTTTATGGCCTGCGGGTTCTAGATTCACTTAGCCTTACTTTGTGACTTCCTCAGACTTTAGAGAAGCCAATATACTGAAGAAGGGATAAATCCTGAAAATGGATCCACATCTTGGCACCCTAGAACCCTATTTGCAGGATCTAGCCCTAACTCTCAAATGTGTAACACCAACAATTTTAGGCCCCATCTACAGTCGCATACAGGCTTCCCCTGGGTCAGCTGCATGGGTGGACCAGGTTCTGGCAGTTCCCAGCTGTTTATCACTGTGTCAGCTAACCTGACCAGGATTTGGCAGTCAGTGGGAAAGAGGTAGCTATTGAATGTCAGTGTCAGTTTTTACAGTCACTTTCTGGCTATAACCACTAGAAAATGACTTTTCTCTGCAGGAGACCACCAAGCTGCTTTCCATGCTCCTTTTTGTATTGGCAGTAAAAGGATACATGATTGACTCCACACTAATTGTACTAAGAGATGACTTTTCATTGCTCCATTCAGATTAGACATTTTCCCTTAGGTCGGTTGCCACTAGATGTGAGGTAGGATCAGTATTCTGCACTCAGCCATTTAGTCTTTCATTACAGAAACCCATACTGGCGTTTGGAATGAAGCTTCAACAAAGCAGAGCACCGAGAAAACTGATATCAGCCAGTGGGCTCTGTCTTCCCAAGGGCACTTTCCTGAAAGAATCAGACTGTTTTCTTCATAAGGAAGAGAGAACTGTGCTTTTTTATATTGAAAAGACAGTTTTGGGAGCGCAGTGAGCTAAGAACACTGAGTAATAGCATGAGCTAAGTACAGAATGAGTAACAACGAAGGAAAGTACTGTAAGTCAAATATGACATTCTGAACCCATTATGTTGAGAAATTATGCAGACTTGTTTCCAGTAGGAAAATGGACTATTTTCCAACCAGTTTTTCCTTCTGGGGCATATATTTCACAGTTTGGTCCATCAATGTTGCCTGGAATGGAACTTGTCCTGAAGCAATCCTAGAGTTCATTGAATAATTTCCAAAGAATTTTTTATTCAGGGTATCTTGCTGCATTTTTTCAGGCATTATCTATTTGGGGGTTTTTTTGTTTTTTTAATTTTTCACTTTATAAATTTCATGGGACATTTTTAAATAAAATACTCATTTTTCTATTATTTACCCAGCATATACACAGCAGCACAGAGCGAAAGTTAATGATCATCCCAGTGAAGCAAGAATATTTTAATTTATACAGTAGTTATCAAAATATTGTATATTAATGCTCTGTCTCCAACTGCTAATTTGTCACATGGGAACAACTCTTTTGCTCCTCTGGATTCTTTTTAATAATACCTTGTACCAGTGGTTCTCAACCCAGTGTATGTGTCTCCCTGGGGGTACGCTGAGGTCTTCCAGGGGTAAAGCAACTGATCTAGATATTTGCCTAGTTTTACAACAGGCTACATAAAAAGCACTAGCGAAGTCAGTACAAACTAAAATTTCATACAATGACTTGTTTATATTGCTCTGTGTACTATACACTGAACTGTAAGTACAGTATTTATATTCCAATTGATTTATTTTATAATTATATGGTGAAAATGAGAAAGCAATTTTTTAATGTGTGCTGTGACACTTTTGTATTTTTGTGTCGGACTGTGTAAGCAAGTAGTTTTTAAGTGAGGTGTAACTTGGGGGTACAGAGGACAAATCAGACTCCTGAAAGGGGAACAGTAGTCTGGAAAGGTTGAGAGCCACTGCCTTATACTTAAGTAGGACCTTTCATCCCAATGAACCAGACTCTAGCTTGGTACTTTATGGGAATATATGGGAACTAGTCCTCTTGTCACTGAAATTCTACCTCAGAAGCAGTTGCACCAGGCTTGAATGGGAGCAATCTAGGGCCCTAGTCACACCACAACATGAGGGTCCCGGTGCCACAGCCCCACATCATAACCCTGATCCCAAATGGTGTGTTGATGGCAGGGAACTTCCTTCCCAGATAGAGAAAGGCAAAGACATGGCCCTTTCTTCTCACCCATCCCACCTCACCCCAGGAGTAGCAGCAGGTGTTTGTTCTGGCCCCAGAGAGGCAGAGGTAAAAGCAGAGGAGCCCTCTCGCAGCTATTTCTGTAACGGGTGAGCCAGGCCCACTGCATTCTTCACCTCCTGCTATATACAGAGTCCTTCCCACTGTAGAGGGTTTTGGAGTTAACACCTCACTGGGATGTACTGGACAATTCATATCTCTCAGAGCTATTGTTTCAGGCTCTCTGAAGACTCAGGCAGAATTCAGCACATTGGTTATGCTCAGTTCATGTTTTCAAGCTTTTTGTTATAACCATGAGAGCTAGAAAGATACTTGTTTTAAAAAAATGAAAGCTTTGACTTTGATGTAAGCCTGATCTTAGGAACCAAGGCCCCAGCGTGCCTATATTTTAATCCAGCCCAGGGTGGAATGCAGTAGGTAGTTCGTAGGACACTGGAACATTAGAACAGGAAGTGAAGATGAGTACCATGCTTATATGAAACTACAGAGGAACACAGGCAGACTAGAATCTAAATAGCCAAATATGACTTTGCCCAAGCCATTGAGATTCGCAACCTACTTTTAAAAAGTGTCAGGGAGCTTTAATAATTACTGTGGTTAGGACCTTGGGGTTATGTCTCATCTATGTGTAGCAGCAGTGTCCATGAAATATTGACTCAAAAAGGAAAGAATGCCACGTACAAAGCTACCTGCATCACATGGGCATACCCTGGACGTTTACCTGCCAAATAAAAACTAGTTGTGACCCTCCTTATCTAAAAGCGCTGTTTCACAGCCCAAAGCCACAGAACCGGGGGTATCTTGTTCTTAATGATCTGCTTATTTGTCCTTCTCTGAATAGAAAAGGGGCAGGGCTCTCATTTCTCATTCTTCTTGTGACAGGATCTCGCTGGAAAGCTATGACAAACCTAGAGAAGCAGCCATACTATGAAGAGCAGGCCCGACTCAGCAAGCAACATCTGGAGAAATACCCAGACTATAAATACAAGCCCAGGCCGAAGCGCACCTGTCTTGTGGATGGCAAAAAATTGCGGATCGGCGAATACAAGGCAATCATGCGCAACAGGCGACAAGAGATGAGGCAGTATTTTAATGTTGGGTATGGGCCTGTCATATCTTTTATTTCAGTAGAAATTGTTTTTCTGGGGTTGTCCTTGTTTCAGAGCTGTAAACGTCATATTTTATTATGAGGTAAATAAGGTGTTGCTAACTATGATGGAGTTCTCTCACCTCTTGTGAGCGCCTCCTGTCGGCTGAATGTGAACCGGCACTCACTCTTTCGGTTCCTGGCGCCCCCTGTCAGCTGTTAAACTCATCAGGTGGGTTTTCAGTGGCCCAGGTCCCACACAGTCAATATGTGAAGGAACAAGCAAACCCCTTCCGGGATAACAAAACTCCATCAGGGCCTTTCACTATGCTCTAGTTGGTAGCTGCAGCCCTGCCCTCAGGGCTCAGTTCTTGGCCCTTCTGGGCTAGCTTTAAGTCTGTCCGTAGCCTGATATAGAGCAGTGCCCCCAGCACTTTCTCCCTGGAGACTCTGTTCTTGGTGTCACATATCAGAGGGGTAGCCGTGTTAGTCTGAATCTGTAAAAGTAGCAAAGAGTCTTGTGGCACCTTATTGACTAACAGACGTTTGGGAGCATGAGCTTTCGTGGGTGAATATTCACCCACGAAAGCTCATGCTCCCAAACGTCTGTTAGTCTATAGGGTGCCACAAGACTCCCTGTTCTTAGTGGTTCTGTGGTATCCCAGCTTTCCAGCCAGGTTACTCCTTAATTCCTGTCCCCTTCTGGGGGAAATAAAGTACAACATATGGTTGGCCTGCTTCAGGGTCTTCAGCCCATCGCTGGGCCTATTTAAATCCCCAGCCCCTTTCTTAGGCTTTTAATGCAGTGTCTTATTCTCTCTATGGGGCGCAGGCCACTTCTCCAGTGGCCGGGGAAATCTAGGCCTGCCAACTGCTCTGAGTCCCAACCCAGAGACCTGCAAATAACAGTCATGTGCTGCTTCCTTTAACTCTGGTGCTGCTGCTATTCCCTGGGCCACTTCCCATGTAACCCCTTCCTCTTCACCCTTATGTCAGGGTGCAAAACTCCATTGGTAAAGAAAGAGGTCTTTTCCCTGCTTGAGCACAGTCTCTCGCAGGCCTCTTTACCAATGGAGTTTTGCAGCCTTCCAGTCCTTCTTCCCCCTTCTGGTCCCAGCCAGCCCCTGACCTGCTTAGCCCTTGCAGCTCCTTTTATCTGAGCCTGCTATGCCCTGATTGGCTGCTTCCCTGCAGCATTTCTAGGCAGGCCTGGAAGACCCACATTCACTGCTCCTTTTCCTAGGGCGGGGTGTGGCAGGACCGCAAGACCTCCAGCAGGGGGCCTCAAAGGGCCTGATACACCCCATCACACTAACATAATATGAAGCTCATCTTTAAAGGCCACGTGGTCCATATAGCTGTGACCTGGAAGTCAAGAGATCTGTTCGTGCTTCTGCTATTTAATTTTGGCCAACTAGGCTTCAGTTTCCACATCTATCATATGGAGATAATACTTGCTCATCTTGACCACATCTTCGGATGAAGTGTACCACATATGCGCTAAGTATTTCTCATTGTGGTGTTTTACAGAATCTATATGAATTAATCTGTTGATAGTGTCTATTGCTCCCAAGGCCAGAAACACTAGCTCACATTCAAGGGGTTCAGCAAGCCGTCGGCTAAAAGACTGCTCAGCAATGCTACTGAAGACCTGAATGCCCATGGCAGGTTGAGCCTTGCTAGTAAGGTCAGTGAGGATATAGGCGTAAAACATCCTCAACCAGCTCACGCTAGTCACATGTGATGAGATTACCTCAGTCCGAGGGCATTAGCGGTGCCAGAGAGTCTTTTGCTCTGTGGTAAGCTGAATGCTAGTGAGGGGTTCAAATCTCAAGAGGATTGGTTCAGAGAAACATCCAAAGGTTTGTATGTTTGTCAAGACTTAGTTCTCTGCTTTTTCATCTAGAAACCTGCCTGGAAGGTTCTTTCTGCAACTACGGTTTGGTTTTGGCTACAGATAGGTCAGAAGTATTGCAAGGACAGACGTTCTTGTGATATTTCCACAGCTGGTCCAGGATACACAGAGCTACACAAAAAAATTATTGTTTTTGTTTAAAAAAAATAGTCAACTAGCCTTAGAAAAATTGGAATCTGGGCTCGGTTTCCTTTTTGGGGTGAAAAAGGAATGCTTTTTGTTTATTGTACCAGAACCGGGTCACCTGTCTCTAGTTAATGGGTATGAATAGCAGTAAAGGGGGAAATAGCTGCCCCGTTACTGTTAAGTGTCCTTAGACAGTGTTTTGAACAGCTACAGTGTACATTGTTATAATAAGCAGCTCAACAGAGAAATTTGAGCTGCTTAACCCTGTGGTGCTGGCAGGTTCAGTGATCCCACTAGTAAGCACTGAAACAAACACAGGGAAGTCAGCCAACATTTGGCATCAAGAGATTAGAAAAATGAGGAGGGAGGGTCTTTCTGAGAAAGATAGGTGGCAACAGAGCCCCCCCAAATACTGCTTATCTCACTGACATGCATGGCTTTACAATTTTTTTAAACTAATCTTGCAATGGTTTTAATATTATTATTTAACTTTCCAGATGAATCTGACAAGTACCCTATCTGAAAACAAGACATGTTGGAGATAGTTTGTCTAGAATTTAGAGCAGGGACTGGGGGAGGGTGGGGGTGAAATCTAGGTTCCACTGAAGCCAATGGTAAAACTCCCATTGACTTCAATCAGTATTTGATCCTGGAAGTCAGGTTCTGTTCCTGGCTTTGCCCCTGATTCACTGCAGGACCCAGTGCAAGTCATTAGGACAAGATTTTTGAACGATTTAGGCACCAAAATCAATGGCCAGATTTTCAAGAGTTTTGAAAGTCTGTCCGCAAGTGTCACAATAGTCAGGACTTGGCTCTCTTGAAAATCTGACCCTTAATCTCTGTCAGCCTCATCATCTCTAAAAGGGGGCTAAAAATGCTTACCTTACAGAGCCATCCCAAACCTTAATACATCAATGGCTATAGAGAGCTTTGAGATCCTCTGATGGAAAGCACTACAGGAGTGGCAGATATTATTCTTCAGTTATGAAATGCAAGCAACATTACAGAAGAACTGTGAAACTCAACAAACGTTTGGCCTATGAGCGGCACCATTTGAGTGCAAAGTGTTCCGATTATTACATATGAAAAGCCATTTAAAAACACTGAATAAGGCTAGTTGCAGAAATGCTAACGCTAGGTCTTTCTGTTGAATTAAGAGTAAAAGCAAAATATGTTCTCCCTATTTAGAGGCTAAGCCCTTAGTTGAGGCAACTATATTGTTTTGAAAATAAGGAAGTGATGCTCGCAGGTTAGCAGACTTCCCTAGGACAGCAACAAGCAAGTACATTAAAAATGTGGCAAATCATTCCAAATAAATGTTCAGTTGCTTGGGACTGCTTAGTCTGTTGGGATCACTGTGCTGTGCAAGGCTTACTGGGCAGTCAGTGAACAGTCAGGCTCAGGAACAGGGGATGGTTTCATTCTTAATTAAAAATGTTCATCTCAAGAGATTTCACCCTGTCTCCTGTGGCAAGGCTTTTCAGTACAGATGGACACACCACTGATGACATTACAATATGCAGCATGTACTGAAGGGTATTACTGCAATGGAATTACTTCATGCAGCAAGAAAACAAAAGGAGCATGAATTTTAAACCTCTAGGCTTGTTAGGACCCTGGAGCTTCCCAGGGAAATAAACTCTGGTACAACACAGCTACTGTTCCACATGAAAAAGGAATTTTGATGGCCTGACATAATTCTGCTTTCGTTACCTTGTACATGTTTCCAAGGCTTAAATTTCCTATAGAGGATTTGTATCAAACACTGATGTTGCTCTGTTTATTTTAAAACAATGCATGTCTAAGTCTGGCTTTTCCTAGTTTTATCTGCCATCCCTGAGAGGATCTACTTTTCACCAATATCCCTCACTGTTCCAGGGTGTTGTCCATACCTATCAATGATCCCTCTTCTCCTCACCCACCTCTCTGTGGACATTGCATATGCCACCTCCAAGGTTACATGGAGGTCTTGGGGATTACCCACACTCCCACGTGAGTCCCAGAAAGGCTTGTGCCCCTCCCTACAAGCCATCAGGTTTCCAATAAACTCCACATTCCTAGCCTATGTCAGGCTTTCAAATAGAAGCCTGGTCCTTTTCCCCATTCCACCAACAGACTCCCTCGGGAACTCCCTCCACCCACCACCTCTCTCCTGACACCAAAACCTTGCTGTTTGTTTCTGGCCCTAGTTGCACTCTGCAACTTTTTTTTGGGGGGGGGGAATCTTTTTTAATCGTTGGACCACGGGTGGCAGGATGTTTGTCATTGGCTGTGTGCTCGTAGACATTCCATTCACCCAGTAAGGAACCTTGCGCCTTAGGCAAGGTCCAAAGTTCAGATACAGATCAAACGTCTCCAAAGTTTGGTGGTGGTTGAATCAGTGATTTGGTTCAAGCCTAACATTAGTCATAGGATCAAGTGTCAAAGCTTGGAAGATTATGGGTGGGAGGTGTCTGGTGTGGACCATCTAGGGATCTACTCCACCAAGCCCAATAATGATAGTTCTTGTGACTTTATAGTCTGTCCTGCTATAGGAATAGGAACTCTCTTTGCTCCTGCTCATATTTAAATGCCCTTTTATTTTTCAACAACAGGCAACAAGCACAGATTCCTATCGCCACCGCCGGTGTAGTCTACCCAGGAGCCATCGCGATGGCAGGAATGCCCTCCCCCCATCTGCCATCAGAGCACTCGAGTGTGTCCAGCAGCCCGGAGCCCGGGATGCCTGTCATCCAGAGCACTTACGGCATCAAAGGCGAGGAGCCGCACATCAAAGAGGAGATGCAGGCCAATGACATCAATGGAGAAATCTACGACGAGTACGACGAAGAAGAGGACGACCCTGATGTGGACTACGGCAGTGACAGTGAAAATCACATTGCAGGACAAGCCAACTGATAAGGGTCCAAATATTGTGTGACCTTACAGGACTTCAAGGAAAAAAAAAAGCCCCACCTGGTTTATCCTTACCAGTGGCCAAGCACATTAACTTTCTCATACACTGACTGTTACTTTAACTGTTAGTCTTAACTAGTTGGGACATCAGCTGACTAATAGACATCAGCCTGCATTTAAAAAAAAAAAGGCCCAGAAGAAAGAAAACGTCGATAACACCAACAAAAGAATGAAATAAGCTATGGGTAAAATAATGCCAGTAATTCAGCTGCTATACCCAAGCACTGAAGTCTTACCCGTTGACCTTTTATTATTATTTTTTTTTCAAATAAACTTTATGGCTGTTTGTTCTACAATGTTCTAGAAATTCTCACTCAGGTACACAGTGCCAACAAGTGGCTTGTGAATGTGTTTTGTTGTTTTGTGCTACAGTTTAAAGAGAAGTAATTTTTTTTTTTTGGTAATGCACCTGACAGGAAAAAAAAAAGACAATTCCTTTTACCCCTCTGCCGCCTCCTCCTCCTCCTTTTCCCTTCTCCTTTGAATATTTAGGGTTGGAGGCACGCATGTGTGTGTATGGTGGGGAAGGGAGTTGGGAGTCTGTTTCTGTAAACCCCAACAAGCAATTATTTCCTTTCTAGAGAGGACTTCTCTTCATCAGTTGCACACCACACTGAGTCTTTGAGCAAGTGCCAAATTTGTACTAAAGCGCTGAACTAGTTCAATTTTATTTTTCCGGTTGGTTGCTTTTGTTTCTTGTTCTGTCTTAAGTTAGGACAGTGTTATGTCTTAGACAATCCCTTGAAGAACCTAATATACCAGCAGCTGGTGAGATTGTTTTCTTTTCTTTTCTTTTTTTTTTTTTAAAGGAAACTGTAGGTGCCGTTCTCAGGTGAAAGTGAGAGAGACATAAAAAAATTTAGAGAAAAATATTTTATGATCTTGGATTTTTGTGTGTGCGTGTTTATGGTACTAATAAGAATAATATTGGACCATTGTGAGCAAAAACCATATTCAGGATGAAATCCCACATCCTCCAAACAACTTGGTCTGTAAGGAGCCTTTGCTTTTAATTTACACTTCAAATGGCAACATAAAAAAATGTCCAGAACAGACCCTTGTTTAGAATAGGGCAGGCAAATTGGAAGTACTAACCTCTAGAATGAGCCAAAATGGATGAATCTGGTGCTGATCTCTGATCCATAAGGCAGATCTTGGCTGAGACGCTGCTCTCTCTACCTACTTGGAACACCCACAGGCATCAGAGGGATGTTTGTGCACGGAGAAAGAACAAAATAACAATGAAGCAATTCCCCCATCCACAGTGGGCAGCAAAATTTGATGAATAGCCCACAAATCCTGAGCCTTTGAGGTTCCAAAAGGGTTGGAAACCCAGGAAAATAAATAAATTCCTTCAAGCTGTAACAGATATTGGTAATGTTGTTCTGTGCCTCAGTCATCTCACCTGTAAATTCTGTCCTGTTTACACATGGGCATGCACGTTTGAGACAGTGGAGCTGCACACATATAACCCTGGGCAGAATTTAGCCCATTGTTTTTTCAGCGAGCTAACTGACAATTCTGCATTGTTTCAAAGAAAGAAGTAAACATAGTGACACAAAGCATCTTTTGGTGCCTGACTCTGATCCTTCTCTAAAAAGAGTGCACCCAGTTTCATGTGGTAAGACAGCAGGCAGCAGCATTACCTAACCCTAACATGAAAAGGATACCTCTGATTTCCAACAGCAGCTCTGTCCTAGGAAGTGCGGTCTCATTTTACAGAGAAAAGCTTTCCATTGAGGCACAGTTTGTGAACGTAGGGCGCCATCCTACAGATCCTTGCTCACATCACGAGTCCTTGCTCACAGGAAGACGCTCATCATTAGCATCACTGGAACTCCTTGTGTGAGTAAGGACTACACTCATTAGCATTTGCAGGATCCAGGCCACAGTTCTCACCAGTAGATTCAGGGCCCTGACCCCGAAGCCAGTTAAATTTTAGACCTGGAGCAGTCAGTCTTCACAGATCCAATTGCAGGATCATGGCCTTACTTTGCCTGAAGACATACCACTTGAAGTGTAAAGCTCCTTCTGAAGACCTTGTGCAAAGCAAATGACAAACAAACAAATGCCATTTAAGAGTTAGGACAATACTCCAATGAGCGGTTTGGCTGTGTGATAGCTTCACCCCCATGCCATCTTTTTTTCTCCCTCCCTTTTCTTTAGTTTCCCTTTTTGATTTCCACCTCTGCATCAAAAATTCTTTTCAGTTTTTCTCGCTTTCAGAAGACTTGCTCTGGGGTTACGCTTGGAGTAGCTGATCACATCCTCCATGTCAGAGGGTTTCTTTGGTTTTGTTTGTATTTGATGACTGTATTTTTTTTTCATTTGAACTGCCTCTTCTTGCTAGTGTTGTAATGGTAATTATAATAATAATAATAATGGTCAGCTGTTCCCAGATTAGTAAATTATGTATAATTTATTTCCCTCTTTTCTACCTTATTTTATTCTGTTCTGATTTGGCAGTGCAGCAAATGAAGCTGTTAAGATATTTAAAATTGCTGCCCAACCCTGCTTTTTTATATAGACATATAAAAAACTCACTTCTTCCCATGCTCACCCCATTCTTAGTTCTTCATTTTAATTTTGGCCCCTGTCATGACAACTTCTGATGTTTATTATGATGGAGTGAATTAATGGAAGTGTTGTTTTCAATCTTAATTAACTTCTGCTCTCTCATCACTCATTTTAGTTATTTAATTACACCAGTCATCTAGAGCCAATTTTTTTAAGCACTCTGTTTGGACAAGAAGAAAAAAAATAGACAATTGTTTTTATATCATTATTATGTACAATGTGAAAACAGATATTTGCCTTTTTTTTTAATTTGTTCCCTGTCTTTGTGAACAAATTATTTCTGACTCTTGTGGATTCACCTCACATTTGCTGGTTGCTTGATTTCCACCATGTTATAGAGATGCTTTGGTTTAATTATATGACTTCGGGCTACGAGAATACTTTGTTTTAGCTCCAGGTAGGTGCCACCAAGGCAGGCATGGTTGGAGCAAATCTTAATATACATGGTAAAATTCTGGCCTCATTGAAGTCAATGGGAGTTTTGCCTTAGACGTCAGTGGGACTAGCATTTCACCCCAAAAAACTATGAGCTTGATACTCAAGGCCTCACTCATGGGAGTAGCCCTGTTTAAGCCAATGGGCCTAGGAGCACTTGTGGGTGAGTAAGGGCTGCAGGACTAAGCCCTAGTCTTCATAATGGGTGACGTGACCGAATTCCTTTTGGGGGAGGTGTGGGAGAGGGGGCCGTGCTTTACATTCTGTGTTGTCTTTGCCTGAGACTCAGAACGAATGCTAAAAAAGAAAAAAAATGCTGACTTTATTGCAAACCAACCTGTACCTGGGAGACTATGGTAGGACCTGGGGCTTGGGTCAAACCTGGGGAGCTTGTTAAAGACCCTGCATTTCGATGCTGAAACCGATCCAGCCCAACACAGCACTTAAGCATGTACTTAAGTACTTTGCTGGATCAGAGCGCCCATATGTCCTATAGTATTAAAACACCCAGGTTTGAAATAGAGACCCTATTTTATTGATCTTTAAAAAAACAAAACAAAAAAAATCAGGTATCTATAAAAGAAGTTCTTATCTTGTTTCTTTCTTTTCCTGGGTATTGTGTCCTTATGACACTGAGAAAAACGAGGTTAGAAGAGATTAGGATAGTATTAACCTAAAAGAGCACAACAAGCCTAGCATATATGTGGGCCTAGCTCGCCTCTTTCCTGGGAATCTATATAATGATGGGCTTGTTAGAATTTTTGTGTTGGTCGCACGTTTTGTTTCCTCTGGAATCAGGGCAGCTTCTTACTCCAATGTGACTCAAACTTCAGAGAGTAATACCAGCAGTGGGGAAAAGAGGGTCAAAAGAACAAAAACTGAGGGACTGACTGGTAAGCTCAATGAAATAACACATAATTCTTTCTGAATTTATTCATGCCTTATATTAGTAAAGTAGGATTTTTAAGTGCATTTAACATCTTTATTTAACCGTTCCGCTATATTAATCAGGCCCCCAGAAAAGAACACTAGCTACTATTATAGAATTTAATTAGTTTTGTAACCAAATCCTCTTAATACAAATGCATATGGAAGAAATTCTTTCTCCATAGACATTATTTCAAAGAGTTGGTTTCTGCAGTAGACTCTTTCTTTAATTAAATCATTTTTTTAGAAAGTAAATTGTCTTTAACCTTTTTACAGCACATTTTCAAAGCTTTTTCTTTTTTAATCCAAAGAGATGAGCTGTTATTGTCGCTAAAGAAGACTCTGACATTACGTTTGTAACATCAAAAATAATTACACACAGTGGAAACGTAGACCTCACTTAGCAAGAATTCAGCCGCTAAAATTAATCGCAACTGCATAATATATCATACGTTTAAGGGCATGGTTTATCAAATATGAAATATTTTGTCTGCCCACTTCTTGATAGAATCTTCAATTTTGCAAGGAAATGTATGTACCATAATTCATTAGATGTGGATCCAAGTGTATCCTCAACTCACAGGGCATGGGATGGATGTTTAGCTTGGTTTATATTTACATTTTCTTCAACTTTATCTTAACTTGTCAGTTTCCCAGATTGAAGAACATGTCAAGTTTGTTTTTTCTACTGACTGATTTCTCTACTCCCCAGTGTTTTTTGTCACTGGTTTGCTGAAACAGTATTTATATAGCTCCATTGGCTCTAAAGCTCTTCTTACTCCTTCTAACATTTTGGATTTTACAAGTGAAAAGAAAAATAGAAAATAAAATAGAGACAATCAAATGCCTGGAGCTTAAAACAAAGTATGTGCAACCTACCATCTCACTTGAAATTTAATAAAATAAATAATTATGTAAATATAACATAGAGTTATAGATTTATATTTTGTTCATAACACATAGTGTAATATAAGTTGTATATTTTCATGTTTTGGTTTTATGTTATCATTCATGCCACAATAAATAAAAAAACCAGGAGTTGATGTACTCTTTAAAAAAATAAGATGTGGGTTGCCACCATGCTGGGTTTTTTTGCATTCCCCTTTTTTCAGTATTATTGCCCTACAAGGCACCAATAAAAACAGCAAATGTGTTCTTTACTTATACTGTGTTTCTGTTTCCCACTTCTTACAGCCTAGGGGTGCTGTTTAGTTTCGTTTTTAGACGAATAAAACAAGGTACAAAAAATTTAAATCCAGATTTCAATTACTCAAAAATTCAAGGTTGTACAAATCCCAGGGGCCAAACTCTTTCCTGGTGTAATGCCGGTGAAATGTCAGGAGAAAAATTTGGACCCAGAGATCTTATTCAGGCCACATGCAGACAGGAACGATTTCCAAAGTACAGATCTGGATCCAGATACTGGCCGCTGTGTATGTGGGGCTGCTTGGATCTGAGTTTTGGTTCAAGCCCAGCTCTAAACAATACATTGATTTAGTTTAGCTAATTTATAAGTATAGCTATTAGGTTCAGGAATTCAAAACAAATTCAGGGAAATTTATCCATAAAGATAAATAAGTAATCAATCAATAACCCTATTCACAGTTAACCTGGATTTTGGGGCATATTGACTAACCACTCATTCAGTTTCCACAGCAACGTGTGTCAGAAAGTGAGACAAAATCAGTGCAAACTTCCCACCACCTCCATCTTCCCCCCGAAAAGAAAACTGCCAAAAGCAAAGTACAAATTCAGGTGGCTTCAGTGTGTATGTGCCCCTATACGAGTCAAAAACCACTCATAACAGGGAGACAGGATGCTTGGGAAAATGGGGAGTAGCATATAGCCATTCAAGGATGTGATCCCACAAATCCTCACGCCTGTGAGGTGCTCCATCAAAGGCCTCCTTGTGTGAGTAAGCAGTTGTAGGGTTGAGCCTGAACTTGCTGAATCAATATCCCAGCCACAATATGTAGCTCTGATTTTTGCAAGCTGGGAGGCTCTTCCTGTGGGTAACTTAGCACCCTCAACTCTCACTAACTTCATTAGGACGTGAGGGCCCTCGGCCTGTACAAACGAGGGACTGGGAACAGCTTTAACAAAGCAGGGCTGCCTGACACTAGTCTCCACGCCAGCTCTTGTGAGCAGTAGACAACAGAAACACACGTCTTGCAACATGACACAGTCAACGACAAAGAAAGAGGCAGTGCCTATGCACCAAGACGTGTCAGGGGGCCGGTTTGCCAGGAAAAATACTGGACTTCACAGGGCCATCACACACAAACAGTAGCCCATTCATCAGTCACACAGTGTGTGTCACAGAAGTGCACCTTAAGTGTACAGTACACAAAAGTCACACCAAGAGCAGTCCTCCAAGACTCCCCTCTAACACAAGACATGGCACCATGGACAGCTAATATTGCAGATTAGTTGTGCTCTGTCTTTTCCATGCCATGGCCCCTAAGTTACTGCATGGCCAGCCTCCAGGCCCAGCTAGCTTGTTACATAGGTGATTCTATTGACCTCATGGCAAGCGCTACAACTGCTAATCCCACCCCCACACACCATCTCCTCACTGAGCAGAAGGCTGGCATTTGTCATCTGTACCGTCGCAGCTCAACTATCGGCGGGCAGAGGGGCATGACTTGTTTATGGATAGGCTGGCGTATAGCAAAATCCAAGCTTTGACCTAGAATGGCTGGAAACGGGGAGTGTGTGTGAGAGCGACAAACTGAGAATGAGAAATATCCAATTTGTAATCAAACTCGAAGGTTAAGCTTTTCAAAAAAGGAACCTAGAGTTAAGGCCCTAAATCCACAGAATAAACATTTCAAAAGCATCTAAGTGACTTTTGGAAGTGACGTCCCCATGCAGCTGCCTGATGTTTTCAAACTGCTGCGCATCCACCAGCTCCCAATGGCAGCCGAGGAGCTGGTGGCTGCTCAGTAATTTTGAAAGTCAAGCAGGTGCCTCAATATGGATTTAAGAACCTAATTTTAGTTCGGACTAAGTTGAACCCACAATGGAATTTAGTTAAATTGGGCTGTTGCTGGAATGGAATCGAGCTCAGCTGTCCAGCGTTGTGTCAGGCAAACAGAAGTAAAAGCTTGTTTAGGTCACTTACATAAACAGATTTGACTGGTTTTATATACACAAAAGTGCCACTTTTCAGACTAGGCCCACACTTCAGTAGAGAGACTTGTGCCTCTGGCAAAGTCATTCTTTTTCACAGACGTGGCTGGTGGAGTTTTGTGTGTGTGAGGGCACGTGTAGTGTTTTGTAAAATCTGTTGCAGGAACCCAGGTGAGGGGCTGAGAAAGGTTCTGGGGAGCCGCTCTGCACTAAGCGAGCAAGAAAAGGAGCTGTTAAGGCTAATTTTTTTTCCTAAGTTAATTCCCTTGTTCAGTGTTAGACGAAAACAGCCTTTTTTTAGGATTTACCAGTGGCGCATAAATAACAGGAAAAGAAAATGACAATGCTCAATCCTCTCCAAACATGATATTTGATAAGTCCATGGAACAGCCTAAGTGGAATGGACACTTCCAAAAGGCAATGAACATTAACCCAGCAAGCAGGGAATATAGGTCAGCTCATTAATCTACACACTGGGGAGTGATGCCGAAAATATTTATAAAGCCTTTTTGCTTAGGAAGGAGCTAAGAATAAGTATGACATTATGCTAAAAACAAGCGTGATGAACAGATAATTCCTAAGAGCAATGTATGCATTTACCAAAAGGTGCAAAGAGCCACGGAAAACGTGGGCAACTAGAAAGCACCCTGGATGAACAAGCAGAGTATTGTGATTTTGGTGTCAACACTTGAGCAATCATCTAGTAATTAGGATTTTAAACAAGGGGCTTTCAGAAAAATTACAGAAATGTAGCCAGGGAAACCACAGGGCAACTGATGTCTGCTCAGTCACTGAATGCATGTGTCAGAAACATAAGAAAAGGAAGTGTGTTCGCTAAAGCAAAGGAATCGGAGACTTAGGCATCACTCACCTTTGCTTGGGCTAGCTTCCGGGGCTTTGTGTCCAGCGTGTTCATGAACAGGCTTAGATAGGTGATCGCAAGAGTTGCACTACAGCACCATTGCCAGGACTCCATTGTGCTAAACACAATACCTAACCAGAGACAGTCCCAAAGAGCTTACAGTCTGAAGGGATAATGCAGGAAAGAGGCAGGAGAACGTATTAATCGCCTCAATTTACTGACCTGGATTCTAGTCTGGTTCATGTCTCATTAATGAAACCATTGGCTAATTTCTGACTGCAGAATATGGCTGCTGAGGATTCATAGGGCAGAAAGCTTGACTTTCAGGTTCCATGCTGACTTTTCAGGGCTGGCAGCTAGAAAAGGCTCGTGTGAGCGAGATAGAGAGAGAGAGCAAAAACCACATGTGTATGTGCAAAAATCAACTTAAAAACTTTGAGCTGGAAGTCATTACAGGAGAAAAACCATGGAACCCTTGCATTTTTTCCAGTCACTTTCCGGGCATGATTGTGCTCTTTCCCGGTAAATTAGTCCAGGCAAATTACCCTGTGCCTATGTTGTAGTTTATTGCCCACTACCAACACATACACACATTCTCATTGGTTCTAGTCCTCTTTGTATGAGTGTTTAAAATCGCCACAGTGCTGAGGCTTGTCCCTGTAGGTTCCCCACAGTGAGGCAATATCCCTTTTTGAGTTTTCATATTGGTGGAGCTGTATATTTTTCTCAGAAAATCAGCCGAAACTTATTCCCATTCAGCAAGATGTTCCCTTTCAACTCAACCCAGGGATCCACTTTATAGGTGACAGGCTATGGATACAGCACAGTACTCAACTCTCTTCCTAATCTATATGCTTGCTGCGATGCTCATAATTGCAGTAAGAATGGTCATACTGGGTCAGACCAATGGTCCATCTTGCCCAGTAGCCTGTCTTCCGACAGTGGCCAATGCCAGGTGCTTCCAAGGGAATGACCAGACCAGGGAAATCATTAAGTGATCCATTCCCTGTCGTCCACTCCCAGCATCTGGCAGTCAGAGGCTTAGGGACACCCAGAGCGTGGGCTTCCATCTCTGACCATGTGGCTAATCAGGGCCAGTGCAACCTATTAGGCGACCTAAGCGGTCGCCTAGTGCGCTAGGATTTGGGCGGGGCAGCACTTTCTTCAGCGGCGGCCATAGCGACCGGATCTTCGGCTGCCCTGGTTGCCGCCGGCATTTAGGTGGAGGGAGCTGGGGCAGAGGGCGCGGGGAGGGCCGCCTGCAGCAAGTAAGGCAGGGAGTGGCACGCAGGGGAACTCCCCGCCCCAGCTCACCCCTGCCCCGCCTCCTCCCCGAGCACGCCGTGGCTGCTTCACTTCTCCCGCCTCCCAGGCTTGCGGTGCCAATCAGCTTAGGGAGAAGTGACGCAGCCACGGCGTGCTCAGGGAGGAGGCGGAGCACGGGGTGGGCAGCTGCCACACGGCTCCCCGGGTGGGGATGGGGGGGGCTGCCATGGCGGGGGGGCGCCTCAGGGTGGAGGGAGTGGTGGGGAGCTGCCGCAAGAGGGGGTGCCTCACGGCGGGGGGGGAGCTGCCACAGGGGGCGCCTCAGGGCGGAGAGGGGGAGCATTCGCGGAGGGGGGAGTGCCTCAGGGCAGGGGGGGGGCAGGGAGCCGCCGCAGGGCTCAGGGACGGGGGAAGGCGCAAGGTGGAAGTTTCGCCTAGGGCACAAAACATCGTTGCACCAGCCCTGTGGCTAATCAATGTAATAGTGAACTCAGTTTTTACTCCCTCACAAGCACTGTGTAGCCTTAGGGCAGTCAAAAACTGACATCAACACTGTTTGTTTCTGAACCATTAATTGAATCAAAGCAAACAGTCTGGGGTGGGATTAAGAATGTATTGATTAAGGACTTGTCTTCATGCACAGCTGCACCAATTTACTTTAAGGTGTGATTTTAAACTAGTGAAAGAGACCGTGTAGATATTTATTTTGATTTCAATCATGCTTATTTTGCTTAAGCCAATTAGGAACAGGTTTAAGATTTACCAAAATAAGCCACTTTTAAACCAAAATAAGAGCTTCAAAACAGAGGCGTTTGCACCAGTTCAACTACTTTGGTTTAATTAAAATAGTGCCTGTTTTTGTGCCTACGAGGCCTATTGGTTTAATCCCTAATGTACACACAGTTATATTAGTATAAAGGTATCTTATAGCAGTATAGCTGTTTCCCCTTCCCATACAGAATTAGCTATACTGGTATAAAGCATTTTCATACCAATATACATTCGGGGCAAACAGCTTTTGTGTAGCGGCAAGGACTTAAACTAAACCCCCAAACGCCACTCATACTGCAATAAGAGGATCTACACAGAGGTTTGCACCAGTTTAATTTCACAATTTAGGTTATACCACTGCAATTTTCTCATGTAGACAAAGCCTAAACTTATAAGGATGTATGACTTCATGAAAATTACTCAAATTCCTCTCTAAGACTGCTATAATACCACCTACTTCAAAGGGGTGTTATGAGGCTTAATTCATTAATGGCTGCAAACTACTTTGAGATCCTTGGATTAAAGGCACTACAGCACTGCGAAGTAGTATTAGCTAGAAGAAAAAGCTCTGAGACAAGCATGGCATTAAACGTCCAGGCTTCAAAAATCAAAACCAGGGGTGGGTTTGCTCAATGGCTCATTTTAGTTTCAGTTCCAAAGCTCAAAATACTTTTTAAAAAATCATATTATGCCCTTTTTTGTATTTTTGTGACATAAGAATAAAGTATGAATTGGTTTCAGTTTGGTTTTCAAGGTTTTTTTATTATTATTATTTAACCCTTGGGGCTTGTCAACACACAAAAGAGGTACAAACGGCTAGTATATTTAAGTACTCCACAATTATACTGGTGTAACGGCTCTCATACCAGTATAGCTTATTGCCATAAGGGGAGGGGAAGAAGCTATACCAGTACAACTGCATATTTCCAGGGGTTGCAGAACTGTTGTACATCAAATATGGTGTAAATGTTTTGTTAATGTCACAAGCCTAACCGAAACAGTTATACTGGGATAAAATCTGCATGAAGAAATGAAAAATTAGGCCTGACAAGTCTGGTCTTCCTTGGAGCTAGAAGATCTCAGAGCCTGTTTATAGTGAGATAAAGGTGTTGAATCTTCAACAAAGGCTTCCTTTATCCAAAATACTAATTAAACATTGCAGTTAAATAAGCATTAACAAAAACAAGCAACTAAATATTTTTTTTAAAGACTGACTATAAAACCCTTCTCATATCTGTTGCTCAAATTTCACTTCTGTCTTGTGATGTCGTCATTGCACTAATTCTCTAGTCTCAAAGAGTCTTCCGGACAACAGAAGACCTGAATTTTCAGAGTGAAAAACAAGCAATAAAAATTCAGGTCTTCTGCATACGGCATAAAAACCCCAAAACGGGCACAAATTGATCTCCTTTAAAAGCATAAATGAAAGAGAAGTCTGAACATTGTTACATTTACCTTGCTAACCAACTGATTTCTTAATTCTTCCCAAATCAAGTTTAGTGACTTTCCCTCCTTCCAAAAAACCTTCAAAAGAAAACAAATTCACCAGCCAAACGTAGGAATTTAATTTCTTTTTGTAAAGTTTCCAACTTTGTGAGATGAAACCTTATAACTTTCCCTCGTTTCCAGGACACATTGAAAAGGAACACTGAGGAAATGAAGTATAAGTGATTTGGATTCTCAAAGATGCTTTGTTTCTCGTCTAATAGAATGTGAAGCTCTATGTAGGAGGTGGGTAGAGCCATCATAACCTGCTTTCTTCTCATTGAATAAAGAAGGTCAATATATTATCATATCAGGGAGGAGGAAATTACATAGGCGACTCTCCAGCAGACAATAAAGACAATTCTGACAGCAGGATCACAACAGCTGTAAAACTTTTCTTTTATTTTCCGACAGACATATCAGTGTTTAAATGACAGCTGAAGTAGGATGATGGACTAAATACATTATTCTCTGTGTTCCTTCTGCTGCTTTTTTTTTAATAGAAATATATCTTGAAGACTGTATTCAAGTTGATCAAATACTAAGTCAATTTGTCAATAAAACAGATTAGGCCACCTGTCTATAGATACAATTTCTTTCAACCAGCTTATTTTGTTAATGTTGTCTTGAAGTAACTGCTCCATGAAAAAAAAAATTACAAAAATATATTACCATTTTAAGCTTATTGAAATACAGCTCAGCCTTTGACGGCATTCAGTAATCACAGAATCATAGAAATGTAGGGCTGGAAGGGACCTCAAAGGTCATCAGATCAAGCCCCCAATGCTGAGGCAGGACCAGCTAAGTCTAGACCATCCCTGGCAGGTGTTTGTTCAACCTGTTCTTAAAAACACCCAATGCTGGGGGGTCCACAACCTCCCTTGGAAGCCTATTCCAGAGTTTAACTACCCTTATACTTAGAAAGTTTTTCCTGCTATCTAGCCTACATCTCCCTTGATACAGATTAAGCCCATTGCTTCTTGCCACAATTTCAGTGGACATGGAGAACAATTGACCGTAGTCCTCTTTATAACTGCCCTTAACAATATTTGAAGAGTAACAACAGTTCTCCTCCTCAGTTTTCATTCCTCAAGACTAAACATTTTTTAATCTTTCCTCAGAGGTCAGGGTTTTCTAAATCTTTTATCATTTTTGTTGCTCTCCTCTGGATTCTCTCCAATTTATCTACATCTTTCCTAAAGTGTGGTGCCCAGAACTGGACACAGAACTCCAGCTGATGCCTCACCAGTGGTGAATAGAGAGGGACAATTACCTCCCACGTCTTACAGACAACACTCCTGTTAATAAACCCCAGAATCATATTAGCCTTTTTCACAACTGCATCACACTGTTGTCTCAGGGTACGTCTACACTACGGGATTATTCTGAATTTACATAAACCGGTTTAGTAAAACAGATTGTTTAAAATCGAGTGCAAGCGGCCACACTAAGCACATTAATTCGGTGGTGTGCATCTACGGTCCGAGGCTAGCGTCGATTTCTGGAGCGTTGCACTGTGGGTAGCTATTCCGTAGCTATCCCATAATTCCCGCAGTCTCCCCCGCCCCTTGGAATTCTGGGTTGAGAGCCCAGTGCCTGATGGGCCAAAATCATTGTTGCGGGTGGTTCTGGGTAAATGTCGTCAGTCACTCCTTCTTCCGGGAAAGCAACGGCAGACAATCATTTCGCGCCCTTTTTCCCTGGATTGCCCTGGCAGATGCCATAGCATGGCAAGCATGGAGCCTGCTTTGCCTTTTGTCACTGTCACCGTATGTGTACTAGATGCCGCTGACAGAGGCGATTCAGCAGCGCTACACAGCAGCATTCATTTGCTTTTGCATGATAGCAGAGATGGTTATCAGTTGTTCTGTACCATCTACCATTCCATTGTAAATTGGCAATGAGATGATGGTTACCAGTCCTTCTGTGCTGTACCTTCTGCTGCTGTCATAGATGCCCGTGGCTGAAATTGGCCGGGGGGCAAAAGACAAAAATTGGGAGTGACTCCCTAAGTCACTGTCTCCTTTATGGTATCTAAAAATAGAATCAGTCCCGCCTAGAATATGGGGCAACTGTACCAGAGAATGAGATCCAGTGTATTAAAGAAACAGAGAGCATAGCTGCTCTGTGTCAGATCCCGCAGAAATGATGAGCTGCATGCCATTCACAGGGGATGCTCCTGCAACAACCCCACCTGTTGCTTCCCTCCTCCCCGAGCCTTCCTGGGCTACCGTTGCAGTGTCCCTCCATTTCTGTGATGAAGTAATAAAGAATGCAGGAATAAGAAACAGTGACTTGTTAGTGAAATATGAGGGGAAGGCAGCCTCCAGCTGCTATGATAGTCCAGACAGGACATTAAGCAGTGTGGGGGAGAGGAGCCCAGCATCCCACTGCTATGATAGTCCAGACAGGACATTAAGCAGTGTGGGGGAGAGGAGCCCAGCATCCCACTGCTATGATAGTCCAGACAGGACATTAAGCAGTGTGGGGGAGAGGAGCCCAGCATCCTGCTGCTATGATAGTCCAGGCAGTACAGAATCTTTTCTTTACACATGAAGGGTGGGGGCTGATGGAGCTCAGCCCCCTGTTGCTATGATGAAGACGGTTACCAGCCGTTCTGTACCATCTACTGGGAATGACCAGGAGACCAGTCAGGAGCACTCATGGTCTGATGATGAGGATGGGTACCAGTCCTTCTGCACTGAACCATCTGTCACAAGGCTGATGATGACAATGGATCTCAGCCATATTGCACCATCAACCACCAAGGAGGGAGGGCGAGGATGCTACAGTTCAGTGCCGCAGCATCGCGTCTACCAGCAGCATTCATTAGACATAGGGTGACATTTAAAAGAGTCAAGAGACTATTTTTTTCCCTTTTCCTTCTGGGGGCGGGGTAAATTGACGAGCTATGCCCTGAACCACCGCGGACAATGGGTTTGACACTACAGGCATTGGGAGCTCAGCCAAAAATGCAAATGCTTTTCGGAGACTGCAGGAACTGTGGGATAGCTTGAGTCCTCCGTCCCCCCTCCCTCCCTCCATGAGCGTCCATTTTAGTCTTTGGCTTTCCATTACGCTTGTCACGCAGCACTGTGCTGAGTCCCTGCTGTGGCCTCTGTCTGGAGATTTTTTAAAAATGCTTTGGAATTTCATCATCTGTAATGGAGCTCTGATAGACCAGATTTGTCTGCCCATACAGCGATCACATCCGTACGGTCCATGCTGGAGCTCTTTTTGGATTTGGGACTGCATCGCCACCCGTGCAGATCAGCGCTCCACGCTGGGCAAGCAGGAAATGATATTCAGAAGTTCGCGGGGCTTTTCCTGTCTACCTGGCCAGTGCATCCGAGTTCAGCTTGCTGTCCAGAGCGGTCAGTGTTGCACTGTGGGATACCGCCCGGAGGCCAATACCGTCGATTTGCAGCCACACTAACCCTAATGCGATATGGTAATACCGATACTAGCGCTACTCCTCTCGTTACGGAGGAGTACAGAAACCGGTTTAAAGAGCCCTTTATATCAAAATAAAGGGCCTCTTAGTGTGGACGGGTGTGGCGTTAAATCGGTTTAACGCCCATAAAACCGGTTTAAACGCATAGTGTAGACCAGGCCTCATATTCAAGTTGTGATCTACTATAACTTCCCAGTTCTTTTCAGCATACTGCCACTAGCCAATTATTCCCAATTTTATAGTTGTGCATTTGATTTTTCCTTCCTAAGCGAAGTATTTTGCACTTGTCATTACTGAATTTTGTCTTTTTGATTTCAGACCAATCCTCCAATTTGCACTGTCCTTTGTCTTGCTCTTCCTCGTAATATATTAACACAACCTCTTCTTTTTGCCTCTTAAGGCCTTTGCTAGGTGTAACTCATTTGGTGCCTTAGTCTTTCCGATTTTGTCCCGGTATGCTTGTGCTATTCTTTTGTATGCCTCCTTAGCCATTCATCTATGATTTCATTTCTGTAGGATTCCTACAAAAATATGGTATTATCTTTTTTTAAAAAAATGGTCGTAGCTATTCAATGGACTGTGGATTTAGAGGACTTAGTACCGTGTACTAGAAACAAATGCTAACATTTTCGTTTGGCTCAACAGAGGCTGCATAAATTTAAGAAGTTATACATTTGGTAAGTGTCTTAGGGGAATGAATGGGTACTGCATACCACCCCGTACTGGAGAATTATATATATATATATATATATATATATGTATGTTGTGGGCATGAATAAGCAATAATGTGGAGAAGGAATCTGAATTGTATTTCTGTGTTTCTGATTTCATGCCTGTCACCTATTCTGTGACCCCCTCATAATTACTTCCTATGCCAATACGCAGTATCTGTAAGACACTTATACTATCAAATGTTCTGTGTTGTCATATCATGAGCCATTCAGTGTACTTGCTGCATTAAGCTGTGATGCACTGACATATAGCATACTGGAGCAAATAACTCCTTAGAGACAAGGGGCCATATTCAGCTCTCGGTTATATGTGGGGGTACTCCTGATATACACTAGCATGACTGAAAACAGAGAAAGAGCTACTAGGTTTGCATAGAATGACCAAATACAAATGAGCCATACAAACATTTTTAAAAGGCAAAGTTAAAATTTGAATTGCACATGCAGTTAAAATACAGTAGCATGACAACGGAAAAACCATTGTTGAAATGATGGCTTCATATTATACCATAAATACTGTTTGAGTTAAATGATATAGTCATATACATAGTCTATAATAGGCCTGAACTTGCAGTCCTAACTCAGGTAGAATACTCTGATGTCAATGAAAGTTTTGCCCAAGTAAAATAGGATTAAGCCTGTTATTTTTATTTCTTTCACTCTCTCTCTTTTTTTCAATTGCCATGTGATCCCGGTGAAGGTGAGTGCTCTGTGTATACATTTTTTCTCCCTTGCTTGCAAGGAGACAGGTGATTGGTAGCAGCGTGTAAGGGATCCTGGTGAGATTTTTGTATGTGGGAGGATGGGCTCTAAATTAAATACGGTTACATCTAATGTTGTATCTGGTGTACTTGATTTGGGGGCGACTGACTGGCCTGATTAGCCAAATATTGTAAAGAAAATCTAGGCTGCCCTGAGCTTTGGCTGAGTGCCCTTTTATTGGAGAACTGAGTAAATAAATAGTGAGATTAGACAATGAGTAGGATTCAGGAAGTTTTCCCACTGCCCAAAATTGATTTTTTTGCTGTTGTCCTCACAATACGATAACAACTGTTGAGTGAGAAGCTCCTTCTCTTATGAAGTTTTTGCAGAAAGAATAAATTTGGAGAACCATTGCTCTAGGAGCGCCAGAGTGATAAATATCAGTATATCTTGCTGGCATGGCACCTGATTGGGTTTTAAGGATATTTTTGAACAATTAGTAGAACTGGCTGAAAAACAAAAAAACCTTTTCTGTGGAAAATGTCCATTTGCAACTGAAATTTCAAACATTTTGAGATTTTCTAACCAGTTCTATTAATGAATTTGTGAGGCACCTTGCTTTGCAAATTCCAATTTAATCAAAACCTTGTGAGAAACAGGATCAGAACCTGAACATTTGTAATTTCTCCAACCCGTGAGTTTATGGCACCATGTGAAAGTGTCAGGAATGCTTAATTATCCACCAAGTCCACAGACTTTGAAGCATAAGATAGCTATCCAATCTAATTTTCAACAGTTTGGCATGTCTCCACATTGTAACGAACTAGCGTTACCCGTAGCAATTGCTCTTTAAAGTAAAAAGATGTGCAAAACTTCTTCATTCAGCCTAGTAGTATTATATGTCAATCAGATTTAGGATATAGAACTGGCCAGTGATGTCCTAAAAAAATCATCTCTCGTTTGAATCACTTTGAATTAGCTTGACTCTGTGTCGTGTTACTGGCAAGTCTTCTTTCTTAAGCATCTTATTTGCAAGTTTGTAAGTCTTTGGATTTGCTGGCAAATTCCAACAGTTTGGTGTAAGGTTTTGAAAACAGATTTAGTAATACCTCTACAAAACTGCACAGTTTTTAAAATCAAGCAGTAATTCATTCTCTAAAAACTATAATGGCCTGGATTTCATTTATCCACACACATACAGACTATGGGAAATATCATAGGTAGGTGCCATGGTGATGTGGGACTTGACAAAATCAAGATACACAGACATTTCTATAAAATCTCTACAATTTAAAGGCAATCTGAAAAGTGTTTTTGGTTCATAACACCCAAGTTTAGGTTCTGAGTTTCATATTAGCACTGGACAATCCCAAATATCGTGGCATAGAGTTAATATTGTTTTTAGCAGAACAAGAGCTGCAAAAATACAAGTGCTAGGCCTCACTAGGAATTAATTACTTTCCTCTCTAAATACTAATTGGTTTGGTTATGTTCCGTGTGACATTTATGTCATGTTGCGATGATCATGGCTGCATACAGTCCTGCTTATCCCAGTGATTTTACAGTTCTGCAGGGAAATCACATTGATTTACATTGATTTCCTATAAAGAGACACTGTGACCCAGATGCACAAAGGTACTTAAGCACCTAAATCTGGGTGATCTAGTCACACCTGCAATCCACAAAATCCTCCCTTGATTGCCACCTAACCCTGTAGGCACCTAAAAACACATTCAGTATCTAATTTTTTTACTCTACAAGTTCCCTAGGTGCTTAAATTCCTTCCTCTGGGCACATGCACTGCTGCCTCAGCCATCTAATCCCCAGTGCGATCCCCAAATCAGGTGGAGATAGGCACCTATCTTGCCAGTGGAGACCGATCTGGTAAGCATGCTCAGAGCATGCCTAACTCAAGGACTGTCCTTCACTGGAGGTTTTCAAAAAAGAGGCTGGATAGCCATCCGTCTTGGATGGTTTAGACACAACAATTCCTGAATCTTGGTCCCTTGTGGTCCCTTCTAACCCTACACTTCTATGATTCAAACACAATGGCTAGGGGTGGGGGGTAAGGAGGAGGAAGGAACACATCCCTTTAGCCCGGTGATAAACATACGCACCCAGGATGTGTGAGACCCCAATTCAATTCCCCCCTCTGCCTGATAAGGAGAAAAGATTTGAACAGGGGTCTCTCACCCCTTAGGTGAGTGCCTTAATGACTAGACTGGGATATTCTGATGTGGGGGCTCTCCATCTCATCTACTGAAGTTGTTCCAATTTGTATTAAATAAATATTAATTGGGCCAAAAGAAAGTGATACTTGCCTGAAAGCTGGAGAAACCCTGTTAAAATCCCTTCTCATCAGGTCGAGGGGGAGGACTGAACCGGGGTGTCTCATACCCCAGTGAGTATCCTAACCACAGAGCTAAAGACTATAAGTCTAACTCCTTGCAAGAAATGGCTGCCTGAATCCAGGAGATGGTTTCCCATTGGTAAATCTCTAGCAAAGATAGATGCCATCCTTAGATGCCTATCTCTGACAGAGGGGAGGGGCTTAGGACACAGAACCTCTTGTTAGCCTTTCCAATTGGCTAGCTTAGGAACTCCCTGCCTAGCATGCCGGTTTTTGTGGATCACATTCTCAGGCACGTGTATTATATTATGACTATAATGTAGTGGCCCACGGCCCAATCGGCACACAGCTGCAGCTATGTGACAGCCTCAGGGCCATACATATATATTGTGTAGATGCGGCCCACATAATACATGGAGAGCTACATATGTGGCCCACAATGGTAAATAGGGTGAGAACCACTGCTATAATGGCCTGTTCCACAACAGCCTTCTAAAGCACATTTCAGTTCATGTTTATTTTTCACTTTTAATGTCTACAACATTCTCTCCACTGTCACTATAAGTGGCAGATATTTATTCCACAAAAAAGGATTATGGGCCCAATCCACCCCCCACTTAAGTGAGTGAGAATCTTTCCATTGATCTCAATGGGCCATTAGCTCAGGCCATATTTCTTGCTACAATTTTGAGATAGGATTTTTTAAAAAAGACCAGAGCCATTGAACTGCCATACCTGGGTGCTGCACATACATTGTACAATTTCCTGTAATCATTACCAACAGGTGATGTCACTGCAAATTATTTTATGTCACTATCCTTATCCATTGTAAATATGGAATGCTGTTATGTCATTAATTACATGCGCTAAATATGTCATCATCATTTGTCTTTCACATCACAAATATTTTATTATATGACATTATTACACCTCCAGATACCTTTTTCTGTATGACTGATAATTACTGAAAGTATTTACTGTAATTATGTCACTTGATGAAATTACAGTAATTACATCGAAAAATGATAGCCCATGACTAATGAATAAAAATAGCATGGAAATTGACATAAAATGACATGTTAAGGATAAAATGACGTGTTAAGGATCTGAGGCAAACTCATAATAGCAAGGAAATTCATAATTAAGAATTTAATCTCCAACAACATTGTAGGGGGCCACGTTTTTTAGATTAACTCACACAAGGGAAAATGTAGAGAGGTAGGACTGTGACAAAAATAAGGGGCAAATCAAAAGAGAAACTGGCACGAAGCACAACCTCGCACTCTGTAAGTCTGTGCACAGTAGGTGCAGTACACAATGCCATTGCAGCATGGCTAAAGGCAAGGGTCCTAAGTCAGAGCTGGTGTAGGCAGCTGTCAGTTCCATGGGAACCTCACTCTACCCCTAACCCAGTGGGGACATAAGTCGTGTGGTAGGTTATACTCTGGGAGCCAGGTTTACAAACGCCTAGTGGGATTTACAAACAGCTCCTAAGCAGTTTAGGCCCCAAACACCCACTGATATTCAAGGGGCGTTAGGCACTTTCTCAAGCCCAGTAGGTGCCTATTTGCATCTTTAAGCACCAAAACACCTTTGTAGATCTGGCCATGGGTGGAAGCAGCAAAATAGCATAACTTGCACTAATTTAGCATTCAGGGCCTGGCTCCTGCTGAAATCAATGGAAGTTTTTGCTGATGACCTGAAAGGGAGCAGCAGGGAGCCTGCCACAGAGGAAGAATGCTATGTACAAAGTAAATACTATATAGTCATTAGTTAATTGCATTATTTTTTCTCTGTAAAGAAAAATTTCATCTGCCTCCTCAGTAGCTATTGCAAAATGCCTAGGTCCTGGTACCCGAGAGCCATAAGAGAAAACCTTGTTAGGAAAGTACACCTCATCGCTGTCTGACTGTTGGCTGGCTTTTCAGGAGGCAGTGAATGATGAAAGTTGCTAGAGCTGCCTCACACTTCATAAGCATCTTCACAAAGTGGTCTATAGGGAGGGGACCCCAGTCTGCAACACATAGAGCCTAGGATCCACAAGGTTTGGGGGGCAGGCTCCATGGCCTACTCTATGTGTATGTAAGAGTAAGCCAGGCTCACGCCCCTTTGTGAAATCCCCACAAGAACCTTACAGAACCTTCAATTTGCAGGATCAAGGCCCACGGGGGTTAACCAGCCTTATACTAACACAGCTATCCAGCTCTAGTCCGGGCCCTGATGCACTTCTGTACCTCCGTCTCTGACCGCTGAATGAAGTTACCCCCTGCTACTGTTAATTTGAGATGCCCAAATTACATGGTGCAACAGCACAGTAAACTGTAGTACACTGAGCCAGCTTCCTACTGTACATCATGTGAAGACTGGGTTTCTGTCCAAGTTAAAAAAAGAAATTCTGCTTCTAGTTAGAATATCCAGTAATAATTCAATATATGGTGCCATTTTAGAAAATGTGCTATTCATATTTATGAAAGGCTTAATAGATGCAGCTGCATCCTTTAACAAATTATTATAAGGCATGGTATGAAATGCATTAGTAAGAAATGCTTAACAGATGATGCTGTGACAAGCTGTTACAACGCATGTTAGAAGACGTCAATATTATTAAATCTATGTGCTTGGTTAGCACATGAATATAAATAATTTTTATGCATGCTACAAATTGCCATGCTTTATTAATGACGACGTATTTATAAATGATACCTTACTGTAAAGCATTATTTAAAACAGCTAGCCAGAAGGCCTTATAGTAATACTGTAGCTGCACTATTATGCTGCGAAACAGACTGGAAGGGCTGTCTTATTCTACTAAATAAATATACTTGGCAGGATTTGATTTAAATCGATAGACGTCAATAACCGTCAATTTCGCCTGACACTGAAATTGATGAAAAAATCTCCATTAGTAACAATGGGCGAGAGTGGAGCCTCCCCACACCCCTCATGCCTGCAAGGATCAGGTGTCACTAGCCCTGCAGCCAATGCTGCACCCCTGCTGGCATAGGAGTGAGGGAACAGTTCCTGCTCCAGGGCTGGCCCCTGTATTCTGGGCTGATGAGTGAGTGAACAGGGCCATGACAGCAGAGCTGCAGAGGGTTTCCCACACGGCCATGGGGCCAGTGACACAGGATCCCTGCAGGCCCAAGGTGCCGAGAAGGCTGAAGTCCTGGCAAGGCAGAGCAGAGACCACCCCCAGCCAGGGTTGTGAGGACAATAAGCCCCTGGTCACAGGGAAAGGCAACTCTGCTGCTAAGCTTCCCCTGCACAGGGATGGAACCAGTCAGCAGCAGGGTGACCTCCCCCACAGCTGGGGTCTCGACCTCCTCCTACTCCTTGCAGTCCTGTCCAAGGGTCTCTGCTCTGCCCCGCCGGGACTGCAGCCTTCCCTGCACCTGGTGCCTGCAGGAATCGGTGTTACCCGCCTCACCTCGGCAGCTCCACTATCACAGCCCCATTCACTTATTCACTCACTCACCAGCTGAGAGTGTGAGGGCAGGACCTGTTCAGCAGCTAAGTGGTCTCCTCTGTTGCTGAGGGCTCATCCTCCTCCTTGCAGCCTGGCTAGGGGTCTCTGCTCCACCAAGCCAGGACCGCAGCCGCCTCCTCCTCACCTAGCACCCTGGTGTCCTGGGCCCCTCAGCCACACAAGGAGCCCCCTGGAGCCCCAATGTCAGCACCACACTAACCCTAGCCCAACCCAGCCTTCCCTTAGTTTCCTGCAACTGCAAAGATAAAAAAATAAACCAATATAAATGGTCAAAATTACAAAAAATTAAAAAGCAAATTCTGCCAAACCTATGTATAAATGGAGTCAGTGCCGCCTCAAACAAAACTGGGCTCTGAGCCCTGAAAATCCACTCTGTAGAGGCCTCCTTTATACCTTAACTGAAAGTTGCTAGGTTTCAGTGGTAGCCATGTTAGTCTGTATCAGCAAAAAAAATGAGGAGTCTTTGTGGCACCTTAGAGACTAACAAATTTATTTGGGCATAAGCTTTCGTGGGCTAGAACCCACTTCATCAGATGCATGAAGTAAAAGATACAGGAGCAGGTATAAATACATGAAAGGATGTGGATTGCTTTGCCAAGTGTTAAGTCAGTCTAATGAGATAAATCAATTAACAGCAGGATACCAAGGGAGGAGAAATAACTTTTGAAGTGGTAAGAGAGGGATAGATTTTAGATCTTTGCTGATGCGCTGGAGAGGTTTTAGTTGGGGGCTGTAGGTGACGGCTAGTGGAATTCTGTTACTTTCTTTGTTGGGCCTGTCCTGTAGTAGGTGACTTCTCGGTACTCTTCTGGCTCTGTCAATCTGTTTCTTCACTTCACCAGGTGGGTATTGCAGTTTTAAGAACGCTTGATAGAGATTCTGTAGGTGTTTGTCTCTGTCTGAGGGATCGGAGCAAACGCGGTTGTATCTTAAAGCTTGGCTGTAGACAATGGATTGTGTGATGTGGTCTGGATGAAAGCTGGAGGCATGTAGGTAAGTATAGCGGTCAGTAGGTTTCCGGTATAGGGTGGTGTTTATGTGACCATCGCTTATTAGCACTATAATGTCTAGGAAGTGGACCTCTTGTGTGGACTGGTCCAGGCTGAGGTTGATGGTAGGGTGGACATCATTGAAATTTTGGTGGAATTTCTCAAGTGCCTCCTTCCCATGGGTCCAGATGATGAAGATCTCAACAGTGTAGCAGAAGTCGAGTAGGGGACGTAAGGAGACCAGTAGGAGAGCAATTCAATCTCTCTGGGCACTCAATAACAGACCTCAAAGTGGCAATTCTTCAACAAAGAAACTTCAAAAACAGACTCCAACATGAAGCTGCAGAACTGAAATTAATTTGCAAACTAGATACCATCAGATTAGGCCTGAATAAAGACTGGGAGTGGTTGGGTCATTACAAAACCTAAACTTAATTTCCCCAATACTAATTTCTCCCTACTGTTACTCACACCTTCTTGTCAACTGTCTGTAATGGGCCACTCTCTTACCACTTCAAAAGTTATTTCTCCTCCCTTGGTATCCTGCTGTTAATTGATTAATCACGTTAGACTGATTTAACACTTGGTAAAGCAACCCACATCTTTTCATGTATTTATACTGGCTCCTGTTTCTTTTACTTCATACATCTGATGAAGTGGGTTCTAGCCCACGAAAGCTTATGCCCAAATAAATTTGTTAGTCTCTAAGGTGCCAAAAGGACTCCTTGGTTTTTTTTTTAAAGTTGCTAGGGTCACATCTCTGTTACTTTGATCTCAATTACAGAGATGATAAAATGCATTGGTCTGATTCTTACTTCACTTACACACGTTTTACACCAGTGTAACAACTGACATCAAGGCCATTACTTCCAGTTTATGCCACTGAAAATCATATCAGAATCAGGCTACATCATTTTGGTCTCAAACTAGAGCTGAGTGAAATTCAAAATTTTGTTGCACAGAATTCCTTGTGAAAATCAGTGCAACTCTGTATTGTGCAATTTTACATCTCTCAGACTTCGCTTTTCTATGACATTTCTTTCAAATGGCTGGTTTTTCCAATGAAAAGAAGTTAATTTCTACATGTTTTCAGTGCAAACCCATTTTCACTCTAGAAATTCTAATACCTCAGACATTCCCAGAAATGGGCTCATTTTAATGTTCACAGCACTATGTGAAATTGCATGATTTTTTAGCAGTTTTATGCCTTTAATATTTTGCACACTTTATGTTGCCTAAAGCTGCAATCAGAATTATAGCCCTGTTGTGGTAGTCCCTGAAAACACACACAGATAGGTGTTATAAAACACAATCCCTGGCATGAAAGGCTTAAAATCGAATTAACAAAGAGACACAAATAGTCACAGAGGGTATAAATGTACACAACTTGATGGTTTCAAATTCTTGGTTATTGTTAAGAAAATCTCTTCATATATCTGTATTTTTTAAAACTGCACATTTCTGTCTTTTTTTTTCAACTCTCTGCCCAATTCTGTCTTCTTTATTATTGTTAAAATTTTTCCTTATTTCCAGGTTTATTTAATTATCTTTTCCAAACCCGAGGATTTTATGTTTGCTAAATTAACCCCTAAGGGCTAGATCCTGACACTGGAGCTGTGCAGATGCAGGGCAAATGCGCTTCAGAATCTACCCCATTCCTATGAACCTCACTCTCCTCTCCCTCCACACAGTGAGCACAAGCTCACTCCCTGATCCATCCCACGCCAGCTACAGTGCATATTGTTCAGGTTTACATCTAATTTTTTATCGGATGGTATTTGCAGTCATTAGAAAGCACCAAAATCAGGAAGTATAGAAGCAGATGAAACTTCCCAATCTTTTGGCTAAGATTAAGCAGTATTATCAATGTAATAATCTGATCTGACCTTTTTGGGGAACTATGTCCTGATGTGGCAGAGGATTTCTGTGTGTATATATTAGTTGGCACAGGATTCTGTCTGTCTAGATGGTGCCCATCACAGCAGTATCAGAGTGCTTCACAATCTTTGGTGTATTTATTTTCACAACATCCCTGTAAAGTAGGGAAATGCTACTATTCCCATTTTACAGATGGGAAGCTCAGGCACAGAGAGAGTATGTGAGCTGCCTGAGATCACACAAGAAACCTATGGTGGAGCACGGTTGAGCACTCAAAGTCCTAGGCTAGTGCCTTAACCAATGGAACTTTCTTCCTCTCTTTTGGATCTCTCGCCTTTGATGGGCCAGATTCATCCCTTGCACCACGGCTGACTATAGTCCATTTGCTTTTCCATCACTATGATGACCCTAGAAATAAAAAGTGTACCTAATTTTTTGAAGCTCATAAATGTTGCATGTGTGTTCAGCCTAAATTCTGGGCTAAGGTTCAAATAGATTTATTTTACACATAACACTCATCCACCTGTACTCTTGACTTCCCTATTTTATTGTCATGCTTCAAATTTCAAGGCACACATTGACTTATGTAATACAGACATGCTGAAGGACTCAGACTGTGTTTATCTGTGCGGCACTGTCTTTGACATCTATTAGCCTTGATTATGGTCTTAATCTTTTGTATCTTGCTACATTAGTTTCTAATCATATTCACAATTCTTCCTATTATAGTATAATCCATCTAGTATCACTCTTTTCTTTGTTTTCCTGTTCATCTTTAATTCCTGAGCCAACTTTCTACTTATTCCATGACTCCTGCACCCAAAACATTATTTACAACCTTGAATGTGGAACTTTGTCAAAAATCCTTTCTGAAGTGTAAACAGCTTTGGCATTTCATCACAAAGTTTGCCATTGTGTTCCAAAACTCTCCTTCCCTTAATCTTCAAGGTTGTGTGTCATTTTCCTTCTGTAACTATTTAAATTCCAGGTGGAATTCTGTCACAGCGAAGCTCATAAACTGAGATGTTAAAATAATAGGAGCCAACATTTCAGCAACTCTTCCTGACTTGCATTTTGATAACATTGTTGCATTTTAAAAAAACCTTAACCTGGAACTTCAAAACTTCCCCCCCCCAACCTTCCCCTCCCAGTGGAAAGAAGGAGAAATGTTACCTCTGGGGCATCACTCCTTCTAGTCTTGCACCTCTCCAGAGCCCCTTTGGGAATCTGCATAAGGATGCGGGACAGCCTGAAACAGAAGGTTTAAGGGACCGGGGAAGGTTCCAGTAGAGTAGTCCATTGGAGCTATGCTGCAATGGAGCCATTTGGAAGCAAAACCCTTCTACATGGACAACCTTGGCTTCAGGTAGATTCCGTAGGATCTGCAAATTTTGTGGGCCAAAGCTCCAATTATTTCCAGAGTTGTGGCAAGCCAGTCTCGTCGTCCTCCCTCCACTACTCCAATCCCCCTGCACACATACCAGGATAATCCACAAGAAATTCTGGCCCTTTCCTGTCCTCTAAGTGTTTTTCCTAAGGGATGATCTATGTCCTCCTTATGAAATATCTCTAAGTTTTCAGTAACTGTATCAACCAGTGAAACAGCAGAGGATATTATTAACTATTTCAAATGACTAGATAAAAGTAAAAATAATACCTGGAACAGAGCACATTTCATAAAGGATCTCAAAGTGCTCTACAAAGATTAAAGAAGCCCCATTGCACCAGAGCAAAGCTGGAAAGTGTTGTCACACCCATTTTACAGATAGCCAGACTGATAAACTAAGAGAGAGAAATGACACACTGCCGACAGAACTTTTGAAGTGCCCCTCATTCCAGTGCTGTTGCAGCCAGGCTGTTCAGACAGGCTACAGGCCCATCTTCAAAGCCATGCAAATCTACAGATATTTACTTTATATCCACGGACCATGTTTTCAGATCGGATACAGATACAAATTTTGTATCTGCGCAGGGCTCTACCCATCTTGCTGATTTGGATCCCTCTGCTGGAAAGTTTGCTATACTGCCTGTTGCACAAGAGCAGGCAGATGTCCCTACAGAGAAAGAACTATACAAGTAACTTCCAATTTTTTCACTTCGATTTTATTTTCTCCTTTTTTATGGTATGAAGCAGTGCTCCAGCTACCTCAGTACCAAACCATCACCGAAAGCCAGGAAGGAAAAAAAGAATAGGTCCATAACTAGAGATTCTGTTTTTCCCTTTATTTATATTCTTTATACATTCAAAGTTGCTATTTTATATGTTTCTCTATTTAGATGATGTGTGAATTCTATGTACACTTTTTTCCTCAGAGGCACGCATTGAGTGTTTGTTTGTACATCTGTATTATGCTCTACTTTTCCTCATATTCACAGATTTTTATTAAAATATTTCCATAAAACAGGTTGTTACCAAAAATAAAAATGATACAAATTAATACATAAAAACAGATGAGTTGTATAGAATATTTACAAACAATTGGATGGAATGCAAAGCTTCACATAAATATTCACATACATCCCACTATCTAGTGTGAATTTAAGAGTTACTTAGTAGTTCTAAGGTATGCTAGGGCTAACTTAGAGACTTTTTCTCAATGCCTTACACCTTGGTTAAATTGCTACAGCAGTCAGAATGGTAGCATTCTGCAACCACTTTACCCAGATGTAAATAACTACACATTGTACAAGGCAGTGAAGAATTAGGCTCAAAGTGATCAGAACAGTACTGGTAGGACCACAGTCCCATATTCAAGACAGAAAAAAATGAAGCACAAAGGAGTTAAGTGACTTAACCAAGGTTACACAGCAATTAAGTATCAGCACCAGGATTAGAATTCTGGTCTTTTGTTTGTTAGACTTTTGGCTAAGACACACAGAATTTCTTTTTTAAAAAGGAGTTATTTACTGACAAAAATACCTATTACTGTAGCAACTAAGTGTTAATTTACAGAATTAAAGAAAGGTTATTCCATAAAACCACACAATGGGTTAAAAATAAAAAAATCAAATGTCCCCCCAAACTCGGTTCAAAATATGACAATATATACAAAAATGACACCAAAATAAATGGGGACCCAAGGAGGCACATCCCTATTTATGAGATTAGTTCTGTTGAAGAAAATGGGACTACATGCATGAATAAAATTTACAACATCAAGCACGAGACCTTACATTCTTCCCTATAGCTCACTAAGCTCTAGTTCAGGGGTAGGCAACCTATGTCACGGGTGCCGAAGTCAGCACACGAGCTGATTTTCAGTGGCACTCACACTGCCGGGTCCTGGCCACTGGTCCGGGGGGCTCTGCATTTTATTTAATTTTAAATGAAGCTTCTTAAACATTTTAAAAACCTTATTTACTTTACATACAATAGTTTAGTTATATATTATAGACTTATAGAAAGAGACCTTCTAAGAACATCAAAATGTATTTCTGGCACGCGAAACCTTACATCAGAGTGAATGAATGAAGACTCAGCACACCACTTCTGAAAGGTTGCCGACCCCCTGCTCTAGTTCAATTAAGTCATCTCAGAAAGTCAAACTCAAAGGCTGGGGACCTATAATTGAGAAAGTCCTTCACAAGTCACAGAAGTTTAACAAAAGCAACTAAGAGTCCTCCAGGTGATTCTAACTGCTGTAACGGGGTACCCAGTGAAAGGCCAATCCTCCAGCTAACTGTATCCCATGTCAGACTTAAGCACGGGAGTTATATGTTCACAGAATCTCACACCAGACAGGAGGGTGTAAAGAAGTGGAATGGGAGCCAGGATTTGGCCCTGTTACATGATGTCTGTGCACAATCGGGAAAGTTAGGGCTATCTGGTCAATCTTAACTTTGGCATTTCCTGACTTTTCAGTGCTCAGCCATGCAATTATATCATTGCATTAACATTAGATAGGTATTTGCCTTTAATGCGATCAAGTTGCAAAGGCAAAACTGTACAGGCTACTGCATAATATGAAAGTGTCTTCCAAAATTCAAGAGTCCTTTCTACTTTCTGTTAAATAGGTGGCTTATAGAAGGATGTAATGCACAGGAAAATAACTTTTCCAAGGGAAGGCTGCTTTGTCAACCTTTTGCCAGCTTCTAGGAGTGATTGGCTGTTCATGTGCAGTCTGCACAAGTACTGTAGTTTGGAAGTGAAGGCAATTAATTTTAGTTGTTGACTTAAACTGCTGTTGAGAGGTACTTCATTTCCCGATTCCTCCTCCTATAAATAGATTAAGGGTTACATGAAAGTCAAGTTGTGCTCGTTTGTCCTCCCTCTAGATAGATTTCTCATGACTGCTTATCTATCAGCTCCCCCCTTAACACAATTTGTTACTCAAATTAATTTAGCTCACTTTCTCTTATTGGTCAACAGCCAAAAAAAAAATCTTCTCCTGTTTCATTTTTTAAAACACTTTAGAATGAATATTTTCTGGACAGGAGGTTGAACAAAGTGTGTCTTGAACTAAGGATTGAAACAGCTACAGAAAATGTGTCTTTTGGAGGGAAGAATGCTTGTGTTTGCAGTCTGGAAATGACTAGTAATAATGGAGATTGAAGTCTCTGGACCCAATCCTGCAGTTGTCACACGTGTGGCTTCCATTGATATTAATGGGAGTTGCACATGCGTAACAGCTGCAGCATAAATCCGTCTGTCTACTAACTAGATATTACTTGATGTTACCTCATTATAACTTTCTAATGTATTGTCTGTAGTCAACTGAGTCCATGTTTCTGTGTAGTAACTGATCTAGGATCTCAACACTCGTATTTCTACAAATGGAGGACAATTTAGTGTCCTACCTTATTTACCCATAGGGCCTTTTCTAATGTTGAGAATATTTAATGTGCCAAAGTTTTCCAAATCCGAACAGCATATGAAAAATAACCAAAGCGGAAAGTTGTTCCCATCTGATGATCAGGGATTTATGCGACATGAGTTTGGTGATCTCAGATCAGTTCCCAAAGGATTGACATCCACATCACAACCTACACTGGCACTTTATGGCAACCTCATTGGCAATCTCAGCAGAGACCCAGGACTGGCTGGTCAAGGAGACTGGACTATCTCCCCAACCACAATCCTAGAGATGACTCACTCTGGGTTAAAGCTAAGACATATTTGTCCTTAGAAGTCCTCTGCTTATTCAGAACCGGTACAGCATAGCCAGCACAAACCTACTAAGATTTAGGTCTCAGATTTTAGTTCAGAGCCATCCCAATTGATTTAATGATTACTAGTCAGTGTGCTTGGTCCTGTAGCAACATAAAAGAAAGACAAAAGTCTCTGTTCCAACATACTTATAATGAAAGGACCCAATCCTCAAAACATATATGCAGGCAAGCAAGTTACTCCTACATGGGTTTGGCAGATTAGGCCCTTAATTCTGATATAGACAATGTAGTTCAGACAAATCTGAGCCATTGGTTTAAAGGTACGGTGCATATTTTTCTCTCGCTGGTGAATTATCACTGAAAAATTTTCATCATGGACGTGTTTTAAGAAGAGACTTCCTTCATCTAACATTCTGGTCATTCCATATTGCTTCTCATCTAACGACTAAGTTGGATCTGCAAAATTCATTTGCTCTAAATCATGTAATGTAAAATGAATTGCACTAGAAGAGCTATATTTTGTCATTGGAGATGCCAAATCGTTAATTGGAACCACTGAACTCAGTAATTCTTGCCAAAAGAAACAAAAGAGAATGAATTTTAGGAAAACTTACACTTGTATGGTGGATATTTTGGGGTAGGGATTTGTGCAGGTGTGTGCATGTTTACCTTGCGTACGTGATAGCCTATATGTTTATTAGAGTTTAACCCTGAACATGCCCCCTCTCCCACATCAATGGGAGCGGATATTGACCAGACAGCAGCGGATGAAAAGGAAGCCATGGGATGTGATACAGTGCTGAGGGCAGGGAACACATGCTTGGAAAGACGGGGACTGGACACCCCTCACCTGAGATACTTGGTGTTCCCACTAGTTCGAGTTGGCTCTCATGTACCACCCCTTACCCCCCGCCCCCTTTAAACTCTCCCAGGCTTTTCAAAAGCCTCTTGCCCCTATCACCTGCCCTGCCCTCAATTGTACCACAGGAGCTGTGCTTTCCAGGATGCCACAGATCTGACTGATTGCCTGTTTTGGGATCGGGGAGAAAATTTTCCTACTGGGCCAAATTGGTCAAGGTCCTATAGGTTTTTCCACCTTTCTCACAGCATCATCGAGGCACAGTAGAATTAAAAGCAACAGGACTTGAAAACTGAATATCAGGAAAGGTAAGACTGCTTAGCTCATCACAGCTTGCAGCCGGTGTTCAGTGCAGGTAAAGAGCCAGCTCCCAGAATAAATGAGACCTGGGGTTTTTAGTGGTGGACATTGTGCCTAGAAGAGGAGAGACCTGAAGTCTTTGTAGACAGCTTTGCAGAGGTCCACCCTTGGTGCCCTATGCCCTCCCATGCAGGGGGAGGGAGAGAGGATTCAGAAGTGATTTGAGTCCTAGGGGTAGGCCAAGGAGTGTTGTTGAGTTAGACCCTGAGTTGCTGGTTATACGGTGGAAGCCTGTAATTCCCTAGTGGAGTCAGTTAAATGCCTAATATCTGAGAGTGGGTTTAGGGGGAGACATATTGCCCATTCCTAGGGTTAAATTAATAAAGTTGCAGCCTACTGCCTAAATCCAGCCCGTGCCTATCATTCATCACTGCACATCCTGATCAATTCGTACACATACTTGTAACATTAAGCACACAGCTAGTCTCATCAAGTTACCTACACACTTAAGTGTTTGCAGGTCTGGGCCTCACACTGTAAGTTCTTTAGGGCAGAAAGCTGTGTGTTTTTACAGTGTTTGGCACTAGGACGTCCTGACCCTGACTGGAGCCCATGGATGCTATTACAGTACAGTACAACTAAAGAATAAAAGACTGGTGGTGTTTGGTTGTGAACTGAAAAAAAAAACAAAATATAAATACTGATTTAAATAATCTGCTACAAAAACATCCCCAGGGTTATCTGTTCCTTTTATTTATTTAGGTAGAATCGTCTAGGATGCTAAGCAGCTGAAAAGTTAATCAATGAAGGATTTATTTATTTATTTAGCAATCTCATGTTCCAAATTAAAATTACGTGTGTTATGTTGGTTTTTTTAAAAACCCACCAGTACCATCTGTGAATTGAATGGTGTCATTACACCAAAGTACTGCAATTAGAACAAGAGGGTAAAATAAATGCCAATGTTAAATACAGATGTGCCAAATATGATGGGTGATTCATATACAGTTTAAAATAAATTGACAGGCACGTGCAACGTGGAAACTGTCCGGGCTAAAGCACGGATACAACTGGATGGTGGATGTCATGCTTGTTCTATATAGAAAACTTTGGAGACAGCATTTTTAACTGTAAAGAAACTTTAATCTTAAAAACAAGAAGTTATTCATCTCAACCAACACTCATGTTGTTCCTGTATGTGGTGCTAGATTTCAGTCCATAACAGAGCACACACAATTATTAAAATAATAGGTTGATCTACATCACTGTCATTATAGGTTTTTTGGAAGGTTTTAGGCCTTGATTCAGCAAAAGCGTCCACTTAACCTGGCTTTAAGCACACCCATAAATGCTCTGCTGAACTGCAACCTAAGTGTCCCAGATCCTCTCTGCAGGAAGATGCACACAGCACAACTCAGGAGAGGACTCAAAAGCAGGTTTAATTCACTCTTGTTCTCTCCTGAGCTTGAGCCATCTAGGTGCTAGACTGCCTCCCGCCCAACCCCCACAAACACATATATACATTGGATCTTTAATCTATTCTGGGATGGCAATAACTATATTTATATATTTTATATTGGGAACTATATTTTTTAAAAAATTCTGATGTTTTATTTCAGCAAGATTCACTGACATTTTTTAATTGATCCTTTCTGCTTTTCCTCAGAATAAACTAGTATCCCCATAGTGAATGTCATTTTGGAGTCAACTCTCAGGC
This sequence comes from Mauremys reevesii, assembly GCF_016161935.1. NCBI lineage: Eukaryota > Metazoa > Chordata > Testudines > Geoemydidae > Mauremys > Mauremys reevesii. Next base: position 242,008,117 of record NC_052623.1, on the reverse strand, counting down.
CCATTCCACCTTTCCTGTCGGGCAAATAAATCTGAATTTGCACTCTACTTTTGCCTCCACTTGATCATTCCTGTTTCTGAAACACTTGAATGTATATTAATGGTGATTTTATTCTTTCCTTTAACTCTGATGCAAAATTTGACACCTGCCATAAGGTTTACAGGTACATTCTGTCCTGGCTGAGTGTCAACACTGACATCATTGTTGCACTGTTATAATTTTCTCTGATAGGTGGAAGTCTACACTGATGGCCGCTTGAAATAATTCCATATCAAGCCAAGTTCTTTCATCTTTCAGTTTGCTTTTTTTCTCAATGCAGAATAACAGTCACTGCTTTGCAGTCCAATTTCAGAGAACTTTACTGGCAGAGAACTTCACTTGATCTCCCCATTCCCCACTTTCTTCAAGGAAAGAATACATCTTCTTGCTGGGACAGTAGCAGAGCATTGTGATGCATCAGCACCTCTCTTGGCAGTATTAACATCTATGGCAGTCATACGTGGGGCAGTTAAGTGGGATGGAGTCACACACTCCACGCCTAGGTAGACACACTATTTGGCCATGTTAGCTGTGAACAGTTGCCTCGGAGTGGAACTACCCCACAAACGTCAGAATGTGTCATCGCGCTGGTAGGCAGAGTTGCTCTTGCTGGCTTTGCTTCACGTAGCTAAGGTAAGGCCCTCTGTTTGTTGCTGTGGGACAAAAATTATAAACAACATACTGACATTTTAAAATATATCTTACATCTGTCACTATCCATATATATATATAGAGAGAGACAGACAGACAGACAGACAGACTCTGACCCTTGCTCTAGCTATGTATCTCTCTCTGGTGGTGGAAAGCTAACAGATCAGGAGCCATTCACTGAGGAATCTCTGAGTGGCATCCCGGTGCCAAAGTGACTTCTGTGCTCTCCCAGCCTCCTGTGCAAAGACATGTGTGCGAGCGAAAGAGTCGGTGGCTAGTTCATATGCCCCAGCAGTCCCTGGCTAGCATAATGGCCTTTTGGGATCCTGAGCAATTGGGTATAAGTCAAAACACCCCAAAGCTGCTCTAATTTTTGCCAAGTACAAGACCACTTCTTGGCCAGTCTTAGTATCAGAGAAACATAAAAGTCACCTTCGTTCCCTACTTCCAGTCCCACATGAAGCACAATTTAGCTGGACCAGAGGATCAAACCCATAAAAGCCATATTAACATTTATTCATTCATTTTCGGAGTGCACCAAACAGCATCTCTTTCACACTGCATTCTGAACCTGAACAAATGTAAAACTGGATTAAATTAATCACAGCAAACCAGTTTATTAGATATTGCTTTTGCTTTTTTATCATCATCTTGCTTTTATGGCTTTTCTAAATCTAATATAGTTGCAAGGTCTAGTACTGATCTTTCTGTATGTAGCACAGCAAATGCTGCAATAATATATAGTATCATTAATATAGTATAATGTAATATCCATTAGTACAATACAAAGTAATATTATGTGATTTTATTAGCTCACATTAGTAAACATAGATTGCATTCAACGCTGTTCCAGTTTTATTTTAAATATGCTTAGATAAGAAAGAATAGCCCAAAGTACAAAAGTCTATGCTCTTCTGACACTGAAAAAGTTAGCTGCTTGCATATCAGCTTATTTTAAAGGCTTTCCTCTTTCTGTCCTCTCTGAAAAGGTTAATAAAACTGGCTAAAGATGACCCTGTACACATACTTTATTAGGATTTTCAAAAGCCTTTGACAAGGTCTCATAACATAGGAGCATGAAATAAAATGATGGATAATGAGATGATAGAGAAATATAATAAAACCTGGTTGAATTGAGAATTTTACTTTGCGTTTAGTCATTTTCTGGTTCTCATATACTCCTGCAGTGGCTGTACAGTGCTCTTGTATCTGGGGTTCCAATGTTGTTAAGAAACGTTTACATTTTAAAATGTTTTAGCTAACATTAAAAAAAAGAATTCATATTAACTTTTAAAAAAACACATAACTGTAACTGTATGCTACCGTACAGTGGTCCATCAAACTTTGTGTCCTGCACATCAGAAATAATGGGCCAGATTCTCAACAGGCTAACATGTATGCACTGTAAAATTCTAGAAAACATATCAGAACAAAACCATTAGAGTTCTTTTTTTGCCTACGGACACACAAGACTCGCAAAGAACAAACATCTCCTAGTAGTAATAATAATTCATATTTACAGTATAATAGCAAATTTCATTCAATGATCTGAAAGCTTTTTCTAAACATTAATTATATCTTGCAGCCAGGGCCGGCTCCAGGCACCAGCATTCCAAGCAGGTGCTTGGGGGCAGCAATCTGCAAGGGGCGGCAGTCCGTGTGTTTTAGGCCCCGAGCAGTGCGCTGAATTGCCGCCACGGACATTGGGGTCAGTCCGTGTGCCATTAGGGCGGCACGCGCGTTTCCGCGGCGGCGGCAATTCGGCGTTAGCTTCTATGTTCAGCTGTCCACGGCAGCACAGCTTCTGTCTTCTGGTTGAAGACAGAAGCTGCCACCGAATTGCCGCCACCACGGAAACGTTCATGCCGCCTTAATGGCACACGGACTGCCCCTGCCGTCAGTGGCGGCAATTCAGCACGCTGCTTGGGGCCAAAAACAGTAGAGCCAGCCCTGCTTGCAGCACTCCTTGAGGTAGGCAGTAAAGTATTATTATGCCCATTTAAGAGATGGCTAAATGGAAAGACAGAGCGGTTAGGTGACCAGCCCAAGCTCATTCAATAAGTCAGATGTAAAAGACAGTAATAGAACTCTGGACGCTGAATATCCTACTCAAAATTCAAGATCAGAGTGACAAATTCCAATTTCACTAACACCCCTGTACATCAAGTAACACAACTGAAGTCAACCATATTATATTAGTAGAAAGTGAAGTGAGAACAGTATCAATCCCATTCCCTTCCCTAGACTAGGCATTTTGTAGTAGTAGTGTATGGAGGCCAGATCTACACTACACATTTTTGCCAGGATAGCTAGGTCAGGCAGGGAAAGATAGAATCCCTGACCAATGCAGCTGCACCAACAAAAGCCCCTAGCATAGATAATTATACTAGCAAAACTGCTCTTTTGTCAGTATACACTGCATCCCCACTAAAAGCACTTTCCTATAGCAGCAAAAAGCACTCTAGTGCAGATCTGGACAAAAATTTTCTTCCAAGGCAGCAGGTAGCGGTAAGAATCTTATATTTTTATTTCTTTTAGTTTTCTAAGGATTTAAAACAAATATTTAGTTTAGTGGGTTTGATCTGGCTGATGGGGAAAAAGCATTGTTAGATAAGTGCTGTACTCTATTATTTTAGTGCAATTTCTAAGGGGTTTTCAGTATGCAAGCATATGTGGGTTAAGCTGGAGTTCAGGACCTAGAACATACAAAAGGCTCTACAAGCAGGGACTCTTACTCTCACATGGAATCACAATGAAACCAAAGGGACTCCTCACTTGCAGATGCCTTTGTAGGACAGGGGCTCACTGAACAACTATCTTCCTGTTAGCTAGAGGAGCCAGGCACATTAACAGCACTGTTGCAATTAATATCAAAGCACGCAACTGTGCTTAAGTAATTATCCTAGCATGCACCTGTGCTTAAGTACGGTAATTCACCTGATGACAGAGATACGTAGAAGTGCAGTCTGTGAGCTACTAGACACAATTGTCTGGAACTGGGACTCTCGTACTGATCTCTAAACTCATTGGAATCTGTGTATGTGGTTACTTATAATTTAAGTGTGTGTTAAGGAAACCCAACAGGCTGAAGTTAAACAATTCTTCAGTACAGAACACACATCAGTGTATGCTGATAATACACTTAGGAAACTGAATAAAACTTTAAAAAAATAATTTAAAATTCCATAGAACTCTGCAGAGATAAAACATAATAAAATGACAGACAACGTTACTGCAAGTCCATAGAGCAAACAGAGGCAAAACAATGTCAACGGATGTCTGTGTAGACAATGTTATGATTTGAGGAAAGGCAAAATGCTGTCAATGGAATGCTGTCTATATGCAGTTGATGGCATTACCACGGTATGTGAATAAAGGCAAAATGATGTCAATGCAATACACAATATGCTCTAGACAGAATATATTTAGTTTGCATAGAAAATCTGTCATGTAAAATAGTTGCATTGATTCTCATCTTGCACAGTGATGTGTTGTCATTCGTTATGTTGTCTGTCTTTTTTGTTTAGATTTAGCGCATATTCTAATATTTCTTCACATTAACACTTCTTTTATTGCCATAGGTGAACCCACTAACATTGACCTTGTGTGGAAGTTTCTTGGGTTTTGAAGCAGTCAACTTTTACTGACTTTGGGAAGTTTTTTGTTGTTTAAAACAAAACAAAACAAAAAAAATTCTCGGCCAAGCCTGACCCTGTTGAAAAGCCAGTGTCAAAACTCCTATTACCTTTAATGGGACCAAGACTTGGACCTCTTTCTTACTGAAATTTTCACAATAAAAATATAATAAGTTAACACACACAAACACGTTCCTTGCAAAATAGCAAGCACCCTATCTCTGGACAAGTAATTTTTTTGATAGGCGAGTAGAATATCATTAGTTTTTTCATTATCGTCAATCATCACAGTAGAGGTGGATGACTAGATTTTGTGCTTTGACTTGTAACTATTTCATGACAATTTTGCAAGCCTGTAAGACACAGTTATGCTTACACACACACACACGCGTGCATGCAGACTAGCTGACAATAGTCTGCCCTTTGAATGGCCATGAGTGTCAATGACAATGACTGTGATGCACTCATTTGCGTTTGGCAGGTACCAACTTTTAAAGGCTATGATATTATTTAGTTTAATTCTTTCAACTGAAGAGACTGGCCAGTGATCAATCAATAGGGAGATGCTTGAACCGAATAATCAGTTATCAAGGGACTCATATACCATGGTGACAGGCAAAGTGTAAGAACCTAAACAGCATAAAACTGCTTATTCATAGATGTGCAGATTTTCATGTTTTTACGTGAATCATTGATTCTTATTCAGATATTCAGCCTCTTAGTAAAACCGCTTATTTTTCAAAGTGGTAAAAAAATGGAATGTACTAATTTTAACTAAACTTAAAACACTGTAAAGATAATAGACATACCATATTAATAGGTCACAAGAACCTATATATTTCCTGTGCCTCTGTAAAAATGGTGGCAATGCAAGACTGGCAGCATAGGGGCTGTGGCTACTTTCCTATAACATTTTGTCGCTAACATTCTAGTGTCAGCCTGTGATCCAACAAGGCCCAATAAAATTTAGCTGCTCATGAAAAGATCCATGGGGTCAGATCCTCGGCTGGTATAAATCGCGCTCATTCACTTCAATTGGGCTATGCCAATTTACATCAGCTGAGAAGTTGGTCTATTGCCTATTACAGATGTCAACATTAAACAATGACATTTTTTAAAATCACCCACCTGATAAACATACTTACAGAAGCATTTGTGGCCATAGTCCAACAAACAGAACTGAGGACCTCAAATAACTTTCATTCTTTAAACAGGAGGCCTCATGCCTTACTTGACCAGCCCATAGAAGATACCATTTTTCTTTGTATAACTATTTTTACTCCTGCTGCACCTAAAAGGGCACTTGAAACATCCAATATCAGATAAAAATGACATATGATTGAAAGTTCACCACTGAAATTTGGAATTTTACTTGTTGAGGGCCCTTAATGTACCAAATGTCAAGAGTCTAGCTCCAGGGTTCTCAACAGGGCAATGCAACCCACAGAGGAGAACAAACAAGTATCAGGAAGTTGCGCCACCCTGCCCTTCCCATATTGCAAAATGACAGAAAGAAACAATATGGGACAAGTACAGTTGTGTAACACCATTGATTTCATTGGAGTTATTCTGATTTACGTAGGTCCTGATTCTGATCTCAGTCCAATTGTCTTTATTTTTGTGAACCTCTGCATTTCCTGATTCTCACTGGAAGTGGAAAACACCAGAACTGTCAGAAGAAAGCCAACCCCAGCTATACTCAAAAAGATTCCAGTAAGGCTCAGCAAGCACCTACCTGAACATTCTGAGGCCAAGTCTACACTACATACTTACACCAGTATAATTACATTGCTCAAGAGTGTGGAAAATCCACACTCCTGAGCAACGTATTTATACCGACCCAACCCCTGGTGTAGACAGCACTATGTCGCTGGGAAGGCTTCTCCCATCGACATAGTCCACCTCTGCGCAAGGCAGTAGCTAACTGTGCAGATGGGAGAAGTTCTCCCATCGGTGTAGTAGCATCTGATGCAGAGTTGTACATGTACACAAGCCCCATGTCACATCCATCACTAATACATACTATCAGTAAGCAAGTAAATATTGCTTCACAATTGACGCTGCAGTGTAAGATGCTATTTTTATATCATTCATGTATTACATAAATTGAAATATTTCACTTTCTAACTATGTACAATTTTTCTATATCCAGCATTATCTTTCACTATTACTGTTAAAAAACAAAGCAAATGAAATTTATAAAATTATATTAAAATAGCATCGAAGTTAAGATATAAACCATTCCTTTGTCTGCAGGTGCCATCTTTTGGGTGCAAATTAAAATCAAGATCTTGCAGCCCTGCCATCTTTAAAAATCTCACAACACTTTCAATTTTTTAAGGGTAGGAGTATTAAACCCTGTGTCCTAACTAACTGTAAATTAGACATCTATATTCTGCCTGAATTCCCTGTGACAGTTCAGTTGAATAAAGTATTCTCCTTAACAAACTGTATGGTAGTTTGGTTGTGTCTTGTCCGCCATGTTAGAGTCCTAAGGTGCTTCCATTTTAAGGGTAAATGAAGTATTTCATATATTTTGGTCCCCACTTGGAAGACTATACTCAGCCAAAATTCACCTCACCTTCAAGCTACGGGTACTTTTTGGTCCTCCTTGGTCAGGATTAAGGATAAAATTAATCCCTATGCAGAGGGTGCACACAAAGCCTATGCAACATTTAAATCTCACTTAAACCCTATTTTTAGGATATAAATAAGACATAAGTTTACTACCTCTGTAGAGAGGCAAATTTCCCCTTAAACGCATAATTTGTAACGCATGCTTGGATTCTTATGGATTCCTAAGATTTAAGATACAATCATTTAAATTATCAGCCAAGGCAAGCATGGAACTCCTTATCTTAACCCGTTTAGTTCAGCCTGATTGTGCCTGGACACTGTAGCATCGCCGTTCTCTGTCAGATTTCATGAGTACTCTGATTGTAATGTAAAAAGGGATATGCTTTGAGACCTAGGCACAAAATTTGAGTGGCAGCTCAAATTTCTCTTGCTTTTGCTGCTTTGCATTTCTTCCTTTACATTACTTTAGCACAGCGTTTCCATGCTTAATTTGCTTCTCATCTGGATAATGGTGATGGGCTGTTACTGACTAGCATTTCCAGTTCAGTGCTGTGCACATTGGGCAGTATTCAAAAACATTCCTCTTCTGCCAGCTGACACTGGTAGAGATTTTGAGGCATGAGGCCAGATCCATCAAAAGGATAAATGGGCAGATATATTTTTTGTTTGTTTGTTGAATGTTAATAACCCAACAGCATTCCTACTCATTGTTTACCTATTTTTGAATTTTATCAAATAGCTTTAGTGACAACTACCCAATTTCTATATTTATAAAAAACTGGCACAAAACAAGAAAACAGAACAATTCCATTTGTATGAAGCACGAGCAAAGGAAATGTCAATACAGAGAACATGTGGAAATTCTATAGTAAAACATATATATAAATATATATCCAGCCTATATCCCTTTGATATACAACACCACACTAAGTTACTTTGTAATTCCTCCTGCCAATGCTAACATAGATTTTACATTTAATCTCAGTGCAGTATATCTCCTCTTGGTGAATGCTTGAAAACGTTATAGGACCTGCTCCTGCTCCTACTGAAGACAGATGGGAAACAGACATACAGCACATCCCAGGTTAGGCAACAATAGGCACATGCATGTATAACAGTAACAGTGGAGACCCTCTGCCAGGTTCATAGCAGTCCAGAAGGAATCCCCTGTACTCACAGAGCCAGAGGGCGGAAGGAAAGGTCACAGTCAAAAGAGACAGACACTCCACACAAATAGTCTTTCCCTACAAACTCCCTAGCAAAAAAAACACATCGACTTCAATGAGACTAGGACATGGTCCATTAAGAAGGCAGGGATAAACTGTTCTCTATAATAAGGTCAGCGCAGGAAGCGGTATGTAATATCATGGTGTGTAGAAATGTACTCAGACCAAAGCTTTGATCCTCAAGCCCTTTGAGTCTGGTGGTAGCTTGTTCTTCTTGTCCAAGCCCATAAGCTCAGTTTGGGCTGAACCAAAAGCTCAGGTCTGAACTTCCCTGAACATTGGGAGTTTTGAACCAGACTGGAACTTTGCACTTAGCCCTTATCTCTGGAAAAGGTCTCACACTGCGACACAGTGAAGCAATTTTATCTCCAAAGGTGGGAGAGGGAGCCAAACATCTCTCCCACACCTAGTGTCATGAAACATCCAGGAGGCTCCCAGCAACACAAGTTCCATCCTCCAAATTCCACACCCCTCATTTCTGCCTCATGCCTCGCCACCACCAGCAATATTCCTCATCTCCCCCGAGCCTCACCTTCTCCCCAAAATGCCCCTCTTTGCAGCTCTCCCCCGCCCACATCCACCCCACGTCCTTCTTGTCCTCACCCAGCTTCCCCACACCCCAGATCTCTCCCTCCCAAATGTCCCTCCTTCCTTTGTAAGAACCCCCAAAACAATCACTCCATCCCTGGCCCCAAAGTGGTCTCGGTACCCCTGCTCCCCCCTCGCTGAGCAGTAACTGTACCCACCCCCGCAATCTCCCTGCAGTTGCCTCTCACCCCATCCCCACATAGGATCAACCCCTGGCCAAGGTTCCCCCCCTGTTCTTCCCAGGGCTCCTTCCCTTCCCACCTCACCGACTCCACCTCACCCCCTGGCTTGCTCAGTCACCCAGTGTCTGCCCCTGCTGTACCTGTCTCCCAAAGCGGTGGAGGAAGCAGCTGCTGCTGCTGGTCAGAGATCAGTGGCTGCCTATGACCAGCTCAGGGCACTGCTTGCCCTGCCAGGTTCCTGCCTCACTCAAACTCAGACCCTCTGGGCCAGCAGGGCAGGCTAGGGGCCGGGGCTGCAGAAGGGAGACCCAGCTGCAGCCAGCTGCCTGCCCAGTAACGGGACAGAGCAGCCCCTGCTGGCAGGAGGCTGCCGTGGGAGGAGGTTTGGCTGAATGCTCCTCACCAATCACCATCCTAGCCAGGCCAAACCTGGGGGATACAGGAGGGGGGGCATTGTTGGCTCCCCCAAGCTAAAAATTGAGGGAACTGTCCTCTCCCTCCTGTCCCGCTCTAGCACTGGCCCTGTGCTGCTGGGACACTGTGCAGTGCTGCTCAATCCACGTCTCAGCCAAGCACCGGCTCCTGCTGTTCATTCCCGCTTCAGATACCACCTCACCAGTCAAGTAGAAGGGGAAGCAGCACTCTCCCAGTCCTGCTGAGAGGTACCAGCGTGCTGTTACTTTAATCCCCTGTTTTTCCATGCTAGTAGCTAGGATGCTGTGTAAATTCTATCTGTTTCGAAAAGGGAATCATTGTGGTATATCGGCTAACACACAACTGTATTGTAGGCAAAGGTTGACTTTTATTGGAGACACTTTAGTAGTGCACAATAATTTAGGGCAGGGAGTAATGAGTATGGGATATGGCCAAGTTTCGGGGGGAATTTAGGTAGGGAGAACACAATAACCCAAAGTGGGGCTAACTCTGCCTCTACCTTTGCCCAAAAAAAAAAAAAAAAAAAAAGTGCCATAGGATCTTTAATGACCCTAGATAGTCAGGACCCTGGTTTTCTGTCTCAGCTGAATGATGTCACTTCTAACAGCACAGTGGGGGAGGGATAGCTCAGTGGTTTGAGCATTGGCCTGCTAAACCCAGGGGTGTGAGCTCAACCCCTAAGGAGGCCATTTGGGGATTTAGTTGGGGATTGATCCTGCATTGAGCAGCATGTTGGACTAGATGACCTCCTGAGGTCTATGAGTGTCCTCTATCTCCATTTTGTGACACTTGTTCAGAACACCTATAGGGAATAATGGCACTACTAAATCACCATGAGCAAACGCTGCAACATTTGGATTTGATCTGCAAGGATTACATACCCATTCACCCTTATTTGATTATAGGATCTTTTCTGCTTACAGAGAGACTCTTCACAGATGGGGAAGAAGGCAAGTCTTGTGCTTAATTAAGGCTCTGATGAAAAACCTGGGTTCAATGCCTGGCTCTGTCACAAACTCTCTGTGTCACTGATCCCTCTCTGCCTCTGAAATGGTGGAGGTGGGCCAAAATAGGTATCTAGATAGTTGTACAGCTAGACTGTAATCTCTTTAGGGTAGAAGGAACTGTCTTTTTGTTATGTGTTTGTACAATGCCTATCCACAGCCCCTTTATCCATGATTGGGATTCTTACGTGCTACTGCAATACAAAAAAAATTAATAATAATGGAGAGTGGGTCATCCAGTGACTTAGCACCTGAACTACTATACTCTGCCCTGTTTCCCTAAAGGCAAAATCAGAGGTAAACATGGAAATGTTCTTCCATGTTCCAGATTCTTCCATGTTCCAAATAAGGATACAGAAATGATGTCCCACATGAACAGCTCTCCGAAAGACTGCTTGGTCTGGTGAAAACCCAGAATTTTTAGCTCACAGCACCACAAACGTGGTTTCTACTGTCTTGAAATTTGTTGAAATGAAGGCCCTGTCAGGCAGAAAAGATATTCCACCCCTTAGGTGGCGTATGTGATGTGCACAAGCCACCTCAGCCGATGAGACATCAGTTGTGTCATATTCTTTTCTCGTCACTGACATGCATGCAACATGCCACAAAGTGCTCCAGTCCCTTTTGGAAGCCAACCTACTGGTGACAATAAACATGACTGGACAGCTAAAGGGTCCTTCAGTGGAGTTACATGAACTTTGACTTATGTGTGAGATAGAACATTTTTTTGGAAACAATCCACTGTGAAACAATCTTTTGGATTAACTATTCTGACTTTGGTATTCTAGCACAAATAGATGATTGTCCCAGTTAGAATTAGATTGCTGTTCTGTGTATTCTCATTGGGAGGAAGACCATAGGAACAAAATCTGTGTTTGCCAGTAGTAGCAAGTTACCTTGAACTAAGAATAGACTGCAGAATAATCATGTAATGGTAGGATAACAGCCCTAGGAGTCAGGAAATCCAGGAACTAATATAGCTGCTGACTATGACTTGCTGTGTAACTTTGGGCAAGTTACATAACCCCTTGCCATCTGTAAAATGGGGTTAATGTTTTTGCTTACCATAGTATCTCAGAGGTTAATCAATACATTTGAAAGCACTTTGAGATCCTTGGGTCAAATGTTTTTAAACAAGTGCAAAATTATTAATAATTCTGAAAATAACCTAGCGATAGATAAGGGGAAGGCATACGACCATTTACACAGGGGTGGGAGAACTTGTTTTGCCTAATTTGGAACTCATCTGAACACTGTGGATTCAAAGGTCTGAATCAAACTTAAATAGAATATGAACCTAATAATGTTTAGGATAGGTTGTGCGGGGGGGAAAAGGACCGAGGAGACAGAAAAATTCCAATCAAGCAATTGGCAAATTATGCAGAATGCTGCAATAATTTCTTACGTGTTTTTTTGTTGGGTTTTTTTGTAGTTGTTTAGTAATTGACTCACTCTTAAAAAGAAAAAAAGTTACAGGGTTTATGAACTTGAAGTAGGTTTGTGGAATGCAAATAGTTCCAGAGGTTCACAAAACCTCTTTCTCCATGAGGCTTACTTACCCCTAATTCAAACTGAGCTGTTTGGCCCCACTTGTGTCCAGAGATGCAAGCACAGAGACTATATCCCTCCACAGAGCTCTCTAAAATGAAGAGCTGACCTCAACGGAATGAGAAGCTGACCCACATTGAAGCTTTTTGTGCTGTTTTTTTAAGAAAAGAAATGACTTCATAATAAAAGGCTTTGATTGTGCTTTAAGAAACACAAATCCTTTAATAAGCCCTTTGAAAAATAATTGTGGAAGCATTTTAGTTGTTTTAGTTAATTATCCTTTTTTGGTCTCAGATCCTAATGTGGTGATGTCTGTTTCACTTTTAGGAAAATGCTAAATGGATAGGACATGACTAATAAATCACGTTATAAAAGGGAGCAGCCTCAGAAGCAAAGCCGTCCAAGCTATTTTAACCTCTGCCATGTATACACAGTAGTTTTTGGCAACCAATTTGTCTCTCTTCAGATATGGCTATTTCTCTGACCAAACATTATTAGCTGTTGTTTTCTTTTACTCTACATACAGCATAGCCAGTGCCTCATGGAAAACTTTGAAAAATGTTCTAGTTAGAGAAAACTCTGTCTCTGTGCAAATAAAGAAATCTTCTTTCTTTCTGGGTTTTTTAATTGACAAAAGACTTTTTCCCCCCAAATGTGCTGTAGGACTGATTCTCACATTACGGCCTCTTTCATCACTGGCAGTGTCAGTTATATCCAGCTTAAGGTCCCTCTACCCCAGGGGTGGCCAACCAGTGGCTCTTCAGAGGTTAATATGCGGCTCCTTGCATAGGTGCTGACTCCGGGGCTGGAGCTACAGACACCAGTTTTCCAATGTGCTGGGAAGTACTCACTGCTCAACCCCCTGCTCTGCTCCAGGCCCTGGCTTCACTCCTTCCCCCAACATGCTGTGCCTTCCCCCCTACCCCCCCCCAGAGCTTCCTGCGCATACAAAAGGAGGCATGAGGGGGGAGAGGGAGGCGCTGGGGGCTGGGGGTGGAGCTGATGGGGGGCTGCTGATGTATTACTGTGGCTCTTTGCCAATGTACATTGGTAAACTCTGGCTCCTTCTCAGGTTCAGGTTGACCACCCCTGCTCTACTCTGTCAGAGCAATGTAAAGGGTTATTTGCATAAAGGGGAATCAGATACTCACCTTTCAAGTCTCACTGGCATCCTGATCCCCCACCTGATCCTAAAATCCTGTCTGTCTGTGACATCTTTAATTTTAGGCAGCTCACGTAACCATATGTTCCCTTCACTGTTATCCTTGCCCCTCCCTCTCTGCCTCCATTTCTTTGTTACACCCACTTGTTGCAATTTGTCTTAACTTAGGCCATAATCCTGCAGACAGTTTTGCATATGCATAACTCCTGTGAGTTGTTCCATTAACTGGGACTGCCCACAACTGTAAGTGTTTGCAGGACTGGGGTCTTTGCCTATAAATCTTTGGGGCAACTCTCATACAACAGGTTTCAGAGTAGCAGCCGTGTTAGTCTGTATCCGCAAAAAAAACAGGAGTACTTGTGGCACCTTAAAGACTAACAAATTTATTTTAGCATGAGCGTTCGTGAGCTGCAGCTCACTTCTTCGGATGCATAGAATGGAACACACAGACAGGGGATATTGATACATACAGAGAACATGAAAAGGTGGAAGTATGCATACCAACAGGCAGAGTCTAATCAATTGAGATGAGCTATCGTTAGCAGGAGGAAAAAAACTTTTTGAAGTGATAATTAAGATGGCCCATAGAAGGTGTGAGGAGAACTTAACATAGGGAAATAGATTCAATTGGTGTAATGACCCAGCCATTCCCAGTCTTTGTTTAGGCCACAGTTAATAGTATCTAGTTTGCATATTAATTCAAGTTCAGCAGTTTCTCTTTGGAGTCTGTTTTTGAAGTTTTTTTGTTGCAAAATTGCCACCTTCAAGTCTGTCACTGAGTGGTTAGAGAGGTTGAAGTGTTCTCCCACTGGTTTTTGAATGTTATGATTCCTGATGTCAGATTTGTGTCCATTTAGTCTTTTGCGTAGAGACTGTCCGGTTTGGCCAATGTACATGGCAGAGGGGCATTGCTGGCACATGATGGCATATATCACGTTGGTAGATGTGCAGGTGTACGAGCCCCTGATGGCGTGTCTGATGTGATTAGGTCCTATGATGGTGTCACTTGAATGGATATGTGGACAGGACCTAATCACATCAGACACGCCATCAGGGGGCCGTGACACCTGCACATCTACAAACGTGATATATGCCATCATGTGCCCCAGCATGCCTCTGCCATGTACATTGGCCAAAACAGACACAGTCTCTAAAAAAAAGACTAAATGGACACAAATCTGACATCAGGAATCATCAAAACCTGTGGAGAACCAGAAAACCTCAACCTCTCTCACCACTCAGTGACAGACTGGCAATTACAACAAAAAAAAAAAAAAAAAAAAAAAAAGAGAAGAAGAAGAAACTGAATAACTTGATTAATTATATGCAAATTACTAACTATAAACAAGACCTGAAAAAAGGGGGGGGGACACAATTGAATCTATTTCTTCATCTATTCCTTGTTCTCCTCTCTACTCACTCTTCTTGCTCTCTTCTATCACTCACTTTCTTTTTTTTTTTTCCTTTCCTCCTAGCTCTATCTCATTTTCTTAGACTCCTGCTACTGCACATACTTCCACCTTTTCAATATCATGTGTATGTATGTTCATCCCCTGTCTGTGTGTTCCATTCTATATGAGTAGAAAGCTAGCCAAGCTCAAAATAAAAAGCAATAAATAAATAAAATGTTGTAGTCTTTTTTCTTTTTCTACTTTTTTTTTTTTTTTTTTCAACAGTAGGTGTTAAGGTTACAGTTAAAACAAAAAAAAAAAAACAAAAACAAAAAAAAATTCAAACAAAACATCCCCCTGTCACTCTGTCACCTGTCATGTCATCTTCATTCCACCTTCTCTCTCTCCTGCCCTCCACCTCCTCTCTCCTCTCTCCCTCTCCCACAACTCATCATTCATTTTCACTCCACATTGCACATTCCTCACTTACAAGCATGTTCAGTATAGATGAAACCTTTAGAAAATGTAAGAGCCAAATTCTAACAAGTCTCTATTGAGCGTCTGAAAATTGAGATTTTTCAGAGGCTTATAACTTGGCCTGAATTGGGCAAATTTTCACCACAGGTGGCAGACGGCATATCCCAGGCAACACCAGTGGACTTAGAACCAGATTGCAAGCATGGAGATGGTAGAGCTTTTCAACAAAATGGTTGTAAGAATTTTTTTAATATGGGCAAAACAAGGTATTTTTCTGTAATCTTATTCTCAAAAATGTCTGAACCATTCTAGTAGAATCTTTCCAGAAAAATTCAGTCACAGACACCTGCCATGGAAATTTTAGCTCAAATGGTTTAAGTTTGGCAAAGTTATAAGCTATAAGCAACTGAAAACAAGATCTTATGAAGGGAAATGTTAGGCAACTTTAACTACAGGTGGCACTGCTTGGTTTGCTTATAATAAACCAACGCTCCCTCCCCCCAAGAGAAGCAGAGGGACAGGATAATAAATGATGAAAAGAAGGGATGGAAGGTTACTGGAAGAAGTGTGTTTTAAGGAGAGTTTTTGGAGAGGCCACAGTGAGGAGGACACAGGATGCCGAAGTCCTGGACACTGTTTAATATATCAGGGGGCCACATGACTAAAGGAATGTAAATGAGAGTGGAAAAAGGAGAGGTAGGGAGTATTGGAGAGCATTGTGGGGAGGAAGGTATTAGGAAGAAATAAGAACAAAGATGTATAGTAGGTAAGGATAAAAGAGTATCACAGTTAGGTGTTTGGGCAGTTAGGATATGACAAATAGAAGATCATTTGACTTCAGCTGAGCATTCAGTAGATGAGATGCTCAGATACTGTGGTGAAGAGGACCATGTAAAAACCTAGACAGATAGATATATTAAAGAACCACTAAGAAAGAGAGATCCTCTTTTAATGCAAGAGAAAAACAAGGGAGGGAAGGAGAGAGGAAATCCTCCACTCTTCAAAAACATAGCTACAGTTCACAGATTTCTAGATAAAATCTTTCCCAAAGTTTCACATGGGGACATCAGTAGAAGTAGTGAGTAGTCCTTACTCCTGTAGATAGTTCCACCAACTTCAGTGGGACTCTGGGGAGTAGAATACATCTGTGTGAGCAAGGATAGTCTGGCCACAAGTTAGTTGATTCCCTACCCAGTTCCTACTTTCCTTGACTTTGCTTGGGAATTTGGGTGCACAAATTATCAGCAACCAGGTCCAATGAAAACTTGCAAGCCACCAATCCCTCTTCAAAAGAGCCCAGTCTGCAAACCTTAAATGAGTAGTGCCATTGATTTAGAGGAGCTAGGTTTAGTCATGTGAGTAAAAGATGCAAGATCAAGCCCTAGTTTTTAATTGTTTGGGGACTATAAGGGCCCTGCCCCTGATCCTAATCCTATCGGAGTCAATGGACACTACTACTGACTTCAGTGCAGGATCAGTTCTTAACTCTTCCATGCCTGCCCTACCTCAGCATAGAAAAAAAAGTGCACAGGTGTTCAGAATTACATGTCACTTCTGAAAAGCATTTATTTTTATTTCATTTCCCTATTAGATTCATATTTGTTTAGGAATGCTTCGAAATCTGTCATTACGGTGATTGGGACAGCTTGACAAGGCCTGTTGCCATGGAAAAGCTTTGTGATGTTATATAAATATATTCTGAGGTCAGAAGTTCCCATGTATTTCTTGGACACAGATGCTAAGGGGAAAAAAGTGACTAAACATTAAAAAAGAATAGCATAATAATAAAAACAACAATGGCTAGCAATATGTCTGTCCAGTAAACAAAGTATTTCCCAAAGCATTTCATTTATGCTGTAACAATCCTTTTAGCAATAAAAGTTCAGTTATTGTCAAGATCCCCTCTCACCCTTAAAATATACTTATTACCAGTCATCTTGCAATATTAATGGTTCCACTATTAATAGACTAAAAGACAAGGGAGCTGTTATTCTTGCTCTCTATCTGTTATTCCATTAGGCAAGGCTGGCAGTCTCTGACTGCTAGCAGCAATATAATGAACCATGTGCTTAAACCACAGGGTATATACTAAGTAAAACTCATCCTCACATGTTGTTTTTGGTGAAAATTATGACTAGACGGGAAGAGCGACAACAACATCATGCAAAAAAAAAAAAGTGTAAGAGGAAGCCAAATATAGGTTAGTATCCAGAATAGCAATATTTTTTTGACTCAGTTGGAGATGGAGAAGTGTCAGTGAAATGATGTGGAAAGTCATCTGAGAATGTCTTTGTAATCTGTCTCCCTTCGTGACTGATGCCCTTTATATTATTTCCAACTGTACCTTCTATTTGACACACACACACACATACACACACAAATGCAGTCTTGTTATTCACCTCTGGCTATAAAACAGCATCGCATATTCACTGTGTAATGAGAACAGCCAGTTTCTTAAGCATGCTACCCTTAAAAGCCAACATGGAAACAGGCATCCACTGCTTCATGCCACAAATGGGTTTGAGAAAAGCCCGTTCGCTCTTACGCTCTTTCTCTGTTGCCTGCATTTGATGGAGGTTTCACAAGCATCTTTTTAAAGAAAACCTTCTTCTCAGTGTATACATACTGAAAGCTTAAAACAAGTAGTTCTCCTCACCCACAGCTCTTGGCTACTGCTTTCACCACCGAGGGTACGTCTACACTACGGGACTATTCCGAATTTGCATAAACCGGTTTTGTAAAACAGATTGTATAAAATCGAGTGCGCGCGGCCACACTAAACACATTAAATCGGTGGTGTGCGTCCACGGTCTGAGGCTAGCGTCGATTTCTGGAGCGTTGCACTGTGAGTAGCTATTCCGTAGCTATCCCATAGTTCCCGCAGCCTCCCCCGCCCCTTGGAATTTCCGGGTTGAGATCCCAGTGCCTGATGGGGCAAAAATCATTGTCGCGGGTGGTTCTGGGTAAATGTCGTCAGTCACTCCTTCCTCTGGGAAAGCAACGGCAGACAAGCATTTCGCGCCTTTTTTCCCTGGATTGCCCTGGCAGATGCCATAGCATGGCAATCATGGAGCCTGTTTTGCCTTTTGTGACTGTCACCGTATGTGTACTAGATGCCGCTCACAGAGGCGATTCAGCAGCGCTACACAGCAGCATGATTTTGCTTTTGCATGACAGCAGAGATGGTTACCAGCCATACTGCACCATCTACCAATCCATAAATTGGTAAAAAGATGATCATGGCTACCAGTCATTTTGCACCATTTGCTGCTGTCATAAGTACCCCTGGCTGCTCTTAGCCAGGGGCGCAAAAGCCAAAATTGGGAATGACTCCCAGAGTCAATCCCTCCTTTTTGGTATCTAAAAATAGAATCAGTCCTGCCTAGAATATGGGCAAGTGTACTAGAGAACCACTGTATCAGAGAGCACAGCTGCTCTGTGTCAGATCCTGCAGAAATTATGAGCTGTATGCTATTCACAGGGGGTGCTCCTGCAACAACCCCACCTGTTGATTCCATTCTTCCCCCAGCCTTCCTGGGCTACTGTAGCATTGTCCCCCCACTTGTGTGATGAAGTAATAAAGAATGCAGGAATAAGACACACTGACTTGTTAGTGAGAAATGAGTGGAAGGCAGCCTCCAGCTGCTATGATAGTCCAGACAGGACAGTAAGGAGTGTGGAGGAGAGGAGCCCAGCATCCCTCTGCTAGTCCAGGGGCAATTGAATCTTTTTTTTACACATGAAGGGTGGGGGCTGACAGAGCTCAGCCCCCTGTTGCTATGACAACGATGGTTATCAGCCATACTGCACCATCTACCAGGAAAAATTAGGGCCAGGCACCCTTGATAGACCTCACCGATGCTAGTCTGCATGGTTTCCAGTCCTTTTGCACTGCCCCATGTGCCAATAGGCTGATGATGAGGACAGCTACCAGTCGTTTTGCACCATCAGCCACCCATGGCGGGGGGGGAGGGACAAGGATGTTGGTGTTGAGTGCTGCAGCATCGGGTCTATCTGCACCATTCAGTAAAGATAGGGTGACATGTTAAAGAGTCAAGAGAGGATTGTTTTCCCTTTCACTTCTGGGGGGTGGGTGGGGGGTGGTGCGTAAATTGCCGAGCTATGCCCTGACCCACCGCGGACACTGTGTTTGACCCTAGAAGCATTTGGAGCTCAGCCAAGAATGCAAATACTTTTCGGAGACTGCAGCAACTATGGGATAGCTTGAGTCCTCCAGTCCATGAGCGTCCATTTGATTCTTTTGGCTTTCCGTTGTTGTGTCACGCAGCGCTGCGCTGAGCCCTGCTCTATGGTCTGGTCTGATTTTTTTTTAAAAAAATTTTTTTTTCGTGTAACTCTGCGCTGATACTGATAGAGAACAGATTTGCCCTGCACACATCGCATGGTCTATGCGGGAGCTCTTTCTTTATTTTGATTTTTAACTGCATCGCCACACGTGGTGATCTGAGCTCCACGCTAGGCAAACAGGAAATATTCAAAAGTTCGCAGGGCTTTTCCTGTCTACCTGGCCACTGCATCCGAGTTCAGATTGCTCTCCAGAGCGGTCAGTGGTGCACTGTAGGATACCGCCCGGAGGCCAATACCATCGATCTGCGGCCACACTAACCCTAATCCGATATGGTAATTCCGATACTAGCGCTACTCCTCTCGTTAGGGAGGAGTACAGAAACCGGTTTAAAGAGCCCTTTATACCGATATAAAGGGCCTCTCAGTGTGGACGGGTGTGGCATTAAATCGGTTTTACTCTCCTAAAACTGGTTTAAACGCCTAGTGTAGACCAGGCCTGATTCTCCAGTTGAGAAAACAGCCAGTAGAGGATGCTCTTCTGCAGAAGCATTAGCCAGAAACTGTAGCTCCCAAGAGCTTCTTGGCTTCCTTCATCATCTCTCAAGGGGAAAATGGTTGGCAAAGAAGAACAAAACAGTGTAAAAAAAGAATTAGCTGAAACTCCTCCGATTCCCAAACCTTTTATTTGCTTGGATCCTCAAACCTTTATTGGTTGGATAATAACCCCTCTTTTCCATACTCATTTTTATCCTTCTTCCTAATTCCTACAGTGGCTGTAGCTCCCATGTGTCTTTCTTTCCATTTAGTTACCTTGAATTCAATTATTGAGGTATCCCTCTTGTAATCCTCAAATAGCAAAACGCACATGTGTGCACATACATATGCCCTCCAACTCCCTTCCACATGACCCTTCTTTTCTTAATCTAAGTATTAACCAAATGAGAGAGGGCAAGAGGCAGGAGAAATCAAAAATAAAAATAAAACATGTACTCACACACGCACACAAAAAAACCCCATATGCACACATTCGTACAGTCCTACACCCCAAAACAGACACTTTTTATACAGTATTGTATATTCAAAAATATTTCTGGACCTCATAGAAATAAAATGAAAACTAAATATTCCTGAACAGCTGAAGCTGCATTAGTAAGGAATGAATGCAAGAAATTCTAATCATGGACCAAACACTGCAATTCTCACTCAGCTAAACTCTCAAGGAAATAATAAGCCAAACCCTGAATTCTTTTAAAGGGAATTTTAGCTGAGTAAAAACTGAGAGTAAAGTTGTCAACATTTTATCCTTTATACCTAAAAATACTTTTTCATAAAAGTTAAATATACCCTAAATATTACATAAATCTAGTCTGTATAATACTTTACCTGATGGAAATGTCACAGCATCACATCTATTAGCAAACAAGGAAAATGAGGACAAACTACAATTTTCTAGGTATAAAAAAACCTGAATAAGGTTGAGTTCACTTTCTGATTACAGCAACATAGTTTTGTGAATCCAAATTTGACCTCAGTCTTCACCCCAACACAATGATGGTTTCATCATGGCACCACTGCAGAAGAACCTGCCCTCAGTGTGGGATCCTGTTTCTGAAGACTGGGTGGCAAAAGAATGCCAGCTGCCTAGAGAAACAATCAGTCCCAATTTAATACAAGCTTGAATTGCTACTTAGAACTTAATCAGATCTACAAAACAAGCCAAGCTCGAAAAAAGTCCATACAACGGTTGTTGCCTTATGCACCCAAACCATTTATGACTGGAACATATGGGCCCATGTATTAATTATGATCTTATAAAAAACCTGCAAGACTCAAAAATGAACACAATCAGCTGAAACATTAAAAAAAGTCACTTATGAGAGAAAAGCCAGCATGGAAAATATCAGCTCCTTTGAGAAAATTTATTAGCAAATGAAAAGGGAAGGGTGGATTGTAATAGCAGCAGCATTTCAACCTTACCTATTGCAGTCACTTTCCTTTCCTGCTATGACAAATAGAAAAAAAGATTGGAGCCCATAACCAGGAGCCTACCAAGTGAACTATAGACATCAGTACATTGTGAAGAGGGATGAGATCACAATTTCATTTCACACGAGTCATGGATCAGATGGTGCCAATCTGGTCCCTGACTCAGATAGTCATCCTTAAGTGCTGTCTTGAATAGGGATGGATTTAGACTAGTGCTTTCGAGAATGGAGGCCCTGGGTTAAGCCAGTGACTTACAGAAATGAAAGCTCTGTATCCCATTACCAATCTCCATAGCAAGGGTGGGCAAACTTTTTGGCCTGAGGGCCACATTGGAGTTGCAAAACTGCATGGAGGGCCGGGTAGGGAAGGCTATGCCTCCCCAAACAAGCTGGCCCCTACCCCCTATCCACCTCCTCCCACTCCCTGACTCTCCCCCTCAGAACCACCAGCCCATCCAACCCCCGCTGCTCCTTGTCCCCTAACTGCCCCCTCCCAGGACCTCCTGCTCCAATCGCCCCACAGGACCTCACCCCCTATCCAATCCCCCCTGTTCCCTGTCCCCTGACTGCCCCCCCGAACCTCCACCCCATCCAACCGCCCCCTGCTGCCTGCCCCTTATCCAACCCTCCCTGATCCCTGTCCCCTGCCTGCCCCCCGGGACCCTCCGCCCCTTATCCAATGCCTTGGCCCCAGCCCCCTTACCATGCTGCTCAGAGCAGCATGTCTGGCAGCCACACTGCCCGACCGGAGTTAGACATGCTGCCGTTCTGCTTGGCAGGAGCGTGCCGCTCCGCCGCCCAGAGCGCTGCACGTGTGGCAGCGTGGCTGCAAGTGAGGGGGAACAGCAGGGGAGGGGCCGGGGGCTAGCCTCCCCAGCTGGGAGCTCAAGGGCTGGGCAGGGTGGTCCCGTGGGCCAGATGTGGCCTGCAGGTTGTAGTTTGCCCATCTCTGCTCTATAGCCTTCCACGTTTTCCCCAGCGTTCACAATAGTAATAATACTAATGGGAACTAATGTAGCATGTTCCATCCATAGATATCAAAGACCATATAAAGGTACACAAATATAATTATCCCTATTTTTATAAATGGTGAAACTGAGGCATAGAGAAGTGAAGCTCCCTGGCCAATACATTAAGTCACTAGTAGGGTTGGAATTAAGGTCTCCTGGCTCTAAGTCCTGTAACCCATCTACTGGACCATGTTTCTTGGTCCACTTTGCCAAAGTATTGTTATGGAACACATTCTGCGAAGGAGCTAAAAAAAGCAATAATTTATCTTTAAGCTGGGGACCCTGAAAGCTTTTAAGGGAAAGATTCTAAATAAGGAACCAAAAAGTGTCCCTGTTTCTGGCCATAACTGTAAACTGAAAATAAGCACTTATGCAACCTAGCCCAAATATTTAGTTAAAGAATGGGTTTATAACTAAGGATATCTTAAAATGTGTTTGAATTATTATATACACTACTTAAATAGTTAAACTGTCAGCTTAGACTTTTGTATATCTACCTCATTAGATTGGCTCAAGGGCCCTGCGGTAGGTGAATCTGCATTTTAAAATTTTGTATTTTTCCATGCTTTATGCATCCTGTAAAATACCTTGAGAACTTTATGAGGGATGTTGCGTTAAAATGTGTTATTATAAATATGATTTAAATATCTGAAACATTACAGAGTGATTATTGTTCAATAAGGCAGCACACATAAAAGGGTTATCTGCATGCTGCGCTTAGGTTTCCACAATATAATGTAATGAATTGTTCAATATAGTTTGTATGCTATTTGTCTCTGTTTCTTCTCATCCTCCAGAGATGCCTCATATGCAGTCCTCTAACAAGGCTATCATAAATTGCCGAACAATAAACAGCCCTTGAGATTTTTAGATAGTATGTGGTTAGCATGTAATCCATCTTGAGGAACTTGATTTAGTGCCACAAAGGAACATCCTTGACAATGCTCAACATTGTTTTAAACTGCTGCTAAATCAATTACTGTACTTGGGAAATGGAATGCTTCTTCCTCTCTCTGTTCCATTCTGGTGGCCTGGCTTGCTGTTCTGTTGGAGTGGAGATTTAGAGAGCCACTCTGCGGAGGCACCAGGGCTCCTTGGAAATCATTTCAAGATAACCCAGCATGAAAGAATGGATAAGCAAAGCCTCCCCAAATCTGTATTCATCTGCAAAACTGAAGCAGTTTTTGTTTGCCGGGATAGTCTCAATGGTGCCTAGTGAAGAAGAAATTAGACAAAAGAAAATCATTGTGTCTTTGAAATATATGCTATTTGAGGGAACAACAATAATAAATGATTAATAACTCTTAGAACTTAGGGAGCTTTTCATCTTCAAAGCACATTACATACATTCATTAATGAATCGTCACAGTATCTCTGTGAGTGGGTCAGCGCTATTATCCCCATTTTATAGATGAGGCACAGAGGTTATATGAGTTGCCTAAGGCCATGGAGGGAGTCAGTGGACCAAGGATGAAAGGTCCTTAGAATACAATGATGACACAAAAATTGCAAGGAACCCTGCTCATTTGTATTCCTTGAAGGCACTTCTAGGGACAACTCTGGGAAGGATTGTGTCTCAGGCCTGGTCTACACTAAGGGGGTGGGGGGTGTCGAACTAAGGTACGTGACTTCAGCTACGTGAATAGCGTAGCTGAAGTTGAACTACCTTAGTTCGAAGTACTCACCCGTCCAGAAGCCGCAGGATCGAAGTCCGCGGCTCCCCCGTCGACTCCGCCACCGCCGTTCGCGGTGGTGGAGTTCCGGAGTCGACGGGAGTGCGTTCGGAGTTCGAACTATAGACGCGATAGTTCGAACTCCGAGAAGTCGAACGCTACGCGTCGACCCGGCAGGTAAGTATAGACCTGCCCTCAGTGAGGCACACTTCCTGTCAGAGCTCCAAGCAGTGCACATGATGCTCCAACTATTAGGATGCAGTAGAGTGCTCCCCTCTTCACAGCTGGCCAGCTCTTGACGTTGCCATGGGGCAGCAGGGAAGAGGAAGGGAAGAATTCATCCCCTTGTGGTGGCTAGCAGAGAGGACAGGCACTGTGATTCTGACTGGCCCTTGTGAATAGGGAGCTGGTTGGAATATGAAGCTCTTTGCATCTTGGGTTCCACTTGTACCCGTGTGAGGACTAGTCACAATCTAGCCTTTCAAGTTTATGGACATGAAGGAGTTTCCGTATGCTGTACTTTTCTGTACCCTAGGAGACCTCAGTATTACTCAGACAGTAATTTTGAGGGAGTCTTGACAATTAAAACTATTCAGTGTTTCAGGTACTGCAACATCCTCAGAAGTTACATCCTCTATAGGTGGGTCTAATTCTTGTTTGAAAATAAGTGTAAAAGGTCCACAGCCACTGGCAGCTCACACAGTACTGTGAAAGCCTCCTCCTCCATCATGAACATGCGCCTACACATTTTGTACTTACTCAGGCACTCAGTGGCTGCCTTTAAAATAGATTCTATTGAGCCTTCATTGACCACCTCTGGTAGCCCTGTCACCAGAAGACAGTTCTTAGGGTCAATATTCATCCCCTTGCACTAATCCTCTAACAGGTGTACAACCATTATACAAACTGCAATTTTCCCAGGGAGGCTGGGAAGAGGCGCAGCGAGCAACGAGCAGTGCGGCTGGCGGAGAGGCGTGACCAGCAGAGAATCTGGTGGAGAGGGTCAGAGCAGGGCCCTGCAGAGGTGCGGCAATCAGCCGTTGGGGCGACGAGCAAGTGCCCGAGCAGTGTAGCGTGTAAAGTGCCTCCTTACCCCCTGCCCCGGCCTTCCACACAGGGTGGGAGGTGAACTCTGCAGATGAACCTTTGAACTCTGGGGCTGCACTGGCCAAGGACAGCAACTGTGAGTGGGATAGAGAGAAGGGACGGGCACGTTAAAGGGACTTTGGGGTTTCTGGACTTAAGGCCCTGAGGGTAAAAGGATGCTGCCCAACTTACTTAGGGGTGGGTCTTTTGCTCATGGTTTGTGTTTATGAACCCTAGTTGCAGTGCTTACCCAAATTAATGCTGAGTTAATTCCCTCCTTTTAGTAAAAGTTTTTGCTACACTCAGACTCTGTGCTTGTGAGAGGGGAAGTACTGCCTCTTAGAGGTGCCCAGGGGAGCACGTCTAATTGTCCCAGGTCACTGGCTGGGGGCTTGAGCCGGTTTTGTGTTGTATTATTGAAAAGGAACCCCTAGATACTGAAACCAGCCCTTGTTGCTGCTGGCTCCACCTGGCAGAAGGGTTACAGAAGTATCAGATCATTTGGATCAGCTTCACTCTACAGCAATACTTGGCATCACCAAAGTGGATCAAACCCAGCAGGGTTCAATTAGTAAGGATTACATGAACCAGACTCTGCTGGGTTGATTTGTAGGGGCTGACACTTTATCAGTCATGCTGATTCATTTGGAAGTTCAGAATCCATAGAAATGAGTTCTGTAGAATTTGAGTCTCCAGCTAAGGTGAAGTCCTGGAACTCTGTCTTTCCCAAGGCATTTCCCCATCCCCAAGTGCTCCCTCAGTTGTCACCTCCTCTTTAGGTTCTCGAGTTTTCCTTGAAGCGTCCTATTTCTGTCTTTAGAGATTGGCTGACTAGTCTCAGCCACCTACCCTATTGACCTAGGATCAGATGCTTTACCCACCTCTGAGTCTGTATCTCTCATAATAAGAATCTGATCAGATATTGATCCTTAATTTGTAATTGCTGATGCTGTAGCTTTGAAGAACAACTGGCAGTCACTCTGGTTAGTGCTGGCATTGGTTCTCGCCTATGAGATCCAAATTCCAGAGAACCAAATGTTCTTGTGATTCAGGCTTTTTGCTGCCAATAAAGCTTAGGATACAAAGCTAATTGGCTTCTTGCAACTTTGCTTGTATATCTGTAAGAGAAACAGAAAGATTACTTTTATTTTTATACCCATATGCATAAATGGTATAGAATCTACAGGAAATAATGGGGGGAAATACATACAGTGGTAGCCATGAAAAAGCCAACATTTACCCATAATTATCTTGCAATGGTTTCTGAGACAGCAAAATTGTTTAATATAAATTGAACAGAGATGTAGGAGTTCTTTGGCTCTGATATATTTTTGAAAGAGATATGCGGACTTCTTTTCACTAAGTGCATGCAGGGATTGAGGATTTTTTGTGCACATTGTGCGCCTAGACTAGGGCTGGGCACAAGCCACAATAGCTGGATTGATCTTAAAATTTGTTGTAAGCATGGTGAGTTAGGAAAGTTCTCACTTGCTCAGCAGCTTAGGTGCATCCACAAAGAATGATCCCCATTAAAGTACAGGAAGAGGATGGAGTCCCTGACTATAGAATACCAGATTTGATTACCTTTACCTACGACACACAGCCTTCTGGAATTATGGAAGAGGAATTCTATTGAACATAATGAAGGAGTCTCTTGTCTCATCACAGGACTACCATATGTTAGCTGCTGTTAAAAAACATGGCAGTTTTTTAACTCCTGGTGCTTTAAAAACATTTTTTAAGAAGAAGTTCAGTCATGGAAATATAGTAACAGCTCCTTTCCACCTACCTGACCTGTTTCACCAAACCAAATCATTTCAGTGCCCATTCTGCTGAAAAGATCCATGAGAGTTTTGCCTGAAAGAGAATTACAAGGTCAGGCCCTGTGTGATTCGCAAAAGGCCATAGAAGGAGTCTGTAGCAGAGCTGAGATCAGAAGTTCCTGGCTCATAGATCAGTGCTCAAACCACTAGTCTGCTCATACTGTTGAGCATCTCTCTCTTCTTTTAAAAGCAAAAGAGAGAAATGGAAACATTTCTTTTACATATATGTCTGACTGAGGGGTTAAAAGCACAAAATTCTATCATCCTTGAGGGGTCCTTTTATTTTCTTCAGGTTCCTCCTCCTCTCTCTCTCTCTCTCTCTCTCTCTCTCTCACACACACACACACACATATATTTTATCTTAGGTGTACCTGTTTCAGTTGGTTTCCTCTCCAGACAATTACCTCGCTTTAAGCCAGCACTGCAAAATCTGCCATTCTTTTTAGGATTTTTTTTTGTTAAATTCTTGCCTGAATTTTATCATTTTTCATTTCTTATTTCTTCATGTCATGCAATTTTTCCTTCTAGTCTTCCTTGGCTTTGTTTTCTTCCTGTCACTCACTGTTTGGCAGTCCAACTATAAGAGCAGAATGAAAAAGCTACATGCCAACCTAGGTTATATATATTACTGTCACTTTCTTAGCACTGAAAAATGCAAGCAGCAACCAGAAAGCAAGCAGATCTGAGGTAGGTCAGTAACTTAGACTAGAGTTCTTTGAATTATGCCAAGTCACAGGGAATCTTGAATTGCAGATACAAGAAGCTGTTTTATAAAAAAATATTCTGTTTATTGAAGATGAAAGCAATACAATAACAATGAGAATAAGCATGAACATGATGAAAAGCAAAGCAGCAGCAGCCCAAGTCTCAGGTGGAGTGTAATATACACAGATTCTTTTTATTTGTAAAAAGAGCAAAAATGTATTTGTAATGTTCATTCTCGACCCAAAAGGTTGTTTGGATCTTTGAATCATGCCCTTGTAGTGTTTAGAGCTATACATAGTTATCACTGAGATGATTTTGGAACAATCTTTTTTTTTTTGTTGCTAAAGACATAAGGGAAAATGATAAAATATGCACCCACCCCAACATAGAAATATAGGCCTAGATTTTAAAAACATGGGTGCCTAAAGTTAGAGTGCTAAGTCCCTCATAATTAGTCTGATTTACAAGATGGCTGTACTCAATGGGAGATGTTGGGTGCTCAGCACTTTGGAAAATTATATAGGTGCCTACATAGTGATTTTTAGAGCCTTACTTTAGCCTCCTGTTTTTGAAAATATTGGTATAGGGGCCAATTAGGAGCCTAAATTTAAGCACCCACTTTTGAAAATCTTGGCTCTAGGCTTTGTTGTGTGTCCAGTGGTCCACCAAATCTGCTATTCTTCTTCCTGCAATGGCCTAAACCTGATGCTTGAAACTCACCCCTCCTCCCCCAATAAAGTACCTGTACTGGATAAAAGTACAATGTCATACAACTTTACAAAGAAAATGAGTGCGCTCTTCTTGAGTGGATATCCTTTGGATCCCTGTCAGTAACTGATAGTTGGTTAACTATCCCTGAAGACCCTTTTGTCTTACTTGGGAGCTGGCATTCATTTTTTAACCTTAGGCTTATGGAGCAGAACATCTAACTCAACAAATCTACAAAATATGGGGTGTGCTACGATTCTCTACTCTAGGGAATGTTCAGATGGGGACTCCCTGAACTGAAACACTCTTTCACTTCCCCTCCCTTCATCCCTCTGTGAGACATCTAATCCCTCTGTGGGCTACCTTACCCTATGATAAACCTAGACCATCAAAGATGTGTTACCTAAAGAGTAATCTGTCCTGATTTTTCATTAAAAGAACTTCTTTCAGGACACCCAAAATGTCCCAGTTTTCCATTTAATCAAAACATTTTGGTTTTTCATAACTAGTAAATGTCTGTGTCTCTGCTGTAGAGATATGTAATATTTTGTACACTCTCACCGTGTAGTGAGCATATATTTTGCACCAAGCATATCTGCTCTGGTCCTTTGTAGGGCTTGGGAAAGGAGGGGGTGTTTTCCTAGAAGTGCCGGTCTCTTGCTTCCCTCCTTTCTAAGATCACCAAAACTACAGGGAGGAATGAGGTGAGGAAAAGAGGCAGAGTTCAGCCTTCTTTCATCTTTTCTGTTGCTCCACCTGGAGCTTGTCTGACATAGAACAATCAGAATGCAGAGTTCCCAAGTATTTAACAACCCTAAAAAATGTTGCCAGAAAACTGTGGTGGATTTTGATTTTGAAAATAGTCACCTTAATGTCAGCCCCATCCACTAAGACAAGTAGCCCTCCATCCATGGGGCAGCCCTGTGGAGCACCTTCTGACTTTGTCTGCTCTCCTCACCATAAGAGAATGTAGAGTCCCACACAGTAAGAGAAAAGCTGAATGGGTTCCAGTGACCCAATCTCCCTGAGTAAAAGTTTAAGAGAAGTGTGTTTCTTACAGCCTCTTAGTTCTGCTGCTTCTCTAGACCCAATCTGAGCCTTATACGTGTTCCCTAAAAGAGGAGAAGCAGGAAGGTACAGACTCTTAAGAGAAGCAAGGAAATATTAATTTAGGTTAGCTACAGTTAAGAAGAATCTTTCTTAATTATTATTCTTACCTTATTTAGATCCCTGGGGTCTGATTCTCAGCAGGGCTGAGCACCTGCAGCTTCCATTGACTTCAGTTGTATTTGGGAGTGCTCATCACCTCTTTAGACCAAGCCCACGTAGAGTAACTGACTTCGATGGAATTGCACTAGTGTAACAGAGAGAAGGATTTCGTCTCATATAACTATATCTCTACATCTTGTGTCTGTCATAGCCTCTCATAAGCTTCTATTCCCCAATCTACACAAATCCTAGTTTTTCCACTTTTAACATATCTTTTAGCACTCCCACCACTAGCTCTTTTTATCCTTCATGGTCCCTTTCAATCACCTAATTGCCATTTCTAGTGCACAGTGACCAAAAAATTAGTCATATTCTAAATGTAGTTCATTGCAAGTTCCTTAAAGAGTTCTTGAACAATGTTTATTACAATTTCATTCTTTTCTTGGTTTATGTATGTATCCTCACTGTTTTTGCCTTTTGGACTGCAGCCATACGTTGTGCTGATGGCTTAATGCTACTGTTTGGAATTCTTGAATCAAGTCCTAAAGTTCTTATTCTGTTTTACATAGGCCCAGATCCTCAGGGTATTTAATGCCTGATTCCCATTGATTTCAGAGGGAGCTGGGTGCTCAAATACCTTCAGGTATCTAGACATTAGCCCTTATACAGGGCAAAACTCTGATAGGTCCAGTTTTTGAGAAACTGTTGAGCATCTGTAACACCAATGAGGCAAAATCCTGAGGCCCTTAAATCAGTCTCTGCCCACTCAAACTGAGTCAAGCCTGACTAAATACCTTAGGCTCATTGGCTGTGATGAAAGTTTTGCCTGAGTCAGAACTGGACAAAGACTTAAAGATGTGCTCCAGAGAAATTAAAAATAGAGAGGATCCTATTATTATTTATTTGGATTGCGGTCCCCCAGTCATGGACCCTGACCCCATTGTGTCAGACACAATACAAACCCAGAACAAATATATGGTGCGTGCCTGAAAGAGCTATAAGGTCATTTTGTCCATCTCCTGGGGCCCAGTGCTGGGTTATTTTCTGTACTGTCTTTTTAAAATTGTCCAGTCAAATAATAGGGCTTTCAAACATTCCCATTGGAAGGCTTTTCCACAGACTAATCACCAGGGTATTTTCCCTGATAGTCAAACTCCATTTTCTTTTTCTTAATTTTATCCCATTATTTCTTCTGTCATTTCCAGATGTTTTCCCTGCTCTCTTTACTGTAAATGTGTTTGTATTTATATACTATGTATTGTTTCTATATTTCAAACTCCTTTTTCATACCATATGACCTTCTATTTGCCTAAAGTGAATGAAACTCATAAGACATTTGACTTACTCCATTACCTCTAATCCCTTGCTTTGGGATAATTTGTTGTTCTTTTTAGTTGCAGGGGCTGGGGAGGTCACTCACAAATTTGCATGCTATGTCCATGGTACCTTCCTTTAAACTATGTGTAGAATGAAAAGTGTCAACCCAGTACTAATTCATGTAGTACTCTAGTCCTTGCCTTTCTTTGTTTTATTAACTCATAACTTCCAACCAGTGAAATCACCCTTCGGTCACCTAACCCAGTTTTGATCCACTCAAGGGCAGAGCTTTCTGTCCTGTGCTTCTGACCTTATGCAGTATGCAGAACTCTGTCAAATGCCTTTTAATCTTCATAATCCAAACAGATTATGTCGGTGATTTCACCCTGTCTGCTCACTGCATTATCTCCTTTTCAAAAAAAATGCCACCAGCTTTGTCAGACAAGATTCACCCTTTACAAGATGGATTTGTTTTTACCACTCCTCCCTTCTGATTTCATCTATTACCTGCTTCAGTGCTGCCCAACATACCAGATGGGGCATACCCCATGATCCTGGTATGTCACTACTGAAGCGCCAACCTGGAAATGAAACTCCGGCACTTAAAATAATACCACTTCTGAAATCTGCTGCAGCACACAAGCAGTTAATGATATTGCAGGGTAAAATGCTGGAAAGCAGAATGAACCCGTCCTCTTTGACAGTGACTTCAATTTGGGCAGGAACTCGCTCCTCCCTTTTCTCGTTGTTTTTCTCACCCATTCAGTCCATTCTGTGCACTGAATGAGGCAGGGGGGTCTGTGAAAAAAAAAAGTATGTAATTAAAGACTATATCATCCTGCATATGCACAAGGGGGCCAAAATAAGGTTGCACAGGCAGCCTTAATTCTGGTATTTCCTAACTTTTGAGCACTTGACTTTACACTATTAATGATGTTCTTTTAATGTAGAGTTGTGTGTGTGTAATACAGATGTAATTATTAAAATCTTTAGCTTTCTGCTGGCCTCCTCTATACACTTTCCATTGTGGCATATTATTTCTCCTAAGAAATTATGAAAGAAACTTTGTTCGGCTCTCTCTTAAGTCTGAGTCACCACGTTCCTTTCAATATGCCTGAGAGGAATTAAGCTTGGTTTTAGATGTAATAAAAACCTATGGGTACCATTGACTCCAACTGGAATGGTGGGTGCTCAGCACTTCTGAAAACCAGGCCCCTGATGGCCAAAATTTACAAAGTTGGTTGCCTACTGTTTGACTTCAGTGGGCAAGTCAGGTGCTCTGGCCCTTTGAAAAAAATCAGAACATTTATTTAGGTGCCTTAATTTATGTACCGAAGTTTCAACTTTTTGGCCCTATTGTCTTCCCTGCTCTGAATGATTTATCATAATTTCTATTACCAATGTTGACAGGCCTAATCCTGGCATCCTTTAAGCTTTGCTTCCATCTTTTTTTATCCTCTTATATTTGTGTTTTTATCGGGATCATATCACACACACTTAGTTTTGCCTTGATGCTTTTAGTACTTCCCGCAGCCCCCACATCAGTCTTATTCTGGTTTTGTTTGTGTGTTATTATTTCCGTAAAATAGCATAGTGCTTCATCCGGCACTACTGAAGTTTTGCAGCTCACTGCAATGGGGAGAAGATTTGACTCTTAATGAACTGAAACTTTTTTGTAAGAGTCATACATCTGTCAAATGTGTCTTTACTATCCCTTTCACTATGCCAGTCAACCTTATTCAATAATTCTGTGCAAAACAACTAACACTGATACCACATTAGTGTTGAAGACTTGAGCACTGAAAAGTGAGAAATGCAGAGCTGATGTTGAAACATCTGAATTCTGTCATATTAATTACTGATATTATAAGAACCCCTCATCCATGACAGGGGCCCCATTCTGCTAGGTAATGTACTCTCGGAGTATGAAAAGATCCTGTCCTGACAAGTTAACAATATAAATAGACAAGACAGACAAAAGGCGGCATGAAGTGACTTGGCCAGGATCATACAGTGTGTCAGTGGCAGGAGTTGGAAGTAGAATTCAGTTGTTCTGTGTCACAGTCTGGTGCCCTGTTCACTAGACCATGCTGCCTCTGTTATGTTTATGCCTTAAAATACAGTCTTTATTACCTTAATCCTCGCTTACGCTTTGGCTGCTTTTTGCCACTATAGCAATACAAAGCAGCCAGAAAGCCTTCTTAACTGCTGCACTTGTTATTCACATTGTGTAAAAGTTGATATGTTAACTCTACAACATTCCTCTTCCCAATCCAGGAGGCAGGGAGCATGAAGTGGGGAAACTCAGCAAGAAAAACAAAATTTTCAACAACTAAAGTAAAATAAATAAAGAGACAATTTAACTTTCCTTTCCATATTTCTTTATGAATTTATCTTTCTCTGAAACACTCGGACCTCAGCCAGCAACAGCCTAAGCAGCAACTTGTTCAAAGCAAACCTATGTTTAAAAATAATGTATTGCATTTGCATACCATTTTGTGTGTGTGTGTGTGTGTGTGTGTGTGTATATATATATTAATTATAATCTGATGCTTTACCTGGAATCTGATATTATACTTCACATCAGCTGCTGGAAACTAATAGTACCAGCAGGTGACTTGAAGCACATCGGGTATGGCTCTTAATGAACTCGAAGCTTTAATCGAGCTAGCTCAAGTACCAGAGCAGCGAAGCCACAGCAGCAGGGGGTTCAGCGTGGGCTAACTGCAGCAGTAGTTACCCGGGGTTCCAGCCATGCTTGTTGAAGTCCATGCTGCCCCAGCTTCCCTGCTCTGTATCCACTGCTAGATTAGAGCTAACTTGGGTAGGTATGCAATCGCACACCATGATTACAGAGCAGCCATACTTAAACACACATCTACAGCACTGGGTGCATTGTTCATCCGTCCGTAGAAAGGCTGAGCTGCAGCAACACCAGAGTGGTATCAGGTCAATTGGTGACTTTTGCGCTGATCCTGCAGGCATCCATACACATGAACTCTGATTCAGCAAGTTACTTAAGCATGTGCCATGTAAGAAGTCCCACTGACTTCAAGTTAGGCATGTGCTAAATATCTTGTGGTTTGGGCCATGAATAATTTTATTCATGGAAGTATTCCTATTGAACTTAACGGAATTCCATGTGGAAGAAAAGAAACTCACATCACAAATGTTTGCAGGATAGGGGTCTTAATTTGTGATCACATCACACCCCATTCACTTTATTATACTGAAGTAATAGGGCATAATATGCTGTGTTATTGTATAATAATTTACACTTGGGATGCATGAAGCAAAGTGCAATGCATTTACTTATTCTAGCTGGGTAGTTATTATACCCAACTGCATACTCCCAAGTGTCTCTCTTGCCCTCTTCCCCCACAATTATAACACAAGCTGTTAAAAGAAGGAAAAAGAGTAGAAAGGATTGTAAAGTAAATGTCAGTATAGGTTATAATTTTGCTATTTTTAACCATACAAATTAATGTTACAGTAGAAAATCTCCCTGCCTGCTGGAGACAAAAATTAGGGGAAAATAGTATTTTAAACATGGTGGAAAAATCAAACTAATATTTTAATTAATGAGATATTGGAGTGTGGGGCAGTCAGTTTACTTTAACAAATAAACTAGAAACCAGAAAGTTCAAATTGCCATTGTTTCAGGTATAGTGAAATTTAAAGAAGGTAGTGGGCAGAAATATGGTATAGTAGATCAAAGGATTGTCATGCAGAAACATAAAGAGCCTTGAATTACACTAAATATGACTTAAAGCTCAGTATCTATATTTAACTGTACATAGGTGGTCCAGTGGAGGAAGAGGTCTATTAATAGTAGACTAATAGAATAATTTTGCCTTCAGGCCATTCCCAATGAATATTTATTCTAGCTTTGGTTCCTCAGCATTTCCAATATTAAGTTCAAGCTAAATCTTCAGTGGTTTTAGAATTTTTACTGTAAGTTGGAACGTCCCATGTAAGGGCCCTATCCTGCAGTCCTTTCTCAGACAAAAAGTGTCATTGAGGTCAATGGGAATTTTGCCTGGTTAAAGTGTATGTAAACAGGGAATTGAGGCCACAGTGTAGCAGGAATCTTTTTCCTTCATTTTTAATTAACTTTTATAAAATGTATTGGTGGAACAGGTGAGCTCAGTGAATTGGTGATGGGAACCAAAGTTTGGGAAAGTTCAAAAATGGATCCAGCTCTGGTGCTGAAATTTGCAGCTGGCTCTTAGCTGTGAAATTCAATATCCCCAAATGTTTGCAGTCTTAATGCCTATTTCTAGTAGTCACAGTGAATATCAGGGCCTCTCAGAGGATTCAGGGGCCTGGGGCAAAGCAATTTCAGGGGCCCCTTCCTTAAAAAAAAGTTGCAATACTATAGTATATTCTCATGGGGGCCCCTGTAGGGCCTGGGCCCTGGGCCCCACTTGCGCCCCCCCCCCCGGGGCACCCCTGGTGACTATCTGATGGTTGTCTGGTGTCCTGTATTGGGGTCCTTGAGATGTTCAATAGGAGGGTACTGGTTAATGCTGGCTTAGGCACGCATGGTCCCTCTATGAGAAATGTTTGAGGCCAAGGCCAATTTTCTGCCCCCATGCAAGTGTTGGCTACAACTTCTTAGAGACTACCTGTAAGCATAGCAAGTCCAGCTGTCCAGTGTGTTTATCTTCCCCCTGCAGGCAATACAAAGGTTTAATGTCACCTGAGACTAGTGCTTGTGCAGTGAGCGTCCCACCTCTCCTCAGAACAGCTCTGCTTTGTAAAAGGGCATTATTAGCCCTAAATGAAATAGAATTACTAAATTTTATTGACACCCTATACAGAGGCCTTAGGCAACTCTCTCCTAAAATGCCAACCAACCACTCTCAATTTTAATTCAGAAACTGGCTCTGAATAAGGAAAGAGAAAGAGCTCATGTCCAGGTTCAGTTGCAACTGATGCACCTATTATCAGGTAATAGGATAAACTTCACGTTCATCCCTATATCTGAGTGAATTTCATTCTACTCTTCCTCTGACGTTATATTTTTCAAAGAACACCTAAATCTCATTAGTGCTTTTTCTTTATAAATCGCAAGCGGTGGGGTCATCTTTTGTCTTTTCCATTGTCCGTGTGAAACACAGGAATTCTTGTAGATCTGGGAGTTCTGTGAATCAAGAAAATAATTAAAAGGGGTCACAGTGTTGACGTTTCATAGCATGACACAGAACTAACACCCACTTCTTGTTTTTTTAAGTACTAAAAAATTTATGCAGTCTAATTAATTTCTTTAATCTGGCAAGCAGAGATACCTCCTCTTGACTCTATCATTCTCTTGCAAATGCAACACCTTGAAGATCAGAAATGTTCATGGAGGGATTGTACTATGGTAACTAATTGAAATAAGTCAGGAGAGCCTAGAATCAGGCCGTTTCTCTGCTGCAAGCATTGTAGTTAAGCCTTTTGGACTGGCATAGGAACAATTCAGGTGAAAATTTCGCTGTGCATTTCATAGTTAAAATGAAAATTAATTGTACAGTGCAATCAATTCCTAATGAATTTGGATAAACCAAAACTCCATTTATATAGCTCAGTAAATGAAAGTCCACAATTAGCTAAATAAAAGGGAGGAAAGACTGGCCTGCATTGGGCCATGGAAAAGCCTGAGGGAAAATATGCATGAAGTTTATATATAATTATATAAAATTAGCATCAATTGTTGCAAACTCACAGGAAATTAAGTTTTGTTTTAATTTTAAATCTCCATACTTCAGGAGAGTGATGGAAATCCTGTTTTCCTGCTGAGGTGACTACAGGGGCATCTTCAGACTTTACCCAGGAGGGCCAAAGACCTCTCTCTTCCCCAGAGGTTCCCCATCCCTCTACTCAGAGCGTTCTTCCTAAGTGTCTGTGTGTGTGTCTCTCTCCCCTCATGTTGTCTGTTCCTTCTTCTCCTGAGCCCCACTTAAGTTCCTGTCTTTCATTATAGCTTTTGTCTCCTCTTTTTTATCTCTCCTCTTCACAGACTTGATTTTGTCATGGGAGGGGTGAGCTCAGTGCTGACTTTGACTCTTCATTTGGTGCCCACTCCCTATGGCTCTTCCCCTCAAGACTGGCTTTTCAGAGCAGTAACCAGTGGAAGAGCAGAGAGGAGTGAGTGTGATAAGTAGCTGGCCAGGTAAAGCAGAGCGGGAGTCTCAGCCTCTGCTTCTCAGTTAGGCGTTGTCCGAGAAAAGAGCAGAGGTTACAGGTTATGCCGGTCTGGGGATTAGGAGAATCAGTTCATAAAAGATAACCCTTTCTCCAGCTGAAAGTTCACCTCTTTCTGTAACCAAACTCAAACTAATCCTTTGGAAGAATCTTAAATATTTGGATAAACATTTATCACCTCCAGATGTTAGCTGTGACTAGAAGAGGGATGGTTGATAATCTGGTCTCATAAAATGTCCAGACTAATTTTTGCAGATTTAGGGAGATAAGCACTTCATCTAAACTCCTAGAATAAACACCTGAATATTCAGAACTCAGAAGTTCCACAATTAACATCCAAATGTTGAGTTTCCACCATCAATATTTTCAGTGTAAAATTTCACTTTCTCCTTTTATTGGATGAAGTTCACTCCATTCCTTCTCCACAGTGTAGGGTTGCCAGGCATTCGGTTTTTGACAGGTGCTGACTGGGCCGCTAAAAGTCCAGTCGGCAGCACAGTGGGGCTAAGGCAGGCTCCCTGCTTGCTCCGCCTGGCGCCCAAGAGCGGCTGGCACGTCCAGCTCCTACGTGCAGGGGCAGCCATGGGGGCTCCACGCGCTGCCTCCCTGGCCCGAGCGCTAACTCCGCAGCTCCCATTGGCCGGGAACCACGCAGAGCCCTCTGGCCCGTCTGCCTAAGAGCCAGACATGCTGGCTGCTTCAGGGAGCCACCTGAGGTAAGCATCATACAGGCAGAGCCGGCGCCCCTCACTCCCTCCTGCACCCCAACCCTCTGTCCCAGTCCTGAGCCCCCTCCCACACCCAAACTCCCTCCCGGAGCCCACACCCCCTCCTGACCCCAACCCCCTGACCTGAGCCCTCTCCCTCACCCAAACTCTCCCCTGGAGCCCCCACCTCCTGCCCCAGCCTGGAGCCCCCTCCTGCACCCCAAACCCCTCATCCATGGCCCCATCCCAGAGCCTGCACCCCCAACCGGGTGAAGGTGAACGAGGGTAGGGGAGAGCGAGCAACGGAGGGAGTGAGGATGGAGTAAGCAGGGGCAGGGCCTCGGAGAAGGGGCAGGGCAGGGGTGGGGCCTCCGGTATGGGGCAGGGCAGGGGTGTGCGATTAGAAAGTTGTCAACCCTGACACGGTGCCCAAATAAATTACGGAGGCCTTATTCGGGGAAAGTATGCTAAGGTTAGGAGGACAGAATCCACTCTATTACCTCTGTTCAACCATGAATCCAGCCCTGTTTTAGGCTGGGATGAGGATCATCACCACTGCACACCTCCTACACAGGAACTTCTGGTCACTGGGTCTGCATAGTCAGAGACTCACTGCTCACATTGCTTCCAGCCCACCTCTAGTCCCTCCTCTGAACTGACCTGTGTAGCGCTAGCAAGGAGCCCAGCTCCACTGTACAGGGGCTGTGAAGTCTCCTAATTCATCCTCTCCATAGCAGCCTTACCCAGGAGAATTTACATGAAACTAAACTTTTCGTGCATTCAGCCTTCCACGGTGCTTACCATAATGGAAGAATTTCATTCATAATGAAGACGTTCTGTGATTAAAGTGACCAATATACTGGGGTATGACAGCATGTCATGTAACAGACCCAAATTCTCACTGTAAACTGCCAGAGGAAGGTATCTGGACGGACTTAAGAACTGAAATTTTCTATTTCACCTGCTAACCTAGTTCTCTGGAAGTTTCAAATCTACTGCAAAGTGAAAGGTCTGGGCTGCAATAGCATTTTCCTACAGCTAATCTGGGATGGCTGGCATATCTCATACCATTGCTACTCTGTTTCTCTCAGTTGCAGAATAATGAATTAAAAGCTAGTGTTAGATATGAATGGAGCTGCATGTTGATGTGAAAAAAAGTTCTCACATCTCTTTACAAAAAAAAGCACGAATAGGATTTCTTCAGGTGCACTGGAGATTAATTCCTGGTGACTCTGTTCCTCTCATCAACCTGACAAACTAAAGAGCTACTTTTTTAAAGTGTGTTTTGTATTTGATTTGTAAGTGTTTAACTACCTAAGGGTCAAAAAAGACTCAATTTTAAAAAAAAGCTCCCACATGTAAATATGTAGAAGAAACTACTATAGAATTGTGTGCTACAAACACTAATTTCCAGATGTAATATTTACTAGTGATTAGTCCCATGAAATGACAAAAAATTATAGTCCAGTTGAACCAAGTGGGACTACAGGGTAGCAAGCACTCTTGATAGAAAGTATTTGCAGGATCAGGTCTTCACATATGAAAAGACCATATTAGCATAATGCTGCACACTTGATATGGTCCAAAGTAGAGAGTGAAGCTCCATCTTTGAATTTCAACTCCCCTCCCCCACCACTAAAGTTTGGAGGCATTTAATCAGAAGAGCCCAGGGGGGCTGGAACTACAACTCCCATACAGCAATGCACTGATAGGGAAATGCAGTTTAAAATTATGTTGAACTGATTCAAAACCAAAATATTTAGGGTCGGTTAAAGGAATTAAATATTTCTATTTGACTCAAACCAACCCAATATGAAATATTTCATTTTAATTTTCTCATCTCTCCGCCCCTCACACACTCCCCAAATCAGCAAGTCAGCATTTTCCAGTGGAGAATTTGATTATGGTGGAAACTGCATTTTTTGTTGAAAAGTCATTCTGATGGAAAATTCCCAACCAATTCTACTTAAAAGATAAAGAGATTTATCTTTGGTGTATCTTCGGGGAAGTCAGTAGAATTAAACTAGAGATGAACATTTCCTATGCAGTATATTTGCTAGAACAGTGACCTTTTTTGGCTTTGGTTAAATTATCACTGGAAAATAACCTGTGCCCCTGTTGCACCTATGTAACTGAGAACAGTTTTGTTTAAAAACTAGGACAGCTAATTGTCAATAAAGAAGCAGGAAATCACTGATGGAAATGAATGAGTTGTTCAAATTTCAGTGAGATTGCTCTTGATGCAGAAAGGCTTAGTTATGGCTAATAAGCCTTTGAAATGGAGATTGAGTTGCCTCTCATATTTTCATTTTGTGTGATTTTAGAAAAAACATATGCATGTGTCAGGGCATCTCATTGTTCTTCTGATGATTTATCATGTCTGTGTGGGATGGTTTTGTTTCCTGCTATGAAATGCAAATTTAGCTCGCAGTGCTCCTGCTGTCTGTATAAAGGTTAAAAAGATAGAGAGATATATTTAATATTATTCTTGCCACTTTTAGAATTGGCTTTGAATTATGATTCTAGCAAAAAAAGATTTTTCCTTGTTTATAACTGGTCTACATTTACTGATTTTACTTAATTTTTAATTGTCTTTTTTTAAGCTTTTAATTTCTAATCTGTAATCATTTGTCCATAAATTAATGAAACTGATTGATGCCATGACAAAGTGCAGTTTATGTCAGGAAAATCCAAATTTAGTTTTACTGAAATGAACAGAAGGTTGAAGTATCCAAACATCTAGAAAAATCAGGACATTCCTGTACAAATTAGGAGTTTGAAGTACCCTTCACAACAAAAGAGGGTTTTAATCTTCCCATGAGCGTAATTGACTAAAAAGTTCAAGGTGGTTTCAGACTTTTTAGTCTCTCAAGCTGGGGACTCAAAATAGGAGACTGCTTTTGAAAATTTTGGCCACTCATTGTTTTTAGAATGGTTCTAATGATTTTAGACAGGTTGAATTGGGAGGAAAACGGTGGTTACTCTTCTAAGCTCCTCCCATAACTCTTGCCCATGCAAGTCACCAAAATGAGATGCCACTCACAGAAGACTGTACAGATGTTCAAAATATGATTGTATGCTCTCTGGGCTCCTCCAGCTTGGCTCTACTAAGCTTAAATATGCCTATGGGCTCTTCAGACTTGGGTCCTTTTTGATTGGAAGAAAAAAAAGTGGTATCTCCTGCTACCTTGTGACACCAGAATGAGGCCTCACTCACAGTAAGGTGTGCAGATCTGTTACTCTCCTTTACCTTTCCTCCACGATGAGTGAAATAATCGACAATTGTTGACATTTAAATAGTCACTGGACATCTGAATTAACAGTCCCTGAGATGAAGGCGGTAGTTCACATCTCTCAAGAGCTATGGTTTCAAGTTCCCTGTAGATTCATGCATTGCTTACTCTTGCTTCACATTTATATTTTCTTCACAATCTTAACTAAAAGCTTGTTACAGGACAGCTGAGATTCTGGAGAACGAAAGAGAAGCTTAAGAGAGGGTCAGTCCACTATGCCATAGCATCCCAATCTGAGCTCTGATTTCACAGAGGGAGCACAGTTGCCCACTTTTACATAAACATCTGTTCTATTTCTACTCCTTTGTTTAGCAGATCCCCTGCAGATTACTTGCTGGTTTATCCTTGGTTGGTTCCTGCCACTCTTGGTTGGGTCTCACGCCTTTCTTGCTCCCCTTTGACTGCTGAATGGAAAACTCCATTCCATTCTCTTCCTTATGGGATGATTAGTGTTAGCGGGCACAAATTACTCATCCCTCCTTTTTAGTCACATTAAAACTTTTATTAGTTCCCCACTTTATAACTTGGTATAAAATAATACTAAAAACAACGTAAACTATGAACTAAAATGCACTTCTGATAATGACTAGAGGATGGAGCACAAGGTTGGGAGCCCAGGGTTCCTGAGTTCAAAATCCTTAACCTTCCCCTAGCAGTGTTGCCTTGGCTAGTCACTTTAACCAAAATATTCAAACTCAGATGCCTCAAGTTCAGCCTAAAATATGGCTAAATCCATAATTAGACAACAATATGTGATTTGTACTTATTGGCTTCAGTGGGTTGCTCTACAAAAGGATCTCACAAAACTGGGTAACTGGGCAATAAAATGGCAGATGAAATTTAATTTTGATAAATGCAAAGTAATGCACATTGGAAAACATAATCCCAACTATACTTATACAATGATGGAGTCGTGGATGGTTCTCTGAAAACATCCATTCAATGTGAAGCGGCAGTCAAAAAAGTGAACAGAATGTTGGGAATCATCAAGAAAGGGATAGATAATAAGACAGAAAATATCATATTGCCTCTATATAAATCCATGGTACGCTCACACCGTGAATACTGTGTGCAGATGTGGTCGCCCTATCTCAAAAAATATATATTGGCATTGGAAAAGGTTCAGAAAAGGGCAACAAAAATGATTAGGTGTATTTAACGGCTTCCGTATGAGGAGAGATTAATAAGACTGGGACTTTTCAGCCTGGAAAAGAGGCAACTAAGGGGGGATATGATAGAGGTCTATAAAATCATGAGTGGTATAGAGAAAGTAAATAAGGAAGTGTTATTTACTCCTTCTCATAATACAAGAACAAGGGGCCACCAAATGAAATTAATCGGTAGCAGGTTTAAAACAAACACAAGAAAGTATTTTTTTCAAGCAACGCACTGTCAACCTCTGGAACTCCTTGCCAGAGGGTGTTGTGAAGGCCAATACTATAACAGAGTTCGAAAGGGAGCTATAGATAAATGGAAGGTAGGTCCATCAATGGCTATTAGCCAGGATGGGCAGGAATGGTGTCCCTAGCCTCTGTTTGCCAGAAGCTGGGATTGAGTGACAGGGCATGGATCACTTGATGATAACCTGTCTGTTCATTCCCTTTGAGGCACCTGCCATTGGCCACTGTCAGAAGACAGGATACTGGGCTTGATAGACCTTTGGTCTGATCCAGTATGGCCGTTCTTATGTTCTCTACCAAATAAAAGACTGAAGCAGCTGACCTCTTACAAGATGCACAATTCCCATTGAATCAGTGTGAGTTGAGGGAGTATATGAGCACAGGTTTTATATTTTTCCACTATTAGGGTGCATAACTGAGACCATTATTTGGCTTGTTCAGCTAAGTGTGGTAAAAGCAAACTGCAGAAACAAAACTTGATCCCATTTGAACAACAAAACTGTGAACCCTGTCCCTGAGAATAATTAGTTATTAAAAACAAACAAACTTCAAGATCAGCAGAGCCAATTGTAGCAATTAAATTTACATACCAATAGAATTTTGCCTCCAATGAGAACAGGCAGAAGAGAATGGCTCAGACTGAGGGGAGCTTTGGATTTCTGATGTAAACAACCACATTTGCTGCTTTCTCTCTTGGCATAATACATTTTGTGAATAAGGTTGTCTATTCGTTAGCCTCAGATGTGGATGGTGCTATCCGGAAAAGTACAAAATGAGCACGACTATTAATTCAGATCAATATGTGACTCTGGTAGAAAATGTGAAGCATACCTAACCCAGCTAACTATACCCCTGATAAATGTGGTGAGAGCACTGTGTCACCCGTGCCTTTCCTTTCTTTATTTCCATTATCCATCAGGACAACCCAGGAGGGAATGCCTGGGAACTGTGTAGTTCTATGTAATAAGCCACAATGCTAATGAGGCATAACAAATTGAGGAAGTATCATGTATAATCCTGATCCCTCATTGACACTATTACCAGTATAGATTTCAATACACCATTTGTTATGTGCTTAACACAGAAGAAGTGGGAGGGTGTAGCAGTTACTTCTTCCATCATGGCATTTTTCAAACAGTTGTCATACTCCAGGACAGAATTCTATGGTAATACCCTATGTTTTTTGCTACTGCTGTTTCTCAGCAGGATTTGCTGCTTGTTCTTGTAGGAGGTCAGCCAGACTTTGTCTTTCTCACAGTTTCAGTTTCCTACTGGGATTAAGGGTCTAACATATTTCTGTAGCACATCAGCTGAACCCAAGATAAACAAGCATACTGAACAACATGGCCCTGATACATTACTGCACTCTAGAAATCAGGGTGTTGCAAAGTTTCCCCACTGCAAGATTTTACTGACATAAACCAGGGTGTTTGAATGATGATGATTTTAGTGAGGACAGATCAGAATGCACTGAAAATTTTAGACT
Organism: Mauremys reevesii; assembly: GCF_016161935.1. Lineage (NCBI taxonomy): Eukaryota > Metazoa > Chordata > Testudines > Geoemydidae > Mauremys > Mauremys reevesii. The sequence goes on along the minus strand of NC_052623.1, from coordinate 241,964,303 downwards.
ATATGATTTTTCAGGGCAGAGACCATAACTTCATATATGTTTGTACATAGCACACGGCAGCCCCACTCTGGATGCTATCATAACACAGACATTAAATGTAACCCCCCTTTCCTCCCTGGGTTACTTGAGAGCAGGCAACACTCACCTGGGTGCCTGATGTTGTTGACATTAAAGAAGATCCTGAGTATCGCAGTGGTGCTGTTGGATAGGTGGGAACCCTCTATTCACCCCTCTGCTGCAGTCCCTTTACTTCTAAAGGAATTTAAAATTGGCGGTGCCTCCACTTGGCTGGCCCCTGTGCACACTCAATGGTGAGCCCTGGGAATCTCCAGCAATAAAGCTATTCTAATCATAGGTGCCAACTTTCCCCAGCACCGGTGGGTGCTCGTGCCACCCACCCCGCTCCTGGCCCCGCCCTGACTCCACCCTTTCTCCACCCCTGCCCCGCCCCCATTCCAACCCCTTCCCCAAAGTCCCTGCCCCCACTCTGCCCCCTCCCTGCCCCTATCAGACCCCTTCCCCAAATCCCCACCTCTTCCCCGAGCGTGCCGCGGTCCCCCTCCTCCCTCCTGTGCAAAACAGCTGTTTCGCAGTGCAAACACTGGGAGCTAGGGGGAAAAAGCAGGCACGCGGCGCGCTCAGGGGAGGAGGTGGCCAGAAGCGGAGGTGAGATGGGTGGGGAGCTGCCGGTGGGTGCTGAGCACCCACCAATTTTTCCCTGTGGGTGCTTCAGCCCCCGAGCACCCACGGAGTCGGCGCCTATGATTCTAATAATAAATAATAATATTATAATCTGTGGCCTGGGTATAACTCAAAAATATCAATTATAAATAATATACATCCAATATACTTAAATTAGAGTTAATGCACCTTTACTTAACTTTAAAAAATCAGGGTATAACAGTCTAAAATTAAATGTCACTACTAATTTAAATCCACAGGGGGCAGTTGAATAAAATCAATTAACGAATATAATTTACAATAATAAATGAAACTTATGTAACTGGCATTTACACTGCCACCATTTACCCCACCCTGGAGCATATACTCCTCTGGATTTCAGAGTCCTAGACGCTTGCGTGGGTGCGCTTGAAGATCTGCAGCTGGAGACAGCACTCTGTTGGTTCTGTTTATCAGTCCAGCCAAGGCAAGAAGCTGCACAATGATTGGAGCGGGCTCTCCACCACATGTCAGCAGCTCTGGGTCCTGGTTCGGTGGGAAGATCACTCTGCCTCTCTTCCAACTCAGTAGTCTCTCTGCTGTGCCCCTTCACTTGCAAGTACTTTCCCAAACAAGAGTGGGGGTTACTCACAGTTCCTTCACTGCAGGTCCAACCCAGTCAGCTCTAGGAACAGCAACAAGCTCTGTCCTGGCTCCAGTGAAGCCACCAACAGCCTCTGAGGCTCCCTGCTCAATCAAAGCCCCAGCACACTGTCAGCAGCAGCTCCTGGTATCAGTGGCGGATTTAGAGTTAGTGGGACCCTGTGCTCAGCTTCATTTTGGGTCATCCCCCCCGGGAGGGGGGAGCGTTCTCTCTTATCTCCCCCACCCTGTTTTTCATTTTTTTTCTGCATTCTCCTCCTGGGGCTCAGGGCTGGGGGTGCAGGGTCTGAGTGGGAGTTAGGGTGCAGGAATGGGCTGGGAGTGCAGGGTCTGGGAGGGAGTTAGGGCGTGGGAGCAGGCTGGGGGTACAAGGTCTGGGTGGGAGTTAAGGTGCAGGAGAGGGCTCAGGGTTGGGGTGCAGGGTCTAGGAGGGAGTTAGGGTACGGGAGCAGTCTGGGGCTGGGTGGGAGTTAGGGCGTGGGAGCGGGCTGTGGGTGCAGGGTCTGGGTGGGAGTTAGGGTGCAGGAATGGGCTGGGAGTGCAGGGTCTGGGAGGGAGTTAGGGCGTGGGAGCGGGCTGGGGCTGGGGGTGCAGGGTCTGGGAGGGAGTTAGGGCGTGGGAGCAGGCGGTGGGTGCAAGGTCTGGGTGGGAGTTAAGGTGCAGGAGGGGGCTCAGGGTTGGGGTGCAGGGTCTGGGAGGGAGTTAGGGTGCGGGAGCAGTCTGGGGCTGTGGGTGCAGGGTCTGAGTGGGAGTTAGGGTGCAGGAACACGCTGGGGAGGGGGGGTCTGGCCAGGAGTTAGGGTGCAGGAGGGGGCTCAGGGCTGCGGCAGCGAGTTGGGGTGTGGAGCACTTACCTGGGGCAGCTCCCATGTGGTACGGGCAATGCAGGCTCTGCAAGGCCCTGTGCTTGCCCCGCAGGCACCGCCCCCATAGCTCCTATTGGTCGCGATTCTCGGAGCCGCCTCCATCCCGCCAGAACATAAGGGCGTTAGGGGCTGCAGCCCAGGGCTAAGTGGGTCCTGGATTCCTTGGCTGCAGTCCCTGAAGCCCCATCCCCTTTCTGAATCCGGCCCTGGAGGTCTCAGGAGGAGCACAGGGCAGCCACGCAGCCAGAAAGAAGCAGCGGTTTCCCCTTCAAAGTGCTGCTTCTCTCCAGCCGGCTGTGCGGCTGCCCTGTGCTCCTCCCGAGTCCTCCAGCCCACGTTCACAGTGCTCCCGCCACCTGCACCTCCCGCCTGCTTCCCTAAGGGTGCAGGTGAGCCTCCCTCCCTGCTCCCCACAGCTTCCCTCCCGTGGAGCAGCCCCCCCACACCGGGTGCACTGGTGCTCAGCTGCCCCGAGTGCCCAGCCCTGGGGCCCCCTGTTGTTGGGAGGGCCCATGCCAGGGCACTGCGTGTTTCATGGTAAATCAGCCCTGTCTGGTATGGACAGAGCTCCACAGCAGCAACCTCACTCCTTTTCCCAAAATGCAGTCCATTGCCTGCTCTTCCTGCACAAGGAAGTTGCTCCCTCTTTCCCCACGGCATCGTGGGAGTTGTGGTCTTTAAGGCTAGATTTCAGCACACAGGCTTTTCCTCTTGATCAACTCCCAATAAAGTTTAGAGGCACTAAAACAGAGGTGGGCAAACCACGGCCCGCAAGCCACATTTTTGATTTAACATCTTGACATGCTTTCAAATGATCAAGTGTCACAAAGAGTGGTAAATTTTGATGTAATTAACGAGCAAACTGAACAGTTCAACTGTAGCATACCATTTTAGTGATTTAGAATTTCACCAGGCTATTAAATGTAAGGCTCTTAATAGAATTTCTATTATAAATAGGCATAGCTCTTTCCAAGTTTTGCCATCACTGAGACAGACACCTTCATGTGGCTTTTTGCTTTAAAGTAACTATAGCTAATATGGGACAGGTGTATACTCTGGCATGTTGTTTTACTTAGACCCACTTGTCAATATGCAATTTATACCTCCTTACTCAGGCATAGCCTAACAACTCTCTCAAAACATTAAGCAATCTTGTCTCTCTCACCAACAGAAGTTGGTCCCATAAAAGATATTACCTCTTCCCTGTAGTGAGTTCATTCCCATTAAGGCCCTCAACACCAAAGTTGTACAGTACTACTTTAACAATACAGCATAGTTAAAGTGGTTTGACCTCCTAGTGTGGACGCAGATATGTTGATATAAAGGTGCTTATGTTGGTATAGCATATTCCTGTAGAAGGGGAATAAGCTATATACTACTATACGCACTTTTATACTAGTATAGCTGTGTCCACACAATGGGTCTGTTATTCTGTTATAACTATTTCTGTTAAAAACACATCCCTAACCGAAAAAAAAAAGAGGAGTTCTTGTGGCACCTTAGAGACTAACACATTTATTTGGGCATAAGCTTTCGTGGGCTAAAACCCACTTCATCAGATGTCTGAAGCAAAAGATACAGGAGCAGGTATAAATACATGAAAAGATGTGGGTTGCTTTACTAAATGTTGTCAGCCTAACGAGATACATCAATTAACAGCTGGATATCAAGGGAGGAGAAACGAGATAGTTATAGACAGTATAAGATCTGTAGAGCAGGACTTAGTGAGTTAGTCACCCATCCTCTTTGAGTTTGCCTAATCGTTTTAAAATCTTCTAAAGTGCAGGAAACTGCACTTGCTGTTTTGCAATTTGTGGGAAGAGACTTCAGGATTCTCCATTTTTCATTTGTATTGCTTTCTCCTTTGCATTTTAATATTCACAGACCTGGTTATCCTACGCTTCCTGAAAATTTTACTAAACTGATTTTAAAAAAGGAAAAGATAAAAGAAAAAAATGTGGTCCTTAGTTGATTTTTGAAGTATAATATTTTGCTTTTTCATAAGGGACAAATAAATGCTTCTGGATCTAATGCATCAAAGATGCATAGTCATAACTTTTTTGTAATTGTAATAAAAAGGGGAGTGAGGAAGGTCAGACTGCTGAAGACAGGTTTCCTTGTAATTTTCAAGCAAACTTTCTCAGTTTTCAGCAACTCTTTGTGTTATTTAATAACAGACTTAGCAAAGCCACAGCTACAATTGATAACACGTGGTTCTTTGAAAGTGTCCTTCATCCAAGAGTATCAAAATACTTCACAAAAGGAGGGGGGTGTTTATTTTGATATACAGATGGGGAAGCTGAAGCGCAGAGTTGAAGTGGTTTGGTCATGAATATGCACAGCAAGTCCATGGTGGAACCACGAATAGAAGAAATACAGTCTTTTGCTATCAGCACAGTATCTATGTGACATATATGATACTATGTTTACATGCTGATTTTATTATTCAGAATAGGGAATACTAAATGTCTAACTGTAGTATATAACTGAATATGAAATATCTGGAAACTATTTAGCCACAACTGAATCATGGAGACAGCAATAAATGATATAGTTAGTCATGTGTAATAGATTTGATCATTTATTGCTACAGGGCATTAGTAATAAAAACCATTACCAAAAGTTAGTCAACCTTATAATCCCACAAAGCAAAACATATTAGTTAACTATTAATTTTTCTTTTATATTAATAATTTTCAATTATCATAATACATAGAACAAGGGTTTTTTTCCAATTAAAAATTTTCTTGGGTTTCAGGTAGGTATACAAACCAGAAAGAAAGAAAACATTGACAGTGAGAAGAGGAGAAAAGAAGCAAAGGAAGGGGGAATAAAAGGAAGTGTGTAGCAGTTTGATACCTAGGATTACAGTGTACAATGGATCATTGACCTTTATGTTTCAAGGAATAAATACAGTGGGCCGGATTCTAATTTATACTAAGACCCCTTTAGATCTTTCTGGTGTAAAATTACATTTATACTCACTTTACAGTCCCTTTACCCTACCAGAATGGTATAAAGCAGTATTGGTGTAAATGAAACTCAGGGTCAAAATATTTTCAAAGTGTTCAAGTCTATTAAGTCTCTAGTAAGCTATTCTTTCCAAAGTTGCAAGTTTAGTCACAAATTTGATTCATGAGTCCAATCCTCTCTGCAAAGGGATTTCTTCCATCACTGTAGCACTAGATTTTTTGGGCTAGATATTGGCTTCATCTCTAACAAGGGCCCTCTCTTTTTGTCAGCCTTTGTGAAAGGAGTTTTCAGAAACAGGCCTCATAAACTGTAATCTATAGCAAACGTGACTAATAAATTGGAAATAAATTGACCCATACAGCTGCCATTTAATTTTGAACTTCCTTGGATGACCAGCAGCGCTTGGAAAAGGCTGTGAGCAAAGCCTATTCGTAAAACACATTTGGTGCTTCAAAGAAAGGAGGAATCCCACAATGCAACAGGCCAAACATGCAATGTTATGAGGAAAAATCCCTTCTCCAAGCCCCACGGTGATTAGCTTATGCTCTGAAGCAGGAGGTTTGATTACCCTTGTTCAGCTTCAGTGCTCTGGATTTGGCAGGGGTCCTGTACAAGTGTGGCATACGCCTCCTTAGAGAATTAGAGGCAGATTTTCAGGGCGTTGTGTGAGGAGTTAGTTGTACAACTCCCATTAACATTAATGAGTGATGTGGGTGTAACTTTCATGCATCAGGCAGAAGATGTTTCCCTACATGAGTTCTTTCTGCCTTTTATTTTAAATGTATTTCTATATTCTTCTGTATAAGGAAAATCTGCACCATGAGTCATCTTTAACTATTTAAAAGACACCACAGAAAGCTGCAAATTTAGTCAAAAATTTGCTTCACGAGTCCAATCCCCTTTGCAAAGGGATTTCTTCCATCACTGTAGCACTAGATTTTTTATCTAGATATTGGCTTCATCTCTAACAAAAGTCCCTTTCTTTCTGTCGGCCTTTGTGAAATGGAGTTTTCAGAAACAAGGCTCATAAACTAACCTAAGACAAGCTAAATAAAATATTGTGAGACTGATTTTTGTTCACACTAAGGCCACTTTACACCATTCTGGCTACATAAAGGGACCTTAAAGTGTGTGTGTAACTGTAATTTAAACTTAATACTTATACATGCATTTAATAACCTTAAAATATGAAAGTAGCAATACTGTAGATCTTAACAATCTGAAGCTCTTTTTGCTTCATTTCATAAAGTGTTGGTGGTTGTGTCTCCTAACCATATTTTTTTTCAGACATCTGCCCAATCTCTGCCCACTTTCCTTAAAAAAAAAAAAAGGCTTGGAAAAAAACCAAACTTTGGTACTTACAAGTGAGAACTATTTGAAGCGGAAGTGCTTTCAAGTCTCATGCTCTTCTACATCACTCTAGAATTGAGTTGAGCTATAAAAATACATGAAAATCTTTAAAAACTTTAAACTTTCAGACCATTAATTAAACGTTAAACTTCAAGCTTGGCTTGTTTTGTAAAGTTCCTTCAGACTTATGTAAGCAGAGTCAGGATGAGCTCTACCCTGACATCTGGTGGTGAAGTGTGGCTATTTGTGGAAAAGAACTTTAGGGGCTGGTCTTGTTTGCATAGGCACACCCACCCCGCCTCGCATGAGCCCACAGCTGCCCCAAATGGCCACTTTGGCTGGTGTGGGATCCCCAGTTTCTCTGTTATTGGGGCAGGAAGAATAAAGTGTTGTTATCCTGGTTATGTGAATCAAGGCCAGTGGAACTGTTTTATGACAGAGGGGCTCACCATCAACTAAGTAACACTCGCTAGACAAGCGACATGGGTTCCAAAACCCACTGACTTGGGGCGGCGGCGGCGGGGGGGGAATAGCACGCACGCACGCACGCACGCACGCACGCACGCACGCACGCACGCACGCACGCACGCACAGGCATTTTTGTTTGATGGTATGGGCCCCTTTGAGGGCCTAATACACCAATTGTATCTCCCCCTCTCTCCACTGTTGAATAGCAGAGCTAATTTTAATACCATTAGAAGTCTAGTTACAGGCTGCTATGCTAAATTCATTTTGGGCCAATGGTGCACCAGCACTGGGGCTCCCCTACTACAAGCAGAAATCACTAAGAGCTGAGATCATTGAGTGCTGTGTTAACTAGTGGGGAAGCCTGAAGATATATTGCTAAGTGGCTGGCAGAGCGGAGCAGTTTGTGGGATGGCTGAAGCGGCCCATGCGATGGCGAGTGGAGCGGAGCTGAGCAGTTTGTGGGATGGCGAGTGGAGTGAAGCGGGGCAGAGCAGAGCAGTTTGTAGGACAGCTGGAGTGGCTCACAGGACGGCTGGTGGAGTAGAGTGGCGCGTGGTGAAGGCTGCAGCAGAACCCCATGGAGAGGTGAGGCAGTCGGTCTTGGTGCCCCTTAACACCCCGTGTGCCCCTTAACACACCGTGTGCCCCTTTCTCCCCCCACATTTCCACCCAGTGGGAGTGGGGGTAGATCTCTGCAGATAAACTTCTGAACTCTGGGGCTGCACTGACCAGGGACAGAGACTTTTGGGTGATTTTTGGGTTGCTGGGCTTGAGACTTTTGGGACTTTGGCGTGATCTTTTGGGTGGTTGAACTTAAGACCCTGAGGGGAAAAGGACACTGCCAAACTTTCTTGGGGGTGGCTCTTTTCCTCATGGTCTGTGGTATGAATCCTGTTTGTGATGTTTCCCCAATATAATGCCACATTGTTTCTCTCTTTTATTAAAAGGATTTTGCTACACTCAGACTCTGTGCTTGCGAGAGGGGAAGTATTGCCTCCTAAAGGCACCCGCGGGGGGGGGGGGTGGTATGTAATTGTCACAGGTCACTGGGTGGAGGCTCGAGCCGGTTTTACATGGTGTTATTGAAACGGAACCCCTGGATACTGAACCCGGCCTTTGTTGCTGCCATCTCAGAGGGGCAGAAGGGTTACACTTAAATCAAGCCAAGTCTGAAGACTGTTCTGTAATATTGTAAGAAAATCTATGTTTGCAAAAAAATCATCTTATTTCCTCTGTATTTGAAATTTTGATCAGTATGTCAAGATTTAACATTTCAAAATGTCTGACTGACTCCAGAAATGTTTTTTTAAAGGGATAAACTCAAAGGTGAAGAATTAAGGTTGAGCTTTTGACTTTTCACTACTTGCTTCACCAATCATAGCTCCGTATTTTCAGACTTTTGAGTAATATTAATCTTGCAACATCACTAATCACTTTTCATAGATCCTCTCTTTCTTTGGAAGCTATGTCTTTTAAATTTACTTACTTTCTCCATGAACTATAGAGATAACTTGTAATTCAGGATCCTGAGGTATCCATAGTGAAGGGATGGTTACCAACTAAAACATACAGAAGCTTCCAAGCTAAAATTTATTATGGTTTAGAATCAAAGCTCATTCTATTAAAGCACAACCTTAGGATGCCTTGAATTTATACTGTGCTCTTAAATGTATAAAAGGAAATGCTCTCTGGGATATACTTCTTATGCATAGTAGAATAATTGGTAGGTGATGAAAAGGTGAGAGATGATTGGCAAAATCACCAGTTTGAGATAACCACCTGGCACATCTGTGGCATCACCAAGCAGTCTATGCTTTAGCATAATAAAGATATTCAATATCATAAAAATAACACTTTATTTAACCTTTCTGTAACAACTTTAGGAGCATTAATCTGTTACAGTAGGCTGTGTGCTTGGCACATGTGAATAGATAAGAATGTGTAATTAAATCTTAAATGTGCATTTGTAGCAATATGGTTTTTAAAAAGCATGTGATGGCAATTAATAGAAAGACTGGGATAGCTGAAAAGAATATCATTCTTAGTTAGAAGTTGTATTCAACAAATAGAGTCTCACAGTACATCAACATCTTTTTATTTACTGCTTCGTGTTGCTTTATGAGGATCCCACAGTGTTTTTCCCCCTTCCTGTACCCCTTTCCCTACCAGCAGGAGAGATAAATGATATGTCTGAGCAAAGAAAAACATTTTAAGCCTGTTCCTGGAGTATTTTAATTTTCTTACTACATGGCTCCAATTATGGATCTCTCAGTCCAATGTTCAAAATACTTTGTGTCTGAGAACAGTACTAAAGAGAATGCACATTGTACATCTTTATGCTTTAAAAGGGCAGGCTGTGGCATCAGGTCTTGGGATTTTCACTGAGTGCCATTCCCACCCAAATTGTCTCAAAAGAAAGGAGACATTTCAGAAGCCTTGCCAGGCTTGACTGGGACATGTGCCATATCCCTCCCTGTTTTAGATAAGCTCATCTGAAGAGGTTCAAGCTAATGGTGAAGAAATTGAAAATCCACAATTTGCATTAAGATTTAGTTAATGATATGTGGTTTTTAGTCTTTCATTTGTATTCAAAAGAAATTCTGTGCCTGTTTTCTATTGTCTTTTATATATGGGACTCCTATCCCACCACAATGTGGTCTTTACACCACACAGTCCCTTTACCTTGCATAAAGGGGTGAAGTGGAGTGAGGATCTCAACCCCTATCATTAAGCAGTTAGTCAAAAGCAATAAATGTTGATAGTTAAGGTTCCTGCTGCACAACTAACTTGGTCACCTTGCAAGTCTGTATATTGACTAAAACCAATACAATACATTATGGACTGTGCGTAATATAGTTATGTACTGTGGGAGAAATGTGACCAGTGGAATTGTCTTTTGTTTTTGTTGCATTAATAGTAGTTTTTTGTACGTAGTTGAGTTTCTCTTTTATTTGTAAATAAATAAAAACAAAACCAAGAAGTCCAATCCTCAGTTTGATATTGACAGGCACTTTGGTCAAAAGTGCCTCTTAAATAATTATCAAAAGTGATTCACTTAGACAAATAGCTGGATAGAGATATGTACTTGCATGAGATTTTTCCTCTCTGGGTTCTTCCAAACTGTCATAACTTTGTTTATACAAAGCTAATATTTTCAAAGCAAGCAAAGGCACCACACCCTAATGCCAGGCTCGTACGATTCAGAGACACAGTAGTTTATGCTTTGCACACCTCCCCCTTTTAAGGAGCTATAAATATACATCTGGGCTTAAAATAATAAATCATTGTGTCATTCAGGCAGAGGGTGAAATTCAGGAGACAAGATAATCAGCCCATATCCCCATTTTCATCAACTGCGGATGATCTTCTGTTCTTTCCACTTTGAAGCAATTGTTAAACATGCCACATCACAGGTCAGTAAGTGTGTGCCACTCCTACATACACATCGTTCTCCTCTCATATCCACCTTTCCAAATCCTTACTCTCAATTACATTCTATAAATATAAACTGACCAGCAGTTGTTCTGATTTCTCATTTTTTGCTGGTCGACACTGGATAATGCCTACCAGTATCAGTCCTGGCATAGTCTGGTATTGTGCTGGCATTAGGCAAATAGGTAAAGCAGTTTGTTATTGATTATAATCCTCCCAGTGCAACAGCTGGCAATTCCCATGAAAACCGACCTTTGCTTGTACAGAAAGTCAACAAATTGGGGTTGACACACATATGAGGGTGTGGCAGACACTGCTCCTTTAAAACCTTTTTGTACCTAATACTTTGAGAGTTTTGGATTAAAAGTGCATTACAGATGGTAACTAAATATGCCTCACAATTTTTTTCTGAGGTGGATATAGGATAGATAAGTTCACTTCATATTTTCATAGATTTTAAGGCCGAAAGGGACAAGTAGATCTTCTAGGCTGACTTCCTGTGTAACAGGATTTCATTCAGTTACTCCTGTATTGAGTCCAAAAACTTGTGTTAGGCTTTAGCCAGTCTTCCATAAAGGCATCCAGATTTGATCTGAAGACAGGAAGAAACAGACACTCCGCCATTTCCCTTGGTAGACTTACCATTAGAACAATCACCCTACTGTTAAATGTAACTTTAGCGCCCTTGTGGCCAAGATGGAGTCTGCTCTGCAGGCAGCTCTGGCCAAGAGAAGGTGCGCGCAGGAATGCAGCAGGAGAAATCCCTTCCACCCCAGGGGCACCTGTTCCAAATCCCCCAGAGTGAACACCCCACCCACAGGAAAAGTACAATGGATATAAGAAAGGGAAATATTTATTTACAGAGGGATGAGAGGAGTAAAACAACAAGGGGAAATATAGGGGGAGCAGTAAAACAGGGCTGCATCCAAACCAAGGCCCCACAGGCCCAGTGGTAGCACAGTCTGGAAGGGCAACATGTCTGCACACAGAGTTCAGGAGTCCTGGGCAAAGTTCCAGTCCAGTGGGGAGTCTTGGGTGCTCCTGGTCGTCTTCGGTGCCAGTGAACTTCCCCCAACAAACCCCTCCGGTGCCCTCTTCTGCCGCTCTCTGCAAAGCCACACAGAGTGACCACCTCCCCACTTAACTAGCCAGCAGCCTCCCTCCTTGTTCCCAATGCAGAGTCACCAGCCCCAGTACTCCCAGCCCATGCAGCTCTGGGCAGCCGTGATACCGGGTCCAGCTCCGGCCTGTCCTTCTCGGGCGATTCCTCCCTGGCACAGCGCTCCTCCTGGCTCCTGTCCTGGGCTGTCCCTGGTCAGCCGCCCTGGCCTTCCCAGGCTTCAGGCAGGTTCTCTGCTGCTTCACATTGTTAGGGCCTGCGGGCTGCAGCCTCTCCCCCTCCCCAGCTCCAGACCCACCCCCTGGAATTTCCCTCCTTTTTTCTCACTCTCCCCTCCCCCCCAATGAAAAAGATTTAAAGGGACTATGCTCTCTAAACCCCAAAGCGGTTACATAAAAAATTAATACTAAGTTTCTAATTTGCATTTGTCTATCTTTAACATCCAGCCCAGGTGAGCAGTACCCTTTTAGTTGTTTGAGTTTCTGTGCCTTTGTTATTGTCAACAATGTAATATGCACAAAGATGCCTACTGATTCAATTACTCAGTCAGCTCCAAGTACAGCTTCACCCCTTTACACGACTCTCTTCATAGCCCATTCTTGAGAAATCTTGGGGAACAAGGGCTAAGATTGTTGGCACAGTAAACCTCCCACATCCTCGTGGCCACTCTCCCCACAACAGTTACCCTTTTCTGCTCATAAAGACATTTAAGTTAGGAAGCTGGGTTATAGTTGGGGGTAGCGCTGGTGGCGGCCAAAGGGCACCTGAGGATGAGTAAAGAGGTCTGGGTTGCAAAGGTTCTTTCCAAACCATCCTGCTGCATTTGACTTCCTGCCAATATCTGCATTTTATGGCTCTGTTTGCACAGTGTTTCCTCCAGGATTCACACAGCCCTAAAGTTATGTATCAATTATTGCCCTCTTTTTTAAAAATTCTCTTGAGTGAAAAAATAATTTGACAGTGATGAAAATGGCCATACCTACTGCTATTTTTGTTATAGAGACATCCATAACTGTGTCTTGTTTGGTTCTTCCCAGGGAGTGAGAAGGGAGACTGTAGGGACACAGGAATTTGGTGAGATTTTTGAATATGTCAAATATGAATAAGACCTTCTCTTGCTGATGCATATGAGGCTCTGTAAAAGTCAGAATATTGTTTATACCATGCACAGGAAACGCTGAATGATTAGTGTTGGCCAGGTCATGCTGCAGTCATGCCAGGTTTATTGGCTGACCCTGAGTAGATGTGAAGAGTATCACCTCCTATTGCCTGACCATGTAATCAGTGGAAGGCAAGACCCCATCACCCATTCATGTTCTCTTTGATATACCACATCTCTCCAGATTATACATTGTACATAGCACCCAGACTAGTGTGCTGTAGAGTGTGGAAAAAGAGGCGCTGCCGTTGTTCCATGACTCCTACCCAGACTGTGCATGTGAAGGAACTAATTCCAGATATGAAAGGAAATTCTCACCAGGTGTGGAAGGGGGAGACAGGGACTGTTCAACCAAAGTCTCAGTTCACAGCAACTGGTATGCAGTTGTTCTCTTTTTGTCTGCATTATACTTCCAGTGACAGTGCATATGTGAAGGGCTGGTTGCAGCCTCTAGCTCAGAGAAAGATTTCTCCCTATAGACATTGACTGATTTGCTACACTCTCCACAGTGAAATAGTGAATAGCTTTTGCTAGGACATGAAAGAGAAAATAATGTGAAACCTAGGAATCTGCAATAATTACACTGCTAGAAATAATTGCTGAATGGTTTGGTCTATGGCCCTACAGGATGTTGTATGCACTTTCGTCCACTCAGGAGCTATGGGTCCAGGAATGAAAGGAGCATGTGACCTAGTTAGAGTATGATACTTGGGATGAAATCCTCCACACACACCCAGAAATCAATGGCAATTTTGCCACTGACTTCAGTGGGGCCAGGATTTCACTACTGCAGTCCAAATACCTGGGTTCTTTTCCAGGTTCTACCACTGACTCAGTGTCTCTCCTTCATAAGTAATGTTACTCTCTGCACTGATTTTCCCACCTATAAAATGGATATAACACTTCCCTACCTCACAGTTCTGTTGACAGGCTTAAGTGCTTAAAACAGTGCAAAGTAATATTATTTGTATGAAAAACATACATATGCAATAAGTGCACAGAGAGCCAGATTCTGATCTCAATTACACACAGGAAATCCCATTGAGCACCACTAAAGTCAAGGCACTTACCTGGGATATAGCCCAGCATAACTATTATCAGGATCTGTCCCAGTCTCAGACAACTGAATATTAACAAGTGATGTAGGTTGACCAGATGAGAGGAAGAAAATATCGTGGCACATGGAGGGGGGTCGCCGATGGAGGGGAAAAAAAAGCTCCGAGTGCTGCTGGCGGAGCGCAAAAAAAAAAAAAGGAGTACCGCAAAATATTGGGACAAAGATTGGTTGGGACACAGCACAAACACCTAAATATCAGGACGGTCCTGATTTTATCAGGACGTCTGGTCACCCTAAAGTGATCTAACTAGCAACTAAGCGATTAATTAACTGTGTTTACTGGCTGCAAGGCCCTAAAGACAATCCTTTGGCTTTTCTTGACATAAAGCCCATAGGCAGTCTGTTGCCTTTCTTCAGCTATTGTATCACCTTTGGTCAGAGCCTCCAGTCCATCTCCCTCTAACTATGGTGGCGTGACAAGCAGGAAGGATACATTTTTCTCAGGACTGAAGGATAGCTGGAGCGAGATCTCAGGCTGGCCAGCAGTTCAAAGGCCATGAATCCCCTTTCGGTGTATGATTTATCCAATAGTTAATTACTTAGCTTCCAGCTTTACTCCAATGTACTTAGAACCACAACTTTTATTGTACTTAAACCCTTTTAGTTATTTTGTTTATTCGTTTTTTTCCCATCAACATTAATCTTCTTTCATGAGAACAGAAGTGAACAGAACAAAGCCAATTATTTGCCAATTTAAATGGGGGGGCGTGAGGGGGGAAATAGTGGCTAAACAATAATGAAACTAATGATGAATGTCATTCAATTAATATTTATAATGTGCAACAATATTAACAGCAAAATTACCGTACTTGTGCATTTGACAGCTCTGTGGTTGCTTAAGAACTGACTGAGGATATTTTGCATATTTCCTTGCAAATAGTGTATTATTTTCAGAATTATTTTTATCCTTAATTGAGGTTTTGTTTTGAAATTACTATTTTTTGCATACTAACGCTCTGTAAGTGATCTGGCTAGGGATCTGATTTTGCCTGTCACCTTATCATACAACTCCACCAAAGGCAGCCAACCAGCATTTCAGATGCAATTTATTGGTAGGCTCCCCTCTGAAGTATCATGTTTATAGGCTGTCCAGGGCTAGAGCACCCACAGAAAAAAAATTATCAGGTGCTTAGCACCCACCGGCAGCCTGCTCTACCCCTCCCCCCCCAGCACCTCCCATCCACTGGCAGCCCCACCACTCAACGCCTTCCACGCAATGCAATCAGCTGTTTTGCAGCATGCAAGAAGCACTGGTTGGGGAAGGGAGAAGAGCGGCTATAGGGCACACTCGGAGGATGAATGATGTGGGAAGAGGCAGGGCAGGGGTAGTGCCTGGGGCAGAGCTGGGGTTTGAGCACCCCTGGTGCCCAGAGGAAGCCAGTGCCTGTGATCATGGCCCCCACTAACATGAGGAATCACTCCCACGGGCAGGTGGGAAAGATACCTTTTAAATTATGAATATTGCAGTAGTGTCTAGTGCAGGAGTGGGCAAACTACGGCCCACGGGCCGTGTCCGGCCCATCGGAACTTTTAAGCCCTCTAGCTCCTGCCGGGAAGTGGGGTTGGGGGGTTGCCCTGCTCCAGTGCTCCAGCCGGGGAGCAGGGTCGGGGGCTTTACGCACGGCTCCCAGAAGCAGCAGCATGTTCCCCCTCCAGCTCCTACAGGAAGGGGCAGCCAGGGGGCTCGCATGCTGTCCCCGCCCCAAGCACTGCCTTCCACAGCTCCCACTGGCTGGGAACTGCAGCCAGTGGGATCTGCAGGGGCGGCGCTTACAGATGGGGCAGCATGCAGAGCTGCCTGGCCGGCACCACGCCTCCATGTAGAAGCCAGAGGCATTGCTTCCAGGAGCTGCGGAGGAAGCACCTGCGGATGGGGCAGCATGCAGAGCTGCCTGGCTGTGCCTCCACATAGGAGCCGAAGTGGGGACATGCCACTGCTTCCAGGAGCTGCTTGAAGTAAGCACTGCCCAGAGCCTGCATCTCTGAGCCTCCACCCATGCCTCCTCCTGCTCTCAACCCCTCGGTCCCAGCCTGGAGCACCCTCCTGCACCCCAAACCCCTCATAGCAAGCCCCATCCCAGAGCCTGCATCCCCAGTCAGAACTCTCAACCCCCCCTGTGCCCCAGCCCCCTGCCCCAGTCTTGATCCCCCTCCCGCCCTCCGTATCCCTCGGTCCCAGCACAGAGCACCCTCCTGCACCCCAAATCTCTCATCCCCTTCACTCACCTGAGAGATAGGTGACTTGGGTTCAACTCTCTCCTCTCTAAAGACTTCTTGTGTGGTTGTGGGCAAGTCACATTTAGTTTGTTTATGCCTCAGTTCCCTTCTATAAAATGGAGATAATAGTACTTCCCTACCTCACAGGGGTGCTGTGAGGATAAATATGTTAAAAGCTTGTGAGGCACTCATGCTGTGATAATGGCAGCCATATACATACCTAAGGCAGATTGTCAATAGTCAGTCTTAACTGCAATGGATATTGACTTGGAAAATGATGTAAAATATGATATACACATTCTTCTCCTGGTCTTAGTACAGTGAGTTTGGTTAGGTTAGTTCTCATGCAGTTGCTTGGACAGCGTAGAGACTACCAAACGTATTATGCTCCTCCTGGATGTTCTGTCCTGAGACAAATCGGGCATGTTATGGTGTAGAATGCCTGTGAGGGATAGGTATCAGTTGACATTCTCCAGTCATCACATTTTAGATCTTCTGTGGGGGAGGAGGAGAGCCGTCTTTTCTATCCTGGTTTCATTGACTAAGAATCGAAGATGATTCTCACAGGGAAATTGGTAGGCATTTGGAGCAGATGACCATACCACCTTAGAGCGCATTGAGTGACCATTTGAGAGAGCAGGACCTCTTTAGTTAGAAAATGGATCACTTCATTGTACAGTACAGTGCTGACTTATAATACAATATAGGCAATGTTCTTTTTTTAGTGGAATGATTTACATGCAAACAAATATCCTAAATGGGGATTTAACTGTAATGTTTTGGCTCAAATTTGCTTTGTTTAAAAAATTTTAAGGAACAATTTTCTTATTAGCAGCCCTGCAAACACACCCCAGGATCTAAATGTTACACTGAGCTTTTTCTAGCTGGTACATCACTATTAGTAATGAAGGTTTTGCAGGCCTAATTCTTCTCTCAGGATATGTCTACCCTACAGAGATTACAACGGCATAGCCCTGAGGCATAAATCCAGCCTACACCAGGCAGTTTTTCTGTCAGGGCAGGAACAAAACCTCCCCGAATGAGGCTAGCTCCACTGATGGAAGCATTTTTCTGTTGACATGGTTGTGACTACAATGAGTGTTATGTTGGCATAGCTGCATCTGTCTGGGGTGTGATTTTTCTCAGCAACACCTACGAAACTTCCAGTTGAATTTTCACGGGAGCCTAAAGGCTGGTCTACACCCAAACATGCACCAAAAAAACTACGTTGGTTTTAACTCACATCATATATTATTTTAGAGTACACCTGAATTTTTCTGAATAAAAGTGCTTACACACAGACTTGCTCTGAAATAGCAAAAGGTGTGAATTAAAACAGATTTAGGCCTGTCTACACTAGGAATGTACATTAGTCTAGCTATGTATCTCAGGGGTGTGAAAAATCCACATCCCTGAGAGACATAGCTATACTAGCCTAACCCCTGTGTAGACTGTGCTAGGTCAATGGAAGAATCTTGTGGAGTCAGATTAAGAGAATCCCTCCTGTCAGCATAGGTAGTATCTACACTGAAGCAAGACAGCAATGCATACATTAGTTATTACGGTGCAAGTCTGTATGTAGATCAGATGTCAGGGAGTTATGCCTTGTCTATACTAGAAAGTGGTATCATTTTAACTATGCTAGTATAGTTAAGCAGTTTTAGTCCCCCTAGTGTGGACAGATGGAAGCACTTGTCTATCGACATAGCTATATCTATACTGGGGATTAGGTCTGCATAGCTTTGTTGGTCAGGGGTGTGGACTTCTGATACCTTTTAACCTATTTAGTTATGGTGACCTACATTTTACATGTAGACCAGACCGAAGAGTTGTACCAACTATAGTGGTTAAAAAAAAATCCACACCTCTAACCAAAATAGTTATAGTGGTACAATTTTCAAGTGTAGACAAGGCCTTATACACCCAAATCAAATTGAAATTAAGAGACATGTAACTCTCTTAGTTGTGGTCTACCCACTGTTTTTGTATGAGTTGTATAACTATTTCAGTCAGGGGTATATTTTACCAATATAATTATATTGGTACCAACCTTAGTATACACACAGTTATACTGGTATAAAAATGCCGTATACTAGTATAGTTTATTCCCCTTCTTCTATGGAAATAATCTTTAGCAGCATGAGTATCTTTTTACTTGTATAATTGCATTCACACTAGTAGGGATTGTACCACTTTAACTATACTGATATAGTTTTTGTATGTAGACAAGCCCTCAAGATCCTTCTATATCACTAAGCCCAAGCACTCAGAAATCATGAGTCAGGTCCTAAAAATCATTAAAATTGTTTAAAAATCATATTTTAAAAAAAATATAAAAACTTGCCTTCTGGATTTTGACCCATTGGGGTGCAGTCAGGCTACGTTTTCAAGCTTTTTGATGCACCCACAAATCATCTTTTTTTTTTAAATTGAAACTCACAATTATAATTTGACCCCAGTGTTAGGGACCAGGATGTGGGCAGTCATACCTGGTGGTCAGAGCAGGCATTAGAATCAAGGGTCACAGCCAGAGTCAGAAACCCAGAGTCAGAATCACAGTCAGAGGCCAGATGCCAGAGCCAAAGGTCACAACAGAAGTCAGAAGTAAGGAATCTGAGCCAGGGATCATAACTGGGTTATCTGGAGTGAGGCAAGGCTGAGTCCATGGCTGGAATCAGACAGGAGCAGGACCAGAACAAGCCAGTGCAGGAGCTATTGAGCCATGGGCAAATGCTTTGAACAACCAGTGTCCTGCTATTGCTGCTGATCTTAAAAGCAGATCTGCTAATCCCATTGGGTGGGTTGCCCAATCAGGCAGTTCAAATGGGGCCCAGCTGTGCTTGTGTGACTGCCTGGGGCTAATATGTCTGGGGCATTCTGCAACACTGCACCCGTGCAGAATTCATGTCCCCTGCAGATTTCTTTGCTTCCCCAGAGAAAAATGACCTCTGAGCCCCCTGCACTCAGACCTCCCGCATCACCGAGCTCCACCCCTCCCACATCTGGACCCCACAGGGCCCCTCTCCTCTGCATCTGGATCCCCACCCCCTGAAACCAGACCACCCTCCACTGAGCCCGCTACAGTCAAATCCCCACCCCGATGAGTCCCCACCTCCCCTGTACCTGGACAACCCTGACAAGCCCCCCACTCCCAGACCCCCACCCCACTGACTCCCAACCAGCTGCACCTGGAATTTTGCAGAATATTGCAGAATTTTAAAATATTGTGCACAGAATTTTTATTTTTTTTTTGGTGCAGATTTCCCTCAGGAGTAGGTTAAGTTAGCAGGTACGCTAGGAGCTGGGGCTTTAAGAAGAAAACAAAATATCATAAGACTCACTATAAAACTGTGAGAGTTGACAACACTGCTACTTTGAAAATCTCAGCCACCATTGCTTTCAAATTATGCCCTTAGTTTGTCCTGTGCAAACCCATTGGCGTTAGCTGAGATGCAGAGTTATAACTGAGAATTTAACACTGCAGTTAGAACATAGTTAATAAATGTATTGTCTCAAAATGTCCCTCATTTAAAGGGACATCACTCATTTTAGTCCCAAAGTTACCTATGTTCCACACAAATTTGGTATCCTTTCCACTTTTCTGATTGAAGATTATTGAGATTCGGAATTAACAGTCATGGAAATGAGGTTAGAGAAAGAGTTATTAACACTAGGAGACTCAATCCTACAGAACCTTGAGTTTTCTGCATGAATAATTTTTGTTTGCTTGTTTACCTCATTTTGGGTCTTTGTCTCACATTTGAGCCTTGCAGGCTGAGAGGTATGGATACACATGAGCAGACTCTGTATTTTTCTCCCACAGATACACTGACTCTCCAATGCTAACAGCAGGAAGAAGTGGTCAAAATTTAATACGACTGACTACACATCAGAGCAGATAATTTGAAAGACTCCCATTGACTTCAAAGGGAACTGGATAGGGCTCTTTAATTTCTGGCCCCAGTTCCAGAAAGCATTTAAACACATGCTTAACTTTAAGCATTTGATTAAGTCCTACTGATGTCAGTAGGGTTTAGGCATTTTACTGAAACCTCTAATGTAAAAATAAGACAGGTGAACCAGTTGGAGAAAACAGAATAACTTCCCTGACCCTTTTGCCCAAAGACTGTATTACTTTATTTATTTATTTTTCAAATTCTGCACTATTTGGTTAAATGCTGTTCTCCATTATTGTTAATTTTGTTGTATGCCTGATTTCTGGCCAGAAGTGGAAGTTCCAAAATATGCAAAAAAGGCTGCTGCGACTGGAGCTATGTCCTCCATGACTCTTAGCAGGAAATACTGGATGTTTGAAGAGAAAACTCACTCTGGAGATTTCCAGCCCAGTTTTGCAGACCTGAATAATATGGAAAAGTATCAAAACTTTAGGCAGTTTATTTGAACTGCCCCAAAGTCCAAACTTTTTTAGGCTTCCCCCATCACAACCCAAGGACAACATAGACTTCTCTTTTCTTTTTAAGAGAAGACATGTGGCATGGAATGTGATGACCAGCAAGCAATAACAAAACCAAGAGAAATGCTAGTTTCAGCTAATTGACTAAAGCAGTTAGATCCCTTTTTGGTCATGTTTTTAAAGGGAAATGGAAGGGGCAACTTTCTGATTTAAATTGTTTAAGAAAAAAAGAAAAAATAATAAGAAGAAAAGCACACAGTGTATTAAAAAAAGATCTAAAATTTGCCTGAGTGTAAGTATGCTAACTAGTGCAGAGTTCTCCAAATATGGACTAAATGTGATTCAGAGGGGCATGAGCCAGGTCTCATGAGTAAACAAAATAAAAATACCAGAGGGAATGTTTTAATAGCTTTTTTTTGTTCCCAGCTCAAATAGTTTCTTTGCTTAATTTCTTAAAGTCTGAAGCACCATTAAGCTATTAGTTATTTTGAATCTGTGTTATTGGACACAGCAGGCCTGATTCTTCACTCTCGTACACTAACTTTCCACTATGAAATTGCCTCGAAATCAATGGAGTCTAAAACACAAATGTTGGGAATTAGACCCATTATTTCCAACAAGCTGTTTTGCAAATAAACCTTTTAACAAATGGAAAATCACTATTTGTCCAACTCCTGTAACATGTACAGACAGTGAGATGTAAAGCTTTGACGAGCCTATACAAATCTCATCATGCTGAACTTTCCCCCTCAAAAAGCATATTAATCTCTCAGATAAGAGAGTATCTTACAATTAGAGACACAACATGGAGACAGCACAGGACTGGAACTCAGGAGACATGTTCAATTCCCAGCTGTGCCTCTGCCCCCAGCAAGTCACTGCCCCTCTGACTCAGTTTCCCCATCTGTAAAATGGGGATAATGATACTGACCTCCTTTGTAAAGCACTTTGAGATCTACTGATGAAAACAGCTAGGTATTATCATTATTACTGAGACTTATGCTGGTAGCCAGAAATTCCAGAATTTGTCTCATCCCTCTGGCTCATTTATTGTCTGTAAGCAAGACACTTCACCTCACTGTGCCTCAGTTTTCCCATCTCTAAATTGGGGTTACTAATATTTACCTACCTGAAAGAGGTGTCATGATAATCATCCCCGTTTGCAGAGTACTTTGAAGGTGTTAAGTGCTAAGCATGATTATTACAATTAGTAATGTGCAAACTGCACAACAATTCAGAGGTTTGGCGTGGTTTAGATAAGTTTCCCAGAGTCTGGACTCTCATCTGAATTAACCAAACTTTATTTTTACCTACATGTATTTCAGGGGCCAAAGTCTGCCTTAAAATTTATAGCTGTAATTGTGAAATCGCCAGCATCTTTGGAAGACTGACACACCCTTATTATATCCCCAGAATTAGTGAATTAATTTTAAGTTGTAGTTTTTTTCTACCTAAAGGGGGAGGGGGGCGAGTTGTCAATCACTGACCACATCCCCTAAAAGGAATTAAAAGGCCCTTCAGAATAGATACTAGTAGGAAGGCAGCCAAGCTTCATAGCCACAAGCACTGGAATATAGCAAAGAAAGGGCTTTCTTTTACATCAAGGTAAGGCAATAAGCTTGATCCCACAGGTTCTGGGCATCCTCATCTCCCACTGGCTTATGTGGGAAGGGGCTCAGCACCATACAGGAACACTAACTGCTGCAGGGGATGGGACCCTCGGTATGTTTCTATCCACTGTGATACCTGAGGAGCCACAATGTTTCAGTTAAATGACCCCAAAGAATTTCAGAATTATTATTCATTTGCTGGCATTCTGCCTGCTAAGCTCTCTGAAGGAATAGCCAATTCTGCAGAAAACACTTTAGTTAGCAGATTCCCTGCCATTTCTTCACTATCTCTGAGGGAGTATAAGTAGACAAGGAGAAACTTGGCCCCCTGGCAGAAACACTGCTTCAAACTCATCAGCAACCTCTTCTTCTGAGACTGCACTTTAAACAGGGAGAAGGCTGCTCTGGCCATGAGAAAGTAGCTATAGTAACATGCATTGTTTGTTTTCATCCCTCTCCCATAATAAGCAGCTTCTGTGAAGTAGACAATACAGACAAGCAGGTTTTAATGGGAGAGAAGACTCTGGCTATATCTGGGTTTTTCCGCAACAGCTGGATGAGTGTGATCATATCCTTTTTCAGCCTTGATGTCTTTGTTAACAAATCACCAACATGGCTCAGTTCTGAGTGCCTGGCTCAGAAAACATTATTCCAAGACGGTCTATAGTTTGGGATGGAGAGCAGTTCCTTTCTCAATATAGCTGTACATGATCTAGTTAATGATGCCCATTTTAGATAAAAGAATAAAGTTCCCATGGAAGATAGAACTCCATCTTGGTTTTGTATCCTGAAAGACCTCTTACACTGACAATGTTTTACTTGCACGTGGCCCCTAATGCAGTCAGCACCAACAGTTCACTATCAGGAAAAACCCTGTGCTGGTAGGACAGTGGAAGAAACAGTAGATGTGAGTAAGCCTAGAATCCTTTTGTTTTTCCTGTCACTACCGTTTGATTAAAACTCCAAGGCTGAGATTATCTAAGGCAGTCAGGCACCCAACTCCCATTGACTTTCATGGGAGGTTTGGTTGATTAAGGATGACAGAATTTAGCCAGTTTTCTTCACTATAAATGAAACCTGTGATTCAAAGTTAACCAGACTTCATCTCAGCTTTGTTTAAGAGAAATTTAAAGCACATTTACAGGCATTTTCTTGGTGTATCCAGTGGTGGTGGCTTTGTTGCTGGCATATAATTACTAGAACATAACCCAACCACCTAGGGAAATTGGAATGAAGCAAGGAAGCTATTTGTTCTTTGGCTCCCCAGAAGAATAAGCTATAAGAAATTTTATGGTGAGCATGTTAAACCTGTGGAAGTTGTTGCCAGGAGATGTTGTGAAGGCCAAAACAATAACAAGGTTCAGAAAAGAATTAGATAAGTTCATGGAGGATGTGTCTCTCAATACATATTTGATAAGATGGTCAGAGATGCAACCCCACGCTCTGGCTGTACCTAGCCTCTGATTGCCAAAAGCAGGGAATGGGTGACAGGGGAGGGATCATTTGATGAGTACCTGTTCTATTCATTCCCTCTGAAGCACCTGGCATTGGCCACTGTTGGAAGACAGAATACTGGTGAACCATTGGTCTGATCCAAATTGACTGTTCTTATGTAAAGAAAGGTAACCCATAAGATCTGAAGCAACTACTTTCACTGACATCAGTTTCTCTCTTTGTCTCTGTTTTCGCTCATCATCTTTATCTAATATTTTGGCAGCCTAGTTCTTTTTCAGGCCGCCCAATGATGTAATCACTCAGAACACTATGCAAGTAACCTGTCCTTCCCAGATGTAAGAAACTGCTGAACTAGCACAAAAGAAACCTAGGGTGGAAGAGTCATGAATTTCTTTCAGTCCTAATTTCAGTTACTTCCTGCTTCTTAGCAGGAAAACAGCTACAACAGAATAAGTTCGGGCACATCCATAGAGAGAAAGCTTGCAACTCGAAGACCTGTTTCTTGAATAAAATCTGTCATTTAATAACTTGTATAGTCTCTTATTTATTTGCATATAAAATGTTGTAAAAGAAAACTCTATGTCACTTTCATCCAGCATGAAATCTGTGCAAATGATGAGATCTACACAGTATCCTAGTTGATTCTGTATTACCTCCTTTATCCAGACCTGCTCCAGAGGGGTTGCATGGGACGCTAATGAGAGACACATTTGGCCCCAGGTTCTTTACTACATGTACCACTGAGGAATACATCACAAAGCTGAAGATTAAATGCAGCCATTTTAAACAGACTGTCTTTTCTTTAAACTGATGTTAGCTAAACAAAGTTATAATTGCCCATCACAATATTTACGTTTGCTACTAACTTTTCTGTCTGCAAACTACTTGCTTGTGGGAGATGGTGATGGGGAAGAGAGGAAAGTCTACATTTTAGGTATATTTTGTAATGTATGAAACTTTGGAAGAAAGATTAGGTAGCATTAATTCATCTTATAATGATTTCACAGGGAAAAATACTTGGCAAAAAAGCATATTATGCAAACTCAGTCAGCCAGCTCCCAGGGTTGCAGTGCTATTTGCCCCCAGGCCAATTATATTTTACATGATCAACACATCCAATAATTAAATAATGAACTGGTTTCTTTTGGAAACTCCATAAAATGTCATAGAACAAAGAATATTTATCTTGCCTCTGATTCCTACTGAAGAAACCGCTGGTTCTTTTTTCTTCAATCAACATGAAGCCTGAAGGGGCCCAAATTCAAGAGTGATTATATTTTATGTCATTTATGTGCATTACAAGTTGACAAATTCAACTTCTGATTCCTCCCCCCACCCCCGTCAAAGTTATGTTGATCTTGTTTTCAGACATCCAAAGAAAGATGGCTTTTGCAGATTTATAAAAGTTGTTGACTGATCTATTGATTCCCAGACCTTCATCTCCCAGGGGAAGCTTTAGCTTTATAAAGTTCATGTCCATAAGGTTCTTGTTCTGACATAAAAGCTGCCGCTGGATTGTGTTTCCCTTCTACAGTGTTGAGCAACAGGGACAAAAAAAACAAAAAAAACCAGAAAATGTTTCTTTAGTACACATCTTGCAGGTGGTCCTTTGACAGAATTCAACCTACATCTAGGATGCAGCTTTTTCCAAAGATAAGAGCATTTTCCCCATTAAAAATAACTTAATTTGAGGAGGATAAAAACACTGTATTGGAAGTAAACCTGCACTGCTGTTAAGTACTGTGCTGCATAACTTTTCATGTTTACATATAAATACCTATTTGGACATGGTATGTTTCAAGTTTCACTGCTAAAGCGCGGCAGTAGGGACTGTGTCAGAATAAGGAGCTCAGACAAAGCGGTGAGGCTTCTAACTTAGGGTCACAAGGGATAGGGCAGGTGTAATGCATCTGAACACACCACCTCATGCTGCCATCATATCAGATCTCACAGCCTAAGATGGATCATTAGCTGGATACTAGATTCCAAGATACCTGGTGGTGCCACAATAAGGTGTGGCAATGATTTGGTAAACAGCACCATTCCTTCTGTGTTGTGTTTGAATCAAAATATCCTGCATGGTGCTAGGAAGCTTAAATAACACTATGACTGTACCCTTAGAAATACCTGAGATGGACTGGATACCATGCTGCTTATGGTAATATCTTTTGGATGAATGGTGAAACAAAAGGACTAATATCCTGTTGTCATAAAAGCAGTATTGCCAACCCCAAGCATTCAAAAATCACGTGTTTTTAAAAAATGTGAGGTTTTTTTTATTTGTCTTCTAGAATTTGAGCTTTTGGGGCACACTTGGGCTACATTTTCTAGCTTTTTCCTGAAATCATGAGAGCTAGAAACTTACAAAAAATGAAAACTGAGATAGTCACCAAATTCCCCTAGGAGCTGGGACTTTAAGAGAAACACCAAATATCCTGAGACTTGAAATAATATCACAAGAGTTGGCATCACTAAGATCTCATGGCTGGCTTTGAAAGAATTAGGGGGTTAGCCTAGCTCTTCTGACAAAATTCTAGCAAAGGTATTTGCATTCTACCTACTTAACCTCCTTTTCTGTTTCAATTAGGTTTGGGACTCTTCACTTCCTGCCTTATACCATCTTGTTGCACTGTTAAGTGGCTTCTATATTCCACCCC
Organism: Mauremys reevesii; assembly: GCF_016161935.1. NCBI lineage: Eukaryota > Metazoa > Chordata > Testudines > Geoemydidae > Mauremys > Mauremys reevesii. The sequence continues at coordinate 241,938,142 of NC_052623.1, read as the reverse complement.
ACAGTGTGTTGTATTGAAATGATCACTGAAAGGATATTCAGATACTTCTTTGTTTATTCTGGGAAGTGTTTTAGGATTCCTTTTCTACCCATCTGCTCCATGCAGTTTGCAGATCACCTCCGTTTATTGATAAAAAACAGAGATTTTACTATTGCTAGTCCTGCAGAGCCAAATTACCTAGGGAGGAGTAAACTGGATTCTATTCTGCTTTGTTCATTAATAAAATCAGCAACAAAGTTCTCATTGAAGAATATTTATTCCTGGTGATTTAGAGGATTTACTACAGTCTGTGTCACCTGGACTTTTCTCTTTCTACTCCACTTTTCACTTCCTCCACTTGTCTGTCACCAGCCTCTGCTTTCTCTTCACAAAATCTTAGAGCTTTTTGTGCAAGAGCCTTCTCCTTTGCAGCTCCTACCCCTGGGCCAGCCTTCTTGGATGCCTCTGCCTCACTGATTCGTCATCTGTTAGAAAATGTCTGGAGCTGTTGATGGTCTAAAGCCACTTTCTGATTAGCCCTCTCAGTCTTTTTTGCCCATGCATGCCTGTACATCAACTCTCAACAGCACACACTACAGCCACATTACTCCTTGTTTCCAACTACTAAGTAGTATTAAAGGGCATCTAAAAATACACTAACTACTGTTCTAATATCACTTTGCCATGAAAGCAATGTCTGTAGTTTCCACAGGGATGTTACTCCATCTCCAATGCGAGGAAGTGGCCTATATGTTTTGTATGTTAGGGGTGGTCTGTGCTGTGAAAAAGTTTAAGAACCCTTACATTAGACCATATTATCTTGTGGACTAGTCAATTGCCAAATTCTTTTTTTAAAATAAGTCTTTATAAAATTGCACAAGTGTAAAAGCAAGTTGAACTGTGTAAGTAAAGTTTTGAACTCTCCTATAACTTGAAAATTGCTAAACCGATGTGTTCATAAAAATTCTGTCTCAAGAATACATTTCAGGGAGTGTTGACAAGCAAGCACCTCTGCTTGAGCTTATGTTTTGGCAAAATGTTTCTGAAGCTAGACCACCAGCATCTTTCTGGCCCTGAGAGAATGGGCAAAACCTTCACTGATCTTACCTATCATCCTTGACATATTTTAAGTGTCACAAAAAAGTCAAGAATTCACTATTCAGCACATGCAAGCAATTTACACAGGGAGGTATATGATGTATAACCACCATTTCTTACTGAATGGTCTGTGCTGGCACCATTGCCTGATAAAAGCAGGGCTCCAAGTCTTGCATTTAAGCCACATTCCCAATTGCTGTTGTGATTTTCTGCAAAACCTTTTCAAGCAGAGTGACATATATTTCTTGTTGACACTAAGGGCTTGTCTACACTATCTGTCCGATCGGCAGGCAGCGATCGATCCAGCGGGGGTCAATTTATTGCGTCTAATATAGATGTGATAAATCGACCGCTGAGCACTCTCCCGTCGACTCTGGGAGACACCAGAATGAGGAGCGCAAGTGGAGTCAATGGGAGAGCATCATATGTCGACTTACCGCAGTGAAGACACAGTGATAAGTAGGTCTAAGTACGTCAACTTCAGCTATGCTATTCACATAGCTGAAATTGCGTATCTTAGAATGACCCCACGCGGTAGCATACACAAGCCCTTAGTTTGGAGCAGGAAAGGGCAGCTCTCCCAGATTGACACATAGAGCTGATTGACACAGTAGCACTTGAGTCAGTACTGAACTACTGCCCCCTAGCATGGTGTTAGTGAGCTACAGATGTCATGGTTTGGATGAGACATAAAACCATGTTTCTTTCCATTAACAGTCCTTACAAATCCTAGGGTACTTTCAGGTAATTTCTTTCTGTTTTCCTAGATCCCTCGTGAAATTTAATCCTTTACTTCCTCTCCTGCACTGCAAAGTGCTCCAGCCAAATGGAGACTGCACTGCAGTAGTTAATGAAATGATTTCCTTTTCAGAACTGGGACCAAAACGGGTTCATCTTTCTCTGATGAGAAAACCCAGTGGGACTATTTTGATGAGTAAGGCAAGCAGGATTTAGCCCCAAGTTTCCTGAATATGAAAGACACTATCAGCCAAATTTTCAGAAGTTACCACTGATTCTGGATGCCTCCAATTTTGGGGTGTTAAAATTGAGACAGTTTGGACCTGATTTTCTGAGATGCTGAGCACCTACAGCTCGTACTGATTTTAACTGGGGTTGAGGGTGCCTCAGTGTGATGCCTTGAGGTTCAACCCAGACCAGTGCGGGGTTGTATTACCACCTGCCTTGCTACTTAGGGTGCCTTAAATGCTACATTGCTATGGCTCACAGAGCTGATGCCAGCAGCCAGCATATAAGCATGCAGGCTGCACCCTGGCTTCTACAGCCCAGCTACTTTTTTGCAGAGTGACTCCAAGATCCTCCCAGTTCTGAATTTCCCCCAAATCATCTTCCAGTAGGACAATTTGCTGAGGTTCCCAGAATTGTGAATTTCTGTGTTACTCTTCTCAGCCTCAGCAAGTGAAGAGTTTTGCTATTGCTAAACTGAGAGACAACTCCCTGACACACCAGCTTGTATGCCTCACCAGCAAACTCTTCAGGACTCTGCCAATCCAAACCTTGCCTTGCAAGTAACAAACAGTGAACCCCAACTCCCAAGTACCCCAGATACATCTCCTTGCAGTGTCCAGCCCTCTCACTGAACACTAACAGAAATTAAGTTCATTGCTCCTTTAAAGAGACAATAAACTGCAGCTCATTAATTTAACTGGGGTTTGACTAACACTCTTATTTCAATCACAGCACTGAATTGGTTTATAGTAAAGTACATTTATTAAACAAAAAATCATAGGTTTAAGTGATACCGTAAAAATATGCTTGTAGCAGCCTGTGGTGATCCCTCTCCATCAAGCTCGGAGGGAGGCCACTCTGCCTCACTATGTCACACAGCAGATTTAGGTAAGGCTCTGGCCCCCTGGGCCCAGGACTATAGCCTGAGCCTCCTGGCAGGGCAGACAATAATTTACATAATCTGGGGCTTTGACCCCCCTGTGCGGGGCAGAGTGCAGGGCAGTTTTTAGTCCAGCCTCCTTGCAAGTAATACAGTCTGGGGCTCTGACCCTCTAGTAGGGCAGAGCAATGAGAAGTCTTCAGCCCAGCCTTCTGGCTAAGGCAGACAGCTAACACACAGGCCTTCGGGGTGGAGTCAGCAGCACGGGGGTAGGGGGACCTGGGCCCACCCTACTCCACCAGGTCCCAGCCAAGAGCCCTAATAGTGATGGGTAGTCCTTCCACTGGACCAGCGGGGATCCTGCCAAAACACACTATGCAATACAATACAAGCAGATTAATGTCTGATTTCCCTGAGCTACTTCCTACTACAGTCCATTAGCAGCCTGCTACAGTCTAATTGCATGGGTGCAACACCACACAAAGAATGAGTGATACGTACAAACAGTAGTAATGAATGCTTAAAATAGCTCAAGTTTTGTTGCTTTAGAATAAATAATATTTATTGTAACCACATCTACATGACACAGAATTTCTGATACTGGTAATTTATGATGATATAAGGGAGATATGAAGGCCAAATTATAGCCAAAGGCTAAACTTCAATTGAGTTTGATGGGACCAGATTCAGCCCAGAAATAGGTTATAGGTCAATTTGGAGACAGGGAAGTTCAATCTTTACTGAACATAGAACCTTTCACATGTAGGTAATTGTTCAAAATAATGACTGAAAGCCATTAGCATCTGATGACTCTTGGGTGACTATCTGAAATGGATTCCAAGTGGAATCTACATCTCAACTTGTCTGCATCTCAGCTGGCACCAAATGGCACTTTTAGCAGAGAGTACAAGGAATAATGGAGACCGAACTACTTTTAGTACCTTATAAAGTGCCCCTAAAAATGAAGTTTGAATCACACTGGCAGGGGGGAAACTTGCCCTACTGCTGCCCATATTGTACTTGTTCTGTAGATAGAGAACACAAGCCCCTAGGGCTGTTGATTGATACCTTATGATGTCCTCAGTTTTAAACAATGTCTCTTGCCATAATTCCTTCAACTAGAATATTTATTTATTTTTCTATGTATTTTAGGTACCAGTCAGCCCCCATTATCATAGTATCTGAACATCTCACAATCTTTGAGGTATTTGTCCTCACCAACACCTCTGTGAAGTAGGGAAGAGCTATTATGCCCATTTTACAGATGAGGAACTGAGGCCCAGAGAGGCTAAGTGACTTGCCCAAGGTCACAGACAAAATCTGTTGGGGAGCACCAACTTTAATGTAGGTCTCCCGGGTCCTAGGCGAGTGCCTTAAGCACTGGATTATCCTTACCTCTATCTGATTTCTCATGTTAAGCAGAGCAATGTCTCTAGTAAGTGGATGGCTGATCTCAAAGGAAAACCCAAGTGGTATTGTTGCTAAGTTATTAGGGGTCATTTTGCAGTTAGAGATGCTGTCACTTAGTTCAGATGTAACACTGAGTGTCACAGTCTCAGGGCTAGCTGCCCCCCTGGCCCCTCCCCGGCATCTCTGAGAGCACCTTCCTCAGGTCTCAGGCCTCACACCTTCACCTCTCAGAGTTGAAGCTCATGATTCTCCCACTCTTAGACCAAGTCCTAGGCTACAATGCACTGTGTATCAACCATGCTTACCCAACGGTTCCAACTGGGTTTGGTACCTGTGAGTCTTTTCTGTGGGACTCTGGGAGCAGCCTTCCTAAACCAAAGCACTGTGTAATCTTAACAGCAGGAACAAAGCATAACATAGGAAAAATGGATTTTTAAAACAATAAACGGTCTACACGCATGTCTGTCTTATGTAGAGGCCTATCTTACCCCAGAACCTAACCTCTTGGAGTCTACCTTTCCCTTAACTCTTTCTCACCCTGTCCTTGAGGGCTGATCTTTACAACCAACCAAAGTTCTTTGGCCCATATCCTCAAAAAGATGTAGGTTCCTAAATACCTTTGAGAATCTGGGCCTTTGTTCTCAGTTTCCTGCGCCTTCTTTCCTCTTCTGCCCAAAACTAGTCTGGTGAGCTTAGCAAAGTGTCAGAGATGGAGGAGAGCTTCAAAGCTAATGGCACCTGCATTGTTCTTCAAGTGCTGGTAGATGGATGGCCATCTGAAGTGTTGCTTTCGCCTCTCAACATGCAAAAGCCTCTTCTTGAATTAACCTCATGGTTTTCATACAGTAACCCCCTTACAACAATCAGACAAACATACAGAATGTATAGGGTACATAAATTATTACAGAGCAGCTCCATGCCCTTCACAATAAAGTCCTAATCAAATTCCAGTTTGGGTAATCATATTCTGCTTACCCACATTTCCCTTTAGTTTTAATTGCATGCATTTTTCTATTCCACTTCTGACAGTGTTGTATGCTGTTGCTCAGTGCTATTGTTAATGTATTCCAACCCAGAAGTGGCTGCATTTCATTGGTAAGAAAATTTATTCCAATGTATATATATATATCTACATCTACTGTATCCATTTCCCTCCTACATGGTCAGTATTAGCACCGCTCCCAGATGCCAATAAAGGCATTTAGATGTATATACACTATAGTTACTGTGGAATCCTGTGGGATGAAGCATGAATGTGTAAACCTGCATTTAAACGATGTGGTCCAAAAGATCTCTAGCCATTATTTAAATACAATACTGTGCCTACATCTGACTCACTTCAAAATACAAAATTTATTTAAAATACATAATAATATTTTTATTTTCCTATCCAGGGAATCTTGACATCAGGAATATTTCCCATTAGACACATGCTAGGCTGGGCTGATGATTCTGCTTCTATCATCTATAAATCAAAGGAAGAATGTGAAGGGTTGTGATGCCAGTGACACCTCATCACTCCCCTGACCATCACATTTTCACCTGCTCATTGTGTGAACACCTGTGGCTTGCTGGCAACACACCAGAGGTGGCAGTGTGTGAGACATCCAGGCTCAGTGCTAATCTTATTCAGCACAATATATGTGTCCTTCCAAGAGAAGTTTTTCTCATGATCCCCAGACTGCTTCTCTGGACCTGATCCTGCACTCCTTACCCACAAGTCCCATTCTTTTGCTAAAGAATTGGAACTGGTATGTCCTTGTAACTATGTCAGATTCATCTATGAGACATACTGTAGTCTGTCTACTTTTAAATGTGAGTAAAATATAAATCCAAGTAATATATTAAACATTTTTTAAAATCTCCACTGTGTATTCCTTTTGGACTATACTGGTTTTTTTAAAACTTTTCATAACTCTCCCTTGTCTCTTTATAGGTCCACCTCACCTCCCCACTCCGTTCCCCCTTGCCCCTCTGCCCCCCATCCCAAACTATGTCCATGGTTCCTGTGTCTATGCAAAAACTTTGGTATCTTTGGTGCGCAACACAGAAAACAACTACTGTCAAATGTATTGGTATTTTCTATGTTAGAAACATCTGTTCACTAGGAATTGAACCAAGGGCACAACATATTTCTCATATGTTTTACATACACAAAGAGCAAATGTATACTTTTAGGCTGACCTTTATTTGAGCATAAGAGAACAACAAAACAAGAAAAGAACAAAAGTAAAGTCTTCATGAGAGAGCACAATATAGTGTGTCCCATCTTTTACAGATTGCGGAAACTGGGATAGTAAAATGGATATTTTCTGCGGACATAGCAGAATACTTGGACGTACAGTCCAAAGAAAGGCATCACAGAGGCAATTGTCAGGGGCAGGAGAGACAGAAGTGCTGAAGGACAAAATGTAGTTGTTTACACTCCCCTTTTCTTCTGAAGCATCAGCTTACTCTTTCAGCAGCAGTTTATGGACCTTCAGCATCTTTTAACCCACTGTCAGTGATAAATGTTAAACTGGAAACAGTGCAAAATTGCAAAGGTGTTTTTTACAATAGATGGGGTATAGAGATTGGCTGGTGGATACATGCTGCTACTGAAATGGCAGCCCAGCTTCTGAGGGACAGGAGAAAGGACCAGTGGTATAGATGATCTAAGGAAATTTTAAAATAAAATAAATTTAAAATAAAATAAAATAAAATAAATAATTTTAAAATAAAATAAACCTCTTCTTCGCTGTTTCTCTTATCCTTCTACTAGTAACTTTTTTTCTGCTGGAAAGTTACATTGTATAATGACCCACCCAAAATATTTTAATTAAATTTTAAAATCAGTGAGCCATATTCCAGCAATAATAGATTTTTCCCCTCTATATCCTAAAGCACTTAAGACAAGACTTTCATAAACGGGGGCCTGAAGTTAGGCTCCTAAATCCACACTTAGGCACCTAAGTCCAAACACCCTGGAAGCTCCTATTTGGTGCTCAGTGCTTTTCAAAATCAGGCAACATATTTGGTACCTAATTATGAATTGAAGAGTTTAATTTTGCGACCCTGTTTTTTAAAAGTCTTGGTCTTAAAGTGCAGAGACTAAAAGTTAAATTTTGCTTTCAATTACCCCATTATAGCTTCATTGATTTGGGGGAGATGCAACTGAGCTGTGCGTGTGTAAGTCAGTCTTAAAAAATATGAACTGAAGGCATTTCATACTCTCTCCAGTTAGCAGTTGTAACAGAGCCGTTTTGTCTAAGAGCTTAGTCACTACAGGTCCCTGTAGAAAACCTGAAAGGAATAGCTTTGCATTCAGCTGCAGAAAAAAACCCTGTGCACTTTGATAGCCTTTACTTTTATACCTACTCAATGTCAGCACCCATTTAGATGTAGATTTTCAAAATGCAATGAATTATTTTAACAGTGCTACAAAACCACTTTGTTTCCCTATATAATAATGCATTCTACTTTTATCCCATAAAACCCAATGAGAGTTATTTCTATTCTGCGTGCATGTGAGGGGAAAATCTGTAGTGAACATGTACTAGTTGAGTTCTAGAAAGACAGATAATTTCTTTCGCTTAATAATAGTTTTCTTTTCTCTTGGCTGCAGACTCGCATAACTAGCACCATGCCAAACATTCGAAGATTGGATTATGGCCTGTCGTACTTGATTATTTTTGTCAGCATGCTGACCCAGGGTGCCCTTTTCTTGTGTTGTTCCTTCTGTTTCCATTTTTCATGTCATCCAGCTTTTCATCTTGTCAATCAGCTTTTGACTTCCTGATTAAAGTGTCTGTCACAGGAGCAGCCTAGTCTCCAGTCAGTTGTTTAATTTGTTCCTCATGGCATCCAATTGAGTTATTCATCTGGCCCAGCTGTTCCCAAGTGCTTCCAGCATCACTTTTTCATGTGTTTGGGTTTAACCTCTATATAAGCGTACAACAGTGTGAATTGTTCTATTCATTCTGTTGACTGTGGATTGTTTTGCCTTTGTTTAATGCCTTGACACTGCTAGGCTGGCTGCTACCGTACACTGCAGTTTAACCAACTAGGCAGAAGCAATATTTCAGCCTCGTGCTATGGTAACAAGTACAACTAAACAGACTAGTTTTCAAGCAGTATAACAGGTCCAGTTTAACAATTAAGAACATGTAATGGAAAACTCAGCAATTTGAGATTTGAATCCACCCAAAAAATAACATTGATGATCAGTGCTGGCTCCAGCTTTTTTGCTGCCCCAAGCGGTGAATTAAAAAAAAGAAAGAAAAAGCCGCGATTGTCAGCACTTCGGCGGCATCTCTACTGCACCGCTTCATTCTTCGGTGGCAATTCGGTGGCCGTTCCTTCCCTCCACGAGGGAATGAGGGACCCACCGCCGAATTGCCGCCAAAGACCCGGACGTGCCGCCCCTTTCCATTGGCCACCCCAAACACCTGCTTCCTGCACTGGTGCCTGGAGCCGGCCGTGTTGATGATTCATGGCAGAGGGAGAGAAATACCAGTCTGCCAGCAGTTGCGGAACTTTTGGCCTTCACTCAAAATCAGTTTGCTTTATTATCATGGGAGATATTCTTTCTGGGCCAAATCCAGTGTTGGTGTAACCTAGCCATAACTCCCATTGTCTTAAGCAGGAGTTTACATGCTTACCGAAGGGCTAAATTTGGTGCTCTGTCTACAGTGGTGCAGATAGCCAATCAGACCAATGGAATTTAAGTCAACTCAGAGACGTGGCAGTTTGAAGCTTGTAATATCTTGTTGTGTTACTTTATTCAGTGCTATAGTAGAGAGATAATTGGAGTGGAGGAGATCAGTATTAAATTCTAATGCTAACATTTGTTCCCTCTCTGTTATCTGTGCCTCCGTTTCCCCCACCAGAAATAGTGACACCCACATCACAGCAGTGCATGAGTTTATTAAGTGATTTGAAACAGAAAGCATGACATAAGTGCTTAGCATGATCATTCATAATTATTGGAAGCCAATATAATGCAACAGACCCTTGAAAGAATTAATGGAAATAATTTCAAGAAGGAAAAATGAAAGGTAATTAAATCTCATGTTTCAGGGCACAAAGTGATTGCCATAGCGGTCAGAAAGGATTTTATTTTTAATCCCACACACAGCATTGCATCATTGACACAGGGTTTTACATTTTTTTCACCTGCAGCATTAAGTATTGGCATTTGCTGAAGGCAGATTACCTAGTAATCTGATATAGCAAATCCTATGTTTTGGTGTAAAGGAATATTACATTTATATATGCTGCATAACCTATTTGGCAAATTAAAATAATTCAGTCCAAAACTGGGTAGATTTTCTGCAAATTGTAGCATTTTCCCTCTTATTCCTGTAATACCCATTTCTCCACAGACACATCGAAACTTGAAGTGATCATTCCAAAGCACAGAGTTTTTAGTGGAGTTTTATATACACCAGAAAAATTGTATTAAAATAATATTTACTCAGTCAAGTCCCTGTTGGATATGTATCTACATCATAAAACTGCCAACTCAACTGGCCCTCATTGGCACCCATATTGGAATTCTCAGCTGAGAGGCCAAGAATTCAATGGCCATGGAGCGTGAACTGCCCTTTCATCCCTACAGGTGGTCCTCCCAACTCAAAAGTGAGGTATATTGTTGGAGTGGTGTCGTACCTGTTCCATGGATAAACAAATGACTTCAGTTTCCATCACCTTCATGCCAAAGCCTTTCAGGACCATTAAATTCTTTAATACAGAATCTCAACTTTTTATTTGGTTTGTGAGCAAGGATGTGCCTGTACTCCTCTGTTTCCCCCTGCTCTCTCACTGGATGTATAAGCTCAGTCACAAGACTGTTTTGAACATACTCTGGTTTTAACCACTGCTAAATATTTTTCATCCAGTTGTGGATGTGTTTGGGATGGGTTGTTACTGAAAAGTACTGCTGTGAAAACCATGCTCTTTTGGAGTGAGTACGTACGTGCTATACGTTTTAGGATGAATTTTTTTTTAAATATGATGCAGTGGGAGTGTGCATAAAAATGTTCACTTGGCAGGAAACTTCACACGAGTATATGAGTATCTGCAGGAGTCAGTGTAGGAAAACAGGCTAGTGTACTGGTCCAATCACCACCCACAAAATAAGTTCTGCCACTCCAACTAGATTGTGCAGATATTCAAAACAGGATCATGTGTGTCGCTTGGCTCAACTGAGCTCCTTGAGCTTGGCTTTCTAAGCTTGGTTCCCCCACGGGCTCTGCTAGGCTCCTTTGTTTTAGCCCCAGTTGTTTACTGAGTTCATGGTTTTGAGGTTTTCTTTGCAAACGGAATCAGCTAGAGATGTACTTTAAAAAAAATGTGAGGTTTTTGGAGAACCTCATGGATAGGGGAACTAGGCTCTACAGAGGAAAAGGATTGAGGGTCATCTGGATGGATGGATCAGTAGATGGGCACATATCAAATGTTTCTGAACCAAGAGAAATGAATCTAGTGGCCAAACATACATTTACTAGGGCTGCACAAATAATTTGCACAGAACCAGCTGAAATCATGATGGAACGTGGGTTCTGTGGCATTTGTGAAAATTAGCTCACGTTTATGAACCTGAGCTGATGGTGGTGTTTGTGCATAGACTATGGCATATTTAGCTGTATCAGGCTGTGATGCCTTTTGGTTTGTATGCTGCCACTTTCCATTTCTTGCACTTGATCTGTGCACAGATAAGAAGCCATTTTATTCTTAAAGCTCAGTGTGGACTGTGAAAAGAGACACATATGTAGAGTGATTCCCATTGAGGTTTTACTTTTGCTTTTTCTTATTTTGTTGTTTTCAAACTACAATAAAGGTCATTCCAGCTGATGGTTCACATTCTGCTCTTTATTCAAACAACAGTACAGTTCCTCCTTCTAACTCTGCTACACCTCATCCCCTTTACCTTTTGACATCTTCAGGGAAAGTCTGAAATATCAAGATGTTTACTGAACATGGGGAATAAGCTACCTTCCCCAGGGTGAGGTAACTGAGCTTAGGTTGGCTCATGAGACACTAGTCCTATACAAGAGGAGATGAGCTTCAGGGCACATATAAATATGCATTATATACACACAGTTACCATCTGAGCTAGAAGAAATACATATGTTTAACAAGCACATTTAGAATGCAACTTTGGTTAGCTTCTGCTGCACTAATAACTCCTGCAATTAAGCAATGTTGGTAGCCAGAATAAAACTTGCATTCCTCTCAATGCCTGAAGAGTAGATATGGGCAGATATTTAACCCCTTGAATGCCCTTAGGTAATCAGCATGTCTTAGATCAGGAGGGCTGTAACTGTAAACCCCTTGGAGGTAGCTTTGCTTCTTCTGTTACATCAGGAGGTGATAAAATAAAACAGTATGGCTGAATATTAAAAAGTCTGGAAAACTTTATGACTATACTAATAATAACCACCTTATGTTTAAATAACTTCTTTCATACAATCTCTAACTTCACCTCCCACTAAACTACAGCCACCTCTGGGGTGAAATGTGGCAGCTGTTTAACCGCACATAGAAACACTAAGCAAGAAATTAAAACAGGACGTATAGAAGAATACCATATCCCACTGAAACTGCCGGGGCACTTTACGTAGCAAGAAAGTAATGACCTGAGTTGGAATTTAGTGACTGTGCTTTATACCCTGACTTTTAATTTATTTTACCCTAAAATAAGGATAATTATTATTTATTATTTGTATTATAATAGTGGCAAGAGGCCACAAAAGCACAATGTGCTAGGCACTGTAGAAACATACTGACAGACACAATAACTCTCTCTGTGCTGAAAGCTTCCACTCTATGGCCATGATCCTGCCATCTGTTTAACCTCAGGCCAAATTCTGGAGTCCTTACTGAGGTGACTCTTCCCTTACCCACAACAGCAGTTTTATCCTGAGTAAGGGAGGGCAGGACAGTAATACAGACAGAACACAAATTTCATTGGTGGACTTGGATATGCCTAGCTCTGTTTGGGTGCAAAAGATGGAGGACAGGCACAAAGATTCAGGCACAAAACTATCATGCATAGTGGAACTAGGATCTACAAAGGAAAAGGGTTGAGGGTAAGACCTAGCCCTGACCCCCTTGGCACCAGCCACAGGACTGGGCCAGTGGAGGGAGAACACACTCTGCACCCTCAAAAAGGGTGCGTGAGAGGCTTCTCTAGGTGATATTCCCCCAGAGCTCACGGAGATGCTGTCCCTCCTATAGGCACATGCCTCTGGGAGCAGTCACAATGCACAGCTTCGTGGTGCCCTAGACTCCTGCAAATGCAGGCACTGGCTTAAGGCCACAATCTTGCCCTCACACTTTATCCATTCACTTCATATTGCAAAATACTGGTACTCTTCTATGCCCACAATGATTTTTCATATAAATGTTTGCTCACCAAAACCCCTTGTATCCCATGGCTATGAGAGGCAATGCTGGACTGGATGATGTTTTAATGCACTCAATTCCATTTAAAATTCTACAGGAGAAGTTTTTTTCCCTGTGAATAGAGCCTTTAATGAATGCTCAAGTTTAAATGAATGGTGTATTTCTTGGCTGGGTGTCAAAGGCTTAACAGAACTTGCACTATAGTCTTCTCACAGGAAAAAACAAATAGTTTCACACTGAGGTATTTGGAAACAGGTGTGCTGAACAATTACAGAACATTATGGCTCTTGGTGGCACCCTTCCAAGAAATTGAGATCTAAAAATGTATAGTAACACTGTCACATTGATAAAATATCCGCTCCTAAATCTCACTAGTAAGGGAGAAGCTGACTGGAGCATGGAGAGAAGATGTGTTTACTATTATGTCAGGGTGTGAGGCAGCTAAAATTGCTGCCAATAGCCATGGAGAGAAAACAACAGAAAAACTTCAGTCAGAACTTAGTTTGGAAGGACAGGAAGACATCATCTGCTTAGCAGTTCACTACCACAGCCCTGCCTCAAGTGAGCCCTTCTCTCTCTCTCTCTCTCTCTCACACACATACACACATACACACACACACCCCTACCTCACCAGTCTATATTTCAGCAAAGTGCTTGACCGTGATCTCTCCTTCTTTAGCATCAAGATCCCTGTCACAGCTCCACAGAATTGAGCAAGAGCCTTCTTTCCTGCAGCTCTTCTTACCTAGAAGAGCCTTTCAATAGCTCTGTCTCACCAGCCCTCCATCTCATTTCAAATATCAGCTGAAGATTTATCTTTTCTCCCTCGACTATGCACAATGAACCTTAACTTGACAGACTCCTCTGTTATGCAATACTTATTAAGCCAACATTTTACTTTCCCCCATTTCTAACAAAACAGCCAGACACAGTTCTAACAACTTCCAAAAATGACTTAAAATGCACAAAAAGACCCCCAGCCATACTGTCCACCAGCCTGGCACATTCCCCCCAGCTTTTGCAAAAGTTTTGTGTATCCCCTGAAATGTTTGGATAGACAATGTTTACCAGTACCTCTTAATTTCTTTGATACCGTGCCTCTTTGAAACCAATATTCTTGGTGATACTCGTTCAAACCACAGGTCCATCAAGTCTGACATATTGTAGTTGTCAATTACCAATACCTCAATGCAAGGTGGCCCCGCCTCCTCACTCTCCATAATCCACTAGGCTAATTATGTAAAGTTGTACATGGGAAATTCCTTCCTGAACCTTTCCTGCAATCAGGTTATTTTAGCATATATGACTACACATTTTATTACCAGTCACTGAATTATTCATCTCTCAGTATTTGACTCTATGACATCACGTGGCAGTGAATTCCTGAGACAATTCTAGTGTTGAAGGATGAAAATACCTTATCCCTTTTTTTAAATTTTAGGAGTGGAGAGAGACCTCAAGACTCTTCTATGTATTCTACAGTGCAACACATTTATATATCTCTGCAGAGCCTGTGCATCTTATTCAAGGTCAGTTCTGCTCAACACTCTGGTCCAACAATATCCCTCCTTAAGATTTCCTATTTCAGTTGCACCTTTGTTTCTGTAACTGTGAGACCATTGCTAAACAAACCAGGAATTAAATACCAGATGTAATCAATATCAGTCACAACACTTCACAGTTCTGTACTGCCTTGGCTAGTGACATTCATCCAAGGAGTTCAAAAGGCTCTCTAAAGGAGGTGAATACCATTCACTTCTACAAATAGCAGGCCAAACTGTGCGCTCATTTACAGCAGAGTAAATCAGGAGTAACTCCCCTGACGACAATGTGGCTACACTGGTGTAAGTGGCGGAAGAATCAGGTGGATGGAATCTGAGCCAGAGAGAGATTAATTGGCCTGAACAACAGTCACACAGCAAGTGGCAGGCTAAAGGAATGGAATGCAGGTATCCTGACTTTCAGTCCTCCCGTCTTTAGCTGTTAGGCAATACTGCCACTGTGTTCATAATAAGTACTGTGGATGAATAAATGGTGTGAATGCTAACAAAATACAAGCTAGCCTGAGGCTGCTCTTTGGGGTCCAGCCAGTCCTTCCTCACCTCCTGCAAGCCTCGAACAAGCCAAAACTGGCTCATCAACCCCATGAAATGCCTAAGTAGCATAATAATAATTAACACCAAGTCAGTCTCCTGTTCTCTCTATGACCCAATATAGACTCATCAGAGGTCTGATGATCAGACATAAATTTGTTGGGATTTACTGATCCTATTAAGTTGTCCAGTGAGTGTGAGACTCACTAATGATTATAATTACTTTGCATTTTGAGTTCTAACAAGAGCTGGCAAGAAAAAAGGACACCGTTTTTGTGAGACATTTATCAAAAGCCATATTTTTTCTCCACTGAAAAAAAAAAGAAAAAATTCTTCAGTCAGCTCTAGTTCCATTTACGAACAAAACATTTTCGCTAAGCAGAACAGCTAGAGACATTTTTCTTTAAAAACTTCGATCTACATCAGGCATCCAGCTCCTTCCCCTGATCTCATCAGTGCCAAAGGGCTATTCCGTTATTGCTATTGGAAAATTTTAACTTTTAAAATTAGCGTTTAACCAACTAAACTTTGATCAGGTGCATGAGATTTCAATTAGCAGAGTCCAGTAAATTAAGTTTTAACTCTCTCTCCCTCTTTGTTTTGCAAAGTAAAAAAACAAAAAATAAAACAAAAAGTATGAACTGTTAGAATTCTTTAAAACTTTGCCGAACACTTCTTGTAGGAGGCAGAGTAGCCTAGTGGATAGCACACTAGTCTAGGACTCTAGACCTGTGTTCTATTCTTTGCTTGCCACTGCTTCAGTTTCCTCATCTGTAGAGTGATGATGATACTTTATCTGCTTTGTAAAGTGCTTTGAGATCTCCTGATAATAGCACTATATAAATACTGGGTATTAATATTGGGGTGTAATAATTCAGGAAACTCTAGCACAATGGAATTCAAATTTGGTTGGAAAAGTCTACCTCCTCCCCAGACCTACTCTGCCAATTTTGACACCAATAGTCCTCTGCTTGTGGATTAGAGGGTGGACAAAGGCTCGCATACAGTGGAAGTTGCAACCTTAACTATGGAATGGATATTGCCACTCTATAATATTACCTTATCCATACATACACATAAATATACACTCTTTCTCTCACACACATACTGCACAAGTACTTTAGGATTCTTTGTGTGGAAAGAGGCTATATAAATGCAAGTCGTTATCTTTGTATACAAAATTCATTACAATCAGAAATTCCCACACTCACATTTTCAAAGGGTTACCAGATACTCTTTTAATTTGACTCTTCCTGCCTTGTCAAAATAAAAGCCCTTTCCCTATCTCTTATTAGGACCCTACACTTAATTGTATTCATTATGATCAAGTCTAGAAATTGGCTGATATATTTAAATGAGCTGAAATAAAAAGGTTTGAGGCAACTGAATTCTCTTCGATAAACTGAAGGAAAAAATCTCCAAAAGAATAAGAAAGCAATAGTGACCAAAGCAGTAAAGAAGAAAGATTTTAAAACTAATAAAGTTGCCAATTGGATTTTTCTCTTAATTAGTCTGCCTTTCAAAGAATTAGTGCATAAAAGACAAAGAAGATAAAGTGAAATTTAAATATAACAAATTCTCTATAAATAAGATTTAAATTAGTCTTTCATTTGGACCAGGGTAATTTTGTTATATATGTTTGAATATTGTCTTGTTCTTGTCTTGCCTCCCCTTATATCTTCTCCATCAGGAGATTTGACTTTGAATATTGTTCAGTGTTTTTAAGTAGAGTTCTGGTACAGTGATGAACTTGTTTTATGAAATTCACCAATTCTCCCTCCTGAAGATGCGTGTTCCCTTGAGGAACGAACATTTTAAAAAAAAAGAAAAGAATCTTTTGGTTAATACTCTGGGCTGGGATTCAGGATATCTGGGTTCAGTTCCCAGATCTGTCACAGACTGCCTGAGAAATCTTAAGTCTCCATCAGGCATCCAATTTGGCCCAGATATTTAAAGGTAT
Organism: Mauremys reevesii; assembly: GCF_016161935.1. NCBI lineage: Eukaryota > Metazoa > Chordata > Testudines > Geoemydidae > Mauremys > Mauremys reevesii. The sequence goes on along the minus strand of NC_052623.1, from coordinate 241,921,368 downwards.
TTAGGCACCTAACTCCCATTGATTTCAATGGGCATTAGGTGCCTACATAGCTTGGAGGATCTGGGCCTTAGTCTCTCCATCCTTTCTTCCACCATGTCTGTCTGTCTTGTTGGTTAGATTATGAACTCATCAGGGCAGGGACCTTCTGTTACCGTGTGCTTCTAGAGTGACTAGAACAATGGGGCCCTGATTATCATTTTTTATTTCTTATTTCAGTAAGTAGTTCACTCTCCCAGTACTCCTTGCTCCAGCATACAGTTCCACACACAGCCCAGTATTTTGAGTGGGGAGTGGAGAGCCAGTCCTTTTTGCACCTTGGCGTGCTGGTCTTGGGCCTTGCCAAGATACAGCTGCCTAGGTGTACTTCACAAATTCTCAACTGTTTCCCACCTGTTTCCCACAGATCACTTTCTCCCCCTCAGAGACTGTCTTCTTTTGTCCCCTTGGAACTTTTCCTCTAGTGAATCCTAAAATGGGTTAAGGCTGGTCCTGGGGACATCCCTAACCAGCTCTAATTCATTTATCTATTGGCACATAACAAGCAACATGTCTATTTCTTAATTTATTAGAAGGTTTTATAATGTCACTGTCTATTATGCAGACCATCCTGCCTGTGAAAATGATTTGATGCAACTTAAAACTGTGATGCCACAGAAACAGGTGATGTCAAAAAGAATTACCACTTTTGCACATGACAAGTTTAGTAAGGAACATAAATGATTCTCTAGTGAATGGATCAATAGACTGGATGTCATGATGACCCTAGCTGAGTTTTTATTCTGACTGAGGCACCGCATACTGTGTGACCATAGATATTGTGTCGACAAAGCTGTAAAATTATTCAGTAGACAAAAAGCCACACACAAAAAAAGTCACTGCACGGCTCAGTTTTTCTGGGTGAACTAACCATCGGTGTACACGCACTATGCTGATATGGAGAAAGTAGAGAAGAAGCAAAGAAAGAACAAAATGAGATCAGTGAGAATATTGCTAAGCCAAAAAATACACCAAGTCATATTAAAAGAAGCAATTCCAGCCAGAACAAAGGAAAGTCAAGATGCCCCAATGATGGTAGCAGAAGGGAGTATTCAAAAAGAAAAAGAAAAAGGAAGTGATCTAATGCTCTTTTCTTCCCAAAGTGCTTTAAAAGCTATACAGATATTACCTCATCCTCTGATAGGGTGTAATGTTGCAGTTATTTAATAGTGCATAGCAACACTATAGAACAAATTTTAGTAGTGTAAGTGAAGAATGGCTTAGCCAATATAAACTCTACAGGGAATTTAGGGAGGCTGACTTGGTTCTTTACAACAGACTTAACACCTCCTGTTCTTCCAAAAAGTATCATGTGTGACCAACCGTGGTTTATATCTCATTGGAAAAACAATACCTGCAGCTGTACAGTCCCTCTGACCCTTTGCTGGGACATTATTTCACAGTGACTAATGGTATCGCTACACAGGGATAAAAAAACCCATGGCTGGCCCAGCTCAGCTGACTTGGGCTCTTGGAACTCAGGCTCTGGGGCTAAAAAATCACTGTGTAGACGTTCAGGCTTGGGCTGGAACCTAAGCTCTGGGACTGTCAGGCTCCAGCCTGAACCCAAATATCTACCCAGCGATTTTTCAGCCCCGGACCCTGAGTTCCAAGAGCCCGAGTCAGCTGACCTGGGCAAGCTGCGGGTTTTTTATCCCTGTGTAGACATATCCTAAGAGAGGGGACTGATACTTGTTGAGTCATCAGACCATTTTCTGCTACTCTCTCTGTTTCTTATCTATATTAACCACACCATGCCTGGCTTAGCTTGTTAGATAGAATAAGATTGCAGCCCAACATGGCATTGTTTGGAATGTTCTTCTGGAAGAGAATGGGATGACACTGCAATAGTGGCAAGGAGGAGCAGACAAGTGGCTATCGTGGGGATGAAAACATAAAATGCAAGGGAAAACAATGAACAGCGGAAAAGTCAAAGTTAGGCCTGAAGCAGGAGAGAGGCTACAAAGGTAACTTCAAAGTGCTTCCTGAACAAAAAAGAAAAAAAATGGAAGCATTCAAAATAAATATTCATGAATCAGAAACAATGTTGAAAAACAACCCATTATCATTATCCAGATCAAAAGAACATACAAGATTAACACCTCAGATATCTCTAGGACAGGATCAGAGTGAGCTTAGCAACAAGCTTGTTCCCCCCGCTCTCCCTTTGCTTTTGTGACTAGGACTGGGAAAAGAGAGAAGCTAACGGAAATTAACTCTGAGAAAACTATAACTGTGGTTCTAAAAAAATCCAGCAATTGTACCAAAGGGGTAAGGGAAGATAGCAAAGAACAAGAAAAAAAATCACATGTTGTGCAAAGAGAGGACTATATTTACTGCCCTGCTTTCCTTTAGGGGCATATTGAAGTGGTCGAGGAAAGGTGGGACATTATTTGCATATTCTTATTGAATTGCCAGAAGGCTTCCTGATGATTGTCCATCTTTCTCCTGCTATATAACCCTCTTTTCCTGGAAGCCTCTGAGGCTTTGTGTCCTTAAGAAAGAAAGAAAGAAAGAAAGAAAGAAAGAAAGAAAGAAAGAAGCTCTTTACTGTGAATACAATATCAGTTTAAAATTGGATGCATTCTCTATTGGGTATTGTATCCTGTCTTTGCATGGGGGTGGCTTATTAACCAGACAAATCTTTCCCATCTTTAACTACGATGATTGACAAAATAGCAACCCAAGCAAATTACATTTTTCTTTTAATAAATTTCCAGAATATAAACTGCTATTTAGGAACTCCTGCATGGCATATGAAACCATTTCTGCATGAAGAGGATATTTATAGTAATAAAGTGGCCCCATAAGTGGTTACAGTCCAAAAAATGCCTGTAAAAATGACAATATGGGGGTACTCCATTAATTCTTGCTCGGTGACTCCATATCAAATTTACTCATTTTACAAGTGAAAGGATGTTTTTATTTTCTAACTATCAGCACTACAGATTCACCCTGAGATTTGAATATCAAAGCTGGGTTTCCTTTTATCACCACCAGTAATATATATATATATATATATATATATATATATATATATATATATTATAGAGCTGGAATTTGACAATTAATTTTGATGATGATGTAAGGGTCAAAATAGGATAATAACCCATTTTGGCTCTGCAGGGAATACAGGAGCAAAACCTTTTGTCACAAAAGTGAATGGGTGAAATTCTGGCCCTATTGAAGTCAATGAGAGATTTGATTCCAAAGGAGCCAGGATTTCATCCAATATATCCATAGGACTTGCTAGGGAGCAGCTAGTCTGATTTTGACAGTCACTTTCCTGACTCTAACCACATGTTTAAAAAGAAAAAGTATATTCATGAAAAGTACAGTAATTTATATGTGTGTATACAGTATTTAATGGGGTCCTGACCTGCTTGGCCTCTAAGCACTACAACAAAACAAATGTTAAATAATAACAAAGCCCAAGTCAGATTTGTTGTAGTTTTGCAACTCAAGGAAGTTGTGCCCACTTATACCAATTCTGAAATTGGCCCTACATGCTGTTTTAGTCAGCCAAATAATATGCTGTTACTAATAATGCTTAACATACCTATTTAGCAAACCCAAATATACATTACTAAAAGCCTACATGTGTAATTTGGAAACACTCTGGTCTTTTATTTAAACATTAGTGATAGGCTAATGGAAAGTTTAGCTCAGTTTGGTAAAGCATCAGAAGTTTTGGGGACAAATTCTGTGTTGACGTACACTGATTGCAACTCCAAAAGGGAATGGGATTGTGCAAATAGTAAGCTAGTACAGAATTTATCCTGTATTGTCCTTTATCCAAATTTATAAAGCTTCTTGGTTGAGAGACTACACTGGAATTCATGCAAGAACATGCTGACTCTTGAGGTTTCCAATATTTCCTGTTTATGGCTTAATCTGAAATACCCATGATCATTTTTCTTGTGATATTTTGGTATTTCAGTTTCCAATTCATGGAGTGGGGCTTGGGAGGGGGAGCAGCAGAGGCATACAAAATGGGATGGGAGAGGGTAATTAACAATTGAACTTTCAAGGGTTTGCCCTTCACAAATTACAATTAATTCAATTGTGAATAATTCCAAGTAAAAATATAATAACTGGATGATATCAAATGATTAAGGAGTAACTAGGCAGATGAGTCATTATATATCAGGGGGAGCCTGAAGAACTAGCCGAGAGTCATTATGGAGGAAGAACACATTAAGACAGGTATGTATTTAACAACATCGGGTGGGTTTGCAGGGGAAGCATGACTGTTTTAAATTTTCCTGAAGGACAGCTCAATTTTCAAAAGTATGGGAGATATCGTCATACATCATGATCCAATGCAGAAGAATGATGCTACTTGCCCATGACACAGATCTGTAGTAATTAATCTACATATCATCAGTTATCCCTGTCATGCATGACACTGCAAGACCTACAAGCACTTCCTAATTTGATATGCTATTAGAGGGTAAGATACTAGCTTTCTGTGAGGTAGCTGTGTAGGAGGAGGGGAGCAGATCAATACTGGGCATGCCTTTAGGTCCAGAGCCACCCTGCCAGGACGCTCTGGGAGGCCTATAGGAGTGTGAGGAGCGCATTCCCATTCCTCTGAAAAGGTACAAAGGATGCTTCCAGCTAGTGCCTGCTGCACAGATACTAGCTGGCTGAATGCCTGACCATGACTCCATGCTTCAGCCAGTAACGAAGTCAGGGTCCTGTCCTAACCTTCTCCAGAATACTAAGTAAAGATCCTGGTCATGTGGGAAGAAGAAATCTCTCTACACCATTTTCTTTCTACACTACTTGTGCATGCGCATAGCATAGGGCAGAATCTGGACCCTAGTCCCCTATGGATAGGTAAATCCTGGTTTCTGATTAGGGATGAACTACAGAACAGTCCCTGAAGTAACTTCTTTTGATTACTAGAACAGAACTTGATCCCTTTGTGGAGGCTCTGAAATGTTGAGTGTTACATTGGTATTACTTTTTGTGCACCTCTGCTCTTCCTAGTTTTGACCTGAACTGACTGTAATCTGCTCCACTACATTTAACAAGGAGGCCTGTTCTTGTAAAAGCTCCAGGCAAACTTTGCAAATTCCAGAGGTTCAATAAATTTCCAAGAGCTTGGGATAGCGCTGCAAACATCTGGGTGCTCTCATCTGAGCCAGCTTGAAGCTAAGCTTTGAACTACTTGAGATTCAACCTTCTCTAGCTTGACATTTGGTTTTGTGGGTGGTTTTTGTTTTGGAAGAATTATTTTATTCAAAAGTTAGGAATGAACACTTGAGAAGTTGAGGCTTACATTCTGAAAGTAGGACTTGGAGATGTATATTACATCAGAGGCCACATAATATATGCCAAAAGAGGAACAATGTAAAAAAGGAGAAAACAATTAATTGGAAAATTGAATATAATGAAAATAATAGTATCATTATTCTTCTGTGCTAAGTAATTTGATACATAGATTGCAGGGGTGAAGACCTGGCCCCACTGACATCAAAAAGAGTTTTGCTTTGACTTCAATGGGATCAGGATTTCACCTAGATGTATATTTAACACATAAATCAAGGGGTGAAGTTCACAATTGTCTCCTAGGGCCAGATTTTCAAAAGAGCTCAGACCCCAGAATCAGGACTCCCTTTTAAGCCCTATAACAAGTAGTCAGATTTTCAACAGAGCTGAGTCTCTGGCAGAACAATCAGCCATAAGTGTCACAATGGGAGCTGCTTGGTGCTAAGGACTTTTGCAAATCTGCTCCTTACTTAGGCGCCTAAATGAGAGCTGGAAAATACAGCACCAATTGTGGGTGCTTAGTATATGAAAATCTGATCCTGAGGTCTTCTGAAAATATGGCCCATCTTGCCTTAGAACCACTGGCCTCATGGTTTCTTGGAAAATGAACCACGTCTTCCATATTCTATGTGACAAAAAGTAAAATTTGCATTTGATTTCAGAGCTTATTTATTAATTTCCCTCTCTTACATTTATAAATGCCTGCACATGACCCACTCTTGATCTTATCCCTTACCAGCAGAAGGGACACCCTCCTGCTCGTATTGTTATCGATATAAGCATGGCAGATGCAAGTAATAAGCTTCCAAATCATCTGTGGTTTAGGAAACACATGGGGCTAAGTTCTGCCCTTAGGTACATGTGCTCATGTCCTATTTACTTCAATGGGAGTTCCACATGCACATCAAAGGGCTGAATTGTTCTAGAGCAGAGTTCTCAAAATGTGGTCTATGGACCACCAGTAGTCTGCAGACAGCTGTCTGGCCACATGGTATTGGTGCTCTTCCTTCCATCCTTCCTTCCTTAAAAGGCTGCTAAAAATACATGAAATATTTTCCTAAATGTTACTTTTCCATTTAACCAATTGAGGTCAGAGCAGCAGCATGGTCCAGTGAATAGGACACCTGGGTTCTATTCCTGACTCTGCCACAGATCCGCTGTGTGGTCTCGGACAAGTCATTTTAACCGCTCTGTGCCTCGTTTCCCCTTCTATCTTTTGGCTATACAGGGAAAGACTCGTATTGACTTCAGTGGGCACTGAATCAGGCCCTTAGTTAAGGACTGTCTTTTACTATGTGTTTGCACGTTGCTTTGGCAACTGGTTGGAACCCCTAGGTACTACTGTAATACAAATAAATAATATTGTATCTTATATGCAAATTAGTGATAGGTTTTTCACACAATCACCAATGGGAGTGGAGATTATATTAACATATGGTCCACACTATGAAAATTCCTGGTCTAGAATATGTTTCAGATTATTTATGCAGCGAAGGACACTGGCATTAATTGTTAGGTTTGTTGCATACGTTCTTCATTCTATCAGTATCAAGGCTTGGTGGTCACAAAATGAGGGGTAGGACTTCTTAACTGGCAAAACATTCCTTGCTCCCCATATTCTTCAGAAGATCAAAGATTGTGTATTTTTAGCTCAGGCATTTTATAAGCTTCCCTGTATTCTGCACAAAAAAGGCCAACATCCAAATCAGGGCAAATAGTGTCACATGTTCTCACATCAGTGTCAGAAATGTTTCCTTTCAATTCTTGCAAGCATTTTAAAAGTTGTCATTTAGTTTCAACTCCAATAAGCTAACAGACTCTAATTCTTCCAAGTGATCTGCTTCCATGAGTCTCTTGACTGATGTGTTTTACTTCTTGGATCCCCTCCCTTTAAGTGTCCAATACTAACCATAAAAGTTGACTTGGTCACTGTTGTTCACTATAACTGGTATTTCACCTCAAAATTATCTTATCCATCAACTAGTATCTTCTGTTTCATCAAATTAATTTTTTTATATCTTTGTATGCCTTGTCTTCTCCCTCCACAACTCAGGGCCAGACTAATCAATTTTTGGAAAGTACAATCAGTGGTATAGAATAGTGTGTTCAAACTGCAGGTCGCGACCCAGTACTGGGTAATGGAATGTAAGGCACTGGGCATGGCAGCTCTGGTCAGCACCACTGCCAGGCCATTAAAATTGCTGTCGGCGTTGCTTCCCGGCTAAGGCAGGCTAGTCCCTACCTGTTCTGACGCCGTGCTGCGCCCTGGAAGCAGAGGTCTGGTTCCTAGGCGAGGGGGCCGTGAGGCCTCGTGTGCTGCTCCCTTCCCGAGCACCGGCTCCACACTCCCATTGGCTGTTTCCCAGCCAATGGGAGCTGGGCAGGGTGGTGTCTGCGGGTGAGAGCCGTGCGGAGATGCTTGCGTGCCTCTGCCTAGAAGCCGGACCTGCTGCTGGCCACTTCCGGGGCGCAGCGCAGTCTACAGAGCCAGGACAGGCAGGAAGCCTGCCTTAGTACCCCTGCTGCACTGCTGACCAGGAGCCGTCTGAGGTAAGACCACACCGCAACCCCGCACCTGAATCCCCTGCCCCAGCTCTAAGCCCCCCCAAACCTGGAGCCCCTTCCTGCACCCTAAACCCCTCATTCCTGGTCCCATCCCAGAACCTGCACCTCCAGCCCAGAACCCTGACCTCCTCCTGCGCCCCAACCCCCTGATCCAGCCCTGGGCCCCTCCCAACCCAGAGCCCACTCCAGAACCCCAAACCCTTCATCCCTGGCCCCACCCCAGAGCCTGCACCCAAGCCAAGAACCCTGACCCCCTCCTGCACCCCAACCCCCTGCCCCAGCCCTGAGACCCCTAGCCTGGAGCCACGTCCTGCACCCCCAACCCCACCTCCCCAGCCCCACCCCAGAGCCTGCACCCCCAGCCCAGAGCCCTGACCCCCTCCCACAGCCCAACCCTCTGCCTCAGCCCAGAGCCCCCTTCCCACACTCTGAACCCCTCATTCCCAGCCCCACCCTGTATCCCTCACCCCAGCAGACCTCATCCCCACACCCCTACCCTCTGACCCAGCCCTGAGCCCCTCCCATGCCCCAAATGCCTCATCCCCAGCTCCATTAGGTCATGGGCATCAACAATTTTCTTCAACTGGGTCTCCAGAAAAAAAGTTTGAAAACTGCTGGTCTAAAACACTCTAAATCAGGGGTAGGCAACTTATAGCACGCATGCCAAAGACGGCACGCAAGCTGATTTTCAGTGGCACTCACACAGCCCAGGTCCTGGCCACTGGTCCGGGGGGCTCTGCATTTTAAAATAGTTTAGTTATATATTATAGACTTATAGAAAGAGACCTTCTAAAAAGGTTAAAATGTATGACTGGCACACGAAACCTTAAATTAGAGTGAATAAATGAAGATTTGGCACACCACTTCCGAAAGGTTGCTGACCCCTGCTCTAAATCATGCTGGCAGAGAGGCCAAGGATTGAATGAACACAGAGACTGAAATATCTTCTTACCTTTAGAGTTGATCCTTTAGGCAGAGGTGAAAGTAAGCCAGTACAGTCCGGTACGGCGTACCGGCAAGAGCCAGTAAGCCGTGCTGGACCGCATCGACTTCCACGGCGGGGATTGAAAGGGCTCTGGGCTGCCCGCAGCCGCAGGGAGCTCTGAGCCCTTTAAATCCCAGCCCCAGCCCTGCCGTCGGAGCCGCGGCCGGGATTGAAAGGGCTCTGGGCTGCCCACAGGGAAGAGGAGCCCAGAGCTATTTGAATCCTGGCCACGGCTCTGGTGGCCAGGCTGGGGCCAGGATTTAAATGGCTCCGGGCTTCCCTCAGAAGCAGGAGTTCTGGGCCCTTTAAATCCCTGCCCCAGCCCCACAAAGCTCGGGGTTCCCCCTGGCGGCCAGAGTCCCGGGGCCTTTAATTTGCCGCTGAGTCCCCGGGGGCTCCCAGCCACCTCTGCAGCTGGGAGCCCCTGGTTGATTTAAAGGCTCTGGGTCTCCCAGCCACAGCTGGTTCCCAAGGGCCTTTAAATCTTGAGAGGCCACGCCTCTTCCAGATGAGACCACGCCCCCCCCAGACTCCGGCAGTACCAGTAAGTCCCGTAAATTACTTTCACCCCTGCCTTTAGGTGAAATCGAAGCATATTGGTAGAATAGCATGAGGAAGCCTGCATTCCAGCTACTTGTGCCTGTTTTGTGGATAGAGGGTTTTAGTCTCCAGCACAGAAGTTAGAATTATTTATTTGTGCTGACATTCTCAGTCCTACATCAGACACAGATACTGACACAGTCCCTGCTTCAAGGAGCTTAATATCTAAATAGACAGACAACACAACATGCATGAGGAGACCCAGAAGAAGATGCAAACCTAGGCCCCAATTTTGCGATCAGATTCATACAATCCATTTAAAGTCCCACTGAAGACAATGGATACACACAATGGCCCACATGCATCCAAATGCAGAATTGAGTCCTTAGAACAAATATATTTACAGGCAAGAGGTAAGCGATAGCAACTCAGTCACAGTAATTTTAACTGACGGTGTTGGCATTTATGGGCTTCATAGGAGGAGGGAGTTAGGCCAGTGTATCATAAATTTACCGTTTATTTTTTTTTAAAATTGTTCTTATTCATATTCTACCCATTGTAAATGAAAAAAAGAATTAAATTGCTCTTTAGGAGGCTGGGAGATAGAAGACTGAATGCTTACCCCCCTGGGCTAATGGTCATCACCCAACTACAAAGAAATTTCTGACCTTCAGACACCCATATAATATATACATACATATAATATAGCTGTTCTAGATGGGGCAGAGTTAAATATTGAAATAACACCAAACTAAAATAAAAATAGCATTTGTATTTTATAGCTGTATTTTTAAACAACTGAAAAATGGACAGTGGATGCTGAAATGCTTCATTAATATCTATGCTATTTCGACTACATGCTCAAAGATTTGAGTCTGATTTTAAAGTTCCTCCACTCAAGGAGATGTAGATTTTCTTGGCAACAGCTGCTGTGTAAAATATTCTGAGATAGAATTTTTTATCATAATTAATAATAGATGAAAATTTCTGTGGTTTTGATGTTCTAAACTCTATGCTGTTTGATTTACGATGTCTTTATAGTTGTTTTTCTGGTAATGCTATCCCTCTTTCTGTTGGTATAAAGGCTGGTTGTCTCTTTTATTTCCCTAGTGGAGTTGATACAGTACTCTTTTCTTCCCTCTCTTGCTCTCTGTTTCTGTAAATATATTTCATGAAGTTCCCCTTTCCTCCTTAATGAGACTAATCCCTATGTTCTGTAAATTTGTTACGGTGGATTTTTTTTTTTAACTCTGAACAGTGATAGTAATAATTATCCTGGGAGCTACTATTGCAGCTAGGAGAATGTTCAGTGTCCACTCTGGCAGCTGTCTCTGTTCTCTGTAATGAATGTTTTAAACTGGATGGTGACTGAAAATGTACATTATACTTTGAAAAAAAAACAGGTTGGTGTCACTTACAAAAACGTTATTGGCTCATACTTGATAATTGTTAGCTTAAAAGCAAGTTCAGTATAGGTGTTTGTAGGGTATTATTACTGCATCAGCACTTCCAGCTCCTGTGATAACAGAGGAGCATGTGGTATAGGTGGATCACTATCAACTACTATAGTAAAGGTTGCCAAAGTGTTTTCAGAATAACCCCCTTGTTTTCTATCTTTCATAACTTTTGCAAAGTTTCACCTACCCAGTTCAAATTTTCCAGGCTTCATCTCTGCCTGAAAATGAATTTTCTTGGAAAATTTGAGTAAATACATCCCAGCCATTTTGGAGTATGTGGAAAGTAAAACAAACACACCAAAAAACAATAAAAACAAAAATATTGCAACTTGTCTCCCTTTTTACCTGCTCTACATCTGGAAGTAGAAAGCTGGCGCAGGGTATTGTCTTCATTGAGGGAAAGCACACTTGAGTGCTTCAAAGAAAACTACTTGAAATTTGACTGAGTTAGGAAGCACTGATTGTTGCAATTTGCATAGGACAGGCAACGGTACCAAAGATAGTCATACAACAAACTGCCCATCTTAGGAAAGGAGGCTGTGCTGTGTCTGTGTGCACAGCTTCTTTCTCTTAGTGGTGAACGTGCACATCTCTAGAGGTGATCACACCAAATAAGCAGGGTTCATAACAGCTTTTCTCTGTTTAACACAATTAGGGGAAGGCACTCTCTGCTAGGTTGTTTCTAACTCTTACAGCCTTTGGGGAGGCAGGAATTAACCTGGGCACCACTCCAATGCAAAGATCCATCCCATGCCTTCATTATCATGTACAGAACCCCAGTGCAATTGCAAAGAACAGTAAAAGGGAATAGGGCATGAATGCCAGATGCCTACAAGGATCTCCACCTCCAGCAGTCACCATCTTGACTGCTCCTCCAGCCTCAGCAACTTAGCCCCAGATGAAGCCCCTCCTTCCATTTGGGCAGTGGCCCATTGTTACATGTGGGACATGCTCATAAGGACCTGTCCCCATGGGCGCCAACTTATATGGGCTCGTGGAGCTAAAGCCCCAGGAATATTCATAATCAGGGGCTCTGCTCCACCAATATTTTCTCCCCCTCCCTGGAGCTTCCCTGCCTGAATGTAGAGAGAGCAAGCAGCGTGCGTCTCTCTCCCTTCTGCTGCCGCAGCCTAAGGGCTAAAGCTGCAGCATTAGCATAAGAAAGAGTAATGCTAGCTACTGCTGTAGCACCTCGGGACGGGGACGGGAAGGGGGAGGGGGAGAGGGAGAGGAGTGGAGGGGGTGTGCTGTGCTCCCCTCCCCTCCCCTGCCCCTACCTGGAGGAGACGTGAAGGGGACTTCTGGCCAGGAGACAGACATCACTCACCTTAGCAGCTGCTTCCGTGAGTGTTTGACCCTATGATTTTTTATTATGTTTGAGTGTTTGACCCTATGATTCCCCCCCTGCCCCAGCCCCAGCCCCCACTCCTACGCCCAGTGAGGCGCAGCAGGCTGCACAGGGGAGGCAGGAAGCCACATGTGAAGGCAATGCCCCCTCCCCCAGCACCCACCAACCCACACGCCACAGGAGGGATGGGAGAGGGAGGCTTCCTAGACCTGAGCAGCTGGGGCTTGGGTGAATTTTATGACACCCTGCTTCCCTGCCCCATAGCCACCACCACCCTGCCTACCCCACTTCTGCCCCATGCTGGGCAAGGGGCAGCCCCATCCCCCATCCACAGTGAAGTTATGGTGAGGGGCAGCAACATGGAAGGCCACCTGTGATGGCAACCCCCCCCCCAGCCAGTACCCATCATAGGGGAGGTGAGTGAGCTTTCTGGACCTGAGAGGGGCCCTAGGAGCATGTGCAGTGACTGTGGTGCAGAGTGAGTGTGCTGTGGGGGGTAGGGGGGCAGAGGAGGGGTCCCTCCCCTGGAGCTTGCTGCTGCCAGTGGTGGTGATGGGGAGTCCTCTCTGGCCCTAGCCCTGGGGCAGCCTGTCTGCATCCCAAGTTCCTTATCCCCAGCCCTGTGCCCCCAGCACCCAAACCCTGAGCACCCTCCTGCACTGTGAACCCCTCATCCCCAGCCCCACCCCAGAGCCCTCACCTGAGGGGAAAAACGTGCAACTTAAATTTGGTGGTCAGTTTGGAGTATCATTGTGTTTAGCACAATACTTGATTATTTTACACCCCTTTAAAGTATATAACTAGCTGTATACAGGTGTTACAAAGTGGGAATGTTCTTCTCTGAATACTGTGTAGGTGCCTCAGTTTCCCCTATGCATTTCTCAAGGATCTAGATGGTGGGATAAGGGGGTGTGATTGTTGTAGAGCCCTAGAGGGCCAGTGTGATGCCATCTGCACAGAGAATGGCTGCAACCCTGTCTCCAGGCAACTGATGGCCTGGGCCACTCTCCTGCAAGCTGCCAACTGAAGGTGTTGGAGAACAAAGAGATCAGGTGGCCTCCAATTCCTGGAAAAGAGACAAAGGCCAGAGGAGGGAGTGTCAATGCCTGTGCAGACTTCCAGGAAGCGCATGGTGTGGAAGGGGATGCTGTGATGCTTTGGAACTACTCCATACAAAGCCAGTCAGGACTCTGGGGGAGCCTCCTCTCTCTGAGCATACTGTCTCCAGGGCAAGAAGCTTACACCTTCCTGGGTCTGACCTTGGAGCATTCAGCATGCCCTTCCACACCATGCACTTTCCGCAGCAAGTGTGCCCAGGCAGGTCCTGGGGCAACCAGAGGTCCCTGCACCCCAACTCTGCAGTAAACCTGACTCTTAGCCAGCTGGTAAAACAGGTGGTTTATTAGATGACAGGATCACAGTCTAAAACAGAGCTTGTAGGTACAGAAAACAGGACCCCTCAGTCAGGTCTGTCTTGGGGGGTGGGGAGCCCAGACCCAAGTTCTGGGCCTCTCCCGATTTCCACAGCCAGCTCCAAACTGATACTCCCTCATCTGGCCTTTGTGTCTCTTCTGGACAAGGAGGCCACCTGATCTCTTTGTCCCCAACACCGTCAGTTGGCACCTTGCAGGGGAAACTGAGGCACCCACACAGTATTCAGAGAACACATTAAGAACATTCCCACTTTGTCACAACAGGTGCAACAAAATTTAATACTGTATATTGAAGCAGGCAAGTGCTGCTTCTGACTTTCCACTTTTAATTGACCCTTGTAATCTTGTGGTGCCGACGAATTGTAGCTTCATTTTATATCGGCTTACAGGGTGAGAGCGGGGGGGGGCACCATTTGGGCCACCATTTTGGGCCCCACCAAAAATTATACGAACCTGCCGCCTATGCCTGTCCCACGCCCCAAGTTCACACTGCCAGCCTGCTGTGTCTCTGCAGCACAACAGCACATGCCCTCTCCTTCAGCCCTTCTCCAATGGCAATCCCATCCTCCAATCACAGGAGAACTACAAGAGGGACTGGATTTCCTGCCAACTCTCTAGCGGACCAAGGTTCTGTGTCTGTGGTGGGGAAGAGTGAAAAGTCCCCCTTCTCCACTCTGCCCATTCTCCCAGCCAGCCAGGGCTCTGGGGTCAGGGCAAGCCTTCACAGCACAGCTGCAGATCTGTGGACTGGGGGCATTACGCAATCTTTAAAGGTATAATAAAGTGCCCATTCAGGCCTGATTCTGGCACCCTTCCTCACAGTGGGTGAGGAAGAGGGTCAGCAAAGGCTATTCACCTTTTAAGTCCCACTTACTTTTTGTTTTTGTTATAAGGTTTGAGGACTTAAGTGGTGCCTCAGGCTCTCTGCACAGGCGCATTTCACCCCCAGAGCACACACCATGAGTGCAGTTCACGATGTTCAGTGACACAGATTTGTACTCACAGTTAGGCTGTGCATATTTCACATAGCTGAGGTAAGTGGCCTGCTGAGAGGCACAGACCCAGAGGGAATACCTCAAGGCTTCAGCATTCTCCCCTCCCTGCAGCTGTGCATCCTTTGAGGCCCTGTGCGCCTCCCCTTCCCCCTCCTCCAGGAGTAGAAATGAGGAAGTATCTGCACTTCCTTCTGCACAGGGAGTGGAGTTCTGCTCAAACGTTATATGGGCCCCATCCCATATCAGAGCTAGGGAGACAATGGCCCTCAATAAGGGAGAGACCTTGTCTCACTGTGTGTGAACTTCATATGTGATAGTGCCTTTAAGTGCTGTCCAACCAAATAGTTCCAGATTATAGAATTCTATGTATTTTCCATTTAAAAATAAAAAATAAACTAAGAAATTCCAATTACAAAACCCTATCACTTGCAGTTCCTCTCAGTGGTTCTCAAGCAGAGGTCCGGGGCCCACTGGGGGGCCGTGAGCAGAATTCAGGGGGTCCCCCAAGCAGGGCCAGCATTAGGCTTGCTGGGGCCCATTGCAGAAAGCCAAAGCCTCATCGCCTGGGGCTGAAGCTGAAGCCTGAGCAACTTAGCTTCACAGGGCCCCCTGTGGCGTGGCGCCCCAGGCAATTGCCCTGCTTGCTACTCCCTAACGCAGGCCCTGGTTTTTATATGCAGAAAAACAGTTGTTGTGGCACAGCCGGGCCATGGAATTTTTATAGCATGTTGGTGGGGCCTCGGAAAGAAAAAGGATGAGAACCCCTGGTCTAGATTATAGCCAGTACTGTCCCATCACAGAAGCCACTGATGCAAGTCAAACATCACAGTTAGTAAGAATTTCTTCCTTCTTTTACACTGGATGCTTTTCCTCTTTTCAGGACTTTGTACTTTTTAAATAGCTGCTTCTGTCCCTGTTCTATTATCACTGCAGTATGACTGTTTGCGTAAGACTGCAATCAGATTGTCATTTTACACCTCTGCGATTGGATGAATGATGCCATGGTTTAGATGTTTGGTTATCAATTTATACCTATAACGATGTGTGAGTTTTGTCACTTAGATTGTTCTGCTTCTGTGTTTTTCAGCAATGGGCATAATCAAGTCAGTGTGGGTTTTTCTAATGTCTGCATTTTTATTTTTAACACTGCACTTTCCATAAAATACTTTAGCAAAAGGAATGGAGAATTGTAGCTTAAATATTAAAATGATTTACCATGACCATCTTTTTTTTGGAGTTATAACTTAATCAACAGCCTCTAGTGCACAGACACTAATTTCTTCCTTGATAACCCCAGGATTCTGGCATTCTTTAGTAAATTGGACCTTGTAAAAACTATGCTTGGGTGGTCCAGGATTATCTCTATAGAACCAGGCTGTTCCCAGTCAATAATTTTTTAAAAACAATTAAGAGAATGCTTACTGAGAAATATGCCTCTTGCAAACTGATGCAGTTTTGAAAGCTTGCTGGGAAATAATAATTAGACTTACTGTAAACGGTGACATTTTCATTCTCAGACTGTGATTATAATTGTCTTGGAAGCCTGAAACCTTTGAGTAAAAGTCAATATTATTTTATTATGTTGTATTTATATACGCACTTTCACCCCCAAAAGGTCTCCTAATGCTGCCCAGAGTTCTGGCTTGAGCCATGAAATTAAGACTCTTTTGTGGTTCTCCTGACTATGGTCTTCCCAACTAGGTCCACACATATATATGGATGCCCAATTACTACTTCATGACAATGGCTGTGGTGAATTGAGAAAAGTGGACATGAAACTAGAGACTAGAAAATTCAACAAATGTGTATGGGACAACATAGACTACTTAACAACACAGCCCCAAGTGGACTGCATTCCACGAACTCAGACTGGCATTAACAGTAAATGAGGCTGAACTTGAGTATCTGACTGCACCCTTCATAGTTAGGACCACACAAAAACCCATTTAACAGAGGCAATTAAATATGCCAGACAAAGATTTGGCCTCACCGTTCCACACTGGGAAAATGCACTCATGTATTTGTGTTAATGTGGTGAGAGAAACTTCATTTTACACTTGAACACAATAGTCTAATATTCCTAGCAATGATGTGTTCAGCAAAGCCCGACTGAAATAGCGGGCAAAAGAAGAGTTTTAAAATGAGTTAAGCATTCCCTAAACTGGCCGACCTAGCTCATTAACGCCACCAACTTTTTCCACCTTTTCAAAAGCACAGCAACCTGATCATGTCTTCCCCTTCCTCATACAGTTATGATCAAACAATCAGGGAACAGAAACAACAACTTGTGACTCAAGTGACCTATCATACAGCAGTTAGAATGAATATGACGTGCAACATACTCTTTGTGAGCAATCCAAAGGATGAAACTTATTCTCATGCAACATTAATGGAATAATATTGAACAATGAACACAAAATGCCCAGTTTATGAGATCAGATGAGATCATAGACTGAAATAACATGTCTTAGAAGGTCATAGGCATCTCCTAGTTATAGACACCCTATAACATTGGTTGATCAGAATGATTAGGAATGTAGGTCATCATCATTAAGGAGATTTTCTAGATTCATAGCCCAGTAGTGTCCTTCCAATAGCAAAGGATTTTAAAATATTCCTCCATAAAAGATAATTACTAATAAACAAAAATGCACTGATGTTTTATTTGCCCTGTTCTCAAGTTACTCTGAGTAGAATGCCTTTTTACAAGAAATATATATTTCTTATATATTTTATTGCCTTTCCTTGAAAATTTTTCTGTGATTCACTAGGCTGATCAACGGTTGTAAATAACAAAACAGTCCCCATGGATGTTAAGGTTGGAAAAG
The DNA here is from genome assembly GCF_016161935.1 of Mauremys reevesii. Classification (NCBI taxonomy): domain Eukaryota; kingdom Metazoa; phylum Chordata; order Testudines; family Geoemydidae; genus Mauremys; species Mauremys reevesii. The sequence goes on along the minus strand of NC_052623.1, from coordinate 241,903,904 downwards.
ACCTATTAAGCCATCTATTCTGTCTCCTAGTAATACTTCTCAGCAAGTTACATAGGTGGCTTACTTGGCATTTGCGCTGATTTAAAGGGACCATCTTATGGCATTAACCTGGGAAGCCAGGAGCACACATAATACTTCTAGTGGTGCCAGGTGAGAGCACCCTTATCTGTGATTCTTGTTACTAGATATGGCACATGCTTCTCGCAGCATATGGGGGATGTGGGGGACAAGACATGCCTTCCCTTCTCTCTGCAAATTATAGCTCTCGCCCAAGGGTGCACTGCAAAGAGGCTATGGGCTTGGCTACATTTGCAGATGTAGAGCACTGGGAGTTAAACCAGCCTTCGGAGACTGCAGCAGGGAAAACACTGCTGTGTGTTTACATTGTCAGCTGCAAGCACACTGGCATGGCCACATTAGCAGCTCTTGCAATGCCACAAAGAGCAGTGCATTGTGGTAGCTAACCCAGTGTGCAAGTGGCTGCAGCATTCTTTTCAAATGGGGGCGGAGGAAGGTGGAGTGTGACACGGAGTGTGTTGTGTGTATGTGGGGGAGAGACTGTGTGTTTTGGGGGGCAGAAAGTGTGTCAGCATGCTGTCTTGTAAGTTCAGACAGCAGTAGATCCCGCTCCCCCCCGCCTCTCTCTCACACACACACACTCACAACAGCAGCATTCCACACTAATGGTTTGCTTTGTCCCGGAACAGATAAGCATGCCGGCTGTCAGAAACGGAGCTTTGAAAGGGGATATCCGCATGCCTGCAGCCGAGTTCAAAACAATGACAAGAGTGGCCACTTGACTTCAGGGGATTATGGGACATTTCTGGAGGCCAATCACAGCGCAGTAATGCAACATGTCATCCACACTGATACCTGGGAGTTTCAGCTGGGGCACAGCAAGCTTTATGCTTCTCATGGAGGTGGATTACCAGGAGCGCTCCAGCTGCAGAGTCCAGGTGCTCTACGTGCCTTGCCAGTGTGGACACCTCAGGAGTTAGGGCACCCTGAGCTGATTTAATGCGCTCTAACTTGCAAGTGCCCTCACATTCTTGGTCTTTCCCAACTATAAAAACAAGCTATCGTTGGAAATGAGATATTTAATTTAAGCTCCTGGTTAAATATTTTGATGCTATAAATATGAAGATAACTTTGTTGGCAGCTATGCTGCACAATAAAGCTATGCAATCCCAATGAAGTATGTAAAGCCATTCACTCCCATTCCTTCAAAACACCAGTGAATAGAAGAACATAGCAGGGAGGAGTACATCCAATCAATCAGTTCAATCAGTTTGTGTCACTTCTATGGTACCCTTCATGAAGAATGATCACAAGGAACTTCACTTAAACTAACCTCAAACACTTACCAAACTACAACAGAGGGGAGGCAGAATAAAACAAACTAGTCTTCAAAACCAAAGCTTAAAAACGCCAAGGGCCCTATTAACTATAAAAAGCTTACAGCATCTCTGTGTGTGTGCACACGCTTGCAAACATGAGAGAGAAAATATATATGTACATGAAAAAAACCAGAAATTAGCAATCCATGCTGCCTCAGAGAGATTGTGCACTTCACTCTTAATTCACAAAGAAAATGTGACTTGCAAGGACCCCCATATGAGGCTTTGAGCCCCCCTAAGGCCAACATTCAGATTAACATAGATAACAGGGATGGCCAGGGGATACAAAAACCCATCTGGACAATAAAATCATCACACAGTGCACAGTCCAGTACCTTAGTTCAGGACCTTACACATAACAATAGAAAGGCACAGCATTCCATATGCTTATAAATACTGTAAAGATGTGAAATACAAATTAGCTGAAATTGGCAGGAATCAGATAGCTATTGCAATATATCGAATTAAAAGCCTGCAACTACTGGCAATTTTATATGTGTTAACATTTTGTTAATGTGTTCACTTACACAGAAGGGGAAAGTAATTATAAGACTTTCCTGTATGTATGTATTGTTCTAGCTTAATAGGGAGCTTGGGGGGAAAAAAACAAAAAACAGGGAAGCAACACCACAACAATAGATAAATAGCCGCCTAGCAAACACTGAGGAGGCAATTACAAGACAATGGCCTACTCCCAGGGCCTAGGCTCAAGTGACTGTTCTGCCAGTGCTGGGATAGATCAATGGGCTAGACACTGTTAAAAAGAAAAACTTCTAGGAGAATAAGGTTGGGGGAGGTCAGTTGTCAGGTGTGATCAGTGGACAGGTTGACACACAGAGAGGCTCTGCAAAGGAGTCTGAAAGAGTTGGGTCTTTCCCCAGATCCAAGGAATGGTAAGCCATGAGGAAAAGCAGGCATGTGTGTAGATTGGTTTATCGTTTTAAAGATCTGTTTTCTTTGAAATGCTTTTGTTCTAAATAAATAATATTTTCTGTAAGAAGGATGTTGGGTTGAGGAAGCAGAACTGCAGGTGCTGAAGATAAGTCAGACCTGCTGAGGTAAATCGTGGTTGCTCAGAGGGAACTGCAGAAAGAACCCAGTCTGAGAACGGGAGAAGCATGTGATTCCAACCCAAGAGAGGTGACGGCTGTGTGGCTGTAGTGTGTCTAATGAAGACGCTCTATGCCAATGGGAGAGCATGCTCCCATCAGCATAATTACTCCACCTCTGCAGGAGGCGGAAGGTATGTCGGCAGGAGAGAGTTTCCCGCCGACATAGCACGGTGCAGACACTGCTCTAAGTCGATGTAACTTACATCGCTCAGGGAGGTGGCTTTTTCACACCCCTGAGCAATGTAACTTACATCAACTTAAGCCCTAACAAAGATATCCTTTATATGAAATGTTAATCAGCTAAATAGCAACTGACAGTTTTTAAGGCCAGAAGAAACTGTTTATGTCATCTAGACTATCCTGCATAACATGGGCCATAGAATTTCACTCAGTAATTCCTGCATCAAATCTAATAAACTTATGGTTGAACCTGAGCATATCTGTAGAAAGATACCCATCTTGATCATGTGATGGAGAATCCACCACATCCCAGTGGTAAGCTGTTTCAATGCTCCATCACCCTCACTGTTAAAATCTGCACCTGAATTAACAACAACAAAAAAAGCAAACTTTAGTTATTTTAAAGCTCTGCTCAGGAATCTGGAGGGAAAATCATCAGGACATTACACAATAAAGCTCAAGTGTGAGGGAAATAGATGACTCATAAAATCATAGAAATGTAAGGCTGGAAGGGGTCTCGAGAGGTCATCAAGTCCAGCCCCCCTGCTGCAGGGCAGAAGTAAAACTTTTTTCATCTCATCTGACAGATGTTCCAAGCGCTGTTAAAAAAAACAAAGTGATGGTGATGTACAACCTCCTCCCTTGCTTGTTCCAGAGCAGCTTAAGTATAGTTAGAAAGGTTTTCCTAATATCTAACCTAAATCTTCCTTGCTGCAGATTAAACCCATTACATCTTATCCCACCTCCAGTGCACCATCCTCTTTTGGACTCTTGAAAACAGACGCACTGTAAAGGGTCTACAGTAGGAAATTCAGAGCAAAGATGCCTAGGGATATCCTGAAAGTGAAATGTTTCTTGCTTTGAATTCCCATAATGGGAAGAGAATGAAAACATGTTTTGAACATAAGATCTCTTTGTTCCCATCACATCATATGAACAAAATTTGGAAAATTATTGCTTCCTGGTTATTAAAAACCATGATAAAAATGAAATATTTTCTCACACTGTAAATATACACTTGACAATTGTTTGCTCACTCCTGCAGCCAAATAGGCAGGCTCAATGACATAATTCTTTAACAGGGTGTCTACTTGTTCTTAGGCAGAAGACATAGTGTACTTTATTTTGACTGAAGTTAAATTTCACAAGACATGTCCAACTATTTTAAACTAATGAACAGTCTGGGGACAAGTATCATCCCCTTGGGAAACCACTGGCTGTCAGTGAAAGCAAGAGGCAACTACTGAGGTGTATGTGAATGTCTGGGTGGAAGGATGAAAAGGAGCATATTTCCCCAAAGATTTCTCAAATAAATTGTGTCTCCCCTCCCCCACAACAAAACTTAGTTGCAAATCAGTAATGCTAACCTTTCTCAACTTTTATTTTTTTTAAATAAGGTTACACCCAAGACCAAATCCAGAACTGAAATCACTAAAGCGGGGCGAGGGCACAGAACCCATTCTACCAACGTCCAGGGAGTTATAAAATGTGTGTGCCATGTGTAGTCTGTATTCAATTTATGTCACAGTTTCAGTATCAGAGCTGCTTTTGCTCTTTTAATCTATTTGGGAATGGATTTAAGTCACAGACATTAGAGATGGAAAAGAAGACTTATTAGACTGTCAAACCAGGGTAGGACATAGTCCTCAAGACAGAAGGCACATCAGATAATAAACGTGTACTATGTTTGATAAACAAACAAACAAAGCCTTAGAAAAGCTGGTAAAAGTTACTCTGTGGCCACTCTAGTATGAGAAACCCACAGTTTGCCTAATGCTTTGTATACTCATTTATTCATCGTGACTTTTATTGAGCTTGTTAGGTATTTTTTTATTAAATGTTTTTTCATTGGAAACTGCCAGTTTGTCAAAACTGAAACTGTTCATGTGAAAGGGTCGGTTTCAATACATTTTCTATTTACATTTAAAAAAAAAAAGCTTAAAATTGTCAAAACATCCCATTTGACATTTCCAAAATGAAAGGTTCCATTTTTCAGTTCAAAACAACCTTTTGTTTGAAATTTAAGTTAATGGCAGTAAAAACAAAAAGTTAAAAATGGTCAATACATTTAGAAATTACGAGAATGAAATGTCTCAACTGATCTGATCTGAATAATTTTTTTCAGATTTTTTGTTTGTGAAAAATTGTGAGATTTTGACTTTTTGTCTTGATTTGGGACAGGAATTTTTTTCTAAAATCTTAAAAATTCTCATGGGATGGGAAAGTTCTAGACTTTTAGTGTTAACAGCTAAGCAGTATTCTGGCTGGTTTGTAGTGTAAGTATTTCTGAATAAGGTATTCATCACTCATATATTAATAAAATGTTTCTATTGTTTAGCATTCCTTTATGAAGAACTATTGCAATTTCTACCAGAAAGGTTTCAGAACTTGAAAGTGAGGCATCTTCACCGGAGCTAGATGAAGTATTGATCCTAGAAAATCTCTGCAGTGAAATTTGCTTGTTTTTTAATATTTCCTTCACAGTAAGTCCATCCACTTGCCTCTGGGTAAGAGTTCCAGTCCTCAAGCTTCAAGTGGGAGACTTTGGTTTCCTGGAGGCTTTTCTTCATAAAGATGAGTCTGGCACCCGTTTTTGGAATGTGTGGTGTCTCCACATGGGAAAATAGTCTCTGCCCCTTGCTTGTAGGCGTTACTTCTCCCTGGAAATTTTACTGAGAAGCCAATAATAACGCATGAGCAATGCTATAATCCTAATGAACACACAAAACTGGAAAGTGACATTAGGGAGAAGGAAAATCAAAAATGGAAAGCTGTAGAAAAAGTCTGGATGCACAAATAGAATAATGTAAAAACCACTGAGTAGATCCCCATTCATAGAATCATAGAATCATAGAATTCAAGATCAGAAGGGACCATTATGATCATCTAGTCTGACCTCCTGCATGCAGCAGGCCATAGCGATCCACCACACTCCCCAGCAAGCACCCTGCCCCCCATGCTCGGAAGGGAAAACCTCAAACCTCATGCACATCTTCCCTGGAGAAAAAAAAAAATTCCACCCCCCCCAAATATAGTCAGCAGCCAGACTCCCGAGCATGCGGGACTCTCAAACAAACAAAAAAGAAAAGGTTATATCATACCATTACCCATTTGTACTTTTTTCCCCTTGGTGTTTAATCTTGACATTGACTGATTATATAATCCCCCCATCATATCATCCCCATAAACTCCTTATCTGGCTTAATCTTAAAGTCTAGGTCCTTCCCTTCACTTTGTTTAGGCCCCTGTTGTATTGCACTCCTCCCCTGATGGTTAGAAACCTAACAATTCTGTTCTGGAATTTCTGACTTCTGACTGACATATCCGATGTCCTCTATCCCCGTGTTACCCACATGAGCACTGATTCATCCTCTCCTCCCCTGTATCTATCCTCTTTAAAGAGTATATATCTAATCTCTTATCCTCTCTTATCTTTTTTCCTAAAAAAAAAAACACTCTCCTCCTCCTTCCATTCCTACGATCATTCCTCCATTCCTCGGATCATTCTTCTTCTTCTTACTACTTTTCTTTGTTCTCATCCTTGAATTAATTCTTCTTAAACAACATGAAATAACAAAAAAAAACATAAATCAAAATGAGGTCACCAACGCCTATATATAGCACTAGCACCTCCTTATCCCTACATACTAATACCTCGCACCATGCAAAATAAGACCATCATTAGCTTTTTAACCACCACACATTTATGCCTACTCTCATCCATCCTACGATCAACCCCCCTCCTCCAACCAGTTCTCCTCCTCTACTTCCCCCTGGTTATAACCAAGACATTTAAAAAGTTAAAGTTCACTTTATAACTAAACTTCTCACTTACCTCACTATCTATTGACTTTTATCCTCATTACATTTACTAATACTCCAGTCATCATCTATCCCCCTATCTCCCCCATCCTCCTCCCGTGGCCTCCACAAACTTAAACTCCCCACAAACTCTCCTCCTCCCCTCTCCCAACCCAGTCTTGCAATAAAATGAAGATCAAAAAAAAAATACCCAGAACCAATAGGAAGGAACTCCACTTGTACTCCCCCCACCGGGACCTTCTCCTACCCTCAGTACCCTCCTCTTTAACCTCCACCTTATCTTTCTCTGATCACCCCTTCATTTCCATCCCCTTTTTTTTTTCCAGTAATTCTTCATGCATTTTAACCAACGATTCTTAATTTCAATCCATTTTATATTAGATCAATCCATTTAATCCAAAAATCTGTTTCTTTTTTTCAAAGAAAATCTTCAGGTAGTTTTTTTTGAGATCAGTTTCCCTTTACTTCACCTTTTTTTTTCCTAATTTTAGTCTTCTGAACCTAATTAGCTAATCTCCAGCCATTTAATGATTTAAGTGATTTTATCAATTTAGTTATTAATTATAACATATCGCCAATTAATATCTATTATAAGCAATATCTTAATCAATTAGGATAAGGCTCCCCCGGCCCCATTTACTTTTCTACACTTTACACCGTTTTGCTGTTCAAGTTTGGCTTCTCCAACCCTTCCCTCCCTATCCTCATTCCCCTCATCCTTCTCATTTTTCCCCTCTATATTAGATATTATTCCTTAATTTTTCTATCCCATCTTTGTGATATTTTAAAGTTTCATGCTCCCACTTGTTCCAAGTTAAGATTAATTTCTTTCTCCCCCTTCTCTTCTTATTTTTTTGGTTTTCTTAATCTTTTTTACTTTTTTTCCCTTTGGTTTCCATCTCCACTCGTCCTAGCCTTTCTCACTGCTTCGCTGGGCTTCTCTCACCTGCCTCCACTGCCTTTCCTTTTTAAGGCCCTCCTCCTTGATCCTCCCTGATTCGCTTTTTGTTTTTCTTGTTGCTTTTCCTGACGCTTGCTCAGTTTTTTCTTTTGCTTGCTCAGCTACTGCTACCATCCTGCCGCTTCTTCAGCTCCTGCCTCTGACAACTCCAAACTTGAACCTTCCCCAACCACCACTCATGCAACCTTCCGCCATCTGCCCCCCAGCCCCTCAACATCCCAGCCCAGTCTAGTTAATTTAGCAAAGTTTAATTTAGTGTAGCAAGCCTCGCATCAGATGACTCATTGATTATCCTCCCATTTATTTTGAACGACCTCCTCATTTCTTGCCAATGTCATGTAGCTCAATGATTTCCCCTCTACAACAAGGTCCTCAAACAATTTCAAAAATCAAAAAAAAAATCACCTCAAAAAATCAGCAAACTCGGCATTTCAAAAATCAAATCAACCATCATTTAGGAAGCAATTAGGCCCATATCACAGCTAGGAAAATTAGAGATCACCATTTATTAAAGAAGATATATCCTATTTCCCATCTATCCATTTCTAAGCCCATCCTCCTAGTGTTTATATTAGTGAGCCTGCTTACGTCTAAAGTGCTAAATCTCTCTATCCCAATCCAAGCTAGATCCTCCTTCTATAGCACAAGCCAACTGGTCTCTCCTCTTCCACTCATTGCCACTCATTATTCCCATTGCCCATTGTATTATCTCATGCATTATTAGATTTCACATTGCATTTTACTATACCTATTATATTTCACCATTACATTTATCCACACAAGTTTACTACACCCACCTACCTTTCCTTCCATACCTTAGCACCCATACCTTTTACCATTATTCCATGTTTCTCCATTCCATCCTACCACCATCTTTCACCCAGTTTATTCCTTCCTTCCTCTCTTTTTTGTTCTTTCTCTTCACACCTCCTCCCTTTTCCTGTTTTCTCCTCCTCTCTTCCTAATTCTTCCTTTTTCTCCTCTCACTCCTGGGCTCACTCACTCTACATCTCTTACAATCTTCCTTATGTACCTCCAGTATGACTTATAGATCTAGTATCCGTCTGTTCTTCTCTCTTACATCTGTCCGCCCCCCTTTGTCCATCTTGACTTTGTTATCTGTCCTCCCCGTCTCCCCCCCCAAAGTAGTTTTAAGCAGATTTAAAGAGACCGCACAGCTCCCCTCCTAGAAGTCTAGCAGTTCCCTTAATTAGAGAGCAGCCTTCCCCTCCTAGAAGTCTACTTCCTTCCCTCCCTATCCATCAGGTTCATTCACAAACCACTAAGTTTTTTGAGGCAAACACCTCAGTCCAAGTGCTCAAATGCTGGCCAGCTTGTAGATGATGGAGGCATTGCCAGAGATAAAGGAATTCTAGGGATAGAATAGGAGATAAGGCATGCAAAGCAGTAATAGCAGGGAGAAAGCTGAAGAACTGCTAAGTCTCTGTGTACAGGTGAGGCTGTGAAGCCTGGTTTAAAAAACCTGTTGCTAACTGCTACCAATATCACTAACTGCTTCTCTGCTTCTGGCTGGGTTACATGCCCAGATGTTTCTGAGGCCTGGTCTACACTGGGGGGATTGATCTAAGTTATGCAACTTCAGCTACGCGAATAACATAGCTGAAATCAACGTACTTAGACCTACTCACCGCGGTGTCTTCACTGCAGTGAGTCGATTGCTGCCACTCCCCCGTCAACTCCGCCTGCGCCTCTCGCGGTGGTGGAGTACAGGAGTCGATGAGAGAGCGCTCGGGGGTCGATTTATCACATCTAGACTTGACGCGATAAATCAACCCCTGCTGGATCAATCGCTACCCGCCAATCCGGCGGGTAGTGTATACATACCCTGAATAAATCAGTTATTCTGGCCAGGTAAGAGTCTCTCTTCTCTTAAGTAGCACAAAGCTACTTAAGTCACATCAGAGACTGTTTTGAGAACTTAAGACATGCATAGGCCATAATAAGTTCATCGGGTGTTTCTACTTATGGTATTTTTCAGAGCACTTTCCAGGTAGGGAGATGTGATATTAAATTGAAAGTGAAAACAAAAATGTTTAAGTATTCAAAGAATTGTAGGAAACAAAATAAACAAATTCTGGTAACCAAGAGAGAATCTTACACAGCACACTTGACCCAAAATACAGAGGCAAAGAGACAGCTCCATATTGCTTTATATACCACTCACACACACACAGAGCCTTTCCTTGCCCCTTCCTTGCCTACTTTGATCTCACACACACACACACACACACACACACACACACACACACACACACACACACACACACACACAATGCCTTTCCTTGCCCCTTCCTTGCCTACTCTGATCTAATGTGCAATATTACACTTAAAAAATGAATAGTCTTCAAAGAGGTGCGGCTGCTGCTGGTTCAACCAAAGCAGATATGCCAACAGACATAAAATGGAAACCCAATGTATTTTAATTGACAAAAGGTTCAGAAGCTGTTGAAAAAAATGAGAGCTGGCAGCAAATATGATTCAAAATAGAGTTGGTTGAAATATTTTCGTTAAAATAATTATTTTTACAAAATCTTCCAGTTTTTTATTGAAATACCAAAACTCATTAACTCTTTTCAAATAACTAACAAGTGAAAAGTGTTTGGTTTTCAGTTCTTTTATCAAAAAAGAAAAAAACTCCAATAAAAGAAAATAAACAAACAACCCCCCAGCCCCATCAAAACCCAAAACACTTCCCTGAAAAGTGTTGAAAAAATTAACAAGGTTTAGTTCTTCCAAAAATATCTGCAGAAAATAATTACCACTTTCTGACCATTTCTAATTCTAAAGTATCTGGGTTTCCAGTTAATAATTTGTATTTCTGAAGCTCAAAATAGCTTGTTGGTATAATTGACAGCAAATAATATTGGACTTTAATACCTCACCCTGCTGTTGTGTGGTGCTAAGTTGTAGTATTTATGGTTTTTATTTCAGATTCCTATGTTTTGGCCATTCAGACATCCTCAGAGCAGAGATAATAGAGTTTCCGCCAAACATATGAATGATGGGGAGGGGAGGCTGGTGGGAAGATGGAAGGAATGAGAGGAGAGGACTACCAAGTTTAATCACCTGAAGGTCTACTCATTGGATCTTGTAATCAGACCTTAAATCAGACCTTTGTCTACTAGATGAAAGAGCTGTCTACTATCAGATATCTTGTTCACATGTGTGTAATTATACACCATGATCAAGTTACATCTTAACCTTCTTTTTGATAAGCTTCTTGTATGCTAATCGTGTTGTGAATAAAACCATCTCGCTACTGGCAAAAATTTTGCTAGTACAATTTTTGTAAAACAAAACATTAGTGATATTCACTTAATGATGAGAGGTGGTGGTTTGTTTTCACAGATAGTTCTGGCTAGAAGCAGGCACAGTGAGAGAAGGTGTTGGCTCTGCCAATGCATCTCAATCTTATATCCTGCAAAAGATCTGTTATTCTTCAAGCCTTATGCAATCACTCATGATGAACTGTGACAAACAGTGCAGTGGTTAGTGATGTGGACAAAACTCCACCAGAGACCAACTCATTTGCACTTGTGACCTAATACAAATTTGAAATTCTAGTCTCCAGAGGTAAAAGGTTAATGGAATAACCCAGTTTTTCCACCTAGATCTCTGCTGTATAAGACTATTTTAATTATTACTATTATTTATTGATTTATAAGTTACCTTCCACATGTAGCAAAGGGTGCTATGCAATCAAATTATGTAACTTGTAGGACTGAATTAAAGTAATCAGTCAAAAGGAAGAGTTTAAGTTTGATCTTAAAAGAGCTGTAATGCTAATATGGAAAGGCGTTCCTCCAGCTGGGGACAAACGCAAGACAGTCCCATACCTGGATATTTCACTCAATGCAGATAACACAGAAAGCAATGTAGCAGTGAGTGTAAAGCAAAAACCAGGAAACTTAAAAACACACACTAAGTTGCACAGATGTGCAGAGACTGTAGTATGAAGACTCTGAAATACAAGGAATAATCCTCTTAATTCTCACCCTTATGTTAAATAATGAAGCACAGGTGAGCCCAAGCGGTGACGTTCAGATCTGGATCCAATCTTCTTTGTGGTTTAAAAGGGATTCAGATCCAGTGTTTTAATTCAGATCCATTTTATTGAGATTGACCTTAAGTGTTGAATACAGATCCAGATCCAAACCTTCCCAAAGTTTGATGGGGTTTCGATCTGCTGTTCCAATTCTAGGACCCATTTCAAGGTTACATGTGTGAGTGCCTAAATAAGGGTGTAATGGGAGCTTCAAGGAGTGAACAATATTGTGCACACTGATGCATTCTGAATAAATTACCAGTGGGAGATGGAGGGTAGTGTTCTGCAAAAAGAAGTGAATCATCCATGATGTGGGACTCGCTATTATGGTCCCTGGCATTTGCTGTCTTGTAAACATCAGGTGCCCATGAAGCTCAATATGTGACCACTACATGCTACCAGCTTCCACACACACTGCTAAGGCTACATTTGATGCTTCTCTAATGCAGCCTCAAGCCAGTAACTTCAAAAGAGCACATCAAAGCTTCTAGTCAAAGCAGAAAGAGTAGTGAGCTGGGTGGCACTTTTTTTTCCTCCCTAGTGAATATGAAATTTTAGGGGGCTTCCCAAAGGACATGTGAGTGATTAAAAAAAATTCTCCTGTGTATCCTGGGAATAGGAGGGTGAGGCACCATGGAGCCAGATGGAAGAAGAAATGAAAATTCCTCTCTATTAATACAGCTCTTTGATAGCCTGTTATGCTGCAAAGGGGGAAAGGGAGTGAGGGTTGAAGAGGGGGTGGGGGAGAATAAAAGAGTTTCATCTTTGTTTCATTGGTCTTTTTTAAATCCAAGTCACAAAAGCTTAAAATGATGAAATGAGCATGTGTAGTCTGACTGAGATAGGAGACAGGCAATTAATGAAACTCAGGGCCATAATATCAGCTGCCTGCTGACTTCTGCGATTGAATTAAAACTATCATAAGAATAATGCAAGGACTTGCCCTTGTCCTGCTTGTCTATGTGTTTATTTAATTTTCTGTCCAACTGACTCTCAAATAAATTGGAAACAGCTGCCATTTTTTTTGATTCAGTAGCTCCATTACCCCCCAATGACATCATTCTGGGCACGCTCACTAACAATAGGTCATTATGCAGCAATTACTTTATTGATTTATGGAAGTTTTTAAGCTACACCAGGAACATGCACATTCAAGGGGGGGGGGGGAGGAATTCTTCTGAGCTCTTGTTAAGAAGTACATTTCTGTTCCAGGGCTAGGATAATATTACTAGCACAAAATTGGAACTTAAATTACAAAAGTAGAAGGCGGAAACCTATTTACTATTACATTTTGAAGCAAAAAATATTTTTTTCAGAGATATATCCTGTTGTGAACAGCTGTCTAAGAACCATAATTTCATGTAGTAATTAGATAGATGATGCAAGTAAAACTGCTACGTAATAAGATGGCTCTAATAGTATGTAGCATTTGCTAAAATCCATCATAATGAAAGCTTTGATGCGTGAGCTCTTTGAGCTAGTACATAACAGGTTTAAGAATTATTACCACATGGAAGCATTTTCTTTCTTCTGTTTCTATCAATATAATAGATTTGCCATCATTTATACATTATACACAATGTTTAAACGATAAATGCAAACATAGTATGGAGCTGATTCGATTAATAATGGCCTTTCAGGTTTTAATTACCTTTCTGTTTGAAAACATGGGATTTTACACAAGATTGATCGACACTGCAAATTAAGATAAATTATCACTTTGTGTTCTAGCAAACTTCCATTCAGTCAACAATACTGCTACACTAAATAAAATAGCATTGTGCAATTAGGTATATGAAGGGAGTTTTGCCCCTCACTGAAAGAGAATGGATGTCAGATTATATTGATTTTTGGCCTGTTTTGGAATAGAAATCCCTATGATTTTATGCAAAGACTAGAACTGGTTACATACCTGCAGAAATTGGGTTTGTGAACTTTGTCTGGCCACTCCAGAAGAAAGTCAGGAAGCAATGGATATGGTTCAATTAGGCTGTAACTTTATTCACTTTAAATATGTGGGAGTACCTGGCAATAAATTGTACAGTGTAGGTCATCATCATTTCCTTAATTGTTTTCACATAACCCCCAACCTGGTACCAACCAGCCCATTGCTGGGACTCCACTGCCTTCCCTCGTAGAAGGGCTGGAGGGGGCTAGGAAAGGAGGAGGGGGTTGACTCCTCACTGTACCCTTCCCCACCCAACAACTTTCTTCAGGAATGCTTTCCTTCAAATCCTTTTCCAGTCCATTTTATCCAATAATCATATCTCTTCATACAGAGTACCTGCATTGGACACCCGCCACAAGTTGTGCTTACTAAGTTATGATATTATAACCTAACCTCCAAACTTTCTGTGGAGAAGGTGAAAAAACCCACCCTGCCTCGGCCAAGTTGGCGGTGAGGGAAAAATTCCTTCCCAGCCCCCGAAGGAGAAAAGGTGACTAACAAGGCCCACGGTGGATCATTAAGGGACCTGATGCTTTTTTAGATACTAAGGGTGAGTTGGTGGGTGCTTCCAGCCTATTCACAGTAAAAGAGGGCTTCTCCAGTACTGCCTGGGGTATAAATAACCCCACCCCCTTCCGGTCAGCTGGAAGGGCAATGTTCTCTTCCCCTACCCTGACATGGACCATTTCCTGCTCCTCCCCCCCTCTGTACAGGTAAACTTTCCACCTTCCTCCTCTCTGCCACCAGTTGGGTTTGTGGAAAATAGATTCTGTCACACTAACTTGATTTTTTTTATGAGATTACAAGTTTGGTTGATAAAGGTAATAGTGTTGATGTCATATACTTAGATTTCTGTAAGGCATTAACATGGTACTGCATGACATTTTGATTAAAAAACTAGAAAGATATAAAATTAACATGGCACACATTAAATGGATGAAAATATAGCTGACTGATAGGTCTCAAAATGTTATTGTAAATGGGGAATCATCATCAAGCAGGTCTTTTCCAGTGGGGTCCTGCAGGGATCAGTTCTTGGCTCTATGCTATTTAACATGTTTATTAATTATGTGGAATAAAACATAAAGTCAGCATGGATAAAGTTTGTAGTTGATGCAAAAATTGGGGGGAGTAGTAAATAATGAAGAGGACAGGTCACTGTTTGAGAGCAATCTGGATCGCTTGGTGCAAGCTAACAATTTGCATTTTAAAATGGCTAATGTAAATGTTTATATCTAGGAACAAAGAATGCAGGCCATACTTACATGATGGAGGACTCTATCCTGGGAAGCAGTGACTCTGAAAAAGATTTGACCGTTGGGGCAGATAATCAGCTGAACATGAGCCCCCAGCGCAACACTGTGGCCAAAAGGGCTAATGTGATCCTTGGATGCATAAACAGGGGAATCTTGAGTAGAAGTACAAAGGTTATTTTACCACTGCATTTGGCACTGACATGACCACTACTGTGTCCAGTTCAGGAAAGATGTTCATAAATTGGAGAAGGTACAGAGAAGAACCATGAGAATGATTAAAAGAATAGAAAACATGCCCTATAGCAGGGGCGGGCAAACTTTTTGGCCTGAGGGCCGCATCGGGTTTTGGAAATTGTATGGAGGGCCAGTTAGGGGAGGGGGTCATGGCCCAGCCCCAGCCCCCATTCATACACCCCCCGGGACTCCTGCCCCATCCAACCCCCCCCCCCGCCTCACTCCCACTCCCTGTCCCCAGAACCCCTGCCCCTGAGTGCCCCCCGCCGACCCATCCAACACCTCGTCTCATTCCTGATGGCCCCCCTGGGACTCCTGCCCCATCCAACCACCCCTTCTCCCTTTCCCTGACTGCCTCCGGAACACCTGGCCCTGATTTCACCCTCACTGCCCCATCCAACCCCTTGTCTCATTCCTACTGCCCCCCCAGGACTCCTGCCCCCATTCAGTCCCTGTTCCCTGCCCTCTGATTGCCCCGACCCCATCCACACTCCCACCCTCTGACCACCACCCCGAACTCCCCTGCCCTCTATCCAACCCCATCCCCGCTCCCTGCCCCTTACCACGCTGCCTGGAGCTCCAGTGGCTGGTGGCGCTACAGCCGCGCCATCCGGCTGGAACCAGCTATGCCCAGGGGCGGCTCCAGACCCCAGCACGCCACAGGGGGTGCTCTGCCAGTCACCGGGAGGGCGGCAGGCGGCTCCGGTGGACCTCCCGCAGATGTGCCTGCGGAGGGTCTGCTGGTCCTGCGGCTCCAGTGGAGCCCACGCCTGCGGGAGGTCCACCGGAGTCGTGGGACCGGCGACTGGCAGAGCGCCTCCCGCGGCATGCCGCCCTGCTTGGGGCGGGGAAATGTCTAGAGCCGCCCCTGGCTATGCCATCACCACCGCACAGCACAGAGCACCGGTTCAGGCTTGGATCTGCAGCTGCGCTGCCCCAGGAGCTCGCAGCCCTGCCGCCCAGAGCAAGGGAAGGGGGAACAGGAGGAGAGGGGCTGGGGGTGATCCTCCCGGGCCAGGAGCTCAGAGGCCAGGCAGGAGGGGCCGGGGGCCAGATGTGGCCCACAGGCCGTAGTTTGCCCACCTCTGCCTTATAGTGGTTGAGCTCCTTGAGTCTAATTGGCTTAATAAAGAGATGGTTAGGGGGTGACTTGATGACAAGCTGTAAGTATCTACATGAGGAACAAATATTTAATAATGGGCTCTTCAATCTAGCAGACAAAGGTATAACAGGATCCAATGGCTGGGACTTGAAGCTAGACAAATTCAGATTGGAAATAATTTTTAGTAGCGAGAGTAATTAACTACTGGACCAACATACCAAGGGTCGTGCTGGATTCTCCATCACTGACTATTTTTAAATCAAGTTTGGATGTTTTTCTAAAAAATATGCTCTAGGAATTATTTTGGGGATTATACAGGAGGTCAGACTAGATGATCACAATGGTCCCTTTGTGGCCTCGGAATCTGTACATTTATAAAAGGGATAACAACCCCTTTTCTTAAAGCCAACCAGACAAGGACCCACCACATAAAGCTGCAGTGAGCACATTTGTTTGAATACTGAATAGCTAATGTCTGTACTCCTTAAAAGTCATTATTTCTGAACATTCATGTATATTATTCCCCCATCTAAACGTTTTGGGGAGATGGCTTTTTGTCATATTAACTGTGGTTGGGATTTTTAGAGGCCATAAGTGCCCAACAATCATTGTATTTCAATGTGTAAGGATCAGAGGGACTTGAATGTGAGCCTGCAGGACTACCTGGCAACCAACATCCTCATACTGCCCACCTGGCAGCAACTGTAAGATGGCCACTCCCTGCGACCCACAATTCACAGACGCTGCATGCCACAGGAAGTTCTGCCTAGAGCGATCCAACCAACAGTTGTCTTAGAGATCCCTGATTGGTTCCTTGATCCGATATAAGCCCCTGGGGTGTACCAGGAAATTTCCAGGCAATGATATTGATCCCCAGCTAGCTGTCATGATTGCCCTTCTTCTCTGCCTTTGAACTCCTGGTATTCACCTTGCTTCCAACTTGGATCCTTACCCCAGATTTACCCCCAGAACCTCAACACTGACCTTGATATCTTGTGTTTGACCCTATGCCTGATTCCTGACTCTGGCTCTGGCTCTGACCCTCAGCTTGACGCTGGCTTCGACCCTCAGATTGACTCCAACACTGGCTCTGATTCCTGGCTTCAGTTCCTGGCTCCCAAGCTCCTGCCACTAGCCCTGCTTACCTTCATCCAGCATCCTGACACAATGGGAGTTGGGCACCTAATTTGCTTAGATCCCTTTGAAAATCCCAACCTGTATTAATAATTGCATGAGGGTATTCACTATTCATTGTTCGCTCTTGATTTTTGTTGCTATTCTTAATTCTCCTGCTTAAACAATTTCAGTCATCCACTAATGGAGCAGAAACTATGTCATGTTATTTAGCTGAGCAATCACATTCCGTGAATAACATACACAGTGAATAGCTAAAGTGCACTGTTTATAAACACCATGTAGGCTGAAATGTGTTCACATTAACTATTTGTAGAATATTTGCAAACCACAGGTACAGTCACAGAAATTAGGTTCAGTTTAGAAATGATTCACAAGCAGGAAAAAAATAGGATAATTTAATTGCATGAACATTTTTGATCAATTCTAGAAAATTCTCCAATTCTGCAATCAATTCCATGTGGGACGATTACTTCACCCAGCAGAGTCCCAGTGAAGTCAATGTTAGGAATTGCAGGGTTGGGACCTAGCTGTAGCTCCCCAATGTTAGAGCTGTAAGAAAGCATCAAACCAATTTTTGTGATTTTTTTACCTAATTTTATTTCTTCCTTTTGGCAACCTAGATGTTTCATTTGTTAAGACATTCTGATGCAATGTCCATTTCCACTTCAAATATATATTAAATTTGAAATGGTATGTTTTTGACGCAAAATGATTTCTGGATAAAAAAAATCATAATTTTTTAATAAGTCATGCCTTGAACTAAAAAAAACCCTAAAAAGCCCATGAGATCTATTGGTATTGCATTATAGAGAACGGTAAAAAAAAAGTAGTAAACTGTTTTGATTAAGACATAACATATTTAGTATTTGATTATATTTTTGTGTTTCCCACAATAAAGTAAACATGATCAGAAAATTCCAGTAAATTTTGTTTCATTCTTTTATTCTGTTCAGTATATGGTACCATTTTTATTTTGCTTCGAAAATATAGAAGGATATGAGATGTGTTCTTTCTGATATGATCTTCAATTTGAATTTCTCTAATGTGATTCCCTATATCTTGCTTGTATCTGTATTAATAGGATCTGATGATTCCCAATGATGATCCCACTCTTAATATGTGTTTGTAAAGCAATTTGATTATATAATAGCATAATAAGTCTTAAATATTGTTAATAATGTTGTGAGATTAGGTTACATGTTTATACCGTTTTTATTACATTCAGCACAAAAGTGAGGCATCTGAGTGCCTCAGAGGTTGTGTGAAAGAAACTGCATCAATAAACAGCATTGCTGTGACCTTTTCAATTTTCCTTAACTTTGTTGGGCTCCCTTGTTTATAGAACTAACCTAGGAGGAAAGGCCTATCAAAATTGACAAGCCAGTTATTACATTTACATTTAATTCACTGAAGTACCACTTTCAATAACACAGCAATGCAGATAAGTGAAAAAGATGACACTACTACAGTGAGTCTCTTTCACACAGACAACCAGGGACCCAAATCTTGCGCTCCTATTTCTTACTCAAGCACAACTCCTATTGATTTTGTGGGAGTTCTGTCTGAATATGGAGGTCGTGGTAGAGCCACATATATTGGAATTTAAATTGCTCATTCTAATCACAAAGTTAGTCAGGAGAACAAAAAATGGTGCAGCAAGAACTTCACTCTCATTATAATGAATAAAATTCTACCCTGCGGTTCTCCTTTTTTTGTCATTCCCTGCCCCCTAAAGCTTAACCCTTTCTAACCGACTTAGGTGAAACTCAGCACCCCTGCAGGTGCTGGATGTGCAGGGTCACAGCTCCATGCCAAACCATTACAGAACTGACAAGAAGTTAGTGAGGCTTGAAGGGAGATGGGAGGAGAAAATCTGGGCAGAATAGGGCCCTAAAAATTTCCTTCCCTGCTAGAAACCCTTCAAAGCCAATAAATCGGCATAATTCCAAAACTGCTCTCTAGTGCCAAAATATATTTCTATGGTAACTGGTTGACAGATTCTGCATGAACATCATATACAATGAGCCAGCTCATCAGCTGGTGTCAATTGCTGCAGCTAAAGTCAATGGAGCTATGCTAATTTACAGTAGCTGGGAATCTGGCCCAATATGTTGATTTCCTCATGGCTAGCTTTCATATCTATATATGACCCCTCCTCCATTCCACTTTTTCAAAATTCCAGGTCAGTTATGCCCATACAATTCCACTGAAACTGATGGGATTGTGTAGGTTAAATAAGTTCAGAATTTGTCTGTATCATAAACATTGCTCCTCGTGAAGTAGACAGCATTCTCTGTATAGCAAAGTGACCAACATGAGAGCTACCTTTGAAATCCTACATTTAGCCAATGACATAACTATCCTCAAGAAAGTGACACAAAGTAATAATACTTTGCACAGACATAGCACTTTTTCCTCTTCCAACATTAGCTAAACAATCTTCATTATATCCCTGTATAATAAGTAGTTATATCTAGTGTGCAGATTTGGAAACCAAGGCAAAGAGGTTAAGTGTAGTGACCAATGCCATAGAAAGTCAGTGTCAGAGCCAGGATCACAACCCAGGAATACCTAGTGCTCAGAACAAGCCTCTCTCTCAGTGTAACTTCATTTACCATTTACAGAAATTAAAGTCACATTGTAACTGAAAACTCTCAGGGGAAAAAATAGCCATTTCACATCCTAATTTGTCCTGTAGTTGTATTAAGTATTTCCAGTGAAAATATAGTCAAGGAACATGTTTGCAAGAATAATAATTTGTTACCTACAACAAACAAAGGGTAACATTTTGCTCTTGGATCCACATTACGGACATCAGTCCTAATGTTTTACTTTCTTTTCCTGCACAGATCTCCCATTCTGTCTGGTTACTTATATGGCGATCATCATGAGAGTACCTTCCAAACATTAATGGATTTTTATCTTCACAAGAGCTCTGTTAGGAAAGGAAGTACAATTCCTGCTCAGGGAGTCAGTGGCTAAAGTGGGAATTAAGCTCACATTTGTTGCATACCAGTGCAGTCCTGTCCACTACTAGACCATCTTTCATATCCCAGGCACTGCCCCGGGCATCCTATAAATGTAGGCAGAGCAGTATGCAGCATCTGAGTTGAGATCTGTCCTGCAGGTGTGAGAGTGGAATCTTGCCTCAGCATCCCCCATTACTCTTTAGACGTAAGGCAATACAAAGAAGCCATACCAGAGCCATATTTTATTGGCTGGAAAAGTAAAGTTGAGACTCAAAGTATGGACAGTGAATTCAAACTATGCTATTCTGAACTGGAAATACCAGGGTTATTCACCAACATTTAGAAAAGCTACTACATAATTTTTCAAAAAGACCATTTTGACTACTGTGTCTAGTCAAGTCCCTTATTGGACTCATGGTCAAAAGCCATTCTAAACAGAATTGTCAGTTTTGCTCTGAACTGTTTGAACTACTACCACCTCGCATCCATTTTAGGGGTTGATATATCTCGGACGTCACAATAAAACCTGATATATGCAAATTGGCTACCTTCAGAGTATTTGCTTTTTTACTTTAAATATAGTTTTGCAGATGAACTCTGTATTCTATGGAGACACATTTT
This sequence comes from Mauremys reevesii, assembly GCF_016161935.1. Classification (NCBI taxonomy): domain Eukaryota; kingdom Metazoa; phylum Chordata; order Testudines; family Geoemydidae; genus Mauremys; species Mauremys reevesii. Next base: position 241,883,099 of record NC_052623.1, on the reverse strand, counting down.
TGAAAGCCAGAACTGAGCATAAAATTCCATTATTTAAGTGGCATATACTAGTAGGTAAGGTCTAAGAAAACTGGCAGTAACTTACTCTGTTTGTGGTTTCTACTTTGTTAGACTCTGTGGAGCCATGAATCTATCTTGTCTTTAAAAAACTGAAAAAGGGGGCCTTAAAATGAATATAATGCTAAATTTATGTGCCACAGGAGCAGCATATCAAGGCCTCTGTGCTGATTAGACCCAGATGTTGGTAACAATGTTAGTGTTATGGACCAACTGCAGGTGTGGGAATAAATCCCTTTCCCTGGGACCCTCAGCAATCAGACCAGTGGTTTCTTCTGGCTCTCAGCTCAGAGTTTTCAATTAGCACTACAATGGTATTGTTGTTCTCCAGCATTAGATCATGTGTCATGTAAATGAAGTTGAAAATACAGTTTAACTCGACAAGGTGATTAAGGCCAAGGATACATATGTTCAGTATTATAACTCAATCAAGGTTAAAAAATAATAATAATAAATAGCTTTGACATGCTAAAAAAATTTTCCCCCACTATTTTGGCTTATCAGTAGATTTTCACATTTTACTTTCATAAAACAGAACACAACGTAAAGCAGGGCTAGACTAGACTTATAATAAAAGGCAGACATATTCTTTATATATAAAATAATTCTAGACTGGATGTTTTTATGTGTGACAATCTGACAATTTGGATTGCATTTTCTTGTTTCATTTCCCAATTTTATGTCCATCCTGTTTACCTTTTCCTGTTTAGTGTAAATGATCAGTACACATATAACCACTTCCACTGGAGAAAGAGAAGCTGGGATATTCCTGAAAAGCCATCCACCTCAAAGCAATGAATCCAGCTCATCAGTGCCATGGGCTATTTCCCCATCTCCTCTGGGTTTCATGATATTTAGAACACCACCATGGCTCACTAAAACATATTAAGGGCTCTATTAAGTAAAGGGCCCACACTCTTCTTCCACACATACATAATTCCCATTAGTGTCAATGGGCATTATGTCTGCATATGAAGAGACAGGCCTCTAATATTTTTCTTATATGTTCACTTTCATCAGGTTTCTCTGTGCCAGAGCTGTGGGGCTGCCTATTACTCAGTGGTAGAAAATGAAAAATAAAAAAGGAATGCCATGAAAAAGGTAAAGAGAATCTCACACACTGGCATCCAGGGAGTGTTCTCAGAGTAACCTGCTTTCTAATATATTAGCCATAGATATATTACTGTTTACAAGAAGGCAGGATAACTCCTCCTTTTCTGACAATAATAGAGAATTACAAACAAACACTTTACACAACACTAGCAAAGAAGTGGCATCTGTGAGAGAATGGGGCAGAAGAATTGATAGTTTTCATATTGCAGACTGGAGGAAGCATTTACGGTTGATTGTACAACTCCTTCCTATGCTGTCTCGTCTGATATCTCAGAACCACATGTGCCTGGTGCCCTTGACAATGGAATAAAATGCATAGTGGTGATAAAAGGTCCCTCAAGAAAATACATCTAATTGTTAGAGCAGAGAATGGAAAGCTATGACCCCAGGCTCCAGTCTCATCTTGTGACTGACAGCCTTTGTGACCTTGGACATGCTTCATTTCCCCATCTATGAAATGGGTACAAGACTTACTTCCCAGGCATGTTGTGATTGTGACAGAATTAGCGGTGCTACTTAGGCATTTTCAGACATAGGTGGTGCAGAACTGGGGCAGAGGTGAGGAGGAGGAGGTGAGGAAGGGATTCTGCCTCAGAAAGGGATAAGCCCTTCCCAAGCTCCCACATGCATGCTGGGGGGCAGGAGGAGAAGTTACACAGGCAACATACATACACACATAATTATGCTAGCCCTCCTCTCAGTAAAAGTCATCCAGTCCGTGAAGGGAGACAATAACATGTGACTTACGTAACTACTCACAAGTATAAATGCTCAAATTGTGAATACAGTAATGAATACTCATGGTGAATAGTTGCAATGAAATCACAGAGTAAAAAACATTCACAAAAATATTCAATGAGTAATTTTTTATTATGAATACAGTTGAGGAAACTGTGATCCACTTGCAGATATTTGATGAACAGATTAGAGCATAACATGAACAACTATTTGCTATACGCTATTTGCTCAGCTCTGATTGTTAAATATTTTCTTTATCCATCTATCTTCTCCAGTCTTAGACTGCAGACTCTTAGGGGCAAGGACTGTCTTTTCATTATGAGCGTGTACAGCACCTAGCACAACAGGGTCCTGATCCTGGATTTGTGCCTCTAGGTGCTCCTGCTAGATAACTAAATAAATAACAGGGTGATAATTTTGTTTCCATAGATAATGTACTTCTGTTTCAACAGTATTAATGGCAGGAAAACACACTATATATATGGAGCTGGGTAACATATAGAGCTGAAGAAATATGATTTGGAACATTTCAGTATTTCAAATTTGGTTTCATTCTGGTTTGGAACAAAACCAAAACATTTGAAATTCTTGATGAAAAGGGATGGGCCACTCTGGACCACGGACCCTGCAAACCCTGTTGTCTCTGACTGAGAGTCAGTCTGGCAGGCAGGCTGCCAAAGAACCAGGTGAGGGAGCTGGCAGGAAATCAAACAGGTTTCTGATGGAAACTGCCTGGGTTCCACTGGAATGTCACTGAAATTGAACTGTCTCCGTGAAATGTTTCAATTTCGATGAATCTGCACATTTGGATGTAAAAATGTTTTGTGTCAGTTTTTCAGACCAGCTTTATAAATAAATCCCAAAAAGTTATTCTGTGTCCATGGAGTGAGTCGGAACCTGACCTAAAACAATTCTGTCAATGTGGAACAAGTCTTGGGATGCATCAATATACTGGATAAGACAGAGCAAAGGGAACTCCAGCATGAACAGAGGGGGAGAGGGGATATTCCTTCCATCAAACACCCTGGGAAAGTTCATCCCTGGAATGTGGAACACAAAATAAGGTGCATGCAAAATTTTGAAGAAAATCTTGTTTGTTGTTAGCGCATAGGAGACAGTGCTAGAAAGAGTCATTCTTCTAAACAGTACCCTTGTAACCATGTGAATGTCATTACTGTCTACAGACATTAATTTCAGCATAAAACTGGGTCATATAAGTTAGAGATGATAGGTGGGGCTTTAGTTTATAAAAGGGCGTTTTTCAAAAATGTTGGAAGTTTTCTATGCATGAATCCATAAAACATTTGTGAGAAGAGGGCAGATCTTTTTCCGTGACCTCCGTTTGCTAATGTTCCATAAAGTGGTGTGCTCTGGACAAAGTTCTAACTATTGCCACAATTAATCCCTACTAACAATGCCACAATTAATCCCTACTAACAAATGTGTTTCACAGACACAAGAATTATTCTGTAGAGTTTTCATTATGGTACCCCCAAGTTGTCTTAATACAGCCCTTTGTGTAGACTGCACACAATAATAATAATAAAAATACTTATACTAACACATATAACTACTACTACTACTACTTAGCTCTTGTATATTGCTTTTTATATAGTTCAAAAAGCTTTAGAGGAAAAAAGTAGGAATTTTCTTTCATTTAAAAAAAACCCCATTAATATTTTCATTTCAATATGTAAGACAACCCTACCAGCAGATACATGTGCAACAAGTAATAGTCCCAGTTATCAAAGGGCCATAGGAAAATATTTTGTTGGGATATGTAACAAATAATGATACTTTGCATGTATAAAGCACCTTTCAGCCAAGGATCCTGGAGTGCTTTACAAATATTATTTGAGCCTCACAACAGCCCTTTGAACTAGGTACTGCAGGAACTACCTTTTCTATTTTACCAATTGGTAGAACCAGATAGAGAGAGATTAAGAGCCACGGTTTGCTCTGATTCACACTTCAACAATAATGTGGAACTCAGTGACCAAGGGTTCTGAATGCAGCTGAGCTGGGATTGGTGCAATCCTATAGGATGGGGAGTAGGAAGCATCCCCAAGGGGCTGGCTCTGCCTGCTATAAGATGCTTGATCTGGGTCAATGAGGTTGAGGTTGCACAGTGTATGTCAGCACAAAATTTCACCTCAAATGACTTGACGACAGTCACACTGAATCAATGGCAGAGATTGGAATAAAACCCACATTTCCTGACTTCTAGTCACGTGCTGTGACCATGACACACTCGCCTCACTTTGATTTCAAGTATCAGAGGGGTAGCCGTGTTAGTCTGGATCTGTAAAAGCAACAAAGAATCCTGTGGCACCTTATAGACTAACAGACGTTTTGCAGCATGAACTTTCGTGGGTGAATACCCACTTCTTCGGATGCAAGTGGTGGAAATTTCCAGGGGCAGGTAATATATGCAAGCAAGAAGCAAGCTAGAGATAACGAGGTTAGTTCAATCAGGGAGGATGAGGCCCTGTTCTAGCAGTTGAGGTGTGAAAACCAAGGGAGGAGAAACTGGTTCTGTAATTGGCAAGCCATTCACAGTCTTTGTTTAATCCTGAGCTGATGGTGTCAAATTTGCAGATGAACTGGAGCTCAGCAGTTTCTCTTTGAAGTTTGGTCCTGAAGTTTTTTTGCTGCAGGATGGCCACCTTAAGATCTGCTATTGTGTGGCCAGGGAGGTTGAAGTGTTCTCCTACAGGTTTTTGTACATTGCCATTCCTAATATCTGATTTGTGTCCATTTATCCTTTTCCATAGAGACTGTCCAGTTTGGCTGATGTACATAGCAGAGGGGCATTGCTGGCATATGATGGCATATATTACATTGGTGGACGTGCAGGTGAATGAACCGGTGATGGTGTGGCTGATCTGGTTAGGTCCTGTGATGGTGTCGCTGGTGTAGATATGTTGGCAGAGTTGGCAGCGAGGTTTGTTGCATGGGTTGGTTCCTGAGCTAGAGTTACTATGGTGCGGTGTGCAGTTACTGGTGAGAATATGCTTCAGGTTGGCAGGTTGTCTGTGGGCGAGGACTGGCCTGCCACCCAAGGCCTGTGAAAGTGTGGGATCATTCTCCAGGATGGGTTGTAGATCCCTGATGATGCGCTGGAGGGGTTTTAGCTGAGGACTGTATGTGATGGCCAGTGGAGTCCTGTTGGTTTCTTTCTTGGGTTTGTCTTGCAGTAGGAGGCTTCTGGGTACATGTCTGGCTCTGTTGATCTGTCTCCTTATTTCCTCGTGCGGGTACTGTAATTTTGAGAATGCTAGGTGGAGATTTTGTAGGTGTTGGTCTCTGTCTGTGGGGTTAGAGCAGATGCGGTTGTACCTCAGTGCTTGGCTGTAGACAATGGATCTTGTAGTGTGCCCGGGATGGAAGCTGGAGGCATGAAGGTAGGCATAGCGGTCGGTAGGTTTTCGGTATAGGGTGGTGTTAATGTGACCATCAATTATTTGCACCGTAGTGTCTAGGAAGTGGACCTCCCGTGTAGATTGGTCCAGGCTGAGGTTGATGGTGGGGTGGAAGCTGTTGAAATCGTGGTGGAATTTTTCCAGAGTCTCCTTCCCATGGGTCCAGATGATGAAGATGTCATCAATGTAGCGTAGGTAGAGAAGGGGCGTGAGTGGACGGGAGCTGAGGAAGCGTTGTTCTAGGTCAGCCATAAAAATATTGGCATATTGTGGGGCCATGCGGGTGCCCATAGCGGTGCCACTGATCTGGAGATATATATTGTCATCAAATTTGAAATAGTTGTGTCTGAGGATAAAGGCACAGAGCTCAGCAACCAGTTGTGCTGTGGCATCATCAGGGATACTGTTCCTGACAGCTTGTATTCCATCAGCGTGTGGGATGTTGGTGGGAGGTGCTGTTGTCATCATGAACAGGTCTGACTAGCAAAAGGAGGCCGCCAGACAACTCTCCAACACCAAATCGTACAGGCCACTTCCCTCAGATCCCACTGAGGAATACACTAAGGAACTGAACCATCTACTCAGGACACTCCCTACACTAACACCGGAACAAATCAACATACCCTTAGAGCCCCGACCAGGGCTATTCTATCTACTGCCCCAAATCCACAAACCTGGAAATCCTGGACGCCCCATCATCTCGGGCATTGGAACTCTCACTGAAGGATTGTCTGGATATGTGGACTCTCTACTCAGACCCTATGCCACCAGCACTCCCAGCTATCTCCGTGACACCACTGATTTCCTGAGGAAACTACAATGCATTAGTGACCTTCCAGAAAACACCATCCTGGCCACCATGGATGTAGAGGCTCTTTTAGAAAATAGCAGCACTGAGCACACTTTCATTCTGGGGAACTATGGAGGTTGGAGAAATTGGGAAGGGAGAACTGTCCTACAGTTTGTTTTCTGTGGACAGAAGCTGGGTTAGCTCAAAGCAATGTCTATAAAGACTAACGGTCACTTTTCTTCGTATAATAAACCCCCAGCTTCAAAAGGTGGTTTAAAATGAAAAATGCATGAGTGGTTTGGGCACTTAAAGTAGACAAAATACCTTTCAGGTTGAGTAAAAGTATTCAGACACAAGCCACCAACACAGCAAGCAGTGTAAACAGTACTCACACAGAGTGGGTTTAATGAGTCATATACCATAGAAATAGAAATACACATGTCAAACAGATCCCTTATAGTAATCACTAAGCTCAGTATCTGAGTTGTTTACACTAAGGGCCGTTCGTTATGCATGCCCTAGCATGTGCACAATAGGAATATTATGACGAAGAGTTGAGTAAATCTACTCCACCTTTCATCAATACCTTTATGAATCAAAGATTCCGTGGGGATGAATTGCATTATTCTGCAAAGTATTTGAAAACAAGGGCCATTGTTAGTTCCACAATGCATTACTGATAACCAAATAAAGACAAAAGCATAAGGGAACAGTTCATTATTGCAGATGAAGAAAAGAAAAGTGTTCGGCAAACAAGTTAAAATGAAAGAAAATGCTTTTTGTTCTCCTATTTCATAGTTAAAGTACAACTAACTTTTACATTTAAGAAACAGCTTGCTAAATATAACCATGACAAATATCTGCTGCTACTTTCCTGTCCCTCTGATTGCCCTTTGGAGCTAGTTCATACTTATATTAAGGTAGTTTTTCATTCAATAAACATATGATGCTTTAAAAACATCATATGTTTCTAAACATCCATGTTAGTAGTACCGCAGGATGGGAGATGTAGGCTGCAGGCCAGTAGAATGTGAGTTTGTGATTGGGTGGGGGAAAGGGGGATACTCTAGGCCCTCAAGTGAAAGTCTTTCAGTACAAGAGCATCCCTCACTGGCCAAGATGAGGCACTGACCTAGATGAGGTTTTGCCTCATTCTTCTGAATGAAATTCTGATGCTGAAGCAACCAAGAACAGAACTATGGGGATGCAGTGCTCGAAGTATATCATAAAAGCAGGGTTGATGCCTGAGTGAATTCAGACAAAACTACGCAAGTGATCTAGGATTTCTTTCTCTCATATACACATGAAAAGCAGAGAGAGAGATGAGTATGGTATTTCCATATATATGTATATAGATACATATGCAGCTATACTCAATTAATTCAAATTATGATGGAAACCACTATTAAAATATTAACTTTGACTTCAAATTATTAAATCGGATGAAGATAGATTATGGTCCAGGTTCTGGCATTTCCCGGGATAAGGATTAAAGCAGGGAGAACAGCTGTAACTGAGACTCCTGTGTAACATTCTACCAGTGCAGCTGCTTTAGATATGAACTCTGTGTGCCCTCCCACCATATGTGTTTCTGGGCTCTAGAAGGCACAGAAGTAGGGAAATGTAGGTAATGCAGGACTCCACTGCTCAGTTGTGCTAGGCACTATGCAAACACATGGCAAGACATGGCCCTCCTGCCCTAAGGGGTTTCAATCTAATTTAGGACTAGCCGTAACTTCCAGTAGACTTCTATGCAGTTGCTTATCATTTACCTCTATGGACACATTTGGTGAAAGTGAACATAAAGTAACCACATCTGACTCAAATGTCATACACCCCTTAAGTGAAAATTAACTAGGCCCTGTGTTTATTATAGTGGAGCTTGCTAGACCTCCTCAGGTTCAGGGTCAGTTAATGTTTCCTTTATGAACCCCTTTATGAAAATTTTCAGTGCTTTATAGCTCAGCCATTAAATTTAGCTCTAGGGCAAGGCTTCCCACAAAAGGTTTAATTCTGGCAGTGATTTTTTTTTTGTAATACATTTTCAAAGAAATCTCTTTGGTCATTTATAAAATATAAAGAGTGTAAAAACAGCTAATTGGTTTAAACTCTTTTTAGAGCTCAGTATAACTCAGCAACAACTTTGGATTGAGCCTTTTTGGTTTTTTGAAGCCTAGCTACTGAGTTTGTGCTGGGAGTTTTTGTTGTTTTAAATATGCATATCCATGCGTAAGCAACTACGAACCTTTTTATAGTTATTAGAGTTTGTTTTTCACCCTTGGGTGTCAAAATATTTTTGCTTTACTCATGTGACCACAGTGGGATTATATGAAGTTAATGATACTACTCACACGAGTATAACAAGTAGGTCCAGACCTGCTTTGTTATCGACAATATCATTCTAGAAGGCTGAAACTACATGTCATTGAGTTTTATTTATTTCTGTTTAATCTCCTTTTTGCACAGGTTTTCAACAAGGTTAAGAGTTCCATTGTTATACCAATATAATAAAAACCAGCAGGATCTTATTAAGAGAGATAAGGCAAAGATGCCACATTTATTGTAAATACCATAACAAAACAAAAAACAATGTTTTTCTACTTGTTTCTATTACTACTTATTCCCCACACACACACACACACACACACACATCATTTCACATCATTCATTCATTCATTCAGGTTCTTCTGTATAGATGTAGTTACCAGTGTAGATGTTGCTCATTGCTCCAAGTTACTGTTGTCAGGTCAGTCATGAGGATGGTCTGTGTCAGATGCATCTGATGCTCTGCAGGCTGGCAGCAGAACCATAGACTCAAGTCAAGTCCTCAGTCAGTTCAGTTTTTAGTATATTATTTTCCATGATGTTCATGCATTTGCTCATGCTTTGCTGTTGCTAAATCATCAATCAATCATGGCTGGCTCCATTGTTATTAGATGTTTTGTTTTTTTCCCTTTGAGTGTGGTGTGGGTGGAGTGGTCCTTTTCAGCATCATCTGGATGATCCTTGACACCTTCTTCACTTCTTCAGATCTTCACTTCTGGTGACTTCTTCTGACTCAGTCACATAGTCACATACATCACCATCACACACTAATCTCACTCACTTTTTTTTCTTTTTTTTGGTTTTTACAGAACTTTAATTTAAGTTGACTTTCTAAAGTAAGAAGAAAAGAGAAAAGGAGAACAAGTCTCTGGGGGTCTCTATCTATCTATATACTATAACAGCTACTTGTACTTATTTTAATTTAATAATTATTAAGTTTTTTATACAAAGTTTTTCTTTTTTTTTTTAAGTTTTATTTTATTTTAACTTCTTTGAGCAGCTTTTAGCAGACACAGCTGGTGGGCTTGGCTTGCAGGAGGCTAAATGTTAATCATCAATAACAATTCTAACATAAACCATAAGTTATAAAGTATCAATTAACAATAAATCAATAAATCATTTCTCATATAAACCATGTTTAATATAAACCTTCTTTAATATCCCTACACCATGGCTCTATTCTGTTTGTGTTTTGGTTACTTCATTGTCCATCTTGGTTAATATTAACAATGGTTTCATCATAATTTTAGGAAGATGGGCTTATTAACTGAGCTATGCAAACTTGTTCAAGTGTAAATTAAAAACTTGTGCATTTTTACAGCAAACCATTTCTGCAGGCTCACAAGCCCTGAAGTAGGAGAAGGTTCAGGTTTGAGTGAACATGCTTTTCCTTATTGGTGAATAGTATCACAAACCTAGAGGCACAGTTTGCTGCTCTTCTGAGTTCGTAGAGCCATGCTGGGTCACCAGGAACGGAAGTGGAACTAGTAGACAGGTTAGAAAACACCATATGACTTGCCCTGCATGCCTATCCCGTGAGTTGAGGTTGAATTCAAAATGCAGTTTTTTCAAATAGCAGGCTCAAATTGAACGTGACGATCCAGACAGAGCAACACAGCAAGCAAAAAGAGCTGGAGATGGATGAAACTGTAAGCACAAATAGGGATCTGGAGTGCTGTGAAGGTTCATCTATGGGCTGCCCTGACCTGGCTATTGGTGCTGCACCCAATTCCCTGCCCCCAACAACTCATCCAAGCAAAAGGAAGCTTTCCAGTAGGGGCAGAAAGTATCAGCCCTAGGGCTGAATGAAAGTATTCAATTTTCAGGATTTTCACTGGAAAAAGAAAAGGACACATTTGCATCAAACTTTTCCTGAAAACATTTCCATTTTTCAATGAGTTTTACTCTGTCCTTTCCTGCCACACTCTGAGCAATGCCAGCCCTACTTGCTGCTTTACTCTTGTCACATTGTATCCCCCACAGAAGCAGGGTGAGAAGGAAGCAGCAGAATTTAGCAGCCTCTGAAATGTTGTTCCAGCAGCACCCCTTCTACTTCCAAGTACAGAAACTGCTGGGGGGTCCGGAAAAGTGGAGTGATGGCATCACAGAAAGAAACTGGAGGATTCCTTCCTGTTCAACTTCTCCAGCATTCTCATTATTCTCAGTTAAGGTAGGTCCAATTTGGCTCATGACTAACACTCAATATTTTCTCTTAAAGAGGAATGAGAATATAATAGTCCTCTGCAGATCTCCCAACATCTGCACTTTTCTGGGTCCTAAACTCTGGCTATTTCCTCAGAGGAAGAGGGAACAAACCCAACCCTCTGATGAAAGAGTGGCAAGAACATTTGTACATTGTTCAGTGCCATTTGTAAGATTTACCCACACAGGAGAAAATATAGCTCAGTTTGTTTTTGGTTTTGGTTTAGTTAAACTTTCAGTTAAAGCAGTGGTTTTTTAACATAAAGGGGCTTGATTTAATATCCGTTGAAGTCAGTGGAAGCATCTCCATGGTCTTCAATGAGCATTTTATCAGGCCTTATAAAAGTCATTCGTGCTTGTGTGTGACAGAGGCAATAGTTGCTGTTCTATATAGATATATATATGGTTGAATTGAGTTTTGCACTTAAAGCAGGGATTCAGCCTCTTTGTTATGCATGAAAAATACAGTGGATCTTCCCCAAAACTTCAACTTTTACTCTGAGTACAGAATGAATTTTCAGCTTAAATTTATTCATGAGTTTAGGAATTAAAATTAATTTCAGAATAGGTCCTTTCAAAAATTTAGCACAGGCCTTTCTTGGTCCTAAATTAGCTTAATTGAATAATGCAGGCTCTTAAAACTTCTCTTATAGTTCTAACTCATTGAACTGTTATGCATAGAGTACATGTGAATTAACAGGTTGTAATTAAGCTAAGTTACTAATGATCATTGGATCTAATTATTTTGATTATAATACAGTACAGATAGGGTCCAGTCAATACCTTAGGTCATTTTGCAGTGGGATCATTGTGACATCAGAGATAACAACCAATTATCACCCTCTCTTTGTATGCTATAATTCAGTTGGTCGAAATAAATCAGTTACAAAAGAGAGACTAGACATGTCAAGAATTCTTCTTTGGAGGTTACTTGGCCCCAAATGTCCTAGTTTCTTAAAGGTGCATGGTCACATGCTAGCTAGTACTTGAAAGGATTCCCATTACAGGTTGTAATGGCACCTCTGCCCACCAAGGCAGCACTACTAAGGGTGCAGAAAGGGTGTCATGGATTAGGCTTCCCCACCAAGTCCCCCTGCTTCCTAATGAAGCTCTCTTCCCCAAGCATTGGCTTTCTCCCCCCAGACCCACATTTTAATTTAATAATAATTGGAGATATACCAATTATAGAGCTGGAAGGGACCTTGAAAGGTCATTGAGTCCAGCCCCCTGCCTTCACTAGCAGGACCAATTTTTGCCCCAGATCCCTAAGTGGCCCCCTCAAGGATTGAACTCACAATGCTTGGTTTAGCAGGCCAATGCTTAAACCACTGAGCTATCCCTCCCCCCATCACTCCATGTACATCTCTACTCTCTCCCCCTAATTACCTCACATCCCCTATGACTTTCTCACACAGTCACTTTATCCCCTCTCCACCGTCTTGTTCTCCATGGTGTTTCTTTCTGGTGCTGGGGGAGAGGACAGTAAGGGGGTTCTATTCCTGCTCCCCAGGAGGATACTGTGGGGAGTCAGGGAGAGACAATGGGGATGAAGGGAGAAGGAGGACGCAGGGTAACGTGTGAAATGCATGGGTATAGCACCAAAAGAAGCTTAACTCTGCTCTGCAGCAACACCATGAGGAAAACAAATATTTAAAAACTGATTATCTTTAAAAATCAGTTTATTCTAGCCAGGGACCACAAATGCTAAAATGCATTAATCATAGTTGTATGCTATCACATGCTGTCACTACAGGGCATAGGTTGTTTGGATGCCTTAACTGTGCATTTCCGTGCCTTAACATGTTTAAGTTTAACTTTAACTCTGAATTACTTATTTTGGGGCTGATCACAACACCCCTGTAATGAATTTTAACTTTCAATTACTGATGTATTCTCAATCTTTACTCAATTTTAACACAGCTTTTTTGTCTGACTATATATATATAGTTAAATTCTCAGCTGCTGTAAATCACGATAGCTACATTGAAGTCAATGGAGTGACACCAGTTTACAGGAGGTGGGAAGCTGCACCATACTTTTGATAATTTTTTTTAACCAATGTAAAAAGGAGACAAAGAGTGTACTAATAATGTTCCCCTGGCAGCCATGATATGACAGTCACAATGGTTCGCATTGCTGTGCACATCCTATGATTTACAACAATATTAATTTGAAACTAAAAGAACTGCAGCAAAGGTAAGTTCCTGATAAATTATGATGAAAGAGAAGGAAGGAAGAAGTATGTAAAAAGACAAAGAAGGAAAACCAACAAATATGTAGGTTAAGTAATTAGAACAATTTACCTTCACAAACTCTCTTTCTAAGAAACCTCAGGAGGAAAACCCAGACTTTGAGGAGAGAACCAACATCTGTTGCGTAGTAAACTGAAGTTAAACTAAACAAAAGAATTTTCACAGTCTGGCCAGCATATATAGAGGCCAAACCTATGTCTTTAAACCTAAACTCATAATAATGGGCATCAGCTTCGACTCAGGCCTCTTGCTAGGTCCTCACATCCAGGCTATGTCTATATCTTGCAAATTCTTCTTGCATAACATCTCTGAGATACGTCCTAAAGGTCTTGTTGAGGATTTCATTCCCTTGCATCTATGTCAGTGCAATATCCTTTTCTCTGGCCTTTGACATATGCCATCTTACCCTGCACATATCCATTCAAAATACTGCTGCAAAAATCTTTTTCCTAGCCTAGCCATGTCACTCCTCTCTTTGCATCCCTTCACTGACTTCCCCTTTCCTCTATCACATCAAACATAAGCTACTTGTCTATGCTCTCAAGGCCCTTCATGGTCTATCCCCTACCTAGCAGCTCTCATTCACTACTGAGATGTCAGCTCCAACCTCTGATCAGCTCATGATGCCAGTCTCCACTGCCAACTTTTTAAATTTTCAAACAAGATATGAGTTTTCTCCCATGACAGCTTTACAATTCCTGAGCAAAGTAGCTTTTTTGAGAGGAGATCATTTTCAGATCTTTTAAAAAAAAGAGGTGTACTCAGGTATTTTGAGCCAGTTCCACTGAAGTCCTTGAATCTTACCTGCAATTTAATAGGAAATCAGAGCAGTAAGTGGAGCCCAAAGCTCAAAGTGATGGGCTCTTGCCAGCTGGTGCTGCTGAAGTGGCAGGTTTGATGCACTTTGGCATAAATCAAGATTTTGAAATGTTTAGGGCTCAAGCCTAGGAAAACTGAGTTGCAGTTTTTCAGCATGGAGGTGACAAAGAATAGATCACTGTGGTCAGGTTCATGTTGGGTAAGAAGGAGCACAGTTTTCTGGTTAGTTGTAGTTGAAAGAAAGAAGATTTTTCTTTTTTGCAGCTGTCGTGATTTGAGTGTCAGCCGCATTAAGAAGTCCAGGGCAACCCCAAGGCTGCTGTATATGTTTAAAATGTGGGGGAAAGATTCTTCTGAGCAAAGGCAAGGTGATAATCATTGCTAGGTCTTCAAAATCTTTTTCTAGTCTCTATCACTCCTGCTGCCCCTGACACGTCTAGTGTCCTCCAGCAGGAATGCTTGACTATGTGGAGAAGTATCTGCCCGGTTCTAGGTGTTGGTGGTGGTGAGATGGTGCTACAGAGGCAGTTCAGTGAATGACTCCTGCCTTTGTGATATGAACTGGAGATATGAACTGGCTCACTATTTTTTTAAAATGAAGAACCCTTTCTGTTAACAGTGATCTGCTTAGCTGCAAATAGATATTGAATGAGATTTTCAAAATCAACTAGATGACCTAAGAGCACAAGTCTCACTGAAAGTCCCATTGAAGGACTTGTGCTCCTAAGTCACTTAGGCAATTTTCAAAATCTCACCATTATCCCTAAGGGAAATGCAGCAAGAGGTTGCAAGTTGCAAAGCAAAAAATACTTAGCACTTAACAGTCCCCAAGCTTTGTCCAACATTAAATAATTAATTCTCACAACAACTCAGTGAGGCAAATATTGTTCCTATTTAAAAGCTGGGTGGAACTGACACAAAGAGGTTGTGATTTGCTCACGAGTCAGTGGCAAGGCAAGGATTAGCATTCGAAAGGTCCCAACTTCCAGCCATCAGCCACCCATGAGGGGGGTGCCAGGATGCTGCCGTTGACTGCTGCAGCATCACGTCTATCAGCAGCATTCAGTAAACATAGGGTGACATTTAAAAGAGTCAAGACAGGATTTTTTTCCCTTTTACTTCTGGGAGTGGGTGAGGGGGGTAAATTGACGAGCTATGCCCTGAACCACCGCGGACAATGTGTTTGACACTACAGGCATTGGGAGCTCAGCCAAGAATGCAAATGCTTTTCGGAGACTGCAGGAACTGTGGGATAGCTTGAATCCTCAGTCCCCGCTCCCTCCCTCCATGAGCATCCATTTGATTCTTTGGCTTTCCGTTATGTTTGTCACGCAGCAGCGTGCTGAGTCCCTGCTGTGGCCTCTGTCTGTAGATTTTTAAAAAATGCTTTGGAATTTCGTCTTCTGTAATGGAGCTCTGATAGAACAGATTTGCCTGCCCATACAGCGATCACATCCATACGGTCCATGCTGGAGCTCTTTTTGGATTTTGATTTCGGACTGCATCGCCACCCGTGCTGATCGGAGCTCCACGCTGGGCAAACAGGAAATGATATTCAAAAGTTCGCGGGGCTTTTCCTGTCTACCTGGCCACTGCATCCGAGTTCTGATTGCTGTCCAGAGTGGTCAGTGGTGCACTGTGGGATACCGCCTGGGGGCCAATACCGTCGATTTGCGACCACACTAACCCTAATCCGATATGGTAATACCGATATTAGCGCTACTCCTCTCATTGGGGAGGAGTACAGAAACTGGTTTAAAGAGCCCTTTATATCAATATAAAGGGCCTCTTAGTGTGGACGGGTGTGGCGTTAAATCGGTTTAACGCTCCTAAAACCGGTTTAAACGCGTAGTGTAGACCAGGCCTGGGTCAAATCCTCATTCCTTAAAGTCTATGGCAAAATTCTCACAAACTTCAAAATGGGCCAAATTCTGGCTCCATTGTATACCCACTGAATGCCGTAGGACAAATTCTGATCTCAGGTATACACATGGAAGGCCAATCACACTACTGATACAGTTGAGTTATTCCAGGTTTACACCAGGATAGTTGAGAACAGAATTTGGCCCTGTGATGGAGTGTCGCCATGCTCCTGTCTCATTTCTAGCCACAACCTGCCTGGAGACATTCTTCTGGTCAAATTTATTTACTGTGTTCCATTCCCCCGCACACACTTTTACAAACTTGTGTAGCTCACTTAGCCAACGGAGTGGGGAGACAGATGGTACCTTCTTCGACAGTTGTCTTCTGGCTCTGACTCTGAAAAGCCTGCCAGAGTCAAGGGGGCTGGAACAATTTGTATAGAGGGGGTGCTGACAGCCATCGAACCAAACTGTAAACCCTGTATAGAATGGAAACCACTTCAAGCCAGGGGGTGCAGCCACACCCCTAGCACCCCTTGTTCCAGCACCTATGGCCAGAGTGAGTGTGTGAGTTACCGTAACCATCACCGCTTCCCCTTCTGCTCCCCCTCCAAACGTTTCCTCCCTGTGCCTTTTCTACTTTCTCAGCTAATGGGTTAATTAGCCTTGTAGCTCTCTCTGGCCCATCCCCAATCTATCAGTTAGGAACAGCTTTGCCCCTCAGGTTTACTCTTGGGTGATTTAATTGATGATCCAGTGATCAGAGTGCTGGTACAGCTGCTGTTGCCCAGCACTCTATCACAGCCTCCATGTTGGCAATTTACATGATTTTACCCTTTATCATATAGTCTGTCACCACTTTATTGGCCCAAAAGACTTCTACTTACAAACACCTGTTTACATCAAATCTGAATTTGGCCTATAGTGTTTAAAGCCTACTGCACTGTACACGTTCTACGAACCCAGCACCCCGAGGCTTTGGGCAAGTTTGCATCCAGCTCTGAATTGCAGAGCTGACTGCTATCCATGAAATAGACTGAACCAAAATCTTGGATGCAAATAGACCCAAACTTTGGGGACATTCAGGTATAGATTTTTGCAGCCTTGTTAAATTGCTCCTTTAAAAAAACCTTTACCTCCCCCAATGGATGAAGTTCTTGAGGCAAGGAAACCTTATTATTTTCTATACCAGTTCACACAGTCCTGTTTACAGGACAAGAGACCTCTCTGTAATTACATGTCTTATGTTTTATCAAGATTCTAAGCCAATTTATTTCTGCAAAAACTGTGTCTTTAAATTGTAAAAATCACTCCATAAATCCCTAGTTAGAACAGTCAAGGTCTGATACCTTATCAGCGCTCTTACTGTGTACGAGGTCACATCATCAGCATGTAGATGTACAGAATATTTCATGAACTATACAGCGTCGACAGGTCATTAATAAAAACTGAAAAAGTAAAAGCCCTCTAATTAGCTCCTGAGGTAACTTTGCATGTAACATTTTCACCTCAGATTCAACACCATTAAACAAAATGAGTGGGGTTTGCTCACTAATGTAGCCAGAGAACCATTCTACTGTAGTTAAACTCAGCCAAATTGAGGGAAACTTAGATAGCAATATGTTGTGATTTATTGGATCAAAGGCCACAGTCAAATCAATACAGATAGTTCCTGCATAAAAAATTATAATGAATGGCTATAACAATATCATCAAGGTTACCTTGAAAAGAGCAATGGAGCAGAGCATAAAAACATGACTAAAAATAGGGTCAATACATTATCTTTGAAAGGAAAGCTCATTAATTTTTTAGTAATTTGGACAAAACAGAGAAAACACAAATAGGTTACAATTAGGGCAATGTAATGGGCTTAGTGTAGCATCATTTCAAATGGCTGGTCATCTCAAATTAGAAAGGAAATATTATAATAAACACATAGCAACAGTTTTGAAAAGATATTAATGAAGATATTTAAGGAAGCATGGGGTAATATTTCTAATGTTTAGCGTAATTGACTGGGATGTGGGACTTCCAGTTTCTATTTTCAGCTGTCAACTAACTCACTGGATGCCAATTTTGTGAGTCAAGATTTGTAGAGTACTTTGAGATCTTCAGATGAAATGTGCTACAGGTATATAAAGAGCATAATCTGAAGAGACTCTGCTGTTCTTTTCTTCTTATTCAAACAAATTACATTTGAGACAAAAGTCAATGGAATGATCAGGCCACTATATTAGTTACATAGGTTGGATTGAAATGAAAAAAATCTCATTATTCTATTGGTTTCAGCCTATTAAGAACCACTTGCTAATCAAAAGTGTACTGATCTACGGAGGTCCATAGTGAGTCCGGTAGATGTCAATGGACAAGGCCACTGTCTCAAAACATACCCTGGAGCAAAGCAGAGTGAACTATTTATTGCAAATAATGTATTTCACAAGTTTCATCCTCTGTTTTGTTTGTGAATTATTCACAAACAGATTGTTCACTAACTCATTTGTTATTTGAAATTGTTTGATGAATGGTTTGTGAAAACATTTTTCAGCCTATGGGTTGTTCATAAGCAAACTACTTTGTCTATTTGCTATTCAGTATTTATGGTGTATGATTGGTCACCTAAAACACATTGTATTAGTTCTGCTCGATGGCTGGATCACTGGAACTTTTGTAAAGAAGAGACAGAGAGAGAGAGTTCAAAGAGAATTTGAGATGGACATGTGAACACTTCTAGTGTGAACAGATTAACGTGAACAGTCATGAGATACTTTTTGTACCTATACCTGTAAACAAAAAATCTTTGATACAAAAGATGCACAATGCCTTTTACATCAGCAAATCAATCTGAATTACCTGTTCAAACAATTCTAAAATCTGGGATTTATTTAAAAATGATTTTAAAGGACTACTAGCCTGTATCACTGCAGCCATAACTGAAGGTAATTCAATGGAAATCAATGGATTTGGGGCTGTTTACACCAGAAGTTAATTGTTCCTGCTTCCATTAGTTAAATTGAGATTTGTTGGCTTTTGTGTTGTTTTTTAAGTTCTTATTAATAATTCTAAAATGTCATTTGAAAATAGCTCAGGCCTGGCATTTTGATGTTATCTTCAAAGAACTATCAAGCTATGAGTATTTAAACACGCCATCTCTATACTGATGCTTATCCACTAACCAAGTGCCCTGATCCTTCTCATTATCCTGCCTGTTCAATCGGTATAGGGCACTGTTATGGGGAAGTTAGTGAAGAAGTAGGTGTGGTAGTGTCTTCAATATGCTGATGACACCTAGCTGTACATTTGCACTTCTTCTGCCCCTGCAGGTGCAGTGGAGTACAGCTTATTGAGTGAGGGGGATGCAAAAGGACAGAGCTTCTGGCTCTGAAACATCCCCACCCTGCTCTGCTTCAGGGTAAGTTTGAGGATGGTGTTAGGGTGCACACATCATCCAGCAAATCACACTGCAGGAATCAGCACAACATTTAATGTTGCTTCATCCAAGCACCAAGCTGAGTTATAATGGAATCTCTTTGAATTAAACAGATAAACTACAGAGGACCAATAGGAAAATTCAATTGGAGTTTTACACTGTAAAAGAATCGAGGCCCTCACTCTTAAAACTAGCACCTCCATTTGATGGGAAGCAGGACTTTGAAGAACCTTACCGGAGCTCTAAAATCACCATAGCTGACTTGGATTATTTCATTTTTGGAGGGAAGTCTTATTTTATCCCCGGTGCTAATGCAACTGAAGATTAAATTTAAAAGCTATTTTATTGGCCACAGTGGTTTTCTTCTTAGACTAAATGGATGACAGCCACCAGTAATGTGATTGGGTTGCTTGGCCCCTGAAGTACAGGGTGCTATGCAAACAGCAGGCCTTCCATGCTTTAAACTGGTGGCATGTTAAAACACATTTCCAGTGAACCCAAGATACTTCATGTCCTCCCCTGAAATTGCCCAATAATTTCTTCTCTGTCAACATTCTTGACTGAATTAAATAGAATCCTTGACTCAAATCTTCACACTTTGCCTATTCAGCTCTGAGACAATGGTATGCCCAGTTCAGTGTGGGATGGGCAAACATACTGCAATTGTTTAGTGTGCCTGAAGAATTTAGTTTCGGGAATAATTCTACATTGGTGGCTGTTGGATACACTAATACCTAATAGCCCTTTTCCAACTCTTTAATAATGTCTCCCTGCTCAGGCCTAATATCTTGCTTAATTATTTTCTTTGTACAACTATAGCTGGAGCTGTTTTTTCCCAAAAGGTAGCTGCCCCAAACATCCTTAGAGAAGAGCCATTATTTATATTAGCAGACCTGGTGCAGTAGTACCTAAGCAGAAAATTGCTCATAATAATCTAAGAGTTTGTCTACACGATGAATTGATACAGATGAGCCCTAAAACAGTAGTGGTCTAGGGCACTAAGCATATGCCTGGAAGTCAACAGATGTTGGTTTTATTCTTGACTCTGCCAATGACAAGTAACTTAACAGTTCTTTGCCTTAGTTTCCCAGCCTGCAAAATGGGAATAATAATATTAGCCCAACTATGGCAAATTTTAAGTTGTGTTCATGAAAATTGATACATTTAATTAGCAGCAGGGCTTCATCTGGGTTACTCTGTCTTGGCAAAAGCAAAACAAAATCCATATTTATTGATAATGATACAGACATAATAGGAAGCACTGAAATACAACACTAAATTAGAAATGTGAGATTTTGATGGTATTTGAAATAGTGAACTTTGTCCTTTTCCTGTAGAAAATCTATCCAACCCTCACACAGAGATGCACTTGGAAAATATGTATAAGTAAAGAGAAATCCATAAAAGACTTAGCACAGATATTATATTGGATGATCAAAGCACTCACAAACACAGAATATATAAAATTAAACTACAATGGTCAAAAAATTATTCCTGTATTTTCTGCAGGTTGATTTTTTTCAGTACTACATTCTCCATGAAAATCAGAAGAAATATTAACACTTTAAAATAATCTTAAAAGATACTAAGTAGCTATTACTAAAAATGGCAAATATGATACAATGGAACATTTGATACAGAGTAGCCTTCTTTTACTTTTATTGGCAACCTCGATGAGTCTCTCGCCTACATACTTAAGGAGCAGGATATCATTGGGACAATACTTTCCATGGAGAGCCAGCTGCTGGCACTATTTTAGATGTTCACTAGAGAAACTTGAAAATACCTACTAGGACTGTAAATCAGTCACATCTAAACTCAGACTTTTGCAAGAAAGGAATCTAAACCAGGTCAATCCTAAGACGTTTGTGAGAAATGACTTTTGCAATAAAAAAATTGACCTGTCTTAGCTGCCTAACTCCAGGAGAGGGTTCATGGCTGAAAATCACAAGTGGAGAGAGCTGCCTTCTCTCAGGCACCTAACTCCATTTGAGGGGTGAGGCTTCTCCTTGGCATTTCCTATTGACTGGCTAGGTGGCTCCTCACTCAGGTTGCTGACTTCTGTGAATCTTATTCTTAGATGCCTAACTCTCCCCACCTCATGATTTGGTACTGTGAATTCTAGTAAGTGGCAGAGAGTGCCTAAAGTTTAGGCTTATTGCAATGCTGAGTCTAAGGGCTAGTTTATACTACCACACTGCACTAATGCAGCTGCACTGCTGTAGTTCATCTGGTGAAGGTGTGCAATGCTGATCGGAGAGAACTCTCCCATTGGCGTAATTATTCTACCTCAAGGAGAGGCAGAAGCTATGTCAGTGGGAGAACGTCTCCTGCCGACTTAGCGCTGGTGTGGACGGCACTTATGACGATGTTACTTGCGTTACTCAGGGGATGGCTTTTTCACACCCTGGAATGGCGTAAATTACATCGACTTAAGCAGCAGCATAGACAAGATAAGTTCCTCTCTGGATCTAGCCCTGTGTAACCTGCAGACAACTGCAAAGGAGACTTGAGTTAGCAGGCAATAGTGCTAACTTATCTTAACTAGAATTTGCTCTTTGTATAGTTTATAGCTGAAGGCAAGGCCCAGCAACTACTGAACGCAATGGGCCAAATCTCTTTGTCAACAGGAGCTGTGCCTGAATAGAGCCCAAATCATCCGATCCCATAGAAGCATGCAACTCACAATTACATCATATATAGAAGAAAACATTGTGTTGCTTTCTGCATCCAATTCTAAGCCTTTTTAGAAATCTGATGATCTTATTTAGTCCATAGATTAAGATCTCAGCATAAATGTAATAAAATTACAATAAAGGTTACGTATCAAGAAAGTGTTGGTTGCTCATAAGGATAAAGTATTCTAGTCATAATTAAATTTCAAATCTAATTATAATTTGAGGAGTCCTTTTAATTACATTGCAATATTTTGCTTTCGTAGAAAGATGATTGCTATAGCATCTTTTATCTGTAATTTTCTTTTAATTAAAAAATGTAAATAAATCAAAACCACCTCCTCAAAAATATTTACTTTATAAATAAAAAACAACAACAAAAGTACAGGGATTTCTTTAGCCTGACTTTATCTGCTGAATCACATTTACATCTATATTTTGTTAAAACAAAGCAGTGACAGGAATAATATAATTGATTTTTACATTTTTTAGTGTATTTTGCAGCTACCGATTTCATCACCATTTTAATGTCAGAACAAATTCTCTGCTCGATTTCCAAGTTGTGGCTTAACTTTCAAAAACAAACTTTCACATGAAAGAAGAATGATGATGATGATGATATTGACCAAAGGGGAAAGAAGTTTTCTCACAATAAGGCAGAAGAGCAAGGAGGAAATAAGGCCCTTCTCAAAAGGTTGGGATAGTACAAAGCTGTTGGCTGTGTCTCCAGACTGAACTGCTGCAGCTGGGTCATGATTTGCCACAGTGATAAGTGTTTTTAGGTGTGTCTATTTTTGAATGTCCTACCTGAGATACCTTAAAGGGACATGATTTTCATAAAGTGCTGAGGGCTCTCACCCTTTACAAATCAGGTACCTTTAGGGTATCTCAAACTGGGCATGCAAAAATGGAAACATCTAAAAATCACAAGTCAATTTGGAAGATCTTATCCACTGAACTCTTTCATATTCTTCAAAAACTATTAAAAAGAAAACAAATACAAGCATTGCTCCTGGAAAGATTTATGCACAGAATTTTAAGTAGGCCTATTGAGTTCAGTTGGATTACTCACATTTGTAAATTGTTGCAGGATCAGGTCAACATTGTTGAACTAACCAAGCCAATAAGTTAAACTATTCCTGAATCTACCAAAAGTGTTTTAAAAAGTGAGAGAAGTTTTACATAGACATTTGCTAGTACATGCAGGAGAACAGTGGTTTCTCAGATTCTCCAGGACTAAAAAAATTAATCTGAGTCTTTATAATATTTTTGGTTGCTCATGCTGATAATGGTGTAGGAGATTGTTTTTTTTTCTCTTGAATACAGCCTGTAGACACCATGCTTTACGGGGACTGAATTCTGGTTTGTGATGAGTATATATTCTTATCACTTAACCTGTAAGATTAACAAAAAGGAAGTGGGACACCCTGATTCTGATGTCTTTCAATCATCCTGGAGATACTGTTCAACAAGACCTTTGAGATGGGAGCCATGGAAAGGTACAAAGTGGTATACCCAAGAAACAGAGGGTAGGTTCCACATGTTAATCTGTGTGCACTCTCTAATCTGGGAATCACTACTATTTACAGTACAGGCCCTAGCACTGAGTTCTTATTCTCTGTAGGAACAAACTATACACTGTGGCTGCATGTGGCTTACCCTTTAGTGGCTTATATCATCAGATCTGAATCCACTCCATTCCATGCCCAATGTGAGAACAGGCAAAAATGATTGTATGTCACCTTTATGCCCACCAAATCTTTGCGATAGTGTGTGGGGCATTCATTTTCAAGTTAAACGTAAAGCATCTTTATGTGGCTGTTCCAAAAGCCAGAGGCCAGTGGAGTACAGCAGCACTTTAGCCTTGCCTTCTTTCCCACAGACCCTCATTTGCGGCTCAAAAAGAAAGTGCTTTTTACACTGGAGAATTCCACTGCTCTGCTCAGGTTTATGGAGCCAAACGGCACAGAGTCTTAATATTCCCAAAAGAAAATCTTCATTAGGATAAGGTTGTAAATAGAGTCAAAGTTCATGTTAGCACCTTAAATGTGTATTTCCAGACTTTCTGGCAGTTAGGCATCTTAAACTAAAATGATCTAAATTACCGGTACTTACTTTCTAATTTAAGGCTTTTTTTTTTTAAATGATAATTTTCTATCATTTCCTAACTTTCAGACATGAAGAATGTTCAAATAACATCATTGTAAATTAATGGCTTATATAGAACCCTAACTTTATCTTAATTAAGTTTGTGATTGGGATTTTGTTAAAATGGCTTTTATATCAATATTGGAAAATTTGACATAGGTAAAGTTGCTTCAGTTTGGAGCAGAGAGAGATCAGGGACTAGCATTCAGGAAAAGTATCCACTTTGAAGCAATTTCTCTAGTATCTATAAACTACTGGCCCACTTGTGGACTTTAAGAAGCCTGCACTATACCCTACCAGTTTTTATGCAGACTAAGTTGTTCACATTCAGCAGCAGCGAACACCTAAAAAACTGTATGATGTATGGAGAGCAGAGTTCCCAAAAGTTTGAAGAAAAAGCTGAATAACTCAAAAATTAGACCACTGCACTTTATAAAAGTGTCCAAGGCCCCTGACCTTGTGACAGGACAACAGAACAAACCAAATGTGGAGTTTCTCAGTCAATTTATTTTTTAAATATGACATGGCAAAAACATGATACTTTTCAAAAAGGGCAAACATCTGACTTTTCATACTGTCCTATCTTATGAACATCTTTCTGATTTTCCTCAAACTTTTAAAGACAACAAAGCTTCCTTTGGCACAGACCCACACAAGAATACTGTGGTGCAATTTGAGATAGAGGGAATCAAAATAGCACTTTTATCAGAAACAAAGTCACTATTATCCGTGTGTGGAGAGATTACTCTGTCACCATAAACACTTTTATTGTGTTTTATTATCCAAATAATTTCGAATCAGATTTTCAAAAACACTCAAGCATTGGTCTACCTCTGCCACAAAGTCAGCAGACAAAC
The DNA here is from genome assembly GCF_016161935.1 of Mauremys reevesii. Lineage (NCBI taxonomy): Eukaryota > Metazoa > Chordata > Testudines > Geoemydidae > Mauremys > Mauremys reevesii. Next base: position 241,858,412 of record NC_052623.1, on the reverse strand, counting down.
ACGCCTGTTAACTTCAATGGAAGCAGAGTCAGGCCAACACTGAATGCTTTTGAAATACTCATCTTACATGTACACTGAACTGGGGAAGCTGGAGAGTTTCTCATTTAACATGACCATTTACATTCCTGTTTCCTAATGTAGCTGTTTTCTAGCTATCACATCTTTATATGGTGAACTGTTCTTTTTCTGACTTGGCTTACTCTTTTTTTTTTATGTGACATTTTTTTGGATCAGACAGTTACCGTAGTGCTCTTTTTCAGCTTGGCTTCAGTCACTATGTGTCTCTCAATGATCACAAAAGCTCACGTTATTTTGTAATACTTCCCCTCTCAATGCACAGTACTATAGCACAGAGGAGTTCTGGAGTTTCCTACACTAATTGTATCCCAGCCAGTTGCTGCTTTCCCTGCAGCAGCAAAAGCCAGAATTTCTTACAGGCTGTTAATATTTTCCACTCTAGTATCTGGTGCCAAAATTATCCCATAACTTGTTCCAATTTTCCTCACAAGATACATTTTTTAGCAAGGTGTACAGTAGATTTACATATGCATCTTAGGGCAGATTCTTTCAGCCTGATGCTGCTTTCTGTACTGCTTCCACATCACTGACACAAGACGTGTGGTTTTTTTTCCCACTACAGAAGGGCTGACCAGGCTGCTAGCATATAGTGAGGTGAATTCTGATCTCAGTTATACTGGTGTAATCTGCATTAAATCTGCTGATTTCACTGGATTTACATCAGTGTAACTGAGATCAGGATTTTACCCACTGGGACTTGCAGTATCCTAGCCAGCAATCCCATTTCCTATGGCTGCTTTCTCTCTGCAGGGTAGAAATACAGGCCATACTCTCACTCAGACTCTGTTGCTTATTGGGGAAAATATGTATCAACTCAGACACATAATATAATTGGTCTGTACAGCATGGGAAGAGGTATCCATTTCAGCATGCGCAAGAGATGAAACCATAGCTGATATAAATGAAAAATTAGTCAGCGCAACTAGCAAGAAGATAAGATAATCAACATAGGGAGGGTCACTAAAAACCAGTGAGCTAGACTGCCCTTAAGCACAACCTGGCAGTGAGTAAACTGTGCCAGCCCAGGAGTAGCTCTGGGAGGCATTGTGCTTCAGAGAACACCTTTGGGTCACAAACTTTCCCCTGCTTTGCCTTGCTCTGGGGTGGGTATTGTCCAGCAGTGAATTATGACATGCCCCTACATTGCCCCATCTGTATGTGTAGAGGGGGGGATGGAGCCAAGGCTCTAGGCATTCTTCACCCTTCCTCTTCCAGTTGTTCTTGGGAGAATTTAAATGGATCTTGTTGTCTAATGCTATGTCTACATTACAGATCTTATAGCGGCACATTATACTGCTGCAGTTGGGCTGCTGTAAGGTCTCCTGTATAGCTGCCCTATGCTAACAGGAGAGAGCTCTCCCACTGGTATAATTAAACCACCCCCAACGAGTGGCAGTAGTTATGCTGGCTAGAGAGGGTCTCCCGCTGACATAGTGCTGTCCACACTGACTCTTTTGTTAGTGAAACTTTTGTTGGTCAGAGGGGTGTTTTTTTCACAACCCTGACTGACAAAAGTTTTGCAGACAAAACTGCTAGTGTAGACAAAGCCTAAATCTACTACCTGAATTTCAAGCAGCTTTTCTTTTGCTTTGCAAATCAGCCATAGACAAAGGGTAACCAGGCCAGAAGGAGATAAACTTCCCTGCAATCCACCAATTCTTGTGGCTGCATAGAACAAAGGATGCCTAGTGATTACAGGACACAGAGTTCAGAGCTTTTACAATGGAGAGAAGGGATCACTTAAAAACATACTGGGTTTGAAAAAAACTGCAACAGAAACTGTGTTTGTGGTAGCTGAAAAACAAAGAGAAGGAGAAACTTGTGTGGCAGTTTGGGAGGAGGACAAAAGTTTTGTCTACATTGTGCTGATTTTGCCATTTACTATTAATCTCTATTTACAGTACCTACAATTACTGCAGAATCTAATTCTGAATAGAGTATATTAGATGTAGGTATTACTCCTGTGTCCACTCATTCCTACTTTACCATAGAAAAACCAGACTCCCTGAGTCCAGAAGTTGTGGCATTATTATCCCATATTAGAGCAAGGCTGTGGGCTGCCAAGCCACTGTTGGGTGAGACTGGGGATGCAGAAGCATATTTTATCAGTAGCAAGATCTGGGGCTGGCTGCCTGTGGAGGATAGTGGCCATAAAAATGCCTTGGGGCAATGCATACACCATGTCACCAATTGTGATTTTTATCATGAGTGTCATGTTAGCTGGTGTTTTATTTAAAGCCTCCATTCCTGGAGTCACGGGAATACAAGAGAATCTCAGCTTTCATTTTTTTAAAATAGTACATTTCTAGCCCTCATCGCAGAGAAATGCCTAAAAATGTGATCTGAGTGTACCCTGAAGGCATGGAAATTAAATAAAGCATCCAAAACTTCTTATTTAAAAAAAACAACTCATGATTTATTGGTGGTCTTGATTCACTCATTCATATTTTCAAATGTTTGGGATCAGCAATTCTGCGTGCAGCAGAAGCCTCTTACAGTAGGATGCAGCATACATTCCCATGAGCACCTGCTATAGTTCAGCAGCTAGTGAAGAGCGGGGGGTAGTCCATACCATGCCCATCATGCCTTCGGCAGGTATTGAGCACAGCTAGCGCTGCCTTGATTCCCAAGCACTGGTGCCCATATGGATCAAGTTACAGTATTATGCTGTGCACTGCCCTGGTGTGTGAATGGGAAGTAAAAGCTCCCTGAACCTCTCCCCACCCCACCTTCTACAAGAATAGCCAAAATTTAGCTCTTAATTTGCAGCACACTCAGTTTCGTGAAGCTTTCCCCTATATTTCTTTCATTCTGTATCCTAGGAAGAAGCCCCATTCAGCCGGCCAATTTCTCCTCCTCTCATGCAGCCGGCTTGGTTCAATATTTTCAGCAATACCATAGGTGTCAATTTATCTTTGCTGGCTACTTCTCTACTAGCTTGAACTCACAGCTTTCTTTCCCAGACAGCTACTGTTTTCCATACAGCATGACAGGCCACAACCTCTCAGCTATAACTATAACTATAATTTTCCCTACACCACTGTTTGTTTCAGTTTGCTGCTGCTTTTGGACTATGGCCTTGGTCTCACTGGTACAGTTTCTCCCAGTGTGCTGTTTTCCCTCCACTCTCACAGACATCATTTCATCTAAATTTGCCATGTTTTTGCTTCCCTGCCACTTGCCAGGCAACTTACTAGTAGGTTTTTCTGGGATTCCCTATAGAGGTTGTACACTTAGTTCTTTATGTTTTTCAGTGTCAACCTTTTTCCTTCCAAATATTATCATATACAGCAGTGTAAACCACACCATTGGAAAGCCTCTTTGAAGTGGTTTTCCTAGTTATTTTAGCTTTAGGCTTCTGTCCTGGGTTACTATACTGTCTCTTCAAGATTTTGTTTCCAAGATCATACCCAAAAATATCTGATCTGAGGGTTGCTTGTAGAACACTGCAAAACAACTTGAGCTCTGAGGCATTTGGATGACATAGGGCTTTTGTTCCCCATTTAGTTCAAAATTTGGGAGTGTCACATAAGCCTTTTAATTCCAGATGTTATGTCTAGTTTACACTGTAAGTTCTTCATGGCAGGGACCAGCCAACCTTTCATTGTCTGTTAGGAACTAGGAACACAGAAAATGCTATATGTGACACTAATGATTTGAGTTCATCTCTAAACTGAGCCCTGAAAACTACTGATAAAATGCCAGCATGCAAATAGCACAGCTGCCGTGATGGGGAAACAGTGCCTTCTTAAGTATATTATCATTTTCTGGCTCTTGTGCTACCTGATTTGTGAGCTCAGCTCAGGCTTTTGGGGAGACCTTAGAGGGGAGAAGAAAGATAGTGGCCTGAGAGGCAAACCCAGTTTAAAGAACTTCCTAGGAGCATGACCTGGTTTCTGCACGATAGCAGAAAGTGGAGCCACCATGTCATTTGATAGACAGACTGAGATGAGATGGGGCTGCAAGCAAAGGAAACCTATCCATTCTGCAGCTATTAAAGCACCCATATGGGATGGCAAGAATCGTCTAAGAAAGCCAATAATATTCTTCAATATCCTGCAATGAAAATCATTCCGCTCCATTAGTGAGAGAGAAATGGTGGCCTTCTGTAGGCTATCAGGCAATAGCCAAGGATCCCACTTGTTGATATCCTTTAACCAGGGCTGCAGGGTCAGGCTCCTTGTATCACATTTTAAAGAACTTGGATCGTCAGTGTGTAATCTTCTCATTTTTGTGTGTCTATAGTTTGTGACTCTGAATAGCCAGAATGACATGTTTACGTGTGACAGGACCAATTATTGCGTGATGAATGGTTACATTTATATCTTCAAAACCTGACTGACTTGCGCTGAACTGTTTTTCATTTAAAAACTCAGGCTTACATGATATGCCTACACCAGTGGCCCAGTCTTAAAAGGTAATGATTGCAGAATAATAATATAGAACAGCAACATTAATATCACTTATTTTGTCTCCAAGAAAAACCCTGCATAGGCTACACGTTGATTGAGAAGAATGGGGGAGCAGCCTGTAATAATTCATTCTCATAATTCTGTCTCATTGTTATTGTGTTGTTTGCCTTATGATTACAAGAGGTTAATTCAAGCAGGGGTTAGTTTCAGGTGAGCAGGAAAGGGGAAAGAGCTTCAGACAGCCCCATTTGCTAATACTTAAAGGACAATGCAGGTATCATTCATTGTGAAGTTTTACCACCAACCATGCTGGACTCGGTAGTCTGGCTTGCCATGGGGGAGGTGGGGGTGGAGGGGCTTCCCGCTTGTAAGCAAAGGAGAAATGCAAGCGAAGGAAACTGGAATGAAAATCTTTGGGCATGTCTACATTTAAAACACAACAGCATCATAACTGCACTCTGCAGCTATGCTGTTGTAGCACTTCGGTGTAGTCACTACCTATGCTGATGGAGGGATTCTCCCATCAATGTAGGTAATCCACCTCCCCACGAGGTGGTAGCTAGGTTGATGGAAGAATTCTTCTGTTGACCTAGCGCTGTCTACTCCGGTATAGCTAAATCTTTCAGGGGTGTGGATTTTTCACACCCCTGAGCAAGGTAGTTATATCCATATGAAATCCTAGTGTAGACCAGGCCTCTGGGTGGATAAAAAGACAGTCTCTGAAGGACAGGAGTAATGAGGCAGAGACTGATGGAGAGCAGACTGAATCCCCACTCCCCAGAAATGGGGTTGTCTGGGTAAGATAGGCCTACCTATGACCATATGTAAAATAGATCTGTGTAGACATTTTATTGTGCTAAAATCCTTTTTTCTTGTCATGCTTTGCTTCTGCTTTTAAGAGTAAACAATCCTTTGCTTTGAAAAGGCTGTTTTGGCTCACTGTATTCACACACTGGTTACAGCTCCTGAAGGGAAGGACCCAACCCCAGCTGGGCCTGGTGGATAAGCCTGGTTGAGCCCAAGGGTGCTGTAACTCTGCTCCCAGTCTAAGAGGGGGAGAAGTTGGGATTACAGCCCAGGACAGGTTAAGGCATGAGGCCTAATACCTGAGAAGCCACTTGAGAGACCAGAAAGGGGCCAAAGGTGCAGATGGTCCTGAATCGCAACACTGATTATGGATTTCACATTTTCTGCAGTTTTCTGTAGAGTGCTTAGTTCTTACACTTGCAAAGAAAAGCTGGAAAATTGTGACTTAAGCGTAACCAATGTTGCAATATGTCTGAGTCTGCAAAGAGCCAGAAACAGTAGCTCTGAGAGATGCAAACTGCTTCATGGATCTCAATGGGGTGTTAACTCCAAGATCCATTCCTCTGGTGGACTTCACCAACATTATCTCAGCAGAGGACTCCATGGGTGGAAGAGTGAAGAGGGCCTGGCCCACCCACCTAAGAAGATACACTCAGCAGCTCGGGTAAATACTAGGATCCCTGCTATTGCCTCTGCTTCCCTTTTGTGGGACAGAGAACCCTGCTGCTTCCCCTGCTGATCCCAAAGGGGAGAGAGGACCCTTGCTGTTGCTCCTGGAAAAGAGAGTAAAGGGTCCACAGGCTGCTGCTTGTGCCTCTCGAGGAAGTTCTTTAACACACCAGGTCAGAGCCATGGCCATAGGGTGAGGACAGGGCTGCAAGTACAGGTCTCCACATTGCATGTAACTAGGGCCTCGGATTGCCTTAACCCAGCCCTGCATGAATGTAAATCACCACAGGCCAAATCCTGCAGTCCTTATTTAGTTTTTACTCGGGTAAAGCTTCCTTTGACATGAAGGACTGCAGTGTTCTTGGACCCTCTAACACTAATGGAAGTTATGCAAGTGCCATGAGAAGAGAACTTGGCTTATTTTGATCATATCAATTGCTAACTTGGCAAACATGTTCCCGAACCTAAACAGCCAGCTTTAGTAATGAAAAAGTACAGCCAAGAACCAATTTGGCTTAAGTAGGAAAGAGTTAGTTCAGATAAAATAAGAACTGACCTGAACTTGATCATGAACTTTTCTGAGATTTATTTTTTTAAAAAAAAGGTGTGTATGTCTCTGCACTTCAGCTGTAGATATCATTAGGAGAGGTTCTTTGGAAATACCAGTGCGACAGACAGTGCTATGGCTGGGACAAGAAAGCAAAATGGTAACATATTCTGAGATGGGCTTGAGCAAAAAGCCTGGCCCCCTAAAGACTTGAAGACTATCCATAGTTTCAGGTTTGGATCTATGTCTTATAGAAAAACTATTCTCACAGTTTTGCTGTCCCTACCAAATCCAGCATGTACTGGAAACCTCCTGAAAACTGATCTTCTCTCAAGATTTTCTACCTTCCACTTTCCTTCTAGAATGCACTGATGTACTGCCTCAGCACGTGTGGGTCAGTAAACGTGTACAAGAGAAATGAACCCAAGCCACAAAGTTTGGATAGTGACCTGAACTTTTTGAAAAATTTGGGGGCGGGGGAGAAGGGGCCCATCTCTTCTGAATCACTCTAGCAAGGCTTAGACTTGGAAAATAAAACAGGTACGTCTACTGGTTCTGGGACAGATTCTGTTCCCACTTACACCCATTTATAATGGAGAGAAGAGCTGGCCCATTTTTCCTCCTTCCAGTCCCACCCAATAGATTTGGGCTCTCCCCATTACTGAATGTGTTCAAATGAATGACGATTCTTTTTTGGACCCTGTGACGGGGCAGGGCAGCCCCGCACTGGTACAGCAGGGGTTAACCCTTCTCTACTAGCAGAGGAAGCCACGCCCAGGAAGTTCTGCTGGGCTGGGCTCTCTGGCAAGACACCAGATAAAAGCCTGCAGGTCTGCAGTCTGGGGCCTGACCACCCACCGGGGAGGGGAGAAGGACCGCCTCGCGAGCGGAGGGGAGGGAGCCTGGACGGGGATGTCGATGGGGGAGCCGCGCAGAGGACGGAGGAGAGGGCGCCGCCCGGAGGGGAGACCGGGGACGGAACCGCCAACGCCAACGCCGACTAGGCGGGGTGGGGTGACCCACCAGGGGAGGGGCAGCAGCTAGACCTGCAGTAGCAAGCTGCAGTACCGGCGGCGGGCGGGCGGCGCGGGATCCTCAGCAGCGGTGGCGGAGGGCCATGGAGAGGTCTGGTCGGTCAGTCGGGGCGGCGGGGAGAGCCGCCCCCCACCCCCCACCCCACCCCCCCCCCCCCCCCCCCCCGAGGGGGATTTATGCGCCCGGCCTCGCGGACTCCGGCGCCGGCGGGGGCGCGCCGCCCCGCCGCCAGGCCCCTCCGCCCGCCCGCTCCCCGGCCGCGCGCCGCCCGCTCGCCGCCCCGCGCGGCGCCCGCTCCCCGCCGCCGCCACGCCGCTAGCCGCCCCGGACGCCCGGCTGGGCCGCGCCCCCAAATCCGGCCGCTGTCCCGCGCCCGCCGCTGGCCGCCCGCACCGAAGGGGTGCCGCTCGGCCCCGGCCGGGTGCGCCTCCCCCGAAGCCGCGTGGCCGCCTCCGGCGGCTGCCGCTGCCGCGCCCGAGCGCGGTTCTGGCGCCGCGCGCGAGGGCCGTGGCCTCTACCGGCCGCTTACCCATGAACTCTGGCCACTGGGCGTGTCGCCAGCCACCAGAAGCAGAGATCACAGACCCCTTTGTCAAGTGTTGCCATGTCACTTTTAGGTCAGCCTACATATTTCTATTCAAGGAATCATTACTGTTATTTTAAAACAGCTGGTTTCAACATAATCCACATAAATAGTAGATTGGCACTCCATGAAGGCATGTGTAGAAAAGGCATGTGTAGAAAAGAGCTGGCTGATGCAACAATATTTATGGACTAAGAATTTGCAACACTTTAAATGGCAGTGCTTCTTGTCACTGAACCTCATCCTAGGGCTCTGGCATTCAAATACTGCCAGGGCGGCCATCAAGTCAGGGGATCCATTGCAATGGCTACCCAAGAACTAACCGCTAACATTGACTGCAGGTGCTTATAGAATGCAGCAGAGGAAGGCGAAAATCCCTCTGTGGTAAGGAAGTGTGAAAGCCATTTTATCATCCTTGCACTGGGACCAATGGGTGTACTGTCATGACTCTCTGCCTCCCCCTCTCCAGTGTACTCCTGCTGGGCCTGGCTTGGGAGTTCTCTGAGAGAAGCCAAGAATCCCCATATAATACAGTGATGTGAAATGATGTATAATCATTGACCAGTGGAACCTGTGAACATTTTGCATATTTTAGAAGCGTTTTCAGAGGATATGTGCTATGTAACTGATTCCTCTGCAGCTGTGACTGTTATGAGTTGCAGCTGACTGGTGAGAACGAGACATCACTCCAAACTATCAGTTATATCACCCAGTTTTGTCAAAATGTCCTCTTAGGGTATGTCTATACGGGTAGTGTTTGATGTAACGGGGATCGATGCCCATACTCCACCTCAGCAGGAGGAGTAAGCGGAGTCGATGGGGGAGCCTCAGTGGTCGACTCACCGTCGTCAGAACACCCAGGTAAGTCACACTAAGATACTTTGACTTCAGCTACACGAATAGCATAGCTGCAGTTGTGTATGTTAGTTTGAACCTCCCTGCTAGTGTAGCCCAGGCCTTAGTTGCTCCAACCCCTGTGCTCAGGCCAGCTCACTCCCCCTGACAGGGGCAGGATGCTGACTCATCTACTATTGTCTGTCCTGTTCTTCTGCATACTAGCGCTAGCCCATGAACTTAGACAGCGCTCTACCTGGAGTCACCCTGCTGGAAGGCCAACTGGCCCATTCTTCAATACCATCCTAGGACCAAGTCCAGTTCTTTTGTAGTTACAGGGTCGTCCAGGCCCTGGATGGGTTCACCATGGGGCAGTGGAAGCTTGTCCTAATGTAGGCACCTAATGCAAAACTCCCATTGACTTCAGTGGGAGCAGGACTAGATCCATGCAGCATCCCATAAATACTAAATAACAACAACAAGGAGGTTGCCAGCGTGGCTTTAAGGGAATGGATAGTGTGCTGGTTCAAATAACGGGGTTAATAAAGGACAAGTTCTGAATTTCAGGAGCTAGCTGAAAGGCTTAGAGCTTCAAGGACATTAAGAACCCTTTGAGGATTTACAGGTGATGAACATTCACAAGTCATGCAGTCTGCCCACAATGCCTGTCTGACCACATGACTAGTCAGAACAACAGCCACATGTTTAAAGCACTAGTGCTGACTTCCTGGCTGTGCACTGAAATGCCCCAAGGGTACTGACGTGGTTTATCCAGGACCAGGAAAGAAAAGAAACCAGTTAAAGTCTTAGCATGTGAACTCCTAAGGCCATTACAGCCTATGTGGAAATGTAAAGAATTTCTTGAGCAAGCTGTTAAACACCAAAAGAAAAGCCACTTAAAACATCTTCTAACTATCAAAGTCAGAGATGATTTGATAGAACCTTACAAATCCCATAATCTACTGTAAGTAGCAGCTAAACCTTGGCTTCACCGACATGTCTGCAAGTGGGAAGGAATCAAGAGGATAATTTATCCAAGTCCAGGGTAATGAAGTGTTAACAAAAACCATATGAAGTTATTACTACAACCACAGGCCACAAAACGCAAAGGGGGAATAATGATCTCAGGAGACCTACCTATTTTCAGTCATCTTCTACTTCATGGTTCACCTAAAGGCATTCACCAAAACAGGAGGCACATCAATTGAAATAAAGTGATTAATTACCCCTAATGAACAATGCTGATCATATTGTCTCTAAAATATAGTCGGCTGACATAGATATATACATACTTCAGCTCATTCTTCCCAACTTTATTAGGTACATATGTCTACAGCAGACACAAATGAAACATTCTACAACTAGGCTCCAAGCCAAAAACTAATTTATTCTTTAATGTGGTAGTGATTACTTGGTGGTTCCTTGAGCAGAGATGACAGGTCTGAGCTAATGGAGTTGTACTGTAAGTTAATATAAATCATGACAGAACAATTAATTACAGAAACCACTGCAAATCCCTTTGTTAGTTTTCCCCATCACCAGAAGGATTTAATAATGTTCATTTTGCTAAGTTCCTGTGACATTTACAAGTCTTAAACCATTTTTAATCAAATCAATATCACTGGCTGCTAAATTTAGTTGTGCTTCGCTAGCAAGTCCTGGAATGCATCAATACTAATGTTTCCTACCTTCTGTTCAAATGAATCAGACTGAAACCACACACTTCCTCTTTATTTGTTTATATTGAGTAATTGGAATTTTAAAAAAATTAACACCATAAGAAATAAGTATGTCAGAAGGAGTTAGGCGATAGAAAAGCCAGTCTATAGATAGATGCAATTTAGTGACTACGTGCACATCACTTAGTCTAAAAACCCTTGAAACTGACAAATTTTCCTTAATTCACTGAGTGAGTGTCTCACAACAAAGGAGTGGGGTCAATTTGGAAACTGGGCAGCTAAAATGGAGATGGGAGCTCTATGTGGTTAGTGGAAAGTATTGGAGGCGTGATCACTGACTTCTAATCCCAGCTTTGTCACCCTGACTAGTTGTGTGTCCTTAGACAAGTCACCTAGGATCCTCAAAGGTATTTAGGCCCCTAACTCCCATCAGTTACGGGCCTGCATACCTCTGAGGACAGGGCATTAGGCCTTATCCGTTCTTAGGATTCAGCAAGTGTAGACAAGGAAAGGCAGAATTTTCACCCCCGCTTGAAATCAATGCAAACAACAGGCATTGCAGCAGTGTGCAGAGGCCTCGACTGCTAGGCACTACACAAGCACATTGGCTTTCAATGAGAGTTGGGCACTTAACTCTCTTAGGGCTTGTTGACACTGCCCTGCAGTTTGAACAATTGGTGTGTGAGTAGCCGTGCATAACATAGTGCTGTGCAGTGTGGAGGCTGCAGGCGTGAACTAAACAGTTCCGAGTTTGCATTAACGTAGTCCTCGTCAAACAGAATTGCATTAATGCGAACGAGGAACCTTTCAGTTCACGTCCACAGAATCCACATGGGAGTGATACAGCATAGCACGCTGGAGTACACTGCTAAACACCCCTATAATGTGAACTGCAGGGCAGTGTAGACATAGCGTAAGGCCTGATCTACACTGGGGGGGAGGTTCAATCTAAGTTACACAACTTCAGCTATGTGAATAACGTAGCTGAAGTCGACGTACGTAGATCCTCTCACCGCGGTGTCTTCGCTACAGTGAGTCGACTGCTGCCGCTTGCCTGTCAACTCTGCCTGCGCCTCTCGCCAAGCTGGAGTACAGGAGTCGACGGGAGAGCGCTTGGGGATCGATTTATCGCGTCTAGACTAGACGCGATAAATCGATCCCCACTGGATTGATCACTGCCCGCCAATCCAGCCGGTAGTGAAGACGTACCCTTAGATGCTTTTGAAAATTCCACCCATAATAAATATCTTGATACATTGACTCCTGCCCTCTAAACATTATGTCCTAGCACTTGCTATAGCCCCTGCAATGTAGAAAGGCTGGAAAAGTCCCAGACCCAGGCAGGTGAGAATTCCCTTGGAGAAGGCCCTGCACTGAGCTGCCATAGGTGGCTGTACACTGTTCCCCACCCACAAGCCCTGGCACATGGGGTGTACCAATGTCTGGAAGGTCACATTTATTCTCAACCAGCCTAGTATCCGGAGGGCACAAACTTTGTTTCTCCTCCCGCTAGATTGTGTTTGTGTGTCTGTGCAGCACACTCTTACCCTTTGTCCATTCAACCCCCAACCACCCACTTCAAGCAAAAACCTGAGGAAAGAGAAAGGCATTGCACCATGCCTGAAATGTCAGTAAATTCCATCTTTGTCATACCTTTAAAGCTGAGTTCCAGAGCGGAGGGTCCTACTTTAGAATGCGCTGCTCACTGACCTGGAGAAAGGAAAGATAATCTTGTGATTAAAGCACTTGACTGAGACTCAGGAGATCTGGATTCAGTTCCCAGATCTGCTGCAGATTTCCTGTGTGATTTTGGGCAAGTCATTTAGGCACCTACAACATGGACTTAGGCACCTAGCTTCTTTTGTGCATCCAGAGCTAAGTCTCAGTTTTGGGACCACTGAGATGTGCAAAAACTCCCACCAAGAACTGTGGGCACCTGGACTCATTTGTTGCCTACATTTTCGGGGTAAAAATCCTGTGAGCACCTATGTTTCAGCCCCGGGCATGCACACCATGCGCATAGCCCTCTCACTGTAGGTGCCCAGACACATAGCTCCTGGCTGAACACTGCCTCATTCAAAGCATCTGGATGCCCGTCTCCCACCTGACACCCAGCGCAATTCACAGACCAGAGGAAGACAGGCATTTGGCTGCCAAAGTCACATGTGAGGCCCCATCTGGTAGGCATGCTGAGAGGCTGCCTGTCAGATTGGGTCCCATTCAAAATTCAGCCAGAAGAGGAGGAGGAAGTGGAAGGAGTGCAGGGGGGAGGGGAGCCCCACCTTATAACTTTTACCCCAGTGGTGAGAGCACTCACCTAGGATGCCAGAGGAGGGGAAAGTATTTGAACAGGGGTCTCCCACCTCCCAGGACTGTTCCACTACAGATAAATACTTAAGTAGTAATTGGGCCAGAGAGGGAGGGGAAGAGAGAGAGAGAGGAGGTAAAGAGAGAATTACTCTGTAATCCAGTTGTTAGGGAATTGAACCCATCTCCCCCACATCCCAGGTGAGTGCTCTAGTCACTGGGTTAAAAGTTATAAGTTGGGCATTACTAACACCACCACCGCCTCTTCCTTGGTTTCTTACTAAAACAGCATAGGCACATAGCTCCAGGAGAGGGTTCACCTCTGAGAACAGCTAGCAGGGCCGGCTCCAGGGGTTTTGCCTCCCCAACCAGCCAAAAAAAAAAAAAAAAAAAAGCCACGATCGCGATCTGCGGCAATTCAGCGGGAGGTCCTTCGCTCTGAGCGGGAGTGAGGGACCCTCTGCCGAATTGCCGCCGAATACCGGAACATGCCGCCTCGCTCCGGAGTGGCCGCCCCAAGCACTTGCTTGCTAAGCTGGTGCCTGGAGCCGGCCCTGACAGCTAGCAGAGATAGGGACCTCCCTACCACCTGGATTTACGAGCCTCTCTCCCTGAGGGGGTGGGGCTTACCACACACACACCCTTTGGCTGGCATCTGCTGTTGGCTAGTTTAGGCAGGAAGCTGCTTGGCATGCTGGCTCTCGTGCACTGCAGTCTAAGGCGCCTATCTCTCCCCATTCATTTCATAGGGACCCTAAGCTCCCAACTAGGCTTTGTGAACCTCAGTGATTTTCTAGGTGCCTAAAAGTTAGGTACTGTGACTCTCATTGTCACAACGCCTAACTTCTTTTGTGCATCCAGCCCTTAAACCTGAATTTTGAAAGCTCCTCTACATTGGTGGACCTCAATTTCCTGTATCTCATCTTCCCTGCTGTAAAATGAGGATAATAATACTCCCTGTGTTGTCTTGGCTATGTAAGACTGTAAAACCTCTGGGACACAGTCAGTCTCTATGTGTGCGTACAGTGCCTAGCACAATGGGGTTTCTTGGCCCTACTGTACTACAATAATAAGCAGGAACAACAGCAACAACTTTGGATGTTCATATATAGTGACTCTTTCCAGATAGGGAGCCGTGTAACATTTAATAACTGTAAAGCAGTTTGAAATGACAACTAGAATTGGGGCCAATCCATTTCTTACTGTAATCAATGGGAGTTTGGAAACTGATTTAAATGAGACAAGGATTGGGACAATTATCTTGTAGGATGAAAAGATTCCTTTCAATATTATTGCCATCCAATCCAAAACAAAAATAGCTGGTTTCTGAATTCTTCAGTGGACTAATTCAACAGAGACATTTAATTTCAGTGTGTAAAATATAGTGTGGGAATTTATCAGTTCTTGGTTGTTATTTTACTCTGTCCTTAACAACAACAACAACAACAACAGAATCTGAAGAGGTTTGACATTTTGTTTCATTTAGACCAGTCTCTTTTTCTTCATACTCAATGATCACACTCACAACAGTGCCTCTCTGGTCTCTCCCATTCTCAAGGGACTGCACATAGGTCATGGACTCAGAACGCCATTGCATCACCATTGAATAATAAAAACCCCTAAAACTTCAAAGACATAGCTAGCTCCAAGACCTGTGCTTTAGAAACCTCATGGCAAGTTTCTCCCTATTTATTTTATTTCATTAATTACTTTTGGTGCTATTCAGTGATCAAGTTGCATGTAGCTCCTCTGTCTGTGACCTAAGTGCAATTCCCTGTACTACAGATGGGAAAACATTGTTGAAGCTTTTTTCCTTCTCCCTGCAAGCACAAAAACAAAACATCTAGATCTAAAGAAAGAAGAGGGGGTGGGGGAGAAAAATCCAACTTTAAAAAATAAAATTACTCCCACTGAGGTTCAAAGGCTGGACTCAGCCAGAATCCCTTATCTTCACTCCATTAATGTTGGCTCTTTGTGGAACTAGTATAGATTGATAACTAGAGTTTCATTTCTTTTGTCCTTCCCCTGGACAATTACTTTCTATTTTACCTTAGATGACATCAAGTCATTGTGGCAGAGGCCCCCAAGACCTCGCTGTGATTCTATAATGACTTAAATTCCCTATTTTCCCAGAGTGCCCTAAGACATCGGGCTTTTATGTCTTGCGCTGTTGCATTATATCCTAATGGAAAATTTCTCTCCTAACTTAAGAGCTACCCTACCCCTCCCCAAGAATAAACAATGACAATATATGGATCAAGAATGACCCCCAATGCATTTCTCTCTAATGGAGGAATCACTGTAAAAATTGATTTCCTTTCACCCTTTAGCAAAGAGATCTTCTCTGTGCAGAATTAAACACACACAAAGCCTAAGTCATATTCAAATGTGGAACAGCAAGTAAAGCCACTTCATTTAACATGCAGCTATGCTGGAGGCTCAGACCAATTTGGAATTCAATTTGCATGATAATGCTAAAAATAATAATGTTCTAATTAGGGCGTATGTGTGTTTGTATGTTTACAGTCATAAAATTCACTAAAAAAAATCATCAAACAATTTTCTGTGTGCAACAGGAATTTAGGAGCTTCCTGTCAAAGGAAATCACAAACTGACCCCTAGTAAAATTTGTTTAACTAATTGTATGTTTTTCGAAGTAAACACCAAGGGACATCTGATCATGAACTATATTCCTTCTCTTTAGTGGAAGGCTATCATCAGTCTATCCCAGGGGTCTCAAACACATGGCCCGCGGGGCTATTTCCTGCGGCCCACCAAGCAGCCTGCGCCCCCCCGGCCTACCTCCAGCAGATTGCCCCCCTCGAGCCCCGCACCCCTCCCTGAAGCGGCTAGCATCACGTTCCTTGCGCTGAGGGAGGGGGGAGCAGAAACAGAGAGCTCCGTGTGTTGCCTTGGTTCCAGGCACTGCCTCCCTGCAGCTCCCATTGTTCGGGAACAGGGAACCGCAGCCAATGGGAACTTCGGGGGAGGTACCTGGAGGAGCGGCAAGCAGCGTGCGGAGCCCTGCGGCCCCTTCCCCTAG
Organism: Mauremys reevesii; assembly: GCF_016161935.1. Classification (NCBI taxonomy): domain Eukaryota; kingdom Metazoa; phylum Chordata; order Testudines; family Geoemydidae; genus Mauremys; species Mauremys reevesii. The sequence continues at coordinate 241,842,418 of NC_052623.1, read as the reverse complement.
GGGCCGCAGAGACATGGTGTGTGCCACTGCCACCCTGGATCCACTCTAGGTAAGCGGCTTCGGGCTCTGGCCTGGAGCCCTCCTGCACCCCAACCCCCAACTCCCTGCCCTGAGCCTCCTGCTGCACCCTGAACCCCAACTCCCGGCCCTGAGCCCCCTGCCTGAACCCCAACTCCCTGCTGCACCCCAAACCCCTGCCCTGAGCCCCCTGCTGCTTCCCACACCCCTCCTGCACCCCAACTCTCTGCCCTGAGCTTCCTGCTGCACCCCACACCCCAACCCCCTGCCCTGAGCCCCCTGCTGCATCCCATACCCCTTCTGCACCCTGAGCCCCCTGACTGCATCCCAACCCTCTGCCACACACTGCACTCCCTCCTGCACCCCACACCCCAACTCCCTGCCCCAAGCCCCCTGCCGCACCCTGCACACCTCCTGCACTCCCTGCCCTGAACCCCCGCCACACCCCTCCTGCTCCCTCTGGGGGCAGGGAGGGGACAGAGTTAGGGTGGGGACTTCGGGGAAGGGGTTGGAATGGAGGCAGGGCAGGGGCGGGGCCTCATGAAAGGGGTGGAGTGGGGGCAGGGCTGGGGGCAGCGAGGGGGGGTGTCAGTGATGCAGCCCTCGGGCCAATAAACTATTCCTCATGTGGCTCTCATGGTCATTTGAGTTTGAGATCCCTGGTCTATCCCTTTCACTAACACACATAACATATAGTGTTTTGATGCTCTGCAGTTACTGTAGAACCAGAAAAAAACAATGCTCAGCTTCTTGTCTGCTAACCATGATCAAACCTCAGAATTTAATCATGATTAGCTGACAGTATTGTGAACAACATTTCTCCTGGTGCAGTCTGATAGCAAGGTCATGCTCAGCATCATGTCAGCTAACTTCTTCCCAACTCTGTTCAGACACAACACATTCATTCAGTATGAAGCAGTCCATGGCTTCAGATTAGTTTCTAGCACTGTAAATCAATTTATTATCACTATTTATTATTAGCGTTTCTTTTAGTTAGAAACGGCACATTTTATTGGGAAAAAAGCTAGTAATCCAAATCTCAGACCAATTCATCAACTATTCATCATCTGCAATTCTTTGTGAATGGGAAAAAGTACCCAGAGGCAAAAATTGTCTTTAAGTCTTTTAGCTATAGCCAACAAAGGAAACTAAACTAAAATCATTTTGTCTTAGTGGATAATTACTTTACTCTCATGTTGCGTGTTCACGTGTTATCACTGTCACCATATTCAAAAAATCAGAGTAGGGAACTGATCAGTGAACACTTGAGCATTGCTGCTTCTTACATACTTTGCCAGGCTTGGGCCTTCAAAGAATCCCAGAATGAGGGGATGGGCAATATTATGAGTTCTTTCATATCATAGGTTTATAGGTTTATCTAACCTTGAACTACTAACCTTCTACACACACACTACAAGGAAAACATGATGTATATGCTAAACAATTAGATTAAAAGGTTGTATCCTTTTGGACAAGCTAAGACTGAAGAATATCCCCAAACACAGTGTTGCTGTTCTGGCTATTACTTAGATTATTTCAGAATTTCAGTTTTTAAAGCTATATATATCATGCTAATCCAGGTGTGGGTGTGTGGCAAGAAGTGTGGGGGCACTACTTTTTTAACTTTCCAAACCACAATTTAACTTTCCATATACAATTTTAAAATATAAAATGAAGCCCATGTTTACTGCACCATGAACAAGAAACTGAAAGTCAAAGTTGATTTCCACAGATAGAATTTTTTTTAAAGTATGAGAGGACCAGTTAAAAATCAGCTTTTCTCATTCTGTAAGGCACTCAAATACTATTGGGATGGGAGCAGTATAAAAAAAGACTGAACTATTTGAGGCAGTATCTGGCATTTTACTATATGTTTGTTCAGTATGTAGCACAGTGGGGTCCCAACCTTGCTGAGGCCTTTAGGTGCTATCGCAATATAGATGACAACATACTACTGTTGAAAAACAGCTATTGTTAGATGCTAGCTCAGTATCAATACATTGAATTTCATTGTGGAACCCTAAGGGATGAAACCTGCCGTCAGCTCCCATTGACTTCAGTGGGAGTTAAGGACATGCAACAATGGCACTCAGCACAGTGCATGAGTGCAGGAGTGATCCCTAAATTACCGTTGGACTGTTCCAAAGCCCTTTGCAATCAAGGGAAAGACTCCCATTAGTTTCAGTGGGCTTTGGATCAGCTCCCATATGCAGTTTCCAGAAAAGTGAATAGTGGGAAAGATATTAGTTAAAAACCCAAAGGAGAAAATAAACAGGCTGAGGAAGCATGGACTTGTTATGTGTGACCAGGTCAAACAGACTCACTGTTTCACAACACAGTCTCTTTCCTAGTGTTGAAAAGTACCATCTATAAATCTGAAACTGTTTTAACACTGATACATTTTCCTCCCAGTAATAATATGTTTTATGTTTGAATAAGTTGCTTTTAAAAAGCCTTATATCTTAACTTGCCAATGCCTTTTTTAATTCAAATTGCACCGGCCATTAGAGAAAGTTAAAGAATTCACCTATCCCAGAAAATGGTTTGATTAAAATTGGTTGTTAAAATTTTAAGATCAGAGTGATTTCCTCTGCTCCCTGCTTGTATGCATTCTAGCTTTACAGTGGGCTCGTTAATAGAGCAGCTTGCCCAGTTTGTCATCTGTTTCATTATGCAAAATATATACGTTTCATTTACCTTTCCTGTGGAAAAAAATCAGTTATCTTCAACCAGATGTAATGATTTCTTTGGGTTTCTTCTCAACTCCTGAATGGCTCAGAATCCCTAAAATCTCTACTGGTGGTAGACTATTGGGGAACCCTGATGTGTGCCAATTTTAATGTAATGATCTCTTTGTTCACATGTAACAACTTAGACTGCTGACCACTAGGAAAACTTAAACACTGAGCTGAAAGGAAAATGAAATAGTTTAAAATCTCTCTGAACATCATTAAAAGATCTATTTGACATGAAAATTAAAGAAGGAATTCCTAAAACAGAGCTTTAGTTTGCATGTCTTTGGTTTTATTATAGCTATGCAAATGAAGTGAAAATACTGAAAAAAATCCTCTAATCTCTTGACTTTTCTAACTGGAGTATTTGATGTCAATAAATGGACTAGAGAGACCTGAGCTGCAAATTTCCCCAAAATAATGGGAGTTTGCATCAGGCCTATCTATAATACATTATGTAAAACACATGCACTGAAGCTGATCAAAATATTATATTTGCTGTTATTTTTACGTATATAGTAGGGAATTGTAAATATGCATAGTGCTGTAAAATACAGATGATAGTGTGATAGATATGGCAATTTCCTTCAATATCTGTGAAAAACCTCATTGAATTCAATTTAAGTATTTTTGGAGTCTGTTGTATTAAATGGAAAGGTTATGTATAATTGTGCACCTGGATTGTATATAACCTCGCTGGGTGGCGATGTGATGTGAACCCTTTGAAGTGTTATGAAATTCAAAGGACTGTATTGAACAATGTGCCAGACAAGAATGGACTATTGGGATAAATAGCGTCAAGTGGTTTGCTTGGGGAATCTTTAGGGGGTGGTGAATGCAAATTCTTCACCTTTTGGTTATCCAAAAACCCAATCTTTTGAGGAGAGTACCATTATTTGCAGATTGCCTGTTCCTGGAGTCTCAATCAAAGACCCATGCTGTATAAAGGAAAGACTAACATATTCATGGGTGTGCTAGTTCTGAGCTAAGGCTGTTATGACTTGTAACCACAGGAAAACTCCTTTGTGGGTCTGAAGCTGGAGCCCTTGTTGCGGGGGGTGGAGGGGAAGGTGTGTCTCTAGTAAGGTTATTAGCATGCCTGTAGGTTCTTTGGTTGTTTTTAATATGTGTTCTCTGTAATCACTTCACTTTAAGCAGGACTTAAATTCAGCCAGAGCAGTCCAGAGTGGAACTCCAGTAAATATTTTTAAACCTGTGGGAGACCCAGAGCCTCCTGCAGGGTTGAAGCCCCGAGCCCTGGCATGCCTCATGGAGCTGAAGCCTCAAGCCCGGCACCCAGGGTGCTAACATTTGGGGGGCGGCGACTGCGGCAGCCGAACAGCTGGATGCTGCGGTCGTCGGCGGTATTTCGGGGGCGGGACCTTCCGCCACCTAGGACGCCAAAAAGGCTGCCGGTGCTCCTGACGGCACCTGCTGGGGGCGCTGAGGCCCTGAGCCTGGGTATGCCCCAGGGAGCTGAATCCCCAAGCTCTGAGGCTCTAGGAAACACTCAATGAGAATTTAAGCCCTGACATTAAGAATAAATGTAGTTGGTTATAAAGAGCAGTGTGATAATTTGTAACTGCTGCCAATTCCAGCTGTTCATAGTCTTTGGAGAGAAAGCAAAGTTTAGATGCTGCCCTGTTTAGGCAGTCTGGCTTGCTGAAAATATCACACTGTAGGCAGGGAACTGAGCAGCATGGAAAAACCCCAGTGAGGAGGAAGAGAGAGGCATGTCTGTACCCAGGAGAGGGGATGGCTGAGGAGGCAAGAGTCTAAAGTGGGTGCCCCTCGTGGACCATGGATGGGGTATTCAGGTGCCCTGAATTTGGACAGACACATTTCTTGCCCCAAATTGGTTACAATTTAGATCCTTGATTCAGTAAAAAACTTAAGCACATACTTACTTTCAAACATGTGCCTGTGCCCTATTGACTTCATTAGGATTTAAGCATGTGCCGAACTGCTTTGATGAGTAGGGCTGCACTTAAGTATGTGATTGAAGTTCAACACATAGAAGTGCTTTATTGAACTGAGGCCTAAAACCTACATCCTGCAAATAATTATGAATGTGAGTAACTTTCTACTCATGAGTAGTCCCACTGAACTCAGCATGAGTTCCTCCATTTGAAAGATTGGGGCCTAAATTAATACGACAATAAACACAAGGGTATGGCAACAAGGGGAAAGGTAGAAGAGAGGAAGGACAAGGAAAGGACAATGTGATTATATGCTCACTTGGGAGATTAGTGCATGTATCTCTAAGATAATACATATTTTTCTGCTACAAGCTCAGGCAGGGGTGGCAGTTGAAAAAAGCCCCTCTTGGCTTCAAATCCTGGTCTTATTGCCCCAGCGAGAATGGGGGAACCATGGATTTCAAGGGAGTCCCCGCTGACAGCTGCACAGTGAAATATTTCCAAGGAAATTCAAGTACAAAAGAGAAAAATAATCTAGTGGAAGGGGGACAGCTCCTGAAATATGCTGCTCCAGCCAAACAAAAATTCTGTGCACTGAGAAAATATTACCATAATCTCCCACCTCCTCCGTGCCTCCTTTGCCAACCTTCTTTCCCTCAACTTCATGTATTATTCACTGCATTGGAAATACTCTTATTTATGCTTTGTAGAGTGGTGTATTCCAAAAAAACCAACTTCCCTGTTCTGAGAAGCTTACAGGATAATTCAGACATATACAACAATAGCAACTCAGATGTGAATCTATCCATCTATGGATTGGCTTATATAGTCCTTATCACTACCAAATATGACCACCTCCCAAATTAATAGGAATAACACCACCACTTCCCCGTCCCGTTTCTATTTTTGGGAAATACCTTGAAAGAAAGATTTCCCCCCTCTCTCTTCTCCCTTCGCACCCGTCTTCTGTATGGTGACCAAATTCAGGAATGGATCCCAATGCAATGCCCAAATCCAGGAAAGCGCTTAAACACATGCCTAACTACATGCACAGGCATAATCTCATTCAAGGGCCCAGGAAAGCATTTAAAGACATGCTTAAATTTAAGACTGTGCTTAAATCCCATCCAAGTCAACGGGATTTAAGCACAAGCTTAAGTGCTCTCCGGAATGGGGGTCTGTCAAGGCTGATTCCCCACTCTGGCACTCTGAGTGCAGAGGTGGGGGCCTGCAAGGATTCTAAAAATTAATACTGGCCACTGCAGGCTTGTACTAAACTCCAAAGGTTATAGCTTTTTTCTGACCTTGGCTTGGTAAATGCTGCCACCACCCAAATGCAAAACCCCTTTTTGGAACCCAAGAAGGCACACTTGGGAATTCCTTCCTGTGGGGTATCCTCAAGCCCTTTCACCCCCCTCTAGGGAAGAGCTGAAAAAGAAAACAAAGGAAATTAGTTGTTGCCACCAGCTAATTAAACAACATATGCACATACCTCTCAGGACACCAAAAATCCAATCCTGTTCTTAAAAAAGGTAAATTTCATTAAAAACAAAAAGAAAGAAGATACATCTGGAACTTAGGCTTTTGCTAGATTTTAAAAGAGCAATTCCAAAAATTAAGCACCTAAAATAGCTTTCTTGGGGGTTCATCTTAAAGGTTACAAGCAAACAAAAGCATCTGGGATTAGGTGCTTTTAGAGGAGTCCACAAGCCAATAAGAAATAAAAGAAATTACCCTAATCACATCTTCCTAGACATTCCCTGATTACTTACATATTTGGGGTTTCAGATAAGTAGGGTTGAGGTATGATTTGATGCTTTTTCATACCTGGTTTTAAAGCTGCTTACAGCATTGCTGCTCTGTGTCTCCACTCTTTCCCGGAGAACCACAACACACTGACAAAGGGAAGTTTTTTCCCAATTTTAAAAAGTTCTAGCCCTCCCATTGGGTCTTCTGGTCAGGTGTCCACTCCTTTTCCTTTACCTAGGGGACTCTGTTAACCCTTTACACGTAAAGCAAGCAGAGAACAGACACCAAAAGGAACTTTATAGCTAACTGGCTGGGTGTTCATAAAAGGGAGATACCCCCACCCCTTCATTTATCACAGGGTCTGTGATAGAAGAACTATTGTGGGAAACCTAAGTCAAAGAAAAGGGGTTTTCATTTAGCTCTGCAAGGGTGAAGCCAATGCTCGTGCTTATCATTTGCAGGAAAGAATTCTAAGCCTAGGTCCAGTGATGGAGTTAACTCTTTCTTCTGCACTCACAATTTTCCTACTACTGGTTGACAGCTTCAGTGTTCTGGTGGAACACAACTGTCCATGGAGGTCATGATTGTTATGGAAGATGTACATATAAAAGACATATAACCATATACATATGAGTATACGTCAGTAATTAATAGAAAGAGCATCATTTATTGTCACATGAAAATATGTATAATTGTTTCTAAGGTGTTTGTTCATTGTAAATAGCTACTTGATTGCACAGTTATTAACAATGATTAGGGAAGGAGAAGCAAACTCAGTAGATTTGCATCATTTTAATTATAGATGGGTTGAGGAACACTTGTAAAGACTGGGTCAGTTTTAGGCAGGATTTGTAATTGGAGCCAAATTAGCACTCGGTTTCAGATTAGGATTTGAGGATGAAAAAAATCTCACGTATTTTCTCTGGCCTTCTCATCAGACTGGGGAACACAATATCAAAAGTCTTGTGAGGTGAGTTATTCATCAATTCCTGGATTTTAAGGCCAGAAGTGACCACTGTGCTAATCTAGTCTGACCTCCTGCATAACACAGGCCATAGAAGCCTACCCAGTAAATTCTATATCAAGACCATAACCTCTGTTTTAGTTATAGGGTATTATTTTTAAAAGATACAGTCTTGATGTAAAGACTTTAAGCGATGGAGATTCTACTGTATCTGAAGGTAAGTTGTTCCAATGTTCAGTGTTAAAAATCTGCTTCTTATTTCTAGTCTTAATTTGTTTGTCTTCAGCTTCCAACCATTGGATCTCTTTGTGCCTATTTTGCTAGATTAAAGATCCGTCTACTATAAGAAAACGTTCCCTCATGCAGGTATTTAGAGACACTGATCAAGTCACATCTTAACTTTCTCTTGGAAATACTAAATAGATTAAGCTTCTTAAACTTTCACTATGGGGATGCTTCCCAGACCTTGACTCATTCTTGTAGCTCTTTTCTGAACCCTTCCCAATTTTTCAACATCCTCTTTGAATTGTGGACACCAGAACTGGACACTGTATTATAATGATGATTTCACAAATGCTGTATACAAAGGTAAAATTCCACCTCCCTACTCCTATATGATATTGCCCTGCTTAAACATCCAAGGATTGTGTCTGCCCTTTTAGCTACAGTTTAGCGCTGGGAGCTCGTGGTCAGTTATTACCCCTAAATCCTTTTCAGTGTTACTGTATTCCAGGATAGAACCCCCCATCTCGTAAGTGTGGCCTACATTTTTTGTTTAGATGTATGACTTTGCATTTAGCTGTATTAAAATACGTTGTTCAAATGAGCCCACTGTACTAAGAGATCCAGATCAATCTGTATAACTAACCTGTTCTTATCATTATTTACCACTCCAGGAATGATTTTTAAATTTTCTTCCAGATTATAGACAAAGGTAAGGAATAGCACTGGGCCACAGACAAATCCCTGTTGGACCCCACCAGAAATGCTTTCTTTGACATCTCATTTACACTTGCATTTTGAGATCAGTTAGTCAGTTTTAAATCCTTTGAATATGGGTTAGTTTGATTTTGAATAGTGCTAATTTTTTAAAATCAGAATATCATGTGAGACTAAGTCAAATGGCTTATAGAAGTCTATTTTTATCAATCAAACTTGGGATCTTATAAAAATTACATTGTTTGTTTGACAGACCTATTTTCCATAAAACCATGTTGACTGGCATTAATTGTGCTACTATCCTTCAGTTCTTTACTGATTCTATCCCATATCAGCTTATCCATGATTTTACTCAGGGTTGATGCCAAGCTGTAGTTGCCCAGGTCACTCCCACTTACCTTTTTTAAACATTGAAATAATAATAGCTTTTTTCCCTGTCCTTTCGAACTCTTCCCAGTGTTACAAGATTTGTTAAAAGTCAGCATTAATGATTCAGAGAGCTCCTTGGCCAATTCTTTTAATGTGGTTGGTGCACGTTTTCCAGCCCTTCTTATTTAAAAATATTTTACTTTCATAGTTGCTGTTTAACCTCCTCCCTAGTTAATGGTAGAACAGAAAATATTTTGTTATCATGGTATATGAATGCATGACCATGCTTCCTTTCAAATACAGAACAGAGATAAATATTGAATACACTTTCCTTTTCTACATCCTGATTGTCAATTTTATTATCCTTATCTAAAACTAGACCTATACCACTAATAGGATTCCATGTGTGCTTAATATATTTAAAGAATTCTTTCTTATTGTCCTTACCCTTACTGGCAATAGATTTTTCATTGACATCTTTAGCTTTCCTTATCAATTCTCTCAATTTCTAACTGCTAATTTGTACTCATTGCTATTAGCATCTCTTTTTTCTGTTTGCTAGATTAGATATGGGTTTTGATTTTTTAGTTTTTGATTTCACCTTCCTTCTTAAATATGATTTTTTTTTACCCACAGAAAACTTTTTTCATGATTGCAGAGTTAATTCCCAATCATTACTCACATGCTTTTGTTTAAATTTTTTCTTCCACTTAGTTTTGTTCATGATTGTTTTCAGCTTTGGGAAACTGGCCTTTTAAAAGCCTCAGGAATATATAACACAGGGGTAGGCAACCTATGGCACACGTGCCAAAGGTGGCACGCGAGCTGATTTTCAGTGGCACTCACACTGCCCAGGTCCTGGCCACCAGTCCGGGGGGCTCTGCATTTTATTTTAATTTTAAAAGAAGCTTCTTAAACATTTTTAAAACCTTATTTACTTTACATACAACAATAGTTTAGTTATATATTATAGACTTATAGAAAGAGACCTTCTAAAAACGTTAAAATGTATGACTGGCACGTGAAACCTTACATTAGAGTGAATAAATGAAGACTCGGCACACCACTTCTGAAAGGTTGCCAACCCCTGATAGAACACTAGTCAGGGCTGTATTCTATTTACACATAAATAAGATTAGACCATGATCACCTGCACCTTGGTAATTATCAATTTGGTCTAATATAGGAACATAGAACATGACTGGAGCTGGAAAGGACCTCCTGGGTCCAGTCTCCTGCTATTATGCAACCCCGTCATATAATCCTGTTCACAAACTTATCAATTACTATTTTAAAAGTAGTTAGGTTGTTTGTCCTTGTGACAGACATGTCAATTTCCTGCAATATCCTTGGAAGACCTTATTGTGTTAAGTTTATGTATTATTGTGGGCTGGGATTGTATGTAACCTCTTGAGGGGGGAGATGTGACAGGTGTGAGAACTGGGAGTTCAAAAGACTACATTGAAAATGTGCCAGATAAGTATGACAATAAACGTTAAGTGGATTTCCTAGAGAATCACTAAGGAGAGGTTAATGCAAAAAAAAAAGCCTTTTGAAACTACACCCGGAGGTAATTTTCTGCTGATTATCTGTAAGAGAAGGCCATGATCAAAGGACCAAACTGCATAAAGAAATGGCTGATCTGCACAACCCTTGTTCGGTTCTGAATCTAAGACCGATGGACTTGTAACCATGGAGAAAACTCAATTGTGGGTTTTGAAGTACTAAAACCTACCAGAGCCCTAGGTTGAAGTGGGGAGGCCTCTGGTAGGCTTTTCAGCACGTGTTTAGGTTCTTTTATTGTTCAAATATGTTTTCTCTGTAATGCTTTTACTTTAAGAATAAACATGGTTTCTTAGAAGGAACTGTGTGGTAACTTATAACTGGGTCCAATACATTCGTCATAGCCTTCAGAGAGAAAGCAATGCACAGGCTCTGGCCTTTTTAGGCATTCTGGCTTGCTGAGGATATCACAGTGTAAATCAGGGAGTTGTGACACCTTAAAATCCCTGGCCAAAAGGGAGAGAGATGTGAGTCTCTGCCCAGGAGAGGTGATGGTTGGGAGCCAGAAGCCTAAAGTGGATGTCCTTGGTGGACCACAGAGGAGGAATACTGGTGGAGTTACCCGAACACTGTGACAGCCCCCATCATTCCTATTGGAAGGCTGTTCCAAGACCTCCCTCCTCTGGTTAGAAACCATCTTCTAATGTACACCTAAATTTATTAATGGACAGTTTATACCCATTTGTTCTTGTGCCAAATTTGTCCTCTAGCTTAAACAGCTCTTCTCCCTCCCTGATGTTTACCTTCCTGTTGTGTTTATAGAAAGCAATCAGATCTGCTCTCAACCTTTGCTTTGCTAGGCTAAACAAACCAAACTCTTACAATCTCTGCTCATAAGAGAGGCACTGTATTCCTAGTAGTCCTTCTCTGCAGCATTTCCAGTTTTAATTCCTCTTTTTTATTTCAGCTCATTAAGTTCCTGAGTTCCTGGGATGTGGTAATTTCTATTTCTATACACTCATTCCCATTAGCCATCCTACACTTTCCTCCATGTTCTACATTATCATCTTTATTGAAAACTAAGGCAAAATATTCATTTAGTTTTGGGTCCATACAAAGATTATCTTTAATCTCTACCCCAGTTTCCCAGCAACCAGCCTCCTGCCTTAAGATATTGCTCCAAAATATCTACAAATGTACTTAAGATTTTTATTGATTTATTTTCAAAACAGGAAAGTGGGGTTTTAATTAAAAATGTCACAGAAAGTGTCTGCTTTCCTCTAAATTTTTTGACTTTTCATCATTGAACCAAAAGTTTGTGGCTAAAAATTAACATTTATAAGTTTTGTTTTTTCTATGAAAAGTCAAAATTTTCCATAGAAAATTAAAAATTCCAACCAGCTCTAAGAATGAATATAATTCTGCTTCTCATTTAGCAGAAGACCACTTCCATTTTGCAAACAATTTTAGCAAGTCCACTGAGTGCTGGCTTAAGTCAGGTTTCACTGTATGCTGGGTAATTTACATTCAGTAAAAGAAATATAACAAGGCGTGGTTATTTCAAAAAATTCATTAGGAGTGCACATTTTTAGGTGATAAAAAGGGATGTTATGTGAGGCAATATTTTAGCTGATGTTGTATTCAGTTCTGGACTTTTTCTAAATTTATTCTCCACATTGGCTGATTAGTTAATAAGGAAACTGTAGAGCTGCCCAGAAAACTGAATATTTCTTCTGTGGGAAAAAAAAAGTTTTCAGAATTTTTTTCATTCTGAATCAGTTCTAAAAGCCAAAAAACTGCAATTTTTCACAGAACTGAAATTCTGCAATAGCTCATTTTAGGAACACCGAAACATTCCTGCAGCAGGATATTTTTGACCTATAGTAATCTAGTAAGATGGTTTTACCAACAGGGGCAACAGGTTATTTATTTAAAATGTCTGGAGGGTAAAACTTCCATCAGTTTGGACATCACAGGATCTTTTGAAACTCTGGTACAGTTTACTTGACGAGAATTTTATGCAATCGTATAAAATGCAGTGCCAGAATCACCAGTGGTGCAAAGAAGCCATAAACCTGGTACATCTGATCTATCTTATGCATTGTGTTTTTGTTTTTGTTTTTTACTGGAGCTGCCTGAATACCGCAAACATTTGTTCAAATATAAACTATGAATTAGTTTTGATAGTATTTGCAACCTCTCTTACTCATTTTCTGCAAACACTTGCACAACACAAGTAGATTTTTGTTAGGTATGATGTTCAAGGAATGAGAATGTTTTGAAATATTTGTACTGAATATGTTTGGTAGCCATCCTGAAAGCTCTTTGTGTCGTCCGATCAGAGATCAGAAACAATACTATGCAGCTTACCTAACCAATCACACAGTACAAAGACTCAAAAAATATAATCACAGTTTATAGTCCCAAACCAAACTACAGGCCAATATGTTGTACTCATATACTTCATTAGTGAATAATAAATTCATGAAAATTTAGATCCGTTTGTGAATAAATCACAAGTAGAAAAGGAACTACATTCACCAGATAAATTGTTCTCTGTGGATAGCTCACTTAGCATCATTTTTAAGACCGGTTTTCTTCCAACATACTGGTATGCAGATTAGCTCCACAACATGCAATGCTGTAGCATCTGACATTTCCCTGTGATATATTTATTATTTATACATAGGTGTGCACAGAGCTTGTGCTTACAACAATCTGTCTTTATGTCTGTCTTCCTCTCAAATGAATTTTTGTCCTAGAAATTCCTTGGAGTTCATTACTGGTGGGGGGTCCTGTTCATTGAAACTCATTATTGTTCTAATCAATTACACACAAGAGTGTAAGTGATCACATTATAATAGTCAGATCCAGCCATTCAATGAAAATTTAATTACAGAGCACAGAGACATGACAAAAATTCATGTCTGTATTCAGCAATGCAACTCCTCAGTAGCAGTTGGTTACTGAATGTTTTCATGCTACTATACCTTCTCTTAATCACACCTTTTCTTTTTTTTTTAAAATGAAACTGCAACTGATATATACAGCCGTTATAATGGCTCCCTAGCCTCATCCTATTTCTGGAATATTAAAGTTCTTTTGTTAGGTCTTTGGGTGATACTATGTACAACAAATTACATAGCCATTTCCAAAAACCACTCAACAGCTAGAAACTACAGGCTGATTCCGAGGCTGGTGTAAAATCAGTGTAGCCCAATTGACTTCAATGGAGCTCCCAATTTACACCTAGCTGAGGATCTGGCCCTATTATGTGATTACTTTACAACTCCAGAAAGAGAGATGCAGGCAAACCCTACTGAACACATTATAAAGCATTGGAGCAAATACCTTGTCTTAGGTGTATTGCACTGCTGTAAAACACCTTGTATATCAACAGCTCAATACAAATAATTAATAGGTTACTTGGATTACCACAGTGGGGACCAAAATACTAATACAGTACAGGACAGCACAGCCCCTATTGGGAATTACTTCCCAGTCTAGATGAACACATGGAGGCGAGTGTGTGACCCTTAGGCTCCTCCAACTGGCTCCATTCTTTGTTGCCCCAACTCCATTTTTGAACCACTGAACCAGTAGTATCTGAGCACCTGCTTCCATGGCTCATCCTCTCAATAGCTGGCACTGCTCCAGGGGAGCTAACCACCTGTACCAGGCAGAGACATTTGTAAAGTTTTTCCTCCCAGAGGCAGCACCAGGCGGAAGTTGCTAGATCAGAGAATTGGACTGTCGCACCACCATCATGATCCTACCTCTGAAAGCCAGAATCACAGTAGTAACGAGTTACTGCTTACATAGTAACAAAAATAAATAATAAAATAATAATAATATTAAAAAGTAATTAATCTTTGTCAGCAGTCAAGACAATAATTAATCTTCACCCTGTGTAGAGTCACTTCCAAGATCATGGTCTCCCTTTCTCTGTGTGCCTCTTTTTATTGCCTGTGCTAAAGAATAAAGATTTTAAGGCACTTTCTTGAGCTCCTCTAGCCATTTTAGAAGGTCCCTTATGGAAATATGTTGAAGACACAGATGTGGATGTTTAAAGACAATTATTGAATAGTTACTGGCTCTTCTTGAACATTTGTACTGGATCTTTTCTTTAACTGCCTTTGTCGGATATGGAACAACTTCATTTTGCACACAAAGAGCTTATGGCATAAGAGAAAACTATTTGGGGGAGCTCGGGGGGAGTGGGGAATTGGCAACATTGCTGTGACCAAAGTGGTTCTTATTCCCTTCAGCAAATCATCAAATAAACCAAAATTCACCCATTTCACTTTCTTTTTTTAAAAGACTTTTCACGGAGCTTGAATTGTTGCTACAGTTAAATACTGATGCTAATCTAATGTAATGCCATAATGTATTGCTAGCACATGCCTGCTTTTCCAATATAATAAAATATGGTGATTAAAATAGTATACATTACATGAGGTGCACTGTGAAGTGTGTGTTTGATATTAGCAGGGAGGTATTATTAAAATATAATAGGTAACACTGCCAGTATATTATCTTCAGTGCTTTTGAAGCTTATTCTCTTCATATATAGATATACATGCTTCATATATAAAAGCTTTTGAAGCATATTCTCTTCATGTATATATATATATACACACACACCATCACACTAGCTCTTTTTGTGAGCACTTTGCATTTGACAAAATATAAAGGTATTCATAGTAGAAACATTTCCCAGTAACATATTAATAATGTTCAGAATTGAATCACATACATTTAATGCTGCATTTGTCATAGTGGACTGATCTGCAAAGACAAAATTTACTGACTTAAAGTCACTGCAATCTACACAAAGAAATGAGCATGTCAAAAAGCATCTATAATCGTGAGTGACAAAATTGGCAGCATCTGGCAATGGAGAAGGTGTTACCCAAGTGCCTCATCATCAGCTCCCCACGGAAAGGATTTCTGAGGTGCATGAGAGCAGTTGAAAGGCTCTGTCTGACTCTCGATTTTACCTGATGTATAATTATAAATAGTGTGTTGTGTTACTCTAAATAGCATGGTTAAATAAAGACCTGGTTTTACAAATTAGCTTCCTGTACTTGCTGGCTGTCAGTGCTGTGAAAAGAACCTCTTTAGCCTGTAAATATCAAAACCGGCAGCAGCTCTAACTCAGATAAGAGCTACTTGATAACAAGGGCAGGGGAAACCAAGGAAGTTTGCTTTGCTCTTGCCATTTACTAAACCTGAATCTGAATGAGTCCAGAAGGAAGGTGACTTTTCTCCCGCTTCCAGGAAAAAGCCAAAATAGTGATATTAAAGGTTCCAGCAGCACATCACCCTCCTCCTCAGGGACAGGTCTGCTTAACTGTGGGTCAGCCATAAGCAGAGATTAGGGACAGAGATGTAAACACTGTGGGCTCCAGAGAGCTGGAGGAAAATAACCAACAGTGGTGGACACTCCACAATGAGGTAAAGAAGAAGGCAACTGAATGCGCAGAGTCTGGAGAGAGGAGCTCCAGCTAGGGGCCTGAGGGGAAGAGGAAGGCCGAAAGGCTGTTTTCCAAAGGGAGACATTGGTGCTCCAGTCAGTCCAACAGACGGCTCAACATGGAACAGAGGGACTGGACTGATAAATGGTCACCCCACAGCGGAGTATACAGTGTACGAGTATACAGTGTGTGTGCGCACGCACACATGTGCGTGCCTTAGGGTATGTCTACCCTTCGAGCTGGCAGTACAATTTCCAGCTTGGGTAGTAGTACACATCTTTGCAATCCCCATCCTTACCCCTCTTTACACCTTTATTAGATAAAAAAATCATTTTAATACCACTGTCTGTGTTTCTTGGACTGTCCATCTGTCTACTTTCAGAAGATGGGATTACCGCACAAGCAGCCTCTGTAGCACAGACTCGACACCAGCATCTAAAACCTTAGAGAGCCTATTATGCACCTTAATTCTTGTCAGGTTCCTTCCCACGCCATTGGAAAATCACTGTACAGCACCTAACCCCATAGCTATCCCCACAATGCCCAAATAGCCCTGCAATATCTTCCCAAGGTGCACAGCCACCTAGCACCTTTTTGAAAGCCACATGAGCACATAAATGCCCCTTATCAGGTTAGTTAGGCATGAAACTCCATGTTTGGACATCTTAACCAGCTTTGATGCTTTGCCAGTATAAATGGTGGACAGCAGAGGTTCTCAAATTGTGGTCCTCAGACTACTCCATTCAGGTGGTCCGCAGATAGTTCCCTCTAAGGTGTGCGCCTGGGCAGCCCACATGAGGGAATGAAGGGCCACCCACCTAACTGATGGAGCCGCGCAGGCATGGCTCCACTAATTAGGTGCCTAGACCCTCGAGAAGATGTACATGTAAGGTGAGGTGGTGGCTTTGGGGGGGGAATATGGGGTAGGTTGGAGGGGGCAGTCAGGTGAGAAGAGTGGGAGGGGGGAATTTGGGATGTGCAGGGCTGCAGCGGCCAGATAAAGAGGCGACTTTCCCCAGCTCCAGGACAGTGGCTGCCAGGGACAGAAGGCCTTCCTTCCTAGCCTCAGCTCTGTGGCTGCTGTGGCAGGGGAGAAACTCCTCTCCTTCCCAGCCCCATCTCAGGAGCTGCTGCAGTGGGGGAGAGAGGGTGAGAACCCCCCCTCCTTCCCAGCCCTAGCTTGGGGGCTGCCAAGGCAGGGAAGAGAGTACACATCCATCATATTAGAAAGGTAAAACTACTGATATTAAAATATGAAAAGTGTGTGCTTTTATTCGTTGAACAAAAAAAGTTTATTATTTTTATATAGCGTTATTATTCAAAGCGCTTTATAATAGTTAGCTAATGGTATAAACAATATTTGGAAAGTGGTCTGCCAAGATCCTTAGCAATTTTCAAGTGGTTTGCGAAGAAAAAAGTTCGAGAACCACTTGCGTACAGAATAAAGGTCCTATCCTGTGAGGTGTTGGGTGTGTTCAACACACAGTGAAGTCGTGAAACTACAGCCTGTACCATATTGACATATATTATAAGACAGTACCATACTGGAAAATTATAAGGGATGGGTCATTTTTTGCATTTCAAAAGAAACGTTTTATATCAATCTACATAGCAAACTATCCAATCCCTACCCATGTCATTCATTCTATTCATGTTTCTTGAAGGAAAGCAAAGGGAACTGCACACCTAACATGTTATTTTCCACGAACATGAGGGAATCTGAAGTTTGGGTGATTTTAACATAATGGATATTGTAAGCTAGTTAGGCTCCAGAATAGAGTATTTTAGTAAGTGAACCACTTCACTTTATATATTACAGCAATTAATTATCCTTTTAACAAAATTGATTGTAACAAGAGCACATTTTTTTCCCCAAGGAAAAAAGAAACTCAAAAATTTTAACCAATTAAAATCAAGTAGCTAATAAAACCCAGTAGCCATTAACATGCAAAATGTTTTGCTCCTTTAATATGATTTGCTCTAACTCTACTGGAAAAGCAACACGGAGGAAATAAGCTCTTCAGCAGATCTGGCAGCTGAAGGGGAGGGAGGAAAAATAAAAAAAATAAAGAAAGGGATGAATAAAACACGTTTTTCTAAGTGTAGATTTGATACAGTAGTGATAATTTAACTTAGTTCTAAGTACACTGGGCGATAAATGACCTCATAAACGTGCAAGGTAAACTCTGAGAATACAGAAAGGAGCCATTTATTGCCTTGTAACATCAAATGCAAACTAAAATTATCTTCTAAACAACAGATTTTCTAGTTGGGCTGAATTATTGTGTAACAGAGGGACAGTAACTTCCACTGAATCTCTCCCTTGGTTAACAGTAAAATGAACAGCATGAATTAGATCCAGGTAACATTAGATGTCACCAATTTTAGCAAATTCAACCTTGGAAACTTTTCCCAGGAAAAGTAAGTCAAAGCTGAGCTCGGATCTTGGGTAAATGCTTCTAATGAGCTGTTCAGCTTGTACAGGAAAGAATTAAAACACATGGGGGGAAACTGTAATCTTTGCTCAAAGCTCTAAATAACATCTTATCTGTGTATTTCCTTTTCTTACTGTCATGTTAGCCATTTGTGCCTAACATAATATTAAGATACTAGGTGATGGAGACGAGTGACATCCAAACCGCCAAAAGGCTCGGCGATTCTGTTCAGATGACTACTACCCAGATATAGTTTAGTTAAAGTTGAGGTAAATAATTCTCATGACCCCTTGAATCTACTAAATTGGAACAGGTTTTCTCAAAAGATTTCTACTACTTCATGCTTGGATCCGATTGGAAATGCAGCATGAACAGTTTCTAGGGTGATATTCATTATGTGTGTGTGTATATTAGGTAGAGTTGACACCAATACCTATGCTTGAGGTTGGCGACACACGTGTATAAAACTTTATGAACTTCCAACAAAATTCAGTTCAAGTTTTGGGAGAAGGCTTGGTCAGTTTTTATCTTATTTAAATCAACTTGCCCATCGCCACTGATGCTGGACTGCTAGCCATTAAAAATTGTTAGATACCTGTATCTGCAAGTATTGCCACTATTTGCTGGTAAAGGTTTCTCTCTCTGCTTCTGTATACTGGGTTATTTTTCTCCTAGCCTTGGTCCCATCTATATGCGATTGGCTCTTTGAGTCCTTTTTCTCCATTCCAGTTGTCTTGAAGCAGTTCCTCAGAAACTCTGCAACTAATATTATATTTATTATATATATATTATATATATATTATATATATATATCGTTTTAGGTCTTTCAACCCTTCCCTTACCCTCCACTTCTAAGTATAACATCCTGTTTCCTACATAGTCTACCAATATTCTTTTCTCAGGCCCAAGCCATCTGGATTCCCTCCATTTTTCTATCATGGGTCTCATCTTCACACTTCCCCTAATTTGTTTTTTCCAAACAAACATGGTCCATCCTTGTAACTCCAAGCACTCATCTGAATATTTTCATTTCCACTGTATTCAAGATCTGCTCCTGTTTCTTCTTCAGTGCCCAGCATTTGGAGCCATAACAAAGTGCAGGACTAATTAGCATCTTGTAGATATTACTTTTCAATTAGATAGGCATTCTCCTATTGCAGATCATTATGCTCACTTCTCTCCATTTAGTTCATGCCTTTCCAGTTCTGTTTATGAGTTTGTCATTGAGTTCACCATTTTCCTGTGCTATCGAACCTAGGTACTTGTATAGTGGCCGATTTCATTTTATAATTAACATTTTATTGGCTCTGCAAATTTTTGGCTTATGAAAAATGGCAACAAATAGTATAAAGCAGTACGACAAAATCCTCTTTGTTGAATTCATGTTCAAGCTTGTATCAGAAGAATACAAGAATCCATAACAGTAATATATACATATCACTTATCTAGTATCTTAGACGCTTTACAATTAAAGAAATACAGATAAAATGACTTCAAAGATACAAGATTAAAACAATCAAAATCACTATAAAACCATACTTAAAATAAAGGTGAAATACTAAAAGCCTTCTGAAATAGAAAGGGTTGTGGTTTTTTTGATGTTGTTTGGGAAAAAAATGTTGATTCTCTGTTGATCCTCAGATCAAAAGGGAAGTCTCTCCACAGCCACACGGCCATAGAAACAAAGATACAGGCAATGCCTCATGCCCATGCAAGCTCAAATACCTATGAGCATGGGACAATATTGTTATGAAAGGTGTTAATGACTCACCATTAAAGGTATGTCTACACAGCCAGCAGCAGTGAGCCTCCCAGTTTGTGTTGAGAGATTTGGGCTAGCTGGGCTTGTGCTAGCGCTCTAAAACCAGCTGTGTAGACAGCACTTTGAAGATGGGGCTTAGGCTCTGAAGCCCATCCCTCTCGCTAGGCTTCAGAGCCCAACCTCCAGTCTGAGCTGCAGCATCTACACAGCTGTTTTTGGCGCAGCAGCATGCTCCCTCTGATCCTGAGCCTGTTGACCCAGGCTGGCTGTCGTGAGCTGTGTAGACATAGCCTAAGGGTCTTGGCAGCAAAGGGGATCACAGGCTTCCTTAAAGTGAATTAAGCACTCAGCTGAAGCTCCTTTTTGTAGTAAAAAAACAGCCGCAGACAAGGAGGGGAGTGTGGCACTATCAGGGTTTTTCCAGGTTTCAAATTCAGGGGTGGGGACTAGGACAAAAGTGTTGCATAGACAATCAGCAGAGAGTCTATGCAGGTCCCTGGAGGCAAACAGAACTGTTTTGTGGGATTGGGCCATGCTGCCCGGCCTGAGGATTCTGCAGCTAGAGAGCGGGCTGTATGTTGTTTGTTCTTGCTGCCAGTCAGGGAACCGGGACCTTAGAGTATTTATGTAGTGTCATTAGTTTATTTACAAAATGTCTCTGACTCTGTCTCACCGATTTCTCACCCAAAGGGAAACTATCCTGCAAAGCCCAAACTCTGTCTACCACTTGGTCAAAGGGACAACAGTATAAAGGGAGCCAGAAGCTCTGATGGGTAATGGAGAACCAGTCCTTTAGAGGCCTTCAAGTTAAAGCCAAAATCTCATAGTCCACGTGTGGAGTTAAGTTTTCAGCTCATAAAACTGAACTCCAGCTTAATTGGAACTTCATGACATTTCCCTTGGCATATAGAAGCTTCTTTCAGAGCTGGCAATTAAAGATGGACCTTGTACCCATTCAAAAACAGTAAAAAGGCTCCTTAGATATTCAATGACAGGTTTTTTTCCCCTCTTGGCAGTGGGACTTGCCAGGGGAACCCACAGAGGCAGTGTAGAAGTAAGAACTTCCAAAAGATGAGAAGTTTAATGAAAGTAAAAGTGTAGGCTCGAAGCAAATGGGATTATTAATTATGTTGGACATGCTATGCCAGAAAAACATTAGATCTAGGGAGAAAGTCACAGAATGTAAAGAGAGAGAGAAAGACAGAACACCATCCTGGAGATACCCTGCCAGCCTCCGCCAGAGGGAATCATGCTATAGCCAGTTTGGCTAGTGTCCAGTACCATCTGTGTAATATTATATACAGTATGAAATGGAGAACCAAACAAAGATACTTTTCTTCAGTTAGTGCTGGAGCTCTCCACTTCACCTCTGAACGTCTGAAACAGCTCCATTTCCAAAACAGGCCTAAAAAGGCTCAAACTGGCAAAATAACGGAAAATGGGTAGAAGGCTCTTTCGTCAATATGAGGACTTTGAAGTCAATAACTTTAGGAATCCTTTGGTTGTACCTCCAGAAGTGATCAAAAAAGTGGCTGTAAAAATGCTTTCATCTGATTACAAAGTGAAGAACACTTCTGTTTTGGTGGATTGTTAAAGCCACTGAAATTAAGGGCATCCTCTCTGACTGGCTAACATGTTCTTAAGTGGGTGATTTCAATATTTTCAAAAGCAGGGAGACCTGGAGTCAATGGAGTTTCAGGATGGATTTGGGTCCTTGAGTTTAATGTAGCAAGTTTTTCTCCATTCAGTCATTTCAAAATCTGAATGAACACATAGGTGCTGGAACTAGTGACGCTTGGGGTGCTGCTGCACCCCCTGGCTTGAAGTGGTTTCCATCATATACAGTTTGGTTCAATGGTTCTCAGCATCCCCACTATACAATATACAATATTTAGCATAAGTCCTATCCTCAAGATTTTGGCCTGAGCCTCAAGCTTCTGGAGGTTTCCTCAGAAGTTTTGCAAAGTCTCAGGACATTTGGTGGTTCTGCAACTACACTCGGGAAAATAATATTAAACTGAATGTTTGTGTATGCATGTTAGACACATTGTTGAAAAATGTGGCCTATTATATTTTTCATTTAAATTTTTTTGTGGCCCCGGGCGCTGCAAGGTACTGAGCAAATCCATCACTTAAGGGCCATGTAGTGTTGTTGGTTATACACTTGCAGGCCATGTGGCTTTCACTGACCTCAGTGTCTGGTGGCATCTTTTGCCATACCTTGCAGATCTAATAAAATACGAGTTCACAGGAGAACAGAGAGTCTGAAGCCATGATAGAAGATACAGTACGTCCAGCTTCTCCATGTTCTATATTCCATTTATCGGGATCCATCTAGCTCTTCTGGAGAAGGTTTCTCAACTGTCTTATAGGAAGAGAAGCAATCAAATACATGTTTCACTCCTTTGTGAAAGATTGTAACCTCTTCTTTTTCACCTGCTGTGTTCTGGTATTTTCCCACTGAAATCAATGACCTGTTAGGATGTACCTGGGTGCATTCTGTATTTCAGCAGGTATGTTGTATTTGGGTGCACCTGAAATGCTTGACATTAATCATGCAGTTAGTATTGTGCTGAGCTCTTTCTTCAGTGGTGCGGGCAGTATAAATACAGAACGTCTGCTGATTATTTTAGTACTATTTAAAACTATGGAATCATTTGATCAGCTGATATCATTAGGCCGCTGTTCAAATCTGTTTCAAACCAAAATTATTTCCCTTGAAAATGTAGAAAATTGAGTACATTTTGGTGTGGGCATCCAGGTGCTGTAAATACTTTCAACACTCATCTTGTAATTTGTATTCAGGGAGGTTTAATTAAGATTTCCTGAATGCAGGTGTCCATGTTAGCTAGAGCCTTAGTCCTCCTCTGAAGCCAAGAATCTAAGGAGCATTTCTTCTACCTTGGCTGGAGGTGTACATAGATCAGTGCAGCCGGAGTCTGCCAATTTTCCAATTAATTCTGTGCAATTCTGCACTATCAATTCAACGAGTGACTTGAATAATCCCTACTTAGAATGAAAATCAGCTCCTTGGGGAGAGCTATATAAGAGAGGCTGTACAGTATCCTCCATAAAGGGGGTGATTATCATCCTTCTAAGATACTCTAAGTGCATACATATTTCTCAGCCCTCGGACTATCATATTATTATCATGTGTACTCAGAACCTGATCCAAAGTCTATTGAAGTCAATGGGAAGTCTCCAGAGTGAGCCCAATTCAGAGCTGTTGTAATCAAGTGCAATAATTGCATTGATTTGAGATGCATCTGCCTACAAATGAATGTTGACCCCCTATGTTGAATTGTGAGGCACCATTTTGTAGGAATTAATAGTAATCTATATTGGGAAAAGTCCCAGGATCATGAATGGATGGTACAAGGATAACTACTCATGCTTTATGCAAGGATCTTTCCTAGATACTCTTACAGAACCCATGCATAGTACAGGATCATGCTGGATAACCTTTACAATTTTGCTACATATTTGGAGCCACTAATGACTGCAGGAAAACCATGTGTGGTCATTGCTATTTTTAATTACCAATCAAAACGCAGCAGCTGAGCAACCCAAAATGCTGGTGGGTCTGTCAGCCAATTTTAATCTGATGATACTGTGCCAATTTCAAAATGCATATTAGACTCTCAATGTTTTTCTTTGCCAGTGACATTTCACCCATATTTATTTATCTCCCCTTACAACCTTATCTGAAGATTCAAATCTTATGCCATTTCCTGTTCTTATTACAATCTTTTTCACAAGAATGAGGTTTTAAAATCCTTCATACATTCTGTGAAAATCAGTTCTGTACCTAATTCACTCTGACCTTTTCCATGTTCTTCATCAACTTGGCTGGCCAATTTCCTTTCCCACTTCTCTATCCCCCAAGCAACCTGTGAGCAAGAATTGAAAATAGTCAGCCTATCAAAAATGTCAGCATTTAAAAGGTTAATGTATTGCCTGCATACTTCTGGCTGGACATGATGGCCAAGATCAGTATCATCATCAAGACACCAAAATTGTACAATTTTGATTACCTCTCGACAAAGGTTAAAGGAAAAATCCAACAATGGGGTTATACTTAAAGAAAAATCTCCTGCCAGCTGTACGGGCATAAAAAAAGATATCCTAATAACTACATTGAACTACAAGGGAAGTAAATTATTGACATAAAGCAAAACATGCCTTAAATATTCTAAACAAGAATGATGAATAGAAAGTCTGATGTTGTGGTTTAGGACACAGGAAATGCAATTAGCCATTGAAAATCATGGGAAAAATCAAAGATTTTTAACATATAAAAGGTAAATATTATTTTAAATAAAACAGGCTAACACATACTGTTAAAGCCACTGTTTAAATAAGAAATTTTAAATAGTGAATTATTAGAAATTAAATTGCATCTCTGAACATCTTCTTTCCCCTGCATTCCAAAGGTGATCTGAATTGAATAGGTGTGATTTTAATCTAATACCTAACATGAGATCCAGTCTGATGAAATAGCAAATTTTCAGCATGTGAAGGAATGCACCCCTGAATTCGCAACTTACACATCATTGTAATACTCTTTTTTACAGAATATGCCTTGTGAGGGGTCATTTGAAAATGCATAACTCACTGGTCAATAATATCATGGTGAAATAAATGAATGTAGCAACATTATTTGTAAAGTTATGAACATCAGATGAATTTATGACTAAAATGTTTTTATCGGATTAGCTTGGGAGTGGGTAAACAAGTTTTTCAAAGACAAAGGACAAGCTGACGCCTCTAGCCAGGTGTCATCAAAGTTGATAGGCAATAACCGGTCAAGTGACCATTCTTTGCCAGCTAAGGGGGGCAAGAACAGATTGATTTGTATTTTAACAAACAAGAGCATGGAACCTCTTTCACCATGAGACTCCATGTCTCCGTCCTCACAGCTGGAAGGAAGTTTATCTAGGGGTAACCCTCAGGAAAATGCATTTCAAAGGTGACTGGACTATAAAAGGCTGCAGCTAAAACACCCCAGATTTCAATTCTCTTTCTTTTTCTCTCTCTTACCTGAGAAAACAAAGGAACTAGCCCTTTGAACTTTGGGGGCAGATCCTCACTTAAGAATTTGGTCAGCACTATTGCTGGAAACACGTGGTAAGGATTTTACCTTGAACCAAATCTAGTTAAGCTTTAGTTACTTTAAACATGTTTTATCTTTATTTCTCTTGTAACCATTTGTGTGTTTAAAGCCTTATACTTGTACTCACTTAAAATCTCTCTTTGTGGTTAAATCAACTTGTTTTATTCTTTAATCAAAACTAATCCAGTGTTGTCTTTAAACTGAACTGTGTGGGTAACTCAGTTAGAGGTAGCAAACCGTTGTCCATTGATTCCTTACAGGGGCAATGAACCTCCAATATTTGAACTGTCCAGGAGACGGCTGGACAGAATGTACATTTTTTGGGAAAATCCGTGACTGGGAGCGTGTTGGAGTCATCCTGCAAGTGATAACCAAGGCCAGAGTGCAACTGAAGTGTACTGGCAGGATGCAGCTATACAGACACTGCAAGTGTGATCTGCATGCTGCCCAGGTTGGGATTTACCACAGCATAGCATCGTAAGGTTCCCAAGGTTGCAGGGCAGGTGGTCACACAGCCCCTGGATTGCACCCTGGAATATCATACATATCATAGTATTGGTAATATTCTGGATTCATAAATCTGCAAATCAGGGGCAAACTCTGCCTCTAGAAACAGGCATGTAACTCCTGTTGAAAGACCTATTGTTTGCATTCAGAACTTCATGAAAATTTGATGACTATACAAGACACAAACAAAATGTATGTTAAAGTAAGGATGATCATTATTTATTTATTGGCCTGATCAATACCTAGTGAAGTCCCTCAGTTGATTTCAATGGGCACCGAAAAAAATGGGAATTGAATTTGAAAACAATTGAATAAGAAAACAGTAGTAAGGATTTCTAATAACTGGTTTTATAGATTGTAATATATATTTCTGTTACTTAGCATATATATAACACTTTGAAATAAAGCCCTCATCCTTTGCCTGCCTAAAATAGCAAAACTAGTCACTGCCTTTTCCCGGCTATTCCTTTCCTGTTATATTTTCAGGTTCTTCCTCTTGAGATGCTCTAGAGATGACGTTTCCAAACTGCCATGGGTGATGCTTAGAGGATTGCTCAGCAAGGCATAGACAGTAGCGTAGCATCTGAGCATTGCAGTTGTCACCATCCTTCCTGAGGCCGATTAGCTCTGTAACAGCCTAGGGCTTACAATCAGAAGTTTACAAAAAGTGTGGAATTCCCACTTGACAACAAGCACCCTCCGTCCTCTGTGCTGCTTCAGAAAGCGCCTACTTATTTTGTATGACATATTGCTTTTAAATGCATAACAGAATTCAGATTTCTAAATAGAGTGCTTCCTTTGTGGCAAGAAGTAAATATTCCTCCTGATGTTGAGTGGGGTAAGCGCCAAGTGCCAACACATTTTTGTATGAAAAAACAGACACTTTTGACAAGACTCTATAGCAAGCATCTTTCCAGACGAAAAAGGTCCACCATAAATAAAGTCTGTAACTACAATGCTTCAGAATTGTATTCAGGAATTCAAACTATAATACATATATTTCAGTGACTCCTTTATCCAGTGTAAAAAAAAAATGTCATGATAACTAGAATTGTGTTCCTTACATTTTTTTTTAAATCATCCACCCCGAAGAATAAACAGGAACAGTAATTTTAACACAAAACCTGATCAAATCTAGTTTTATTACCCCAAACATAAACTTCCTTGTTAGGAATGAATTGAACCACAATATTGTCCTAATCTACATAAGTAAATGTTCCTTCAGACCATGTGTTCATTAACACAACAAGTGAAGTTAAATTATGTAGCCAACATTTTCTAGTATTTTTGTTCCTTAATTTTTGTGGTGCCCAATATGAGACACCTAAAAGGGATCTGACTTTCACAGGGAGGATGCTCAGCATTTTCTGAAATTTAGACCTCATTAGGGTGCCCCATGTTGGGCAAGTAAAAGTTAAGTATTAATAAAAGGAAGACAGAAAAACTCTTTCTGCTCTCATATTAAGAAAAATTACCTGCAGGAAGTTAAGAATTCTGTGCCAGGGCATATATGGTGTATGCCTGTCTATACTTGAGTTACTTTGATTACTATAATATTGTAGACAGGGGTCAGAGTAAGCCACTATTCAGGGAATGTTTTACTAATACCTATATGATGCCTCTCCAGCATCCATCCTGGAAAAAAAATAAGATTTCATTTGACAAAGTTAAATTTCTGTCCCTTAAAGCTGAAAATAAAACTTTCCAAACATAACCCAATGTAGTGCTGTTCTCCTGAGTCTTTGGCAAGAGAGCTGACTCATTAGCTAAGAGAAGTGTGAGCTGCCCAGTTTATCTTGATTGGGTGTGGATTAGGGTTGCCAACTTTTCTATTTGCAGAAAACCGAACATCCTTCCCCCCCCCGCTCCTTTTACAAGGCGATGCCCCCACTCACTCCATCCCCCTCCCTCCGTCGCTCACTCTCCCCCACCCTTGCTCACTCACTGGTGAGGGCTCCAGCTGGGAGTCCGGGCTCTGGGGTGGGGCTGGAGATGAGGGGTTTAGGGTGCAGGAGAGGGCTCCAGGCTGAGGAATGGGTTTGGAATGTGGGAGGGGGTATGGGCTCTTGGTGCTGGCTCCAGGGTGGGGCCAGAAATGAGGGGTTCAGGGCAGGGGCAGCTCTAGGCACCAGCAAAACAAGCTGGTGCCTAGGGCGGCAAAATCTAGGGGGCGGCAGGCTGGGCCAGCGGACCTGCTGCAGTCATGCCTGCGGGAGGTCCAGCGGAGCCCCGGGACGACTGGACCTGCCGCAGGCATGACTGCGGAGGGGGCGCTCGTCCCGCGGCTCGGCTGGACCTCCCGCAGGCATGACTGCGGCAGCTCAAGCGGAGCCACCGGACCCGCGAACCGTCCGCAGCCGCGGGAGGTCCAGCCGAGCCACGCGGGACCAGCGGTCCCTCTGCATTCATGCCTGCGGGAGGTCCGCTGCTCCCGCGGCTCCGGGGCGCCTCCCGCGCATGACTGCTTGGGGCGGCCAAAAAGGTAGAGCCGCCCCTGGTTCAGGGTGCAGGAAGGGGATCCGGGATGAGGCAGGGGGTTGTGGTGCTCAGGATGAGGGCTCTGACTGGAGATACTGGCTCTGGGGTGGGATAGGCAATGAGGAGTTTGGGGTGCACGGAGGGCTCCATGCTGAGGCAGGGGTTTGGGGTGCAGGAGTGGGTATCGGCTCTGGGCTGGGGGTATGGGCTCTGTGGTAGGGCCAGAAATGAGGCGTTCAGGGTGCAGGAGAGGGATCTGGGCTGGGTCAGGGGGTTGGGGTGTGCAGGCTCTGGGTGGCAGTTACCTCACCTGGCTCCCGGGAAGCTCTTGGCATCTCCCTACATCTCCTAAAGCAGAGGCTTGACCACGTGGCTCTTCGCGCTGCCCATGCCTGCAGGTACTGCCCCCTCAGCTCCCATTGGCCATGGTGTGTGTGTGTGTGAACCATGGCCAATGGGAGCAGTTGAGCTGGAGCTGGGGGCAGCATGCAATGCCCCCCATGGCCTCCCTCCACCTAGGAGCCAGAGGGAAATGCTGGCAGCTTCCCGGGAGTAGCATGGAGCCATGTACAGAGCCTGCCTGTGCCACCGACCGGACTTTTAACGGCCGCTGACCGGAGCCGCCAGGGTCCCTTTTCGGCTCAGCGTTCCAGTCAAAAACTGGACACCTGGCAATCCTAGTGTGGATTCTGAAACTTAATAGTAGTTGACAATATTGGTGTTTATATTATTTCATCTCTGATAATTTTAGCAGAAACACACACACACACACACACACACACACACACTCTTGGACTGGGGATGGTGACTGAGTTGCATAATGTTACCCCTTTTGGCCCAAATAGCTAGCCAAAAATTTGGGGGTCTTGCAGGTTGTTCCAGCTGGGAAAAGAAATTGATGATGGAGTCAGGTATCTTTGCTGCAGTCTTGTTTATTTACACGCATTGTACAAAGTCCTGTTTCCCAAAACACAGGAGGAGCCAAACAATAGGATAAAGTTTCTTTGCTTACAGCCCCAAGCTACTTTTAGCCAGCATAACACTGGGCTTGCCCTGACTGTGTCTGTAGCTTCCTTCCCAGTTTGTTTCTGTGCGCCTCTTTCTGAGTCTGTTCATATCTCTTTCCTTCCCCACCCACAAACCTTTCCCCAAAACAAAGTGGAGACCCACGTAGTTCTAATTCTGAGTGGACTTGCATATGTCTTTGTTGGGGAGTGGCCAGAGGGGGGAGGAGAAGAGGAGCTGCTATAAAGGACGGTAACTGTTTCTGACAGTTATAATAGGTGAAGGGTGACAGTTATACCCACCAGCTTCAATGATGTTTTCCACAACAATAACAAAACTCTCCACTCCAACCAATCTGATCCCTGATCCAAGATTTTTTTTTTTAAACTAACTAAACACACATTCAGGCAGACCTAACAGATAAGAATACTAAACATCTATGCAAAAGTAGGATTCCTTATTTCTTTTGCTGATACAGACTAACACAGCTACCGCTCTGAAACCTGTCTGATGACATAGACAGAGGTAACGAATTAAGCCTGTAACTACCTTACTCTACATTGTGGACAGATTGCGGTTGGCACTGCATGTGCAAAAGTGCACGGGTAGGGAAATATACAAGGAGTCTTCCTTCTCCTTACATCTGTGTACTGGGCGCAGCCACCGTCCAATGGGCAGTGCAAATCTAGCATTGTTGGTGTATGTGAACACACCAAAGAGCAGAGCAGGGAGAAACTGGGCCTAACAAAGTAGATCTGATCAGGCACATGAAGGGGTACATGGTGCACTTGGAAAAGATGTCAGAGTGCCCTCACTGCCACGTAATCGTTTATGTTCCTCTGGTGATTCCCACCACTTCCTGACCCCTCTACCTCTTGACCCTGCATCCCTCCAAATAAGATGGATTTAAACCACACGGCAGCCCTACATTTATATAATGACTGCTCTACCAAGACACAAGTAACAATGATACTTAGCAGCCGCTAGTTCCTGGTTAAAGGGAGAAAGAGAAGTATGACGGAACTTCTGTTAGGAACTAAGAGAAATAAAACAGCGAGGGATGGACCTAAAGACAAAGCTCTGGAGCCAGGAACCCAGCAACACTGAGGTGTTTGAAACAGATCCAAATCCAAATTTAGCAGCTTTCGCTCATCTCTAGTAAACAGAAGAAGAAGAAGAAAGAAAGAACAAAGGAAGAATATTAGTGTTGGCAGAAAGCATATAGGAGGGGGTATAAAGATGCAATTAAAAAGGAGGCCTTTTGTGGTATATTTCTCTTGTCAATATCTCTAAAATACAAATTTACTGTTTAAGGGTTGTAATTAGTTTTCAGATATTGGGATGACGGGAGATCTGAAAACACACACAGGACAAAGTCCTGTGACTGCAACACTCACCCTAATTAAAGTCTATTATTCCAAATCAGCATTGCTCTTTTCCGCCCCTTGAAAGTTACATTAATTTGATAAAACAACCAGCAGAATTTCTAATGTTAATCAAAGAGATAAGT
The DNA here is from genome assembly GCF_016161935.1 of Mauremys reevesii. Classification (NCBI taxonomy): domain Eukaryota; kingdom Metazoa; phylum Chordata; order Testudines; family Geoemydidae; genus Mauremys; species Mauremys reevesii. The sequence goes on along the minus strand of NC_052623.1, from coordinate 241,811,938 downwards.
TTCACAGGACAGATCTTCTTTGCATTCTCCCTCTTGTACTTTCACAGAAAAGATGACTGTAGCTGAAAGAAACCCTGAAGGAATGTTTTCCCATTATTGCTTAACAAGAAATAGTCAGCTAATCAAAAGGAGATACAGAAAAAAAACAAAACAAAAAACCCACCCCGCACATCTGCTAGCTATATAAACTATCAGAGGGATCCTCTTCACTTCTGCGTAATGAGGCAGTATAGTTTAAAAAACTAAGAGGTAAATTTTCACAGGGACACAGTGATCTAACTACATAACTCCTATTGACTCTAACATGGGCTGTGGAGCTAATCCCTACTGACGCTTTGACAATGTTTCCCTAAAGAAGATTAAAGGTGCCAGATGATCTTGGTGTTAAAGATTAGGCCTTCCTTCTGGAAACCCAGTTGGGAGTAAAAAATCATTTTCATCCAAATGATACCCCAAACACTGTGCTGTATGAATCAAACTGAATTTTGAAGCTAATATTTTTGGAGTTATATGTTAAATATTGTATACCAAGGAGGTTTGTATGCACTGCCATGGCCTATTAGCTGATGTTGGAATATTGCCAGGAGAGACTACTTAAAATCTACTTGGTTCATTTGTGGTAGGTGCAGTTTGTTAATCACACTTGGATGCTAGGGAGATGAGAGAGTGGCCTTCTGAGTGAAGGAATATAGGGTCCAGGGCTGAGCAGTCTTCTGGGAGAAACCTTAAGAAGAGCCAATCCTTGGGACTAGCTTTGGGCTGCAGTTGTTGTATACATTGTGTTAAATTAATAATTAAGCCAAATCCCAGGAAGGGGATGAGTTCACAACATATTTTAGCAAAATAGAGATGCACAGCTTGGAACAAACCAAACTTTGATGAAATCCGCACTCTGTGAAATTGGCTACCATTTTGTAAATTTTTTCCTTAAATAAATAATGTGGAAAATGTATCAACCAAAGTGCTCCTCACAGACATATGAGAAAAAGACAGTCCCTACCCCTTTCCAGTCTAAAAGAGCAAGAAATAAGCAAAGTGATAGAGAGCAATTACTGACTGGTACAAAAAATGTGTGTTAAACTCAAGAGACAAGCCTTGAAACAAAAGACGAGAGTTCTGCCAGGTTTTTTTTGTTAGAAGTATGGGAAGGCAAGTGGTAGATTTTAAACATCTTACCCCTGACTGTTCACAAAGAGAGTCCTACAGAAGTCTGATTTCAGATAATAGGGAGAGCTATGTAAATATTTTAATCAGTTCCAGTTTGTGAGACGACTTCTTGCTCCTCCTGAATTTTAGCTTGAGTTTTGGGTTTGACCAATAAAGTAAAATTCAGTTGCTGCCACCATGTGACTTGATTTCACATGAAGTCATGAGTGTTGACACAAAACTAAAGTTGGTCCATAGTTCATAGTGTGTGTGAACATTTCCAAGAGCCTGGTTGAGGTTTTATTTTGTATTTGAAACAGGCAGGTTGTGTATGATTTCTGGTTTGGTTGTTAATGTTTTACATGGTTCTATTTAAATAGGAAGGGAGAAGTATTCTCAAAAAAAATTTAAAAGAGCAAATAGGGGAGGCAAACCATGTGGTTCAGATAAAAAACAACATATCAAACTTTCACCCATCTGCCAAACTAAACCTATGTCAGAATTGAACCTATACGGGGGATTGAGAAAATGTGGTTACCTTAATTGGTGAGTTATAAATTATTTAAATTATTGCAGAACCTTTTTTCTTATTGGTTTCACCTTACACTGGAAGCAGAGATACCCAGCTACCACAAGAAAAGTTATTCTTGAAATATTTCTTACCTAGCCAAATCCATAGAACTATTGAACCTCTCTCAAGAAAGCCTGCTCTTGAACAATTTCCAGCCCAATTTCTAAACCTGAGTTTCAGATAATCCAAACTCAAAACAGCAGGTGACATTTTTTTGTAATATAAATGGCATTAGTCAATCCTTGATTGTACTTTCTCAGCTTAAAAACAAATGCAAGAGAATCTGGAAAAATGACAGCAAACAGAATGTTTCAATGTTGGCCTGCCTGCAAATTCAAGTTACAGAAGAAAAACTTTAACGATGGTTTAGAAACTGCAGCATGGATTTGTGTTAGCCAAGGAAAGCACCATCTTCACTACCAAACTTTGCCTGTTGCAGCAAATTCTGAAAGGTGACAAATAGAGCTGGTGAAAATGTTTAAAACAAAAATACTTTTGGTCAAAAAACAGACTTTTCAGAAACTAAACTGGTCCTAAAATACAAAAAGATGTTTTAAAACTTTTTCAGCAGTAACAAAAAGCATTAGTTTATTGATTCTTCATTTTTGGTGGTTTTCCTTCTGTTCTGCTATTGATCACTATTGAGATGATCTCTCTCTTTGTATAGGTATATAGTCTTTCTTCCTTTCCTTTTTTTTTTTCTTGGTGTTCAACCACCTCACTCCTCCTTTTCCTGTGCAGTCATCATACTCTTCTCTTTTTGTTTTCCTTTTTCAAAAGTTCCATTCCAGTACCTCTCTTTTTGCCTTCATTTTCAGTTATTGAACTTCTCTATTTGCATTTGTCTGCTTGTCCATCATTGTACCTTCAATCCTTTTCTGTGGTTGGTTGGTCACCATCTTGCAGGGTTTAGAGGAGGCATACAGGGTTTGCACTGCCAATTTTGGCGGGCCAGCTTTGTCACAGGGTAGGAATTTTTTTTTTCAAAACTGAAATATTCCATTTTCAAAATAGGACTTATTTTGGAAACAAACATGAAAAATGAATATGAATAAAATTTTGATAAAAGTATCAGAGAAAAGTTTGGAAAATGAAAACACATCTACTTGAAAGACTAATGGAATGAAAGAGTGTATTTGGTGGTGTGGGACAGGGGAAGATGGTGCTTCAGCCAGCTTTGTTGACAATCATGGTTCTGATTAGCATTGTTCATTGCATTCACTTCACAGCTCATCTGTTACTTGGGGCTAGAATCTCCACAATGGATACGAAAACCTCACATTTCTAATTAGAGTTAGTTATTAGTTTTAAAGGAATTCTTTTGCTGGCCGTTGTTTCAGCAGATAAACAGATATACAATAGATTTGTCTAGGGTTAGGGTACACACAGGAAAGGTTTTACTGAGTTTTAACACCCGCAGAGGGGAAGGTTAATGGCTGCCCAGAGGAACCGTATATTCAAACAGTATATGCAAAATTCCATTACAGTCAGCTATATCAGTATTTTTATTTTCTTGTTCAGTAAATTCTTGCCCCTCTAGCCCCAAGGCTCCCTTTTGCTGAACTGACTACCTGGAGCACAAAGTGACAAATTCACTAGTGCTTTATATGGGACTGCACAAAGTGTAAATCAGTGATGAGTCTGGCCCAGGGAGCCCTTCCCTAATATTTTTTTTACCTTGCTCAGTGGCTCTCAGATTGTTCTTTGAGATGATCATCTCATCTCAGAGCAGCTGTTGGTGACAAGTCTGGTCTGCATCTAAATAAACAACTAATCTTTCTCTTCAGCACAGACTTCTTGCAGCTACTTTGTCTTCTTCTGAGCATAAATAATTCCCCACACACATAATGCACACACAACACTCGCCTGTCCATTCAAAGTGCAGCTGTTTGGGTTATCTTCCTTGCCCAACGTTCTGACAACATTATTCTCATCTTTAAGCCCTTGAATCAGCAGACACTTAAACACGGACTTAACTATATCATGTGCCTAAGTCTATCACTGATGAAATCCACTGAGGTCAATGGCTTCATTAAAGGCCTGCTTTGCTGAAGCCAGACCCGAATCTCTCCACAAGGCTTCCCCTGTATCACTGCATCAAGTTCAAACATCCTTAAGGTTTAAAACGAAATTCTGGCCCCCACTGAATTCAGTGGGAAACAACTGCCATTGACTTCAATACAGCAAGCATTTCAATCTTCGCTTATACATGGCTTTATCCAAAGAGGAAACCATTTTTTCCTCCTCATTGGGTCAATTAAAAACCAAACTAAAGTCTGTAATGAGGGAGGAATGGCAATATTTGCTTATTCTTTAATGCCTGCAGCTGTACCACATCAGGCTATGGGAGATTTAATTTTCACAAGCTAAAAAATAGAGCTGGGTCTTGGTAAATATAATTGGATGGGAGATCACCAAGTTAAAAATAAAGTTTTGCAATAAGTGGCACTCTTGCCTCTACGCAAGGTACAGGGGTGCACCTCTTTGCAAAAAGTGCCATCTTTTGGAGAAGATGTAAATGAGAAGAGAATCAGACCCTATGTGTTGCACTAGTCAGAGATCTTCTACTGGTCTTGGGGTGCTGAATTTATTTGCCCCCCCCCCAAAAAAAACCCCATAACAATCCCCAATATCAATCAAGGACCTCTTTTTTATCTAGGATCCCAGGACTTCTATTGCAAGTGAAATAGATGCTCAACAATAACTCTTCTCTTTATTAAAATCTGTAAATTTATTTAAAACCTTATTTCCATCAGTAAATCTTAGTTTGTAGAGGATGCCAGTTGGTGATATTGCATGGTGGCAACTTCTGGTTCAAGCTTCTCAGTGTTTTTAAGATGAATTTAGAACACTAACAAAGTGGGGCAGCCAAGTAATATGTGGTGGGATGAAAAAGAAGCAAAAATAAAACCCTCTGAAGAGAAAACATTTTTAAAAGGGCTCACGCACCATCATTTGGGAATGCTGAGCCTTGAAAGTAATGCAAAGAGATGGAGTTTGTTTTCCTTTTCTTCTGCAAAACTACAATGAAGTGATAATGACCTCAGAAGTATATATGTGTGTGTTTATTCTATCTTTGGCCCATTTGATGTGGTTTTGGCCTAAGGAAAAGCTAAAGGCTAAATGTATTTTAAGTGAGCTAAAACCAAGATAAACACACGTCCCTGAGGTCATTATTTCCATTAGATGGCAGCTTGCATAAAATATCAAAAAGTATTGTAAAAACAGTGTAAACTTTTTCAAAATTTTTCTTTTGTAGGTCAGCACTCCTTTTGAGAGGGTACACTGTTTCTGAGCAATTGTTTCTCCCATTGTGTAAGCTACTTCTTCAGGAACAGAGAAACCAGCATTTATTTGGATAGCAGAGTCTTTGTAAATCCCATTCAGAGCAACATAGAATGCAAACAAACTGTATGAACAGTAATCACATACACTGTATGCATGCCACTCGTGTATGCAGAAATATCAGCTAGCTCACTGCAAAGACAAAGAATTTATCCCCTCTACAAGGCTTATAGCTGAAACCCTTTTCAAACATGATTAAGGATGCATACGTTAAGTACAAAGTTTTATTTTCACATTCAGCATGGATACAAATTCAGCACTTATGCTAGAACCATGCCAGGAGAGTAATCTATAGCACAGTTTTCGCTAGGACAGTTTGTGGGTGGGGAGAACCACACTGGACATGGAAATTGTAATCTAGAACAGTTGTCAAGCACACTTCTTCCTCCTACTGGTGGACTGGTGTCTCAGACAACTTTTGCCTTATGTGAGCAGAACTTCAGAACAGTAGCCCAGCTTTGCTGTAACTCTCACTGTCCTTTTTTAAACTCTGGGCTCTATTTTGTCTGTACTTCCTCAGCTCCTTTCCCCCCCCCCCCCTCAGTCTTCTGCACTGATCATAACATAATAGAGAGGAAAGAGAATTTATCTTTGTTTTGCCAAAAAGCCTCAGTTCAGTCCAATGCTCAATTAAAACATTATAAGCTTTGTCAAACATTCACAGTTCACCACAGCTGAACCATCTAGGAGGTTATTATAGGACTTGTGTTTCATGACCACTCAGAGGGGAAAGAATGAAATGCAGCAAATTATAGACCAGCAAGAGAATATGGAGGGTGGAAAATTCATGAGATTTACACAAGCATCTCACAGGATTTCAGTATGGCCAAGTTCACACCCAAACCCTGATTTAAATCTGAGCCAGATTTAGATCTGATCACTCCCTCCTCAGCCCCGTTAGAACTGCCGTAGAACTTACTAAGCACATGCACGCCACAATGTTTCTTTACATAGTAGTATCATTGAATTCTTGCTTCAGGCAAACCAGAAACATTGTTCTTTGCCTCAGTAACTTTTTTTAATAGTAGATCTGAGTGGTTTATGGAAAGACATTCCACCACAGAGCAGGAAAATTTGTATAAAAATAAGTGTTATAGAATCATAGATTATTAGGGACCTCAGGAGATCATCTAGCCCAACCCCCTGCTCAAAGCAGGCCCAATCCCTAAATGCCCCCCTCAAGGATTGAACTCACAACCCTGGGTTTAGCAGGCCAATGCTCATGTCAGTAATGGCAAGCAATTTTCAAAAGCCTGGATTTTTTTTTAAAGCTCCTGAACAATACAATGGTTCAAAAACATTGGAAAGTAGTTCATCCATTATGGGTAAGACATCTTAGTGGAGCCTCCTCTTCCTTTGTATCACCAGTCCTTCTCCAGTTCAGGATAATTAAAGAGAAGAAATTTCAAAGATTTGAAGGCCTTGTATCTCTTTTCAAATATAACCCAATTCCACCACTCTAAACCTTGCAATAATTTATCTCTTCTCTACCTTGAATTAGATGGGTGCCTAGCATAAGACATCAGGATTCATCTGTGTAATTTCTGCAGCTCTATGCTTCTTCATACTGTTATTCTATTAGAGAATACGAGAGCATTGATATGGGTGAAATACTGGTTTTGACCCTTGCGGAAATGTTGGAAGGAAAATGGCTTTTGATGGGGTAACAAATATTGCCAAGATGATATAGAAACACATATAGAAAATGTCATCTTTATCTTTTCAGGAGAGATTTTTTTCAGTCATTCTGTGGTACAATTTGCTGAACTCATTAGCCTTTGTAAAATCAATGTTCACACTGAACTGCTAATTTTCCTTGATCTGTATTAGTAGAACTGAAACCCTTTAAGAATAGGTAGGATTGGGTAATACTGAAAATGCCCTTTTCCACGCAGTGCTAGTCATTGCAAGTACAACGCAGCTTCCTCCTCCCCCATGAAGTTACTGATGGTCAGTGAAAGTATCGACACATAGCAAAAATAATACAATGAAAGGTGCATGAAGCTACAGTGAAGGGATGATGCATGGCTTAGTAAATATCTCCCCTCCAAATTCTAGAAGATGCCTCTCCAGGTGCAGCTGCCATATTATAAACCATGCCCTCATTGTTACAGCTGGACCAAAAATATTGGCAAATAGTAAATTGCCAAAAATGCATTTTGGGGTCACTGAAACTATTCACAAATTTGGGTTGAATTCTGTGAATAGTGTTGGCCAACCACTAAACCCTCCAGCACCTCCCAAAAAAAACAACTTGAAATAAAACTTTCAGAAATGTCAGAACAATTTGTTTCGACGTTTCATTTCAAATCAACATTTCTGAAATGACATCTCGTTTTCAATCGACAATCAAAACGTTTTGTTTGACCAAAACAAAATTTTGTTGTTTTCTCATTTTAGTGAGAAAACCCAAAATATTCAGTTTCAGTTTGACACAAACTGACTTTTTTTTCTTCCCAGTTTGGCCATTGACTTTAAAAAAAAAATCAAATTATTCATGCAGCTTTGCTCATTGTCATCGCTACAGACTAGTTTTCTTTTCTGTGGGTTTTGTGGGCTCTGTTAGAAAGTTTTACTCCTGTTAGTACAATGATTCTCAAACTGGGGTCACCGCTTGTGTTGGGAAAGCCCCTAGCGGGCCGGGCCGGTTTGTTTACGTGCCCCGTCCGCAGGTCCAGCCGATCGCGGCTCCCACTGGCTGCAGTTCACTGCTCAAGGCCAATGGGAGCTGCTGGAAGTGGTGAGGACCAAGGGATTTACTGGCCGCCGCTTCCAGCAGCCCCCATTGGCCTGCAGCAGTGAACTGCGGCCAGTGGGAGCCACGATTGGCCGGGGCAGGTAAACAAACCAGCCTGGCCTGCCAGGGGCTTTCCCTACACAAGCGGAGACCCCAGTTTGAGAAACACTGTGTTAGTAAATGGAACCATCCAGCAGATACTTGCCAGTAGTAATGGCAATGACTGATACAGGTATTATACTTATTAACTGGAAGTGAAAAAGAATGGGAAGGGCAGGAGACTGAGGAAGAAAAGAGACAACATAACTTGGGACACAGAGAAGGGGTAGATAACAGAGAATAGGGCAAACAGGAAAGAGACAAAGAATGTGAAATAAATGAGATTTGGTCTCTCAGGGCTTGGCTACACTTACAAGTTGCAGCGCTGGGAGTTACAGCGCTGCTCATGCAGCTGTGTAAGGGCCAGCGCTGGAGTGTGGCCACACTGACAGCTACCAGCGCTGCAGTGTGGCCACACTTGCAGCACTTTCCAGCGCTGTATTGAGAGGTGCATTGTGGGCAGCTATCCCACAGAGCACCTCGTCCCATTTTGGCGCTGAGTATTGTGGGAAGGGGAAGGAAGTGTGCGGGTCATTCCACTTCCTGTTTGCCAGCGCCCCGTGGTGCATCGCTTCACATCCCAGCATTCACTCTTTCTGGCAGCGTTTGGCGCCATTGTGAGTGTCTTTCTGTTACTCTCTGTGAATTGCGATTTCTGTGGCAAATGGAGCCCGATCTGCTGAGGACTCTGCTGATGAGTGTCACCAGCACAACACGTTTGGCAGTCGAGCTATTCCTTCAGCTCCAAAGTGACAGTGAGGAGTCCGACGATGATATCAATATGGATTTGTCTGCCGCGTGTGACACTACAGTGCTTGCGGCATTCACGGAAATGCTCAGCACCGTTGAACGCCGCTTTTGGGCTCGGGAAACAAGCACTGAGTGGTGGGATCACATCGTCATGGAAGTCTGGGATGATGAGCAGTGGCTGCAGAACTTTCGTATGAGAAAAGCCACTTTCATGGGACTGTGTGCTGAGCTCGCCCCCACTCTGCGCGCAAGGACACAAGATTGAGAGCTGCCCTGACGGTGGAAAAGCGGGTGGCTATTGCAATCTGGAAGATGGCAAATCCAGACAGCTACCGGTCGGTCGGGAACCAGTTTGGTGTGGGAAAGTCGACCGTGGGAATCGTTTTGATGCAAGTTTGCAAGGCAATTAATCGCATCCTGCTAAGAAAGACCGTGACTCGGGAGCGTGCAGGACATTGTGGATGGCTTTGCACAAATGGGTTTCTAACTGTGGAGGGGCGATAGATGGGACGATATTCCTATTCTGGCCCCACCTGGCATCAGAGTACGTTAATCGTAAGGGGTATTTCTCTATGGTTCTCCAGGCGCTTGTGGATCACCGCGGGCGTTTCATTGACATTTACACAGGCTGGCCTGGAAAGGTGCATGATGCACGCATCTTTTGGAACAGTGGCCTGTTCAGGAAGATGCAGGCAGGGACTTTTTTCCCAGACAGGAAGATCACAGTAGGGGATGTCGAAATGCCCACTGTGATCCTTGGAGACCCCCGCGTACCCGTTACTGCCTTGGCTCATGAAACCCTATACAGGGAAGCTTGACAGGAGCAAGACCGGTTCAACTACAGGCTGAGCCGGTGCAGAATGACTGTGGAGTGTGCTTATGGGCGTTTAAAGGCTCGCTGGAGATGTTTGTATGGGAAGCTAGACTTGGGGGAAAGCAGCATCCCCGCGGTTATAAGCGCTTGCTGTACCCTCCATAATATTTGTGAAGGGAAGGGTGAAACATTCAGTGAAGCATGGACCACCGAGGTTCAAGTCCTGGAGGCTGAATATGCACAGCCAGAGAGCAGGGCTAATAGAGAGGCCCAGCACAGGGCTTCAAGGATTAGGGATGCCTTGAGGGAAGAATTTGAGGCTGAAAGCCAACAGTAATGTTTGCTGCCTTGCATGGGAGTGAATTGCACTGCTTACACTGTTATTCTATTATCCATAATAATAATATGATTTGCAGTGCCTCTTTCTTTACTGGGCTAAGGTATCTTTCACTATCTGCTATAATAAAGACTGTTTTCAAAGCCAAGAATTGTTTTATTGAAAAGAAAAAAACTTCCTTGACAGACAGACAGACACACAACATTTCATTAACACAAGAGGGCAATGGTGTGGGTTGGTGAACTGTACAGTCACAAGTTTGCATATGCCATGTCTGGATTGCTGTTTAATGAATCCTGCACTTCAGGGTTCATATACTGCATGGTGATGGGGGTTGAATGCAGAGGGTAAGGGTGGTGGTAGGTATCAGGGCTGGTTGGGGAACGACAGGTGTTGGAGGCAGCTGGTGGTGGTAAGAGCCTGGATGCTGAGGAAAGGTGGTTTGAGCTGACATTGGGGCACAAGGCACAAAGGACGGGCGGGTGGGGAGTAGCACGGTAGTGCTCTGCTTGCATGGCAACGAGTGACTCTATAGACTCCGCTTGGCGCTCCAGGATGCTTAGCAGCCGCCCTTGCTTTTCCTCTTGGCCACTGCATTTCTCTTGCGGGTCCTGCTTTCTTTCTCTCGCCACTCCTTCAATTCTTTTCTCTCTGTAGCAGAGTGCTGAAGAACAGTTTTCAGCATGTCCTCTTTGCTCTTTCGGGGATTTTTTCTCAAATTTTGAAGCCTCTGTGATGTTGAACATCTGGGCAGTCCAGTCAAGGTCACTGTAGACACAGAAATGACAACATTTAACACGGGCAGCATTGTATCCACTATCTCCAGACATGAATTGTTACACTGAGGGAGTTCTCACTTGCAAGTTCTCACTTGCATTCTTTATCCCAAAAGGAAAACACAACAGAAGCCACGAAATGGTGAGTGAGGAGTGTTTACTTATATAGGGAGAAGAGGGGCTTGAGTGAGAGGGGAGCTGGTTGCTTCGGTAATCTGGAGTGCTAGAGGGGTTGAGTGAAGATGCAGATGCAGGGGTGATCTTATCTCCTATCTCTTCACTAAAGAGTCTCCCAACATTTTTCACAGGACTTAATCCTGGAAGATGTTTCCTACCGCAGTCACTAGGGAACAGCGGGGGCTCTTTAGAGCAATGTGGATTCCGCCCGGGACCCTATGCGCGCGTGCCTGTGTTCAGAAATGGTCCCCACTGGCCGAAGAGTGGCGCGGACGCGTCACCGTCACTGGGACAAGGGACACAGTGGCTCTGCCTATAAACCTGCGCAGGCATATTGCCCACGCTCTGGATGAAGCTTTGCTGAGATAACTGAAGCAGATTACCGCGACGTGATAGACCACATCAACGGGCTATTCCACATCTAGACGCTGCCATGCATGCATCCATAACCCCCCTTCCTCTCCAGAAACATTTCCACCCAGAAAATAAAAGCCGCCATCGGTACCCCGCTCCTCTGCTTGTCCTTCTGCAACTGCTGGCTGCTGCGATTGGGTACTTTCCTCCTGGCTTGAGAAGAGCTCCTGGCTGCATGCCTCCAGGAATCTGCGGTTTCATCCCCAGCCCAGGAGCTTCACTCGCGGTTTCCTCTCCCCCCCCCGCAGCCTCCTCCTCCTCCTGTCCCCCAGCCTGCTCAGAAGTGTCCATCGTTACCCTGGGATTGGCAGTGGGGTCACCCCCAAGTATCTTGTCCATCTCCCTGTAAAAACGGCAGGTCGTGGGAGCAGCTCCGGATCGGCGATTACCCTCGCAGGCTTTGTAATAGGCACTCCGCAGCTCTTTAACTTTCACCCTGCATTGTAGTGCGTCCCGTTGATGGCCCCTATCCAGCATGTCCCTTGCTATCTGCTCAAAGATATCGTAATTCCTACGGCCGGAGCGCAGCTGTGCCTGAACAGATGCCTCACCCCAAACACTGATGAGGTCCTGCAATTCACCTGTGCTCCATGCTGGGGCTCGTTTGGCGCGTGGAGGCATGGTTACCTGTAACCTGTAACTGATTAACTGATTGCACTCCACACCTGGCTGCAGCAAACAGGAAGGAGATTTTTAAATTTCCCGGGGCATTTAAAGGGCGGGTCACCTGAGGCAAGAGCAGTAGAGTGCAAACTGATGTGCAGAGTGGCTGAACAGGAATTCTGGGATAGCTCCTTATTCCCTGGAGGACAGGTAAAGCGCTGGTGAGTGTCCACACCTGCTGAGCAGCGCTGGTGTCACCAGCGCTGCACTCCTTATACCCCTGCCGGGATGGGTTTTCAGCCAGCGCTGCAACCAGGGAGTTGCAGCGCTGGTTGTGCCCTGCAAGTGTGGACGGGGTGTTAATTGCAGCGCTGGAAAGCCTCCACCAGCGCTGCAACTTGTAAGTGTAGCCAAGCCCTCAGTTATACTATTGTGACACCATTGACTTCAGTGGAGTTACTGCCAATTTACATCAAACCTACTGTTTTCAAGACAACAAAGAGGAGAGATACAGAGAAGGGAGAGAATAATAGAAAGCAAAGAGTAGTTTGAATGGAAAAGCCAAAAGAAAACTGGCTGGAGATGGTTTGCAAAGTGGCCAAATGCTACCAGCCAGCACAAGCTGTTGGGTTCCTCTTCTTGTGCCCTGCTCCAATGGTTTATTTAAACAGAAGCAGTTTTATTCACCAGAATCCCCCTAAAAAACCCACCTCATCTTGTTGGCGTTCCCAAAAATCATATGGGCAGCTCTGCACGCAAAAATATTGCAAATATTTGTGTAAGCATTGACTGCAGGTTTAGCCAACGTAGCAAGTCACGATTCATAATATTGTGTGGACACACTGTGCCATTCAGTACAAAAATGCATTAGTAAATCTAGCTTTTATTAACAGTTTTACATTTGTAATCTGCTCGCTTCTGCAGTATTTTGGTTGCTAGGTTTCCGGACTCCTCCCCACTATATTTGGAAATTATACTGAAAAGAAAAGAAGGAAGGAGTGATAGCCTTATAACTTCTCTCACACCTTCCATAGCTAGACCCCTAAGTATAGCAATAACAAAGACAGACTTTTACTCCTCAGCAAATCATTCTCATGTTTTGTATTTTGAGTGGGAACAGTATCTTTATTTTTATTAGTACTTGTCTAATTTCTTAGTTTCCTTTTACAACCTAATCTTTATGGTATTTTCCTCAGACTTTTTGCAGGGAAAGTATACAATTGTATTGATTTAAATTGCAAGAAAAAGAAAAAAAAGAAAGAAAACTTCTTTGAATAAGAGGTCCATTACACTTATCTAACATTACATTTCCTGTATTGAATTTGCATACTGCATCAATAGTTTTCAGAAGACTTCCAAGAAATAACAAAGAAAAGAACAAGAACAGTCTATGCCAAGAACATCCCTAAAGAAAAAAAACCTGCCATTCTTCTCAAGCACTAAGAAAACAGTGTTTTACCGCTCAGTGCTCACGATATCCTCCCTCATTAGAGAAATATCTGCAAGCTGTAAAGTATCTGCCCTGGCAAAGGATTCATGAATCACAACAATTACCTGCTTCTTTTGGATATTGAATCTGCTAATTACCCACCAAAATTTGGATTGGACATCTGCTACCTGACTTATTTTAGTATCCACCACAGAATGCTTTTTGGCAAAGGTTTTCTGTTTTTCCCCCTCACACACACACACACACACCCATAGGAAAATGGGAAATGAGTTGGTAGCCATCAGTAAACATTAAGTAAAACTTGAAAACCATTAGCCTAAGGTGTCTGATCCCTGGATGAACTATAAATGTTCTCCATCCTTTGGGCCAAAGTGAGTATGGATGCAGGGGGAAGAAAAGCAGATGAGACAAAGAGAGTAATAGGAGAGGTGGGGAAATAGGCAATTAGGGATTCTACTGGGCTGAAAAATAAATAACTGGTAGCCCCTGATGTAATATGCAGTATAGTTTGGCAAGTATTAGGGATGAATCACAACATCTGGCATCCTAGGTGTTACTATTTATCTAAACTACCAATAGCATCTGTGTAAGCAAGTCTTGCCAGTATCATCGTCTAATGTAATCTTTTATGTTAGAAAATAAACATATGTTAGACAAGATTTTGGTACCAGACCCCATTTTTGACACAATTCAGTCCATGCTTCTTCCACAGAGAGAAAACTCAGCCCTGGTGTAAGCAAGAGGGATTCCCATTGAAATGATAAGGAGTTCTGCCCACTTACACCAAGGCTGAATTTGCCCCAGATAGCTAGGGTATCTGCAATGTATGAATGAGAGAGACAGCTACATAAATTAAATACACACAAAATCAGCACGTCTGTGGTAGATCTGGGAATAGAACCCTGGAGTCCTAATTCCTAGTCTCCTGCTCTAAACCCTAGACCAGGGGTTGGCAACCTTTCAGAAGTGGTGTACTGAATCTTCATTTGTTCACTCTAATTTAAGGTTTTGCATGCCAGTAATACATTTTAACATTTTTAGAAGGTCTCTTTCTATAAGTCTATAATATATAACTAAACTATTGTTGTATGTAAAGTAAATAAGATTTTTAAAATGTTTAAGACGCTTCATTTAAAATTAAATTAAAATGCAGAGCCCCCCAGACTGGTGGCCAGGACCCGGTCAGAGTGTAAAGTGTCACTGAAAATCAGCTCACGTGCCACCTTCGGCACCCGTTCCATAGGTTGCCTACCCCTGCCCTAGACAATACTCCCTTTATGGCATTCTGATTGGATGTGCCATATTTAAATTTCATTTATATTCGTTCCCTAATCTTTAGCTCTAAAGCAGAAAAAGAGTAAGGGAAAAATATGAAGAAAATAACATTCTCTAAAACAAAGACCATGGCTATTGTAAAGGTATTTTTCACATTTAAGAGGATGGACTGCACGACCTAATCCATTTTTTATATCTGAAGTTTCTATGATATTATAAAATGTAGAACAACAAACTTTAACATAACATGGGTAATTTACCCTGGCACATGAATTAGGCCCATGATGCCATTTGTCTAACATTACACAAGGTCAAGACAAAACAGAGAAAGTATCACCATGATGCAGATGTTCTGCTTTTGTGTTTCATTGATGAACTCTTACGTTTACACTGAAGGAGGATTCAAAACTAAGCTTTCAGCCTCAGAGATCTCAAGCTGAAATTTTGTGAATGCAACCATTCATGGATGCTTTATTATCCAGAAAGAAAATGATAGGCCATTATAAAGTCCTGGAAAGATTTAATTACTTTGATGGCCACCCATGAGGCTAACAAAATAGTGAATAGCCATTCAGTTATGAAAGGACATCAACAAAAATGATAAAAGGTTTAGAAAACCTGACCTATGAAGAAAGGTTAAAAAAACTGGGCATGTTTAGTCTTGAGAACAGAAGACTGAGGGTGGGGGGCGGAAAACAGTCTGTTAGGGCTGTTATGAAGAGGACCGTGATCAATTGTTCTCCATGTCCACTGAAGGTACGACAAAAAGTAACGGACTTAATCTGCAGCAAAGGAGATTTAGGTTAGATATTAGGAAAAACTTTCCAACTCCAATGGTAGTTTAGCTTTGGAATAGGCTTCCAAGGGAGGTTATGAAGTCCCCATCTCTGGAAACTCTTAGAAACAAATTGGACAAACACCTGTCAGGGATGGTCTAAGTTTATGTGGTCCTGCCACAGTGCAGGGGGCTGGACTTGATGACTTCTCAAGATCCTTCTAACTCTATGTTTCTATGATACTATAAACCAATGAAGCATCATCTTCCTGAGAATATCTCTGAAACATGTGAGAAGTCCCATTCATCCCAGGGGGAGGCTAAATCTGAAACCTAATTATGAACATTCAAATGCCAATATTGTTAACTATTTCCAGCTGTGATTGGCATTGCAGAAATGGTTAGCTGATGTGTTGATCCAAGATGCAGAGCTGTATATTGTGGCAAGGACAGTGGGACAGCCAGATCCTGTCAAGTCATATTGGGGAAGAGAACTAGGGACCAGATCTTCAATGGGCGTGAGATGCCTAATACCTAAGCCCCTTCATTTTCAGCTTAAACCAATTTTTACAAAACAAACAAAAAAAAAGGCCTAGGTTTTACAAAAAGTAATATTTTTTCTTCTGATTTTCACCCTACTTTTGTATCATTCAAATATATAAAAAATAACCTGTTTTATTAGGAAAATACAATACATTGTCAGAGATATATGTATTATGATAATAAATTAGTATGTGTATATGCAAAGCTGCCAGTTGAAGTAAGGCTATGTATTAGTCTAGAAGATACATACAATAAACAAACTCTGAAGTGCGTACACATCTGAACATACTGATGAAACTCACGCCCACCATGTACACATTTCAAGCTGTTAGCAGATAACGGTTTAAAGATTTGACACACTAAAATGGGAAGAAAACAAAAATCAGTATCAGAATACGATTCAGAACACAAGGAAGTATTTGAAAGTTAAAAAAAAACGGGAAAAGGATGAAGTTGAGTGTATGCTCTGCAAATGATGTGGCCCAATTATGAAATGTAAATATGTATAGGCTAACAGTTCTAAGTCTACAACAGTAAACTGTATATTCAAATAAAAAGTTTTATTTGGGGACTAGAGATATATTGTTTTCTTAAACTCAGAGGTGGCATTGTGTTTTGACTTCTGTTTTAGTTCTGCAGCAAACCACATTGAACTCCCTACTGAATACTTTCCCCCCGTCCTTCTGGGAAAGGACCAAAATAAACCCCGATATTTACCCGGAAAAATTATTAATAGTTTTTTCCACCTGTTTTTGTTGTTTTGTAGTAAAAACACCAATAAATTCCCAGGAAAAAAAAATAAAATAAAAATAAAAAATGAAGGACCCTACAAATACCTTTGATCTCAGCCAAAGAGTTTAAGCCCCCCTCAAATAATGCCAAGTAACCTTTGAGCTAAAACAAAAGGGGAAGGAAGAGAGCAGATACATCCCTTCCCCTTTTCTTATAGCATCTGCTGGATGCTCCAAACCCAAACTGCTTTCCTTCCTGGGTAACATAAATCTCAAACGTCTTGTATACAGTCTTAAGCATTCCCCATGACAACTTCTAAAATGCAGCTATACATTAACAGCACAGAATTCTCTGACATATTGAAAATGTAGGGGAAGCATAAAATCAATTGCATTTTATAGTAGCATAAACTACTAGGATTACTGTACTGATTGTATAGTTCATTTACACATTTTTAATTCAATAAAAGTGACTGAACTAGAATTTACTTGAAGCTGCCACAGAATTCCCATTTTACTACAGAATTCAACAGAATGCCACAGAAAGTGGATGGCCTTGATGCAAAAATTAGATTCAGCCTCCGCACAGTACATAAGACCTTAACCCTGGGTATTGTGCAAAGTGCATACCAAGATAAAACAATAAAATGGATTCCTCTCCATTTTCACACATGTCAATAAGAAGTAATTCCCTTGAAGTCAATGGAGATGAACTGGTCTGAGAGGGCAATCAGACCCAGGGAATGTAAATTAAATCTGTATTAGCTTTGAAATGTAACAGCCCATGATAGGCAAACATGTAAAGGATGAAGGTGTGTTTTTGTCAAGGATGTAAGCCACAAGTTTAGATGTTTATCGGAAGTTCATCCAAATTATACAACTTTCTTCTGCTTCTTGGTGGACCTTGTTTTTTTAGGTAAAGACACTGTAACTGGTAGGTATGAAAAGGTGGATGATCTTCAGACTAACCATTTCCTATTCCCAATTTTGTCATAATATTGGACTCACTTTCTCTCTACAGTTACCCCATCTATAAAAGTCTGTTTTTCTTAGGACTTTTTAGAGGAATGGGGATTCATAATGCAAAGATATCATTTACCAGCGGTCCCTGTCCCACCAAATCAGCTCCAAGCATCCAACCCTAATGCCTGACCCCCATTTTACACACACACACACACACACACACACACACACACACACACACACACACACACACACACACTTTACCCACAGTGGGCCCAAGCATCTTCAGGATTCTGTTGGGGAATAAAAAGCTCTTTAATCCTGCACAAGTGAGGCACAGGATTTGACACACCCCACGCTCCCAACACTCTGATTATAAGAGAGTTAAAAATGAGCCAACCTCAGAAATCTTAACTCAGGTACCAAATCTGCCACCCTTACTCCCATGGAGCTTTGCCCCAGTGGCCAACCCTGATCATAGTCTTTGCACTTACTTGAGAACTAATAGGACAGGGTGGTGTTAGGGCTACGGTTCCACCATCTTTTCAACACCTGCCAAAAGAGGAGGGCACCTGCTGCATCCTCTTAAAAGCAGCAAAGCAACCATGTTTCCCTGTCAGCTGAGGATCTCTAGCAAGAATTGTCTCTCTCTTCAGACATGGTGCTTTCTGGAGCTCCTACTAGGACAGTGAAGCATTGCACCACCACAGAAGCAAGATCCTAAAGGCACCTTAATATTTGTGAGACACTTTGAGATCCTCATTAGAAAAGCTCTATAAATGGGGCTAAATATTAATTATTTTTATTATTAAAGCTAATGGATTAAATTCCCTGCTTGTGTACATGAGCACGGATCCATTGACTTCAATAGAGTTTCATCCACTTACACCCACAAAAATTAGGGCCTAATCAATCTACCAGCATTTACCCACTCTTAGTTTATAAGGACAATAAGATATCTATCCTACCCACCCTGCAGAATACTGGATGACTCTCACACATGAACACCTCTTGACTTACACTATATATAAGTTTTTCAAAATAAAATGAACTATTTTTTGCTATGAGAAAGCCTAGGAAAAACTTTGCTCTGAACCCTTTTTTTAATCCTAAACTTAAAAAAATAAAAAATAAAAAAATAAAAAGACAATTGTCTGAGAACTAATCTCCGCAGAGTGATCAGATGAATCAAATAACTCGAGTCAAACATTTATCCTTCATTAACAAAAACATAAAAGAAAAGATTATGAAAAATTAGCCCTAACCTGCTGCTAAGCTTTAACTGTCACCTCAGAAGCCTACCACATTCCCTTTAATCTACCTAATGACTGGTTCGGAATTCCAGTCCTGAATTTGGAGGTTAGTTGTATTTTATACAATTAATAAGAGAGAATTAATAGAGTGCATTACAAACCAGTGACTAAAAGGAATGGGAGAGTTTAATAAAACCTTGCAAAATAAAGCGGTCAGGTGAATGCATAACCACATTTCTCTGAAGAAAGTGTTAGGTAGTGCTCAGAACTGGGGATCAACGCTCAGGGCTTTTGTTTGTAGATCTACCAGAGACTCACTATGGGGGTCTTAAACAAGCTGTACACAGGGAAATTTTCAAAAGCAGACACTGATCGTGGATGTCCAACTTGAGACATCCTTCTCAAATTGGGCACCCAAACATCGTGGCATTCAAAATCAGTGGTCACTTTGAACCTGTTGGCCTGAATACAATCAACATATCCATCTATCAATGGGTACAATACTACATATTTCCCCTGCAGGATTGCTGGGAGGTTTAACTAATTAATATACTTTTAAGTGCTTGGAGATCCTTCAGTGAAAGGTACTGTAGAGATACAAAAAAGTGTTTTTATATTTATGGTTTTCATTAGTCCTGAAGGTTCCCCACCCCCAGTGAGTTGAAACCCTAAAACCATATGAAGCACATTGCTCCACCAGACTTCCTCAGCTATTCAGTCTAGCAAGTTTCCATGCAAAGCACTTGACTGATGGAAAGACTAATATTTTCCCATAATAATACGGTATAGTAGTTATAATGTAACCACAAAATGAAATGGGGTTAGATGGCAAGCCCAGGACAATATATTTCTCCCATTGCCACAAAGATCCTGTAGTCTCTCACCTCCACTAAGGGCTCCATTTTTCCTCTCATATATGTGGCCCCAATTCAACAAGGTACTTACGCACAGCCTAACTCTAAGTGCATGACCTTGTGGAATCAGAGACGACATTCAGCTCCTGCTGAGATAAAACAGCAAGAGAAGCTAATGTATTTTGGAGTTACCCATGCAGAAGCATCATGGCACAGACCAGAACAATACTAGTTCATCTCTACGTGACACTGGTGAGGCCACTCCTAAAATAATCAACTCAGTTGTGGTTGCCCCAATACCAGAAAGATGTCACAAAACTGGAGAGATTCAATTAAGCAGGAGAAATTAAGGAGAAGCGGGAGAAAAGGCATGAGGACTAAAGATAGGGAGGGATACGATAACCATGTACATGTATTTGAAGGGTGTAAACACCAGTAAGGAAGAGGAATCGTTTAGTGTTCCTAGGGGATGAAGTAGAACTAATGGGATAAAAATAAGCAGAGGAAAATTTAGGATGAACAGAAGGAAATATTTCTTAATGGTGAGGTACGCCAGACTGTGGAAAAGGCTCCCTAGGGAAGCCTCAATTGCTTGAGTAAGTTAAAACTAGACAAGACAAAACACTTGAGAATATACTGTAAGGAACAGTCACACACTGCTGTTACCCAACAGGCATTTTACACCTCTAACCTGTATGATTCCACTGACATTAATTGCCATTAGGGTGCGAATCAAAAATACAACTCCTAAATGTTCCCAGAGGCATCATTACATCCAGTTCTCTACTTACTGCTTTTTAACAAGTCATTTTGTGCCATGGGGAGAGTAACAATAAATTGAAACACCTCAATGTAGTGATCAGTTCCTGCCAATTGGTGCCAAATTAATGAATATTCTTGGAGTAATTTAATTGTGGTGTTGTTATATGTTAATAGCAATAATACTTAGGCATTTGTAGAAGCAGTTTCACCTGAGATGCTCAAAGTGCTTTCCAAACCTTAGCTAATTTCTAGATGGAGAAATCTAGGGCTGGAATAAGGATGGTCCCCTAGGAAAAAACCTGGGATGGGATGGGCGTTGTCCTATGGTTACAGGGGTGTTAACAGGCCACTTCACCTTGAATGTTCCCTTAGAATATGAGCTAACTACTTATGCTAAACTATCTATCTGTTTGATCTTGCATTTGGCTGTGACACTCTTAGGGTATGTCTACACTACGGGATTATTCTGATTTTACAGAAACCGGTTTTTTAAAACAGATTGTATAAAGTCGAGTGCACGCGGCCACACTAAGCACATTAATTCGGCGGTGTGCATCCATGTACCGAGGCTAGCGTCGATTTCCGGAGCGTTGCACTGTGGGTAGTTATCCTGTAGCTATCCCATAGTTCCCGCAGTCTCCCCCGCCCATTGGAATTCTGGGTTGCGATCCCAATGCATGATGGGGCAAAAACAGTGTCACGGGTGATTCTGGGTAAATGTCGTCACTCAATCTTTCCTCCGTGAAAGCAACGGCAGACAATCATTTTGCGCCCTTTTTCCCCTGGATTGCCCTGGCAGATGCCATAGCATGGCAACCATGGAGCCTGTTTTGCCTTTTGTCACTGTCACAGTATGTGTACTGGATACTGCTGACAGAGGCAGTACTGCAGTGCTACACAGCAGCATTCATTTGCCTTTGCAAGGTAGCAGAGATGGTTACCATCCCTATTGCACTGTCCGCCATTGTAAATTGGTGATAAGATGATGGTTATCAGTCATTTTGCACCATTTGCATTTGGAAATTGGTGATGACGGTTATCAATCCTTTTGTACCGTCTGCTGCTGTCATGGGTGCTCCTGGCTGGCCTCGCTGAGGTCGGCCGGGGGCGCATGGACAAAAATGGGAATGACTCCCCGGGTCATTCCCTTCTTTATGTTTTGTCTAAAAATAGAGTCAGTCCTGCCTAGAATATGGGGCAAGTGTACTAGAGAACCAGAGAGCACAGCCACTCCGTGTCAGAGCCCCAGAGATCCCGCAGAAATGATGAGCTGCATGCCATTCTAGGGGGTGCCCCTGCAACAACCCCACCCGTTGCTTCCCTCCTCCCCCAACCCTCCTGGGCTACCGGGCAGTGTCCCCCCATTTGTGTGATGAAGTAATAAGGAATGCAGGAATAAGAAACACTGACTTTTTAGCAAGATAAAATGAGGGGGAGGCAACCTCCAGCTGCTATGATAGTCCAGGCAGGACATTAAAGAGTGGGGGGAGAGGAGCGCAGCCTCCCACTGCTATGATAGTCCAGGGAGTACAGAATCTTTTCTTTAGACATGAAAGGGGGGTGGTGGGGCTGATGGAGCTCAGCCTCCAGCTGCTATGATGAGGACTGTTACCAATCCTTTTGTACCATCTGCCAGGAATGACTAGGAGTCATTCCCATTTTTGCCCAGGCGCCCCCGGCCGACCTCACCGAGGCCAGTCAGGAGCACTCACGGGCTGATGAGGACGGTTTTCCACCATTTTGTACCATCTGCCATCAGGAAAGGAAGGGGAGGGGATGCTGCTGTTCAGCGCCGCAGCACCACGTCTACCAGCAGCATTCAGTAGACATACGGTGACATTGAAAAAAGGCGAGAAATGATTTTTTTCCCTTTTCTTTCACGAGGGGCGGGGGAATTGACGAGATATACCCTGAACCACCCCGGACAATGTTTTTGACCCTTCAGGCATTGGGAGCTCAGCCAAGAATGCAAATGCTTTTCGGAGACTACGGGGACTGTGGGATAGCTGGAGTCCTCAGTCCCCCCTCCCACCCTCCCTCCCTCCCTGATCGTCCATTTGATTCTTTGGTTTTCCGTTACGCTTGTCATGCATCACTGTGCTGAGTCCCTGCTGTGGCCTCTGTCTATTATAGCCTGGAGATTTTTTCAAATGCTTTGTCATTTCGTCTTCTGTAACGGAGCTCTGATAGAACAGATTTGTCTCCCCATACAGTGATCAGATCCAGTATCTCCCGTACGGTCCAGGCTGGGGCTCATTTTGGATTTGGGACTGCATCACCACCCGGGCTGATCAAAGCTCCACGCTGGGCAAACAGGAAATGAAATTCAAAAGTTCGCGGGGCTGGCCAGTGCATCCGAGTTCAGATTGCTTTCCAGAGCGGTCACAATGGTGCACTGTGGGATACCGCCTGGAGGCCAATACCGTCGAATTGCAGCCACACTAACCCTAATCCGACATGGCAATACCGATCTCAGCGCTACTCCCCTCATCAGGGAGGAGTACAGAAATCGGTTTAAAGAGCCCTTTACATCGATATAAAGGGCTTCATTGTGTGGACGGGTGCAGGGTTAATTCGGTTTAACGCTGCTAAATTCGGTTTAAACGCGTAGTGTAGACCAGGCCTTAGACTATGTCAAATTTATGTCACACAGGGGTGTGAATATTCCAAGCCCTGAGAGACATAAATTATGCCAGCATAAGGGATAGTGTACACAGCACTATGTCAGCAGGAGAGTTTCTGCTGCTGACGTAGGTACCGCTGCTTGTTGGGGGTGGTTTAATTATGTCGAGAGGAGACCTCTCTCCCATCAGCATAGAGCAGCTATACGAGAGATCTTACAGCGGCAGAGCTTAATCGGTACAGCTGTGCCACTG
The DNA here is from genome assembly GCF_016161935.1 of Mauremys reevesii. Taxonomy (NCBI): domain Eukaryota; kingdom Metazoa; phylum Chordata; order Testudines; family Geoemydidae; genus Mauremys; species Mauremys reevesii. The sequence continues at coordinate 241,788,687 of NC_052623.1, read as the reverse complement.
TAAGCTCTCTAGTGTAGACATGGCCTTAGTACCTTTCCCAGACCTGAAGAAGAGCTCTGTGTAGCTTGAAAGCATCTCTCTCTCACCAACAGAAGTTGGTCCAATAAAAGATATTACCTCACCCTCCTTGTTGCTCTAGTATCCAGGCAGCGACATGGCTACAAAATACAACGTTATCAATATAATTTTAATAACTTTTATTTCTAGGGCCAATATGCTCAGGGGACTGTAGAACATCTTTAAAAACTTAATACAATAATAGAAAACACTGTGATAAAAGTAGAGGACTCTCATTTTACAGATGCAAAACCAGAGAGGCTAAGTGACTTGCCTGGGGAAGAACCAGGATATCCTGACTCCTGAAGTCAGTAGAAGAGCAGGGAATTGAACACAGGTCTTCCACAGCCTAGGCTAGCACTGGACCATCATTTTTCTCCCTCACCAGCATACATATAAAATGCATCTACTGACTTTTTCCAATCTCTGGCGTCATTATAAAAATCTTTACATTCTTTTAAGTCTACGGACAGGCAAAACAGTGTGGATCAGACCCTCCTCGCCCACCAAAGATGCTAAACCTGTCTTCTATATTTAGAGAGAAACTCAAACGACATGAAATGTACAGAAACTCTATTTACAGTGTCACCGGTGACTGAAGTTTTTTTAATCCACATAACAGGGGAAATACACAGTTCCCTACAACTGCCACTTCATGGTTTCTCTGGCGTGTTCTTCTTACCTGGCCCATTCAGCTCTTGACACTTCAACTGTCACTCTCAAGAAGGTTGCCCAATTTTGTACTAGAAAATCTGTGTGGACGGTTGTCCACATTACAGAGCTGCACTGAGACCACTAAATTCACTTCACTTTGGCTAGGTACAAGTCCTCAGAAAATAAGTAGAAAATGTAGCCATCTGATGGGCTAGATTTGAACCAGCAACATAAAATTAAAAGGCTGTGTAGTCCAGTACCAAGCCCTGAGCCACCCATTTGCCTGACTTTAAGTATATTTGTAAAAGCTTTTCCTCATTTTTTCTTTAAAGGAATCCTTCGATGCTCTGTCTCAGCCAGTCATACCATACAGGAGCCCCTGAATTGAAAGTAGACTCTTTGACCTTTTATTCTCAGTCCAGGGAATGAGGCATGCCATGCAGCAATACACTCTGCCCCTGGGCAGTACTCTAAGTAAGTTACTTGGACAGCATCCCTTGCCAGCTGATTCACAGAGTGGAATCTGCATAAGCTCTTGAAAGGAGATGCTCATTAGTATTCCTAGCCAGAGGCAACATGCTACAACTCAGCAAGAGGAAGGGTCAGGGGAAGGGGAGGGAAAAAAGGCAAAGAATTGAAGGCCTCATAGAACAAGTCAATACCCCAGGACAAGTGGACCCTTTGTTAATGGAAGAAGAACAGGCCATTCTCCACTTGGAAGAACTGTTAAGATAGAATGAAAACAAGGAGATATTCTGTGTTCTATTTTTATCAATAACCCAAGAGTATCAGACGGGGATGGCCCCTTCCCCTAGGAAACTTGCACAATTTAATGGTGCCAAACAAAGAGTACAGGGAATTCCAAGGAAGATCAACCCTCCTGCTGCAGATGATGTAATGGTGAAAACTCTCCATTCAGCTCTAAACATTGCAGGGATATATTCTCGTTCTAATCCATGCTCTTTTCCTCTGCCCTTCCCCCCTTCTCCAATCCCCTGTACCATCCTTCCCTTTGGCGATGGAAATTTCCATCCTCTTTACAGCAAGTGAAGGCTTTTTTTTGCTAACACTGGGAGCTGCATGAAGACTACAGTGATGCATATGCTTTTGTCTGAGAGCATGCATCACCTGCCATTCCCCTCCTCAACTTCTTGTAAAAGAAAGAAAAAAGATGTTGAGGGAGGTGGTTATGTTATAGTTATTCATTTTCTTTTGATCTAAATGATATATCACTTTTCCTATTAGGATTTAATTTGCTTTAGCATGAAGGGATCAGCAAGTGAGTTCTGTTTTAATTAGACAGGTACTAAACAGTTTGATAGTAATTTGAATACTGACAAGCTAGAGTGTTCACTGGTCCATGAACAAAAATGATATTACAGTGTTCAACCTCCTTGAAGGGAAAAAAAAACCTTTAAATATTTTACATACAGAAAAGAAACAGAAAGGCAAGATGTGCTGAATGGTCAGATGAAATGTGGGAGCCATTACACAGAGGTTAAACCTGGTGAGGTTAAACCTTGTAACCACCAGTTTGTATTGACATCTGCCCGCGAGTATCTGCTGAATTTAGAGGGGGTGAAACTAAAATTAAAGAAGAGGCTGTGATTTTAGTAATGTCCAGGGAGTATCCCCTCCATTTTCATGACCAGGATTTTGGAGCAACCAATATAGACACCAACTCCCAAGAGGAATCTACTCCAAGTGTCATAAAACCCTGTGTGTGCTGAAACTGGAAACTATGAGAGTGTTTAGTTAAGTCTGATGGAACTAATTGGTTCCTTAGACTAGTACTCAGACTTAATGTGTTCATTCAAGACTTCCATATTAGTTTTCTCTTCCTCGATCTTTCTAATTTTTACTCCTGACCTCAAGTATCAGAAAGTGGGTTCCCTCTCAGACTTCTTTGCCCTCGCTAGGGTTTGTATCAACTGAGCATTTTTCAATTCCTTCAAGATTGCTACTTATGAATTTTTGCTGAGTTGTGTGGAAGTCATTATCATCTTCCTCTGCCTCCTTTTCACACCTCCCATATGTCTTCATCCTCCTCCCTGCCATCCTATAGGCAAATCATGCTTCAGGTGAGGTCATTTGGCCCAGCATGAAAAGGAGTGTCTCCTTTGCAGTTTCTCTGCTGTTGTAAGCCAGCCAAGAAAATGGTCATGAGCAATGTATTACAATCCTCTCTCTCTCACATACATCCCTACCTCTCTTCAAGGCAAAAAATGTCATATCCAGCTTCCGAATACCCTGACTATGGCAGTCTACACAGTGTTGAACCCAGGTGTGTTCACCATACAATGCCCCCACCACTTTGTCATTGGGTTGACCCAAGAGAGACTCTGCATAATTCAGTATATTCCTTTCATCAGAAGTTATCTTTGCTTCCATCATTTGTGTCTGGATAGACATTTTTTCATGTCTCTCTGGCACTGAGACAGGTAATGTTGCATCTGTAACAACAGGAAATGAGGGAATAAACAAAGCAAAACAAAAATACAAATGTTATGTTAGAAGTGCCTCACCAGTGGCAGTGGACTTGGTGAGTTGTCCCTCTAAATATGTGCCCATCAAAGCCATCTGTCTAATAGCCTGTATCATAGCAAAGCATTGTCTAATCTCAAGGTGCAGAGATTTCATTTTACATCATCCTAAACAAATGATACATATGCTAGTTATAAGGGTAAGAACAGGCATTTCAAAGAAGCCTAAGGGACTTGAATTTCAATGGAATATGAGTGTCTAACTCCCTTAAACTCCTTTGAAAATCCCAAGCTAAATATTTAAGTAGGAACTTGGTTGAAGAAAGCAGTTGTGAACATTGAGAGGCTGTGGGATCTAGTGAATACAGCAAGGAACAGAAGTTAATATTGGATTCTGTTCCTGGCTCTATGCCTTAATCACAGTGTGACCCAGTGCTTCAGGTTAGCCATAGATAAACCAGATGCGTAATCCTTATTGCACAGAGGTATAGTGAAGCTTATTTTAACTTCAATTTGTAAAGTGTTGGGAAGCCCCTAGATGAAAAGCACTACAAACACAAATTACTGGTGACTGTGGGCCTGTCTATCTCTATCCCCTACTCCATAATATGTACAAGATTTTCATTTCCTCACCTCCCTCCCCCCATACCAGCTTCCCATGAAAATGCCCTTTCTTTGGTAATTTACTGTTTTCCACTTGTTTGAGCTCTTGGATATTTCACTGAAACTTCACCCAATCACCCCACCCTTCTGGCCTAAGCAGAACTCTAATGTAATCTTGAATCCAATGGGAGACGATATAGTCACATAAGAAAAAATAAATAAATAGGCTACTACAGATTCAGTTCCCCATTGCTTCACGCAGTTTGGTAACTTCATCCAAATAGAAATTACAGGGGGGCTTGCTGTTGCTGCTACAACTCCTTCTGCTGTTATGACTAGAGACACTGGAGTTCTGTACAGAAAAAACAGCTCCTAAAAAACAACAGGGTTTCATGCTGGTTGTTATAATAAGAGTATGGCACATAGACACGCTGCTAAGAGAGAGACTGGTATTTATTACCTGGCCTCAGTCATTTGACATGGATCAGGGTTACAATACACATGACAGGGTCAGTTTCCATCAACACTACTGGCCCTGAGTAGGAAAACATTCTTATCCAGGAAGGGCATTTAAGTACATGCTTAACTTTAAGTACATGCTTAAATCCTGCCAAAGTTAAGGAAATATAGTAGCAGCCAGGACCATGGGGTAGCACTTGAGTTTGCATTTTGCCCATTATAGCTTATACATTTCAGATTGTATTCTTCTTCACCCCCAACTCCATCTTCCTGGACCTTCCCTTCAAACCTTCTTCAATCTCCCCCTCCTCTCCTCCTGATCTCTCAGGAATGTTCATGCAATCGAAGAAAGATCACAGCCATTCAATGACCTCAATTTCCTGTATCAGAGGGGTAGCTGTGTTAGTCTGGATCTGTAAAAAGCAACAGAGAGTCCCGTGGCACCTTTAAGACTAACAGACGTATTGGAGCATGAGCTTTCTTGGGTGAATACCCACTTCGTCAGACGCATATGTCTGACAAAGTGGGTATTCACCCACGAAAGCTTATGCTCCAATACGTCTGTTAATCTTAAAGGTGCCACGGGACTCTCTGTCTCAATTTCCTGCTCCTTCTATCTTGTTCTCACGGAAACCAAGGTCTCCCCTTCTGACACTGCCTCTTCATTATCTCTCTCCTACAGCAGCCTCCCATTTCTCTTACATTCCTTCCCTCTGTATTACACTAAAAAGATCATGATGGGGGCATTGGTGATCTTGTTTCCTGATCCTGATGCTTTCAGTCCCATGTGACAACTCTCCCCTCCCCATCCATATAGGTATCATCCATCATCCTCTTGATTTCATCCCATCCACCTTCATCTCAGACTTTAACACACGGTTCTTCCCCTGCCACCTTCATTCTTGGTACTTAAATTTCCATGTTGATATCTGCCCACTTGCTCACTTCTTGACACTTCAACCTCATCTCCTCTTTTGACCTTGAGTGCTGGATCCCACTCATCAAAACTGCTAGTCACCCAGTCTGCGCCGAGCTAAGCACTGCTCCCTCTCTGATCTCTCAGTCATTGGTCCTATTCTATTAGGGGGAGGGATAGCTCAGTGGTTTGAGCATTGGCCTACTAAACCCAGAGTTATGAGTTCAATCCTTGAGGGGGCCATTTAGGGATCTGGGGCAAAAATCTGTCTGGGAATTGGTCCTGCTTTGAGCAGGGGGTTGGACTAGATGATCTCCTCCAGTCCCTTCCAACCTTGATATTCTATGATTGACTATCGCCAACCTCTCCTTTTCCCATTAAATTCAAGCTTCTGGTCCTCACCTTTAAGCCCTTTCACAACCTGCCCACCATCCCATCCCTTCCAGCTCGCCAAGATTGCCAGTTTCACCATCTGTCCTTCCCACCACAATCAACCTTTTGTATCAAACGCCCTCCCCAAAACTAATCCATAAGGCCACTTCCATCTCCTCCCTCAAATCCCTCAACAAGAGTTACTTCTACCACGACGGCTGGCAGGAAATTGCCAAATGACAATGGCTAGATGGATGGTCAGTGAGGATTGCTGATACCTCTAATTTACAACACAACAGCTTTAAGAGACTTAGAACCATCAAGCTGGATATGTTGCTGTTACCCTAATATTCCTGCTACACTAAACATTGTTTATTCCACCCAGTTGTAAAATCCTGTCTTAAACTGGGTGGTAGGTTACATTTTCTAAAGCACCTTAATAACTTAAAAGCCTAAGTCTCATTTTAAAAAATGATTTGAAAGTCAGTGGAACTCCTAAGTGCCTATGTCAATGTTGAAAAGGGATTTAGGCATTTTTGAAAATTTGATCCGGTAAGTTCTTCAAGACAGGGACTATCTACTTCTTTGTGCTTGTACAGCACCAAGTGCAATGGGACCCTGATTCTGACTGGGGCTCTGGTCACTACTGCAAAACACGTAACAACACGAGCACTCAACATCACTTTCTATCACTGTGCAAAACCTAGAAGTGCAAAGCTCAAACACCTGCATGCTATGTGCTGCCCTAAACTGGGCTCTCAGCAATGCCACTGCAACCCTGCTGATGGCCAAGCATCTCCAGGGGTGTAGCAGAGTGCAGTTTGGTTCACTGCATATGCAGCTCTTACATATCACTGCTCAGCAGATTCGTCTGTTGAATATGAGGAATACCTGTTACTTTATTTAAAGTGGACTAGGAGGGGATTAAAAAATTGACTTGATCCAAACTCACTCGGTCATTTTCTGGTAACTAAAATGGGTTCAGTGGATGCTCAAGTGCTTTGCACCTATCAGGATCAGGCCCTAATGCAGCTTCAGAACAGGCATCTTGATTATTTTTGGTAAATTGATGAGAATGGGGCTTTCTGCCTGGTGTGTGTATGTGTATAGTCTGACAGAGAAAACAACTAAAGAGCTGGAGGGATGAGACCTCTGGGTGTGACTGCAACAAATGTCACAAAACTCACCTACTGATCAGGTAAGGTTCAAAAAGCAAAATGAATCTGCTGAAGTCAATGAAGTTAGAGTACAAATCATTTGAGCTGGTTGAAACTCCAGATTTCTGGCTTGCAAGAAATGTTGATATTTCAGAATTTAGGCTAACTCTGAATCTGACCAAAACCAAACTTTTCAAAATTTCTTCTGAGCCAGAAATCCACCTCAAATTTCATTTGGAAAATTCTGCTGCAGGGGAACCCCGTGGACCCCAGGGGTTCCAGACCTCTGGGCCAACTGGCTCCCTGGGCTGCCCAACTCCTGAGCAGACAGCCGGGGGACCCAGTTGGCTTAGGAGTCTGGAGGCCCAGGGATCCACAGCCTGGGGTAGTTCACATGGTAGGGCTGCCCTAGAGCTACAGACCCAGTACTAGGGCAATCCACATGGCAGGGCTGCCCTGGATCCGCGGACCTTGGAAACCCAGGATTCCTGGTTTCAAAGCAGTCCACATGGCAGGGCAGTCCTGTCCCCTTGAAGCTTGGGGTGCCCAGCAGCCCACCAGGCAAGTTGGCAGGGAACCAAGCAAGTTTCCAATGGAAACCTACCCTGGCAGGCAGAGCTCTGCTGGAACCCTGCCTGCGAGTCAGCAAAAGTTTGCTGAGCAGGAGTTTTAAGGTCAGGCTTGACAAAGCCCTGGCTGGGATGATTTAGTTGAGGATTGGTCCTGCTTTGAGCAGGGGGTTGGACTAGATGACCTCCTGAGGTCCCTTCCAACTCTGATATTCCATGATTCTATTACTATTTCATAAATTCAGAAATTTCAGGTTTGCCAAACTAGCTTTTGCAGATGGAACTCTTATGTTGGCAAATTAAGACCAGTTCTAAAAAGGGTCTCAGTTGGCTAAACACCAAGTAGCGGAAGGAGTGCCTATGAGTATGTGAAGGGTATAAGTACTAGAAGAGACAAATTAGTTAAGCTCCATATAAAAGAAGGGATGATGCCATGCAGTAACTGTACAGTTATGATAAATGCATGATATTGTTTGAACTCCTGGATTTTTAAAGACCATTGGGTTAAATCCTGGCTTTATTCAAGTTAGTGGCAAAATTTCAGCTGACGTGAATGGAGCCAAGATTTCATCCATTAAGAACAGCCGTACTGGGTCAGACCAAAGGCCCATCTAGCCCAGTATCCTGTCTTCTGACAGAGGCCAGTGCCAGGTGCCCCAGAGGGAATGAACAGAACAGGTAATCACCCGGTGATCCATCCACTCTCACCCATTCCCAGCTTCTGACAAACAGAGGCTAGGGACACCATCCTTGCCCATTACACTTCTCTCTCCTGCCCATGATGTCACTACAGACTTAAGGCTGTTATGGGTGACTTAAGTGTGCATTTCTCTAGCTTTATATGTTTAGATTTCTTCAATGTTTAACCCTAATTCTGAACTTCCTGGGTTTATACTACTTGTTTGGGGGATAATTACAACACTGCTATAATGGTTTTTTTTACCCTAAATTACTGATACATACTCTCAATCCCAACTCCATCAGAACATAGTTTTTCATATTCAAATAGTTATAGAACCAACAATAGCTAGGAGCCAAAAATCCAGGTTCAAGTCTTGAACCCACAGCTTTCCATAAATCTTGCCCCTGTAGGAAGGCAAGCACCCATAAGTCCCATCAAAATTAAGCCTGTTTAATTGACCATGTTATGGCTGGCTCTCTTGTGACTTGCAACATTATGTTCTCATTTAATGTCTCTGAGAAACATGTGAGGGGCATTTGTGGTGATAGGTCAGCTCACACTCGACTGTGTGAAGAATTGTACACAACAGCCTAGTGTACTTGCATTGAGTGGGTTATTTACTGCCCCGAAGAAAACATTAAAAAAAAATACAAACAAACAGACAACAACTCTTTTTGTTACTGTTCTTCTTTTCAAGTCTCAGATGTGTCACAAGACACTTCAAGTTAAAAACATGAACAATAAAAGCAGACCAATGCCAGCAATCCAGTCATATGCTTCTTGAATTTACATAAGCGGATCATGTGTTGTCTCCTACAGTTAGACAGGATAGAGATTTGTAGGTTCTTCAGGGCTTTCTGGGATACTCTGTTTGTGGCTGGTACAACTTTTGTGCCTCAAGAGTTGTGATCATTATCAGGACACATGTTGGTATTGTTGCTATCTCTGCTCAAATGGGAAAATTCCCAAGGCATTTTTCTATGGCCATGTGGATTTTCAGTTCTACTTTCACTTTGAATGAAGATTAATCTGGATGAAGATCAATCAATGGGGTAAATTCTACTCTTATTTACACCAGTTTAACTCCATTGACTTCAGGAAAGCAGAAGGAAGTAGCTTGTGACTCAGTCAGTTTATCCAATACATACAGTTTCAAAAGTGTTGTTTTCAGAAAGGGGGCTCACTAAAATTAAGCTTTATAAGAAAGCGATCTAGTTGAACATTCTGATGTAGATTGGCAGGTCTGCCTGGATTTCTAGAATCAAGACACAGTTTTGAACTGAGGCGCATTTCCCAAATTAAGGGCCTGATCCTGAAAACACCTATTACTAGATGAAATGGTTATTTCCACAAATAGCTCCACTAAGTCAATGAGCCTATGTCTACACTGCTATTGAAGGTGTGATTTGCAGCATGTGTAGGCACCCCTGGTGAGCTCTAATCCATTTAGCTCGATAAAAATATCCATGAAGATGTGGCAGCCCTGGTGTCAGTGCAGGCTAGGAACACTAGTACATACCCAGCGGGACCAGGTGAGCTTGTCCAGACAGTGCTGAAGCTGTGTGCTGCCACATTTTCACTGCTATTTTTAGTGAGCTAGCTAGATTAAAACTAGTACACGTATGTCTACCTGAGCTTCAAATCACACCTTACACTGCAGTTTAGATGTATCCTGAAGCTACTCAGGGTGGTAAGCAGTACACTAAACTGGTAGCAAGTGCTTGCAAGATTAAGGCTCAAAAGGAGAAAGACCAACATTGTGTGTGTGTGTGTGTGTGTGTGTGTGTGTGTGTGTGTGTGTGTGTGTGTGTGTGTGTGTGTGTGTGTGTGTAATTATATATACATATAAAATCAGTCTTGCTCCATTACTACATTAGACTGGAATGCATTGGATTTCTTCCCTTCCCACCAAAAATATTTCTGTGTCAAGATATTTTTCTTCCATGGATACAATTGTCCCTTGACTTAATGTCTTCAAAATTCCTAACTTAGTCTTATTGTATCCAAGCTCCTCAAACTGCTGGAGCATTAGATAAATGGGTCTGGTTTTGCACCCTCTCTTTCAAACAGAAAGGCAGCAAAACTCAAGGTGGTTTTTGTATGCCAAAATATCACTTTGTCTGTGTGTTGTAGGAAGGAAGGCATTTTGGAATAATCCCACCAGTGATAGCTCAGATCAAAGTCCTAATTTATTCCAACCTCCAACGATATCTCAGCTGAATGATTCAGTTGGGGGCTCCTAATTTTACTTACTTACTTACACACACACAGACTCATCCACATGACAAGGTGAAGCCACCCCGTTGCAGTCAGCTACAGCATCCCACTTGCTTTCTGCCTTCCCACAGACCCAAATAATTTTTTTCTTTAAGAACACATTGAAGTTGCCTTTCCAGATGGGCAGCAGCACCGCCTTTCCCCAGCCCTTTGTGTATATACCACAAGAGCAGTCACCCCCGCCGCTAGTGCAGAGATCTCCTCCCCTCTGACTGACAACCTGTCTCAGTGTTGAAAAACAGTTCAAGGTAGCACTCGAGACCAAACGTGCCATTTTCCTTGTCAAAATGAAAGCTGTAAATTTGAAGCCTAACGCTTAATGTATCCAGATATTGAACACAGGGACTTTTATCCTCAGTTTAATGGTCTGCCTAAAATAATCAAAAAAGATTACTTAAAAATTCTAGGTCCTCAGAGGTCCTATAAAAATTGTGTGGGGCATTAGTTTTGGGTTGTTTGGGGTATTTGGGGGCAGGGGGTGAAGCAAAAAAAATAATGTACTGGAAAATATTTGTGGAGAAAGAATATAATCTCCTTTGTCTTGAACCCATGGGACCCGCAGATAAATCTCTCTAAATTCAGGAAGCCAGATCCTCAGCTGGTGTAAATCATCATAGCTCCATTCACGTCAATGATGATTTGATTATTTACACCAGGAGGGTCTCTTTCCTGGGGGTTTCTTTTAAAAAGCTGCACAGTGACGTGAGATCTTGAATCTTGTCATCCTTCAAAGCTTCACTGCTTTGCTTTAGCAGCAAAAATAAAAAATAAATTTAAAAAAAAATCTTAACTTGGGTTAAGTGTCTGTCTAAGGATTTGGAGGATCTGTTAGTTTAGCTTTCCAATGTTTCATTGGGAAAAACAGCTATACTTTCTGGATATGACTGTCAAAATGCTTACAAAAATCCTATCCTGTTCTCCCCCCCCCCCCCATGTTAAGATCCTGAGGTACAGAAGAACCGACTGGCTGGGCTTTCACAGTGGATTTTAACAAACTTTCTCCCTTCTCTCAAATAATGAAATCCCTCCTCCCACAAGTAATATACATCTTCAAAGTGCATTATTTCAATGAGCTAGATTCAATAGTACTGGAGCAGGGATTGCATCTTGTGCCAATGAGCCCCCTTGTGCCCAAGGTAAGAGTCATCTCAAGGAAGGGCAAGCATCATTACTAGTACCTGCCCTCAGAAAATGTAGGATTTAATACATAGTTACTATTCCTCACATACACTGAAAATCTGCATAAGTTTAAACTGACAAATATTGCTCAATGCTCACTTATTTCCACTAAACCCCCTCGCCCCCAATACACACACCCTTCTCCCATCTAATTTAGTTTAGCATAGCTTAAATACTTGTGATTTTGGACTTGTATGTCTAAAAGCTTTTGAAGTGTGCTGGCATTCACTTATACCTGTGAACCACATTGTGTTGCATGCATTCAAATGTCTGTCTGTAGCCTGCAATAAAAAGAACTATTACAAAAATAAGTGTGCATGGATTATAGACTTCATTTTGAACTGTTGGTAAATACAGTGTTTATATCTAAGGCCATAAGCTGCCATTTGGAATCATCTTTAGGAAAATTTCCTACGTGATTGTTTGTTTCTCCGTTGTTATTTTCCTCTCTTTTGGTTAAGTTTCTCTTTAAAAACTACAAAAAAAACAAAAACCAAACAAAAAAATCAGAAAAAACTTTTTTCATTAGTCAAACTATGATATATTTCAGCCAAAATAAATTCAGATTTAAACCTGTTGTGTGTTCATAATCAGCCCTTCTGGGAAGCAGTCATTCCAGGACAAGAGTGCGATATTCTGGAACCTCATGGGCTACCAATATCAAGATGCCAATAGGATAAGGTAAGAATGAAGCGGCAATATTGTTTCTTTTGATACTGGTATTAAAATCTTAACATTATTTAAAAAGTAGCACTAAGCAAGTCTTAAAAACTTCCATGTCTCACGCGATACAAGCATCCCAAGATGTGGATGCTTATCTGAAGCGTAGCTAATGAAACATTCTCAGGGTCTTGACTTCAGGTGCTGTAAATTGGAAAAACATCTTCAAAATCTGAGCTACACCAGTTTATACCAGCTGTTGATCTATCCCTGTACCTGCAAAACCTTACAAAGTTTTCTTGCAAAATTTCTGGCACCCCCCCTTTCAATCCTGGCTAAGAATATCAGAGGAGCAACTTTTTTTTTTATTAGTAGTATTTCAACCCTTCCATTCCCTGCAGGAACTCAGAATCATGGTGATGTGCCAAAATGGACAAACTTACCTAACTTTTTAAGAACCTTAGAAAAGATTTGGTCATAGCTCAAGTCTAGACATGGGCAAAGGTTTGGGGGCTGTTATTTTTTCCAAAACCCAGTCTAGTCATTCCTGCATAAAGGTAGTTCTGTTTGGTTTAATGTTGGATGTTACGTATAAACAGACTAAAGTATTTCTTCCATATCTTATCTCCACAAGTAACACTGTCCCAAACATATACATCCTAGCTTAAAATCAGGTGCAAACAGTACATCCATTATGTAAGCTTTCATTTAAAGCAGGTAGTTTGTACCTGATATTTTAAAAGGACAATAAGCGTATCTTTACAATAACTGTCTGGACTATACTTTTTAAAGACAAATTTCGTATACCGGGAAACAAAACAAATGCAAGATGGTTTGATGTACCCCAGAAAATCCTATAACAATTCTAATCAGTTGTCAGTTAAGAAGTGTCTTGTAAAGAACTGTGGAATTGCTACTGTCTATTACCTGTGTCTATTCCTCTCGGCTCAGTTGAGCATTTAAAAAAAACTATAATAAATGCATTCAATAATTGTTTGAATTGATGCTGTGCATTCTGTCATAAATGGTTTATGGATAACCATCAATTCGTTCTGCTCATCACTCTAACAAGTTCAATGTACTACTCAGAGCAAAGGATGACTATTTATTTAACAGCTCTTGGCAGGAAAATTTGTTGCGTGCCACAACTTTACAAAGAACATTAAAATCAATGACAATTTATAAACCAAAGGCTGGGAATTATGCTTTGGATTCCCATAATTCATCAGAATAAAGCTGTCAGATACCTTTTATTATAAATTAATAGCATGTTGTCTAAAAGCTTGGTGGTGGTAATGTTTTGTCAGTTTAGTAGTGACATCTAGTGGGCATATGTACTTACAACTAGTAGTTTTATTTTATTTCCTAGGAAGATACCCACTCCTGCATCAGCTCTCAGTGGTATGGAAAATGTGTGAAGAAAAGTGTGTTTGATCATGCAATCATTAACACCACTTAATGTTACTTAGGCATTTTAATTATAAAGAAATCATACCGAGCCTAAGTAGTACATTTCTATTAGTGTATAGTTTATATTATTATTATTTTGATTACTGGCAATGGGATCATCTTTACTTACCTTGCTTGCCTTTCGCATGTGATTTTTGTTTCTGTTATTTTTACTCTTGTACTCATACTTCATTGTGAATTTACTGGATTTCAGAATGACCACTTAAACAATCTTTATGATTCCCAATTAAATGGTGGGAATATATGGGATTCGATCACATATGCTCTTTTAAAACCCCCATTGTTTTAAATAATCTAAGAATCAAGCATTTCAGATTCTGTTTTGTATTTGGTCAGAATTCTTTAATCTTTCACAAATCTTTAAAAAATGGACCTCTTGAATTTTGTCTTCCAATGTTAATTTAAATTAGATACAGAGAAATAAAAGACTACTGGGTGAAGCAATGGGGTGGGAAGAGTCCAATTTCTCTCACATCCTGCACAGCAGTTACTTTTGTTTTAATGTTAATAAAGTAAAAGAGCAGTCTTCAATACTGTACTGTTTTCCACATTTAGTTTTGTCTCCATTTCCTGTGACTACAGAATAATACATAAAAGTGGTAAAGAAACGGCGTCTGTTTCCAACAGCTTTGTTAGCTTACAAAGGTCCTGATGATAAAAAGAAAACATGAAAAGATAATTTGTGAAAATGTTCTTTCTACTATATAATGTCAGTGGATATGGAGCAGATAAGCTCCTAAAATAAGGGTGAATAGATGCAGCTGCATTTACAGTAATAATCTTTACACACACTTATTTTTCAATATACTTGGATTATATTATATTCTTAAATAGAAAATACCTTGTTTATTTCTACACTGAGGAAATAATGGCTAATGTTGCAATTCCCAAACTGTGGTCGTCCCTGGAGCACATACTACTGGCAACTGGTCCCGTAGTGACATGATTGCCTCCATGCTTCCAGCTGCTACTTTCTATTAGACGCAGCTAATCATGTACATTTTCCTAATTGTGCATCTAAGCAGTTGCTGTAGTTGCCACAAGGATGTTCTATCAATGGGAGGGGAGGTATTCATGAGACCTTCTCTCTATAAGGATGTGGTCCACACTATGAAAAAATTTCAGATGACCTGGCTAGTATTTTGTTTCTAGCTCTTCTGCCACCTTACTTTTTCAAAATATGCACCTTTGCTCCTTCTTATCTAGCCCTTAGAAATCCCCCATGATTGTAGTATCTGTACACCTCACAATCTTTAATGCACTTATCCTCACAATACTTTTGTACGGTAGGGAAACAATACTATCCCTATTTTACAGCTGGGGAACAGAGTTGCTAAGTGACCTGCCCAAGGTCACACAGGAAGTCTGTAGCAGAGCAGGGAATTGAACCCCCATCTCTCAAAGCCTATGTGTCTGCCCTAACCACTGGACCACCTTTCTGCCCCAATACAACAACCCTTTCTCCCTATTCTCTTATGTGGTTTGATTTTCCCTGCTTGTCACCTTGCTCTAAAATATTTCATGTTCTGTTCCAATTCTACGGCTCCTTGGCTTATGTCAATGTAACCATTTCCCTCCTTTAGCAGCTTATGGCCTCAGGGTTAGGTTGAAGAACCAGTTTTGTAGACAGTGGATCACCTCAATAGCAAAGGCACTGGAAGTGACAGGGTTTCCAGCAACAAGAAAGCAAAACCTTAGTAAACTATCAACCTGTAGCAGTCAAAAGCATACCATTGAAACCTAAAGCATAACATTCGCTCCATTATAGAAGGCCTCGGATAAAGTCTTCTGCGTCAATTAAAACCGACTTATGCCTAAGTCACTTAGGTGCTTTTGAAAAAATTTACCCAGTGTCCCTTTTAAAAACAACCACAATGTCTGATCACACCGACTAATCCTGCATTTCTCTTTCACCCAGAACTCCCATCAAACCTCAAACCCCCAAGGACTCCACTGGGATTGCTACCTGCCTAAGTACGGAGGGACCTGACCTCTCATCTGCAAAACTGAACCATACATTCTGTAGAAGAGGTCCAACTACTCAGGACAGGAAACAGATTGATAATTCAATTTCCTTTCTGGTTTTGTTTTGTTATCAGCATGTAGGTATTTGGCTTACCTCTCCATCATCGGGTGCACCCATGTCTCAGTTTCTCCACACTGTCACCTCCCTCTGCTAGCAGGCAGTTTGTGCCTCACTCTCCAGGTAGACAACCCCCTCTTGGCTATCAGAGGCTTGTCCCTTCGGTCAAACGTAAAAGTCTGCCCCTTCCAGGGTAACACAATGCCCAAATGAAAAGAAAACACAGTCCTTTGCTGAGGGGCTGTCATGCAGGAAAATGAAAGGAGGCTTCCTCCCACCCACTCTGGAAGGCCTGCTCTTGGACCCCTGACTATGAGCAGGTGCATACACCAGGCCTCGAGCCCACACACCACTCCTATCCCTGGCTGTTTCTTTCTCCTGCTTCCACCACAAACCTAAATTTTCATCCCTCAGTGGAGGACTAACAAACAGTCTTTTGCTTTACTGAACAACTTACCTCACCTCTCCTACCTCTTCAGGTCTCCTTCTCCCTGATCCTCTCAGGCCAGCTCCCAGATATCTCAGCATGGGAAATTACACCTTGCTTCCTGCCTACCCTCTACAGGTCTAACTTCTCTCTCTTATTGTGTTTGTCAGTCTGTTTGTTCATTTGGTTGTTTGAGGGACCGTGTGCTCTGGCTGGCAGTTGGAGGCAGGTTTGAAAGCTCGAAGCCTCTGGTAATTGGCTGAGCCTTAATCAGTGGGCGGGGCATTCACTCAGGCCAGGGCTTTATAAAGCCGCGCACAAGCGACCAGGGGCTGCTAACAGGGAGTTTCGCAAGGGAGTTTAGAAGGGGAAGTGAGTGGGAGTTCCTCGCCAGCCCTAACCCCTTCCCTGTGGTCCCCCTAAAACCTATAAACCGAACCACATTTCAAAGCTCCCTTCTGTAAACCACCCTTCCATTAACTAGGAGACAATGCAGGCAGAAGCCCAGTAGCAGAGTGGGAGCTATCCAGTTTATTGCGCTGAGTGTTGCATGTATGATTACCTGCCCTGTGGGCGGGTGGCGTATGTGTGCAGTCGGTGCAAGGAGCTCCTGGCCCTCAGAGACCATGTACGGGCTTTGGAGGCCAGGGTGGCGGAACTGGAGGAGCTAAGAGAGGCAGAGAGGTATGTTGATGAGGCTTTCCAGGACACTGTAGAATTGTCCCACCTCCGCTCAGACAGCTCCTGTGCTGTTGAGGAGGAAGAACAGCCCAGGGAAGTAGAGCTCTCAGTCGGGACCCTCCTTCCAGATGGTGCTGGGGTTGCCTCTCGCACTGAGGTTGCCTCTCCGGAGGAGGGAACTCCAGTTTCTAGGAAAAGGCAGGTGTTAGTAATGGGAGATTCGATCATTAGAAACATAGATAGCTGGGTTTGTGATGACCAGGAGAACCATATGGTGACTTGCCTGCCTGGTGCAAAGGTTGCGGATCTCTCGAGGCATCTAGATAGACTTATGTGTAGTGCTGGGGAGGAGCCGGTGGTCGTGGTACATGTAGGTACCAGTGACATAGGGAAGGGTAGGAGAGATGTCCTGGAAGCCAAATTTAGGCTGCTAGGGAAGAGACTGAAATCCAGGACCTCTATGGTGGCATTCTCAGAAATGCTCCCAGTTCCACACGCAGGGCCGGGTAGGCAGGCAGAGCTTCAGAGTCTCAATGCGTGGATGAGACGATGGTGTAGAGAGGAGGGGTTCACGTTCATTAGGAACTGGGGAAACTTCTGGGATGGGAGGAGCCTATACAGGAGAGATAGGCTCCACCTAAACCAAAGTGGAACCAGACTGCTGGCACTAAACATTAAAAAGGTTGTAGAGCAGTTTTTAAACTAGGAGATGGGGGAAGGCCGACTGCTGCAGAGGAGCATGTGGATCGGACACAGACTTTTCTTAGGGGAGAGTCTGATGATAGAGAATCTCCAGGTTATAGTCAGGAGCAGAGGACTGAAAAGTATAATGTAAGGGCCGGATCAGATGATAAACAGTCACATAAAAAAGAATCTGGCACATCAGAAAAAGGCAGGCTAATAAACAGGGACAAGTTTTTAAAGTGCTTGTACACAAATGCCAGAAGTCTAAATAATAAGATGGGTGAACTAGAGTGCCTTGTGATAAAGGAGGATATTGATATAATAGGCATCACAGAAACGTGGTGGACTGAGACCAATCAATGGGACACAATCATTCCGGGGTACAAAATATATCGGAAGGACAGAACAGGTCGTGCAGGGGGAGGAGTGGCGCTATATGTGAAAGAAAGTGTAGATTCAAATGAAGTAAAAATCTTAAGCGAATCCACATGTTCCATAGAGTCTCTATGGATAGAAATTTCATGCTCTAGTAAAAATATAATATTAGGGATCTATTATTGACCACCTGACCAGGACAGTAATAGTGATGATGAAATGCTAAGGGAAATTAGAGAGGCTATCAAAATTAAGAACCCATTTTCAATTATCCCCATATTGATTGGGAACATTTCACTTCAGGACGAAATGCAGAGATAAAATTTCTCGATACTTTAAATGACCGCTTCATGGAGCAGCTGGTACGGGAACCCACAAGGGGAGAGGCAACTCTAGATTTAGTCCTGAGTGGCGCGTAGGAGCTGGTCCAAGAGGTAACTATAGCAGGACTGCTTGGAAATAGTGACCATAATACAATAGCATTCAACATCCCTGTGGTGGGAAGAACACCTCAACTGCCCAACACTGTGGCATTTAATTTCAAAAGGGGGAACTATACAAAAATGAGGGGGTTAGTTAGACAAAAGTTAAAAGGTACAGTGACTAAAGTGAAATCACGGCAAGTTGCATGGGCCCTTTTTAAAGACACCATAATAGAGGCCCAACTTCAATGTATACCCCAAATTAAGAAAAACAGTAAAAGAACTAAACTAGAGCCACCGTGGCTTAACAACCATGTAAAAGAAGCAGTGAGAGATAAAAAGACTTCCTTTAAAAAGTGGAAGTCAAATCCTAGTGAGGCAAATAGAAAGGAGCACAAACACAGCCAACTTAAGTGCAAGAGTGTAATAAGAAAAGCCAAAGAGGAGTTTGAAGAACGGCTAGCCAAAAACTCTAAAGGTAATAACAAAATGTTTTTTAAGTACATCAGAAGCAGGAAGCCTGCTAAACAACCAGTGGGGCCCCTTGATGATCAAAATACAAAAGGAGCGCTTAAAGACGATAAAGTCATTGCGGAGAAACTAAATGGATTCTTTGCTTCAGTCTTCACGGCTGAGGATGTTAGGGAGATTCCCAAACCTGAGCTGGCTTTTGTAGGTGACAAATCTGAGGAACTGTCACAGATTGAAGGGTCACTAGAGGAGGTTTTGGAATTAATTGATAAACTCAACATTAACAAGTCACCCGGACCAGATGGCATTCACCCAAGAGTTCTGAAAGAACTCAAATATGAAGTTGCGGAACTATTAACTAAGGTTTGTAACCTGTCCTTTAAATCGGCTTCGGTACCCAATGACTGGAAGTTAGCTAATGTAACGCCAATATTTAAAAAGGGCTCTAGGGGTGATCCCGGCAATTACAGACCGGTAAATCTAATGTCGGTACCGGGCAAATTAGTTGAAACAATAGTAAAGAATAAAATTGTCAGACACATAGAAAAACATAAACTCTTGAGCAATAGTCAACATTGTTTCTGTAAAGGGAAATCGTGTCTTACTAATCTATTAGCGTTCTTTGAAGGAGTCAACAAACATATGGACAAGGGGGATCCAGTGGACATAGTGTACTTAGATTTCCAGAAAGCCTTTGACAAGGTCCCTCACCAAAGGCTCTTTCACAAACTAAGCTGTCATGGGATAAAAGGGAAGGTCCTTTCATGGATTGAGAACTGGTTAAAGGACAGGGAACAAAGGGTAGGAATTAATGGTAAATTCTCAGAATGGAGAGGGGTAACTAGTGGTGTTCCCCAAGGGTCAGTCCTAGGACCAATCCTATTCAATTTATTCATAAATGATCTGGAGAAAGGGGTAAACAGTGAGGTGGCAAAGTTTGCAGATGATACTAAACTACTCAAGATAGTTAAGACCAAAGCAGATTGTGAAGAACTTCAAAAAGATCTCACAACACTAAGTGATTGGGCAACAAAATGGCAAATGAAATTTAATGTGGATAAATGTAAAGTAATGCACATTGGAAAAAATAACCCCAACTATACATACAACATGATGGGGGCTAATTTAGCTACAACGAGTCAGGAAAAAGATCTTGGAGTCATCGTGGATAGTTCTCTGAAGATGTCCACGCAGTGTGCAGAGGCGGTCAAAAAAGCAAACAGGATGTTAGGAATCATTAAAAAGGGGATAGAAAATAAGACTGAGAATATATTATGCCCTTATATAAATCCATGGTACGCCCACAACTCGAATACTGTGTACAGATGTGGTCTCCTCACCTCAAAAAATATATTCTAGCACTAGAAAAGGTTCAGAAAAGGGCAACTAAAATGATTAGGGGTTTGGAGAGGGTCCCATACGAGGAAAGATTAAAGAGGCTAGGACTCTTCAGCTTGGAAAAGAGAAGACTAAGGGGGGATATGATAGAGGTATATAAAATCATGAGTGATGTTGAGAAAGTGGATAAGAAAAAGTTATTTACTTATTCCCATAATACAAGAACTAGGGGTCACCAAATGAAATTAATAGGCAGCAGGTTTAAAACAAATAAAAGGAAGTTCTTCTTCACGCAGTGCACAGTCAACTTGTGGAACTCCTTACCTGAGGAGGTTGTGAAGGCTAGGACTATAACAATGTTTAAAAGGGGACTGGATAAATTCATGGTGGCTAAGTCCATAAATGGCTATTAGCCAGGATGGGTAAGAATGGTGTCCCTAGCCTCTGTTCGTCAGAGGATGGAGATGGATGGCAGGAGAGAGATCACTTGATCATTGCCTGTTAGGTTCACTCCCTCTGGGGCACCTGGCATTGGCCACTGTCGGTAGACAGATACTGAGCTAGATGGACCTTTGGTCTGACCCGGTACGGCCTTTCTTATGTTCTTATGTTCTAAGGCAGCTCTGTATTTACATCCCTGCCCCTTTCCCAGCACACATTGCTGATAAGTCTACAACTCCCACTGGTCCCTTCACCAGAATGCCCTTATTTGGGGCTGGGTATCTCTTCACTGCAGAATTCATGCAGGTGATGGGCCCCCTGGCTCTGATCACCCAGACTGGCCTAGCCTGAATCTGAGCAGACATACTGCAAAGCCATACTTGATTTACTGTATCCTTACAGGTGCTGCACTCACTTGTGTATTGTCACTAGGACTTCCAGGGGCATTTCCCCCATGGGTTCTTTATACTGCAGTAACTGAGCCATTCTGTGATTCTCTTCTAGTGGGTTACGGGACTATTTGTCTGTCGTGAGCACATGGGAGGTCTTGTGACAAGGCACTGGAGGACTATCAACACTTGAGTGATTTAGCCTGTGGTTTCACTGCAAAGAGGGCAGGCAATTTCTTACCAGCCTAAGTGAAAGTTGTACCTAGGTTTTAGCCTACAGCCCCAGATTGAAAGCACCACTTAACTCAGGGTATATCTACACTACGGGATTATTCCGATTGTACAGAAACCAGTTTTTTAAAACAGATTGTATAAAGTCGAGTGCATGCGGCCACACTAAGCACATTAATTCGGCGGTGTGCGTCCATGTACCGAGGCTAGCGTCGATTTCCGGAGCGTTGTACTGTGGGTAGCTATCCCGTAGCAATCCCATAGTTCCCGCAGTCTCCCCCGCCCATTGGAATTCTGGGTTGCGATCCCAATGCATGATGGGGCAAAAACAGTGTCACGGGTGATTCTGGGTAAATGTCGTCACTCAATCTTTCCTCCGTGAAAGCAATGGCAGACAATCATTTCATGCCCTTTTTCCCCTGGATTGCCCTGGCAGACGCCATAGCATGGCAACCGTGGAGCCCGTTTAGCCTTTTGTCACTGTCACTGTATGTGTACTGGATGCTGCTGACAGAGGCGGTACTGCAGTGCTACACAGCAGCATTCATTTGCCTTTGCAAGGTAGCAGAGACGATTACCATCCCTATTGCACCGTCTCCCATTGTAAATTGGCGATGAGATGATGGTTATCAGCAATTTTGTACCGTTTGTATTTGGAAATTGGCGATGACAGTTATCAATCCTTTTGTACTGTCTGCTGCTGTCATGGGTGCTCCTGGCTGGCCTCGCTGAGGTCGGCCGGGGGCACATGGACAAAAATGGGAATGACTCCCCAGGTCATTCCCTTCTTTATGTTTTGTCTAAAAATAGAGTCAGTCCTGCCTAGAATATGGGGCAAGTGTACTAGAGAACCAGAGAGCACAGCCGCTCCGTGTCAGAGCCCCAGAGATCCCGCAGAAATGATGAGCTGCATGCCATTCTAGGGGGTGCCCCTACAACAACCCTACCCATTGTTTCCCTCCTCCCCCAACCCTCCTAGGCTACCGTGGCAGTGTCCCCCCATTTGTGTGATGAAGTAATAAAGAATGCAGGAATAAGAAACACTGACTTTTAATGAGATAAAATGAGGGGGAGGCAGCCTCCAGCTGCTATGATAGTCCGGGCAGGACATTAAAGGTGGAGGGGGAGAGGAGCGCAGCCTCCCGCTGCTATGATAGTCCAGGCAGTACAGAATCTTTTCTTTAGACATGAAAGCGGGGGGGCTGATGGAGCTCAGCCTCCAGTTGCTATGATGAGGACGGTTACCAATCCTTTTGTACCATCTACCAGGAATGACCGGGAGTCATTCCTATTTTTACCCAGGCACCCCCGGCCGACCTCACCGAGGTCAGCCAGGAGCACTCACGGGCTGATGATAACGATGGATAGCAGTCATATTGTACCATCTGCCACGGGGAAGGGGATGCTGGTGTTCAGCGCTGCAGCACCACGTCTACCAGCAGCATGCAGTAGACATAGGGTGACATTGAAAAAAGGCGAGAAACAATTTTTTTCCCTTTTCTTTCGGGGTGGGGGAAGGGTGTAAATTGATGACATACACCCTGAAACACCCGGGAAAATATTTTTGACCCTTCAGGCATTTGGAGCCCAGCCAAGAATGCAAATGCTTTTCGGAGACTGCGGGGACTGTGGGATAGCTGGAGTCCTCAGTCCCCCCTCCCTCCCTCCATGAGCGTCCATTTGATTCTTTGGCTTTCCATTATGCTTGTCACGCAGCACTGTGCTGAGTCCTTGCTGTGGCCTCTGTCTATCATAGCCTGGAGATTTTTTTAAATGCTTTGTCATTTCATCTTCTGTAGTGTAGACCAGGCCTCAGGTGAAAAGGTTTTGTGTTTGGACTGGAATGGGATTAGGAGCAGCAACACCTGAGTTAACTGCAGTGAAAACATACCCCTAAAGGGACACTCCTGTTAAACAGCGCACTGGAATCACATACTATATGATATACATGGAAGCTCTGATATAGGATTTACCCTAAATTGTTGAATAATCAAAAATCCGCCCTCAAAATGTCAAGACTATAGTGTACCAATCACAGAAGGGATAAATGGGCTGCAGTCTAACGTATGAACATTCTCTTTACAGATACGATTGTCTTCACCTCCACACCAGTGTAAATCTGAAGTAACTCCATTTAAATAATTCATGTAAAACTGATGTCAGCAAGAGGAGAATCAAGGCCCGTATGTTTGAGAATAACCATTTCAAATTTTCTCAGTTTCAGCAAGTCTTTTTTTTTAATCTATGGAAAACTTCAAAATTTATACTAGCCCTGAGAAGAAATAAACAGCAGCAAAAGACAGCAAAGGGGATGGAGTTCATGCCTATTAGTCTCTTGAAACATTTTTCAAACAAATACTCTTAGAAATTAAAATTGCTTTTTTTTAAAGGCCTGAATATTATATAACAGAAAAAGCTCAAAAATAAACATCAGATAAAAGCATAGATGATATGCAAGATGCACATAAATGAAGTGCTCAGATATTACAGTGCTTTGCACTGTGTGTGTATATATGTGATTAATACATTTTAAAAGTCATGTTGATAAATATTTATACCATATTCCCAACAATCTATGGTAACTGAGTCTCAGGATTTCCTTCCTTCCCTGCTATCATCCAGAAAAGCTAAACAAACATGTACATACCAAAAGGAAAAGAATCCCGCAGCAAGGAAAAGCAGCTCACATATGCTGAGGGCTATCTGTCCAGAAGGCCTCACCAGAATGAGACTATACGTATCAAATTATACTGTTGGTTGTGATAACTCTCAAGAAGTATAGCAAGGATTAAACTTGATCTGTGTCCTTTCGGATGTCCAGTCTAGCCATCACCTCTACCAGAACAATTTATCACAGCTAAGTCCCATCTCTCTGGCCAAGCATTCACTCTGTCAGCAGAGCAACTCAGCTATTAATACCATTTTCCCCCTCCACCACCTAGTTATGAACTGAAGGCAAATGAAGAATACATTTTTCAAGGACAGTACAGCTTTCATTTCCACAGTCAGATTCAACCCAGATTAGATAAAACAAAAGAGGAACAGTATTTATTTTAAGCTACAGTAAAGAAAATACAATAGAAACCTTTAAATATGTCACTTATTCCTGCAAAAATGTCTGTGAACTAGTTCCTTCTTAAATTACAGAAAGGAAATATAATTTAAGACACTCAGAAATCTTAAGACTATAATAAAGATTATAACAACTTCTGACCTATTACCCCTCTCATCATTGTCATTCTGCTCTCAAGATGGAGTCTGTTCCCTGTAACTTCCAAGAGCTGTTTACATCCCATGCTTGTGAAATTCACTCCTAGAAAGAGTAACCCATCTTCTTCTTTCAAGCGTACTTATGATTAATTTGTGGAATGATATTAAGCCAAGATGTTAGCCAATGCTTTTCCTGAGAAGTTTTAGGAAATTTCTTGACTCGCGTTAACTTTTAATGGTTATATTTAGCCTGCTGGCCAAGTCATTAGGACATCCCGTATGTTTCCCTAGGAATCCCTCTGACTAGTCAAGCAGAGACGTCATTAATATTCAAATAGCCTTGTGGCACTTACAGTTCTATAGGTGCTTGAGTCTTCCCAAAAGAAGGCGTGAGTTGAATGTGGGCATCCTCAGTTTTATGCATGGCATGTTCACAATCCTAATATTATAAAATTAAAAATCATAAGCACCAATACTGGAAAGATTAAAATTGGATAGAATGGCTATAATCTGTCACAGGGAGCAAAGCCACTCATGAGACTAGCATACATCTTCTTCAGTCTGCATACAGTTCTGAGCAGGGCTGTGACAGCATGTCACAGCAAGAGGGTTAAGAAGATGTGGTGAAAAGCACTTAAAAATAGCACCCACAAGTTATTACTCCGATGTGCTATGTGTCATGTGGTGGGTGGTTTCCACAATGAGAGAATTATCCTCTGAGTAGCAATCATTCCTCTTGAAAATCAAAGCTCCTCAGAAGGATTCAGAGGGCCAAATTCAGAGATGATGTGTAAGGTGATGTATGTTAGATTACTTTTGAACTACTTACATCCACTTACTGAAATATAAGTTACTGTAATAGAGTCTACAGAAGTGTAATAGCTCTACCGGGGAGCTGGAAGAAGGTATTAAGGACAACCTACATTCAATTAACACATTCCTACACTGTCTCTGTTAATTTTTTTTTTTTTGCTATAGTCCTGTCGTCTGGCCCCCTTACCATATGAACTACATTAACTGAGATTTTCTTACCATCAAAGTCAGTATGCCCAATTCATCTGGTCACTCAGGCTCAGTAGGCCAAATTTATAATTAAGCTGTAAAATAGCAGGAATGGGCTAACCTCAAATCAATTAGAGAACAGCTGTGGAAATTGGTGTGGGTTTGGTTCAGTGTGGTTCATGGAAGCCATTTTTCTCCTTCCAGTTTTAATCCACAGGGATTTGCATCCCTTGAATTTTCATTTCAGTCTGGGGTTCATGGTAATCCTAAAATCTTCATTCTAAAATGCCAGAACATCTGAGTTGCATCTAGTTTTCACAGACTGGCTTGGGTATCCTTGAAACTTAGCTCAGGTTAGCCAAGCTTTAGGAACCTTTCAGCAAATTTGGCTAGTGATTCAGATCTCTGGTGAAAATATTTCACACAACTTTATACTGGATGTTAAGTTCAGTTTGGTTAAGCATCCAAATATTCAAACTAATAAAAGGAAATAATTTATTTACTTAATTATTCTGTGAAACTCATTGCTACAAGGTACTACTGAGGACAAGATTCAAAAAAAGAATTACAGTATGTATTTCTATAGGTAATGAGAACATCCCTAGTTATATTAGTTATGTTAGAAACATATTTATATGGGATATAAACCCTCATACTCTAGGCTATACGCCAATCACTAAGAAAATAAGGGTTTAGAGGAAATTTCCCCTATGGGCAGGTTATTCAACAGTTTTCTCTGTTGGGTTTCTGGCAACATTAATCTGAAACATCAGGTGCTCACTATTGTCAGATGACACCCTACTAGGTGGATGTGGTGTAGAAATTCCTATGTTCCTAAATGAGTATCTAATAGCTTAACAGATCATATACCAACCCCCACACTCTAGTAATCAAGATGGAAATGTTGCGTAATCAGGCTTTCTTATGACTCTGAGATTTTCAGTATTTTCTGGTGCTGATCGGGTTGGAAATACTGTACTGCAAAAAATGGTCTTACAAGGAGATAGCAGACAGGACACTGGGCTGAAAACAGGGGCTCTGTTGCCAGCTCTGCCACTGATTTAGGACCATCTTTTCAAAAGTGACCTCCAACTCTGAGCACTCCAGTTTTCGAGTGCCCAATTTCAGACACCTGAATGGGATCACCCACGTTCCTGAGCACCCAGAACTTCAGCTCCAGTCAATTGGAGCTGTGAGAGTTCAACAACACCAAGAATTAGGTCACTTATTTAGTTGCTTAATTTTAGGCAACTGTGTTTTTTGGCCTTTGTGTTTAAAGTGAGGCACACACTGCTAGAAGCTGCTTTTGCAAATTTAGCCCTAGAAAACTGACCTATACCTCTTGTCTACTAAGGTCTCAGTTGGTCAATCTATAAAGCAGGTCATGAACATGTACCATTTTTGCAAAATATTTTGACATCTGCATATAAATAAGAAAATTAAGACAAATGATTATTAACTTCTTATAAATAGCCTCAAAATATCTTTTGGTTTAAGCCTGGTTTGAGTTTTGGATAATGTTCTGCTGCCTGGTTTGTTCAGTGCCTTCACCTCTGCTCCTTATAGTGGCTTTTCTCCTCAGTCCTTAGTGGACTGGGAAATGCAATTGTAGATGAGAATAAAACTAGCCAACTTGGCTCTCACTATTAAGTTAAATAGCTTGCCAGCAGAATTAAATCATCTTCTGTGCCACACAACAATAGCTATGAAATCCCCCCAGAGTCAGGGAGAGCTGAGGGTTCACAGCACCTTGCAGAATTGAGCCCCCCTTGAACAGTAACTTGAATTATAGGTCAAATCCTGAACTCCAAATGAAGTGAGTAGTCTTATCTATACTAACCTTCTTCCCCCACCTCCTTCACTAATGGTGAGACTCAACTGATGGTTGAAACAGCAGTAGCTGTTTGCAGACAAGGCACAGGAACTCCAAGTACATAGTCATCTGCCCATGCCCTGGGCAGAGCTGGATAATTTATGGATACGAATGCTGGTGACTGTGGGAGCCTTGCCTATACCTCAGGAATCAGAGCCCAACAATACTTTGCACTTCCTAATATCTTTTAACTGAAGCTCTCAAAAGTGCTATACAACACTAAGAAAGCCTCAACAGTACCTGCTAGTGAGGCAGTTAAAGATACTAAGGAATGCCTCACTCACAAATGGGTGGAACACTGCAACTGTTTAATCTGGCCAAATATGGTATAAAATGTACGTTTTATGGAAAGATTTTATAAAACTCAAGGCTAAGAAAGGGGCCAAATTCTGCCATCTTTCCTCGCACTGAGCAGTGCTGTACTTTGCAAACTGTCTGTTTAATCCACATGGAAAAAATACTGACTGGGTAATTTCAAATAATGAATACATTTAAGGAAGTTGCAAACTGTCGACTTGAGAGCTTGATTTTCTACTCCATCTGAACACACACACACAGACTGAAGTTGCGGGTGGACAGGGAGCCCACTGCCTAGTCCCGGTGTACATTGGGGTTGCACAGGGAGAGCAAATTATTTCCTGCATATTATTCACTGATCTCTATTCAGTACTAACTTGAGACCAGGTTCTGCCACTCTTACTTTTTGAGTATGACTGCACTGCAGCATGGTACTATTCTAGATGAGTAAGGATGACAGAATTGAGCCCATAGACGGAATGGTGACATCACTATCCATTAAAAAAGCTTCACTAACCAAGATCTAATGCAACTCTTGCTCATTTGGTAAGTATTTACTCACATGACTAGTCTCACTGATGTCAATGAGAAGTTCTAGTCCTAAAGTCTATCTCACCTACAATTCACAGTACAAGAGAGCCTGAGAACTACTTTCCCACAGCAGAAGAAAGGGTGGGGTGTGATCCTATAAACAGCTGCCACAATAATAAAAATAATTCTTTAACTGCTCATCCAAACCAGAGAGAAGAGAAGACTTGATTTCACAATGGTGGGGATGAAAGTCAATACACCAGTTTTACCAAAGGGTAAAGAAAATATAAGAAATCGGGAGCTAGCCTAATTATCAAAGTTCAGAGGTTCAGTGAGGAAAGGCCAAAAAGTTCAGAATCTTAGCATAAACTATCTTCAAATCTGCTAGTATAGGGCCAAATTCTACCCTATATTCATGTAAAAACCCACCTGAATTCAATAGGAACTTTGCCTGAGTAAGCAGAGTAAAATCTGAGTGAGGACTGCAGGAAATCTGTTCGAGGAAAGAAAAGTCCACAAATATCTTTTTTCTTGGTATTTAGAACCTTTCTGTTACCAGCTGGAGACAGGAAGTACAGCATTATGCAAAAATAAAAATTAATTAAGAAAACTAAAAACAGCAGCTAAATTAAATATGAACGCCAAAAAGGGCTTGGTTTAAGTTTGTGTGTAAAGGTTCAGGTTCAGCTTGGTTCTTATTTTATCCAAACCAATTTGCTCCTCTCTAATTAAAATAATCTATATTTAAAAGAGATTTACCAGAGCATAAGGAAGAGGATTTAAATCACATCAACAATGGAATTCAGTAACAATTATACCATATGCAGCATACAGTTTTCAATGCTTCAGAATAGCACATCAGAAAAGAAAACTCTTTGATTTAGCACACACTTAATCCTTAGCATGTATATCTATACATACTGAACACACCATATGAACATTAATCAATCTTTAAAACAACCCTGTGTGGTAAGCAAGTATTAATCCCATTTTAGAAATGGGGACATTTTGACAGAGCCATTAAGTGACTTGCCTAAGGTCATACAGCAAGTCAGTTGCAGAACTGGGACTCAAACTTGAATTCCTAACTTCCAGACCTGGGCTCACTCTTCTACACTACACTGCTTTTCAGGAATATATAAAAGGATTAAAAAATTGCCAGTACAGAATGCACTTAAACATAGTTTGAGAGAAGAAAAATTGGGGGGAAGGCTTTATCTTGTATAATAAAATAGGAAAAGTCAGTAACTAGCACCTCCACATTACCACACTTATTCAAGTGATATTTGTTGGAAAGAAAAAAACGGTTACTTACCTTTGTAACTGTTGTTCTTCGAGATGTGTTGCTCATATCCATTCCAGTTAGGTGTGTGCGTGCCACGTGCACATTCGCCGGAAGACTTTTACCCTAGAAACCCCAGTGGGTCGGCTGAGCGCCCCCTGGAGTGGCGCCATAATGGCACCGCATATATACCTCAGCCGACCCACCCGACCCTCAGTTCCTTCTTGCCGGCTACTCCGACAGTGGGGAAGGAGGGTGGGTGTGGAATGGATATGAGCAACACATCTCGAAGAACAACAGTTACAAAGGTAAGTAACCGTTTTTTCTTCTTCGAGTGATTGCTCATATCCATTCCAGTTAGGTGATTCCCAAGCCTTACCTAGGCGGTGGGGTCAGAGTGAGATGTGGCGGTATGCAGGACCGCAGAGCCAAAGGCTGCGTCATCTCTCGACTGTTGGACCAGGGCATAGTGCGAGGCGAAAGTATGGACGGACGACCAGGTTGCCGCTCGGCATATCTCTTGTATAGGTACTTGCGCCAGAAAGGCAGTGGAGGACGCCTGGGCCCTGGTAGAGTGGGCGGTGAGATGGCCCACAGGGACATTAGCCAAGTTATAACAGGTGCGTATGCACTCTGTGAGCCACGAGGAGATTCGCTGCGACGAGACAGGAAGACCTCGCATCCGGTCAGCAATTGCCACAAACAGTTGCGGGGATTTGCGGAACGGTCTTGTCTGATCAACATAGAAAGCCAACGCCCTGCGAACATCGAGGGAGCGAAGTCATTGCTCTCGCGGGGATGCGTGAGGCTTTGGAAAGAAAACTGGAAGGAAGATGTCCTGGTTATTGTGGAACGCGGACACGACCTTCGGGAGAAATGCCGGATGTGGTCGTAGTTGCACCTTGTCCTTATGAAAAACGGTGTATGGTGGGTCCACCATGAGCGCCTTGAGCTCAGAGACCCGTCTGGCTGATGTGATAGCCACTAGAAAAACCGTTTTCCAAGACAGGTACAGCAAGGAGCAGGTGGCCAGCGGCTCAAATGGCGGGGACATGAGCCTGCTGAGGACGAGATTGAGATCCCAGGTGGGAATTGGGTGGCGCACCTGGGGGTAGAGACGATCAAGGCCCTTCCTGAAACGAGTAGTCAGCGGGTGAGAGAACAGCGTAAACCCTCCCTCACCGGGGTGGAAAGCAGAGATGGCCGCTAAGTGCACCTTGATAGAGGACAGTGCAAGACCTTGCTGTTTCAGCGACCAGAGATAGTCAAGGACCATTG
The DNA here is from genome assembly GCF_016161935.1 of Mauremys reevesii. NCBI lineage: Eukaryota > Metazoa > Chordata > Testudines > Geoemydidae > Mauremys > Mauremys reevesii. Next base: position 241,758,134 of record NC_052623.1, on the reverse strand, counting down.
GAAGTGGGAGCGCCGAAGGAATAGCGTCACGCGCTTGAGCCCAGCAAGCGAAGCGCTTCCACTTGGCTAGGTAGGTAGATCGAGTGGAAGGCTTCCTGCTGCTCAATAAAACGTGCTGCACGGGAGCAGAGCAGCGCAGTTCCGTCTGGTCTAGCCACTCAGGAGCCACGCCGTGAGGTGGAGGGCCGGCAGGTCTGGGTGACGGAGAGTGCCGTGATCTTGTGTGATAAGATCTGGGTGAAGCGGCAGAGGAATTGGGCTGGCTACCGACAGACGGAGCAGCGTGGTGAACCAGTGTTGCCTGGGCCACGCTGGCTCAATTAAGATGAGACGTGCCTTGTCCCGTCGGAGCTTCAGCAGGACCTTGTGTATGAGGGGAAATGGAGGAAAGGCGTAGAACAGATGACGAGTCCATGGAAGGAGAAACGCGTCCGACAGAGAGCCCAGTGCCAGGCCTTGAAAGGAGCAAAACTCCTGGCATTTGCGGTTCAATCGGGATGCAAACAGGTCTACCTGGGGAAATCCCCACTGTTGGAAAATGGCATGAGCGATGTCTGCTCTCAGCGACCACTCGTGGCAGAGAAAGGACCTGCTCAGGTGATCCGCGATGATGTTCTGGACGCCAGGAAGGAACGATGCCACTAGATGTATCGAGTGGTCTATGCAGAATTCCCACAGTAGCATCGCCTCGTCGCAGAGGGGGGAAGACCGGGTCCCGCCTTGCTTGTTGATATAGTACATGGCCGTTGTGTTGTCTGTAAAGATTGAGACACAACGGCCGTGGAGGCGAGTTCGGAATGCCTGGCATGCCAGGCGCACTGCCCGGAGCTCCCTGACGTTGATGTGCATGTTCAATTCCTGCAGCGACCAAAGGCCTTGAGTACGAAGATCGCCGAGATGGGTTCCCCATCCAAGGGACGAGGCGTCCGTTGTCAGGGACAGAGAAGGTTGAGGAGCCTGGAATGGGACCCCCCGCACATACGTGGGAAGGGGTCAGCCACCAATCCAGGGATTGAAGGACCCCCGCTGGAATGGTGAGTAGGGTATCCAGAGGGTCCCTGTGTGGGCGGTATCTGGAGTGGAGACACAGCTGAAGCGGGCGGAGGCGGAGCCTGGCAAACGGAGTGACGTGCGTGCAAGCCGCCATATGACCGAGGAGACGGAGACAAGCATGGGCTGAGGTCATCCGAGAGGCCTGAAGGGCGCGGATTAGCTGCGTAAGGGCCTGGAACCGGAGCTGCGGAAGGTAGGCTCTGGCTAGAGATGACTCCAGGGTCGCGCCAATAAAATCCAACCTCTGAGTTGGAACTAAGGTGGACTTCTCTATGTTGAGAACTAGGCCTAGGCGCGTGAATAAGTCCTAGATCTCTGCGACATGTTGCTGGACCGCGGCCTGCGAATCCCCCTGATGAGCCAGTCGTCTAGGTAGGGAAAAACGGAGATGCCGTGCCGACGGAGGTGGGCGGCAACAACGGCCATGCATTTCGTGAACACCCTTGGGGCCGTGGAGAGGCCGAAGGGGAGTACCGCAAACTGGAAGTGTAGGTGAGCAATTATGAAGCGGAGGAAGTGTCTGTGTGGTGGGAAGATAGCGATATGAAAATAAGCGTCCTTCATATCGAGGACGGCATACCAGTCTCCCAGATCCAAAGAAGGGATAATGGTCCCGAGGGATACCATGCGGAACTTCACCTTCAGCATGTATGCATTGAGGTTTCGCAGGTCGAGGATGGGTCGAAGGCCTCCTTTGGACTTGGGGATCAAAAAATAATGGGAATAAAACCCTTTGCCCCGTTCCGCGTCCGGAACCTTCTCGACCGCTCCGATGGCTAGGAGCGAGTGCACCTCTTGTAAGAGGAGTTGCTCTTGAGAAGGGTCCCTGAAGAGGGACGGGGAAGGAGGGTGGGAAGGCGGGGGTGAAACGAATTGGAGTTGGTAACCATGTTCCACAGTGCGCAGGACCCAGACATCGGTGGTCAGCCGGGTCCACGCTGGGAGGAAATAGGAAAGGCGGTTGGAAAAAGGCAGGGAGGAGGAATTTGGAGAAAGAGCTGGTATGCCGTCCCTGGGCGCATCTTCAAAAAGATGGTTTAGGCCCCGGTGGTTTCGAGGGGGTTCACCCTTGGGACGGTTGGTTGCCAGGCTGTCGCCTACGTCCCCCGCGACCCCGTCGCCAACCAGAGTCTTGCCTGTAGCGAGGCATATAGTAAGGGCAGTTAAACTGGGGGCGGAACGGATGCCTCTGGATAGCCGGGGTATGCATCCCCAAAGTACAGATGATAACCCTGTTGTCCTTTAGATTTTGAAGTCTGGAGTCCGTCTTCTCCGAGAAGAGCGCCTTTGAATCAAAAGGAAGGTCCTGAATGGTGTATTGAACCTCAGGAGGGAGGGTCGAACTCTGGAGCCAAGAGATCCGGCGCATGGTAACGCCCGAGGCTACAGTACGCGCCGCCGAGTCAGCTGCGTCTAAGGCGGCCTGTAACGAGGTGCGCGCTACCTTTTTACCTTCCTCTACGAAGGCTGCGAACTCCTGTCGGGAATCCTGAGGCAGGAGCTCTTTGTATTTCTCTACCTCAGCCCAAGTGCCATGCCCGTACCGGCTCAGCAAGGCCTGCTGGTTAGCCACTCGGATCTGCAGGGCACCTACAGAGTAGACCTTGCGACGCAGCAAGTCCATTCGCCTGGCTTCCTTCGACTTAGGAGCCGGGCCTTGCTGGCCGTGTCGCTCTTTGTCGTTGACAGACTGCACCACCAACGACGAGGGGACAGGGTGCACATACAAATGCTCATATCCCTTGGAAGGGACCATGTACTTGCATTCCACCCCTCGGGCTGTGGGCGCAATAGAGGACGGAGTCTGCCATATGGTATCAGCATTCGCCTGGATAGTCCTTATGAAGGGGAGAGCTATGCGGTTCGGAGCATCCGCGGACAAAATGGTCACTATCGGATCGTTCACTTCCGATACCTCCTCAGCCTGGAGATCCATGCGCAGTGCCACCCTGCGAAGGAGCTCTTGGTGCGCCCGTAAATCAATTGGCGGGGGACCTGTCGATGACGACCCCGCCACCGCCTCATCGGGGGAAGAGGACGAAGAAGAAATTCCGGGCATGATGGTGTCCCGGTCAGCGTCTGGAACCTGCAGTGCATCCTGCTCCAGAGGTTCCTGAACAGGCTGAATACCTTCCTCTGCGCCCAATGGTGCCTCAGCGTCAACTGGGGGGCGGCTTACTGTAGCCTCCGGGATGCGTGACTCGTGTGGCACAGTACGCGCGGTGGGTAGAGGAGCACCCTGGGCTTGGTGGTAGGCCCAAGGGGTCCAATAACCCCATTGATGAGGGTCCTGGTCCGCGTAATGGGACTGATGTAAAGCTCCCGAAGGGACCTGAGGGTCGTGGTCATCGATGTAGTAGCTATCGGCGTGTGAAGAGGCCGAGGCGTGTCAAGAGGGCCAGGGTGGGGCAGATAAACCCTTGCGCCGAAGTACCCACGGAGCACATTTCCCGCCTGTGAGGTGACCAGTGCCAGGAGGCATGTCGATATCGCGAGCAGGAGCGAGAATGGGACCTGTGACCGGTACGGTGCCGGGAGGTCGACCGGGATCTCCATGACCGGTGCCAGGAGCAACTCCGCGAGTAGCGGCGGCCATATCGGTACCGAGAGCTTGAGCGGTGCCGGGGAATGACGAGTAGGAGACCTGGAGAATGACCGGTGCCGCGAGTCTGACCAGTGCCGCGTAGTGGAGCGGTGCCGGGACTGCGAGCGGCGTTGCGAGCGGCGCCCAGATCGAGATCGGCGTCGAGAGCGTGAGCGGTGCCGGTCAGAGTCGGTGCCAGCAGGTGGCTTAAACATTGACGGCTTGCCCATGGAGCGGCCCGCACCGGTGGCGCCGGGGGCGGTGGCACAGCCGGGTCTGTCAAGGCGATAAGGTCCCGTGCCGCCACGAAGGTCTCCGGAGTTGACGGCAGTGGCATCTCTACCGCGGCCGGAGCCGGGGAGGTCACAAGTGCCAGGCTCAACGGCCTTTGAGGGGCTGGAGTCGCCGGTGCCGGCAGAATCGTCTGCGGCGGAGGAACCGGTGCCGCGGCAGGTTTCGGTGCCGGGCGGTCCGGACGGGGCGCACTCTGGTGCTTCGGAGCCGGCGGTGCCATAGAGGCAGTGTCCTTCCCCTTCTTCGCCTTTGGCGAGAGAGAGCGTCTTTGGGCCAGTTTCGGTGCCGATGGCGCTGTTGGTGGCACAGCAGAGTGGCCCGGTGCTGTGGCGGCGCTGCGAGAGTCCAGAGGGACAGCGGGCGGTGCCGCGGCCGGAGGGGTTAAGGCTGCCTCCATTAGGAGCTGTTTCAGCTTAATGTCTCTTTCCCTCTTAGTGCGAGGCTTGAAAGCCTTGCAAATTGGGCACTTAGTAGATAAGTGCGACTCTCCTAAACACTTCAAACAGGAGCTATGAGGATCTCCTGTAGGCATAGGCCTGCGGCAGGCCGAGCACGGCTTGAAACCCGGGGAGCCGGGCATACGCTCCGGTCCCGGGTGCGGGTGGGGCTAACCCCCGAACCGCTAACTATCTAACACTAAACTGATTTAACTATCAAAAACAAGAAAACCTAAGCTAAGATATTAACAATGTACAAATTTTACAGAGAAAAACTATGAGGAAGCTAGGGAAGCAGAGGTCAGATAAGCTGCACTCCACTGTTCCAACGACCAACACGGGCGGTAAGAAGGAACTGAAGGTCGGGTGGGTCGGCTGAGGTATATATGTGGTGCCGTTATGGCACCACTCCAGGGGGCGCTCAGCCGACCCACTGGGGTTGCTAGGGTAAATGTCTTCCGGCGAACGTGCACGCGGCGCGCACACACCTAACTGGAATGGATATGAGCAATCACTCGAAGAAGAACAAAAGAATTTGATCCCATAAATGGTAGCAATATGATAATAACAAAAAAGTCCAATAAATGCAACAACTAATATGAATAGACACTGATGGTGAGAACAATGACTTAAACTAAGAGCAAGACATTATTTACCTAAGGGAAAGCCTTCCCATCAGATCATGGACTGAACTGAGAATCGGAAACAATACCTTATCTCAGTCTCAAACACAGATGGTATGTAACTACCTTGTGGGTTGGGGTTTTCAGATGACCTCTTTGTTTTTGTTTTTGTTTTTTTGGTGGAAAACAGACACTTTCTGTAAAAAATATTATCTAACTGAAAACCCAATTTTCAGTTGAAAACAGTTTTGCTGGAAAAAAATTTTACCTATGCACAAATTAAACTGTACTCAGGGATCTCCACATGCATAGGGCATGAAGTGGGATTTGGGGCTTTTTGAAAGAATTGCTCCCTTCTGTCAGACACACATGGTGTACCATGCACAGGAGAGCAAAATAGGAGTCCAGTGATTTTTGTATTACTAAACAACAGGCTAGTGTCTTATATAAAATGCACATATACCATTCAAGTCTAACTCCACTAAGCAGCCTCGTGGTATTAATAAAAACCTGGCAACACCTTCTTGGGTTATAACGTGTTCAGGTGTTACTGAGAGAGGCAATGAAGTTCTGATCCTCTTCAGGAAAATGTGAAAAAGATGTTTGATCATCTGTATAAATCTGGCACAACTTTCTTGAGCTATGAAAGAGGACAGCCTTTCTTCAGCTTCATTCTTGAGCCTTATTTTCTTACAGGAGGCACCCCCAAAAGATTTTTGTAGGTCCCTTCCTCTCATTTTGTAAAAAGAATGAGTAGTCTTGGGCTATCAGACTGCTGCTGTTGGAACACATGCACTATAAAGGCTCTAAGTTTTCAGCCAGTTGTTTTTCAAGTGCAATTCTCAAACCACAGGATATCAGAACTTAAAAATTAGAGTGGATTTGATCCTTTGGGCCATGATCCAACCAAGCACTGAAGCATGTCCTTAACTTTAAGGGGATTACTCACATGTTGAAAGTTGAGAGAGAATGCTATCTCATCTACTTCATTTGTCTCAACTGTATTGTCTCAACTGTATTGTTTCACTTGCAAATTCTGCTACTTATATAGGGCCAAATTTTTCTTGATCAAATTGAAAGAAACAGCTTCTAGCCCAGTATCAGAGGGGTAGCCGTGTTAGTCTGGATCTGTAAAAGCAACAAAGAATCCTGTGGCACCTTATAGACTAACAGACGTTCTGCAGCATGAGCTTTCGTGGGTGAAGTCTTGCATCTGAAGAAGTGGGTATTCACCCACGAAAGCTCATGCTGCAGAACGTCTGTTAGTCTATAAGGTGCCACAGGATTCTTTGTTGCTTTTAGCTTCTAGCCCATAAAAGGATGATAAAAATGATTAGCTGTTCAGTTTAAGTTTGCAAAAGAGAAGACGATCTGATGTACATGGAGGGGTGTGAGTTCCTGTGGAGCAGCAGCAGTATCAGAAGCGCATATCCCACACAATTGATTTCTTGAGATTGCAGAGATTAAGCATTGTGAACCTCAGTCCTTCCACACATCTATTTCTCTGAGTTGAGATTTGAACATTAGCACTTCAATCCTAGCTTGTGAAGGAAAGTATCTGAACTGGACCTTCCAAAGGACTCCACTGTAGACAGGAGGCCACTTTTTATTGTTTTTATTTTTTTAATTCATTCCATAAATTCAAACTGACATTTGTTGACATAACCCCAGAAATCTTGAAAGCAATTTGGTGAACAATAACTTTGAGAACAGGTCATGGGGGTTTCCTGGAGCACAGACTCTGAGAGTGCCGGCTGTTCTATATGCATTTACATTTAGTCTTTTGGCTGACTTGTGATCTCAGATTCTGGAAGCTGATGCACAATAAACCAAAGCAGCTGGAGAAAGCTCTTCCTGGATTATACCCAAGTGGAGCAGTTGCATGTAGGATTTCAGCAGCTTCCAAGGAAGAAGTTCAAAGACATCAAGGCGTGTGACAACTCCGGCAAGCTGCTGAAGTCTAGTTAATGGAAAATTATTCTGAATTAATATTATTATCATTATTCTGAACTGTAGGAAGTAGCGGGACACACACACACAACACTGTTTACTCCAGTGGGCTCTTCACATGATCACACCTTCAATAAATAAATGAATGAATGAATGAATGATTTTTCTTTTTTTTTTTTTTAAATTCCCCCTGCTTCTTAGCTTATTCTGTTCTTAGTTATAAAACCTCATCACAAAGACTTTAAAAATAATTCCAAAAGTCAATAAGCCAGATCTTCAGCTGGTATAAACTGGCATAGCTCCACTGTAGTCAATGGAGCTATGCCAACTGACACCAGCTGAGACTCTGGCCCCATGACTATTAAACAAGAGTGCTCTTCCCAGAAAATGACATTGGAAATTGTATAGACACCAGGCCAAATTCTGCTTTGAGTTACACCACTTAAAATCCAAATAAATTCCACAGAAGTCAATGGATTTACTAAAAGCAACAAAGAATCCTGTGGCACCTTATAGACTAACAAACGTTCTGCAGCATGAGCTTTCGTGGGTGAATACCCACTTCTTCAGATGCAAGTGGTGGAAATTTCCAGGGGCAGGTTTATATATGCAAGCAAGAAGCAAGCTAGAGATAACGAGGTTAGTTCAATCAGGGAGGATGAGGCCCTGTTCTAGCAGTTGAGGTGTGAAAACCAAGGGAGGAGAAACTGGTTCTGTAATTGGCAAGCCATTCACAGTCTTTGTTTAATCCTGAGCTGATGGTGTCAAATTTGCAGATGAACTGGAGCTCAGCAGTTTCTCTTTGAAGTCTGGTCCTGAAGTTTTTTTGCTGCAGGATGGCCACCTTAAGATCTGCTATTGTGTGGCCAGGGAGGTTGAAGTGTTCTCCTACAGGTTTTTGTGTATTGCCATTCCTAATATCTGATTTGTGTCCATTTATCCTTACACTAACACCGGAACAAATCAACATACCCTTAGAGCCCCGACCAGGGCTATTCTATCTACTGCCCAAAATCCACAAACCTGGAAATCCTGGACGCCCCATCATCTCGGGCATTGGAACTCTCACTGAAGGACTGTCTGGATATGTGGACTTTCTACTCAGACCCTATGCCACCAGCACTCCCAGCTATCTCCGTGACACCACTGATTTCCTGAGGAAACTACAATGCATTGGTGACCTTCCAGAAAACACCATCCTGGCCACCATGGATGTAGAGGCTCTCTACACCAACATCCCACACGCTGATGGAATACAAGCTGTCAGGAACAGTATCCCTGATGATGCCACAGCACAACTGGTTGCTGAGCTCTGTGCCTTTATCCTCACACACAACTATTTCAAATTTGGTGACAATATATATCTCCAGATCAGTGGCACCGCCATGGGCACCCGCATGGCCCCACAATATGCCAATATTTTTATGGCTGATCTGGAACAACGCTTCCTCAGCTCCTGTCCACTCACGCCCCTTCTCTACCTACGCTACATTGATGACATCTTCATCATCTGGACCCATGGGAAAGAGACTCTGGAAAAATTCCACCACGATTTCAACAGCTTCCACCCCAGCATCAACCTCAGCCTGGACCAATCTACACGGGAGGTCCACTTCCTAGACACTACGGTGCAAATAATTGATGGACACATTAACACCACCCTATACCGAAAACCTACCGACCGCTATGCCTACCTTCATGCCTCCAGCTTCCATCCCAGGCACACCACAAGATCCATTGTCTACAGCCAAGCACTGAGGTACAACCGCATCTGCTCTAACCCCACAGACAGAGACCAACACCTACAAAATCTCCACCAAGCATTCTCAAAACTACAGTACCCGCACGAGGAAATAAGGAGACAGATCAACAGAGCCAGACGTGTACCCAGAAGCCTCCTACTGCAAGACAAACCCAAGAAAGAAACCAACAGGACTCCACTGGCCATCACATACAGTCCCCAGCTAAAACCCTCCAGCGCATCATCAGGGATCTACAACCCATCCTGGAGAATGATCCCACACTTTCACAGGCCTTGGGTGGCAGGCCAGTCCTCGCCCACAGACAACCTGCCAACCTGAAGCATATTCTCACCAGTAACTGCACACCGCACCATAGTAACTCTAGCTCAGGAACCAACCCATGCAACAAACCTCGATGCCAACTCTGCCCACATATCTACACCAGCAACACCATCACAGGACCTAACCAGATCAGCCACACCATCACCGGTTCATTCACCTGCACGTCCACCAATGTAATATATGCCATCATATGCCAGCAATGCCCCTCTGCTATGTACATCGGCCAAACTGGACAGTCTCTAAGGAAAAGGATAAATGGACACAAATCAGATATTAGGAATGGCAATATACAAAAACCTGTAGGAGAACACTTCAACCTCCCTGGCCACACAATAGCAGATCTTAAGGTGGCCATCCTGCAGCAAAAAAACTTCAGGACCAGACTTCAAAGAGAAACTGCTGAGCTCCAGTTCATCTGCAAATTTGACACCATCAGCTCAGGATTAAACAAAGACTGTGAATGGCTTGCCAATTACAGAACCAGTTTCTCCTCCCTTGGTTTTCACACCTCAACTGCTAGAACAGGGCCTCATCCTCCCTGATTGAACTAACCTCGTTATCTCTAGCTTGCTTCTTGCTTGCATATATAAACCTGCCCCTGGAAATTTCCACCACTTGCATCCGAAGAAGTGGGTATTCACCCACGAAAGCTCATGCTGCAAAACGTCTGTTAGTCTATAAGGTGCCACAGGATTCTTTGTTGCTTTTTCAGCTCTTACTGTTATTCTTTTGGATGTGATTCCCCAGTGCAGAGGATCTGCACAAGGCCTGTGCAAATCTTATGTCCCCCTTAAGTTCCCAAAATGGTGCTTAAGTGGTACTTAACTGTTGTATAGGCTTACTCTACAGAGTGAATTACACTTGTTAGAAATCTCTGTCCCATTTATTTCTGTAACGTTACAAGAATTTTCTCTCTCTTTTTATAACAGCTAAACTGTAATAACTAGAGTTAAGGAAGATCAGGTAGGTTTCTTTAAATGAAATGTCAGATGCTTGCAAGACATCATATTCATATGGAAAACAGTATGTAGGACAGGAAGAACACTGGAATAAAACAACATGAATAAGCTGTTAAAATGCAAATCCAGAATTTGCTTTCGTACAACTTCCATAGGAAACAAAATCATAATTATAATTTCAATTGGCCATAACCAAAAAACACATGTACCTTACAATTTTATTGTGCACTACTAGATTAATGAATCAATCATTACAGAATGCATTGATGGAACTGAATATGTTCATAAAGAGCAGTTAGCAGATTCATCATTTAATAAAAATAATTAACCTTATATTTTCCAGTTTTTATTCATTTAGGAAAATGTTTTACTGGCTCAGGATTAAAAATATGAATATTCAGCCTGTATGGTTATATTGCCATTCTACAAACAATAAGCATTATTAATAATAAGTTTCATTCCTAAGTTTCACTGTAGCATTCTAGGTGCCTCAGAATAAAAACACTATCATAATAGAAATGTACCAGTAACAAACTACAGCACAAAATAACTAAAGCTAAAATCAGAAAGTGCCATGCCAAATATTATTTCCCATAAAAAATATTTATACCTCTTAAATAATAATACATTTCACCCCAAATTTAGGTTTTGTCAAAATAAGCTTTTACAATACAGAATTGTTTCAATTCCTTTGGAAATGTTTTTTTAAACAAATAAGTCCCACTACTGTGTACGCAAATGAAACAGTTAGTGGATGAGAAGCTGAAAACAAAGTTGAACAGAAATCCTCTATAAACAAAAGTGAAGGCAACTACTCTCTTTTCATTGTTCAGCATGAGAAAACTGCAAAAATTAAGTCATCGGCAGACTGTGAAAAGCAAATTAGATTTTTTTCATTAAGAAATTGCTTTTTTAAATATATGATATTTAAAATGAACATTTCCTTTTCAACTTGCTTCTCATAAAGCTGTTTCCTTTTCCTACAAGCTGATTGCATCATAGAAGATTAGGGTTGGAAGAGACCTCAGGAGGTCCTCTAGTCCAACCCCCTGCTCAAAGCAGGACCAACCTCCACTAAATCATCCCAGCCGGGCCTTAAAAACCTCTAAGGATTGAGATTCCACCACCTCCTTAGGTAACCCATTCCAGTGCCTCACCATCCTCCTAGTGAAATATTCTATTAGCCTTCTTGGCAACAAGGGTATGCTGTTGACTCATATCCAGTTTTTCATCCACTGTAATCCCCAGATCCTTTTCTGCAGAACTGCTGCTTAGCCTGTTGGTCCCCAGCCTGTAGCAGTGCATGGGATTCTTCCATCGTAAGTGCAGGACTCTGCACTTGTCCTTGTTGAACCTCATCAGATTTCTTTTGGCCCAATCCTCCAATGTGTCTAGGTCACTCTGGATCCTATCCTTACCCTCCAGCGTATCTACCTCTTCCCCAGCTTCCTGTTAGCCACAAACTTGCCGAGGATGCAATCCATCCCGTCATCCAGATCATTAATGAAGATGTTGAACAAAAAGAGCCCCAGGACCGACTCCTGATGCACTCCGCTTGATACCGGCTGCCAACTAGACATTGAGCCATTGATCACTACCCATTGATCCTGACAATCTAGCTAATTTTCTTTCCCCCTTATAGTCCATTCATCCAATCCATACTTTAACTTGCTGGCAAGAAGACTGGGAGACCACATCAAAAACTTTTGATAAAGTCAAGATATATCATGTCCACCACTTTCCCCATATCCAAAGAGCCAGTTTGCCTTCTGTGAAAAGATATCAGGTTGGTCAGGCATGACTTGCCTCTAGTGAATCCATGTTGACTGTTCCTGATTACCTTCCTCTCCTCCAAGTGCTTCAAAATGGATTCCCTGAGGACCTGCTCCATGATTTTTCTGGGGACTGAGGTGAGACTAACTGGTCTGTTGTTCCCTGAATTCTTCTTCTTCCCTTTTTTAAAGATGAGCACTACATTAGCCTTTTTCCAATCATCCAGGCCCTCCCCCAATCGCCACAAGTTTTCAAAAATAATGGCTCTGCAATCATATCAGCCAGCTCCCTCAGCACCCTCAGATGTATTAGATCCCGACCCATGGACTTGTGCATGTCCAGCTTTTCTAAATAAGCAGCAAAGAATCCTGTGGCACCTTATAGACTAACAGATGTTTTGCAGCATGAGCTTTCGTGGGTGAATACCCACTTCTTCGGAAGTGGCACTGCTTGCATCCGAAGAAGTGGGTATTCACCCACAAAAGCTCATGCTGCAAAACATCTGTTAGTCTATAAGGTGCCACAGGATTCTTTGCTGCTTCTACAGAACCAGACTAACACGGCTACCCCTCTGATACTTTTCTAAATAGTCCTTCACTTGTTCTTTCACCACTGAGGGCTGCTCACCTCCTCCCCATACTGTGCTGCCCAGTGCAGCAGTCTGGGAGCTGACCTTGTATGTGAAGACTGAGGCAAAAAAAGCATTGAGTACTTCAGCTTTTTCCACATCATCTGTCACTAGGTTGCCTCCCCCATTCAGTAAGGGTCCCACACTTTCCCTGACCACCTTCTTGTTGCTAACATACCTGTAGAAACACTTCTTGTTACCTTTCACATTCCTTGCTAGCTGCAACTCCAATTTTGCTTCGGCCTTTCTGATTACATCCCTGCATGCTCAAGCAATATTTTTATACTCCTCCCTAATCATCTGTCCAAGTTTCCACTTCATCTGCATCATTATTCAATGCATGCCTTTGAGCAATGAAACTTCCCAACAGGAATTAAACTAAGCCAAACATGCTCTGATTGTCCACTCTTGTCAGCTGTATACCTGCCACATCCCATAGATTTATTAGTAATATTCCTCAGGGAATTCTTCACCACTTCACAATACAGAATTTTGCAAAAATTAATGTTGTGTATGCAGAATCTCCCCCCACCCCCCAAAATGGGCTGCAGTACCGCTGGCCGCCACTAGGGGCAAATGGACTCTGCAGAGCCCAGCTTGTACACAGATGCTGCCAGGGAGAGGAAGAGGGTTCCTGGCCGATGCAGTTCCCAGCACACCTGAGGGAAGGAGATGGTGGTGCGCAGGAAACGCCACACAAGCCTGGACCCAGCATCCGGCTTTCTCCCTCTGGATTCCTGGGCTCTGAGGGGTGGGGGAGCCACAGCTGGGCTCTTGGGGTGGGCAGGTGTCTGGGCTAGGAAGGGGAGGGGAGGGGAGGGGAGGGGGCAGAGAAACAGGAGCTGGGTTGTGATAGGGGTTTCTTTAACTCTCTACTCCTGGGGGAATTTTTGTGTCTGTATAGTTACAGACATACTTGCTGAAATGTATTTTGAAAGAAATTACCAAAATAATTGAAACTGGTGTGATTATGTAATGTTGTTTTGACAAATAAAATTTACAAATTTTTAAAATTGTGCACAGAATTTTAATTTTTCTGGCACAGAATTCCCCTAGAAGTATATTGTGCAGCAAACAGATGCTCTGTATGCAAAGTGTTTTTTTCCCCACAGTTTTGGTAAGGAATGCTTAAGAAAGCCCTGAGAATGTCCTGCACTAGTTTTTCTTTTGGCCATCCTGCTTATGCTGTATTGGGGCTGGAGTGGAAGCTATAGAGTACTTTTAAAAGGCAACTAAAACCTGTGATGTGCTATGACCACAGCTTGCTACACTAATCTTAATCATCTCTGTTTCCCCTGTCTGGTTCTTCTATGCACCCATTGTCTCTAATACTTTGCTTGTAAGCTCAAAATGTGACCAGAATTTCATTATATATGTGTACAGTGCCTATCACAATGGGGCCTGGGCAGATATCCTATAATGTGGAATAGTAATTAAACAGCAGAATCCTATAGTGCTTATAGAAGTAGCAGGAAAAAATGTAAGACCCCTCACATTCTTATTGATGCAGAGAACCCCAGGAAAATGCAAAACTTCAGGTCCATCGATGGCAGCAGCATCAGGTTTACCTATCTTGTATATCCCACAAGAAGATCTCTGCCACCCACTGCCACCTTGTTGTATAAGAAATATCCAAGGGGAGACATACTGTTGTGGAAAAAATATAGTTCAGGGGGCCAATCTTTCAAACTTCACCATCCTGTGGCTTAAGACACTTCAGATACAGAAAGCTTGCATGCTGGCCCTGGGCTTATGGTGACGGATTTCCCTTCCACAGCTGCACACCACCTACCTACAGCCCTAATACTCCATCTTTGCCTGGGTGAACTGGATTTCACCTAATCTGTGTGGAAAAGGGCCTTTTGCTTTCGTAAGAAACAAAAGGGGTCAAAAGTGAAAAATGTTTTTTTTCTTTTGTTCCTAAATACCCAAGGCACACCTGAAAATCTCTCCCTATTCCCACCTACATTCGATATTGGAGACGTAGACATAGATACTTTCTTAAAACACACATACGTAATGAGCACCAGAAACGTTGGCACTTTCACAGTGCATTTTAAAAGAAACTGAAGGTCACTGGGATCTAATTGCCCTCCTGTTCCTTTAACGGTTCCGACTAAACTTAGCAAATATTGTGACTGGTTTCTGTTTGGCTTTTTTCAAATGAAGGTAGAAACAAAACAAGAATAAAAGGATCAAGTAGTTCAATCTTTGTGTGGTAAGTGCCTTGGACTCAGTTGTGAAGGAAAGAAATATCACTGAAGCAATGAAGTTTAATTATCAAAATGCACCATGGGTTCTAACAAGTTGCTGCTTCTCCCTTTAAAATGGGCTCAACTATTTAAACGTACAGCTATGTTGATATGACATGACAACGTTACCAATATTTTTAGCTAACAATCATTTGAAAATAAGGAACAAAACCAAGAAAAACGTTGATGTAGGGGGGAAAAGAGCTGTGGTATGGGAAGAATACTGGATATGACTTACTGAGCCTTTAGGCTCAGCCCTGTGTAGAGAGGAGCCCAGGGGAGGAATTGTTGAATCAGAAAGGGGCCAGTCTTCCCTGATCCCTTCTTTTCTCCTGGGAGGAAGTAATTTACAGCACCTATTTATATGCTGCAGCTCTCTTCTGTCACTGGTCTAGGGCCACTACCCAGCGTATTAGTGGGAAGAGCTTCTGCTCACTCCTCAACTTTTCCTCCCACCTATGCAATGGGAAGAGGTGAAGAGTACCAAGCACATTAGACCCTGTTCTCTTCCCCTCACCCAAGCCATGATGTAAGGAGAGCTAATGCAGCAGCAGCACAAGGTGCTGGGGGGATGTATCTTATTCCCTTGCATGGCTGCATTAGGCTGGGCCATATTGTGGCCACATCTTCATAGAACATGAATACAGTGAGGTAGTGGGGCCCATTGAGTTTTGTCAGAGTAATAACAGCAAGCTATGGCTCATTGCCAGAACTCCTTGGCATTCTATTTCTGCCATTGATTGTATGGCCTGTGTCTCAGTTTACTCATCTATACAATGGGTATAATAAAATTAAAACTCAGCAGTTGTCAATCAATATCACTCCATGGACTTTAGTACTTATCTTCTACACTTATCTACTGCTTGATGGCATTATGAGAACTAATATCTACAAAGCAATTTGAGATCTCAGAAGAGAGCTACAATAGAAGTGGACATTTTTCCTGTTTTAAATACCTGAATGCTTGATTAAAGAACTTGAGATGTGTACATTTTCTGATAGCACAAGGAACAAAAGTAGTATTCAGAATGACTTTGACTTATGCAAACTGAAAGCTTGTTTGGAAGAAAATTTAATGGCATATGTCTTGTCATCGTGAGGAATTATTCAGCCACAAGCGGTTTTTGTGATGGTTCATCCACTAAGGTAAAAATGTATGGCAGTTTAATTCCCCAAGTTAAAGGGGAAAAAATGTAAATGCTGCTGCAAAGGTAACAGGGCTACCAAGAAGCAGATGGTTTTAATTACCTACCTACGAGATTGTTTATATTGGGAATTTGAAAAAGAAACTGAGCTTAGAAACAATATTCATTGTGAAAACACTGTACATTTCAATTAAGCCAGACTTTAAATAGGAATAAGAAGTGATTATTGACTATTATCTGAAGTCAAATTGATACTAAGGGCTACATATGCAAAATGTGTGTGCCTAAAAACCAAAGACTTAGACATGCAAGGTGTATGGAAAGAAGTTACAAATGTATACATATGGGGCCTGATTCTTATTTACACTCAGGCTGCTTCACATCACCTCGGCAGTGTAAAGGGTCCTTAAAGTGAATGTAGATCAGCTTTACTTCCAGAGTGGTGGGAAGCAGCCCTAGTGTATATGAGAATCAAACTTATTAGGTTAAATTCACGTCTGGTGTCAACCCTATTGATTTCAGTAAAGTTACATCAGATTGTCAGAGGTGGATTTGATCCATGGTATTCTGATCTAGCAGTCTGGGCCTGATTCTCCTTTATAGTAAGGACCCAGAGTGGTATAAAGGGGCCTCAGTGTAAATAAGCATCAGACCCTCTGTGTCCAAATAAATACACAGAATTAATGAAACACTACAGCCTGCCTGGAGCTGAGACAGCTGAACTCATCCCTGCAGACCTCAGCATTGAATCCACTATGCACAGGAATTTAACCCTTAATCAATTTCAGCTACATAGTCAGAAGTCATTTTGTTACATTGGGCAAACATTTGCACTCAGTTACATCCCTGTAACTCTGGTTTGAGTCAAATGAAGTTTGCCCAGTGTGTGTGAGGACAGAACTAGGGTGCCTGAGTCCCAGGTTCAAGCAACCTTCTGACCCACAACTCACTTGGTTGCTGTCTAACTCTGTAGATACCTAAGTTTCTGCC
The DNA here is from genome assembly GCF_016161935.1 of Mauremys reevesii. Taxonomy (NCBI): domain Eukaryota; kingdom Metazoa; phylum Chordata; order Testudines; family Geoemydidae; genus Mauremys; species Mauremys reevesii. The sequence goes on along the minus strand of NC_052623.1, from coordinate 241,741,362 downwards.
TCTGAGTATGCACACTGGTGCCCCATGCTAGGTGCCTGGGTGTCTATCTCCTGATGAAGCTCCAGAGCAACCCATGAACTGGGAAACATACACATTTGTCTGCCTAACTCACATGTGGGGCCCAATCCAATAGGCATGCTCAGAGGCAGCCTACCAGATAGGACTCCATTCAGAAACTGGCTAGAGGAGGCAATGGTGATGGTGATAGTGCCGGTGCTTCCGTTGTAGCTTTTTAATCCCAGTGGTTAGAGTGATCACTTAAGATGTGGGATACCCAGGTTCAGTTCCCCCATCTGCCTGATAGGGAAGGAAAAGGATTTGAAGTGGGGTCTTTCACCTTTCAGGTGAACATATCTGCATCTAACAATGAGATATAGGATCTTCTGATGTGGGCTTCCCTATTGAAGCTGTTCCACTTTGGCTAAACAATTAGTCATAGGAGCAGGGGATTGACTCCTAGGTCTGCCACCTCCCAGGTGTGTGCCTAACCACTGGGTTAGAGCCATAGAAGTGTAAGGCTGGAAGGGATGTGGAGAAGTCATCTAGTCCAGCCCCCTGAGCTGAGGTAGGACCAAGTAAACCTAGACCACCCCTGACAGGTGTTTGTCCAACCTCTTCCTAAAACTGTCAGTGATGGGGATTCACAGCTTCCCTTGGAAGCCTATTCCAGAACTTAACTACCCTTATAATTATGTGAGAGATTTTTCCTAAAATCTAATGTAAATCTCCTTTGCTGCAGATTAAGCCCATTACTACTTGTCCTACCTTCAGTGGACAAGAAGAACAATTGATCACAGTCCTCTCTATAACAGTCCTTAACAGATCCTTGGTCAGTATTCTTTTCTGAAGACGAAACAAACCCAGCTTTTTTAACCTTTCCTCATATGTCAGGTTTTCTAAACCTTTCATCATTTATTATTCTCCTCTGGACTCTCTCCAATTTATCCACATCTTTCCTAAAGCGTAGCTCCCATAACTGGACACAGTAATCCAGCTGAAGCCTCACCAGAGCCAAGTAGAATGGAACAATTACCTCCTGTGTCTTACATATGGCATTCCTGTTAATACCCCCCTCCCCCAGAATGACATTAGCCTTTTCATGACAGCATCATATTGTTGACTCACATTCAATTTGTAGTCCACTACAATCCTCAGGTCCTTTCTAGCAGCACTACCACCTAGCCAGTTATTTCCCATTTTGTAGTTGTGCATTTCATTTTTCCTTTCTAAGTGAAGTACTTTGCATTTGTCTTTATTGAATTTCATCTTGTTGAATTCAGGCCAATTCTCCAATTTATCAAGGTCACTTTGAAATGTAATCCTGTCCCCCAAAGTGCTAGCTACCCCTCCCTGCTTGTTGTTGTCCACAAATTTTGTAAGCATATGCTCTGCTCCATTATCCAAGTAATTAATAAAAATACTGAATACTACCAGACCAAAGAATGACACCTGCAGGACCCCGCCAGATAAAACCTCCCAGTTTGACAGTGAACCATGGATAACCACTCTTTGAGTATGGTCTTTCAACCACTTGTGCACCTACCTTACAGTAATTTCTTCTAGATCACATTCCCCTAGTTTACTTATGATGCTGTCATGTGGGACTGTCAAAACCTTTACTAAAATCAAGATATATCATGTCTACTGCTTCCCCCACATCAACTAGGCAGGTAACTCTGTCAAAGAAGGAAATTAGGTTGGTTTGGCGTGATTTGTTTTTGACAAATCCATGCTTTCTTTTCTCTATAACCCTATTATCCCCTAGATGCTTACAAATTGATTGTTTAATAAATTGTTTCATTATCTTTCCAGGTATCAAAGTTAGGCTGGCTGATCTATAATTCCTCGGGTCCTCCTTTTTAAAGATAGGTACTTTGTTTGCCCTTCCTAGTCTTCTGGGACCCCACCTATCCTCTGACTTCTCAAAGATAATTGCTAACAGTCCGAGATTGCTTCAGCTAGATCCTTAAATATCCCGAATTTCATGAGGTCTTACCAACTTGCATATATGTAACTTATTTATATATTCTTTAATCTGTTCTTTCCCTAAATAGGTTGTTTCTCCACTCTTTTTGTTAATATTAATTGTGTGAGTAATTGGTCACTCTTAACCTTTTTAGTGAAGACTGAAGCAAAAAGGCATTAAAAACCTCAGCCTTCATGTCATCAATTATTAGCTCTCCCTCCCCACTAAGTAGAGAACTTTTACTTTCCTTCATGTTTCTCTTTCTCCTAATATACACCTCTACCCCATTATAATGCCACCCGATATAACACGAATTCGGATATAACGTGGTAAAGCAGTGCTCCAGGGGGGCAGGGCTGCGTGCTCTGGTGTATCAAATCAAGTTCGATATAATGCGGTTTCACCCATAACGCGGTAAAATTTTTTGGCTCCTGAGGACAGCGTTATATCGAGGTAGATGTGTATTTAAAGAACCTCTTCTTATTGCCTTTATGTCCCTTGCTACATGCAACTCATTTTAGAACGTACCCTTTCTGATTTTGTCCTTATGTTTGCTGTTTTTCTGTACTCCTCCTTAGCAAGTCACTCATGTTTCCACTCTTTTGTAGAATTATTTTTTCTTGATTTTTTTTGAGGGGGGGGTGTAATGAAAGAGTTCTTGATAGAGTTATATTGACCTCTTACTATTCTTTCTGTCTTTCCTTTGCATTGGGATAACTGGTTATAGTGCATTTAATACTGTCTCCTGGAGAAGCTGCCAGCTTTCCTGAACTCCTTTATCCTTTATATTTTCTTTCCATGGGCCTCACTTCTATTTCTGAGTTTGTTAAAGTCTGCTTTTTTTTTCAAGTTGCTCTTATTCTGCCACTCTCACTCCTTTCTTTCCTCAGAATCCTGAAATCTATTACTTCATGATCACCTCTCTGTCTGCTCTGAAAAGTGGCTGTGTAAAAGTGTCCCCGTCTTACTCCGCAGATGCGCTCCCTGTGTCCTGAAATCACTGGCTATTAATGTGGACACAGTGGCAAAATGAGGATGGACACATGCATTGAAATAAGCAGCAAGCCACAACTTTTATGAAACTTTAACACAGGGGAGGGGTGTAATGGCCTATCATCCATTCTCTCCTATGCCAGGCATTTAAGTGGTTTCAGTGCAGGGGGTTACAGGGCTCCTTACCATAAACCCCACAATGCAGGGTGGGTCTCTTCAGCTTGCCCCCCAGGACTCAGCTCTCTGAGTCCTAGCAGCCTCACCCCCATGAGGGGGACAGTGGATACAGCAGGGCAGGGACCTCACCCTGCAAAGGCCACAAGATTTCACTGCATCAGGAGTTCAAGGCCCATCACCAAAATCTCAGGTCTTTAACCTCTGGGAACTGTTCATTTTATTCTCTTCACTGAACTGGAAACCAGCCACAGGAGGCACCTGTGACTAGCTTGGTCATTCCTTACCGCCTGGTACCACAAGAACTATCCAATCCATGCCTGCACATGCTATAGCTGTAAGTCGGCACCTCCATCTGACAGATGTGTGCCATCATCCCTGAAAATTTCTGGCTAATTGTGATGGTTGTCCTTATGCTCAGCAGATCTGCTCCTTGTGTGCTGACACCACTGCCTATTATACTATCTCATTGTTTCCTTTCGCTTCCTCATCTATCTGTCCATATCTACCTCTTGTCTTATACTTAGATATTACCTATCTTGTCTCTGTACTGTCCTTTTAATAGACCAACATCAGTTGGCGAAAAAGAAATTTTCAAGCTTACACAGAGCTCTTCTGCAGGTCTGGGAAAAGTATTTAGCTGTTCCACTCTGAGTACAAGGTGGACGTGGACAGCTGGCAATGGAGGCTGGGGGAGGCTAAGCCTTGCCAAACTGCCACTAATGCTCCCCACTGCAGCCCTGGGGCTGGGCCACAGCAGGGCTCAGAGCTCCTCTGGGCAGCCCATGCTCAGGGCTCAGCCCCAGCCAGCCAGCAGGGGCTCAGGGTTCCTCTGGACTGCTCTGAGTGCTGGCGGGCTGGCTGGTGTTCAAGGCTGCTCCAGGGACCAGCAGGCTAGCCAGGGTTCAGGGCTGCGCTGGTGGGCTGGCTGGCGAGAGTGGGGGCAGGATCTCAAGTGTAAGGTCCTCAGTGGAAGAGGTGGGGTAGGGAGTTACCTTCCCTGGACAGGGGGTGCATGCACTAACCATGAAGGTGGAACAGATTGTTTCACATAAATAGTTTACACATTTATATTGTAAGACAGTGGTTTTCAAACTTTTTTTTCTGGTGACCCAGCTGAAGAAAATTGTTGATGCCTGTGACCCAGTGGAGCTGGGGATGAGGGGTTTAGGGTGTGGGAGGGGGCTCAGGGATGGGGCAGAGGATTGGGATGCAGAGGTGAGGGCTGTGGGGTGGGGCCAGGGTGTGGGAGGGAGCTCTGGGCTGGGGCAGGGGGTTTGGAAGTGGGAGTGGATCAGAACTCTGGGTGCAGGCTCTGGGGTGATGCCAGGGGTGAGGAGTTTGGGGTGCAGAAGCAGGCTCCAGTTTTGGGGGGGCTCAGAGCTGGGGGAGGGGGTTGTGGTGCAGGTGGGGGTTAAGATGCAGAAGGGGGTGTGGGCTCTGGGATGGGGCTGGGAATGAGGGGGTTGGGGTGCAGGAAGGGGCTCTGGGTTTGGTGGGGGGCTCAGGGCTGGGCAGCAGGTTGGGACCTAGGCTTACCTCCAGTGGCTCCTGGTCACCGGCACAGCGAGGGTGCAGAGGCAGGCTTCCCACCTCTCCTGGCACCGCGGACCGTGCTGCACCCTGGAAGCGGCCAGCAGCAGGTCCAGCTTCTAGGCGGAGGCACACAAGTGGCTCCGTGTGGCTCCCTTCTGCAGACATCGCCCCATCCCCCCAGCTCCCATTGGCCAGGAAGCAGAGCCAGTGCTCGGGGTGGGGACAGCACACGGAGCTCCGTGGCCCCTCTGCCTATGAGCCAGACCTGCTGCTGCCCACTTCTGGGGTGCAGTGCAGTGTTAGAACAGGTAGGGACTACTAGTTTTTATTGGCCGGCCACCAGGGTCCCTGGGTGCTGTGCAAGGTGACCCAGTGCTTTGCATTCCACGACCTAAACCTTGAAAACCACTGTTGTAAGAGACCATTTAGTGGCCGGTCAACACCTTTTGAGACATAGTGTAGGGATATTAAAGAAGATACTAACAGTGATTCCCCCAAGTGACAGTGACCCCCCAGGTTCACCAAGTACAAAAATCCCCCCAGGTTCACCAAGTACAAAAATCTTTTAAGTTCTTATGTTAAAACTTGTAAGCTCCTGTCTGCAGAAAACACTGATTGTATCTGTCCTGTGAAAGATACTCTATTACTATGTAAAACTTACAAACAAGTTAATTGACTTTGTTCGTGAAGTAAACACTATGCTAGCCTTAAGCTGTAATTGATACAATGTAAACAAACAGACTCCCACCCTCTGTGATTACAGGGCCGAGAATCTCATAGGAATTAACACACACCCCAAAAGTGGTGGAGACAGTAAATTAAAATATGGTTAAGATATAGAATGTATGTTGATGAATGTTTGATGTACGTGAATGGTTAGGGAGGTGCCAGCCTGGAAAGGATCCATCGGCCGAAGAATGTGTCAAGTGGACCACCAGACAACCCCCGGAGGGTAAACTGGGATCCACCCCAAACACCTGGAAGGAATGTGCCACTTTAGACAGTGTGGAGCCACCAGGAATGTGCCATCTGCTAATTGAGCCAACAACAGCAGGATGAAACGGTTCCCATAGACTAACATAGGAATTAATTCCTATAAAAATGGACTCTAAAAACTGAGGACTTTGAGTCCCTGGTTCTGCTGCCAACCTCCAGGAGCATCAGGTGCATCTGACACAGACTCGGCTCCATCCTCATGACCAAGATACCTGGCCAATAACTTGGCATGAGCAACTTCTAGGCTGGTAACTATAACACCTATACAGAACCTGAATGAATGATTGTGTGAATGAATATATATATTATGTGTGTGTGTGTGTGTAAGGAATAAGTAGTGATAGGAATAAGTAGTAAAACAACATTGTTTGCGTTTATCTTTTGCTTTATTATTATATTTACAATAAATGTGGCATCTTTGCCTTATCCCTCTTAATAAGATCCTGCTGGTTTTTATTATATTGGCCAGTCAACACCTTTTGAGTCATAGGACAAAAATGGGGGGTTAATGGGTTACAGATGGTTGTAAAAAGCCATAATCCAGTTTCTTTATTCAGTCCATGATTTTTAGGGTCTAGGAACGTTATGAATTTAAGCTCCAATGCTCATCTTCTGCAGGTGTTGTGCAGGTTTTGTTTAGAACGTAAGTATTAGAGGACAGGGACCATCTTTTTGTTTTGTGTTTACACAGCACCAATCTTAATGGGGTCCTGGTCCATGACTGGGGCTTCTATGCACTATTACAATACAAATCATAAATAATAAAAATATTTAGTCATGTCCTCCTACTTTGGAGACAAATATAATTTTACTCCTATTAATTTTGCAGAGTTAGCTTGACTGTGGGGGAGAGAGGTGGGGGTCTATTCTGGCGGAATTGTTAAATATGTTCCAACTGTAGCATCAAATTCTGCTCTCAGGTACAACTATGCAAGCCCAATTGAAGACACTGAGTGCCATGTATGGAGTTCTTGGAAAGCTCTGTTTTAACCTCTGCTGTTTCCATCCAGAATTTCAGAGTAGAGGGAAGAGGTTGGGTGGAGGATGTTAACTTGGTTCTCTCTGAATCTGTGACTGTGGCCTCACACAAATAAATGTTTGGTCAACAATCACACTCCCTGTGCGTTGGTGTAAAGGATTATTCAAGGTCCATGGCCAGGAATTGAGGCCATTCTCTATTGGTGTAAAATGTGGTAGCTCCATTGAAATCTGTAAAGCTGTGATAACTTGTACCAGCTGAGGATCTGCCCTTCTATGGCAAACCACAGGCTCTGACTTTCCAAAGTGCTGGGGGTGCTTGACCCCAGGCCCTGCCCCCACACCACCCCTTCCCTCAGGGCCCCACCCCACCTCTTTCCATCCAGTTCTGCCCCTTCCTCCGAGCATACCGTGTCATCGCTTCTCCCCCTCCCCCAGAGCCTCCTGCATGCCATGAAACAGCTGATCACAGTGGTCAGGAGGCTTGGGGAGGTGCTGATCTGCAGGGCCTGCTGGAGGGCGGGAGGCAGTGTGGGGAGCTAATGGGGGGCTGCTGGTGGGTGCTGAGCATCCACCATTTTTTTTTCCTGTGAGTGCTCCAGCCCCAGAGCACCCAAGGAGTTGGCGCCTATGAGGCAAACTCCTGGCTCCATTGAAGTCAATGGCAAAATTCCTGTTGAATTCAATGGGGCCAGGATTGCACCTTTAGTGCTTAAGGAAGTTTCTGTTGTATTTAGTTTTGGGGATTTGGAATGGGTGCTTTGGTTTTTTGTGTGTGGCCTTTCTATAAGCCTGATCTTGCCTTTGGATTCCAGGTACACTTCTACATAGGTTGGGATCACTTATTTATTTAGTTATAAACATTGGCTTTCTGTTTAATATTTCTTTCCCAAACAGTTATATTTTACCATCACTGCTGCTGTAATTTTTTGACATGCCAGCTGCAGCCTTCTGGACTGTGCTAATCTTTGGCAAGACTGGGGCTCAAGCCTGACTGAAATTGTCTAGTACAGCCAACACACTGCTTAAAATAGCATCATCTCTCTTTTTTTAATCTCTTTTTATTGGCTAAGACTGGATTTAGTCGTTCAGTCATAAGGTCATACCTTACATTTCACTTAAAAATGCATGGGAAAAGTTTTTTAAAATCTGGTTTTATTGTCATCAATTTTGAGCTGGATTAGAATGCTTCAGACCAACCAGTAAATTAGGAGATTGGGTTGACTAATTGGTCTGTAGTACTAAAATATGACAGACTTTTTTCAGAAGAATTTAAGTTCTCACATTGAACATCGTTTGTTATACTCATGCTAACACTCATGATACCTGATCTACAGTGTGTTTTTTTCCATGCACAGTCACACAACCTGTGTCCTTGTCCTAGGAGAGACTTTTCACTTCTGCTTTATTCTAAGCCGCCACGTGCCAATTGCCCAATTTCCTTTCAATATTTTGACCTCTGATACTGAAATCTCACAGAATCGAGAAAAATGAAGAGAGCAATTAGAAGTGCTAGCTGAAAAAAAATTAACCAAAAACAAAAATTCAGCAAAACATGAACATTTTCAAAAAATTGCTTTTGTTGTTTTCAGACCAGCTCTAATACTTAGTTTAGCATAACAGAGAATAAAATTTTCAGGATTCTTTCATCTACAGTTTAATGCATCTTTGCTTGGGAGATAGTGCTATCTAGTGGTTAGAGATGGGGACTAGGAATCATGACACTCAAATCCTATTCTCCCTTTCTATCACTAACTTTGACTGTGGGTTCCCAGTAACACTATAAAATTGGCATGAAACTACTAATCTACCATGCAGTGGTATGGTTGGACATAATTAATTAACATTGTAAGCTCTTTGGGGCAGAGACTGTCTTTTTGTCCTGTGTTTGAACAACACATAGCAAATGAGGCCCTGGTCCATGACCCCGACTCTTAGGCACTACAGTAATAAAAATAAAGGAAGGAATGTTTGTAGGTGCTTTAAGATGTTTAGATTAAAGATGCCATCAAATTACAAATTACTTTTATTTATCTATCTATTTATTTATTAGTTATATGTTTATGGTAACTAGATACACAACTCAATTAATATTAAAAAGGGGGAAGGAGCACAAGCCAAAATAGGGAAAGAACAGCTTAAAGAATATATAGATAAATCATATGTATTCAAGTCAGCAGGGCCTGATGAAATTCATCCTAGAGTATTTAAGGAACTAGCTGAAGAAATGTCAGAACCGTTAGCAACTATCTTCAAGAAGTCATGGAGGACAGATGAGATCCAGAGGACTGGAGAAGAGCAAACAAAGTATCTAACCTTAAAAAGTGGAATCAAGAGGAGTTGGGGAATTATAGACCAGTCAGCCTAACTTCAATACCTGGAAAGATGCTGGAACAAATTATTTTATAAGCACCTAGAGGATAATAGGCTTATAAAGAATAGTCAGTGTGGCTTTCTCAAGAAAAATCATGCCAAACCAACCTCATTTCCTTCTTTGACAACATTACTGACCTAGGGGGTAGGGGGAAAGCAGTAGATGTGATATATCTTGATTTGAGTAACGCTTGTGACACACTCCTACCTGACATTCTTTTAAGCAGATTAGGGAAGTATAGTCTTGATTAAATTACTATAAAGTGGGTGCACAATTGGTTGAAAGACCTTACTCAAAGAGTATCAATGGTTCACTGTCAAACTGGGAGGGTGTATCTAGTGGAATTCCACAGTGATCAGTCTTGGGTCTGCTATTATTCTATATTTTCATTAATTACATGGATAATATAGTGGAGAGTATGCTTATAAATTTTCAGATGAAAGCAAGCTGGGTGGGATTGCAAGCATTTAGAGGGACAGGATTAAAATTCAAAACAACCCTGATAAATTGGAGAATTGGTCTGAAATCAACAAGATTAAATTTAATAAAGACAAGTGCAAAGTACTTCACTTAAGGGGAAAAAATGTACAACTACAAAATGGGGAATAACTGGCTAGACTCATAGACTTTAAGGTCAGAAGGGACCATTATGATCATCTAGTCTGACCTCCTGCACAATGCAGGCCACAGAATCTCACCCACCCACTTCTGTAACAAACCCCTAATCTATGTCTGAGTTATTGAAGTCCTCAAATTGTGGTTTGAAGACCTCAAGCTGCAGAGAATCCTCCAGCAAGTGACCTGTGCCCCATGCTGCAGAGGAAGGCAAAAAACCTCCAGGGCCTCTGCCAATCGGCCCTGGAGGAAAATTCCTTCCCGACCCCAAATATGGCAATTAGTTAAACCCTGAGCATGTGGGCAAGACTCACCAGCCAGCACCCAGGAAAGAATTCTCTGTAGTAACTCAGATCCCAACCCATTTAACATCCCATCACAGGCCATTGGGCATACTTACCTCCTGATAATCAAAGATCAATTGCCAAATTAATTGCCAAAATTAGGCTATCCCATCATACCATCCCCTCCATAAACTTATCAAGCTTAGTCTTGAAGCCAGATATGTCTTTTACCCCCACTACTCCCCTTGCAAGGCTGTTCCAGAACTTCACTCCTCTAATGGTTAGAAACCTTCATCTAATTTCAAGTCTAAACTTCCTGATGGCCAGTTTATATCCATTTGTTCTTGTGTCCACATTGGTACTAAGCTTAAATAATTCCTCTCCCTCCCTAATATTTATCCCTCTGATATATTTATAAAGAGCAATCATATCCCCCCCTCAACCTTCTTTTGGTTAGGCCAGGGGTAGGCAACCTATGGCACACGTGCCGAAGGCAGCATGCGAGCTGATTTTCAGTGGCACTCACACCGCCTGGGTCCTGGCCACCGGTCTGGGGGGCTCTGCATTTTATTTTAATTTTTAAAAAAGCATCTTAAATATTTTAAAAACCTTATTTACTTTACATCCAACAATAGTTTAGTTATATATTATAGACTTATAGAAAGAGACCTTCTAAAAACGTTAAAATGTATTACTGGCACGCAAAACCTTAAATTAGAGTGAATAAATGAAGACTCAGCACACCACTTCTGAAAGGTTGCCAACCCCTGGGTTAGGCTAACCAAGCCAAGCTCTTTGAGTCTCCTTTCATAAGACAGATTTTCCATTCCTCGGATCATCCTAGTAGCCCTTCTCTGTACCTGTTCCAGTTTGAATTCATCCTTCTTAAACATGGGAGACCAGAACTGCACACAGTATTCCAGATGAGGTGATAGTACTGATGAAAAGGATCTACTGGTTATAGTGGACCCAAAATTGAATGAGTCTACAATGTCATGCAGTTGTGAAAAAAGGGCAATATGATTCTGGAATGTATTAGCACCAGTGTTATAAGTAAGATACAGGGATATAACTGTCCCACTCTACTCAGCAGTGGTGAGCCCTCAGCTGGAGTATTGTATATAGTTCTGGGCCCCACACAGTAGGAAAGATGTGGATAAATTGGAGAGAGTTCAGAGGAGAGCAACAAAAATGACAAAAGGTTTAGAAAACCTGACCTATGAGGAAAGGTTTAAAAAAACGGGGCATGTTTAGTCTTAGGAAAAGAAGAATGAGCGGGGACTTGATAAAGATCTTCAAGTATGTTCAGGCCTGTTATGAAGAGGACTGTGATCAATTGTTCTCCATATCTACTGAAAGTAGGAAGACTTAACCTGCAGCAAGGCAGTTTTAGATTAGATATTAGGAAAAACTTTCTAAATATAAGGGTAGTTAAGCTCTGGAACAGGCTTCCAAGGAGAGGTTGTAGACTCCCCATTACAGGTTTTTCTGAAACCTGGTTGGACAAACCTGTCAGGGATGGTCTAGGTTCCCTTTCAACACTACATTTCTATGATGACTGACAGGGAAAACTGGCTTTATAATCAATGCCTAGTTTCAACCTAGAAATATCCCATTTGTTTTAATCTACTGGTCTTCGTGAAGTAGCACCTTTTGCTAATTTGGGGGAGTTTTTCACTATAATTTAGTTATTAAAAGTGGTTTTCACATACATTCTGAATACTCTGTGAAGTCTAACCCTGGATGACCTAAGTGTGGAATTTGTATATCACTGCACTGTAGGTTTTGAATCCAGGGCTATGACTCTCTTAAATGTTTGACCAGAAATGAGGTAACATACTCCAATGGTGCCAAGTGACATAGGATCAGGCTTACTTAACAAAAAGAACAGGAGTACTTGTGGCACCTTAGAGACTAACAAATTTATTTCAGCATAAGCTTTCGTGGGCTACAGCTCACTTCTTCGGATGCATAAAAGAAGTGAGCTGTAGCCCACAAAAGCTTATGCTGAAATAAATTTGTTAGTCTCTAAGGTGCCACAAGTACTCCTGTTCTTTTTGTGGATACAGACTAACACGGCTGCTACTCTGAAGCTTACTTAACAGACACTTACAGTAGGTACAAAAATGAGAACTACTATCTTAACTCAACCCAGCAGACCAGGAGCATGAAGGTATGGTGATGGAGGAAGAGTATCATGGGGGATGCCGAGATGGGAATTGAAGCATTACCAAAATGAGAGCCCTAGTGATTGGCTTAACTGTCCCCTCTTGTGCTGCAAAGGTAGGCAGAGAGGGGAATGACAGAGGTGGAAGGGAGTAGGCACTGGCTGAGCAGGGGTAGTGGTGAATAGAGCCTCACATGAGGTGGAGCTATCTGCCCTTCTACAAACATTAACAGCAGCATTCAGAAGAACATGGAAAAGTCTTCCCTGAATCTGTAAATCCAGCATTACTGCCATAGTGGGGCCTGTCTTACTCCATAACTTTCCCATTCTGCCAAACTGGCTCAGCTTCCATTTCCCCAACTATGAGTCTCCAAAAATAGATCTTGGCACTGTATCAGGCATCATGTGATTCAGCCTCTTGTTCCACTGATACCCTTAGGTCAGGTTACCACTGTGTTTCTCTGTATTGATGTTCCCCCATGACTTTTGTAGTAGAAGTCTGGGCTGGGACAAAGAACAAGTGCCAAGGATTTGCTAGAGATCATCATAAAATAGGCACGTTTTCACCCTCTGCTTGACTGACCATTGCTGGCTGAGGTCTTGTTATATTGGGTTTAAGTCTCAGGTCTGCTGGCTCCGCCTGGTGCAGTCCACCTTTGCCAGTCACTAGTGATCATACCCTAACGTATTGCATATGACTGAGTTCAACTGACTCTTGATCGCCTCCTCTCCCCAAAAACGGTAACCGAGCCTGCATATTGGCCTCTCACATATGTTAGATGGTGTTCTCTCAGAGAGGCTGGCATAGAACCCTTTGGGTCAGAGAAGTAGATGATGATGTCTGCTGTGAAAATAATGCCCAGCTGAGCTCTATGCTTAGGATAGCACTACCTGTAAGGGTAGACTTCAGGGCAACTTGATTCCTGTGTAATGGAATGCAGAAAACAGACCAGACAGGTGACCAGAGCAATCACCAGTGCCTGAGAGTGAGAAGACTATATATACTGTTGAGGCTACTATACCAGTGATTTTTCTTCACACTGATGCTCAGTGGTGGAACCTAGTTAGACTTGCTTGAACCAAGCCTTGCACAAACACCTGTGTGCAATAGGCAGCACTTTGTTATCTGGACCCAAAGTGTGTCACAGGAATAACATGTCACAAACATGCTATGGGACCACATAGAGGTTAGCACACCACATTTCTCCATGGTACGTGCAAAAGAGCCAATGCAATGGAGATTTCAATTCCCTTTGCCAGGAATACCAAGAAAAGAAACTCTAAGGAGCAGGGCTGGCTCCAGCCTTTTTGCCGCCCCAAGCAGCAAAAAAAAAAAAAAAAAAAAAGAGAGAGAGAGAGAGAAACCCGATTGAACTGCTGCCAAAGTGCCGCCGCCGAGGATGCGATGGAGTGAAGGACTCGCCATCAAATTGTTGCCAAAGACTGAAGCGGAGTTGAAATGCTGCTGAAGTGCCGCTGAAGACTGAGTTGCTGAAGGACCTGCCACCAAATTCCTGCCGCAGACTGGACATGCCATTCCAATAATGGACGGAGTGCCACCCCTTTCGATTGGCCGCCCCAGGAGCCGGCCTGCTACGGAGGCTTAGTAGGGCATCAAATAATCAGGACATTTTGAATAAGTATAGGAGACAGTCTCCACTTGGATTTAAAGCAGGGTCAATTAGGGGAAATTTCATTTAAGCAATGGCTTTACACTGGTTTAAGCAACAGGTGAATTGGGCAAAGGACTTAATGGTTAGAAAACAGGACTGGCGATCATGACCTTCTGGTTCTATTCCCATGGCTGCAGCTGAGTCATTTCTAACTTTGGGCAAGTCACAAAGGCCAAAATATAGGACACTTCAAGTTTTTGATGCCCTGCTTTAAAACTAGGTGTCTTCACTTGGGCATCCAAAAGATGGAAGATATGTCTATGCCCTGTGGAGACTCTACCAGTGCAGCTATGCCAGCATAGCCCCATAGCGTAGATGCAGCCTATGCTGACAGAAGGAATTTTTCTGTTGGTGTAGGAACACCACCTCCCCACACGTTGTTGACAGAAGCCTTCTTCCATCGACATAGCTGCAGCTAACACTGGGGAAGGTGTTGGAATGGGGGCAGGGAACGGGTGGGAAGAAGCAGGGCAGGAGCGGGGCCTCATGGAAGGGGTGGAGTGAGGGCAAGGCTGAGGGCAGCATGGGGGAGGTGTCAGTAATGCGGCCCTCAGGCCAATGCACTAGTCCTCATGTGGCTCTCATGGTCATTTGAGTTTGAGACCCCTGCTATAGAGTCTATCTCTCTCTCTCTCTCTCTCTCTCCGTCCTGCTAACTATTTAACATCAGACTATCCAGTAGCCTAGCTCTGGACAAGGGGGAGAGCCCTGTTCAAATCCTTTCTTCCCCTCAGGCAGAGGGGGGAATTTAACCCAGTCTCCCACATCCTGGGTGACTGTTCTCTCATAACTTTTAGCCCAGTGGTTAGAACACATCTGCCAGATGGAGCCCAGCAGGCAAGCTAGGTGGGGGGAACATCTATCTTCCCCTGCTTTGTGGAGAGCACTGGGGCTTAGGTGTGAGACTGTGAGGCAGCGGTGCACATGTTCAGAGACAGAAATTTAGGCACCAAGGGAATTTTTATTGTGAAAATCTAGGCGCCAAGTGAATTCAAGTTCCTACAGAATTAGGGGGCAGCCACACAGTGGTTTTGTTGGTTGCAATAGTGGCTAAAACTGGGACTTATGTGCCTCTGTTCCTTTGTGGCTCTGGGCCTCATTGCATATAGCTAAGGCTCTAGCTTGAGGTCCTTAGTCAGATAAAACTCCCATTCAGGTCATTCGGGCCAATATTTTCCAAAGTAGCCATTGAATAGTGTGTGCTTCAGTGATGAGCTGCCCAGCTTGAAACATATTGGGCCTGAGTTTCAGATGTACTTTGCACCTGAAGATCCTATTGATTTCAACACCTTTGAAAATCTGGCCCATTCTAATCAAACGTGTATTCCATGCATTTTATGAATACAGTACATTTTGCCTAATGTTTGGCAAGTTTCTATAATATTGCTTCATCAGCCATGATTTTAACAATACATTTTGAAATGACACAGTAACCAAGGTTTTCAAAAGTTCTAGCTGCCTCTGTTTTTTGGTGCCCAAATTGTAACATCTTTAAAATACCTGATCTGCAGAAGGTGGATGCTCAGCACTTGCAGAAAACCAAACTGCTTTAAGGTGTCTCCATTTGGACACCCAAAAATCACTAGTCTCTTTGGTCCATGAATCTATTTGGGGATGAATAATACCAGAATATTTTTATTATGGTAGCTGTATTAAACTGGACATTTGCTTGAGAGGATTCCTTTAATCTGTTACATATTTTGGGGATGCATCATCTCATTCCTGCTAGGACATACCTTCTGTTACTTCCATCCATAACTACAACTGACATTTTTTACACAGGCGATTCACCTACTATTCAAAATGAGAAGCCAAAGAAAAATGGCTTAGAGGTTCACAGGAAGGAAGAAGTTAAATGATAAAAATGTGAAATGTTATGCAGCAAGCTGTGTACAATTAACTAGAATTCAAATATACACCTTGTTCCAATCCAAGCAATTTATCAGATAAAAATAGTCTGCTACAAGAATGTCATGATTAATGAGGTGAGACTCCAGCTAATTACTGTTTCCTCCAAAAGTAATTAGGTTGGCATTGCTAATCAAGATGAATGAACACTCTGACCCGATTTTTTAAATGTAAAACTATGAGCTGCTGCAGCAATAACATCATTTAGTTCAGGCAATGTAGTCTTTATTAGGCTTGTAGTTTGATTAAATTCTTTTGTTACACCAGGCTTTCCACACATGAACAGATGAATGCTGTGATGTTCAAAGAGTTTGTCACCCTTAATTAAAGACTGAAAAGGCTTGCTCAATTCACAGGGCAATACACAGGACAGCTCTAAATTGATAGCTTTTAAGTGGGGGATTACTGAAGGAGTCATAGGGTTTGCCCATCTGCAAGAGGTTCCCTCCTCCTCCTGTAATTTTCAGTCATAGTGGCTGGAAAATTAATGTTGGATATTTTTGTATTGATTCTCTTAAGCAATGCTGATTTAATCAAAGCACCTTTCCACGCACACAGCTATACAGTTTCACTAGCATAAAGTAGATTTCTTATTAATCAGCTGTGCAGCAGTAGTTCAAACTATAACCCAATTTATCAGGAAGATTCTGAACTTGGCCCTTCTGTTCATTTCAGTGCATCCCTTTTTTGCTCATTTCAGCAGCTCACATCATGACTAAAGATATTATTTTATATTACTTAGTCATTGAATTTCAGTGGGGAAAAATATTTCTATAATCAAAGCACTTAACTATCAGATATTCCCTTTGTGGTCCCACTGGATTAAATACACGGCATTTATTAGTCTTGAGATTTGTTTCTATAACGCTTATAGTTCAAATCCTGGTCTAACAGCTGTAACTCAGGGCAGAATTTGGCTCTACAGCTATGGGCTCTATTCTGTGAACACTCATGTAAGCAAGTCTTTACACGTAAAAGTAACCCTGCTGAAGTCTGAAAGTACTCCTGTGAGCATGGGTTTTTCAAGTTTGGCCCGATTGCCCTGATTGGCCCTCCAAAACACTTACACATATGCTTAACTTTCCTACACTGAGACCACCCATCAATGGGACTAATCGTGGTAATACAGGTAAGCAAGTGTTTGCAGATTTGGGGCCTATATGGAGAAACCCTGTTCAAATTAACCGTGTGCTTGTTTCTTGTGCTAGGCAATATCATGAGAGGACCCCAGGGTTGTAAAAACTAAACTAGTTCTTTATTAACAGAACTATTTGCAGAGATGCTGACCTGCAGCTAGCATTCTAGCCAAGTGCACACAAACTTCTCTCCTGAAACCTACGGTCCTCCCTTCAAGTTCCATGCAGCCTTCCTTTTAACAATTTGTTGTTGTTGTGTCTTTTGTGCAAGTATTTGCTGACTTGCTGGGGTCAGAAGTTACTAGTACATACCCCATTATAGGGACGTGGCCTTTACTGCCATCCCATCATGTTCCTTCAAGTGTGCTAGTCTTCCAACCATTCACCCACTTCATGTTTGTTATTGAGGTTAGAGGGGACTTGTTTCCACCCTGTTGCTGCTTTCTTTCTGTTGAGTGGCCTCATGCTGGTCCTCTGTATTGCTCAGATACCTCATTTTTTATGACTCTCCTACAGTCCTGGCTTTAGCCCTGTCTGTCCAGGTGTGTCAACTGAACTGCAGCAGGCAGCCTCTCACAGGAGGCAGTCTTGGTTCTCTGTCCCATCAGTCTCTGTGCTGGGCTACTATCTAGTCCCTAGAATGGTGTATTTTGATAGTCTAACACTGCCAGGTAGGAATCCCTTCCTCTGTTTTGCCTTTGCCATCAACCCCTGGGCTGTCTTTACTGCCAAACTCTGCTTTCTTCCTCTTGTTTTGTGGGTGCCCAGGGAAAGATATCATGTTTGGATTCCCATTTGGTGCTGAGTTGTTAGAATTCTAACTCTGAATTTTCTTGCAGTGGATAATCAGCTGAACATGAGCTCCCAGTACAATGCTGTGGCCAAAAGGGCTAATGTGATCCTTGGATACATAAATAGGGGAATCTTGAGTAGGAGTAGAGGAGTTATTTTACCTCTGTATTTGGCATTGCTGTGACTGCTGCTGGAATCCTGTGTCCAGTTCTGGTGTCCACAATTCAAGAAAAATGTTGAAAAATAAGAGGGGATTCAGAGAAGAGTCACACGAATGATTCAAGGATTAGAAAACCTGCCTTATAGTGATTGACTCACTAGGAACACAATCTAGCTAGTTTAAAAAACAGGAGGTTATGGGGGTGATTTGATTAGTCTATAAATACCTACATGGGGAGAAAAATATCTAATAATGTGTCCTTCAACCTAGCAGAGAAAGGTATAACATGATTCAGTGGAAATTGAAGCTAGATAAATTCAGACTGGAATTTTTAACAGTGAGAGTAATTAACCATGGGAATAATTTTCCAATGGCCATAGTGAATTCTCCATCACTGACAATTTTTAAATCAAGATTGCATGCTTTTTTACAAGATCTGCGCTAGGAATTATTGTGGGGAAGTTCTATGGCCTGTGCTATACCGGAGATCAGACTAGATGATCACAATGGTCCCTTCTGGCCTTGGAATCTATGAATTCTGTTGCAGTGTACTTTGGCCCATTATTTGAGCATAGCATTTCAGGTAAGCCATACTCTGCAAAATGCACCTTCAGTTTCTTGCTCATCATTTTTGCCAGAGTGTCTTCCAAAGAGTCCATCTGCCACAAATTTGAGTAGTAATCCACTATGACCAGGACCTTTTCCCAGGGTCTGGTTGGGATTTCATGAGGCTGTAGGGTCTCCAACTCTTGTCGACTGCTATACTCTTGCACATCTCACATTGTTCCCTGTATGCTCTCAACTGAGTATTCATGCTTGGCCAGTAGATATATTCCATAGCTTGTCTCAGGGATGCCTCTATTCCTAGGTATGAAGTGTGGATCCATCTAGTGACATCAGCTCTTAAATCTGCTGGGTTCTCATCTCAGTCCTCTTTAAGCAAAATTCCATCTTGTACATACAACTCATTGCTTACCTGGCAGTAGGGGTAACCTACTGTGGCACTTGCTTGATCTGGCTATCCCTAGAGTATGAATTGTTTTACTGCCTATCCCTGTCCTTCGTTGGATTGCCTGGAGCCTTCAGCAAATGTACTGTAGCATGTTGATAGACTGTCTCCTGTTTCACAGAACCATCTATACTGTACTTCGGAAGGTATGCCACACTCAGATTATCTGGCACCAGTAGTGACTTTCCTGGGCAGTACTCTATCCTCTACTCCTAGCACTGGAGTCTCAATATCAGGCATGGTAGTTACTTTGGTGCACTCCTCAATGGCTTCTTCAAAAAAACTTTCCAGTGGCTTGTGATCAGAATGCAGGTTCACCTTGTGCACAAAGGTGAAATGATGAAACTGTTCCATTTCAAAGAGCACAGACAGGAGCTCCTTTTCTATATGAGCATATCCCCTCTCTGTGTCTGCCAAGGCCCTACTAACAAATGATATGGGTTGCTGGCTTTGCGTCAGTGCTGCTCTTTGGCCTCCTTCTGAGGCATCACACTGTAGATCTAACTGCTCTACAGAGTTACAATACTTTAGGACTGGCGCCTTGCTTGTGACTTTCTTTACTCTTTCAAAAGCCTGTTCTTGGGTCTCTGACCATTCCCATTGCATCACTGTTTGTATCATTCAAGGGTTCACAAGCTTCTGACAGGTGTGAACAGAATCTGGAAAGACAGTTGGAAATCTCTATAAATTGTTGGACTCCCATCACATCCCTTTCCTAAATGTCTCTCATTTGGTCAGGATCTGGCTGGAATCCCTCAAAAGTTAACACATAGGAATGTCCAATAAAGGGGAACTCAGTTCGCCTCTGCTTCAGCTTGTCTGCATTCAGCCTACTATTGTGCTCACAGCTCTGGTTTAGCTGTAGTCACAGCTCGATATCCTGGATTGCTTCTTTCTTGACATCTCCTGCTGAAATAAGAATGTCCTCGGCTTCAGTCTTGTTGCCTGGGAATCCCTCCTGGTTCAGTTTACAATGGAACACCTCTGAGGCTGCACTGATGCCCATTGCCATTCTTACCCAAAGGTACCTGCAAAAGGTGTGGTATGGGTCATCTAGTTCAGTATAAGAGAACCCAATCTTGCCGTCACAAACAGTGAACGCTTTTTGCCATGGTCTCTGGGCACACATTAATGTGAGTAACCTTGTTACCCCCTGCCACCAGCAGGAGGGAGATTTTCTTATGGTAGCTAGGGACTAGCTTCCTGACACTGCCAGCCTTTCAACCACTCGTGCACTCTCCTCTGGGCCTTGCCATCCCTCATTTTGCTTTGCAAGTTAACAATAGGTGCACCCCAATCCCCACTGAATGGTCCCCCTCTGCTATCCAGCCACTGACACTGGCTACTCACTGAAATTCCAGATCCTCTGCACCCAAAAGTGCAGTGTACTCCAATTTGCCAGTTCTAGCTTAAACTACTGCTCCTGTACCATGCAGCACTTTAAATAAAACAAAATTAGGTTTTATTTGAGAAAGAATAAAGATGTAACTAGAAATGAGAGGAAGAGATGGAAACAACTGGTTACAGCACACAACAAAGTCATAAAACAAGAACCTGGGTCCACACTTAACAATAGTTACCTTTCCTATATAATAAAGTAATTTCCTGCCCCCACCCCAAGTTCAGTCTGTTGCAGAGCTGTCTGGTTTCACAAGAACCAGGATCGAAACATTCATGAGAGCCCACTGCTCCATAAGCGGTTTCCTCAGTGAATGGATACAGAGCGCCTTTCCCTACATTCTGTTACAGTGAAACCAGTCTTTTGTCTTTATTTGTAGCTGGGGTGATCTCCTGCAAGCTATAACGCTGCTTTTCACCTCCAAGTGGCTTTGAGCACTTGCAATTGTCTTGGGTGGTTTTCCATTGAGCGTTCTGGGATGTGGCAAGAGTAGACAACAGATCCTTGCACTATCTCACCAGCTGATGAGGAAGGGGTGACAATTCCCTCTTTCTTGAATGGATCATCATCGAGATCCATTACCGCCTGACGACTAATTTCTACTCCAAGCAAACTTTCACTATAAATACATTATTCCTTAAATATTATCTGTACATACGTCTCACAATGGTTATGAATCTAGACAAACTATAAGCTTTTTGTATGCACCTTACATGTTACTATTTATGGATAACTATCCTAGAAGACCTGTGTTTGATGTAGTGAGTTTGTCAAAACTGAGTTGAAAGTTATTTGCAAAGAACAAGGGAGTCTTTGCCAAGGGGTCTCTGTGTCAGACTTTTGCCGTCGATAAATCAGGCTTTCCCTGCCCCATATCCACACTCTCATGGTAATCCTAGAGAGGGAGGTAATTCAAAATTTAATCATCCCCATCCAGCTTGTGATTCTGTCCCATTAGTGATCTAGGGTGCCATCAAATATTTTATGCCTTTGTCTTCTCACTTCTGCTTCTTTGGTTTTCTGATACTGAGATGGGGTGTGCACCTCACACCAACCATGATAATGTTAATGAGGGAGAGAGATGCCAATTAGGTCACCTGGCATCACTTGAGAGAAGGAAGGCCAGGGTTAATGAAGAGTGAGGCCCAGCTGGGGAAGGATTTCAAGGAAAAACCTGCACTCGGCCCCTGCCAGGAGCAAGGTCATCAGGAACAAGGAGAAAGCCCAGAGGGAGCATAGCAGTGAAATCTTGCCCTGGAGAAAGGAGTCTGACACTAGGCTAGGAGGGGTGAAATAGCCACGGGGAGTAGAGTAGGCTCTCATGGTGAATACAGAACCTGGAAAGAGAAGATAGGGAAGCTTGGTTAAGAAGGAGCCCAGGGAAACAGCAACAGGGATGAGGACTGAGGACCTGGACTGCTGGTTATAGGGTCCCTGGGCTGGAATCCAGCATAGCAAGCAGGCCCAGGCTCCCCTGCCAGATGCTGGTTTAGTGGCATACAGTCCCCAGCTGGGACTGAACACCATCTGGAGTTGGCATTTGGACAGGGATCCCACTGGATTTCAGAACCCCAGAACGGGTGGCTAAATGATGACCTGGCTGGAGGGCCAAGTTGCCAGAAAAAAGACAATTGCAGAGTGAGCAATGAGCAGGAAATGGGCCCCTGATGCAGCAAGAGCTACATTCCCAGACTGAGATGCAAGGAGACACAGTAATAGTGAGTGGGACCCCCACTGGAGTTACTCAGTGATTTCATAGAAAGTCTTGCCTAGGCTGTGGATAACACTGCTTTCTCCCCTTCCTCTCCCAGCTGGTTGATATTTCCGCTTGCTAGATTGCTAGAAATCCTATTTTTATCTCTTCCGCTTAATGATAGTCTGATGTTGCTCATTGATTGACATATCTGAACCTCCTGCTGCTTTCTCCCTTCTGCCTTAGTGTACAGGCCAATGAAATATCATCTCAAAGACCTGGCAATTTGTGTAGCTCAGGGCTCTTCACCTTCAAGACTCAGGGCAATACTGGGACAGTCACATTATTTAAAGATCACACTGAGATGTCGGCCTGGGGTAGAAAATGCTTCGAGGGGGAGGGGCGCAGTGTTGGGCAGCTCTCAGGTGGCAAGGATAAGAATTTGATTTTGACATTCTCTGCCACCCCCCATGCAACTGTGTCCATTCTTATCTGCAACGGAGCAGGGGCTGCTCCTAACCTAATCTCACACCCAAGCTCCATTTTCAGTGACAGTGTCCCCTTAACTGACTGGGAGGTGAGCAATGGCAGAGCCCTTGGGCTTAACCCAGAGCTTAATGAGAGCAGGGAACCTGGGCTGTTTTTACAGGGGCAACATTAGGATTTCTAATTCACTACTGGTGCAGTTCCCATGGGGAGTAACAATAGTGCAGTCTGGTTATATACAGAGGATCAGTGTTTACTGCTGTGTCACCTAATCCTGGGTCAAACCTGTCAGATCTCTGTGAATACTACAATCTCCATCGCTGATACCCTGAAAAGAGTGACATTGGCAATGAATTACATCTCCTCATTTTCATCACGTGGACAAGGTCCTACAGCACTAGGTCATAAAAGCCTCCAATATTGGAGTGGTAAATAAATGAGTAGTTGGGAGCCACTGTTATATAAGGTTGTCTCTGATTACTTTTTGTTGTGGCTTTACTGGTATTTTTGGCTCTGGATGGGCACTGTAGTTACTATATTAATGAAGGACACTGAGGATCCAATTCTCATTTACGCTCTAAGGGCATGGCTACACTTGCAGATGTAGAGTGCTGTGAGTTAAACCAGCCAGGGCTGGCTCCAGGCACCAGCCCAGCAAGCAGCCAAAGGTGAGGGGCGGCACATCCGGCTCTTCGGCAGCAGTTTGGTGGTGGGTCTCTCGGTCCCTCTCGGAGCGAAGGAGCAGCCGAATTGCCGCCGAAGACTGAAGCGGCAGATGTAGAGCTGCAGATCACAATCGCAGCTTTCCCCCCACCCCCTTTTTGCTGCTTGGGGTAGCAAAAACCCTGGAGCTGGCCCTGAAACCAGCCTTCGGAGACCGCAGCAGGGAAAGCGCTGCCGTGTGTTCACACTGTCAGCTGCAAGCTCACTGGCGTGGCCACATTTGTGGCACTTGCAGCGGCATTGGGAGCGGTGCATTATGGGCCGCTATCTCACAGAGCACCTCTTCCCATTCTGGCGCTGTGGCTTGTGGGAAGCGGGTCTGGGGGAGGGGGCAGTGCAATGATTAAAAGAGCATTGCTGAAGGTGGTTTCACCTAGTGGAGCGCTCTGGGGCCCAAGTCCCAAAGTTGGTCCTAGCAGAGCTATTTGTACCCATACTGCCAGCAAAGGGCCAGGAGCGGGTGCTATGGCATCACCCCAAGTCATTGTCGGAAATGGGGCAGCTGATGGAGAATGTTCTCAGAGCTGATGGGTCACTAGAGACGGGGTCCGCGTGGCCTCTGCCACTCACCAACTAGGGCCACTGATGGTACTGGCTGCCTGCCAGGAGATGATGACCCAGGGCATGATGGAAAACATGTACAAATCCCACCCCAGCAACCTGAGCTACTCACAGGGAGAGGCAAAGACCTTGCCAATGCGCGGGGCTGAGCTCAGATGAAGTATCACCTGGATAAATACCCAGTGATGTAAACAACTGGACTGGCATCATTGAGCTCAGACACAGGTTCCCCCTAATAATTGAAACCTGCTCCCTGCCAGGAAGGAGTCTGCAGGAAGGAGCTCAGTTACCTGCTACTCCTGTGGGCAGCAGAGGCATATGAGGGAAGAGTGGTCAATGGCAGAATGCAAATACACAGAGAGCTGCTCAGCCAAGGAGAGGACCCCTAGGAGGACTCCCCTAGGTTGACAATCCCAGTTTGAGCCCGAGGGAAAGTAGTACTGGGGCTATTAGATTCAGAGTGTAGCCAAATGGTGATGCAAGCTGCCCTAGCAGGTGAGACAATAACCCTGGAAGAAAATGTTTGCTTGCAGCATATATATGTAGATGACTGGAACTGACAGAGGGGACCCACACTGACTCAATTATAGTAGCACCAGCAGACAAAGTAGTGTACCCGATGATAATGGACCAAGATTGTCCCTCCTTTTGGCAAATTAATAACAAACTGAACACCACCACAGTTGAAACCCATGACAGGCCCTGGGTTGTGGACACCATGAACCTTGCAGGCCTGAGGGATTCCATAAGGGACATTCCAGTGACCAGGGCTGGCCAGATTGATGCAGGAATGGCTGATCACTGTGGTGGTCCTCAAGGACCTACTGAAGGGGGGTGGAGGGAATTTCATACAAAAGCAGCATGATGACACAAGTCTGAGCATGCCTATGAACAAGTGACATACATTAATGGGAAAGCAGCAGACCCCCAGTGCCTAGGATGGTACCCCCACTTCATGCTGGAGAAAGAGCAGCAGTATCATGTTGACATAACCCACAGCTGGGGGTAATAAGAACTCATCTACTGGTACCCCACAATCCTGCTGACACATGGTATTTCCTCCACAGGGCATCTAGGGCATGAGAAGACAGCGGAGCAGGTATTGGCTCACTTTTTTGGACTGAGTGTGCATCGTGAGGTTAGGGGCTATTTCTCTTTCAGTCCTGAGTGTCTGTATGTGGCAGCTAAGAATGTCCTGAAGGCCTCCTTGGTCCCAATACAATTAGTGGAAACCCCATTTGACAGAATAAGTATACACATGGTGGGGCCTTTAGAAAATGGCTCCTTGGGAAACCAGCGTATACTTATAGTGGTGGACTAGACCGCTCACTACATGAAGCCATCCCCTTGCATTCAGCTAAGATGGCAGAGAATGCTTCTGAGATTATGAGACTCGTTGCCCAGGTAGAATTCCTGCTGCAAATACTGACTGATCAAGTCTCCAACTTCATCTCACAGGCAATGCATGAGCTATGCTTGTTTCTTAAAATCAAGGGCCTGATAACATTGGTGTACCATCTGCAACTGTACAGCCTTGTAGAAACATTTAACAAGATATTGAAAGAAATGTTGAAGTGGTTTGTGAGAACCAAACTGAGGCACTAGGATCAACTCATCCCACTGCTGCTATTTGCCATGCAAAAGGTGAAACCCAAGCGTCCACGGGGTTCTTTCCCTTTAACCTTCTCTATGGATACCACTCCCAGCCCCAGGGAATGTTGGATGCATCGTGAGAAGGTTGGGAGAAGCAAGACACAAACATGCTGGATTCAAGCCAATACATTATCTGACTATAGGAGCATCTTAAGAAGTTGAGCATTTTCTCAAAAAAGAACTTCATCTGGGGTCCTGGTCCCCAGGGAGGACGGCACAATCTGATTTTTGCATCAACTTTCGTAAGGTCAATTCCATCCCAAAGTTTGATGCTTACACAATGCCAAGGATGGATGAGCTGTTAGAGCAGTTGGGTCCAGTGTATGATTGACCTTACAAAAGGTTATTGGCAGATCTCCCTGTCTCCATCGTCCCAGTAGAAAACCATATTCTTGATGCCTTTGGCCATTTCCACTGTAAAACTATGCCATTCAGCCTGCAAGCATCTGATGAATTGACTCCTCAGACCCCATCAGCAATGTGCTGTGGCTTACCTTGACAATGTAATCTATAGCCACATGTGGGAAGACTATCTATATCACCTAAGAGTGGTACTGACATTCCTACAGGAGGCCAGCCTCATAGCTAACCCAGCCAAGTCTAAGTTGGCCATGACAAAAGTGATGTATTTAGGGTATTGGGTAGGAGGAGGCTTCATGAAACTGCTGTTAAAGTCCATGTATTAAACTTCTGCCCTACATGCTGGACCAGAAGACAGATATGCCACTTCCTGGGCCTGGCAGGATATTATTGCTGGTTCATCCACCAACTTCACATTGGTCAGGGAAGCCATAAGCTATCTACTGTAGGGGAGAGATAGCTCAGTGGTTTGAGCATTGGCCTGCTAAACCCAGGGTTGTGAATTCCATCCTCGAAGGGGCCACCTAGGGATATGGGGCAAAAAATCAGTACTTGGTCCTGCTAGTGAAGGCAGAGGGCTGAACTCAATGATCTTTCAAGGTCCCTTCCAGTTCTAGGAGATAGGTATATCTCCAATTATTATTATTTATTTACTAAAAGGCAAAGATACAAAAAATGTCTGGTGGGACAACCAGCACAATGAAGCGTTTAATAGCCTGAAGACACCTGTCCTTGCCAACCTGGACTTCTCCCAGGAGTTCATTCTTTATATAGATGCCTCGCACATTGGCCTGAGAGCAGTGATCTCACAGGACTTTGAGCGCAAAGAGCAGCCTATCCTCTATTTAAGCGGAAAGGTGCTCCAGAGGAGGAGAGCATATTCTATTATTGAGAAGGAAGCTTTGGCTATCCAGTGGGTGGTGGGCTCTCTCAGGTATTTCCTGCTGGGTAGTCCCATTTCCGTAGTCACAGACTACATGCCCTTGTGGTGGCTACAGCCTATGAAGGACTCAAATCTCCAGATTATGTACTGGCATCTAGCACCCCAGCCTAAGAGAGTCTGTGTACAGCACCGAGCATGGAAATAACATACAAATGCAGTTCCTCCCCGCAAGGAGATTGGGATTGCAGAGATGCTCGAGCAAGAAACATTTCTGGTCTTGAGGTGGATGGTATGTGAGGGGACATGCGCCTACCCCACTGATAGAAAGGATGACAAGCATTCCTGTGCTCAGACAGCGCCAGTTAGGCACATTTGGAGAAAGGGAGCTTAAAAAGGTGAAACTTGCCACACAGAGGGGGGAATATCTCCCAGGAGGAGATGCTACTCAAGCAGCAAGAGGAGCCCAGCCTGAAGCAATAGATAGCCTTTCCTTTTCTGCTCCCTTTTATGGGGATAGACTGACACTCCCAAGCTGATATGGGTGAGGGGACCTGGAGGGCTGCTCCCAGCCAGCAGCTTGTGGCAGGACTTGGGGACTGCAGCCAGGGACTAGAAGTGATTGGACCCAGGAGTGAGCTGAACTCCTGCTGGGAACAGAAAGATTGCCCAGGATTAAGCGGCTCCTGTAGGGAACCCAGGGGCAAGAAAATCAGAGAGACTATAGCTGAGCCCAGACTGAGGGTTGGCCCACAACAGAGTGAAGCTGAAGATGTTTGTAAAACATTTGCCATTGCTTAGGGAGGACAACAGAATAACTATGCTGTGACATCATTCTAGCAGAATTATGAACAGTTCATTTCTAGTATGAATAAGGCTTTTTCTACAGGGACAAAGCATGTAATCCTTTATCAGAGCCCTACCTGAACAGAAGTAGCATTGGGACTTTGATATCAGTGAGGCAGAACACACAGGAGCTTGTCTAACAGTTTGGATTTTTAAACACGAAACATTCAAAGCAATTACAGTTAATGTCTGAGTTCAGAGAATAGTGAAAGCACATTATAGAGACTAGCAAAGAAAAAAATGTCCTGGGAAAAGGAGAAGCACCATATGAAAATATGGAGTACCCAAACGTGTGGGAGCATACAGGAGAGATGACATCTGTCCAGCCAGTGGAAGGGTGTGCAGGAAATGTCAGACTAATGGACAGTGGGAGTGTATCTGTAAGGAACAAAGGAATCAGGGAGACTGTCCATGCAAAGCTGAATGACACCTATTTCCTGGGATATGAGTCTAAAAATACTGTTTATAAACAGAACTGAGTAAAATCGGGACTTTCTGTCCTACAAGAAATTCTGATATTTCAATTTTTGTTTTTTTCCCAATCAGAAACATTTGGACATTATAGATTGAAACAAAACCAGGGCTGTCCCTAGGCATACACAGCATACGTGGCTGTGTAGGGCACCCGAAAATTTGGGGCACCACTGGGACAGCAGGTAAGAGGTGGGTCAGCTCCCGCACACCTAGCGTGTGCTGCAGTCTCCTTAGGCAGGGGCTGTATGCACCAGCGCACAGAGTCAAATGCACCAGCGCAGCGCATTCTGCGTGAGGGAGAGGTATGGGGGTCTCTGCAAGAAACTGTGACTCTCCGCTGCCCAGAGGCAGGCTGGGCAGCTTTGTACCCTTTGCTGCCTCCTCCCCCTACCCTCCGGCTGCGAGCCCGGGCTGCCGTACGAAGCTCAGTGTGTCAGCAATGGTGGAGGGGGTTCTTCTGGGGGTCCGAGGGCAGGGATGGTTGCTGTGTCCCAAGTCAGGCGTAGGGGCACTAGTTTAATACTGCATAGGGCCCCATAAGTCCCAAGGGTGGCCCTGAACAAAACTTTGACATTCCTGAAATCGAAAGGTTTTGGTTTGCTTTATTGAACTGATATAAAACACTTCATTTCGATTCAGAGCAACATTAATTTGCATTTTCCCATTGTGGTGCATAGCCTCAGGGGAGTGAAAATTCATGAGTCTGAAGGCCCCATTCTCCCCTTTCGGGTAACTCCCTGGCCAGATTATATTTCATAATGAACCCAGAGTCATGTGACACCAATGATGCACCAGCTTGGTCAGAGGGATTCTATGTTGCATTTCAGAAGATGTAGCTCTCCAGGGAGTCTGTCCCACAAGAGAGAATTGGGCCCTGAACTGTAAAGCCCATGAATTAATGTGCTGATAGGGAAATGCACTTTAATGCTTTGCTGAATTGATTTGAAACAAAATACTTCAGGTCAGTTACACAAACCAAAATATTCAGATTTGGACTGAAATGACTTGAAAACAAAATATTTTGTTTCCATTTTCTAAATAGAAAATACAATTTTCAGCAAAATTGAAACATTGATTTTGTGGAAACTGCACTTTCCATTAGAAAAAAAATCATTATGGTAGAAAATTTCCAACCAGCTTTAATGAATGGGCTTGGATAACTAATTTCAATAGTCACATTAATGTGATCAAATTTAAGTTAGACTTAGGGTCAGAAATGACTGATTTGTAAAGTGAATTCTAAGGAGATAATCCCTAGCTTTAAACTGGAGCAGTCCAGGGTAGTGCTCCATAGCCCAAGAGGGAAGAATAAATTCAATTCAAAGGCATATTAACAGAACAGGCAATGAGTGTGTTTGACATCTTTATTGTGAATGAGGCCACTGCAAGTAGCCTCCTAGACTGAACCAAAGCCATTGGGATGGGGCTTACGTAACCGATAATGGGACTGTGTTCATCTGCTGTCCTGTGAGCTAAAGGAGAATTCCTTTACCTGTGAGATTATAGTAGTTTGTATAGCCACTGGGACCAGCCCCTAGAGCAGGAGTGGCCAACCTGTGGCTCTGGAGCCACATGCGGCTCTTCAGAAGTTAATATGTGGCTCCTTGTATAGGCACCAACTCCAGGGCTGGAGCTACAGGTGCCAACTTTCCAATGTGCTGGAGGTGCTCACTGCTCAACCTCTGGCCCTGCCCCCGGTCCACTCCTTCCCGTCCCCTCCCCCGCCCTTGCTCCTCCTGTCTCCCCCCCAGAGCCTCTTGCACGCCACGAAACAGCTGATTGACAGGGCTGCTGGTAGGTGGGAGGCACTGGGAGCGGTGTGTGGAGGGGACTGCTGATATATTACTGTGGCTCTTTGGCAATGCACATTGGTAAATTCTGGCTCCTTCTCAGGCTCAGGTTGGCCACCCCTGCCCTAGAAGGATACACAATCGCACACACTAGGCCACTGTATTACAGTGCCACACACATAAAATCTTAATTCTCCCTTATGCTGGGACACAGAAGCAGTAACAGTGATAACAAATATTTATACTATGGTAGCATCAAAAGCCCCAATTGGGATGGTCCTCCCATTATGCTGGATGTTGCACAAACTTAAGAAAGACAATCCCTGCTGTGAAGGCTTACAATCTAAAGACGCAAACAGATTAAGGGTATGGAATGGGGATACAACATACAAGCAAATGAATAAGGTGAGAATTGATATATCACAGCCTTACTAGCTACTGCTCAAGCATTTACAGGATGCAGATCAAAAGGCGTCTCTGGATTATAGAAAGCAAAGTAAAAAATATGTTTCAAAAATAAGTTCAAAGTAAACTAAGCCCAAAGATGGAGATTCATATCTACACCATACTGAAACAAGAGGAAGAGCAGCCTTCCCCAGGCTTCTGTTTGCTTAGAACACCCTCCTTTTTGTAGATTAATCAAAGAAGAAGCCTCACCTAAACAAGCAAGAGGATGAAGTATAAACACAAGCAATGAGGGGAGATGAAAATTTACCTCCAGAAAAATCTGCTCAGCGGTGAGGGGCAATTTTGTTGTTCCTTTCAAATGAACAGAATTATCCATTCTTCAAGTAATGTTTTCTTTCTGTATCAAATAACAACACGTGTTTTTCTTTGGAGAGTAACAATCTTTTTAAAAAGCAATCATCTTTGGGCACAGATCAAGCATGGAAAAAATTTAGCCCAATAGGTGAATATGTCAGAAAGTTGTGGGCATTAAAAAAGGTCTATGTTTATATATTGGAAACTGGTTTTCAACCTTAGCTAAAGCAGATGCAACCAGCTCTCTCTAAAATACCGCATAAAGCTATCAAGACCCACAGATTTCACCTTAAGCTTATGAACTGCACTTCTACTCTACATTTTTTAAAAAGAAATATTTTTCTTCTTTTGAAGTTTCTTGATTATAGCTCCCAGTCATGTGATCCTATCTTAGACAACTGCAGAGCCGACAAACATTCCTAGACTAATTAAATAGAAAATCTCCTCCATTTTGTAGCTTCCATCTGTCATGGACATTTAAAAATATTGTTTTTACATTAAGCCTCCTGGCACCCATAGCAAGTGTTTGGCAGTACTGCTGTTTAACTTCATGCTATTCATCCACAGTTTTTGTTTCCTGGGACAGGACCTCAAGTCTAAAGGGCAGAAGAAGAAATTGTGCTAAAAATACTACACATAGGCCCCAGGTCTGCAGCTGACTCTGCACCGGCTGAAACCTGTGAGCCCTACTAAAATAATGAAATCAATAGGGCTATAGGCATCCATGCAGGCCCGGCTACAGAACTGGGGCCTAAATGTGGGATACATTTTTTAATATTTCAGACACTGGATTGTTGGGGGGTTTAAGACATGCTGTGACAGAATTACCATGTCCTGAGGCTACCAGGTCCTGTGACCCCTATTTTACATGAAAGAAGCTCATATACCTATTTGATCAGACTGGAGGTAAGTAATGAACATTGGCTGTCATGTGGCCCTGCCTCAGCTAACTGAAGTTTTTCTTTGGCAATCAAAAGAGGGTAACAAGCAAATGTAATTACAGTATGCATATGTAATACGTCATCACTAATACACACAGTATACACAGATATTACTAAAATAATAAATCTCTAGTCTAATATATAAAGAAGATAGCATAATAAATCATGGTTTAGCGTTCCAATTGTGCAAACATAAGCCATGAAATATTGAATTTTAATAAAGGAAATGTAATGGGTGTGGAAAGGGCTAAAACTTGATAGTCCTGGAGCCACAGAAGAGGCAGAGCCTGGGCGGCAGCAGTGCAAGGATCGTGATGTCTCCCCCTCCTACTCTCTCATGTTTCAAATGTGTTCTGGAGGGACCTCCTGTAGATATACTTAGATTGTAAATTCCTTGGGGCAGGGACTGTCTTTTAGTTCTGAGAACAGCACTTAGCACAGTGGGGTCCCTGGTCCATGACTAGGGTTTCTAGGTGCTTTGGTAATACAAATAATAATTAATAACAACAATTCCAGATTCATTTAATCTCCATGTTAATTCAGGATGGAATTTTCACAAGTGACTGTGAAGTGCAAAGTTCCCTCTTATTCCTTATTGTTTGCTATGCACCAGTCCAGGAAGGAATTCAACCCTATAACATTGGTAATAGAGCTAGTAGAAAAATAGAGGGGGTGGGTATGGAAAATATCAATGAAAATACAAAACAATAACAACAAAATCCACATTTTTATCTAAATTTTCACAAGAAAGCACTTTACACAAAAACATTCATTTAATCAAAAAGCCGATTTCCCACAGAATGACAGTTTTGATGGAAAAATTTTGACCAGTCCTAGTGGCTAGAAATCCAAACAGCCTCCCACTTTCTAAGTGTGACTCTCCTATCCCCCAATAGCAATCGTTGTCATTTTCTCAAATAGTCCACACAATACCTATACCAAAGCTCCAAATCTGTCTCTGTCTCCCCTTCATACCCTTCCCAAGTTATAAAGAGTATTATATGAGTTTGTCCACATTATATAACTAACAAAAAAGCACTGACTGCTGAGGACACACACATTCTGTATCAGCCTTTGGAATTTGTCCTGCTGGTTACATTTTCCCTGTTTATTTTATATTTGCCTACAGTTTTATTCTCTACCATTTCTTCTTTCCCTGTGTTGTGGTTCAATGGAGACAATTCAGGCAGGAAGTATTCTGAGGGGTGGGAAGTGCCCCTTTATCTTCCTAAGACATTCTCCTCTTAAAGAGGAGTTAGCAGTTAAGCTAAGAGAGGGCTGGATAAATTTGGACAGGGGCTATTTCAGATTGGTCACAAGAGCCTGGAACTATCACCCCAAAACTTAAAGACCTTGATTGACTAGAAGCCAGATAAACACTGCATTTTTCCATACAGGACGTTAGCCAGCCACCAAAGAGTCAAGAAATAGCCAATGAGAAGAGGATTTGGGGTTTTATGAAAGCTAATCCTTCTCATCTGTATAATATAGCTATCACATTGTATTCACATGTCACAGTATATCTGAGGTGGACATTTTAACACATATAGTTGTAACCCTTTAGCCAGGTGTTGTCAGCAGCAAGAAGTTCTGGGTTTAATTCTCTAAGGGTTCCTTCTGAAAACTTAAACAGCAGCAGCTTGAGCCTGCATCCAGAAACCTGGCAAACAATATATAAACCACCCTGGGTGCCCGTGAGAGGCAATACTTCCCCACTTGCCAGTGTTAAGTCCAGAGGGTTTAAAAGAAAGAGAACTTCATTAGGGGGATGGGAGAAGTGGGGAAAATAGAATAAACAGGGTGTCTTAGTGATAGTCTCCATCCTCCTCTTACACCAGCAACTCATTAATACATTCTAGCCACTTCCCTCCTCCCAAGGTTTCCCACTCACAGTTTGTTGTCTAGGGTAGGTGGAGTTCAAGAACTCCGGCAGATCAGTCTCCAGCCTCTCAGGGAAGAGTCGCTTGGGCTACTCCAAGGGCTCTACTACATGACCAGCTGAACTGATTTCAGCTTTGATTGATGGTTAGGGAAGTCTACACTAGAGTTCCTCGGATAGGCTGCTGATCTCTGCAGTTTCAGTCCAAGACACCTCAGTGCCGCTCACTGTTTGGAAACTGCCTCTGTCCTGCATCTTTGAAGAGAGTTCAGTGGTGTTTATAACCCTTTACATAGTCCTTGCTACCACAAAGTCACTGCTAGTAAAAGATAGAAGTCTCTCTTTAGTACCACCCAGGTTCCTTTACCCAACTAAGCCTGAACTACGGTCTCGGTCAGGGTGACCTCAGGTACATTTGGTGTAGTTCTGTCTTTTCATTTCCCAGTAGAGATAATAGCATTTCATTGCCTCCAAACTCAAAACTTCACTGAATTTTAACCAAATGCCCCCAAACAGTGACATAATTGAAATGTAAAGGAGGTTTGATCCATTCAGTTATTTCCCCTTGCTCGCCAGCAGATGCCAGCAGAGAGCTCCCTCGCCTATGGAGCCCCTGTCCACCTGAAGTTTTAAAAGAGCTTTAGGCTGCTCATCTCCCTTTTTACCAACAGGTGTCAATAGTTAGCTCCCTACAAAGGGCTTATATAGGTTTTTTTACTTTTTTTTTTTAAGTTTGGCACTTAAAGTCTGCTCTGAAAAGCAACTAGTTACATATAGTATTATGGGGCTCCACTTTTATTGTGTTTTACTGATTTCCATATCAAACATGCTGAGTTCACAAGTACACAAAGATTTATTTTTCGAACTTCTATCCTGGCAAACTCAGGCTGAGCACTAAGCTGCAGGTCCACACAGGTATTTAGTTTCCTACGTTCACTGATTTCAGGAGATCTGAGCCTATGTTTTTGTCAGACAGCGTGATGATTTAAAATCAAAGCATCCTTTTCATGCATCAGTAATGAAAGTTTTGTAGGAAAAATTAGATCCACCATCATGAAAACCGTGCTTCAGTGGGTTTTCACAGGAGTAGCAGAGTGGAGCTCAGTAAAAATTCTGTTGCTGATATAGAAGAACATTTAAAATTCAACTAGCTCTCTCTCAGCTATGCTGGCTGTTTTACAATGAGAACTTGAGCTCCAATTTTGCATTTCATCTCCTTTAGCTGCCCAGAGTTGAATTTGGCCACTTGTGTTATAGGTGGCTACTTGACTTATACACCAACCTCTGCTTTGTAGCGCACATAGCTCTGCCAGACCTTTAACAAGATGCCATTATTGTTAAGTCTGCCTGGAGAGCTGTGACACATTAAACCAAGCGATTACATCTCTACTTGACTTCTACCCCATTTTCAGACAGGAAACAACACGCAACAACAAGTTGAAGGACTGCTCATGTTCCAGGGAGGAATCCCACTCATGTTGTCCAGATGTGACACCACAGATGATCTCCTGATACATCTTTGCTACTGCAGTTCACTCAGTCATGGAGAAGAGTACTACTGGCCCTTTACCATGAACAGATGATCAGTGCTTCCAGGGAACTGAAAACTACTTTCTTATAGAGTGGAAGCATTAGTGGGAAAGAGCCTAACACACTAAGTAAATTCAAGAGTCTACCACAGCACCTGACTCACTTGATCAAAGATCCTGGGCTGGGTTCCTCAGTCTACTCTCTGGCTTGTCCAGAGTTGCTGTAACTATTCACCGGATTGGCCTGGTTTCTGTCCCACTCTTTGACAGTGGAGCAGCATGGAAAATGTTGACCAAAAAAACAAGCAAAATGTTCTTCTACGTTCTTTTCTTTTGGAAGGATGGGGGGAGGGTGTCAAAAATCAAAAAGATTTTGGGATCCGAAGACCAAAACATTTCAGCCAAAAAGCATGTTTTGAGTGTTCAGTTTTTTCCTTTTTGTGAGGAGTTGTGCTTTTTTTGAAGGAAAAAACAAACCTGAAAAATTGAATTGAAAAAAGCCATTTCCCACAGGAATTTTCATGTTGACAAAAAAGCTATTGACTGGCTCTGTTGGTGTGGCTGGAGCTGTGGTACACAAACACTAACTGTTGGTAAGAGCAAAATGACTTTACCCTAAGCATATTTGGGACACTAAACCGGCAAAGCAAACCAGCATCAGCTACAGCATTATACAGCGATGCTTTCTCTAATGCAGCTCTTTTGTCATCAGACAGATGCTTCCAACAGCTCCATGCAGCTGTAATCTCTTGTTTATTCCTAACTCTATTGTCACGTTAAACCATGAGTTATTTCTAAAAGGCTTGGTTTGTAGGTAGGTATTGAATTCCATACCCTACTGCATCCTTATTTCACTACAGCAGTGAGGCCATAATGTGGAAAATCAATAATTCTGTGGTCAGTTTAGCCTGATTTGCTAGTGGTTACTGGGACCGTTCTATACGAGCAGGAAAAGAGAAGGCTGTGGTCCCATGCTGACCACATGTAGGAAGACTGCCAGCACCAGCTGTGCAGTGATGGATTTGGAATGCCACCATCTTATGCTGACTGAACAATGGCATTATTTGCTTGTGCATGTGCCGATATTAAACCACCCTGCACAAGGGCGGCGGGAAGAGAGAAAGATTGAAATAAAGAACCTACACTTCAGCCAGAAAATGCAAGAAAATACAGAGTTATGGCTGAAGCCCTGTTTTTAAATCGCTGACAAGGTTAGGATGTGCTGCTTGGAACAGAGCATTATATGGTTCTAAATATAAAGCCAGCCTGCAGACTATTGAGAGACCAGTGCAGATCCATATTTTTGCTTTTTCTATCCAATTCCATTCAGATTCTTATGCACTAACCTTGGTACCTAAGTTCCTCAATAAAGGCCAAAATGATGGCAGAAAAGTTTTGGAGTCAGATCTTCAGGTGGTGTAAATCAACATGTCTCCATCCATTTCACTGGATCTTTGCTAATTAACATCAGCTGAAGATGAGGCCTTTAATTTTAATTTATTGATTATAACAATTTTATTATCGTTATAACAATCAACACATCTTTGCAAAACATTTCAAAGTTAGCTAAGCTGCATTTTTCAATGGAAAATGGTTCAGTCAACATTTTTTTGGCTGTCTGTCATTAAGAACTGGCTAAGTGACAAATCTCAGAAGTACTTGTTGATGGGGAATCATCATCAAATGGAGGTGTTATCAGTTCAAGGCCTGATGCCATACAGAATTTTCACCAGTGATCTGGACGTAAATCTAAAATCACTGCTAATAAAATTTGAAGATGACACCAACACTGGCAGAGTGGTAAATAATTATGGGGGCAAGGCAGTCATACAAAATTATCTGGATTGCTTGGTAAGTGAGCCCACTCAAACAAAATGTGTTGTAACACAGTCAAGTGCTAGGACATACATGTAGGAACAAAGAATGCAGGCCATATCGACAGAATGAGGGTATGAATGGACAGCAGTGATCTAAAAAGGATTGAAGGGTCATAGCGGACCAACAACTGAACATGAGCAACAAGCGTGATGCTGCTGCAAAAGGGGCTAGGAGGACGATCAGCAAATATGCATCTAACTGTCCATGAATCCTGAAAGCTTCACGACTTTCAGCAGAAATTATTATTAGTATAAATGCTTGTGGTTAGGGCACTGGAGTGGGACTCAGGACAACTGGGTAGGGCTGGCCAGATAAAAACAGCTCTATTTGCGCAAAAAAAAAAAAAAAATTCAAGGTTTCAAAACTGGTTTCATTCTGATGCAGAATGAAACTGAGAACTTTAAAAAATTTTCACAAAAACAAAAAGAGAAACATTCCAGAGAACCTCAGTAGTCTGGTAGGATAGGGCATTCCCCTGGGAGTGGAGACCACATTCATGTCCCTGCTTTGCCTGTCTGAGCAAACAAATATGTATGCCAGCTATTTAATGCAGGCAACCTGGCATACATATTTGTTAACAGTGCAAAGGTATGTGTGAATCAACAAAAATGTCCCCATTCAGTCTGGCAACGTCAAGAAAAAATATATGAATATTTCCCTACTGAGAACTGAAATGAAATCACTCAAGTAAAATTTAACGTATTGCATATTTCTGGCACTTAAAGTACTTTTCAATTTGCAACCTCCTAACACAAGCATATGACTTTTAAAGTGAAGTAGCCATAAATCAGGCTACTGTAAGACACTCCTTACAGAAAGCCTGACATGACAAATGATTACACTGGCCTTGATCTCATCAATTTTGTGATGCATTTAATTTATTTTTCTTTTAATCTGAATTACTCAGCCTCCTCCCCCAGCTCCCTTCTCCCATCTCCCTCTTCAAGGACTCAGTGACATGGACTAGGCAGTGACAGGGAATATTTACTGTCCCACTAAAACCGAATATGCATTAACCAGCACCTCATTGTAGTCTCTACCACCCATCCTGATCCACAATCCACTGAAGTCAGCGGTATGCCTCTTGCTGATTCTGATGGGCCTTGCCCCCACATACTCTTGGTTTGCCTTCAAACTTTTCACGTGGCTCTTACTGGTGTGTGTTTGTTGCCTTTCCCCATCTCCCTCCAAACATAACTGACTCATTTTAAATAAGTAATGTCCAGTGGCGAGGTTGAATGGAAATCTTCAGGCTCACACCAATCTTTTACTGCAGAGCATAAATACCAATGTCTGGTTTTTATTTAATGGGCAGTTCTGTCACTAAATGTGGGGTTATCCTGCAGAAGTTTTGAGGCACATTCCAGTAAGAACTTTAAAAATGTGAAGGAAAAATGACAAAATAACCTAAACTACAGAATCCTGGGTAGCCAGAAGTATTAGTGTAACAAGTGCCAAAATCAAGAGGCTTCTCTGTCCCCAACATTTAGAGATAAAGGGACATCTTCCCAAGTGGCTACCATTTCCGGGTGCCCAATTCAGGACATGTTAGTATTCAGTGGGTTCTCAGCACTTTCTGAACATCAAAGCACCCAACCACCAGGGTACCCAAAATCATTAGTCACCTTTGAGAATGTAAGCCAGGGAACCACCATGAAATTAAGTAATGTTAAATAAATAATTTAGTTCATTTATTAATTTTCCCCCACCTAGGGTGACCAGAGAGCAAGTGTGAAAAATTGGGACGGGGGGGGGGTAAAAGGCACCCATAGATGACAAAGCCTCAAATATCCAGACTGTCCCTATAAAATCAGGACATCTGGTCATCCCACCCCCACCCTTTTTTCCTCTGACTCATTCTTTTAATCTTTGTGCAAATTTATCTTCTCTTTCATTTCCATCTACTCTTTTCTCACTACACTCTCCTTAGGTCTTCTTTCCTTGTTAGAGAGCAGCATCTCCATTTCTCACAAAGGTTCACTCTTCCTTTTTCTTCACCCCATTCCTGTGGGGATGTTGCTGCCCAGGATAGGAAGGCAAGCTCCCTTCTACATATGCCTTCCCTAAGCCAGCAGCTAAACCAGTTGATCAACATTTGTAGTTACAAAGGCAAAAATGAAGGGAATAAAGTCTCTTGAGTCAGCATATAAGATGCAGAAAGTCAGGAGGGACAGATTTTTTTTCCTCGCTGTGGAGCATTGTAGTTAAATAAAACTAACCATAATGAACCTGTTTGTTTTAACCTTCTGAAATCATGGGTACCAGCCACTATCTAAGAGGATATCATACAGAGTGGGTCACTGATTTGATTTATCATGCCAAATCCCATGTACATCATGGGAGAGCAAGGCTTTTGTTCTAGAAGTTTCTCAAGTAGCATTGACAGTCAAACCCACATCACAAAGTTAACACGTTCATATAGACAAACTAACAGTAGATTACAGGGTAGTTAGGGGTGAACCTCAGATGATCTGTTACTGATAATCATTCATGGGCAGAGAGGCTTTTCTGAATGGACTAGGGTGTGGATAATTGGGCTGGAGAACAGCCCTTCTGTGTTTTGACACCCCCAGCTTCAGAACCCAGAAATGCAAAAATTATTTACAAAAATAAAGTTATTCAACCATTTTAGAACCTGAAAAAGGTGCAGCTCTAAAAACGCATGAAGGCTCATGCTGGAGGTCAGGTGAGCGGAATCATAGAATCATAAGACTCTCCAGCCATACCTCTGGGAAAAAGGCTAACAATTCCTATCATGGCTCCTCTCTAATTGGCTGAGCTAAAACCCTGCCTTGCAGCAACCCTAAACAGTGTGTTATTAGGCCCAGTTTTATTGCAGACCAGCTCACTCAACTGTATATAGATACAGCCCAAAGGGAAAACAGGGCAGCAGCTGCTAGAAGGCTGAGGCATCAGGCCAACTTTCAGAAGAGAATCTCAAGTATTTAAAAGGTCAAGTAACTGGTTAGTTTCCCTCTTTACATAGCCTTTTTTGTTGTTTTATTGAGAGAATATTGCGGGGGGACGGGGGAGAATATGCTGCTGTTTTTATAGTGCAGCACAATTGGCAAAACCTCACTTTAAAAAAGTGTAGGTTGTAGCATGCATGACTAACAATTAATGATGCTCATTAAAAAATGAAGTTCTGGTGAAATTCATTAATGCTTGGCTCAAGTCTTGCTAACAGTTACGCAACATTAAGAGCAAGGCAATTACAGATCTTGGCAGCAACTTGTTGAGAGATAAAATAATACCTTTTCCTGTTAACTCAATGTGGGACATGCTGTATTGCAAAAATAGGCTGGGTTGGAAAGCGACTGGAACAACGAGACACACTAACTGCAGCTCCATTGCCACCTGGGGGTTAGTGCTGGCGTTTGCGCTCTCAAATGCCATCAGCTTCAATGGCAAGGAGAAATAAGGCTCTCAAAGAAAATAGCTGGTTTAAAATAAGGGCTGGTTATAAACCAAACTATTTAGAGAGGGAGATAACTATGTCCTTCTCCTGCCCTGTTTCAAGTGCTTAAATATTACAGGGGGCTGCCTAACATTTGAGGGCTTTGAGAAAAAATAAGTGTAGAAATTTTCATCCCAAAGGCTCCAAAACCAGACAATAATCTTTATTTGCATAGCACCAGAGAAAGCTTCTGCTGGGACAAAGGGCAGGCAGATGGAGAATGCAACAAACTCAGGAGCCAGGGAGGAAAAAACTTGGGTGTAATCCCTTTCTTTTATTAAGAGTTCCATTGTTCATACACAGCAGGAAGGATACAGATGATTATGGTCTCATCCACAAGACCTATAAAAGAGCTGCATGAAAAATGGAGTCCATGCTTACTGCCCGAGTGCTAGTTTACAGCTAAAAAGATTTCTCTCCCTAAATGCCAGTGCTACAAAGCCAAGCTGTGGGGAATATTTTAAGAGTTCCTACTTCATCCCCAGTAATAGATATTGATTCTGAAATGAAATCTTAGTTAGTACATCTGCCGATGCACAAACCAAACAGATTCCAACTCACTCTGCTGTAGCTGCACTGATTCTGCTGTGCTAACAGAAGTTAAACAGTACGTCAGCTTATTTGTCACTCAAATAGATGGCTCTGAATACAATTAGGGAGCAGTTCTGCCAAATAGCAAATGAAGGGTTTTTTATTTTTATTTTTTGCCATAGCTGCCCAAACATTTTGTAAATATCCCGTTTAAATTTTGAATATAAAATCTAGTATATGTCCCTCTGCTCTCCCCCTGAAACAGAACAAAAAACCAAGCTTCATCCTCTCAAGGAAAATCCTTAGTGTTACAGAAATCTTTTGACACTGTGCCCTATTCATATCACTTTATCACACAGATCACAGCAGTTACTAACTGAACTGCCCTCACACTGTACCTTTATCAAGGTATCTCCCCCAACTTTTGGCTCATTAAGGGCTCCTGCATTTTGTATGCACCTAAGGGTATGTCTACACTACGGGATGACTTCGATTTTACAGAATTCGATTTTTGGCAACAGATTGTATAAAGTCGAGTGCATGTGGCCACACTAAGCACAATAATTGGTGGTGTGCCTCCATAGTACCAAGCCAGCGTCAACTTCCGGAGTGTTGCACTGTGGGTAGCTATCCCATAGCTATCCCATAGTTCCTGCAGTCTCCCCCGCCCATTGGAATTCTGGGTTGAGATCCCAATGCCTGATGGGGCAAAAAACATTGTCACGGGTGGTTCTGGGTACATGTCATCAGCCCCCCCCCTCCATGAAAGCAACGGCAGACAACAGTTTCACGTCTTTTTTCCTGGGTTACCTGTGCAGACGCCATACCACGGCAAGCATGCAGCCCGCACAGCTGACTATCACCATAAGTCTCCTGGGTGCTGGCAGACATGGGACTGCATTGCTACACAGCTGCAGCTTATTGCCTTTTGGCAGCAGATGGTGCATTAGGACTGAAAGCCATTGTCATCATACAGAGATGGGAGTGACTCAGCCAGGTCATTTCCCATCTTCTGCCAAGCACCCAGGAGATGATGATGGCTAGTAGTCATACTGCACTGTCTGCTACCGGCCAAAGATGTAAAAGATAGATGGAGTGGATCAAAACAAGAAATAGCCCAGATTTGTTTTGTATTCATTTGCTTCCCCCCTCCCTCTGTGAAATCAACAGCCTGCTAACCCCAGTTCAATCCTTGAGGGGGCCATTCTGCCTTTGTGGATTTTAATTCCCTGTAAGCCATGTCTCAGTCGCCCCTCCCTCCATCAGAGCAATGGCAGACAACTGTTTCACACCTTTTTTCAGTGCAGACACCATACCATGGCAAGCATGGAGCCCGCTCAGCTCAACGCAGCAGTCAAGAACATTGTAAACACCTTGCCCATTATTGTGCAGTTTATGCTGAACCAGAACCTGGAAAACCAGGTGAGGAGGCGGCAACAGCAGCGTGGCAATGAGAATGATGAGGACATGGACACAGAATTCTCTCAAAGCGTGGGCCCCGGCGCTTTGGGGAATCATGGTGTTAATGGGGCAGGTTCATGCCGTAGAACGCCGATTCTGGGCCCGGGAAACAAGCAGAGACTGGTGGGACTGCACAGTGTTGCAGGTGTGGGACGATTCCCAGTGGCTGCAAAACTATCGTGTGCGTAAGGGCACTTTCATGGAACTTTGTAACTTGCTTTCCCCTGAAGCGCCAGAATACCAAAATGTGAGCAATCCTCACAGTTCACAAGTGAGTGGTGATAGCCCTGTGGAAGCTTGCAATGCCAGACAACTACCGGTCAGTCGGGAATCAATTTGGAGTGGGCAAATCTACTGTGGGGGCTGCTGTGATGCAAGTAGCCAAAGCAATCACTGAGCTGCTGCTACCAAAGGTAGTGACTCTGGGAAATGTGCAGGTCATAATGGATGGCTTTGCTGCAATGAGATTCCCTAACTGTGGTGGGGCAATAGATGGAACCCATATCCCTATCTTGGCACTGGACCACCAGGGCAGCCAGTACATAAACCGCAAGAGGTACTTTTCAATGGTGCTACAAGCATTGGTGGATCACAAGGGACGTTTCACCAACATCCGCGTGGGATGGGCAGGAAGGGTTCATGACGCTCGCGTCTTCAGGAACACTAGTCTGTTTAAATGGCTGCAGCAAGGGATTTACTTCCCAGACCAGAAAATAACTGTTGGGGATGTTGATATGCCTATAGTCAGTGGTGAGCTGGAGCCAGTTCCCACAGGTTCCCAAGAACCGGTTGCTAAAATTAGACCTCCGTGGAGAACCGGTTGTTAAAGGGCCAGGGAGTGGGCAAAGAACTCCAGTCTGTGGGCCGGACCATCCTGTTGCTCCCAGGATTCCCAGCTGGGGAGGCTGAGGCTCCCCCGGCCCTTCGCCCACTTCCCCCCAGCTGCAGCGTGGCCAGCCGCCGGCACCAGCTGGGCAGCTCAGCTGAGCTCTGGAGTCGTCCTGCTGCCGCTTTTTGAGAGGCCCGGCAAGGTGTGTGGGGGGTCCTGCTGCAAGCTCCAGGGCTGGCCAGAGGGGAGGGGGCAAGTGGAGCAATTGGCCCGGGCCCTGCAGGGGCCCCTGGCCCCACAAGGACGTCTCCCCCAGGCCCTCCCCTGCTTCCCCCACCCCAAAGAGCTGCAGCATGGCCAGCAGCTGGGCAGCTCAGCTGAGCTCTGGGCTGCCGGCAAGGTAAGGGGGCTGCAAGCTCCGGGGTCATGGGGGGGGGCAAGTGGGGCAATTTGCCCTGGGCCCCTGGTCCCACGAGGATGTCTCCCCCTAGCCCGCCCCCCAGCCCCCGCAGAGCTGCAGCATGGCCAGTGGCTGGGCAGCTCAGCTGAGCTCCTGAGTCGTCCTGCTGCTTTGAGCTGCCGGCAAGGTAAGGAGGGAGGGGGCTGCAAGCTCTAAGGTTGCCGGGGGGCAAGTGGGGCAATTTGCCCCAGGCCCTGCAGGGACCCCTGGCCCCACTGGTATGTCTCCCCCCCTCTTAAATCAGAACTTTTTATAGGGAACCGGTTGTTAAGATTTTGGCAGCTCATCACTGCCTATAGTTATCCTTGGGGACTCAGCCAACCTTAATGCCATAGCTCATGAAGCCATACACAGGCAGCCTGGACAGTAGTCAGGAGCTGTTCAACTATAGGCTGGGCAAGTGCAGAATGGTAGTA
Source organism: Mauremys reevesii (assembly GCF_016161935.1). Taxonomy (NCBI): domain Eukaryota; kingdom Metazoa; phylum Chordata; order Testudines; family Geoemydidae; genus Mauremys; species Mauremys reevesii. The sequence continues at coordinate 241,697,593 of NC_052623.1, read as the reverse complement.
GAATGTGCATTTGGACATTTAAAGGGTCGCTGGCGCACTTTACTGACTCGCTCAGACCTCAGCCAAACCAATATTCCCATTGTTATTGCTGCTTGCTGTGTGCTCCACAATCTCTGAGAGAGTAAGGGGGAGACGTTTATGGCAGGGTAGGAGGTTGAGGCAAATCAGCTGGCCCCTGATTACCCTCAGCCAGACACCAGGGCGATTAGAAGAGCACACCAGGAAACGCTTCGCATCAGAGAAGCTTTGAAAACCAGTTTCATGACTGGCCAGGCTGCGGTGTGAAAGTTCTGTTTGTTTCTCTTTGATGAAAACCTGCCCCCTTGGTTGACTATTCCCTTTAAGCCACCCACCCTCCCCCCTTCAATCACAGCTTGCTTGCAAAGGAAATAAAGTCACTATCATTTAAAAACCATGTATTCTTTATTAATTGATTATAAAAATAGGGAGATAACTGACAAGATAGCCCGGGTGGGGTGTGGGAAGAGGGAAGGAAGGAAAAGGCCACTTCAAAACTTGTTGAATGCCAGCCTTCTGTTGCTTGTGCTGTCCACTGGGGTGGAGTGGTTGGGTCCCCGGAGCCTCCTCCTCCACGTTCTTGGGCGTCTGGGTGAGAAGGCTATGGGACTTGGGGAGGGTGGTTAAACAGGGGCTGCAGGGACACACTGTGATCCTGCTGCCATTCCTGAAGCTCCACCAGATGCAGGAGCATGTCCGTTTGATCCCACAGTAGCCCCAGCATTGCATCCTGCCTCCTCTGATCTTCCTGCCACCACCTTTCATCTCAATCGTCCCTCCTGTCCTCACGTTTGTCCCTCCTGTCCTCGTGGTCATTGGCCGCTTTCCTGTACTGTGATACTGTGTCCTTCCACTCATTCAGATGAGCTCTTTCATTGCAGGTCGACTGCATGATCTTGGAGAACATTTCATTGCGCGTGCATTTTTCTCGCTGCCTAATCTGAGATAGCCTTCGGGACGGAGGAGGGAAGCTTAAAAAATTTGCAGCTGTGGGAGGGAAAAAGGGAGAGAAGTATTTAAAAAGATACATTTTATAGAACAATGGGTATACTCTTTCACGGTGAACAACACTATTCACATTACATAACACATGTGATTTTGGTACAAGGTCACATTTTCCTTCTTAATATTGAGTGCCTGCGGCTTTGGTGTTAGATATCACAGACGCAGGTCCAGGCAACAGAATTCGGCTTGCATGCAGCCATGGTAAGCCATAGTCTTTCAGCTTCTGCAACCTTCATAAAAGCAGCGCCCTCCTTTCCCATACCAAGCAAAGCCTGTTGAGTGCTGCGGTTTTCTTGTTCACGTGCAGCAGCAGAAACCAAAGTAACCCCTCCCCATCCAATTCTCTGGGATGATCGCTTTACCCCTCCCTACACCACGTGGCTGGCATCAGGGAAGATCCCTGCTAGCCAAACGTGAACAGCTCAGCGCCAATGCCCCTCCCGCCCCCACCACTTGGCTAACTGTGGGGAGGATTTCTTTTCAGCCACAGGCAAACAGCCCAGTAGGAACGGCCACCTCTGAATGTCGCCTTAATTAAATTCCCGTATTTCAACCAGGTTACCGTGAACAATATCACTCTCCTGAGGATAACACAGCGAGATAAAGATGTTGCTTGAATGCCAGCAAATACCAGGACCCTATGCTGCCAGGCTTTGTCATGCAATGATACCAGATTACTTGCTACTAGCATGGTGTGGTAAAGTGTCCCACCATCGAGGACGGAATAAGGCTGCTCTCCCCAGAAACCTTCTGCAAAGGCTTTTGGAATACCTCCAGGAGAGCTTCATGGAGATGTCCCTGGAGGATTTCCGCTCCATCCCCAGACACGTTAACAGACTTTTCCAGTAGCTGTACTGGCCGCGAATGCATCCCAAGTCCTCAGGACAAATTAATCATTAAAAAACGCTTGCTTTTAAACCATGTTTTATATTTACAAAGGTACACTCACCAGAGGTCCCTTCTCCGGCTTCATGGTCTGGGATACCACCTTGGGAGGCTATTTCGGTCAGGGTGAGAAAAAGATCCTGGCTGTTGGGGAGAACAGTGTGCTGTGTGCTTTCCTCAAGCTCCTCCTCCTCCTCATCTTCCCCGTCCGCAGAATCCTCAGCCATGGCTGAGATTACCCCCCTCCTCAGAATCCATGGTCAGGGGTGGGGTAGTGGTGGCGCCCCCTCCCTAGAATTGCATGCAGCTCAGCGTAGAAGCGGCATGTCTGTGGCTCTGTCCCGGAGTGTCCATTTGCTTCTTTGGTTTTCTGGTAGGCTTGTCTGAGCTCCTTAACTTTCACGTGGCACTATGTTGAGTCCTTGTTGTGGCCTCTCTTCATCATCGCCTTGGAGATTTTTTCAAATGTTTTGGCATTTCATCTTTTGGAACGTAGTTCTGCTAGCACGGCATCGTCTCCCCATACAGCGATCAGATCCGGTACCTCCCCTACGGTCCATGGTGGAGCTCGATTCTCGGACTGCATGGTTACCTGTGCTGATGAGCTCTCCAGACTGGGCAAACAGGAAATTAAATTCAAAAGTTTGCGGGGCTTTTCCTGTCTACCTGGCCAGTGCATCTGAGTTCAGACTGCTGTCCAGAGCGGTCACAATGGTGCACTGTGGGATAGCTCCTGGGAGCCAATACCATCGAATTGAGTCCACACTAACCCTAATTCGAACTGGCAATGTCGATTTCAGCGCTAGTCCCCTCATCGAGGAGGAGTACAGAAATCGATTTTAAGAGCCCTTTATGTCAAAGTAAATGGCTTCGTTGTGTGGATGGGTGCAGGGTTAATTCAATTTAATGCTGCTAAATTTGACCTACACTCATAGTGTAGACCAGGCCTAAGACACAAGTTTGGGGAAGGCCTGCTCTGCAGAAGTGGGCCCTCATTCTAGCAGATTTTTAAAGCTTCCTCTGGTCCACAATGAAACTCACTTTTAGTAAAATCATGGAAGTCAATAGAAGACAAGGCACAACTGAAGGATTATAGAAAGCCATGAGGATTCCAGACGAGAGAAAAAAAATCAGTTACTGATTTCATAAAGCCCTTTCATCTGTAGATTTAACTCTAGTACTTAAGTTGATTATTAAACATCATAAACTTAAAACTAAAGTTAATAGTTTATACTACTTAGAATAAAATATTCAGAGTTTATAAAAGTTACCCACTAGGGAACTGCAATATCACTACATTTGCAGCAAAGAACTGGAGGTAGTAAATCGTTTGCTCAGGTCAATAAAGGCCCAAGTGACGCTGACAGTTGATAATCTAAAACCATTTACTTCTGAGTATTTATGACCATGAGCATTATTATTGTAAAAGACGAGGGGAAATTCATTGTCACGTGAGAACAGTTAGGCAGCACTCCTTTATTGTATTCCTGTCACTGATTTGCAAATTGCATTTCAGAACATTAAACAATTCTCTCTGCGTGTTAAGCCCATTGTACAGTGGGTACAGCTGCAACTATAGCATTCACTAGTGTGAACATACTACCACTACTTTCCTAGTTCAAAGAAATATTCTGAGAGTTAATGTTCTTTTTGAGATCAGATGAAGAAGGGCAAATAGAATAAAATATACATTTAAATTAAGTTTAGTGTCCACTGTAGGGTCATACACACAGCTCAAATACTGGCCTTTGCATTTGCATTTTTTTTTTTAAAGACTCATCTGTTTTTTATATCTCCCCCTATTGGCTATACATAGGAAGTGTCAGACATTATTTCAAATGTACATGCATCTAATCGAAGGACAATGTTTCCCTCTTCAATCTTATTCTAAATATAAATCCCATTGACAGCAGTTGGCATTGCATGTACAACATAGAAAGCAGAATTTGGCTCAAGGAATAGTCCCCCCCCAACCGCATATGTTCATTGCAGAGAGTTTGATATAAATAATTTGGCCACAACTGAAAAAATCATGCCCCATTTTTAGGATGGAACAATGACAGGGTGTTATTTGGTGTGTGAGGGGATGCCTCTCCAGTAAGATGATGTCAAGCTGCATTTTAACATGTCAACCGCTATTAGAGCCTCGGAACACAAAGGGCCAAGATTGTGTAATCAGTTTGGGCAGTAATCCCTACAGATATCAAAGGGGATTTAACATGGGTCTGATTTTTTTGGTGATAATCCAGCCCTAAATACGCATAGTAAAATCTACAGCATGTTTCTTGGAAGGTAGTTAACTATTGTATGTGCACTAGTCAGTTGCTTGACTGCTATTAGCAGCAGCGGGAGTTATGTGGTTCATTCATATCTTCTCCACTCCCTCCCCCTTTTAAAACATGTACTGGTTAATGGCCCTAGCAATGTTTAATTTGTAAAATAGAAATGTTAATAGGCTTATAGTTTTTGTAAGCCAAGTACCAGCCCCAGGGAATATTTATTTCCCGATGAGTCATGAACACCTGGAAATGGGTGTTTATAATAGAAATATGTAGTCTCGACAATAGTTAAAGATAGCAGCATGCGGTAGCTCAAGTGAGAAGCAAAATCAAAATATATGCTAATAATGCAGTTAGAAACCAGCTTTATTGTTACAACCAGTTTTAAATTATTTACACAATATAAATCTTTGAAAGATACATTCCTTCATTTAATCAATGGTAGAAGGCCTTTATTATAACATAGCTCCAACAACGTTTCATTCAAAAGAAACAGTTCACTCCAGTGAAAACTGATGAATGAACAGAACATATGTTAACTCCATGACAAAGAAATGATTTTTTTTTTTAAAGATTGGGAGCATTTTATTCACAGGACATATGACTTAACAGAAACCTAAAAATGAGAAAACAATGAAAAAATGTTGTGGAACAATGAAACGACATTGGAAAGTATTCCTATTATCCCATAGTCCTATCTTTGCAAATGTTACAGGGCTTTGGATAGCTGGCTAATACAAATTTGTGAACCAACAAATCTACTTCAAGTTATATTTGTTTAAGATACTGATACATTCTCAGTGCTGAGACTAATCAAAGCTCTTATGTACAACACTGCGTTACACTACCACAGACTGTATCTGAGATACACAAATGAAAGAAGGGTCATTGCAACAACAACAAAAACACTTCTGACTGAAGATTTCACAGCGATCAGGAGAAGTAAACAACTAAAATTATAACAAATTATAATTTTTGTTTTCCAGTTTATTTTGTGAATTTGATAATATTGCGTTTGGTAATTTACACTTTTCCCCCCTGTAAGTCAGTTTCACATTTCATTTTGTGTGCGTTTCTCCCCAGTTGTGTGGGGAAAAAAAATATACATATAAAGATAAGTGATTTTAAAACAAAAATGGTCAGGGCATTACATGAAACCACAACTCCTATCATTTTGCAAACATTAAGTTAATGCTTACACCATCCATGGGAGACATGTAAATTCTTCTCCATTTTTACAAGTTGAGGACACTGAGGCAGAAAAGCTAAACTGCTTTCAAAGGCCACAAAGGGAATCAGTATCAATTCCTGAATTAGCTGGTATTCATGGCTCTCAGTCCCGTGCTCAGACCATTCCTCTGACACTACAGGACTCCTTTCGATCAACGTTTCTCTTGACAGTGAATGAAGAAGCTATCATTAAAGCATCTGAAGTAAGAGTATCTTCTAGACTATTCAGCATTTTAAAGAATCAAATACTTCATATTATGCAAACTAGCCAATTATGCACAGACAAAAATACAGTACAATACAGTTTTAGAAGATTCCCTCTGTTACTGTAACTAGGAAACTGAAAAACTACACAAACAGCTCATTTGGTAAAGCCACTTGAAGTCAGACAATGGAATTTCCAGTCTCATCACACCACTAGAGCAGCACCACACAACTGGCACGTGAAAGCAATTTACACATTTTCTTTTCCATTCCAGAGGTCTGTAGGCCACAAGGTTAGTCATATACCCTCTGGACTTGTGCGGTTCTACCACCTTGAAGAGCCTCCCTCATTCTAGCTGTGCAGTTAGCAAAAAGAACACCTACATGGCACAAGAACACGGTCAGCCTTTTGTCATATCCTTCATAACCAGCAAATCCACAGTAGCAAATGTATAAAAAGAAATCCGCTGTGATAATGCACACCACCAGCACTAGAATCTCTGGAAATATGATCCAACTCTTCCTGTTCAGCAACTGTAATTACATCCTGCATAGTATGAGGAATGGCGTAGGACTAGGTGCTAACTTTGCAAGTACTAAGCTGGTACATTTTTAAGAGCCTTTAACAAAAAAGCATCTAAGAACCCATTAATCAAAATACAAAACATTAAAACCCACTGAAGAACCCAACTCAAATTCACAGCCAGGTAGGATGCAGCCAACCTCCCCGATAGCCTTCAAAACAAGCCTCCCCAACAAAAGGAATTACATTCCAACTGGTACAAAGAATGAAGGTTTTACCAGGAAATTGCTGTTCTATTTCGTGACTATGTCTATTTTTTTTTAAAGTTGTTTTGGTGGGAAGGAAATAAGGGTATACTTTAACGTCTCTTAACCACCAACCACCTTCTTAAAGAAATCCAGACTTCATCATGCTGGAATGAACTCCCTTTCCTTTATAAGCTGATCCAATCAATAAACTGCTTAAGTATAAAGAGGTCAAAAAACAGAAGTCTAAACACGTGCTTCAATTGGATTATTTCCTCTTTCCGGTATTTATTCCCTTCCCCTCCAATATTGACCTTTTGACACTTAGGCCTTTGGGATCTAATTACCATCAAACAGCAACATTGAAGATCCTAGACAATATTAACATATATACTTTTTAAGTGTGTATGTGTCTTTTGTCTGGTATATTTCTATTTGATAAACAGGATAGAAGACTTGCACCAAGATGTGTTTGTGAACTTGACAACCAAAATATTTGAATACTCCTACCCTCCATATTTTATGTACCAATGTTTTCCAGCAAATCTATTACACATAGCAGTGGCAAGAGGCTCAAAGCTCTTCTGTTTTCACTGTAGCTAGCTAAAGAACTTAGTTTAAAAATAAGATAGATGGCAGTTTGTATATAACAAGATGTTCAGAGAAGCTGGTGTACAGAACTTTACACTTCACTTCTGAGGTTAATTATCTAATCTCCAGGGGACTGCCTAAACCAGAAACTGATTATGATACTAAGTCTTTATTTCTTTGTATGGTGGATACAGTGGCCATTAATTATTTGAATAAGGCTAAGTTTGATGGGACTAGTTCTGGCTTGCAAACAGTGAAAGGATACTGAATCAAGAAAAAAGGAATTACTGTCCAAGGGAATTCAGTTAATAGATTACAGTAAGCACTCAAAGGAACGAAGATACCTGTAGGTTGCCATAACTTTCCTTCAAAGTTGAAATACTGGCATCAACAGCTGATTATTTTATTAAAAGCGGTACCAAGTCTGCTTCAAACTATTGCTTTTGTTCAACTCGCATGCAAGACATCAATAAACTGTTTAATTTTACTACAAGTCCAGGGAAGGCTGCTTTTACACTGAGAGAGAAAGTTGTGTACTAGTCCTGTATTTTATCCATCTAGGCTTGGAAAGGATTTGGTGGAAGAATGTACCCAGTGGACACCAGTTTCCATAAATATGAATGGGCTACTAGTTAGTTGGTACCTTAGCTAATGTAGCATTCTGGAAACTGATAGTCAGAAGTATATTAATGATTTGACCTTTTATTATACATACACAGTTGCACAACACTAATTAATCCTCCTGTCATTACACAGCTTATGTACACTGGAAACTTCTAATTTAGGAATTTGTCTACATGTTCCCTTAAACTTCTGTCACCACAGGAACAATATGTCTTAAAGAAGTGTACTTAAAACTTCCATGTGTGTTCAGCAGATACTACTGGCTGCCAATGACACGTGATGTATGACAATATTTAAGATGTGAGTATCCGATTTAACAGTTTCCCTATGTTGAAAGACAATACATTTACCACTAATTAGCATTTTTCATTTGCCTTGTTACTAGAATAGCTCTTCCCCACAACTAAGCGTATTACTATTCATTTATCCTCAAAAGCAAGGGAACATAAAAACACATGGAAAGACAATGGCGGCAGTAGACTATAATGGATACCTTATTAACATGAAACATAAATATGCTCCATTAAAGGTAATGTATGTGATTATCACACAACACAGATGCCTTGAATATGGTCAATTTAACAAAAAAGTCAGCACACACAAAGTTGGACTTTTTTCTTTACATCAAAATTTCTACAAAATAGGAGTGAGTACAATGCAATACACAAGTCCATAAATGCAAGATACGGTACAATTCACATTAATTTACAAATGGTTATTTACACTGTTGTATATACATATCCAGTCAGACCCGGTTAATGTGAGTCAGTTTGACAATTCCTTTTTCAAATGCAGAAAAACACTAGATGAATGAGTTTAAAATTACATGACACTGGTTATTATTTAAAAAGCTCTGATGCTTAAGTGTCTTATTAAATCAGACATGGATTAACCTGGTCTGATTGTAGAAATGTGTCAGAAGAAAAAAATTCACACAATTCTGCTTTACAAAAGCAACCAGGCCACTATGGTCTATTGACTGATGCTGCACATGCATGAATGCCATTGCTAACAACCTTCTTTATATTTACAATATAGGTTTAACTATACAGTAAAAGTTCTTAATTTTGGCATTCAAGCCTTTAGCTTAACAGAAAGGCAACAGAGTATCTTCTTGGCAACACAAAGCCAGGATGGATGTTTCTAGAGCTCGGAGACATTTTCCTTCTTTTTAAATAGCCTCAAATTACTAAGAATGAGGAAATGAATTAACAAAACGGGAGTTCCCTATTTTGAGGCTTCAATAGTTCACCCATGTTCAGGCAGTAGGGTATTTGCAGTGACAAACTCAAGTTTGCACCCTGCCATCCCAAGTTCCCACTTGAACATGTTTGCAGGATACCCTCTAAAGGAGAGGAAATTCTGAGTAGTTATGGATAAAACTGTTGAGGTGTGAGACTCCAGGTGACTGGCATTTCATTTTGGAAAAAGTAACTACTTCCTAATAACATCTCTCATGAACAACCTGATCTAGGAATTTGAAGTTTGTTGCATATGCTAGTCTTAAATGGAAGCCATTGCACAGCCATGTTTTCTAAAATGGATTTTAATGTGCAATATGAAAATGCAAGTCTCTACTATACTGCAAAGTCTCCTATTATAGCTTTGTGATCAGTCTCGTGCTGCTTAAAAATGGCTCAAAGACTACTCTATTTATAATATCTTTGCCTCAAAGTGTTTTTGAGGTCTGTGAAAGGAGTTCAGTGGAATTTAGCAGCTCAACATGATTGAGGCTGAGATCCAGTCACAAAAAGCTTACGTTCTTTTCCCCTGCAGAGATTGTTAGCTGCACTATATAAATAAACACCTCCTTTAAAAAATTACAGTACAATTCCAAACTGAAATAGTACCAGCACAGGAAGAGCTACTAGGGCAGGGAGACACTGGAATTTGTAAACTGCACAGGAGACATCCTCTGCCCTCTCCCTTTTGCAGAAGGAATGATCGGCAGTGTCACCCTCTTTTTACCTGAATGGTTAGCCAATTTTCAAGTTCTAGCAGGCAGTTTCCAATAGGAGGAGAGATTGATGATGTAATCTGGTATTTCTTTGATGCCATCCTGTTTGTACATTCTTTGTAAAGTCTTGCTTCCCACAATAGGAATCAAACAACAGCTGTTTCTTTGTTCACAGAATTAACAAGCCTCTTTCAGCCAGCACTTTACTCAAGAAGCTCTCATTCAGCTGTTTTCTCTGGGTCAAACTACCAGGGCTTCCTTGGACCTTGTGGTTCTCTCAAAGAGTATGGGACACCACTCTTGAGTAGCCAAAGAGTTTGAAAAGAATTAGGGCTAATAAGAGCTGGACTGTACTCCAGAATAAACAGACACCGCTGTATATATTTTAAAACAGTTCCCTTTGGGATAGTTAGAAAGGGGGATCTCGTAAGTGTTCCAATTTACCAGATTAAAAATACAATTTTGAAAGCTCACTCTCAAATATGTATGTGTTATCAACACCAGAAATTAAGTTGTCACTTTACTCTATCAGGAAAGGGGTTTTTGTTGTTTTTATTTTGAAATAATTTTTTTCAGGATCCAACACTGGTACTCACACTAAATAGCACCTTACTCCAAGAGATGTCTTGCTGAAATTAAAGGGACAACTTATGGACCAAGATAATACTAAATGTGGGTAAGTGTGGCAGAATAATACTCTTAGCGAAGAGAGAACTTTTCAGGTACAAAGATTAAAAAGCTGTTCCCTGTCTGTCACTTTCATGAGCTCTAGCAACATCCTTGATAATGCTACAGAAGGAAATGCCATTTCAGTTGGTCAGTTTTATTTAGACTATGAAAAGAATTTGTCCAATTTAACAAACTAGTTTAGTAAGTACTAAATAAGACTTACTCACTTTCAACTTTTTTAATGAAAAGTTTATCCATTTATATTAAAAATTTAAGAATGTGATTGATTATAAGAAATCCACAGTTGGAACCACCAGGTGATAAATGCAAACTAGTTGTAAGGAATAAAACTTGCTTTTGTAAAATAACAGAACACTATTTAAAATGGTGTATAAAGCGAAAGTTTTTCATCCATGTCATTGCTTTAAGCATTCTGAAACAAGCTATGCTTTTGTAAAGCCCATTTGCATTTGACAATATGCTATAAAGCAATTTTGAATAAATATTCTTGCCGAGTCTGCAATTGGCTCCCCATAAAATCTACTCCCTAAGGTGAGTGTGTGTTTGCACATACTGTATGTGCATACACGCAGACTTTGTACGTGTGGGCACTTCAGTGACCAAAAGTGCAAAGTTTTTTCAGAGTAATAATCAGAATTGATTGACTGCTCAACGACACAGCAATTTCCAAGATTTAAAGCATCATCCCCTCTCTCAACCTCTCTCAACATACAGTCACAAAGTAAACATTTTCTTTTCCATTCACATTTTGTACTTCAAACCATTCTTGGTATAATAGCTTTTTTAAAAACATTGAGGATGATCAAAGCCCCACTGTTCAAACCTCACACATTTCAAGAACATCCTTTGAACACGAGACTTTGGGCTACTAATATTTTTGCCATTAGTACAGCAAGAAAGTCAGAAAATGTAACAGAATCTATAACTACTGGACCTAAGTATTTAAAGACAAGAATCCAAGCTGGAAAGATGAGGAAGGAAGGAAAAAGGTTTAAAATCTATGTATCCTTTAACTGAAGTGGTATTGTTTTGCTCCCAAGAGCAACAGGGTTTTAAACTCAAGAGTCTATCCTGCTGCAGTAATATATATATAGTTCAGAACATAGAAGAGTTAAAAAAAAAATTGAAGATTTATTCCCTTCCATAAGGAATTTCTTGAGATTTTGGAATAGTGGTCTTTAAAATAAATGGAAAAATTTAACAAACAAGAAACTCTCCCATACAAGTTAAGGTTGGTATATTTCCTGTCAGATACTATGCATGTTCCTAAATAATCAGGTGGCGATAAAGCCTTCAGATTTCTACTATGTAATAGTAGCAGAAGGAAAGTCAAAATGCTGATATTTAACCCTAATAAGTAGATAGGCCTTGCTATAAAATGTAAAGTACTGTGATGTGGAAAATTGCTTTTATCCTCAGCTTTCTTCCCTCAATTACGTGGTACCAGTGATTGGCATTTCAAGAGTAAATTACCACTACTCATTTTTTTTTTTGTATACAGTTAAAGATTAAGATTCTCTACTGACCATGTACAGTCTTTATATAAGTTAATGTCACTTCAATAAAATAAGTTGTGAAAAAACAAGTCCTTTGGAACAGTTTCACTGCCTGAACTCAACCTTTACAGAAATTGATGAAAGCAGCAATGGAATCATGTTAAACTCATAATAAATAAATCACATACAACATATGTTAAATTACTTAGGTAAGGATTAAATTGCCATCTCTACAGCCTTATAGATTTAGCAAATTTCTAATCCATTCTATATCAACAGTAGGTATGCTCTTCTTATTAGATTTAACATTAAGACTTGTTTAGAGGCATCATTTGTAAAGCAAAACAACCAAGTGAACATTACAGAACTTAAACAAAATGTTTAGCTTTTTCAGTATCTGTTCTCAGAAAGGATTTTAAGGATCGCTTATCCACTTGAGGATAACTGAAGTTCTTCATTACTCGGGAAGCTTTAATGCTGTGACCTCTGGCTTCATTTTGAAATACTGGTTAAAACGAACAATTGCGTACCTATTAAAAGGACAGAATTGAAACAAAGTTACAAAGAGCTGAGAATTCCTTAAGAGTCATGTTTATGGCAAGAGTCTTGAAATCTTATTGTAAAATTTCACAACAGCAACATGCTTTTGTGGAGTATCATGTGATGCTTTTGTTTAGTTTATTGTGCCATCTACTGGTTACTATCCAGTGTCTTTTACATTTGAGAATCTTATGACTGATTCACTAGTCCAGTGTGTTTCAATACCACATTCAAGTGAACAAAGTATGATCTTAACATATTATTTCATCAGCTTAGTCACAAGTTACTAGTCTGAGTCATATTAAGTATGAACTATGCTAGCATCTTAACTGCTACAGCAAAATTTCCAAAAAGATGCTCAATTTTGTCATGATAAACTTAATAGGTTCTTCTTCATATTGCAAGGGGCATTCATTTGACAATTTTAAACATTTTTCTTTTGATGAAACCCTACAATAACATCAACTAGTATCTCAAGAAAGGACACTAAAAAGAAAAATATTCAGAATTTATTAGACTAAATGTCCCTTGCTATTTGGAAGGAAGGATTTTTATTTATTTTTTAAATAGGAACAGATCTCCTGGTTCTTAAATCCAAGCTCCATTCCTTGCTCTGCCATAAACACAGTATATGACCAAGAGCAAGCCACTTAACTTTTGTGCCTCTGCTTCTCCCACGCAAATGCCACCTACCAAACACATGCTCGTGTGGCTTAATCCATTAATAATTGTCAAGTGCTTGGATAATGCATGCATGGAAGACATTATATACTGGAGTACAAGAATTTTTTTTTTTTTAAACAAGATACAGGGTTAACTTTTTCCCCACAAAAAGCAAAATAAATAAATTTTAAAAATCCAGACTTATGGATGAACTGACATTACCCAGGCATCTTGATTGTCTTAATAGAATCTCACTATAAAAATAATTGTGTACTGTCATCTCTGGAGCATCCTGCTTGAACATATTAACAAAACAGGATCAATTCACTCAGACCTAGTGTAGTTCTGAAAGTCAGGATTTCAATGGAGGAAAATAGATTAGCTATTTATAGACAGTACAGTCACTTACCCTAGAAAATCAAAGTCAATGGTGGAATATTTGGCTTGAATCAGAGCCCACAATCCCCAAAAGAAATGAGAGGCCTAAAGAGAAAATAATTGGTAAAAGATTATTAGCTTAATGTTCTGTAAAGCAAGTATATGTTAAAAGGAATGAGCAAAATAGTCTGAAGGACTATTCTATAATTACGAAAAGAAAGCCAAAAATGTTATTTTATAATTAAAGATTTTGTTCTAAAAATGTAAGTTTTCTGAAACCAGATACCAGCAAGTGTTATAAACCCTAATGCTGTCAATGAGATGTGTAGAAAAAACACCTTGACGTGGGAATCACTTTCTAGAAAGGGTCTTGTTCAATAGTGTTAACAAATGACCTATGCTTCAGTTTGATAAAGAGAATTCCAGCAGCGTATAACCATTACAAATCTACACACTTGTTTGATTGTTTCAGATATTAGATATTATTTGGCACCAGAATGCTTCACTTTCCAGTGCTGCTAAGGAGACTACCCATTTAAAACTCAGCATTTCCATAAGTTTCAAATCTATTCTTCCTGTTAAAGTTTAGATAAGCAGTTTGTAAGCATATGTTCAATGTCAGACTGAGGCTATGGATTACATGAATTATACGGTTGCTAATGTGTTTTAATAAACATTGAAACTTGCATGTTGTGGCCATCAGCTTCACAATCCCCTTGTGAAAGATGCATATGATTTCTGGACCACCCATGTTGCAAGTGACACTTCATACCTCTATTTATGTTCTGTAAATAAAAGCTTACAATAATGACCTAAATTGTTTCCTGAAGCATCCACATAATCCAAGTATTGTACTTAAATTCCTTTACTAAGGCTGTACAGTGTGAGTGCACATCTGAAAATATCTCAAAGCACAGGCATGTTAACATCTCACTAATGCATTTATTTAAGTTTTGATCAATTTGTCTAATGGTAGCAGTTTGGAGTTTTACACTAATACTCATTCATTCTAGTTCCTGTTTTTTCTAACATGACCCCACACATTAATGAAGTTTAGTCAACATTAAAGGAACCCTTATTTTTTAACTTTTACAGTATTTGTACAACTTGTGTGGTCTACAGATCGGTCTTAAGCTGTTCAGTAAACAGAAACACCCCCCCACCCCCAGCATTAATATGTACAAAGTTTAGAGCTCATGAAACAATGCTATATAGTCTGTGGGGGAAAAAGAGTTATATAGCTGCAAATCTAGCTTTACTAATTGAAGTAAATGGGACAGCTGAATATAATTACCACAACTGGTACTAACAGCGCTAACAACAAATGAGCAGTATTTTCTAATAAAGACTCGTCTAGTGGATCATCCTCTCGGAAAGCCAACCAAAATTCCTCACTGTAACTACCAGCCTTTGCCAGAAAATTGGAGAAGCCATGTATAGATTAGTCAGATATATATGGGCCAAAAAGTCAGAAAGAGTACTGGAATCATAAGGCCATACTAGCTGTCCAGAGTTGCACATCCACTGGCATTCCAGGCATTATAACTACACTTGTAAAGACTTTATTTTAGCCTAAGTAAACGCAGGATAAGAGGCACTACTGCCATAACACCTCATGCTGTCATCTCCTATACATAGCATGAACACGCCTGGACAGTACTTAAACTGGACCAGGGATAATTTAGAGCTTTAAGAAGTGGTGTTGGGAAGTCAGTTCTAAGCAATATTCCAGCACTGATAACAGATACAGCTTTTCAGAGGCAAATCAGTGGAAGGAGAGGAAGGACGGAAGAGCATCTAGGACCAGAGAGCCAAACATTCAGCTTCTTGCTATACATCAAGACATGAGTGTCCTATGTACAGTCTTCAAAGTATGTTTGATGCAAAGAACTTCAGTGTTCCTTTTATTTTTCAAACGCAGAATTTTGGCCTTTGACAAATTTTATTTACTGTAAAGTCCTATATACACACACTTACGCTACAAAAAAAAACCCCAAAATCAACATCAAACTCTTGAGGCAAATGCACATTAAACTTTCCTCAACATTTACAAACCAGAGTGCTAAAATTATAGAAAAATGCAAAACTGATGTTGATTTGTTGAGGAGGAGGAATAGCTCAGTGGTTTGAGCATTGGCCTGCTAAACCCAGGGTTGTAAGTTAAATCCCTGAGGGGGCCATTTAGGGAAGTGGAGTAAAAATCTTTCTGGGGATTGGTCCTGCTTTGAGCAGGGGGTTGGACTAGATGACCTCCTGAGGTCCCTTCCAACCCTGATATTCTATGATCAACACAGGGTGACTGATTTCAAACTATCAAGTTAAACCTTAATGCTATTTAGAAAATTTCTATGGAAGAGACACACTTACTGCTCCAGATACATGTTACACAGTTCAATATTCTATTACTCAGATTCTTCGGTTCTCAAATTAAAAATAATCTAGGATAAGGCCTGGTAAGGCTCATTTCACTACATATGGGGTCAGTTCAAATCCTGATATCTATTCCTCCAAAGCCAGGAGGACTGGGGTGTGTTGAGAGTCTATCATGCCAGCCCACCTTTATTGGCCAATATGAAAGATCCCTCCATGACTCAGGCCTGGACTACACTAGCGGGGGGTGGAAGGGGGTTGAACTAAGATATGCAACTTCAGCTACGCGAAGTCGAAGTATCTTAGCTCGACTTACCTGGCCGTCCTCACGGCGGTGAGTCGAGCGCCGCGGCTCCCCCATCGACTCTGCTTACTCCTCCTGCTGAGGTGGAGTACAGGCATCGATTCGGGGATCGATTGATCACATCTAGAGGAGATGTGATCAATTGATCCCCAATACATCAAACATTACCCACTGATCCGGCGGGTAGTATAGACGTATCCTTCTTCCTTGAGACTGAGAAATCTCTCAATCAAATTGACTTTACTTACACTACTGCTTGAGGGAAGCTATATCCTATGAAGAACAGCTGCTCCTCCACAGAAGAGGATTAAACAGAGGAATGAAAGGAAAATCTGCAGTGAACTTAAACGTGTTGCTTCTAGATGATGGATTCTAGTTGGCTTTACCTCGTCTCAAAGGCTCTGCCCTAGGGAATAAAGCCACTAAATATATCCACATAGTAAAGGCCTAGCAGTGAGTCCATTTACTTTCCGAAGATCTACAGTGAGTTAGTCTAACACATAAACAAATAGAAATTGAACAATATTCATTGCATAATGGTTTCCATCAGTAATAGTAAGAAAAGCTGACACTTATATTGTATTAAAGATTTCCTGCAGGTATTGCATAATCTTAAAACTGCAAGTTCCTTGGGACAGGGAACTCAGTTTTATTTAGCTGGAAAGTGGTAAGCATACCTGGGGTGTTGTATATACATTAATAATCTTGAGAAACTTACCAGTGCAAATTGATTGACTTGCACATATAAGACTTCTACCTCTTTCTCAGTAACATCTGTACCGAAACCTTTATATTCCTTGTATGCCTCAAGGTAAGATCTCAGCCACTGCTCTTGTAATTCTCTATCTGGATAAAGGCTGTAGTCTACCTCACTCACTCCTTCAAAAACAAAAAAACAAACAACAAGAATTAACATTTTTTTTTTTGTTAAAGTCAGACGTTTGACTTCACAATTATAAATGACCTATGCTTTTCAGAAACTTTGCAAATGCGTACCATACGTAAACTAAATATGAACAGATTCGGATACGCATATCAATGAATAGTTTTTCATTTGGATTTGAGGGATAAAGGGGACACGAACATTATGAAAGTTTCTGTGCTTAAATATTTGACCATTGCTAGCATACATGTATACCTGTGGTCTGGTATAATCTGAACATCAGCAAGTTACAATTGTATGGGGAAAGTCCCATGAAAATAAAGCATCCGTATTATGAATTTTTTCCCCAAAATCTTCCCAAGGAAATTCAAAGAGGGCTATAAGTTCTAGTGAAAGAAGAAAATAGATTTGCATGCAATCTGAATCCTTGTTATAAAACATGAGACATTCAGGTATACTTATATTTCATCACAAATTAAGCTAATGTTTCAGAAAGAAGTGTATTCCTTACACAAAAGGAACCTACTCAATCACAACCCTATTCCCTTTCCCTTCTCTCTCTTTGGAACTGTGAAGTTTCATTTGTCTCTATTGTCTAACCTTCTCATCATCCTTGATCCAAACCCTACAATTTTGCCTTATATACTACTGCCTCTGCCTCAACTCCGCCTCCGTTGAAATCCTCCCCCACATCTTCCTCTGTCCCCTTGACTAAGTCCCCTTCTCAAGTCCAAGTTCTCTGGAATTTGTATTCTGCACATGGTAAAATATACTCTTCTGTATATAAGAATGACAACACAACTCTCTTCCATTTCAGGATCCAGTTCAACCTTTTTAAAGCCCTCCTTGGATTTGCTCCTGTTAAGTTCCTGACCTTTGTCAATCTCTGCTCACCCAGCATTAGCCCTATGCAATATTTATTCACTGGTAGAAAGCGGTTCTCTGCATTTTTTACCATGTGTTAAAAACGTCTCCCTACAGCACTCCTTCACCTGAAATCTTGCCTATACCTCTTCAAGAACAACAAATGGGCAAGATTAACTCTAAAGTGTTTGGGGGACAATTTGTATAAAATGCTCAACAAAACAAATTGTACAAACAGGTTCCAAAGAGTAAGCTACATTGTCATCAAGGAATTAAGAATTTTGAAAGTGAATTACCATGACCACTTTAGAAGTATACAACCTGGAAAACACTATGACAAATAGATCAAGATTACTTAAACTTTTTGTACTGTATTTACATTGCTGTACTGTAATCATTATGGTGGAATTCCCCACTATAACCCCATTCCCAAAGTAAATAGCATACAGGGTAAGGTATGTCAGGCATGCCTATTTAAACTCTCCAAGATGAGAGTACTATAGAGGGACATTCAATGAACTAGACTTGACTAGATAAGCCACTTTTTTAGCAAGTATAGTCTTTCCTATGTTCTTAAACCTTAACTTCTCCCTATCACACACAAATCTGCACATTAGCTTTGATTTCTGTTCTGCTCTTCTCAGTTTGTCAAAAATCAAGTCAAAGCCAAGACTCAACTGCAAGTTGTGCAAGGAATCACAAGACTGTCATTTGGCAGTAGAGGTTATTACATATGAAGGCCACTGTGAATTTTCCACACCATATCTGCACTGGGAGGGAAGGAGCATCAGTGCCCCATGATATTGTTTTTAATACCACAGAGAAAGGATGATCTCACAGTTAAGGCAGAGCTCAGGAAGTTGGGAGTTCTAGGTCTATTTTTGGCTCTGCCAGACTTCTTGCATGAAGTCACAGCCTTCCCACATCTTAGGCTATGTCTACACTACACAGCTTTTATCAACATGGCTTTGTCACCACAGCCATGCCACTAAAAGTCGCATGTTGTAGCTGCTGTTTGTCGACTCTCCTGCCAACAAAAAACTTCTACCCACAACGAGCAGTGTTTGCGCTGATCACACTGGCATTTGCCATAGCAAAACTTTTGTCTTTCGAGGGGGTGGGGGGACTAACACCTCTGAAAGACAAAAGTTTTGTCGTTCAATTGCCAGTGTAGACATAGACTAAAGTTCCCACAACTGCAAAGTAGGGACATAACTAGCCCACCCCACAGAGATTTTAAGTTGAATTCATCAGTGACCGCAATACATTTTTGTGACACTTTCCTAGGGAGCCCAGGACTGTGAGTGACCTTGTTATCTGCTTGCCACCAGCGAGAACAAGATTTGCCTGTGCTCCCTGACCTCACCAGTCTGTTAGGAACCCAAAATATTTCCTCAGGCTATGCCAGCTCTTACTTTGTCTTGCAGGTTATCAGTAGGTGTACCCCAGCTCCCAAGCTCCACTGAAAGAGTCCCTCTGTAGTATCCAGCCCTTATCGTAGGACACTCACAGAAATTACCAGCTAAGATGTTCCCAAAGGATCAGTGTATACCCAGGTTGACTGGTACAACTCAGGATCAGATTCTTTATAAAAAAATCACAGAACTGAGATATAGGCATAGTGAAACAATCATAAGTATATTATCAAAGATTAAGATTTAAGACATAAGGCTAATAAGTGGAAACAGAAATGGTTACATATAAAACAAAATATAACACGCTTCTTACTAGACTAAACTTAACTTTAACAGGCTAACCAACTGTCTAAAAGCAATCTTATCTCACTCAAAAGCTATCTTGAAGAGTTTCCAAACAGGACAAGTTGGGATCCTGTTTTCACGAATGTAACTGCTCTGCCCGATTACTTGCTCAAGTACAGGATAACAGGGTGCTGTCCCTGTCCCCTGTTATACTCCAATAAACCTTTAAAGTGTGCAAGACAAAGCTCATCCCCCTCCTGCTGTTCCTCTATTTTTCTTAAATCTCACAAGCATCTGTGTGCATTTGGCTCAGACTGGTGATTGTGGATAAGACAATACTCAATTTACATTTCAAACGACAGATGGATAAACATCTCAGGTCTGGCAAGAAATCAGTTTCTCACTTCTCCTGGAGAGTAACCTTGCTACAAAACTATACGGGCTAGTCTACACTGGCAGTGCTTTAACGTGCCTTGTTTAGTTGTGGCGCAGCGCTGGGAGAGAGCGCTCTAAAATACACCACCTCAACAAGGGGCGTGGCTCCCAGTGCTGGGGCACTGTTTACACTGGCGCTTTTCAGCGCTGCAACTTGCTTTGCTCAGGGGGGTGTTTTTTCACCCCCCCCAAGCAAGAAAGTTGCAGTGCTGAAGAGCGCCAGTGTAGACAAGCCCTAAGAGCATATTTTTAGTATACAGACATATCACACCATTTCACACCATATGTGACCAGCAAGATTCGGACTTTCATTTGAGATCTTATGTGACAATATTTAGGGATAAATGTTATAAAACAATGTGTTAATGTGTAGTGAGTTTGACAGGCCTATGGGAGTTGCTATTACAGAACAGTGAAGCCTTTGCCAGTTGGCACTGAGGGGTTCATTATGGTCACAGTTTTGAAAGATGATCCTCAGATGAAAGGCACTATATAAAAGAACAAAAGACTCACTGTTTTATTACCAATTAACTTTTAAATGGGCAATTCATTTTTTACCTGCAAACTCATTGAAATGATTTCCAATATCATAAGCCAGGTAGTTGTATCCAGAGTACTCATAGTCAATGAACTGTACATCACCTATATGAGACACAAACATGAAAATGTAAGAATCCATAACCAACAAACCAATGCCCTAATTCAGTGCTGTCCCTAGACATCTGCCAACATTTCAGTCTCACTGTTTGTGCCCATTTGCATGCACTCTTGAGACACTCCAGGGTAAGGCTGTGAATTTTATGGTATGAGCTTCACTTCACAGAAGATATACAGTCTGATCAACAGCTTGCTTCAGTATTTTACTATGTAATTTAGAATCAAAATAGCTATTTCAGGTTTCCATTTCTACCACAGGAGGGCGTCAGTTACCTTAGAAACTCAGATTCCATTCTAATGAGAAATACTACATAAAATGACTCTTTTAGTTCTAACAGTAGCTAGAAATACAGATTACTTTCTATCTTTTTAACTAGCAGAGTTATAGGTACAGTATAAGTAATCCAATCTACTTTCTTGACAAGCAAGTAGTGCAACCTGACTACAGAATACATGTAGCGCGCGCAGTCATTTTTTGCAAGACAGCCTCAAAATTATTCAACAATCTTCTGATTTTGATGATGGCGTTATAAATTTAGTGTTATTTCAAGCAATGGCATGCCATGTTTGAATACCCATCTCAAAAACAAAGTGCCTGCAGATATTAAGTAACAGAAGCCTTATAGCATAAAGTAAGCGTGGACAAAAGGAATAGCGCTACCCCAAATGCTCCCTTGTTGCTTAATGGCTTTTACAAGAAGTTTATCTGGCCAACTGGGAGGGCAGTTGTGGGAAGTGCATCGCATCCAGATTGTATGGCTTTTGAGTCTCCTCTGGTAAATCCATTCCACAGCAATAGTCAAACGGACACCTGGAAGTCAGGTTTTAATATAAGCTAGACAGGATTGCTACTGCTCTTGCAGTCTCAGAAAAAAATATACTATAAACTACTATAACCATCTGAGTGCAGGGGGTATATATTTCTGACTACTCAATAGTACCTACCTCAAACATGTTCAGATTTAAATTTTGTATTCCTCCATATTGAGCTTTAACAACTACTAATGGTCATTCAATTAAACTCTATTCCTGAAATATATTGTAACTATTAAACTCCTTCCAAGCTGCATGATTAATTCCTCTATAGGTATCTAGTTGTGCTGTCTTTCTACAAGCTTACCCTTGCTAAAAGGTTGTACTACAAATTTCAGAGACTCTGAAGCAATGATTTTAATACATATTAAGCCATAATAATGAAGCAAATAATTTTACAATTACTAATGTTGACTATTCTCTCTCGAAGCCAAAACTGAAAGTTTAATCCTTGAGCAAATTTAACGCTAATCTTAAATTAGAAAAACATTTTAAGTTTGATCTGAATTATAACCTTTTAGGAGATATGGGGAAATATTTTAACCCAACTACATTACAGCTGTTATTTCCTTAAAAGACTGGAGGAGATTAAAACTGGACATTAAGGACAAGTTAAAATGTGTTAGAAGTATCCATGAACATGCATCTCCTGAGTTACCTTCTGCACAGATAGAGTGCTTTGGTAATTTTTTTCAGAAACAGCATGCAGCAGCAAGTATTAAGATTTCAATCAGTGCCATTACACGTTGCCACATATTTATTTACTCAAATGTATAAAATGTGTTGATAAGCACCCATCCTTTAGTCTAGGTATCTATCTCATACAATTAACAGATAACAAATATAAGAAGATTACTTAAATATTCACCAACCCCGCAACCCTCACCTCATGCTGGGAAGAGAGCGAGAGGGGGTGGAAGAGGAGAAGTGGGCTTTGCAACCTGCCTGGAAGGTTAACTAATATGTTCCCGGTCAGACCAACCCAGGGAAGTGACTAAAGCAGAGCACCCTTCACAGAGAACATCCAGCCAGCAGTACATAAGAGGTTCCCATGACTTAAAAGCTGTTAAAAGTATTGAAAGCACTGGAAATTGATTTTACAAGGGCTGCAGTCCAAGATCTCATAGCAATGTCACAGCTTAATTGGAGGTATCTGCGTGGCAAGTCCATGTAACAGATAACATGTTTCTTGCTGGTTCCTTAATAGTGCTGTAGATTTAAGCACATATAACCTCTATAGCTCATCTGTTAAATATAAACCAATAAAAATGCACAGCCCAACCCTGGTTAATGTTTGTTTTGTCATACGATTGAATTAGCCAGTACAAAATCCAATCATTTAAAAAGTCTCTTATATTCAGGATTTTGCATACAAAGCAGATAAAAATAGCAGGTAAAAAGCCTGCTTGCAAAGTGTCAACTTAAGACATACTTTAAAAAGTTTTTTTAACTCAAAGTTTATCTCAGACTGCAGTGCCATTATTTTGATTATAGCTAGCCTTTATTTAAAAATGTTATTTCCAGTTATAGTTAATGGTTTATAAAGTAAGAATATGAAGCTAACAAGATACAGATGAGGCTGTTACCAGGCTCTGTGCTCTCCTTTGGGGGAGGTGCACGTGAACAATTGATGCGATAAACCTCCAGTCAGTGCGTTTAAGTAGCACGGTGCACGCCGCCACATGGCAGCAACAATGGCATACCTAATCTGTAGCAGACGAAGAAAATTTGGCACACTCACATTTGAAATGACACAAAACTTTAAAAAGAAAAGTTCTGCATTTTACTGCTCTCCTTTTTCAGACCCATTCTGCAGTGGAACTCAACCTTAAATTTAATTTTTGCAACAAATATTAAGATTATAGATGCACAGTTCCCGTCAATTTTCTGTGTCAAGAAAGTATGAACAGACAGGATCACTTCATTAATTTTTATTATAACATTTTGCTATAAAATAAGGCAGGTGATAAAGAGAAAGTGAACTGACTTGTATGATGTTATCACTGCATTCTTTCGATTAATTTATGTTTAAAATTATAGGAATACACTCTAAGAATTAGTAAAGATGAATTCATCCAGAAGAGCAACTAGTTCCCAGTATGATGAACTTTGAGCTACTAGGAATTTATTAGTCTTTTAGATTTTTAAAATGTCTAAGTCTACTCCCATTGACTTCAATAGGAACAGCTAGGTCAATGCTGACTACTACTAAAAACTCCTCCCTAAAACAGAAATCTAATACATGAAGTACACTTGTGGAATGTGCAACCTAAAAAAGTGTTATATCATAATTGTGTACTATTGTCCACTGTGGAGTTCATCCAGACAGAAGATATTTCAAATTGAAGCATACAGTAGTTAAGCTCTCAAATTCTCCACTCTATATCTGAAAGGCAATTACATGTATTTTATCCAAGCTTTAATGCTGAAAGCTACATACTATTTCATTGTTCATATAAAAATGAATGTATGATCTGCAATGCGCATGTCATGCGCGCATACCTAATTGGAATCGATATGAGCAAGCACTCGAAGAAGAAATTGTGTTTATTAACTGAAATCAGAGGTTGAGTGATCCACAGGGGATTTGCTGACAGTCTTCAAGGAGCTGACAGTCAAGAAATGATGACTCTCCTGTTTCTAGCTGCTCTTTATTGCACTATAGATAGTTCAACAAACTTTACTGCTCCCCTGACCTAAGCCACTGCTTTATGAATATTATGTAATCATGAACTGAAAAAGAGATAACTTGTGATAGTAAATGTGAATGGAGGTGCCCTGCAAGATAATCTCTTTATTAAGAGCGAGTGATACTATGAAAAGTAGTGAGAAAGCCTGAACTAAACAAAGCTTAATGTAGCAGGGTGCATCACCTTGCTGTGATGAGAACGTCACTACAAAATCCCCACCATAGAACAGATACCATCTCCGAGATGCACGCTAAAATACGTTCACCCAAAAGTTTAAAACAAAAAAAAGCAGAACACTTAACTTCGGCACCTAGTTACAATGACCTGATTTCCAGAAGTGCTGAATAACAACCGTCAGTGGAATCTGTTAAGTGGTCAGCACTTTTCAAAAGTCAGGCCGCTTATGTAGATGACTAATGTTAAGCTATTTTTAAAAATATATGCCACGATTAAGAAAAGTGAGGAGTAACTGGAGATATTCTAGAAGTGTTGGAAAGAAATCTGATGCTGACAAGCATTAGTAATAAGGTATCTGAGCATACTGGGAGAGTCTAGAAGAGACTTTGGAAACTCCTGCTCAAGTTTAAAAAAAAAAGTCAAGAGCATCACGACAAAAGGGTTATAAATAAATGCCTTCCAACTGTCAGTTACTTAAATTTAAAACCATAGTTCACACATTAAGATATATTCAAGGGCAAGAAATGAAGTGCAACTGTGAGCTATTTCTTTCAGAGAACAAGTCTTCTAGGCAATTATAAATCTGTTATGTAAGGTAACACTATTGAAACTTTTCATATCCGGAGTGATTAAACAAAGCAGCAAGAGGCAGATTTATCTGAGCCACAGCATGAGCAAATTCAACTCATCAAATGAGTGATGTACTCCATTTAGCCATGCTAGTGTTCAACATTTTATTTCAGTTAAGACCAAAGCAGACTGTGAAGAACTTCAAAAAGATCTCACAAAACTAAGTGATTGGGCAACAAAATGGCAAATGAAATTTAATGTGGATAAATGTAAAGTAATGCACATTGGAAAAAATAACCCCAACTATACATACAATATGATGGGGGCTAATTTAGCTACAACGAGTCAGGAAAAAGATCTTGGAGTCATCGTGGATAGTTCTCTGAAGATGTCCACACAGTGTGCAGAGGCGGTCAAAAAAGCAAACAGGATGTTAGGAATCATTAAAAAGGGAATAGAGAATAAGACCGAGAATATATTATTGCCCTTATATAAATCCATGGTACGCCCACATCTCGAATACTGCGTACAGCTGTGGTCTCCTCATCTCAAAAAAGATATACTGTCACTAGAAAAGGTTCAGAAAAGGGCAACTAAAATGATTAGGGGTTTGGAGAGGGTCCCATAAGAGGAAAGATTAAAGAGGCTAGGACTCTTCAGCTTGGAAAAGAGAAGACTAAGGGGGGATATGATAGAGGCATATAAAATCATGAGTGATGTGGAGAAAGTGGATAAGGAAAAGTTATTTACTTATTCCCATAATACAAGAACTAGGGGTCACCAAATGAAATTAATAGGCAGCAGGTTTAAAACAAATAAAAGGAAGTGCTTCTTCACGCAGCACACAGTCAACTTGTAGAACTCCTTACCTGAGGAGGTTGTGACGGCTAGCACTATAACAGTGTTTAAAAGGGAACTGGATAAATTCATGGTGGCTAAGTCCATAAATGGCTATTAGCCAGGATGGGTAAGAATGGTGTCCCTAGCCTCTGTTTGTCAGAGGATGAAGCTGGATGGCAGGAGAGAGATCACTTGATCGTTGTCTGTTAGGTTCACTCCCTCTGGGGCACCTGGCATTGGCCACTGTCGGTAGACAGGATACTGGGCTAGATGGACCTCCAGTCTGACCCGGTACGGCCTTTCTTATGTTTTATGTTCAGTCTCTTTTTGGAAAGAGGGTTAGATGTTCCAGTTTAAGAATTCTTAAAGCCATCGGTGACAAAGTATGTTTTTTCTGTATGTATATATGTCAATCTTTTTTTAATGTCTAGCAAGTTTTAAGACCCTGTGTAGACTGGAAATTAAGTATAGTCTTTGAAAGAGTGGAGTTAAAAAGTTGGGATAAACAATGGTCGGATTATCTACTCTGAGCGAGCTAGTGTAAACTGACCACCTGTAGCTTTTTAAATAGTATGATTTATATACTACATAGTTTGATTACACTTGGCCTAAGCATGACTAGACAACATGCTGATGAAAGTGCTACAAACATCAATGGTGAATTATGCATTCTGTTTGTGCGGGTTTAGACCCAGACTCTTTAGAGAGCAGATCAAGGTGATATTGAAAGAACTAATATGAATACTGCTGCATGATCTGAACTTTTATCTATCTTCCTATATTTAGGCCAGTAACAACTCCAGAAAGCGAACTGCATCTTTAATATTGTTCTCTGTGCTCTTATTAAAGCAGCTTCAAAGAAGAATTCATTGAATGCCGATACTTAATTTTTAGAGTTTTTTTTTTTTTAAATGATCTTTATTTGGCTGAACATACTTGATCTGATTCATTTTTATTTGCAGTTAAAGTTAAAGCTGAGTTTCCACTTCAAAAATAAAGATGAAGCTCCTCCTTCTAAGACTGTATTACGTAACACGGGTTTATAAAGTTTTGCACTGTAAAAGTGTACGGTACAAAATACACAGCTTTCACAAAATACAAATACTTATTTTGCAGATGGCATTGAGGTTTGGTTACTATAAGAATAGTACCTGTTGTATCTCGGTATTGCAGAGTTCTTACAACAACGTACATGATGTGCTGCAATATTCAAGCATGTAAGCTTTAATGGACACAGTCTAGCTATTGCATATACTTTCAAATCTTTTCCCATTCAGTTATTTACAACCAGCTCGAAGCCTAAGTGCTTTACATTCAGATTCCTCCCTCCTCCCCACCTTGTCCCCAAACACTAAACACTCACACACTGGTTATTGTAGGTTTGCTCAAAAGTGATGCACTGCTGGCATTGTTTTTTTCCTCCACTCTGTTTATAAAAAAGAGAAGCATATAGCATTTGTTTTCAAAGTGGGAATGTTAAGCTTATCAACCGTGATAGTGAACATTTAACTGAATTATAGTTTTTGTTTAAGCATTTTACCCTAAAGCATGGTTCTATTATGCAAAGTGACTAAAAATAGTATCTTCTCTCAGTAGGTCTGATCTGTGTATTCAGAATCAGATCTGTTGACTTTAGTGACAAAAATAATTTCTACCCCCTTTTTAATTGTTATTAGCACTGCAGAGTCAACAACTGAAGTTTTTTTCCCCTTTCAAAAACCTCAACAAAATTGCTTGCTAACTCCTACTCAACAGTTAGAACTAACTCAATAGTTAATTAAAATTAATAGACTTGCACAGGTATCCAAGAGTATATACTGGAAGGTGATGGTGCTGCAAAGGTGTAGCTGATGGCTACGCTGGCCTGCAGAACAAAACACTAGTATTTATGTGCAAGAAGGAAAGACCTAACTCAGAAGAGAGGTCGCATATATACGGATTGCAGCTAAAAGATCTTTTACTGGTACACGTCGAAGGAGCACAGTTGATGTAGAAATGATGTACACAGTCACTTTTCAAATCAGAAACAACTTCAATATTTATTTTGAATCAAATTTTATGTGAGTTGTAAGGCACATAAACTAAGACACGAGGCCTCAATTACTGCTGAATGTCTGATAGAGAACACCTTAAATGCTGTTCACATTAATTTTAATGATTTCAAAACAAATATGTTGGCTTTAGTGGTAAGCTAATTGTCAATTAAGTGATAAGTTACAAGATAATATTAAATTACTCAGACAAATCTGAAATTAAATACACCTCTACCCTGATATAACGCAACCCGATATAACACGAATTCGGATATAACGCAGTAAAGCAGCGCTCCGGGGGGCAGGGCTGTGCACTCCAGCGGATCAAAGCAAGTTCAATATAATGCGGTTTCACCTATAACGCGGTAAGATTTTTTGGCTCCCGAGGACAGCGTTATATCGGGGTAAAGGTATACTTCTCTTTAAAGAGGAAGTCTTCACTATCTCAATTGTAAGCTTCCCTGCAACTACCAACATGCTTCTACAAAATTAACTTGTTACTTTCAGTTCAGCTCACAGACTTCTGAAGATTTGGGATGAGGTATGGGAAATTGAGTTATTAGTCTCGTTAAAGCATTTTTCTGCACCATAATAGCCATGTTTTCAATGTCCCAAATTTACTGTTGGTTCACCATGTTTGCCTGTTGAATGTATCATTTAGTAACCGAACCTCAAACCACTAAACAACCAAACCTTAAAAGGAATTAAGGTTTTCTATGAAAACTTTTGATAGTTTCTAGTTTTTTGGTTTTGTTTTGTTTTTTAAAAACAAGGATTTCTTTCAAGGGTTCAAGTATTTACAAGATCTGAAAATAATTAACAAAAATTTGATTTGCCATTTCCAAGATAAGCCTACTCCCTATCTCTGAGTTAAAAAATAATATTTACAAAAAAATCTTCAACATTAAGATGCCTATGTACCTCATATGCAGGATATAAACTGAGCCATTGAAAGTAGCATAAGTATCATTATGATACTTCACCCTGGGGAACTCCTCCTTGGCACCAATGTATCTGACAAATCAGAACAATACATTGATAATACAAAGTAACCTGGAGACATTAGCGCCTAAGGTTGTTGAATGCATGACAACCTTTTATACATGTATATGAGATTTCTATTAAATTACAAAGACAAAAAGACAATTTGATAGTTTGAAATCCATTTTTACAGACTAAATCATTACAGTGAAAATAAGAATATAAAGGTTTTTTTCCACATGCTAAAAACATTTTAGAATTAAAATTATGGTTATAGCTGCTAAGACAGTTCATATATTTATACAAATACTGCTACCATTACATTGAACTTTGATTTCAAACAGCAAATTTACTTCACTTACTACCATTAGTAAAAAGTCATAAGTGATTTAATGAATTTGAATTATAATTCTACACCCGCCCTAAGACAATTGCCACAGAATACAAATACAACACAGGTATGGAATGAAACATTACTTACTGCTGTGTTCAATACCTACCTTGTTTCTCGTTGTAGATAATATTCTTACACAACAGGTCATTGTGGCAAAGCACCACTGGGGATCCTAGATTTGACAGTCTCTCCTTCATCCAGGCCATCTCCTCCTGAAGGATTTGAGGACTTGGAACATCACTTAAGAACCTTTTGGGGTTCAAAAAAATTGAAAAAGTTTCTCTTCTGAGCATAGTGTTAATAATAAAGGAATCATACAGAAATTTATACATTAGTGTACTTGGTCAGTTATTTTCTGTATTCCCGTTATTTCAACACATAATTGAGTAAGCCATCTTAGTCCAGATTTCACTGCTCACACTTGTAGTGAAGTCACGGAAACATAAGATGGGAAGAAGGCAAGAATTCCTACTACTTTTCCAAAGGTGACTTCTTTAAGAACAACTTGGCTCTGAGACATGACAATATCATAGTCCTAATTGTGGGAAAACACAAGTCTAGTAATGCATACTCTTTTCAAGTGGAAAGGAAAGAGCAGACTTAGAGGAAGAATGTGGCTAAAAAAATAGAAAGGATGGTCAAACCCATCTTAGAAGCATTTACAAGGAAATTGATATGGTGTCGGGGGGTACAGGGTGTCTAAAAAAACACTCCAGTTATGATTTCCCCCTCAGCTGGTTAATAAGGTATGTGATGAAAACTGAGACAATTAAATGAGTTATTAAAAAAGTAATGAAATATTTAATAAAATAACACTTGCCGTTTATTTACTTCCTCATCTGTAAATTCTGTAGGTATGAGTGAGAAATATTTCCCCATCTTCAGCCACAAGTTAGATTTGGGGATCCATCCATTGTGTGCATGAATAGCATGGATTTTAGCAAGCTGCCTCGCTATGAGTCTGTAAAATATAAAGGTTACTGTATTACTACATTCTTACTTTTGAACTGGTTACAAGCAGATTGCCAAAAAGCATTTGGTAGTTAATTATTGCTTTCTTGACATTTAAATCTCTTTTTTTAATATTTGTCTTATTGGTGACTTTTTACTTTAAATTTAAAATTTCTTCAGGGAATACACAGGTCACACAATTTCCTTCAAAAAGTTTGTTTCCACAAAACATATATGCTTTATAAGTGAGAGGATCAAGGGAGTGTGTGAGGCAGGCGGGATGGCTAGAAAGAGCTAAGCACTGGCAGACAAAGTTCAACAGCACTTCCTTACTCCTAAAATGGTATCCTGTGGCCTGCTGGAGAAGGAGGGAGTAGACTGCCTACAAGACCCAAGTCCGATCCTTCCAGACTGGATGGGAAACACTGAGCTATAATGGCCACGTGGAGGGAGAACACTAGATTGTTGCAGACTACATGCAGAAGAGCATTTGGACACTAAAATGTGTACACAGTCAGTCACCTCCATAAGTTCTTCTGTGTATGGTTATCAATAGCATGCTCCACATTGACAACTTTCCTATGCATAAGGAGGGCCCTACCAAATTCATGGTCCTTTTTGGTCAATTTCACGGTCCTAGTATTTTAAAAATTGTAAATTTAATTATTTCAGCTATTTAAATCTGAAATCTCACGGTGTTGTAATTGTAGGGGTCCTGACCCAAAAAAGGAGGGTTTTTTGGGGGGAGGGAGGTCCACAAGGTTACTATACGGGGGGGTTGCGGTACTGCCACCCTTACTTCTGTGCTGCTACTGGTGGCAGCTCTGCCTTCAGAGCTGGGCAGCTGAAAAGTGGCAGCTGCTGGCCAGGAGTCCAGCTCTGAAGGCAGAGCCACCATCAGCAGCGCAATGCAGAAGTAAGGGTGGAATGGTATGGTATTACAACCCTTACTTCTGCACTGCTGTTGGCAGGGCGCTATCTTCAGAGCTGGGTGCCTGGGCCAACAGCCGCTGATCTCCAGGCGCCCAGCTCTGAAGGCAGCACAGAAGTAAGGGTGGCAATACCGTGACCTATCTAAAATAACCTTGTGGCCCCCCTTCAACTCCCTTTTGGGTCAGGACCCCCAATTTGAGCAATGCTGGTCTCCCTCATGAAATCTGTACAGTATAGAGTAAAAGCACACAAGAGACCGGATTTCATGGTGGGAGACCAGATTTCACAGTCCATGACGTATTTTTCATGGCCATGAATTTGGTAGGGCCCTAGACATTAGTTTCCCAAAATGCACTCTAGAGTTTTAATATTTTTGAAGATGTTTACCTGAATATATCTGGGCTGCAGACATGCTCTGGATCCAGTGCTTCTCCCTGCATGAACTCGTAGCATAGACCATTACTGAAAGTACAGTAGAGTTGTGGCGCACAGCCATGGGCCTGCAACACCCGGAAACTTTTCACTTCCTCATCTCGATCTACTAACAGCTCGGTCTTGTTTCCATAGATTCTAACTAAAACCACATCATCCATTGCGTCACTCACATAGCAACCAATAAGCTTGTTGGTGATTCCATCTGTGAACAGCTGCAATGTAAAAATAATGCGTAAGCTACTCAATGATTCTATATTTGCCCATTTGTATGTACTTCGGAAAGTTGAGTGGAAGTTTTTCCACTTAACTGATCACCCTTAATACTGTGGATTTTTTTAGTGAATTATTTGACTCACGTTGAACAGAAACAACTGTTATAACCAAGATATTTGCTAGTCCGTACATTTTAAACAATGTTTAAAAAACACAGAAGTGGGAAACTAAGTACTGTGGAAAGATGCATATTTCTTTTTTAAAGGGCATTTCAAGGTATTTTCTGAGTAAAAAGCCATAAGGAGAGAGAAAGGAGAAAGACACTAGAATTAAGAAATGCTATATACATCAAAGTAGGTCTGTAATGAGTTTTCAGATAAGCAACTGATTTAAGATCTTTCAGCAACACAACCCCCCCACCAAACAAAACAGGATTTCAGGACATTTTATTGAATTTTTCAAACAAATAAATAGAGCTAGGCAGAGACCAGTAATTCCATTTTGAGGAGAATTTTAAGATTTCAAAATTTGGTTTTGTTCTATGTCAGGACAAAAAAACCCTGTTACTTACATCTAGAAGGATTGCAGTTACTGTAAGGTGTTGTCCATATACATTCCACTTTGGGTGTTCATTTACCCCAGTTCAGATTGTTTTGGTCAGCAATGTCTCTGCTGCGGCCCTGCCTGCGCCTTAAGTGTCCTTATGCCTCCCACCTGAAGGATGGCCCCAACCAACACAGAATGCTTGTGTTTTAGGACTCTATTAGCAGGGAAGGAGGGCAGGTCACAAAATACATACAGACAACCATTCATTCAAGTGCTTGTCCACATTATATTCCGCTGCTGTTAACTCAAGCAGCAACCTAGATCATAAGTACTGGGTGATAGGAGTCTACCTGAACTATGACTATAAGACAGCCATGAAAGAGTGAGCATCAGATCTCGATGCTGCTATTATGGAGTGATGTTGGGTGAACATACGTACTGAATCACAAGTACTTGTCTTACATCTCCAGTATTGGAACACCCATCAAAGAGCTTCAGAAGCTGCTTGAGCTCTTGTGGAATGAGCAGTAACACTCAATGGAGGGTCTTTGTTGGCTAAATAATAGCCATATTTAATGCAAATAGAAATCTAATAAAGTCTTTGTGCCTGACCTTTCATCCTATCTAGAGGATATCAAAAATGGCTCAGGTCCTGTCAAAGTAGAAGGCAAGTGCTCAAAGTACATGGAAAATGTGATGCTTAGCTCCCCTTTGCTGGAATGTGGCTTGGGAAAGAAAACAGGCAGACATATTACCTGACTGTGATAGAAGTCATGGGCTACATCCGGCAAGAACTCTGGGTGAGATATCAAGGTGACGCTGTCTTTATGAAAGTCTGTGCATGGAGGATCTATCGAGAGTGCTTGCATCTTCCTCACCATCCTAGCAGATATTATTGCTACTAAAAAGGCTGTTTTGATCAATAGATGAAATAGAGAACACGCAACTAGAGGCTCAAAATGGGAGGCATGAGGACACTCAAGATATAGGTGTGACCTCAACTGACATGGATGACAAACAATAAACAAGTGCTTGGGGTAAATGTGCACCAACATGGATAAGCACTTTAAGAACCACCAATCATTTTCAGAATTCTCCACGAAAAAGGAATTAAGTTTTTCTGTCCAGATCTACTGGGATCCCCATTGCCAGAGCAGGCTGCTCAGCAGGCTGCCCTGGCTCTGAAGTAGCCCACCTGGCGGGAGTTGTGTGGGCAAGCAGGCCAAAAACCAGGCAGACAGGTTTCCAGTGGAATCTCATCAAAATCAACAGGGTTACGTGGAATACTTCGTCTGACAAATCAGCAAACTCTGGCAAGATGTTTTGTTGACATTTATAATGACTAACTCTATAAGTAAGGCTTGCTTCATTAGATCCAACTCTCAGGGAAATGTAAGAACTGTTTGAAAAGTAAAACTTTTAAATTCTCAGGTGACAGGCCTAGTTTTAGGAAAAAATCTGCACAACAAATGGAAAAGCGATTGGAAACAGGATTTTACCATGAATACAGAACAACTTAGTGCAAAGTTACTGCAATTTTAAATGAAAAAGAGAGGCAAGAAATTTGAAGTCATGGGCCCACAGAAACCATAATCTGTATGTATAGAGAATTTTGTATTGCTGTTTATGCCATTACATTTATATCTTCAGTTACCCCCACCCCCCAAAAAAGTCCAGTTTACCATAGTTAAGCTTGCTACAATAAGCATTGATAGAAAGGTTTTCGTGAATTTTTAAAGTGAAAACACATTGGTCTGAATTCCCCTGTAATTTTTGCAAGCCACCTTTTACACCATTATGCAAATGCATAAGTTACAAGAAAACTGATTACTAAGCTATTTCATTTTCTAAGACGAGCAAAGTGCAAAAAAGAGTAAAGAGCCAGCACAAGTGATGTATGCTAATCAAAACTAAGAGTTTACGTGTTACTAACAACAACTGACATTCATTTTAAAACAGTAACCTGACGGTGTTCTCCTTACAATTTTCCATTTTAAAAAAAGCCTTTACTCTCATACTGGTTCCCACATTCAAATAGAGGAATGCAGCTGCATACTAATGCATACTACTTTCCTACACACCTGTGGTGCTCCACATGTGCGTGTTGGTATGTACATTTGAAGCCCACCAAAGCACAAAAGTTTCAGCCCAATAAGTAATTTTCTCAATATGTTCCAAGTGCTTGGAGAAATAACCGTTTATAATGCAAGTGTCCTCTCAAACGTCAATACAGTATCTCCAGAACACTACAATAAAGTGTTAGTTGAAGACTTTACAGCTTTCAAAATGAACAGCTTTACTTAATTCTGAGCATTGTTTCAGAATAACTAAAGGCAGAACCAACCTTACAATACTGTATGTTATAGCAATATGCCTTAGAGACTAGATTCTTGTACAATTTTTTAAGTGGAAAAAATTAGGGCTGTCGAGTAATGGCAGTTTTAATCGCACTGTTAAACAATAGAATAGCAATTGAAATTTATTAAATATTTTGGATGTTTTTCAACATTTTCATAGATATAGTATTCTGTGTTGTAACTGAAATCAAAGTGTATTTTTTATTATAAATATCTGCACTGTAAAAATGATAAACAAAAGAAATAGTATTTTTCAATTCACCTCATACAAGCACTGTAGTGCAAGGTCTGTTGTGAAAGTGCAACTTACAAATGTAGATTTTTTTTTGGTCAGGTAACTGCACTCAAAACCAAAACAATGTAAAACATCAGAGCCTACATGTCCACTCAGTACTTCTTGTTCAGCCAATCGCTAAGACAAAAAAGATTGTTTACATTTACAGATGCTGCCCGCTTCTTATTTATGTCACCAGAACATGAGAACAGACATTTGCATGGCACTTTTGTAGCTGGCACTGAAAGGTATTTACGTGCCAGATATGCTAAACATTCGTATGCCCCTTCACACTTCAGCCACCATTCCAGAAGACATGCTTCCATGCTGATGGTGCTCATTAAAAAACCCCGCATTCTGCCATATATTTCATGTTATAGCAGTCTTGGATGATGACCCAGCACATTATTCATTTTAAGAACTTTCACTGTAGATTTGACAAAACGAAAAGGTACTAATGTGAGATTTCTAAGATAGCTACAGCACTCAACCCACAGTTTAAGAACCTGAAGTGCCTTCAAAAATCTGAGAGGGACGAGGTGCGGAGCATGCTTTCAAAAGTCTTAAAAGAGCAACACTCCACTGCGGAAACTGCAGAACCCGAATCACCAAAAAGAAAAATCAACCTTCTGCTGGCGACATCTGACTCAGATAATGAAAATGAACATGCGTCGGTCTGCACTGCTTTGGATTGTTAACCCAGAACCCATCATTAGCATGGATGCACGTCCACTTGAATGGTGGTTGAAGCGTGAAGGGACATATGAATCTTTAGCACATCAGACACATAAATGTCTTGTGATGCTGGCTACAACAGTGCCATGAGAATGCCTGTTCTCACTTTCAGGTGACATTATAAACAAGAAGCGGGTAGGATTATCGCCTGCAAACGTAAACAAACTTGTTTGTCTTAGCGATTGGCTGAACAAGAAGTAGGACTGAGTGGACTTGTAGGCTCTGAAGTTTTACATTGTTTTGTTTTTAAGTTCAGTTTTGTTTGCACATAATTCTACATTTGTAACTTCAACTTTCATTATAAAGAGATTGCACTACAGTACTTGTATTAGGTGAATTAAAACAAGACTATTTTGTTTTTTTACAGTGCAAATACTTGTAATCAAAAATAAAGTGAGCACTGTATACTTCGTATTCTGTGTTGTAATTGAAATCAATATATTTGAAAATGTAAAAAACATCCAAAAATATTTTTATAGCGTGATTTTTTTTAAAATCGCTTTACAGCCATAGGAAAAAAAATCAATAGGAAGGGCAAATCTAAATTTTCCAATTACAAAGGCCTTTGTGCAACCACAGATCTAGCAGAGTTGGGAATTTTAATCCAGATTTTTAAAGGTACTTAGAAAGTTGCTCTATTCAGCATTGCAATGCCCAACTAACGTAGGAGACAAACTTTCATTTTCAAAAGTGACTTATGCACCTAAGGCAATCAGTCACTGCAATGCTCAGTATTGCAACATCCAAATTCCTTTAAAGTCTGGACCTTTGTACCTTTAAAAAAAAAAGTAAAAATTAAAAAAAGCAGGAAAAATACATCGTCTCTAAAGTTAAGAGATTGTTGTGTTTTCCAGGTCAGGTATTATCTAAATTCAGAACACAACAAAAGGGTTATAAATGGACAAAAATGGAGAAAGGGAAGAGGAAGGACAATGGTTACAATAATGAGATCACATGATTACTCTAAGGTGTGTATGTCTTGATAGTTAATTAAATGTCTTTTTTTAATCCCCTTCTTACAAGTGATATTACATAAACAACCTTAGATTCGTTTGCCGTTTCACAACAAAAATTTCTAAAATGCAGCCTGTTTAGTTCTGTATACTGAAG
This sequence comes from Mauremys reevesii, assembly GCF_016161935.1. Taxonomy (NCBI): domain Eukaryota; kingdom Metazoa; phylum Chordata; order Testudines; family Geoemydidae; genus Mauremys; species Mauremys reevesii. The sequence goes on along the minus strand of NC_052623.1, from coordinate 241,661,000 downwards.
ATGAACTCCCACCCTACGATAAAATTATAATTAAGGGTGTTACTGGACTGTTTGCTGGAACAGGGAAAGAGAAGCCATAGCCTAGATTGTTTTCTTATAACTCATTTTCTTATTACTACAGACATACTGTAACTACCAAATTGCATGGCAGCACTTCTAAATAATGAGCAGTATCACAGACAGTACTGGAGGATGCTCTAAAGATGTAGTTGCTTGTATAAGAGCAGCCTCTGTCATGTTTCAGCAGAATCTGAGGGGATGCTCTGACAGCAAGCTTATCACAAAGCTGCAGATATATAGATCCACATGTATACAAGGGCCACACCTAGGTGGGGAAACTGCATGCAGGGCCATGAATGTAGGGCTGGGCAGGGGGTGTGGTGCACAGGAAGGGGCTCGGGGCAAGGGGTTGGGGTGTAGGAGGGGGGCTCAGGGCAAGGGGTTGCGCTGCAGGGGAGGTGCAGCAGGGGCTCAGGGCAGGGGGTTGAGGTGCAGGCTCCGGGTTCAGTCCCTGCAGCCCCGGGATTTGTGGGGGGGGGGGGAGGAGGAGCACGCAGAGGGCATTCTGAGAAGGGCAACAAAACTAAGAGGCTTGTTGGAACTTAAGTAGGAAGATAAAAAAATATTATATATAGCGAGGCTAAGTAATGTCCAAAATGGGACACAACAGACTACAATTATTTGAAGGGTATAAACACAGAGGACGAGGAATTACTTAAGGCGGTATAATTAGTACTCCTGGGGGAATTCTGTGACTGTGCGCTCGCAGAAAACAGCCCCTCCCCCACCGCAGAATTCCTGTGCTTCCGTGTAGAAAACAAGGGAGGGGGAGAACAGGATGAGCATGGGTACAGTTTTCTGGGGAGGTTTGCTTCCCCTCTCCCCCCCTCCCCCCCCACAAACAGAGGTGAGGCATGCGCAGAGCTGCCTAGCTGAAGGAGGCTGTGCCTGGCCTCCGCTGACTCTGCAGCTGCACGCCGCCTCCTGGGTACCTAGTGCCAGTCGTGCTCCCCTTCTGTGTGCTGGGAGCCTTCCTGTTTTCTGAGCAACACTGTATGCGGACGGTGGGTCTGGGAGAAATGAGAGGGTGAGGGGAAGAAGGGGGGTGGAATAGGGCAGGGGGAGGCAAATGTGGGAGTGGAGGGAGGGGGATGGAGAAGAAAAGTGGATAGGGGAATCGCAGGGGGTGGGGGAAGAGCGGGAGCCTGGCATGCAGCATCCCCTTGGCAACATCTGGGGCTTCCCTGTTAAGCAGGCCCATCGAACCCTCACCTTGAGAAGCCCTACCCCCTACACCTGGACCTCTCTGTCAAGTCCCCCACCCCATTGATCCTCAACAGCTGCACCTGGACCCCTACCTCATCAAGCCCCACTTCTCCAGCACCCAGACCCCCCCGCCGAGCCCCATCTCCCAACACCCAGATCCTCCCCCACCACTGAGTCCCAACCGCCTTCAGCTGGATCCACTGCAGAGTGCCATTGCCCCTGCACTGGGAACTCCCCCAACGAGCCCCTTTGCATTCAGATCTCCCACTGAGCCGCCAGCACCCAGACTGCCACACACAGAGACCTCTCACCCCACACCTGGATCTTCCCACACTAAGCCCCTCCACGCTTGGATCCTGCTGGGCTGAGCCTGCTCTCCCACACCTGGTGTGCCTGGTACAGAGGAGTGTTTCTGGGGCAGGCCCAGGCCTTGTACTGTGTCAGAATTGGGTGCAGCCTCACTGCCAAGTCCTCATACTGGGGGAGGTGAGGACTTCAGGGTGATCTCTCTCTCAATGCAGCCAGTGGCTTGTGCTCCCCACTGCAATGCTGGAGCCACATTTATGTATTGACAAATAAAATTGGCAGAATTTTAATATATTGTGCACATAATTTTAAATGTTTTGGCATAAATTAATAACAGGATGAAAACAAGAGTGGCATTTGGGCGGAGTATCAAGGAAACTGGCAGTGAGATATGTTAGATCATTGACATGGTTCTCACCTAGATGGCATGAGATGTTTACAACCATACTGGAAAACCACCAAACACTGAAAAAGTCTACTGTAATCCTGCACTGGCAGGGTAATAGACATCAGAGAAAGAACATTTGGTCTGGTGCACTGAGATGGATAAAACACTACTGGAACCTTTCTCTCGTCATATGAGAAGCCGTGGGGAAGAAAAAGGGATCAGGGTGGAGGGGGGAAATAAAATAAATAAATAAATAATATGTTTACAAATAAACCAGTTTAAAATTGGATCTGAATTTAAAACAAACTATGTTAAGGCCTAAACTTATAACTTTTAAAACATTTACATAAAAAGTAAATATGCTGAATCTATAAGCCTCTATCTAAAACGTTGTGTGTTCTATATAAAGAAAGATTCAGAAGGAAAACATTTAACTTTTGAGGTCAAGCTATATTAATATAGCACAACTGGTCAGATACCGCATTAAGGGCTTGTTTTGTTTAATAAAATTAAGTTGTATATGCTGTTCTGTGTTTAATTAAATTCCAGTTACCATCCTAATGCAGCTTGACAAAATCATGAGCAAAAAGTTAATTATCTAGTAAATAAGCTATATATCATGCATCCGATGAAGTGGGTTTTCACCCACGATAGCTCATGCTCCAATACGTTTGTTAGTCTATAAGGTGCCACAGAAGTCTTTGCAGCTTTTACAGATCCAGACTAACATAGTTACCCCTCTGATATAAAGAGCACAATAGTAGTCAGATATCAGCTCTGACACACAACAGCATAAATTCCGTTTATGTTACTGATAAAAACAAATTCAGGATAAATTAGAATGAAAACACGGCAGCAGATTTTAAGTATGCATTAGCAGGAACACTACTAAGTCTAATGATTTATTCCAAAAATTTCATTACATAATGCTATTTTAACTATATTAAAAGACGCATGTTTAGTCACATGAATGTCCAGAAGATCCCACAATACATGAGGAAACAGTCTGTGTTGACATTAAGACAGACCAACCGACCACAAAGGTCTTCATATTGCTGTCCTCAGTCTTCTGAACTGCTATATAGTTTTCTCATGAAGTATTTCATACCTATTGTGTATTCCCGCCCCCCAGTGCAAGTCTCATTAATGTTAATGGAAACTACGTACATCAAGGAAATTAGATCTTACCACCTGATAATTTAGAAATTCCACTCAAGGTCCTTATTGGCATCTATTTGTAACATGCTGCTATAAATAATTATTTGCAACCAGAAGTCTTTTAGATTTAATAAGCATTCCTCATGAGCTCGTTTGACTGTTTTAGAGGTAATTTTCTTGTCCATCTGAATAATACTTTCCATTTTGTATCATGAAATGAAAGTAAAAATTAAAAGGCTGCAAAACTAGTACGAACAAAAATTAAGTGCATGGAGACAAAATGCATTTTATATACAAGTTTCTTTCTTTAATCATGATGTCCCTAATATAGTATTAGGAAAAGTGTCATTTGTAAACAAACAAGAGATTTTAAAATGAGGTGCAATAAGGAAAAAGGATTCCATGGCAAAGAAAAAACATGAGATGGGCATCACAAATGAGGAGAGCAGTCTGTGACTAAGGAGAGACACGTAAAGAACAGAGGCCTACATAGCAATGCAGAATGATCAAGACAATGCATGGCCTGGGATGAAGTTGAAAGACTTCACAGAACGTCCTGTCCTGAATACCAGGAAGGAAGTTCCAGAAGTATATTCTGAAATAGGAAAGTCGACGTAGGTGACAAAGTGAATGAAATGCAGTTGATGCCTATAGCAGATAATTTGGCAGGAAGATTCTGGATCCCTGGAAGTATTTTAGTCAATATGAGAAATTAAAAATTTCAGCTGAAGGCCAAGATAAAATCTGACTGCTTTTGGAAATAAGTAACAAGTGGGCTCACGATACCACACAAGAAATGTGTTGGGGGAAAAGAGTTTGAAGTAGAGCTGTTGATTTAATCAGTTAACTCACATGATTAACTTAAAAGATTAACTGCGATTAATTGCAGTTTGGATTTTTTTTTCCCTACATTTTCAAATATATTGATTTCAATTACAACACAAAATACAAAATGTACAGTGCTCACACTGTACACCAACGTGAGGAGCCTACGTAACAAAATGGAGGAATTAGAGTTACTGGTGCAGGAAGTGAAACCGGCTATTACAGGGATAACAGAAACATGGTGGAATAGTAGTCATGACTAGAGTACAGGTACTGAAGAGTATGTGCTGTTTAGGAAAGACAGAAATAAAGGCAAAGGTGGTGGTGTAGTATTGTATATCAATGATGAGGTAGACTGTAAAGAAATAAAAAGGGATGGAATGGATAAGACAGAGTCTGTCTGGGCAAAAAATCACACTGGGGAAGAAAGCAACTAGAGCCTCCCCTGAGATAGTGCTTGGAGTGTGCTACAGACTGCCAGGATCCGATTTGGATATAGATAGAGACCTTTTTAATGAAGTAAATACCAATGGGAATTGTGTGATCATGGGAGACTAACTTCCCAGATATAGACTGGAGGACAAGTGCTAGTAATAATAATAGGGCTCAGATTTTCCTAGATGCCCCGCTCCATGCAACTCCCGGAAGCAGCGCCATGTCACCCCTCTGGCTCCTATGGGTAAGGGCACCCAGAGGGGCTCCACACGCTGCCCCTGCCCCAAGTACCGCCCCCACAGCTCCCATTGGCCAGGAACCATGGTCAATGGGAGCTGCAGCGATGACACCTGCAGACAGGGCAGCGCGCAGAGCTGTCTGGCCATAGAGGAGCTGGAGGGGGGACATGCCGCTGCTTGAGGTAAGTGCTGCCAGGAGCCTGCACCCCTGATCCCCTCCCATGCCCCAACTCTCTACCCCAGCCCTGATTCCCCTCACCCCCCCACCACACTCCAACCCCCTGACCAGAGCCTCCCCCACACACCTTGAATTCATTTCTGGCCCCACTCCACAGCCCGCACCTCCAGCCAGAGCCCTCACCCCCAATTTCATGAGCATTCATGGCCAGCCATATTATTTTTATACCCAGAAGTGGCCCTTGGGCAAAAAAGTTTGCCCACCCCTGATCTAGATCCTCTCCTTGTATAAGGGACAGACTAACATTAAAGCACAGCTCAAAAACAAAAACAAACAAAAAACACAACTCAAAATATTAAGGTGCCAATGTTTCTATAAGTTATTTTTCCTGATAGTGATTTAAAAAAATACTTTGAATTTAAGCTACAGCGCAACAAACCATGTTTTGTAATTTTTATAATACTATGCCATGAGTGAGTGAGCCATTTGTGCATAGGGCCAAAGTCCTTGTCAAATATAATACACCCAAGCTACACAGTAATGGTCTAGGAATGCACACCCTAATGTGGCTGATTTTTTTAAACTGAGACTACAAGGCATGTGTAACAGTTGCTGCTCAAACTGGTCATATTATGCAGGTTTTTTTAACTGTAGGCAATTAAGGTATTCAAGCATTGTCAGGTGATCAGAAAGTACATGCTAACTCATCCTGAAAGATATCATTTGTTGCATAAACAAGATGCCACCATGGGTGTGTCATTTAGAGCACACCTTCGGTCATTAGTGCTTCATGAAAAAATGTTCTGTTTAGAGGTGATTCAGATATGTTTTCTATTTTCTTCTCCATTTTTCTTCAGTCATCTTTATCAAAAGTATTTGAAGGCAGCCATCACTGTGATATTTAAGTTCCTGAAGCAAGCCACAGTCCCTTTATAAGTAATATCAAATTCCTCCACAACAACTAACTGTGCTGCCAAGAAGAGCATTATGACTAGGGATTCTAGAAATCAGTTTGCCATGGAAAAAAAAAACAGCATTTGTGCTTTTACAGAGAATCTTTGGTTTTTATATTTTATGAAAAAATTAAAACATTAGGGCTGCCAATAATCTCAGTTAATGCATGCGAGCAAGGCAAAACAAATTAACTAGATTAAAAAATAGTCATGATTAATCTCACTGTTAATAGAATAATTTAAATTTATATAAATATTTTGATGTTTTTCTATTTTCAAATATATTGATTTCAATTACAACACAGAATACAATGTGTACAATGCTCACTTTATATTATTTTTATTACAAACATTTGCTCTGTAAAAATGATAAAAGAAATAATATTTGTAAAAGTCACCCTAAAAGACAATTTCACTGAGTTTGGTGAGGTCAAATTTCATGTTGATAGTAATATGCTGTTCTGTAGATTACGTTTGAAGGCAGACAACTGTAGAACACATGGAAAGCACTAAACTGAATGAAAATTAACGAAAACAAGGAGGCTAAAACAGCATGGCCATCAACAGAAGCAAAAAACCAATACACTGTGTCTGGTTCATTCTATTAATTTTATTATAATGACTGATGGCACTGGCAGGCTTCAAACTTGCTTAAAACTGTAAATATATCAATAAAACACGTACAACTGATATCTGTGTGTGTGTATATATATAGTGACTAAGGAAACTAAAATACAGCATTTCATTTTAATTGTGGAAAAACATGGATTTTTATGCTGTATCAGATTTGGGGGGGGGGGGTCGGAGGGGGTGTTAAATCACAAAAAACTAGGATCCCTGATTATGACTTAAGGTGATGGACATACAGTTGAACACATAGCCTATAATAATTTGTTCTCATAAAAATGTCCTTAATAGTAATAAAATGGGAAATATGATCCATTAGTAGAAATGTTGCTATTTAGAGTTTAGATTTCCCAGGAGACATCAGCAGATCTTCAAGTGCACTGCAAGGGACAAGACCAAAAATATTACCAACAATCAAAACAAAACATGCTTAATATCATATTGCAAGCTGTTTAAAATTTTTTGGAATTTCTCTGATATTCACTTATGAAAAATTAAAATGAAAGTCTTTAATTTTTTACTATATATAAGGGCTGTCAAGCGATTAAAAAAATTAATTTGTTTAACAATGCAGTTAATCACATCAGAATACCATTTCTTTTAAATATTTTTGATGTTTTCTACATTCAGATATACTGATTTCAATTACAACAGAATACAAAGTGTACAGGACTCACTTTATATTTTTAATTACAAGTATTTGTACTGTAAAAAACAAAATAAATAGTATTTTTCAATTCACCTAATACAAGTACTGTAGTGCAATCTCTTTATCATGATAGTTGAACTTACAAATGTAGAATTATATACCAAAAAAAGTGCACTCAAAAACAAATAAAGGTAAAATTTCAGCGCCTACAAGTCCGCTCAGTCCTACTTCTTGTTCAGCCAATGACTAAAACGAACAAGTTTGTTTACCTTTGCAGGAGATGATGTTGCCCGCTTCTTGTTTACAATGTCACCTGAAAGTGAGAACAGGCATTCTCATGACACTCTTGTAACACCGGTTACAAGATATTTATGTGCCAGATGCACTGAAGATTCATATGTCCCTTCATGCTTCAACCACCATTCCAGAGGACCTGTCCATGCTAACGACAGGTTCTGCTCAATAACAATCCAAAGCAGTGCAGATTGACGCATGTTCATTTTCATTATCTGAGTCAAATGCCACCAGCAGAAGGTTGATTTTCTTTTTGGTGGTTTGGGTTTTGTAGTTTCCACAGAGTGTTGCTCTTTTCAGACTTCTGAAAGCATTCTCCACATCTCATCCCTCAGATTTTGGAAGACACTTCAGATTGTTAAGCCTTGGCTTGAGCGCTGTAGTTATCTTTAGAAAACTCACATTGATACCTTCTTTGCGTTTTGTCACATCTGCAGTGAAAGTATTCTTAAAATGAGTAGCATGTGCTGGGTCAGCAAGACTGCTATAACATGAAATATATGGCAGAAAAAGGGTAAAACAGAACATGGGACATACAATTCTCCCCCAAGGAGTTCAGTCACAAATTTAATTAACACATTTTTTAAACTAATGTTATAAGCATGGAAGCATGTTCTCTGGAATGGTGACCGAAACATGAACGAGCATATGAATGTTTAGCATATCTGGCATGTAAATACTTTACAATGCTGATTACAAAAATGCCATATAAACGTGTGTTCTTGTTTTCTGGTGACATTGTAAAGAAGAAGCAGGCAGCAGTATCTCCTGTAAATGTAAACAAACATATTTGTCTTAGTGATTGGCTGAATGAGAAGTAGGACTGAGTGGACTTCTAGGCTCTGAGGTTTTACATTACTTTGTTTTTTAATGCAGTTATGTAACAAAGATTGCACTACAGTACTTGTATGGAGGTGACTTGAAAAATACTATTTCTTTTATCATTTTTACAGTGCAAATATTTGTAATGAAAAATATATACTTTTATTTCAATTACAACACAGAATACAATATATATGAAAATGTTGAAAAACATCCAAAATATTTAATAAATTTCAATTGGTATTCTATTGTTTAACAGTGATATTAAAAAAACTGATTAATTTTTTCGAGTTAATCGTGTGAGTTAACTGTGATTAATCGACAGCCCTAATATATATACAGACACACTTTGCTGTCCCCATTCTACTTTTTAAACTTCAGAATAAGCCTGTTTAATAGAAGAAAATTCAAAATAGTTAGGCCACAGCCAAAATACTTAAAATCTGAAGCCAGACAATAGCCATAACACACACCAGGAAAGCTCCAGAACAGAAGAGGAACACAGATGAAGACAACCAAGGAAAGGAAGTAGTGGCCCAAATCAAGACAATCAATCCCATGGGTGATGGAAGGAGAACAAGGAGGAACAGGAGTACAGGTGGCATGGGGTATAAAATAGAAAGAAAAATGTTATTTCAGTAACAAAAGTAGGAACCTTACTAGCAGAGTCCTGGCTTAGGTGGTTGTACTTGGTACCTACAATAGAAGAATTACATTCTTGTGCAAACTATGAAGCCTAAAAAAGCAAATATACTGATGAATGCAAGTAATCAAGCATTGGTGGGGGGAGGGGGTAGCTCTATGAAGTAAGCGGCAGATCCCTATAAATCCTGAAGAGATCTAAGACACAGATGCTTTCAAGAAGATCTAGAGGAAAGTGATGATGACTTCATGATACAAGTGCTTAGGGCCTTAGATAGGTGTATCAGGTATCATGTAAATCTAAACAAAAAAAGTGTGTAAATAAATCCATCATTTTGATTTACATTAATTGATGCTTGCTGTTAGAGAGTTCAGAAGATGAGAGGCTTTCATTGACATCCTCACCACCCTATGCTGGAGACGTGAGGGACACTGCACTGAAATAAGAGAAATGGTGGATAGATACAGGAGGAGCTACCCACTGCCCCAGAATGTTAAACTGAGTGGTGGTAACAAAGGTAAAATAATCAATTAAATCTTCTAAGGCATCTCTGTTATGAAATGATCCAATACTTATGGCACAGGTCTTCGACAAGGGGTATTATGGGGATTTTGAGTTGGCATTTGTCAGAAGGGCAAGTGGAATTTCCATATTGGAACAGACCCATGGATCCATCCTGAGCGAAGGAGGTAGATCAGTCTCCTGTACTTATTCTATCCTTGGTCTCTGTCAAGATTGGTAACAAGGATTTCACTTGTGGTGGGATACCTGGAAAGCAGATGAGATGACCATCCTTATGTTACATAAGCCACCAAAACCAGTGACAAAGGTTTTCTCATTACTAATAAGGGAGTGACCGAACAGCTGAAGGCATTAAAGAACTTAAAAGGAAAGTGGCAAGATTCACTCACTCAAACTACCACACTGTACAAAGTCTAGGAAGTGAAAAGTTAATACTAGACAAGTGAAACTTCAAGTTTCCTTATGAAGTCATTATCAAATCATCATCTTTTCTAAAAGTCTATAGTTCGTTGCATCCTTAATACTGACTGCAGCCAACTTCAGAATGAAACAAGGAAGACCAAAATCTGCTGTTAGACCAGCGGAACAGGAGAGAATTTAGCTTAAGCAGCATAAATTTTGATGACACTGCTTTGGATTATTGTAACCAAGGCCAATGAAGCAAGAGGAAGAGCAGTCTTAAGTATTTGGAGGCAAAAATAGAAACAGTTCTATATTGCTCCTAGCTTTTTCCCAGGTGCCACTCTTGTCAGATTTAAACACAACAGCCACATGAAGAAAAATCTTTAATAGAGGAGGACTTTGTCTTTCCATATGCTGCTGGCAGAAAGAGGCAGTTTGATCGTTTACTTTGGAATTCTTCCCTGTACGTGGATAGGGACACAGAGAAGCAATACAGAATGATTATTTCCTTATTTCGGAACCAATTCTATATTATGCAACACTTATCATTAGGCTTTCTGATAAAATTAAGTACCCATTCTGAAGCATTACAGTGCATACATATAAATGGTTAAGCAGGGGTTCTCAAACAGGGGGTCATGAGGTTATTATGTGGGGGGTCGCGTGCTGTCAGCCTCCACCCCAAACCCTGCTTCACCTCCAGCATTTATAATAGTGTTAAATATTTTTAAAGAGTCTTTTTAATTTATAAAGGGGGGGGGTCACACTCAGAGGCTAGCTGTGTGAAAGGGGTCACCAGTAAAAAAAAGTTTGTGAACCACTGGGTTAAAGGATTTTCCTCCTTTGCCCAAATGTTAAGCTAACAATTATTTAGAAAAAATAATTTTAAATGGACACACTAGTATAATATTTATAAATACAACTAATTACAAATCTTAAAAGAAGGAATGATTAAGCAGCAGCAGACTATTCTAAAATGCAAGGCAATTGGAAGACACATTAAGTAACTTGGAATGGTTTTGCCCACTTCACTTTACATTCTTGCAAGTAAAAGTTAGTAAATTTACTAAGTTAAACTTTGGACTTTCTACCCTTCCAACACACTATACTGACAGTATGAATATAAAGAGCAAAGGTGGCTAGATGTAGAGTTCAATTATGAGAAAACCCACATTACTGACTAGTTCTGTCCACTCATCAAGTTCCTAGGCTACTCTGCCACAGTCCTACTACACTTCAGACTAGTCAAACCTTTATTCCGCTGAATATATATCTCCAGCTTTTATTTCTTTGCAAGATGTGTGGTCCTTCTCTCTCTTCTGTCCCAGTAAAGCCAATGCAGACTTCTACCTCAAAATCTGTTTTGGTCTAGCACCCCACTGCACTGATCTTTGGAGCGGAAGTTTGTGTATGCACATTCTCGCTTCTACTGTTACTTGTGTGCAACATTTTAAAAATATACTAGACTGCAAAAGAAAATGATGATTGAAGGAATCTCAGTATGAATAACGTTCTTCAGTTGCACAAAGGCACAGAAGAACAAAATGACAAAATCTGCATACCTATTTTTAAGACCACGACTTTTCTACTTGGCTGAAAAATAATTTCCATGAGTTTCTTAGAGCAATTTTTAGAGTTGTCTAAATATATATTTATTACATTAGTTATAGCATGTTCATGCTCAAAAGAACAAAGCATCAGTCTATTGGGGGTTTCATTTTGTGAACTCACAGCTTGAAACAGAGCCAGAATTATGAATGTGATATTCCACCGCTATAAACAGCACTAAAATGTTACCAAGAAAAGGGGTCAGCTGTTAAGCAATAAGGTTTCAGTTTCATTTACCTGTTCTCCTGTGCAAGAAAACAAATACATGAAACTGAAATGTGGAAAGGCAACTGGACTTGATGGTGTGTCTAATTATTATTCCTTTGGGACAGGAATATAGAAGTGGTTGCTTGTCTTCTTTAACTCTTGCATGGAGACAACGCAGATACCCAGGCTGTGGAGCAGACAAGTGGCTGCACTACTCAAATCACATAAAAAACCTTGACTCTGCAAAGAGCTATCACCCAATAACCATATATTACTCAACCTACAAGCAATATGAGAGGATTATAATGCATAGAATATCACCAATAGTGGAAGGGTAGCTGACTGATGACCAAGCTGTTTTCTGCTTAGGATATTCATGCTATGGCAAAGTTGCAAACCTAACTCAATACATCTAAAATGGTTTAGAATCTTGTTCATCTGTCAGCTGCTGATGAAACTGCGAACCATAGCGCACGTCTACTGAAATTGGCAAGAACTCTGAGAAATAGCAAGATGGTCCAGGTCATCTCCTCCTTGCTTGAGGATAGACTTTTAATGTGAGGTGGCTGGTCAAAAAATTCAACAGCATGCTCACCAGAATGGACTGCCCCATGATTCTATCAGCCTTGCTGTTTAATGTTTACACAGAATTCCCTCAACATGTGAAGATTCATTTATGCAGATCTTTGTATCATCACCCAATCAGAAAGATTTGAGGACACTGAGCGCATTCTAATTGCTCTCTGAGTGTACCTGGAAAATATTATCACACATGGTTCCTGAATGCCAATCTTAGCAAGCCCGAAGTGTACACCTTTCACATGAAAAACCCTCACCATGCAAAAACTTCAGATATCATGGGATGGAACAATACTTGAGCATTATGAGTATCTGGTGTACCTTGGGGTCACAGACTGAATGCTGACATTCAAAGAGCATCAAGAAGCTAAACGAAAAAGAGAATTCCAGGAGTTGTGTACTGCATAAACTAGCTAATAAAAAAGGGGAGCTGACCCCCAAAAAGTCTGAGCAACCAGTCTCACCCTGTGTTACTCAACTGCGGAGTACTGTGGTCCAGCATGGTCATGCTTCAGCCACACATACAAAATTGATACTGAACTCAATCGATCCTGTAGGATCATCACAGGGACTTTGAAAGACTCCCACACGGTTGATATGCTGCCTCGAGGGGACTGCATCACCATCAGTGAGGCAGGATGCCTTCAGTAAAAAGGAGAGACAAAAACAAGTGCATGATCTAAGACATCCACTGTATAGACACATTCTACCACCCAAGAGGCTGAAATGCAGAAAGATCTTTGCCCTGAAAATCTCTTACCCCAAAATACCACTGTGGAAAGTTACAGTGAAACAAATTGAAGAGGAATATTGATTATCTTGGAGAACCTGATTCCTTTATAACTCCCTCACCTCCCCCCAGGCACTGACACTGTACGAACATACTGGTGTACTCTAAACTGAGACAGAGCTGGGGTGGCAAAGATTGGTCATAATATGACCAAGTGGAAGCTGAGGAATAGCCCCAATTGTGAATGTGGACAGCCTTGGCAAACACTTCAACATTACCTGATGCACTGCGCCCTGTCAACATCCTGTACTCTTGAAGATAAGCTTTTGAAATAAGTGACACAATCAGGTCAAACATAAGAATGGCCATACTGGGTCAGACCAAAGGTCCATCCAGACCAGTATCTTGTCTACCAACAGTGGCCAATGCCAGGTGCCCCAGAGGGAGTGAACCTAACAGGTAATGATCAAGTGATCTCTCTCCTGCCATCCATCTCCATCCTCTGACAAACAGAGGCTAGGGACACCATTCCTTACCCATCCTGGCTAACAGCCATTAATGGACTTAGCCTCCATGAATTTATCTAGTTCTCTTTTAAACCCTGTTATAGTCCTAGCCTTCACAATCTCCTTAGGCAAGGAGTTCCACAGGTTGACTGTGTGCTGTGTGAAGAACTTCCTTTTATTTGTTTTAAACCTGCTGACCACTAATTTCATTTGGTGGCCCATAGTTCTTGTATTATGGGAACAAGTAAATAACTTTTCCTTATTCATTTTCTCCACACCACTCATGATTTTATATATCTCTATCTTATTCTCCAGAGTCTCCTCTTTTGCAAACTGAAAAGTCCTAGTTTCTAATCTCTCCTCATATGGGACCCATTTCAAACCCCTAATCATTTTAGTTGCCCTTCTCTGAACCTTTTCTAATGTCAGTATATCTTTTCTGAGATGAGGAGACCACATCTGTATGCAGTACTCAAGATGTCGGAGTACCATGAATTTATATAAGGGCAATAAGATTATTCTCTGTCTTATTCTCTATCCCCTTTTTTATGATTCTTAACATCCTGTTTGCTTTTTTGACTGCCGCTGCACACTGCGTGGCTATCTTCAGAGAACTATCCATGATGACCGCAAGATCTCTTTCCTGATTAGTTATAGCTAAATTAGCCCCCATCATATTGTATGTATAGTTGGGGTTATTTTTTCCTATGTGCATTACTTTACATTTATCCACATTAAACTTCATTTGCCATTTTGTTGCCCAAGCACTTAGTTTTGTGAGATCTTTTTGAAGTTCTTCACAGTCTGCTTTGGTCTTAACTATCTTGAGCAGTTTAGTAACATCTGCAAACTTTGCCACTTCACTGTTTATCCCTCTCTCCAGATCATTTATGAATAAGTTGAATAGGACTGCTCCTAGGACTGACCCTTGGGGAACACCACTAGTTACCCCTCTCCATTCTGAAAATTTACCATTTACTCCTACCCTTTGTTCCCTGTCTTTCAACCAGTTCTCAATCCATGAAAGGATCTTCCCCCTCTTATCCCATGACAACTTAATTTACGTAAGAGCCTTTGGTGAGGGACCTTGTCAAAGGCTTTCTGGAAATCTAAGTACAATATGTCCACTGGATCCCCCTTGTCCACGTGTTTTTTGACCCCTTCAAAGAACTCTAATAGATTAGTAAGATATGATTTCACTTTACAGAAACCATGTTAACTTTTGCCCAACAATTTATGTTCTATGTGTCTGACAATTTTATTCTTTACTATTGTTTCAACTAATTTGCCTGTTCTGTAAATGCCGGGATCACCATTACAGCCCATTTTAAATATTAGCGTTGCATTAGCTATCTTCCAGTCATTAGGTACAGAAGCTGATTTAAAGGGCAGGTTACAAACCATAGTTAATAGTTCTGCAATTTAACATTTGAGTTCTATCAGAACTCTTGGGTGAATGCCATCTGGTCCCGGTGACTTGTTACTGTTAAGTTTATCAATTCCAAAACCTCCTCTAATGACACTTCAATCTGTGACAATTCCTCAAATTTGTCACCTACAAAGGACAGCTCGGGTTTGGGAATCTCCCTAACATCCTCAGCCGTGAAGATTGAAGCAAAGAATTCATTTAGTTTCTCCACAATGACTTTATCATCTTTAAGTGCTCCTTTTATATCTCAATCGTATAGGGGCCCCACTGGTTGTTTAGCAGGCTTCCTGCTTCAGATGTACTTAAAAAAACATTTTTTTTATTACCTTTTGAGTTTTTGGCTAGCCGTTCTTCAAACGCCTTTTGGGCTTCTCTTATTAAATTTTTACACTTAATTTGGCAGTGTTTATGCTCCTTTCTACTTACCTCACTAGGATTTGACTTCCACTTTTTAAAAGATGCCTTTTTGTCTCTCTCTGCTTTTACATAATTGTTAAGCCAGAGTGGCTCTTTTTTCATACTTTTACTGTGTTTTTTAATTTGGGGCACACATATAAGTTGGCCCTCTATTATGGTGAAGAGTGTCCATGCAGTTTGCAGGGATTTCACTCTAGTCACTGTATCTTTTCATTTCTGTTTAACTAACCTCCTCATTTTTGCATAGTTTCCCTTTCTGAAATTAAATACCACAGTGTTGGGCTGTTGAGGTGTTCTTCCCACCACAGGAATGTTAAATGTTATACATTATGATCACTATTTCCAAGTGGTCCTGTTAGAGTTACCTCTTGGACCAGATCCTGCACTCCACTCTGGACTAAATGGAGAATTGCCTCTCCCCTTGTGGATTCCTGTACCAGCTGCTCCAAGAAGCAGTCATTTAAAATATTGAGAAATTTTGTCTCCGCATTTCACCCTGAGGTGATATGTAACCAGTCGATATGGGGATAATTGAAATCCCCCACTATTATTGAGTTCTTTATTTTGACAGCCTCTCTAATCTCCCTTAGAATTTCATAGTCATTATCACTGTCCTGGTCAGGTAGTCGATAATAGCTCTTGGGTGCAGTTTTGGAGCAACAAGC
Organism: Mauremys reevesii; assembly: GCF_016161935.1. Classification (NCBI taxonomy): domain Eukaryota; kingdom Metazoa; phylum Chordata; order Testudines; family Geoemydidae; genus Mauremys; species Mauremys reevesii. The sequence continues at coordinate 241,645,152 of NC_052623.1, read as the reverse complement.
TATGATGATCTTGGGCAAGAACAAAAATATCCTCAAAAGAATATTTTTCTTAAGATTCAACCCACAAATAACAAAAGCAAAATAAGGAACTGTAACAATTTTCTTTTCCATTCTTAAAAACCTGAGAGTTGTTTCTTGCACAACTGACCAAAACGTGTTGCACTGTGCAAGGATTTAATGAAACGGAAAGGGTTTTTTAAATCTTTTAAAATTGCCCCTGGGGATCCTCCACTCCTGGAATAAGAATGCCATGTTGTTGCTTGTTGTGAGTGCACTTATCCCAGGAAGCAATAATCTAGAAGAACCACTGTAACTATTTAGTAATTAACTGTTCTTTAAGCAAAAACTAATGTTGAAATTGCCTGCACGTCCACTCTAGTTATTTTCAACAAGTATAGCTGTTATACATTAATCTTTAAATTTACAGCTGATACTATCTGATATAATGCATGTTTGCCAAATTTATTCCCTTCTTGGGTAATTTAAAATGATTTCAGTCGAATTCAGATCCATTACTATAGAGCAGTCAGCTTTTACAGAGATTTATTCTTGCATCTGTTTCCTTGGGGAGTGTCACTAAAATTAAGTAAGAAATTTCCACACATTAACAACATTTGGAAACTACGATTTGAAAATGTGTATCATAAATGCCGTAATATACTCAGGCTGCAACTAGCAACCAGAGAGGCGGCGAGTGTTAAAACAAATCTCCAGCAAACTCCTGAGGCTAGATTAAGTATATTCTAGAAGCATAAGCTTCAGTAAGATTAGCTGGCCCCAGACAAATGATTCGTCATACCTAGGAGTAAAGGCCATCTAACTAACTCAACAGGCCAAGTACTGGATTTTTTAAATCCAGAATTAGGAAAGAGGCTAGGCAGGCTCAGTTAGCAACTTGGTTTTAACTAGGGACGATACCCATCCACTTATCAAAAGGGTGAGATAACCAGTACTGAGCCAAAACACAGAAACCTTTCGATATCCGTCTAACCGGCCGTTTATTTTCAAGCGTCCTGAAACTGAAAGCGTGTGACGGGAGAGAGACTTGGCAAATGGTGGCGTCCGCTACATCCTGCCTGCGGCTCGGCGCTGGAGGAGGGTGGCTCGGGCCCCGGCTGATGAGCGGCCTCCTCCCTCCCTGCGCGGCTCCGAGGCGCTGGCACCCGCTCCCCCGCGCTGGCCGGGCAGCCGTAGCCAGCGGGAGGCTTTGCACAGAACCAGCCCCGCAGGCCGGGGCCTTTCCCAGCCGGGCCCCTCCTTCGTGAAAGCCCCGCACGAAGCAGGGGCTGAGCCACGCGCGCCGGATGGGCCTTTTAAACGCGACGCCTGGAAGACGGTGGGGGGGGAGGAGGCAAAAAAAACCCTCCGCCAGGAAATGGGCGTATGGGGGCGGCAAGCTGGGGGGCCGATTTGGGGGAGAACTGGGGGGGTCGGCGCGGATCGGGGGGCTGGTTTGGGAGAAGCTGGGGCGCCAGGAGCTGATGGGGAGGGGCCGGGTCCCGGGGAGGGGTCGGCGCTGCACCCACCTGGCCGGGCTCCCTGGCGAGCGGGACTCAGCCCCGGGCCCGGTACAGGGGGGATTCCCCGCGCCCCCCGTGGCCGCCCAGCCTCGGGCCGGGCCCCCCGCGGGGCCCCGCTATCCCCCCCCGGCCGATACCTGCAGCGTCACCTCCTCGGGGCTCCAGTGGGGCCGCAGACGACGCAGCAGCTGCAGGGCTCCGTCGCGGCAGCCGGGCCCATCCACGTCGCTCAGGGCGATGTCCAGCTTGGGCACCTCGGGCGAGCCGGGCGGGACGTGGATGTAGTTGGCCATGGCGGGCGGGCGGCGCTGGGGTCCGGCGGCGGCTCGTGACTCTGAGCGGCGAAACCTGCGGCTGGGGCTGGCGCGGCTGGGGCTGGGGGAAATTTCCACTTCGGTCCCGATACAGCGGCTGCGGCTCCGCCTCCCCCGGCTCCGTCTGCGGCGCAGGGCAGCCTGGGAAAGTGGTGGGCGGGGTCATCTCCCGGGGCTACAGCGGCCCCTTCGGCCTCCCGCTCCTGCCCTGCCCGGGCCGCCGCCCCACGCTCCCCCGCCGTCCAGCCTGTGCCGCCCGCAGCGCCTCCCGCCCGACAGTGCCACCCAGAGCCATCGCCCGGCAGCTCCCCCCGTCTCCATGTCTGCATCATCCCTCCCCCCGTCTCCATGTCTGCATCTTTCCTTCCCCACTCCCCCATCATCCCTCCCCCATCTCCATGTCTGCATCTTTCCTTCCCCATTCCCCGCTCATCTCTCCCCCTCATCTCCCAGGCTGCATCTTTCCTTCCCCACTCCCCCATCATCATCCCCATCTCCATGTCTGCATCTTTCCTTCCCCACTCCACCATCATCCCTCCCCCATCTCCATGTCTGCATCTTTCCTTCCCCACTCCCCGCTCATCTCTCCCCCCATCTCCCTGTCTGCATCTTTCCTTCCCCACTCCCCCATCATCCCTCCCCCATCTCCATGTCTGCATCTTTCCTTCCCCACTCCCCCATCATCCCTCCCCCCATCTCCATGTCTGCATCTTTCCTTCCCCACTCCCCCATCATCCCTCCCCCATCTCCATGTCTGCATCTTTCCTTCCCCACTCCCCCATCATCATCCCCATCTCCATGTCTGCATCTTTCCTTCCCCATTCTCACACACACACACACACCCATCTCCATGTCTGCCTCTTTCCTTCCTCACTCCCTCATCATCCCCCCCATCTCCATGTCTGCCTCTTTCCTTCCTCACTCCCTCATCATCCCTCCCCCCCTATCTCCATGTCTGCATCTTTCCTTCCCCATTCTCCCGCCCCCACACACACCCATCTCCTGGGCTGCACCTTTCCTTCCCCACTCCCTCATCACCCCCCCCATCTACATGTCTGCCTCTCTCCTTCCCCACTCCCCCATCATCCCTCCCCCACAATCTCCATGTCTGCATCTTTCCTTCCCCATTCTCCCCCCACACACACACACACCAATCGCCCTGGATGCATCTTTCCTTCCCCACTCCCTCATCATCCTCCCCTCTCACCCTCCCAATCTCCCTGGCTGCATCTCTTTCTCTGCTCCCTCCCTCCCCCCAATTATCCTGGCTGCATTTCTCCTTTTCCTCTCCCTCAACTTTCTGGCTGAGTTTACTCTCTGCTGCCCCCAGGGAAATTTTTTTGTGTTCTTCTTTAATGAATAACCCATCTACATAACATCCATCTTTTTACCTGCCTATATCCATATGAAGCATCCAAGGAAATGATTAATGAAAGCAGTTCATTATTTTATGGAAAAATCAGATGCAAAAGATTAACCCTAAGGTATAAGTCACCTTGCCTTTCACCTCTTAGTTTAGCTATGCTTAATGTGAGGTAATTTACAACAGAAGTGAGAACACCATATCTGTGTGGAACAAAGGTCAATTTGTGGTTAAAGGAGGGACATTTGAAACACCTTAGTTTACTTTGCTGTTGTCCTTTTGCATTATGTTCATTTTTGCCTCTAACATGTGTGCCATTTTTCAAACTTTATTTTTCCCTGAACATAAGTTATTTTCCTAACCAACTTTTTCCCCCTCACTCTTTTCTCTTTCTGTAGTTTCAACAGTAACTGTGTGCAATAGCATTTACAGACTTAGGCTTAGATCCTCATCGGTTTGTAGGCTCCTAGCTTCCATTGGTTTTAGTGGAAGTTAGGAGCACAAATACTTTTGAGGATCTGGGCCTTAGCCAACCCTAAAAGCCTCTTCCAGAGAATTTACCCAAATTTAAACATCTGCCTAATAATCACCCTACCTCTCCTTAAGTAACATGGAGTAGTTCTGCAATGTGAACCTTGCTTTTGTCAAGGTTTACAAGCCAATTTGAGTTCGTTCCATGCCTTTACGGGTTGGAGTGCACATTTTCAAAGCCAGACTCTCTACCACAACTTGACTCTTTCCCAAATTAGAAAAATTATGCTTTTGGAACCAGTAATCCTGTTTTCCAGCTGACTCTGATGTTATCCTGTAAAGATCACCATAAACAGCAGTCTGCATAACAGTTTCAAAATTAATGATTTAGAGAAACATACATAGGAATTGATCAGTTTCCCAGTTCTTGTTACTATTGTAAAGCCATGGACTATCCCAATGCACCATCTTGCAGCCCAAGGCAGTTTTTCCTAATTGAGGCAGCAGTAGGTTCATTTTAACAGGCCAGGGCAAGGAGAAGCCAACATATACTAACAACATAGCATGTCCTATTTTAATAAAATTTCAGGACAGGAGCAATTACAACACAGTTCATAAGGTCCTCACCTCTGGACCCTCCCATTACCTAAAGTTCACACAAAAAAGTCTCTGAGTCTAGTTAGGCTACTCTGAAGCTAAAGAGAAACCATCACCCACTGCAGCTTACATGTGTTCTACTCCCTTCTGTCTTGCTCAGCTTCCTGATCCCTTCCTGTATAAATACCCAGCTCTAGGCTGAGGTTGGCTGAAGCTACTTGAAAAACTCACGTGAAAAAGTAGCATATACATCTTCACAATTTTATTATAAAGCATGTTTATTACAGCAGTGACTAAGGATCAACAAAGAATAGGGCCCTGTTGTGCTAGGCAGTATACAAACACAGAGTAGTACAGTCCCTGTTGACAGACTCAAGGTACTTTCTTTTCATCATGGTGGACCCTAAACCTGGAACCACCCTCTTTGTCAACCAGTAAGTAACTTCTCCATCCTCTTTTAAATCCTCTTCTTAAATCTTGCCTCTTCTCTTCTCATCAATAATCTTTGTAATCGCCCTTCACTTGAAGTTTTGTTCTTACTTTTCTCTAGAGTTTGTATTGTGTTTATATTGTAAACACTCTAGGGCAAAGATATATTTGTCTATACAAAACATCATATAAACTAAATGGGCATCTGCTGTGTTTTAAGGGACAACTTAGTGTGTGTGATTTAATGTTATTTGTGTAAACGTCTTATTCCATGTAATTGCCTATTTTCCATAAAGTCCTGATAATACATTGAGATCCTTTCAGGGTTGCAGTGGTGGTAACTAGATAGACATGGGCCTGAATCAAAATCCTAAATCCAAACACTTCAGAAATCTGAGTAATTTAGAATCCATATCTAAATGTCATAGTTTGATTACTGTTAGAAATGTAGTCAACTTCTGGCCTGCCCTTTTGGTTACTTCTAAATACATCCACTCACACCTTGATTTTTTAAAAAATGTTTCCTGCCCTTCTCCATCCCATCTTTTTTTCATTCCTCCATTTTCTCCATTATTCCTCACCATCATTTCTCTTCAGTTTCTCCTCTTTTTCTTTATATCTATTTTCTAAATGCAAAACTGGCTTTAAATTTATGCTGTAAGAAAAACTTTTTCTTCTAAATGACATCAGAACAGCTTTAAACATGTTTGAAAAATCTCATCCTTCACACACACGAAGGTTCCTCTGGAAATGATGGTTTCACAGGCATGCAGTGCATTACCCTCTTCCTCTGCTCAAGCAGATTGGTAAGGTGACAAAATAAAAGTTGTTGCAGGGCTCAAGAGCAGCATGACATTGGCATGGCATGACAAATGTCAAAGGCTGAACGTGCCAGCTTGCTTACATGAGTTCTTAATTTCAACAAGAGGGTTCATTCTAAATCAGGGATCTCGTCCTGCAAACTCTGGTCCTGGTGCTTGCTATCATAAATAGCCCCAAGTTCAGTTGTTGATTATGAGTAGTCTCATTGACTTTGCAAAGTCTCACTGACTTCTCAAAAGTTGATTGTGAGGATATTTTAAGCAGAAGGGATACTGTGAAAGACAGCATGAGAGCTCAATTTGTTTGGGAGGTAGGGGAATTGAGCTTCCTCTTGTTAAATATTTACCAGAAGATCCCTTGTTTTCTAGGTGGTATATAGACGAAAGAAGTAAGAAGTTTATATATAAGCATAAAGCCATGTCCCCCTACACTGTACCTGATTTTTGCTTGGGAGTGTTTGGGGTACTCCCCCATGTTAAATTAGTTAAACTAAAGTTGTGGCTTGGCCCTTAGCCCTTAAACCCATCTTTTGTGTGCTGTGTATATGTAATCTCTGCATGTCCAAGTCAATTTACAGGAAACATTTCCCACAAAACTGGGGTATTTGTCTTAAAGCTTTTAAGGGCAATTTCTTTTGGTTTTTAGCCTAGTCCCAGTGGCCACTACTATAGTCTCCAACCTGTGAAATCTATAAATAAGGACATTTGAGGAAAAAAGTAATGGCACTCCACTGACCTTCACTGGATTAGAGGAGTTTTCCTTGGAGGGGCAGAGAGAGAAGATGATTAATATTTTTTCTGAAAAATAAAGTCTGTCTCTAAGCAGCGACATTGGCATGTATGGTAGCTATGTGACTGGCTTTTGGTCATAACTTTGCCACTCTCCTTCCCTTCCTCTCCAACTATTCAGAAAGGACCTATGTAAGCACTTATGCATTCTGCTCCCTCCTTCGGCTCATTATCTTTCCTGCTTTTAGGTTACATGACCCCCAACAATAAACATCTGGGTTGTTTTTTGTTGGTTTTTTTTAAAACAGGCCCAGAACTGGTTTTAGCCTCCCAGATTCAGTTCTCCTGGCTGTTTTCCAACATCCGATAAGGAAGAAATTGCTTTAAAGACAGCCCAATACACAAGATTTGATTGTAGATGGTAAGTGAGTTTAATCTTTGTAGCCCCAATTAATTATTATAATAATAGTTTGCACATCTGAGGACCTCAAAATGCTTCACATACACTAACAAATTAATCCCCACAACATTTCTGTGGGTTATGGGTAGAGAAGTATTGTCCTAATTTTACAGATGTGGAAACTGGGTCAAACAAAGGTGACCCTGACCCTAACTTGTTATTAGGTCACACAGCAAGTCAGTGGGTAGAACTGGAATAGAACTGTGGGCTTTGACTCCCAGTGCAGTACTTTAGCCACGAGGCAACCTCTCTCTAAAGAACATATAATCTTTATTGATTATTCAGCATCTGTTGCCTATGTCAAGCCAACTCACATCTCTGTACTAACATTTAATTCTCTTACTCAACTCCTACACTTATTATATTGATTTCTAAAGGGCATAGTACCCTAGCATCCATATTGATTTGCCATCTGGAATTCTAGATGCACAGGGATATTATAGCTTTATGATCACTTTGATTGTTCTTTATGATCAAATTTTGATCTTGTTAAATACTAACTTAAAATATATCATTTTATAACTATTACATCTTGTCTGGCTATAAATGTCTCCAACATGGATGCTGCAGGATCCCTTTTCTTGTGTAAATTGCCCAAAGGTTGTGGATTACAACTCATGCAGGTACATTTTACAAAAGATACATATGACAGCAGAATAAGACCTTGAACTCTTTGCAGTTTTATGATTTAATTTTGTAGTAGTATAGTAAGTGCCAGTAGGATTTGAGACCAATTAAATGGTTCAGTTTTGGATCCCCTATTTCCCAATCTTTTTAGCATAGCTGATCCAATAACTGTTATGTTGAGCCAGTCTCAATTTCTCCTGGGCATGTCAAAGATCCTATTACACACTCAATATCCAAACTCCCATTTTTGTTGCTCAGCTGCCCAGATCTAAACAAAAACTGTGGGGCTGATACTTGTAACTCTAAGCTTTGCCCTAAAGACTAACAGACGTTTTGCAGCATGAGCTTTCGTGGGTGAATGCCCACTTCGTCGGATGCAAGAGAGTCTTGCATCCGACGAAGTGGGCATTCACCCACGAAAGCTCATGCTGCAAAACGTCTGTTAGTCTATAAGGTGCCACAGGATTCTTTGCTGCTTTTACAGAACCAGACTAACACGGCTACCTCTCTGAAGCTTTGCCCTGTTAGCTTTCCCACCAATTTCCTGAGCAGGGTAAGGGACTTTTGCTAGACATTTGTGATGCTCTGTCCTGGCCAGCCTTATATTCCCCTTTTTTGTCAAGTTTTTGTACAGTACCAGCATTTAGCTGAATGGCTTCCACAGTAGAATAAACTTTCCTACCAAACATGTTTAACTTTTTTGAGTCTTTTGATTTTGGGGTTGCATCCTGATGTCCTGCCTTTCTCTCTCATTGGCAGCAGATACCACTGGGGGCAGGGGATGGGAGTAAAGAAGCTCATAACCCTGGGAGGGTACATAAATCTTCCACTCAGTCCTCTTTGAAGTTGGGAAAAGAGATGAAGGTGTCTGCCACAGTCCCTTAACTGGGTCCATAATGGCCTCATTTAGGGTATGACGATCAGCAGATAGTGATTGATCTATCAGGGATCAATGTATCGCGTCTCGTCTAGACACGATACATCAATCCCCGAGCACGCTCCCCGTCGACTCCGGAACTCCACCAGGGTGAAAAGCGGAAGCAGAACGACAGGAGAGCAGCGGCCATCAATCCCATGCCTCGAGGATGCGAAGTAAGTCAAACTAACGTTGACTTCAGCTATGCTATTCTCGTAGCTGAAGTTTTGTATCTTAGATCGATTCCCTCCCCCGCCCCCTAATGTAGACCAGGCCTTAGAGTCAGAGCCACTCTGGAAGGACCTGCACTGGCTAAAATATTGATCAAGCAGTGAGAGGATTCTTTTACTTCCTCCACCTGTATGCTGAGATGTAAAACAACCCTCTTTAACAATTCCTGGTGCACCATATAGTCATCTGGGGGAGGCAACATGCCCCCCGCCCCAAGACTGCATCATCAAGGGATGAGGAAGAGAAGGCTAGCACTGGCTGTGGATGCTCTTCCTCCCTTTCTGGAGGGTCCTGTTGAGCAGGCTCTTGGAGTCCAGTACCAGGCATGGTAATGGACTCAGGAATGGGTGCTGCCTGATGGGTAGGTACTTGAATGCCTTTCTGAGGTCACCGAATAGGAGTACCAGGAAAACGATCTAGAAACTGTGGAAAAGCCCCACGGATTCCAAAAAGGCCACTGGACAGGCATGCGCTCCCCCCCACCAACCCTGTGACCACTTGGCCAACCACTCAATGATATTCCTGTGATAGGATCCATGGAAGGCTGGAAACGTTTGGAGGAGGGGTAGCGAGAGCAGCTCTGCGAATGGGAAACTTAGTACCCAACCTCTGATGAGAAGACATCATCTCTCAATAAGCTGACCAGAGGTGCAGTTCCAGATGGTGCCAGTGACTGGTGTGGAGGTGGAGAGGCCCACAGAGAAGCGAACATTGCAGGTTTCCCCTCTGAGGGTACCAAATGGCGAGCTGTCAGAGGTACATGAGGCTGGCCTGGTAACAAGCGTTGTAGTGATCTTGCAGGTTCTCCCATGTCCGCCAGCACCAATAGCATCAACTCTTGCACTGCCGGTGATACCAGCACCAATAGAGTCAGGAGGTCCCTGGCACCTGCAAACATCTCCAGTGACCAGTACTGAGATGGTGTTGGTACAGTGTGGTGCTGCCGATGTGGAGGAAGCTCCTTCTGGCTCTGGACTTGACGTCATCTGCCTAGGCACTGGGCAATGGTGGCATCTTCTGCAGTACCAAAGCAGAGGTATGCTTGGGCTTAGACCACACTCTATTCTTCTCCTCATGCCTAGCAAAGTTCGGTGTCAGGGATCTTCCCATTCTGGCAGTCTGCTTATGCCTCTTCTTAGGCACTGGAAATGGTGAGCGGTGTCGGGACTCAGGTACAATAGGAGGAATGCTCCTTATCCATGCTAAGTCACTCTGATGATTTTGACCAACATTGCTCAAATGGAGGTCTCAAGGCTGCCTCTATGAGTAGAAACTTTAGCCTGGCTTCATGGTCTCTCTTTGTGCAAGGCTTAAAAGTCCTTAAAATTTGGCAACGCTCTCCAATATGAGCTTCCCTGACGCACTTCAAGCTCATGGTCATGGACTGCTCACGGTCATCATGACCTTACTGAAGGAAATGCCAGGCTTGAAGCCCGGAGACCAAGAACTGGGAGTCAACCAAAATCCTGAGTTGTCTTTAAAAAAATCTAACTAAATATTAATTATATACAATAAAAAAGAACACAGTCCACTGAGAGAACTTGCAAATGCAAGAAGAGCAGTTTCAGCAACTGTCACAGGTGGGCTGCTCTCTTCTCACTTCTCCTGCTTTGCAGAAAAGGGGCAGGAGGCTCGGAGTCAGCTGGGCCTTTTATACTGATGCCAGCGGCATGCAGCAGCAGAGGGCACTTGAGCCATACTGACGGATACCACTGACAGAAAGAAATTCCAGCAACTGTGCATGGGCACATGCACCTCAAGAGTGGAATGCACATGTGCAATCACTCAAAGAAGAACTTTTACTTTCTTCTTTCATTTTGGTAAGTAAAACCTACTTTAGTAGCAATGATCTATCTCCTCTTCATCAAGTTACTATGCTTTTTTTAATTTACAAACAAAAAGTACTCTAAAAGGCAATTTATAACCAACTGTGCACTCTCTCATTAGTCTTACTATTCCAGTATGAGCTTGGGACCAAGCAATGTGTAAGCATTCAGGGAGAGACAGCCTGCCCCATATTGCATACAATCTATATAAATTAGCCATAGGATAGATAAGAGGGAAAATAGAGGCACAGAGAGGTGAAGTGACTGGCTACATAACAGTCTAGTGACAGAGCCAAATATAGAACCCACATTTCCTGACTCCTGTGCTACTGCCCAATCCACTGGACTATGTTGCCTCTCCAGTTATTATGGTAAAAATGTATATTCTACAACTGGGGCTTCTTTGTGCTGGGTACTGTGCATATGCAGAAAAGGGACAACCCCTGCCCCTGCTTCATTATGATGATTTTCAGTCAGACTTGCAGAAAGCCCACTGGATGGAGACTTGTTGAAAGTACATAACTGCAAGCTAATGGCTAATTATTCCATTTTGTTATGAGACGTTTTGCAGCATGAGCTTTCGTGGGTGAATGCCCACTTCGTCGGATGCAAGACAAATTTCACCCACGAAAGCTCATGCTGCAAAACGTCTGTTAGTCTATAAGGTGCCACAGGATTCTTTGCTGCTTTTACAGAACCAGACTAACACGGCTACCTCTCTGATTTTGTTATGAGTCATGCTGTCTCTGGACCTCTCAGCATTTGACATAGAGGACCTTTTTTGATCGTGACAAAAAATGATTTGGAGTTTTGTGCATGACCTTGAGCAGGCATGAAATTTATTTGGCTAATTGCTTGGCAATAGTTTCACTAGGCTTGCATGATTTAGAACCTGCTTCTTTCCATAGTGGGGTTCCTCAGGGATCTGTATTATGTTGTCTGCTATGCATTTACATGATCCCTCCTTATGTCATTATATGGAAACCTGAAGTACACTTCCATTATGGACAGGTGAAGCTGGTTGAGCTGCAAAATCCAGTTGTTATGTTGAAGAATTGCCACTTTGAGGTCTGTTATTGAGTGACCAGAGAGATTGAAGTGTTCTCCTATTGGTTTTTGAATGTTATGATTCCTGATGTCAGATTTGTGTCCATTTATTCTACGCAAAAGACCTCAAAGTGGCAATTCTTCAACAAAAAAACTTCAAAAACAGACTCCAACGTGAAGCTGCAGAACTGGAATTAATTTGAAAACTAGATACCATCAGATTAGGCCTAAATAAAGACTGGGAGTGGTTGGGTCATTACAAAACCTAAACTTAATTTCCCCAATACTAATTTCTCCCTACTGTTACTCACACCTTCTTGTCAACTGTCTGTAATGGGCCACTCTCTTACCACTTCAAAAGTTATTTGCTGTTAATAGATTTATCTTGTTAGACTAACCTAACACTTGGTAAAGCACCCCCATCCTTTCATGTATTTATACCTGCTCCTGTATTTTTTACTTCATACATCTGATGAAATGGGTTCTAGCTCATGAAAGCTTATGCCCAAATAAATTTGTTAGTCTCTAAGGTGCCACAAGGACTCCTCATTTTTTTTTACCTAAAACTTGAGTTGACCTAACTGCGTCGCTCAGGGCTCAGAAAAATTTCAGGCATTGTACAACATAGTTAGGTTATCTTAACCCCCACCGTAGATGCAGCTAGGTTGACACAAGAATTATTCTGGTGACCTAACTGCCACCTCTTCAAGAGGTGGATTTAGTATGGCGATGGAAAAACCACTTCCATCACTGTAATAAATGTCTATGCTACAGTGCTGCAGCTTTGCCACTATAGCACTTGTAATGTAGGCATAGTCACAGAAAGTCATATAGCACATCTCATCCTTCAGTCCTCTCTAAGGCAAAATTCTCCATGAAGTCAATGGGAATTTGGCCTGAGTAAGGACAGAAGGATTTGGAGAACAATGGGTTAAATTCTGCTCCCAGATACATAAATATACCCCCAAAGTGATTTGCATCTGTGCAGATGAGAGCAGAACTTGACCTTGTGTATTTTAAAAGCTGCAGCACACTGATTTCAATGGGACTACCTACCTGCTTACAATGATGTTTCTACTTAAGTGCTTTGCTGGATTAGGTTTTAAGAGTCTAATTCATTTCCTTTGTAGCTAAATTAACCCCTTGAATAGGAATTAATGTAGATTGTTTTACTAATGTAGCCTCCCTGTTTCTCAAGTTTGGGTTCATAAACCGCATCTTGCTGCTTCTTTGGCTGAAATGCTGTCACTTTTCCAAGCTCTTGATATTTATTGCACTAGTTTTTTGGAGGAGAGAATGCAAAAACTGTATCTTGTTTCTGCCTGATGGGTATGAAGGCTAGTTTGAAAAGACATCACTCCTTTTGGATCTTTTAATGAGAGAAAAAAGAATTCATTCTAGTAAAACTCATGTCCAGTAAACTTAGAATAAATGAAAGGAAAACATTTTTCACCTCTCATAGGCCTGGGGAACACACTGCCCCAGGTGGTTTGTTAAATTCTGTGGCTGGATAGTTTTATGGCTAATAATAACATCTGCAGTTACTGTACACAGCACCTGCTAAGATAAGGATAATTAAATCTCATTCTTTCAGGACATAAACTAATCTCCACAGAAATCAGGTGGGAATTTTTTCTCCCAATTATTTATTAGGTGCAGCAGTGCACATCTGCTTAGGTTCATTATAGGTTTTTCACTTTCTGTTGAAGCATCTGGTCCTGGACACGACTGTAGCAAGTGAATAAATGTGATGGATCTGGTATTTTGGTCTCCTTAGTGGAAATCTTACAAGACCCCCAAAACCTTTGTTAATTTCACAGCTAATCTATCTTTGTACACTGTCAGTCATGGAATGTTACTTTATTCTGGCTTCTTGAAGTAAGCTCCTTGCTCCGGAAAGGCTTGCTCCCCCCACCTCACTAGAGGCAAATGCAGACCTATTCTGAAGGTATAGGGAACTAAGACAGATCCTGTATTTAAATATAAAATTAAAAAAATCCAGGGAAACTAGTGTAACTTTAATGGCATTACCCCTGATTTATACTGGTATACATGAGAAATGAACTAGGCCCATGGTTTTTAGCTCAAAGCACGTTTGTGTCAACACATCAGTGCACAGTGCCAGCTGGTTGTATATTGCACAGGGTCTTCACCATCATGGCTGAGGCTGCCTTACCCGCACCTGTGGGCTGTGCAGGGCCAGGTGCCGCCACAAGCTGGACAAGCAGCTTGGCCCCGGAGGTGGTGGTGGCGGCGGCGGCGGCTGCTGCTGCGCTGCCTCCTTGCTTCCACTTAGGATTGCCACCTTTTCCACAGATCAAAAAACCCAGACATCAGGGCTTGTTAAATGGCATCTGGACACACAAGACGAAACCTGGACTGTCCGGGTGAAAACTGGATGGGTGGCAACCCTTCATTGGCCATAACCATATAACAGTGAAGAGAACAGGATGGATAACAGTTTAGTGCAGAAGTTTTACATTATGTGTACGGCCAGGTCTACACTACAACTTACATCGATGTAACTGCATCCCTCGTGGTATGAAAAATCCACACCTACGAGGGAAGCAGTTATACCAACCTAATCCCTAGTGTAGACAGCGCTGAGTTGATGGGAGGGCTTCTCCCATCAACATAGCTAACACCTCTCACAGAGGTGGATTAACACCAGTGCAGCTGTGCTGCTGCAGCGTTTTAAGTGTAGACCTGTCCTAAAATAACGTATGTAATAAACCTCAGAGAAAATGGCTCGGTTAAAGGAAAACTACCATTCTGAAATTGTTTAAGGGTCAAATTCTCTAAATTATACTGGTGTAAATAAGGATAAACTATTGACTTCTAGTGGAAGCACACAAAGAATTCATTGTGAGAGCATTATATATATTCAAAATAACTCGTAAAACATTTATGTATACATACATACACACACAAGCAAATAATTTTAGTGCAAGCTGATTTTTCTATAGTACAGTGTGAAAATTAGAATCTATTTCCACATTATGTATTCAGAACACATGATTCCAATCTCCATTTTGTAGACCAGAGAGAGACAGTTCTTCTGAGACTGATGCAACTTTACAGTATCTTCCCTAATGAGCTTGCTAGCTGTTCATGTGCCCGCTGGGGAAATCCTGATCATCAGGGAATTATTTAGTTCTCAGTGTCATTGTGCACTCTATTCCAGTTGTTTAAGGTGATACTGCATGTGGTACATATTAGCTTTCACTTTCTATGCTTTCTTTTCATAATCACATTTCTGTATAATCTTTTGCTATTTAACGGTTAAAGTTGTTATATATCTTTGTCTGGATAAAAGTCACATATACCTTAAAAAATGTAACTGTGATTCCTAGATGTGACTATTACTGGGTGGCTTGCTTGTGGGCCTGAGGGGCTGGGGCTAAGCCAGCCCTGATTACTGAATGAACCACACCTGGGCTGAATCAGGCAATCCTCATATAAAAGAGCAGGAAAGTGTAGGGAAAGGGTAAATCCAGGAGATAGTGGTGATGTCTGTAGAAATTGCAGGGAGTAAGAAGGCTCCTGAGTTACTAGGGAAGAGCAGGAGAGCTCTGTCTAAGCAGGGGAGAGAGTGTGTGAGTTTGTGTTTATGTTGTTTTTGGATTAATTAGCAGAGAAACACTGAATGGGGGTTGAGGCCTAGAGGGCCAGAGTGAACCCAGAGGACTCAAAGTGACCCCAGAGGGGATTTGTTTGAACTCCCTGTAGGCTGTGAGTTCTTAAAAGGGCCAGAAGAGGAGGAAAACATAGGCAGGATGCTGTAGAGTGACTTCTAGCCATAAGGGGGCACTAGGATGGTGGCCAGCTGTATTACAGTGACCTTGAGGAATTCTGTATCCCTAATTGCCTTTTCCCCTACAGGAAATGGAGTATGTTTTAACTGTGAACTTGCCCACCACCCCTATAGAAATCAGAAAACCAATGCTCATGGTTACACCAATTTTGTATGAAGTGAGTAGTAGTAAGTAATTTCATATAAAATGCAAGTATCTTCATGCAGCCACTTGGTAGACAATGCTGATGATGGATATTAAAATGTTGCAATTTCCCCATAAGATTTTAATTCCAGCACAAATTGTTCTAGTGGGGATGGATAGCTCAGTGGTTTGAGCATTAGCCTGCTAAACCCAGGGTTGTGAGCTCAATCATTGAGGGGGCCACCACTGCTGAATTGCCACCAAATCTACAGGACTGGCAGCCCTCCTACAGGCATACCACCAAAGGCTGCCTGACTGCCACCCTCACAGGGACCAGCAGGGCACCCCTCCCCCCGCAGCTTGCCACCCCAGGCACACACTTGGAGCGCTGGTGCCTGGAGCCACCACTGTAGTGAAGGCAGGGTGCTGGACTCAATGACCTTTCAGGGTCCCTTCCAGTTCTACAAGATAGGTATAGCTCCATATATTATTACCAATTTCCTGCAGAAAGCACTGCAATGATGGTCTCCCTAACTGAGATCAAATGTTACTGGTACAACTTCCCATGTCCTATTTCAATAAAAGATGTTATTGTTATGGTGAAGGTTGGGTGAAATCATTGAAGCTGGTGGGTATGATAGCTGCCCTTTATTAAAGATAAATGCAAAAAGCAGATGAGTTTCTTTGTGGAGTAAGAAGCTGAAACAATAAGAGCCATTGCCAAAAACACAAGGCCATATACAAGGCTGGTCAGAAGCTGAGCTATGTGGGTGGAGGGGTTAATGTGGGGGACTGGCTAGTGTTTGGTGGAGGTGTATATATCTGTGGGCAAAAGCAGACAGCAGGAGAAGCCAAGTGGGAGCAGGGTTTTTTTGGTCAGAGAGCTGGCTGGAAAGAACCTTGAAAATATCAGCAAACTCTCTCCTGCTGTAGGATTTTCTGTACATTCTTTGTAAATAAACAGGCTTGCATCAAATAAACACCTAACTCAATCATTAACTTCTCCTAACAGAAACACCCTACAACACCCTGAATATTGATTAACTGCATGGGTCAAAAAGGGTGAAACTATATTCTAGTCATTCTTTCCTCTTGCCTTAAAGATACAGCATATCTTGAAAATGGAAGGACTGAAATATTGTGGTCAGAGCAAGAGGCACAGTCAAGAGTTATAGACACTATTTCCTGATTCTGCCATTCACTTACAGTGGGGACCTTGGGCAAATCACTTAACCACTTCCTACCACCATTTCTCCATCTGTAAAAGAGGCATGATGCTTACTTCCTTGCAAGGGTAACATGAGAATCCATTTTTTAGCAGTTTGGAATCCTTGGATGAAAGATCCTGTATAAAGGGTCAATCCTGGAAATTTTAGTCATCCCAAACTCCCTTTGGTTTACATTTAAATTTTGGCTCTTAAGTGCAGTAGCATTTTGAAAAGAGGAAACATCTAGCATCTCATTTCCTCTTTTTTTTTTTTTTTTGGTCATCTCTCTCTGTGGTATCCTTTCCTTTCTCCATTTCCTGTGAATGAAATGTGTACTGGAAAAATTCAATATAGTAACAGATTTTTCATTTGAGTTTGATACTGATAAGGAAAAGGGGAAAGATTCCACTGTTTCACCACTCTAAATCTGGAGTAATTCAATTGACTTAATTAAAATATAATGAAAGCCAAAGTTCTGCTGTTTGGTTATACTGTGTAAATCTAGAATGGATTATCTAACAGTAGGCTGATCGTAGAATTTAAAGTGAGAGCCATTTTGTCATTTAGATTAGTGATGTATAAACCTCAGATGTACTGAGAATTTGTTGTGAACAGGAATCCAAAAGTTAATCAAGCATTTGAACTTTATCTGAACTTGTCTGGGCTGGATATCTTATCACTCTTTCTTGCAAGGTTACCAGTACTGTCTGCTTCTTGCTTATTATGAAATAATAATAAAAAGACCCTTTAGGGATATGCGAGCATTTCTACTTGCAGCTTTCATTGAAAATGAGACTTGTATAGAGTTCAAGTAAACACTTAAATAAGCAATAAATTGGACACCTCAAGGGTTTGGTTTTGGTTGAATTTTGAGTGAAGATTTAGGCTGGCGGTAGTGGTCTTTTTTCCCCCAACATTATAATTTAGCATCATTTTTGATAAATTAAACAGATTTTTGCACACATACCACACACAGAGAAGAGAGGAGAAATCTACTAAAGCAACACAATGTTAAAGAGAAGGCCAGACATATTTAGTTGCATAGTTGAGAATTGAAGCTAGAGATCTCCTTGTCTCTCTTTCTCTTACCAATTTGAACATTCACTTCAGTTATCATATCCAGTATCTACCATTTTCTTCAGCACAATACTATAATTTAGATATTTTAGCAGTAGACCTATACCTGCTTAATCCATACATGCTTTGTAGCTGTGTCTATCCTTATTCTTTCAATCCCTAGTAATTACTCAGGGTAGATTCTTTCTGGCCCCTATGCTAGTGTACAGTGGATGGCAAGGGCCCAAGGAACCTTCCATTGTCCTTGCACAGCCTGTGTAAGGGATGGGCAGAATTGCAGTTCCTACTCTCTGGGAAGCATAAGGACTGCTCCCTCCCTACTTCCCTGTGCTCCCCAAAGACAGCAAGGAGGAAGTGAGGACATGACTCCACTCTTCACACTGGCCCAAAGAAAAGGACCAATGAAGTGAAGGGATTAGGTTGCACCCCATACTGGGTATAGCTTTTCTCCAGCACGTTAGTGAGCTCCTAGAACCGTACTTCTTCCTTGAGGCAAATGCCTCTTTAGCTGTTTCATCTGAAGCAGTGTGCAGCTGCGGATCACCGCTTCCTATGTGCTGTACCTTAAAGGCTAAAGTCACACAAATATTTGTTTTTAATGTCTCTCATCATGACCAGTTACATCTTCATACCCACCCCCAATCTTTCATCAAAGCACACCTAGTAAAAGGAAGGCTGGAACAATGTATCCAGTCACAATTTGAATAATTGTATTCAATATTGTTGCCTCTTTTTGACCTGAGCAGCTACAGTACTTGAATTACAGACTCTGGGGATGTTCCAAAGGGGAGTAGAAATAGGTGACAGGTATTTCTTTGATGCAGCTTTATTGACAAAGAATGTACAAAGTTTGCATTGCAGAAGGAGCCAAGAACAAAAGGAGCAGTTTCTTAGTTTAGCTGCCAAGCCTCTTTAGCCAACAGACCCAAACGTTCTCTCTAGGGTCACACTGTGCTCACAGGCTAATGAGGCTTTTTTACCCCCCTTCCCCTTTTTTTGGCCTCTGCCTCTCCGTCCCTGTTTTTGTCTGTCTTCAGTTTCTGTGTCTTCTCCCTTGACCCCTACCCCAAACAATACTCAGCCAAAAGCTTCTGGGCAAGTTCACACCCACCTTTTGCCTTAGGAAGGGGCTTATGCTTAAGTAAATTAATTGAAGGGTAAATTCACACTTATCAATCTCAGTGGGATTTTAACTTAATTTACAAGGTTTTATCCAGCTCATAATAACATCTTCCAAAAGGTTTGCAGGCATGATTAAATTACAAGAAACATGATACCTCTTCCCTGCCTTACCCAATACAGGTTTATTTGATACCTATTAAGGCTAAAATGCTCTGTATGGTGCAGTTACTCAAATACATCCATGTAAATCTATTCTAATCCAAGGGAAGCAGAGAACATTAGCCAGCCTCCTCTCTCTTAAATCTAGTGCCTACTGATTGCAACTGTAGCAGTAGGGAATAGGAGAGAGGTGGTCTCTCAGGTAGGAAGGCACCAAATCACATAGATCTCTATAGATTAAAATCAATATGTTAAATTCATTCCAGAAACCAGTGGGCAGCCAGTGCTGGTAGATGTTCTACTCAGAAAGCACCAGTTTGTTAATTGTGGGAGACCTGAATATTTCACCATCTTAAACTTCCAGATGGATTTAGAATGTAGCCCTATGTATAGTTCATTACAGGAAATCAGTCTTGAGGTGCAAAGGGAATAGGTTATAATTACAAGGTCTGCATTTTAACAAGACAGTCGCCATCTTCTTGCCAAGTGCACATGGTAAAAAATATTCCTGGACACTGCTGCTCTTTGATCATGCAACACAATCCCAGGTTATGAAAATAAATTACAAATAGCAGGTACACACCCTCAATGACAGGTGAAGTAATTGTCATCACCATCCCTTCCCCCAACCTGCTAGTATCACTGCACTCTTTTATATGGCTTGAGCTTCAGCCAACTATCTTCCATCCATACTCCAGTCTCTCTCAAACATTGGTTTGGGACCTCAGGAACAGCTTCTGGGTCAGCTGCAATAAAGATGAAGACACATCAGCAGATATTATAATGAAATAGCTAATGTGTGTATAAAGCAACAAAGAATCCTGTGGCACCTTATAGACTAACAGATGTTTTGCAGCATGAGCTTTCGTGGGTGAATACCCTCTTCTTCGGATGCAAGCTCCTGATACTTGACTGTGTGTATAAAGTTGTTTGTGCATAGTGACAATGCTGAAGCCCACAAATTAGTTCCAATAAAAGATCGTATTAGTTAGTGGCCACAGATTAATGATAATGTATCACATGCTATATAACTACTCCTTTTTAATCCACAACTAGTAAAGTTGTAATAATATTTCAAAAAGGACTATTTAACAAAACAAAACAAATCCTTGACTGCATATTGTGTTTTCATTATCTGGGACCCTTAACATAGGAGATACCACAAGAAAGATGTTTAGGATGTTATCTGCAAAAGTTCATGCCCTTTGAAATTTGTAAATCAATGCTGTCATGCTTTTTTCACACACACAAAAAATATCAAGGGTAAAACAATATAAGTTCTGTTCAAAATCCACAAAAACAGAAACATCTGAGTTAAGGCTGAAACTCTGCTCTTAGTTTACCCTGCTGAACTAGGCACTGAAGTTCATGTGGTATTTAGAAATCATCCTGGTCTCAAAGGATGATCTGTGGTTAAGGTGGTCAACTGAGAGTCAGGAATCAATACCTGGCTCTGCCACAGACTTCTTGTGTTACCTTAGGCAAGTCACTTAATCTTTCTGTGCCTCCATTCCTCAGCTGTAGTATGCGAATAATAATACTTCCCTCCTCATAGGAAATACTTGAGAAGTTGTCAGTTATTATGGTGATGGAGGTCATCTAAAAGTACTTGGAAAGAAGATACAACACCTAGACACAAATAAGAGAGTTAATGCTTTTGTGGCCATTGATTTCAACTGCATGTATTTCTAGCAGCAGACATCATGCTGGGAGAATCTCAGTCGCAAAGTAAAAGAATTAAGAATGGCACATCAGCCTTTGCTCTGAGTTTCCTACCCTTTCAGCTTTTAGATAGATTTAGTGTTTTAACCTTAGCTTCCATTCTTTACATTTAATGAAAAAAATGTTATGAGAGAAAACAATCTCATGCAAGCGTTTGATTGGACCATTTCTGAAGCTTCATAGCCATGATACTTTCATATTGATGAGTTAAGGACTCTAAAACAAACAACTTCCTTTTTCAATGAAGTAGATGCTTTAACATTCTTCTACAATCATTAGATTTTGAGATGTCTCTACTGAGGGATGTTTTTTAAATTGACTCTTAAGGGCATACACTAAGGTCCTTACCCTTGACCACCCTGGGATTCCATCCTTTGTTCCATTCTTTTTTTTTTTTTAACTTGGTAATCTTTCTTCTTATTGTATGCATTAATTAGGAATTGTCTTTCATGTTAGTAGAAGCTTTCAGGTAATCATCCTGGATTTGTCCATCTGCTTGATCCTTTGGTCTTGGCTGGTGGCCTATTCACCTTTAGTTTTGGTTTTAATATTTTGTATGTTTTTTGTAAGCCACTTCAGTAATGTCAATCATCACCTTAGACAGGTATTAAATGTGATAATATTATATTCCTGTTTAGGCTTTTGAAGCAGTCCTACTTAATGATGTTTGCTAATAAAATCAAAGTAGGTGTCTACCAACACCACTGTCAAATGGTTAGATAGTCCAAGATCATGCCCATAATTTTTCTGTACAGAAAAGCAAAGGAAGAAAAGATCAGGACTGATGAATGAGCATTTTTCATATTTTGAAAGCAGTTTGGGGGACACTATGCTCATATTTCAAAGTGCTCCATAAATTTCTGTTAACAGGGTCATGTGTATCAATGAACATAACTGTGCCAGGGATGAATTAAGACTAAACAGGGGAGGACAAGCATGGATATTATCCGGGACCCAGGAAGGAACAGTGAGACCAAGGATCCTGCCTTAATCTGCCCAGTAACAAGGTTTATACTGTACAATAGTTTGCAGTTAAGATGTAAGCGTTACATAAATGCCAAGAAGTGTTTACAATAAGAGTTTGAAGCATTGGGTAGCTAGTAGTCAGGAAGGCAGGCTAGATTAATTCACAGTAGCTTAACATGTGCCAATAAGTCAGATCACCCATCTCCTCCTCTCTTTCCACCATGTATGTGATATATCTAAAGCTGTGTCTACCCTAGAATTTTCTGCAGTGAAAAGAGGTGTAGTGCTAGTGGGTCTGCTGGGTAGTGGGTTTCAAACTCCCCCTCCCCCCGCGCCTTGCCTGAGCATGGAGATGTCTCCTATCATCTTTGGGGAGGCAGGAGTTCATCCAGAAATCACAATATTGTTATCAGCTTTATCAACTGCAGTCACCTTGATCAGCAACTAAGAGTCCCACTGCCAGCATCAGTCATGGGTCAGGGACATCCCTTCCTCTTTGGGCTCCAGCTCAACCTCACTCACATGCCAAGGATGCCCCCTGGGTCAGCTCCCTAATGTAGAGTTCCGATTCACAGCCTGCTGTGTCCAGCAGCAGCAGCAGCTACGTTGCTCTCTAGCCAACCTGCACCATGTCAAAGTTAGACTCAGGACTCACAGTTTGTCAGACCACTCCGTTTTATTAGCACAGCTCTCTGCTAATAACACCCAGATAATGTGAGCGGCCATGCAAGACCCAAACAGTCTTATTTATACAGATAAAAGAGCGGGAATTAAACAAAGGGACAAAGAGAGCAAAACAATAAAATTAACCTGGGGCACAGCATGCATATCCTACTTCCTTACTAACTCTTATCGATCTAAGGCTAAGGCTTCACCAATTGCCCTACGTTAATGTCTGTATTCCTGACACCTGGATTGCAGCATTCCAGCAATTTTGCTTAAAGGTACAGACAGCATTTCTTTAATCCTTTCTATTTTTACAATATAATTCATTCTACTTTCACAACCACCAGTGACACAAATGGCATCATACATCCATCCCTCATTGCCCTTTCTTCTTCCCAGGAGTGTCTGCAAGAGGACATCACCCTCCCTCTATTCCACCAGGGATTTGTGATGAAGGGGCCAATTTTTCCAATTTGCTCACTCCCCCAGTCAAAGCTTCTGGGGCAGGCTTTTCAAAACACTGCTCCAGAGGGGCGTCAAACACAGTTCTTTCCGCTGTCTTCCCCAACTGGTGTTTTCATGGTATGATGTATCAACGCTTGGTTAAAATAAGTGTTGAGCTTTGTTGATCTTTTCTGCAGCAGCAGCAGGACACTCACATTTAACATTAAATTGGAGGGGGGGGGTCAAACGTGTATAATCTGCTGTCAAACACAATTGAAGATTCTAGTATAGACAAAAGCCTACACGAGATATTCCGGTAAAAAGTTGTGACTGGCTGGAGACAAGGCATTGCAAACCAGGGAGTCATGTCTGACGGCTGAAAGTGAAACCTCATTGAGTTTCCTTGATGAATGCTTTTTAAAACATAATAGCTTGACACATCTTGGCTATTCCAGAGGAACACAAGAAGCCCACCCATCATATGGATCTTAAGAACAGCATTAATTGTAAGTTTTAGAATGCAGAGCCTTATTGTTTAGCTTATGAGCCAGCTAAATCTCTTTAATGCTCTAAGAAATAGCCTGCATAACCTGTAAAGCGTCATGCAGACTACAGATAAAATTGTATGTACAGCCACTCTACTGAAAATAACCTCCCTCTGAAAAAAAACAGGACTGGTTGTCGTGGAAAAGGGGGAGCAAGTTTTTACTCTTGCTGCCCAAGCTATACTTGTGAGCTGGACGAACAAGGGCTGTCCACTTTTCACAAGCACTACATTGTTTTGAAGCGGGGGTATCATCATCTTTGACCCTGACAACACTTTAAAAATGTAAAACTTCAAGGCTAGTAATACCCCCATCCCCCCCAAAAAAAAGAATTGGGGGGGAAGGGAGAAGGAGGCATTAATTTTTGATTGAATTTATGATAGTGCAGAAAAAGTAAGCATAAAGTACCAACAATGCTAAAGACAGTAAAGAAAAACCTAGCAAATGTAGAATAGTTGTTTTAGTTTGACATATTGTAATTCTCATAAAAGGGTTAATTTCTAGACATTTGTCCTGAGAAGTTGCAAGGGCAACAATGTTAAAGGATCACCAAACAACTAATGAGAATGTATTTGGATGTAAATACTGTTAACATAGTTTCATATGATGTAATTATTAATATAGGTGTTAATTACTGAGAGCTTTGGAAATGTGAAGGGCTGTATAATGGCTATTATTAGTGTATTGCTTGTAATGTCCTTGTTAGACTGTGTGTGCCTGTGCATGGAGAGAATTCAGAACTAGTCTCCCTTGTTGAGAAAATAAATCATCTCTCCAGCCTTCCCATTTGTATCACTGCTCTAATTCAACTGTTCATAAATACAGTGAAAAACAAAATATTAAGTACATACAATATTGTTGTTTGCCTCATACACAGACATAAGACTACAGAACTAGTTCAACTCCTATTCAGCTTCAATATGAAAGGGAAGATAGAAATCAAATTAGTTGTTTACTTATCTACTTATCTTCAAACTTTTCTGTGTTATCTAAAAACGTGAATCTTGTTCCATAAGTAAATATTGATTTATTAAGGCAATCTACTTATTTTATAAGGGTGTAGCTTTTGTGGTTCAATTCTTTAGTGTGTGAGTGGGTTGGTGTATATATAATATTTTGCAATAGCTAAGAATATACATTTCCATGTTAGTGAATCATTTATTTTTTTTAAAATCACAATTCTTTGTTCCCCATTCCTACAGGGAAATTGGAATTAAGTAGAGTGGATAACCACAAAACAGAATATTTGTTATTTTATGGCTCTCCATCTTTGTAAAATGCATGGTATGGGCCTAATCCAAAACCTACTGAAGTCTTTCCATTACTTCAATGAGCTATGGACTGTGCTCTAAGAGGATGGAAATAATCATCAATATCACGTGAGCCTGACTCAAAGCCTGCTGAAGTCAGCAGACTCCCATTGACTTCAATGGGCCACAGATCAGGACCTAGATGCAGGACAGATTATCAAGATAGAATTTTTAGCACAGCTTTGGAGCGGAGTCCAGAGCTGGAGTGCGGACCAGTAGGTTTTTGCCCAGAGCTGGAGCGCGGACCAGTAGGTTTTTGCTCGGAGTTGGAGCGGAGTCGGAGCAGAGCATTTCAAAAATTTGATTGCTCCAAATCCCTGATTTTTAGTATAGTATTGTTCTGTTTGGGTCCAAGTGAAAAACTGATCCCATTTGTTATCCATTTAATAAGATATTCCACATGAGCTGACCAGAAATACAATTGTCTATCTGGAAAATTGAGGGGCCTCCTTGTTTTTTCCCTAAACATAAAGGTTTTCTGTTTTTCCACAAGAAGACAGTGAGAGTTTTAATTGATTTAGTATACCAAATAAATATTCCCACAGATTTAAAAGCCAAAGAAAAGCATTTATTTTTATTAGAGCAGCTCATCTCATAAGTATTATAGGGGTATTTGCTCAATTATCTAGATCTGTCTTTATCTGTTGTATCATAGAAATCTCCAAAAGTTGAATATTGAAGCTGAGATCTCCAGAAACATTAAGGGAAATTGTGAAGTCATTCTGTATTCTGTTCTTCCATAAAATAAAGCTTCTGATTTGGGAACATTTGATTTTATATCCTGAATATGGATCTTAACAATTTTCTCTGTTCCATTCATTTGGAAATTGATTAGAATGGACTTGACAAATAAATTACTGCGTATAAGGCTATTTTATTATCCTTATTTTGATTCCATAAAGATTCACAAATTCTTTTAAGGCCAGGAAAGGCCATTCTGGCAGGGGCGGCTCTAGACATTTTGCCGCCCCAAGCACAGAGGGTCCGCTGGTCCCGCGGGACCAGTGGACCCTCCGCAGGCAAGCCGCCGAAGGCACCCTGCCTGTCACCCTCGTGGCGACTGGCAGAGCGCCCCCCGCGACTTTGCCGCCCCAGGCACGCACTTGGAGCGCTGGTGCCTGGAGCCGCCCCTGCATTCTGGTCATCTAGTTTGACATATCCACATACCTGATTGAGTGGTGGCAGCTTTTACTAGATCTAAACTAGGATTTTAGTTTGGAGGGAAACCAGTGCAGGTCCCCACATTGGAACCCAACAGCTCCAAGTGGGGGTGAGACCTATGACACAGCTCCAAGTGGGGGTGAGACCTATGACATGGTGGCAGCTGTGGGATCATGTCATAGGTCTCACCCCCACTTGGAGCTGTTGGGTTCCAATGTGGGGACCTGCACTGGTTTCCCCCTAAACTAAAATTCTAGTTTAGATCTAGTAAAAGCTGCCACCACTCAATCAGGAAATGTGGATTGAGACACAATCCTTCCCCAAAATCCTTGGGGATCCCAAGAGCCCCAAATCCATGGAGTTCTTATACCCAGGAGAAATAAACCATTTCCCCCTGCTTCCTCCCCCTCCCTTTTCCTAGGAGAGACACCGGGATTTAACTACAGAGGGATACCTCCCCCTCCCCTTTCCCTGAGAATCCACCCAAAGAAAGATCAACCAAGTCCTTAATAGAAAAGAATTTAATAAAGAATAAAAAGAAAAGTCACTGTCTCTGTAACCAAGATGGAACAATACAGGGTCTAAACTTATCAATCTCTGGAGAGAATTCCCCCTCCTTTCTTTCTCAGTAAAAGCAATCACAGTACAGACTTAAAGAAATTCTATAGCAAAACACAGAATTGCAAATACAGAAATAAAAGTATAAGAATACTAGTTCCTTGCTAATACTCACTAGCTTGAATAGAAGAATTTGTTGCAGAAACCTGGGAGGACTTGATTAAGATGTCTGGACTCTCTTAATTCCCAAGAGAGACTCTCTAAGAAAACAAAGAACAGGGAAAAAAAAACTTCCCTCCACACGGATTTGAAAATAATCTTGTCCCTCATTGGTCCTCTGGTCAGGTGTCCACAGGTACTGCTTGTTAACCCTTTACAGGTAGACAAAAACCTTAACCCTTAACTAACTGTTTATGACAATGCATAAAGAATAATAATAGATTTTTAGATTATAAGTCTGTAGCTTTCACTCCAGCCTCATTCAAAACTTATGTAGCTGTGTACAGAAACGGTAGGGTTCAACCAGAAATCACCATTTCTTTGGAACACTAGGTTCCCTGTGCTGATATAGTTGACAAAGGGCTTTTTCACAGGATGTCGCTAACCAAGAGACTGTTAAGCACAATAAAACTAGAAACTGAGCCAAGATCCTCTAAATGTTAACAAGCAAAATTTACTCTTGGGGGAATTCTGCACCACTGTGCATGTGCAGAATTCATGTTTCGAAACAGATTTTTTTTTCTTTGCAGAAAATACATTCTGCCAGAGAGACATTGCAGTTACACCTTTCATCCACTAGGGGCTGCTGTGGCACCAGAACAGAGGGCAGCAGTGGACAAGGAGGCGGGGAGGCTGTGTTCTTCACAGCACCCTGACCGGAGGACATGGGATATGGGAGCGCAGACAGAGCACGGCACACAGGATTGCTGGGGCGTCACATAGATTGGGCTTCAGAAGGGCTGGGGGGGGCAGACTGGGGTGGAGGCATAGGAGCTAGTGGGGTGAAAGCATTGAGCCAGGGGCTGAATGGCAATGGTGGTGCAGGGAACATGGGGACAGGGAGAGGGAGCAGCTGAGTGGGGGTGCAGGGACATATGGGGCTGAGAGAAAGAGGGTGACTGAGTGTGGGTGCAGAAACACATGGGGATGTGGGGAGCAGGGTGTAGGGACTCATGGGGACAGGGAGAAGGGGGTGGCTGAGTGGAGGTGCAGAAACACATGGGGATAGGGGCAGATGTGCCTGATTGAATGGGAGAGGCTAGGGATCAGCCAGGGTCTGCATGGCAGAGGCTTCCCAAATTCCTAACACCCACCTCCTCCAAAAAACCACCCCTCCTCTGTATTTCTCCCACCCACAGCCAACAACCTTCCAGATTCACTCCCAGGATCCTTCCCAACAATTACTTCCCGCTACCTGATCTCCTCTGTTACCCCGACTCTCCCAAGCTTTTGCACTGTTCCTCAGGGGAGTGGGAAATATGTTTCTGTATTGTAGTTTAAATGAACTATTACTCAGAGTTCTATATAAATATGCCTAGTAAGGCTATCTGTCAAAAAATATTTCCTGAATATTTTTGGTTGTCTGTATTGTTACAGACATAGGTGCTGACAGGTATTTTGAAATAAATTACCAAAATAACTGAAACTGGCATGACTATATTATGATATTTTGACAAATAAAATATGCAGAATTTAAAAATATTATGTGCAGAATTTTTATTTATTTTGGCACAGAATTCCTCCAGGAGTAAAAACTGTTTTTAGACAAATATTAGCAAGATATCTGCTTTGAAAGTCTTAGGCCTTTTCTTGATGAGTGAAAAGAATGTTTATCACTACTGTTAGCTTAAGGTGACATGACTGAAAAGCCCTCTTACCACTTATTCAGATACAGCTTTGAAGCCATGTTGTAGACTGGGGGTAACCTTGGCTACAACATGACCCACTAATAAAGCTTCAAAACACTTCAGTTTGCATTTTAAAAAGAGAATTAAGAGGGCATTTCAACTCATGGGAGCCAACATGATTCAAACACATTTTTTGTTTTGTCTGGCAAGATGTACCCTTATGGTGCAAATGACCGTAATTTATTTGGCTAGTACTGCCTCCAGCTATTTCCTGATCTATCTATCTATCTAAACTAATACAAATCACTGAGAGTTTTTTCGTTCAGTGGTTTAGAAGTTGCTTGCCCAAATATGAATTGGTCTTTTATTGAAAAAAAAAACACAAAACAAAATAGACAGGGAATTGACAACAGGGCCAATAGTCCTTAGGGAAATATCTTCTCATTTAGCAGAGACCAGCTTTCCTATAGAAATGTTAAGCTTGCCTGTAGAATTTTTTTTGCAGGGATATAACTTTCAACTAAATTCTAGATGATAGAAAAATAATATCTTTCTGCAGAATTTTTAATTAAATTTTAGGTATTTTAGCATAATTTGTATAAAACAATTTAATTTCCACAAAACCTTATTAACTTCTTTTAAATATCATAAATTGTATGTTGCATAAGGGCAGTATTTATAAAAATCAACTGTGTCATATAATTATATAGAAAATATACATGCTGTGACAATAAATATGTATTGAGTATAAGGGTCTACAAGAATTCTTAAATTGATGATGCAGGAGAGTTACTACACACAGGCAGCATGGAACACCAGACTAGGATTCGGGGATATGGATTCTATTCCTAGCTCTGCCATTTCTTCACTGTATGACCTCAGACACTTCAGAAACAGTGGGTATGTCTACACAGCAGCGGGGAGGTGTAAATTCCAGCACACACAGATATACACATGCTACGTGAAGCAGAGCTGGTGCACTAAAAATAGCAGCGTAGCTGTGGCAGCGGCTCACGCTAGCTGCTAATTCCACCTGACCACCTGGGGATGTAGTCAGGTAGCTAGCCCAAGCTGCCACCACCATACTATATTTAGCATGGTAACTTGAGAGGAGCTAGAACATGTATGTCTACCCAGGCTGGGATTTACACTTCCTATCCGCTGTGTAACACATAGTTGCACAGCAGTGGTATTTTACAACTATATAAAGTGCCTTGGGATCCTTTTGGGATAAAAAGTGTTATGTACATTTAAGACTGCATTACATGATATCAGAAACTCTGAATTTTGAAAATGAGATAGAAAATTTCATTAAAAAATAATTCACATTTTGGCTCTCTTATTTATTGGTCTACATTGCTTTTGGTTCTGTTTAAGAAATCTGGAGCATCCCATAAATAACTTTTTTTAAAAAATCCATAGACATACAATATTGCCAATCCTAAATGTTCAAAAAATCATGAGATTAAAAACCTCAATAAATTTTAGAATGACAAGGTGGGTGAGGTAATATCTTGTATTGGACCAACTTCTGTTGGTGAAAGAGAGATGCTTTTGAGCTTACACAGAGCTCTTCTTCATGTCTTGAAAAGGTACTCAGTCTCACAAGGTGGAACAGATTGTTTAGCATAAGGAGTTAACTTGCAGTAAGACTAATTCAAGGTGAAGTGGTCAGTTAATACCTCTGCAATCATAGGACAAAGGAAGGTTAGGGGGTTAGATTTTTGTAATAAGCCATAAATCCAAGTATCTTCAAAGTCTATGATTTTTAGTGTTTAGCAAAGTTATCAGGCTCATCTTATGAAGGTGTTGTGCAGGTTTCCTTTGAGGATGAGGACTGAGAGGTCCGATATGGAATGACTGTTTTATGCAAAAGTGTCCACCCGCAGGTGATATGGTATTTGTCTTTTATCATTTTTCTATGTTAATTCATTTGACAGCATACTGAATATCTTGTTGTATGTAAAGTAAATAAGGTTTTTAAAATGTTTAAGAAGCTTCATTTAAAATTAAATTAAAATGCGGAGTCCCCCCGGACTGGTGGGCAGGACCCAGGCAGTGTGAGCCACTGAAAATCAGCTCGTGTGCCATAGGTTGCCTACCCCTGGCTTAAAACAAGCCCAGGCAAAACTCTCCAGGAACAGAGGGACAGCTCACACCTCATCAGGGCATATATGGGACAAACGCAGCCCAGCCTCACAGGAACAAAGGACACTGACCTAAGCAGCTGCAAAGGATCTGTTGGACTCTCCAGTGAGTCACCTCCCCTTCCCTTGGTCCGTTTGGGACTGCAATGAGGTAATGCCCACCTGACCCTGAAGGGACGGGGGCAAAGCCAAGTGGGAAGAAAGAACATGATAAAAGGGAGACATTTGGCATGCTGGCTTTCTCTTCCACCACCATCTACAGACACCACCACTAGGCAACTGAAGTGCTGATCAAAGGGGAGAGCCTGGCTGAAGGGCAGCCAGACAGCCTGTGGTGAGACACATGTAAGGGCACTAAAAGTGTTAAGATCAGCTTAGAATGAGTTTTGCTTTTATTTCATTTGACCAAATCTGACTACTTGTGCTTTGATTTATAATCACGTAAAATCAATCTTTTGGAGTTAATAAAATTTATTTGTTTATTCTACCTGAGGCAGGGCATTTGGTTTGAAGTGTGTCAGAGACTCCCCTGGGGATAACAAACCTGGTACATATCAATTTCTTTGTTAAACTGACAAACTCATATTAGCTTGCAGCATCCAGCAAGCATAACTGGACACTGGAAGACGGAGATTCCTAGGGTTGTTTCTGGGACCGGAGATGTTGGGTAGCGTCATTCGGTTGCACAATCCAAGCAGCAGCTGGCTAAAAGCGCCCACTCACCTGGCTGAGAGCAGTTTACATGCCAGAGGCTGTGCGTGAACAGCCCGGGAGTGGGGGGTTCTCACAGCAGAGCAGGGTAACGCTGGCTCCCAGAGTCGAGGACTGGAGTGACCTAACAGATCACCAGTCCATATCACACCAGGGGAACCTCACAGATGGATAAAAACTGACTGGATCTTCTGGGGTTTACTTCTGTGGCACCCGCAAGCCGAGATACCGCTCACGGCCTGGCATTTCATGGGCCCTAGGGGCAGCGAGGCTCTTTTGCTACCTGTGCTATTAGCATGCGGGAGGCTTAGGGACAGCAGCGGGCTGGAGCCGAGCTCTCTCCGCCCAGGCGCACTGGGACGGGTACCCAAGCGGGGGTCCCGGGGAGCAGATACGGAGACATCCTTCCCCACCCTTCACTTGGCCTTGCCGCATCCCACCCTCCGCACCTGCTCGCGTTAGTGACCTGGAGGCTGAGCCGTGGGATGTTCAATCGATGATGCGGCGTTCAAGCACATCGCCTGTCTACCCAACAGTGTTAGCCCGCGCCTAGCTCATGGCCGATCGACGATTCGGTACTCGACACAATCTAACTCAGTCCGTACGTAGGGCGGCCGCCATTTTGGTTTAGAGGAGGAGCAGTCCCCCTGCTACTCCTTTCTGCGGAGCACGCCGGGAGGAGGGGGAGGTGAGCGGGGCCTCGGCATCAAACAACGGTGCGAAGAAATAACCTTCAATAGCCGTTAGGCGCGATTAGCAGGTTCTCTTTTAGTATCACCCAGCAACGCCGGCGCATGCGCCCGGCAGACGACTTTTTCTCCCAATCGGTCTGCCTAGAACTTTGGCGCATGCGCGCGGGTCCACGAATTCCACCCCCCCCCCGGGCTATGCGCATGGGCGCTCCGAAGGGAGGGGAGTGAGGGAGTTGCGTACCGTTGCCCAGCTTCGCGCATGCGCACGTCGCTCCCTTACCGTGCCTTGGGACACAAACGCGCTGCTGTTGTTGTTTTCTCCTTGCAGCTGGGGGCAGGAAGATGCCGGGGAAGTTGAAGGTCAAGATCGTGGCCGGGCGCCATTTGCCAGTGATGGACCGAGCCAGTGACCTGACTGACGCCTTCGTGGAGGTGTGGGGGAAGGGCAGGGGCGCGGGTTGCTGTTGATCTCTGGGGCGGGGCGGGGTTGTGCCTCGTGCCTCCCACCCCAAGGCCACGCGCCTGTGCGGAGCTGCCTGCTGCTCCCGCGTGGCCTGCGGAGCTGGAGGTCTCCAAGCACCTGCTGCCGGATTCACCTTGCCCAGTCCTGCCCCCCCCCCCCCGCCGCACGGTCACACCTCGGTGTTCCTCCCTGAGCATGGGGCACCCGCCTGGTGGTCGCAGCTCCCATCCCACCCATCGCTGTGTCATGCGGGTGGTGGCAGAAGTGGTGCCCTAGTGTGTCACCAACGGGTGATGCTCCAGCTCAGTCTGTTGATGCCCCAATGGGCCACAGCGTTTTCTTGTCATGCAGTCAGTGTATCATCCCACATGGATTTTGTGATGCGATATCCCCGTGTCACACCGAAAGATGTGATGATTTCGTGAGTCCTGAAAGTTTTTTGTTGCCTGTTTAAAAAATGTGCAAGTTCGGCTGCAGGATGAGGCTGATAAATTCAGGATGGCCCTCGACCAGAGGGAATGGACTGACATCTCTGCCTAATCTTTTGGCTTTACTGTGGTATTGATCTGAACAGTGGCTTTAAAAATGGGGTTGTAGGGTTCTAGGCCTCTTATCTTCTCAGTAGTTTCTAGGTTAATAAGAGGATTTGTTCTTTTAACTGTCAACCTTAGGGGATAGCTCAGCGGTTTGAGCATTGGCCTGCTAAACCCAGCGTTGTGAGTTCAATCCTTCAGGGGGCCATTTAGGAAACGGGTAAAAATCTGTCTGGGGATTGGTCCTGCTTTGAGCAAGGGATTGGACTAGATGATCTCCTGAGGTCCCTTCCAACCCTGATATTCTATTATTCTAACTCTAAATGCAGTCTGAAAGGCAAATTGTGTATGCTTTCTGGCTCATATCTAAGGCTAAGATTTAGTCGTGGATATTGTTAGTCCTTGTCAGGTCATGGGCAATAAACAAAAATTCATGGTCGGCGATCAGTCTATGACTTGTACTATAAATATGCCTGACTAAATTTTTGATTCTCCTAGGGTGCTGTTGTTCTGGGAGGGTCCTTGTGGCACCTTAAAGACTAACAAATTTATTTGGGCATAAGCTTTTGCGAGCTAGAACCCACTTCATCAGATGTATGACGTAAAAGATACAGGAGAAGGTATAAATACATGAAAGGATGTGGGTTGCTTTACCAAGTGTTAAGTCAGTCTAATGAGAGAAATCAATTAACAGCAGGATACCAAGGGAGGAGAAATAACTTTTGAAGTGTTAAGAGAGTGGCCCATTAAAGACAGTTGACAAGAAGGTGTGAGTAACAGTAGGGAGAAATTAGTATTTGGGAAATTAAGTTTAGGTTTTGTAATAACCCAGCCACTCCCAGTCTTTATTCAGGCCTAATCTGATGGTATTTGCCTTCATGTTTAACTCTTTTAAATCTATGAAATTATTTTACTTTTATAGTTTTAGTTTCACTTTTTAGTTCCTAGTGCCGCAATGTTTGGATTTCAAACATTGCATGTGTATGATTAATTTATGAACAACTATTTCTATGGGAGTTTAGAACAGTTTGTGAAACATTATTGTTGGTTTTATACAAGCCTGTTTTTGCCAAATATTGGGACAAATTTACATTAGTGTTCGTTTCACTTAGTGGAGAGTCTTATATGTTTTATGATATTCCCTAGTAACAATAATTTAATTAAACTTCATTTTCAACAAGGAAGGTAGGAATAAAAAAAACTACATATATTGCACTTAGCAAACTTAATAATGTTGCTGAAAGCCTTTAGTTTTCTTTTTAATAATTGTATGCTTTAGTGCTTGGTTTTGTGATGTCAGTGTACAGTTGATGCTAGTCTTTTGCTTTTAATTTCTCTGAGGATTTGAATTAATAAAGCGAAAAACCTGGAACTATTGCTATTCCTTGTGCTCACTTTACAAATTACTTAGACTTTGCAAGCAGAGCTTTTAAAGACTTTTATCTGTGGGTGTTTGGCATGTTTTCTTCAGCAGATGAACTTGTACATTTGTGTTACTACAAAGCTGTGCAATTAACTACTTGTATGCATCTATGTGATACATCCATTTTAATTGATAGAAAATTGATTTAAGGTTTCACTGCTCAGTCTTACATTTTCTTAGAACCATAGCTTTAGTTATTTTAAAACCTGTTTTAGAAGTATTTTCTGTTTTCAGACAAAGCCTATGCCACTCACTAAGTCTTTTAGTTAAGTCTGATCTTCCTGTGAGCTTTGAATTGGCAGACTCTGCACCCCCCTCACCTTGCCCGTGAAGCCCCATTGATAGGCGTATGGGTTTGTCTCTACAGAGCTGACTGTGGGAACAAGACCCAATGTTGTGATACTGCATTTATTTACAACTACTGTACTATCAAACAAAATTTGTTTTGAGTTGCCATATAGAAAATGTAGTAACAATATGCTACCCTTTTTTTGGTTTTCATACAAACATTTCATACAGAGATATAGAAAGAGCTGTTTAGACCATTCACAGTGAAGATGAGCAGTTTGAATTAGATGTAGACAACATTGTAAAACCATTGAGGGAGTGAATTGTAAGTGATGAGAGAGTAGTGGAAGAGGAAGATCAGTTTAGCAGTGGCCTATTGCAGTGGTCCTCAAAGCCGGTCCACCGTTTGTTCAGGGAAAGCCCCTGGCGGGCCGGGCCAGTTTGTTTACCTGTTGTGTCTGCAGGTTTGGCTCCTCCCTCGTCCCGCGCCGCTTCCCGCAGCTCCCATTGGCCTGGAGCGGCAAATTGTGGCCAGTGGGAGCCGTATTGGCTGAACCTGCGGATGCGGCAGGTAAATAAACCAGCCTGGCCCGCCATGGGCTTTCCCTGAACAAGCAGCGGACCGGCTTTGAGAACCCTGGCCTATTGGATAGACAGGGAGGTGACAAATGAGTCATGTAAACGAAGGCAGTGGTTCTCAAACTTTTTTTTTCCGCGGACCACTTGAAAATTGCTGAGGGTCTCGGTGGACTACTTAATGATCTTTCCAAATGTTGTTTGTACTGTTAGCTAACTATTGTAAAGTGCTTTGGATAAAAGTGCTGTATAAAAAAAACAACCCCTTAATAATAATTAACATTTTTTTGTTCTACACATAAAAGCACACAACTCATATTTTAATAGCAGCAGTCTTACCTTTCTAATGCGATGGATGTGCCCCTCTCGCCTCCACTGCAGCAGCCCCAGAACTGAAGCTGGGAAGGAGGGCTGTCTCTCTTTGTCAGCCGCAGCCCTGGAGTTGGGGAAAGTCGCCTCTTTCTCTGGCCACAGCCCTGCACATCCCATATGCCCTCCACCCCCTCGTATCACCCCACTGCCCCCTACCATCTACCCCCATTCCTCCCAAGGCCACCTCACCTTACATGTGCGTCTTCTCCAGGGTCCAGGCACCTAATTAATGGAGCCATGCCTGCACGGCTCCACTAATTAGGTGGATGGCCGTTCATTCTCTTGTGTGTGGTTGCCCAGCGTGCACCTTAGAGGGAACTATCCACGGACCACCTGAATGGAACTAGCAAACCACTGGTGGTCCGCAGACCACAGTTTGAGAACCTCTGAACTAAGGAATAGGAGGTTGTAGTAGTTCAGGCAGGAGATTACCAAGACATGAATGATGGTTTTGGCAGTAGAGATAGAATTTGGCGAACTTCTAGAAGAAGAAATGAAGATTTAGCAATAGCATTGAAAGGCAGGAGGAGGAAGGAGAGAAAGGAGTTGAAGATGGCATTGGGGTGGTTGCTTTTTGATATAGAAAGGATGGTGTAATTATCTGCTGTGATGGAAAAAGGAGTGGGGTAAGGGCTTTGGGGGAGGTGGATTCTTTCTTTGCCATGTTTAATTTGAGTGGGTGGGCATCTAGGAAGAAATGTTAGCGTGAACTCCTGGGAAGAAGCCATGAATAGGGAGGTACATAGGGCAGTTGCCAGTGGAAAAAATGGTGACTAAAATCACAAGAGCAGATATTATTTAAAAATAACAAAATATACTTAGCAGAATTAAATACAGCTGTTTGGAATAACAAAATAACCAGTGTGACAACTGATATTCCGAGTTTCAGTTCAGTGTGACTTAAAACAGCTGAATTATAAACCCTTGAAAAAAATTGGCACTATATCTTTAAACCACACTGTTGGTAAACTGAAACTCCAATAATCAATAGAAGTATAGAGAATATTAGTTGACATTCCAGTGATAGGTATTTTACAAATATCTTGCATTCACATGTCCATGGTTGCCCTTTGTCCCTGCTTTTTGGGATAATTAGTATTATGGACAGGTGAATGCTGTCTGAAAAGAGAGTTATAATGTATCTTACTGCTGTGAATTTTGTGTTGGATTGCGATTGTATCAGGAGTATAGTTCCAGAGTAATCACTTTTAATTATTTTGGAGCATAGATTTGTGGAGATAATATATTTACAGTCCGCATAAGGGTGGATTTGATTTACTTCACTAGTCAGGAAAACTTTAATCATGGATTTCTACATAAAAGTGCATTCTTATTGGTTGTTATAACCTTAATACATATTCTTCACAACTCAGAGATAGATGTAGGTTTCATTTTTAGAAGGTACACAGTATACATTTTAAAAGTGATCTATTTTGAAAACTTTTCAGATTAGTTTTACAGCTGTATCAAAAAATGAATGATTGTTTGGTTATTTTATTTACCAAAAGTAATTGAAGCAGGTATTTATGAAGTCTTTGGGAGGTGAACTATCTCCAGTTCAACAGGTTAATCATTAATATTGGAGGATTTTCTTGCCATGCTGTATTAGGAGGAGAACATCATCAGACAGACATTTACATTGTTTTATTTAACTAAAACAACAACGTTATGTATTCTGGATTTTTTTCTTCAACAGCAAACATACAATATTTTAAGAAAACAAGCATATGAATTTTTGAATTTAGTAAAACATTCAAGTTTTTTTAAATCATTTGTTTTTGTTTTGTTTTTAATTAAAATAGTTAATCTTTATTTAAAAAAATTCATTTAAATCGACTATGTCAGCTAGGTCAACATGAGAAATTTAAAATATTGGCTTCTGCAGCTAACTCAGTCGTCTTCACCTTCATTTTCCTGTTTGTTCATAATCTGGAAAAGAAAAACAAGTTTTCCTGCTTTTTCAGGTCCCAAACGACTTCTCAATTTGGAATGAATTAGTCCAAAGGAAGAAAATATTCTTTCTATACTGGCAGAAGAAGCTACTGCTGTAAAAAGTGAGATTATTACTTCAACAGTCTCTGAATCCAAGTGCTTAAGTGACTTCCACCAGCTCACTGGTGTGACTTCCTTTAAAACATCATCAGCAAACATATATTTCTTGAATGGTTCTCCCCTAGCTCTGAAGTTTATTATAGTTGGCATTATGGAGGGATGATTGCTGGATGTCCATGTCATAGCCCACTCGTCTTCTTCAGCAGTTAAGGTTTGAGCCTACTACCGAGTATTGAGAATATTTGCAAGAAAATGAGCTGGAGATAGCGCTTGTCCCATTCGTTTTTTTAATGCTTGTAATTTAACTCTGTCACTGCATATTTCTCTTTTTAAGATCTCACTCAGTTCCTTCCAAATTTATACAGCGTCAGCAATAAAAGAGCTATTTCCCTGCGTTTTGTTCAAGGCTACAGAAATAGGCTTCAGGGTACTTAGCATGTGTTCAACATTTCTCTTAAGCCCAATGTTGAGAACTTTTGCTGTGACAGTGCCATCTGGATACATTTGCAGCATTGTCTGTGACCAAGGAGTGTACTCAGTGGTTTGAGCATTGGCCTGCTAAACCCAGGGTTGTGAGTTCAATCCTTGAGGGGGCCATTTAGGGAATTGGGGTAAAAATCTGTCTGGGGATTGGTCCTGCTTTAAGCAGGGGGTTGGACTAGATGACCTTCTGAGGTCCCTTCCAACTCTAGTGTTCTATGATTCTGGACATTTGAATTGTTTTTCACAGTTTATTACAGCTTTTACTGCTACTTCTTGTCAGTATTCTGCTGTGTATGCATTTCCTGATGTATCAAATGTGCTTCTTCCATTGTCACACAAGCACATAAAACAGGATCATTGTGGACATTGCTCCACCCATCAAGACTTGAGTTAACAATTTCACACTCTAGACCAGGGGTCGGCAACCGTTCAGAAGTAGAGTCTTCATTTATTCACTCTAATTTAAGATTTCGCGTGCCGGTAATACATATTATCCTTTTTAGAAGGTCTCTTTATATAAGCCTATAATATAGAACTAAACTATTCTTGTATGTAAAGTAAATAAGGTTCCAAAATATTTAAGAAGCTTCATTTAAAATTAAATTAAAATGCAGAGTCCTCCGGACCGGTGGCCAGGACCTGGGCAGTGTGAATGCCACTGAAAATCAGCAGGTTGCCTACCCCTGCTCTAGACCTTTTGCACACTGCTCAATTTCTTTTTCATACACTTTATCCAGCAATTTGCCTGCAACATCTGCTCTATTGGATGGACTGTATCCTGGTCTTAATGACCAAGCAATGTTAATGAAGTGTGGGTTCTCAATCAGACGGAAAGGAGAGTTTGTTGCATAAACAAACTGGGCAATTTTTTCATCAATTACCTCTTTTTGTAATCTGGTTCTTATCACAAATTTATCTATGGTTGTTTCTGGATGATGGAGATTTTTTTTTGCTATAGTTGATATACTGTGGCTATGTGACATACATGATGTGATTGAAACACTATCATTGGCAGATAATTCTGAAAATATAGAAGATGATAGTGATCTTGACGGTGGATAGTCTTCAGAATCCTGTATGTTGAGGATGGATTCTCCTAAACAAAATAAGTCAATGCATTTATTTAATTATTATTACCATACTGCTCATTTAGTATTACTCATTGCATTCACTGATACTCAGTACTACTTTAAAGGTGAAATAGTAAAAGGAAGATCTGCCTATTTCAGCGATTTTTTTTTTATCACAGCTGCATCTAAAATGATAGTACCTCAGAGTAACAACTATATATTTTGCTCAAACATGAGAATTCAAGAATAGTCCAGAAGGAAGACTGGCATTCCTTAAGAAAGAATATGAAATAAAAAAGTTTACCAACCTGAAGATCCTGGATGTTCAGACATGTTACTTTCATCGTCTTCAACGTAGCTTCCTCCTGAGAAGGAACACTTCTCATGATGTTGTTTCATTGGGGCAGCGAGATCTTGCATTTCTTTGTTGCACTGTTTGCATTTTGCACGCATGCCTCTCTTACCCACAGGTAGAGGAACGTCATTAAAATATTCCCAAACTGGGTCTCTTTTTACGGCTTGTTGCCATTATAGGTTTTCCCTTCTAGTGAGAGAATGGTATGGTAGATCTCAAATCAATGAAGGCTACACTCAGAAAGACCTCAAGATTCCTGGAATATGCTGCTCAAACAGTTTCACTTTTGTTTCTACTGCCTGTCCCTCCCTTCTCACATTTATCTCCAGACTTCTTCACCTTGTCCAGATCTATTCCTCCCCAACAATCTCCTATTCAGTGAACTTTTTGAAACTTTGCACTTTTAGAGAGAGGTAAGGGATTGACTCCGTGTACACAAATTTGCAGAGAGACAATAGCGTTGAGGTCTGTTATTTTTCACCTCTATATATTATTTATTTATTTAAAAACATTTTTGCTGTTAACAAGCATGTTATCTCTGGAGACACAAATCCACAGTTTGAGAACTGCAAAACTAAGCATCTTTGATGCTATCTTCTAGACCAGAGGTGGGCCATATCTGGCCCACGGGACTGTCCTGCCCAGCCCCCGAGCTCCTGGCCCGGGAGGCTCGCCCTCAGCCCCTCCCCTGCTGTTCCCCCTCCCCTGCAGCCTCAGCTTGCTCACTCTGCTCCCGGCGCAGTGCTCTGGGCGGTAGGGCTGTGAGCTCCTGGGGCAGCTCCTGGCCTGACCTGGTGCTCTGTGCTGTGCGGCGGTGGCAGCGTGGCCCGTCTCCAGCCGGGCGGTGCGGCTGTAGCGCCGCCAGCCACCGGTGCTCCAGGCAGCGCGGTAAGGGGGCACGGAGCAGAGGGGGTTGGATAGAGGGCAGGGAAGTTTGAGGTGGTGGGTGGGGTGGGGTTGTGGATAGGGGTCGGGGCAGTTGGCGGGGGGACAGAGGGTTGAATTGGGGCAGGGGTCCTGGGGGGGCAGTCAGGAAGAGGGTGGGGTTGGATGGGGTGGCAGGGGGCAGTCGGGTTTGATGGGGCAGGGGTTCAGGGGGGCCGTCGGGAATGAGAGGAGGGTTTGGATGGGGCGACAGTGTTGTGTTCCAGTTGAGTAACAAAGCCTCCTCTGTTTTAAAAATGCTGTGTGGTGCCACTGTGAATATTTCCTGAGGTGCATTAGTTCTTGAAGAGTGTACAAGTCGTTAACCAGGAGTCTGTCTAAACTGGACTATCTGGGAAGAGCTCATGCTGTGAAGCAGTAGCCCCGAGTCTCAGTATTGGAGGCAGTGAGGCTGCATGGCCTACTGTGAAGAAAGAGTCAGATGCCTTGGGGCTCTGACACACTAAAGGGTTTTTTCCAAGAGACTGTTTAAAAGCTGAGGTATAGCACAGATCCTGTGGATCTGTTTCAGTAGCTAACTAGCAATATACTTGGGAATAAATTACTAAGTACTAATAAATGATATTCTTTTATTTGTCATTGAATGTTTGCTTGTATTTTTAGGTAAAATTTGGAAATACCACATTTAAGACAGATGTGTACCCCAAATCCCTCAATCCTCAGTGGAACTCAGAATGGTTTAAATTTGAGGTAAGTCTTTTTGTAAAATGTCATCTGTGTATATTTATATGGATATTTGATTTGGAACGTTTTAGTCAAATAATTCTGGTCTCAAAATAAAATGTGTGCGTTTGGGAGTCAAAGTATTGTAAAAATAGTTGGTAATATAGAAGCCTCTCCTGCAAACACTTCTAATGGTAGTCCTCACTTGCAGGAACTGTCCCATTGACTTCATTGAGAATTGTTGTGTAAATACAGGTTTGCAGGATTGGCTCCTTGGATTTTTACTAGTTGAACCGAGCATTATGCAATTAATACTGTAGTTCTAGAAATGGGTGAAGTTGAACTAGGAAAACAAATTGTAAGATGCTAACTAAATAGGCTTCTTTCAAGTACCCACATAGTTAATAAAAATGCAATAAACAGGAAGATTTTAATTTGAATATGAAAGTGAGTTTGCTTTTGGAATATGTTAGATATACTAACATTATAGTGAAAGAAGCAGGCAATTATCTGTCTTCTGTATTATTTCTTTTATCAGGCATCACATTTTAAAAAGTTACAGAAGTATAAAATATTGTAATGTTGGGGCCTGATTGCATAAAGCACTGTATTTTCCCTACTATTTATCAAGCACCCTCAACTATCATTGTCTTCAAAAGTTGCTATGAGCACTCAGTACTTTTCAGTAGGTCTTCATCAACTCGCAGAACCTTACCAGTTTACTTTAATCTGAATACAGCAGCATCATAGTTGGCTTTTGACATTCTGCTCTGAATAAAACACTTGTGTTGCATTCTTCTTGTTTCAGTAATGCCAAAATAAAAAGAAAACATGATTACACTTGAATCGCATAGCCAATGGTATTTAACTGTTTAAAAAATGATTACCCTGTAACGTACTTACGTGTTAAGTAGTGTTGGGGAATGTCATTCGAAGATAACATGACATAAATGTCTCTGTGTTGTACTTATATATAGTGAGAGAGTAGTTGGTAATGTTATAAATATTTAAGACAGATATAAATTAGTGGGATCAAATAGTGTTTTCCATGGTGATTGCTAAAGTGTAGTAATGTGAAGTGGAAGCATACTTTAATTCAGCTTTCACTTTTATACAGTAACTCCTCACTTAAGGTCATCCCAGTTAACGTTGTTTCGTTGTTATGCTGTTGATCAATTAGGGAACGTGCTCGTTTAAAGTTGTGCAATGCTCCCTTCATCGTTTGGCAGCCGCTTGCTTTGTCTACTGCTTGCAGGAAGAGCAGCCCGTTGCATCTAGCTGGTGGGGGCTTAGAACCTGGGTGGACCAGCAGCCCCCCTATAAGCTCCCCCTATCAGCTCCCTGCTCCCTAGTTCCCTGTGCAGCAGCTGCCCAGCAGGCTATCAGTTGCAGCTGTCCCTCCCCCCACTACCATGTGCTGCTCCTGCCCTCTGCCTTGGAGCTGCTCCACCAGACTCCTGCTTACTGTGCGGAGGGGTGGGGGGAGAGGGAAGGAAGAGGGGGTGCTAATGTCAGGGTGTCCCCCTCCCCCCTGCTCCTGCACCCCGCTTACCCCATCTTCCATAGAGCAGCGGGGAGCACACCAGGGCTCAGGTCAGGACTGAGGGAGCTTGCAGAGCTGCGGTCTCAGCAAGCTGATCTAATTAACAAGGCAGTGTACTTAAAGGGGAAATGCACATATATCCTTCCATTTCTGCTGCCTTGGAGAGAGAGAGAGAAAGAGAGAGAGAGAGAGTTAACCCTTGAGGGCTCAGCCAATTGCTAGTTCATCATTTAGCAGTAAGAGAAATATCCCATCCGCTGACTACTCCTCCTCAACCAAGCTTCACAATCATCATCACTGTGTACCAGTATTACATTTTTGTTTAAAACTTATAGTGTGTGTGTGTGTGTGTGTGTGTGTGTATGTGATATATACTTTTGTCTGGTGAAAAAAATTTCCCTGGAACCTAACCCCCTCATTTACATTAATTCTTATGGGGAAATTGGATTAGCTTAACATCATTTCGCTTAAAGTTGCCTTTTTCAGGAATATAACTACAATGTAAAGTGAGGAGTTACTGTACTTTGATTTTGGGGATTTGCTTCTTTGGGGGTGTGAGGAAGAAGAATTGGCTAAGCATTGTGGAGTGAAAACTTATTCTGTGTAACAGAAGTTTCTAAATTCTGTCTTTTTTGCATGGGAAAGTGTGTTCGGCTGAGAAATGCAAAAGAACAGCATTGAAAAAATGATAGCAGAATTCCACATTTCAAAGATTGGAATAACAATAACTACTTTAGACATTAGTAAAGTTTTATGTCCAGCTTACTGAGTTTTTCTGTAGGATGCATAGAAAGCCTTTTACTTACTTACTTATCAATCACTAACCAGTTCAAAAACGCAAAAATGCTATGTAAAATCAACATCAGTACACATTTTTATCTTTATCATGGTGTGTAGTACAGCTGTTGTAGTTGAAGGTGTGAGAGTTCCTATTTACGTTTTTGATGCTTCCTGTCAAAAATAATTTTTTGGGGTAAAGGGAGTGTGTGTGGAGACTATGAATAAAAACGATTAA
Source organism: Mauremys reevesii (assembly GCF_016161935.1). Lineage (NCBI taxonomy): Eukaryota > Metazoa > Chordata > Testudines > Geoemydidae > Mauremys > Mauremys reevesii. The sequence continues at coordinate 241,601,747 of NC_052623.1, read as the reverse complement.
ATGATAGTTTTAAAAGTGTGTGTGATTCATGCCTTACCTGCCTGTGGCTCTGCTGTCCTTTAGTAATGTGGTCACTTTGGGGAGAGAAGAATCCATGAGTGTATTGTTTGTATACAAGACACAATAGTTACAAATTTTATGTGTAAACATATTGTATATAACTAAACTCTCATTCTTTTGTTTTCCTCAATTGTTTTCCTGCAAAGTTTTCTTGTATTGATTAAATACTGAAGTTTTATGCATTTCTAGGTAGATGATGAAGACCTACAAGATGAGCCCTTGCAGATCACGGTTCTTGATCATGACACCTACAGTGCTAATGACGCCATTGGCAAAGTGTACATTGATATTGATCCTTTGCTCTATAGTGAGGCAGCTACAGTTATCTCTGGATGGTTTCCAATTTATGATACCATACATGGTAAGCCTTATTGACTTTTTTAAAAAGAAAATTGTTTTAGACATAGTTTCTTTGAAAGGTGGAATATCTTCTTTTTAAGGATGTCTTCAGCAAGTTTGTAATACCCTAGCATTGCTGCCTGAAGTGCTGCTCCTTTTGACATAACTTGAGACACAGCTCCTGTGTAGTCTTTACAGTCTGGTAAGTAAATATGTGATTTAAAACCAATGACAAATTACATCGTAGGATACTTCTCTTTTCCTTTTTTTATTGCAATAACAAGTATACAGTACAGTTGAGATGTCTCAAATTATGTCACAGAAATTTATTATTGGAAGGTAGCATCTGGCAGAATGTCCTTCATGAAATTTCAGAAAAGTGAAAAAATTGACAGAAAATGATTTAAATGGTCACCACTAAGGTAGTTAATGCTTAAAAAACCACCACCACCACCACCAACTCAAAAAAACCCCCCCCAACAAACCGTTGCAATTACCAGGCCGTTGCTGAAAATGTGTATTTTTATGAAGGCTATCTGTTGTGTGTTCCTTCTGGTATGTTTGGACAAGCTTTATTTGGGATGAAGGGAGAGGAAGTGACAAATTTTCAACAGAAAGTACACGATGAAATTCCCCTTTCCCTACAAAAAGTATCTTTCTAGTCCTACATGCATCTGTTGAAAATATTTTAAAATTGGGGTGAAATGGAAGTTAATAGGAATTTTGCCATTGATTTCAGTGGAGCCACGATTCCACACCAGGAACAGAATATAAGCATAGACTGTAGAGTTTTTTTGTATAATGTCCTTTTTTTTTTATTTTTTTTTTATTACATTAAAAATTTTTACATGATTTTCAATTTACAGCCAATTATTGTTCTCCACCAAAAATTGGTTATATGAAAAGAACTGGTTTTGGAGATTACTGATGTAAAAGTCTGATACACAGTATATCACTGTCTTTACATTGGAAAATAAGCAAAAGGCTGAGTTAGATTATAACAGTGAAAATTTAATGGAGTTCAGACAGATGTTTGTGCATTGGCCTGCTAAGCCTAGGGTTGTGAGTTCAATCCTTGAGGGGGCCATTTAGGGGCCTGGGGATTTAGTTAGGGATTGGTCCTGCTTTGAGCAGGGGGTTGGACTAGATGACTTCCTGAGGTCCCTTCCAACCCTGATATTCTATGTCTGGATTTGTGGTCATCGTGAATATGTGAAGAAAAATATATGAAGATGCTATTGTGATGGACGTTGTGTCTGTACCAGTGTAGACATAGTGACTTCTGAGAGAATTGGGTCAGGAGGCCCGATAGCAAGAAGGTCCCATTCAGTCATTTACATCTAGTGTTTTTGTTCACTTTTTTTGTACGGTGATGTCTTCAGCCCATGAAAAGCTATAGTGATGTGAAGTGGTATCGCACAAAATGATTTTGTTAGTCAAGAAAAAAATTAATAAGAATGAGGAACAGCTCAAGATTGTGAAGTAGGCACTGTAGGTAGGAAGAGAAAAGAAATCAAAGCTGATGATTGTACACTGAAGAAATATAGCTTTAGTAAAAAGATTATATTATGGCTAAAAAATTAATCTTTGTTTGAAAAACGAATTGCCAAAATAATAGTTCTTTTCACGTTGCAAAAACATGAACTAATTTTCAGTGTACCATTGTGAGTAGGTATTATAATTCTGAAATGAATACTGGGTACCTTGACTAGAATGGACTGTGGAGAGTATTTCTATTATGGTCTTGAGACCATTTTTGAAAGGAAAATTCTAATATGGGGTTTGAAAACATTGTAAGAGAAATATTTAGCTTCAAGTTCTTTGGAGAAAAAATATATTAATATTTTGATTCGTTATGGAATATACAACAGCAGCAAAGAATCCTGTGGCACCTTATAGACTAACAGACGTTTTGCAGCATGAGCTTTCGTGGGTGAATACCCACTTCGTCGGATGCAAGTCATATGGAATATATGATATATGAAATATACCTAATTTGAATATATTTGACACTTTAATTATTAGTTTTAAATAGTTGAGAAGATTTTATTCTTTCTATTTCTTCTTTCTGATATAAATTTCACCTTCCACCTCTTTTTTTATGGACAGGTATCCGTGGGGAGATCAATGTGGTAGTGAAAGTAGACCTCTTCAATGATTTAAACCGTTTTAGGCAGTCATCCTGTGGAGTCAAATTTTTTTGCAGTGAGTAAATAAATAAATCAGTAAATTGTTCTCTTGTGTGGCAATGTGTTTTTTTATTAATATTTATTTTTTATTTATATATATATTTTTTCAATATAAAATACTGGACAGCTGAGAAATTAAATATTCCCAAATTAAAATAAGTGTCTCTTCTAAATAAAAGTATGGATTCATCATTGTTAATTGAGTCTTGTGCTCTGTTATTTGTGTCTTCTTTGGAGGTAACATTTCTTGAGGAGAGGATGTGCAAAGTGCATTTTTTTTCCTTCCATCAGTCAGAAAAAGATGTTATTTTTCTTCATTAAAATGTTTATTCACAGTAGTGACAGAAATCATGCTGTATTTGCAGTGAAGCTGTGAAAATATGTAGTTTTCATCATCCTCTTATCTTATCCTCTAATTGTTAAAATGTTTATTTTCTGATAGAATGAACCACAGCAGATTTTGACTAGCCAAGTACCAGGTCATTTATGTATCAACAAACTGATTCATGGCTTGATCCAAATCCTGCTGAAACCAAGAGAGAGTGGAAAACTCATTATCAGCAGTGATCTTTGTATCAGGACCCTTATTTGATCTATTGTATAAAGCCCCAATTCAGCAAAGCTTAAGTCGATGTGAGTTAAGCACAGGCTTAAATGTTTTACTGATTTGGGGCCTAATAGTCCAGTGAAATCCCAGGACACATTTTGAGGCCCAGATAGTCCTTGGTACAAGTCTATGTGATATGCCCAAACTAGTGAAAAATAGAGTTTTGAGCAGCTGCAGGTGTGTGTCATTCTTTTCAAGGCTGCTTTTTTTATCTTTCTAGTTTCTGTTCCCTTTCCCCATTCCTCAACTGTCCTTCAGGGCCCAGTCCACATCGCACTAAAGCCAGTGGCAAAACAAAAAGTCTAATTTGAATTCGGAATTGCATTACTGTTTGGTTATATAAGACCATCTGCAGCAGACCATTTCTTTTTTTAAGCAACTCCTTTAAAGTATCTCAAATTAATTTATTCATCTAATATTTTTTTCTGGTTACTTAAGATGCACACATTCTCAGCAAAGCCTGTTTGTGAATATGTGCATGTAACGTTACTTTGTGTGCATATTCATAGATGTACTATATGAATGTAAATGTTGAAACAAGGGTACAACTTCAGGCAGTAATTCCAGCAGGCACCAGTAAGATTCTTAGTAAAACTCTTTAGGTATGCTCTAAAATCTGTTGTGAAGAGAATCACTCAGATGGCTATCTAGGTGTATTTTTTTTATAATTCCCATTTAAATACTTTACTTCTAGACTTGTATATTACATATTTATGTATCTTTTCAACAGCCACATCTATTCCAAAGTGTTATAGAGCTGTAGTAATTCATGGATTTGTGGAAGAGCTGGTTGTTAATGAAGACCCCGAATACCAATGGATAGACCGAATCCGTACACCAAGGGCATCAAATGAGGCTAGACAGAGACTTATTTCACTAATGTCAGGTATTAATAAATAAATTCAACCTGTAATATTGATTTGTTGCTATTTTTTAAAGTCTATAGTTATTTATTAATTATTAAGGGAGAAGATGTGTATATTTAAGTTTTATTTTAGTTGTAATTTATTGACCTCTATCAGGGACAGTCACTGATGGCCATGCCCACTGTCGGTTCTGCTTTGGTGAGAGCCATGTGCCAGACTATTGCTCAGTTTGTCGGTCATTCTCAGTGAGGAAAAGGAAGTCCCAGGAACACCTGTTCAAAGCTATACCTCCTTGAACAATCCATGAGGGGAACTTAAGACACCAAAGAGAGAAGATCCTATTCCTAGAAGATCTGACTCTGCTGAGTCTCTGTCAGCCTGTGCCCCATCAACTGGCACGCACCTCCCAAGGTCGTTATTGACAGAAGATCTTTGACCCCACCAGACAAAGACCCAGCATTGAAGACCATCTTGGTATTGGCTACCACCGTGGCACCAAAGTCTGGTACCATCTTCTCCTGGCAAGGGGGGTTTGACCATTGCGGAAAAATCATTGCTTACAATTCCTTTCTTTCCATAGAGAGAGAGCTAAACCTTTGTTATGCATGGAACAAAGTGCTATGCCCACTCACCAAATAGGGGAAAGTGATGCCTGCTAGTTTTCTGGTTTGGTACTGAAGAAGCATATATAGGCCAAATTCAACACCCATGCCTGAAAATGCCACTAACCAGCAAATGTTGGTACCAACATTGACATTGGTACTATCAATGGAATCCCTAGCGGTACCTCCTGATTCTAGGTTGGAGAAGTTAACCACATCCCTGGCACTGTTGTCAGCACCAAGGTCTCCACTCTTCGCACTGGTGCATATTTCTGACCTCAGGACTGAAGTCACTCATAGGTTGGCACCGCCTCTCAATGATGTCCTTTCTTCATCTGGGACACACCCTTTCTCCTCTATCCAGTAAGGAGCTGTCTCCCCTCACATCACACAGGATACCTCTGCTGATCAGAGTAATTTTAAAGTTCCAGTGCATCCATCTACAACATGGCAATAGCCTGGTCAAGCCCACCTCAACCAATTTTACCAATATACCACTTTGGCACTATTGGGAACATTGGAGACCTCCTTTGGGGAAATCCAGGAGATGGTCTCATTCCTATCGTTCAAGCCCCTTTGGCATCTACTTCCAGGTTATGGATGTGAGTGACAGTCAAAGTGATGATGTCCATGGTGGTTGAAAAAGAAGGGTGCGGGGAGGGACTGGGGCAGAAAACCAAGAGCTTTGTTTCAGTTACGTTGAGCTTGAGCTGCTGACTAGACATCCATGAGGAGATATCAGAGAGACCGACTGAGATTTTTAGTTTGGATAGAAGACAAGAAAAATAGAGATTTTAGTCTTTATGGGGCTGTAAATTGCTGCAAAATCATGGAAGGCATATTTTCCCAAGGATAGATTTCTCTCTCCTTAGAGGATAATCACCATAATCAAATCAAATCCAACTACAGTAAGAAACTGCCTCAAACTTCTAGGCCACACATCTACTTGCTTGTACGCAATCCCACTTGTCAGACTTAACCGACATTCCTTACAAGGCTGGCTAAAGTCAGTATCTCACCCTGCAAGACATCAAATGAGCATGCGAGTTGTGGTCCTAGCTCTCATCTTATCAGCACTGAACAAGTGGGTAGACCCTAAGAATGCCCTTCATCACCTCGCTACTATAAAAAAAAGTGATCATAGATGGATCAGATTCCAGTTGGGGCACCTATTGAAGACCTAACCACCAAAAATCTTTGATTATATTCTGCATTTAATAAACTCTGGACTCTCATTCAGTACCATCAAAGTCCACCTTGCAAAAGTCTTGGCATACCACCCTGTCATACAGTCATGCTCAGCTTTTTCCCCCAACACCATGGTTCTGAACTTCTAACTAGGTTTCTGCACATCTTCCCACCAGTGAGAGAGCCTTCTCCAACCTGGGATATCACAGACAACAACATCTCTAAGAACCACAGTTATTATTAGGTAAATAACTGTTTTAAATTACTGTCACCCATGTCTTTCCTCACCCTTTCCACCTCATTTTTCTGTTTGCCACTTACTATGTCATGTTAAATTTAGACTGTACTCTCTTCAGAACAGGAGTAATGTCTTCACTTGTTTGTGAGGGGCACAGCACATTTTGAGATACCAGAAAAATAATATTGTGATAAGACTAATACATTTCTGCACAGTGTTTTTTGTAGATGTGATTGATATATATAAAGAGGCAGTGTGTGCAGCATTAGAATAGAAAAGGCACTTAGTGGGGATCTAGTCAGTGTTGGTCAAATTGTAATTGTGTCCTATTTGCTTTTTTAAAATTTAAACTACGTTGTGGGTGAATATATGAATAAATCAGTCTTTCACCTGTTAGGATATGGCTCATATCCAGTTTCTGATTAGAGCTGGTTTGATGATTTCAATTCATTTCCTCTGGGATGACCATTTACATCATAAAACGACCATGTATCATTTGGCACTGTTGGAATTTCAAAGGTCATTTTGGATTGCCTAGCCAAGTGAAAGTCCTTCTCAAAACGTCAAATGTAGCTAATGAGGTGTGAAAACATAGGACTAAACTGTTTGCTTAGTGGTGGTCTTTGGCATGGCTGTGGTTTAAAACAGCCCATAATAGTAGCAGTCTGTATTGCATAATGTTTCATAGTGCCATCAACAAGCTACATGCTATAATGTATGTGGTTCAGATGTACTACTACTAAGATCACAGAATTAAGAGCCTTCAATTTGCAGGAGAAGGTTGTGGCCATGTTTATGGTATAGTCATGTTTGATGTTATCTATTAGCCAGTTTTCCTACCTGGAAATTATTACAAATATGAAGAGGGTCAGATCCGCAGAAGAGAATAAGAAACATTCTCTTTAACACATTTGCCCTATATCTAAGTGAGATGTCCGTTAACTTGTATTTATTTTTTGTAGGTGAACTTCAAAGGAAGATTGGCTTGAAGGTACTTGAAATGAGAGGGAATGCAGTTGTTGGTTACTTGCAGTGTTTTGATTTGGAGGGAGAATCTGGACTAGTAGTACGAGCCATAGGAACAGTCTGTACCTTGGATAAAATAAGTAACACAGCATTCTTACCTGCATGTAATTCCCCATCTAAAGAAATGAAGGAGTAAGTATGAGTTAATAGATTGTAATGAAGTGAATTTCATTTCTTTTCATATTCATTCAGTTTTACATATCCAGTGTGTTTTCCCAGCATTTATTTCTCCTTTACTGTTTTTCTTGTCTGTAACTTGGTTTATGTTCTGCAATTTTGAGAAGATGGACATTAGATGTTGCAGCAGTAAATCTTGACGAGAAAGATATTTTTCTATTAATTCCATAACTCTTGCATTTGTGCAGTCATAGCGTTGCACATTCCCGTGTTGTGAGCCGCCAACCTCTAGCTGGTAAATAATTTGCACATGCAAATAACATATTTTTTGTTCATGGGGATCTTTCACAATACTATGCATTTCTTAAGGGATTTCTGTTTTTAGCACTTTGAATGTCTTTGCTGTATATTCATGTAAGAAAAGATAAGTATATTTGAGTTCAGATAGTTGAGTGGCTCAGGAGATGCAAGGACATCCTTGAAGTCTTTTAATCATTTTAGTCTTTTGTTTTTCTTTGTAAGCAAAACAAATTGTACACTGACTGAAAAAGGTTTCATGATGAGGAGTGTGGCCTAATTCCAGTTGTTCACATTGGTTAAGTCAACACAACACAGTTTGAATTCAAATTTTTAACAGGAACAAATCAAATAAAATTAGTAAAATTCCAGAGTCATATTATTCTGAGGGCAGAAGCATTTACAGTCCTCAGTTGCCACTGTGAATACATCAATTTATTTGTTATGGCATCTTATGTATATTTTACACAATTACTAGATGAAAAATAGAGTACAAAAAAAGTATACTTCTATGTCACATGTCCAGACATATATTGTTTGAATTAGGTCATTTTATTTTAGTACACTAGTCTTGTAATTATTATAATGCAATCAGAGCACTTTGTATGAGGCAGCAACAGTACCACTGTAAAACTTCCCCAGCAGTGGGATCCAGTTATTGGTCTTATTTAGAATTATTAATTTAATTTGTATTGACTTGTGAAACATACAACCATCATCACAGAGCTTCTGGGCATATTAACAACATTAAAAACACAATTAAAAACTACACACTGGCTGCAATAGCTAGCAATTTAAACATCACCCATAAATCAGTAGCATTCAATCTTGAACAGACGACAAAAAACATTATCTTAACCCATGTATGTGCAAGGTTGTTTAGCAACTTGCATGCTGTATTTTGATAAGGTTGTTTTAACCAATCTGTATGGTCCTGCCCAGAAGTGTGAGTGGGTTTCAAGACCAGCAGATTCTACTCACATCTTGTTATTATCTTTATTAACCTTAGCCTTTAATGCCAAAGATTCAATAATATGTTAACAAGTTAATACTTAGCTGTTCCCCTGCTCCTTTTGATTTCGTCTTGACTCTTGCATGCTAGGAATTATAACTCTTAGAGTCTGCTTAAAGAATAAGAGATCTCCGCTAACTAGCACTCCCTGAAATCATTTTTAACATAACTTTGCAATCTGTTGTATGTATTGTTTTCTTTTCTTCCACCTTGGCTGCAAATTCTCTCAGGTCTCCGCTGGTTCATCCGCCAAGCCATGGATGCCGCTCGACTCACAACAGCCCAATTCACACTGCTTCTGGCTCACGACTTACCCAGAACTTCTCTCTGTCTGTTCCCACTCTCATCTACACTGGTACGAGACTACTCAGACTCAAGAGCTGGGGAGAGGCAGGCCACAGGCACAGTGGTCGCAAAGTGCAGGCAGGCAGGCAGTGTAGGCAGGTACCACCCATCTTTTCTCCCTCTTTTTCTCACTGGGAGTCCTTCTGCTGTCAGTGGAGAACTACTGCTATGTTCAGCTGCTGAAACAAACTCAATAGTACTTGGAAGAGTGTGTGTTTCCTCAAAGTCTCTTCCACAGAGCTATACTTTTCATTTCCTTTAACTACTTGAGATTACCTTTTTTTAAAAAAAAAAAAAACTACCTCGCAAAAATCATACATCTGAGTTTAGTAACATCCATCAGGTACGGTTTACAAGTCTTTCTTACTAGTCATAATAGGAAACCATGATTGGGCTTCAAATTGCTTTCAAGTGTAATCCAAATGTTACCTGAATTTTTAAAGCGTTAGGAAGGGTTTGTGTCGCTTTGTGGAAAAGACAGTACTGGAGAACAGGTAAGGCAATCTGCACATAACTGACATGTTTGTCGATACAGTTGTATTCCTTAAGGTTTTTCTCTTTGCTTTGTTTTTAGCTGTGGGCACACTGCTGATGCTATAGGATAAGGAAACATTTTTTTTCTTAAAATGTGTGTGTGTACATAAATGTGTGTGTGTGTGTATATATATATATATATATATATAATATTATATATATAAACACAAATATAGTTTGAGATCATTTTTTCTTTAATAATCTAACTCAACAAGCATTGTGTAGTTGAACAATTTTTTTTAAAGCCACGTATTTTGAGTTTTGTTTTCTTTTGCATGTATACTTTTTTTCCCCCATGGTCTGACATTTTATTTGGCTTAACTGTTTTAGTGCAGATAATCAGCATCTATCTGTAGAATGCTGAGTGGGTAAACATCATTTCTTTGCCTTTGGCCTCATCCCCAGCAACACACTTAAGGAATAACTGCTGGCCCTACCCCAACCCCATCCTGGTGTTCGGATCATGCTGCTGTCAGCCAGGTCCTTTGGCACAGGATTACTGAATATGTTTCCACCTTCTTCTGGCAGGATTCCTTTCAATGAAGATCCCAATCCCAATACTCATTCATCAGGACCCTCCACCCCTCTGAAAAACCAAACCTATTCCTTTTCACCTTCCAAGTCCTACAGTCGACAGTCCTCTTCTTCTGACACAGATTTGAGTTTGACACCCAAAACTGGTAAGGTGCTTCCACCCACTCTTATTTTTTTTGTTAATTTGTATTTCTGTTTTATCTTTTCATTCAAACCCTTTTTCCTTTTTGGCATGTAAGTTATCAAAATGATGTGGAAATTGGATATTTCAAATAGCGCAATTAAAGCATGAAAGCATTTGCTTAGTGCACTGATTTACTGTACTTTGTTTTCCAAAGCTTTATAACCATACCATATAGGCAATTTCAGAGTAGCATTTATAATATAACCATTTAGAAGCATCTCAAAATGTTATAAAGAGAGTCCTAAGGAATTGTCTTTTTCTTTTAATTTCCTCCACTTCAGATTATAAATTATGGGGGTACATTTTCACCATAACATGATGGGGAAACGAGTGATCAAGTCTTACTAGTGTATGTGATTTTTCTAAGACTAATCTTCTCTGCTGAAAATGCATCCATATTTTTGTGTAAATTCCACATGTCTGTTTGCAAATTGATTCTAGAAATACAATTGCTAGTGTCTACTGAACTTCTTCAGGGTTATGGAAGTGGATGTGGTAAATCAAGTATACACTGTCATGTAATTTTTTAAAACTAGTTTTAAAGGTTATTAAAGAACACCTTTTTAAAAGCTTAAAAATATTTTTCTCAACTGGCTTTTCACAATTTAATTGGACGCTAATTCCTCCCTCCACCCCCTTAATTTCTTATGGAGCCCAACAAACGTGGCTCTGCTACAACAGAGCAAAAATACTGTAGGCCCATGTATAAAAGTGTGGCTGCTGTTTTAAATGTTTTTTCTAAATATGATGTTTAAAAATAGTATTTGAATCTGAGAACGTTCCCATCTCCCTAATCATGACAGTTTTAAGGTATGTTACATTTTTGGACTCAGTTATTGTACTTGATGGGTGTCTCAGGAATACTTCAGATTCAAGATTTACACATGGAAATAGGTTGTAGATTCTCAAGAGTTAATTTTTCAAACTTAATCCAAAAACCTAAAAATAAGAAGCTATCAAATTGCAACTCTCCCTCTTCATTTTTTTTTTAAAACCTTTTTGTCTTTTCTTTCTTTCTTATATTTTATGTAAATAGTGTTTGTCTTGTGGACAACCTAGGGTGACCATTTATGTTTTAAAGAAACTGAGAGCAAGTGTATTTAAAAAACAAACAGGCCAATATTTATTTTTAAGAGATACCACCCCGCAAATTCATACATTTGTATTATTAAATTCCTGATGATTGTTTGAAAACATACATGTTATCTGATTAAGTTCCAGGATAGGTAGCCATCTTAGTAGACATCCCAAAGGCACAGGAGAGTGATAGTAGTCTGCAGTGAAATTGAGACATTTCTGCAGTAGCTACATTAAATTCTGATCCTGCACCATGATGTGGATGGATGGACTGTTTGCACCTACACTGAGCCCCATTGAAACAATGGACTCTGTGTGGACACGAGTGCATCTGTGTAGATCAGACTGCAAGATAGGGGCCTTTGTGGTGAGGAATTTCCTAATATGTTGAGGAAGCTGGGCCATCTTCATCAGCTTCAGTTTTTTGTTTTCAAAGTTAAGCTAATAGTCAAAAGAACAGCCATACTGGGTCAGACCAAAGGTCCATCCAGCCCAATATCCTGTCTTCCGACAGTGGCCAATGCCAGGTGCTCCAGAGGGAATGAACAGAACAGATAATCATCAAGTGATCCATCCCCTGTCGCCCATTCCTAGCTTTTGGCAAACAGAGGCTAGGGACACCATCCCTGCACATCCTGGCTAATAGCCATTGATGGATCTATTCTCCATGAACTTGTCTAGTTATTTTTTGAATCCTGTTGGCCTTCACTACATCCTCTGGCAAAGAGTTTTAGAGACTGACTGTGCGTTGTGTGAAAAAGTACTTCCTTTGTTTGTTTTAAACCTGCAGCCTATTAATTTCATTTGGTGACCCCAGTCATTCTTTTATTTGCTAGGGCAGTATCATGTAGCTGCTATCTTTTGGCAATATGTTCAGCTCTCTGTTGCCAAAATGTGTCCCAATCAGAAGTCTTGCTTGTTATGTCTAAAAATTTTACATACACACTGAATTTTGAAAAAATAATCACTTAACAACATAATATATAATATGTTTGAGTCACGTTTCACCTTGACTTTTGTGACTCTTCAACTATAGTTGTTCTGGGAGGAAAGCATAATAATCACTTTATAGTTAGAATTAATTCAGGGATATAACTATAAAATATCCTTAATTTTGATAAGAATTAGTCATCAACAGAAGGAGAGGGAATACTATTGAATGATATAAATTGTGTTAAATATTTTATTCGTGCAGGTGGCAGTTCTAAACAGACTTTACCAAACATGTTTGTGGTGTTTTAAAATAAAAAAGATAGCATTGTTTTCAAGGATGGCACTAGCATTTTCTCAAGGTTCTATAATCTAAATTATACAATACAACCCATACGTAGGACACGAACTGTTACAGGATTCTTGGCTCATCAACCCTGATTAAAGCTTTGTCCCTATAAAGGATACTATTTTAAAAAAAAAAGCAAATTGAGACTTAGACTAACTTGGTTTAGTTTTTCTTTTACTGCTTTATAAAATAAGTTTGTTTACTGAAGTAAGTGTAGTATGGCTGAGATGATGTGGCTCTAGTTTTACTTAATGAAACCTGTTCTTACAGATTATTTTAATAAAGTTATGTTTGGCCTTGTCTCTCAGTTTTTTGGGGAGTTTTGCTTAGTAGAGGGTGTCTTAGTGTCAAAGCTCTTTATTCTAGTGCAAGGGTCAGCACCTCTGGCACGCGGCTTGCCAGGGTAAGCACCCTGGTGGGCCAGGCCAGTTTGTTTACCTGCCGCGTCGGCAGGTTTGGCTGATCGCGGCTCCCAATGGCCGCGGTTCGCCATCCCAGGCCAATGTTGGTGGCAGGTAGCAGTGCGGGCAAACTATGGGCTGGCCGCGGCTTCCCACCGCCCCCATTGGCCTGGGACGGCAAACCACGACCAGTGGGAGCCACGATCGGCTGAACCTGCGGACGTGGCAGGTAAACAAACTGGCCTGGCCCACCAGACGTTGCTGACCCCTGTTCTAGTTCATGACGATGATCTGATTAATGGTTTGGCACATATAAAAAGATCTGAAATTCAAGGTGTAACCTACTCAAGCCATCTGAAGAAGGGAAAATTGGGATTTTCTTGTTAAGCTGTCTGAGCAAGGAAGAGGAATAGAGTATGACTGAGGAAGCAATGTCAATATCTTGACTTCAAATTGAGACTTTAACTTTCATAAGAAGCACATATACCACAACATTTAGGTATTTATACCATGATATAAAGAGAGAGAAACTTGGATTTGCTTATTAGTCTTCTGGGTTGGAACTGTTGGAAGAAAGATTACCACCATTTCTTTTATAAAGTAGAATGTGATGATACAGTGTGGAATGGGCTGTGTCAAATTCTCTGTAGTAAAAGGTGAGAGGAGGAGTTTCAAAATGCACTGAGAAAGTTAATTCTGGTTTGGAATTGGAGACTTCCTGTTGTAAGTAGTGCTACTTTTCATGTAATTGTAAACTAACAGAAGTACCTGACTGACAAAAGTTGTTACATACTACATTGTAACATATATATAATATATTTTAATAAGTTTGGGTTATCAGAGAGCGAAGAATTAGTATACATGTGGAGGAAATTGAGAAGACGGGCACTCCTTTTTTATGTGGGAAATAAGTAAATATGTATGTATACACACACCATTATAAGATTTAAGACTTTAAAAATTAAATTTTTAGGTTTCTGGATAATGGTCAACTTAAATTCATAGAACTTTTGGAGAAGAGAAGCTGTTACCATATCAATTTTCCTTAGGCATGTTGGAAGGGCTGTTTTGAATATATTTTATTTAGAAGTATTCATTTTAAATCTTTATGTAAAATTTAATTGAAATATGAAATAAATACTCAATTACTTTGGCTCTTTAATAAAACTAAATACATTTAAAAACAAAGTTAACAAGTTCATACTCAGATTTTTGATAACGTGCTTCTAATCCACACTGTGGTGCTAAGTTGTCATTTCATTTCTTTGTATGCTGGTAATAGCTTTTTCATATGCTAGCAGTATATATCTGTTCATTTGAAAAAAAAAGTCTGTTTTGTTTTTGCTTCATTTTGCTTTCCTCCTCCTATTTCTTTAGTCATCTTGTGAATCTACATCTTTTCTCTCTACTACTTTCCTCCACAGCACCTTCCCCACAGGGGCCTAGGATTTTCCTGTTTCCTAGCTCCCCTACTCTGTCTTGTGGTTCCCCACATCTTAACAAGTCCTGTCTCCTCCTCCCGGGGTCTAGCCTTAACCCTCTTCACTCTAGCCATGTCAGCCCATTTGTTCTGAGGAAAAGTGTCTCTTTCACTGAAGAGCTGCTTCTGGCTGCTTCTGGTAGGATCAATCTATAATCACCTTTTTTAAAATGCCTTTTAAGAAATAAATGGAATGTTGTTGTTAGTCAGTTAGGGGGCATTTAATACCTAGCCTTCTATATCTTTTAGTTAAAATAGCCTCTGAAAACTGCTGGCTACATGACTATTACAGGATAATTTTTTTTCCACCTAGAGGCTTGCAATAATTTCTAGAGCCTCTTCCTTAAGTTGATCAATATTTGAAACAAATAGCCTACCTTATATTGCAGAACTCTTTCCTTTTCCAAAAACGTCTCCACTAAATATTGGTAATTGGACTTACTACCATTAGACAACTACTGAATACTGATATTCTTTTCATTCTCTTCATTATAATAATGTTCCTGTATTTTAGATGGAACAAGCACTCCATCGTCCTTACCAACTCAATCATATTCTTCTGTTGAAATCTGACCATCATGTGGCTAGCAACCATATTTATTGTACTGTTTAAATTGGTTTGTTTCATTCTGACTGTACACAAACTTTGTATTTGTACTTCCTCCTTTTTATGTTTCATTGACAGAGATCACTAGATTGTCCTGTTAAATTAAATACTAGAAATCACTGCTTCTTTTCTACAGATAGTGCTTTGATTATTTTATGTTTTTTAAGAATGTGTTTCATCTCAACAAATATTCTTCATTTCATGTCAGTGTGTTTTTAGTATTGTATAGTCCCTTGAAAATGCTATTTAGGTCTAATGCAAAATAACATAAAATAACTTAATTTTATTAATGGGACTATACAGATGCTAATCTTTGTTTCCTTATCCAAGAACAGCTAAAAATATTTCATTTCCTATATATAAATAACATTTTAGACATGATAGCATTTGTCAGTTTTGAAATGAGTGAATAAATGAAGTGCCAACAACAACAGACCCTGAGTTTGTTTAAAACAAAAAGTCCTCACACATTTACATGGAAAAATATCTTTCCTTCTTTATTGTTACTGGATTTTTTAGCAGAAGAAAGGGGACAGGGAAAGTAGCAATGTATTGTCTGTTTTAAAATAGCAGTTAAGGTAACTTTAAAAATATTCCCTTCAATCATAACTTCATTCGCCTTGTTCCTGATGCTTTTTTTTAGTTTTGTCCTTCATTTTTATTAGTATTTTCATTGATATCTCTGAGAGTATTGAAAGGTATAACTGCTGATTCACTGAAACCAAATAAATATCGATTTAGTTCTGAGGCATGTAGGCAGATCTGACTATAAGAAATATCAGTGAAGTATGTTCTTAGGTATGAAATACCACCAAGTGAATCTGATTCACCAAAATTATGATTATTGTAGGAAAAACACAGCCTTGGTATATGTTTTCTTCCTGGATTTAGTAACTGCGAAGCAACAAATGTCTTTTAGCAAGCAAATCACAGATAAATTTGGCAGTTTAGAATGCTCAACAGTAGTCCATGGCTGATCTGAATGATTCAGATGAGTCGATGTACTCTACATAAATGTTAGACTGTCCTTCAATTCTAAGTTACAGTATCTTTTTCAGAGTTAAAATTTAAATTAAAAGATGTACATTTGTTATATGCTTGCCCTTACAGTTTTCTCTTTGGGCCAAATTTTATAGTGACGTCAGTAGGAGTTGTGTATATGTGGAAACTGGAGGTTTGAGCCCCAACTTATGAGGAAAAATGATTGAGCTACTCTGAAACTGTATGAACCTCACAACATGGAATCTTTTTTTAACTGCTACTGTAAATAATTCTTGGACACAGGTCCATAGTTGGCTTTATAGCAGAAATCTTGGCCAATTGCACTAGTAGGATTACTTCTAGTTTAGCACTTTTGAATTAGGACTGATCCTGCAATACTCACTGATGTGAATTGCAACTTTGGCTGTAACTGCTTGTGAAAATAAGGATTATGGAGCTGATCCTGTGCCCATTGAAACTGATCGCAAAAACACTCTTGCATCCATGGGAAAAAGATCAAGCCATACTGTAGAACTAAGAGCTGCAAGTTCAAGCCTCTAGGCCCTTATTCTTATTTACACTAAGGTCCTGTACACCCCTCTGACACTGTAAAGGGACTTGAAGTGCAATTTATGTTCACCCTAATGCCCCTTTACACTGGCACTAAAGGGAAATATCGTATAAATGTGAATAAGATCCTTAGTCTTCAGTGTGCCTGATTGGTAAAAATAAACTTTCAGAAGTTTCTAACTATAATTTGTATCATAGGTTTAAAAAAAACCCGGAGACTAATAAATACAGTCCGTAACTTGTTTCTCTGGATGTTATTTATGTGCTGATTTTCTTTAGGAATGGGCAGTGGGAGTGCTGGAAAAGAAGGGGGACCATTTAAAGCTCTATTAAGACAACAGACGCAGACAGCTCTGGAGCAAAGGGTAAGGAATACATGATGATCATATTTTATACTTTATATTTCTAATATAAGCCTAGTGGAGATTTAACTTTTAATTAAAGGTAAATATTTCCTTTTGACAGAATTATTTTGTAAATATTTGTTTTATTTTGCACCTGCCAAACTTAATAAACCTCTGTTAAACACATTGTTTACTAGCCCTTTTTATAGACAAATTATATTGATTGTAATATTAAATATATTACTAAAACAACATGAAAACACTGAAACAAATAATTCTAATCTGCCCAATAATGAAATGCTGTAGTTATTGTTATAAGACACAGTGATAACAAAAGAGAATTGAGTGTTTGTTTAAATGCATAGATTATCAATGCAGCTGTCATTTTATTGCTGAAATAGCTTTATTCTTAATTGAATTTTGGCAAAAGACGACTTGATTTATTCAGAAATATTGGGCCAGATTTAAAGATGCTGAAGAGGAGGCTTACTTAATTTATAGATAAAAATGGAACTGGTAGCATGACTTAACCCCTATTGTATTATATGAATGGGTTTTATTTTTTAGTTATCTTTTATAATAAATCCCAAACTATAAAGCATTGCCATTAAAATCACTATTAAGGAGTATTGGATTAAAAATAACCTTCTGCAGTGTTCGTTAACACTGTGCATTCAATTAAATTTATCTTTCTTCTTTGAGTGCTTGCTCATGTCCATTCCAATGTAGGTATGTGGTTACCCTGAGCACCTCCGGAAAGCTTTTCCCTCCAGTGGTATCCATTGGGTCGGCTCTGGTGCCCCCTGGAGTTATATGCTCAAATAGTGTTATAAAGGGTCCCGCCGACCTGCAGTCCCCTCATTTCCTTCTTACCAACCGTGACGGTTGCTGGAATTGCCTCGTCCTTGCACTCTGGAAGTACTCTCTCAGTGGACTTTCTAACCTCATTGTATATTTTATCTTTATTCTTAGTAGTTAAATTTCAGATTTTAGATAAATAATTAGGTTAGCAGAACCCCACTCAATGGTGTTAATCACTTCTCAGCGCAGGGTATATCTTGGTCTCTGAGGTTTAAGCCTTGTGCTTCTTGCCACAAGCCTATGCCTGTGAATGACCCCCATTCCAGCTGCCTTAAATGCCTGAGGAAAGCTCGTGTATGGGAGTTCTGTAAGTTCTGCAAAGACTTCAGGCCCCATACCAAAAAAGATAGACACTAGGCTCAGATTTATCCTCAGGGAGGCAGCACTACGACCTCCGTTGGAGCCGGGTCACTCAGAGTCTGCACTGAGTACTTCAGCCTCAGTAAGGAGCACCCCCCGCTACTCTGTAGGAGACTCAGCACTATTCCTTATCACTGGCACTGAGGAAAGACACTCCTGCTTCTTGAGAGACTTGACACAGTCCACCATCCCCAGTGCTGAAGAAAAGTGCTCCGGAGGGGGAACCTCGGCACCACTCTCCATCACTGGTGCTGGGAAAGAAGCAGAAAAAGACTGATAGAGGTCGTTCCCCAACCCTGAGGTTGGTAGGGGAGAGACATACTAATACAGTGTGACCCATGTCAGGCCACTCTGTGGTTCCAACAACCCTTGCAGTGCCATTGACTCAGGCCCTGGAATGAGTACCGTTGAGTCTGGTACTAATCAGCTTTCCACCGCAAGAGAATCACCAGAGTTCCACTGCCCTGGTGGTACTGTCAACGCCAGAGGAATTTGCAGCAGCGAGAGATTTACTTCTCTACTGGTACTGCCATCCCCAGCCATATGAGAACTGTCACTGCAGTGCCAGCGGGAAGGACCTCCACAGAACTGAGGTCTCAGGTGCCTTCAAAAGGGAATCTGGCCATGATGGCCCAGCCCCAGTCACCTCCCTCACGGCACTGGTCGGCACTGTTCCAGCTTGGTCTCTGGGAAGGGAATCTTCAGAGACAGACTTGGAGGTGGAGTCGTATGTTTCTCTCAGGAGCTGGCTGTCACTACAGCTGGCACTGTCCGGCCATAGACCTGAGTCAAGGCAACCCACTCACAGCTTGGCCACAGGGACAGTGGCAGATGCCGAGACAGTGTCCTTTCTGGAAACCCTCGGCTTTCCCTCTGATGCAAGGGTCACATTCCAGAAGGTCATACTCTGTGGTGTCAGAGTCCCTCCACTGCTCTGCTTTGAGCAAAATCCAGGCTCTGGTACAGAGACTGGTGCTGAATATCAAGATCCAGCACCGCCAGACACATCTTGTGCCGAGGGCGAAGAACAGTGTCCTCTAAGTGTCCAGGCATCCTTCTCCTCCTTTCCAAATGAGGCTGTCATGGGAGCAGACAACTACAAGACTCATCAGGAACTCCTTAAAAGAGTGGCTCAAAACCTGAGGATCCAGATTGAGGAGATCAGGGAGTCCTCCCATGCGCTGGTAGACATTCTAGCAGCAACAGACCCTTCAAGAGTGGCATTGCCCCTGAACAATGCTATTAAGGACCCAACAAGGCATTGTGTCAGACCACAGCATCCCTTCATCTGACGGCAAAGAAAACTGAAAAGAAATACGTTGTCCTGGCTAAAATGGGTATGAATTCCTTTATACACGCCCACCACTGGGATCTTTGGTTGTATTTTGCGTAATGACAGTCAGCAGGGGTCAACCCCCAAGGCCAAGGACACCAAAAAAATTAGACCTCTTCAGCACAAAGGTCTATTCAACAGGTGGCCTCCAGCTAAGGATCACAAATCAGCAAGCACTCCTGAGCAGGTATGATTTTAACTCCTGGGACTCATGCTGAAATTTAAGGAGTACTGTCACAGGAGTCCAGGTGAGAATTTGCAGGCAAATCTATGGCAAAGGTGTTCCTGCAGGCAGCTGTGGATGCAGCGGACTCTGCAGCCTGATCCATGGCCTCAGTGGTGGCAGTACGTCGAAGCTCTTGGCTTCAATCCGTGGGCCTACTTATGAGGTTCAACAGACATTGCAGGACCCTTTGGAGGGTACATCACTTTTCTGAGCAGACAGACTCCAAGCTGCATAGTCTAAGGACTCGAGGGCCACCCTGAAGTCCCTAAGGCTTTATACACTGGCACCCTCAAGGAAACATTATAAACCTCAGCTGGCCAGTCAGTTCTTTCCGCCACCTGCCTGGCAAGACCACAAAAGGAGGAAGAGCAGGGGCTTTAGGAGAAGACCTCCGCTGCAATCCTTTTCTGCGCCTGCTCCCTGCAAACACTCTGTGGCATCTAAGCAGACCTTTTGATGGGATGCATGGGGAAGACATATCAGGACAGAACTTGGATCCAACTTCCCCAGTTTTTGTGGACTGTTTATCCCATTTTTGTCGGGCATGGGCCTGTACTGCCTCAGATTGCTGTGTGCTACTCATGATAGCACTGGAATACACTCTTCAGTTCAGTTGTGTGCCTTCACTCCCTGTCCCTCTTCAGGGACCCTTCTAGCCCAAGAGATGCAGTCACTCCTAAGGGTGGGAGCCGTAGAAGAGGTTCCACTGGAATTAATGGAAATAGAATCCCTGGCCCCTTATTTCCTAATTTCAAAAGTCAGTGGCAGTCTCAGACCAGTTCTGGACCTGTGAAAACTCAACTTATTCATAAAGAAACTAAAGTTTCATGTGGTCTCTTTGGCTTGCATCATCCCCTTCCTGGGGACTGGTACACTGCTCTCGATTTGAAGGACACCTACTTCCTTGTCTCAGTCTTTCAGGGACACAAAAGATTCTTCTGGTTCATCGTGAATCATGTGTACTACCAGTAGTGGTGCTCCCATTCGGCCTGCCAGGGGCACCTCGGGTGTTCACGAAGTGCATGGCAGTTATTTCAGCTTTCCTGAGAAGATAGGGTGTCGAGAAAACAGGGTTCCACAATGACTGGCCGGTCACAAGTTCATACCAAGATCCAAGTGGAGCCCAATGTAAAGTTAATACAGTCAACAATCCAGACTTAGGTCTGCTAAAAAATGTGCAGAAGTTTACTTTCTCCCCGTTTCAAAGCATAGAGTTTATCGGGGCGATTCTCAAGTCGATCCAAGCCAGAGCCTTCCTCCCAGAAGCATGATTCCAAGCAATAGGGATGCTTATAGAGAGCCTTAGAAATCGCCCCACCACCACAGCCAGAAACTGCTTGAAGCTCCTGGGCCACATGCATTATGCACCTATGTGATGCAGCATGCGAGACTTCGGCTCAGATCTCTCCAGGCGTGGCTGGCATCTGTATACTCACGGAGCTGACACCATTTAGATGCAGTCATTGCAGTTCCTTCATCTGTGACTGCCTCCCTCCATTGGTGGCTAGACTCGCTGGCAGTGTGTGCAGAAGTCCCATTTTCAAGACCCCAACCATCAGTGTCTCTTGTCACAGATAGCTCAGCATCAGGCTGGGTTATTCACATGGGGTCCCTTAAAACTCCAGGCCTCTGGTCTCCAGAAGAGCTCTTGCTACATATCAACATCAGGGAGCTCAGGGCAGTTCGTCTGGCCTGCCAGGCGTTTCAGCCCCATGTGGTGGACAAGTGTGTGCCAGTGCTCACAGACAACACAACGGCGATGTTTTATATCAACAGGCAGAGAGGAGCACTCTCCTTTCACCTGTGCCAGGAAGCACTTCTGCATAGCCCACTCAATCCACCTTGGGGCCTCCGATCTGCCAGAATCACAGAATGAGCTAGCAGATCACTTTAGTAGATACTTCTCCAACCACCACGAATGTTCCATTCGTCCAGATGTTGTGAGAGTCACTTTCCAGAGGTGGGGAGCTCCCCAGATCTGTATGTGACAAAACACAATAGGAAATGTCTCCAATTCTACTCCTTATTGGGTCACAGCTCCAGGTCCCTCGCAGACGCTTCCTCCTCCCTTGGACGGGTCATCTCTTCAACACATTTCCTCCCATTCCTCTCATGCACAAGGCCTTGATGAGGATCAGAAGGGACAAAGCGGGAGTCATCCTGATAGCCCCTGCCTGGCCTCGCCAGCATTGGTTTACCATGATCCTAGACCTTTCAGTGGGAACACCAATCCATCTACCTCTGTTTCCAGACCTAATCTTCCAGGACCACGGCTGCCTGTGTCGCCCGAATCTCGAGTCCCTCGTCTCTTGGCCTAGAAGCTCCATGGCTGAACCCCTCAGAGCTAGCATGCTCGGGCCGGTTTGTGAGGTACTTCTAGGGAACAGAAAACCATCCACTAGAGCCACTTACCTGGCAAAGTGGGAAAGGTTCTTGATCAGTACGTAGAAGGGTGTCTGACCTACACAATCAACAGTGCCATTCATTCTAGATTACTTACTTCACCTGAAACAATGGCTAACTGTGTCATCTATTAGGGTCCATTTGGCTGCAATCTTAGCTTTTCACCATGGGAGATTGGCTGTTCTGTATTCTCAAACTCCATCTGTAGTTGGTTTCTTAAGGGCTGTGAGAGATTGTATCCCCAGGTATGGCAAACAGTCCCTCTCTGAGATCTCAACTTGGAATTGTCAAGACTGACAGGATCCCCATGTGTGTTGCTGGCAATGTGCTCTCTGCTCTACCTGTCCTGGAAGGTGACCTTCTTGGTAGCCATTACTTCTGCCAAAAGGGTCTTGGGGATTCAGGCCCTCATTTCAGAATCACCTTACAGGATATTCTTCAAGGACAAGGTCCAATTGCATCCACGTCTGGCTTTCTTTCCAAAGGTGGTTTCACAATTCCATACTAACCAGGATATCTTCCTACTGGTCTTCTATCCGAAACCACGTGCCAACAGAGAGGAACAGAGGCTCCATGTGCTGGACATCAGACGTGCATTAGCCTTATTCATAGAAATAACTAAATCATGTCAGAAATCCACTCAACTATTCATGGCCATTGCAGAAAGGATGAAAGGTCTTCCAGTCTCAGCCAAAAGAATTTCATCATGGGTCACTTCCTGTATTTGCACATACAACGACCTGGCAAAGATCCCAGCCCTGATGGCACATTCCACAAGGGTCAAAGCATCTTCAGAAGCATTCGTGGCACAAGTTCCTATCCATGACACTTATGGAGCTGCAACGTGGTCGTCAGTTCACACTTTTGCGTCTCACTACGCCATCACCCAATAGGCTAGAGATGATGCTGGATTTGGCTGAGTAGTGCTATAATCAGCATGCCAGTAAACTCTGAACCCGATCTGCACAACTGCGTAGGAGTCACCTACATTGAAATGAACATGAGCAAGCACTCAAAGAGGAAAAAGGGGTTATTAACCTTCCATAACTGTTGTTCTTTGAGATGTGTTGGTCATGTCCATTCCAAAATTCCTCCTCCTACCCCTCTGTTGGAGTTAGCCAGAAAGAAGGAACTGAGCGACCTAGGGCTCAGCGGGACCCTTTATACCAGCGCTGTGAGTGCACGAGTCCAGGGGGCACCAGAGGTGACCTGATGGTTATCACTGAGGGTAAAGCTTTCTGGTAGCGGTGCCCGGGGAAGCACATACCTGCATTGGAATGGACATGAGTAATACATCTCGAAGAACAACAGTTACAGAAGGTTAGTCACTGTTTTTTTGTTGTTGTTGTTTGTTTGTTTTTTAACTCTGAAAATTGTAGAAACACATGGGGGAAAAAAACAGGTGTGTGTATTTAACTGTCAGATTATATATATATATATATATATATATATATATATAAAAATACACACTCTCTCTCTCTCTCTCTCTCTCTCTCTCTCTCTCTCTCTCTCTCTCAGTATATATATATATATATATATATATAATGTATTATATTGCAATTCTCAAAACATATATTTCATAATTTAACACTGGCTACATCTACACTAGAAGTGCTACAGTGGCGCAGCTGTGGTGAAGATGCTCTAAGCCGAAGGGAGAGAGCTTTCCCGTGGGCTTAATTATTCCACTTCCCATCAGATGTGGTAGCTATAGCATTGTCTACACTGGCATTCAGGTCAGTATAACTTATTTTGCTCAGGGGCGTGGAGTATTCACACCCCTGAGCAATGTAACTTGTACCAAAGTAAGATCTAGTGTAGACAAGGTTACTATCCAGAGACTCTAGAGGAATAGAGAGTGGAGACCAGTTTTCATTTAATAAGGGCTTTGATCTATCTGAACTACATACTTGAAGCCAAATGTATGTCAGACAAAACCAGAAATTATAATGACATATATGAAATATACTTTTTTTAAAATGAATAGCTACTTATATGAGAAAGTGGATGATTGTCTTTTCATATTTTGTTGTCCATTGCTAAGGAAGGATCGCCTCATAGGTTCTGTCGAAGGAGGGTATGTTTCAAAATATTGTGTGACCTTTTTCTTTGAGTTCTTTTTTTCTTGTATTGAAGACTTTTTTCTAATTTTGAACAATCATTTTAAAACCGTGTTTTCTTTTTTGCAAGGTTTTGCCAGATTTCTTTGCGATCTTGTTGATGTGGGGTTTTGATATTTTTTGTTTTAATTTCAAGAACGTTTAGCTAACCAACATACTTCTGCTTAACTAATATTTGGCATGATTGTACATTTCACTTAAAAATTTCATTTACATTTTAATACAAGTACATAGCTTTTGCTTGTAATGCTTCAGTTTGAAAATAAACTAACACTTTTTAAAAGCTTTTCCCTGAGTGCCCTTGTTTCTGCTAGCATATGAGATATTCTGTGGCTGTAGATCTATCATTTCAATAAAAAAGTGTCTGAAAAACAAGATTTTTAAAAGGTCAAGAAAATGCCAGTCACCTGTAGTGTTTCAGTGTGAAAGTTTTGTTTTATTATTTATACTGTTTTAAAAACACATAGCTTTATAATATCTAGTGAAGAAGAATCATATTATAAAAAGTAGGGCTGTCAAGCAAGTAAAAAAATTAATCGTGATTAATCGTGCTGTTAAACAATAATAGAATACCATTTATTTAAATATTTTTTGGATGTTTTCTACATTTTCAAATGTATGTCCCTTCATGCTTCTACTACCATTCCAGAGGACATAGACTTTCTTTCTTTCTTTCTTTCTTTCTTGTTGCGGGTTCTGTAGTTTCCACATCAGAGTGGTGCTCTTTTAATCTGAAAGCATGCTCCACACCTTGTACCTCTCAGATTTTGGACAGCACTTCAGATTCTTAAATCTTGGGTCAAGTGCTATATCTATCCTTAGAAATCTCACATTAGTACATTCTTGTGTTTTGTCAAATCTCCAGTGAAAGTGTTCTTAACATAAGAACGGCCATATCGGGTCAGACCAAAGGTCCATCTAGCCCAGTATCTGTCTACCAACAGTGGCCAATGCCAGGTGCTCCAGAGGGAGTGACCCTAACAGGCAATGATCAAGTGATCTCTCTCCTGCCATCCATCTCCATCCTCTGACAAACAGAGGCTAGGGACACCATTCCTTACCCATCCTGGCTAATAGCTATTTATGGACTTAACTACCATGAATTTATCCAGTTCTCTTTTAAACGCTGTTATAGTCCTAGCCTTCACAACCTCCTCAGGTAAGGAGTTCCACAAGTTGACTGTGCGCTGCGTGAAGAAGAACTTCCTTTTATTTGTTTTAAACCTGCTGCCTATTAATTTCATTTGGTGACCCCTAGTTCTTGTATTATGGGAATAAGTAAATAACTTTTCCTTATCCACTTTCTCCACATCACTCATGATTTTATGTACCTCTATCATATCCCTCCTTAGTCTCTTCTTTTCCAAGCTGAAGAGTCCTAGCCTCTTTAATCTTCCTCATATGGGACCCTCTCCAACCCCCTAATCATTTTAGTTGCCCTTTTCTGAACCTTTTCTAGTGCCAGTATATCTTTTTTGAGGCGAGGAGACCACATCTGTACACAGTATTCGAGATGTGGGCGTACATTGATTTATATAAGGGCAATAATATATTCTCAGTCTTATTCTCTATTCCCTTTTTAATGATTCCTAATATCTTGTTTGCTTTTTTGACCGCCTCTGCACACTGCGTGGACATCTTCAGAGAACTATCCACGATGACTCCAAGATCTTTTTCCTGACTCGTTGTAGCTAAATTAGCCCCCATCATATTGTATGTATAGTTGGAGTTATTTTTTCCAATGTGCATTACTTTACATTTATCTTAAAAGGAACAACATGTGCTGGGTCATCGTCTGAGACTGCTTTAACATGAAATATATGGCAAAATGCGGGTAAAACAGAGCAGGAGGCATAAAATTCTCCCCCAAGGAGTTCAGTCACTAATTTAATAAATGCATTATCAGCATGGAAGCATGTCTTCTGGAATGGTGGCCAAAGCATGAACAGGCATACGAATGTTTAGCATATCTAGCACATAAATACCTTGCATTGCTGATACAAAAGTGCCATGCGAATGCCTGTTCTCACTTTCAGTTGACATTGTAAATAAGAAGCGGGCAGGATTATCGCCCATATGTGCAGGGGTGAAAGTAACTTAAAGGACTTAACAGTACGCAGGAGTCCTGAGCGGGGGCGTGGTCTCAACTGGAGGAGGCGGGGCCTTTCAAGATTTAAAGGCCCTGGGGCTGTGGCTGGGAGCCCCAGGGCCTTTAAATCACCCAGGAGCTACCAGCTGCAGAGGTGGCTGGGAGCCCTGGGGCTCAGGGACAAATTAAGGGGCCCAGAGCTCTGGCTGCTGCGGAGTTCTGGGCCCTTTAAATCACTGTGGGAGCCCAGCCGCTGCTACCCCGGGGCGGCAGGGCTCGGGCGGGGATTTAAAGGGCCCAATGCTCCTTCCACTGTGGGGAGCCCTGGGCCCTTTAAATTCCCGCCGGAGCTTGGCTGCCGGGCTCGGGTGGGGATTTAAAGGGCCCTATGCTCCTGCCACTGCGAGAAGGCTCCGGCTGCTTCGGGGAGCCTCAGGCCCTTTAAAGCACCACTGGAGCTCTGGCAGCGGGTCTCGGGCGGCGCTTTAAAGGGCCCGGGGCTCCCCGAAGCAGCTGGAGCCCTGGGCCCTTTAAATCACCACCGGAGAAGCTAGCCCAGTCTGGCATGGCATACCGGCTCTTGCCAGTACACCGTACCGTACCGGCTTACTTTCACCTTTGCATATATGTAAATAGACTTGTTTGTCTTAGTGGTTGGCTGAACAAGAAGCAGGACTGAATGGACTTGTAGGCCCTAAAGTTATACACGGTTTTGTGTTTGAGTGCAATTATGTAACCAAAAAATCTTCATTTGTAAGTTGCACTTTCACAATAAAGAGATTGAACTACAGTGCTTGTATTAGGTGAATTGAAAAATACTATTCCTTTTATCATTTTTACAATGCAAATATTTGTAATAAAAATAATATAAACTGAGCACTATATACTTTGTATTCTGTGTTGTAATTAAAGTCAACATACTTAAAAATGTAGAAAAATATCCAAAAATATTTAATACATTTAAATTGGCATTCTGTTCTTTAACAGTGCAATTAAAACTGTGATTAATTGCGATTAATTTTTTAATTGCGATCTTTTTTTTTAGTTAATCAGGCGAGTTAACTGCGATTAATGGAAAGCCCTAATAAAAAGGGTTATATAAGATTATGTTTTTAGGGATAGAGCAGATCATGTGGAATATTAGTTGAGTATCGTAACTGTGATAGTATTCTACTGCCATGAGCCTTGGGTTTGAGATGCCTTTAGCTACACAGTTCCCATCTTTCTACAGCATAAAAAAATGACTCTAGGGCAGGTAGAAAAGGAGAGTTGTAGTTGAAAGGGTTTCAGGAGCTTATAAATTGTCCTACATATGTATAAGATTATATACCTAAATTGTAAGTACTGGTTAGTGTTGCTTAAGATGGCATTAACGTGTTGCATTCAGAAAAACGTGTCACAGTAAATTTGCTATGTGCATTGTTTCTTTATATGTTGGAAGTGCAGAAAAGTCTCTTGTGGAAATGTAGAGTCTCTTAGGCTACGTCTATACTACCCGCCCGGGTCGGCGGGTAGCGTTCGACTTCTCGGAGTTCGATATATCGCGTCTCATCTAGACGCGATATATCGAACTCCGAACGCGCTCCCGTCAACTCCGGAACTCCACCACTGCGAACGGCGGTGGCGGAGTCGACGGGGGAGCCGCGGACTTCGATCCCGCGGCGTCTGGACGGGTGAGTAGTTTGAACTAAGGTAGTTCGAGTTCAGCTACGCTATTCACGTAGCTGAACTTGCGCATCTAGTTCGACCCTTCCCCGTGTAGACCAGGCCTTAGTGTAATTCAGTTGATATGCTGTGTCAGTATTAGAGTATTTTAAAGAAAGTTCCTTTATCTGGACTAGGGCAATCATATTTCAAGTTCCCAAATAGAGGACACTGCGGGGGGAGAAAGGGGACCCGGAGGGAGGATACAGTTGGGAGGTGCTGGGGGTGTATTGGGGGTTGTACTGGGAAGGAATTTTTGGGAGGTTCCGGAGGGGTGTCTGTGTGTACTGGTAAGGGGTTTTGGGAGGGGTGACAGGGGGTATCTGTGGCCTCCACTCGAGGTGGGGGGCAATGTTGCGTTCCCTGTCTCGGTGGCATGGTGGCTGGATCAGGCCTGGGACACAGTGCCAGCCTGTCAGTCAGTGCCTCCCTGTGGGCCTCTTCTCTTCCCCATGGCAGGGAGCTGGGGCCTATCCCTGTCACCCCAGCCCTGTCACCCCTCCCATCCCGGCCCTGAGTACCTGTGGCAGGGCAGTCAAGAGGTGCTTGATGGCTCCGCTTACCTGGCGGGCCAGGGGGCAAACAGGAACCGGCAACTGTGGATGCAGGGGAGGGATTAATTGGGGTGCAGAAACCTCTTTTTCTGAGCTGCAGTGTCTGGTACGCAAGGAAAAATCCAGGTCATTTCTTCTTATTTCAGAAATCTGCCCAGACGGAGATCAGGAAGCCAAAAAAGAGGTCATGTCTGGGAAAACCCGGATGTATGGGAACCCTAATCTGGACATTTCCACTTTTTTTTTTTTTAGGGATCATATTGTTGGGTTTTTTACTCAAGTAACCTGAACTTCAAAACAACAAAGATTTTGATGGAGGGATAATCTTGGTAACAATTCTGCTGTGAAAATATATAGCTGTCTTGTATTATTCTCTCTATATACACATATATTAATTTTTATATTATGTTTTTAGTGACAGGATGTATATTCACAGTAATTGCAACTGTAACACAGCTTTATGTACAAATGTATATACTTTGTACATATTTTTGTACAAGTGTCTGTATCTATTTCTATATAAGACTTGGTCCTCTTGCCGCCTTCTCAGTGGACAAACTCCAGATGACTTTAATGGTGCAGTATTAAGCACACATTTCTTACAAAGGGAGCTAAATGCTGCTCTCAGTTTCACCTGTGCAATCCTAATGATTAGAACTTAGACTAGCGCCATGGTTCTGCAACTTTTTTATTCTGTGGCTCGCTTCTCTGAACCTTCTATCACCACTGCTTCGTTTTCAAATAAGATGGTCTCCATGGAGCACGGTTAGAGAACTGTCGTCCTAGTATATTTTCATTATTTTGTATTTTGTGTTTTATATGTACTTACACATACACACTTAAGTAAATGATTGGAAATACACACACATGTACATTTGTACTCACTCTTACATTTTATAGATGTAGAAGTAGTATGTGATACATAAGTATGAATGAAGAACTTATTGCAAGCTCATCAAATTGACCAGGAGTGGCAGTTTTAAAGTAACTGTCTAGAAGCAGTTATTGCTTTCAACCAGTGCCAGTATTTGTCCAGGATCTATGCTGTTCTGTGCAAAATACATGCCTGCTGGTTTCAAATGGATTTACTGCTACCCGTGCTACCGCAGCTACACTGCTTTTTGTACTTATGCAAGCTCTCACTTATTTTGCGTGAGTGTGTGTACACAAGCAGGGGAATCATGCCCTAGTTCCTAATGTAGACATAGCATAAGAGGAAATACAATGATAGTGTGAAGTAGTATTGGCAAAATGATCAGTATTCTCAGTTGGTTAGCTAGTTCGTTTTGTGAAATAAATTACAGCTCTTTGGTGTTCCTAAATATGGCAGATATTTGTTAGGGTTTTTTGGGCACTGTTTTATGGGTAGTCCATTGTCAGCTGTCAAATAACAGAGAAAAGAACTATTGAAATATTTTAAAACATTGGTTACTATGGGATCATTATTTGACAGGGTTGTACTGTGAAATATATACATTCAAAATTTTGCAGTATTATGCAAACTAATACATACAGTATATGGTATGGGTAAAACAATCGTCAAGGGGCACTCCAAGTTGTTTATCTCACAAATGAGATGAAACTTCCTCAATGTTATAAGAGGTGAATGAGACATCACTCTTAGGTAAATAAGAGCACTTGAGAATACTGAGGGTTCCTGGATGGAGTTACATAGGTTTGTTTAGGTGTCTAGAATTAATCTGACAGGATATAGTCCTCAGTTCAGCAGGATACTTAAGCGCATACAGAATTTGAAGAACCTGAGTAGACACTTCAGCACATGCTTAAGTATCTTGATGATCTGGGGACATAAATAACATACATTGACTAAAAATATTCCTGATTTTTTTAATGTTTTTAAATTTACAAGTGACATACTATTTGTTTTAATAGTATGTTGTTATGGATTATCCCTGCAGAAGAAATGTCAGGAGACTGTAAATAAACTAAAAATTATCTTTAATAAATAACTTTATCAAAAGTATTTTAAAAAGACAGAAGTAATTTATACATTTCCATATGGATAAAAGCATAATTAAGGTCTGCTTGTTTTTCAGTGGTGGGTAAGCATAATCTCTTTTGGTGTTTATAGTTTACTGTATTAATATAACCTAAACATGGTATGGCCTTAAATTTATTTAAAAAACCCTTTAAAATGCACATAAAATAGAAATATTTTAAAATATCATGTCCATTCCTCAATAGAAAAGCTCTTCTGCCAGTTTAGTTATCTAGCATCTTTAGTGTTTAAAACCAGTAAAGTTTAACTGAGCAAAACTGTCAGTTAACAACATAAAGTTATTAAGAGATAATATTATATAGATTGATATGGAATTATGTTGGAGAAAATAAATATCAATATACTTTTCAACGGTTCACATTCCAGTCCTTGTGTAAAGCCAGAATGAAAGAGATTTGTGAGGGCACTAGAAAGATATTGGTGGCCGGGAATCTTCCCCCTTGCAGCCTACAGGGCTCTGCATGGAGCATCTGCACACACTGTGTTGTAGTAGTGGCTGCCTGGCTCCTCTTTCCACAAACTGTTGTAATCCACTGGATCCCAGCAGGTTCCAATCCCACTGTTTGTACCCTGACCAGTCCTCTGGCTTGTCTATAAGCAGCTGTATATGGCTGCAGAGTCACTCTTTGTAATCACTCTGCTTTCTAATGCCTCCATACAACATGCAATATTTTTGATCTTCAGCAATACCCTAGGGTTTGAGTCTTAATCATTTTTTTAATGCCACTCATTGCCTCAGGAGATTTGATAGTCTCTCTTTAAGCTGCACTTTGTCAGTTGACTAGAATATGAGTGGAATGCTTAATTTAGGCAATCGCTTTAAATTACAATATTCTTTTTTAACACTTAATCAGCCATAAAAACTGTATGAAATAACCATTGTTGCATGACTCATTTATTTTCTTGCCTCTCTGCTTGTAGAATTGGCAGATGGAAACCCATCTCCTTTCCCCCATAAGTATGCTATATTTCAGTATGTATGTCTATAATTATAAAATTAAATCTGTCCATCTTGGGTCCATCTCATTTGAATGTGAGGAATTTATTTCACAGCACATACATAGTTTTTCACAATGTCAAGCCCTTAGCCTTGTTTCTCAAAGAGACTGTCTTGAGTAGGACGTCTGGACATGGAGGAGTATTGCTTTCTCATTTTTGCTGAAGATAGTAAAAAAAAAAATCTCAGGAAAAGAATTTAGAATGATTGGTGACAGTGACTATTTCTTAATCTAGTAAAGAATGGTCTAATAATTGTACTTCAAAATCTTTCACTTTTATTTTAAAGACGTGAATAATTTTTGTTTTATCCAGAGCCATTGGTGCTGTCAGACCAGTCTTTGTTGGCATTTGTGTTAGATGCACTTTATCTAATAAGGCACTCTTCATGCTTGCAGGAGCAAAAATCAGTTCCTCTCAAAATTTGGATACCAAACTACCCTCAGTTGTAGCAGCCAGCATTAAAAAGTGCAGAGGCATAAGTAAGTTAAATACTAAGCCTCATCACTTCAGAAAATAAATAACATTTTTATTTCACTCTTTTAGTGTACCTTTAAAGGAAAAAAAAGCTAATGTAGGCTTTGTAAAGTCAACATTTTAATAACATTTGGGTTGTTAATTAATATCCATATCCGAATGCAAATCTATGGGGGAAAAGTAATTTTACTGCTTAGAATACTTTTGCTAATACCACATTGTGTTGGATACTTAATGGCATACAAGTGATATAGTGCATAATAAGCTTAAAATAAGTGTTTTGCCTAGTGTTAATGCTTTGCCTGTATTTCAAGGAGCATAATAAATTACTGCATGTTGATTGGCAAACATCAGCGTTTTACAGATGGTCACCTGCTGTTTATATTTTTAATCCTAACAGGAATTTCCCTTTTTTACCTTGACGGCCTTTCCACCTGGCTTCCTTGTCCATGTTGGTGGTGTGGTCAGTGCACGCTCTGTGAAGCTTTTGGACCGCATCCACAATCCTGGTATGTTAACTAAAGAAATCTTTTTTCAGTCATGTCTCACTGTGACCTTGGATTTCTGTTTGTTTGTTTGTTTGTTTATTTATTTATTTATTTATTTATACTAAAACAACGTTGTAGTTTTTTAATTAAGAATGAAAATTTGAAAAATATTAGTCATGCGGGAAAAAGATTTTTAGTGAGAAACTCTTCAGCAATTTTTTCTTAATGTTTTTGGTGTAATGAAGCAGTAAGGGACTATGAACCTAATAATGTAGAACCAGAATTAATGCCTTTGGATTTTGAAGCTGTGGGTTAATTTTTGGCCAAGGTTTAATGTTAACTTTGATGCAATTCTGAAATAAAATGTTTTATGTGAAAGCCATGAAAGCAGATTAAATCCTTCATGTTAACTTTAAACTTTTGTTTAATTTCCAGCAGTTTTAAAAATCTTTAAGAATTGGCCACAGTTTAGCTCATCCAGTGTTTTTGACTCTTAAGTGATATAAACAGAAACAACTTTTTATTTTGCAACAAGTGAAAACCTTAACGTAATTTTCTGTAGATATTTTTTCTTTGGAAACTCCAACGCTAATGCATTTTGCATGCTCTATTTCTGGCATCAGAGTTAAGCAGCTCTTGGCTGTTAGTACTTCATCTCGGTATTATTCACTGAATCAAATGGAAAATATGCCTAAAAATAAAAGATTTGAGTTGGTCAGTTCCCCTGAAACAGAGGCAGATTAAAGAAAAATAGCATCTACTGTGGTTTTGCATTCACTAGCCAGGAGTAATTAGCTTTAAAAATTGTTGCAAATGCATCTTTTTCAGGCTGTAGGCTTCTTTTTTTTTAATCTTTTACCTGTCATTGACACTATCTATGATTTCTGCAAATGGGTCTAGATAACTTCAAGTTATTGGTTTAAGACTCAATAAAATGTGACAGAGAATGTGAAACAAAATCCATGAGTCACATAAATGTAAGAAAACTATTTTTGAGGGTTTTTTGAAGTAACTAAGTACACACGTTTTCTTTTCCCTGCTTGTAATCATCTAAGGTTTTGTTTTATTCCTATGTATGCAATAGTTAAAAGATGAAAAGAAATATCTTAATGCATTAGAAGATAAATATACTCAATTTATGTATGGCCTCAACTCCCCTGACTGGCAGTTAGCTCGGGGCTTTACATACTTACCTTAAATGTGATACTAATAAATCCTTGGTTATTTTATAGTGTAATAAATTATCAGTATACTATTCTCTTTATAAAAACTTGTGTGTGTTACTTATAAGCCTACATCAGAGTAAAAAGCATTCTTAGAAGGAATGGGAAAGATATCAACTATATTCTGATATTTTCTGAAATAACATCTTGCACTATGCACTTTTTTTTTTTACTGACTAACATTTGATAACAGACTGCCTGAAAGCAGGAGAAGAACTGATGGTAGATGCATATGCTGATTAAATAGTTTCTGTTTGCACACGAAAATGGCTCTAGCAGCATCTGCTGAAGAACTTTGATTGCTTCTGACCAGTGAATGTAGGACTCACAATCCATCAAATTCAGTATCATGCCTAAGAGAGAGAGAAGCAATTTGGAAACCCCAGTAACTGGTGTGGGAACTATCTTAACCAGCTTTTGAGTCAAATAATAATTTGACTCAATTCCTCGCAAAGGAAACACATAAGCTGCCAAGTAAATAAACAGGAAAATGTAGAAAAGGAAAGAACATTTAAAGCGGTTGTTTGAACACAAAACAGAAAAAAAAATCTGTTAATTGCTATATACTGTACACTTGATCATGCCGAGTGCTATAGCATGCTCCTTACTTTCTTCCCTTTCTATTTCAACCTCTTATTAACTCTGCTGTCTATGTCTTTCCAGTTCCTGTGGAGTGGTGTTGTCAATTGTGTTCTTGTTGGTAGTGTTTTTTTTCACTATTCTGCTCCTATAACTGATCTACTAATTTGCTGTTTTGAACTCAGCCTTTGTCGGAATTATGGGTAACACAAGATCATACAAACTGCTAGACTGGAATAGTTTCAATTCAGGTATTTTATTAGTCATTCAGTACTACATATGCTGACAGAAATTATGGCAGCTCAGTGAAGTTCTTAGAAATGTTTTGGATCATTAATTAGGTTAATATTTCAAATTTAAATTTGTTTAGCCACCAAATAAATCAATGTCTAATTGTCAGAATATTCTTTAAAAAGGTTTTTCATACATTATCAAAATGCAAAACAATGTTTTATTATAAAATAGTACTGCTAGAATTATTTAATATGAACCTGAAAAGTAGTTGTTCAGTCGATTTTAGTGGCTTTTGATTTAATGTGACAGTTGAAATCAAATCATAAACAAAGTTTTTTTGGGGAAAGGGGGTGGATTCTTGTCTACACAACCACTTCTAGCCCAATCCAGCACTTCTTCCAAAGACTTCAGATATTGGATGAATATGTTTGCTCAGAAGAGATCTAAAAGAAGAGACTTTGAGGACAAACTTAGTACTTAGAAAGTAAAGGGTAGGGGAGCAGTCCAATGTGTGTAGTCTCATAAGTCTTGTTTTGTAAACACATCAAGCTGACATCCCTGATGGTAACTGTTTGGTTTTGATTTATTAAAAATTCAATGGAAAAAGTCTTATTCTCTTGTAACTGTGGGCCCAGATTCTGCCAGGTCCATATATGGGTGCATAGTGCGAGGAAGAGTGGCCTTCATAAGGTCTAGGTCAAATACCAGTACCTGTGCTGGGAGAAGTGTAGGGACTACTCCTTTCATATTCTTCTGGAGGCATAAGATGCCCTGGAGAAGGCAAAGCCAAGGCTTTTCCATCTCACATACTGGCCAGCAGAGCTTGCCAGCTGCTGTGGCTTTTAGAATGGGCCACATAAAAGGATGTAGTGGTGAGCAAGCAGCCTCTGAGCATCTGAGTGCTTGAGGGAAACATTTTACCTCCTGTTGCTATGCTTAGGGCAGTGCAGCTCCATGCCATTCCTTATTATGGGCTGTGCGTAAATAGTACAATCTTGCCTATAGATGTCAGTGGACCTGTAATATTTCCAAATTAATGAATCCACTTTGAGGGGCTCCATAGAAGAAGAGAAAGAACTTGGTAGAGTAGAGGAAGCACCACCAGATAATGGAAGAAAAACAATTAGGTAGTGTAGGAGCAGAACTATGACAGGACGGAATCTAAGACACTTGTGTAGATCCAGTGGGCTGAGTTGATCATGTCAAAGGCAGTACTGAGGCCAAACTGAATGAGAAGAGAGAAGAGTCATCATCAAGAGAAAGGAAGTTGTTGATTAGAGACCACTTTCCATGTATTAAATTATATATTGTTTTAATATTCACATTTTTGTTTGTTTTGTTTTTGTTTGTTTGTTAACACACTTTTATAACACACATTTCATCTTCCCTGTCGGGAACTGCTCCAACAGAATCTCCTTAACTCCACTGACATGAAAGACAGACAAAAGGAGAAAATAGTGTTAGGAAAAAACCCTATCTTCATAGCCCCAAAACACCTCTTTATAAACTTATTTTTGATGTTTGAAAATCCTCCAGAAGTCTAGTTTTGCATTTGAGGTGATGGGGAGATAGCTTGACTGGGTTTTGATCCCATAGCTACAGTAACTAGACACATAAACAGAGGGTTTTCTTTCACAGTCATCAAATTTGTAGTGTACATATGAATTGCATTTCATGTTGCCATCTGGTGTTCAAAGGTGACAATGGAAAATTCAGTACAACAGAAAATGGCATAACATGTTCATAGCTGTCAAACATCAGAACATGTAGAAACAGCAAGATTTTAAGTGTGAGCACTTGTAGCCTTTTCCTTTAAAATCTCTGATTTGAACTGTAATATTTGTGTGTGCTGGTGTGACTATTCAGAGTTAAGGCAGCTGTCACAGGGTTATGTGACTGGAGTAAGAATCCTTTCTACACCTAAATGGACCTTCGGCTGTCCAAAATTAGTTAGTAAAATTTGTGGGTTTTAACCTTTTTATAATATTTAATAAAAATGATAATTTTCTACAGACATGTTTCAGAGGGTTGAATCTCCCTTTCATTTTTATGGCTAATGACAATGTTGTTTCAATGTTTATTTGTACATCAGATGTACCCTAAAATTAATGAGATTATTTTTTTAGAAATCTTCATTACTTTCCTTACAGATAATTTTGACTCAGTGGCTAGATTATCTGGCAGATATTAGTCATTTCTTTTGTTTCATTATATGTTTAGATTCAAGATTTATAATTCAGTAAACTGTGACTTAAAAAAGAGACAATTTATTTAGTTTTAATCTCTGCTTAAAGTGATTCTGTTATGAGCTAAGTACCTGATTTTAAAACTGTCCTTAAGTTAAAGCTTTGCATAAATACTTTGGGGGCCAAATTCTCTTTTCAGTGCACCAACAAAACTCTATTAAGTCAGTGTAGTTGCACCATTATGACAAAGATCACAGTTTGTGTTTGCATAATTAAATGGAAAAGTGGCAGATCACTGCTTTCACATTATTGCATAAAATCACTATTCATACACACGGACTCTTTAGGTTTGGAAATATGGGGCCTGATCAAAGGCTTCTGAAGTCCATGTGAATTCCCTCATTGACTTCATTGGGTTTTGGATCAGACCTAAGATAATAGAGGATGATGGGGCAATGGTGGAAATATGTGCAAGCCTCAAAAGGACAATTAGAAAAGAACTAGAATGGGCCCAGCAGAAATCATTGAATATAAACCTTAGAAAACTTTCAGGAAAGTGTAGCTAAATGTGCAGTTAAAACTACCCACAGGCAGTTAGTTTACTTATGCAACTAGAACTGAGATGACAGATAACCCAAGGTCTTATTGACCTTGGCAGCATTACAGAAATGACTCTGTAAACATTAACGATCCTTGAATAATTTTTCCAATCTATTAGACATAACAGATTTTCCTTCCACTTGTTTTTTTATCTGCTGTTTTTCTGCTTAATCTCTATTTTCCTTTAAAACAAATATTTATAATGCACAGTGCAAGGTAATTTCCACTCCGGATTTATCTTAACATGTTTATGTCCTACCCTTAATTTTTCTAGAGATACTGTAGCTATTCAGGCTTGTATTCCTTGTCTCTTGAATAGAATTGTGGTTGACTCCACTAGACAATGTAACTCTGACTTTATGCAGTAGTACTTTATTCAGTGTTTTTAAAGAACTGCAAAAGATAGTTTGCTTGTTAATATATACTCACTTAGGGCCTGATCCAGCTCTCATTGAAGTCAATGGAAATGCTTCCATTAATTTCACTGGGCATTAAATTTGGACATTTAGAGTAGGGATCCTTGCCTTTTTTATACAAGAGCATTCTGTGGCACCAACAGCAGTGATTGTGAAATCTTTGTATAAGAGGGGTAGCTGTATTACTCTGGATCTGTAAAAGCAGCAAAGAGTCCTGTGGCACCTTATAGACTAACAGAAGTATTGGAGCATGAGCCTTTGTGGGTGAATACCCACTTCGTCGGATGCATGAGTATTCACCCACGAAAGCTCATGCTCCAATACTTCTGTTACTCTATAAGGTGCCACAGGACTCTTTGCGGCTTGTGACGTCTTTGTGAACATAATGTGTAAAAGCATCAGGATCTTAAACATGCACAGGAAGTGCAGAGGTGAACAAATCCATCTTATTTCTGTAGCTGTGTGCTGATGTAAGTTGCCTCTTTCTTGCTGACTACTGTGTATAGTGTTCTTTCTATACAAGATTTTTAGAATTCCTATTCTGCATTGGTGTCAGTAGGAGACGCTGAGTCTCTCAGTGTTTGCAATTCTATGTATAGTCTTCATAAAATAGTTTTAGGATTGCATGTTTCTGATTCCTGTCCCAAACCCATTTGTTATGTCAAACCAACAGAGTAACAAGCCCTGTGGATTGGGGGAAACAATAGAAGAGAGCTATCTTGACTTTAGTAAGGCTTTTGATACTGTCTCATGTGACTTTATAAGCAAACTAGGGAAATATAGCCTAGATAAACCTACAACAGGAGGATGAATTTCTCATTGGAAAACCATACTCAGTAGTTATCAGTGATTCACAGTCAAGCTGAAAGAGTATATCAAGTGGGGTCCCGCAGGGATTTGTCCAGGGTCTGGGGCTTGGTCTACACTAGGCGTTTAAACCGGTTTTAGGAGCGTAAAACCGATTTAATGCCACACCCGTCCACACTGAGAGGCCCTTTATATCGGTATAAAGGGCTCTTTAAACCGGTTTCTGTACTCCTCCCTAACGAGAGGAGTAGTGCTAATATCGGTATTACCATATCGGATTAGGGTTAGTGTGGCCGCAGATCGACGGTATTGGCCTCCGGGCGGTATCCCACAGTGCACCACTGACCGCTCTGGACAGCAATCTGAACTCGGATGCAGTGGCCAGGTAGACAGGAAAAGCCCCGCGAACTTTTGAATATTTCCTGTTTGCCCAGCGTGGAGCTCCGATCAGCACGTGTGGTGATGCAGTTAAAAATCAAAATAAAGAAAGAGCTCCCGCATGGACCATGCGGATGTGATCGCTGTAAGGGCAGGCAAATCTGTTCTATCAGTGCTCCGTTACAGTAGACGAAATTCAAAATCATTTCTAAAAAATCTCCAGACAGACGCCATAGCAGGGACTCAGCGCACTGCTGCGTGACAAGCATAACGGAAAGCCAAAGAATCAAATGGACGCTCATGGACTGGAGGACTCAAGCTATCCCACAGTTCCTGCAGTCTCCGAAAAGTATTTGCATTCTTGGCTGAGCTCCAAATGCTTCTAGGGTCAAACACAGTGTCTGTGGTGGGTCAGGGCATAGCTCGGCAATTTACGCACCCGCCCCCCCCAGAAGTGAAAGGGAAAACAATCCTCTCTTGACTCTTTAACATGTCACCCTATCTTTACTGAATGCTGCAGATAGACCCAATGCTGCAGCACTCAACACCAACATCCTTGCTACCCCCCCCCCGCCATGGGTGGCTGATGGTGCAATATGACTGGTATCCATCCTCATCATCAGCCTATTGGCACATGGGGCAGTGCAAAAGGACTGGTAACCATGCCAACTAGCATCAGTGAGGTCGATCAAGGGCGCCTGGCCCTAATTTTTCCTGGTAGATGGTGCAGTATGGCTGGTAACCATCGTCATCATAGCAACAGGGGGCTGAGCTCCATCAGCCCCCACCCTTCATGTGTAAAGAAAAGATTCAATTGCCCCTGGACTAGCAGAGGGATGCTGGGCTCCTCTCCTCCACACTCCTTACTGTCCTGTCTGGACTATCATAGCAGCTGGAGACTGCCTTCCACTCGTTTCTCACTAACAAGTCACTGTGTTTTATTCCTGCATTCTTTATTACTTCATCACACAAGTGGGGGGACAATGCTATGGTAGCCCAGGAAGGCTGGGGGAAGAACGGAATCAACAGGTGGGGTTGTTGCAGGAGCACCTCCTGTGAATAGCATACAGCTCATAATTTCTGCAGGATCTGACACAGAGCAGCTGTGCTCTCTGGGTCTATGATACAGTGGTTCTCTAGTACACTTGCCCATATTCTAGGCAGGACTGATTCTATTTTTAGATACCAAAAAGGAGGGATTGACTCAGGGAGTCATTCCCAATTTTGGCTTTTGCGCCCCTGGCTGATCAGCCAGGGGCACTTATGACAGCAGCAAATGACACAGTGCAAAAGGACTGGTAACTATGATCATCTTATTACCAATTTATGGTATGGTAGATGGTACAGTATGGCTGGTAACCATCTCTGCTGTCATGCAAAAGCATGCTTCTGTGTAGCGCTGCTGAATCGCCTCTGTGAGCGGCATCTAGTACACATACGGTGATAGTCACAAAAGGCAAAACAGGCTCCATGATTGCCATGCTATGGCATCTGCCAGGGCAATCCAGGGAAAAAAGGCGCAAAATGCTTGTCTGCCGTTGCTTTCCCAGAGGAAGGAGTGACTGACGACATTTACCCAGAACCACCCGCGACAATGATTTTTGCCCCATCAGGCACTGGGATCTCAACCCGGAAATTCCAAGGGGTGGGGGAGGCTGCGGGAACTATGGGATAGCTACGGAATAGCTACCACAGTGCAACGCTCCAGAAATCGACTCTAGCCTCGGACCGTGGACGCACACCACCGATTTAATGTGTTTAGTGTGGCCGCGCACACTCGATTTTATACAATCTGTTTTGCTAAGCCGGTTTATGTAAATTCGGAATAATCCCGTAGTGTAGACGTACCCTAGTTCTATTCAGTATTTTCATAAATTATTTGGCTAATAGCATAGACAGTGTGCTTACAAAGTTTGCAGACAATACTAACCTGGGCAGTGTTGCAGGCTCTTTGGAGGACAGGATTAGAATTCAAAATGATCTTGACAAACTGGAGAAATGGTCTGAAATAAATAGGATGAAATTCAATAAGGACAAATGCAGAGGACTACACTTAGGAAGAAATAATCAACTGCACAAATACAAAATGGGAAATGATTGCCTAGGAAGGAGTACTGCAGAAAAAAATCAGAGGGTTATAGTGTATCACAAACTAAATATGAATTAACAATGTAATCCTGTTGCAAAAAAAGCAAACATCCTAGGGTGTATTAGCAGTAGTATTGGAAGCAAGACATGAGAAATAATTATTCTACTTTACTCAGCACTGATAAGGCCACAGCTGGAATAAACTGGAGTATTCTGTCCAGTTCTGAGGACCACACTTTGGGAAAGATGTGGACAAATTGGAGAAAGTCCAGAGGAGAGCAACAAAAATGAAAAAAAGGTCTAGAAAACATGACCTATGAGGAGAAATTGAAAAAAAAATGGGTTTGTTTAATCTGGAGAAGAGAAGATGGAGGGTAGACATGATAGTCTTTAGATAGGTAAAAAGTTTTGAGGAGGAGGGTGATAAATGGTTCTCCTTATCCACCTAGGACAGGACAAGTAGTAGTGGTCTTAAATTGCAGAGTGGAGATTTAGGCTAGACATTAGGAAAAACTTCCTAATTGAAAGGATAGTTGAGAACTGGAACAAATTACCTAAGGAGGTTATGGAATGTCCATCATTGGAGGTTTTTAAGAATAAGTTAGACAAATGCCTGTCACAGATGATCTATAATATTTAATCCTGCCTCATGCCTAGCCTACACCGAGGGGTGTGGGGGGATCGAGCTAAGTTATGCAACTTCAGCTATGTGAATAACGTAGCTGAAGTCGACATACTTAGATCGACTTATTGTGGTGTCTTCACCGTGGTGAGTTGACTGCTGCCGCTCCCCCGTCGACTCTGCCTATACCTCTCGCCGAGCTGGAGTACAGGAGTCGATGGGAGAGCGCTCGGGGGTCGATTTATTGCTTCTAGACTAGATGCGGTAAATCGATCCCCGCTGGATCGATCGCTGCCTGCCGATCTGGCCGGTAGTGAAGACGTACCCTCAGTATAGAGGACTGGATTAGAGGACCTATTGAGGTCCAGACCTACATTTCTGTCAGTTTCTGGTTATTAGATGTTGAAATACTTGGTTAGTGTTCATTTTT
This sequence comes from Mauremys reevesii, assembly GCF_016161935.1. Lineage (NCBI taxonomy): Eukaryota > Metazoa > Chordata > Testudines > Geoemydidae > Mauremys > Mauremys reevesii. The sequence continues at coordinate 241,559,676 of NC_052623.1, read as the reverse complement.
ATGGTGTGCACTTAGTTGGGTTTGTTTAATCTTTTAGACAAAGCTTGTATGTAGTTGGTTTTTACTATACTGTTTATATACTAAATACACTTAAATAATATGGAGAGTAGAGGACAGGCTTTATCTTCTAACAGAGATGGCTCTATTTTAAGGTAATGCTGTCAATTGAAGGTGTTTTTAAATTAAACTATTCATTGTACCTGGATGATAAAGCAATAGGTGTATGGTAAATTAGGTATCTTTCTTCGGTAACTAGTTGTGCTCCAAAGCAACAGTTGCAAACTTTGTCCCTGATATTCTACTGAGAACTACTACTCCTGTGCCCTTCTGGAGATTTGTGCTAGAGGATCCTGATGCAGAGGTGTGGGGCCTTCAGCAGTATCAAGTTAATAACTGAAAGTCTGGAAAAAAATGAGAAGAGAGCTAAATATTTAAGTCTGGCACTTAATTCGGACCTGGTCCACTGAGAACAAGTGTTTTTGGCTTTTTTTAACGTTGCAAATGTAAACGTTTAAAAATTACATACTGGTCATTCAGTTATTACCATTTTTTACATTCATTGCAACAAATAATAAAATACGCTAACATTTCTGCCTTAAACCTGCAAGGGCTATTCTAATCAGCAGAAAGTTGAATTTTAAAAGTGTTTATATACGAAACATACTTTCAGTGCTCTTTTTAAAATTGTTACTTGTTTATCTCTATGAGGATCTGTATCTTCAGTACTGTTGCAATCATACCCTGTAGCAGTCTCCTTGAACTCTAAATTAGAAGACTATCTATTCATGTCTGCATTGCTGGGATTACTGGGGCTAGATTGTTTTAAAATAGGTAACAGTAACTGGTTTATTCTAGCTAATGCTGGTTACTGTCAAACCCTCAGTAGGTAGATAATGTAGGATTATTTTAGTAGCAGACTGCTTGCCTGTGTTAGAGCTGGTAATGTTGTAAACAGATTATTTACTTGAACTGTTGCCAGCTGATGGAGAACTATCCCTTTGAATTTGTTTGTATTACTTATGACTTCCAAACAGACTAAATCATACTTTGTTCTGTCCAGGTGATTCCTGGTTGTATAATGCCAAGGTAGAACGTCTTTTGTAATTTGTAGTGCGTTGCTGATTTATGAACTGTTGAGCCTTAAGGGCAGTCTTTTTTTCAGTGCCAGCAGTCAAACTGTCGTCTTTCCCTTGATATTTGGAACATTCTGCTTAGAATTCTAAAGTTAATGTAGGTTAGTTCACAGCTGTGATGTCACACCAATGACCAATAAAAACTACCACCTATTTTAAGTATTTAGAAGGTGTCTATCACTTTGGTATCTAAGCATTTGGTCAAAAACTGCTTAAGTGGCATTCAAGGAGCACGTGCACTGGGTGCTGTTAGACTGTGGAGTTGGGGTAGGGCAGTAATAGAAACCATTTTGGAGTTTCAGGCTGGAGAGAGAGTCCGTCATTAGGCAGCCCAATCAGGGATGAACCCAGAGGCCAAATTTTGAATTTAAGGGTTATAATTTTATTTTAGGTTATGATACTTGCAACTTCCATGATAAGTTCTAGAATCCCTTAATAGAACTATAGTTCCATATTTCATACTTGTCTGCTCTTAAACTCAGTCCTTTTTACAAGTATACACATACCTATTAGAAAGTCCAGAGATTATGGAGATGCTAATTGCTTAAGATGAGTTCTGTTTTACACTTAACACAGAGAATCAACTTCTTTGTTTTGTATGAGAAATATATTGTATGTTCTGCAAGTATACAGCACTTACTCCTTCAATACAGAATTAATTTTCTGGGAATTTACAAGTAAATCAATTAATTAGTTTGAGTTAAAATTGATTAAACTAGGAGCTTTAAGAAATTAGACACCTGTCAGTCTTTTGTTAGTCCTACATGAGAATAACAATTGAATAACACAGATACTCAAACTTTTTTGTGCATGAATTATATTTGAAGAAATTAGGTTATAATTCAGTTAAGTTGTATCTAACTGCTGTGATTATGTAGGATATAGTTCAGCAGCTCAGGTGCCTTAATTGGGGCCATTGTGTCATTAGCGATAACTAAGCTAATTATCATGCTTCCTCTACACCTGATTTGCTTGTAGCAATTTATTTGTTGTAATGACTCAATGATATGAGAAATACTAGCCACATGTGTCAGGAGTTCTTAATGGATAGATTTACTTGGCCTGTCGCTGTTCTCTAAAGATTCTATGATTGCGTATTAACATGGATATTTGGCTTAAAAAGCTCTGTGTGGTACTGCTGCTGGAGTTGCTTTATGTTTGAGACAGCACTGCTGAGGGAACTGAACTAAGAGCACAGAAGGTTCCTGTAAAGCTTGGGACTCAAGAAACTGAGCTTTCCCTGCCCCATCTTCACATAGTTCTCTAAACCAGTATGTGAATTTCAAGGCCAGATTCACCACTGTGATTTGGCTGCTTTGTGCTACTCTGGTAATGCGAAGCAAAAGTAAACCCTTCTTAAATGGTTGGCGGGTTCTGGCTGCTTTGCACTGCATTGGTGTACTAGTGCAGTGGTTCTCAACCAGGAGTATGTGTTCCCCTGAGGTGTGCAGAGGTGTTTGCAGAGGTGTTTCAGGGGTACATCAACTTATCTAGATATTTGCCTAGTTTTACAACAAGCTACATAAAAACACTAGCAAAGTCAGTAAAGATTAACATTTCATGCAGACAGTGATTTGTTTATACTACTCTGTATACACTGAAATGTAAGTACAGTATATTCCAGTTGATCTATTTTATAATTATATAGTAAACATGAGAAAGTAAGCAATTTCTCAGTAATAGTATGCTATGACACTTTTGTATTTTTATGTCTGATTTTATAAGCAAGTAGTTTTTAAGTGAGGGGAAACTTGGGGTACGCAAGACAAATCAGACTCCTGAAAGGGGAACAGCAGTCTGGAAAGGTTGAGTCTCTGTGTTAGTGAATCTGCCCTTAAAATTTAAAACAACAAAAAAACAAACAAAAATGTAAGGATGATGCTACTTATCTTCAGATCATTAGAAATATTGCATGAGGGTTTCTTGTGTAGTTTTTGTACTGGAATTTTTATTTTTTTTTAAAATGCGTAGGAAATTCCTGACAAAAAATCTATATTCGAGGGAGTTAAGTTTGGGAGAATATATCAGTAATGTAAGGGTAAAATACATTATAGGGACTTTGGAAATATTTCCAAAGCAAAACATTAGAAACCTAGGAAATTAAAGGAATCAGAACATTAAGATAAAAAATGCACAAGTCATTCAAACAACATTAATTGCCCTGTAGTGATAAAACTGTGTCTTTAAAAATCACTTTTACCTGATCTGGGACCACAAATGCTAAAAATACCTTGATCATAATTGTAAACATGATATTCCCCTTAACCTTAATTCTGAATTTTCTAGGTTTATAATAGCTGGTTTTCAGAATAATTACAACATCCCTATAATGTATTTTACCCAAAGATTAGTGTTACTTATTCTCAATCAATTCTATTTTAATGTTTTTTTGTCAGGGAATAAATATATTAGGTAGGTGCACTTTCAGTTATGCATACTGTATCTTTTTAATACAGTACTACATGTTATTAAGAACTTTCTGATGTTCTGTTTGCCTGAATAGTTTGGGACATGTTAAACAAAAATGAGGTGTTGAATGTTGTCCTTCACACTATTACTTGAATTTTTATAATTCCTTCCACTCAAGGGTTTTCAAAGCACATTTCAAATATTTAGTAAACCTTTCAACACCTTTGTAAACTGGTATTCTTTTAGGGCAAACTGAAGCACAAAGAAGTGATTTGCTGAAACTCACAGAGCAAACCTGTAACAGAACTGGAATTAGAACTACAGAGTCCTGCCTAGTAAGAACTACTAGGCTCCTATTCTAAACACTATTTTATCTAACTTAATCTGTCACATTTGTAAAAGTACCCATTACTGTAGTATCTACACACTAAATAGGATTTAAGATTTAAATGTGGGTGATGTACTCTCTCCCCATGGACTTAAATGTTTCAATTGAGGATGGGGGATAATTTATTTTGAATAATATGTTAAATAGCTTCGGTGCTTTATTTTAAACACAAGCTGTCTGTTATATATTCATGATTGAAGTCTGATTTATGTGGAAAGGGATTAGCTGTAATTCACCTAAGGGTATGGCTACACTTACAGCTGTACAGCGCTGGGAGTTAAACATGTCTTCGTACAGCTGAGTAGGGAAAGCGCTGCAATCTGTCCACACTGACATATTTGCAGCGGCATTGGGAGCGGTGCATTATGGGCAGCTATCCCAGCATTCAAGTGGCTGCAATATGCTTTTCAAAAGGGGTGGGGTGTAGTGTGATAGGGAGCATGGGGGAGAGAGAGTGGATTTTTGGAGCCGACACTGTGTCAGCTCCCTGCCTTGCAAGTTCCGACCCCCGTCCCTCCACCCCTCTCTCACTCACTGAAAGCAAACAGCAGCTGTTTGTTTTTTTTCTCACAGACCAGATAAGCAGCCGCTGGCTGAAATGGACCAACCCCCCCCTCCCCCTTCAAGCAAACATTAGCTGTGGGCCTTCCAAAGGGAGCCCCCCTGCCTGCCTCTGCTCATTCACAGACAAGGATAGGAACTTTCACTTAAAAGGATTATGGGGAGTTTCTGGAGGTCAATCACTGTGTAATAAGGTTACTCCCCGTTTACACTGGAGCATCAGCATCTCAGCCACTCTGCAGCAGCTGTTATTCCTCTCGGGGAGGGGGGAGTACGTGCAGCACTGTAGCCACGGAGATACAGCGCTGTATGTGCCTTGCCAGTGTGGATGGGGAGTGAGTTACAGCGCTGTGGGCGGCTTTATTGCGCTGTAACTCTCAAAAGTGTAGCCAAGGCCTAAGGCATAGAGGATTTTCCCAATTTATTTCTAAAGAATTACTAATACTCTAGCTTTTAGAGCTAAATCACTATATACCAATTAAATTTCAGAACTATTGTTCTGAAGCTTCCAGCTTCAGATGGAAGCTTTCTGTAGATGGTTACCACTCTTAAAATACTTGTTGTACTTCTGTATGCATGTTCCAAAGTTTCACAAGTGCAGCCCTTGTTCTGAGTTTTTTGTTCTAATGATTGTTCTTACTTCCTGTGAGTGTCAGTTATCCATTTGAGAGATCAGTAAGATGAAAAAATATGAATCATTGAAAGGAAATGTTTTTCTATTTCAGTAAGTGGTATCGATGCCAATTTAATTTAATTCAACACAGCTTTATTTTGTATAGCATCTTTCTTACAGAATGAATCCCAAAACAATTTACAAAGTTAAATAGTACAAAATAGCAGAGGGAGAGGGATTGTAATACAGACAAGGGATAGAAGATGATCTCCTTGTTCAGCAGCCCCTAAAATAAATAAGAGGATGGTGAAGTAAGAATTCACCATATCTAACCTCAAGGAATGCTAATTTAACTTACTGGCTTATTTATATTTGTATTATTCTACTGTAAATGAGCCCCTGTCCAGTTCTCTGAGTGTCCTTGCAATCTTTTAAAAATACACATACTTCAGTTACCTCAAGATCAAATAAATTAACCTAGCAACGACATAAATATAACAAAAATAACTAACTTCCTCACAAAATGCTCATCAGACTTAGATAGGTCTGGGCAGCAGCGGTGTGTATCACTTGTCTCTTGCTAATTGTGAGAGAAAACATAGGCCTTCCAGTACACCCAGAAACTAACAAGCTTGGGCTTTTACAGACCAGCAGGGAAGCAAGTTCCAAAGATTTGGGGTCCTAATGGAAAATGCCCTGCCATCCATCCCCTCTCTGTCGTACCAGTGGAGTTTCATTGCAGGTACCTTCCCTGATGCAACTATGGCAGGACATTGCAGGGCAAGAGGTGGTATCTTAGGCCCCCATCCTGTAAAAGCTTTCATACAAATGTAATACACCGTGAATATCCCCATTGAAGTCAATGGGACTATTCACAGAGCAGAAACCAAAGCATGTGCATCAATCTTTGCAGGATCAGGGCCTGGTTGTAGGCCACTTTAGGGTTTTATGGGTTCATACCATAATCTTAACGTCAAACTTGAGACCAACAGGCAGCTGGTGCAGATCAGAATACAGGTTCAATGTGTTCACAAAAAGACAACCTGTTTAATACTTTCTGGACCTGCTGCAGTTTCTGGATGATTTAGCCCCATGTAAAGGTATTGCAGTAATTTAAACTTGAGATGACAGGCATGGAAGATAATTGCAAGGTCTGCCTCTGGAAGAAACAGATACAACCTCTTAATCATCTGTAGGAGGAGAAAAGTTGATTTGGCTGTTGCAGCTGCCTGACTTTCAAGTAGCAGCTTGGGCTCTAAGATGTTCTTGGGCTGGAGACCAGAGGGAGAGTTCCTGTGAACAAAACAGACATTTGTTTCCCAAAAATGCACACTACAGAATACACTATTGCATTGTATTGGAAATCCTCTCCAGTATCAGAGCAGCAGATAAGCTAACTGCTACCATAAATGGAAAAAGGAGTGACCATGCTTTTATCTGGACCATACTCTAGAGGCAGGATCTCTTCCCCCACACCTCTACTCTTCCCTCTCAAGCCCGGTTAGGAGGATTTGGCAGAAAGAAGTTCTGAGAGGTTTGGGCAAGGGAGTTCAAGTTACAGAGCAGAAGAGAGCCACTCTGTCCACCTCTACAATTTTGAGGTTATAGTAGCCCTCACTGCTACTGAGTCCCTGCCCCACAAGGGTATATGGTGGTGGATCTGCATAATGAAAGATCCAGAGGTTGATTCATAGAATCATAGAATATCAGGGTTGGAAGGGACCTCAGGAGGTCATCTAGTCCAACCCCCTGCTCATATATGCTTTTGAAAGATATAGTTACTCTCCCAAGCTCCACTCTTTTGAGACATCAGCAAGAAATGCCACTTTCAGTAGATTGTGAAAATCCTTCATAATAGCCTTGTTCTTCTCCTTTCTTAATGCTGACATTCTAAATTTTCATTATTAGACTTCAGAGTTAACACACAGTTGAAATTAACTGCAGCAATTAATACTTCAGGCTGTCTGCAGATTCTGCCCAGACATCTCTGCATCAGTTTACATTCAGTTGATATTTTGATGGCTATATTTGCAATTGAAGGATTTACAGACTTAATTTTCTTTAAAAAGTTTAAATTCTCCAGTGCAGAATCCTAGAAAATAGTACTGGCTCACTAATTCTCTGAGAGCTGGTCTAATTTAACCCCTGGAAAGAAATACGGGTCCCATGCAGGGAAGAGCCCAGAAATCTGGGCTCTGGAAATATACTCCCCCTTGCCACCCAGAACAGTAAAACTATACAGTTCTGCTCTGTCTAGGGCTCTCCATTCAGGAAGATGGGGACAGGATTTTGTCCTGTGTCTGTATACAAACTAATAGAGACCAAACTTGCATTCTAAAGTAAAGAACCGAAAGCTAAATTGACTGCAATTGGAACTGATTGGAAAGAACATTTGGGGTTCAAGATAATAACTTTATAACAATTATGATGCATTTGTTTGCACTTTCCAAAACTGTTCAATAAACAGTAAGTTTTAGACTTTTCAGTTGGAGCAGGATTTAGTTTGCACCGTCTCTATGAAGAATACCTTCCCATGTACATCATTTTTCAAATCTTTCAGCTCTAGAAACAATATTCTTGTGCTTCCACTTAGATATAGGCATCATGCTGATGTTGAGACATTAATAGAAATTTGTTCTTTAATAATTAAATATTCACAATATCTGGTTTACAATAAAGAACAGTTAATAGCAATAGAATTTTTTGCAAACGTTTTGCTTAAAGTTTTAGAAAACCCTTGCTAAACTATTTAATAGATTTGCTAGAAAAGCTTGTGATGGAGTGCTATGTATGCTTGCCTTTGCTTTCACCTAGAATTCAGGGCCATTACTTTCTGTAACCATTTCAGTGAGCTGCCATAGTTTTCAGTCTGTACTGTCACCTGATCCAAGCATGCGCCAAAAAAACCACCGTTTCTGGCTATTGTCTGCTGAATCTGCTTTGCGAACCCTTAGTTCTTTAAGCTTTTGCTTTAGCCAAAAACAAAACAGACACCCTTTTGGAGTGTACTGGACACATGCCATCCCGCTTCCCCTAGCTCCTTTAATGTCTATGTAAATCCTTAGCTTTACTAAACTTGTAAATGCTACAATGGCATCCTCATGTGGAATTGTGTGGCTCATGTGTCAAAATAAAAGGCTGCTTGTGGTGAATATATTTGTCCAAAAAGTATGAATGCCTACACATTGCACTGCATTCAGTGTTTTGTATCAATTACTATTCCAATGTCATGGTGTCTGATTTTAATTGTATAAAATTATTTTGTATTTTAATATGCAAAGGTAAGTTTGTGTATACTAAATGTTAATACATAGTGTTTTATATATTTACAACTATGTAAATTATCTTGGTTCACATTATCTTACCACATTTTGAAGAAAAAATTAGCCCTACATTTAAATGACATAAAAAGATCTCTTCATTCATATGCACTTGTTGACAAACATGGCTCCTGTGGGATTTCTTTTTAATCTTGTTCAATGGCAATTGGTTGACTTTTATCAATGGTATTGGGCCTGGGCCTGTTTCCCATTGTCTGTAATGGGGAAAATAGCTTTGACTTTAATGGGAGTGGGATCAGGCCTATTATATTACTGGGGATTAATAGTGCTTTTACTTTACATCTTACTATTCCTGACATGTTGACCAGAATCTGGGGAAAGAATAAGTGGTAAAATGTTATCTGAGCCCTCTACAGGTAAAAGAAATAGCTGTGAGTGTCTCGGGTACTGAGACTGCATCCTCCTCCCATATAATATACAGTATTTTAAGGTGAAGTGAGTTGAAAAATTGTCCAGTAATCTTTTAGGAAGCTCACTCCTAAACTTTGTAATCCACATGTCCAAAATCTCCGGGGGGGGAAGAAATGATGAGTGGTACCAATGTGGGGACCCGTCATTATTGCTGCTTTTTCTGGTTCTCTTTGTCCACTTCCTTCTCTTTTGGTTTTACCCCCACCCTATCCTTGTTTGCGTCACCTTACTGGTTGCATTTGTATTGCTCTTTTTTCTTCTCATCTTTTTCTTTCCTTGTTTGTTTTTTTCTCCTGACTGTTCAATACTTTCTGTTTCCACCTCCTCCCCCCCCCCTTTTTTTTTTGCACTTTTTTTGTCTGAGAGTAAGCAGCAGCAGTAGCTGTCAAACTAACACTTTTCATACTTAAGGCTGCAGAGGGAAACTGATCAGCATTCTAGTAGATCCTTTTGTATCAAAGTCTTTATGCAGGGCTGCAAAAAGAAACATATTAGGATCATGAGATTCTAGCCTCACCCCCCCCCCCCTTTTTTGGCAAATGTTTCTCTTGCAAAGTCGCAATGTATTGGAGGACTGTTTCATCAAATGAGTCTAGCTAGATACCTGTTGCCCACCCTTAACTGATCAGGAAGTATAGTGAGTAGCTAATGTAAGTGCTTTAGTTGCACTGGGCTCTTGACTTGTTATAAACTACAACATTAGTAAACTTAGTTATGTAATAGACATACACATTAATAACTGAATTACTTGTCTTGATTGGGTGTAGGTAGAGGGGTCCCTCCTGAGAATTTTACTACCTTTTGGCACTTGCATCACTGGGAATACCCCTCAAGCCAGAGAGAGCTAGGGATTGCACTCTTCAGAATGTGTGTGTTGCTTTTTCTTCTACATCTGCCTCCCATTTGGCTGGCATTTGTAGCGTTTCCCTAGAGCAGGGGTAAGCAACCTATGGCACGGGTGCTGAAGGCGGCACGCGAGATGATTTTCAGTGGCACTCACACTGCCCAGGTCCACTGGTGGAGCTCTGCATTTTAATTTAATTTTAAATGAAGCTTCTTAAACATTTTTAAAACCTTATTTATTTTACATACAACAATAGTTTAGTTATATATTATAGACTTATAGAAAGACTAAAAATGTTAAAATGTATGACTGGCACGCAAAACCTTAAATTAGAGTGAATAAATGAAGATTCGGCACATCACTTCTGAAAGGTTGCCGACCCCTGGCCTGGAGTTTGAAAGGTCTGCCTCTCTAGTGTTCCCACCATCTTGACAGGTGAAAAGCATGGGACCTCATTGAGGGTTTGAGTGCAATTTCTCAGTGTAGGCCAGATTTTCTGTGTTCAAACTTGCAGTCAAAATAGCTTTTAATAATGACATAACATTCCCACTAGTGAGAGCATAAAAAGCTTACATTGATGTCGCTGAAAATTTATAACCAGTGTATTCACTTCTATGATTCTAAAGATAAATACACTAAGAACAGTATGTGGGTTTTTACTAGTAAACGCAATGGAACCTGCTCATAGTAAACTAGGTGTAATGAAACTTGGTATATCATTGTCAGTGAAAGTAACAAATTCCTTCAGCATGTAAATTGCAGTTCTGACTGTAGTTAATTCCTATGAAGAGTGAAATTTGTGTGTGTGTATAACATATATTTATTTTACACTCTCTCTCTCTCTCTCTCTCTCTACTATAAGATTTCCCTGTAGTTAATTTTTTGCTGTTTAACAATTTTCTTTCGTCTGAGGAAGCCTGCAGAGTTGTTACAATGCTATAGATGCAGGTGTTAAAAGTCAGGAATAATTGGAGAGCATGATGCAAGCCTTGGCAAAATATACTGTATTTCCCCCCTTCCACCCCGAAATATCCTTTAAAGCTTTTGTTATAGAAGAAATAATTGTTAGTTTCTATTTTACATCTGCAAAAGTCCAATTCTAAAACGAAAGCTGAAGTGTATTTTAAAATAAATACGTTTTGCACAATAGTATTTTGGACTTAATTCACAAATTTCCAAACAGCTGCCTTTTTAACTTTGTGCATTTATGTTGAATCTCAGTCCAGTCATGGGCCTAATATGTGATGTATGGGTATTGCATACCATATATACAAAGATTCACCATGCTGCACTTGTAGTAGAGCATTTACCTGGCCAGATCCCGGTATGGCTGAGATTTTGGAACTGGTATTTTAGGCCCTAATCCTGCAAAGCAATCTGTATAGGCAGGTGCTTGTGCCTGTGCAAAGTTTCATTGACTTCAATGGGACTCTGTAATCATAAGGGTCCACATAGGCAGATTCCTATGCAGCATCTGTGTATTTAGTGATTTATTAATCATATTTTGTTTATCAAAAATTTAAATGACTTTTAGTTATAGGTGCTGCAGACATAGCAATGCGCTCTTGAAAGAACAGGGACCAATTTTGCAGAACCTACATGAGATCTCCTATTCCACATGTAGAGGGTTTGCAGGATTAGAGTCTTTGTTTAAAAAGAAATTGTTTTGCTATTTAAAGTAAATTAATGTTACTCAAAAGCTTTTTGGTAACATTTATTACTGCATTTGATTGTCTAATATAAGAAGCATTCAGGAAGTGTAGTTGGTAACTTTTTTAAATTCTTTGGCCTTACCATATATAGATTATAAAATTAATCCGGTTAATAATATCTGGATTCTAAATAAATAGTTTTTGAGAAATAAGAGTTTTAAACATACCCACTTTCCTTAGCACAGAGATCCTGAAAATGCAGGTGAGATGTGCACTGCAAAGCTTTGTGTTGGCCTGTGACATACTCTTTAATATGGAGATGTATTCAAAAGAGATAAATCTACTTGCAGCAAGATAAAATACAATAATTTGTTTTCACAACCTGCAGCTCTGTATTAAAGATGAGGGTACCTAAAATCTACATCACTTTATGCAAATTACATGTAGCCCTCAGGCTTTTGGCAAGTTAACAATGTGACCTTCGAGTGGGTAAAATTTGGTGCAGAAGCTACAACATTTTGGTTTCTGCTGCTGCAGGGACAGCAAAAGAACACAGCTAATCTAACAAATCTTATTTTTACTGGTGAGAAACAAGGAAATAAATGAAACACAGCCATGTTTGCTTTTGCTCAATGAACAACATAAAGAAGAGATATTGTTTGCTAATTGGGAAAAGGACAAAATAGGTAGGGGAAAAAATTCAAGGTTGCGAGTCTGTTACAACAAATTTAAGAATTTAAAAACAACATTTAATAGACAGTTTAAAGTTTAATCACATACTACTTTAAATTGATGTGCTGCAGAATAGTGAACTGATTTATACTTTGTCTTTCAGATGAACCAGAGACACGAGATGCGTGGTGGGCAGAAATCAGACAAGAGATAAAATCCCATGCCAAGGCATTGGGTTGTCATGCTGTAGTGGGCTACAGTGAATCAACTAGCATTTGGTAAATCATGATGATTTGATTTTCTAAATGCCATAGAAAATAATTCTGTACCATTTTCTAAGGATTAAAAATGGGGATAGAGAGCGGAAGACAGATGTTGATAGTGTGTAGCATACCAGCTTTGAAGGGTTTACTAAAACATCTTTCATCTTAGGTTTCAAACTTGGGATAAACAGCTGTGTCTTCACATGTTTTTCAGAATTAATTCTATAGCCATTGTCATAACTATTCCTTAGCATGCTCCTGCTAGACTTTAATCTACGTATTTGCTTTTGACAGTTAATGTTAACTTGTCTAATTCTCAAGTTCACTAAACTTTATCTGCCAGAATGCCTGGACATTTTACTTAAATATGTTTTATAATTATACTTTATTGTCAAGAAATGATTGATAGTTCAGAAGTAAAACAGACACTTTTAAGGCATGGAAGCAGGGGGTCCTTCTCTAGGGATTGCTCGTAAACTGAGCCAGATAATCTTGCCTCCCGGAGCCGGAGTACTGCAGGCTGAGTGTTCCTGTCCTGAATCTCTCTTTGGGATTTACTGACCATGATTTTTCTACTCCAGTACCATACGGAGAAAATAATGTGTGTAGCCTTTTAGGCTAAAATTTGAGGGATTGCATTTTTCCATTCCTATGATACAGTAGCAGCACTTTCCTGGACAAAGACGTTAAACTAGTCATAGTAGTGGCTTCATTCCACAAGTCTAACATGTTCCCCCAAATGGAAAAGACAGTGGGCCTCTCAGAGATTGAGCCATAGGGAGAAGTTAGGTTCAACTGCTGTGGCTCCAATAGCTATGCTAGGCTGTCTCCATCCATCTGGAATTCAAGGGACACAGAAACAGAGTAGCCCTATTTATTTGAAAATACAACAACATACAGACATCTCAACTAAAAGCCAGAACTGCACTGACTTATCCCACACTTTGAAGGGTAAGAATATCTCATCTACCTTCTGTATTTAAGTGATTTATCATAATCTTGGGGAGAACAATATGGAATCCTTGTATCTGCTTCCAGCCTCTCTAGTCCACAGAAGGTCACATCGCGCTCCAGAAAGCAACCCTGAACAGAAATCCTGCTATCAGCCAAATACCAGGATATTCAAGTGGAATCAGTTACAGAGGATCAAGGAGAAGAGATCCACTTTCTCCCAAGGAAAATCAGAAAGAGCTGATGATTGGCATCACCTTCACAATACCACAGAGGGAAAATTACCAGATACACGTGAGCTTGATGGGCTAAGAGGTCTACATAGGTTACATAGACATTCAAGCACCAAGGACTCCCTTGTCTGGCTCAGTTCAGATGATCTTCCTAGTCCAAGACAAACATATTAGTAATTCCACACATTGTTAAAGCAGTATCATTGAGCAGGCGGGAAAGGAATAGGAGCAAAGCACCCATAGAGATGGCTCAAGTGCTATTCAATATGGCAGAACCAAACATCTAAATAAAAGAACATTTGAAAGGGATCCTAAATGTAAGAGCTAAGTGACAAAGCTAAAGCAAGGAAGAATAGAGTCTCGAAGTGGAGGTTTTCAGTTGGATAACTAGGAACCTGGGATGACTAGAATTGAAACTTTCACCTCCTCAGAACATCAGAGTCTGAATTTTCACATCAGTTCAATTACTAGGTCAGAGATAAAGATATTTGACAAGAATTTTTCAATGCTAAACTAAGTTTGAACATCTTTATTAAAAGTCGCATGGGAAAGAGCACTTTTAGATGAGAACTTGTGCTGGGGTTTTTTCTTTCCCCCCCAACTCAAGTAAACACCACAGTTCTGTTTTTGTTTGTTTGTTTAAAGCCTGAATACGGATCCAAGCCCCATATTTGTGATGTTTTGACATCCTTTTTGTCTTAACGTTTTCAAGGTTGCCTCAGTGCTTCTATAAGCCTACCTATTCATTTATGTCTAATGTGGAGTTGCAGCATTGTTTGACAAACTCTTCTCAATGGTCTATTTGAACTATCATTCTATGTTCCGGATCTTAAGTTGACCTTCAAAGTAGCTTTTGCCTCGGCTATGATGATCTTGGAACTAAGTATCCCCTCCACAGAGGAACTATATCAGGGTAGGCAACCTATGACATGCATGCCAAAGGCGGCACGCAAGCTGATTTTCAGTGGCACTCTCACTGCCTGGGTCCTGACCACCGGTCCGGGGTGCTCTGCATTTTAATTTAATTTTAAATGAAGCTTCTTAAACATTTTAAAAACCTTAGTTACTTTACATACAACAATAGTTTAGTTATATATTAGAGACCTATAGAAAGAGACCTTCTAAAAACATTAACATGTATTACTGGCATGCAAAACCTTAAATTAGAGTGAATAAATGAAGACTTGGCACACCACTTCTGAAAGGTTGCCGACGCCTGAACTATATTGTATATTTTAAGGATACAGTTGTCCTTAGACTTGCCTGCTGGTGATGCATAGATCTCAAGAACTAATCCTGCCATCCATTTGATCCCATCCTAGCCACCCGAAGGAATAAGCAATGTTAAGATTTTGCCCTTAAAGAACAAAACCAGATGGAAAATCAGTCTCTATTTGCAGTGACAGTGACAAGCTGCAAGAGGAAGAAGGCATCCAAAGAGCACCTTCACAAGATGGTTAACAGGATGCATCACTGCAGTATATAAGATGAGCAGACATGGACAATCTGAAAGCATCATGGCAGTTTCCACCAGGTCCATGGCCCCGTTGTATGGTAAGGGGACTAGTGTGCTGGCCGAAGAAACGAACATCTTTAGCTTTCACAAGCTTGCCTTTTCTTCAAATTAAGCCTTTGGGAGTAAAGTTCTCCATGCTGTGGTAAAGTAGGGCTTGTAGTGAAAATGAAAATCTATTAATCTTCATTAGTCTTCCGATAAATAATATGAGTAGTTCAGTCCCATTATATTTTCTTTGTTAATACTTAATTTTGTTTTTTCGTATGGGACAGGAACATACTATTTATTCATAAATTTATAAATTTATTCATAAATCAAATAGTATATTTTACACTTTTAATTGTTGATAGGACTTTGAGTTGACATTACTTGTTCACTGATGGTGGAAGAATTAAATAGAGGTCCCCTGCTGATTTTCATTTCAACCTGATTCCATGCCTTAAACAGGAAGGACTTGAGTATTTACAGTATTGGCCTGCCAGACATGCTGTATCTGTGTGGTGTGGTGGTGGTGGTGGTGGTGAGGGGGAGTCAGGAGGAGGAATTACAGGTAAAATAAATTAGGAAGAGTTACAGGTAAATAAGACACATTTTTCATTCTAAGAAAGGATGAAGGGTATCTTTTTGTTTTTCAACATAATGTGTTTTGTTTACCCTTATAGGCTTGGTTCACTGTCTAACATTTGTAAAATTGTAGAGACATTAAATGTTGTGTGGTCTTTGATAACTGTTTAACTTTTAAACCAAGAATAGAGTATATTATTTAGATGTAACACTGTAGTTCCTGTTCATACTTTAAAATTTTACTTACTTTTTGCTGTTTTATCCCGAGTTACCAAGAAGCAACTTGTCAGTGTTGCTTTGTAACTTCATTTTGACAATGAGTGGTATCAGGTGTTGGGGTTTTCAGCTTCCACCCTTAACTTTGGTAAACAGCTATACCTTGTCTGCAACATTCCCAGGCACTCTAATCTGTAGAATCCGAAAACTTTTAAATCTATATTTCCTGAGTAATCTAGTGGGCTGAGAACAGAAATGGGAACCAGGATTTCCTGTTTTCAAATTCCACCTCCTGTGTTGATTCTCTTTGTAGCTTTGGTCATGTCTCT
This sequence comes from Mauremys reevesii, assembly GCF_016161935.1. NCBI lineage: Eukaryota > Metazoa > Chordata > Testudines > Geoemydidae > Mauremys > Mauremys reevesii. Next base: position 241,543,580 of record NC_052623.1, on the reverse strand, counting down.
TTAATCTATCTGCATCCAGTTCTCTCCATTTAAAATAGGCATAATACTTCACAAGATATTTGTATGGATTAATTGGTTAATCTGCTAGGTATTGTTATTACTGGTACCATGATTCCACAAGGGTTAACAGTTATATTTAATTCACTGTGGCTTTGGAAGAAGCTTTTTAAATGTATGGCTTTAAAAAAAGGATATTAACATCATATTAGGAATTCACTTCTTTGTAATTCTTTTCTTTTTATAGTGAAGAGGTCTGTATTTTGTCCGCGTCTGGCACAGCAGCTGTACTGAACCCTAGGTTTCTCCAGGATGGCACCATGGAAGGCTGTTTGGAACAAAGGTTGTCATGGCAGCCTGGCTTCTTTTCCATAGGGTCAGAGAAGGGAGAGGTTGATTTTTTTCCTCAGAACCAAGATAGTTCTTCTCTATTAGGGTAGGTTACAGTGTTACAGTGCAGGATGCGGGACCAACCACTTTACTGATTTTCACTAACAACAACAACAGAAGTAATGGAACTCTGCACCAAATTAGATTTTCTGTTTTTATTTCTAACAGTCTGAATAAGGTAACATGTTTGACTACTAACCACAGAATTATAACTCAGTCTTTTTCTTTGCCACTCTTCACGTATCTTTCTTACCTTTGTAGCACACTACAAAAAAGTGACAGTCATATGATAATTTGTATAAGCCAAATCTTGGTTTGGCTGTAGTATGTGGACCATTGTTTTTGTTGTGTTCAATGGCTGTATAGAAAATAAAATACCTTTGAGCGTAAAACAAAAGTGAATAAGACAAGCATTTAAAAATGAATGTTTAAGCTGAAGATTATAAACAAAATCATAAAGGTTGATGGAAAAAGAAAAAAAACGAATTGGCCAACTAACACAAATTGTTGGCTGTTTGACCTCTGTTTTTTGTTTGCTTTATTTATTTTTTTTTTGAGAGAGAGGGGGCTTGCAAAATAATTATTTGAAGGCAGTCAAGATATACAAACTATTGCATGTCAATAGGACTTTTTTAGTATCTTCACTGGAATATTAATCATATATCCTTAGGAATTAGTACAGTCCAAAATATACAGTGTATCATGGTGAAGTGATACAGTTTTATCTCAATATTTAGCTTTTTCTTTTTTTCATTTTATTAGGAAGAGACTGAGTATTACCTTTCCCTGCAAATACTACTTGTTGATCAGTTCTTTGAAACTGCAGTTTTAACCCCTTTAAACAAACAAACAAACAAAACCCTTCCTTTTCTTTTTTCTGTCCCAACAGAACAGTTAATATACTTGTTCAACCTCTCCTTCCCCTGCTGACATCTAAAGAAATGTCAAGTTTTAATGTTAAAGCAAAATAAAAATTCAGTTTTTGATCATAATATATTTTATAAGCTTGCTGAATGTGTTGTTTAAAAGGAGAATCACATTTATTTTCAGTAATAAAAGCTGACTGATAATAAAGCAACCAAATGTGAAATATATACAGAAAGTCTGTCTCATTTTCAAAAATGACTTAGGCTCCTTAGTGCCCAAATCTCTTTTAAAGACTTACATTCCTAAATCACTTACGTTCTTTTGAAAATTTTACTCACAGTTCTTTGAGAAGAAAAATTACTGTGCAGGACAAAATTTTACAATGAGGCTCTTACATAGTATGTTACAAAATCGAAATTTGTTCAGACTATATTGTTTATAGTCTTCCGTGTGTTTTTGCAACAATTCTGCCTAGATATTTTGTTTCAGTTAAGTGAATAGTGAGTTTTTCTTAATACTGTAGCTCAGGAAATTCTCTATGGGTCTTTCCCTTTTTAATGAATATTTGTATTATACTGTTCTTCAGTAGGATGACTGGCATGTTTAATTTCTGCTGCTTAATTTTGTATAGGTTATTAAAACATAGTCCATGTAAGAGATTTGATATGTATTTACCCAGCAGAGTCCTTTGTAAAGGTGTGATATTCCACAGACTACACCCAGCTAGCAAGAATTAGATCTTAAAGCTATTGCAATAATATCTTAGGCTAATATAACCACTGGCCATTTTATGCTGTTGTTTTTTGATCCCTGGATAACTGTTAAGCTGCACAGATACTATATGTATCATTTTAGAGAATAGCTTGTGGCCTAATTCTGCTCTGTTACATTGATACAATCCTATTAACCTGTTGCACAGATGTAGTAGAACAGAATTTGGCTCCATGTGTGGCTTATGTAGTTGTATGTATAGGCCAATTTTATACGCACATGCACATAGTATTTCTTGTTAAGATGGTGCACAGATGTTTTAAATATACTTTTCCAAAATGTACTTTTAGGATAGAAGAAACTTCACCTCCAGGTTGTGGATTTTGCCACATACCATATGATGAACTGAACATGCCATTCCCTGCTCATCTCACATACTGTTACAACTGCAGAAAACAAAAGGTTCCTGATGTTCTTTTCACAACAATAGATCTGCCTGCAGAGGCAATGGTTATTGGAAAGGGATGTCTTATTCAAGCCAGGTATCTGTCAAAATATTTATTTTCTTACTACTGTGCTGGAGAACATTAGAAATTTTCCTTTTCCTGTAGTTCAACAAAAGCAGATTTTATATTTTATGTTCAATTATGTATAGTAACTAGCAACTAAATGTTTATTTCCTGTTGTGATGTCATTAACTTTAGTTTTGTGCTTTTTATTTATACTAGTCTGTAGTACAGGGGTGCTGGAATAATTTACATAATGGGGATGCTGAGAGCCATTGAACCAAACTGTAAATCCTATATATGATGGAAACCACTTCAAGCCAGGAGATGTTGTCACATCCCCAGTACTCCTAATGCCAACACCTATGCTGTAATACCTACTAAATTTATTGCATTCAGCCCACATGGCTATGGAGAGCAAAGACTTGCAACTACAGAATAAGGTTGCACATGCTACATATGCTCAGGTTAAAATAATTCAAAATACTGAACCAATGGAGTAGGTCACATGACTGATTCTCTGGTGGTTTGGTCAGAATGGAGGTCCCATAATCATACTAAGATGTAAAACAAAATTCTCCTTTGAAATGATGACTGAGATAAAACATTATAGCCACAGAAAAAATGTTTCTGCTACAGCGTTTTTCATTTAGCCCTGTTATACTGCAGAAGGCAAGATCATACTGTGATTATTTCTTGTCAGAGGTTCCTAAAAGCATTACTAATTATCTTGGGTGGGTTTTTGCAAATAGATTATGATATTGTACTAAAAGATGTAACTAAAACTTAAGATTCCATCCACGTGTTCTTAATATTGGTAAAAAGAACTTTCACAGGCGGATGTACACACCACTTTCCAGAAATGTAGCAGTGTTGGTTAGACAGTCGTATATGCAGTAATAGCACAGTACAAATTGTGTGAGAGAAGGGCAGATTCAGTGTCCCTAGATTTATATTAATTTTGTTATGATACTGTAATTTCCTATTCAGTTATACAGTACTTAATTTTCATTTTGTTTTGCCATTCTAACTACTGCATGTACCGTACGTACACCAATGCAGATTCCTTGACATATTGGGTTAGCTTCAGCCATAATAAATCAAATAGGGGCACATCTGGAAAGTTACTGAGTTGGTGTGAGGATGATCCTGGAGGAACTGCTACAGTTATGTTACTCCAGGTAATTGTTGCTGTAAAGTGAAGTTGGCTTACTTACATGATTTATAATATTGTGCCTTCCTCCCAGTGTGCTTCTGTCAGTAGAAGATGTGACGAAAGAACAGAAATGAGAATCATGTCGTGTGGCTCTTCCCTTGACTTGTGTGATCTTGAAAAAGTCACTTACTTTGTCTGTGCCTCAGTTTCCTCAACTGAAATACAAAAATACGTTATTATCTCTGATTTTCTGTAAAGTTTAATTCATTAGGGTTTATGAATTTCATGATGTCAGATGGAAGATGCTTCTATTGAGGCGAGCATTTGCCTAAGTGTTGCAAGTCTCAGAACCATATAGAAATAATGACCACATATAACTCTTTTATTTTATATTTCTGAGCATTTGGTGTACGACTACGTAAGGAGCTGTGATTCCAGTTACCTTCAGTTCCTTTTCTACTGCCACAGACAGAGGTTTTAGAACTACTGTTCCATTTAGACTGCTGTGTAAGATTGATATCCTCTGTCTTTTTCTTTCTCTTTAGGTTATTGGGGTGTGTGTGTGTCGGGGGGGGGAGACACACTAGCTAGTAGTAATTTAGAATAGTGCTATTACATGCTTCCAAGCAGATTCCTGTCTACTTCTGTCAAGTTCAAAACTAATCATCTTTATGACAGACTAGAAAGAAATCCAGTTTGTTCAAATTCAACATTTTGCATCATGTGGTGGTAATATATCTATTTGATCTAAGTTTTTATATGGCTGCCCATCACTGTTGTATCTGAGCACCTTCTACATAAAATCAGTAGCAGTAACAAAAGTCCATGGTGGACCTCATGGAGTCAGAATTCTATTATAGTTGTATCACTTGTGGTGGAAAGGCTTTCTTAAAGAGGAAGTCTTTGCAACTTTTTCCTAAAGGTGATCAGATTCTGGGTTTTTCTGATGTCTGATAGAGAATACTTTGTCCTCAGCTTTCACATGCTTCGTCCTGGGCTTTGGGATCCGTGTTATCCCAGAAGAGCAGAGCAGCAGTGGTTCATAGATTGAAATTCAGTCTTTGATGTGGCTGGGGCTTGATCTAGTAATTGTTTTGAAAATAAGGAATAAGGCCTTAAACTGACATCGGAAGCTAACTGGAAGCCAACGGAGGGACTTGAGCACAAGCTTGAAGGGATCATAGTGGCCTGAACCATGGGGAAGATGGGCAGGTGCATTCTGTACCAGCTGGAGCCTGTATATTGCCTTCACATTCAGCTTTAGATACAGTGAATTGTAGTAATCCAGTCTGGAGGTGAAAAATGCATGGATTACTGTGGTCAGGCCCTCCTTCAGGAGGAAGGGGTGAAGCTTCCTGGCAAGTTGGAAGTGAAAGCTGGCATTTTTGGAAATGGATGCTACTTGGTCATGTAAGCATTTTGAGGAGTGAAATGGGACCCTGAGTATTCATGCTACATTGACAAATGTAGACTAGACATCTTCAGTAGACGCTGGAGACAGTGTTTGGGCCAGCTTTTGGAAGTGTTTCCCCTTTCTGACCAGCGGCGCTTCAGTTTCTCCTGGATACAGCTTGAACCAGTTGCTCTGTCATCCAAGAGATGATTTTTTATAGACTTGCTGACAACTTTTTAGTAATGGTAGTTGAATCAATTGAGAATGAGATACATAGTTCAGTGTCATCAGTGTATTGTTGGCAACTCTCTAAGCCTGATGATGGCATCTCACTGTCTCTTCTAGTGGTCTCATGTAGATATTGAAGAGAAGAGTGGATGGTATGGATCCTTGTGGGATGAATTGGAGCAAGTGTAGTGCTGGACCATCTATTTCTGTTATGTTTTGTAGATAAGCTAGTAGTACTTTGTGGTCCACTGAATCAAAGGCAGAGAGATCCAACAGTATGTGCATGTAGGTGTCCATGGCCATGAGATCATCTTTTAGTGATATTAGAGCAGATTCTGTTCTGTACCATGGTCTGAACCCTCCTCGGGGGAGCATCCAAGATGTTGACTGTGGTTGGAGCTTGGTGGTTACTATTTTCTCAATTATTTTGACCAGGAATAGGAAGTTGAAGAGATCTTTAGGGTTTAGTGTTGACTTCATGAGGACTGTGTGAACTGTTGCATTTTTCAAGGAATTTAAGTGTGCTTTCCTGAAGGAAGCATTGACAATTTCCATTAGTAGTGAGCATAGTTGTCCTGGCATCGATTCATTTCACAGGTTGTGACTCTAATACTATTCCAGGGCTTCTTAAGCTGTAGCATGTGTGATGGAGCCAAATTCAGCCAGGGATAGTGGGGCAGATAATAGTCTGGTCAGAAGGGTGGGATTTCCTTTTCTATTTCTTTTTATACATAAGTATACAAGTACATCAGGGACTTCCAGTGCCTTGGAGAAGAACACTTTCTGAAGGGGTACTCAGTTTTCACTTTTTTTTTTTTTAATCCCTTTCAAATTTACCTTGAATAGATTTAAACTCTCACTAATTAACAAGTCTTGTAAGTTCTGCTGATGGACACTGGAATTTTCTATAGCTTGAAACTGAAGCATCCACAAATACCTGTTAGGAGAAAAACTGAAAGACATGAAATTTCAGGTGGGACAGTCTTTTGAGGAGTATTTGGTTCTCTTCTGCTCCACCTTTGAGAAACATCTTGAATCTAAGCACAGTCATCAAGCTGGTAGGATGGAGCTGAGCGTACCGTAAAAGGTAGAGGAATCTGTCAGTTTGACTGGACAGTCTGATGATTGATTGCCATGTCCATCTCTGTTGCTGCAGCTTCCTTCTGTGAGCTACTTGAGTCTGACTACATTCTTTTGAGGGTATTTGGATGTTTTGGCCTAAGCAGACCATAATAATAATCATTTATTTATACTACAGTAGTCCTTAGATATTTCAAGCAGGTTGGAGACGCATTGTACTAGTTGCTATATAGACACACATAGTAAGTGGCAGTCACTGCCCTGAAGAGTTTACAATCTAAATAGACAAAACAGTCAATCTCTTTTGATACTTCATGCCTTCGTTTCAGAACTCAGATCTAAGGGTCTGAAGGCTTTGCCTCAGTTTCATGTGATGTATTCTGTGTAGGTTCTTATATTGCTTTCATCACCATAATGTTGAGTGCCTTCCAGTACTGCATTGGACAACAGGATCTTTAGGTTCTTCCTAGTAGACCTCAGATGCCTGGGTCTCCCTGCAGATTTAGGTATGAAATGGTCCTTTTCTCACTCACCTAAGACTTTGGATGTTTGTTCCCTAGAAGATCACCCTAAATATGTAGTCTTCACTTTGGATTCCTCTCTTGGGTGGCAGTTCTGCTATGATGCCACTGCAGTCTTACCCCTCTCAGCTTTTATGTACTTTGGCCTATGTGGCATCAGCCATCATAAGTGTCTTTCTTTAAGATGTTTATTCAGTATATGCTGCAGCTCTAATTTTCCCCCTGGAGCATACATAAGGGGAGACCATCACCTCCTAAGCCTACTTTCCTTCTACTGATTATCCCGCAAGAGATTTGGTCAAATCCTGGTAAAAGAGGAAGAATTTGAAAATATCAAAAGCTTCAAGGTGGCATAGAAGCCAGTCCTTTTCTGCTTTGTCAGTGCAGTGTCATTGCAACCTACATCTTTCCTTTTGATGACTAGCTAGTTCCGGAAGTTCTGGTTCTTCTTCAAGTGATGGTCCCTATTGTATTCCATTGAGGGTTATACACATGTGCCATGTATCCAGAGCCAGATATTTTGAAAGTAGTAGTGTCCGTTGGGCTGTGCACGTGCCCATGCTCCACCTCATGGTTTCATCCAAGGTGATAATGGGCAGGGTGGACCATCTGGGCCCTTAGCACCTTCTCACCACTGCATGGTCTGACTCAGTCTCTTCTGTTCTCTCCTCTCTTGTGATGCACTATTACAAACTGAGAAAAAATACTTTTATTCTTGTACATAGTTAGTATTTTGTTATTTTTATAGTAGCTTTTAGTGTAGTAATAGTTTTAGGATTGTAAGGACTTTGGAACGCCATTTCACCAGTTGACCACCTGTCCCCAGTACCCATGCGTGGGTACTGGATTACTCATTTCCTGTCCTCCCTCGTTCTTTGTCAACAATTTCATCACATTTCATCCTGGTCCAGTATCTGCCCCCTTCCCAGCCCGTAACTGGGAAGGCCAGGCTCTCCACCTCAGGAAGCACCTCATGGAGGTCACCATGAGGCCACTGTCGGATCCAGGCTGTGGGGAATCCTCCCTCCCCCTCCCCCCCCGCAGTGCGTCAGCCTGAGCAATCTAAGAGCACACCACCTACTGCACCTCCCAGTTCGGTTCTGCTGGTACCAGCGCTATGGACCACTTGTCGGGTCCTTGCCATGAGGCAAGGAAGCATGTACATAAATATGGCAGTAAGTCTTCCTCCAGGTCCAAAAAGAATACTGCTCTAAGAGATCCCATCAGGGAGAAGCAACGCATTCCAAGGCCACAAACACAATAAAAAGCTGCACAGAATGTCAGTTCCATCCACCGAGCCACATACTCCTTCCAGGTTGGTACTGCTGAAGTCAAGGGAACCTTTGGTTCCAAGACCACCCTGAGCTCCTGTTCCAACTGAGGAACTCGTAGTGCTCCCACTGGGGAAACTTGAATCAGCCCCTGAGCCTCATGAACTATTTGCACTGGCTGAGGTGAGATCTCCATGTCTTCAAGTGCCATTGCGTCCTCAGAGGGTGGGCTCCTGAACCTTAGACTTGCCTCCTTTGGGTCATGTTCCTGCCCACTCCTCTGAGGCTCCTGTGGTTCTGCTGGCACCACCATTCAAACTGAGCTCTGATTTCTCAGCATTGGAGAACTTTGCAAACTAGAACTTCCTTACCTATAGCAAAATGGCATACTTCACAGACAAACTGCCTCAGCGGATCAAGCCCGATTCCAGGCTATCCTGGATGAGAGGAGGCTGGTTGCGAGGACAATGCTGCAGGCTGCAGTGGACGCATCAGACACTTCTTTAGGCATGATGGCTATGGGGATCATCATGCGAAGGGAATTATGGCTGCATTCGTCAGGTTTCCTGAGGGAAGTCTAGACCACCATAGAGGATCTCCCTTCCAATAAGTCTCATCTCTTCAACCAGAAGACTGATGATTCCCTTTGTTCCCGCAAGGATTCCAGAGCCACTGTGTGATCACTGCGTTTCTACACACTGGCACCCAAGTGAAAGTTCTGCTTGTCTCCAAAGCAGAAATTTAGAGTTTCACAATTATTCCTCTAGTGGCCCTATGAGCTTCCTTGAAAACAGCAGAAAACCCAGCGACCCCATCTCTCAGGTTCATCATCACAACCTTCTGCATCTCATACCCAGTCTTTCCAGAAGCACTATTTATGAGTGCAATTAGAGAGCCACCAACCACCCTGCCTCATGCTGTGCACCCGACTCACTCCATTTGGGGGGTGCCTATCACTCTTTTTACCACCTTGGAGTGCGATAACGGACAAGTGGATCCTGGATGTCATTCAATATGGCTATATGATCAAGTTCAAAATGCTACCTCATCCTCATCCCTCGCCCGGGCCTAACTTCAGGGACCACTCTCACGACCGTATCCTCACCCTAGAGGTAGACTCCCTGCTGCAAAGGCGAGTGATAGAACCTGTTCCCATGACACCACCAACGTCTATTACATCAACAGACAACGGTGTATAAAGTTGCCTGCACTTTGTGCAGAAGCAATTCATCTTTGGGATTGGCTTTGCCCACAAGATCCTGTTACGAGCGGCATACCTTCCTGGGACTCAGAATGTAATTGTGGACTCTCTCAGCAGAAAGTTTGTGACTGACCACGAATGGGAGCTCCACAACACTGGTCTCTAGCATTTTCGACTGCTGGGAGACTCCAGCCAGGGACCTCTTTGCCTCCTATGCCAACAGCAAATGCACCCTGTGCTGCTCTGGGGGACTTGGTGACCTTTCCCCCGGTGACGCACTAGTCCTTTGTTGGTCAGATAGCTCAATTACACCTTTCCTTCCTGCCATGAGTGCTACACAAGATCAGATGGAAAAGAGCAACGGTCATTCTGATTGCCCCATTCTGGCCTTACCAGTTCTGGTTTTCCCTTGTTCTCAGCATGTCAGCGTGCTCCCTACTTCCACTGCCACCTTACCCAGAACTCATGCAACAAGGTGGATGGATCGGGCATCCCAATTCCCAGACTCTTCACCTCAGAGCCTGTTTTTTGGATGAGCACCTTCATTAGAGCCAGAATGTTCATCAGCAGTACAAGGCTGCTCTCAAATAATGGAGAGGAGTCCACAAGGCAATCCTATAGGGCTAAATGGAAGTGTTTCACCTCCTGGGCTCAGTGGAAGGGTCTAGGCCCTAAGGATGTAGACATTCCTCCTCTTTTGGACTATATCCTCTCCCTAAAGACATCTGGCCTTGCTCTCAACTCCATCAGGGTGCACATGGCTGCTGTCAGTAACTTCCACCCCCCTGCTCGAAGGACACTCTTTTACTCACCCTTTGACTACCAGGTTCTGGAAGGGCTTCCTATGAACCTATCCTCCTGTTCAGCCCATTGCTCCCCAATGGGACCTCAACTTTGTCCTCACGATGTTAACAAAGTCACCCTTTGAGCCTCTGGCCTCATGCTCTCTCTCTTCTCCCCATGAAGATTGCCTTTCTGGTAGCTATTACTTCTGCAAGACAGTCAGTCCGCCTCATACTTTGTCACCTCAGATGAAACCATGAGGTGGAGCTAGGGTGCATGTGTGGACCAACGGACACTACCTTTTTAAAAATCTCTGGCTCCGGACACATGGCAAATGCATATAATCCGCAGTGAAATACAGATAGGGACCGCACATCTTGAAGAACTTCCAGTTACAGGTAAGTAATTTCTTCACTGACAGAGCCCTGCATACTGAGTTGTCCTTAGTGAGAGAGAAATCAAAGAAACTTTTTGATATGTTGGAAGTCCGCAAGAAAGGGAAGACTGTTCTCATAAATTTCAAAGGACATGCAGAGGTCGTTAAGAACGCTGAGTGTCACCTTCTTCAATATTGCTGCGACAAAGTGAGCCTGAATACCTTTATTAAGGTGTGACTGTACAGTTAGTGGGAATTATAATATTTCTTTAACCACTCTGGATTGGCATCTCTGGTCGCCTCAGTTAGTTATGATTTCAGAGCTCAGCAAAGAAGTATCTCAGAATTAGTTGCTTTTCAGATTCAAAACCAACTTCCAGTATAAAATATTTGTATAATGTAGTCAAACTTCATCTCAGTGTATTTTGAACTTACCATGTTAGCACTTCTCCAGTTCTATAGTTATATTAGGTGTTGGTACAATATTTTTAAAGTGGAGTTATAACTGTGTTGGTGCCAGGATATGAGGGAGACAACGTGGGTGAGGTAATATCTTTTATTGGACTAACTCCTGTTGTGAAAAAAACACGCATTTGAACTACGTAGAGCTCTTCTTCAGGTCTGAAGAAAGACGCTTGTCTCGTTCATCAACAGAAGTTGGTCCAATAAAAGATATTGCTTCACTCACCTTACCTCTCCAATAATTTTAAAGGCATAGTACAGCGGTTTTCTGTGATCAACAGAATCCTCAGGTTCCTCAGACTATGTCTAAGGGGTCTGGGAAAGGTGGTTGTTACCATAGAACAGTGCTTTAAGCCTGTGGTCGGGTCCACAGACTGTTTAAGATTTCCAAAGGGGTCTGTTCTCACTGCCATTTGAAAGTTTTTAGGAGTCTGCAAATGAAAAAGGTTGAAAAACACTGGCATAGTGAGTGAAGCATATTCCTTGCTTTCTGAGTACATTTTTATGTATATTTTGATTACTAGAAGTAAACATGATTTCATAAAAAGAATTGACAAAAGTTATGCTTTACAGTTTTTGTAATCTGTTTTAATAAGGGATGTTTCTTAATATTATTTAAAGTACATGTATTATTCTGCTTTATAAGTTACTTTTGTTCAAAGTTTCCAGTTTTCAGTTTAAACAGGTATTTTCCTATTAAAATGTGACCGAAATTAAGGGTAAAGATGTACAGCAAATATTTGTTAAAAGCCAAAAAGCGTCAATTTGATGTTGTGCTGACTTGGTATTTAAAAAAAAATAGAATTAAACTCCAGAAAATAACTTTTAATGTTTTGTCAAATATAAAAAGCCTTTTGCTCGCTTACAGAGTTTACCAGTGGTTAAAAATTAAAAGTGTTTACATGCTTAAAATAGACTAATTCTACATATGTGACAATTCCATCAACAGGTTATGTCGCCTGAAAAAGAAAGCTCAAGCTGAAGCAAATGCAACATCCATCAGTAATCTGTTGCCATTTATGGAATATGAAGTACACACCCAGCTAATGAATAAACTTAAATTGAAAGGAATGAATGCTCTGTTCGGTCTGAGGATTCAGATTACAGTGGGTGAAAATATGCTGATGGGCTTGGCAGTAAGTGTTGCTTTGAATGCATAAATTTGAATTCCTCATTCTATTATATTCTGTTCTTCTAATTTCACAAAACCATTTGTGCCAGTTTTGTATGATGGTGGAATTCTGGACAAATGGAGATATTTAAAAAATATAGTTTTATTAACAAATGAGATGGTGGAAAGGAAGGAGACCGCCACCTTCTTGTTGACAGATCAGAATAGACTTGCCTTGAATACCAGACACAATAGACTGGACTCTCTTGAAACTGAATAAGTAGATGAAAGTATCATAAGTACAGGAGGCTTCCCCCAAAATATGCGGAGGAAAAATCATAAATTCCTTTAATGGTTACTGTCGAGATCTGTTTTGATTCCATGTTCATAGTAGATGGGATTTGCTCTCACTGATTATTGTAAGTCTTTGGTTATCACCTAGGAAAAAAGAGAAATCCCCAATACTCCAGCCTATTGCCTCTGCTTGTAATATTGATGGCCTCTAATGCCTCTATTACTTTCCATCTAACTATTAATTCCAAAGGAGCTGCACTGTGGTATTGCATTAGCTTAACTCTACAAGGTACTCAACCCTTTCAACTATACCTATGATGTACCGTTTTTCATAGAATGAATTTGATGCTGCTTTTTGTTTTAGTTTAAAATAAAATACGATAAAAAAAAAACCACACACACCCTAAAATGAATTTTGGAGACTCTCTGTGCTGTCCAGACTCTTATTTTTCACTAATGTTTTATAAATATCCTCCACGCGCACACACTTTATTGTATTTGTTTTTAATTCCATGCCCTCCTTTTTGCGGGCTTTCTGATGGCAGAGAAGTAATGACCAGTAGGTTTAAAGTGTTCTAGGCCTAATTATAAAATGTTGCACCACTGGCATCTCTGCTCTGCCTGTCATGTGTGGGGTTGGAATAGCCAAGCTTAATTCTATCTCTGCCAAAACATCTTAGTGAACAGATAGGCCCTGAGTAGAGGCTCTCAAGCTCTCTCCATCCTGACTGACACTTCCAATGAGAAGTTGGGCCCAGATGACCTCAGAGGCCATGTTTTTGAATGTGTATGAGTCTGCCAACTCCATTAGATGCCAAGAGGCATCACCAACACTAGCCTTTTAAAGTACATATCTGCTGAGAGAAGTCTCAAAGCTATCCGGGCCAGTAGTCGAAAACAGACAAGGATCAGAGGATTCAAGGTTGAACCTGAACTCAGGCCTCAAACTGTGCTTCGTGGGAGAGCCAACAATACGCTGAGCTGCAGCTGAGCACCAATGAATTTTGCACCAACTCTGCGAAGAACAGTGATGCCTGATATGTCTTATGTCTGATCTTGGATCAAGGTGTTTGGAACCAGTGAGAAGGTGGTGGTCTCCTTCCGTTCCACCATCTCACTTGTTAATAAAACTATAATTTTTAAATATCTCCATTTGTCCAGAATTCCACCATCATACAAAACTGGCACAAATGGTTTTGTGAAATTAGAAGAACATTTTATAAGGTTAGACATCACTGTTCTTGGCATGGTTGGTGCAAAATTCCATTGGTGCTTAGCAGCAGCTCACTGAATTGTATGGTCTCCCAGGAAGCAGATTGAGGCCCGAGTTGAGGTTCAACCTTGACTCCTCTGATCCTTGTTGGTCTTTGACTGCTGGCCTGCCCTGTGTAACGCTTCCATTACTTCTGTGTCTGATGATAATGGCACTGATAAGTCACACCACTGGGTCAAGAGTATGTTAGGACCGACTGAACTCCCTGATGTTTTTGTTTCTCGGTCTTACTTCAACTGTTACGTAGATGTATGCACTGAATCACACTAATGACACTGTAATGATTCTGAGTCTGAAGCCATTGTTGCTGTGAGCGTGACTTGGGCGTTGGCAGTGATGCCACGTCCGAGTTGTCCTTGCCTTTGTATCTCACATGTGTTAGCTTCAGTAACTTCAGTGGTGTACATACTAGTTTATTATACAACTACATCCAATACCCAGGTCCGTTCAGCAGACTGAATGTATACTTGGGATGAAAATATAATGGTAAAATCATAGTAACTGATTTTACCTTTATGTATGTGGTGATCCTACGAGTTGTCTCTTCAGATTCATTCCAAATCTCCATAGTACTGAAGCGAGAACCTCATTTTGCCTGTCCTCAGAAGTGAAAATGTGTATGGTGAAACATATTTTCCTTTCTTAGACCACTGTCTTGACAGATGTTCTTTGTCAGAAATTTGAATTTTGTTAAGAAAACAGTTGAAATAACTTAGCCCTAATGTTATTTCAGCCTTTTTTTATTAAGTTGGTTTATTTAAAGAGCCTGTAAGGTTCTGGTAAATATCTATCTGGCTTTCACACTGTAGAAATTCTTACGAAATAAGCCAGAAAACCTTCCATTTTCTGTTTCATTTGAATAATGAGCGACAGAGATGCTTCAGTAATCTGGCTAGTTTATATACTTATCTGTGACTATAAAAATAAGTATATCTTAATAGACAAAGTCCTAGATACTGGGAAATTTTGATTTTCTAACTTGTTTATGCAAAATGAGTTAATACTAAGGTCTACATCAGCTATTGAAGTTGAGAAAGAACTGAATAAATGAATATTTAGCACACTTATTGTTGTATTGATTACTGGTCACAAATTTTTGGATATGAAGCCTTTAGAAAAGAATAGAAATTTCTATTCCTATTTGAGATGAGCTCTTGAGTCAAGGAACAAGATTTTCCTTAAGGAAGTGTTCCGTCAGATGGGGAGAAAGGTGTTGCAAGGCGTATTGTTTTGAATCTCCAAACAATAAAGAGTAATTAATTTACCACAGTAGCAGTCCATGACATAAAGATACAAATTGTACTGGTGAATACATTAAAATCCTGGGCAGTATTGAAAACTATAAATATTTTAAACCAGTAGAAGTAAAATTAAACATTGAAAATAAAACTTTATAGGGCATATTTTGTTCTTGAACATCTTTGTTGTTCTCTTACTGACTTTTTTATTTATTTTTTATAAAGTCTGCCACTGGTGTGTATCTGACAGCTTTACCGACCCCTGGTGGTATTCAGATTGCTGGGAAGACTCCAAATGATGGCGCCTATGAACAGCATGTTTCTCACATGCAAAAAAAAATAAATGATACAATAGCAAAAAACAAGGAACTTTATGAGATTAACCCTCCTGTAAGTAAAATTTGTACAACTCTCAAAAAGGAGAATTCTATGTCAAATGCAGTTCATACTAAACTAGTATGGTTACTGATCCATAACTGAAGAGGTTTGATTTGAGTGCATGGTTATTTATCAATATGAAAATCCCTGAACTCTCTCTGAGGCAATCAGAGCAGAGATTTATATAATCACCGTATTCCAGATATGTAAATCTCTCTGTTCTGAATGTCTTTAAAATTCCCCATTCATTTGACCAAATCAGATACAGCTTTTTAGGGATTAGGGAGTTCTTAGAGCAGTATCCAGTTGGAATGTAGCTGTGGAAGGTTAGAAAATATCTTTCACTCTAGTAGTCTGCATGTACTCCTTGTTAACTTGATAATAACATATCCTTTGGCTTAGAGCTTTGAGCTCCAGCTGTAGTTGTAGTCTCATAACCAGAAAGCACACTCAAGCTATCATTTAAATATATTTGTGGAGTAGCTAAATATTAATATGGTATACATGGTTCTGTAGCTAAGAGTCCACTCTAGCCTCAAATATGCGTAGCCTTCTAGGCTTCACAAGCTAGCTCCACTGCAGACCATAGAGAGAGAGGTTAGTCTGCGCAGAGAGCCTCCTGAAATCCTCTATTCTTACATGCTACGAGTTGAAGAGCAGTGAAAGGGAGAAAAAATAGTATAAATATAATTCCCATCTCTGTCGCTATGCAGTTCCGTAGCTGCCTGGATATTCCTATAGTCCTCCTGCTGGATTAGCTCTTCTTTAGTCCTAAAATAGGGAAGGGATAAGTCCTGGCAGACTTAAAAAATATGCATATGAAGCAAAAAATATCCTTAATTTTGTATGGAAACTGGGAGCATCTATCTACTTTGATCCTTCCATTTACATCATTGGAGAACAATACTGTGGTAGACTTCTGCCCCACACAGGTATTTTTTCGTAATATGACCTGTAGGCTGGCCAGTAGCTGTCCCTCTTTCTTAGAACAGTAGTCCCAATACAGAAGTAGATTCCAGAAAGGGAAGTATGGGAACTCTTTGAGATTTTTGGACTGTGAAGGGGCTTAACATGTCTTGTTTCTATGGCTAGCTGTCAGCTAGAGAGGATCGCATCCTGCCCAAGAACCAAGCTGGGACTCTGGCAAGAGTGGCGTTCTTGTGCACATGAATCAGCACTAGGTAGCCACTCCCAAGAAGGAAAATTAATCTTTTTTTGAAATAGTTATCTTTACAGCTATGTAGCTGGAGGTGTCATTGACCACGCTGAGGCAGAAAACATTGAAGTTGCTTTTTGCTGAATAGAGCCCCTAAGCCTGTATCAACAATTCCAGTATAAATCCCATTTTTCTGTGATTTGCAGCTGCCACAAAAAAATTATTCTAGGTTGAAATGCTCCACGCAAAGTTCTCTCTCTACCTCTATCTGATGGTTTTTTAATGCATCCCATTCTCCTTAGTAACAGAGGCTGTTTATGCTACAAGCGCTACAATGGTACCACTGCAGCATAGGCACTTCCTACATCTACAGAAGAGGTAGTTAATCCACCACTCTGAGAGACAGTAGCTAGGTCAACAGAAGAGTTCTTCTGTCAGCCTTGCGGCATCTACACTGGTGACTAGGTCGACCTAAGTACCGTGCTCAGGGTGTTAAATTTTTCAGTGTAGACCAGACCCGAGTGGCCTCTAGGTTAATTAGATTGGCATAGTGAGGTCTCTAATAGGTGTCATGGAGTCTTCAGCTCTTTGATTACAGGAAGCCCTCTGCATTACACAGCCTACATATTTTTTTTTCAATAGACCAGAATCACTTCACCTTCCCCAGTAAACTCAGATGGTCTTCAGACGATCCTTAGCAGTTTTTTTGTACTTAACTTTCCTATTATAAGAACAGAAATAAGTAAATATGGAACATCTCATATAATCCTCAATGTATCCAAAAAATGTTGAGGTGGAATGGATGCAATTACTTCAGATCTGGTTCACATTACTCATCATTGATAGGGATAGCATTGATACGTTTTATTCCTCTCTCTCAGTTTGATGCCGAATATGCAACATCTCAGTTCTTAAACCTGAGGGGAAACTGACTGGGACAAAAAATTAAAATAAAAAATGTACATTGTGAACAGGTTTTTTGTCTTAAACAGTTAGACTTCAGCGGTCCATCTCTCATTGTTATTAATAGATCTGACATATTTCTTAGTCACTGCATTATCTATGTGTATAATGAAAAATGAGTTTATTTCACTGTTTGTCTTTACCAAGGGACATTGTATAAAAACAAATATGTTGTATATACAACTCTGTTTCAGTCACCACAATTGGCTGCTGTGGAGCTAATTCTTACTCCTTTCCAGAAGCAGTAATCCTGTCTGTGGTATAAGTAGCACAAATGACTGAAATGAGGGAAATAAATCCTGTATGCATATATCCCTAGTAGTCATAAAGAAAATTCTAAAATAAAAGGGCAGGATGGAATTAAAAACAGAAAATATGATTTATATTGTCCGCAAAATTACTTCTAAGTAGAATGATGTTCAGAATGTTCTGGGTCTTAAAACTATGTGATGGCAAGGTGTCAAAATAGTTTTAAGACATGGAGTACATATATGAATTGTATTGTAATACTGTTTTCAGGAGATACCAGAGGAAATCATAGGATCTCCCTTTCCAGAACCAAGACAGCGTTCCAGGCTGCTAAGATCTCAGTCAGAAAGTTCTGATGAAGTTATGGAACTGGACCTTTCACATGGGAAAAAGGATGCTTTTGTCTTGGAGGTAATATCCGTGTCTATGATGCTCCTGCTCCTGCCTTTCATCTTGAAAAATATATGGAAAATAGATAAAGGACCTCTTAATTATTTCCAAAGTGTCCTGAGTTGTAGAACAGCTCATTAATTTTTGTATCAATAGAAACTCTTAATTGAAATTTGAAGCACACCTCTGTTCCTCTCTCCTGTTGTTCTTGAGCACATCTGCTCTCTGCATATGAACCACATCCATATCCTCCTCTTGGTCATCTTTGTCAAGCAGTACCTAGAGGCTAGTAAAAAGCAAATGGGCGATTCTTTTTCAGCTACATAAAAGACAGGCCATCATCACTGACAGGAGCCTTAAATATTTTGTATGCTAGCACCTCAGCATTCAGTGTTGTATCCTGAAAATTACATTATTTTTGTGATTATTAATACAATTTATTTATTCTTTGAGGCTCCTATTATATTGTCTTTTTTTGTGTCTGAGGAGCTAGAATTCTTTGTGTCTAAAATTTTATTAGACTAAATGCCTTTCAGAAAACAGAATAACCTGGAGTGCTCTCTCAGGTGAGGAGGTGCATGTTATAACTTAATATTTGAAGTGAACTTGTTTATTCTAAAGTTAAATTGCTTTTTAATGAGCATATATTTAAATTAATTAAATACTTTGAAGTACTGTGAGAAGTGTAAAAATAAATTGTTTTGTTTCCCTGAAAGTGCTAAATCAAAAATTCTTGAATTTTAAACTTGAAAGTGGTGGTCAAATGATAATTATACTAAAATTTGAAGAAATGGAATATTGTTTTTTATTTTTTTTAAATCTTGATTAGTTGTTTTGTATTTTGTTCAGTTTGTCTCTTTATTGATCCAGCTCATCTTTTTCAGAAGTAAATATGAAATTTAAAAACTTTGGTATGGTTTTTCAAAACTGGGTATCTAAGTTTGGGCTAAAGCTCTTTATTTAATAATCTAAATAAGTTAACTGATTTTCAGAAGTGCTAAGTACCCAGCAATTCCCAAATTAGTCATTTATTTAGGTGTCTAAATAAACTCGACTTTTGTATCTAGTAACAACCTTGTTATAGTATTTTTGTCTTACTGACACTACCAATGTGTGTTATTTGTTTCAGATTGATGATACAGATGCAATGGAAGATGTACATTCTTTACTGACGGATGTTCCACCACCTCCAGGTAGAGTAAACAAAATTCTCATGCTATGTGGTTAAAATTAATAATTGTATGAACTTCTGGCAGTCCTTTTCACAATATGCTGGATAATAGAGAATTGTTTTACCTCATTCAAGGTCAGAATTGGAAAAAAAAATCCTTGAAATGCAATATTGTGGGTCAAATCTCACAGAGGACAAATGCTTGGTCTCTCTTGAGAATGTGCTGATTGTAACCTGAGGCAAGGAAGATTGCTTTCCAATACACTGTTGTGTGCTGATCACCTTTTTGTATCATAACTGGAAATTCAACATAGCAGTCATTTCCTTGTAGAGTGAAAAGTTTCAAAATTCTTGTGTCTTTTGCACTAATAATTCAGTATCTGTAGATTGTTATATTCTGAATGGCTGAAATGTAGGTAGAGGGTTCACTGAAAGTAGAAGTATTGAGTCAATATATTGCTGCATGTTCGCATTAGAAAGGCTGCCACCACCTTTAGCAGACTAAAAGCATGGAGCAACTCAAAACTTACTATCAAGACCAAAATGCTAGTGTACCAAGCTTGCATCCTCAGCACTCTCATGTATGGTGAAGAAGCAGGACAACTTATGCTCATCAGGAGAAAAGGTTAAATAGTTTCCACCTATGTTGTTTACGCCTCATACTCAACACCAAATGGCAGGATAAAGTCACCATCACAGAGGTTCTTCGAAGGGCAAAATTACCAAGTGTCACCGTCCTGCTCATGCAAAGATGATTGCACTGGCTGGGCCATCTGAGTAGGTTGAAGATGAACGCATATCCAGTGACATGCTATACAGGGAGCTATCAGAGGGAACAAGAACAGGACGCCCCAAGCTTCGCTATAAAGACACATGCAAGTGAGATATGAAGGAATTTGGAATTGATTCTGAGCAATGGAAAATCTTGGCAAGTGATCGTAACAAGTGGTGCCATCGTCTCCATCAAGGTATCAAAGGCCATGACAGGAGCTGGCTCCTACAGCTTGAAGAGAAAAGAGCCCATAGGAAGCAAGCAGCTCCCAACCAAGATACATACATACACTTGCAATAACTGCTAAAGATCATGCAAATCTTGGATTGGACTATTCAGTCATAGGAGACATTGCAAACCATCTACATCGGTGGTCACCAACTGGTAGATTGCAATCGACTGGTCAATCATGGAGCCTCTGCCTTTCGATTGCAATCTCCATCTGCTAAAAGTCTGGTGGAGCTAAGGCAGAGGCTCCCTGCCTGCCCTGGCCATGTGCTGCTCCCGGAAGTGGCCAGCACGCCCCTGAGGACGGGGACAGGGACAGGGATCTCTGCTCGCTGCTCCTGCTTGCAAGTGCTGCCCCAGCAGCTCCCATTGGCCGAGAACAGGGAACTGTGGCCAGTGGGATCTGCAGGGTTGGTGCTTGCAGGCAGGAGCAGCACGCGGAGCCACGTGCCCCTCCCGCAGGGGCATGTTGGCCACTTCCGGGAGCAGTGTGGGGCCGGGGCAGGCAGGAAGCCTGCCTTAGCCCCGGTGGAAGCCCACACCCCAGCCCTGAGCCCCCTCCCAGAGCCAGTACCCCATACCCCCTCCTGCAACCCAACACTCCGCCCTGAGCCCCCTCCCGCCAGCACCCCATACCCCCTCCTGGACCCCAACACTCCACCCTGAGCCCCCTCCCAGAGCCAGCATCCCACACCCCTTCCTGCACCCCAACACTCCGCCCCAGCCTGGAGCCCCCTCCTGCACCCAAACTCCCTCCCAGAGCTTGTACTCTTCACCCCAACCCCCCTGCCCCAGGCTCAGCCCAGAGCCCCCTCCCACACTGCTAACCCCCCAGCCCAGAGCCCAGCCCCCTGCCCCAGCTCGGTGAAAGTGAATGAGAGTGGGAGAGAGCAAGTGACGGAGGGTGGGGGGGATTCAGTGGGCGTGGCTTCAGGGAAGGGGTGGGATAGATCCTGGGTTGCACTTAAATTCAAAAAATGATCTTGTGTGTAAAAAGGTTGGAGACCACTGATCTACCTCATAGTCTGCAATTCTCTCGCGTACGAAAGGATGCCAACAACAGCAGAATTGATGCTAGAACTTCATATGAGATGTTAGTGGTCTATATGTCTATTATTTAGCAACATGG
Organism: Mauremys reevesii; assembly: GCF_016161935.1. Taxonomy (NCBI): domain Eukaryota; kingdom Metazoa; phylum Chordata; order Testudines; family Geoemydidae; genus Mauremys; species Mauremys reevesii. The sequence continues at coordinate 241,522,286 of NC_052623.1, read as the reverse complement.
TGGTTGTTTTAATAATGCATATATTGCATAATGTGCTTCCTACTACAAGATTGTGATCCTTTCTTCTTTGGAAAAAATCATTCCTACCTTTTTATTCTCACTTGTAAACAATCTGTTTGTTTGTTTGTTTGTTTCTCTGGTTTCAATGTCTCTTTTCCAAGAACTTGTATTTTCCTTATATTGTTTGAAACAGCACTTATTTGTTTTCCAGAATTCAGATTGGTTTTCTTTTTTCTGCTTTGTTATGCCAATCTCCATTAGTTCAAATTTTCTTTCTTCATGATACAGAAATGTATATTTAAAATAGAATTCTTTAAGACCAATTTCCTTACTATAGGATCCAGCAACCAAGAATACATTGCTCCTCACGGAACCTCAGTACTCAGGGCCCCAGCTACATTATAAACTTCATTTCAATAGAAAACAGCTAGTTACAACATACTCACCTTTTAGCTTTCAAGAATATCCTTGTAGAAAATAATGGCAATTATTCTTCATAGATGTGAAACGTCATCTTCATGTTGTTACACATAGACTTCTTTTGTCATGCCTTCCAGCTTGCTTACTTTCATGATATCCATAGTATCCACTCATGTATGAACTTTGACATGCATTGCAGGACTTGTTCTAAGTATCTTTTCAGTATAGCTTTCATGAAATATAGTTTTATTTGAAAGCCACAAAAATGTTATTAAAGATACCATATTGTGATCATATTTATATAACAATCAAACAATGGCAACATTTATGAAAAAGAATCCTGGTGTGGAAAAAAAATCAAGCATTTCCAGAAGTAGTCATTTGTTATAATTGAGGATTCTGTGTATATTATGCAAGGTGATAAACAGATTATCCCAGTGATTATTAAATTTCGCAAAACAGATTTTGAATCTCCTAAATAATTAGGGCTGTTGATTAATCGCAGTTAACTCACGCAATTAACTAAAAAAAAATTAATCATGATTAATTTTTTTTTAATCACACTCTTAAACAATAGAATACCAATTGAAATTTATTAAATATTTTTGGATGTTTTTCTATATTTTTTAAATATCGTGATTTCAATTACAACACAGAATACAAAGTGTACAGTGATTACTTTATTTTTTATTACAAGTATTTGCACTCTAAAAAACATGGTGAAAAGAAAACTTTATAACACTTTCTCCTGACTTGCTGTGCAATATCCCATTTTTAGGTTGCATACTCTTCTGGGTCTGACTGTCTTGCTTTGTGAGGCATTTTTTGTCCAATGAAAAAAGATTAATAATATAGACATTATAGTAATGAAGCTTTATACTTTTAAGAATATTTATTTACTAATGCTTCACATTTTTGCTGCTATATAGGTTTTTGCAGAAAATATATTTAATCTTTGTTCTATATTATGAAATACCTTATGTTTAGAATGCTGGTATATTCCTATAGTGCCACTGTATGTTTGTTTTTAAATTTATTTATAGCAACATTTGAAAAAAGTACTGCAGAAAGTTAATTTAACTTTTGCCAAACTGTGCACTACTTCATGCACAGCACATAATATAATTCTGTGAGTATTTTCTTTTACAGGTTTTTACAGTTGTAACACAGAAATCATGCCTGGCATAAATAACTGGACTTCTGATATACAGGTAAAGTGGCTTTTAAAAACAGAAAGACCCTTTAAAACTAAACTTGTATACAAATATACTGTTGACATTGCAATAGATTTTAGAGTAGTTGTACTCTGAAAAATGAATTAAAAATGACACCCCCTTACTCAACGTATTCATTCCTTTTGTTTAAACTGATATAACTGAGTTGTGACAAAAATACGTGTTTATTGCTTTATACTCCCATTGCATTGCAGAATCAGTTCAGCCAAGAAAGTGTGAGCTGTATTGTGCATAGTCAACAGAATAGTTTTTAGAAGATCCACTTAGTTATACCTGGGCAATTCCTTTCAAGGTAAAGGGGTTGCATGGGTGTAACTATGGGTATGATTTGCCCCCCAGAACTTGGTCTGCTGTTGAGTGACATGGTAAGAACCTGGGCTGGCTTTCAAAGTCCCAGATGAGGTTGAATACCTAAGCTTATGTTTGTTTTAAAGTTGTATTTTTTTGAGAGAGACACCCTTTCTGTCTCTGTGACATGCTCTCACAAAATATTAATGCTAGATTATACACACACACACACACACACACACACACACACTTGTATGTGAGGCAAATAAAAAAATACATTCCCTTTTTTCCACTGCACTAGTTTGTCACTAATTATTTTATATATTGATATACAGTTCTTTGTAAAAAAAATTTTTGTTTGTAAAATTTCATAAAGGACAAGTACATTCTTCCAGTATCTGATCATAGACTGTCATTTTTCTTTCTTCCTCTTTCTCATTCACCGTGACCACTAATGCTAATTAATGTCTTTAATCAACTGCTTTGTTCCCACTGTTGCAACATATAGATTTAAAATTGAGGAAGATAAAGATATAAACTTTTATGTTTCTGCTTCAGATGTTCACCTCAGTAAGAGTATCCAGGTTAAGCAACATTAACCTGACAAATCAAACACTTAACAAGAACTTTAATGATCTCTGTGAGAATCTGCTTAAGGTAAGAGTTCTAGTTTCCAGATGTATGTATGTATTTAAATAGAGGTAACATGGAATTTAGGTTACATTGCAAACAACACTTTGTATTTTCTTTAGACTTGCCTTTCAAAATTATAGACTTGTTTTTGGTTGCATCTATAATTAGTTCCTGAGCAGCTTTACAAATATTTAAAATGCTGGATATGATGTTAATAGCTCCTGAGACACATCAAATGAGAATAAAATCTTTGACTTAGCATGTTATAAAAATAACAATATTAAGCTATTGCACAGAGCAGACAACAAACCATAAACCTTTAAACCTCAAATGAAATCACTAATTGAGTCTCAAATAAGAGAAAATAATAGGGTAATTATTTTTATTGCAAAAAAGAAATCCAGACTTTCCAGAATAAATCCGATACAGAATTAACATTTTTTTAGAATAACACAAATAATGTATTGTATTCAACAGAGTCTGTATTTCAAGCTGCGATCTATGATTCCCTGCTGTCTTTGCCACGTAAATTTTACAGTGGCTCTTCCAGAGGATGAAGTAATTCAGGTAACTAATTTTGTTCATTTGTTATTAATGCCACTTTGTTTTCTGATTACATTAGATCTTGCAAAATAAACTAGATTAGATTGAGTCACTAGTATGCTGAAGGAGCTTTAAGGAAGAACTATGTGCCACAAAATGTGTTGTTCATTCAACTGTTCACACTCTCCCTCTGATTATTCATAGATTCTAGGCTGGAAGGGACCTCGAGAGGTCATCGAGTCCACTCCCCTGCCCTCATGGCAGGACCAAATACTGTCTAGACCATCCCTGATAGACAATTATCTAACCTACTCTTCAATATCTCCAGAGATGGAGATTCCACAACCTCCTTAGGCAGTTTTATTCCAGTGTTTAACCACCCTGACAGTTAGGAACGTTTTCCTAATGTCCAACTTAAACCTCCCTTGCTGCAGTTTAAGCCCATTGCTTCTTGTTCTATCCTTAGAGGCTCAGATGAACAAGTTTTCTCCCTCCTCCATATGACACCCTTTTAGATACCTGAAAACTGCTATCATGTCCCCTCTCAGTCTTCTCTTTTCCAAACTAAACAAACCCAATTCTTTCAGCCTTCCTTCATAGGTCATGTTCTCTAGACCTTTAATCATTCTTGTTGCTCTTCTCTGGACCCTCTCCAATTTCTCCACATCTTTCTTGAAATGCGGTGCCCAGAACTGGACACAATACTCCAGTTGAGGCCTAACCAGTGCAGAGTAGAGCGGAAGAATGACTTCTCGTGTCTTGTTCACAACACATCTGTTAATGCATCCCAGAATCATGTTTGCTTTTTTTGCAACAGCATCACACTGTTGACTCATATTTAGCTTGTGGTCTTCTATAACCCCTAGATCCCTTTCTGCCGTACTCCTTTGTAGACAGTCTCTTCCCATTCTGTATGTGTGAAACTGATTGTTCCTTCCTAAGTGGAGCACTTTGCATTTGTCTTTATTAAACTTCATCTGGTTTACCTCAGATCATTTCTCCAATTTGTCCAGATCATGTTGAATTTTGACCCTGTCCTCCAAAGCAGTTGCAATCCCTCCCAGTTTGGTATCATCTGCAAACTTAATAAGTGTACTTTCTATGTCAATATCTAAGTCATTGATGAAGATATTGAACAGAGCCGGTCCCAAAACAGACCCCTGGGGAACCCCACTTGTTATACCTTTCCAGCAGGATTGGGAACCATTAATAACTACTTTCTCAGTATGGTTATCCAGTTATGCACCCACCTTATAGTAGCCCCATCTAAGTTGTATTTGCCTAGTTTATTGATAAGACTATCATGCGAGATCATATCAAATGTCTTACTATATGAAACAAATGCCTTACTTATATGAAACAGCAGGTTATTGTGCTGACGGAATGCCATCTTTCCAATGAAATATGGAATAGAAGGTCCTGACTACTTGCCTTTAAAGGCGCTCTATGGCACATACAATACAAATATGGCTGCTTAATCCATCATCCTTTACAAATTCTAAATTTGGTAACTTTGTTTTGGCTACCTAATTTTTTCTTGCAGTTTCAAGAGGATGAAGTATATTTCTTCACTTTTAATACATGGTGTGTTTTGTTGGCGTAAGCTACCAAGCAGCTCCTCTGTTTTCAATGAGAGTGACTTCATTTCTGTGGCCAGGGAAAAAATTCCTTCATATTCCTTACCTACCTCACAAAGTACAGTGAGACTTAACTCATATTTATAAGATGCTTTGCAATCCTCTGATGAAAGGCAAAGAATTGATGAAAATACAAAGTCCTAATTATATTTTGGTTTTGTTGATACACATTTTTTTTTAAACTTGGCTCAAACATGTTAGGTGGATCTTTGGACAACAGATCCTAGCCAATATCAGCTCTTAGACCATCTCTGCCATGGAAGGTTGTTTCATATAGTATCTGCTGTGTTTCTTCATTCTAGCAATGACTCCCATTTTGTTAGCTTCTAATTGCTATGATTAAGGGTCTTAAACATTGCCATTAATGGGTTATGGCATTTCATAGGTATCTCTGCTCACAAGACAGCACCTTGAATATAGTTAATAAAAATGTAAGTGCTGCTAAAAAATAACTTATTTCTACTTCCAATAATGTGCATGATGTAAATTTTCCCCATAGCTGAATGTTAATTTTGGCAAAGCTTTTGGAAGATTGTACAAGAGAGATTCTATACTAACAATATGTACTGTATCTTTTGATTGCAGGTCACAGTCACAGCGGTTGCAATAACATTTGACAAAAATCAAGCTTTACAAACCAGTAAAGTCCCTGTAGAAAAAACATTGCAAAGGGGTAAGCATTTTGAGGGAGGTGAAATTATCATTTCTTGATAATCATTTATATAGGAAAGATGTTTACTGTGTAGTGGATGATATCATTTTTAGTTTATCAATTCAACCACACACTTCTTCACTGGAGAACTCTCTCTAGTCAACAGACCTGTAACTATATGAAAGAAATTCTTAGCCTTATTCCATGCTCCAGTTTTTTAAACAAACTTTTTAATGGATTCTAAAGAATGAGTTGTCTACTCATGCATTTTTCTGCTGCCACTGTGCTTTGGAAAAAAGGACGTGTTTATCATGGAATGCTTGTGCTTATTCTTATAAATTGCAAAATCTTTTCACAAGATTTTAGGAAATTCATTATTCACAATGCTTAGAAAACTAGGCTAACTGACTTTTTGGAACTCTGTGACATGTAAAAACATTCTGAAGGGAGTAGAGAAGATTTATGCAATTTATGTATGAGCTTGCTTAAGGAGCATGCATGCTAAAGTGAAGAAGAATGCATGTTGTAAAGAAATTTAGGTAGACTTTATTTAAAATATTAATGATGGAGGTTGATAATGGGCTACAGAGCAATGGACCTCAAGTGCACTGGTTTAAATCTAGATGAGTTCAATAGTAACTGAAAATAGATCAGTTCAGTAGCCTATGTGAATTAAACTGATAATTTCAGTATGGTTCCTGGCACTGAAGTGTTAAGTTCAGGTCACAATTGATATCGTCTCTGCAAAAATGGACTGAGCTTGGAGGTTTGAATTCTTTTCTCATCTCTAGAAATGGCCCTTTGAAGCTAAGTTTGAAAGCATTCAAATCATTAACTGGCGGGTTGAGGGGGCTTTCTTCTGCCTCTGTGTTATTAATCTTGTGTGGATAGTGATTGTAAGTGTCCAGGCCTATCCAGCTTCTTTCACTAGCACTAAATAGATCAGGGCTAGGCAACCTATGGCAGGTGTGTCAAAGGCGGCACACGAGCTGATTTTCAGTGACACTCACACTACCCGGGTCCTGGCCACTGGTCCGGGGGCCTCTGCATTTTAATTTAATTTTAAATGAAGTTTCTTAAACATTTTAAAAACCTTATTTACTTTACATACAACAATAGTTTAGTTATATATTATAGACTTAGAGAAAATTTTAACATTTTTAGAAGGTATTACTGGCGCGCGAAACCTTAAATTAGAGTGAATAAATGAAGACTCAGCACACCACTTCTAAAAGGTTGCCAGCCCCTGAAATAGATAGAAGAACGAGGTATCAATAGGAATTTTTAATTAGATAAAATATAAGAGAAAACTACTATTGGATACAATTAACTCAGTTAAGGCAGACCTAAAGCACTTGGGTTGGTTTTCCTAAAATATTCCTATTTAAGTCAAGCCCTATTGAGTGGAATTCAGATTCTGTCCAAGTAGTTTTGCAGCTGTATTTATTAGCAAACGTCTAATTGCTTATCTGCATTCAAGTCCATCACTATGTATTTATGTTGATTAAATGTGTTCTAGTCAGTCCTTACTAAATTAAATCTGTAGTGCTTATTTATATTGGCAAGATTTTGGGTTTCTGGTTAAATATCTGTTTAATGTATGTGTGTATTTCTTCTTTGTTGAAGCCTCTACAGACAATGAAGAGCAGCTACAGTTTCCACTGGAACTTTGCTCTGATCCTCTTGTTTCTCAACCATTCTCACCAGCTAAAGGTTGGTTAAATGAAAAGAAAAAAATAATCCTATATGGTGTTCCACTCACTCGCTCCCTCATTGCTGGTGGAGTGTATTCTCTTGAAAGCAGCTATGTACCATGCTTTGACATTCTGTGCTACCTCAGATGTAATGAAATGCTCTGCCCTTCAGTCAGATTTCTCAAGCATTAGATAAGAAGGATTGGTTAGCACACTTCTCTGCCCTTTCTTTGTCCTCTCACTTGTTACTTAACAAGAATTTTCCACCTTCTGCTCCATTTACTGTATTTAAATCATCATAAGTGGAACCTTTGTCCCTGTGCAGCATTTAGTTTATTGGACTTCTGTTACCCTGTCCCGTGCTGCCTTGTTTCTTCAAGTAGCACATGTAAAATGACTGCCCACAATACCAAATTCAGAAATTCAAATAACGTTAATAAAATGCATCTCTGAGTTTATTCGTGGCAAAGAATGTTTTATCTTGTGAACTTTGACTGTTGGGCTGAGAAAAACGGCTTACGATTTTCCTTGAACAATTTTTTAAATGAAGGGTGTTCATTACTTAAGAGGGAGCAAGTGAAAGGAAACTTAAGTTTCCCTGACAAATGGCTATTATATTGCTTGTTTAGTGGTTCTTTCCATTGTTAAACAGCTATTGCATTCTACTCCAAAGGTAGCTGCTTTTCAATAACGGACGAAGTGTCTCCTGTATAAGTGTGTTAAAGGCCAGATTGGCAGCTCCTATAAATCAGTTCCATTTACTTCAGTATGTATAGTAGCTGAGACTGTGGCCCAAATTGTTTTGGAATGAAATAAGATTAGTAAACGAAGGAGATCATTGTTTATTATGAACATTTCTTTTTGAATGGTTAGAGAGCTCCCTCTTCTACCTGTTGTATAACATCACATATGCTATAAAAGAAGAGGTTTCACCATTGTTCTGTGCGCTCCGGCAGATCAAAGCAAGTTCGATATAAAGCGGTTTCATTTATAACGCAGTAAGATTTGTTTAGCTCCTGAGGACAGCGTTATATCGAGGTAGAGGTGTGTATATATATAGAGAGAGAGAACGGTGCCCTTTCAAAGATATAGTTTATTTAATCCAAAGGTGGAATATGTTTCTGCAAATTAGCCTCTGCCTTAGCATCTTAGCTGGGGGTAGGGAAGCAGAGGGTGATGGGGGAAGGGGCAGAGTTACCCTTAGTCCATCAACCCAATTTAAGTCAATCTGCATCCTCCATCCAGGCTCTTGCAAATGGGGCCCTTTTGACCCAGGGCCTCTTATCAGCTGAGGAAGGGTTCTTCATCTGGGTTCAGGGTACCCAGAGAGTTTAAACCTCAGCAACCCTTTTCTGGAACAGCATATAATTCCTCTGTGATCTGGAGTTCTTACTGTTACTTGTTGAGGTCCTCCCACTGGGACCAGGTTTTGCAAGGGCTTGGCATTCACAGGTCTTCCCTTTGAGATCCTGTTCCTGCAAGTAGCACTCTTCCTTGGTTTTCTTCCCTGGTGAGCTCCATCACCCTGGGAAGCCCTTTGCTTCGGAGCATTTCTCTGAGCTCTGACTTACTTTCTGAGCCATCATAACTGTTTATAAGGCCAACGTGTTCTTTAACTAGTTAATTGCCACTCAGCTAGTTAAGCAATTATCTTTCCCCAGGTGGATCTGGGTTTGCTCATTCTCCTTAATGGATTCCACAGTTAAGATGGATGCTTGACCACCCCCGTCCCTTAAGGGCCAGCCCCCATGATAGATAAGCACTGGAACAGATTATCTGGAGAAGTTGAGGAATTCCTGTCATTAGACGTTTTTAAGAACAGGCTTGATATATTTAATCCTGCCTCAGTGTAGGGGATGGACTAAATGACCTCTTGAGGTCCCTTTCTCCCTTACGTTTCTATGATTCTGTGAAAGGTCTGGTATACATATACAAATTCTGTGCAAAACAGAGATGCTTCCCTTTATTTTAAGCTCCACATGGATATTTCAAAGCTATCTTCTTTTGTTTTATTAAGGCATTGGGTATTATTTAGCCTTCCAAGTATTCTGGTGTCCATCGGTGAACGCACTAGATCTCTCGTGCCTTTGAGAGTCAATGCTTTAACAGTTCAGCTAGTTATACAGGAAGAACAGTTGAAAACCCCGGCATAACCATTTCCACCTCTGTTTTTTTCCGCTTCAACTCTCTTTCCCCATCTGTAATCACAATGAAGGGAGAAGTGAAACCTTCGTCATTTGTGTGGCAGCAGGAGACCATTCTCCAAAGATTACATTCAATTTTTTGGTAACTGGCTCTCTTAATTCTCCATTAAATTAAGCATGATGACATGCCTGATGTGACACTTTCTTGGTTTCCATTAATTTATTGCACAAACTAGCCGCCTTTCAATATGGATTTCAGTGTTAACTCACTGTAGTATTAGTGAGTCTTCAGTATCTTTTCACTCTATTAATACTAGAACACTTATTTGCATACTAGCCACTGACCAGTAGAGGGTAGTCTGTTCATATGTAAGTAAATCACCAGTGTCAGCGTTCTTCACATTTTGTTATATTGTACAGTACACTGTTCTGGAATCCTTTAACTAGACAGTTATTTAATCTCTTTTGACTGTTTACATATAGGCACCAGGGTCTCAATGTAATTATATAACTATCTCAAAAGTAAATTAGCTACTCTGATGATAATCCCCCATATTTTACTTACTGTTCTGTGAGATTATCATTAGCTTTAATATACTGGCACAGAATCTTTTGGTATATTAAGCACTAATGAAAAAAGAGTGCTTTTATCATCCCTGCAACAGAAGTCTGCAAAGACTCATATTCACATAATAGCCTGTAGACTTTTATATATTATCTCATTTTAAAGCTTTCATAATACTCTTTATGGCTTCAGTATGATGTTGTTACTACTATTACCACCGCCACCACCACAGTACATTTAAAGGGACACACAGTCAACTTGATCTAATGTTGGTAAAGTAAAACCTAAGATTAGTATAACTGAAAAGTTAATGCAAAGAACATGTTTCTCTCTTTTTCACTTTTAAATTGTTCATTTGGTGGCATTTTTTGTATATCTGATTTCATTGTTTTGTTGGTCAGTTGTTTGTCCTATCCCACATACTAGCTTGATGGCAGTACTCTCATGCAACTCTGTGGCAGGGAGCACATGCTCTTTCCTAGGCCTTTCAAGAGGATGTTTACTTGTAACAGCAGCAGAGTTTGGGTCCAGAAGACTGAGTGAGGCCTTTTTCCAGAGACCCATCACATGTTCTGAGGTTCATAGCAATCTGTGGACAGTGGGAGCCCCTTTCAGTCCCTGGAACCCTAACAGAGTTTGGGCACCTTGTTCTTCCTCCCCTATAATCCTGAATGTGTCTGGTAGCAATGGGAGCATGGAAGTGTGGCAATTGAGCCTCGATCTTCCCTGCACCAGGTTAGGGAGCAACAGCAGCCAAGGAAGAGGTTGTGAAGCCCTCTTCTCTACTCAGATCTCTGGAGAGTAAAGGAAGAAGGGGTCCTTGACTTATTGGGTCTCCAGTACAGGTCCTGGAGTAGTTTAGAAGTTGGGAGGTTCGATGCTGTTGCTGAAGATGCTGGCCAACAGACAGGTATGTGAATGGAGGGGCAAGAGGGGGCTCTTGGTCGCACCCACTCTCCCTTGCTGTGAGACTCTTTAGAACATCAGCAGGGAAATAGGAGCATCTTTATACAACTTTAAAAATAGATTTAAAATACATATGTTCTAGCATTTAAAGGGTGATAATTCAGAAATGTGAATTTCTTAAAATTAGAGAATTTTTTTTAAATGTCAAGTTGAGTGCCCTGTTAAGGTGCAGCAGATGTTTTAAAACCGGCACAAGTTATATAAGTAAATAACAGAATATTAGTATGAATTCAAGTTACTTTACTATTATTGTTCTTATATTTGAAAGAGAGAAAAGAAGCTATGATCAGTGTAAATTAAAAAAAATCCACAGACCTAGTAGTCCCAGAAATTGTATTATTTATAATTTGATTTATTTAAGATAGACTTTCTGTACTAGCTCCAGATTGGTTCTGATAAGACTGTCCTACATTATGAAAATTACCCATTGCTGACAATGGGTGTCAGTAATGAGTGCAGCTGAATGAAAGTTGGAGCACAGTTTAACTGCAAGTGTAGGCAAAGTCAGATTGTGTACAAGTCCTTTTCAGAAAGAAACATGATGTGTCCAGGTCTAGACTTGTAATTAAACTCTGTTTCAGTACCAGTTAAGCTGCACCACTGCTAACAACTCTAGCAAGCAGTGAGTATTTTTTTGTAGACAAGGCTATTGTAGCTCCATGTGGTGCTGTGCTAGCTATTTCCTTTAGCCATTCTGAGTAGCCAGAGACCAGTGATAACCCATTTAGCTGTGATCAGATTTTAAAAGTGCTATCTGTTATAACTATGACTGGTTTTTAACAGACTGGAAATGCAGGTTTCATAGGAGAGACCTGGATGACTTTTGTAAAACTGTGGCGATACTGTCGGATGAAAGTACAATAGTTTTGTTGTTTGATAACTACATCTTGATAATGCAAGGACAACATAGGTGGACTTGAGCTCTCCACACATGCTGACAGAGTCTGCCCACATGGTTTTCCTTGCAAGATCTGGGCCTTAGCCTCTGCAGCATTTACTGTTCGGTAAAAGGCCCTGGTTTAAGTAATCTTAATAGTAGCCAGGTTACCAACCCTCTCGATTTAATCATGAATCTCATGGTAGTTGATGGTTTTACTTAAAGCCCAGTTCCTGGAATCCTGTGATTACATGAGAATCTCTGCTTTCGTTTTTAAAGCAGTAAGTTCCTAGACCTCACAATTGTGGAGAAAAGTTTGGAAGTGTGACCTGAATGCACCCTGAAAGCTTAGGAAGCAAAGAAATTTATTATTTTTTAAGTAGAGAGTCACATACTCTGTTGCTTATGGTAGTCTGAGCTGTACGCCCAATGAGCGAGACTCGCATATTAGGCTGTGGCCCTGGTTTTCCTCTCAGATCAATGGGAATCAGCCTTACAGACCGAGAGACAGAAATGCCATCAAGTTGAGTGGAGGGCCTTGCTTCACTGTGCCAAAAAACTCATGGATTTTTAAACTATTATGACTCTTTGGCGCCTAGTTCATGATATTTGAACTTTGGGAGTTGGGCAATACTAACAGTTCAGACTTCTACTGAGTAAATTATAGATAGATAGATAAGGAGGAGAGAAAGGCTGTACCTTGTTTCCAGTATCTCATCTGAGAGTCACAATTTCTTTTAAAAATCAGCAAAACGTGGGAGGCTGAATTCAGTGTAGTCTCTCAAGTAGCTATTTGTAGATGAGTTCAGCTAAGCAAGCCTTTCTTCTAAAATGTTTTATGAAGTCTTCTGTAATTTGAGCAGAACACTTCTTGTGCTCTCGAATGTAGAAGAAAGAGTGAGACAGATCCATGATATCTATTGAGAAGGTATTGGATGTCTGACAATTTCCCATTAAGTACTAACTCTTTAATGCTTGACCCCAGAGTCAGGTAGGACTGAGTTAATATGTTTCTGTGTTCTACCGTTAGTGTTGTCTTATTCCTCAAGGCTGAGTAGGAAATTCCCTAGGCTAGAAACAAATACTGTATAACTAAGCCCCTTCGTTTTCAGTTTAAACCAGCATTTTTTTGAAAAAATCCAGGGTTTTAAAGTAAGTATTCATTTTTTCTCCTGATTTTCACCCTACTTTTGTATCATTCAAATATATAAAAAATAACTTGTTTTATTAGAAAAATACATTGCATGAGATATATGTATTATGATAATACACAAGTTTGTGTGTATACTGAAGCAAGGCTATGTAATAGTCTAGAAGATACACACAATAAACAAATCTGAAGTGCGTACGCATCTGAACATACTGATGAATTTCACGCCCTCCATGTACACATTTCAAGCTGTTAGTTGATAACAGTTTAAAGGTCTGAAACTCTAAAATGGGAAGAAAACAAAAATCAGTATCAGAATACAATTCAGAACGCAAGGAAATACTTGAAGGTTAAAACAAAAACCGGAAAAAAGGATGAAGTTGAGTGTATGCTCTGCAAATGATGTGGCCCAATTATGAAATGTAAATATTTATAGGCTGATAGTTCTAAGTCTACAACAGTAAACTTTATTAAAATGAAAAGTTTTATTTGTGGATTAGAGATATATTGTTTTCTTAAACTCAGAGGTGGCATTGTGTTTTAAGTTTTATTTTAGTTCTGCAGCAAACCACATTGAATTCCATTCATCAAAGCATTTAATCTACTGAATACTTTTCCCCCCGTCCTTTCATCCACCAAAATAAACCCCGGCATTTACCCATAAAAAGTAATAATTTTTTTTTTGCACCAATTTTCACCTGTTTTTGTTGTTGTAGTAATAAACACCGATAAATTCCTGGGAAAAATAAAAACTGAAAACGAAGGGCTCTGTATATAACAGCTTGTTATATAGTATACTACTGAAAACATAGTCTAATCTCAGAGGTGAAAGAGACCATCTATCATAACAAAGAAAAAAAAAAGAAACAAAGAGCAGACATGACTATATTTCATAGAGCAACAAAGTCTATAGAAAAATTCAGCAAAGGTGAACCATGTGGAAAAGGCACATAATGGGGATACAGACACAATGTATTCTGAGGCTGCTCATTTCTCAGGCATGTTTAACGATTGTTCTTGTATAATTCATGTGATAAGGAATGCCTTATAAAATCCATGGGGAATTTGTTGGAAAGTACTAGAGATAATCTTGATAGGGAGGCTGGAGTACATTGAACAAGTATATGAACCTATGGAGAGAAAGAGAAAGTCCTATGGTCTTCATGCTTGTTGCATTCCTTCCCCAAACAATTTTGAGAGCTGTGTAAATGTCTTGATGTATCACATTTTTTTGAGTATTGTTGTTACTCATTGAATAAAATGGGATTGGAATAAAGCAGTAATAAGTTGTGTAAAGGCTTTTAAAGCCTAGTGGGGAGCCTTCAATGACTGGATCTTTCCGTGAGGGAATAACTGGTGATTTGGTCCCAATATATTAGCCTATCCAGTATTTCTTATCAAGCTTGAATAATTTGATAGAAGGTAGAATCCTCCTGAAACAGATCCCATTTCTGAGCAGAGAAAGTACTCTCAGCTTAGTATAAAAATTGATTATAGCACTAAATTTCTTGGAGGTCACTGGTTATGTCACCCTGATTCCACAGTTCATTGCGTGTGGGAGTATTGCTGTGCCCATGTGAACCTTCATTGACTTCAGTGGAACTCTATTTGTATGTGGGCAGCCTGCCCACATACAATAAATTGCAAAATTGGGGCCTTAGATGGCCTTCTTGCTTTATTTTGGGGGGAAGGAATATTCATCTTGGCCTGACTTTTTTTTTCTTTTTTTTTTCCCAAAATGTGAACAAAATTGCTCAGTTATTTGAATTTCATGGAAGTTAAAACTGTCTCTCTTCAAATAAATCATCTGAATTTTATGCACTAGTAACTGACTTAAAACCTTTAAGGAGGGAACTGATGACCCCTATGTTTAGGTTGTCCAACACTTTCCATTATAAAAGAATTTTGCGACCTGTTTTGAGGAGTTTTCACACCTCTATTGTTTACAGCAGGCCTTTGAAATTTTGCACACAAAAAAACCTAGCTCAAACTAGGGTCTTTTTGTCCCATGAAATTTGTTTGTTTTTGTTTTTTTGGTCCCATGAAATTCATTTGTCTTTTTTTTTTAAAAAGACCTTGATGGGCATTTCTTAAATAACAATATCTCATAATTTTGGCATCTCAGTAGCTATAGCTGTTTACCCAGATCATGGGTACCAGCATGGGAAGGAGCAGTTTTCACAGAGCTGTTACTTACCTCACCCTGTCTTGCCCACATGTATGGGTGATGAGTGCACTCTGCCCCAAAGTAGCGAGCGTTACTGTCATCATTCTGTGGGAAGTATGCTGTGCCAAGTATAGATCTGGTTCAGAGTACTTCCTAAGAGCCATGGGGAAACTGGAAGACACATTATGTTTCTGAGCATCAATTTCTGTCTCCTCCTTCAGGGATAGCACAGTTACGACCTGCACATAGCTTGGGGCTTGGAACAAAGCCACAACTAAGTCCATAGGAAGTGCGGTATGCCATCCTCCCTCCTTGCTAATAAAAACCAACATAAATTTTTTTTTGAAAGCTTGCTCAGTTTCAGGTAGCTGAGGATGAAAAATTCCATTATTACACCTCTACTTCAATATAACGCTGTCCTTGGGAGCCAAAAAATCTTACCACATTATAGGTGAAACAGTGTTATATTGAACTTGCTTTGATCCACTGGAGTGTGCAGCCCTGCCTCCCCGGAGCACTGCTTTACCGCGTTATATCCAAATTCATGTTATATCGGGTGGCATTATATCAAGATAGCGGTGTATTATGTAAAAACCTTTAAAATAATGTCTTGTGTGTTGGAACAACCGTAGCCAGTTCCACATCAACAATTCTAACAAAGTTTGGAGCATAGTCAAATATAATTTAAATATCTTAATTTGGATTAGAGTATTGCATTTTTACTGCTCTCTCCTCTATGTAACAGTCGCTGTATGCATATCCTCTATGCTCTGCATTTATGTGCACCCAGTCAACTGGGTTAACTATTAATCTGCTCTATTGCATATATAGATTCTTATATTCCTCCCCAGCCCACTGTAATTTTTTATCTAAATTATACAGATTAGGTTCACTTAATCTTTCTTCATAAATCACACTGTAATACTTCTATAATTCTGTTTACCCATCTACAGATTTTCTCTTGTTTTTGTCTTTTTTTGTTAGCAAGTTGCTCTAAATAGTACCCAAGTACTTCTGAGTGCCAAGGAGTATGTATAGTTTCATATCATAGTGTGTTTTAGATTTAATGGTGAAGTTGATTGATTGTACTATGCTACAAAAGTACATTAATCAAATCCACATAGAGTATAGTCTTTACCGAATTCATGTTTGTAATGAGACCCTGAAACCACTATAGAGGGTTTTTTTTTCTGCCAGTTTAATCTCTAAAATCCTTTAATAGAAGAAAAAAGATCCTTTGTACAACATATCTGTGCAGTTAATTTTGTTCATATGTGACATGAGTGGAATTTGTTTTATCTTACTAGAGGTCCTGGAGAATGCAAGTTCCCACACAGGTATACCAGCTGCACAGAGAGGTGAGTTTACTTAATTTAGCCATAAGCCAGAACAGGGTGGACATTCCTGGGCCACTGATCCACACTTTGGATTTGTCTTCATTCACCCAGGAAGTGTTTACCGGTTGCCTAGGAACGCATGCTCTGCTATGGCTTATTGATATCAGAATATGTTTTTAAAAAAATCACAAGAGATAGTTAAGATTATTTGCACTAATTAAGAGAGTCTTTCTGCATATAACTATATCTGCTAGAGAAGTAGTTCCTCAGAGAAAAGTTTTGTTGTTTAATTCATTTTGGCTTATTTTAATGTTAATTTGTATTCCTTTGTTTTAACAGAGTAATGTGCTAATGATCAGTTATTAAAAGGTCCTTGGATGCTTGCCAAAGTGTTCTCAAGACCAGTTTCAGGGGTACTAACCTACAAACAAGACAGTGTCCTAGCAGAAAAACAAGCCTTCAGTTTTAATTGTAAAAATGCCTTTTTTGGGGAAAAGTAATGCTTCAAAATGAAAATACTTGCACGTTAAAAATTGAGAGGTTGTTCCAACTCATGACTTTTACCCTAACCCAAACCATATGTTTTCAAGCTGAAGGCAAGGGAAGTGATTGATAGTTACATCCAGGAACTTTAAATTCATGATCAACAGCTCCTTGTGAAAAAAAGAATAGGAATACAAATTAAGATTAAATAGAGCTAAAATAACATTAAGAAACTAAAACTAGTTACTTAAGGTGAAGAAGCTAGAACAAGGTGCGATGATTTTATTTACACGTGTTTCCAGTGACGAAGTCACGGTCAGTTGGTTCACAGCTGTGACATCACCAGTAATCAGTACACTGCTTTGGACAATATAGGATAGGGCTGGACATTTAACTTTTCCTTTAAACAGACGTGAAAGGGATATTCATTCTTCCTCCGATACAGAAAATTGCTTCATCGAAAGGATCACTGAGGTGGGCAAGAGACGTCATCCATATTTTTTCTTTGTTTTTTCTTTTGTTTTTCTGTCTGTGTTTTCAGCAACGTCAGTTGATTACAGTTCCTTTGCAGACAGATGCAACAGCTGGATAGAGCTCATTAAACTGAAAGCTCACACCATAAGGCGTGGATCAAATAAGACAAGTAGGCGGATGTTTCTACCACATTATGATAATCTGAGACATATCTCTGATTTCCCAGTGGTGGAGGGTGGAGTTTCCTACCCAGTAGTGGCATTGCAATTCAAAAGCACAACAAATATCCGAGCGCAAAAACTGCAGATGCTTTCTAGTGTCTGTTTAAAAATAAATTAATTTAGGAATTATGAGTTAATAGTTTAAATGCAGAATGCAGTCTTTCTATGTCGCTTACTAAAAAACAGTTACCAATAAAGTATATAGCTATAAATAGGCATGTTAATTGTATAACACATATGCATACACTCTGTGGGTGTAGGTGTATGTATAAACTTGGAAAATTTTTGGTGAGAAACAGGTAGCAATCATGTAGGTGACAGTCAAACCAATTATCACTAAATTAGCAACTCGTGAGTTATTCTTCAGTAGTTCTTTTGTTGAAGATCTGTCTGTTTTACTTAAATTAGTCAAGATTACGGTTATCTGAAAGTTGACAATGAAGAATTTTTTAATGGAAAATGCTGCACTGGGGAAACATGACAACTTTCACACTCTTCCTGTAGTAATTTGTTCCTCCAGCAGATATTTATTTCAAAATGTTGGCACCTTTTTTCCTTTACCTTCACTGATAACTGATTGTTGTATGTGCAGCTGCTAGCCTCAATGTTTTCTTTTGCAGGAATGCCACTCTTCCAAATAAATTCCATTGCAGCTTTTTGTCTTTTTGCATGCATTGCATGATAATTTCCTTTCTTTCATGACATGGCTGAACATCACAGGCAGCTGAATATAATCACCAAGCTATTTGGAAACCATAAAGAAGAGTTGTTTTGTTTTAAGAACACGTCACTGATCATACTCAATAGTTACTTTCTTTTCTTTTCTTTTCTTTTTCTTCTTTTCCACCTTTTTTAGCTGCTTCTCTTGACAAAGCAAGTCCACTGACTGAAGGACACTTGCGTCACCGTTCTGTTCCATCATGCACCAATTCTACTGTCTCGGTTGTTAAGATGACACCTCTTTCTTTTATCCCTGGGGCAAAAATAACCAAGTATCTTGGGATAATCAACATGTTTTTTATTCGAGAAACCACTTCTTTACGTGAGGTGAGCTGTATATTAGGACTTTGCACTTTTTTGTGAATTGATAATAACAAAGCTAAATGAGTTTACTGTCTGAATTAACTGTATGTCACAGGAAGAGAGCTGACTTTTCACAACTTAGGCACTGTGTGCTAAGTGACTGGGAGTCACATAAAGGTGATCCTCTTACTTGTTGTTCCTCTCACATTATAAAAAGGGCTGCTTCATTTGTTTATTCTTCAAATTGGTAGGAAGAAGTGTTACTCGCCCATGTAGACAGTAAAATAGCATTACGTGGTCAGGGAGCTTACCAGTGGTCCATTATCATTGGTGGCCATTTTGGTATAGGCCAGACACAGCACAGCAGCCAGACAAAGCTAAAACCAGCAAATGGAAAAATGTATATCCCTGTGGGGGAATAGCTCAGTGGTTTGAGCATTGGCCTGCTAAACCTAGGGTTGTAAGTTCAATCCTTGAGGGGGCCATTTAGGGATCAGGGGTAAAAATCTGTCAGGGGATTGGTCCTGCTTTGAGCAGGGGGTTGGACTACATAGCCTCCTGAGATCCCTTCCAACCCTCATATTCTATGATTTCAGTGGCTGTTGGAGCTCCTTTGGGCCCTAAAACTGAGATTTGCTCAAATGCTAAAAACCAATTCTTAGTTAAAGGAAAAGATCAATGGTAAGCTTTCAAAGCATGTATGGTTTTTGTGGTTCCTTACTTAGTCTTATGCAAGGATTCACAAATTACATATGGCCATTTGAACAAGCAGCATTCCAAGCCTTCCCAGCCACATACATCTGAGCTGCTTCAGGAATACCGTAAATGTTTGAAAAGCCTGCCACTGTGTATTAACCAGTGGAAGCAGCTTAGTGTTAGTGGCTATCCCGTAGAAGCTTTGGACAGCCAAACTTCACATTTGAATCTTGCAATTTATGCCTTGTAATTTACATATCTTTAAAATTTAATTGAAAACTACATGTAATTTTTCAAAGTGATATATGATGTAACTTAATCTGTCACCCTAAAGTCTTAGTTTCTCTGTGCCTCAGTTTCCCCACCTGTATTCTTCAGGACAAGGATCCTTTTTTTTTAACTGTTTGCACAGTACCTAACACAATATTGTCCTCGGATGGAATGTAATACAGTTAGATAATCATAATATATAAAAATGGTTGTAATTATATCCACTGTTGTAAATTATTTTGAGCATATGTATAGTATTTTCTGTTTATTATTTATTATGATGGTTTAACAGTTCCTTTATGGAATATGGAGTGGTCCAAGGCCCTTTAACACTTTCAGAGGTGTTTGCAAAATTCTGGGTTTCAAAAAGTGAAGGGTGCCACATATCTGGTTTATCCTGTGTCTTTTAGATACTGCAGTCTACATGTAGATATATAAAAATTTTTCCTTTCTCTTTGTATCATTAGATTATTATACCCACTTACTTGGATCATTATTCTATTGATCTTTTTGCACTGATGCTGTAATCTGTGTAGATTTAGATTTTGACAGGGTATGTCTGATGCAGATGATAAACTGGTGTCCATATTTTGGGTTTCTCACTGCAGTTGACTTTAGGGTTGTATGCACGGAAATATTGTGGAACAATAAAAATAATTTTGGCTTTTTATCAATTCATCATCATCATATATTTCCTGTTTTCTGGCTCCTAACCTCTTTACCAGTGGGTGATACCTCCTTCTATAGTAACTGGGGCAGTCAAAACTTGTCATTCGGGTTTCTCAGATTAGCTGTGCCCCTTTTGCTGCTTGCCAGCGGTGCAGAAACAAGTGTTCCTGCCTTTCATCTTCCATTCCTAGCTTTTGCAGCTATTTTGGCTCAAACACTACTGACTTCAGTTTCTTTCTTCAGTCCTTTCTGTCTTCCTTCAGGGTGGCTGTTAGTGGAGACTCTCTTCTCCCCGCAGGAACCATATGTGGAGCAGTACACTTCAGTGTCCTCTCTACTCCTCCTCCCAATTTAGTTGGCATGGCACAGCAGATAAACAAGCAAAAAAAAACCACCTTACGTTTTTCAAAATACGCTCTACATGTTAGAAATCCTATTGGGGTCAAGAGAAGGAAAGCTCTGTCACAACTGTTTTGGCTCAGGGACCTCATTCAGCCAGGGGGTAGAGCAGAGAGCACAGCTCTGTGTCTGGTTTTCCTTCCACCACCTGCAGGAGAGACTGTGGAAAAAGCAGGCTGTCATCAGCAGGTGTTGGACCACTGTGACAAAAACTGGGCTGTAACTGGAGTTCTTTAAGATGATTACACAGATTCACATGACTTCTCTTAGTTCCTGTTTCTTCAGGAATATGAGTTAGTGGAAAGAATTGAGAGGCTGGCCTTGCCTGCAGCTCCATGTGTTGTTTCAGATCAGAAAAATCCAGTCCCCTGAAGAGTATGCCCACAATTCCATACAGCCAGTTTTCTAGGGGGTCCCAACAAAAATGTGGACTGTGCAGGAGTGTCCTAAGTGTGGGGGTATATTCAGGTGATGAGTTTGAAGAATTCTAGTTACAGGTAAATAACCTCTTTATTCTTTTCTTGTTTACTCATGTAGCAGGATTTTTTCATTTGTTTTTCAGCAAATGCTCATTCACCCAGAAGCAGGTGATGCATAACTCTCAAAACAAGTTCAGTCTTTATATTACAGGGAAGTAAAATTTTACAGGTCACTCTGTACAGAACAAGGTGTTGCTCCTCTAAAATATATACCAATCAGCATTCATTGGAAGGGAATCATTTGAAAGGAGAGAAACATAAGTAAAATATCCAATGCTGTTTAGTGACAGTTACATAAAACCCACTTGTGTTTGTTTTTTCTTTTTAGGAGGGCGGAGTCAGTGGCTTTCTCCATGCTTTCATTGCTGAAGTGTTTGCAATGGTGAGGGCACACGTTGCGGCTTTAGGGGGAAATGCAGTTGTCTCGTACATAATGAAACAGTGTGTTTTCATGGAGAACCCCAACAAAAATCAGGTAAATTGTGATTGAAATGACAATTTTTCTGACAATTAAAGACCCAGCTGATGTCATATGTAACCAGTCTGAGAGGAAAATACCCATGTAGGATGAGGTTATTCTAATCAGTCCACAAGGAGGAGTAAGTCGCTTTTTTTTTTTTTTTTTAATAATAGTTATGTGGACTGAGGAGAGATCTAGTGGGCATGATCTGACCCAGTAGGAGGTTTTTGATTTGTTTGGGTTTTTTTTTTTATTTTTATTTTAGAATTAGAGTTAACATATCAGAATGATATGGCAAGAACTTAGGTGAATGAATTTAATTGATTTTAGTGTTAAGTCCAAAGGCTGAAAATATGCTCCATAAAGGATATATTTAACTATTTAAAAATGATCTGTCCTTCCAGGCACAGTGTCTAATAAATGTCAGTGGGGATGCAGTGATCGTTGTACGTGAATCTGAATTAGAAATGGTACCAGTGCAACCATCTGCTGCTGTCTCTCAACCTGCAAGTGCTGGAGATGTCACGACATGAAGCCAGAAGAAATGGAATGGCTCTGCCCAAAGTAAAAAGATCTTTGCAAAATGTGGGAATGTTTAGCTTTACCGCTTCAAAAATCAGTAATTCTCCAAAATATTACAGTCAGCTAAATCTGAGACAATCACTAACCTTTGTCCATCAGCTTTACATAATAGCCAGGGCAGTGTTTTATTGGCAAGTACCCTGTAATTCCATTTTTTTTTCATTACTAGCCCCTGTGAAATCTAGACAGAAGATGAGGCATTGATCTAAAGGAATTCCATAGAGCTCCTGAAATAAAACAGGAACTTACCTGTGTCTTTTCTTTATGTAGTTGTTTGACAGGGCCAGCACAAATAATAACTGAAACAGTATCTGAGTCTGATAATGCTTGTTCATGTTAATTTACTCTTAGTTAATTTAAGAAACAAAAACTGGAAGATAATTAAGAAACTGGAATCAGCTGCCTTTGAATGAGCAAGAGATCATGAACTCATTAAAAAAAAAATTACCAAATAAGCAATCGTCTGATATGAAGTCTAACGAGCTTTAGCTCATGGAACTTTGAGAGGAAAAAAGCACCAGAAATGACTGTCTGAACTTAGCAGCATGCTAAAATGTTTTTCAACTGTTTGTGAACTAGTGAATATTTTTATTGTACAACATATTTTTTTATTTTAAATGTTCGATGTTGCTGCTTTGTAAGCATAACTATGGTAAAACAAAATAAATTATTATATCTGGTTCAGATATTATAAGTTCATTTCAATATTAACATTTGTAAAATGCTTTTTTTGGCGGGGTGGGAAGAGTCTGCAAAATAATGTCTTAAACTACTGAAGTCCAGTTTTTTAGGGCATGATCTTGCAATATTGATATAGACAAAGTCAGAGAGACAGTCACCTGCATATATGGAGGCAGAATCAGGCCCTCTGTATTTTGCTATTTGGAAATGCCTGGCTAACTTGGGTAAAAGAACAGTTAAGATATTTTTATGACATTAACTTCTGCAAGTCAGGTTTCCTTTCAAATACTATAATTGGGAGATGATGGGTACTGCAGGTAAAGGAAACAATCTATTTCCAGCAAATCTTTTGAAGACTTTGGTAGAATAATATAAAGACTGACTCTTTAGATTTGAAGACATGTTCATGGACGTATGTGTTGACAACATCTAATATGGAACTTGAATAAATGTGTAAACTTGAATGTAAATATTCTGTGTAGTCAGACCCAAATATCCCATTGTATATGAGCATGAAAATCATATTCCTCTTTGTACAATAAATTTCTGTATAAAACCACTGGATTTTTGTTTTTGTTGTAGGTCAGCATATAATAGCTACATGCTGAAGCTTTTGGAATGGCCTGGCAAACTCGTCTTCAAATATAAAGAAGGGTAGAGATTAGTAATCTCTTTAACAAGTTTTTGAATTGGGTGCCCTTAATGGGGAGTTTGGTCATCAAACTTAATTACATTTTGTTAAATTCTGTGGCAGTGATCAGTAAAGTTTCTCTTAGTTAGGGTATGTCTACACTTGCAGAGTTTTTGCGCTGTAAGTTTCACCAGTGATAGGGAACCGGTGAAAGTAAAGCGCTGGTTTGTGTATTCACTTAGTTCCTCAAACGTCAGTGTGTGTTTATATTAACAGCACTTCCAGCGCCAGGAGAGCAGCGCTCTAGGGCAGCTATCCCACAATGCAGCTCTCTCCAGTTTGATGGGCCTTGTGGGAAGGGGGCAAGGCGATAGCAAGGCATCCTGGGTCCCTGCACAGACCTCCTCTCCCCAAATACTGATAAGCTCCAGTAGCTCAGCATTGCTCCAAGCAGGGGATCGCTTGCTCCCTGGAGCAGGCATTGTCACCTGGCCAGATAAGTGAGCACTTGCCAAGAAAACAGGAAGGGGAGTTTCAAAGTTCCCGGAGCTTTACAGAGGGAGGGGTGTATGTCTGTTTACTTGGCAACAGAGCAGCAGAGCTGCTGGCTAGAGTGTTCACCTAGGCACTGTGGGATATCCTCCGGAGGCTAAAATCTATGTAAACAGGAAGACGTGTCTTCACTTGCACATCACCGCAAAAGCATCACTGGCAAGTGCTGTATGCCTCTTGTGGAGGTGATTTTCTTTTTGCGGTGAAACTTCTGAGTTTCTGAGTCATTGGCAAGTGTAGATGCTCCCATGGTTTTTGCACAAAAAAGGGACTTTTCCCGCTTTAAATGGCAAGAGTAGACATGCCCTTAACATCTAGAGCAGTGATACTCAGACCCCAGTGATTCAGGAGCCAAATTAGTGATCAGCATTACCCAAAAGAGCCACAGTAGTGTGAATTCATTGTTTCATTTACTATTTATATAGCTATATAATTAGTTTCACAGCAAAATGACTGACCAAGTATTATTTTATCAACTACAATTGATTAATAACATAGTAAAAGCACCCTGATTGGTTAATAATTAAATCTCACAGTGATCCAATATGTGCTGCAAAGAGCCACAGGAGACGCATTAAACTAGTGGATAGAAAAATGAAAGTGGCCTCTACTCACTTGACTGGCTGTGAGTGAACCAGAAGTTGACTTGTGCCAATTTGCTCCTTCATATGAGTACAATTGATTGGAATATTTAGATTTTCAAATACAATTTAGCTGGATATTTTTATAAGGTGTAATATGTATGGCTGCATCTACTCTACATCTTCCCTGTGGCATGATTTGACCTCTAAACATTTCCAAATCCCAGTCCCTGTCATAGCCCAGGCAGTGCTCCCAACAAGGCTATTCAGCGTCACAGCGTAATTATGCAAATAACAAGGCATGGGTTTATACTAGACAGACTGGAAAAAGGTTAAATCTTGATCCACAACCAGTTTAAAAAAGTCATTTTACAGTTGTAGGATTCTCTAAATGTTTTCTTCTCATCTTGAAGTTATCATTTCAACAAGAGAAAACTTTTTCACATTGTATGAACATTTTACAATAGAAGAAAATTATTTTCTTCAATTGAAGTGGAAAGATGGTAGCTCAACTGTCCCCATGGGCGCCTCACCAAATCAGAATGGCTATCCCAATGAGCTACTTATATAACAAAATATTTCTGTTAAAATTGATTAGATGGGAGATTGGTAATGACAGATGAAGCCTTTTACATATAGATCATTGGTTAGAGTCCATATTGTCTGTGATCCAGTGTGCCTGGGGTAGCCCTCACTGGAAATGCCAAGGTCAAGGCAGGCTGCAAAAGGGAGAACAGATATTGGTGGGTAACACTGAAAACTCCCCAACCAGTCACCAACTGTGCTGATAATTCTCCCACACTGGTTATTAAGAAGCAAACAAAGGAATCACCCAGCCCCCTTTATTGCATTCCAGTTCTCTGGCTCCCAATCAGCACCTAGGTCCAGTACAGTGAGAAGTTATTTAAAAAACTGCTCACCCGTACAAAATGTTCTTCTGACCTCAAAGGGTCAGCCACGTTACAGTACCAGGTCTGTATAGGTTTGGATCTTACCCAAAATACTACGCTGCCAGCCAATCCTTTAGTATCTAAAACTGAAGGTTTATTATAAAGAAAAAAGAAAGAACAAGAAGAGAGATGTTAAATGGTAAAACCGTCACATACATACAAAGACTTCAAAGTCCATATATCAGGTTCCTAGCCGTATTGGTGAGTTTGCTGGTTTGAAAGACCCTCTGGAACACATCCACAGTTTGGATGGGTCATTCAGTCCTTTGTTCAGAGCTTCAGTCTGTAGAAAATATACTCGAGGAAAGAAGCAGGACGGAAGATAAGCAGGATTGAAGACAAAATGGAGAAGATGCAGCAGCCTTTTATAGTCTTTTGCCATGTGTCTTGTGCTTCCGTTGTCTCAAACACACGTTGTCCAGCACATGGCTTGGAAGCCATAGAATTCTGTCCACAGGCAGCCCCTGCATGCCTTGCTGAGTCATAAGGTGTATCCCTTGCCTTCTGTCAAGGGGTCAGTGTATAGCTGATGGTCCTTAATGGGCCATCAAGCAGGCTAGGCAGTGCTGATGCCAAACTGTCTGGGGGGTGTCACCTAGAAGCATAGCACAAGTTTTGAAATACAGACATACATACATATCTATAACCCGTGATGCAAACATATAAACATGATAACCATATCTGGCAAATTACAACATTTTTGCTGATATTTAAATGGCCTATCTGGCACAACTCATTGCAATTTTACAATATTGATATCCATAATATCCTCAAGTGTCCCCTAGATTCCATACAGTGTCCTCCATCCAGTTTGGCAGACAGACTAGGCCAAGTGGCCAGAGAACTATACTTCTCAAATTGGTCCTTCCAGGGTTGTGAGGAACTCTGGCATACAATGTTGACAAGTTGTCCCAGAAGACTGGTAATTCGTATCCTCCCACTTTTATCTTCACTGAATCTTCCACCTACCCCATTATGTCTGGAATCTTTTTCCTGACATTCTTTATCATGCCTCCAAGCTCTCGTTGGAGTCCCTCCTCCCAATCCCACTTTTATCATAATGATTAGAAATCCTAATCTTTTGACAAAGAATAAATGTAAATTTTTAAAAAATTTCAAGAAAAACAGTGAAACTTGTATGCTATGTACTAATCATAGAATCACAGAAGATTAGAGTTGGAAGAGACCTCAGGAGGTCATCTAATCCAACCCCCTGCTCAAAGCAGGACCAACCCCAATTAAATCATCCCAGCCGAGTTTTGTCAAGCCGGGCCTTAAAAATCTCTAAGGATGGAGATTTCCACCACCTCCCTAGGTAACCTACTCCAGTGCTTCACCACCCTCCTAGTGAAATAGTTTTTCCAAATATCCAACCTAGACCTCCCATGCTACAACTTGAGACCATTGCTCCTTGTTCTGTCATCTGCCACCACTGAAAACAGCCTAGCTCCATCCTCTTTGGAAGCCCCCTTCAGGTAGTTGAAGGCTGCTATCAAATCCCCCCTCACTCTTCTCTTCTGCAGACTAAATAAACCCAGTTCCCTTAGCCTCTCCTCATAAGTCATGTGTCCCAGCCCCCTAATCATTTTCATCTGCTGGACTCTCTCCAATTTATCCACATCCTTTCTGTAATGGGGGGCCCAAAACTGGATGCAATACTCCAGATGTGGCCTCACCAGTGCCGAATAGAGGGGAATAATCACTTCCCTCTGATGGGATTGGGATGATGAAGTGGGATTCTCTCCCACTGCAGTCTCTATTTGTCTGTTCATTTAGTTTGTAAGGTCTTTAGGGTGGGGACCCTGTCTCCTCCATATTCATTAAAAGTCTCATATAGTGTTAGCACCATATAATGGTGGACCAGTGTGGGGAAGCTGACTCTAACAATGTGCTGTTGATAAACAGAGATGTTCATTTTAGTGCTGTCAAACTGACATTTTTCATAAGCAAAAAATAAACTATCAACATTCTTATGGTCTTTATATATAATCTATAAATAGAATATTTCTGATTGTTTGGACTAATATTTTAACATCCAAGAGCATTCTTTTATAGAAAATACATGGAGAGAGAGTGTGTATAATAACCTAATTTAAATACTAAAATAGATTTTTATATATCAAAATGATTTTTCCATATCAATATTCAGAGCCGCGACGCAAGCTACAGTACTTGATTTATCTAAAATGTTCTCTGTGTCCATCAGCTGATTTTCCTTGCTGCAAGTTGTAATATGAGAAGAGGTTTAGTGATGGCACTCTTCTTTCGTCCATTTTTGGAGATGAAATGAATTTGGCACCTGTGCAAAATTTCCTTTTATTTGAAAACGTGAATCATTTCAGTTGGGATTATAGAATTTGACTTCCTTTTTACATCTTGAATTGTTGTGCAGTTGAAGGTAAAATTAAAAGTTTAGCGAAATGTGAACTCTGCTTTACTTTTCCAAAACAAGAATAAATCCAGCAAGGATGTTGTCTTATTTTTAGACAATCCTTGTTCTGTGTTTGATACACTGCCCAGCAATTCACTTGCAGTTATCTATTCCCCTTTTGCTTGCCGACATTATGCAATGTCTCCTCTTCAAGCATGAACAACTTTTTAACTAAATTCATGCTCTTTTACACACTAGATAGTGTGATGCAGTTCACAGCCCCCACAGGAGACTAAGGAAGAAAGGAAAGTCCCTACCCATCAGCAGCTGCCAAGCATGCTCCAAATGGAGGATCTCCTTAAAAGGGCACATAGTCAAGTTGGGGAGGGGATGAAGGAGGCCCTGTCTTGTTCCGTCCAGTCCTGAGAGAGCCGGTTTACAGCTTCTGGAGGCAAAGCAATCCACAAGAGAGGGTTTGAGCAGGGGGTAACACCCAACCAGGAGGAAGGGTCCTGTATTCTCTCTCACACCCTAACCCCCTCCCACACTCCACAGCCCTCAACCCCAGCCTAGATGCCACTCCTGCACCCCAAGCCCCTCATCTCTGGCCCCACCTCAGAGTCTGCACCCCCAGCCGGAGCCCTCACCCCTTCCCACAACCCAACTCCATGCCCCAGCCTGGTGAAAATGAGCGAGTGAGCAAGGGTGGGGGAGAGTGAGCAATGGAGGGAGGGGATGGAGTGAGTGGGGGCGGGGCCTTAGAGAAGGGGCGGGGCCTTAGAGAAGAGGCGGGGCAGGGGTGTTTGGTTTTCTGCAATTAAAAAGTTGGCAGCCCTAATTTTGAGGTATCTGATTTTTCAGAGACATGTTTAGCACTTGCTGAAAATCAGACGCCTGTGTGGTGTCTCAATTTGGGCACCCAAAATCACTGGCCTCTTTTGAAAATCCTAGGCAAGGTATTTTCACTATAAGTGGAGTCTCAGTGTACTGTAGTCACTCTATAGTGATTGTTGTAGAACACTAGAGCCTCCTCTTCACTCTGTGGGAGACCTACAGAGCACTAGCAGCAGAGGTGCAGTGTACTCTGCTTGAGAAACCTGGGGACAGCATGTGTCATGCTTCCCCTGCCAGGCACCCACCAGACTGCTGTGAGGGGAATACAGTCCTCTGTAGCCCTAGGTGGTTTAAGCATCTGGAGTCCACCCACTACCCCATCGATTCCACACTACCCAGTCTTGGGAGCTCTAGGTACACACGTGGACTTCAGACCCTTTAACATCCCCCCCTGAGAGCTAGAAGCAGCTGTCTAGCCCTTGGGGAGAGTTCGGACTTAAACACTCTCTGCCCAGAATCCCACAGAATATGACACGCTTCTGGTTTACTGTTTAACTCTCAGGAGGCACGTGACAGTTGTGAAGCAAATAGCAATTAGTTTTCAAAGGATTTTATCACTATTGCTCTTTTATACTTAACAGATAAAGAACAAGAGAGTACAGATCATATAGAACACAACTAGCACCCTATATTCAATGCCCCTCTTCCTTTGAGAAACCATCTGTGTCTAGAAAAGCAGGCAGGGCCTCCTATACCCACATGCTGTATTGCTTTACCCTTCTCTTGAGCTGGATAAAAAATGGTCCAAGACCCCAAATTGATCTGATCCTCCCTTTTTATACTTTCCAGTGTCCTCTGTCAGGTGACGCCCTTGCAGCTTCCCCAGGTGATTACAGGCCCCTACCAGATGACTTCATTATCAATGTGACCTCTCCCCTGACAAGTCACAGCTCCTGGTTGGGAGCCAGCCAGTCTGTTGTTTAGAGCTATTACATTTCAACAGGAGAACACTCAATATCAATGACCCTCTTTTGTTATTATTTTGCCACCAGCCTTTGGAATTTCAGCCCAACCCGGAGGCAAACACACCACCAAGAAGACAAGAGGCTACCCTTTCAAAATGGAGTTTGCAGCTGGGTAAAGATACATCCAGAGAGTTCATGATTTCATGCAGAATTAATAATTTGTACAGACAAATTCCACAGTCATCACAGCATGATACTCTTCAGTGTGGGAGAGAGGAGCACCAGCAGCATAGGGAAGTACACCATGATCCATGTAGCAAATGGGGGGAAAGAAAAGAGAGCCATCCTGGAAGAACAGCCAGCAGTGGGGTGAGCCAGAGTTGTTCCTAGTGCTTTGCACTGCAGGTGGGAGGGCTATAGCAGTGGGAAATGCAGCAGCCCAAGGTACTGAAGCCAATTAGATAATGTAGCAGCTGGGGAGGAGGAAGCTGCCCTGTACAGTTCCTAAAGTTTTCTAAAGCTGGGACTTGCCACACAATGTAGGTCTAAAATGCTGCACAGTAAACCTGGTCTTGATACTGATCAGTCCTTTAGCTTCTCATTAACTGCAGATCGTCCACCTTTGCAGCTTCCAGTTGATCCCAGCTGTGCTTGTCTCTGCCCAGTACCAGGAACTGGCTGTTTTCTTTACCACCCATCCTCTGTCTGAATCACCCTGAAAAGAAGGCTATTACTTTTACCCTAAGCAAGGCAGCTCTAGCTTAACTGAAGGGATCCTCGACTAACTAAATTAAATGTTCTCCTTTTTGCTAGAAGATGGGAAAAAAATTTCAAGATACCTCTGAGGTACGGGCCAAGCTGCCTGTATTGTCTCCTCCTGAGCTCTTCTGATAAAACAAAGAATGCAAATCAAAAACAGGAGAAACTCTCAAGCAGGGATAGTTGCAGTGACTCCAAAGAGAGGGAACAAATGAATGAACTGTAAGTACGCTTACACTAGAACTTAATTGCATTTGTGCACATTCCTCCCCTTCTTCTTC
Source organism: Mauremys reevesii (assembly GCF_016161935.1). NCBI lineage: Eukaryota > Metazoa > Chordata > Testudines > Geoemydidae > Mauremys > Mauremys reevesii. The sequence continues at coordinate 241,491,617 of NC_052623.1, read as the reverse complement.
TTTCCTGAGTTTGTATCAGAAATAATCCCTAAAGAAGAGATTATGTTCAAAGGAAAACTTCCACCAACAGCTTGGAAAGTTCAAACACATTAATGAGCTCAGAATATCTGAAAGTCAGGTCCCTTGTTTAGGTGCTCAAGCATGGATTCAGGTGTCTGACTAATCAGGAAATCTTAGCCATTTCCCCCCCTCCCCTGACACTTTTATAAGTAAATAGTTGTTGTAACTGTACTTGTGACTGAATCACAAAAGCTGCTCAGATCAGCGAGCAGTATTATATAGAGTGGCCCCTGCTCTTAGCTTAAACATTGAGCAGAGCACAGTATAATCGGGAAGTATGCAACTTTAAAATAGAATTTCAGGTCAGCTGTCTGTTTCTCTGACATCCCTGCTCTGCTCCACTCTCAGCACCTACAGACTGGTGAGGATGTGGGAGCTAATGGAACTTGAAGCTTTTGTTGACTCAAGGGGCAGGTCTAGACAGATATCGGCTCCCATGATATCCACTGTTCATCTCCAACCTAGTGATCAAGGTAGGAGACAAGTTGTGTAGAAAACTCCTCTAGCTCAGAGTCCCAACCTGCCCTATTCCTGGGCTTTCAGGAACTGGTTCTAATTCTTGGAACTATGCCCCACCAGGTTTTGTCTCCAAACCTTGTAAAGATGGTGGGTAAATTACTTGCCTTTCTGCCTCAGTATACGCATCTGCAGGGGTTTGTGAAGTTTTATACTTTTGAAAACATTTTAATCTGCACAGATGAAGGATACTATGGAAGAGCAAAATATTATTCTCATTGTAATCTATTGATTCCTCTAGAGTTGATGTTGGCTATGGCCAAGCATGTATTGCCTTATTTGGTTTATGCTAGAACATTAAGCCTCTCTAGATCTGGCTTGATTTCATCAGCCTGAAGGGCATCAGAGCACACAAATAGCACATCTAGCAACTTAATGAGAGATCCAAGTGTAAGGAGAAGGTAGACACCTGCAATATAAAAAAGGCAAATGCCAAGTGTGTGACGGTTCTGTGACTGTGCTGGCTATGGACAGAGTGCTTCTTTTCAGCTCTTAGACAGTGATACAGGGAAGCTTTCTAGTCTGAATCACTAAGGATTTTATTGGCAAAACTCTTAGCAAATAATAGTGTACTACAGTGGCGCTCAGTGGGGGGCCTGAGATCATAGCTCTGTTATGCTAGGTGCTGTACAAACACACAGTAAGAGACAGTCCTTGCCCCCAGAGAGCGTATACTGTAAATAAACAAGACAGACAAAGGCAAGGGGAAAGGAAGTATTATTACCTCCATTTTATAGATGGGGAAATGGAGGCACAAGAATTCTGATTGGCCAAACAAGGATGTGAGTTGGGAACTGAATCCCATTCCAGTGCCTTAACCACAAGCCCCTCCTTCCATGTAACTTACATGAGGGGTAACCAGATGTCAAGTTTCAGGCACTCTCTTGCAAGAGGAAAATGTGAACTTCCCAATTTCTGAAACTCTGAATCCTTTATTCCAAATACATTCTGGCTTCCTTGCCAAACCTAGTACGTCTATAGGGACTCTGCCTGGTATAATAGAAATGCCCAGGCATGCTTTCCCTCTTATGCACTGTACATTTCAAAACAAAACAGATGTACAACAGGATACTGTGCTAAAAATGATACCAAGTCTGCTGAATGGAATGGTCTGTGATATTGCATCTGCTGTCATTCTAGCTTCTTGGTTAATACACTGCATGAAAAATGGAGCTTATAGTGTACTAGCTAATAATTTACCTGAGATTTGAATCTAATGCATAGATCAGTGAACACTATGTATATGTGTGGGAGCCAGGGCTTTACATTGTTTGCATGTATTATGTAAACTGCTTTCATGTGTCTATTTGTAAATGTTTAATATAAGCCTGTGTGTTACCACTAGATTGCTAGCTCAGCAAATAAAAATGTGTAGTGCTGTGTATATAAACATACCCTTAAATTATGGGTTGGGAAGCCAGTGTTTTTTGTTTTGTTTTGTTTTATTTTTAAGATCAAGCACTGTATCATTTTAATCAAGGTAAAACCTTATCTGGAGATCTTGGGGAACATCTGAAATTTTCTGATAATTGGAGCTTAGGCACCTGGGAGCTTCTGCTCTGAAGAACTCAAGTTATATCAGACTGAAAAACTTCTAAGCTTTGAAGAAATGGAGTTCCGTTCTGCACTCTAGACTCAGTGAAGCCAAGTGGAGGCATAGCTGCTGGCAGCTTTAGGTGGCTCACAGACAGCACAACTCTTCTTCCTGTTGCCTTCCATCCCCTGTCCAGCCTCCATTGTGCTTCCTGCCTGGCTGGCACCCTCCTTTACCAGCATCCTGTCTTGTGCTGCAGGTTCCCTGCTTGCTGTCTTTGCCCTGGCCCTGAACTACTACTGTTCAACTGCTAGGCGCCATAACCAAATTTTGGCCATTCTGGAGTTTCAGTGAATTGGAGTTTGGTTAATGGGTGTTGACCTGTGTCTGGTACGTCCTTTGGGTGGGACAGACTCAGTAGTCAGTCGGCCTTTTCCATCACTAACATCTGTGATCCCCATTATTCATGTGTTTGTACACTTGAAATTATACATTACCAGATGTACACCCCTGCCAGCCACTGGGATGGCTAGGGAGAAAGACTTTGGTGCTGTGAAAGGGGAAAATGTATATAGTGACCTGGCTGGAGGGCAGAGGCAGCAGGAGCCTGTGGAGTGAGAGGGGGGCTGCAGATTGAGAGAGGAAGAGGATGGCATGCAACCATGGGATGGGGTGTCAACCTCATGAGCTATTCCTAGTCCCCAGAGTGACCAGGAGGATGCACCATTCTAGCACCATCCTGGCACAGGGTTCCAGTCAGCTAGTTGTTATAGGGAGGTAGGCGAATTTTGATAGTACTGGAGAGAGGCTGGAAAGGGCGGGAGAATAAATGGAAGGTAAAATAGAGAAGGCAAATGAGAAAAGGCAGAACCCCTTAAAGAAAAAGGGCAAAATGAATGAGATGAAACATCTAAAAAGGAAAAAAAAATATAGAAAGTCTAGTGTCTGGAAAACAGCTGTTAGTGAAATGATAGAAGAGAAAGTGAAGTTTAGGAAGAAAAAAATGAGTCCCTACCCAAAACAAACGTGGAACATGTTAAAAATACAGCATTGCTGCAGTAATAATAATAGCTTTTAGACAGCACTTTTTGTCAGTGGATATTATAGTGATTTACAAAGGAGGTCAGTACCATATCCCCATTTTACAGATGGGGGAACTGAGGCACAGAGGAGACATCACTTGCCGAAGGTCATTCCGCAGGCTAGTGGCTGAGCTGGGAACAGAACCCAGGTCACTTGAATCCCAATCGAGTGACCTACTTGGTTAAATTAGCAGACTTGGCAAGTTGCCAAGGCTCCCTGGTTCCTCATCTCATACATTCATCTTGGATCCATTCATTTCACCCTGTAATAACTGTACAAAACACAGATGTCAGTAAGCCGGGATCTAGTTCTTTGCTTCATGCTGTATAATGGAAGGGTGGTGTCTAACACAGCCACTGCTGTCCAGGTTTTATCTGAAGAGGTCCCTGATTTTTGCATGTATGACAGAAAACCAACTGGATAACTTTGCACACCTCTGCATAAGGCAAGGAGGACGGGAGGTGATGTGACTGTGTTTCTTATCATCCATGCCACGCTTGTGTGTGTGAGAAGGAGGTTAAGGTAGGGCTAGTGCTCTTGCAACAGTTGCCCTACAGAAGCCCGAGTTGAGTGTGTTCAATTTCTCAGTGGAGTAGTATTGGAGTCAGAGATGATTGTGCCTGGTGACTTCACTATCCACCAGAGGATGGTTCTGCTGTGTCAGATCAGTATTTTGAGACATGAGATTGTCCCAGGACTATGTTATTGTTGGCTTATCTCATAAAGTTGGCCATGTATTTTGTAATAATACACAAATAGAAAACATTTCTTTTTCAGAGGCCTTGAAGGGCGCACATGCTGGATGCATAGCTGGCATATTTTATTGATGTTTTCTCTTTAGCAGGCAATGGAAGGTTAGTTGCCACTCACTAGTTATGTACAAAGCAATGGAAAGAGCAGTTATTCCGAATGACTTGGGAAAGCTAGAAGATAGGTTCCTACAGATGTTGTGTTCACTTAGCTGTAGATGTGTGAATGAACAACACTTGCAAATATGTGTGTAGTGTGCATTCCCATGTGTGTTTGTGTGTGTGTGTAATAATGAGTATATGTACTCTCTTCTCTGGTTAAATATTGCAACTATAGAACTAGTGGATTAAGATAAGAGGATGTTCTGGCATATGTTACACCAGTGTTCCTAGGGCACTCTGGAATGCTGGTAGGCAGCTTTTCAGTTTCTGAAGGCTCAGCCTATGGATATTGCAGACAAATAGGTTACTTGGTAAATATGAAACACGCCTACCATAACTGTACCCATTTAACAGCTACCCATTCTCTATCAACATAAAGTGGTTTGTTTCAAATTACTACCCACTGGGATGAGACAAATACTCGTGGAGGCACTATTGGTTTGTACACTCAGGGCGAGATTGCAGCTCCCTCTGCCTTGGTGCGCAAGAAGTGGAGGAGGAAGGAACAAACTGTCTTCCCATTTCACCTCTTGCTTATTTGCTTGTGAACTAGCCACAGTCTTGGTCTTTGCACTCCTGACCCCACTGAAGTCAAGTGGAGTTTCTCCATTCACTTCAGTGGATGTTGAAATCAGCATCTGGTGCACAGATACTGGGAGCTTCTCATTCCATGCCCATAATCATGTACGCTGAAAAAGCCAGGCTGGCACAGAGAAGGATGTATGCTGTTCCCCTTCAAGGTCTCCTGCTCTGCTGTTCACTCCCACCATGTTCCAGAAGGCATTCTGGCTGGGTCAGCAAAACTATTTCAGCAGGCTCTGGCTAGAAAAGTTATGATACACCCTGACCTTAGTCCATATACAGCACTGATAATTGTATTATGTCCCTATTATTGTTTGCACTGGTCATTGACTATGTTATGAGGAAAGTAATCGCAGAAGGCAACCAAAGAATTTTATGGATAAATGATAATGCACAATTGGAATGACCTTGTTTTTGCTGATGACATTGTCCTTCTTAGTTCAACACATCACTTAGTGGAAGAAAAGACCCAGCTGTTGACCAACATAGCAAACAAGTTGGATTTGTTATCAAAAGGGGAAGACAAAATATATGGCTATGAATGTCCCATAAGCAAACATCAAAATAAATGGAGAAACTCTAGAAGAAGTAGGTCGTTTTACCTATCTAGGGAGTCATATGTGCAATGATGGGAACACCATCCTAGATGTCAAGCAATGAATATCAAAAGGAGCAAACAACTTTCATAAACTTGAAAGACTTGGAAAAGTAGCCAGAGTGGCACTGATACAAAAATATGAATTTTTAATACTGCCATAGTGCCTGTCCTTTATGGAGCAAAAATTGAAAACAAGATCAAATCATTCTGAAGTATGATACTCATAAATGGCCGTGGAAGATCTTCAGAATCCACTGAAAAGAGTTTCTTGCAACATCAGACATTCTAGAGTAAACCAACCTAAAGCATCAAATATAAGATGATGATGGACGTATTTAGGATATGCTTTAAGGATGCCACCAGCATGATTTCCATGACAAGTGATAATATGGACACCACCTGGGCAGAGAAATGGAGGGTGTCCTAGAGAAACATTATGCAATTATATAGAGAAAGAAGCAAGATCCATCAACATGACACTCAGAAGCCAGAACTGTCCAGCACGAGACCAAAATAAATGGCAGAAACTGGTGGACTCCCCACACACCTGAGGGTGCAGGAGGATAAAGATAGAGAATATCTAAAAAGGATTCAGTTTCTAACTGGAGAGAGGGTATTTCTCCTTGAATACTTATTGAGTTCTGGCCTAAGCTTCTGACAAGTTCTCTAAAGTGTGGTGCATAGTAATTCCTCTATTCAGAACTGTTCTTTTTGGTTTGCTTGTAGCTTTTCAACAGACAACATCTGATTTTACTCTATGTGTAGGAGGATAGGGAACCACAGAAGATTTTGTTACGGCCTAGCTTAGGCAGTTCTGCTTTCTCAGCCTCCGGTTATTGTAGGACACGGCATGCTAGTTTCAACCTGCCGTAACTGGCTGGAATTGCTGCATGGCAAGCCCCTAGGCTGTTGGCCAAGGGGGTGGCCCGGGAGGGTGGAAAGTCCCTATTGCATTATGTATCAGCTGGTTTGCTGCTGTTTATATAAATATGAGCATGCTTTGTGTTTGCTTTTGGACTCCGTACCAGGCCGAGCTCCAGGGTGCTGGGTTCCCCACCTCCGTGACAGCAACGCTTGGAGTCCCCGTTGCGGATGTGTCACTTTACCTTCATTAAAGCCAATAACTCACAGTGTGTGTGGGCTTCGTTCTTACAGAGCACCCTGGGAGGGCCTACAGCTCCCCTGGAACCTAACAAGTGGCGCAGCGAGCAGGGTGCTCTGGGAGACGATGCCGTTTTGGCCGAAGGTAGGGGAGGTAGAGAAGCCATCGCTGTCCCTACAGCGCATACCAGGGTGGCCCCAGACAGAGCACTGGGGGCCAGTAGTGCGGGTTCTAGCTGGATGGGCTGCCCCAGCCGACTGGCCGGAGTTCCAGCAGGTGGCCAGGGTCACTCCCGGGCAGCTGCTTGAGGGCGTACAGCGGTTGCGGGCGAACTGGCGGTCTGGGACGGAGCGGCAGGCGATGGGGGAGCTAGGGTGACTCCTCCTAACCGCCCTTCAGGCCCAGGATGAGGAGGTGCTCCGCTGGCAGCGGGCCATGGACGGGAAGACGTTGGAGTGCACGGCGCAGGCAGAGGCCCATGCCGTGGCCCCGGAGGTCGTTCGGACCTACAAGCGAGTGAGTTGTTTCGGCAGGAACCTGAAAAAGACGTCCTACGCTGGCTGGTCCGAGTCTGGGACAATGCCGGGAACACCGTTATGCTTCTCCGGTATGAGCTGCAACAGCTGGGTGTCCTAACACAAAATGCGCAAGTTAAAAAAAAACAAAAAACAAAACAAAATAAGTTAACTAAAAAAAGCTAAAAATAAAACACTGGCCCCAGTCAAGGACACCGCTCACAGCTAAGACTTGGCGGACAACCAAGAAAAAGGGGGGCTTGACTGTGCCCAAGCAGCTATGAGAGCTGCAAAACTCTGCCAGGCACTAACGGAATGTGTTAGATTTCTTTTCCCACAGGTAAGGAAAAGCTACCCAAAGACCCTAGCAGCCCTGCCGCTCCTTGAAACCAGAAAACTGGACCAATGTAAAGGTCCACCAACGAAAGACTGCTTTGGCTCCATGCTGAAAAGGCCCTTATTAAGTCCTGCTGACTGCCAACACCGCTGTGATGTGCCAAAGACTGACTGCTAGGGCCCATAATTCTCACTGCAAAAAGACCCCTCCACCTCAGGAGGATTCTCCTACTAATAATTAGTCTATTCCTTCCTCTAGCTCTGCTGTGCCTTCTGGACAACAGGGAAAACGGACACGGTGGAGTGCTGGTAACCTCTCCCTTGTTCACTGGCAGCCCTGCTGTGTCTTTGGATTTTTCTGAAGGAAGCAAACCCATTACAGGGTGATGTGCTGGTAACCTCTCCCCTGTAGGAGCTAAACCACAACCGTGTCAAAAAAAAACAAAAAACACTCACTCCACTAACATTGCCAAAGTCCAAAAATTCCTGACTAAAAAAAACATTAAAAACCAACCCTAGTAAAAAAACAAAAAATTGTCCACTGGCAAAATAAAATTTGTGGAACCCCTGCTAAAAAATGTGGTATTAATTGAATTTTGGGGTTTATTCTACAGGCTGCGCCCTGTGTTCTAAAAAAATCCTTCAGCATGTATTGCCCTCCCTAATCAAATTTTAAATAATATTGCCCTTATCCAGTTTCTTATTTCTAAAGCTCTGCTAACCCAAGTACAGGCTAAAGTTAATAAGTTACATGTCATTTCCACCCTTAATTCTATAACCCCAAAATTACTAACAAAAATAATATTAAATTTCACTAAGGCTAAAAAAGCATTGCAATAAAATCTAGTATGTTTAAAAATTCAAAATTTTCTAAATAACCAGCTAATGGCCATTCGGAATAATCTTAAGCACCAGAATGGCCCACTGCCCTTACAAACACATCAGAAGTACCATCTGATCTGTGGTCATAAAAACATACTTAAACACTGTCTAAGTAAAAAAATAAACATTCACAGTGCTCCTCCCCAGCATGTAAACCAGTTAAAAAATGTAAGCTCCCACATACCAAACCCTGCCAAGTCCATAAAAAAAAAAAGTAAAACTAAGTCATAGTCAGTATCCCTAAAATAACACCTAACATTTTAAATAAAAATAAAAAGTCAATAAACATTTTAGCTATTAGAATCCCTACAGCCTCAATGTATTTATAAACTAAAGCCAAAAAAAGTTGTCACTATTCATAATAACATTTTGCTAAAAAAATAAAAACCAAAAAACTATCCTAACAAAGCACCTACTTTTTTCCAAACAAACACAGCTACCCCTCTAATATTTTTTTCAAATTAATAATAGCTGTGTATATATTAAAACCACCACTTTATATACTACATGTGCTGTATTGTGCTTTATAACTAAACCCCATCATATTATTGCTATAAAAATATTAGTGCTTGTATTGCTATAAATTAGCTCAAAATTATGCTGTTGTTGTTGTACCAAAGCACTTAAAAAAGCAAAAAAAAAAATGTAAAAAAATAAAAAACCACAAAAAATTTTGTTACAGCCTAGCTTAGGCAGTTCCGCTTTCTCAGCCTCCAGTTATTGTAAAACACAGCATGCTAGTTTCAACCTACTGTAACCAGCTAAAATTGCTGTGTGGCAAGCCCCTAAGCTGTTGGCCAAAAAAGCAGCCCAAAAAAATAAAAAGTCCCTATTGCATTATGTATAAACTAGTTTGCTGCTGTTTATATAAATATAACCATGCTTTGTGTTTGCTTTTAAACTCCGTACCAGGCCGAGCTCCAGAGCGCTAGGTTCCCCACCTCCATAACAGCAATGCTTAAAGTCCCCGTTGCAAATGTGTCACTTTACCTTCATTAAAGCCAATAACTCACAGTGTGTGTAAGCCTCGTTCTTACAAAGCACCCTGGGAGGGCCTACAGCTCCCCTGAAACCTAACACTATGTGAATAGAAACACAGCGCTCTTTAAACTGCAAGGCCTTGTCTGGAAACAAACTTGCTCCAGTTTAACTAATGGCATGGGTTTTTTAGGCTGATTTAATCTGGTGCAAAACCCTGTGTAGATGCAGTATTTTGGTTTAAGAGTGGCCCTTTGAATTTAGCTCAAGTGAGTATGGAATGGAATGACTTAAGCTAAATAATTTAAGTCGCTCTGAAATCAAAGGGTTTTCCCACCAATAAATTATCCAGGGTTTTGAATCAGTAAAATCAGCTTTCACACTCTTTAAATTAAACTGGTACCACTTTCTTATGTAGACCAGCCTTCGGATTTGGTCCTTTTTGGAATGTAACATTTTTTTGATGTTGTTAAATTAATCATTTCCCCCCATTAATCATTGGAGCTTACCTTTAAACGGCTGAAGATGTTGTGCATTCATATGGAGTTTGCATTTTCTGTGCAACAGAATGCTGAGATCCAGCTTCCCATCTGATTATTTTTAAATATTATTCATACTTCCTAAACTGACGTTCTAGCTAGTTCAAAGAATTTAATATTTTAAAATAACTTTCTACAGAAAGTTCCTCTCAAGTGCCCAGGCTAATATTCAATATTCCATACAAACTCTATGGTCCACTCAAAAGGTTCTGATTGTAGGATCAGGACAAAACTTTTATTGGCTTCAGTGGGGAAGGTTAAGTGTGGGACCAAAACATAGTTAGCATGTGATTTTGATGGAATTGACTTCTGACGATTTTACTGTTCTCTGCTTATAAATGTGGCAATTACACTGTATGCAAAATGAAATAATTTGAATGTGGCCTGTGTATGCTCATTTAATTCCACTGCTTAAAATTATAGCTTATTCTTCAAACCAAAAGAAAAGGAGAGAAAGAGAGGGGGGGGGGGGGAAATTCAGAGGGCAGTTTTTTGACTGTCAACCGTATAACTTTTTGACAGAATGAACTACAGAAAAATTTAAAGACATTCAGGTAGTTATTTGTCACACTCCTGCTGTTTGGTATGAAATAAATCTACAGCTAAACCACAGAAGCTATTAATTATTCTAAGCATCTTGTGTCAGACTTCCTAAATGTCTGGGCAACTTCTTTAAAGGGTCTCAAATAAGTTATTTCCCATCAAAGGAATTTCTCTTAAGTATAAGCCAAGGAACATGAGAAGATTAGCTGTTTATGCTATATACTTTATAGTTGTATGAAAAGGTAATACCTTTACAGTCTGTTAAATTAAATGAGACACTAATTGCTTTACTATGGCACTTTGAAATAGATGTAAAATCTTTTGAATCTGCCCATTACTGATATCTGAGCACAGCTCTCCTATCTCCACATCCTCAACTTATGAAAAACTTCTCCAGTTGACTAGAAATTTACAGTTCCTTTTTTGTCAAGTATTCAGAAGAGTTCTGCATTTCCCAAATCCTCTTCTATAAGGGCCAGATCCAGCATCTCTCAGGGTTAGACCTTACTGGGCTTCTCCGAGGATGTGTCTGCACAATGGCAGCTTTTGCCGAGGGGTTGCCTAGAAAAGGATGAAAGATGTATTTTTAAAATGTTAGCAAACTCTACCAGCTAAGTGTGTTACAATACAACGTGCCCAACCTACAGTGGGTTTTTAAACCCTTATCCTAATCTAGACAAGCCCTGAGAGATTCACAGCTGGGGCGGGGGAGGTGTTAAAGAGTGGCAGATATTTGTATTTTTTAAAAAAATCTGAAAACTAATTTTATTTACTCTGAACATTTTGCTACCAAACCCTGTCTTGCTGAGCAAAAGGCAGCAGTGGGGTAGGTGGGTGGATATTTTAGTTGTGGTAGCTCAATTGAGTTAGAACAACTTGATTTAAAAGTCCTGTCTAGATGCATGCTACTAGGCCTGGGCAGCAGGTAGCTACAGCATTTGGGGAGGCTGGCCTGAGTGCTGGAAGCTCTCCTGGTGCTGGAATCATTGCCTTGCCCTGAGGCCAGGGCCTGTCAATGTCCCTGATCTGCCCACGCTCCACCCCAGGCCTTGCTCATGCTTGGCCCCCTCCTCCAAGGCCCCCCCACCTGCCGCTCGCTGAGTCACTCCACTCCACCACTCCAGAGACCTGTGCCACTCACTGAGCCCCTCCTCTCCTCCACACCCCACCCCACCCCGAGGCCCCTGCCCCTCCCTGAGCTGAGCACTCCCCCTCACCCATTGTGGAACTTGAGCAAGTACAAAAACTGCGGGAGGAGCATTCACTGCCTCCATGTACTCCTAATTGCCACTTCTGCTTACCAGGAATGTGTCGAAGGGTTCTGGGCCAGGTGGAGGTGGCAGGGGGATCCTGGCCATTACAGTCTGTATTGCTCGGCAGCCACCCCGCTTAGCTGGCATTGCCCTGAGGGCAGCATGGTGGTGGTTTCTGCACACTGAGTGAGCCAGCCCTGCAGCGACTTGGAAGGGAGGGAAAGTCGCACCCAGTGACGGCATAGAACATAAGGCTGGCCTGGTGTCTTGTCTTGGGTAGCCCTCCCACAGAGGGACTCAGTGAGCACCAGGTGGCAAGGGCCTCAGGGAAGGGAGGGACTCAGCAAGTGTTGAGCAGTGCAGGGCTTGGGGGAGGAGAGGAGGAACTTGGTGGGGTCTCAGGGAGAGGCAGATCCACCAGGGGAAAGGTCTTGGGGCAGAGCACAGGCGGAACCATCACAGCCCAGGTGTCCATGCTCTCACAGGCAGCAGCTTGGTGGCTGCACCACAGGGGAGGCTTAGCCTCCCCTGGCCTATTATACCTTCTGCCTATGCTACCAGGTTTGAAGCTGTGTTAACTGGCCTTGTTTTAACCAGGATAGGTTACCTATCTCATAGAACTGGAAAGGACCCCGAAGGGTCATTGAGTCCAGCCCCCTGCCTTCCTAGCAGGACCAAGTACTGTTTTTGCCCCAGATCCATAAGTGTCCCCATCAAGGATTGAACTGACAACCTGAGTTTAGCAGGCCAACGCTCAAACCACTGAGCTATCCCTCCCCCATAGCTTCAAATGTGTTAACTTGACTGATACAAGACCCATCAAGTCAAAGCTAATGTTACCTTTTGCCATCAAGACAAGGCCTAAGGTGTTAGGACCAATTACTGCAGTTCCCCTTTAAAATTAGTGTATGTGCTAATGTGCTAACAAAAGGACTATAAACATTAACATAGCAGGGCTATTTTAAAATAATCCAAGCATGACAAATCACAACTGGTCCTCAGGAAGCAGCTCAATTTGTATGACCTTGTTTTCTTCAAGAACAAAAGAATGGCCATACTGGCTCAGACCAGTGGTCTATCTAGCCCAGTATCCTGTCATCTAATCAATACCAGGTGCTTCAGAGGGAATGAACAGAACAGGTAATCATCAAGTGATCCATCCCCTGTCACCCATTCCCAGCTTCTGGCAAACAGAGGCTAGGGACACCATCCCTGTCCATCCTGGCTAATAGCCATTGATGGACCTATCTTCCAAGAACTTATCTGGTTCTTTTTTGAACCCTGTTATAGTCTTGGCCTTCACAACATCCTCTGGCAAAGAGTTCCACAGGTAGACTGTGTGTTGTGTGGAGAAATACTTCCTTTTGTTGTTTTTTTTAACCTGCTGCCTATTTCATTTGGTGACCCCTAGTTCTTGTGTTATGTGAAGGAGTAAATAACACTTCCTTATTCACTTTTTCCCCACCAGTCATGATTTTCTAGACCTCTATCATATCCACTGTTAGTCATCTCTTTTCCAAGCTGAAAAGTCCCAATCTTATTAATCTCTCCTTATATGGAAACTGTTCCATACTCCTAATAATTTTTGTTGCCCTTTTCTGTACCTTTTCCAATTCCAGTATATCTCTTTTGAGATGGGGTGACCATATCTGCATGCAGTATTAAAGATGTGGGATTTATATAGAGGCAATATATTTTCTGTCTTCTTATCTATCCCTTTCCTAATGATTCCCAACATTCTGTTCACTTTTTTTACTGCTGCTGCACATTGAGTGGATGTTTTCAGAAAACTATCCACAACAACTCCATGATCTCTTTCTTGATTGGTAACAGCTAATTTAGACCCCATCATTTTATATGTATAGTTGGCATTATGTTTTCCAATGTGTATTACTTTCTTCTTTTCCATTCTTCTTTCCTTTTGAATTATTGAGATGGATGGAAATTTAGTGTCTTTGATGAAATATCTGAAGCCTTTTAAGTAGCCTAAATATCATTCTGGAATTTGAGATCTGCTTTGTATTCCACTACTGCACATGCAGAATTGGAAGCTAATAAGTCTTTCCTTCTGCATTCATGTAGCTGTCTGAAGAGAAATTCAAGGTGAACTTCACATTCCTGCAGTCTGAATGAATCAACTAAATAGCTACCTGACTCTTTGAACAGATGATCCTTTGTCTTCATAAACATTCATGTCTGAGCTGAAAGAATGAGCAGCTACCAGTAGCATTTTAATTCTACATATACAACATTAAGGTTAGTTTCAGGTGACATAATTTATTATTAGAACAAATCAAAGGGGGTTGCTTGCAGCTGAAAAACGTATGTTGCCCATGACAAGTGATTCCCATTTATTCAGTGAATGCAAGTTTTTTCACATAATGCAGGCAATGAACTTCAGTTCTGATATGCTATATCCCTGCTTTTCCAGACTCTGGAATGGAAATAACCAATTTTCTGATGAAAGGCTTAGCTGCAGATCCATCATTATTTTTACTTCTCTCTGTCATTTGATCAGTCAACCATTCATGTATGCTTAAAATTGTATATTACGGATTCAACTCTGGTGTAACCTCATTTACCCCAGGACTGACTTTGTCCATTTTACTTCTAACAGGTTGTTGAGGTGATTATTTTACTGATCAAGCGTTTAGGCAGACTTGTGCTCTGATTAAGATAATTGTGAAAAATGGTCAATTCAATATTTTTGGACTGAATTTAAAAATATTCTTAATATTTGCACTATTTTAAAATGATCATCTATGTCAAATATGAATATATGGTCAGCTGCATCTTTTTGAAATTGACAGAGCTATGATTGTTTATTCCAGTTGAGGCTCTTCCTCAATATATAGAAGATCAGTGTAAAAGCTACAAGACAATACAGATTTTTGAAGACATCTGAGTGTCCTTTATGCTGTAATCAAACCAAGATTATTATTACGTCTCAATAGGAACTTGGATCCAAACAAATATCGCAAATCAGCATGAGAAAAGCTTTCTACGCAGCACGTTCTTTTTGAGGTGGAGCTATGTGCGAAAGAACTGAATTTTTCTGGCCTTCATAGTGAAGTAAGGCTCATCATTTCAGCCAGGCATTTGCTTCACTGTGGGGCCCTTTCTGGCTGGCAGGGTGGAGTAATAATTGAGACGATGGCTGTTGTTGCAGCACTGTTGTTTGGTTATAATTTTTTAAATATTGTTTTGAATATATGCAGTGCAACACACCAACATGCCTCAGGTTCAAGAGATTTGACAGGAAAATAAGTTATTTTAAAAGTACAGATTAAGTACTTGCTCTCAGTTTGGGAAGTAATTGTTCAGTGTGACATAATCACATGGGAACGAGCTACTAACTTTCTTCTGATTCTGTTCTAGGAGATACAAATGGTGCACTCCACTGACAACCAAAGCTATTTTGGGGCAGATTTAATTCATATAATCTGTTTGAACATTGTAATTATGATATTAATTTTCATCATGCTGCCTTCCTTCCTGAATACAAATATAAGTGCCAGAAACAGAAGGCTGAGTTGGCAGCCAATAAAATAGACTGAAGGCAAAGAAAATATGTAAGACTTAAAGTAATTTATAGACAGGCAGCAGGAAAGGAGGAGGTAAATCTAACCTAACCAAACCTAATGAACAGCAGAGCAGAGCAGATTGCTGTCTGATTGTGCTGCTCTTACCTGTCCCTAAAACAAATAGAAGGGATTATGAAGAGAAGCAGAAACTAAATTAAATCCAGGTCCCACTGCTATTGCAGTCGGTTAGCGAATTCTTTATTTTTTTTCCCCTCCCCAAAATAGTTTTCTTTTATGTTCTCTCTGATTCTTCTGCAGAGGTGAGAAATACAAATGTTTCTGGCCAGTGGTCATTCTCAAATACATTCACAAACTGAAAATTTGTTGGGAGAAATAGGAAACTATTCTGTAATAGGTGGGTTTAAAAACTAATGGCATAGGTTGAAGCTACTTGGGGGTTTGGATTGTTAGAAAGTCCTGAGGGAGATGGATTAGTAAACAGAATATGTAGTGATATGGAACATTAGAGAGAGAGAGAGGCATGACCTAGAGGAGAAATGACACAGCTGGCATTAATTCTGGATGTCAAGACCGAGCATAAAAGTTTCAAAACTATCTACATCACTTAGGAGCCAAAGGTTCCATTGATTTTTCAGTTGGACTTAGGCTCCTAAATCCACATAGGTGCTTTTGAAAACTTTACCTCTGCAGTTTTGGCTCTAATAGTTTTCCAAGACAGTGAGGTGGTGAAACACACACAAACATTTATTTGATTCCAGAGCTCTGTAATTTATCACATGGAGCGCACATCCACATGTCATTTTTGTATGTAATTATATACATGCACCCTTGCATCGTATGGCAAGATGTGCATACGCCAAATTGCTGTAGGAATTCTGATCAAACTATAGAATGTAAGCCTGGGCCAGGTCCATTTGTTTGAATGTCAGACACCAATAATGACACTTGAGACCTACTGTAGGGTAAATTAATGGATTGGTAGTAACAATTCCTGGCTGCTCACAGTAACAACAGTGCAGGTCCCAGAATTCCATTGTGTCCCATAAAGCTGTTTGACCACATTGAAATCCAGAAGGAATGGACTGAAGTTTCTGGGCTTACTGAAGATGTCTGGTCTGACATAGCTAGTAGCTATGTTGGTAAATATACTGCAATCAGGATACGGTACAGTATTCTTCAAAAATAATACAATTTAGATAAACAGGATCCTTTAAGAATACATTAAGTTGACTGGCTTGTGTTGGTAAACTTGACAAATATCTCAATTATTTTTTTCCAAACAGTATTTATGTGCCTGAAAATGCTAATAGGTTCTTAGATCTCAGTCAATTTGTTGGATGGGTTGATGGGGATGTCAGACTGGTTTTCATTTCTGAATCATTTCATTGAATTGCCGGATTTCATCTTGCCTTCCTGTGGTCTGGAAAATGGACAAAACACAATTCCTTTTGGAATGGTGGGAAGTTTAGATGCCTGTCTTGCTTATAATTATAGAGTTGCCATTGGCTTTGAAGGACAAGACTCTCAAAGCAGTGAAGCAACTCTTGAAGACCTCACTTAACTCAATTAAGTTTCCAGCAACTATGTACTAGTTTCAAACTTGATACATTTGTCCAATGTTCCTGAAAGGTGGTGGCAGTGCAGCAGCTGAAACTTCTGAATGGTAACGAATTAAATGAAAAATTGCAGGTTGGATTTATTAGGGACACTACATGAAATTGCCCTGGTCAGTCATAGTGCTCTCACAAAGGGTAAAGATTGTCAGGGTGGAAGTATTGGAAATATCAGCAACATCTGCTGTAGTAGATCATAAGACCCTGTTGAAAGTGTGACCAGAACTGTACTGAATTGCTTCTGGTCATACCTGAAAGGACAATTTTAGTGCAATTGGATGAATTCTCTTTGACCTGTACTTGGAATCTCTTTGGATCACTTGCGGTATTCCCCCAGGAGCTTGTCCTGGATCAGTTGCACTTCAGTGTCTATACATTCCATTTGGGAGGGGTTTAGTCCAAAATTTTCAAATGACCACTGATTTTTGGTGTGTTTTGTTTTTGAGTATCTACCTGGAAACACCATTAGGCCTAATTTTCAGAGGTGCTGAGCAACAGCAACTCTGATAGACTTTACTTAGAGTTGTAAAGTCAGCACTTCTGAAAACCTGGCCCACAGGTGTCTCAAGCTGAATACTCAAATTGAGGCATTAAACACCATGTCCATGTTTGAAAATTTTGGACACTGTCTGGGCTATTGCTACTACTCAGATGAAAACCCAGTTATATATGTTTCAGAGCCTGGATAAATAGGATGATCAGCAGTAGCTGAGTAAACCTACAACTGCAATGCAAGGCTAGATAGCAAGAAATAATCTAACATGAAATCCTAGAACTGAAATGTTGCTGGACTGTAGTCCTTTCTCTTGCACTCAATGATATATCAGGGCAGGCCTTAGCAACACCGTGGTTGGATTCTTTGTAGACCAGTTCAGCTCTTCCTATGTAATATTATTCAAAGATATATTTAGAAATTCCAGTGTGATGGAGAGACTGCTGAGACTCATCAAGCCCTTGGATCGCTACCCCTTCCTGCTTCTCCACGTGGACACCAATGATACTGCCAAGAATGACCTTGAGCAGATCAGTGCAGACTACATGGCTCTGGGAAGGATAAAGGAGTTTGAGGCGCAAGTGGTGTTCTCGTCCATCCTCCCTGTGGAAGGAAAAGGCCCGGGTAGAGACTGTCGAATTGTGGAAGTCAACAAATGGCTACGCAAGTGGTGTTGGAGAGAAGGCTTTGGATTCTTTGACCATGGGATGGTGTTCCAAGAAGGAGGAGTGCTAGGCAGAGATGGGCTCCACCTAAAGAAGAGAGGGTAGAGCATCTTCACAAGCAGGTTGGCTAACCTAGTGAGGAGGGCTTTAAATTAGGTTCACCAGGGAAAGGAGACCAAAGCCCTGAGGTAAGTGGTGAAGTGGATACCGAGAGGAAGCACGAGCAGGAGAGCACAAGAGGGGAGGATTCCTGCCTCATACTGAGAAGCAGGACAATCAGCGAGTTATCTTAAGTGCCTATACACAAATGCAAGAAGCCTGGGAAACAAGCAGGGAGAACTGGAAATCCTGGCACATTCAGAGACTTATGATGTGATTGGAATAACAGAGACTTGGTGGGATAACTCACATGACTGGAATACTGTCATGGATGGATATAAACTGTTCAGGAAGGACAGGCAGGGCAGAAAAGGTGAGGGAGTTGCATTGTATGTAAGAGAGCAGTATGACTGCTCAGAGCTCCGGTATGAAACTGCAGAAAAACCAGAGAGTCTCTGTATTAAGTTTAGAAGTGTGAGCAACAAGGGTAATGTCATGGTGGGAGTCTGCTATAAATCACCAGACAAAGGGGATGAGGTAGACGAGGCTTTATTTCGGCAACTAACAGAAGTTACTAGATCGCAGGCCCTGGTTCTCATGGGAGACTTTAATCACCCTGATCTCTGCTGGGAGAGCAATACAGTGGTGCACAGACACTCCAGGAAGTTTTTGGAAAATGTAGGGGACAATTTCCTGGTGCAAGTGCTGGAGGAACCAACTAGGGGCAGAACTCTTCTTGACCTGCTGCTCACAAACAGGGAATAATTAGTAGGGGAAGAAAAAGTGGATGGGAACCTGGGAGGCAGTGACCATGAGATTGTCAAGTTCAGGATCCTGATACAAGGAAGAAAGGAGAGCAGCAGAATATGGACCCTGGACTTCAGAAAAGCAGACTTTGACTCCCTCAGGGAACTGATGGGCAGGATCCCCTGGGAGAATAACAAGAGGGGGAAAGAAGTCCAGGAGAGCTGGCTGTATTTTAAAGAATCCTTGTTGAGATTGCAGGAACAAATCATCCCGATGTGTAGAAAGAATAGTAAATATGGCAGGCAACAAGCTTGGCTTAACAGTGAAATCCTTGCTGATCTTAAACACAAAAAGGAAGCTTACAAGAAGTGGAAGATTGGACAAATGACTAGGGAGGAGTATAAAAATATTGCTCAGGCATGCAGGAGTGAAATCAGGAAGGCCAAATTATGCTTGGAGTTGCAGCTAGCAAGGGGTGTTAAGAGTAACAAGAAGGGTTTCTACAGGTAACAACAAGAAGAAGGTGAGGGACAGTGTGGGCCCCTTAATGAATGGGGGAGGCAACCTAGTGTCAGAGGATGTGGAAAAAGCTAATGTACTCAATGCTTTATTTGCCTCTGTCTTCATGAACAAGGTCAGCTCCCAGACTACTGCACTGGGCAGCACAGTATGGGGAGAAGGTGACCAGCCCTCTGTGGAGAAAGAAGTGGTTCAGGACTATTTAGAAAAGTTGGATGAGCACAAGTCAATGGGGCCTGATGTGCTGCATCCGATGGTGCTAAAGGAGTTGGTGGATGTGATTGCAGAGCCATTGGCCATTATCTTTGAAAACTCATGGCGATCGGGGGAGGTCCTGGATGACTGGAAAAAGGCTAATGTAGTACCTTGGATTAGGGGAAAGCAGTGGAAGTGTTATTCCTTGACTTTAGCAAAGCTTATGATACTGTCTCCCACAGTATTCTTGCCGGCAAGTTAAAGAAGTATCGGCTACATGAATGGACTATAAGGTGGATAGAAAGCTGGCTAGATTGCTGGACTCAACGGATAGTGATCAACGGCTCTATGTCTAGTTGGCAGCCAGTATCAAGTGGAGTGCTCCAAGGGTCGGTCCTGGGGCCGGTTTTGTTCAATATCTTCATTAATGATCTGGAGGACGGCGTGGACTACACATTTAGCAAGTTTTCAGATGACACTACACTGGGAGGAGTGGTAGATACGCTGGAGGGTAGGGATAGGATACAGAGGGACCTAGACAAATTAGAGGATTGGGCCAAAAGAAATATGATGAGGTTCAACAAGGACAAGTGCAGAGTCCTGCACTTAGGACGGAAGAATCCCATGCACTACTACAGACTAGGGACCGAATGGCCAGGCAGCAGTTCTGCAGAAAAGGATGTAGGGGTTACAGTGGACGAGAAACTGGATATGAGTCAATAGTGTGCCCTTATTGCCAAGAAAGCTAATGACATTTGGGGCTGTATAAGTAGGGACCTTGCCAGCAGATCGAGGGATGTGATCATTCCCCTCTAGTCGACATTGGTGAGGCCTCATCTGGAGTACTGTGTCCAGTTTTGGGCCCCGCTCTACAAGAAGGATGTGGAAAAATTTGAAAGAGTCCAGCAGAGGGCAACAAAAATGATTAGGGGGCTGGAGCACATGATTTATGAGGAGAGGTTGAGGGAACTGGGCTTATTTAGTCTGCAGAAGAGAAGAATGATGGGGGATTTGATAGCTGCTTTCAACTACCTGAAAGGGGGTTCCAAAGAGGATGGATCTAGACTGTTCTCAGTGGTACCAGATGACCGAACAAGGAGTAATGGTCTCAAGTTGCAGTGGGGGAGGTTTAGGTTGGCTATTAGGAAAAAACTTTTTCACTAGGAGGGTGGTGAAGCACTGGAATGGGTTACCTAGGGAGGTGGTGGAATCTCCTTCCTTAGTGGTTTTTAAGGTCAGGCTTGACAAAGCCCTGGCTGGCATGGTTTAGTTGGGGATTGGTCCTGCTTTGAGCAGGGGGTTGGACTAGATGACCTCCTGAGGTCCCTTCGAACCCTGATATTCTATGATTCTATGCATTCATTTCACATCCAACCTCAGAGAGCTGTTGTATCTTTCTAAAAATGCAAATATATGAAACCAAAACTCCCAGTTTTCCAGCAAAGAGTTTCTCTGCCTATTCAGCATTGCTCAGGTTTGAAACTCAGCACAGGAGAAATGCAGACTTTGCAAAACCTTTGACATTTCTAATTACTGTAACTGCAAAATACAGACCTAGTATTTGTTCTAATAATAAGTCTAAGCAGCAATCAAGTTCCCAGTCGTGGGAAGTATTTTGACAATCAGATCTATGCATAGGCAGGAGTTATGTTTTGTTTTAATAAGAATTTCAAGTATTTGTCAGATCTCTTAAGCATAAACATTTTTTTCTATTAAACATCTTTTATTGTGCCCACCACTTCTTTACACAGGACCAAACTATGATACCCTTACTCATACTTGGTAATACCTTACTCTGCTAATAGTTCCATTGTTGTCAATGGGACTTCACCAGGAATCCAATACTACTTACTCACTGTGAGTAAAGGTATTGAATTCTGGTTGATAAGGTGAAACTCTCCTCTATGTAGAGAGCCAGCACAAGGTATATATGCAGTGGCACCAATTCAGATAGTTCTTGTGGTTGTTGGGGAGTGACAAATTCTGGTGTGTGTCCCCCAAATAGGGACCTCGTTTCGGTCCCCACTCATCTCTCCCCTCTTTATCTGCAGAAACCCCAGGTTTACCTTGGCTGGGGAGTCTTTCCTCTTTTACCCACATTGTGTATGAGCTGGTGCCAACAGGAGTTGAATTCTCAGAGAGTCCCCTGTGCTCCGCCATACAAGAACAGGCTCCCTGTGTGCCAGGCAGATCACAACATCATTTGTCTCAACCACGTCTTCATCAGGGCGACTGGGCCAAATTTGAGCGATGTCCCAAGTCATAATGCCACTCACTGATATTTTGGCCTGGCCATCTCTCCATCCGTACAGAGGGGCAGCTAGGTCAAATTTCAGAAGTTTTGCAACCATGCAGCAGGAGGAATGCTTTGGCATTACTTATTTTGCACAGGACTTAAAAGCAGTCAGGTTGTATCCCCTTGTTCCCCAGCTCTGCAGCCTATGGAACTTGCACTTAAGCAAGTGCAAAAACCTCCGCCAATTGGCACCACTGATATATGCCACTTAAATCCCACTTACGTTCTCACAAAAGTGCTGAAATTGAACGTAACCGGTGCACTGGCCTTGTGTTGGCCCTGCCAGGGGGTGGATTTCCCGCATACTGAATAGTATCTCCAGTATGATCTGCTATATATTGCCACTTTTGCACCTGGAAGGCCCACCATAAGGAGTGATGATATAGTGAAATCTCCATGTTACATTCAGTCCTAACATCCCCAGCAGAGAGGTCAAAGACTGTGCTGATCAGTACCAATATCTGCTGTAGACACCTGTCCACTGGGAACTGGACTGAGACTATCAAAATAATTTCATATAGGCCACCAAACAGCTGTCAATTAACTCGCTAAGCCTGGGGCTGCATTTAAGCCAGTGGCCAGCTAAAAAGAAAAAAAATAGTCTAATAGTAAACAAAATTCAGTGGGAAGCAGAAAGGGGAACATAGAGCTTTGGGACTTCAACAGCGACTTCAGGAAAACCACCTCCCAGGGGCAGCGTACTGGAGTCAAAACAGAGTAGCTCCCAACTCACTCAGAACTATAAAGCCTGATGGTCCATCTCTGGGTACAAGTCTATCAGCAGCTACTCCTTAATAAAACAAAAGCATTTTTAAAATGCACACTTACGGTATTTTTTTAATGCCACTTTATATGGAGTTATTTGAACTGTTTGGGAAACACTAGTTTTAAACACCAGCCTCTGTTTTTGCACCACAAATTGTTCTTCAAAAGAACTGAGTTTAGTTCAGGTCATTTTATTGTCTCAATGCCTGATTGAACCTACAAAATCAGTGACTTAGATATCAAGAAGACAATAATTGAACCACTGATCTTGGGGGCAAAAAAGGCAGAGGCCTGTTTATTACTGGGCTAAAGATTTTGCGATTAGCTTCCATTCTCATATGTCACCAACTCTTCCTTAGCCGCTCCTGACCCAGAATGATTATTTGTGTGTGGTATGTCTGCAGCAGCAGTTATATATATGGAAAAAGCTGTTTGCTGATATTACATCTCCCACAAATCTATACATTGAAATGTATATTGTGTCTCCAAAAAGGATTTGTTGATGTTTATTTTCCCAACAGACTTATGTTGTTTATTAGACTTTTATACCACCAGCTGGTCTAATTAATGATTTGTGAAACTTGCCTCTTCTTGTCTCAGCTTTATCATGTGACCGACTTTACAGACTGGTGTTTTGTGAGACAAACCAATCCGTCTTCCTCTTTCCTTTTCAAAGGAGAAGCATCTCATTTCTTTGTCTTGAAAACATTTGGAAAGCCTTTCTGTACAACTACCTGTACAACGGAGTGGAAAAAGTAGCTGTGTTCCTTCAGAGAAAGTGTTGAAAGTGCGGACAGGCCTGAACAAAATATATTTCCAGAATTAAAGTAGAGTGGGTGGAGTCCAAATGCTATCTCATCTGGGTAGGAATAGAGCGATCACCACTACTGAATGATATCCACGAAAGAAATAATTAACTCTCCAAAGCCTCTAATAGACAGACTGAAGTTCAGCAAAGCACTATAGAAGTACTTTACTATTGGCCCATGACACTAAAGTTTGCAGTAATGATACTGCCATGTTTTGGGCCAATACTACAGAATTTTTGGATGCCTCAGAATCCCTGGACAGCCAGTGAATATCCTGATGTAACTCTTCTGTCTTATTTCACTGGGTAATTGTGTTGTGACTCGGCATCTTGTGAGGGAAGGAGTCCTCTTAGGTGTCCTTTTCCTAATTGACCTTCCAATGTTTTATTACTATTATTTCAAAGTGAACAATCCCTAAATACCTAGTGCCAAGCAAAGACTCACTCCCTTGTAATGCGGATTTTAGAAGAAACACAGAATCTAGTGGTTGTACACAAACCAGATTACCTGAACTTGGCTGGGTAGGGCTGAATCAAATCCTAGGTTAGAGCTCCTTTCTGAATAGTTATTTTAATGCTTTTGCGGTTTTGTTGTAGTATTAATTAAATGTCAGGGCATCTAGACATTTGTATAAGCATCTTTATTTATTTTAATTTAAATAAATAAATATGCACTGTTGGTGCCACTTACGGTATGTATTTAAATATATGTACATATTTGTGTGTGTATTTTATGTGCATAAAATATATTTTTATATATAATATATGTGGAGGCGGGAAAACAAATATTGTAAAAGCTGTGGACAGCTGAGACTTCACAGTTGTCACTAAAGCTGGTAGCACTGAATATTTTTCACCATATATAATTTAAATGTGTAGCCCTCTTGTAGCCCCACTTGTAAATCAAGCCAAACTTTTACAATTACTGTAACTATCTGTAGGTATAAACCGTTTGATGAATATGAACAAATTCCAGTCTTTGGATTGTCTGTGAATGGATGGCAGACACTTTTTGAACAGAAAAGTAGCGAATGACAAACGTATGATTTTTCAGAAGAATACTCATCTGTGTGGTTTTGTGGAACTTTGTGCAGCTGTGAACCTGTTCAGAAATACCATACTTAGCATTTGTCCCAGTATTGGTGCAGACTGGATATGACCCCATAGGTTGTAGAGCAAATGCAGTTTGTAGTAATCGCTTTTCGTACTATTAAGCTACGTCTAGTTGTCCTGACTGTGCTTCACACCTTGGCCATGTGAAATTCATAGCTGTGATAGGAAGAGAATGTAGAACATTCTCCTCCAGAAACATAGTCCTCTACCACTGGAGATAAAAGTTGCTGACAGATGGCCGGAGAGAGGCAGAATAACCCTGATCTACGCCAGCCTCCATCCTAGATGCGTCTACGTGTGTGTTTATATTAATTTGCTGTATTAGCAAGGGAGGGTGGAAGGAAGAGGGGCAGCGGGGAGTCCTGGCAGTCCTTCCCTCTTCACTAGCCTCAGACTGGCAGTAGCTGGGGGAAGGGAAAGCCCTAAAATTCACCGTCAGCAGTTTGGGGGAAAGGGAGCCCTTCCGTCTACTGATTTGATAGCACAGGAAGAGGCTGGGAGACAGTGGGGCCTTGGAGGGCTGGCCTCCCTTCCAGCTTGGCTGTTGGCACTGGAGCTGCCCCAAGGGGACATGGCCAGTTCAGTGCACAGCTGTGGTATTCTTGCCATAGATCCTTAGGCTCTATGGGATTTGAAAGTTGCAGTCCTACTTGCTACACAGAGGCTCAAACCCTTCTTTGGGTGGGGAATTGTGGCTGAAACCCCTCATATTTAAACACACTGAGATCCTTGCAGACTTCTGCTCTGGGTTTGACCATAGAAGAGAATAGTGCATGGCCTTTAACACAAAGCTACAGGTCACCATGCAATCACCTGTCCACCAGTCTGAGGAACAGTGAGGGAACCTCTAAGTCCTTTATGAAAAGTCATACCTCTCCGTAATGACTACTAGAGTTCATTCATTGCATAAAAGATACAGCCACAATGTAAATGAGCTCCCCCTGGCTTTTTCACAGAAAGCTGCATCCTGGTCTTTTAGAAGAATGAATGTATTATATTCCCTTCTAAATCAAACATGACCTTCACATGAGTAGACACTCTTAAACAATGCTAAATTATGAATAATGGCTCGGTGATAGCAACTATAGTGAACAGAGACTGAAATCTCATTTAATGTCAGACATGAGGTCAGAAGCTGTCTGCCTCCCGAAGGGAAAAGTAGCTCCACTAGTAAAATAGCTGCCTACTTCTCGCTAAGGCAAAGCTCATGTGTGTTTATGGGTAGGCATTTTAAGTTATACATCTATTACTACAGTAAGTAATGGATAGGATCTATGTCATAGTACAACCATAGTAGCTTGGGTGTAACGGTACATGTTAAGTACCTTGTACAAAAATAGCACCCAAGTCTGCAAACCCATACTCATGTGTGTAGTGCTTATCTTTGAGAGGGATCCCACTGACTTCGATGCAGACTGTTTGTCAGTAAGGACTACTCATGTAAGGGTTTGACCATTCCAGTTCTTAACAGTATGAGTATGACAGCAATTTTTTTTAAGGAAATAGTCTTCCTGGAGAACTGGAATAAATATGTCTTACCACCAGTACAGTGAGTGTTTGTGTGGTGTCCGTCTTTGAGTTTATAACTATTATTTGCAACTGATCTCTTTGTTTGGAGGGAATGTCTCTTCCAGCCTTCAGTGCTCTGCAAATTAATGTAATAAATATTGCAGTGGAAGCTGGTGGGCTGAAATCAGATTCTTCTCTCGCTGCCCCTAATGTGCTTAAGGTCATACTCTTTGGGATATATAATAATTATACCTCCTTCGCAGACACCCCCACTGGTTCCAAGGCCAGATGTTTTCTTGTGTTATCCCCAGTGTATCTTGCTTCTCTAAAACCTTTGTAAATAAGGGAAATGGGTGATAAATTGCAATTTAAGATACACAAGCCTCCAGTATACTCCAACATACACACACATTATTAACTCAAAATTAAAGATTTTCCAGTGCATTTTCAACTACACCATCTGTTTTAAAACAAAAAAAAAAAGAAGGGAAATCTCCATTTACGCACACATTAATATCCAGGCCAACCTCCAGTCACGTACCTTAGCACCTGAACACATGCTCAGATTCCATGGCTCTACAACAAATTCACTTTCTGTCCGCTCACAAAGCACCCATCCAGTTCTACTCAAAAGTATCTTAACTCAGACCCTAGCTAGATGAAGAGATATTGCCTACAGTCATATTTTGCAGTGGGAGAGTTGGTGTGTTAAATTAAATGTGTTAAACTTGTTGTTTTGAAAGTGATATGGCAGATTTGGATGTCTGCATTATGGGTGATTCTATGTTGGATTTCAAAGTGAGTTTGTTAGTGTACAAGGCAGGGAGTGAGACAGGAATTCCATTTCTCAGCCCTACCCTATGCCCTGATGGCATGCAAGCTCTCACACATATGCATTTTACACAGTCTTTTTGGAATATGTTAAGCCCAGAGCAAACATCTCAGGGCTGGAGACCTAGGGAGACAGTGTTGGAGAATAGAAGTTCTCCAGGAAGATTTCCTGTTCTGTAAACCTCCACGGTGAAAAATAAAAGTTAAGGTGAAAAAGTCAAAAGTTTGCATTCTTAGTTGTATATTTTAAAAAAATGCTCTGTGTGACCTGCTGCTCACAAACAGGGAAGAATTAGTAGGGGAAGCAAAGGTGGATGGGAGCCTGGGAAGCAGTGAGACCATGAGATGGTCAAGTTCAGGATCCTAAGACAAGGAAGAAAAGAGAGCAGCAGAACATGGACCCTGGACTTCAGAAAAGCAGACTTTGACTCCCTCAGGATCCTGCCCATAAGTTCCCTGAGGGAGTGAGGGGGGAGGGATAGCTCAGTGGTTTGAGCATTGGCCTGCTAAACCCAGGGTTGTGAGTGGGGGAGATTTAGGTTGGCTATTAGGAAAAACTTTTTCACTAGGAGGGTGGTGAAGCACTGGAATTGGTTACCTAGGGAGGTGGTGGAATCTCCTTCCTTAGAGGTTTTTAAGGTCAGACTTGACAAAACCCTGGCTGTGATGATTTAGTTGAGGATTAGGTCCTGCTTTGAGCAGGGGGTTGGACTAGATGACCTCCTGAGGTCCCTTTCGACCCTATGATTCTATGCTTTTGCTTTCCTGTGGAACGTAGCCCTGTGTGAAATGTCAAGTATGTGACTTTTGACAGTGCTCCTTAAAATAATCCATATATGAGATTGATTTCAGGGATAACTAAAGAATGTAACGACCTCCCTAAGTAGAAAGCTAAACCCAACCCTTCACTATGAAGACACTAGAGCACTTCTATTATATACTTAGGTTCCTTCAGTAAGATGACTTTTGAGAGTAAGGGAAGCAAAAATTGAATCTATATGACAGACTTAGGCTGACATTGAGTGACTGATCTTACAGCACCAATGCAGGCAAAACTCCTATTAATTTATGGTTAAATGCTGCGAGGTCAGGCCCTTTAGAGAATGCTTTCTTTAAAGATCTTTTGATCCTTTCTCTCATTTTACCATATTGTACTGTGTGTGTTTCTCCCTTGCCTCCCTGCAGCTGAAAATGTTACCATAAATACTGGTACACTTGTTTAATATTGTACGTGGCCATAATTGTAATTCTTCCTCTCCAAGAGGATTATATATGAATGTCTGTCATAGCAAGGCCTTTGAATGTCTTATCAGTCTGAATACACATGTGTAAGTAGTTTTTGCAGCTCTATGCAGAGAAATCTGATGGAGGAAGAGTTGGTAGAATCTCCCAACAAGATTTTGTGTGGTCACAAATATATTTGTATGCCTTGTAGTAGCAAAGCTATTTCTAAGATGGCAATTTATTGGAGTAAATTAGTAATTAAAGGGCAAGAAATACAGGAACCATTCAAACCAAGAATACTTAATGGTGATATAATGCAAAAATTCATCCATCACAACAAGGTATTGTTTTAGATGAAGAGATCTGAATATTTAGCTGCTGAATACTTAGCCAGGATACATATTCACTGCACCTATAAATCCTCTAAATACATTTCAAGGGATACAGTTATACATTGAACACTAGCAGTTTTGCCCCATCGGTTTGTTAGGCAAAAATCCTTAAAAATAAATAAAAATAATTAATCCTCTACTACAGGGCTGACCTTACCATGAGGCGAACTGAGACGGCCGCTTCAGGTGCCAGACTGGGGGCGCCACTAGGACCCAGAGTGTAGAAAATTGTGTCTGCTGCTGGTGCATATGTATTCTCTCTGCTTTAGATGCACAGAGATGGTGGAGTGCTGTGCTGGAGGAAGGAGGGCACAAGAGACATAACAGGCAGACAGGAGAAAAGGTGAGAGGGAATAACAGAAAGCAGCAGGAGCTGCAGGGAGAGAGAGAAGGAGGAGCCTCTTATGTACCTTTCTAGCACCCCAGAGCCTGGACTGATTAACACCAGCTTCTCAGGGAGCTTCCTGTTTCCTGCTGCTTCCCTGAGGAGAACAGGCAATCAACTGAAGTAGTAGGAGCCAGTTAGGCCCTTAAGACACTGATCTCTTCCCTCACTCAGGCCCTGCTACCAGCCTGCTTATTTGTCCCCTTCAATTGAGAGCCACTATAGCTGGCACAGAACAGCAGTCATGGGTGAAAGAAGAGAATGTCCCTCTGGGGCAGCATGCAGAAAAAGAAAGAAAGCAAAGGAAGCTTTTCTGTCTAAGCAGTAAGGAGCTCTCCTGAGATACATAGACACAAATGTTCATGGTGAGCCTTCTAGCCCCAGTGAGGATGTGAGTGATGAGGAGATGCCTAATCTCCCAGTTGGTGAGAGTGCAGGTATTGGAAGCTACTGCAGCATCTATATCTCCATCTCAAATGGATGTAGCCATGCACATTCCTGAAGAAAAGTGTAGATCAGAGAAGAGTGTGGTGGAGGTGCAAGAAACAGCTGCTGCTGAGTTTAGTTCCTTAAGTCTAGATGATCCAGGACTGTGGACCCATTTGAGCAGTAGCCTGAGGGACTTCCTTGTACTGAATGGGCCGCAGCAAGTGAAAAACTTCATGTTCCCCAAAGACAATTAAAACAGAAGTTTCCATGTAACACATTACTGGTGTGAAATCCCCAATGGTGACAAAGTGGAGAGGCCATGGCTTATATACTCAAAAACCCTGAATGCTGCATACTGTTTTTGTTGCAAACTCTTCCAGTCTAATGTTCCAGGAATAAAGGACTGGAAAAATCTGGCTAGAAATCTGGCATGCCATGAGAAGGCAGCAAATCAATAGAGAGCATTCCATAGGTGGAAAGAGCTTGAGATGAGACTAAGGTTAAAGGCCACCATAGATGATCAGCATCAAGAGAAGATTGCATCAGAGTCTCTTGACTGGCAAAATGTTCTGAAAAGGCTCACTGCCATTGTGAGAATGCTTGCTATCCAAAACCTAGCACTGCGTGGCACTTCAGATCACCTGTATGTGCCAAACAATGGAAACTTCTTTAAAATTGTGGAGCTGATGGCTGAGTTTGATGCTGTACTCCAGGAGCATCTAAGAAAAGTCACCACCCAAGAAATGTATACACAACTGTACCTTGGAAAAACAATTCAAAATGAGATCATACAGTTACTGGCAACAAAAGTCAAACAGAAGATTGTGGCAGATCTGAAGTCAGCAAGATATTACTCTGTTATTCTGGACTGCACACCTGACATCAGCCATATGGAACAAATGATTTTAATGGTGCGTTTTCTAACAACAACAGAACCTAGTGAAAATGTCCCTGCAATGGTGACTGTCAGAGAGCATTTTCTAGAATTTATTAACATTGATGATACTACAGGAGCCGGTATGACAAATGTGCTTCTTAAAAAGCTAGTAGATACGGGAATTGTGATAGCTGACATGAGAGGTCAGGGCTACGAAAATGGTGCCAACATGAGAGGAAAGAACAGAGGAATGCAGACACAGATCCGAGAGTTAAACCCTTGAGCCTTTTTTGTCCCATGCAGGTCTCATTCATTGAACTTGGTGGTCAGTGATGCAGCATCAGCTTCTAGTGAGGCTGCTGAATTTTTTAATGTAATTCAAAGCATTTTTCTCTGCATCAACTCATCAATGGCAAATTTTGAAGCAACATCTGGGAACATCGTCTCTGACACCAAAACCACTGAGTGCCACATGATGGGAAAGTTTGAGTGGAGGTGAGAGAGCCTATCAAACATCAAATTGGGAAGACAGATGATACCATAGTTGCCATTATGGAGGATAATGCTATGACAGGAACTGTTCATGAGAGAACAGTGGCAGAGGGAAATGGAATCACCAGAAACATACATAACTTCAAATTTCTGTGTGGCTTAGTGTTGTGGCATGACATACTTTTTTAAATAAATTTTGTAAGCAAGAGACTCCAAGGTGTTGACTTTGATATATCTGGAACAACTGGACAAAGCAAAGTCATACCTACAGTCTTACCAGTCAGATGAGGGATTTCAAAACGTTCTGAAGAGTGCACAGAAGTTGGCAGAGGAACTTCACACTGAAGCTATTTTCCCACCCATTCAAGAATACAAGAGTCACTGAAGAAGAAGACATTTTGATTACGTGGCATGAGATAATCCCATAAGAAACCCCAAACAACAATTCAAAGTTGAATCATTTAACCAGGTGTTAGATTGTGCAATACAGGCAGTTGAAGAATGTTTCACGTAGGTCAAGGAACACAGCAGTATATTTGGGATGTTGTATGATATTCCAAAATTCCTCATTATACCTGAAGAAGACCTACACCAGCAGTGCAGGGCACTAGAGACAGTGTTGACACATGATGACATGCACAATATTGATGCGAGTGATGTAGGTGATGAACTGAAAGCCCTTTCAAGATACATTTCAGCAGGATCAACTCCAAAGGCTGTTCTGGAATATATGTGCACAAATCAGATGACCACCCTCTTTCCAAATGCTTTTGTTGCTCTGCACACACTTCCTGTAACAGTTGCCAGTGGAGAATGCAGCTTCTCCAAGCTGAAGTTAATAAAAACACATCTACGCTCCACAATGACACAGGAGAGGCTGGTTAGCCTTGCAACCATCTCAATAGAGCATGAGCTGGCCCAGACTGTGGACCTTCAGGAAGTAGTTCAAATCTTTGCAACCAAGAAGGCACAGAAAGCACCACTTCGATTATTCAAACAGATAAAAATGCAAGTGTTTACTATGCAGACAAGAAAAGTTACATTTGCTGTTTGAAAGTTAAGTGTTACTTAAAGTTTTTGAACAAGGCATTTTAAGTTGTTAGTTCTCCTTTATTGGGGTAGGTAGCAGAGCAGTGCCTTGAGAGGAGTAGAACAGGAAGAAGGCAGAATTGAGACCTTTCAAAGTTTTGGCCCAAGCAACGGGCCTGGGAGCGTCATTTGAGCTTCCCGCCTCAGGTGCCAAAATGTTGTGGGCCGGCCCTGCTCTACTACTTGAACGCTAAAGAGTAGACATCAAGAGGTCATTGCATAAAGCAAGTTCTTTTATTAGGCAGGCAGAGCTGGGTGCACTTAGATTACTGAAGATTTACATTCCAGCATGGAAGTTGAGGGGAAAAGCCCCCATCCTGTGTGTGTGTGTGTGTGTGTGAGTGAGAGAGAGAGAGAGAGAGAGAGAGAAGGTAACTAAACATGGGCTTAGGATACTACCTGCAATCACTTGCAACCTTTTAGAAATTCATGCCAAGATCTTTTAAAGCAACTCCACTTCCACAAAGTAGGGGTCACACTGTGAGTAGCCTGGAAACTGGCAGGATACTATTGTTCTCATAGACACATAACAGTTCTCCAAAAAGGGCCATATTTTTGGAGTTCAATGTACCCACCCTATACACACTCACATCATGAATCATTAGAAAGCTTATTTTATGTTCATTTAGATGAGGTATGATATGGAGCTGACAAGTGATGTTGTAAGCCTGTAGGTGAGGTGAAACAATGGTATCCAAAATGAGTGTCATCTTTTTTTGTTTGTTTGTTTTTTTGCACAGTTCGAGAAACACTGCAACACGATTAGGACTACAGATTTTACTGTGAAATTCAGTACCTTAATAGAGTGTTTTATTGGTCAAAACTACCAAATGACAATGTATTAAAAGATTTTTATAGATTCTGCATGGGCAAGATTTTTTTTCTCCAGAAATGATGAAAGTGTTTAGCAGGTGGCAAAAATGGCAAATAACATTTTGCAGTATGCTAACATTAAATGTTTTCACATTGCATATTCTTAATTGTCAAAGCATCTAACAAGTGACTATTATAGTTTTTCTATATTTTCAATTGAAATGTTCTGACCAGATCAGTCTCTCACTGACAGTTGTACACTAGTAGCAGTATGTAACATGTCCATAGTTTGTACTGCACAGTGAATAGATATAAATGTATGAGAATTCCTAATGTAATGCCTCTCCATTTGTAAGTTTTTGTACATATAATGTAGCATCTAGTCTACCTGGTAGAAGGTTTTAACTTGTTGTTGCCTATGCATGCAGTACTAGCCTTTGAAATATTCAAGAAATTAGCTTTTTAATTCAGTGTCACTTATGCACAGGTTGATATTAATGTTAGAGATGACAATACCCAGCTTCATATTGGGTTACAGTCAAAATGCCCACTAAACAAAATGGCAATGTTAATACTAATATGTAGATCTAACAATATACTTTGGGAATGTTACCTCTACACAAGGTACACTATGTGAAGATATTGAGGATACAAGTCCTCTAAAGCTTTCATCAGAGAAGAAGAGTCTTGACAAACCTTAAAAAATGTGCTTATTTGTCAAGAAAATTGCAAGAATGCAAAACTGTCAAAAGCCACCAGCGCTGGACAGAATTCTGTGATGCTGGCAGCAGTAGCCAGGAGAGATTAATTGTACTGGTGGCTATTGAATGAGTTTTCTAGTTTAGATGGCATGCCACCAATACTCTATCACAGGGATTGCTTCGGAGATATACACACAAGTCCCATTTGGCACGTCAGAGTTGTATTGAACACAAGATGAGAAACTTGACAAAATAGAAGCATTTGAGAGAGCAACCAATAAGAGAGGAGATGATGACATGTGCAGAACATCTGAGGAAGATGTGATTGCAAAGGATGCAGTTTATCATTCAATATGCTTTTTTTTTCTACATCAGTAAAATGAATCTAGTTAACAGCAACAATACATTGCATTTTATCAGCTGATTGAAGAGAGAGACAATGGTCTTATGTATGATAATAAAGCTCTCCTCCTGTCCAAACTGCTACAAAGACATAAAACCCTGCTTCCCTCAGATGCAGAAATTGCAAGCTGTGCCTGTAACAAATTACAGGCAAGATTAGAAAAACACTATGGTTCTGTAATTTAATTCCATGGACAAGGCAAGTCTACTATTGTCCTATGTAGTGCAATAACATTAGCTGACACTATCCAAATTGCTAGTAACCTGAAACAGAAACTTAAGTCATCTAAACTTTTGTGGCTGCTCTTCTGGTGAGTGAGTCTGATGAACAGCTTTCAAGTGAACAAGTTTTCTATAATTATGCTTCAATCCTTCCACAGGCAAAACAATAGTCTCAGAATGTTGTCCAAAGGTGATTGTAGTTTAGAGGTCAGTTACTTTTGTGAGCCAGTTGGTAAAGGAGTCTGTCCCTTAGTGGTTAGATAATGAGGCACATAATTCAGCCAGCAATGAGTAGCCTCCTTCAGAAGAAATTCAAAGAAGGCGCCTCTCAGCTGCAGAGTATTTAATATTTCCAAAATTATCACGCTGCTGTACATAAGCCTTCCTGCACAGCTACACCATGAGTTTGGGTCACATAGTTTCATTGACATACTACGCCTTCATGAATTCTGCATCAATTATGAGTTGAGGTGGTTCATTACTAGTGCTGAAAAAAAACAGAAGTAGAAAGACTCCAGTGAGGTATATTCATTCCAAACAGAATCGTATCAATTCATGCTGGTGGAAATCTCATCCATGAAGGAGATGATAGAGACATAAAGGCAGAGACCTTTAATGGAAAGAATACCTTCCAATCGATGGCTATGGTGGTATTTCAAGAACAGTCTGCAGGTAGTCCAGCTTCACAAGAAATATTTCTGAAGCATGGGAAAGAAATGTCAGTTACTCTCCCTGAGCAATCAGTGTCTTATCCAGTCTGCAGCGTTTGAAAAACCTAGCCCATATCCAGAACTGACTTGTCATGAAAAAGTACTTGAGAAAATAAACTCTTGTCACTGACAAATG
This sequence comes from Mauremys reevesii, assembly GCF_016161935.1. NCBI lineage: Eukaryota > Metazoa > Chordata > Testudines > Geoemydidae > Mauremys > Mauremys reevesii. The sequence continues at coordinate 241,457,115 of NC_052623.1, read as the reverse complement.
AACACTATCAGAGATCTCTTCTGGTGTCTTTTAAGACTACTACCTTGTGATATCCTACCAATATCAAATGAGGTTGATTTGTCCACATTTCTGGACTGGTTTTAACCAGAAGCTTGCAACAAAGAGCACCTACCCAGCAGTTGCATATGTATCTACTGTGGATGCCAAACAAGCTGCCATGGCCACAGTCTATACTACAGTGCTGAAATGTAAGGTAATGTCAGCAGCTCTATGCTGTTGCTCTGCAAGTGAAATTGATCTCTGCAGTGAACTTGGTACCGATGTGATTCACCTGAGTGGTTTTCACATCCTGTGCTGTTTTATTGCATGTAGTGCGAATTTTTTGGGGAGAAGCAGGATTACTAGAACTTCTTGTTGATTCACAGTCATATCCAGCTTGTACTGCAGATCAAATGCTTGCTGGTAAGCAAAGCAACCGTGCTCTGATGTGGCTCATCTTCAGTATTTGAGGTTCTGAGTGCTCTGAAACGTTATTCATTTGTTAAATGGGATGAACCTGGTGGAGGCATTCATGTGGTTCTAGCATTTGTCAGGCAACTTTTGGCTAACACACAAAAGTGTTTAAGTCTGAAGACACTAAGTCCTTACAACATGTTATTAAAGAGACTGTTGATACTGTAACTCAGCATATACTAACGTTATTGGAGGAATTTCACCCATGGGTCCATCCCCAGTTTTCTACATTCAAGTTCTGGGATCAGTATCTCTCATTTTCCTGAAACTTCTGTACACACAGATATTGAGGATTTTGGCCCTTAATGTAAGTAAAAATTGTCTTTATTTTACAACTTATCAAAACTATTTTAAAATACACTGACAACTGTCCTAAAGGAGCAGCAAAATAGTTTGCCTTGATAAAAGTGCTTTGCCTCTAAAGATCAAACACAATTGTATGAAAAACTTAGAGAAGTTAATTAAGAGAGTGTGGCTGCCTCTTAGAGACGGTCCTTAATTCAGGTTTCCCAATGCCCCTAGCTTACTATGTTGTATCATCCAAAAATATCTTTATAGTTGCTATGTTGTCAGAGATTGGCAATCCAGCCCCTGTTTCTAGGATAGTGGTTTGAATCTAGCAGACCTCAGCACTGACCACAAAACACTATCATCTAGTTTCCATACAGTGGCATATGTGAGATGGAGATGGTGGAGTCAGTCTAATTCCTAGTGGCTGGCAGTTTGTGGGAGGTAAATAACTAAGAGAGTCTCAGGTTGCTAGTAAAAGTCCATGCACAACTGGTATGCTTTGGCTTGTCTTCAAACTGAGAGTGATCTGTGGGGTAAAAAAAGAGTGTGCCCCCCCCCCAGGTATCAAACAGGCTAGCATTGGAAAGGGGCAAAAACGTGTGGGGGGGGGGGGGGAGGGAAGAGGAATGACCAGGCTAATCCACATGAAATCGAGTCTGTTTGTCCTATATTTTGTCATTCTTCACGGCTAGCTCTAGCCCTGGAGCACAATATGCTGACAATTTAGCTGTATGCAGCTAGACAAGTCAGCCGCAAGGGCGTGCTGAAGAACGATGCAGAATGAGGAGCAAGCTAGGAGGAGTGATGCAGGGCTTTTCCCACTTCGCGGTACTCTGGGGGCTGGGGAGGATGGACGCTATTCGAGACCCCTGTATAAGAATGGCCCCGGCTGACATTTTAAAAGGGTTTCGGGATTGAGGGTTTAATGGGGGACCGTGTTTTCCCAGTATAAGCAATGAGTAGAAATGGTCGCAGCAAAGGCTCTGCGCCATGAGGCTGGTGTCTGTGTCCGGCTGGATCCCAGCTGCTTGCAAATCTGGGTGTAATATATAAGAGAAGGAGGGTGTGTGTGAGACAGCGAGCCTGGATGCAGGATCCTGCCGGCGGGGCGTCATTTACTGCCGGGAGCGCGGGGAACGGGGCGGCGGGGGGCATGTACCGGAGCCATGTCCCTGTGTGCCAGTGGGATCCCGGGGTTAGCAGGGTGGGTGGTTGGGGATGGGGCGGGAATCCTGTCCTGGGCACGGTGATAAGGCGGTGTGAGTGGCATCCTGCCGGGTGATTTAGGATGGGGGCGGGGTAGGCTTGGATGGGAATCGCCTGTACGGGGGAGACTAGGGAGATCCTGGGTTTGTTTGGGTGTGCTGGGGAGTGGGGGTGGGGAATTATGTACTGTGAATGCGTGTGTGTGTGTGTGTGGGGATCCTGCCGAGGCGATTCAGGGGGGAAGCCCCTGGGGAACAGCGGTGTGGGGTGTAGGGAGGCTGCAGGGTGGACTGAGGTTTGGGGGCGGGGGAAGGGTGGCGGTGGAGGAAAGGAGGCTGCTTTGTGCGTGTGACTGATGCAGTGTCACAGCATCTGGGGGGTGGGTGGGCGGGGACTTTGGGGGTAGGGGGATCGTGTAAGTCTCCTGCTATTGCCCGGCTCAGCCTGATTTCCCCCCTCCCCACTTTACTGAAGGCGAGCAAAAAAGCGAAACCTGCTGCCAGCTCCAGCCCAGGAGGCGCTGATCTGAACGGGTCAAAGGAGAGATTTCCCCCCCCTGCGGCGTGGGGGGGGGAAAGCCCTGATTTCCGGTCACCCTGCTGTCGTGTCGCGTCCCTCCCCCCATCTCCCCGTTTTCAGGGGTGTAGGAGAAGGTTGCTGACAGCTCCTGGGGCGAGGGGGGAGGGGCAGCCCTTTGTTCCCATCGGATTTGGGGAGCAGGAGGGAAGCCCAGGAATGGAAATGTACAAGGACTCGCTGCAGTGACAGCTCCCCGGGTGCTGGGTGTCTGACGGGGGAAGGAGAGGGGGGGGGGGGAGCAGAGGACCAAATGACTGTGAGGAAGGGAGGCAGCAGCAGCAGCAGCCGGTACCGAGAGAGGAAGCGGCTGAGCCCTGCCGCTCCCTGGCTGGAGCTGCGAGCAGCGGGCAGCCGCTCCCCCGGCTAGCCGGGCTGCGATGGCATCCGCCGCTGGCCTGCAGGATGGCCCCCGGCCCTAGAGCAGCGGGGCGGCCGGCGGGGAGCCCCCCGGGGGGCGGGCTCACCATCGCGGCGGCTCTGTGTCTGTTGCATGGGGGGCTCTGGCGCTCTGGCGGCCGCTCTCCGGGACTGATGAGCGACTGCAGCCCGGCCCGGAGGAAGATCTGCCGGGGGAGGCGGAGGAGGATGGCGGCGGCGGGGCCGGTGTGTAAGTGTCCCCGGACCCGGTTGCCCGTGGGGGGAGCCAGTGCCTTGTGTGTCTTTGTCCTTTGCTGGCTCTACATCTTCCCCGTGTACCGGCTGCCCGACGAGAAGGAGGTCGTGCAGGGGGTGCTGCTGCAGCAGGGCAAGGCGTGGAGGAGCAACCAGACCGCAGTCACCGGCTTCAGGTACCCAGCCTCCCTGCCCCATGCCCGGCGGCAGCCAGGGACAGGCGGAGCAGAGCGCAGCGGGCCCCGCGGCCAGCCCCCTCCCCCGGAATAGCTGAACTTTATTTGTCACACTCAAATATTGATCTTTACCACCCCCCAAGAGTTCAGATACAAACACGTAGCGTCTTTAACTAGTGGGGGGCTGGCTAAACCCTTCTGCTGGGAAAAGTTTTTTTTCGGGGGGGGGGGGGGGCTAGTGGTTTGGTACCTTTGGGATCCTGTGTGGGCAGTGGGGGAGGGCTAAAGGACGAACCATGTTTTTTTTTTTATACAAATAAAACCAACACCGAGGTGTCTCCCGGGAAAGCGCAACGGGCGCTCTCACTTCTCTGGCTGTTGCGGGCTTGGCTGTACCCCGGGATCATGCCACGCTGCAGTGATGCCTTTTGGCCCCTAACAAAGGGAAAAGACCTTCATACTTCCCTGGCTTATTGATTTTCCAAGGTGTGCCTGAGACACCCGAATGTGTTTCCGGGTATTCGGAGGGGAGATCTGTAAGCACTGAGCAACTCCCCCAGTTTTGGAATCAAAGCTGCAAGGAGACCTTCCCTGTGCACTTTATTATGCAAAACATGTGGAGAGTCCGCTGGGTTTTTTTGTCCATGTCTGTACATCTCCAGAGCCCCGGCTCATCAAAGTGTATATTTCACCTTCTCCAGCTGCAACCGGAAAGGGGAATGCTGTAGTTAGCACTCATTGAAGGACCAGGCTCCTGCTACTCAGGGGATTTTCCAATGAGTCTGGTTTGAAATTAGGTACAATGTGGATCTGCGGTACCTTGAAAACCACTCCCATCCATTGACTAATCATATGATCTTTGGGAATATATAGCCTGACTTCTTTCTTTTCTCCCTCTTCCACCCATCTCCTAGGGGTGCTGGAACAATTTGTATAATGGGGGTGCTGGGAGCCATTTAACCAAACTGTAAACCACGTATATGATGGAAACCACTTCAAGCCAGAGGGTGCAGCAGCACCCCCAGCATCACTAGTTCCAGCACCTATGCCCCCCATCATCTGGCTTTCTTTCTCTCCTCTTAGTAGCAAATGGAAGGTAAGAGGGAGTAGCAGTTAATTTCCCTCCAAAATGCCCTCTTTCTGTAGTGAGTGCCAGAACAAATCATGTTTGAATGTCAAGTAACTCTTTTCAGTATACTGAATTGTTTTCTATTACATAATCCGTGCAGTGCTTAATTTGTAATGAAAGAGATGCCTGGGCTCAAGCAATTAGGTGCAGGGGCTTAAGCAATTTTTTTTTTACTTTCATAACTGATGTGGCAAGCCCAGAGATGCCAGGGCTATGAACTGCCAAGCCCTGGCGACCCCTGGCACAAATTAAGCACTGCATCCTTGAATGATTTTTGGATGTAATTTGACTTTCTGAAATCTTATACTGGAGCCAGTCTAGGATGCAATTACTTTAGGTCCTGTCTGCTGCAATAACAAAAATTTTACCGATCATTTAATTCCTTAAAATCAGATTCTGATCCTCTGAGGCTTTCAGGGACTATAACCAATCTCGGGTGATATAAGGGGGTATATGTTCATATCAGTTCACTGGCTAGGGATGACAGAAGCTCCTTCTTTAATGCAGAGCTAGCAATTACAGCCAAGCAGCTGCAGAGGATTTTGTCCCATACTGTTGAGGGGAGAATAAATTAGAAAATGCTTCAGTCTGCAACAAATGATGCTAATCTTTCCAGATGCAGGTTCCTCTTCATCCCCTCTATGCTACAGGCTTCCAGTTCCTTGTTTGGGTGACTATTCTGGGGGGGGGGGTGCCTGGATAGGTGATGTGGTAAATAATTTGCTATATGACTTTTCAGTTTTATAAACCAACACTTGGTTTGATGACTGCATTGCTGCTACAACTTTCAAATTTAACCTTAATATTTAGCCATTTCCCTCAGACTGTTTATAGACACCAGCTTTTGGTGGCGTCTCCACTTACTCCATTTACCCCTAAGCATACTGATTATTGCAAAGTTGTTTCTTTGAAAGGAAGAAACTCGCCAAATAACAGAAGTTGTTGCTTCTGGAGACAGGAAGCTAATGGGGATGTTTGCATTGGAAATTATAAATAGAAAATATACCAAAATAGCAAGTGATTGTGCCACAGAAAATGAAACTTTACATTTTTTCTGTGTGCATTTGCTCCTGTTAATTTTGGTGGCAGGGTATCATGTTAAACCCATGACAGGTAATTTGTCTATATTGTGAAAGTATTAACTAAAATAAGGAAGCCTTTGTTTTACATGGAAACTCAAGAATCATTCAGTTTTATATTTCGGGGAAGGTGTGCTTAGTGCCCCTCATTTCAATTCTTACTGGAAACAAATTGAGGTTATGAATAAAAGTCACCTTTGCTCTTGACTGGGGATAGCAGGAAGTGAGGCAGATTGAGTAATTAACTGATGCCACAGATGTCTTCTGGGACTATCTGGGAATTGAACCTAGATCTCTTAAGCCATTGTCCAAAGCCTTAGCCACTAAACTACCCTCTGTGTGCCATGTTCCCAAAGCACTTGATGCATGATCTGGCTCTTCCCTCGACACAGCCCCCTCCTTGTGCAAATAATCTGTACTCCATACACACTCGTGGAACTACTCCCATCAGGACTACTTGCCTGTATGAGGTTTTGCAGAATCAGTTCCCAAGTGAGAATTTGCCTCTTATAAATACAGAAGTGTCACTCTTGTGGGACTCAGTATTTTGGTTCCCTATCTGTGTTGTCCCATTGGCTTTCAATGGGGCTACATGCATAAATAAGGGCTGCTCATGCCAGTAGTAGTAGTTGCAGGGTCAGGCCTTTGATCTGGTACGTTGAGATGACTACATATTTTAGGCACATATTTTAGACTTTATTTTGCAAACCTCACCTAGGTGAGTAATCTTTACATGCACATCAGCAGTAATACCCTTCATTATTAAAGTATAATTTAGTTTACTGAGATTGGGTCTGATCCGGCATTCCTTATTTAGATACACCTTCTTTTGAAGTCAATGGGAGTTTGATCTCGTTAAGAAGAGCTGAATAGCTGCCTAGCATGACCATCATTCTTGCAGTTTAAAGACATTAGTGACTGAGAATAGCCAATGTGACTGCCATGGAACAATCTCTGTTGATCTCTGACAAATCATGAGTAACTTTCAGTCAGTCAAGTGGAAAACTGTTTACTCTTGTACTTCTCAGATTATATGGTGGCAAAAATCCTATTTATAGGTATGAGACAAAGTCATTACACAGTCACTAATTAATAATGACTTGTCTTTTTCCTGTGGGGTTTAATATTACATCCCACTTATTTTGTGACTTGTTCAGTTTTTTAAGGGCTCAGTCCTGCAGTCCTTATTTAGGCAAAACTCCTACTAACTATGGTAATCCTCCAAACTGCTTCCTTTGTTATTACTTAGGTAAACAAAATAAAAGAAGACATTTTCCTTTCTCTTGTTTTTGTAGGATTATTTCACTTAAAGTTATTGCAAATAATGAAAAGATCTATTCCCACATTTGATCTGCTCCTGAGGACAAAACTATTACTAATATTCAGCATCACTAAGCATCTAAAAATCCAAAGTGCTATGTATAGTTATAGGCAGGGCTGGTAGCACCACCTATTGTTAAGGTTGCCAGACATTCTGCTTCATTCAGTGCACACGATATAGCTATTTGGGGGGGGGACGGGGGTGAATCAGGATTCTGCAGTGAAGAAGGCTGTTGCCTATAGGAACCCTGTTCCATTTGTGGCAGAAGTTGGAAGGTTTGCAGTGAATGAGGCAGGGGACTGCAGAAAGAGAAATGATGCTCTGGAGAGCTGAAATTGTTTCCTGCCTCTTCACAATTCTTATGTGATGCTGGGCAAGTCACTTAAACCAAACTTTTCACATGTGGTTATTAATTGCATGTTCATCATTTTCTGGGTGCCTGACACGATACGCCAGGGCCTGGTTTGCAGAAGTGCTGAGCATACAGAGCTGCATCTGAAGTCAATCAGAGCTTTTCATTGAATGTATAAAGTACTCTGAAAAATCAGGTCCTAGGCATGTCAGATTGGGCATCTAAAGTAGTGGAAACTTTTGACATTAATCTTTCTTGCCTCAGTCCTGGTCTAGACTAGGAATTTACTTTGGTATAGCTTCATCTGTTAGGGGTGTGAAAAATACCTAACCCCCGGTATAAACAGCACTAGGTCAATGGAAGAATTCTTCAGTTGACAGCCTGGGGAGGTGGATTACCTACACTGATGGGAGTGATTCTCCCATTGGCATAGGTAGGTCTACACTGTAGCATTTTAAGTGTGGACATACTCAAAGTTCCCTATTTTGCAGATGGGGAATACCACCTTCCCTTCCTCATCTCCCAGGTGAGTTAAGATAAATTCAATATTTGTGAAGCACTCAGATACTATAGTGATGAGCGCCACAGGAGAGCTCATGAGAAGATTAATAATTTTATCTTCAGAGCAGGGTTTGAATAGTGTGCAGTCAATAAAGTCTGTGGATACACGCTGAATGAGGAAAAAGCAAAATATAGAACAGCTGGTAATTCAGTTAGCACCATCCATACTGTGCAATGAATGAGGCAGGGGTCCTGGGGGAAAAATAGTATGTGATCATGTCATTAAAGACTATAACTTGCAGTAAATCTTTCTACATTCCATTTTTTAAATTAAATATAGTATTTAAAGCAACGTTCTCTTTTTAGTGTGCAATACAAATGTTAACATCAAATCAGTGAAGATTCTCTTTAGCCCCATCTGCCAACATTTGTCCTTCAGGCTTGGTCTACACTACTAACTTATATTGGTATAACTACATTGTGCAGGGGTGAGGAAGATGCACACCCCTGAGTGACTCAGTTATACTGACCTAACTCCCAGTGTAGACTGTGCTATGTCAATGGAAGGGCTTCTCCCATCAACATAACTACTGGCTCTCCAGGAGGTGAATTACCTACACTGACAGGAGAAGCCCTCCTGTCGGCATAGGTAGTGTCTTCATAGAATATTAGGGTTGAAAGGGACCTCAGGAGGTCATCTAGTCCAACCCCCTGCTCATAGCAGGACCAACCCCAATTAAATCATCCCAGCCTGGGTTTTGTCAAGCCGGGCCTTAGAACTCTCTAAGGGTGGAGATTCCAGCACCCCCCCTAGGTAACCCATTCCAGTGCTTCACCACCCTCCTAGCGAAACAGTTTTTCCTAATATCCAACCTAAACTTCCCCCACTGTAACTTGAGACCATTGCTCCTTGTTCTGTCATCTGCCACCACTGAGAACAGCCTAGCTCCATCCTCTTTGGAACCCCCCTTCAGGTAGTTGAAGGCTGCTATCAAATCTCACCCCCCCCTCTTCTTTTCTGCAGACTAAATAACCCCAGTTCCCTCAGCATCTCCTCATAAGTCATACGCCCCAGCCCCCAATCATTTTCATTGTCCTCCGCGGGACTCTCTCCAATTTGTCCACATCCCTCCTGTAGTGGGGGGGACCAAACTGGACGCAATACTCCAGGTGTGGCCTCACCAGTGCCGAATAGAGGAGAATAATCAGTTCCCTCGATCTGCTGGCAATGCTCCTACTAATGCAGCCCAATATGCCGTTGGCCTTCTTGGCAACGAGGGCACACTGCTGACTCATATCCAGCTTCTTGTTCACTGTAATAACCAGGTCCTTTTCTGCTGAACTGGTCGATCTTAGCCAGTCGGTCCCCAGCCTGTAGCGATGCATGGGATTCTTCTGTCCTAAGTGCAGGACTCTGCATGTGTCCTTGTTGAACCTCATCAGATTTCTTTTGGCCCAATCCTCCAATTTGTCTAGGTCACTCTGGACCCTATCCCTACCCTCCGGCATATCTACCTCTCCCTGCATCTTAGAACTTGCTGAGGGTGCAGTCCATCCCATCATCCACATCATTGATAAAGAGGTTGAACAAAACCAGCCCCAGGATCAACCCCGGGGCACTCCGCTTGATACTGGCTGCCAACTAGACATTGAGCCATTGATCACAACAATCTAGCCAGCTTTCTATCTACCTTTATAGTCCATTCATCCAATACATACTTTAACTTGCTAATGAGAATACTGTGGGAGACCATATCAAAAGCTTTGCTAAAGTCAAGATTGAAGCACTACAGTGATGCAGTCTTCCTTTTACTTCTGCAGCCTTCTGTCACAGAAAGCTGACATTGACAATGCGCTGGTGCAGCCTGACTCAACAAGCCAGATCTGCCCCTTTCACTGGGAAATGTTTGCCCCAACGGTGGATCAGTCTCGTGGATCCAGTTGTGAGCTGTAGATGAGTCTCGTTAGCCACCTGCAGATCCAGCAGCGATAACTGATCTATCACCCTCAAACTATGAGGAATCGCTGACCAGAGCCAGCTCCAGGCACCAGCGGAGGAAGCTCATGCCTGGGGCGGCACATGCTAAGGGGCGGCATTCAGTCCATTCTTGGGGCGGCACAGTCCAGGCGGCCTTTTTTTTTTTTTTTGGCTTTGGCAGTTCGGGCAGCAATCCGGGCATCTTTTTTTTTTTCCTTCTTTTTTTGCTTGGGGTGGCAAAAATGGTAGAGTCGATCCTGTGGCCGACTATAGTGGCACAGCTGCATCAGGACAGCATTTTAAGCGTAGACAACCCTTAGATGCAGTCTATGCTAGTGTGAAAGTAGAATGAATTATATTGTAAAAATAGAATGGATTAAAGAAATGCCGTATGTTCCTTTAAGCAAAAATAAGAAATGTTGAAATATAGCTGTCAGGAAGAGAAACATTAAGGTACGAAACAATGGGTCCACTTAAGCTTAACGGGAGATCGGTAATAATTAGTAAGGAAATAAGATATGCATGTCTAGCCCAGGTAAACTTATCAGATTCTGCTTCCTTTGTTATCTTATTAAGTTCGCACCCTTTTATCTGTATAAATAAGATAGTTTGAGTCTTGCATGGTGCTCACATTATCTGGGTGTATTAGCAAAGCCTTTTGCTAATAAACAAAGTGATCTGATAAATTGTAAGTCCTGAATCTGACTTTGACACTAGTTGCATAAGTTTTACTACTCTGAAGGTGTGTTTCAAGGTAAATGTGAGGTTTAACTGCATGTTGCTCATGTTGATTAGTTAAGTTTAGCCAATGATTAAATTTATTTTACAGAGCAACTGATTGTGCATTCTTTGTGTGAGCATAGTGGATAAAATGTATTTGAAAATATTTACAGCTGGAAAATACTAGACTAGGACAGCACTGCTTCAGGGTCTGGTGACAATTCTCTAAATATGTCAAAAATATTCATATTTTGCATTTTCAAAAAGGGCAAGATCCTATTCATTTTACTCATCAAATGGGACTACTCGGCTGTAAATCCTGTACAATATTTTCTGTTAATATTCACATTTTAAATGAATTGGTTCTGGTTGATATTCACAGAAAGTAAATACAAAAGGGGCATGAAAACATAGTCCATAGTAGATGTATCAGATATACTAATCAAGATACCTATTATCATGAACAGTATCCTTGCCCAACAGAAGAGTGGGTGCTCAGTGATGTGATAGGTCATCTGCATTTGGTGGTAATATTTTTAATCCATCGTGTTAGGCGTGTATGAGCTAAAGTGAAAAGACAGACAAAGGGGGTGAGAAGGGAAAATGAACTACAGAGAGATTTACTGGCTTATGCAAGGTCACAGGAAGAACTGCAACAGGGCCAGGAACTGAAACTAGAACTTTCAAGTTCCAGTCCACAGCTATAACCATCCTTCCTATCTGCTCCCTTAGTAGTATTTCCTTTGATTCTATATGTTGCTATACACAGCTCACATACAATAAATGAACTTTAATTCTAAAATCTACTTTTGCAGTTTTGCAATGTCACTTTTCTTTAGATTTGTGAAATATTTAATGCTTTGACAACTGTGCTGTCTTCGTTCATGCTAGAATTTGGTGCTTTATGTCCTCTGTATGTTTTATAGTGTGTGTGTTTCTCCTTTTTTTCTGCATGGAGACTGCGTGAATCCAGGACTCAGTAATCTGCAAAGCAATAATATGCCATTGATTTCCATGGGGTTGCCATTGATTTCCATGGTGTTGCCATTGATTTCTATGGTGTTGAATCCAACTCTGTTCAGCAGAGACTGAAAGTTATCATCATCTGATAGCTGTTCAGAGTTAGTGATTTCAGCCTAGTTTCTCTTGGACATGTGATCACACCAAAAGGGCCAGAGATTATGAGTTATCCTTTTGTATCTAGAATTTATTCCGATACATTAAGGCTCAATCATGTGGGGAAGTTGTTTGTACTGCTGTAATCTGTGCTGTACTGGTTTCCCAAGCACTAAAAATATTGAATTTTAAATCTTTCTGTGTATCTATTTCTACCTCTCTCTGTGTGGTACATACAGATCCTAGGGTATAAAAACGATACTCAAGTTTTTACATAAGATGCAGAAGCTAAAATAGTCAAATGTGGGTACATAAGGTTAAATTCATAGTAAGGCACATCTGGAAATCATGACATTATTACTGAACTGCTGAACAACCTGCATCTCCCACGAAGTCAGTAGGAGCTGCAAGCGCTCAGCACCTCTGGAAATTAGGCCACTTTTACTGATGTGCCTAAATTTGGGGTTAGGTTCCTAACTTTAAGCACTCAAGTTTGAGAAATTTAGCCTAAGAACTCGTATGCTGAAAAATGGAGGCAAAATCTGCACAAACAGCTACACATAGAAAGATCTGAAATGTAACCAGGCCTGCCTTGGCCTCTAGATCAAGTTTGATTTCTGGTCTTCAGGTTAATACTGAAAATACTTTTGTCTCATTTTTTAAAATTGATTAGATGGAAAGTTGTGTCTCTCTATAACTGTGAATTTCCAGACTTTTAAATGCTTTGTGTTTTCTAAATGTAACCTTAACTCTGTTTCTGGCTTTTAATTGTTGTTTTCGAATAATTATCTTACAGTGTTTTTGTACGAATATCGCTATTACAATTAGATCACAGAGGCCCCTGCTGAGATCAGGGCCCCATTGGGCTAGACTCTTTACAAATGTGTAATAAAAAACAATCCTTAACTCAAAGAGTTTACGGTATATAACCTGACAAGATAGAGAAAGTTTGGGAGGGGAAAAGGAGCCCTTAAGGTACTTAACCTTAATAAAGATTGTTGTTTGGGAATAAATATGGCAGAGGTTCTGAGCTCCAAGATGACCTGTCCTATTAGCTTTGACCAGAAGTGTATTTGGGATGAATAAGGTGGAGGAGGAGTGCAATGGTGCGGGGCTCACCCCTGCGGCGCCTCCTGCTGGTCTCTTCCAGGAATTAGCTCTGCCAGCCTTGGAGCATCCTCTGCAGGCCGGTATCCCGCTGCCGCTTGGGCCCCATGTCCCACCCTGGACTCCAGTGCCCCTTTATCTGGGGTGCTACCCCCTGGCAGTACACCCCTCAGTGTCAGGGTCTCCCCTCCTCTCCCTCCACCCCCTACCCCTACCTTGCCTCAGTCATAGGCTACTGCCAGTCACCAACTAGCCCCCACTCCCTGGGGCAGACTGCAGTGTCAGCCACTCATCATTGGCAAGGTTGAGTCTAGACCGGCTGTCTCTCTCTGCAACCCAGTGCCTCTATGGGGCCTTGGACAAGACCCTGCAGCCTGGGGAGTTGCCAGCCTGGAGCTCCCCAGCCTCTCTGGCCTTTCCCCAGCCCTGCCTCACTCTAGGCACCCTGATCTTGTATTTGGCGCGGTTTATCCGTCCCAGACACCTGCAGCGTGAGGGAGACCCTGGCGCACATTTACTTAGAGTGCGCCAGGTTGCAGCCCCTATACCGGCTCCTCACGAATATACTGTTGTGTTTCTGGCTGCACTTTTCCCCTCACCTCCTTCTCTATGCACTCCCTATCCGTGGCCCCACAAAGTCACGGGACCTCCTGGTCAACCTCCTCCTCACCCTGGCTAAAATGGCCATCTACACAACCAGGGAGAGGAGGTTGGCCAGTGGAGACTCCTGTGACTGTGGGGCTTGTTTCCGATCCTCTGTCCGTTCAAGTAACCGGGCAGAGTTCCTCTGGGCGGTGTCCACTGGCTCCCTTGATGCCTTTGAGGAGCAATGGGCACTGTCCGGGGTTCTCTGCTCGGTGTCCCCATCAGGCTCCCTCCTTTTGACCCTCTGACTGCACTCCTGTCCCTGTTCTTTTATTAGTTGTCCCCCGAACTCAGTTGGGTTTTGAGGTCCTGTAGATCCTCCCCTTAGGCAGGGGGAGGGATCCTTAAGCAGTGGGCAGGCTTACGCACGCCCACTTCCCGAACCCAATAGGTACAAGGGGAAATCGAAAGACTAACAAGGATGTTTAGAATGATTTTTCCCTAATGTCCCTTTCAGGAACAAAGATGTAAAGGGGATGTGAAATCAGATTCTTCTGTACAACATTCACTTTAAAGTGAGAACTCTGCTCTCCTGTAAGACAGGAGCTAATAGGCAGCAGAATTTCCACTACTGTTTTTCAAAGTAAAAACAACACAATCAGACTATATTGATTTCTTCCTCCACAACACAGTGCACACCAGCATAGAAGACTGCCTTCTGACCCTTGTTTTTATAGATTTTTAGGTAGACTGCAGTGAATCCTCCAACCTTTTCTATACAGCTGCTCCAGATTACATAGCGCTTTACTTCCTTATTTGCTTCGAGAATCATTGCATCTCCTGTGTGGCTGCTTTGAATCTCTCCCACTTCCTCCTCTTCTCTGGCGTTGCTCATCCTTCATCTTCTTTAGGCCTCCCTTGTTTGCGGTGTTGTTGTTGTAGCCAGGTTGGTCCCAAGATATTAGACAATCAAGGTCAGTGAGGAGAATATCTTTTATAGCAGTGGTTCTCAACCAGGGGTCCGAGGTACCCTGGGGGGCTGTGAGCAGGTTTGGGGGGGCGGGGCTTCCAAGCAGGGCCAGTGTTAGATTTGCTAGGGCCCAGGGGAGAAAGCTGAAGCCCTGCCACATGGGGTTGAAACCCAGGTCCTGAGCCCTGCCACCCAAGGCTGAAGCTGAAGCCTGAGCAATGTAGCTTTGCGGGGGCTCTTGTGACATGAGGACCCCCAAGTAATTTGCCTGCTTGCTACCCCCTAATGCCAGCCCAGGCTTTTTGTGACATTCCCTTCTGGTGTTATCCGGACCAATGATCTGCTAGGTCACTCCAATCCTTGACTCTGGGAGCCAGCCTTACCCTGCTCTGCTGTGAGAACCCCCACTCCTGGGCTGTTCTTCACGCAGCGCACAGTCAACTTGTGGAATTCCTTACCTGAGGAGGTTGTGAAGGCTAGGACTATAACAGGGTTTAAAAGAGAACTAGATACATTCATGGAGGTTAAGTCCATTAATGGCTATTAGCCAGGATGGGTAAGAATGGTGTCCCTAGCCTCTGTTCGTCAGAGGATGGAGATGGATGGCAGGAGAGAGATCAGTTGATCATTGCCTGTTAGGTTCACTCCCTCAGGGGCACCTGGCATTGGCCACTGTCGGTAGACAGATACTGGGCTAGATGGACCTTTGGTCTGACCCGGTATGGCCTTTCTTATGTTCTTATGTTCCCTCTTGGCTTTGCCACCCCTCCCCGCCCATCAGGGTCAGGTGAGCATTACCTCATTGCAGTCCTAAACTGACCAAAGGAAGGGGGGTAACTCACTTGAGAGTCCAACAGATCCTTTTGTTGCTGCCTAGGCCAGCGTCCTTTGTTCCTGTGAGACTGGGCTGGGTTTGTCCCATATGTGCCTTGATGAGGTGTGAACTGCCCCTCTTGACTCTTGGGGTGTTTTTGCCTGGGGTTACTTTAAGACATGAGGACACATTTTCAGCCTCATAACTATATACATGAAATTATGACCTATAACATTACTATAACATTATGTAACAAAAAATGCTCAGTGCATCATGAGCCTTCTGAAGACACCCAACATGACAAACTTTGCATTGGATACTACATCATCATTTTATAAGGATAAACATGGGGGTGTAGGGTGTTCCCACGAGGTACAGTATGTCACCTTTTTATATGCCGAAAACCCGTTATTGTGGCACTGGTGGGCTGTGGAGTTTTTACAGCATGGTGGGGTGGGACTCAGAAAGTAAAAGTTTGAGAACCCCTGTTTTATAGGACCAACTTCTGTTGGTGAGACACAGACTTTTGAGCTTACGTAGAGCTCTTCTTGCCAGCCCTGAAGAAGAGCTCTGTGTAGCTCGACAGCTTGCCTCTCTCACCAACAAAAGTTGGTCCAATAAAAGATATCCCCTTCACCCATCTTGTCTCTTTAGGTCTCTCTTAGCTTTCTGGCTGCCCTTGAACTCTAGTGGTGGTTCCTTTATATTCACTGGGCACATATTCTCCACTTCAAAACACACATTCCTAGCTCGAATTGTCATATAAAGTAGTGCTGTACACAAGTTGTGGTAAGAATGATTTACCTCTTTATCTCCCTCTCTCACAGAGTCACCAGTCACCTCCAAAGCCCTGCAGCTACTGCTGACCGCTCAGTGTATCTGTCCATTCCTTAAATGTCAGATTGCCGTTTATCAGACTGTCAAGAAAAAACACAAACTTTTGCTTTAGATAGCAGTTAGATAAAGTCTGTACTTAGCAGGACTTTTATATTCCACAATGCACAGTGAGCTCTAATTTAAAAGCCATGTAACTTCTCACTTGCATCTATTTAAAGGAATGCTAGGAAAGCAGATCAGGTGCTTCCCTCATTTTCCTGAAAGAAGTCTCTCGTGCCTATTTTTGCCATGCCCATCATTGTAATCATTGTGGAACTGCTCTCTAGTCCTCTACAAGATTAATAAAAACAAACCACAAAATCCTTTTTATCAGTACAGATATCTTAGAAAAAAATGGAGTGGTACCTTGGCCAAATTTCAACTCTAGTAATTGCATTCAGTCTGATTAAATGCATCCTGAAATTTCAGTTAGAAATTATATTCTGCTGCACTCCCAGTCCTAAATTGTTACATAATGTCACTGTGTGCTCTGTGGATTACACCCCTGAACTAGGTGATGCAGTAATCTTTGTATATCCTTAACCTCACTCACAGAAGTACCTCAAGATTTGAGACTGAAAAGCATTTAAGCAGGTGTTTAAAACTGAGCTTGTGCTTTATGTATTTTCCTGAGATGGGTGCTTTCCTGAACCAGGGACTAAAGATTAAAGTTTATTTCCTATTCAGTGTTTTTAACATGGGAACAGCTGCTGGTCAGGCTAGGTGATGCTAGAAGTCCATCTGAGAAAGAGGAGGTCGTTTCTGAATGAATGTTTGCTTGCTTAGCATTCCTATATTATGATCTGCTGCTAGTTCCTAAACTGCCTTTCAGGCCAGGAACTGGCAGGGGGCGGTTAGTCAGATCAGGAGGCAGAGAAGTACTGGCAAGCAGCTATGGTAAGGATAGGAAGGGGGCCACTGGCCTTGAGAGCTGGGTGGAGATTATGAAGTTCAACTATTGGGAGAAGTAGTGGTGGCTTCTTTCAACACCTGTGGGTGGGGGGATTCCATTTTGTGTGGAGGGAGAGAAAGTGGAACTGGAGGCTTGGTTTGGCCCACAGTAAACACCATCCACAAAATTTGAAGAGAGGGCCAGATTCTCTCTGTGAGTTTTAGGCCCCTGCCCCCAAATCTACCAAGAGTGGAGATACAGTGGCAGTTAAAGCCCACAAGCCCTGCCCCTTGGCATGAGGGCTGGAGTTGGTTGGTAAAGGCTGAAAAGTAGGTGGGGCCGGGCCTATGAAGGGCAGGAGAGGGCAAGTCAAGTAAGATGGGAGACGTCAGCACCTTCCCCAGATGGTAGAGCTCCAGCCAGATTGTAAAGCTGCTCACTTCTAGCAGTGCAACAATCCAGCCACCCGCCTGCTCCTGTTGTCTGTTCCACTTCTGGCGCAGCTGCCCCCGTTCAGCTCGTAAGTGCATGAAAAGTATCCCATGAAACTATAATTTGTCATATGTGTAAATCATCACAACATATATGTTGTGTACATAATATGTCCTCATAAGAAGTCTTTATTATCATGAAAAGGTCTGATGGCTACTTTATAACCAGCAAATTGGAGGATATTTTAATGAAGATATTACAGTATAATACTGTGAGTGTGTGTGTGTGCATGATAAACCATCTCAGTTTTACTCTTAAGAAATGTAGGTTTTAGTATCCCAAACTCTTGATAACATGCATAAGTTGCTCCTAAGTGGTTTATTCATCCAAAAACTGAGTTCTGGTAAACCTGAAACTATTTATTAACTTGATGCAAAAATGCCAAATAATTTTGGCCTTTCCCCTCCCCTCCCCCCAGGACTTTGGCACCATTTACGACATGGCTGGAGGAGTCACTTAGGTATTTCACAAAAGTTGACCATTTAAAAAATTGTTAGGGGAGACTAGGGACCAGTGCCACATTTGGCTTTATAAATACAAGGTAATAGAATAATTTTAGTCTTACGTACATGGCCACATCGTGCAATTGATCTCCATGTTGATTTCTCCATTGAAATCAGTGGGGAATTCTATATAAAGCTAGATGATTATTAACAATAATCATTTATGCAGTGCCATAAATTTACATTCTGCCTGACAGGAAGTGAGACGTGTTCCTCGTCCTGAAGAGCTTGCAGTTTAAGAAGCTAGATAGCAACGTACGGCCCCCGTACACATAGTAGCAGCTCTGAATGATAGAGTTATTTTGCCCTTCATTTCTCAGCTGGTTTTAGTACAGTTTTTATCATAGAGATATACTTGGGCTTTCTGTTAATGGCTTGCTGTGCTCTCTAGAAGAATGATACAAAGTGTTGTGGGTTTGCACAGGCTTTAATTCTTTTGGGTCAGAGATGCAATCCCATGCTCTGGGCGTCCCTAAGCTTCTGATTGCCAGGTGCTGGGACTGGACAACAGGGAATGGATCATACAACTGACCTGTTCTGTTCATTCTGTTCATTCGCTCTGGAGCACCTGGTATTGGCCACTGTCAGAAGACAGGAAACTGGGCTAGATTGACCAGTGGTCTGACCCAGTATGGCCATTATATTCTTAATGATCTATCCTTCCACTGCTGTCACAGCCCGGAGACCCTAATTGCTCACTGGTAAATCTGTAACTGTCCGGTTTATGCTGCTGCTTTTGGGGCATGTTATCTGCTTAAATGGGGGCATGTGCAGGTCTTTTATTTAAAGCACAGGACTCTCAGTCAGGAATAGATTTCCTGTGTGGCTCTGTTACATTCTTTGTGCCTCATTTCCCCCCATCTGTAAAATGGAGATGATAATATATATGGGAAATTTATTAATGTTTGTAAAGCACGTTCAAATCCTTGGCAGAAAAATATTGACTCACCCTCCTCCCCAGAAATCAAACAGCTGTATAGTCCTATACAATATAGACTTTGCTGGGTTCAGTATTCAAAAGCACCTAAATCCCATTTTCAAAAGGCTCTAAGTGACTTAAGTGCTTTGGAAAAATGTACCCATCTTTAAACATACAGACTAACAGACCTATTGGAGCATAAGCTTTCGTGGGTGAATACCCACTTCGTCGGATGCATGTACCCACCAAAGCTTATGCTCCAATACGTCTGTTAGTCTGTAAGGTGCCACAGGACTCTTTGTCGCTTTTTACAGATCCAGACTAACACGGCTACCCCTCTGATACTTTAAACATACAGTTGTTCCTTATGCCACCATCAACCTTTCTTAAAGGCCTGGCGTTCCCACTAGAACGGTTTGGCATTAGCTTTAAAGGGTATTGCTATGAAAAGACCTTTATGTTGAGTCCATGAAATAAGTAAACACCTGTTCCATCTGCTCCTTGGGGCCATCTTTTCCCCACAGCATCCCTGGACCCAGAACTGTGCAGGGGAGACTCCCCCACAAATCCACCTGGGGTACTAAGACCAATGTAATGTCCCCCTCTCCGCCCTCCCCCCAGCAATGTGGCCTTGGGAAAAAACTGGAGGAGCCAGCCATGAACTGAAGGCAGTAGAAGCAGTCACAGGAATAGCTAAAGCAGGCACCAAAGGACACTGAAGTCAGAGAATTGTCAAGTTTGGACAGGATTTTCTTTGCCGTTTGTTGATTGGCTGTCCAGCCCCCTCCCTCACAGTCTCTTCAGCCTCCCACCACACCTGTCCCACTTGTGGCTAGAGGACGGGGACTGAGGAGACATAGGGTCTATTCCTGTCTTTGCTACTGGCCTGCTGGGTGACCTTGGGCAAGACTCAGTTTCCCCATCTGTATAATAGGATTAATGACACTAGCCTCCTTTGGGAAGTGCTTTGAGATCTACTGATGAAAAGTTGTATTATTGTTATTTATTACCCATCTCTTCTTCCCTGCCCTGTTCCCCTCACCACTTCCTTTCAGTGACCCCACTCACTTCACTATTCTTTCTGCTTAGTCTATCCACTCCTAACTGAAACCTCCCATCCCCACACTCTTCAGGGCACTAATTCTTTCTTGGGTTTGTCTTGCAAGAAAGACACCAACAGGACTCCACTGGCCATCACATACAGTCCCCAGCTAAAACCCCTCCAACGCATCATCAGGGATCTACAACCCATCCTGGACAATGATCCTTCACTTTCACAGGCCTTGGGTGGCAGGCCAGTCCTCGCCCACAGACAACCTGCCAACCTGAAGCATATTCTCACCAGCAACTGCACACCGCACCATAGTAACTCTAGCTCATGAACCAATCCATGCAACAAACCTCGATGCCAACTCTACCCACATATCTACACCAGCAACACCATCACAGGACCTAACCAGATCAGCCACACCATCACTGGTTCATTCACCTGCACGTCCACCAATGTAATATATGCCATCATATGCCAGCAATGCCCCTCTGCTATGTACATTGGCCAAACTGGACAGTCTCTAAGGAAAAGGATAAATGGACACAAATCAGACATTAGGAATGGCAATATACAAAAACCTGTAGGAGAACACTTCAACCTCCCTGGCCACACAATAGCAGATCTTAAGGTGGCCATCCTGCAGCAAAAAAACTTTAGAACCAGACTTCAAAGAGAAACTGCTGAGCTCCAGTTCATCTGCAAATTTGACACCATCAGCTCAGGATTAAACAAAGACTGTGAATGGCTTGCCATCTACAGAACCAGTTTCTCCACCCTTGGTTTTCACACCTCAGCTGCTAGAACAGGGCCTCATCCTCCCTGATTGATCTAACCTCATTATCTCTAGCTTGCTTCTTGCTTGCTTATATATACCTGCCCCTGGAAATTTCCACTGCTTGCATCCGAAGAAGTGGGTATTCACCCACGAAAGCTCATGCTGCAAAACGTCTTGTTAGTCTATAAGGTGCCACAGGATTCTTTGCTGCTTGTTTATTCTGTTTGTGTGTTCTACTCTTCCCCCACTCTATGTCTGTCTTGTCTGTTGGATTGTAAGCACTTCAGGGTATGAACTATCTACTACTGTGTGTTGTGCAGGGCCAAGCACAATGGGAGGTATTCTTGGTTGGTGTCTAGTCACTTCTGAATAAACATAATTGATGATAATCTGCCTGGCCAACAAGAACAACCTCAGGAAGCCAGTAAAAAGATGGGATGGAGCAGAAAGCTGAGCGCAGTAACCCAGACTCAACTGGGTCAGCCACCATCCCTTGCAAAATATTCTCTGTAATTTGCAAAGCCTGAGTAAACCCCACTGTGTACTGTAGAACATAAACAAACGTCACTAGTCCTCCAGCTACCACATAGCCTTTGTTCACTATTGGCAAGGGCTCCAAATCCTATTGGCTGTCTCCTGCTTGTGCAACATATAACTCTTCTGTGTAAATGTTAGTATAAAAGGCAAGAGAGAGCGTGCCTCAGAGTGGTAGTGATAGCAATATATGGGATTGGGTGTAGAAGCTAAAAGCATCGGACAGTGGTGGGAAAGACTGGGTCAGAGAAGAACTAGAAATGTGGGGTGGAGATGTAGGGTTTGTCTACACTTACCAAGAGATCGACAAGTGATGATCGATGCATAGGCAGTCGATTTAGCGGGTCTAGTGAAGACCCACTAAATCAACTGCAGATCGTGTAACTTGCAAACCTCCTGGTTGTAGTGCTCTGTCCCATCTAGTGCCACTGAGACCACTGAGAGAGAGAGAGAAAGAGACTAATGAGTTTGCTCTACAGCCTTAGTTAAGAGCCAGTTGTCTTTTAGCTCATGTGGTCGAGGCTCATGCACTAAGCTCCAGAGACCCCACGTTCGATCCCGCCTGCCAACAACTGGAGTCTGTCAGCGTTACAATCGCTCTCCCATTGACTCCTGTACTCCATCAGATCAAGAAGAGTAGGGGGAGCATCTCCCATCGACATTATATAGTGTGGATCCCGCGGTAAGTAGATCTAAGCTATTCACGTAACTCAAATTGTGTAGCTTAGATCAAATTTCCCCTGTAGTGTAGACAAAGCCGTAGTTTATTTGTCACAACCCATATTCAGCTGCGTGGGGGAATAAACTGGATGTGCAATGTATGCCAGTTGATGCAAGAGTGCCTAAAGATAGCAAACAGTCATTGGAATATTGTGTCTCGATGGCTCAGTTTGGCCAACATTCTCTGAAAGTGCAAAGATTTAGTGTGTTCTAGTTCAGTAAATACAAATGGGCCTAGCTTCTGATATCATACCAAGGTTGCCTTGGCATTTGATACAGCTTACAGGATTTCCTAATTCCACTCCAAAATCATTTTTGGCTTCACTTATTAAATCAGTCACAGTCAGTGAAAGATTTAGATGTGAATTTGCTTAAAATGTAGTCAGAGAGACTGTTTCATTCTGAACTGTTTTATGCCATTTGACAATGTAAATGAAAACAAGCTTAAAAATGTTCTATAAGTCCCACAATGCATCAGTGGCCTCGAGAACCCTCCCACAATGCTTTACTTCTGGGATCTAAGCCAGGAATTGTGAGCTAGCTATCCAGAGGATATTAACAATTAAGGTTGTTTAACTGAATTTGCAATGAACCTGCCTAAAACCTTCCCACTGCTGTCATGTATGCTACCTGCTAGAGATTTAAAGAACAGTACACATTCATGCTGATGGATAGCATCACACCAAATAAATGCAATGTGTTGTCTGAATTTTTGTCACTCAAATAAATGCTTTTAAAAAATCATTTCCCTATTTGTGCCAGGTACATAATAAAATTTGGGCAAATAATTCACAACAATTTTATTTGATTTTTGCTTCTGTTTGTGATCATTAATTATTCAGAAACAGATCACAAATTTATCTCGTGTGTGTGTGTGTGTGTGTGTGTGTGTGTTGCTTGAAATTTTACTCATCTTTCTGAAAGTTAATCCTAGTATGGACTATTAGTTACACTCTGTACCAAAATGGGAATGAATGAAATATCATATCATTGTCTAAATAGATGAGGAGTGGAAAAGTAGGCTCCCTAAATACTTTCCAGTATCTTTAAAAAAAAAAGTCTATTGACACCATTTTTTAAAATTTCATTCAAAATGAAAACTTTTGAGCATTTTGGATTCCCCCCACCAAACCTTTTAATGGAGGAGGAAAAAAGGGGAACCAAAACTGAGAGTGAACTCTTCTTTCCAATTGAATTGTTTTTATTAAAAAAATGAAGAGTTTTGTGAAATTTCATAAATGAATACTTTTATTTCTTTCCCATGTTTAGAGAAAAATGCATCTCATTTTGCAGCAAGCCCAGCTAGGGGCTGTGTAAAAGAATGTTGGCAGGACTGGCTGGCAGCTAGACAGGGTCTATCTGGGTGAGTCAGATGGAAGGAGAGGCTTTTCTGAGAAAGTTAAAATTACATTGTTATGACATGGTGATTTTTCAACAAGAACTCTTTTTTTTATTGCATCTATTTATGCCTATTAATTGTAATGATGAAACTGTGACTACTTTGTTGAAATGTCACTATTCATAATGTAGCACACACTGACTGACAGCATTTGACTCCTACTTCTTAAATACTTACTTGAGAGGTCTCATTCAGGACTTGGGGCCTCGTTACCCGGACACACAAGAAAATATGGTCCTGGCCCCAGAGAACTTACAATTATTATTACTATGAATTTATTTATTTGTAGCACCTCGGAGGCCCAGTCGTGGTCCGAGACTCTATAGCAACTAGCCTGACGCACTCAGAACAAAAAGGCAGTCTCTACACCAAGGGACTTAACGGTGGAAGTATAGGACAAGAGACAACAGATGGCTATGGACAGATGGGGGAATACAATGAAACAATATAAGTCAGCATGCTAAGCTGTGGTCTCTGCACACTTAACTGGTGTCAGTTTTTACAAAGGCATTAGTACAGTCTAAGTAGACCAGTGATAAAGGACAGTCAGGGGTGGCTATAGCCATTTCGCCGCCCCAAGCATGGCGGCATGCCGCGGGGGGTGTTCTGCTGGTCGCCGGTCCCACGGCTCCGGTGGACCTCCCACAGACGTGCCTGCGGAGGGTCCGCTGGTGCCGCGGCTCTGGTGGACCTCCCGCAGGCGTGCCTGCGGATGCTCCACCGAAGCCGCAGCACCAGCGGACCCTCCGCAGGCACGCCTGCGGGAGGTCCACCGGAGCCGCCTGCCACCCTCCCGGTGACCGGGAGAGCGCCCCCCGCAGCATGCCGCCCCAAGCACGCGCTTGGCATGCTGGGGCCTGGAGCCACGCTTGAGGACAGTGGCCAGAAGCATACAATCAAATCTATTCAATTGGTATAAGAATTTCTATATTTTGAAATTATAAATGGATAAGCTAACTGCCAACTATCCCTGTATGTCCCTCAACCTCCATCATTAGTTGGGTAACTTCTCATAGATGCCATGGCAACGGTGAGTCTTGAGGAGAGGTTGTTTTGGCAGCTGCATTTTATCTGGTCTTGAGATGAGTGATGTGGGTGCTTGAGAGGCCAGTGAGGGGGAGGTAACAATAGTAGCAGACAGGGGATGAAGAGGCCCGGAGAAAAGATTTGGGGGCTTGGGGCAGAAAGAGATGATGGGATTTAGAAGTGTGAAGGAAGAAGTTGTGATGATGAAAGAGATGAGGTACTGGAAGGAAACTGTTCAGCAGCAACAAGTTTGAGAGACTGGCTGATTTGGTGAATGGGAGAGTTGCTTCAGAGCTTGAAATCAAATGAGAGGCTGAAGGATTGAATGAAAACAAGAATGAGGATGGGACGTTGAAGAAAGGGAAAGCCAGGTCTCAAAATCAGAGAGGAAGACTGTAAGGGAGGAGTCAAAATGGGTTCAGTAGGCAGCTACCTGGAGAGAGAGGGAAGTTGTTGCATGGAGTATTATTTGAAGAAGGAGAGCATGACAAAGAAGGGTCTGGAAGTAGCAGGAGCAAGAGGGGAGGAATCCAGATATACTGCAAATATGAGGAGATGAAAGGAGAGCTGGCTGGAAAACAGCTTTTCTTTCCCCTCAATAGAAAAACATCAACGTGTCAAAAATCCAAACATTGTAGGTTTAGGGTTCTTTGATTAAAAATAAAAATTCATTTTCCAGGAAAGCATGTGTTTGCCATTAAAATTTGTTTTGATGAAAACCCATGTTTCCCTTTAAAAAAAGTATTGATGGAAAACTTTCAGCTGGTCCAAGTTGAAAGGAGTGATAGATGAAGGGGTTCTGGATGGTGCTGAACTTTTTTAGAGAGGGAGTTGGCATTCCAGAGAGAATAGCAGAAGGGAAGGGATGTGGGGGGGCAGAGGAGGAGTCTGGGGTGAGGTTGATGAGGGAGGGACTGGGATTCAGATTGTGCTAGGGATGGATGTTGGATTGGAAGGAAGATGTTACCAGAGGCAAGTAGGAAGTAAAGGTATGGGTGTGGGAAGGGGGGTAAAGAGAGAGGGAACAGCAGTGGGGGTGGTGGATGGAGAAGTAAAAAGAGAGGGGAGATGGATCAGGAAAGGAGGGGGGCTAGAGCAGACAATAACACTGAGAAGCAATAGTGATACATGAGGGCAACAGAAAAAAAAAGGGACCATGATTAGGAAACTGCTTTTCTGATTTACTACCCATCAAACAAAATCAATTAAGAGCAGGACAGATATGGAATAATCAATAAAATTAGGCATTTAAGGGTCAGATCATTGGGCAAGATGATTGAGAGGTAATAATTGATTACATTAAATAATAAATAAAATTAAAGTGAGTTGTAAGAATCAATGAAGAACAATAGGCCATCAGGCAGTTCATTGGGAACAGATTCATTAGGTAAATTAACTGTCAATCATCATCATTAATCCACTCAGGTAATTAAGTGACCAGGCTCAGCAGGCTGTATAAAGAGTGTATAAAGGAGGATGCTGCAAATTACTGTTGAAACTGCAAAAGAAGAGGGCAGTTCCCTGGCATGTGGCAAGGGATACCGTATCCACTGACTTCAGTGGTTCCCGTTAAAGCAGTGACGTCAGCAAGCAGAAAGAAATAAGTGGATTTGTGCCCAGGCCCTGTGGTTGTCTCTGTTATCTGTCCTACTTAAGAACTGGGAGGGGGAATGTGTCCATATGTTCATCTTTAAAACAGATAAATAACTGTAACATTAGTTGCCCTGCTTTTTCAATCTGTGATTAAATGTGTCCAAGTGGATAAGTCACAATACTTGTGTCCAGCTGATTATGCTCCCTGAGGTGTGGACAATCCCCTGGAATACCTGGAACTTATACTTGGGCATGATATTACAATATATACTCGTTTTGATTTCTCAAATCCAAAACGTAGGTGAGTTACCATAACTTTCAAACAGGACTTTAAAATTAAGGTCCTATTTGGTGATCTGTGTGGATTTTAAAGAGACCGCAGCACTTTTAGTAAGGCATCATTGACATCATTGACTCCAGCAGTATTATATGCATTGATATCATTACATTGATGTACATTAAACTGATTGTTTATTCACCGTTAGGGCTGCAGCAATGTAATCTACACCATACTTGTGGTATGTGTCAGGCTGCACTGTGCTGTCTTGATTCTGGTCCATTGCTGTCTAGGTTAGTATCCCAGAATTCCTGGCAATGCTCCCAGGCCTATTGCATTGTGGGGAATTTTTGTTCTGAATAATGAAATACCTTTAGGAGGGCAGGGGAATTATGAGAGGAGAGGTCAAACTTCCACAGTTCCACAGGGCATATCCCCAAATTAGCCATTTTGAAGCTGATCTCTAAGCATGGAGGAGGCTCAGAGGAATGGTGTGGTTATGACACTACCCAAAATGTTCTCTCACTTCCATTGTTCTGCAGTATTCTGTTCCCACAGAGGACAGATGTGGGGTAATCTCTCCTCCCTCCCCACATAAAGTCAACATCATGGTCTCTTGTTGTTGTTTGGCTTAAGCCCTAAAGCACAAGGTTTATCATCTCTTTCAAAATTTGTCAATATTAATTATACCAACACTAGATATTATTGCAATCCACATGAGTAACCAATCCCTATTTGAATCTTGTTAGGATTAGTTTTCAAATTCAGGAATACTTGGATTCTGGTCCTCCTTAACATTTGTAAAATGTATACATTCTATTCTTAGACTGCTGCTTTCTCTTTTCTCTTTCTCACATCTCCTTGTTTGGTAAATTACTTATTTTTCAAACTTATAAGAAAATCTTGTTCATATTAACACTTTGTAGCATTCCATCTGAAAAAGTACTATCTTCGCTGCCAAAAATTAATAATGCAGCTCACTTCATGCGCTAAATGGCTTAGCCACAGAAGAAATCAGATTAATGCTCTTAAAAAAAAATTAACTATCTGAATATCTGGTAGAAACCTAGAAAAGGACTCTCTTGTGAAGATACACTGCTGTACATCCTTTTATTTTCAAAGAAAAGTGAACATCACGATGAAATGTGACCTTGTGTAGGACAAGTTTCAAAGGTGTATGCAGCAGGGAATCAGAGTGCTTAGTTACTGAATGCTCTTAAAAATCAGGAGAATTTTCAAAGCTGTGGGTGGAAGTCCTGAAATCGGTGACTCCTACTCTGGCTGCCCCGTCTGCTTTGAGGGCCGTGAATCTACCTCGATGCTCAACCTCAGGAATTCTCAAAGGGTAGCTGGTGCGTTAATTCGTGGTACCCAACTACTGCTGTGCCTCATGGCTCCAAAATGTAAAAGTGTTCCTGCACTGCTCTCATACTTTACCATTCATCAGGATGTCAAGAAATGTTTGTGATGACCACTGGATAATAGAAAGAACACTCATAGACCCAGGAGCCATACTGGATTTGCATATACTGATTGGATGGATATGGACAATTCATCACATCAGTCACATGCCTGTTGGAGAAATATTGCAGGAAAGGAATGAACATCAGAAAATAAGCTCTTTGGTCTCTTTTTTCCTATACATCTGTACAGTGTTTCACATAATGGGGCTGATCCTTGGCTGGACCTAGACAATAATGAGTTGTAGCGGGATACTGTCACCCCATACATTCCTAGTATAAATGCCAGACCAGTCAGGAAACTTCCATCACCAGCAGCACCTCAGAATATTCAATCACACTGTGGCAGGGGACAGACACCCACATAACAGAAAACTCAGATCTGTCATCTATGCATGGGCCAGAGGAGGATAGGAATTGCTGGACGCTGTATTGAGCATGAGTAAGTTGAACTGGATGCTGGGGCCGGTGTGTGTGTGTGTGTGTTTGTGTGTGGGGAGGGACGGGGGGAATGGATGGGGTTGGAGAAGAATCTCCCTGCCTAGGCCAAACAGCTGACAAAGAGCTGCTCCACTGAGGCTAATTAAGACATCACCAGTTGAAGTAACTCTCTGTCTTCCTCATGAATGCCAGCTGTGAGATGGCGATGGAAGACAAGAAGATCTGAGCAATGGTGGCTCTCCTGACCCCAGTCCGTCCCCTAGCACTGCTGTGCAGAAGGATGGTGTTGACTGGCCCTCAAGGTCAGCACAACCTTTGAGCAGCTGCTCAAATCTTATCCTTTCCCATACAGCAGACCCACATTAGTTCTAGTGTCAGGGAGATCTGTCATGGAGGTGGCTGCAGGATCATTTACCCTTTCTCTCATAGTTACAGATAATGGTGATATTGATTAATAAATTATCCCAGTCCCATTACAAACCCAACTTCAGCATTTGATGCTCGTGTATTTGGGTTATAGACTGTGTGAAAACTAGAGCACAGCAGCTAATTATATACAGGATTGCAGGGATCCTTCAGGCAAAGGTAGTTTCCTGTGATGCGTACGGCTGTATGTGTCAAACACTTCAGGTTTGTTTTTTATTTGACATTTCATTAATGCGCCACGATATACATTCTCTCAAGCGTTACACGATAGCATGCTTCGCATTAATGTAGCATGCCAGGCAGCCAACTAAACAACAATAATTCACAGATTATCATCCCACTGACAGCATCTTCCTGTCTTCTGAGTCTAAGAAATGCAAAAATGTGGGAAGGGGAAAGAAAATTCCAAACTTGTATTCTCTGAGGAGGAGTGTTTCCAATAGCCACAGGAAGGCCATTTCACAGAACTGGAACCATAAAATGCCAGCAAATTGCTGTGTGGAGGGGGCGAGAAAAGAAATTACATAGCTGAGGCCATCTTCAGCAGATGGCAGGGGGTGAGAAGGTAGATGGCAAATGAGCATCTCAACAAGGTTAAGCAGAAGTGGCAGCGTGAATGAGTGCAATTTTATATTCTCTTCTCTTTAGTGTTACTTTGTAAAGGTCACGTTAGATAGAGGAGGCAAAGCTAAATATGCTGCTTTCACTTCAGGTTTTCAGATCCAAACAGGCATCCGAGATGATTCAGGTTTATTCACAGGGAAGCTGTTTTATTGCTCTGGGTAATATAGTGATGAGCATGGTATAAGAGCCTGTGTAGACTGGACTAGAGGAGACTAGAATGTGGTTGGTGGTACTTCACCTGCTCCTATGCCAGCAGCTGCTTGCTTAGGGATTCTCCCTTTATCCTCTCTGTCTTGACAGACAAAATAGCAGTGCTGCGGTGCTGCAGTGTTTGTGCCTTCCCTTTAGGCTGCTTTGGGATATAAACAGTTAATAATTACATATTGTATCTGTAAAAAAAAGTCACGCTAAGGGCAACATTCTGTGTGGGGTGCTGTAGCCTAAAGTTAAAGTGTGGTGATGCAGGTGGTTGATGCTGTGTTCTGATTTTAAGGCTGGATTATGTTAGGAAATATTTAAGAGCCCTGGCAAGATGTGGGATATGCCTGTGAAAACCAGGGCTATTTTGAAAGTTTGAGAGAGGTCTGAAGCTTGCCTTACTGTTTCCACCTTCAGGTCCAGTTGAACATTTGTGCTGAAAAGCCAGGCTTTTGTTCTCTGGTTGCAGTAGGTCATGGTTTGTAGGTGGTAGAGCCTGAGACATAAGTCCTTGTATCAGAGGCCTGGTATGAGATCGGACCTGCCCACAGAACCTGGCAAGAACAGGGCTAATATTGCAGAAATACACATTCCTAAGAAGTGCTAGTCACAGAGTACACACGCAGACACATCCCAATATCGAGTGGTACCAGAACATCCCAATATCAAGGATGGTACAAAAACATTTCCTGAGGATAACAGGAACACACTGACCCCTCCTAAAAGATAAGGTCAGGATGACAGTACGTAGTAGAGATGTTTTAATGAAACAACATGTACAAGGTGGGTAATAACTAGCCATGTCAGGGGGCAGTGACTATGTCAGAGGAGCAGTACTAACTTGTTTGTATCGGGGTATAAAGATGAATCTCAGAGGGAGTATCTTTGTCTAGCCTAGGGAGGAACAGAGAGTCCCGCAATTCACTGAGCTGGTCCATGGTTACGGGCATACATATATTACTGGTCCGGTAGAGTCTGCGGGATACTAGTACTGTGTTTTGTTGTCAATAAACCTGGCTAATCACATGATTATTCTTAGTGCCCTCAGGCCTGGGAAATCAATATACATTCTAGCGATTCAGTGCTAGAGTCTCTCAGATATGCGGGTGTGTATCATTTAAAACAAAACAAAGACAATGGGAATGGAATGTTTTTCTTCCTGGGATTCTGGGGGAAATAATGGTAACTTAGGTCTAGGGTCATCTAATTCTCTTCCAGGAAGCTATATGCACTTCCTGACAATTGCAAAAGCATAAAGCTGGGCTAGGGACTGAGTAGGCTTGCAGACTCCGCAAAAGAGAGTTGTTCCATATATAGTTGCTGGTGAGGAGATGATGTGAATTGGAAACAATATAGCCCAACTGGCAAAGAGGGAATTCAAAATGGACTGTTCTTACACTATTTTCCTGTAACGTTCCAGTCCTTTATAGGACATGATGCTCCTAGCAACAAACATGCACAAGACAGATGTATAAATACTGGGAATGGGTTTGTGCATGTTCAGTTTGGAAACGTATCTTATGGGCATATTTACTGTGTTCTCTAAGGTTGGCAGTATTGTAGTTTGTGAATTGATGCTTCTGTAATGACACTTTATCCCCTCTGCTGGGAGTCTAGAAAAGGGTCAGTTGTGCTGGTATTTTGTGATGTAGACGTGTCCAAAAGGAACTGCTTTGAGGCCATCAGCTCCTATCACATAAGCAACTGAATAGACAATAGATAATAATGATTTATAGTCACTGCTGAATTTAGCCAGACTTAAATACAGACATAAAAGACTCCATATCTCAGAGTATAGGAGCCTGATCAACAAACGGTAAGCTATTTGGGACAGGGCCTGTTTCTTTGTTGTATTTTTGTGGCTGGGGCCTCCTAAGGGCATGTCTACACAGCAAAGAAAAACACGCAGCTGGCCTGTGCCAGTTGATTTGGGCTTGTGAGGTTTGGCCTGTGGAGCTGTTTCACTGGTGTATAGATTTCCAGGCTTGGGCTGGAGCTCAAGCTCTGGGACCCTCCCACCCCATAGGACCACCAAAACTTATTCAGAGTCACTGCTTCCTCAAATTGAATCCCCCATCCTGTAAGCATGGGCTACATTATTTGTTCCTAGATGTATACAGTTACATTTAGTCATATTAAAATGCATCTTGTTTGCTTGTGCCCAGTTGATCAAGCGAACCAGATTGCACTGAATCAGTAACTTGTCCTCTTTGTTATTTACCAATCCCCCAATTTTTGTGTCACCTGCAAACTTTATAAGTGGTGTTTTTATCTTTTCTTCCAAGTCATTGATAAAAATGTTAAATAGCATAGGGCCAAGAACCAATTCCTGCAGGACCCCACTGGAAACATACCCGCTTGATGATGATTCACTGTTTACAGTTACATTTTGAGACCTATCAGTTAGCCAGTTTTTAATCCATTTAATGTGCACCCATGTTTATTTTATATCATTCTAGTTTTTCAATCAAAATGTCATTCAGTACAAAGTCAAATGCCTTACCAAAGTCTAAGTATTATGTCAACACTATTACCTTTACCAACCAAGTTTATAATCCCATTTAAAAAAAGATATCAAGTTAATTTGACAGGATCTATTTTCCATACCCTTCTTTAATTCTTTATTAAATGAGTCCTGTATCAACTGCTCCATTATCTTGCCTGGGATCGATGTTAGGCTGACAGACCTATAATTACCCAGGTTATCTCATTTACCCTTTTAAAAAATTGTCAAAACATTAACTTTCTTCCAGTCCTCTGGAACTTCCCCAGTGATCCAAGACATATTGAAAATCAACATTAATAGTCCAGTGAGCTCTTCAGCCAGTTCTTTTAAAACTCTTGGATGCAAGCTCTCTGGACCTGCTGATTTTAAAATGTTTACCTTTAGTATATTCAGTTTAACATCCTCCTGAGATATTAATGGAATGGAAAGAGTGTTATCTTCACATATGATGAGACTATACCATCTGTTTTTCCCGAGATACAAAAGAGAAATGTTTATTGAACACTTCTGCCTTTTCTGCATTATTATTGATAATATTACAATTTCCATCTAGTAATGGATCAGTACCATTGTCAGCATTCTTCTTGTTCCTAATATATTTTTTAAAAAAACTCTTCTTATTGTTCTTAACTCTGCTGTCCACACATTTTTCCTTGTATCCCTTGACTTCCCTTATCAATTTTCTACAATTCCTAACTTCTGATTTTTATATAATATATACTTTTTTTTACAGTTGCCATCGCTTCCCCTCTAAACAAGCCAGTTTTTAACCAGTACGGTGTTTTTTCTTGATTGTAGGACTGTGGCTTCTAGTAAGGTTTTCCAGAAATGATTCCCAATTATCATTCACACTTTTTCTGATATAAATTCTTCCTTCCAGACTATTGTTTTTCAGCTTTGAGAAACTGGCCCTATTAAAGAACCAAGAATATATATTACTTATCTGGACTTTATTATATTTCCACATTGTAAACATGATCAAGTCATGATCACTTGTACCATTAATTTTTAGTTCTGTGATTTAGTTCCTCTTTATCTGTCAAGACAAGGTCTAATATAGAATTCCCTTATGTTGGATATTTTAGTACTGGAAGCTGAGACCTTCAGCATATGTCACTCAAATTGCAGTCCCCCATGACCACACAGCTTTTTCCCCCCTACACACTGTCAATAAGTGTGTAAAGAGCCAATCATCCTGTTTCCTAGTTTGATTTGGTGGCCTGTAGCAGACACCAACTAGTATCCAGTCTTGTGTTTTATCTGTTAGGACATTGATCCATGAGCATTTCAA
The DNA here is from genome assembly GCF_016161935.1 of Mauremys reevesii. Classification (NCBI taxonomy): domain Eukaryota; kingdom Metazoa; phylum Chordata; order Testudines; family Geoemydidae; genus Mauremys; species Mauremys reevesii. Next base: position 241,424,102 of record NC_052623.1, on the reverse strand, counting down.
GAACACTTTCTTCTGAGTTATCAATGACTTGGAAACAGGTAATGCCATTTTTCACATAGCGCCACTCCCACACTCCTTCTGACCACTCAATCCTTTCTAAATAGGTTATTACCATTGATTTTAAGATTTCAGTTGTGTGAATTGTCCCATCAATTTCAGTAATACCAACTAGATCAAATTTATACTCAGAAATGAGCAATTCCAGTTCTTCTTGTTTTATTACCCAGGGTCCTAGCATTGGTGCATAGCAATTCAGAAATTATTCTCTTCAAGTCCTTTGTTCTCAACATCTCAAATTTGTGTTGAGTGCTCATGTTTGTCTCTTAACTTCCCCTTTTTCTATTAGTTTAACCTCCTCTGGACTACTCTAGTTGGCCTTTCCCCAAGGAAGTTGGTTCCCCATCTACTGAGGTGGAGGCCATTCAAACTATACAGATTCCTATCCCCATAGAAGGTGGACCAATGTTCCACAAAACCAAAACCCTCAGCCCTATACCACTTCAAAGTAGAAGCAGACTGTAATGTATTTAAGGGGTTCTGTCTAAAGCTGGGTGAATAATAGATTTTTTAGTTCACTAGCAATTCCAAAATAGAATTAAAAAAAGTTAAATTTGGGGTCAATTTCCCCCCTCCCCCCCAAGATTTTTGGTGAATCAAACAGTGAAAACAACTTTGAGTCAGGCTGAAATGTTTCATTTTGACTTGACATTTTTTGTTTTGTTTTCAGATATTTTGACCAGATCAAAGGAGGAGACCTTCATTGCCGTTTATAGTGGCAATTCATATTGACAATGCATAGTCATTGGGTCAGAGAGAGAGAGTGTGAGAATGATTCTATAGCCTTATAGGGTACTTACCGCCTAGGATGTGGGAGACCAGAGTCCCTGCTCCAATAACTGTTTCATTATTTATAGAAAGTAGAACAGCTTCAACAGAGGAGACTGAGAAAGGCCCATCCAAGAATATCCCATAGCCTGGTGGCTAGGGCACTATCCTGCAGTATGGGACACCTGTGCTCAAATCTCTTCACCGCAAAGGGCAGAACTGAACTGGGTTCGCCTACATTCTGGATGAGTTCCCTAACCACTGGGCTAAAGATTACAAGTGAGATTGCTGTCATGCTATGAATCTCGTCCTCCTTTGCTTTTTTTTCAATATGCTTGAATCTGAAACAAAATATTTCAGGTTGGGTGAAAATGAAAAGTTTCATTTCAACATTTCTGAAACATTTCAGATTTTTGGTTCAGTCAAAACTATTTGGCGAACTTGACATAGATTACAAATAGTTTCAGGTCAACTGAAGCATTTTTTGGTGAATAAAGTAGTTGCTAAAAAAATCTGGCCAGCTTTTCTGATGGCATCTTGTGTCTGAATGACAGTGGAGACCAAAAGGAACTTCTGTCTGATTCTCTCTGGAGCCGTCTGTTCTCACTTGTACATTGTAAGTGGCTTTTGTTTTTCTATTTAAATGCTTTTGCCCTTTAGAGATTTTCATCCTTTCAAAATTGTAATTATTGCTATGCTTTTCATGGTGTGGGTGGGCGGTGGCATGGGATGGATGAGAAGTTCTGACTAAAGCCATGATGGAGCCATCACTGGTGTCCATGAGAGTTACTTTTTTTCCTCTAAAAAATTTCTCTTTCCTTTTAAGCTTTCAGTTCCACTGAAGTTTTATGGATGTATTTTTATTCTTTTTATTTGGCCAAGGCTTGTGTTTTATATTCTATGCACTGCACCTAGAGTTTAATATAGATGTGTATGAAGGATGAATGAATAAATACATCAATAATGCCTGTCTATTGAAGCCTCTTGGTGCATATGCATCAGTTTCAAAGCATCACACATTAATGTCAAGTATCAGAGGGGTAGCCGTGTTAGTCTGGATCTGTAAAAGCAACAAAGAATCCTGTGGCACCTTATAGACGACAGACAGCATGAGAGCTGTGATGATTGTTTGAAGTGAAGAAAGAAGTGGTAAAGAAGCCACTGCTGCTGCAGAACGTCTGTTGTCTATAAGACACATTAATGGACAGCCAGGATGACAGAATGTTGACTCAGAAACTTCCCAGACTACGAAAGAAATTCAGCTTCCTGAAGTCATCCCCTCAGGCAAGAACCTGAATCAAGAGAGGTCTTGCAGTGTGCCCTGAGGGTCAACAAACTTTGGGTCATGGGACCAACAAGGGAAGCAAATTCCCATCACTGCACCCTGCCTCCAGCTCCCGCAATTCATATAATGGGATTGTTAACCAAAGCACTCAAGCTGATGTTCACTGTTAGACTGGACTCTGAGGTCCTGATCCAAAGTCCACTGAAGTCAATGAGAGTCTTGCCATTGACTTTGGTGGGTTTTGGATCAGGCCCTAAGAGAGTCAAGACTCAGACATTAAAGTGTTAGAAGTTCCTGGGCCTAATTCTCTTTGCACTTGCAAGAGTTTTATATTGGCATCACTCCAGTGATTTAAATGGAATGACACCTGATTTGTATTGCTGTAAGTGAGAGGCGATTCAGGGCCTCTGTTTATGGGTTGAAATGTCCTTTTCAGTAACATGATTGAAAGGATGTTGGCTAGGCTCAGTGGGATGAGTTCTTGTCCGTGAATTCTCTGCCATTGTTCAAGAAGAAATATGTTTGTTAAAACGGGGGGTGCGTTTGTGTGTGTGTGTTTGTGTGTGGTTAATAAATAATAAAAGCTGTTTAATATGCTATCTAATTATTGTAGTGGGGGGACAGTCCCCTAATAACTCAGTTTGTTCAGCACAAGGAGGGCACAGTCCTCTGATGGTCCTGGCTGCTTGAAATCCCTCTTTCCCTGCAGGGATCAGCAGCTCTTGGTAGCCAGGGACAGGTAGAAGGTCTTTCCTGCATCAGGCTTTGGTTCTTTTCCACACTGGCTGGGAACTGGCTCAGGGAGCAGGGTATCCTTGTGAAGGGGAACTCAATGTACCTGGGCTAGACTCACCTGTCTGTGCTGCTTCCATTATTTCTGCAACTATCTGGTGGTTTCCCTCTCTTCTCTCTCAAAGGCTACTGATTCCCCTCTTCTCTGTGCACAGGGACTCCTGAGCCCCTCTCACCACTCTGGGAGACCTGGGATCATCCAGCCAGCTGTCAGTCCTCTGGTGATTACCCCCAGAGCCTCCTGATTGTCTCTTCTCTTCTTTCCTCTGCCCGCCTCCTCCCCGAGTGTCATGTACTTTTTTCACAAAGGGAAGGGGAGCCCAGACATCATGGAGGCTGTGATTCTGTGGCTGTCATTTTGTAGACTCTTACCCCAGTTCCATCATGCCTGAGGGTCAAAGGACTTCCCGCTGCCATTTTATGTGTCAGGGTCTGAGCGAGAGAGGAACCCAGGGGGTTACATAAGCAAAACATAAAAACAATCATTTTCTAGTGTAATCATCGGATCAGGGGCTGTTCACTTTCTTCATTTGGCCACATTCTAGATCATTCTGCAAAGAACACAGTGATTATTTAAAGCCAAGAGGCCAGCTAAATGTTTTGGTTTTGTCAGAGAGTGGGGAAGATGGTGTGTTTTAATTCAGCGATCCTGCACCATTCTTACTAAGTGAGTAGTGACTGAGTGAAGTAGAAAAATAAATTGTATATTTTCAAAAATAACATCACTTAAAACCATGGCTAATAGAAAGGAGGAAACTAAACTTCCAACAAGGAGTGGGTCAACTTCTGCAGATTGTAGTACTGAGCTGTCTCCACCATCACCTGCACCAAGAAGGAAATAAACACCAGTTGCCTGATACCGTTAGCATTTCTGAGACATCTTATCAACCAGGACTTAACCCTTTCTCTGTGTATAATGTTGGAAAACAAGACTATTCTTGCAACTCATCCTGGTATGATGACTCAAAGACTCCATTATTCTGAAGCCAGCGGCAGTTAGAGACATACTTAGTTTCTACTTTTAGATGCAAGCTACTTTTGACTAATTACACAGATGATGCTTCATACAGTCTGGATTGTCTAATTGGAAAAAGGCTTGAGACAGATTTTAGAGGCAGCAAGTTGATACTCTTCAAAAGACAACAAAGAACATGCTGAGTCTGCAGTACTTTCCAAAGAAAGCAGGAAGATCCTAAAGGAAATACTAAGCAGTATATGTTATCTTTCCAGACAAGGACTTGCACTGCAATGCCATCATAGTGAGTGAGCTGAAATTATGCCCATAAGTGGAATAGTTGACTGCAACTTTATTCAACTGCTTTGTTTGGAAGAATATGATCCTGATGTTTCAAAGTGGCTGAAAAAGAGTCAAGGCAAATTCCCAAGTACACTTATTCAAAATGAGATCATGGAAAGTCATGGCTCTTAAAATTGTGTGTGACACAGAGAGAGCTAAGAAAATTTCTGTTATGGTAGACAAAACAACAGACTCCTCTAACAAAGAGCAAGTGGTTTTATGTCTGTGATAAGAGGATGTTCATTAAGAGTTCACTGCTCTGTATAATGTAGCCTGTACATCAGCAGAGGTAATCATCTCAGTAACGAAAGATATTATTGACTCTAAATGTGATGAGCAACAACTTTTGTGTACAATACTTTGATGATGTCACTATTATGACAGGCTTAGTATCAGGTGTAGCAACCAGACTGCAACAGGAGGACCCATGAACTACATATACTCATTGCTATGGGCATGCTTTGACTTTGATATGCCAGGACACTATTAAAAAATACACTCTCCTAAGAGATACTCATGAAACTGTTTAGGAAATCACTAAATTAACTGAAAAATCACCCAAATGAGATGCTATATTTCAGGATATAAAATATGAGCTATTAAGTATGTTACCAGGCATCTGGACTCTCCATGCAGAATCATTGGCTTCAGTTTCTAATAACTACCATGCACTGTGTGCAATTTGGGAGCTTGTGAAGGATGCAACAAAAGATCTTGAAATGAGAGCTCAAATTGCTGGCATTGCAGATCAAATGGAAAGTCTGACTTCCTCTTTGACATTCAACTAGGCCAACAAGTCCTAAACATCATAGACAACCTGTCCCAAACTCTGCAAGGGTCAGATATTTTAGCAACAGATGGCCAATCTTTCATGAAAATGGCATGTAATTCACTTCAGTCCCTCTGATCGGATGAAAGCTGCAACTTATTCTGGGAGCAAATCCACCAGAAAAGTTTAAAGTTGGAAAGAGTTGGAAAGCCAGAGCTTCCAAGAAAGAAAATTCCCAAGAAAATGCAAAGAGGGACCCAGCTACTCAAATTCAGCAAAGGAATTTTATATGTACATCTGTGTTGAAGTAATTGATTTTACAATGTCCCATATTCAGTTGAGATTTGAATAGAGAGGCTACAAGGTTTTTCAAAATCTTCAAACTTTCATAACCCCGAACGTAACAGAAATGCAAATTCAAGACATGCTTCAGGTGTATGGTTACAACTTCAACCATAATTAACTGAATATTCAGCTTCCTCTGTTGCAAGCCAGCTGTCACTTTAAGGAAAGATCACTGAAGTCCAGTTGGAAATATCTCTGTTTGCTCAGCTATACCAAATGTCAGCTGTCTTCCAAAGTGCTGAAGTTGAATCAGATGATTTTAGTGGTACCAGCAACCACTATGGTAAGTGAGCATAGTTTCAGTGTTCTACATTGTATTAAAATATGGATTCAATCCAAAATGGGGCAATCACAGCTCAGCCCATGTATGATTTTATATGTACACGAGGACATGACTGATGATTCACAGCTTACAGATGTTGCAGAATAATTCATTTCAAGATACCCAGGATGAAGATCATTGTTTGGAATTTTTTCAGTCTTTCCTTTTACTCATATTTTAAAAAGTAATGATTTCATCTGTAGTTTTATACTGTAGTTTTATACTAAATTTTCCCACTTTACTAAAAGTGAAATAATAAATGAGCTTTTGTTCCAGATTCAGTGTTTCTTTTTTTATTAATGCATTTTGGCGGGCAGGCGTGGGTGGATAAAACTCTCCCAAGCACCCAGCTGTCTGCCCGTGAAAACATATGGTTATTATAGACTGTTCACTTGATAATTTAACATTTTCTTCTCTATATTACATGTACAGACATATGACCACCTAGCTTCCGCATATCTCTGCCTCCGTAGAAACAATGAAAGGAGTCAAGTTTCAGAGTGGTAGCCATGTTAGTCTGTTTCAGCAAAAACAATGAGGAGTCTTTGTGGCAACTTAGAGACTAACAAATTTATTTGGGCATAAGCTTTCGTGGGCTAAAACCCACCTCATCAAATGCATGGAGTGAAAAATACAGTAAGCAGTATATATATTACAGCACATGAAAAGATGGGAGTTGCCTTACCAAGTTGGAGGTTAGTGCTAACGAGGCCAATACAATTAAGGTGGAAGTGGACTATTCTCAACAGTTGACAAGAAGGGGTGAATATCAACAGAGGGAAAATTACGTTTGTAGTGCCAACAAGGCCAATGCAATCAAGGTGGACGTCACCCATTTCCAACAGTTGACAAGAAGGAGTGAATATCAACAGAGGGAAAATTACTTTTTGTAGTGATCCATCCACTCTCAGTCTTTATTCAGGCCTAATTTGATCATGTCCAGTTTGCAAATTAATTCCAGTTCTGTAGTTTCTCATTGAAGTCTGTTTTTGAAGTTTTATTGTTGAAGAATTGCCACTTTTAAGTCTGTTATTGAGTGTCCAGGGAGATTGAAGTGTTCGCCTACTGGTTTTTGAATGTTACAATTCTTGATGTCTGATTTGTGTCCATTTATTCTTTTATGTAGAGACTGCCCAGTTTGGCCAATGTACACGGCAGAGGGGCATTGCTGGCACATGATGGCATATATCACATTGGTAGATGTGCAAGTGAACAAGCCCATGATGTTGTGGCTGATGTGGTTAGATCCTATGATGGTGTCCCTTGAATAGATATGGAGACAGAGTTGGCAACAGAGTTGGTTCCTTGGTTAGTGTTTCTGTGGTGTGGTGTGTAGTTGCTGGTGAGTATTTGCTTCAGGTTGGGAGGATGTCTGTAAACGAGGACTGGCCTGTCTCCCAAGATCTGTGAGAGTGAGGGATCGTCCTTCAGGATAGTTGTAGATCCTTGATGATGCGCTGGAGAGGTTTTAGTTGGGGGCTGTAGGTGACATCCAGTGGCGTTCTGTTACTTTCCTTGTTGGGCCTGTTCTGTAGTTGGTGACTTCTGGGTACCTGTCTCACTCTGTCAATTTGTTTCTTCACTTCACCCCAGCAGGATTGTGTGTGTACATGCACCGGTCTGGTGGATAGCCTGAGTTTTCACAGATTTCAAGATGCTAAAGTCCGTGCTAGTGGTGCCGGATACAAAACCACCTCCTTTCGGCCAATCCCTGTTCTCTTCAGGGGCCTGATCTAAAACCAACTGAAGGCAGTGGAAATACTCCTGTTGACTTCAATGGGCTTTGTATCAGAGCCTGAGAGCTCTTGAGGTCATCAGTGATATGCTGTAAGATACTTGCACAGGCCTTTTATTTGAAATATAGAAATATCTGGTGAAGCCCTAGTTCTCCTTTATTGCAGAGAGAAACGGATTTCTCAGATCTACCTTGTGTGCATCATGGCCCTAACTGCTGCAAGTTAAGCTTTAGGTCCTTTATCAGGCTCTATTAGCATATATCCTTGAATCTACATAAAGTTTCATTGACTTCAGTGAGACTCTGCCTGCATGTATAGCTCCATTCTAGTAGATTTCACTGGAAAATCAAGGCTTAAAATGGTGCTACTGTAGGGTTCTTGAGCTATGACTAAAAATTACTGTGATTTTTTTTTCTGAAGAAAGTGTATGGTCCTTCATCTCTCTGACATAACAATTTTGGAAAAGCTTTATCTAGCCTAGTAATGAATTGAATTAGAATTCATGCATTGTAATTCATATTTCAAAAGCTCATATGCACGCTTTGTACACAGCAGTTTAAAACAGACTTGTAGGAATAAACTACATCAAAATCAAAGTATATTAGAGTGTGATTCTGTTCTGAAAAGTGAGTCTAATAATTACACCGTGGGGTTCCATATTTATTCTCTCAGTGGCTTCCAGAACAAACTTGCTCAGTTCAGAACTAAAAAGGTTGGTAGGAAAGAAGATTAGTAATTGCTTGCTCTGCAAATTTAGCATAGGATCAGAGACACAAGCTGGGTTCTTTGTGGCTCATGCATCTTTATTAATAATAAAGCAGATACTGTATGGCAAACTGTAGCCTCAGCTGGACCTGTACAATTTTAGTGTCTAGAAATTCTCTCTCTGTTGCACCTGTGAGATTAATTCAAATTCAGCAGTAGTGTAAGTAGGTGCAACGCTGTTTAAGCCAATGAAGTTTCATCTATTTACATAGGTGGGAAATTTGTCCCTTAATTTACTTTTTTTTTTAATAAAGAGAACTTTGATCACAGCGAGAGAGCATCACCACTGAAATAAATCCAGCTCTTTTATTATGGTATGAGAAATTTAAGTTTAAACACCCTTCTCCCCCGTCCTCCCATAGCTCCCAAGAAACTCAGGGCTTGGCTACACATTGAATTACTGTGTGGCAAGACAGCAATCTATAGTGTGCTGACTTGCTGTGCAGTAACATTCTGTGTGAACACTGCTGTTAGGGTTCCCTCCCCACTCTGAACTCTGGGGTACAGATGTGGGGGCCGCATGAAAGACTCTTTAACTTATATTCCACCAACTTAGGTTAAAAATTTCCCCAAGGCACAAATTCCTTGCCCTGGAATGGTATCGCTGCCACCACCAAGTGAGTTAGACAAAGATTCAGGAAAAGGACCACTTGAAGTTCCTGTTTCCCCAAAATATCCCCCCAAGTCCCTTCACCCCCTTTCCTGGGGAGGCTTGAGAATAACACACCAACCAAACAGGTAACCAAGGTGAGCACAGACCTGACCCTTAAAAACAGAACTTTATTATAAAGAAAAAAGTAAAAGAAGCACCTCTGTAAACTTTAAAGTTACCAAAAAAAAAAAAAAAAAAAAACAGGAATAAACCTCCCTCTTAGCATAGGGAAAATTCACAAGCTAAAACAAAAAATAATCTAACACATTTCCTTGCTATTACTTACTATTTCTGTGATATTGGATGTATCATTTCAGCAGGAGCTGGATTACTTGCTCAGTCTCTCTCTTTGTCTCAGAGAAAACTCACAGTGCACAAAGCAAAAACCTTCCCCCCCAGATTTGAAAATATCTTCTCCCCTTATTGATCCTTTTGTTCAGGTGCCAACCAGGTTATTTGAGCTTCTTAGCCCTTTACAAGTAAAGGAGGGATTTTATGCTACCCTTAGCTGTATGTTCATGACAACTGCTGTGAAGTTTGAAAGTCCTGGAGTATGGCTTGGCTGTAGCAATGTTCACACATGGCAAGCTTGTGCACTGCAGATTCACACCCAGTTTTGCAGTACAGTGATTCAAGGTATAGACAAGTTTCTAAGTCTGTGCCATAGATAAAACAATTGGGAGTTATCTGAAGGGCCAAAAGCCAAGGATTATAACTATTTCATCTTGAGAAGAGGCCCCTCTAGATCAGAGATGAGGTGTATGGGTGGGGTTTTGTTGGCAAACTCATATTGATGCTGCCAATGCTGTATATTTTCTGTGTATGAATGGAAGACTTGAGCCTGCAGAAATTTAGAGCACTAAATTGGCTTTTTAAAAAACTTTGTGATACATTGAACATTTCTGAAAAAGAAACATTGTTGTTCTGTCATATATAGTATTTCCAAAATCTTAAGAAGCTAATCAAAGTTAGCTAAGTCAGTCCCAGAATAGTGCAGCATAGAGAAATCTCTTCAGTCTAACAGAGAAAGGCATAACGCCCTCTAATGGCTGGAAGATGAAGCTAGACAAATTCAGTCTGGAAATAAGGTTTAAAATTTTTAACAGAATAATTAACCATTGGAACAATTTACCAAGTTTGTGGTGAATTCTCCATTGCTTGCAATCTTTTAAATCAAGATTGGATTTTTTTTCTAAAAGATATGCTCTTGCTCAAACAGGAATTAATTCAGGGAACTCTAATGGCCGTGTTATGCAGCTTCTCAGAGAAGGTGATCAAAATGGTTCCTTCTGGCTTCATAGGCTATGAACCTAGTAGGAGCGGTGATTGTGTGCTATATTGTTGGAACACCTCCAACTTGGGTGGCTGCCAGAGTGGGGTTAATTTTCAGGTTAGTCCTTTTTGCTAAAGAATTTGGGTGGTAGTGTTTACTTCTTATTGGAGAAAGAAGGGCTTTCATGTTAGGAACCAAGGATACAAAACCTAGAAGAGGTGTCTGAAACCCTTGTAATACTCAACTCAGATCAGTCCCAAATCCATAAACCATTGAATTGGGTTGATTTTTGGCTCTTGAATACTAAAAATAAGCCTGTTGGGCACCATATTGTCTTTCACCATAAATTCATGCCGTATTGACTGATTCTAGCAGTGCTGTGGCCTTACAGAAACACATTAGAGCACTCAAAGTCAGGAGAGTAAGATACTTTGTTTAATTGTGCCTATGCCATTATTGGTTTAGACTCTTGCTGGGGTCCTTTTGAGTGAGTCCTGTTGGCACCAGGAGGCTACCATCCCTGAATAGATCTTTAATGGCTCCCAGGAGAGCAGATTACTGTCATACCAGTGAAAAAGGTCCACAGTAATTAACTTGCATACAATGCAGTTTATTTGAGAAGGAATTACACAAGTGGTAAAGGGTGACATTAAGCACACGACTCCCATGTTACACATTAAAGAACTATACAGTAAGAGCTATATATTCCTCTTAGCGAGCCTCTCTTTCACAAACACACAAACGGGCCCTGTGCTAGGCTCACACAGTTCCTGCTTGGCAAACAGAGAAGGTGGTTACCAAATTCTATGGATGACTTCTTCTCTCCAGGTCTGGTCTCCTCAGCACTCTGGTCTGTCTTGGATTCCCTCGAGAAAATTGTGATATCGCATTAATCATACCCACAATTTGTACGCTGTTAGATCGTATGTTTCCTTTTCTGGTTTTTATAAAACTTAAAGCATTATTTTATAATTTTTAGTAGCATAATCCAACAGCTCAATCTTACAAGTTTTCCATAAAGCTTGTTTTTTCTTATATTGCTTACACATCTGGTATTCAAAACAGAAACATACAAGGGAATAATGCTGCAGTTTCAGAAATTTAAAATAACATTGCCCATTTAACTCCATTTTATGCTGTTACTTGACATACATCATTATACCAAGCACACATTTGAGATCCTATTTTTCCTACAGCTTTTAAAACAATGTTATATTTTCAAGCAAGCATACCTTTTATAGATATTATCAGTCTAGTTGACCATTCTATTTGGTCTAGTGTGCCTTGATTAGTTTGTATTTTAATATCCCAATTTGTATAATTTCTCTTTGTATAATTTGTATCCATTTCCTTCTGGTACTATTCCAGAAGGACCCTGGAACAGTACCCTGTTTTATTTTTCAGGTGCTGGCATATATTACTGGTACATTTTTTGTTGTAAGTGACTCTACGTGAGTTTTGACTGTTTTGCATAAATACTGTGTGGTTTCTTAGTTTTCCGGTTGCACCAATGCAAAGGTGGTAGGAACAAGGGCATGTGACTTGCTAAGACCCTTGAGGGCAGGTAAGGCTACTCAAGTTGCCTGCACCTACGCTATAGAAGGTGTCCCTCATAACCTAAAACCTACAAGGGGGGATGTGACCAGGTGCCACTTTGCCTGGGAAGTGAGCCAAAGACCAGGAGGAGGGGCAATGGGCGTGCTGGAGGTCCGGTTGCTAGAAACTGAGCAGTCTGTGATTGGGAGAGAGGCGGGGAGTCCAAGATGGATTTGGCTAAAAGTTACTGATTCCCATGCCAACAAGTCCATTCCACACTGTGTATCTGTTAATTAATAAACCCTCTGTTTTACTATGTTGGCGGAGAGTTACAAGGCCCTTTGGCTTCCCCAGGAGCCATGCCCAGGTGGATTCACTGCGGGGATGCTAAATTCCCTGAGGTCAGACATAGGAAGGCCAAGACCACTTAGGCTTTTTTTGCCCCGGCAGCAGTGTGAGGGGAGGCATGCCACACCAGGTTTTGACTGGCTTTTTAGAGATCAGTTTTAGAGCATTAGCCTGGTGACTCTGTGATAGACTATTGATTATTCACTCCTCAGGGACTAAGATCACAGGAATCTAAATTTAGATTCTTGGTGTGTGTGTGTGTGTATATACACTATGATTACAATTTTGAATTACCCATTTGATATGTTTAGGAACATTGTGACGTTTTTGTGTTGATTAGGTTACATTAACCCATGTTTATCCTTCCATATATTACATATTGTCACCATATGAGGTATGGCATCTTAAAGAACATTTATGTTAGGGTACTTTTTTTTGGACACTTTAAATACAGATTTATTACCATACCCCCGTAAACATGTGTTCTATGTGCACCAATTACATCGTTATTGACACATTTTTATATTCTCAGTGATGTTATACAATTTTACAGTTGATTCTATATTTATGACTGGAATTTGAATTTTATTTTTAAACCCAAGCCCCTTGAATTATGTATTCTTGGGGTGCTTTTATACGATGATGTTGGCGTGTCTGAGGGGTTTTTTATGTGGCGTATGTGGGTCCCACAATTCCCCAGTTTTGGTATTAATTGCTTGGGATATGTTGGCCCCCAATGCATATGCACCATTTCTTACACTTGAGATCCCTAACCACCTTTGGTTAGCTGGATTATATTCCCTCTTAACTACTAACTAAAGCATGTTTTCCTGAAGCTTCTTGCCACCCATTTGTTAATAACTTGGATGTTAATCCCTGTACCCAAGCAGAAATACATGCCTTATTTGATATGTGGAATGTCCATATTTCCTGAGTGTCTTTTATGGCCTCAAAGGGAATGACAGATTCTGTTACCACAGAGTGCCAGATTTCCCCATCTTCCACATTCTTCCTTCTTATCATCCCCTTTACCGGGTTTAGCAACTTGATATTCCTTTATTGGGTTGTGGAGAGCTTTTGTACTGGAAAATCAGTTACCTGGATAGAATTTTTTTTTATTCCCTTTTACTTTGCTTTCTTTTAGCCTTTTTTTTTAAAAATGCTGCTAGAGTAAACATTATCAGGGAAACAACTTTAACATGACTTTTGTACAGGACATTTTACATAGGTTAGCTTCAAGTTATTGCCCACAGTAAGGTTTACTTTGGCTAGGACTTTGAATAAATCTGCACTGTTATCTATCCCAATACTGGAATTTAGACTTTCCAAAAGCTTTTTATTTTATTTAAAAAAACCACAACTTTCCTGTCTTCAGAGAATTAAGGAGGCTGCTTTCAGATTTTGAGATTTTTCTATACTGATAGTATATCAAAAGCAGGAAGCCTACTACACAACCAGTGAGGTCACTGGGTAATTAAGGTCTCCTTAGCACCTTGGAATGCCCAAGAAGAATAAAGCCAATATAGAAGAACTAAAGAATTTTGCATTTCTCTTTTACAGTTAAAGATTAGCTTACTAGAATTCTTTGAGAGGATTAACAAGGATATAGACAAGGTGATTTAGTGAATATAGTGTATTCAGATCTTCAGAAAGTCTCTGAACCCTTATTGAAGGTTTTTAGGCAAGGTGAGCTGTTATAAGATAAGAAAGAAAGTTCTTTATGGATCAATAACTGGTTAAAAGATAAGGGACAAAAGGCAAGAATAACTGGTTAGTTTTTAGAATGGAGAGAGGTAAAAACAGTAGCGTTTCCAGGGATCTGTATAGGGGAAAGGTAATACTGTCAAATGACCTATGTATTAAAAAGGCAAACAATAAAGTGGCAAAAATTTGCAGATGACACAAAGCTTCAAGATAGTCAAGTCCAAAACAGACTTTAAAGAGTTGCAAAGGGATTTTACAAAACTGGGTGACTAAGCAGATGAAATTCAGTGCTGACAAATGCAAAGTAATGCACGTGGGGAAAACATAATTCCAATTATACATATAAAAGAATGGGGTTTAAATTAGCTGCTACCACCCAAAAGAAAAAGAGTTCTGGAATCATTGTGTATAGATCCCTAAAAACATTCACTTAATGTGCAAAGCCATATCTGAAAAAAAGCATAGAAAAAAAGGCAACAAAAATAATCAGGGATCTGGAACAACTTTGTCTAAGAAAAGATTAACAAGACTAGGACTTTCTAACTTGAAAAAGAGATAACTAAAGGGGGAATACAATAGAGGTCTATGAAATCCTGACTGTTGTTGAGAAAGTAAATAAGAAAGTGTAATTTACTTCTTTTTTTATATAACAAAAGAACTAGGGGTTACCAATTAAGATTGCTAAGCAGCAGGTTTAAAATAAACAAAAGGAAATAAACACAGGAAAATTAACCTGTGGAACTTCTTGTCAGAAAATGTTGTCAAGGCCAAGACTATGCAAGGTGTTTTTTTGTTGTAAAAGAAAGAGAGAAACTCATAAAGGCTATTAGCCAAGATGGGCAGGGATGGTGTCCCTGGCCTTTGCCAGAAGCTGGGAATGGGCTGCAATGATTACTTGATCATTGACCTGTTCTGTTGATTTTCTCTGAAACACCTGGCATTGGTCATTGTTAAAAGACAGGACACTGGGCTAGATGGACCTTTAGTTTGACCCAGCATGTTTTTATGCTTATGCCCCTAAGAAGGGTGCTCATTTTATTGAAATTTGAGTAATTTAACAATCTTCTGGCTTATTCTTCAGCTGGAATCCTGTAGCACAGACAGGTCTAGTAATCACATTGCTAACAAGCCATAGCAAATTTCAAAGCATATTTCTTGCTTCCATAAATTTATAGATTTACCTGCAAAAACATAAGCAACCAAAACAAAAACAAAACACACAAGGCCTCTGACCGGACCTTATAGGCCAGTACATACTGTGCATTCATTTCTGAAAATTGTTATATTTAATCCCCTGGCAAGTATAATTGGATTTGATCAAAATGTTTTACACGTCTCTATCTGGAGTGGTTACTAAAACTGCCACAGGACTGGCCATATACTTATCTCTTAACTGGAAAGAGTTTCCTTTATATAGGGATTATTTTACCTTTGTTTACCAATTTTAAGCATTACTGTGTTTTCTATTTTTCATCGATATTTTAATTATTCCTTTGGCTCTTCCTTTTGTTTGTGTTGATTTCTCTGTCCAAATGTTTTCCAACATTTGCATCAAATTTGCTACACAGATCTTCTTCTGTACCTGCACAGGCATTTGTTTCTTTGGTGTTAACAGGAACTCAGGAGTTCTTATAATTTAGCCTGTTATTAATTCAAAGAAGGAAACAATTAACAAATAACAAATTCAGTACAGAAAACCATTTAGCCTTGGCCGTTGCCCTGGCCATTATAGTTGGAAGGCTGGCTACAACAAGGGTAGATTTACAATTATATGTTTATAATATATTCATGGCATGTCATCTGCCATTTGGTTTCTGTACAAGCCAGATTGCGGAGTTGCAGGGGCTTTGACAATTTACTACTACCCCTTGTGTTTTTAGATCCCGCAACAGGGTTCTTTTTAATGTGGGAAACAACTTCTGCTGGATAGGAACACTGAGGAGCTGCTTTACACATTTTTTTTCACTATCTTTACCACTGCCTTTTCTTTCTAGCCCAAATCACGAGAAATTTCCTTTATTCACTTATTGTCTTTCCAGGCTCACTTTCTTAATCCTTCTGAAACAACCTGGTTATTTACAGTCTCTTTCTTCACAACCAGCCTTTCTGCCAAATTAATCATTCACTTTTCCAGTTGTACCATATCTACTTTCAATATAGCTTTTTCAGTGATGCTGTAACAGACCACTGTATTTATTTAAAACGTAGTTTGATCAACTGCCCATTGTAGGTGTTTTAATACTTAAAGTTGCCTTTGCTCCTGTATTAATTAATGTAAGGAACCATTATATGTTTCCTTCTGTCCCCTCTTCCACGTAAGATTTACCAATTATGTGGGGCTGTAATTTGGCTACTAACATTTACCTTTGCGGACAGGGGTTGCTAAGGGCAAGACATTGTTACTGAAATGTGGAGCCATCTGGAAAGGGAGCTACCAATTTCATCTAAGCCAATTCTGGGGATAACAAGTCATAAGAACTCACCGGCAGATCATCTGTACCTGTTCCCGTGGCCTTAACTCATGGCTGCAGCATTGGCTGTGATCTAGTCCTTGCCATCAAATCACTTAACACAGTTAGCAAAGTCTTCAGAGGTTGCCCATCCAAATGGGCCATATCTGCTCCTCTTTCCTGAAGTTGAGCCCATCTGTGCTCGCAATGATCCCCCACTAAACACTCCACATCTCCTACCATACCGTCCTTGTCCTATTTCATTGCAACTACCATGTCCCATATCACTGTGGTTGGAGCCATTATAGCCTGCTTGATTTGCTGTCAGGAGCCTCACTAATCACTTTCTGAGAAGAACTACCTGCCCCAACTTACTACTCTTTCTGTCTTCTGAGCTGCTTTAATCAGTTCAACCTGTTCTAAATCCATCCAGGATCCTATGAACACCTTAATAGGTTTTCTTAAACCATCATAGATCAAATCTGTCAGCTGTTTCACCTTGATTTCAGCCAGAGAGCATACCAACACCAGCCTACTACAAGAAGCCATAACAGATTCTCCTTCCTTCTGATGTATCAACAAAGTTGTCCTCCTCAATTCAGAGGGGGTCAGAAAGTATTGAGCTACCTTCTGGATAACACCATCTCAGTCACCTTTGTTTAACTCTGCCTCAATTCCTGCCAACAAAGCCATTCCTTCCATAGGGCCTGCACAAGTTATTATCAGTTCTCTTAAATCTTCAAGATCTAAATGTTTTCTAACCATGTTTTCCAACAGCCAAGACAAACATGTTCTCTTAGTCAAAGAGTCCATTTGTTTAGCCAGTGCCTGTTTTTAGTTTCAGTCAGAAGACAATTTACTTCTTCTCGTATTTGCCGTGAAGGCTGAGGCATTTGCTATCCCTAGCGGCTGGGCTGCTGCGGGGCCTGGCAGGGGCTCCTCTTTCTCTTCCACCTGTATAATTATTCTTTCCGGACATGTATGAGTTAAAGCTGTTATCTGCTGAGCCTTGGTTACATTTTGTGCTACAGCAGTTTGCAAGTCACATTTCAGGCTTTCGTTCTGCAATTTTAATTTATCTAGTTCCTGTTCCAAACTTTTTTGCACAACATCTCGCTCCTTTACAAGCTTATCTATAGAACAATACATGGCACAGATGACACGTGCTTCTGTTTGGGCTTTCTCGGGAGTGTAACCCTTTCAGTACCTCAACAGCAAGTTGTCCAAAACTTTCTCATGCAGTGTGGGGACAGCATCAGCCAGACATGGATCAGCCCCCAAGCTTTTAAACACCTGTCTTAACAAACACTCATCAACTACACACAGAGGATTCGGGGTGTCCCTCTTGTCCTCCGGTTCGATGACGCTTCCCTGTCTGCATTTGCAAAACATCATCGACTCTTGGAACGACCAATACAACCCTGCTCACTGGTATATTTCCCTTTCTGTGTACTGTAACTAAATCTGGTCCTCTGAGCTAAAATTAATATAAGTCAGAACTGATTCAGAACAATATTTAAATTAGTTGGTTAACACCAGTGATTCAGGATACCAAGCTCCTCAAAGGCCACCAGTTCAGAAAACAGTTTGATTCAGCTTAAATACCTTTTTTTCTTGGACACAACAGTAATCATCCTCTGCTACCAAATGTTGGCATCAGGGGGCTACTACCCCGAATGGATCTTTAATGGCTCCCAGATTACTGTCATGCCAGTGGAAAAGGTCCACAGTAATTAACTTGCATACACTATAGTTTATTTGAGAAGGAATTACACAAATGGTAAAGGATGACATTAAGCACATAACTCCCATGTTAGACATTAAAGAACGATACAGTAAAAGCTATACATTCCTCTTAGTGACCCTCTCTTTCACAATTGTACACAAATGGGCCCTGTGCTAACCTCACACAGTTCCTGCTTGGCAAACAGAGAAGATGGTTACCAAATTCTATGGATGACTTCTTCTTTCCAGGTCTGGTCTCCTCAGCCCTCTGGTCTGTCTCGGATTCCCTCAAGGCAAGGCCTTGGTTGCCTGGAAACCCCTCTGATCACAGTCCTACTTGAGCCCATGGAGCAGAGTTTTGGCTTCTCTGTCTAGCAGCATTTTCAAGCATCAGTTAAGGAATTCCTCCAACAGTAATATAATTTGCTCGATTTTTATACTCTTTCTCCTCAAAGGAGTCACATGTCTTAAAAGCATGCCCCGTGGGCATGTGGCTACTGATTTTTACCGAATTAATACTTTAGAAGGAGACTGCAGTGTGGTGCCAGCTGAACATTCCCCCACATTCACTCCCTTATAAATTATTCACTTCAGCCCCCTGCATGATGACTCAGCCCATGCTCCACTCAGGATGTTCTACATATGTTGTTTGCTTTCAAGTGGACATATTTGCTGACTCAAAGACCAGTATTGATGATACACACAGCATGGAGCTAGTCAGTCTCACCTCTGCCATCTGTCTGATGCTACGAGAAGGATTCTGCTCCCAGAATCCTCTTTTGCAGTTCAGTCATGTCAAGCCATGTTCTCACCATTCATTCAGTATGGCCACATCAATCCATCCCAACACTCCCCCACTTGATATTCAGTTACCAAAGATAGTCAGACAGCCTACCAGTATGTCTGCACTTCCATGTTTGTGTAATGATTAGATGGACGTGATTAGGTGGCGCAGTTCAAGTAGAGCTTAGTAATCCTTTCCTGTTGAAGCCCAAAAGCCCACCCATACCTTGGCCTCAGTTGTGGCCACAAATCATCTTAATGCATGGAAGGGATTTATGGTTTTGACTTACAACCTTGGAAAATATTCTAATTTTACATTTATTTTTTTCTGAGTTTTAGATTCATTTCAACTTTCTGAATTTTGCTTTGGGTTCAAGCCAGTGTAAGCCGAAACAGAAACAAAAGGTTCAGAAAACTCACTGTAAACCAAAACTTCAGGCTCTAGACTCTGTGGAAGAGGATTTTTTCCCCTGTCAAATGCAGGATTTTCATATAAGCTGTTGCCAGTAGGGTTTCATTTTACGCATAAGGTTGCTTGTAACTTTTGTCTCTGTAAAAACATTTTGTTACAACACAATGCTTAGTTATAGTCAAGACACAGTGTTGGCAGAGGGATGGGTAATTTCTTGTGTACCGAACAAGATAATAAGAACGGACGGCTTCAATAACATATGCACCACAGCTAGCATTTTTCCCGTCTTCCAGTTCTAACAAGATACGCAACAACAGCAGTTCTTTTGGGAAGATGAATCCTACAGAAACTACTTTATATACATGACTGTATTCAAATGGTGAGGAAAAATGTCTATGAAGGCCAGTTCCTCAGCTGGTATAAATCAGCGTAGCTCCATTGAAGGCAATGGAACTACACCAGTTTACACTGGCTTAGGATCTGGCCAATGAGTATAAAACATTTCATAGCTGGTTTTCACTGATGAATATATCTATTCTAATTGCAGTTGGCACTCAGGCCAGATTTCCACTGAAGATGAGAACTGCAGGCTCTGGCCTATTATTTTTTGTAATATAGTAGCTCTTAAAGGTCTCAACTGAGATTGGGTCTCGTTGTGCTAGTTCCTCTGAGAAAGTCTCTACCCCGAAGACTTTACAATCTAATTAGAATAGAAATTAGAGCTCTCTGAATGCAGAGAAGCCCACGCCAGCAGATCCTGCTCTGATGTGCAATTTTGTGACATCGGTTCTGCTCAAAGTGCCCAACAACAGTATTGCAAACTGTGGCACCAATACTGGAGAGCCTGCCTCATGGGAGTAATCCTCCAATCCTATCAGTAAGGATTACTCTTTATGGCACTTTCAGAATTGGGCCCATACCGTACATAGGAAACCTTGTCCTTTCATAAAAACCCAATTGCCTATTGGGTGGAACACAACATTTGTTTAATAGTCCACAATGATACAACAATTTATAGGAGAGGAAAGGAGAATGGTCGATCCCATTAAAACTACATGGCATATATAATATAGCAGAATGCAATTATCCAAGTTGGACTTCAGTCAGGTTGCAGGAGCTGTGAAAGTAGCACAAGGATTTTTAGTAACTAGAAATAAACCTGAACTGATAAATTAGGAGTTGGGTCTCAGCTTTCCCAAAGTTTGGGAGTATTCAGTTGTGGGGTTTTTATAGGCCTGGTAATAAACAATAAAACATTGTATTTAACCTTTATGTAATTAAATCATAGTTTTAAAAACTGCTTCTTTAATTTCCATGCGTGTGACTCTTAAAAGAGTACTAGAGACCTGTGGTTTTTATGTTTACTAATTAGAACTAGTTGAAAATGGGCATATTTTTTGCTAAAAACTGTTCCCATTTTTATAAAAAAATAAATAAAAATTAAAACGATGAACTAGATGATCTTCTGAGGTCCCTTCCAACCCTGATATTCTATGAAATTGATCATACCAATATTCAGAATAGAAATCTTCTGTTGTTTGGCTCTTTATTACTATGTAGAAGCTTGACTTAACAGCATCTACATAGTCTCAGCTGGGTGGAGATTCAAGTAAAGCTGGGAAGCATCACTATGAGATTTCCATAACTGAGCCCTAATTAACACATTTCTTCCTTTCTCTCTTTATTAGGAAACAGCTGGAAGACTGTTGTGACCCTGGTCAGCTCTTTGCTATGACAAAACAGAACTCTCCGCTGGGAAAGAACCTCTGGTTTGATGGGGAATTTTTACATTCTGTCACTATTGACAATGCAACTTACTCCCTTTTCCCACAGGTCAGTAACTGTCTTGTTCTTTTCATTTTAGCCCTCTATTTCTTCTCCAGACAATAAAACTGTATATGTTAAATCAGGCTGGCTGAAAGGCTAGTTGTAAGGAGTAATCTGTAGCTTCACTTCTTCATGATAAATGTTTTCTTGTAATCCTTTATTTAGCCAGAGGCATTGCAAATCTCTGTCTCCCGCCCCCACCCCCCAAATGCATATACAGCAGGAAAATTAGCCATAGTTTCAAGTATCAGGGAGTAGCTATAATTTGAATTCTTCCCGTGACCATTTCTCAGTATTGCCCACCCCAAAAGTTTACAAATCATGAGTCAGGACCCAAATGATCATGAGATTAACATAAAAAGTATGATATTTTAAAAAATAAATGTTTCAGATCCTTTTATTTGCCTATTGGGTTCTGAGCCTTCAGGGAGCACTCAGGTTATATTTTCAACCTTTTCTATTTAACCACGAGGGCTAGAAACTTACATTAAATAAATAAAGGCTGAAATTCTCACATTTCCAGAAGCTGGAGCTTTAAATAAAACCTCAAATATGTCAAGACTAGTGATAAAATCACAGGAGTTGGCAATACTACAAAATATACAGTGAAGAATCGTAAAGTTCTCCTTGCTTATACAGCATGCAGAGATTTGCCAATACTTTTGGCTTAAGCCTTTTGTTCCCCCCATCCTCCAAAAGGACCGCTTCTGGCCTATAATATTTAGACCCAGATTCACAGCTGGTGTTAACAGGAGCAGTTCCGTTAAAGTCATTGGAATTTCGCCTATTTACATTATTGATGAGTTTAGTCCATAGCCTTTAAATTAAAAGACCCAAAAATATATACGATGGGCTAGATTCTGATCTTAGTTACATGGGACTAAATCTGGAGTAACGCCTCAATTCTTCCAAATTCTGAACTTGATGTTACTTTAGATTGTCATCAGTTTGACTGAGTATAGCAGATGGTCCACGACGTAGTTATAAAAAAAAGATATTTTGGCTATTTATTTTCAAGGGCTCAATCTTGGATTCCCTAAGAAAGCAAAATTGTCATTCAGGTCTTACGGACTGCAAGATTGGGCCATAAACAACTAGCCTACTGTCACCAGAGGCTATTATTAAGGACAATTGGAGCACAGTTTCCAGAAGAGGATAGTGGAGCAGGTGGGCACACACAACCCAACAATAAATAAATGAGCCATAAAAAACAGGCACTTGCACTTCCAAATTGGGTATTTGTGCACCTACCTAACTGCTTACAAGCACAAACATGGGGTTTGCAAGTATAATAGGTTTACATATATTGTGTTTTGCAGCTGCAGCTTAGATTTCTGCATTACAAAATTTGGAAACTGATGTTTATTCTCTTATGAAAAATGTATATTGATAAATTGAGTTCCAGTGTAAATGAAACCCCAGAGATCTTTCTTTCCACTTAAGTAATATTAATACTGAAGTGCCAAAATGTTCCATGGTCAAATATTTTTTTTAATTGATCTCATTTTGATATGGTGACAAATGATGGAAGAATTTACTAAACTGCCGAGTAAAATTTTCTGTTTTAAATGGTACAAAAGGGATTAACAACCCCTTTGGATCAATTAGAGTGATACATTTGGAGCCAGGGCTCTATGAACTTTCTGAGCTAAGCATGATCCAGCAGCACAGTTAAATGTGCTTAATTTTATTTATGTGAGTAATCCCACTGAAGTCACTAAGGGTATGTCTACACTACGGAATTACTCTAATTTTACAGAATTCATTTTTGGCAACAGATTGTATAAAGTCGAGTGCATGCGTCCACACTAAGCACATTAATTGGCGGTGTGCGTCCATAGTGCCGAGGCACTGTGGGTAGTTATCCCATAACTATCCCATAGTTCCCGCAGTCTCCCCTGCCCATTGGAATTCTGGGTTGAGATCCCAATGCCTGATGGGGCAAAACACATTGTTGCACATGGTTCTGGGTACATGTTGTCAGGCCCCCCTCTCCCTTCCTCCGTGAAAGCAACGGCAGACAATCATTTCACACCTTCTTTCCTGGGTTACCTGTGCAGACGCCATACCACAGCAAGCATGGAGCCTGCACAGCTGACCGTCACCGTATGTCTGCTGGGTGCTAGCAGACTTGGGACTGCATTGCTACACAGCAGCAGCTCATTGCCTTTTGGCAGCAGACAGTGCATTACGCCTGGTAGCCATCGTCATCGTACTCCTGGGTTCTCTTTTAGCCGACCTCGGTGAGGTCAGTCGGGGCACCTGGGCAGACATGGGAATGACTCAGCCAGGTCATTCCCATTTGCTGCCGAGCACCCAGGAGATGACGATGGCTATCAGTACTACTGCACTGTCTGCTTCCAGCCTAAGATGTAAAAGATAGATGGAGTGGATCAAAACAAGAAATAGACCATATTTGTTTTGTATTCATTTGCTTCCTCCCTCCCTCCCTCTGTGAAATCAACAGCCTGCTAAACCCAGGGTTTTGAGTTCAGTCCTTGAGGGGGCCATTCTGTGTGACAGTTGTTTGTGTTTCTCCTGGGTGCAAAGCCATCCCCTTTGTTGATTTTAATTCCCTGTAAGCCATGTCGTAAGTCGCCCCTCCCCAGAGCAATGGCAGACACAGCTTGCTTGCAAAGGAAATAAAGTCACGATCGTTTAAAAACCATGTATTCTTTATTAATTGATTATAAAAATAGGGAGATAACTGATAAGGTAGCCCAGGTGGGGTGTGGGAGGAGGGGAGGAGGGAAGGAAAAGGCCACTTCAAAACTTGTTGAATGCCAGCCTTCTGTGGCTTGGGCTGTCCACTGGGGTGGAGTGGTTGGGTCCCCGGAGCCTCCTCCTCCACGTTCTTGGGCATCTGGGTGAGGAGGCTATGGAACTTGGGGAGGGGGGAGGGCAGCAGTTAAACAGAAGCTGCAGCAGCACTCTGTGATCCTGCTGCCATTCCTGAAGCTCCACCAGATGTGGGAGCATGTCCGTTTGATCCTGCAGTAGCCCCAGCATTGCATCCTGCCTCCTCTGATCTTCCTGCCACCACCTTTCATCTCAATCGTCCCTCCTGTCCTCACGTTCGTCCCTCCTGTCCTCACGTTCGTCCCTCCTGTCCTCACGGTCATTGGCCACTTTCCTGTACTGTGATACTGTGTCCTTCCACTCATTCAGATGAGCTCTTTCATTGCGGGTCGACTGCATGATCTCAGAGAACATTTCATCGTGCGTGAGTTTTTTTCGCCGCCTTATCTGACAGGGAGACCTGTATCCTTCGGGACGGAGGAGGGAGACTTAAAAAATTTGCAGCTGCAGGAGGGAAAAAAGAGAGAGAAGTATTTTAAAAGATACATTTTACAGAACAATGGGTATACTCTTTCACAGTGAACAACACTATTCACATTACATAGCACGTGATTTCGGTACAAGGTCACGTTTTGCATGTTTTATATTGAGTGCCTGCAGCTTTGGTGTTAGAGATCACAGACGCAGGGCCGGGCAACAGAATTCGGCTTGCAAGCGGCCATGGTAAGCCATTGTCAAGGTTTCCTCCCCCACTTTGAACTTTAGAGTACAAATGTGGGGACCTGCATGAACACTTCTAAGCTTAATTACTAGCTTAGATCTGGTAACGCTGCCACCAGCCAGAAATCAGTGTCTGGCACACTTTCTGTCCCCCCAAAACCTTCCCTGGGGAACACAGATCCAAACCCCTTGGATCTTAAAACAAGGAAAAATTAATCAGGTTCTTAAAAAAGAAAGCTTTTAATTAAAGGAAGAAAAGGTAAAAATTATATCTGTAAAATCAGGATGGAAAATGCTTTACAGAGTACTTAGATTCATATAGCCCAGAGGAAACCTCCTCTAGCCTCAGGTTCAAAGTTACAGCAAACAGAGGTAAAAATCCTTCCAGCAAAAGAAATATTTACAGGTTGAGAAAACAAAAATAAGCCTCAACATGCCTTGCCTGGCTAATTACTTACAAGTTTGAAACATGAGAGACTGATTCAGAAAGATTTGGAGAGCCTGGATTGATGTCCTGTCCCTCTCTTTCCCGAGAGCGAACGAACCCAAAACAAAGAACACAAACAAAGAACTCCCTCCACCAAGATTTGAAAGTATCTTGTCCCCCTATTGGTTCTCTGGTCAGGTGTCAGCCAGGTTTACTGAGCCTTCTTAACCCTTTACAGGTAAAAGAGACATTAACCCTTAACTATCTGTTTATGACAGCCATAGTCTTTCGGCTTCTGCAACCTTCATAAAAGCAGCATCCTCCTTTCCCATACAAACAAGCAAAGCCCGTTGAGTACTGCCCCCCAAATCTCAGACAGTGTGGAATCACACTGGCGGTGATTTTTTCCTAGAACTTTAGAATAAACAGATTAATAAAACACATGCACCTTTACATATACTACTAATTATGTAAAACTACAAGATTTTTCACATTTTAAGGACAATTGTTAACCAGTGGATTCTGGGAAACTTTTACAGGAGAGTGCATTAGCTACTTTGTTAGAAGCTTCTGAAATGTGTTGAATTTTGAAATCAAAATCTTGGAGAGCTAAACTTCATCGAAGAAGTTTTTTGTTGTTTCCCTTGGCAGTATGAAGCCACTTTAGCGCAGCATGGTTGGTTTGTAGCTGGAAATGCCGTTCCCAAACGTATGGGCGTAGCTTTTCCAGGGCATACACAATGGCGTAACATTCTTTTTCACTGATGGACCAGTGGCTTTTCCTCTCAGACAGTTTCTTGCTGAGAAACACGACAGGATGGAAGTTTTGATCCGGTCCTTCCTGCATTAAAACTGCTCCTACACCATGCTCAGATGCATTTGTGGTTACTAGGAATGGTTTGTCAAAGTCTGGGGCCCTTAGCACAGGGTCAGACATGAGTGTTGCCTTAAGCTGGGTAAAGGCCTTCTGACACTCATTAGTCCACTTAACCGCATTTGGCTGTGTCTTCCTGGTCAGGTCTGTTAGTGGGGCAGCGATTTGGCTGTAGTGGGGTACAAATCGCCTGTAATATCAGGCCAAGCCTAAGAAGGATTGGACCTGTTTTTTTTACTTTGGGACAGGCCACTTTTGAATAGCATTGACCTTGGCCTGTAGGGGAGTTATTGTTTTTTGACCCACCTGGTGTTTAAGGTAAGTCACTCTGTTTTGGCCTATTTGACACTTTTTAGCCTTACCAGTTAGTCCTGCCTGCCTGATGTGCTTGAAGACTTTTTTCAAGTGTTTCAGGTGTTCTGCCCATGAATCAGAAAAAATGGCCACATCATCGAGGTAGGCAACTGCAGACTTTCCCAATCCTGCTAGGAGACCATCTACAAGTCTTTGGAAGGTGGCGGGTGCATTTTGCAGCTCGAAGGGAAGCACATTAAATTCATACACCCCTGCATGGGCGATGAAGGCTGACCTTTTTTTGGTGGGTTTATTTAGCGGTACTTGCCAGTACCCCTTGGTTAAGTCTAATGTAGAGATAAACTGGGCACGTCCTAATTTCTCCAATAGCTCATCAGTGCGTGGTTTTCGGGACGAGTTACAGCATTTACCTTACGGTAGTCCACGTAAAAGCATATTTTCCCATCTGGTTTGGGAACTAGAACCACGGGAGATGCCCGTGCACTGTTAGAGGGGCGGATTATACCCATCTGTAGCATGTTTTGGATCTCCTGTTCTATAGCATCTTGGGCATGAGGAGACACCCAGTAGGGTGGGGTTCTAATTGGGTGAGCATTACCTGTGTCAATGGAGTGGTATGCCTGTTCAGTCCATCCTGGGGTGGCTGAGAACATTGGGGCGAAGCTAGTGCACAGCTCCTTGATCTGCTGCCGCTGCAGACATTCCAGGGTTGTGGAGAGGTTCACCTCTTCCACGCCACCATCACTTTTTCCTTCGTAGTAGACACCTTTAGGCCACTCAGCGTCATCTCTTCCCTGGGCTGTAAACTGACAAACCTTTAAGTCTCTGAAATAAAAGGACTTGAGAGAATTAACATGGTACACTTTAGGCTTTAAGGTTGAGGTGGGGAATGCTATGAGATAGTTAACAGCTCCCAGGCGCTCTTGGACCATGAATGGCCCTTCCCAGGATGCTTCCATCTTATGGGCCTGTAGCGACTTTAAGACCATAACCTGGTCCCCTACTTTGAAGGAACGCTCTCTGGTATGTTTATCATACCAGGCCTTTTGCTCTTCCTGAGCATCCTTTAGGTTTTCTTTAGAGAGGGCTAAAGAGTATCGGAGGGTGCTTTGTAGGTTGCTTACAAAGTCTAGAATGTTAGTTCCTGGAGAAGGTGTAAACCCCTCCCATTGCTGCTTCACCAACTGTAATGGCCCCTTAACCTCGTGGCCATACACAAGTTCGAATGGTGAAAACCCTAAACTGGGATGTGGTACAGCCCTGTAGGCAAAAAGCAACTGCTGCAACACTAGATCCCAATCATTGGAGTGTTCATTTACGAATTTACGTATCATGGCCCCCAAAGTTTTATTAAACCTCTCCACCATGCCATTGGTTTGATGGTGGTAAGGGGTGGCAACCAAGTGATTCACCCCATGAGCTTCCCACTGGTTTTTTATTATCCCTGCCAGGAAATTAGTTCCCAAATCTGTAAGGATGTTGGAGGGCCAACCTACCCTAGCAAAAATGTCTGCTAAGGCCTGGCACACAGTTTTAGCCCTGGTGTTGCTTAGAGCTACTGCTTCCGGCCATCATGTAGCAAAATCCATGAAAGTCAGTATGTACTGCTTTCCTTTGGGTTTTTTTTTGGGGGAAAGGACCCAGAATATTCACAGCTACTTGCTGAAATGGGACCTTAATTATGGGGAGTGGCTGTAGAGGGGCTTTGACCTGGTCTTGGGGCTTTCCAACCCATTGGCACACCTCACAAGACCGGACATAATTAGCAACGTTCTTGCCCATTCCCTCCCAGTGGAAGGACTTCCCCAAACGGTCTTTGGTTCTATTCACCCCAGAATGGCCGCTGGGATGATTATGGGCTAAGCTTAAAAGCTTTACCCGGTACTTAGTTGGAACTACCAACTGTTTTTGAGGATGCCAGTCTTCCTGGTGTCCACCAAAAAGAGTCTTCCTGTATAAAAGTCCTTGTTTTACAACAAACCGGGATCGGTTAGAAGAGCTGAGAGGCAGTGGGGTGCTCCGTGCCGCTGCCCAAGCTTTCTGAAGGCTGTCATCTGCTTCCTGCTCAGCCTGAAACTGTTCCCTTGAGGCTGGAGACACCAGTTCCTCCTTAGACTGTGGACTTGGGCTTGGTCCCTGTGGAAGCGATGTAGGTGATGAGGTTGTTTCCGTTGACTGTGAACCGCTTTCCGCTGGTGCACTAGGTGATATTTCAGGCTCTGGCTGAGCCTCTTGGGTAGGGTTGTCTGCTGCTTTTGCCGGTTCAGGCCCGCTGGTGCTCTCTGGCATTGGAGTGGTAGATGGGTTTGCAAGTGCTGGCGTCAGTGCTGGCAATGGTTCTGGTGCTGGTTGCCTTTCCAGTTCCGGTTCTGGAACTGGATGCACTAGGGCTGTTGCAGTCGTTAGCAGGGGATCCAGTTCCACCACCTCTGTCTGGGTCTTTGGTAACATAGACGGGGCCCTGGTGGACGGCTCAGGAACAGGGATGGGTGTGGAAGTTTGCTTGGCCTGGCTGTGGGTGACCATTCCCACCCTCTTGGCCAGCTTCACCTGGTTGGCCAAGTCTTCCCCCAGTAGCATGGGGGTGGGATAATTGTCATAGACTGCAAAAGTCCACATTCCTGACCAGCCCTTGTACTGGACAGGCAATTCAGTTGTAGGCAAGTTTAAAGATTTTGACATGAATGGGTGAATTGTCACTTGGGCCTTTGGGTTGATGAATTTGGGGTTCACTAAGGATTGGTGGATAGCTGACACTTGTGCCCCGGTGTCTCTCCACGCGATAACCTTCTTTCCGCCCACTTTCAAGGTTTCCCTTTGCTCCGAGGGTATGTGAGAGGCATCTGGGCCTGGGGATCTTTGGTGTGATGGTGGTGTAATGGACTGTACTCGATTGGGGTTCTTGGGGCAGTTGGCCTTTATATGTCCCAGTTCATTACATTTAAAACATCGCCCAGCTGACTGGTCACTGGGCCGAGGTGGGTTGCTGGAGACTGGTGAGGTGGGACAATAGGGTGTCTGGGGCTTTCCTTGGGTTGTAGGTGGCGTCTTGGGTTGCCCCTGGTGATAGGGTTTATTTTTGGTTTGCTCTCTCTGATATTTGCTCCCCTTGCTAGTAGTTTTTTTTTTTGCCACTTCCACCCATTTGGCTCCAATTTCCCCCACCTCGGTTACAGTATGGGCTTCCCATCTAGGGGTATGTCTACACTACAAGACTATTTCGAATCAACTTAAGTCGAATTTGTGGAATCAACCTTATGAAGTCGAATTTGTGTATCCACACTAAATACACTAATTTGACTGTATGAGTCCACAGTAACGGGGCAAGCGTCGACTTTGGAAGCGGTGCACTGTGGGAAGCTATCCCACAGTTCCCGCACTCCCCGCTGCCCATTGGAATTCTGGGATTTCCCCCCAATGCATGCTGGGGGAAAAATGTGTCGAGGGTGGTTTTGGGTAATTGTCATCATTGAACCGTCAATCACGCCCTCCCTCCCTCCCTCCCTCCCCGAAAGCGCCTGCGGACAATCTGTTCGTGCACTTTTCTGCTCAGTGACAGTGCGGACGCCACAGCACTATGAGCACGGAGCCTGCTGCAGTTACGGCCGTTGTCAACTCCTCGCACCTTATCGTCCACCTCTTCCACAGTCAGCTGCTGAGAAATCGGTCTACCTTTCAATGGTGCTGCGAGCACTGGTGGACCATGGGGGACGTTTTACCAGCATCAACGTCGGGTGGCCAGGCAAAGTTCATGACGCGTGTGTTCTCAGGAACTCTGGTCTGTTTAGACGCCTGCAGGAAGGTAGTTTCTTCCCGGACCACAAAATAACTCTTGGGGATGTGCAGATGCCTATAGTGATCCTCGGGGACCCAGCCTACCCGCTAATGCCCTGGCTCGTGAAGCCCTATGCAGGCGCCTTGCACAGCGACAAGGAACTCTTCAAGTACCAACAAGCAGCGAGCAGCGTGACCTGTGACTGTTCAGTTTCTTTACAGAGAAGCTGAACCTGCCCCTGTTTCTTTACCAAGTTATTGTTGACTAGCATCTGCAGTTACATACCCCGTCCACCCCGCTTCCCCCACTTCCAACACACGTTTAAAAATAAAATACATCTTCCACTGTAACTTTACAAAGGTTTCTTTATTGATGACTTTGCATTAAAGGGTTGAAACTGGGACGCAGACTGTGCTGGGTAGGGTGTGCGGTGATGTAAAGACCGCCTCTAAACTCGAGGAATGACAGGCTCCTGCTCCCAGAGCGCTCTGCAGTGCCGGACTGGTTGTTTCAACGGAGCCTGCCATCCCTCCTTTTCGGGACTCTGTGTGCGGGGGCTATGTGGCCTTGTGGCGGGGGAGGACGGATACAGATTCCTCTGCTGTGTGGCTCTGTGGTCCAGGACAGAGACCGTTGCATGAGATCTGTAACCCCCCTCCCCCGCTACAAAGTCACGTACCCCCCCACCCACACAGAACCTGCAAACCACATCCCATACCGACCAGGGTGCCTACTGACTGCACTGTGTGTGTGACCTGCTGCTGATCCTGCCCCCGTCTCTGTACCCTGCTAAAGGTGACTATCCTATGCAATACCCTACCCCCTTCCCCACCCACCCACCCACCCCTTCAAACACAGCGTTGTGTAAAAAAGCATGACGGAAACAGTAATTAACAGCAAAGTATTTTTAATAATTAACCAGACAGTCAGGGGATGAAACTGGGATTGGGGCTTGGGTGAGTCAGGAAGGGAAGGAATTCTCAAAAATTAGGGTATGAGAGCTTTTGGGTACTTGAGCACTCTGCTGGGGTGCAGTGACAGTTTTCACGGCCCCTGGTGCCACTCCTTCTGGTTACTTTGGGTGACGGGAGGTATTGGACTTTGTGGCGGGAGAGGGCGGTTGCAGATACACTGCAGGGGGCTCTGTCCTCCTGGCTGCGGTCCTGCAGAACATCCACAAGGCGCCGGAGCGTGTCCATTTGCTCCCTCATTAGTCCAAGCAGCGTTTGAGTCGCCTGCTTGTCTTCCTCACGCCACTTCTCCTCCCGTTCGCTGTGTGAGCGCTGGTACAGAGACAGGGTCTCCCCCTCCACTGGCTCTGCTGGTCCGCCTCGGCTCGGGAGCACCCCATAACTTCAGCGATCATCTCGTCCCGTGTCTTTTTCTTTTGCCACCTAATCTTTGCCAGCCTCTGTGAGGGGGATACTGTGGCAGGTCTGGAGACAGTCGAAGCTGTGTGATGGGAAAAAGGGAGTGAATTCCTTGCAAAGATAAATTTTTGCGAACAATGAACACAGTCTAGTCTGTGTCTGTGAACAACACCATGCACAGCACCTATCTCGTCCGCACTCCTGCAGCAGGCAATCCTGAAAGCATAAACTCTGCCCCTGTTCTACCCCATCGCAGTGTCCCCCGACCCTTGCACTTCTGGGTTGAGATCCCAGTGCCTGATGGTGCAAATTTCATTGTCGCGGGTGGTTCTGGGTAAATGTAGTCAGTCATTCCTTCCTCCGGGAAAGTAATGCCAGACAATCATTTCGAGCGCCCGTTTTCCCTGGATTGCCTTGGCATACGCCATAGCGTGGCAACCATGGAGCCTGTTTTGCCTTTTGTCACTGTCACCGTATGTGTACTAGATGCCGCGGACAGAGGCGATTCAGCAGCGCTACACAGCAGCATTCATTTGCTTTTGCATGACAGCAGAGATGGTTATCAGCCATACTGTACCATCTACCATGCCACTGTAAACTGGCAAGGTGATGATGGTTACCAGCCGTATTGCATTATACCTTCTGCTGCTGTCATAGGTGCCCCTGGCCGAGATCAGCCGGGGACGCAAAAGACAAAACTGGGAATGACTCCCTGAGTCAATCCCTCCTTTATGGTATCTAAAAATAGAATAATTCCTGCATAGAATATGGGGCTAGTGTAGTAGAGATCCAGTGTTTCAGAGAACCAGAGAGCACAGCCGCTCCGTGTCAGATTATTTAGGAATGATGAGCTGCATGGCATTCACAGGGGGGGCTCCTGCAACAACCCCACCTGTTGCTTCCCTCCTCCCCCAGCCTTCCCGGGCTACCGTTGCAGTGTCCCCTGATTTGTGTGCTGAAGTAATACAGAATGCAGGAATAAGAAACAGTGACTTGTTACTGAAATGAAATAAGGGGAAGGCAGCCTCCAGCTGCTATGATTGTCCAGACAGGACATTAAGCAGTGTGTGGGAGAGGAAAACAGCATCCTGCTGCTATGACAGTCCAGGCAGTACAGAATCTTTTCTTTACACATGAAGGGCGGGGGCTGATGGAGCTCAGCCCCCTGTTGCTATGATGAAGACGGTTAGCAGGCCGTCTACTTATGGGCTGATGACGAGGACGGGTACCAGTCATATTGCACTACACCATCTACAGCAAGGCTGATGATGATGACGATGGATATCAGTCTTACTGCACCATCAGCCACCCATGAGCGGGAGAGGATGCTACAGTACAGTGCCGCAGCATCGCGTCTACCAGCAGCATTCAGTACACATAGGGTGACATTTAAAAGAGTCAAGAGACAATTTTTTTTCCTTTTCCTTCTGGGGGGTGGGGGAGGGGGGTACATTGACGAGCTATGCCCTGAACCGCCACGGACAATGTGTTTGACCGTACAGGTATTGGGAGATCAGCCAAGAATGCAAATGCTTTTCGGAGACTGCAGGAACTGTGGGATAGCTTGCGTCCTCAGTCCCCCCTCCCTCCATGAGCGTCCATTTGATTCTTTGGCTTTCCATTACGCTTGTCACGCAGCAGCGTGCTGAATCTCTGCTACGCCGTCTGTCCGGAGATTTTTTAAAAATACTTTGGACCAGGCGTAACATTACAGTAATTCCCCTAATTAAATGCAGGAGTCTCCGAGCGAGATCACCCTGAGGACGGTCACTGAAGGAGATAGAGAGCGCATGCTGCGTGAAAGCCAGCACAAACCAGGGCCCTATGCAGCCGTGCTCGGGGAGGCAATGCTCCCTGAGTACCTCATGAAAGCCTGGCGCGGAAAAGTGTGCTACCACGGAGCACCCAATAAGGCAGCTCTCCCCAGTAACCTCCTGCGGAAGCTTTTCGATTACCTCCAGGAGAGCTTCGTGGAGATCTCCCAGGAGGATTTCTGTTCTATCCCCATATATATAGAGACCTCCTTTTCACATACTTCAGATTCCTGTTATATTAAGAATAAAAGTTTACATGTTTAAAGCACTTACCGACTGCTCCTTCCCCTGATTCAGGGTCTGGGTTAACGGCCGGGGAGGGTTGGTAGGGGATCTCCGTGACGGTGATGAAGAGATCCTGGCTGTCAGGGAAACCAGCGTTGTAAGTGCTGTCGCCTGCCTCGTCCTCCACAAACCCTTCCTCATTTTCCCCGTCCGCGAACATCGCCGAGGAACTGGCCGTCGACACTGTCCCATCGTCAGAGTCCATGGTCACTGGTGGGGCAGTGGTGGCAGGCTCCGTAGCGTCCGTTTGCCGCTTTGATTTTTTGGTAGCCTTGTCTGGGGTCCTTGATTTTCACGCGGTGCTGCGTTGCATCCCGCCTGTATCCTCTGTCTCTCATGGCTTTGGAGACCTTCTCGTAGGTCTTTGCATTCCGTTTTTTGGAGCGCAGCTCTGAAAGCACAGACTCCTCGCCCCACACACCGATCAGATCCAAGACTTCCCGGTCAGTCTATGCTGAGTCCCTCTTTCTATTCAGAGATTACATGAACTCCTCTGCTGGAGAGCTCTGCATTGCTGCCGGTGCTGCTGAGCTCGCCCCGATGTCCAACCACGAAATGAGATTCAAACTGTCCAGACAGGAAAAGGAATTCAAATTTTCCCGGGGCTTTTCCTGTGTGGCTGGTCAGAACATTCAAGCTTGGACTGCTGTCCAGAGCATCAACAGAGTGGTGCACTGTGGGATAGCTCCCGGAGCTACTAAGTTCGATTTGCATCCACACCTAGCCTAATTCGACATAGCCATGTCGAATTTAGTGCTACTCCCCTCATCAGGGAGGAGTACAGAATTCGAACTAAAGAGCCCTCTATGTTGAATTAAATGGCTTCCTGGTGTGGACGGGTGCACGGTTAATTTGAATTAACGCTGCTAAATTTGAATTAAAGTCCTAGTGTAGATCAGGCCTAGGATGTACCTTTTTATTTCCTCAGGAACACCCTCTAAGAACTGCTCCATTTGCATTAGGAAGGACAGAGCTTCCAGAGATTCAGCACTTGCTCCTGATATCCAGGCCTTACAATTCTTTTCAATGTGGTAGACGTGTCGGGTAAATGACACATCGGGTTTTCACCTTAAGGCTCTGAACCGCTGACGGGCATACTCAGGTGTTAACCCCATTTTGATTCTGGCCTTGGTTTGAAAAAGTTTATAATCGTTCATTTGTTCCTTAGGCATGTCAGCTGCCACCTCTGCTAAGGGTCCACTGAGCTGTGGCCTCAGCAATATCATGTACTGGTCTGTAGAGATGTTGTACCCAAGGCAGGCCCTTTCAAAATTTTCTAAGAAGGCCTTAGTATCATCACCTGCCTTGTAGGTGGGGAATTTTCTGGGATGGGGAACAGTACCTGGAGAAGGGTTGTTAGGGTTGGCTGTTCCATTTCTTAGCCTTTTCTAATTCCAGGGCCTGCTGGTGGGCCTCTCTCTGGAGCTCCAAAGCCCTCCGGTGGTTAGCCTTTTTTTTAAATTTTTTAATAGCTTTTTTGTTGTTAGCCTCTTTGGCTTTCTTTTTTGCGTCCAGCCTAGCCAGTTTCTGTTTAGTTGCTTCCTTGGTACTTATTTTTCTGCTTTCTTGTGCTGGCCACACCCCTCTGCAGCTCACTGACTGGGATGCTTCAGCTCAGGGCTGCTTGGTTAACAGGGCCGCCCAGAGGGGGGGCAAGAGGGGCAATTTGCCCCAGGCCCTGGGCCCCACAGGGGCCCCGACGAGAGTTTTTTGGGGCCCCTGGAGCGGGGTCCTTCATTCGCTCTGCGGGGCCCGGAAAACTCTTGCGGGGGCGGGCCCAGGAGCTTCTTCCGCTCCCGGTCTTCGCCGGCGGGGGGTCCTTCCACTCCGGGACAGAAGGACCCCCCACTGGCGAATTACCGCCAAAGCGGGACCCGCTGCCGAAGCGGTTCAGCTCGGTCTTCGGCGGTAATTCGGCGGCAGGGGGCCCTTCCGTTCCGGGACCCACCACCGAAGTGCCCCGAAGACCCGCGGTGGGGGCCCCCCGCCGCTGAATTACCGCCGAAGACCGGGCTGCACTTCGGTGGCAGGTCCCGCTTCGGCGGTAATTCGGCGACAGGGGGGCCCCGCCGCGGGTCTTCGGGGCACTTCGGCGGCGGGTCCTGGAAGGGAAGGGCCCCCCGCTGCCGAAGACCCCGGGCCCCCGGAATCCTCTGGGCGGCCCTGTTGGTTAACAGAGATTTTCGAACTAGCTATGCCGGAGAGGTAAAAAGAAAGAAAACAATTTATCTTGTAAATTCCTTTTGCTGGCTGTTTGCTCACAGCTTGAAGCCTTCTCTTAACAAAGACCCTGGTTAAAAAACTTAACACCTCTGCCCTCAGGCTGCTTTCTAAGCAGCTAGAAAGGAGAGAAAAAAATCCTACTGGTTTTTGGTTCTTAAAAAATCCTTAAAAAATTCTTCTGCCACCATGTCAAGGTTTCCTCCCCCACTTTAAACTTTAGAGTACAAATGTGGGGACCTACATGAACACGTCTAAGCTTAATTACTAGCTTAGATCTGGTAACGCTGCCACCAGCCAGAAATCAGTGTCTGGCACACTTTCTGTCCCCCCAAAACCTTCCCTGGGGAACACAGATCCAAACCCTTTGGATCTTAAAACAAGGAGAAATTAACCATCCCCCCCTCACCAATCCCTGGTAAGTTCAGACCCAATCCCCTTGGATCTTAAAACAAGGAAAAATTAATCAGCTTCTTAAAAAAGAAAGTTTTTAATTAAAGGAAGAAAAGGTAAAAATTATCTCTGTAAAATCAGGATGGAAAATGCTTTACAGGGTACTTAGATTCATATAGCCCAGAGGAAACCCTCTCTAGCCTCAGGTTCAAAGTTACAGCAAACAGAGGTAAAAATCCTTCCAGCAAAAAGACAAGATACTTTCAAATCTTGGTGGAGGGAGTTCTTTGTTTGTGTTCTTTGTTTTGGGTTTGTTCGCTCTTGGGAAAGAGAGGGACAGGACATCAATCCAGGCTCTCCAAATCTTTCTGAATAAGCCTAACATGCCTTGCCTGGCTGTAAGCGTCCGGTGTGGGGCTCAGCCGTCTCAGGTGCGGCCGGGAGCCAGGCCGCGTCACTACACGGCCTAAATCCGCAAGTCAGTCTCCGAAGGTCCACGGGCTCAGACCCTCAGGCAGGGGCTGAGCAAAAACAAACAGTCAATGAAGCCCAACCCCTCAGTCAGGGCGGGCACCAAACAGCAGTTCTAGGCTCAGACCCTCACGCAGGGGCCGAGCAAACAGAGTCAGTAGTTTAAGCCCCAAGCCCTCAGTCAGGGCGGGGCAACCAACAGCAGTTCTAGCTCAGACCCTCAGGCAGGGGCTGAGCACACAGAGTCAGTAGTTTAAGCCCAGCCCCTCAGTCAGAGCGGGGCAACCAACAGCAGTTCTAGGCTCAGGTCCTTGGCAGGAGCTGAGCAACAGCAATAGTTCGGGGCTCAGGTCCTTGGCAGGAGCTGAGCAACAGCAATAGTTCGGGGCTCAGGTCCTTGGCAGGAGCTGAGCAACCAGCTGGTAAGTCCAGACTTCTCTGTCTGAGCGCTGGGGTGAGGGGGAGACTGCCACCCATGAGTGGGGTGGCAGGGGGGACACAGGCCCACCCACTCCACTGTGTCCCAGCCCGGGGCCCTAACAGCAGCAGTTAGTCTGCTGCTGGGTCGGTGGGGTCCTGACCGCAACACACCGACATCGGCTCAACCTCTGCTGTAGCCAGACTGGGGTCAGCTACCCCGGGGCTACTTTCCATTTCCCCCTCCATGGGTACCTGCTCAGTACTGGTGTCCGGCGCTGGGTCCCACACCATGGTCTCCTCGTCGTGCTGAGTGTCGGCTAGGTCGGGCTGCTCCTCAGGACGCGGGTCAGGGTTACTCTCAGGTAGCTCCTCGGGGTACTGGGCCCGGGGAAGGCTCGGCCAGTCCTCCTCGGGGTACTGTGGTTGGGGAAGGCTCGGCCAGTCCACTTCAGGATACCGGGCTCGGGGAAGGCTCGGCCAGCCTTCTTCAGGGTACCTGGCTCGGGGCAGGCTCGGTCCAGCAGGAGCTCGGTCAGGAGCGTCTGTCCTCTCCGGCCGCCGGGCTGCAACTGAGTGCTGGGCTGGGGCCTTTATACTTCCTGTCCCGCCCCTTGACTTCCGGGGGGCGGGGATAGGCGGCAATGGCTCCGCCCACTGTGGCGGCTGTTCTGGCTCCTCCCTCTCAGGTGCGGCCGGGAGCCAGGCCGCCTCACTACACTGGCTAATTACTTACAAGTTTGAAACATGAGAGATTGATTCAGAAAGATTTGGAGAGCCTGGATTGATGTCCTGTCCCTCTCTTTCCCGAGAGCGAACGAACCCAAAACAAAGAACACAAACAAAGAACTCCCTCCACCAAGATTTGAAAGTATCTTGTCCCCTATTGGTTCTCTGGTCAGGTGTCAGCCAGGTTTACTGAGCTTCTTAACCCTTTACAGGTAAAAGAGACATTAACCCTTAACTATCTGTTTATGACAGCCATAGACTTTCGGCTTCTGCAACCTTCATAAAAGCAGCACCCTCCTTTCCCATACAAACAAGCAAAGCCCGTTGAGTACTGCGGTTTTCATGTTAACATGCAGCAGCAGAAACCAAAGTAACCTCCCACCCATCCAATTCTCTGGGATGATCGCTTTATTCCTCCCCTCACCGTGTGGCTGGTTCTCTCCAGAAACTTTCTGCAAAGGCTGTACTTCCAGGAGAGCCTCATGGAGATGTCCCTGGAGGATTTCTGCTCCATCCCCAGACATGTTAA
Organism: Mauremys reevesii; assembly: GCF_016161935.1. Taxonomy (NCBI): domain Eukaryota; kingdom Metazoa; phylum Chordata; order Testudines; family Geoemydidae; genus Mauremys; species Mauremys reevesii. The sequence goes on along the minus strand of NC_052623.1, from coordinate 241,386,118 downwards.
CAGACTTTTCCAGTAGCTGTACTGGCCGCAAATGCATCCCAAGTCCTCAGGGCAAATTAATCATTAAAAAACACTTGCTTTTAAACCATGTATTATATATACAAAGGTACACTCACCAGAGGTCCCTTCTCCGTCTTCATGGTCTGGGATACTGCCTTGGGAGGGTTGGGAGGGTATTTCAGTCACGATGAGAAAAAGATCCTTGCTGTTGGAGAGAAAGGTGTGCTGTGTCCTCTCCTCAAGGTCATCCTTGTCCTCCTCCTCATCTTCCCCGTCCGCAGAATCCTCAGGTATGGCTGAGATTACACCCTCCTTGGAATCCACGGTCAGGGTGGGGTAGTGGTGGCGGCCCCCCCAGAATTGCATGCAGCTCAGCGTAGAAGTGGCATGTCTGCAGCTGTGCCCTGGAGCGTCCATTTGCTTCTTTGGTTTTCTGGTACGCTTGTCTGAGCTCCTTAACTTTCAGGCGGCACTGTGTTGAGTCCTTGTGGCCTCTCTCCATCATGCCCTTTGAGATTTTTTCAAATGTTTTGGCATTTCGTCTTTTGGAACGTAGTTCTGCTAGCATGGAATCGTCTCCCTATACAGCGATCAGATCCAGTACCTCTCATACGGTCCATGCTGGAGCTCTTTTTCGACTCTCATACTGCATGGTTACCTGTGTTGATCAGCTCTCCACGCTGGGCAAACAAGAAATGAAATTCAAAAGTTTGCGGGGCTTTTCCTGTCTAACTGGCCAGTGCATCTGAGTTGAAAGTGCTGTCCAGAGCGGTCACAATGGCGCACTGTGGGGTAGCTCCCGGAGGCCAATACCGTCAAATTGCATTCACACTAACCCTAATTCGAACTGGCAATATAGATTTCAGTGCTAATCCCCTCGTCAGGGAGGAGTACAGAAATCGATTTTAAGAGCCTCTTACGTCGAAGTAAATAGCTTCATTGTGTGGACGGATGCAGGGTTAATTTGATTTAACGCTGCTAAATTCAACATAAACTCATAGTGTAGACCAGGCCTAAGACTGAAACACATATGTAAGTACTTTTCTGGATAGAGGCCTGTGTTGTTTGTGAGTTGAACCCTGTGATTTCATTTGCGAGAGGCTGGCCATCAACCAGTGCCTCCAGATTCTCTTAGATGTTAGCTTGACAACTCAGATCTCCAAAGGAACACCCTACTCTACTTCGCCCAGAAAGCCTCTTTTCCTCCAGTTGCTCCTTGCCTATGACCTTCTGTGTGTAATTACTTTCTTCACTGGGATCCTTTTGGGGCCACCTCCTCATTTCTGTTGGAGGTAGGGCACCATCAGTGTATGAGGCCTTCAACCTCAGGACTTGCTGAAGAATTCTGCAAATACGTATTGAATTCTGGTTCCCTTGCTGATCCTACAGAGTCAAAGAGCCAAATTGTGTGTCACTTACCAGAGTTAATAAACACCTTGCTCCACAAATAGTTCCACTGAAGTTAATGGGACTTCCTGTGGAATAAGGAGCTATTCATCCTGAGTAAAGTTGATCCACAGTATCAGAATCTGGCCTTAACACACTAATGGTCACACTACGAAACTTCTCTGTTGTGCCAGTTTTGTTTGTTTTTGTTTTGTTTTTGTTTTCTGGTGGAGAGGGATGGATTGATGGAATGGGGTGAGAGAGTTTTGGTTAGGGGGTATCAGAAAGGTAAGTCATTTTGGGACTTTGGCCTCATCATACTGTCTATGGTTTTGTTATTGATAAATTTTGTATTTGTAACCAGAATGGATGGGTGTATTTGAAATAGGATGAAGTTAGTAAATATAATAAGAAATGGTTGTTTTCCCCATAAAGACTTACAGTGAAATCTTGACTGTATTGAAATCAATGGCAAAACTTCCATTGATTTAAGGGGGCCAGGATTTCACCCTCAGTGCCAACTTCTACTTACCGGTTATTCACTTCTTGGCAACTTTCTTTTCTGGGACTCTACTGTTAAATTACAAAATACAAAGCACAGCTCACGATGTGATTTGAAAAACGCCTAACAGGCTCCTTCGATTCAATTTTTTTTTGTTAGTTTGTTGTTTGTTAAGATTTATTTTGTTTTTGTCTGGAAAATATGTTGGGGAAAAAAAGAAAAATACGTATTGAATTCTGAATGCCCATAGAATTTGTAACATTGATCTAAGGTTGTTACATATTTTACTGGATTAATAAACAAATTGTATTTTTAGAGAGACAGTTTATTATATTGACTTCTGTCATTCTTTGGTGCAGAGATATTGTAAATTGCTATGGATTCAAATTAAGACATCAATACATTCCTGGCTATGTCGGTTTGATTTTTAGAGATTCTCTTCAAGGCACCGATATATTCCTGGATAGGTCAGCTTGGTTTTAGACATTCTTGCTTCTGTCAGTAATGGTGTGAGCAGCTTGAATGTGAACCATTTTGCATTGTTAAGCCTTCTAAACTGTGCTGAATCTTCACAGCTTTCTTCATTTTAAAAAATGCTAATTTTGTAGCAATCACAATCACTCTCTTTTTTAACATTTAAAAAAAGATAGCCATATTGATTTTAAACATATATCTACCAGAGCTGGGTATAGAGAGGCAGTTCCCTTTTGGGGAAGACTTAGATATTTTCAAATTTGGTTCCATTACGATTTAGAATGAAAACCTAAAATTTCAAATTTCTCTGTCAATGGGAATGGAGCCTTGCCAATGGGACAGTCTACCTAGTTGAGAGCCGTGGAACCATGGTCCCAGGAAGCCCTTGGAGCTTGGGTTGCTAAGGGTCTCTGAGTTTGGGAACTGGGGCTCCCAGCTCCCCAGAGCTGGCTACATGAGCTGCTGAGGAGCTGGGAGTCTGGAAGCCCAAGTTAGTGAGGATACAGGCAGGTGAGCCAATAGGAAACTAGGCTGATGGAAACCCTGGCAGGCAGGGATCCGTTGGACCCCTGCCTTGGTTCTTTTGGAATTCTGCTGAAATCAAATCATCTCCATGCAACATTTTTATGAATCAGCAATTTCTGGCAAAAAATATTTGTTTGGAATTTTTCTGACCAAATTTGGTATCTACCTATCAAGTCTACAGATGATTAATAAGTATAGTCTCACTCAATAAGCATACCATAAAGTGAAAGGAGGAAGAAAAACTAAAGGAAAACATAGAGGAACAAAACTCACAACTCTGGCAACATCTGTAACTTGGTTTGCTATCCCTGTGCATTTTGCCACAGAGGAATTTCATAAACCTTTATCAGATGAAACCCCACTGGTCTTAAAAGCCTAGGAAGGTTTATTTAGAGTGAATTCATAAATAAAGTATTTATCTAGCTTCATATTTCAGGCAAAAGCTTGGACTAAGTACTTCAAACCCCTACTTTGAAGAATGACATCTATTACGAAAATTGCTTGCCAGTTGCTAAAGATGAATATTCCTTTCAGAAGTGTTCAGAAGCTTAAAAACCACTTTAAAAATATGGGTAATACTCTGAAATGCTCAGTGGATATATCAGGAATGTAAAGGATCACAGCTATGTTGATATAATCTTAGAAATATTTCCTCCACGATGAATAAAAACACTCCATCACCATCCGTCTGTTGTGCTAAGCCATTCCGGGCTTGCAAAAGACTTCATTCCTCAAATCATGACCCAGTCATTGGTTTGCAGTAGGAACTAACTCACAGCCCAATTAGGGAACTTGCCATACATGATGCAATAGAATAAACTGACTTTTAGTGATTATATGTACACACACATACATATATAATGTACATAGGCACACAAAATAAAATGCATAAAATTTAAGCAGTAGTGGATACTCATATAAATGTAATTTAAATGCTCTCAGACCATTGATATAAAAATTATTGTATTACCTAGCTTGGTAGAATGTTTGCTTTTCTGTAATACCTGTAAACAAACTCATCCCTAGAGCTGGTCAAAAATTTTCCAGCGACCACTTCTGAAAATGTTGGCCTAATCTTCTTTTTTTTATTATTGGCCAAGTCTGTGGCCTAAAAAGTGGGGTTGGGCTTTTGTGATGATGATGATGAGGGCAGGAATGGGCAGGATTCTGACCCACATAGAACAAGCAGTTGCAGAACTGATCTTCTGAGGCCACCACACTTCAGCCCAGAAGTGGCCCTCTGTGTGTTTGTTCTGGGCAGGACAGAGGACCACAGCAGGTCCTATGATCACTCTCCTGATCCATCACCATTTGCCTTCCTCTTGTGCACTGAGGCCATACTCCCTGTGCTGTACTCCAGATTGCTGCCAAGGTGCCCTCTGAGGAATAGAAAGTAAAAATATTAAGTTTTAAGCAATCCACGGACTGTTGAGTGAAAAACTGACTGGCAAGCAGACTCCCTGCTCCAGAGCTGATCACAGAGTATACCGATGATACTAAGACAGTGCATGCTGGGACAGCTTAGTTAAGTGGGATCTCTGCAGTGCAAAGGGAGAGGATGCAGCTTCCTCCCACCCCCAGGAAAACAAAAGTACATTTAAAATGTAGTTTTCTTTCTGTGATGTAGCTGCTGATCTTTGCACATCCAGTGGTATGTTCTATTATGGTTGGTCCAGGGTTCTTTTAAAGATTTCAGTTCACCTTTAAAGAAATTAATTCATACTGTTTGCCTGAACTTTAATGTGAAGACACAGGAGTTATTTGAGACAGAATAGGTAACATGCATACTATCAGTGAGGATGGATGTTAGCATAACTTGATCAGGTCACACTAGTGCATTTTCTGGAGGGTACAGCTGTAGTCCTCTTCTGTAGTGGGCTTCCATCACAGAAGATATCTAACCTGTTTCTTTGAAAAAGTTAGTAGATAATGGCGACTCAAGAGACATAATACACTGGGATTTTCAAAAAGCCTTTGATAAACTCCCATGTGGTGACAGGGTAAGGGATGAAACTGTTGTCATGGATGGAAAGCAGGTTATAAAAATTATAGGAAACAGAGCAGTGGAGAAGTTAATGGTGGAGTTTTGGCACTGGGATCTGTTTTCTTTAATATATCTGATACCTTGGAGAAGGTAGTTAAGAGAAAGCTGTTGAAATTTGGTACTGATGCAAAGTTATTTCAGTTAGTAATATCTGCAGAGGATTGTGAGGTAACTCCAGATGGACCTAAATACATTGGGAGAATGGGGAACATGATGATAACTGAACTTTAACTTGAATAAATGCAAGGTCAAACACACTGGCAAAAAAATTGTCTAGACTGCTGGTATACTGACAAGCTCTGCACTTTTGAGTTCTTCTTAGGAAACATTAACTGCAAGAGTATGAGGAAGAGTATAAACCCTGCATGCAGATTGCCATAACAGGGGTTAAATCAGAGGGAATCAGGTATATTCCAGCAGATAAGACTTGTCTCTCAGAAGAAAGGGGCTCTCCTTAGGGGCAGGATACTTTCAGTAAGAGCCAGGGCCTAATCCATCACAAATCAAAGGAACCCACAGAACTTGGGACAAGAAAATGCTTGTTAGATTCTGGAGGAACTGAGGAACCCTCTGTTAGGAATGAAGCTGTATGTAGTAAGAGGTAGCTGGCATTTCCTGCCCTTTATTGTTTGACTGGACTGAAAGCAGACTGGCAATATATTTTTTACTCTCTGACAGGAGTTTTTTTGAAAGATTAAGGAAACTTGGTTCAACTCAAGGAAATAGCTGAGATATAACTCAAAACTCTGAGGGACAAAAATGAATTAGAAGTAGTCTGCTTTGAGGCCAGTGACTGGAAAAAAGCCCACTTTTACAGATATTTGCAGAGAGAGAATGTTAAACTCCCCCAAACAAGTTTTCACACTATAAATATGATGCTCAGAATGTCTGTTCAATCAGGGAACAAAAACTTACTATGCAACTTCTATGTCCAATCAAAACACATGCCTGAGTTTTGAATATTGACTGTTGTGAATAATCTACAGGCCAAGAAATATTTGCTAGAGATAAGAACATAAGAACGGCTGCACTGGGTCAGACCAAAGGTCCATCTAGCCCAGTATCATGTCTACCGACAATGGCCAATGCCAGGTGCCCCAGAGGTAGTGAACCTAACAGGGTAATGATCAAGTGATCTCTCTCCTGCCATCCATCTCCACCCTCTGACAAATAGAGTCTAGAGACACCATTCCTTACCCCATCCTGGCTATTAATCGGTTTAACCTCCATTAATGTATCCAGTTCTCTTTTAAATGCTGTTATAGTCCTAGCCTTCACCATGGCAGGTTCATTAATATTAATGTGTGGTGGTCTGGAAAGGTCCTTCATATTAGGATCTTTCAAAACTCATGTCTGCTTTCTCTGATGAAAAATATCAGAGGGGTAGCCGTGTTAGTCTGGATCTGTAAAAGCAGCAAAGAGTCCTGTGGCACCTTATAGACTAACAGACATTTTGGAGCATGAGCTTTCGTGGGTGAATACTCACTTTGTGCATGCATCCGACGAAGTGGGTATTCACCCACGAAAGCTCATGCTCCAAAACGTCCGTTAGTCTATAAGGGCAGGTCTATACTAAGGGCGGGGGTCGAACTAGGGTATGCAAGTTCAGCTACGTGAATAGCGTAGCTGAACTTGAAGTACCCTAGTTAGAACTACTTACCTGTCCAGGCGCCGCGGAATCGAAGTCCGCGGCTCCAAGGTCGACTCCGCCACCGCCGTTTGCAGTGGTGGAGTACTGGAGTCGACCGGAGCGTGCAGGGAGTTCGAACTATCGCGTCTAGATTAGATGCGATAGTTCGAACTCCGAGAAGTCGAACTCACCGCGTCGACCCAGCAGGTAAGTGTAGACTAGCCCTAAGGTGCCACAGGACTCTTTGCTGCTTCTGATGAAAAATGGAACTTTTGCTCCCAAGATCACTATGGACATTAATTATGAAGCCTTTTACAGAACAGTTGGATAGGAGAAAGGACAAAGGCTCTTATGTAGGGAAGAGATCCTGGCTTTCCAAAGACATCTCCCCATTCTCAGAGTCCTGGTCAGACTTGTGGTCCATGATCTCATTGGTGTCTATGGCACTGTCACACCTGGGCGGCTGCTCAAATGTTGGCTGAAGGATTGAAGTCACATTCTGTGGCAGAAAAATGGTTCGTATAACCGGTCATTCATAAGATCGTTGTTCATAAAGTTGGGGTTCATAAAGCAAAAAACTCTCAAAGCCAGGCTACAGCAGGGGCGAGAGTGGGGTATTGGTTGATCAAAACCCTTGTATGTGTTGTCTTGATTAGACTTGTAAAAACCTATTCAGATGAGCTCCTTTGTCATAGTGTATTTGTTTGCTCCTGTTCCTCTGGAATTTATCTGCAACAATGCAAATTACAAATTTGATTTAACTCAGTTAATGCAAATAGATAAATAGATATTGATCTTTCCAAATGCAATAGAGGTGGCGGAGATGTGCATGGGAGCAGGGAGGGAGGAGAGGGGGAAAGAGGGGATTAGGCTGAAAAGTGTCAACTTGGCCAAAAAGCAAAGAATGATAGCTTTAATCCTATGCCCACAACACCATGTTCTGTTGTGTGTAACGTAGATTTGAAAAGCAATTATGGAGAGTGACTTGTGCTGATCGTTTTCTTTCCTATGCAACAAAGTAACCATAAGTGTTTGGTGTTTCTGCAGTGTTGATGCATTTACTAGACAGCTCATGATGCTCTCAGCATTCTAAATACTGGAGATCAGTCTCATCCCTGTTATCAGTCCGTGCTGGATTAAAACCTAAATAGCCTTGAGTTTATAATAATTAATCCCCTGAGCCACCCACTCCCTTGAATGCTGTTGTGCGTACAGTGTTTTGGAATGTGCTTTGAGATTCACTCCTGAACCTTTAGAGGCCCTGTTTTGGTAGATGCAAAGTTTCCTTTCCTTTTACTTCATGAGTGATGGAGGAGGTCTGGTACGTGGAGTCCTGGAGGTGGTCAGGTGGCTTAACTTTCAGGTTGTGAGGGGTACTGATCAATAATGAGAGAGTAAGAAATATGGGGGCATTGTGATCAGCTCTGTCAGGCTAGATTTGTTGTAGCGGAGGGCACACTCTGCTATAGTTAATGTTGAGCAGTACTTTCTCAGTCCTCTCAAATCTGTAAGCTTATTAGAATGGTCTTAAAATTTGCTATGATGCAGGGAAGGTGGGATAGGGTTAATGGCTCAATTTTGGGGTCATTTCCTCAAGTGCTCACTGAGATGAAAGCCCCCTCCTCCCCCCATAAAACCTCCTAGCACTTTACAAAATCAACCAGTTCTTATAACCTTTAATTTATTTATGTATTTATTTATTTATTTATTGGTCACAGTTGAGGCTAAAATTCTGGCTCGAATCATCCCCAACGAATGTTGCTTGCTTGACATTTATCTCAGCTGCTGCATTACATCTACTGCCCTTTGAGGGAGGAAATACTGAAAAAGTTGATAAAGGAGGAGTTTAGCTTTCTGAAATGGAATGGGCCCAAACTCATGCACCAAAGAGATTGAAATGTGAATGTTCAGCCATATGAGGTCCAAAGGGCTCAAGGGGGCGTGCTGTTGTCACTGAACCTGAGCCCCAACTACGCACTGTGAATTCAAACCCTACCGTTGGCTGAATTCTGTGGGTGATCAATGGACTTATGACAGTCTCCCTTTGTCAAGGGGCCGGGGTTCATACTTTTGTGCAATGTGCCTTGAGTAGTACAGCTAAGACAGAAGGGCCACTGTTTTCAACAAGGTAACGCATGCAAATGATTGCTGGGAATGTTGCTACTTTGAGTGGTTTTTTTTACATGGTTTGGGAAGTAACTTCCAGTAGCACAGCTAAATTAGAAGACTCTATGAGTATTTCAAGCTACACTACGGCTCTGAATACTGCGATGCTGTGCGTGGTGCCTGAGCAGTGGGCAAACAAACTCGACGGTGAGGAATTTCCCAAACCAAAGTTTCCAAAGCAAACATGGGAACATAGCAAACACTGACTCGTCAAAGTGAAACAGTGCTGCCCTTTGTTGAGATGGGGAAGACTCTGTGGAAGCCCATTTGATGTCACAGTCATGGAATGGCTCCGTGTGGTGCCCTCTAGAGACTGAACTCCAGTTATACTCATTGACTGTGCATTCAAAATCTTGTACTGCAGGGAAGTCCTCAGATATGTGGAGATCAGCTTATGCCCCCAAGGTGTGCCACTCTCAGGAATAATGCAGCTTCCCTCTCCTCCTTCAACATACGTCCACTCCTCATGTAGCATTCCCACCACAGATGCTGACTTTTGTTTTTGCCGATGGGTGTGCCTCTCTGCGTCCCCCATGAAAGTGGTGGGCGGGGCGTCAGGGGGAAGAGACCAAGGAGGGGCGGGGCCTCAGGGCAGAGCGGGGACAGGGCCATGGTCTGGGCACCGGGTCTTACAAAAGATTAATATGGTCCTGTGGTTGTGAGCAACCCCTTATTTTTTCTGGTAGGTGCTTGAGCCCCAAAGCACCCAAGGAGCCTATGGTTCCCACCTAAAACAAACCACCCCCACACATCCTCTCTATTTCACACAGGAATGAGGTGGTGGAGGATGTGAGGGAGAGGCACAGAGGAGTTACGCATTGTGTGTGGACCATAGGTAGGGTAGGTCTTTCAGGGCCACACTATGTTACAAATGTGTCAAAGACTTTGTGTGCTTTAGTCTAGCTGTTTTTGTAGGCTCCAAAATGGTTGTGAAGGTTTCTTTTGGCTATGGAGGTGTTAGTGAAGGTGTAACGGGACACATGCCATGCCCCTCCAGTCCGGCCCGTCTCCCCCTCTTTTCAGAAACTCAGAGACACTTCAGGCTGATGCAATACCTGTGCTCTTTATTTGCGATCAAGTCCCCACCACCAGTTTCCAACTATATACAGGCTTTTTACCACAGCTGGGCCTACCACAGGCCTGGCCAGCAACAGACTAGGAGACTCCCACCTTCCTCTGAGCCTGACCTTCCCCTCCTGGTTTCCCCCCGCACCCCTGCACTCATTTCCTCCCAGCCTTATAGCTCCTGCTAACAAGGCTGGCATCAGGCTATCTACCAGCCCCACGAGTGAGAGCGCAACTGCTGAAGCAAAAAAAAAAAAAAAAGGTGGCCGGAGTGCAGCCTCTGACATTTTGCCTAGAGCTGGCCCTGTATCCACCTGGAAATTTCCTCTGGACATTTACAAGTGAATCTGAGAGTTCTAATGGCTGCAATGTGAGGAGTGACATGTGTCCTTTGCTTTTATAGCTTCTGAGAGAGGACACTGGACATGTCACAGATTGGATACTCCCCCCAGTTAGCTAGCCCGAGGCATAGTCTACAACCAGTTTTACATTAGATCGAAAGGAGAGTGGTAGTGAGAAAAGCAGGCATAATGAGAGGAGAAAAGATGAGGGACCTGGGTCAGTAGCAATGCAGTCTTTGGCATCTCTACAGCAAAAGGGCAGGTGGTCTTTTTCCATACAGTCAAGAGAGATCATGATGGATAGAGTTGTATTTTATCTGTAACCAATTTTTTTGGTAATAGAAATGTATAAGTGCTGATCCAACACAGGTCTCAGGCTGCAGTGTGTATGGCCAACCTCTGCTTGGTGTAGTTCTATATTTACTTTCTGTAAAGCCACATGGTGCCATGTTCGTACACTCAGAGACACTTTTCTACATTGCTCCAAAGAGCTGATGAGCAATACAAGAGCGAAAAAGGGGGGCTTATATCTGGATTAAAGTAAAAAATTCTATGGTGTGAGACAGTTAGCATGGGGGAAAGCTGCAGCTACCTTGTTGGTAAAGCTGTGCTGGGGCAATTATTGTTTGCTGTAGTTACTTTGAGTGGTTTGTGGAGAGAACTATTGTAAGAGGGAATCCCACAGGCTGGAAGTATTCAAAAACCAGCTTTTTCCAGGAGAAATGTGGTGGCTCTTAAAAGAGACTGTCTCTCGTGGAAATCCACCTAGGAGATTTTGGTATCCTGGTTTGTTCAATATTCACTGTAATTCCTGTAGTCTGTACTGTGGCTGGACAGACAGTAGTCTTAGTCTGGATTGGAGCTGCAGATATTTGAACTTCTACTGGTGCAGGGAAGGCTACATACTGTCCAGCAGCTATGATTGTAGAATGGCTTTTCATGGTGACCAAAAGACCTCTCTTCAATGACAGACAATTTGTCATCTGCTTTGTAATAATCTTTTTCCAAGATCTTGAGCAGTGGTCTCTTTCTTTGTGAGTGGGAGGAGAGGTAGTTCACCTGGTGGCTGTGACAGGTGGAGTCTTCTTCTTGGGGATGTGGACATGTTTGCAAAGTGGAAGAGTCTGGGGCTAGTGCAGCCACCGGTGCTAGGCTGGGAGACTGTAATGGGGCGGACTGCCCCACTCCCTGTGAGAGTGGGCTGTGGCAGGCCAGGGCGCCTGCACAGACAGGGAGCCAATCAGAAAAGGGCTTATGGGGAGTCAATCAGGGCCCAGATTGGAGGGAGCCGCTCAGGGCCAGGCTCAGCCATATATAAAGGCTGCCCTGGAGGGGAGCAGGCAGTCTGTCCCAGGCCTTTGACAGGGGAAGGTCAGTCTCCAAGGGTGGAGACTAGCACAGCAGACAGTGCAGTGCTGTCCAGGCTCAGGGAGGCTAGAGAGCTTGAGCCCATAGCTGCCAGGCTGCAGGCCCTGAAGGGAAGGGCCTAGCGGGTGCAAGGGGCCGTAGGGGAAGCGGCCCAGGGAAACAGACAGATGAGGGGAAAGAAGGAGGACAGCGAGGCTGCCGCCAGAGGGATCCCTGGGTCGGGACCCAGAGTAGAGGGCGGGCCTGGGTCCCCCCCACCTCCCTTGCAGTACACCCAGCCATTAGCCGTAGGGAGTGGCCATTGTACTACGCCAGATCCCTGACAAGAGGGATTGGACTCAGACATGTGGCTGGGGTGTGGGACTGCTGATCATTGAACCCTGGAAGGGGGTGCAGATGGACTAAGGGGCACTGCCGGAGGGCAGTGGCCTCGAAGAGGACACTGCCGAGCAGGGAGCAACGCGGGTCCAGAGACGCCAACGGAGGGAGGAAAGACGGACGGGACACCACCAGGAAGGGGCGCTCTGCCAGACAGAGCTAATTCCCGGAGTCACCAGCGGGAGGTGCCAGGTGGTGAGTCCCAACCCGTTACAGAGACACATAGAGAAGAGTCTCACACAGGGATCTGTCTGGCTTTGTAAGTGCTGCCAGAGGAGATGTTTACGCTCGAGGATGGGGCTCAGGCTCACAGGCTTCAGTCAGGTCCATCAACCCCAGGATAATGGTAGGAAATGTTGCTGGATAGTTTTATTTGATTAGGGTTATGACACTATTGCCTGCAAAGTTTTGTGCATGATCTCCAAAGTGAACACTTCATACCTGGGTGGAAAGTCATTCACAATCGCTGAGTACAGGGTTGGGGGGATTTTTGGCATACAGTAATGAACTGACCGGTCAACCCCACACCTCATTTGGAAATGGAAGTATGCAATCAGTCAGCAGCAAAGGCAAAAAAACAAAACAAAAACCCAACCAAAACCAAATACAGTACAGTGCTATGGTAAATGTAAACTACTAAAAAAGGGAAAGTTTTAAAAAAAAGATTTGACAAGCTAAGGAAACTGTTTCTGTGCTTGCTTCATTTAAATTAAGATGGTTAAGAGTAGCATTTTTCTTCTGCATAGCAAAGTGTCAAAGCTGTATTAAGCCAATGGCCATAACTTTTTGTTCAGAGTTATGAACATTTCAGAGTTATGCACAACCTCCATTCCCAAGGTGTTCATAACTCTGAGGTTCTGCTGTATCAGCAGAGTGTTTATAATAGGTCCACATGAAGATTGCTCTGTGAATTCAGTAATTTAAATGTAATTTAGTTTCTCAGCATCTTTCTCACTCTCCAGCAACCCTAGTGTTTCCCAGTATGGTTCCCACACCTCCAGCTGTATTACACTTAGGTAGTGCTCTGATATAGTAATCTGTGCCAGGTTTCCTAGCTCCAGCATGTAGAAGCCAGAAAACAGGAGGTCTGACATTAAGAACAGTGAGGAAATGCTCATGGGTGGAGTATATCGTGAGCATGAGACAGTGCAGGGATTTCCTACTGTTCTGTGATGTAGGCTGTTAAGGTGCCAGGAGGAAATATGTGGGGATTGCAGGAGGGGAAATGGGGCGGGCGGGGGAAGCCAGGTGCATTGTCTCCAAAATGGGTGCCAAAATATTGGGAGAGTGGATTGGGTGAATAGGTCTGAAGTGGTGTGTATTGGATCAGTGATGCGGAGTGATTCAGCCTCCCCTTTTCTCTGGCAGAGGGAGGGGGAAACTAACAAAAAAAATAACAATCCAGGTTTGATAACAAGATCCTGAATGCCAGCTAAGAAGTAACCCATCTTTCTCCAAGAGCTGAGTTTCACTTGCTTCACACACTAAAGAGTCCCTGGTGGTGGTGTTTCCATGCCAGACATGCCACATGCTGAAATGCTCAGCAAGCATAGCTTTGATTTGCCTCCTGTCCAATTCAGTGCTGCAGCATTTATTTCCCTGGTGTGGTAGATAGTCTCCATCATACTGGACAGAATGAACTTAGTATCTGGATACTGCTGCTGGAGACGAGCCAGATCCCACAATATTGCCCTGACTGAATAGCCAGTTGACATCTTGATGATAGTACTTGAGGTTCTGCTGTGAATCACTATGAGATCTGGAGGTGGACTGCTAGAATAAAGTTGTAAGGAAGTTCAGTGTAGGCAAGCACTGGTGCTTTTCAAAACTCTGCAACTTGCTCAGATGGGCACCATGCTGTCAAGAGACATTTCATGGTGGATAGCTGCTCCAACTGTTAGATCTAGGAGGTTCCCATAATTGAGATCATGCAAGAACAAACAAACACCCCCCCCCAGCCCTCCATAGTGCACAGCAAGGCACTCTAACAAGAACAGGCGCTGTAACATTCTGAAAGAAGTTCAGCCACTAAAAATGGATTAAAAGGGACTCTGAAAAGTATTTAAAATTTATACACTCAGATCCATTAGTTGATCTTTGAAAGGAGGAAAGATACCAGCCTTGGGATTGGATGGTGAATTTTGGCAACAGCATTTGGGAGGGCTGGAGTGGTCAGTTCAGTAGCTGTGTTGACAGTATGTAGTTTAAACGTATTTCCAGAAAGTTAAGGTTCAGCTATGAGAGTGAGTGCCCATGCAACTTGAACTCGGGAGATGGTAGGACACTGAAGAGAAACGTGCACAACCAGTGTTTGAAATGTATGGATTCTGGGGGACTCCTGGATCATGTGGTTGAAGAACTTTGCAGAGCAGCAAAGTATAGAGCATGATATGGAAATTTCTGGTCGCAAGATCTTTTGATTCACATGAGATGACATGTATTGGATTAATTTTTATCACTTTGCAGAGTCTAAGTGCTCATGTTAGGGGCACTGAGCTAGCAGCCATTAACTCAGGAGGAAATGGTGTGGGTTGTTACCAAAGAGTACAGCTCATTAAAGCCATAAAGGCAAATTTGGACAGCATCATATATTTGTGCCCAGGAGTAGTGGTGGGTTTTGTTTTCTGGTCTGATTTGGCTGAGCATAGGAATAATCACTGCAGCAGTAATATAGCAAGAATTAATAAAAGCTGGAGAAATGTTAACTGTGAGATTGGAGGTTTCCTGACAGGAAGAAAAGTGTTCAGTGTATGGCACAGAGTTACTCCAAGTTGGGGGGCCTAGCCATTTGTATGCAGACGGTGTGTTCATTTATTAAAGAGGGGACCATAGATTTTTTTTTTAAAGAAATCAAAGGGTCTCATTTAAGTAACGTGATCAATAGTTTATCATCTGAACATCATGGCATGAAAAATGGCTCTTTTAAGGGCCAATATAATTTATTCAATGAAAGAGCAAAATCCTTAACCCACCTACCGCAGTTCCTACATATATTCTTCCTAGTAGGGAGACAAGTATGGTCAACCTCAGTACACAATCCTGAGATACAGCGCCCAGAAAATACCATTTACAAAGTTACCTAATAGCCTGGCCTTTTTCTGGCCCACAGTTAGGGCTAAAAATTACTGTTAAAAATAAAAAGCACCATACATCCTCATACATTGATGTTAGACACTGTTGCGCTGACATAACATCTCATTCTTATGGTGCAGAAAACCCAGTGTTAAGGTACGTGCCAGCGTAACCCTAATTCCGCCAACACTCAGCGATGACCCAGCACGGCCATAAGATTCTTGTCCTTTGCTTTTGTAGATAATGCAGAACACTCAGATAATAGAGCACGTGACCACTGTAGAACAAATTCTAATGTATTCTCTTTGGTTAGGCAAAACTTGTGTTTAGGTGAGGTACACTGAACAAAAACTACCTACATCTGTCCTACACTTAACCACTGACCCATCACCATGGGAACATCATCATATCTGCTAAACTTTACAACCTCTTCACTCCATTTTACCCTTCCATCCTTATGCACAGGATTCCATCTAACACTATGCTTTCATTTATCCATCACTAAAGCCACAGACCACTCTCATATCCCACCTCACTTCTGAAAATTTTCATGGCAAAGAGACCCCGTGCACCAGTGCTGATGAAACCTACAGAACTCAGGGCCAAAATGAGGCATACTGGATCCTTCAAGATATATACACACCTCTTTCCTTTGATCACATGCATGGGAGAAAGGATAGGAAGTGGGGTTCTGAGCTACCTGGAAGGGGCAGTGTTGCCCCCCACCAATCTCCTTGTATTATTATTATCAATACTCTGCCAAGCTTCTCCAATGAATCCCTTCACTATTCCATACAGCTATACCCAATACAATGTACATAGCTGGAATGCCTGTGTATAACTCCCAATGGCTATTGCCAGCTCCAGGGTGGCAGAATTAAGGTTGCACTGGTGTGTACAGTAACACTGTATTCCTTTCTATTTTCAGAGGGTTTGAGCTTAGCTGAAGTCAGTGTTCTGGAAGGGCATGAGAGAGCACCAGGCAATTTGACATTATTAACACAGTTATTTGTCTATGAATATTGCATTGGACTTGCTGAATGGAAGGATGGGTTGCAATATTGGGGTAAGCCATCAAATGATTAACATAGCTAATTCTTTGCAGGGCCCTACAGGTGTAATGGGAGAATGCCCATCATCTTTTTCCTCCTTAATCCAAAACCAATTGGTTTTTCTTACTTCCTTTTCTCTAACAGTAAGGTTTGGTTTATCCACAATACAATTTATTGAGACAAGCACAGTGCTACAATTAAAGAGGCAGGGTTAGGTTTAATATGAGAGTCTGGGTGAAAAGAGAGTGTACACTCAAATGCCAGATGTATGCCACACAAATCCACTACAGGGATTTTAATCTTTGTGCCATAAAGAAGAAATAGAAAAGCAAAGGTAAATAATGCTTTATACTACTACATTACCTTTTAGACTAACATCTCTAAGCAATTTATGGACATTAAAATCCAAATGCAGGGTATTGTTGCACAGTTAAAAGCTTATAAATCTCTAGAGACAATTGAAAAGAGTGTTTGTAACACTTTCAGTGCCTCAGGGAAAAAAAAAAGAACTATAAACCCCTTCTCCTTGGTGGCAAGCAGACTTCCAAGAAAGAGAACAGCCATTCCCCTCTTTCTCTCTTTCTTGCTGTGAATGAGTGGCATGTTAACACCACCTATATTTTTAGTGTGTTCCATGAAAATTCCTTGCATTCACTGAGCAAGAAAATATTGATGCTACTACAAGAGACATATCATGAAATTCTCGCCCCACCAAAGTCAGTGGCAAAACTCTGATTTCAGAAGGGCCAGGATTTCACCCATAGTACCTTCTCACTGAGCATCTATCCAAAAATTCTACTATGGATGTGTAAGTTAGTTTCTCAGGCTCCATCTTGATGGGCAAAAAGAGTGTGCTTTTCAGTTGTATTTGCCTGCATCTTGATGGGGCTTTACAGTCTTGTTAAGATAACTTGACTAAGTGTACCCAAATGAAAAATGCACTCTTTTTTTAGCCTGTAAGGCAGGGCTCAAATCCAAAGTCGAAGCAGAACCCAAGAGGATTTTTTGTACAGGGAGTAATCAAGAATCATAGAATCATAGAATATCAGGGTTGGAAGGGACCTCAGGAGGTCATTTAGTCCAACCCCCTGCTCAAAGCAGGACCAATTCCCAACTAAATCATCCCAGCCAGGGCTTTGTCAAGCCTAACCTTAAAAACCTCTAAGGAAGGAGATTCCACCATCTCCCTAGGTAACCCATTCCAGCGCTTCACCACCCTCCTAGTGAAAAAGTTTTTCCTAATATCCAACCTGAACCACCCTCACTGCAACTTGAGACCATTACTCCTTGTTCTGTCATCAGGTACCATTGAGAACAGTCTAGATCCATCCTCTTTGGAACTCCCTTTCAGGTAGTTGAAAGCAGCTATCAAATCCCCCCTCATTCTTCTCTTCTGCAGACTAAACAATCCCAGTTCCCTCAGCCTCTCCTCATAAGTCATGTGCTCCAGCCCCCTAATCATTTTTGTTGCCCTCCGCTGGACTCTTTCCAATTTTTCCACATCCTTCTTGTAGTGTGGGGCCCAAAACTGGACACAGTACTCCAGATGAGGCCTCACCAATGTCGAATAGAGGGGAATGATCACATCCCTCGATCTGCTGGCAATGCCCCTACTTATACAGCCCAAAATGCCATTAGCCTTCTTGGCAACAAGGGCACACTGCTGACTCATATCCAGCTTCTCGTCCACGGTAACCCCTAGGTCCTTTTCTGCAGAACTGATTCCTAGCCATCCGGTCCCTAGTCTGTAACAGTGAATGGGATTCTTCTGTCCTAAGTGCAGGACTCTGCCCTTGTCCTTGTTGAACCTCATCAGGTTTCTCTCGGCCCAGTCCTCTAATTTGTCTAGGTCCCTCTGTATCCTATCCCTACCCTCCAGTTTAGTGTCATCTGCAAATTTGCTGAGAGTGCAGTCCACACCATCCTCCAGATCATTAATGAAGATATTGAACAAAATCGGCCCCAGGACCGACCCTTGGGGGCACTCCACTTGAAACTGGCTGCCAACTAGACATGGAGCCGTTGATCAGTACCCATTGAGTCCGACGATCTAGACAGCTTTCTATCCACCTTATAGTCCAATCATCCAGCCCATACTTCTTTAACTTGCTGGCAAGAATACTGTGGGAGACTGTATCAAAAGCTTTGCTAAAGTCAAGAAGTATCACATCCACTGCTTTCCCCTCATCCACAGACCCAGTTATCTCATCATAGAAGGCAATTAGGTTAGTCAGGCATGACTTGCCCTTGGTGAATCCATGCTGACTGTTCCTGATCACTTTCCTCTCCTCTAAGTGCTTCAGAATTGATTCCTTGAAGACCTGCTCCATGATTTTTCCAGGGACTGAGGTGAGGCTGACTGGCCTGTAGTTCCCCGGATCCTCCTCCTTCCCTTTTTTAAAGATGGGCACTACAGTAGCCTTTTTCCATTCATCCGGGACCTCCCCCGTTCGCCATGAGTTTTCAAAGATAATGGCCAATGGCTCTGCAATCACATCCGCCAACTCCTTTAGCACCCTTGGATGCAGCGCATCCGGTCCCATGGACTTGTGCTCTTCCAGTTTTTCCAAATAGTCCCGAACCACTTCTTTCTCCACAGAGGGCTGGTCACCTTCTCCCCATGCTGTGCTGCCCAGTGCAGCAGTCTGGGAGCTGACCTTGTTTGTGAAGACAGAGGCACAAAAATCATTGAGTACATTAGCTTTTTCCACATCCTCTGTCACTAGGTTGCCTCCCTCATTCAGTAAGGGGCTCACACTTTCCTTGACTTTCTTCTTGTTGCTAACATATCTGAAGAAACCCTTTTTGTTACTCTTAACATCTCTTGCTAGCTGCAACTCCAAGTGTGATTTGGCCTTCCTGATTTCACTCCTGCATGCCTGAGCAATATTTTTATACTCCTCTCTGGTCATTTGTCCAAGCTTCCACTTCTTGTAAGCTTCCTTTTTGCGTTTAAGATCAGCAAAGATTTCACTGTTAAGCCAAGCTGGTTGCCTGCCATATTTACTATTCTTCCTACACATCGGGATGGTTTGTTCCTGCAACTTCAACAAGGATTCTTTAAAATACAGCCAGCTCTCCTGGACTCCTTTCCCCCTCATGTTATTCTCCCAGGGGATCCTGCCCATCAGCTCCCTGAGGGAGTCAAAGTCTGCTTTTCTGAAGGTCAGGGTCTGTATTCTGCTGCTCTCCTTTCTTCCTTGTGTCAGGATCCTGAACTCGACCATCTCATGGTCACTGCCTCCCAGGTTCCCATCCACTTTTGCTTCCCCTACTAACTCTTCTCTGTTTGTGAGCAGCAGGTCTAGAAGAGTTCTGCCCCTAGTTGGTTCCTCCAGCACTTGGACCAGGAAATTGTCCCCTACACTTTCCAAAATCTTCCTGGATTGTCTGTGCACCGCTGTATTGCTCTCCCAGCAGATATCAGGGTGATTAAAGTCTCCCATGAGAACCAGGGCCTGCGATCTAGTAACTTCTGCTAGTTGCCGGAAGAAAGCCTCGTCCACCTCATCCCCCTGGTCTGGTGGTCTATAGCAGACTCCCACCATGACATCACCCTTGTTGCTCACACTTCTAAACTTAATCCAGAGACACTCAGGTTTTTCTGCAGTTTCATACCGGAGCTCTGAGCAGTCATACTGCTCTCTTACATACAATGAGCACCCAGTGAATCTATATGAGAGAGGAGAAAAGAAATGCTAACAAAACCTCTGTTGTGGTAGATGGGTGATCCCCTTCAAAGATTGATGTCTGGTCCCAGTAAGCATTTCAAATGTTGCATGATTCTCTGAAGCCTACCCTCACAGAATGAGCTCAACCCAACACAAAAACTTTCTCTACTGCAGACCAGGAACTTCATCTCCTTGACTCCACAGACATCCTCATACCTCCACTACCCTGGATTAAGGAAGTCTTTTATATTTTTTTCTCTCTGATTGGTTTATGGTTTGTTATTTCAGAACTGACATTTAGGTCCTGCAATGACCACAGATGTTGGTCTCCTGCTTTAAGGTAACTGGAAATCTAAAGAAGAAGCTCCACTTTCATTTAAAAATAAATGACTAAAAATGCAAGCTTCTAGCCCATAAACAGGGGCGGCTCCAGGCGCCAGTCGCTGTGAGGGTGGCAGTCAGGCAGCCTTTGGTGGCATGCCTGTGGGAGGCCCGCCGACCCTGTGACTTCGGCGGGCATTTGGTGGTGGGTACGCCAAAGGCGCGGGACTAGCTGATCACCAGCAGAAATAATGCCGAATCCGCGTGACCAGCGGACCTCCTGCAAGAAACATAGAGCTGCCCCTGACCTCAATTTCATGTCTGCAATAAGATGGTATGGGTTGGGGGTAAGGGAGCTGAAGTACCCACTGTGACAGCCATTTGGGGGGCAATCCAGACCAGTGAGATGTTGTGACCACTTACCCTGTAACCCTGGGTGCCTCACAATGCTTTGCTACTGTACATCCTAATCTTGGCCACTCACTCCAGCCTACAAGCATGTGGATCACATCTTAAGTGTGTGTGTTTAGACTGCCCTGGTTCAGCAGCTCTGACCCTAGCAATCTGTCTACAGCCCCACCAGCCTTGCTGGTTGTAACCAACACACGGCTAATCCTGAATTTCCCCAAAACAGGGTGCCCTGAAGTGTCCAGCCATCTCCTGGACAGCTCAGAGAAATAATAAGGTTCGTTGCTCCAGTAAAGAGACAAAATGACATCACAGCTTATTAACTTAATTGGGGGTAAATACACCCTTCCTTTTTAAACAGCACTAGTCGGTTTATAGTAAATGTATTAACAATAGGACGTAGCATCACTTAACCTAAGTAAAATGAATAAAGTCAGAAAGACTTGCAAACAAATAAAAGTGAAAACAAGCATCTGAAAGTCTAAAACTTAATCCAGCAAAATACAGGCTTTGTTCAAAATGATTTATCTGACCAGTTATTCTTCTTCCCAGCCATAGCTGACTTTCCTCAGTCAGGACCTTCCACAAAAATACAAGGTGCTGGCTTCCCTTTTCGGGTGAAAGATCTTTACCTAAACAGGTTTCTCAACTATGTTCAGTTCCAGAGACTTCAACGCCCTCCCCTACCTTGGTTGAAGGGCTCATCTTTCTCTCTTTGCAAGAGCTCTGGTTTCTTGTGTCTGTCTAGTGATGAATGCTAAAGAGCTTCTGTCTTTGCTCATATCTTCCAAAGTTCAGCGACTTTGTTTCAAGAGGCATGATGACCTCATGGTGCTTTTCCCTTCCAGTTGTCTTCCCTTCCCACTGCTGACTTCTGTGTGAATGGAGCTTCCATTATTTCAAGTCATACCATGCTTAATTTATAGAGAGACAGGTAGACAGCTTGACATTCCCTCCTGTACAGATTGTACAGCCTAATATCAATGAATATCCGTAACTTCTTGTATAATGTTAATACATACATTTCACAATGATAATCACGAGTATCATTAGCTTTCAGAAGAAACCTCACTCTATACAGTCTTATAATACCGTAATATTATATAAAATCATATGATTCAATTGCTTATTTACAGGCCCATCAATCGCAGTTAATGCATGCAATTATTGCAAAACAAATTCACCTCATGCAAATAGTGCAATGCAATCTCTTTATTGTGAAAGTGCAACTTACAAATGTAGAATTATTTGTTTTTGAGTGCAGTCATGTAAAAAAATGTAAAACTCTAGAGCCTACAAGTCAAAGCATGAAGGGGCATACGAATGTTTATCATATCTGGCACGTAAATACTTTGCAACGCCAGCTACAACAGTGCCATGCAAATACCTGTTTTCACGTTCATGTGACATTGTAAATAAGAATCAGGGAGCAGAATCTCCTACAAATGTAAACAAACTTGTTTGTTTTAGTGATTGGCTAAACAAGAAGTAGGACTTAGTGGACTTGTATGAGGTGAATTGAAAAATACTATTTCTTTTATCTTTTTTACAGTGCAAATATTTGTAATCCAAAATAATAGTATAAAGTGAGCACTGTACACTTTGTATTCTATGTTGTAATTGAAATCAGTGTATTTGAAAATATAGAAAAACATCCAGAATATTTATAATAAATTTAAATTGGTATTCTATTATAGTTTACTGGTGTGATTAAAATGGCAATTAATCGCTACTATTTTTTTAATCTCATGATTTTTTTAAAAAAATATTTGACAGCCTTACTTATTACTTGAAGTTCAGCCTTCCCTGTCATTACAGACCAATAAACCTTTGCAATATATTATCTGAGAAGTAAAACTGAGCCCAAGCTTCTGTCACCCGTTGGGGGTACATGCCATGCCGTCTTCTCTCCCACTTGTTTGTGTGAGGTTTGCCTCCAACCCTTGTTAGCTTGATGGGTCTGTTTACATGATATGAAAATACATTTTCATTAATTTTCAAAGTACTTTGGAAGTAACTTCCATATAGGGACAACACATTCCTTTGTCTAGTGCAGACCTGTGTACGAATCCCCTGGTATGCCTGATTTAAACACACTTTAGTTATAATTCTGTCATATATCTATAACCCTTTATACCACCATGTACATACATCTTGCAAGAATATTAGTGATTTGTGAGTTGTAAATTTTTAAATGATAACTCACAAGCCTTATTTTTACAAACATTATTACAATAATGTGTAGGGTGTGAATACATGGGTGCTTAGCATCAAACCCACCTTTCCATTTTTTGAGGCACTCAGAAATTGAAAATCCCAGCTGTATCCTCCAATTAACTAACTCTTTTTAAACCTGCAAACTGGATTTTCACATTGGCTTGGTTTAAGTGTGATGTGTGTTGCTCTTTGAAGTCTGACTATCCTTCCCTCCAGTCTCTCTCTCTTCCTGTATTGCTGTATTTGCTCTGGAACTAAATAATTGTTGTCTTTACTGGTTTTATGTGAGGGGTAACATTTATCAATAGAAAAATAACCAGATGTAAGATAAGATTAAGACTGGATTTAACCTGACAAAGGCAGCAATGGCTGGCTGTTTCTAAGCACTGAGGTCTAGTGACAATCAAAATGCTGGAAATCAGAGTGCTTGAGTTGAAAGGCATTTGTCTAACATGCACTCAGGGATATTAACCAAGTGTCAAGGCTAATTTCCTACTCTGGCACTTTGAGTGCAGAGGTGGGGGCCTGCAAGGATTCTAAAAATTAATACTGGCCACTCCAGGATTGTATTAAATTCCCAAGGTTGCAGCTTTTCTCTGACCCTGGGTGGGTAGATACTGTCACCACTCAAGTGCAAAAACCCCTTTGAGAACCCAAGGAGACGCACTTGGGAATTCCTTCCTGTGGGGTACCCTCAAGCCCTTTCACCTCCCCCCACTTCTGGGGAAGAGCTGAGAAGGAAAACAAAGGAAATCAGCTGTTGCCACCAGCTAATTAAACAACATACACAAACCTCTTAGGACACAAAATCCAATCCTGTTCTTAAAAAAAGGTACATTTTACCAAAACCAGAAAGAAATACATACATTTGCAAACTTAGGCTATTGCTAGATTTTAAAAGAGCAAATACAGTAATTAAGCATCAAGAATGGTTTTCTTGAGGTCCAGCTTAAAGGTTACAAGGAAAACAAAAGCATTTGGGGTTAGCACAGAGGAGTCCACAAGCCATAAAGAAATTAAAAAAGAGATAAACCTAATCACATCTTCCTAGACATTTCCTGATCTACTTACAGATCTAGGGTTTTAAATGAGTAGTTTCTAGGTATGATCTGATGATTTTTTCCTCCCTGGCCCAAGCTTCTTACAGCATTGCTGCTCTGTCCCTTCTCTCCGGGAGAACCACACAAACAGACAGAGGGGAAGTTTTTCCCCAATTTTAAAAAGTTCTAACCTTCCCACTGGCTCTTTTGGTCAGGTGCCCACTCCCTTCCTTTTACCCACGAGGGAGACTTTTTAACCCTTTACAGGTAAAGCAAGTAGAGAACAACTACTAAGAGGGATTTTATAGCTAACTGGCTGGCTGGGTGTCCATAAAAGGGAGCTACCCCCCACCCTTACATTTATCACACCAAGTCACATAGAAGGGCAGTTATGCTTAGAAATGTGATTATGTAAAAATGGCACCTTCTTACACAACAGATCTTCTCCTTTGTTTGCCCCCCCTCCTGCCCCCTGTCATATCTGCTCACTCTACTACCAAAAGCAAATTTTCACTCCAGTCAATTCTGCATAGCTCATTCAACTAGGGAAGAGCTAGCTAGATTTTATGTTGCCTCTCTGCTAAGCAGAATTGGCAGCTTAGTCATTTTTTATTTATTTGTCAAGTGCCGACTTTGTACAAGGCACAGTTACCTGCCCCAAGCTGTTTACAGTTTGCAAGGCAGACCTCGATAGGACCAGATGCACTGGGGGAGATCTTTGATTTAAAATGTTACAAATTCCAATAGCAGATTCTTTCCTCTGCTGCTGAGGGTCCGTGTGAACCAGAAAGAGCAAAACTTTACTTTCAGGTCCCAGTTGGAGTTTGAAAACTGTCAATTGGAAAAGAAAAATAAAGTCTTCAGTTGTAAACTGAAATTTGATCTGGCAGCCCACTGAGAGGGAATAAAAGCAATATCTCACAGTGTCATGTACTCTTTGATAGTAGCAGTAGCGGGACTTTAATCTCCTCTCTGTCAACCCAACACATTTTTTAAACTATGAACAAGCGGGGGGAGGGGTGGGAATTAACTCTTCTGTACTTAATAAACAAACAAGAAATTCCAAACATATTTCAAGTATTGTTTCTTAAGAAAGAAAAACTACCAACAGCCATTATAAGTATAAGGATGAAGGGCCTGATTCTAATCCCTCCCCAGTTTTACATTGGTGTAGCTCCACTGGCTTCTATGAAGTTACACCTGACTCATGCAAGTGTAAGTGAGATTTGAATGAGGCACAAAGAAGGGAAGGACAGTGCTCTTCCAATCCAGTGCAAGCCCAGTTGTCAAAAACTCTAATAATTATTTGCACTTCTGTAGTGGAATTCAAAGTGCTATAGAAACATTAAATAACCCACTGAGTTACCTATTTTCATGCTTTGTGAACTGTAAAGATGCATAGAAAGGTTAAATGACTTGTTGAAGATCAATGTCATAGCTGGGACAGAGCCCAAGAATCTGGACTTCCAGTCCTGTGACCTAAAAATTATTGCCTCCCTGGGGACATCCAAAATGTTTTAAGAAATAGGACTTTGAGTAAATAGGGAAGAAAATCCTTGTGCTGGAGACCACAGCACCTTACTAACACTTTTTTGTTTAGGAACTTTCAATTAACTGATTAATTTGATTAATGATTTTTTTATTATCTGTTATTAGTTTTTGCTATAATACTGTATACAATAATAATAATACGTGGCACTTAGAGTGCTTTTTACCCATAGATCTCAAAGCACTTGACAATGGAGGTCACATCATAATTTCTAATTTACAGGTGGGAAACTAAGGCCTGGTCTACACTAGGACTTTAAATCGAATTTAGCAGCGTTAATTCGAATTAACCGCTCAACCGTCCACACCAGGAAGCCGTTTAATTCGACCTAGAGGGCCCTTTAGTTCGAATTCGGTACTCCACCCCGACGAGGGGAGTAGCGCTAAATTCGACATGGCTATCTCGAATTAGGCTAGGTGTGGATGCAAATCGAACTTAGTAGCTCCGGGAGCTATCCCACAGTGCACCACTCTGTTGACGCTCTGGACAGCAGTCCAAGCTTGGATTCTCTGACCAGCCACACAGGAAACGACCCGGGAAAATTTGAATTCCTTTTCCTGTCTAGCCAGTTTGAATCTCAATTCCTGGTTGGACATCGGGGCGAGCTCAGCAGCACCTGCAACGATGCAGAGCTCTCCAGCAGAGGAGTCCATGCAATCCCAGAATAGAAAGAGGTCCCCAGCATGGACAGACCAGGAAGTCCTGGATCTGATCGCTGTGTGGGGCGATGAGTCTGTGCTTTCGGAGCTGCGCTCCAACAAATGGAATGCAAAGACCTACGAGAAGGTCTCCAAAGCCATGGCACTCAGAGGATACAGCCGGGATACAACGCAGTGCCGCGTGAAAATCAAGGACCTGAGACAAGGCTACCAAAAGTCAGAGCGGCAAGCGGACGCTCGGGCCCAGCCCCAGACATGCCGCTTCTACGAGGCACTGCATGCCATTCTAGGTGGGTCTGCCACCACTGCCCCACCAGTGACCGTGGACTCTGAGGATGGCATAGTGTCGACGGGCAGTTCCTCGGCGATGTTCGCCGATGGGGAAGATGAGGAAGGGTTTGTGGAGGACGGCGCAGGCGACAGCGCTTACAATACCGCTTTCCCCGACAGCCAGGATCTCTTCATCACCCTCACAGAGATCCCCTACCAACCCTCCCCGGCCGTTAACACGGACTCAGAATCAGGGGAAGGATCAGTCGGTAAGTGTTATAAACATGGAAACATTTATTTCTTAAAAAACAGGAATATATACTATATAAAAACTAGCTAAAAAGTTGTCCATATAAAACTATATAAAAAGAAGGTCCACACATATAGGGATGGAAGAGAAATCCTCTTGGGACACTTCCATGAAGCTCTCGTAGAGGTGCTCGAAAAGCCTCCGCAGGAGGTTCCCGGGGAGAGGTGCCTTATTTGGTGCTCCGTGGAAGCACACTCTTCCGCGCCAGGCCATCCTCACGTAAAGCGGAATCATTGCCTCCACCAGCATGGCTGCATACGGTCCTGGTCTGTGCAGGGATTCTCGCAGCATCCTCTCTCTCTCTCTCTGAGTGACCCGCCTCAGGGTAATGTCGTTCGGCAACTGCTGCATCTAAGTAGGGCAATTAGTGTACTGTTACTATTGTGAATGCTTGACTTTTACTTTGCATAGCAAAGACCTTCGTTTAACAGCCACGTGTTGGAGGCCGCAAAGGAAAAGCATACAGTGATCTTTCCCGGGCACAGCCGCGAGGGGCTGGAACAGGGTCAGACTTTATGCTTTCCAGATTGCCTTCTGCGGGAGGGCACAGCTATCCATTAACTGTTAAGCAGCCTATAGTGTAGGGCTTACCAGGCCTGGCTGATAAACGGATTCAGCTGTACCGCCCCGCTTGTCCGATCTCCGGTGCAAGACCGCAGCCACTGAAAGCGTATTCCGAAATCTCGAACTTGTCCTGAGAGCACGTGAGACTAGGTTCCCTGTATGGTCTTGTTCACAGAAACTGAGTAGACTGTGTTCAGTGTTCGCAAACATGTATCTTTTCAAGGAAATCACTTCCTTTTTCCCATCACACAGCTGCGGCTCTTTCACAAACTGCCCCGCCATCTCCCTCACAGAGGCTGGCGCAGATTAGGCGGCGAAAGAAAAAGACTAGGGACGACATGTTCTCGGAACTGATGGCCTGCTCCAGAGCCGAGGCGGCCGAGTAGAGACAGTGGAGGGAGACCCTATGTCAGCACCAGCGCTCACACATCGAACGGGAGGACAGGTGGCGGCAGGAAGACCAGCAGGCGACTCAAACGCTGCTTGGGCTAATGAGGGAGCAAATGAACATGCTCCGGTGCCTTGTAGATGTTCTGCAGGACCACAGGCAGGAGGAGAGAGCCCCCCCGCACTGTATCTGCAACCGCAATCCCCGGCCACAAAGTCCTGTCCCCCCCTCACCCAGAATAACAAGAAGGAGGGGCGCTAGGGGCCGTGAAAACTGTCACTGCACCCCAGCAGAGCGCTCATGTACCACACAGCTCTGATGCCATAAATTTTGAGAAGTGCTTCCCTTCCTGGATCACCCAGTCCCAAATCCAAGTTTCATCCCCCCACTGTGTAGTTGAGTATTAAAAGTAGTTTGTTGTTATTCACTGTTTCCGTCACGTTTTTCGTGTCAGAAGACTTTGTGTCAAGGGGGGGGAGGGTTTTTTTAATTGCATAGGACAGCCTCCATTACCAGGGTACAGACTTGGGGGCAGGATCAACAGCAGGACACACACAGACTGCAGTCACTAGGCACCAGGGTCAGTCTGGGAGGTGTATGCTGACCCGGGTCAGTCTGTGAGGTGTATGCTGCCCCAGGGTCCTAGCGCCTGCCATCCACAAATGGCAAGGCAGGCTGCCCTTACCATGCCCTTCCACCCTAGCCACGAGCCTCTCCGATGCCCTGAGCCCCAGCAAGAGCCCTCATCCACGGACACATACTCACCCTTCCCACACACCCCTCACCCCTTCCTACGCCCCAACCCCCAGCCCAGAGCCTGCATCCAAACTCCGTCCCAAAGACGGCACCTATCACCCCTTCCTGCACACCCACCCCTTCCTGCACACCCACCAACCGTCCTCCCCAGAGACCGCTGTAGGAGCAGGAGCCTGTCATTCCTCTAGTGTAGAAGCGGTCTGTACATCACTGCACACCGTACACACCACAGTCTGCATCCATGTTTCAACCCTAGAACAGGAATTCATAATTAAAGAAAACTTTGTTAATAATCAGTGTTCCATTAACTTTATTTTAAAACGTGTGTTGGAAGGGGGGAAACCTGGAGAACGGGGTATGTAACCGCAGATCGAAGTCAACAGTCACTGAAACAGGCTCAGGTTCAGCTTCTCTGTAAATCAAGTGGACAGTCATAGGTTACCCTGCTCTCCGAGGAACCTAGCTTTCAAAGCCTCCCGGATGCACAGCGCTTCCCGCTGGGATCTTCTATCGGCACGGCTGTCTGGCTGAGCGTAATCAGCAGCCAGGTGATTTGCCTCAACCTCCCATCCCGCCATAAAGGTCTCCCCCTTGCTCTCACAGAGATTGTGGAGCACACAGCAAGCTGCAATAACAATGGGGATATTTTTTTCACTGAGGTCCGAGTGAGTGAGTAAGCTCCGCCATCTCCCCTTGAGACGTCTGAAAGCACACTCCACCACCATTCTGCACTTGCTCAGCCGGTAGTTGAAGAGTTCCTTCTCACTGTCCAAGGCACCTGTATAGGGCTTCATGAGCCAGGGCATTAGCGGGTAGGCTGGGTCCCCGAGGATCACTGTAGGCATCTGCACATCCCCAACCGTTATTTTGTGGTCCGGGAAGAAACTACCTGCCTGGAGGCGTCTAAACAGACCAGAGTTCCTGAACACACGCGCGTCATGAACCTTGCCCGGCCACCCGACGTAGATGTTGGTAAAACGTCCCCTATGGTCCACCAGTGCTTGCAGCACCATAGAAAAGTAGCCCTTTCGGTTAATGTAGTGGCTGGCCTGGTGGGCTGGTCCCAGGATAGGGATGTGAGTCCCATCTATAGCCCCACCGCAGTTTGGGAATCCCATCGCGGCGAAGCCATCTCTGACGACCTCGACGTTTCCTAGAGTCACTACCTTTGAGAGCAGTTGCTCAACGATTGCGTGGGCTACTTGAATCACAGCAAGCCCTATGGTAGATTTGCCCACGCCAAAGTGGTTCGCTACTGACCGGTAGCTGTCTGGCGTTGCAAGTTTCCAGAGGGCTATGGCCACTCGCTTATGCACAGTCAGGGCTGCTCGCATCCGGGTGTCCTGGCACTTCAGGGCAGGGGACAGCAAGTCACAGAGTTCAAGGAAAGTGCCCTTACGCATCCTGAAGTTTCGCAGCCACTGTGATTCATCCCAGACCTGCAGCACTATGCGGTCCCACCAGTCCGTGCTTGTTTCCCAGGCCCAGAATCACCGTTCCACACCATGAACTTGACCCATTGCCACCATGATCTCCACTGCGCGGCGTACCCTGCTTTGTGAGAGGTCTGCGCCACTCTCCTCACCGCGCTGATGGAGCCTCCTTGCCTGATTTCTCAGCAGCTGACTGTGGAAGAGGTGGACGATAAGGTGCGAGGAGTTGACAACGGCCATAAGTGCAGCGATGATCACAGCGGGCTCCATGCTCGCAGTGCTGTGGTGTCCGCGCTGTAACCGACCAGAGAAGGGCGTGAACAGATTTCCCACCGGCGCTTTCGGGGAGGGAGGGCGTGATTGACGGTTCAATGACGACAGTTACCCAAAACCACCCTCGACACATTTTTTCCCCCAGCAGGCATTGGGGGCTCTACCCAGCATTCCAATGGGCAGCGGGGACTGCGGGATAGCTTCCCACAGTGCAACGCTTCCAAAGTCGACGCTGGCCCCGTTAATGTGGACTCACAAAGTCGAATTAGTGTCCTTAGTGTGGATACACAAATTCGACTTCATAAGGTCGATTCCACAAATTCGAGTTAAGTAGATTTGAAATAGTCTTGTAGTGTAGACGTACCCTAAGGCAATGTGAGAGAGGAACTGACTTGCCCAAGGTCACTGGCAGAACTGAGACTAGAATCCAGGTCTCCTAAATGCCAGTCTACTGCTCTAGCCTATAGGCCACACTTCCTTCATAGAGTCATAGATTATTAGGGTTGGAAGGGACCTCAGGAGATCATCTAGTCAACCCCCTACTCAAAGCAGGACCAATCCCCAAATGGCCCCCCTCAAGGATTGAACTCACAACCCTGGGTTTAGCAGGCCAATGCTCAAACCACTGAGCTATCCTTCCCTCCGTCCCCCTTTCTATTACACTGTTTCTTTGGGACACAATAATGTATCTATAAATATTCAGATCATGAATTTTTACCTACAATTGGCAGAATTCTACGCTCATTTGCACCCATTTAACTTACTTGGCTTCCAGTTTTGCCCAGTACATATAGTATATATTAAAATACAGTAACAAAAGAATAACTTTTGTAAAGGTCCACAAGTCTGAAAGATTCTGCTGTTTCTTTCCAACTGGTGGAACTTTTTAAGAACTTCGACTGTACTTAGCCAACAAAACTCTAAAATGCAACAGACTTGTTTCTAAATGCCATCAAACAATTTAAAGTTATAATAGGTATAGTAAAAGATTTAATTATAGAAAATCAAAAGCAAAATGATTTTCATTGTACAGAATAACAGCACACAGGCAGGAATTTTGATTAGTTGGGGTTTGCCTATCTAAAGCTGAGTTGTGTTTTTCTTTTTGTTTATATCTCCAAAATTGGCATCTGGTTGATTTTTTTTTTTTTTTAGTTTTCCCGCTATTAAAAAAAAGTTTTATGGTATAATATTATGTCAGTGCATTTCTTTGGCACATTCAGATACAACATTGCAACATTGTAGCATCACTCCATGGCATTAATCATCATCTAAAAATATATACATGTTATCAGCTTCCTCCTCTGGTTGTCTCAACGTGTTTCTGTGTCTGCTTTTTGTCTGTTTAGATTGCAAAATTACCTGGGGCAGTGTTTGTGCCTCCTTTTTGACTTGTACAGGGTTACGCACATTATCAGTTAACAAATACTGCATGAATTTCTCTATGGGAATTCAAAGTGGTTTAGGGACTACTTTAATATCCTGCAAGTAGCACTTCTGAAAACCTCATAAAAATCAAGATGACTCTGTGTTCTATTTGTAGGACTGGTATTGCAAGATGCCGTTAAAATGTTGAATGAACCTAGAAAATCCAGAATGGGTGGCAGTCCTAACATGCCAGCTTCCTATTCATCCAAAAGCCCATTTAAGGTTTAAGAATGTTCCTTAAGATCGTTAGGCAAATGGGGTTGAACTCTCATGCAATGCTATTGTATTTCCATATAAACAAGATACAGTATATTAATATCCAAAAATGTGAGAGGTGTATGTGTATTATGAGTTCTAATAGGAAATATTTCTTAAGTCTTCTTTAAAAGAGGAACAACATTTTTCCTGAAGTTGTGTTTCCAGGGCATTCTATGTTTTGCTAAATATGCACAGCCATTGTTCACTGGCACTGCGGTACAAATGCCTGTCAGAAGGAGTCTATTTCAAAACCATGGCTTTAACTTTTACATTTGTTTGATTGTCGTATCTCCAGAGATTTCTTTCACAGACATCAGCTACTTAGTGGGGGTGGGGAAAGGGAAGGAAATATCTTCTCTGTAAAAATGAGTTTTAGATTTAATTTTAGAAAGTTGTTAAATAGAAATTACAGGGCTTATGGATACACTGTGCTGCAAGTTAAATTTAAGAAAATGTAGGAAATTACATGTGATGGTTGCATTTGTAGGGTAATTTGTAATTCATTTTATGAGAGACATAGAAAACCAGTTATAGTATACCGGTACTTTCTGTAGTGGGCCTGATCCTACCCAGGCTTTGTTGCTATGGAACTCCCATTGACTTCATTGGATGTGTTGCGAACAGAATGTACCCAGGATCAGGCCTTCCAGTATATACTACTACTACTGCTAGGTAGCTCTTATGTACAGCTTCGGATCTGTAGATCTCAGTGTTTTACAAGAGAAATTGCCATTGCCAGAGACTTTATATTTTAAGGCCCAAAGTGAACATTGTGATCCAGTCTGACCTGCATAACACAAGCCATAGAATATCATCTAGCAATTCCAGGATTTAGCCCAACAACTAGTGGTTGAATTAGAGCATATATTTAATTTCCACTGGATATCTTTCTAAAAGACTACTCATAATGGAGGGTTTACCACATTCCTTGTTAATCTGTTCCTGTGATTAATTGCCCTTATTATTAAAAATGTGTCTCATTTTCAGTTTGAAAACTATCCCAGATGACAAGTATAAATTTAGGAGAACAACTGCCAACTTTACCTGACAAGCTCTGGTGATGCTCGAACATGTCACCAAATTTTAAAACCTTGAAACTTTCAGTTTCTGACTTATGCAGTTTAATATGTTTGCCTTGCAGGCCTCCTGGATAAAATATGTGACTATATTAGAAATAATCTGGCAAATTCACTGACATATAAACAATCAAAATATGAATGACCTGAATTAACAAACAACACACACATTCAACATAGATACAATGCATTGAGAAATGAGTCTGTCATTGCCGTATAATGTAACAAAAGTTAATTATAGAAACCATACTGATAGTAAATATAACTCTATGCAGAAAATATTTTAATTCCTCTTCCTGTCTGCAAAGCTGCTTGTCTGAATAATTGAACCACTCCTGGGCCAGATTCTCATTTATACTAAGGCCCCTTTATCACCCTCTATCAATGTAACAGACACCCTCTCGCGAGCACCCCCTGGCCAGGTATGTGTTTGCCCCTCTTTAAACAGTCCTGGCCCTGGTATCAGGCCATACCCCCAGGGCTTCCTCCCTGGTTTTGCACTCTCTGGGCCCTCCTGATGTCAGCTTGTCCAGTAAGTAGTTCAGATCCCCTTCTGGCAGTTTAATCACTGTCCAATTGTAGGTCACTTCCCCAGTGGTCTATGAGGGGGACCTGGACCCGCCCACTACTCTAGGTCCCAGCCCAGGGACCCTAAGAATAGCAGCCACATGCCACTGTGTCCCTTCAATGAAATTGCTTTCAGTTCCCTGGGCCACATCCCCGTGGCCCCAGCCTTCACCGATGCTTCATTAGCTCAGGGGTCCTCTGTGTTTAGGCTCAGCAGCCAGCCAGGAACTCGCTCTTGCTCCCTCGGTCCATGCCAGCACTGAGTTGTCCATGGTACTGCAGTTCCTTTTGGCCAGCCAAGAGCACCATCTACACCAATGGTTCCCAACCTTTTTCGGTCCTCCCTCCTTACCCATAACAGAACCTGTCCGTGCCTGATTGGGGGCCATGGTTGGGAGTGGGGCTTGTGCGGTGGGTTGGGGCTGGGAGGCAAGGCAAAAGCTGTGGCTAGGGTTGGGGCTGTGGTTGGGAGCTGAGCCTGGGGACGGGAGGCAAGGCCAGGGCTGTTGCTGGAGCTGAGGCCGGGGCCGGATCCGGGCCACAGCTGGGGCCATGGCTGGGGCTGAGGCCAGGGCTGGGGCGGAGCTAGGGGCAGAGTGGGGCTGAATGGTACTCCCTCCTCACCCCCCCAAACCTAAACATCACACCTAAACACCATGCCCACCCCTCCCCCGAACGTTGCTTCATGCCCCCTTAGGTGGGCTCAGCCCACAGTTTGGGGACCTCTGATCTACTCCTCTGGCTCCAGCAAGGAACTGATGGTCTCTGAGCTGCAGCTCCTTTTTATATGGCCCTCCTGAACCCTGATTGGCTGCTTCCTGCACAGTCTCTTTAGGCTGCTCAGAGGACTTAGTTACACTGCTCCTTTCCTGAAATGGCTGTGGCACAACCCTGAGGCCTCTAGCAAGGGGCCTCTGGGCCTAGTCCCCCCTGTCACAGGCAGCATAAGCAGGTGTAAGTTGCATTTATACTTTGTGCAAATGATAATCAGGACCTCCTGTGTTTAGTACCAACACTGTATGATATCACCTCACCTAGAGGGTCACCAGTGACAACTCTGTTATTCCTCTTATTATGCATGTTATTTCAATATCTCTTCAGTTATTTTTAACCTGTTATCTCACTTCAGTTAGATGCAACTCCACGCAGCTCCTTAGCTCCAGCCACAACAAATCTTTTTTAAATATACCTCCCATTCTTGCTCTTCTGAGATTATACTTCACTGAGCAATGTGGAATTTTGATATTATACTGTATAAGTAATGCATTTACA
Organism: Mauremys reevesii; assembly: GCF_016161935.1. NCBI lineage: Eukaryota > Metazoa > Chordata > Testudines > Geoemydidae > Mauremys > Mauremys reevesii. The sequence goes on along the minus strand of NC_052623.1, from coordinate 241,351,655 downwards.
ACACCATTCAGCATCCAAGAAGTAATTAACAGTTTTATGTACACTGATAAAATCTTTACTGAAAACTCCTTGTGCTATGACATAGTATTTGTTCATATTCATACACCTTTCCAGTTGGAACCCAGACATATCTTCTACATTTCTAAGTCCGTCACAATCACTAAATATCCCTAGGCTATGGTTTAATTAAAGACAGTTCCTGGACCTGATCTTTCTGCTGGCATTGTACTATATTATTCAAAATAGACTGGAGAATATTCCTAACACAATTTTATAAAAACCCAAACCCATTGTTCTGGAAAAACAATTATGTTTTGATACACTTAGGGCTAGTCTACACTTACCAGCCGGGTCGACGCGGTGAGTTCAACTTCTCGGAGTTCGAACTATCGCGTCTAATCTGGGAGCGCCGCGGTCGACTCCGGTACTCCATCACTGCAAAAGGCGGTGGCGGAGTCGACCTTGGAGCCGCGGACTTCGATTCTGCGGCGTCTGGACGGGTGAGTAGTTCGAACTAGGGTACTTCGAATTCAGCTACGCTATTCACGTAGCTGAATTTGCGTACCCTAGTTCGACACCAGCCCCTAGACTTTTCACTTGACCAGGGTCGGCTCTAGGTTTTTTGCTGCCCCAAGCAAAAACATTTTTGGCTGCCCCCCCCACCACTTTTTTTGGCTTTTACACATGTTTTCACTTTGCAGTTTTGATTTGACTATTTAAAATTTTTAAAAAATGAAAACAGAGAATTTGTAGTTAGTGAAAACAAAACAGTTTCCTACTAGTGTAATTTTAACATTTAATTTTAACAAAAACACAATTACAAACAATTTGAGTTCAACTATACACTAATGAAAAATGTTAGTGTTTTCCAGTTTCTCATAAATTAAAAGAATTTATATGACCTGGATTTCTCTGGTTTTTATACTTGCATAGTCTTTTAATAAGTCAGTGAAATCTAAATTTTTTGCAATAGTACTTTCAATTGAAATTAATGCAAGTCCTGACATACAATTTTGAGACATGGTGGACCTCAAATAATTTTTTAGTAATTTCAGTTTTGAGAAACTGTGCTCACCAGAAGCCACTGATACTGGTAACATTAAAAGAATGCGTAATGCTATAGCAGTGTTTGGAGTGAAAAAATCATTTCTTGCTATAAATTCTAATACTTTTAGAGGAGAAGTTTTAGGACTTATTAGGTCAGCTAAAGCTATTAATTCATCATACAATTCTACTGCATCAATGTCAGCAGAGTTATCAGTACTGAGCGCTAAATGTAGGTCTTGGCACTGCTTCATGAGGTCTTCTTTGGAAAACTGATTTTTAATATTTCCAATATCGTATAAAAATTCAAAAGTTTCACAATGACCATGCAACTGACAAAATCTTTCTTCAATGGAAATTATAGCTACATCCAAAATACAATAGAAACATTCAACTTTAAACCTTTCGTTTGGATCGAGAATAGGATCATCATGAGCCTCATAACAAAACTGTCTTGTTTTTTTCCCCGAGGACGAATGAATTGTTGAGGTGCAAACGTCGGTTCAAAATCAAGATCCTCTGCTATTGTTGTTGCTTCTTTGACAGTTTCTTCAAATCCTTCATCTGAACGGTATTTTTTTTTAAATATTCCAGCATTTTATTCAAAATCATCTTTGCCTCAGATATGTCTATGGTTATGTTCTGCATAACTTTGCTGGTCAAATTAATTTGATTTAGAATATTGTGCCAAATAACCGTGCAACAAGAAAATTGAAACTGCATCATCTTCTGAGCCAATGTTTCAGCTTCATGTCGAATGAAGGATCATATGACAAGTCCTGGCTTATCTCTCCTGATGAATATCGGAATGGTCTAATAGCGTCTATCCTGCTTTCCCATCTAGTTTGACTTAGAGGTTTAAGTGTGAGTTTTTGTTCAAGATGCTTCTTCAAGACTGCCCAACAGTGTGTGGAAGCACTAAAAAAGTTGTAAATTGCTTGCACTGTGGTAAAATATGAAACAGAATCTTTAGATGATTTGGCAGCATCACTGACAACCAGATTGAGCGAATGCGCATGGCAAGGAATGAAAAAAGCTCGATTGTTTAAATTCAGTATTCTTTGCTGTACACCTGCATGTCGTCCTTGCATGTTTGAGCCGTTATCATACACTTGGCCGCGCATATTTTCTAAAGGTATTCCACAGTGTTCCAATCTCTGCAGAATTACATCTGTGAGGGCTTTCCCAGTAGTTTCATTCACTGGTATAAATTCTAGAAAGTGTTCACAAATTTTCATTTCTGTATTTTCATCAGTTTTCAGAAATCGTAAAACTATTGACATTTGCTCGGTTTTGCTCAGATCTTGAGTACAATCAACTATAATTGAGTAATATTTGGCATGTTTCAAATTCAATAAAATTTCATTACACACCCCATTAGAAATTAATTCTATTATCTCATTTTGTGTATTTTTACCCAAATAATGGGTGTGAATCTCCCCATCTTTCACTCTTCGTACATGCTCAGCCATAACATTATCAAATTTTGCCAATAACTCAACCAATTTTAAGAAATTTCCATTGTTATTCTCGTATAAAATATCCGAGGATCCACGGAATGCGAGGCACTGTTTGGCTAGGAAATTAATGATTGCCAGTAAACATTCCAACACCGCTTGCCAACGTAGAATTTCTGAATTTAGCTGACATTGCTGTACCGCATCGATTGTTCTACCAGAACGTAATCTGTTTGACAGCTCAATCCAATTTGTCAATGAGCGTAAATGATTTTTTAATTTTTCATGTTCATTCAAATGCTGATGCAAATTTAGCCAGTCATTAAAACCTGCAGTTGCCAGAAGAACGTCCGAGATACAGAACAGTCTGCAGCAAAAACAAAAAACTACATCTTTGGTCTGTGAATACACTAACCACGATCTATTAATCTGTTCCCCATTTTTCATTTTTTTCTTCATACTGGATGGCATAAATCGACGATTCGACTCATTAAATGGATATTCAAATGTAGGATCTAGTTTTGAAGGACCTTTTTTCACAACAATAATTTGGATTGTATCAGTAATTATTGTCGGCCATGTACTTGGATCCGATCCTATGTCAGTCGCTCCACCTTCCAATAATTGTTCTTCCGTTTTCGATTTGGATAACACTTCATTTCTCGACTCTTCAGCTGAAGTAGTAAATCTTTGGATGGATTGTGATTGTTCGCCTTTATCAGTTAGCGAAGATAATCTTTGGTCAGATTGTTCATCTTTATCAGTTGATAAAGGTAATCTTTGGTTCGATTGGTCTTCATCAGTTGATGAATAATCACCTTCAATGCATTGCTTAGAGCTTTCTCCTTGATTGTCGACTTTTGTAAGATACGTTTTTGAACTATGAGAGTTTTTCTAATTCTTTTTGCCGTTTCTCTCTTTGTTGCCGGTAAGCAGCACCGGAAAGTCATTTTCGTTTTTGTCCTGGCATTTTAGCCCTATAACCAGTGGCACTGATGCAAAATGGAAATTAGCGCAAATGGCGCCAATAGGGCAGCACAGTACACACACGTAATCGTGATCTGAGTGACCATGTCACAATGTGACATTTTTCACATCACGCTCCTGTTGCACTACTGTACTTGCCGTAGGTAAGGTGCTAGTCATTGGCGCGAGAGAGCTCCCCATGAACTCGGATACACACTGGACTCAGCCCTGCTGGCATTTTCTCAGCGCTGAGGCCGCCCAGCTGGGAGCCCAAGAGGCATGCAATGGAGAGAGCTCTGGGGCTGGAGGAGTCAAGGAAAAGGTGCTGGGCTTGCTGGACAGATGCTGCCCCTCTCTGCCAGGTCGCTCGCCCCCTGCAGGAGGGGAGGCAGAAGGACACTCCAGGCACTGGAGTGCTGTGAGGGGCTGGAGAGGGAAGCCGCAGCCTCTGGGGCTCCAGCAGGCAGAAGCTCCCCAGGGGTCTCTGAGACCCTCCCGCCCAGCCCAACTCTTACCTTGCTGTGGATTGGGTCAAGGTAGATTCATGTCCCGTCACCGCCGCTCCCAGGGCCCCGGGGGTTGGGGCTGCTGCTGGATCTGTCCTTGATCTTCACCTTGGCCCGGGCATGAGCTGGGCTCAGCCCGGGCTGCCGCTCTGCTCCTCTCTCCCCTCCCCTGGCAGGAGGCGGCACAGAGGCGGGGACAAGTCCAAGAGGAGCGGCCGCCCTGACATCATGTTCTCCCCATCCTCTGCAGTCGAGGCAGGGCCACGCTACCGGTTCCCGCCTGAAGGGTGTGGGGTGGCCGCTGCCCGCGGGAGAGCGGCGCGAACAAGCTGAGGAGCAGCCCATCCTCTGCAGCCGGGGAAGGGCCGCGCTACCAGCTCCCGCTGCTCTTCCGCAGTAAGCGGCCACCCCCACCCCCCAGGCGGAGCTGGTAGCGCGGCCCTGCCCCGGCTGTAGAGGAGGGGCCGCTTCTCGGAGTGCACCGGCGGGGACAAGCTGAGGAGAAGCGGCCCGTCCTCTGCAGCCCAGGCAGGGCTGTGCTACCGGCTCCCGCCTGAGGGGTCGGGGCAGCCACAGTGCGAACAAGCTGAGGAGCGGCCCGTCCTCTGCAGCCGAGGAAGGGCTGCGCTACCAGCTCCCGCCGCTTTCCGCGGTAAGCAACCCCACCCCCAGGCGAAGCTGGTAGCGCGGCCCTGCCCCAACTGTAGAGGACGGGCCGCTCCTCAGCTTGTTAACTTCGGGCTGCACTCCCACGGTCAGCAGCTACCCCACTCCCACCCCCCCGGCGGGAGCTGGTACGGCGGCCCTGCCCCGGCTGCAGAGGAGAGGCCGCTTCTTGGCGTGCACCCGTGGGGACAAGCTGAGGAGCGGCCTGTCCTCTGCAGCCGGGGAAGGGCCGCACTACCAGCTCCCGCCGCTCTTCCGGTAAGCAGCCACACCCCCTCCTCATTTTGCCGCCCTAGGCAGCTGCTTGTTTAGCTGGTGCCTAGAGCTGCCCCTGCACTTGACCCAGTACATGTTCTGGTCTGTTCAGCTATGACACACTCACGCATGCAACACCTGTCACAGCTGGACAGAGCAGAAATCTGACATTAACATAAATGGACCACAATTTTTGTGTTTTCATTTAATATTCTAATATTGATGCCCTCCACCTATATTTTGGTGTCGTTCTGAGATGCTAGAGTGATTCAGGTGCTTTCTACAAAATGTTTAGCAAATGTATCCCATATTTACAAACATATATAAAACATCCAGCAATATTTGTATAACATTGCATCTAATTATTGGAATACGATATTAATTCTATAAGTGCAAACATTAAAAATTTACAAGATTGCATTTTCATTTTATGTGTAATTTCTAAAATACATGAAAAAATGGCCTGATTCTGGTGCCAATAGTGTGTATATATATATCAGGAGGAATCATATTGGTGTCAAAGGATGTACAGTGGATCAGACCCATCATGGCCAATATTTTCAACATTAGAAGCTTAAATATAAACTCCCCAATCAATATTTAGGCCCCTCTACTCCAATTCACTGCACACAAGAGTGCCACTGAGGTTAATTTATGATTTATTTCAATTCTCAAACTAACTACCTTGGATTCTTGCATATGAGAGTCAATTACTTCGACATACAAACCTTTTATTGTATGGGAAAAAGCAAACTGTTCAATTTTTATGGGCTCCAGAATGCATTAAATATAATGATGTTTATTTTTCTTTTTTTGTTATTTTGAAATAGAAACAATAAGTCAAACTCTCTCCACTGATCTGGCCCCTTTGTGTGGCTCTGGTTGTACTGATTGCATTTAGCCAGCTGAGATTTTCCCCTAGTTCAAGGGGAGCTCTTAGCTGGAGTGAGAGTGAAATAACTGGAAGTGGCTGGCAGGGTGTGATCAGAACACAGCTGTGTTCCTGCAATTCTTAGCTTTTGGAAGTTACCTTGGGGACCTATACCGAGGCCACAGCAGTGCAGGGCAGAGAGCCAGGGATTCATAAATGGCTCCCTGTGGGGCACCTACTTTCTTGTACTAGGCAGATTTGAGTCTAGAAAGAATCTGGCCCAGTATGTATTGCCCTTATTTTTACACAATTATTAGTTTGAAAATGATTGTAATTGATTTTGGAAACACGTTGATTACTATACTCAGCTTGCTTGTTTAGCTTGCTTGCCTTTGACTGTAAGAGAATGCCATCAGAGGCTTTCATGCTTGTGAATATGTTCCATGCACATTTCCATAGGGGAATATGTCACTTCATGTACAACAGGGCAACTCTCATGCTTCAAGAATGCATTTCCACCAATTAGCACATGTATTAACCTGGAACTCTGGGGAAATAATTTCCAGGCCTAGTTTTATTATATAGGGGTGTTTTAAACAACAAGTATCCAACTGGAGTAGCTTCCTTACTCGCAAAATTTACTTTAAATTTACTTTATATGTATATATAATCTGCATCTTGTTGCTCAAGAGCAGAAGACTTTTAAATAGGCCCCATGTCAAACTGTTCAGTGGCGTGAGGGAGGAAAATCTGTTCCATACTGATCTTCTGAATTGCTACACTATTCCCAGACTTCTTGTGAATTCTAGTTGTGACACTATAGGAACTAGAAGTGATCTTGTGCCACTGAAGTCAATGGGAGTTTTGCTATTGACTTCCGTGGGGCCAGGATTAGGTCCTAAATGTGTAAGTGACCATGTGTTCTGGGTAGTAATCTTTTGCATGTATGAAAACCTTTCTTCTGGTCTTTTGCTTCTCTGGGAAAATAAGTAAATTGCAGCTTTTACCAGCCAACAGTCAGTCTTACAGAGTTTTTAAATACTTTGCTGCCTCAGCTGACAATGTGTTGTCTGTATTGGCATTCTCGTGCTCTCACAAGAGATTAACTCCACATAAGATTGCATTTTCTATTTATTCATATAACAGGTACAGCAAAGCAGATACCTGGCAAACTTCTCCAGGCTGCTTTGATTTGAGCTTATTACTGTTTTCCTCTAATCACTGAGGTAGAAAATACATTGAGAGTTAGAGGAAACAGTATTTGGATGATTATGCAATTAGTTTTTGTGTCTTTATGCCCTAACTGAATATATTAGTTATTAATTTTAACAGTGACTGCCATCTCTGAAAGTGTTACTAGTTAAAATTGTTTTAGCAGAAAATCTGCCCATCTGTGGTAACTTGGTTCTTTAGGAAAATCCAATGCTGCAATGAAATGGATTTAATTCTATTATTTTTAATGTTTTCTATTTCTAACCAGATTTTTCCAGGCCTAAAAACTAGCACCTTTTAAGATACATACACAAAAGGATAATGCATTTTTCTATTTACTTAATATCATGACATTAAAATAAACATTTTTTTTCTGAACTGATGATAGTGTATCAGAGGGGTAGCCGTGTTAGTCTGTATCCACAAAAACAATGAGGAGTCCGGTGGCACCTTAAAGACTAACAGGTTTATTTGGGCATAAGCTTTCGTGGGTAAAAAACCCACTTCTTCAGATGCATGGAGTGAAAATTACAGATGCAGGCATAAATATACTGACACATGAAGAGAAGGGAGTTACCTTACAAGTGGAGAACCAGTGTTGACCGGTAATGATAATGTAGCTTCCTGACTCAATTTCCCTGAAACACACATTTTGAAGCCAAACGTAGTAAAATGAACTTTATGGCTTCAGCTTGAGCTTAGGGTGCTAAATCAGCATAACATCAAATACAGTTTGATATATTTAGCATTATCTGTTCAGCTGAGGCATAGGACAGGTTTAGAAGAGAGCAGGGCCAAGCTTTTAAAAAATGGATGCTGAAAGTTAGGCTCCTGCGTTCAAACACTGAAGTCAGTGGGTGCTGCAGAGTGCTCAGCATCTCTCAAAATCAGGCTAGTTATTCAGGTGCTTAAATGCATGAATTTAGGAGCCTAATTCTAGAAATACATTTAAAAAAAATATGGCCAGGGTATTTTTGAGGGAATTTACACATTACATTTGCCCTTTATCCACTACGGGTGAGACTGTGGGCTGTTCCTCTAGGGCAGCACACACAGTTGCAGTCCCAGGCGATGGGTGGCAAAGTCATCTGTGAACTCTCCCATTTCTGGATGGGTTGGGGGCTAAAACAGCCTCCAGTATAACTGAGTAGTTCACTGGGTTGCCTGTGCACAGCTCTGCAACCTGGAGTTGCCCCTTCGCATGCACTGTAGAACGACCCTGATATGTCCTCTACTTTCCAGCTCCATTCCTGGCATGTCCCCTAAGTTGAGACTTGGAAGAGGTTTGCATTAGGGCATCCTCTGGCTGTCCTATGTATTGCCTCTGTAACCTGATGATGACGAGCGTGCACTACACGTCCTCTTCTTTGCTCAGTTGACAGAGGCCGAGTCTGTAACAATTCCAGCAAAAGAGCCTTGTCTCATATCTTGAGCTGTAGTAGATCATTCTTTTAGCTTTGGCAGATCCAAGTTCAATCCTTCATGTGTACAGTCAACCAAGATGGCAGCTTTCATACCTGCACCAGGGAATTTTCCTTCAGTCAGTTAGGGCTTTTATGGTCCCAGTACACTGCTGCAGTGGTGTACTTGGGTTGTACCGAGAGGAGAATCCTCCCTATGTCTTAAAGGAACCCTGTCCTGATAAAAATCACATTTATCAAACCTCCTTACCTGTATCACTAATAATATATTTAGGCTAATTTATTAAAATTAAAAAGCTTTTCTTGCTCTTGGTTTAGTTTGGCACTTGCCATTACTGTTATCTGTGAAGTTCAAAGGGTTTTTGGTGTTGTACCAGATATAGAAGAAGGAGCTTACAAATTAAGCCCTCATTCCTGAAAGCTGATCCACACAGGCAGACCCTTTCAATATAGTGGGTGCTGACAATGCTCAGCAACTTGAAAGATGTGTTCTCCGGCCCCTCAACTTCCCTGGGAGTTGCAGATGATCAAAGTATGCAGGAATGGATCTGTGGTGAAATGGAGCTGATTATTTTTAAATTCTATTTTCAATCAGTTTTTCTTATAACTTTTTATACACTAACATAACTCAGTTAAAATGTGTGTTTCCAATACTGCAGGGGAGAATAGAAATCCATTAAACTGTCTCTTTTCTTTCTAGGCTTTGTAAAATTCAACAAAGAACATATTTTTGCTTTACAACTATTTATGTATTCTTTCACTTTCCACAGTATACCCCCATCAACAGTTCTGCAGACCCATGAACAGTCAAGAACTTTTAAATACTGTAAATAACTGAAATAATTTAACAACAAAATGAGACTGAAAAAAACCCTCCTCTCCCCACTCCTCTCCACCAACTAAGGCTTTGTCCTCAGAATGAGCCTGAGTGAATAGATGTACTTTTCTGTGCACTATAGACTTGGGCTACAGATCTGGACTTCTTTGGAGTAATGAGTGAAACAAATTCCATAGTTGTGATCCCACCACAAAGAATATCCTGCTTCCAGTCCTGTGATGTACTAACCTAGAGACATTGTTGATTTGTGTGGTCCAGTTAGGAACATAGGAGTTGCTGTACTGATCAGACCCAGGGTCCATCTAGTCCAATACCCCCACTTTGACCTAGGCCAGCACCAGGTGTTTCAGATGTAGGCCAATGTGTAGTAATCTGTTCCCCTCCCCAACATTAGGTCTCATCTTGATCGTTAGAGATTGGCTTATGACCTGAAGCATGAAGTTTAATATCCCTTCCACAAAATGTTTTGTTAACATTCATTATGATAATTGTGGATATTCTTGATATCAATATAAAAGTCCACTCTCTTTTTGAATCTTGTTAAATTCTTGGCCTCAGTGATTTCCTGTGGTAACAAGTTCCACAGTCTAATTACAGTACTCATGTGAAAAATTATTTCCTTTTTCATTTCTGAATTTCCCATCTTTTAACTTTTTGACTATACTCTAGTTGTTGCATTATGAGACAGGATGAACAGAAGTTCCCAATCTACATTCTATAGACCATTCATTGTTTTATATATTTTTAACAAGTCCTCTCATATTTTTCTATTTTCTGAGGTAAACAATCCCAATCTTTTCAATCTCTCTTCACAGGAGAGTTTCTCCAGCCCTTTGATCTTTCTTGTCACCCTTCTCTGAACCTCTGTAATCCTTTGTGAGGTGGGGTGACCAGCACTGCATATAGTATTCCAGATGAAGTCACACCATTCTTTTATATAAAATCTGTATACAGTAAAAGCTTTGTTATCCGACACTTTATCAACCAGAAAACTCTATGAAATGTTATTTCTGATATCTTAAATACAAATCTTCAGTCTAGTAACTGGGACTAGTATACTGCCCAGGAGGTTATGCAATTGCACATTCTGCACTCTACTTTTATGCAAAAGAAGCAGAAGACAAGTAAGCAAGCTGGTATCAGGGATTTATTCAAAAAAGCAGCTTCCAGGATGTGTCATAGGGTAATTACAGATTCAGCCAAATCTCCTACACCTTCTGTATCTACAATGATAATTGAAGTTGATAATGATGACCCTGAGGCACTGCAAGATCCTGAAGTGCCTTCTGAATCATCAAAGAAAGATTAAATTATCTTCAGTACAGTTTTAGTATTAAGTGTATTTTTAGTGATCTGGATGCATGCCATGCGCTGCCAATAGTGATACCTAGTGTCATAAGAACCTACTGTATAGAAAACGTTACCTGTATACATCTAAGTGCTTCAAGAAGCCAACCACTCTGCAATTCAGTACTACTACTGGATTGGTGAACACTTGTAAACTTTACTACTGTATTTTATACTTTATTGTATTCTAATTCTTTGAAAATTGATATTCCATTGGTATTCCATCCTCAGTTAACCGGAATATTTGATTAACCAGCATGCACCATTCCCTCAACGTGCCGGATAACAATTTTACTGAATTCTGTATTATTCACCATCCTATTCAGTATGCAACCTAACATCTTATTTGTTTTGGTTTTTTTTGACAACAGGTGCACACTGAACAGAGGTCTTAATTGAGCTGTGTGGGAATAATGACACCCAGGTCCCTTTCTTGAGCTGATCCTGTTAATTTAGAACCCTGTAAGGGGTATTAATAGTTTAATTTTTCCCCCTCCAATGTGCATTACTTTGCATTTTTAGACATTTAATTTAATTTACCATTGTATTGCTCGGTCACTATCTTGTTTTGTGTCTCTGAAATTCCTCATGGTCCTCTCTAGTCCTAGCTAACCTAAATAACTATCCGCAAATTCTTCTACCTTACCTCTCACCCACTTTTCCAAAGTATTAATAATTCTATTAAACAACACAGGACCTAGTATAGAATCTTCAGGCACCCAGCTGTTAACCTATTGTCATGATGAAAATTGACCATTAAATCCTATTATTTGTTTTCTGTCTGCTAGCCAGTTTTGATCCATGACAATACTATCTTTCTCCTCATGACTACTTGCCTTTTTTAGTAGTCTTTTATGATGGACTCTGTCAAAGGCCTTTTGAAAGCCTAAATAGATTGAGGTCTATTTTATCTACTACTTTGGCATGTTCAAAGAATTCTAGATTAGTGAAAGGTGATTTTGTTTTGTAGAATCTGTGCTGGTTAGGATTTTCCAGATGTTTTGTTGTTCTGTTTTTAATAATAGTTTCACCCATTTTGCTTGGTACAGATATAAGGTTTGGTAGTCTGTTATTCACCTCTAGAGCATTTTTAAATATAGGCACACAATTTGTTAACCTCCAATTCTCTAGAACAGTGGCTGTTTTTAAAATGAGATTGCTTATTCTTGTTAGCTCAGCCACTTTACTTAAGCTCCCTCAGAACTTTAAAAGCTTGAAAACTTTTAAAACACATTGTCAACATCACGTCAATATATAAAAGGAAATATTTTTAAATCAAACTCTAGTAAGTTTTCAAGCAGCATTTCTCTTTTGTTTATCTGTAAATTTCAATCTATGGAAATATTTTTTCATCCGTTTGTGTGCATATGGTGAAGTCAGCATTAATTAACCTTTACCAATAAAAATCTAATCCTAGAACAGGAAGGTAAAGCCCTTCTCTGCACCTGATCCAGTTTGAATTCATCTTTGTTAAACATGGGAGACAAAAACTGCACACACTATTCCACCAGTGGTCTCACCAGTGACTTGTATAATGGTACTAACACTTCCCTGAATCTGCTAGAAATACCTTGCCTGAAACATCCTAGGACTACATACATCTTTTTCATAGTTGTATCACATTGACTGATCATAGCTTTCTTATGATCAACCAGTATGCCCAGGTCTTTCTCCTCCTCTATTGCTACCAACTGATAAGAACATAAGTACGGCCATACTGTGACAGATCAAAGGTCCATCTACCCAGTATCCTGTCTTCCAACAGTGGCCAATGCCAGGTGCCCCAGAGGGAATGAATAGAACAGGTAATCATCAAGTGATCCATCCCCTGTCACTCATTTCCAGCTTCCGGCAAACAGAGGCTAGGGACACCATCCCTGCCCATCCTGGGTAATAGCCACTGATGGACCTATCCTCCATGAATTTATCTACTTCTTTTTTTAACCCTGTTATAGTTTTGGCTTTCACAACATACTCTGGCAAAGAGTTCCACAGGTTGACTATGTTGTGTGAAAAAATGCTTCCTTTGTTTGTTTTAAACCAGCTGCCTATTAATTTCATTTGGTGACCCCCTAGTTCTTGTGTTATGAGAAGGAGTAAATAACACTTCCTTATTTACTTTCTCCACACCAATCATGATTTTATAGACCACAATCATATCGCCTCTTGTCTCTTTTCCAAGATGAAAAGTCCCAGTCTTATTAATCTCTCCTCATACAGAAGCTATCCCTAATAATTTGTGTTGCCCTTTTCTGACCCTTGTCCAATTCCAATATATCTTTTTTGAGCTGGGGAGACCACATCTGCATGCAATATCCAAGATGTGGGTGTACCATGGATTTATGTAGTGGCAATATGATATTTTTGTCTTATCTCTTCCTTTCTTAATGATTCCCAACATTCTGTTTGCTTTTTTGACTGCTGATGCACATTGAGTGGATGTTTTCAGAGAACTGTACATAATGACTCCATGATCTCTTTCTTGAGTGGTAACAGCTAATTTAGACCCCATCATTTTATATGTATAGTTGGAATTATATTTTCCAGTGTGCATTACTTTGCATTTATCAACATTGAATTTCATCTGCCATTTTGTTGCCCAGTCATCCAGTTTTGAGAGATCCTTTTGTAGCTCTTTGCAGTCTGCCTGGAACTTAACTATCTTGAGTAGTTTTGTTTCATCTGCAAATTTTGCCACCTCACTGTTTACCCCTTTTTCCAGATCATTTATGAATATACTAATAGGACTGGTCCCAGTACAGACCCCTGGGGGACACCACTATTTACCTTTCGCCATTCTGAAAACTGACCATTTATTCCTACCTTTTGTTTCCTATCTTTTAACCAGTTACCAATCTATGAGAGCACCTTCCCTCTTATCCCATGATAGCTTACTTTGCTTAAGAGCCTTTGGTGAGGGACCTTGTCAAAGGCTTTGTGAAAATCTAAATGCACTATGTCAACTGGATCCCCTTTGTCCACATGCTTGTTGACCCCCTCAAAGAATTCTAGCAGATTGGTGAGGCATGATTTCCCTTTACAAAAACCATGTTGACTCTTCCCCAACAAATTATGTTCATCTATGTGTCTGACAATTTTGTTCTTTATTATAGTTTCAACCAGTTTGCCTGGTACTGAAGTCAGAATTACCATCCTGTAATTGCTGGGATCATCTCTGGAGCCCTTTTTAAACTTGGTGTCACATTAGCGATCCTCCAATCATTTGGTACAGAAGCTGATTTAAATGATAGGTTACAGACTACAGTTAGTAGTTCTGCAATTTCACATTTGAGTTCCTTCAGAACTCTTGGGTGAATACCATCTGGTCCTGGTGACTTATTACTGTTCAGTTTATCAATTTGTTCCAAAACCTCCTCTAATGACACCTCAATCTGGGACAATTCCTCAGATTTGTCACCTAAGAAGAATGGCTCAGGTTGGGGAATCTCCCTCATATCCTCAGCTGTGAAGACTGATGCAAAGCATTCACTTAGTTTCTCCGCAATGGCCTTAACATCCTTGAGTGCTCCTTTAGTATCTCGATTGTCCAGTGGCCCCACTAGTTTAGTTGGCTTCCTGCTTCTGATGTACTTAAAAAAAAATTGCTATTACTTTTTGAGTCTTTGACTAGCTATTCTTCAAATTCTTTTTTGGCCTTTCTAATTATATTTTTATACTTAATTTGTCAATTTATACTCCTTTCTATTTTCCTCACTAGGCTTTAACTTTCAGTTTTTAAAGGATGCCTTTTTGCCTCTGTAGACGTGCCAGACTCACCCCTGCAGCACCTCCTGCTGGTTATCCTGGGAATTAGCTCAATCCAGCCCAGAGCACCCTCTACAGGCCAGTGATCCACCTTCCAGCTACTGGCCCACCATGTCCCTCCCAGGACCCCGGTGCCCCTTTAACTAGGTCTCCCCCTCCCAGGGGAACCCCCACCCCACTATCCCCACTTTGCCTCAGTATTGGCTACTGCCCAGTCTCCATCCAGCCCCCATTCACTGAGGCAGACTGCAGTATTAGCCACTCATCATAGGCAAAGGGGTTTGGACCTGCTGCCTTTGCCTACCCCTGGCTGCCCCTTGCAACCCCCAGTACCTGCTGGCCTTGTGCTAGGCCACAGCCTGGGGCTTTCCAGGCAGGAGCTCCCCAGCTCCTCTGCCTTTCCTCAGCCCTGATCCACTCTAGGTACCTTGTCTTGCTCCCTGCAGCCAGGCTCTTCTCCCTGAGGTAGAGGGGGACTATTTGCTCCTGGCCTTTTTATACAGGCCAGCTGTGGCCTGATTAGGGTGTGGCCCAGCTGTGGCCACTTCCCCAATCAAGACAGCTTTTAGAGCTGCAGCTTTTAAGCCCTTCTTGTCCCAGCCACAGCCCTCTCCTGGGCTGTTTTAAGCCCTAAAGGGCAGGAGTGGGTAACCACCCTGCTACAGCCTCTCATTGCCCGGAAACCCAATAGGTACAGCCTCTCATTGCTTTTTTTACTTTGTTGTTTAGCCACGGTGGCACTTTTTTGGTTCTCTTACTATGTTTTTTAATTTGGGATATACATTTAAGTTGAGCCTGTATTATGGTATCTTTAAAAAATATTCCATGCAGCTTGCAGGGATTTCACTTTTGGCACTGTACCTTTTAATTTCTGTTTAACTAATTTCCTCATTTTTGTGTTGTTCCCCCTTTTGAAATGAAATGCTACAGTGTTGGGCTGCTGTGGTGTTTTCCTTGCCACAGGGATGTTAAATTTAATTATATTATGGTCACTATTACCAAGCAATCCAGCTATATTCACCTCTTTGACCAGATCATGTGCTCCACTTAGGACTAAATCAAGAATTGCCTCTCCTCTTGTGGGTTCCAGGACTAGCTGCTCCAAGAAGCAGTCGTTTAAGGTGCCAAGAAACTAGTAACCTCCCTCCAGCCTGACAGCTCACCTTTCAGTATGACCTGTTGCAGTCTCGCCTTTAATCAGCTCCTTATCCACCTTTTGATTCTCATATTAATCCCCATCTTCTCCAATTTACCTAATAATTGCCCATGTGGAACTATATCAAATGCCTTACTGAAATCCAGGTAGATTAGATCTACTGCATTTCCTTTGTCTAAAAAAATCAGTTATCTTCTCAATGAAGGAGATCAGGTTGGTCTGGCACAATCTATCTTTTGTAAAACCATGTTGTATCCCAATTACCATTCACCTCTATGTCCTTAACTACTTTCTCTTTCAAAATTTGTTCCAAGACCTTGCATACCATTGAGGTCAAACTAACAGGCGTGTAGTTTCCTGGATCACTTCCCCCACCCCCTCGTAAAAATAGGAACTATATTATCAATTCTCCAGTCATAGGGTATGACCCCCGAGTTCACAGATTCATTAAAAATCCTTGCTAATGGGCTTGCAATTTCATGTGCCAGTTCCTTTAATATTCTTGGATGGAGATTATCTGGGCCCTCTCAATTTAGTCCCATTAAGCTGTTTGAGTTTGACTTCCACATTGTAAGTGGTAAATTCTACCTCAATATCCTCATTGCCATTAGCCACTCTGCCACAATCCCAATCTCTTCATTAGCCTCATTAAAAACCGAGGCAAAGTATTTGTTTAGGTTTTGGGCCATGCCTGACTATCTTTAATCTCCACCCTATCCTCAGTGCTTAGTGGTCCCACTTCTTTCCTTGTTTTCTTCTTATTTATATGGCTGTAGAACTTTTCACTATTGGTTATTGTCTTTGCAAGGTCCAACTCTGCTTGGCTTTTGGCAGTTCTCGCTTTATCCCTACACTTTCTGACCTCCAAGAGGTAGCTTTCCTTGCTGATCCATCCCATCTTCCATTCCTTGTAGGCTTTCTGCTTTCTCTTAATCACCTGTTTGAAAAGCTTGCTCATACAGCTTGGTCTGCAACCCTTCTGTCAGAATTGTTTCACCTCGCTTGGGGTGCAGGCTTCAGATAGTTTCTGCAACTTTGATTTAAATAATTCCAAGCCTCCTCCACATTCAGACCCTTGAGTTCTTCAGTCTACTCCACTTCGCTAACTAAGTCCCTTCATTTTTTAAAGTTAGTCCTTTTGAAATCAAGGACCCTTGTTGCAGATCTATATTTTGTTTATCCTGCCACTTAGTTTAAACTGAATTAGCTTATGATTGAGCAAACCACGGTTGTCCTCTACAACCAGTTCTATGAGGTCCTCACTATTCATAAATATCAAATCTAAAATGGCATCACCTCTTGTTGGTACAGCAACTATTTGGTGAAGAAATCTGTCAGCTATCACATCCCAGAAAATCTGGGCCCTACTGTTATTAGTAGCACTTGTCCTCCAATCTATATCTGGGAAGTTAAAGTCTCCCATAATCGCACAATTCCCAGTAGTATTTATTTCATTAAAACATTCAAGAGGTCTCCATCCATATCCAAATCAAATTCTGGTGGTCTGTAACACATCCCAAGCACTATATCAGGGGAACCTCTAGTAACTTTCCTCTGTTTTTGGCCCAAACAGACTCTGTCTTATCCATTCTATCACTTCTAATTTCTTTACAGTCTACCTCATCATTTATATACAATGCTACTCCACTATTAGTGTCTTTATTTCTGTCATTCTTGAACAGCACATAAACTTCAATACAAGTACTCCAGTCAAAACTACTATTCCATGATGTTTGTTATCCCAATAATATATGGTTTCATGTCCTATACCAGTAGTTCTTGTTCCTCATTTTTGTTACCCAGGCTCCTTGCATTGGTACAAACATCTTAACTCTTGCTGCTTGGCTTCGCCCACATTCCTTGCCCAATTGGGTACAATCATTCTACAGCCAGTGTCACCTATCTGACTGGTATCAGCACTATCCTTCCTCTCAATGTCCATTCTCCTCCCACTGATGTTCCTTTCTCCATTGCTGTATCCTTTCTTACTTGATTTTCCTCCCTTTCAATGTTAAAATTAGGGGTGGAGATTACATGAACATCTCCCAATGGTCTCTCCTGAGTTCCAAGTTTAAAGCTCTTTTAATGAGTTGTGCCAACCTCCAACCCAGAAATCTATTTCCCTCCCAACTCAGGTGGAGTCCATCCTATGAGAACTGTCCTCTGTCCATGAATGCCTCCCCGGGGTCAAACATCCCAAAGCCCTCCTTATAGCACCACTGCCTGAGCCATCTGTTGATCATAATCTTGTCTCGCCTTCACTTTCCTCCTCTAGGGACAGGCAGAATCCCACTGAAGATCACCTGAGCCTTCATTTCCTTAAGCATCTTCCTCAGGCTGGCATAGTCTCCCTAGATGTGTTCCAGCGAGAATCTAGCTGTGTCATTTGTTCCCACGTGAAGGACTATCAGTGGATACTTTCCTGCTCCCATTCAGCCTCCAGTATCTTAGCTCCTGGCAGACAGCACATCCTTCTGTCCTCAGGATCAGCTCTGGTGACAGGCCTGTCTGTTCTTCTTAGTAGGGAGTCCCCAGTCATGTAGACCTGCCTTTTTCTGGTGATGGTGTGATTATCTTGCCTTCCTCCCATTCTTTCTGGCTGCGCGTCCTCTTATCTTTTATTCTCTCTTGCAGTCTTCTGCGAGTCATACTGTATCCTCCTGGGGCTCTGAACTCTGTATATCTCAATTGGCTCTTTTCTTCTTATAGGTAGCTGCTTTTTGTCTTCTTCCTTGCCTTCCCTCCTTCGGTTACGGCCTGCTGTGCCGCTCCTTCATTTTCCAACTCAGCAAACCTGTCCCTGAGCTCTATTTCTCATTCACTAGCCAGACTTTTCCTTTGCCTGGTTTTTGTAGTCACATGCTTTCTCTGGCCACTTCCCTCACCCAGCAGTCTCCCCTCTGAGTTCTTCAGTCCAGTTTGCATCTGCGAGTCTTGACTTTTCCCTTCAGCCTCCTCTTGCCTTTGCTTCATCATCTCCTGGAACCCCCTTCAAAACTCAACCATAGTTTCCACCTGCATCTCCAAGCCTCAGATTTTCTCTTCCATCAATTCTATCAGGCGGCACTTCATACAAATGAAGCACTTTTCAGATTACTTGCTCTAGGATCATCTACATCCTGCAGCTTCCACATCCGGTCATCTTCATTGTCTCTTCCATGGCTTCGGTCACTACCACTGCTACCTCTGTACCTGCATAGCTTTCCCTCCTAAATTGCTGTTTTTGCCCCTAAGGATCATAAAAATTAGCACCATAAATGGCAATAACTTAACAGTCTCTGTAGAGAACACAAGGATTAAACTGATTTGAAGACTTCACTATCCTCCCACCCCTAATATGCATACTCCAGGTCATAGCTGAAACACTATAGCTTGAAAGTGCAGGGAAGCTTTTGCCTGTATTGTTTTTGTTCTGTGCATAATCAGAGGGTTTCAGATATCTAGAGCTGTCAATCAATGCCTTTTAAAGAGCACTGACACAATTAAGAAAAAAAGTCTTTAACTGGAGAATCATTATAGGAATTCTTTCAAAACTCCAGGAGGAATTTCAAATTCAGTGGCTGTTTGGTCTTCTTGTTTCTCTGTGAAATAGAGATAATAGCTGTTTATGAGGATGCTAAAATAATAATGCGTTTTGTGTTACTGGTGACTAATAATGTATTGTCAAATGGTGGGCTGGAAGATGCATGATTTTGTCATGTAGAAAACCTCTTCTCCCTCCCTAGTGTTCAGAGAAGGACATTTTCTTTCTATCCCACATCACTTCTGTTTTTCACACAAAAATACGAGATCTTGTTTAATGCTTATATATGTCTTACTGGCTGTATTTAATACTCCCAGTATTTCTTTCACTCACTATTGCAAAATTAGAAAGTGAGACTAAAAAGTGGAGTTTAATACAAAAAGGATTTGAGTATCAGACACAAGTCACCAAATATGAGACATCTCTAGTTAAGGGTGCATCCAGCTTTCTAAAATTTTGATGTACACAGGAAAAGGTTTTTTTTGTTGCTATTGAATTTTTTTTTGTTTGAAAACACTTGTTTTTGTTTAAAGAAAAACCAGATTTTTTTTGGTCAAACATACTTTTTCTGTAGAAACATTTGTTTTGACTCAAGTCATTTTTAATCAAAAAACATTTTGAATGAAAAATTTTGACCGGCTGAACTCAGCCTACCTCCCAGGCCAGTAACTGTGGAGTGAGTTACTATTCCAAAAGGAGGGAAGGGGGGAATTCCTCACAAGAGTGACTGAAATCCCAGAATGATTGTTATAGAGTCTCCTGTAGTTTTCCTTAGGGCCATCCCTGTGGCCCCATGCAATTAATATATTGTACAATGGCAGTTTGGCTAAGAAAAATGACACCGGAGGGACCCACTGAGCATAGCTTAAACTACTTTTGACATTCCCACATCGGGAATATGCTGTGCCTGATTGACATTTTTAGCTAGGAACTTTTTTTTTTTTAAAGGGCCAATCAGCCTAAAGGTGTCACTTCTCCCTGGGTTGACAGCTCTGCCATGGGAAACAAAAATCATCAGACTGAAGATTATACCTAAACAATAAGAGGGGAAGGAAGTCTGACAGGAAGGTATAGGGACTAAAGCCATGTCAAATGGTGTAGACACCAGGAGAAACCTTTAATGAGAATTTTCTATCATTTATTTCTCTTTCAGCGAATGAGCAGGAAAAATAAAACTAAGGGCTGAATTCTGCTCCCACTTAATGCAAGGGAAGTGTTGCCATTGATTTCAATAGGAGCAGGCCCTAAAGGAAACAACTTGAAATTTCTTATTTTCATAAGGATGCTGGCTTCTCACCAGGGACAGAGTAAAATGCAGCATCATTTGCAAATTCTATAACCGTGTTTATTAAAAAGAAACCCTTTCTGTTGTCATTTATGTTCCCGATACTTTTAACTTCTTCTCTGTTAAGACACAGCGTTTGCATAATATGTTAGTATTTCTTAGTTTCCCAGCAAGGCTCTGGCTGCTGGGTAAAGTCTTTATCAGTGAGTGGACAAAAATTAATGCTTTAACAAAATAACAATGAAACTGAAATGAATTGGACTAGCATTATCTACTATGAATTCTATTTCCTTAGTAGTGTGTAACATTCTCTGGGTTTTATCATACTTCTTTAAACTGATGACAATGATTTATTTTTGCTAGATGAATGAAGAAACTAATTGGTGAATTGCTGGATAGAGGCTTTGTGAAATTAGCCCCAGATTGAATGGGAGTCTCTTAATGAACTGTTTTGCATGCTTGCTTGTCATTAGACATTCTGGATCTGATTTTTCTCACACTTACGCTAGGGTAAATCAGAGAAACTTCACTGGTGTCAGTAGAGTTTCATTGGTTTTGAACCAATGGGAAAGACCGGGCCTTCTGTGTTTCTGATGTCAAATATATTTTTTCTACGACTGATACCTTGTTTAAAGGGAAGTCCGATAGGTTAGTTCCAACATTTAGGTTTTGTTAGTTTACAAAATTTAAACGAGAGTTTTAGAAGAATAATTTTAATACGAGTGCTTTCATGATTTTTTAACTGTACATTTAAAATTAAGCGTATCCCTTGCCCTTTTGGATACCCAAAACGAAGAGCAACTAGGGCTGATTTTTTAGATGTTCTAAGTACACAGAACTCCTACTGACTTAAACTGTAGCTGTGAGAGCTCAGCACTTCTGAAAATCAGGCTCCCTGGTACATGGGAACTTGAGTGAGAGCAGTCAAGTTTTGCTATCTCCATGAGTGAAATGCAACAAATAAAATATGGAGCATAAATGGGGGAAATCCATGTGGTGTTTTTTGGTTTTGTTTTTAATTTCTGTGGGGTTTGTTGTTAATGTGTTTGGTGCTGTTAGCAAAATAGATTTGGAATTTAAAACAAACAAATATGTTTTATTTGAAAGACAAGGTTGGTGAGGTAATATATTTTATTGAACCAACTTCTGTTGGTGAGAGAAACCAGCTTGGAGCCACACAGAGCTCTTCTCAGGTTTGGGAAAGGTACGCTCAGAGTACTTTTCCCAGACCCGAAGAAGAGCTTTGTGTGGCTCAAAAGCTTGTCTCTCTCTCACCCATAGAAGTTGGTCCAATAAAGTTGGCCCTGAGACTGATACAGCTAGAACTACACTACGTGCATTCTACTTGTCATTTTCCCTTTAAAGGGACACCATCAACTTAAATATCAACATTCTGTTTAATTTTTTTTATCTACCAAAGTTGCAAGTAACACCTGAGATTACTATGATGGGGAAACTGCTTAATTTAAATCCATGGCCATTTGTATTGCCATTTTCACTGTGCACCCTTAGTATTGACGACTCTGAGCATTAAAAAATCATGAGATTGGCATAAAAATCATGATTTTTTTTTCAATTTAACTGACCCATGTGCCCCCATGGAGCTCCAATAAATCTACTGATTTGGTCCCAGTGGGATCTGTTACAGAATTGAGGCTCTAGTCAATTTCCTCTGCTGTTTGTGTGGGTCTTTCATGCAGCAACAAAAGGAGGTTAAAACATTTATCAAAATTAAGAAAACATGATTGTAAAAACACAAACATTGACATGGGGCCAGTGTAGTGCTTGCAACTATTGGAATGGACCTACTGGATTACCCAGTTCAGTGTCCAGCTGGGAGAGGGCTCTCTAATCCCTCCAGGAGAGGAAAAAGAACAGTTTTAGGTGAGGGGAGACCAACCTGATGAGGTTGTTGAAGGTTGCATGAGAACAAGAACAGTCAAATAGAGGCAGCTCACTGATAGAAGGTGGCCTGAGAGCTGGACAGAGACTCATCTTGTTGCTGACAACAAGACCAGCGCTAGCTGGAGCAGAAGGATGCAGGGAAGCAGCCTGCAAGTAAGATGGTGCAGTGGAAGGGTTGAAAGGAGGCTCTGAGCTGTATGCCCTTGTACTGGACTACCCCTTGGGACTGGATAAGGTACTATTGTTTTGATCTTTACGTTGTAGCTTAAAGTAATTGTTCCTAGAGCATTTGTACCTTGTATTTTTGGCAGCCCAAAGGAAGGAATGGTCTGAAAATGGAGTGTTCAGAGCCTGGGAACCTACTGATGGCTAGCGCCTAGTTCTCGGAGCAGCTACAGCACTTGTCTCCAAGCTAGTGGTGCAGGAAGTATGCCACCAGACATCTAGGGGTAGCACAGCACTCATACCGACACCTTACAGTGGGGATGCTTACACTACTAAATAGACTCCATGCTGATGGGGTCACATAAATATGGTTTCAAGGATTAACCTTATGCCCTTTAACCCATTTCTTTGAGATGAAAAATAAAATTGCCTGTATATAGAAACAAAGAAACTGTTTTTCATACTGCGTGATGGACAACATTTTGATTTGTATTTGTGCAGCCATGTCTTGCCTTCTACACACACCTTTCTACTCTTTTATTGGACTCCCTGGAACCACAGACTGCAATCCTGGTGCTTCAGTCTTACCCGTTTGTCCTTCTTGCGTCTTGAAATCTATTCAGTTTACCTTGCGGGGTTCTTTCAGATCAGGCCTTAAAAACTGAGGATGAGCTTTTCCAAGGGGATTATAGCCTCATTGATTTCAAAGGCAGTTTGAATCCCCTAGTCTCCTTTGATAATCTCAAACTGGGGGATCTATCTGACCTGCATGGGTGTTAAAGGTCTCATGGCATTCTTTGTAAGTAAGGGTCTGCCCTGGTGTCTTTGGCCAAAATTTCTCCCTCACCACAGAAGTGACTGCATTTCAGTGGTAGGTGACATTTATAAAGCATTTTGAAATAAAAAGTGTTATACAAATGTAAAACATTACTGTTGCTTTTAGACCCAATAAGTGAAAACCCCTGTGTGTTGGCCAACAATCCACCTCAATAAAGTAGGTTTGAATGTCAGGGTAGACTATAATCTACATCAGTGTTTCCCAAACTTTTTTCAGCCAAAGGACCCCTTTGGTATCTGACTAAATATCCCGGACCCCTTTCATTTCCAGTACTACTGTAACATCCCTGCCAGAGTGACCTCTCACATATGGTGAGTATGAGGTCACACTGTGCAGAGAACAAAATGGCAGCTGCCACATGGCAAAATTGCCAGAATGATGTTCTGGTGCAATCTGGCCTTGGCACAAGGGCACCTGCATAACCCACAGTGTACCCTAGGAGTCCAAGGACTGCACTTTTGGAAAGACTGATCTACTGTCTATTGCTAAACTTTTAGAAAACTCCTAGATTTTCACTGTAATTTGGATTAAGACTGTGACGTATTAAAACAGGAATTATGTAATGAAGCCTTTCACAGCTCTTGAAAATGAAGCGTTAATAGCTGCTGCATTTTGCCTATACACCATCACTGAGCTACCATTATGTAACTGCAGCAAAGAATCCTGTGGCACCTTATAGACTAACAGATGTTTTGCAGCATGAGCTTTCGTGGGTGAATACCCACTTCTTCGGATGCAAGCAGTGGAAATTTCCAGGGGGGGGGTGTGTATATATATAAGCCAGAAGCAGCAGGCTAGAGATTAGATAGATCAATCAGGAGGAGGGGGGGGGGGCCCTGTTCAGCAGTGAAGGTGAAAAGGAGGAAGGAGGAACTGGTTCTTCAATAATTGTAGCCATTTCTTTGTTTTGTTTAGTCCTAAACTGTTAAAATTAAATTAAATTTTGAAGCATTGCAGTTTCTCTCTCTCTCTCTCTGTGTAAAGTTTTTTTTTTTTTTTTTTGGAGGAGAAAAAAATTATTGGTTGTGTGGCTGTGGTTTTCTCCTTCAGGTTTTCTTTTTTTTTTTTATATTGTTCTTATTTGTTGTCTCCATTTATTTTTTTTTTTCCTTTTTAGTTTGGCCATGTCAGTTTTGGCATGTACAGCTGGGCAGGCATGGCATATGATATATTATTGGTGATATGTGGGTGAATGTGGGTGATGGTGTGTGATGATGTGGTGGTGGTGGTTAGGTCCTGTGATGGTGTTGCTGGTGTAGATATGTGGGCAGAGTTGGCATCGATTGTGTAACTAATTGTCTTGTAAATGTCTGTGAGATACCTTGAGTAAGAAAGGCACTGCTATTTAAATAAAACTAACAATTTCAATTCTAAATTTCTATACATGTTTTTTCAATCAGCCTGCAGGTTATCATTTGATCAGGGTCACCTTTGAAGTGAGATACATTCCTAGTTCAATAAATGTGTACATTAAAAAATGTTCTTGAGAAAGCAGATGCACAAGGAAGAACGTGGTTGCATACTTAGGGTCACTTTGCTGCGCTATCACTGTGTTCCTAGCAGTAGCCAGACATCAGTAAACCAAAACTGATTTTTCTTCCTTAACATATTGTAATCCAGGATTAACATGCACAAATCATTTTGATATCCTTCATTAGAAAGCAAGCAATGGCTTTATAACCAGCTGAATAGAATCCAGTTTGCTGAGGGGAAAAAAGCTAATTGCAGGGAAGAAACTAAATAATGGATTTAAAACATAAAAGTCTGACACATTCATAATTCAGACTGAAACTCTGGGTTGGTTCTCTGTACTTTACTACACTGTTATGCCTGGTGTGTGTCTTATGGAGATATAAGAAAAATGCATAATGCTGCACTATACATCCCCTCCAATACTTAAGCAAGTATAAGTACTGCCACCATTTTGATTTGTCCTGAAGGGAAGAATTGTCTTGTGAAGCTCCATCACAACACCATGACATTTGCATTCACATAGGATGATGCATAGAATGATTCTGTCTTTATTGTAGAGTGAGGTTCTGACAACTTTGGTAGATAAAAATCCTTGCACATTTTTTTACAGGAATATTAACCCAAGTTTTCTGGACCAATTCTATTAATGGTAACTTCATCCTACCAACTTTGAATTCCCCAGGTATTTTCAATTCAATGCAGTATTTTTTATTTCCTGTGCTAAACTGATTGATAGTGCTACTGTATGCTGTTTAAACAACTGTCACATCCACCTATGGGATCAGTTGTATTTCAGAGGCAGATGAAAGGCCTCTTCAACATGTAGTTTAGTTTTCTTCTGAATGAAAGGAAATATGTAATAAGATTCCAGGATTGTTACTCTGTATGAGAGAGGTAGCCGTGTTAGTCTGGTTCTGTAAAAGCAGCAAAGAATCCTGTGGCACCTTATAGACTAACAGACGTTTTGCAGCATGAGTTTTTGTGGGTGAATACCCACTTCGTCGGATGCAAGAGTGGAAATTTCCAGGGGCAGGTAAATATAAGCAAGCAAGAAGCAAGCTAGAGATAACGAGGTTAGATCAATCAGGGAGGATGGTGTCACCATCAGTTTAGGATTAAACAAAGACTGTGAATGGCTTGCCAACTACAGAACCAGTTTCTCAGTCTTTGTTTTCACACTAAACTGATGGAACACTCATCCTCCTGATTGATCTAACCTCATTATCTCTAGCTTGCTTCTTGCTTGCTTGTATTTACCTGCCCCTGGAAATTTCCACTCTTGCATCCGACGAAGTGGGTATTCACCCACGAAAGTCCATGCTGCAAAACGTCTGTTAGTCTATAAGGTGCCACAGGATTCTTTGCTGCTTTTACTCTGTATGTCACTCTGAAGCCTAGAACGTCTTTTGAGTCAACAAGAAGGATTGGAAACAATTACAAGCTTGGTTTTGTTTAGAATATCGTCAGGTTCAGTCATCACTGGGCCCTGTGAGAACCAGATGGAATGTTGGCATCCTAAGCTTCCATGGCAGTTGGAACATGACAGCTGATCAGAGGAGGTGGGAGTAACAGTTGCATGGGTAACAAACAGGTGGTTGTGCCTCCAGCCAGGGGGCAGCTCTGTGCAAAAAAATTGGGAAACATGTTCCCATAGCAACATTGCTCACTAGAACACCATGTATGCCCCCCATCTTTGGCTTTTGCACACACATGACTTTAAGAATTACACCCATGTGAGAGCACAGGCTTTCAGCTACTAGTCTATATGTTAACACATAGCATCGTCATGATACCTTGACTTTGCATTGTGATCCACTGGTAAAGTGCTAGGAAGGATCTTAAACCAGTGGTAAATAAAGGCTCTTCCCCCCGCAGTTTTAATTTATGCCAGGATTGATTGGCTCAAGTTTTAGGGAGCTGCAGTCAACCCCTAAATATCTTGCCTGAGGCCACAGAATGATCAGTGCTAAGGCCAGGAATCGAATTTAGGAGGAGCCCTGGCTGCCAGTACCCTGCTCTAACTACACTTCTTCCTCATTTATTCCTCTCCCCCCCAATGTGTTTTTTGTGTATAATCTCATGAAGGTGCCTTTAATATTATTTGGTTTGTAGTGTTGTAACTGTGTTGGTCCCAAGATCTGAGACAAGGTGGGTGAGGTAATATCTTTGATTGGACCAACTTCTTTTGGTGGAAGAGACAACCTTTCAAGATCCATGGGTCCTACACATGCTTATCACAGCATGCGGTGTACCTCATCCAGTGCATCTAAGGCTCCAACAACAACTATGTAGGTAAAACCAGACAATCACTATGCTCTCGAATGAATACACACAGAAAAATAAAAGAGAAAAACACCCTATCATCCATGGGCAAACATTTTTTGCAAAGTGATCATTCCATATCTGACCTCTCAGTCCTCATCCTTAGAGGAAACCTGCCCAACTCCTTCAAAAGACAAGCTTGGGAATTTAAACTCATAGTTCTGCTAGACACTAAAAATCATGGTAACAACAAAGACACTGGTTTTATGGCTCATTCTAACAATTTGCAACCTACTTAACCCTTCTTTATCTTAAGATTGCAGAGGTGTTAATTGCCCGCTTTGTTTTAAGTGGTTTCTTGCAACCTGTGTTAACCCCTTATGCTTAACAATCGGTCCCACCTTGTATATAGCTATGACACTCTTGTTACCTTTTCCAAACCCAAAGAAGAGCTCCGTGAAGCTCAAAAACTTGTCCCTTCCACCAAGCGAAGTTGGCTGATAAAATATATTACCTCACCCACCTTGTCTCTCTCATATTTTTTTGTGTTCCTTCTATTGTACTCTGCCCTGGTAATTTGAATAGAAAATACATCCCACTGCACAACTCTTTGTGAACACCAGGAATTTGTAACTCGGAAATTCTGTGTCATATAATAACTACATTATCCTAGTGCTGAATATTGATGGAGTCTGCTTTTGGGAGTGTGGGTGGGAATCAGACTGCTCATACTTTGGACTAATTTCCAAGCATAATTTGCCCTCCTCTTTCCCCTTTTCTTGTCCCTATCCCAAGACCTAACCCCTCCCTAGTTCCTGATAGGCCTCAGGAGTGGCTGCTACAAACAAAGATTGTGTGTTCTCCTCTGTAAAAACTGGCCTTGTTTTCTGTTGCTAGGCTACCCCATTCCAGCTCCCATTGAAGAAATGCTCCGTGGTGGGAAATGGTGGGATTCTGAAGAAGAGTGGCTGTGGCAGACAAATAGATCAAGCAGATTTTGTCATGCGGTAAGACAGACCCCTGCTGCAGCACTGCCTCCTCCTCCACCCTTGCTAAGTCTCCGACCTTTCAAAGCTGTTTGTTTGTGATTAATCAGTTGTAACTTGCCTTTTTTTCTTTTTCAGGGTGATTTACACAAGTGATTTGGGGGGAGGAGAGGGTGACCAGATGTCCCGATTTTATACGGACAGTCCCGATTTTTGGGTCTTTTTCTTAGATTAATCCCCACCCCCTGTTCCGATTTTTCACATTTGATGTCTGGTCACCCTAGGGGAGGGCAGCAGTAGCAGACTTATATGCCCTCCCTGGCTATGCAGAAGCTTATCTCTGGGAGATTTATAGATGGATGAATTAGACCGCATTAGACGTTGGCCTGACAAACACAATGGCAGTGAGAGAGAAAGCTGCCTTTTCTTTTGCTTTCCAATTACATTACATTCTGATCCTACTAGGTGCTGAATGTCCTCTTTTGAAACTCATATCCTCATCCCCACCCCATTCAAGTCAATCTGAGTAGATAGCACTTGACAGGGAGAGACCCATAAATGAGACAGAGGAGGCTAAAATGTTTTCCTGTGATTTTTGCTCCCCTAAGATTCAGTTCTGAGCATCTGAAAATAGAGCAGACTTCTTCCCTTGACACAGTTTTCTTTAAACTCCCCTCGTTCTCTTTTTTGCTCCTGCCATTCTGAAGGTATTAGGATCTGTCAAGCAGGATGTTGTGCTATATAGTGCTTTCTTGATTGAATTTGGCACTATCTAGATCTGCACTCTAGATATTGGAGGAGGAGGAGAAATAAATTAGTTCCTCTTTGTTAAACATGAAGAAGAAAAACATTGTGGGGGAAGGGGAGGAGGAAGGAAAGCTAAGCATTCCATTTCTCATCTCTATAGGAGTTTCTCATGGCTTTGAAATGGATGCAAAATTAACTCCCACTTCTAAGAGTTCCCTAATCAGATTTTGATGGCTTATTATAAAACTGTACTAATTTGTGAAAAAACAAACATTGTTATCATAATTCTGGTTTGCACCCAAGAGACCAAATACCTTCCTTAACAGAACAGAGAAGTAAACTACAGACAAAGGAAATATGTACTGTACACTTAAAATATATACAGGAAACAAATAGGCATGGAGGGAGACAGTGCATTTGTTGCTCTTAAAACATTTAAACTTTTCATTTACAACTAGATAACATTATTGCAGTATTCCCTAACGTTCCTTATACTTAGTTTATGGAATACCTAAGGAGTGCTCCAGCAATGAAAATTAGTTACAAAGACAATTAGAACATTTTTAAGAGCATCTCTTTTAGACTGATAGGAAAACATTTCCCAATACCAAAAGGGGAACTTGGCCATAGGCTATTTTTAGTGGATTGTGAGTTGGATAGAAGTGGTAGGGGGAAATCCTGCAAAGTCTAGCAGCTGATTGCAAGCAGGATTGCATTAGTCATATACTGTCATATTTATGGGGAAAGGTTTAAGATCTTTTAAGTGTACTAGATAATATACAGGTGATGAAATGCTTTTCGTTAGCAGGTGGAGTAAGTTAGATTTAATTGGCCTTTTCCATATCTAATTGCTGTAATTAAAAAATATATATATTTTATTTGGTAATGACTCCAAAAATTACATGAAGTTGCTTCAGCTTGCTAATAAGAGATCTTTGTGCAGCTTCCTTTAAAATAACATCTTTGTGCAGCTTCCTCTTCAATAACATCAAATATTACACCAATTTTAAACATGTTCCAGTTTTTCCCTGTTCAAAATGTCTTTATTTTAAATTTATTCAGTTGCTATCCACCTCCTATAAGCTCTGTCACAAGATTACAATTATATTCTTTGATATATTGTAATCACTGAAGTTAGTGAATTACACAGTAATGTGGAAAATGTAGGAGTTTAAACTCGTTCAGTTGCTTGAATATTAATAATGTTGCAGTAATACAAAGATTGCATTAGAGCAGCAGATCTCAGTCTTTAAGATGTAGCCCACTACAGCTAAAACTCAAAAGTATTTGGCATATCACCTTCATAACTGTACTCAGGGTAGTCACAATGCATTCTTATTTTGACAATATACCTTAAACCAGTGTTTCTCAACATTTTTGGGTTTGCCACCTCTTATTTGAAGACCAGATTTTTGTGACCCCACCTTAAGTTTACTGTAAGAGTAAGACTAGAAATTATCAGTGATAACAATAAGCTTATATAATTTATTTGTGTTTGTGTTTTGAGATGTTGACAGAGAGTACTTGACCTTGAAGGGAAAGTGTGCATGGCAGCAGAAGCGGGAGTGAGGTGGTTTGGTTGTTGGTTTTTTTTGTTTTTTTTTCCCCCCTTTAGATTGAAATAAAATGTTCAGTGCACCACGATCACTTTTGTAGCTGCTTCAGGAGGTCGTGACCCACCAGTTGAGAATATCTGCTTTAAACCAACCCAGGTGCCACCTGCTGGTGGCTTTTGTTTCACTAGTGCAGAGGTCGGCAACCTTTCAGAAGTGCTGTGCCGAATCTTCATTTATTCACTCTAATTTAAGGTTTTGCATGCGAGTAATACATTTTAGCTTTTTAGAAGCTCTTCCTATAAGTCTATAATAATATAGAACTAAACTCTTGTTGTATGTAAAGTAAATAAGGTTTTTAACATGTTTAAGAAGCTTCATTTAAAATTAAATTAAAATGCAGAGCCCCCTGGACCGGTGGCCAGGACCCAGGCAGTGTGAGTGCCACTGAAAATCAGCTTGCGTGCTGCCTTCAGCACACGTGCCATAGGTTGCCTACCCCTGCACTAGTGACTACTGGTATGTGTACTACAGTTGGGGACCAGTGCATTAGAATAAAGAACATAAATGAACCCTTTCAAACACATTTTTTCATTTAAAAATTCAGATTTGTTCTTTTGACCTCCAGCCAGGTTGACAGCATATTTATCCCTCTACAGATATACAGATTATACACCATTGTGCTTGTCTATCACATCAGCTTGCCATTGCCCATCTACATCCATAATAATTATATTGTTTCGCCTCAATATGGTTCTTTGCTGGTTTGAGTGATGTGTAAGCATCTTGATCATAAAGGCAATCAATCACCAGTTTCCTGTTCTTGCTTTATTATGCTGCTTAGTAGCCTGAAAATAGGGAAACACCCTGAAAGTCTTTTGGGAAAGTAATCATGATTGTGCCTGTCCTCTGCATGGTCACTCAAAGAGGGAAAATGGGTTAAATGATCTCTTGCAAGGACTGAAGACAATCATTGTTCTTCATTTGATTATCTAAAGGATGAAGTAGTGGGCATGGCCACACGATAAAAATAAGTTTGCTAAGCACTGTGTGCATTTGCTATTTGCTACATTTCCCATCCCCAGCTAAATGTGGTACTTAGTAAAGAATTGTAGATGGAACCAAATATACTGCACCAATTTCTGTGCAACCCTTTCTACTCCCTTCAACTCTACCTGTGCACCTGAAGCCTGATTTGCAAGTCAGTTACTTGGCCTGTCCAAAAGTGAGCCCATCAATTGAGTTTATCTCAGCTGGTTTTGTAATAAGAACTGTTCCCTGGCAGGGTCCACCTACAATGGTTCCTCCAGGAGCATAAGACTATATAGTACCATATAGTATCATAAACTACCATTAAGGACGCAGGTTTATTACAGTGGTGAAAATTTCTTGGATACTGTGCTTTTCCTGTTTGTTTCCATGATTTTAATAAACTCACTCTGCAGCAGTGGCTCCTGCCTGTGGGGCTGAGCTTCGCTCCCTGCTCCATATGTTGTGACCTGGTGCGAAGGGTCACAGCAGCTCTTAGGTCTGGCCCAGCTGCCCCTCCATCATGACAGCAGGAGGGGAATGGCACCAAGCCAAATTTGAAAGATTGGCGCTTATGGCCTGGCACTTGGGGTCACAGTGCCACTCAGGTTTGGCCTGGTTGCTCCTCCATCTGTTTAATAATTGAAAGGCAAAAAGACCATGCATTGAAAACAAGAATTTTAAAGCTTAGTGAATCCTCTAGTTTTGTCTAAAGAATTACACCGAGTGCCTTTCTATGGCCAATGCACCCATCTAGATTTTGGAGTACAGAGGACAAATATGGTAAGAATAATTACCAGTAAGATATGGAAAGAGTGACTTCTTTGTGGGATAAGCATAGTACAGTTCTTACTGCCTTGGGTAGTTTATGTTTCCTCTTGGTTCACCAGCTACCCATAGAGCATGAGGGTCTCAGCTGTGAAACAGGTACCACCTCACAGGGAATTCTGCATGTTGATCACATTTTTTCTATTGCCTTGGTTTGAGTGAAAAGATGCAATAGATACCAGTGTATTCAAATCCATATTGCTTTGAGGCCAACAGTCAGAGGATTTATATAAGCTCTTGGCCTCAAGAAATTCTTTTCTCTCCCTTCCCCTGCCCAAGACCAAAAGATTCATTAAATGACTAATAAGTGGATGTGGTATAATTAAAAATGCATGCTTCTTGCTAGTATGAAACTTCCACTTCACGGTCTGTCCAACACCTGTCTGGGACTTGGCGTTGTGCAAACCAGCCTAAAAAATAATTGAAAAAAGCGAAGGGCCTTCTGCTGACCAGCTGGCTTCTTGCTGAATTTCCAGCTGGGTCCTCAGCCAATTTCTTAATATTCCATGCTGCAGCACAAGCTGGGAGAGAGATTTACTGATGAAGGGAACGTGATTTTAAATGATGCATCTGGGGCTGGTTTATAAAAGCAGACGTATTTATTCATATGTTTGGGTGATAAAGTTATGGCGATGCAGTTATAAAGGACAATGATTTAAACAAGCATTGAGAGAGAGTGTACCTTGATTCAGTGAAAACGTGACCTGCCTGTGCATGTGTGTTTAAATATAAAGATACTGAGACTTATCCTCTCAAATGCAAAAAGTCCATTATCCAGCTTGCCAATCTGTTTTATTTCCCTGTAACAACAGATGACCAAGTTTACCAGGAAACTGGAGCAATCTGTTTCTTTTGATGTGCTTGGTGCTCAGTTGCGGCTCCGTTTTGCCACCCTTACTCACGCTGAGTAATTACCTTACTTTTCAAGCGGTCCCATTGCTCTGTCTAAGATATTATGCAGTATCAATGAGGGTGGCAGAACTTAATCTGATGGAGGGATCTCACGCAATTTGAAAGTGACTTGCTGCACCCAACCTGAGAGTGAGAACTCTGTTTTTCTCCGACAATTATTAGCTCTGGTACTAAAATGTCTCCAAGTCACCTTCTGTTTACTTGACTTCTGTCATCATTATATAATCCAAAACCCACGTTCCCCAGATTCCGTTGTAAGACAGAAATCTAAGCAAATATTTATCTTGTTGCTAATGATGCTTTCCTCATAGTTAGGATTTCATTTTATTCAGGTGTTAAATTTGCTGTCTGTCATCAGACAAAATGCACAGCAGCTGCACAGAAAAATGTTTAAGAGAAAATAAAAGGAGATAACATTTTTTTTTCATTGCTGGTGGTCCTAGCATCTATTAATATGTTACCAGATCTTCTGAGAGCACTACTACAAAGTGTTGAAAGTGATTTGATTTTCTACATTTGTTGGGATTTTGTTGAGTGATGAAATAATAACTAAGGGGTATTAGAGTTTGTTTACAAGGATGTATGTATATTTTATAAAAAATTAAGAAACCCGCCGCCCCCAAACCCCAAGATTTTTCATGTAATTAAAAAGTTCATGAAATTTTGCATTTCACACTTTCTCTCTTTTTATACCCCTCTACTTCCCACTTGAAAAAAGTGGAAGACAGAATGGGATTTTCCTGATGGTTTTGACATTGAAAGTTTTGAAACATTTAAAAAAATGTTTATTGAAATTCTTTGTTTGGAATGTCATTGACAAATGTTGACAGAAATTTTTCCAAGAAAAATGTTGTTGTTATTGAACCCCCTTTTTTAATGAGAAAACAATGATCAAAACAGACAAAAACAAAACAAAAACCCAGCCAGCTAAGGGTCAATCTTCCCCTTTTCTTCTTTTTAAGAATTGCAACCATGAAAAAAGAGAAAACAATAGTGACACATGGCTCTCTACAAAAGATAGATACTATCTTTTCACACTGGAATTTTCTGACAGCATGAATATAAACCCATGCTTCTGATGGCTTGTATCTGAATTTATGCAAATATATGCACATTTGCACCGTCCTGTTTTTGTTAGAGGATGTTGGCAGATTTGCATTAGTAATAACTATGCTTGAAATTGCACAGAAACAATGGTGTGTAATGTGCAGACAAATATATCCTCCCACCCACCAACTCTGGACATAACACAGTGCGCACATGCTCAGTATGGATTGCAGAAGGGGCCAGCCACAGTACTTCCTCCTCGTTATAAGGGAATGGGGCTGTTCATTGAATGCAGTGAAAACACTTGCCAAGGGCAGCAGTCAGACTGCGATGGTAATAGCATCCCTTGTTACTTGGCCCCGATTGACACTGCAATGAATGCGTACTACAGCATACAACCTTTCAGACTGGAAATAAGATGCAAAATTTTTCACAGTGAGGGTAATTAAATTCTGGAGCAATTTACCAAGGATCCTGGTGGATTATTCATCACTGGCAAATTTTAACTCAAGATTGGATGTTTTTCTAAGAGATGCTCTAGCTCAAACAGGAATTATTTCAGGGAAGTTCTATGGCCTGTGTTATTCTGGAGGTCTGACTAGATAACCCTTCTGGTCTTTAGAATCTGTGAACATTACAGCATTAATCCTTTCTACGGTAATGCTAGAAATTGGCACAGAAACTGAGCTCATTCCATTCCCTATTCCCCCCAAATTCCTACCTTTTACTGAGGCAGGATATAGGCTCCATGCAATTAGAATCTAGTAGATACTTGGAATGAGCAACCAGTGTTCATTGCAGGTACATGACACACCTATTGCCTGGAAGTAGTGCACAAAGGAACAGATTGGTGGAGCACACTTTTGTATCTGCTCAGGCCTATAAACACAGGACATCCAGGAAAGGGGAGCTAAAGAGAGTTGGGGAAGAGTACAGTGCCACATAAAAGGTAGATTTTCACAGGAGCAAGAGGATCTGAATTGGGCCAAAGAAATCTGTGTCTTCATGGTAACAGGAGAAAAGGAAATGAATATGAAATGATATTGCTGTCTATGCTGGAGCCTGCCCTGCTTGACTTTTGAGTCCCCATAGCCACTGGATTGAGTGCAGTTGCCCGAGTAGGTTAAAACAACCAGAGGCTGTTTTACTTTTTGCTTGGCTCTAACCTCTTCTGAGCACGCAGTTTTGGGGGGGAGCATAAAAAGCAGGGCTATTACACTTGGCCATGCCCCCTTTCCTTCCCTTAGATCAGGGGTTCTCAAAATATTTCAGGCTATGACAACCTCCCCCCAAAAGAAGTGACTACCGCCCCCTCGCCCCCACATACCAGGCCACCCTTACTTCTGCACTGCTGCTGGCAGTGGCACTGTCTTCAGAGCTGAGTGCCTGGCCAGCAGCCACTGCCCTATGGCCATCCAGCTCTGAAGGCAGCACAGAAGTAAGGGTGGCAATACCGTAACCCCCTTACAATAGGCTTGCAACCAGGGGCGGCTCTAGCCATTTCGCCGCCCCAAGCACGGCGGCACGCCGCGGGGGGCGCTCTGCTGGTCGCCAGTCCTGCGGCTCCGGTGGACCTCCCACAGGCGTGCCTGCAGATGCTCCACCGGAGCCGCGGGACCAGTGGACCCTCCGCAGGGATGCCTGCGGGAGGTCCGCCGGAGCCGCCAGCCGCCCTCCCGAGGACCGGCAGAGCACCCCCTGCGGCATGCCGCCCCAAGCACGTGCTTGGCGTGTTGGGGCCTGGAGCCGCCCCTGCTTGCAACCCCCTTTTGGGTCAGGACCCCCAGCTTGAGAAATGCTGCCTTAGATCATACTCTGTTTGTCTATGCTGCAGTTTCAGTGAGTGAAGCAGGCAAGGGACGTGGTTCTGCATGAAATGTATTTATTGGGAGTATAACAATGTCTGGGTGTCGGTGCATTTTGGTCTACATTTAGCATTATTTCCACTTTCCATCTCTTCATTGTGGAGCAGTTGGGTCTAGTTTCAGTGACAGTAGTTTCTGTCACATTGTTTCTCTCAGTCTTCCCCCTTACCTATCTTCTTTCCTAAAAATGACCTGCAAAGTAGAGTAGTGTACTTAATGTCTCCCACAGCCAGGTTGTGGGAGGCATTCAAACACCGAAATTCATATTAAGTAACCACTAAAAAATATTTTTTTCCTCCACCTTTGGAGTCCAGTTGGTACTTTCTGTTCCACTGAAGAGATTTCAGACTGTGACATCAAAAATACCAAAAGCTTCATAGTTTGCAAGATATGTAGTCCATGATGGTTGTGATGTCACAGAATGATGCATTCTGGGACACAGTCAGCCAACAAGGAAAAGTACAGAGGGGGATGGGATTTTAAAAAGGTTAGTTGAAATGTATTTCTGTGCATAATGTATCCTTTTGCCTATAGCCTATTAGCAGGGACATTCGATATATAAATCTAGGCACTTTTCATTATTTGCTTCAGAGTTTACTGTCAATACACTTATATAGAACCATCTCTTCAAAAGTGCATAATTTTGCACTTACCCACATTTTAGTGCAAAAATACCCTGTTGTAGATACACATATTGGGAGAGTTTGATGCTTAAATAAAGTGTAAGCAATTCTGAAGATTTAGCTCATAATCAGTTTGTCATTTGGCCCAGTATTAGTATTGCAAATTTTCTGTCAGCTTGCATGACCTTATGTGCAAACTAGATTCCTACAATATAAAAAGTCTGAAACTGGAACATGACAAAAATCTTTGATGTCTTTGTTTCTGCAGATGCAACCTTCCTCCTCTGTCCAGTGAATACAGCAAGGATGTTGGATCCAAGACCCAGCTGGTGACGGCTAATCCCAGTATAATTGAGAAAAGGTAGAAAGCACATTCATTCTTGTTCAGCAAGGAGAAGGTTTCATGTATATCATAGATGTTGATGTGACAGAGTTATGTTCCTTAAATATTTTCAATATAAGGTTCTTGAGCCTAGGAATAGTTCTGTGAGGAATACATATGCTTGTCCCCACTTTAACAGATGAGGAATTTTAGGCACAGAGATGAAGGTGACTTGCCCCAAGTCAGCAAGCCAGAGGCAGAACCAGGAGTAGAACCCCAAATTCCTGATTCACTTTACAATGTATGAGCATAGGGGTGCAAACACTAAGGGCCAGAACAAGGCCATGTTCTGATTAGGACTCTTTATGATGTCATCGTTGTGCATCTACTTGGAGCATAACTGGAATCTCATCCATAAAAAGTAGATGAAAGTCACTTTGCCATATTATGAGCCTAGTCTTGCCCCATTTAAGTAATGGAAGTTTTACATTGTCTGATTCCACTCACTCCCTCATCCCCATTTACCAATGGGGATGGGATTAAGCCCTATTTTAAATGGATGAAACAAAAGAAGTAGGAGTAAACACAGTTCCTTCATGTTTTCCTTCTTCCCTCTTAATACCTGGGCTTATCCTTTAAAATGTTGCAGGCTTTGGCTTTAATGGCACTCTGTAATGTCTTTCCACTCTCTGGCTCGGCAGGAGAGGGGCTCCCTCCTGTGGTCCTCCTAAGACACATTGGACAGTCTTTCCCGTGGTATCTAATCAAACCGTCCTAGACAATGGGACAGATCTTCAGTTGATGTAAAGCAACATAGCTCCAATGAAGTCAAGGGACCTATGCTGACTTACAACATCCGAAGATTAGGCCCTACATGCACTATTGATCGTTTTTGCAAGCCAGTCGAGCTTTGAAATCAGAACATTGCTATTGAACCATGAAGCGCTCAAAAGTTAGGAAGTAAAGTTAATATTGCAAGTGCA
The DNA here is from genome assembly GCF_016161935.1 of Mauremys reevesii. Classification (NCBI taxonomy): domain Eukaryota; kingdom Metazoa; phylum Chordata; order Testudines; family Geoemydidae; genus Mauremys; species Mauremys reevesii. Next base: position 241,313,805 of record NC_052623.1, on the reverse strand, counting down.
GACTTGACTCTGCGCCCTTTTGTATTTGCAGTACTCTGGAATTTTTACTTCCATTTCATGGCCACATACTACTATTAACATTCAATATAACATCATACATTTTTTTTCAGCCTTAGTTACCTAGGGACAGTTTCTTACAGTATCACCTACTGCTCTGTGAGTGCCAGACAATCAGAGAAAGTCATTTATACTGTATGGAAAGGTCACAATGAACATTACTTATACAATCTATATGTGACTCAACTGATAGTCAAAATTTGCTGGCATATTGACCACCTCAATTCACAGCTAAGTTAGCTTTGTAATTAACTGGCTATCTTGCACCTAAAGATGCTGCGCTGCTTGTTGCAAAGAAAATATGTAGTAAATGGATGCTAACAAAAGTGAATACCCATCTATGGATATCCATAGATTATCTTGTGATAAAGGTACGGGAAGGGGTCTCAGGAGACCTACATTGAATTCCTATCCCTGCCACAGATTTCCTGGGTGACTTTGGGCAAGTCATTTACCTAAGAGAGAAGTTAACTTATCATATACCATGTCTATGGCGTAATGATATAGTGAACCATTCTGATAATAAATTACTTTTATTCAGTTTTTAATTGTAGCATTTCAAGATTCCACACATGTATATCTAAGGTTGTGTGATCTTCTGTTAGTGGAACAGTAGCATCTAATTTATGACTGTTATAAAGCAGGCACAGAAAAGAGCAGGATTAAGTCTGTCCACGGAATTTCCTGATTTAGGGGTTATTTTAATGTAGTTTTTGGATGAATAAACACATGTATTTTATGTGTATGTATGTCTCACACACATTTTAATTTGGGAGTTTGATAGCGATCATAATAGTAATCACCAGTGCAAAAGGCATTGGTTTTTTTTAATGCAAATTTTTGTCTTAGCAAATTCATCACTATCGCACATATGTACTGTTTTTCATTGTCACTTTTCATTGTCATGTTTTCATTTTGCTGGCAAACTGTAGTAGGAAAACTTGTTTCCCGCTGTCTCCTCCAGAGACTGTATTGAAGAGACAGCTGGCAAAACCCAACAAAATCTTAGTAACATACCTTGCTGCATGATTTCCCATATTAAGTGTGTGAAAGAGGAAGGTTTTCATGTTTTGGAATGCTTTGGAAAAAAATGGTCATTTCTTCCTCCCCCACATCCTCCCCTCATTGTCTTATTGTAGGGCTTGATTCTGCAATGTACTGAGAGCTCTGGCCTCAATCCAGAGAAACGCTATATCAGTCTTACCATGGAGTCACAGACAGTCTCCTTAGGCCAGTGGTGGGCAGACTGCGGACTGCGGGCCAGCCGCTGGTGGGCCGCCAGACTATTTGTTTACATTTGCATGGCTGCCCGCAGCTCCCAGTGGCCTCGGTTCGCAATTCCCGGCCAATGGGAGCTGCGGGAAGTGGCGGCCAGGCCCACGCCGCATATGGACCGCAGATTGCCCACCACTGCCTTAGACTCTTCAGCCTGTCTTGCTACCCAGACAAACAGGACTTTGTGATAAAAGGTTATTTAAACCAAAAATCACACCACATTTAGGTAGCTTCCAGTCCCAAGAGACCAGTCACTTATCTAGAGTACCAATTAATCTGGGGTCTTACACCAAAGACAATGCTGGCAGCCAATTCTGTAGTAAACTAACTAAGGTTTATTAGCTAAGGAAAGGAAAGGAGAATTATCATTATTATTATTGCTACTATATTATAATGGGACACAGATAAGTAAAAAGAATGCAAGAAACATCCCACTAGTTTTCATGAAGTTTAAACATCAAATACTCTTATACATTTAATAATCACTTTGATCTATTCTAATACACAAGTGAATTGACCTGGGGCTCTGGCATGAGCTGTCACAGTATGTTAAGAGAAAATCTACGGCTCTTAGTTTCTCTCGTACTGCTGCTATAGCAAAGCGGTGAGGGGAAGCAAACGTACATGTATTTTTTTAAAAAAAACTCTAGAGGTGATCCTGAAAAATAGACAAATAAGCCCTTATATCTCTACCAGGGAAATTGGTAGAAATTATAACAAAAAGTAGAATTAAAAACCTGGAAGGTCATGGTAGGGTATAACCAGTACATTTTCTGCAAAGGAAAGTCCTTCAAATGGATCGATAGAATAGGTGATTAAGGAAAACTAGATGATATAATTTATTTAAACTTTCAAAAGGCCTTTGACAAAATACCTCACAACAGGCTACTAAGGGAACTAAGTAGTCATGGGGCTAAAGACAAAGTATAGTTATGGATCCAGAACTGGGTAGGAGACAGGCAACAAACAGTTGGATTTGAATGGTCAATTTTTATCATGGCGAAAGGTGAACAGTGAGGTGCTTCAAGATTCTGCATTAGTGCTTGTGTTGTTTAATAATTCACGATCCCCCCCACCCCAAATAATAAAAATCTCATTTTGAAAACTTCAGAATATATATTTTGTTTGTTTTTTCCAAAAACGCGTTTCAACCAGCTCTACCTGTAATTTTTTTTCACTGTGCCCTAAAAGGTCATTGGAAAAAATGTTCTGAAATGTATTGCAGGCATAATTGTGTTTTATGCTCCTTACAAACTGAAAGAATAAAAAACCCACACACTCGCTTTTTCAATCTCTGGGTAGCAAGCACATCAGAGTAACATTATATGTTATAGACATAAACATATGCCTGATGAAGATTAATTTCTTTCTTCAATTGCACTTTTCTTTTTGTGAGTTAATTAAATCTGTGACTGAATCTAATACACGTGAAAATGAGGAGCTTAATAACATGTGAGCCTATCATACCCTTTAATGGAAAAAACAACTGGAGGAGTTGCAGTGGGCTAGAAAATCTTACAATATTCCCTTAACAAAGGAAACTAACAAAACTAGTTTCCTCCTGATTCATTCAACCTGGTGGTGGATTTGGCCTTCCTCCTCAGACAAGCAGCGGATTCAGTTCCTGAAATCTGCAGATCTCTGGTATCTTCAGGAGAGACAGGGTCATCAGCACATAGGTTCTGTGCCCTCTCTGGGGCTTCCTCAGCCCTAATCCTGCTCACTCTCTATATCTGACCTATCAGTCCTCATCCTCAAAGGAAACCTGCACAACACTTTCAAAAGACGAGCGCAGGATCGTAAATTCATATCTTTGCTAGACACTTAAAATCATGGACTGAATAGAGACGCTGGATTTAAGGCCTATTACGAGAATCTATAAGCCACTAACCGCTGCCCTCCCGTTGCCTTTTGCCCACCCGTCATTCCCCCCTATGACTGTAGGGGTGCTAAAGGGCCACTTTACCTAGAATGGTCCTTTCAAATATGTGTTAACTACTTATGCTAAACAATCTGTTCCACCTTGTATTTAGCTGTGATGCTCAGGGTATGCCTACACAGCAATAAGAACAAGGAGTACTTGTTGCACCTTAGAGACTAACAAATTTATTTGGGCATAAGCTTTCGTGGGCTAGAACCCACTTCATCGGATGCATGTTGTGGAAAATACAGTAGGAAGATATATATATATAAAAATACAGAGAATATGAAAAAATGGCTGTTGCCATACCAACTCTAAGGAGACTAATCAATAGCCCACGAAAGCTTATTCCCAAATACATTTGTTAGTCTCTAAGGTGCCACAAGTACTCCTGTTCTTTTTGCTGATACAGACTAACATGGTTACCACTCTGAAACCTACACAGCAATATAAGCCTGTAGTTCGTGAGACCTGAGTCAGCTGACCAGTGTCAGGGAAACCTGGGCTTGAGCGTCTACACTGCATTTTAACCCTAGATTAAGGATTTTCTGACCCATGCTTGAACCTAGGGCTCTGGTGTCCACACTGCAGTGCACAGACCTGAGTAACCCTATCCCAGAGTGGCTAGCAGCCCCCCCTCCCCGGAGTGTTTTAGGCCTACGACTGCACAGTTTGAGAAGCCTACCATCTAATCTGAGAATTGGGCTCTCCACCTCTAGGCTGAGTCACAATGGCAGGAAAATGCCCATGTCCTAAATATCCTCAAAATAAGGGCACATCAGTAGAGCCCTGCGTAGATACAAAATTTGTATCCGCATCCGATCTGCAAAAATGATCCACGGATGCGGATGTCTGCAGATATAAAGCGGATATCCACATATGCGCAGGGCTCTAGACATCAGTCTCCAGGGCTGTCAACTATTAAAACGAAACTTTGCAATGCTTTTTTAAAATGGGATGTTCGATGAAGGTGTTTTTTATTGGGTTGTTTTCGTATTGATTTTTGTCTGTTTTGAAGTTTGATATAAAATGTAAGTTTCAGAGGAAACCCCCCCACCCCTTTCTGAGGAGCGGTGAAGTGCCTCCGCAGATAAGGGATCCCTGGGGAAGTTTTGGGGCTGGCTCCCACTCACCACCCTCACGGTGCATGCTGGCCAGGCGCCTCAGCACATGTAGCCCCTGAAGGGGGAGGTGGCCCAGAAGCAAGGGAGAGTGCAGCAGGACCAAATGGTTGCCCTGCAGGAGGAGTGGCAGCCAGGTGTTGGGGTCATCCCCCAACAAGCTGTGCTGAGCCGGGAGCTGCAGGGCCGTGGCTTAGTCCCCACTCTGTTCTCAGGTTCTTCCACCCCCTCCCATTGTGGTGCTTCCTGGAGCTGCACGTGCAGGGTTGCCCAGGCAGCATGCACCAAAATCTGGCTGTGCTCTTGTGACCAGGAAGTAGCTCTCTTTACAAAAAGCTTCTGATCTCTCTCCATTGAAAACCCTGCAGGCTTTTTGATGGTGTGCTTGCAGACTGGTGTTCTGCAGGTAATGGGTTCATGCTGACCTCAGCTGCTGCAATTTGCAAAGATGTGTGGATTCCATTTGCAATAGAGTGCAATACACTGCACCATGATTGTCAGCATGGAGTGGATTAAGGGCGTTGCCCCAAGGAATTATGGAATACAGTCAAAGGACTTCTAGGACCTGAGTCAAGTTGAGGCCTCATGCATACAGGAAAGCAATAGGGCTCAGACCCTCCGTCACAGCCAGGGGCGGCTCTAGGAATTTGGCCGCCCCACGCAGTCATGCCTGTGGGAGGTGCACCGGAGCCGCGGGATCACCGGACCTCCCGCAGGCATGACTGCGGACAGTTCACTGGTCCCGCGGCTCCAGTGGACCTCCCGCAGCTGTAGAGGGTTTGCTGGTCCCGCGGCTCCGGTGGAGCATCCGCAGTCATGGCTGCGGGAGGTCCACCCGAGCCGCGGGACCAGCGAACCGTCCGCAGTCATGCCTGCGGGAGGTCCGGTGGACCCGCGGCTCCGGTGGACCTCCTGCAGACATGACTGCGGAAGGTCCGCCGCACCCGCCTGCCGCCCTGCCGGCAAAATGCCGCCCCAAGCGCGCGCTTGGCGCGCTGGGGTCTGGAGCCGGCCCTGGTCACAGCTTAACATGGGCTTGGACCCTCCAGCCCTGCAGGGTCCTGGGACCCTTGGTTCAAGCCCTAGGTTAACAGAATTGGTGTGTGGATGGAAGGGGGGTTAGGTTTGAGCCTGGGCTTATATTGCTATGTAGACATACCCTCTGAGTACATTTCCCAGATCTGAAGAAGAGCTCTGAGTAAGCTCGAAAGCTTGACACTCACCAATAAAAGTTGGTCCAATAAAAGATATTACCTCACTCACCATATCTCTTTAATATCCTGGGACTGACGGGGCTACAGAAACACAGGATACAACTTTACCTCTGTCATTTTCTGACTTTTGGGTGCTTAATGGACAACTTTAGAGCCTCATCAGGCAAATGCTTATGCACATGAGTAACTTTACCTATGTGAAAGAGTTTCACTGAAATTTGTGAGGCTACTAGCATAAATATTTGCAAGATCAGGGTTTTAAGTTTACATTTTTCCATCCTAATGTAAGCTATTTTAAAATGTGTCACACATGAATGATTTTCAATTACTTAATAGCTGATGTTATATCAATTTGGAGCACATAAAATCATCTATACTTGAGTATTTTAAACTTATTTTTGCCCCATGTTCAGAAAGGGAAGGTAGGAGAAAATTTAGGTTACAAAGTTCTAGGACTTACTTTTCTTTGGAGGTGTAGAATGTTTATACTTGTAAATATCTTTAAAGAAAAGTTAAATACATTTTCCCCAAATTAAACTATCTCACATATGTCCTATTCAACATATTCATAAATGATCTGGAAAAAGGGGTGAACAGTGAGGTGGCAAAATTTGCAGATCATACAAAGCTACTCAAGATAGTTAAGTCCCAGGCAGACTGCAAAGAGCCACAAAAAGATCTCACAAAACTGGGTGGCTGGGCAACAAAATGACAGATGACATTCAATGTTGATAAATGCCAAGTAAAGCACATTGGCAAACATAATCCCAACTATACATATAACATGTTGGGGTCTAATTAGCTGTTACCACCCAACAAAGATCTTGGCATCATTGTGGATAGTTCTCTGAAAACATCCACTCAATGTGCAGCGGCAGTCAAAAAAGTGAACAGAATGTTAGGAATCATTAAGAAAGGGATAGATAATAAGACAGAAAATATCATATTTTGCCTCTATATAAATCCCTGGTACACCCACATCTTGAATACTGCGTTCAGATGTGGTTGCCCTATCTCAAAAAAGATATATTGGAATTGGGAAAGGTTCGGTAAAGGGCAACAAAAATGATTAGGGGTATGGAACAGATACCATATGAGGAGAGATTTTCAGCTTGGAAAAGAGATGACTAGGGGGATATGATAGAAGTCTATAAAATCATGACTGGTATGGAGAAAGTAAATAAGGAAGTGTTATTTACTCCTCATAACACAAGAACTATGGGTCACCAAATTAAATTAATAGGCAGCAGGTTTTAAACAAACAAAAGGAAGTATTTTTCACACAATGCACAGTCAACACTTGGAACTCCTTGCCAGAGGATGTTGTCAACATAACATGACAGTGGCCAATGCCAGGTGCCCCAGAGGGAATGAACAGGTAATCATCAAAGTGATCCATTCCCTGTTGCTCAATCCTAGCTTCTGGCAAACAGAGTCTAGGAAGACCATCCCTACCCATCTTGGCTAATAGCCATTGATGGACCTGTCCTCCATGAATTTATCTAGTTCTTTTTAGAACCCTGTTATAGTGTTGATCTTCACAACATCCTGTTGTTGTGGGGCATCGGGTATTGACCACTGTTGGAAGACAGGATACTGGGCTACATGGACCTTTGGTCTGACCCAGTATGGCCATTCTTGAAAACACTCTGGGCCTGATTTTCCACTGTCACGCTGGTTTTATGGTAGTATAGTGACTTCAGTGGAATTATTTTGGTATAAAATCTGTGTAACAGAGTAGAGGATAAGGCCCCCTGTTTGTGTCTTGTTATTAAGAAATTGTACTGGGACTGCGAGATCAGAGTTCAAGTCCAACCTTTGTCACAGAATTCCTCTGTGACCTTGTGCAAATCATTTAGGCCCTCATCTTCAACTGAAATCAATGAGAGTTAGGCACCTAAACACCTTTAAGGATCTGGGCCTTAGGTCCTGATTTCCTACTGTCTTGCACCTTGTGTAATAACTTACATCTTTGGAAAGTGGCTGTAAAATACTATCCAATCAGAATGGTCACCAATCAAATGTTATCCAATCCGATTCCACTTTGCATAGGTGTAAATGACTACACAAGGTACAGGACACTGAAGAATGTTGGTTGTAATCTCCCTTTGTGCCTTTGTTCCTAATCTGATATAAAAATTCTGTACCTCACAAAGGTGTGGTTTGGATACATGCATTAATATTTGTGAAGTGCTCAGACACGACAGTGATTGGGGTCTGATGAGGGCTTAGCTAGATTGATTCTCTATCTACTGTTTCTTTACAAAACTAGAGGTTTTTTCTTTTGAGATTTTAAACTTCATTTTTGGTCTCTGCATAACAGCCTCTGCCTCTTTCTTCATGCCCACTCTTCTGCACACACATTAAAGGGACACTATCAATTTGTTCTGAAATTTCAGGTTGGTTTTGTTTAAAGATTTTGCTTTTATTTAAGTCAGCCTTAATACATATAGAAATGTTTTCATCCCTTTTTTTTCCCAATGACAGTCGTGAAGGATTTAGTTTTAAGTTTTTGGGTTTGCAGCAGGAGTGTATTATTCATTTCCCTGTTGGATTGTAAGCTAAATAACACTGCACTGGCAGATCAGAACCAGAAATAAATTGAAATTCAGAATAAACAGAATGTCACTCTCAAAACTGAATGAAAGACAAAAGGTAGCAAACAGCATATATGGTGATAAGTATTTTTTTTAAATGTCTTTCACTTTGAGATGCCACTTACACTTCAATGTGGCAGAGAGGTTTTTGTTTTTAAATATGCTGGGCCAAATTCATTGCTGGCTCTGTTAGGGGAAATTTGACCCATTATTGGTGTCCCTTCAAATGGTTCATTCTTATTTGCTCATTCATTTCCAGTGTTTATTCCCACACTGGCCTTCCCCTGCTAGTTGTGAGGAAACACGCCCAGAAGCTGAGAGAGCATCCCATTGAGACCCACCATTAAAGACTACCAGTTAAAGCATGGATGCTGACTCAGCACCAGAGCTATTCTTAGTTTTCATTGTTTGTGGAAGATACACAGGATGAATAGCCTGGATGGTGGCCTTTTAAAACTGAAAAGGTCAGGAGTTAAAGAGAGCAGAGCAGTCTATCGTTAAATAAGAATTTGATTACACTGTATATACAGGGCCAGGGTCTTCCTTCCCTCCCGCCCTCCCACATACACTGCTGGGTGTAAAACACTACTTCATGGGCCAATGAAGCCTGTTATGCTCTGGATGATTCTCCATGGGGGAATGGCAGGGAGTTCTACTTTTGTCCTCTCTCGAGTTCTGCCAGGGGCAGGTAGCTTTAGTTTTTATCAGAAACACCTAAAGAATCCTGCAGCTGGAGGTGGAAATGCAGATGTGTTGAATAGACACATCCTCAGGGAGTCCAAGTCATTCCTCCTTCACCGGCAGCACCTCCCATTTTGGGGCAGCACTCTGTTTTTATGCCTCCCAGCAAAGAAGAGGGGGTGTCACTGCAAATCCTTCCTTGCAGATTTCCTCTGAGCGGGACCCTGCACCATGATTTAGGCCGGCAGAAGCTAGTATGAACTTGGAGTGAATTTAGCCCATTGACTACAAACCGCATGAAAGCACAATTAAGGTTGTGAATGATTTCATCTTCACTTAGTACTACAGCATCTGAAAGCTAATTTTTAAAAAAAAATTAACCTTTGTCGTCTTGCTCATGTCCATCCTCTCCTAAGGAAAACATGAATTACAACAGTCGGATCTTTCATTATATGACTATTTAAGCTGCTTCCGTGTTTCTTTGTCAGGTATAAAGTAATCTCAGGCAAGATGCGTGTGGGTGAGTTCAGTACTGGGGTTCTGTAACTCAGCCCAGAGTTGATGGCTGGACTTTAGGATGGGTATTAGACTACTAGCAGGAGAGTTGCTGGGGGACAGTGGCATCTTCAGCTCTTAGTGGAGGATGGTGGCCAAAGGCAAACTAGTGTGGCCTGTGAGTGGAGTGTGAAATGAGAAATGTAGTCTCTGGCCCGCAGATAGGAGGTGTTGAAGGAAGCCAATCTCTGGTCCAAGAGTAGGTTGTTTTGCTGTTGCAAGTCAGTATGGGGTGTAAGTGCTTTGGAAAGGTGGGTAAGCAACATCATCCTCATTTTCCAAATGGGGTAACAGAGGCACAAAGAAGTTACATGACTTGTGCGAGGTCACATAATGAGTCTCTGTTACAGTCCAGAATAGAATCGTCCTGGCCCCTAACCCAATGCTCAATTCATTGGATCACAGCTGGCCACTGTACCTGTTCTCAGTAGACTTCCATGTCCAGGCCTGTCCATCCAGCACAGTTATTCAGCACTAAATTCACATACAGAATTTTAGATGGATGCTGTTAACTGACAGATCCCTTGTTGTCTGAAAAACTGCCAGCTGTGTTGACTGTCAGATACCAATGCTATGGCAAGGCACAGTGGCATTAGATTCTTATCCATGGTGCTCCTTTGCCCATGTGCACAGGGTTACATCATTCAGCAAATCTGTGGTCAGAAGGAATTTTCCTCCAGCATATATTGGCAGGGACCTTGTGGATTTCACTTTCCTTTGGAGTAGGGATTATCCATTAGGCTCAGGGGAGAGTACTCCATTCTGGCAATTTTCCACAATCACTGAGTGCAGTGGGGAGCCCTTTGAAAGACCTTGAACATCCTTCTTGTTTTCTATGCCAGTGTTTCTATATATTGCTGGGTCAGCTCAGTTCTGTAGTACTGTTTTTACTTCCTCACATATTGCCCTTGGTCATCCTATCTGGCAAATTTCTCATTCTTAAAACCTTAAATAACCACCTGAAGTTGCAGCCCTGGAAACTGGAGTAAAAAAACTTTGATTGGTGGTGATGACTGTGGTTGTTTCTTAGTCTAAATGCAAATACAAGATGGGCATAAGATATTAATGTTCTTTTTTATTTTGCACTTGTTTGTTACAAAGCATAATTTTGTCCCTTAGGGAGAACTGTATTTTAAAGGACAGATTCCACCCTCCAATGATTTTTTTACCAGAAGCCTTGCCATGTCTTGGAGGGTGTAATCATCTTTATCTGGTGTAAATCATCTTAACTTTGTGAATTATGTCACCTGAGGATCTGGTCTAACATTTTCAATTTAATTTTGTTTTAGAACTATGAAAAATTCAGAAAGTTTCTTCCAATTACTGTATTACATTTGTTGCTGCAAACAGAGGGAATGTTGTCTAATGGTTAGGACAGGGAGCTGGGAATCAGGCCATTCCCAACTGTGTCATTCACTAGGTGTATGACTGTGGACAAGCGCACCTTCACTTCAAATTACACATTTAGAAAACGAGTTAACAATTATACTTTCTGGCATGAGACTGGATTTTTTAAAACAAATGTTCAAGTCCTTGAATGCATTGCATAAGTATTATTGCATATCCTCTGAGTGATTTTTCTTTTGCTATCCTGACAGGTCATAGTCTAGATTCAAACACTTGATCTGGGACACTAGGTAATCACATTCATGTTTTATTCCATTGTATTGTGCCACTTCATTTTTCCTTATCTATTGTATTAATAGTAGGTCTAATCTCTTTACACTATATGTCATCTCATTGCACCCCTTCTGGACAAACATGACATTTGCCGGTACTTCCTGCCTCATTTCCCTTCTCCAAGGTGCGTCCCTTTGGCCTTTCTCACATGGAAAGGTGTTCATGATGTAGTTTGGACCCCCATCCAAGTTACTAAGCAAATTTAACCCCTTCCAGGGTAACAAAAGTCCAGCCAAATATCCAAAAGATTTTTCTGTCCCTCCTGGGCTACCTTTAAATCTTTCCTTGTTCTGTTACAGACTGCTGACCCCTATGCTGCTTTCCCTGAAGTTCCTCTTGCAATCTATCACTCATTGGTGTTCCCTGTATCCTGCATACCCTACCTCAGGGTTTTCCACATGAGCCTAACCTGCTTCCTGCAGGTTATCTCTGTGAGTTTTCTCCACCCTTTTTATAAGGCCCATGTGTTCATCAGGCTGTCATTTGACTCCATTAGTCCCACTCACTAGGCTGCAGAGGGTTGCCAGATTTTTCAACAACCACAAGCTGAAATGGGTATCAAAAGAAGTCCAAAACAAGCAGCCAAACTCCTCTTACAAATGTAAATTCAAAGTTGCTTCTTTTTGGATAACTTGGCAATGAAAGGATGGCATGCTGGAAGTGAAACCTAACCAGAGAAAGGATTGCAACACAGTTACCATATGTCTCTGCTGAGAGCTAGCCTTGTGCTTCTGTATATGGCAGGTAGACTGGAGTGATCATCACCGTTCCTCCGCTGGCTGGGATGGATCAGCACATCTATGCATCTTTCTTTTACATAGTTTGCCAGCAGTTTGAGTCCTGCAAAGTGAATGAACAGTTGTACACACAAAGCATTTGTGAAGTGCAAACATCTCAGTCAGCTGTCATGACAGTACCTCACTGCCTCAAAGTAAAGGACATCTTAATACACCAAGCTATGCAGGCTGTGTTCAGGAAGGAAGGTCAGTAAGGAGTTGGGCAAACGTTGTGACAATATTTCTGTGAATATTCATTCAATTTTTTTAACAAATTCACCCAGACAATGTTTGTGCCTTGTTTGCTTTCACTTTCCACAAATATTCATATTTATTGGCAGGAGTTTTCACATTATCAGTAACTTTTAAGTGAATAGTGAAGAATACTAATGAAAAGTGAATACTGAATTCACAATTTAAATAGCTGCACAAGAAACCAGTGTCAAAGAGTTCTGCTTTCTTGGGGTCTGATTCAAAGCCCACTGAAGTCAGTGAGTGTTCGATGTCAACAGAAAATGTAGATCAACCCCCATACTTAGGGAGTGAAAAACCACCATTGTGACTTCAAAATAGCTTGAATTTTTAATATTCAGTACTCCAGTGAATTGCTCTCTAGCAAGATATGGACAAAGAATTATTTGCAGACAGGAATAATTTTTACTAATAACTTTGAGATTTTTTTCAAATGTATTGATTATTCAATCTGTCTGTGACCAACTAAAAAACTGAAAAACATAACATAAGTTGTCAATTATTTGCTCTGAATTATTTGCCCAGCGCTAGTCCCTGTAAGTCTGGGCAGCAATTAAATGTTGTTTTCTTTTCATTTTGAATTGCATATGACAATCTGCTTCTTTCTCCACTAGTCTGGACTTGAGGATTCAGTTGGACTAGAAATGCAGGCACAGCAGAAGTTACAGCTAATGGGTCAGATTCTCACCTAATATATATCTGTATAGGTCCATTGAAACCAGTGGAGCTATGCTAATTTATACCAGGTGAATGTTTAGCCCCTTGACTCTTTTTTCTCTCCTACCAACATGTGAGCTCAAGCCTTTGGGTTTCTTCTGCTATACTTGATGGCATCCCTTACACCTGAAATAGGGTGTAGGCAATAAGCTCAGTTCTGTGTGGTCCTGAGAGTTTCCTACCAGGATGCTGAGTGCTTTCTGCTTTCACCGAAGCTGATGCTTTGCGGGTTCAGACCCAGAATACTTTAGGCGCTTGTGTTTTTATCATCTGTTTCGGGGGAAATGCAAAAAATGCTGCATTCACATTTTGATAGGTAAGTAAAAGAGGATCTGAATTTCGTATTTTGATAAGACCATTTCAAAATGTAAAACCAAGGACCTAATGGGGACTGATTCTCTGTGGCCTTTCGCCTTGTGTAGTCATTTATGTCTGGGCAAGTTGACTGCAATTTGGGAGTAAACTGCTAAAATGAGTGGTAGAGATTTACAACCAACATGACCAGATATAAATGACTTCACAGGGCAGTGGAGAATCAACCCCATAGTCTTTAAAGATGCAGTACACTAGGGAACACTATGAAGGTTTTGCAAGAGGTTTATTATTCCTAGCTTCTTAGTTAATTACCAGTTTAGGATCTGATTCACCACAGCAGTAACACCAGAATAAAACCGAAGAAAAACGCTGACAAATCAAGGCCTGGGTAAACTACCTTCTGCCTTATTCAATTCTCATTGCAGTTCCATTTCCATATGATATTCTTCACTTCCTGTCTTAAAATGACACCAGAAACACTACATTTTAAGGTCCAATCCTACAAAGTAGCTAATGCTTCCTGTGAGAAGCTGAGCTGCTTTGATTCTCATTGACTTCAATGGAATCTCGACACCTTGTGGGGATCCACTCAGCATCTTACAGGACTGGGTCTTTTGGCTTACATTCAGCAAAGCATTTAGGCAAGTGCTTAAGTTATATTAGTTTGCAATGCTGGGTAACATTTCTAAATGTGCCTAGATGACTTAGGCTTCTAAGTCCCATTTTCAAAAATGTCTTAGGTACTTGGCAGCCAAAGACTCTTGAAACTCCAGGGGACTTAGTGCCTAAGTCACTTTTGAAAATGGGACATAGGGCCCTAAGTCACTTAGGCAGTTTAAAAAATGTCACCTTCTGTGAAGTGCTTTGAGGCTTGTGCAAGGGTCTTTTATAAAATCAATACATGTGAATCATAATAATAGAAATATTAATTGTTTCTTCTCTCACGTCCAGTTAGGTCAATGGCAAAACTCCCATTGACTTAGTGGAAGTAGGATAGTGGTTGTATAGTAAATGTCAAGGAAATTCTCATTTATGTTAAGTTTTTGATCATTTTTTTAACATATGTTTAAAAACAGAGAAAATGTTAACCTTGAGCTTCATGAGCCAGTGACTAGACATGCTTCATTCAATAGTTATGTTCCTCTAGTGTAGCTAGGAAAGCTGTTTCTGAATTGTGATTCTCTTTCTAAAATCATTCTAATGCTTTTCAGTTTGTAAGCTAGTGGCAAGTGCACGATGAGACACATCTAGTAAGCTTTTGAATGACAATGAACAGTACTATTACTTTGGACTGAATTTGTTTATCTGGAATTATTTGTAACATTTGAAAGCAGCTGCCATTTGTGTATCAAACATTTTTCAAATAGGTGACTAGATGGCTTGAGGAGATGAAAAGCCCTGGGTCTTATCACTTTTACCTGTTCAAATCCAATCTCGGTTTGTAATAACTAGAGATTACCTAGACTTTAAACTCTTAGGAGCAAGAACTGTCTTTTTTTTATGTAATTTGCACGCTGCCACAATGCAGTCCTAGTCCATGACTGAGGCCTCTAGACACTAGCACCATTTAAATAATCATGATAAAAAGTAAAAGAGAAGGTGATAAATTGGGATTGGGATCCCAATTTGGATTGGGTTTTGGTTAGGGCTAGGGCTCTAGGCCAAATCAGAGCTACCATTTTGGGCAATTTGCTCTGCTACTGCCTATGTTGTGCTTCTTCTGTGAATGGATAGAGGTCATCACTTTACAGGTCACTCTCCATTTGACACCTTGCGCCAGCATGAAACTTATCAAACTGTTTTTTTAGATATATGAAATATCATGACTTCCTTTTGCAAACTCAATACATGTTAAGAAACACACAGAATAAAGTTCTCCCAGAAGTACCCTGTATCAGTGGGGTTACTCTGCATTTGCACCTGTGTAACTGAGAGCTGAATATGATCCTTTGTCTTTTCCAGGAGAATTGAAGCCACCAATGTGTAGCTGATGTCGGTTTTTTTACTTTGGTTCTGATCAGTGAAGAATTAAAAAATGGCTAAATAAGCCCCTCTATTTATGATTAAGGTTAGCAACAATGCTAGTGAGGCAAAATGCTATGAGTTCTTAAATCTCAGGTGTAGACACTGCAAAATATATATCAGACCCTGGAACATATAATTGGATAGTTCATTCTTTGTTGCAGAAGATGATGACTAACATTTTTTAATCTGACTGCTTCATGACTTCCCTTAAAACAGGCCAACATTCATTTTTCCAGGAATTACCAGTGTTTATTACATGTATACAGTAGCACATTATTTATGATAGGAAGCTTGTGCTTCTCAGCTTTATTTGTGACGCATTTGCAGGCTCCCATAAAAGATTTCATTCACAATATGCTTTCTTCTAATGGGTTATGCACTGACTAAAAAGATTGAATACAGTAATTGGCCTTAGCTTTGGTCCTGGCTTTATCATCTTAAAGCTCTACCTAGCATAGAGCATTATAAAAAAGGCTTAGGGAAACTGAGATTTGGGGCCAGTGTTTCTAGTCACCCTTCCTAAACATATTCTAACCACCTTTAAACATACATATATTTTTCCCTTTGCTATCAGACGCCAAACAGAGAAGCTGTCCTGTTACTGTTTAATTTGCTGTCCTTGACTGCGAACTTACCTCCATTGAAACCAGTTTCTCTTACAGCATTAATCAGCAATTTGGAAAAGAAAAATCCTGAAATATATTCAAATAAACAAACAAGTAATGGTTAATGCTAAGAGGTGTGTTGTTTACACAAAAATCAGATGTACAGTCGTTCAGTGGGTTTTAAGTAGGTGAAGCAAGGGCAGCCTCTGACCCTACCTCTAGAAGCAATGTTATTGTGTACAACTGCAAACAATGCAAAATGGCTGTATTTTTCAACGAGTGTCATAAATGTATCCATTTCACCTTCACCAATTTTTACATACTACAAGTGAGACCTGACAATGATTGCTTACCTGAGCCAGCAAAAGCAAAAAGATGATTATCAAATGACAACAGCACTGCAGCATCTAGTTCCTTATTAATCATTTGTATTACAGTAGCACCTTGAGATTGTTTGGTGTGGTACATATACAAGAGATGTTGTTAGGAAAGATCCCATGGGAAGCAAGTCTAAAGGCAAAAACAGTTCGAGAGTTTGAAAAACTGCCAAGAGACATTATTAAGGGCACAAGAGCAAACTATCCCCCCATGTAGGCAGGGCCGGCTCTAGTGTTTTTGCTGCCCCAAGAACAACAAAAAAAAAAAAGCTGCAATCGCGATCGACGGCAATTTGGCGGCAGGTCCTTTGCTCGGAGAGGGAGTGACGGCCCCACCACCGAATTGCCGCCAAACGGCCGGACGTGCCGCCCTCCCTTCGTTGGCCGCCCCAGGCACCTGCTTGCTACCCTGGTGCCTGGAGCCGGCCCTGCATGTAGGAAAGATAGGAAGTATGGCAAGAGACCACCCTGGCTTAACCAGGAGATCTTCAATTATTTAACATTCAAGAAAGAGTCCTATAAAAAATAGAAACTCGGTCAAACTACAAAGGTTGAATATAAACAAATAACACAAGTATGTAGGGACAAAATTAGAAAGGCCAAGGCACAAAACGAGATTAAACTCGCTAGAGACATAAAGGGTAGCAAGAAAATTCTACAAATACATTAGAAGCAAGAGGAAGACCCAGGACAGGGTAGGCCCTTTACTCAATGAGGGGATGGGGTAACAATAACAAGAAATGTGGAAATGGCAGAAGTAGCACTGGTCAGTATAATAATGCCGGCATCTGTAATTTTCACTCCATGCATCTGAAGAAGTGGAGTTTTTACCCACAAAAGCTTATGCCCAAATAAATTTGTTAGTCTTTAAGGTGCCACCAGACTCTTCCTTGTTTTTGTGGATACAGACTAATATGGCTACCCTGCTGACACCAGAAAAATAATGGAGCAAATAATTAAGCAATCAATTTGCAAGCATCTGAGAAGATAATAAGGTGATAAGTAACAGCATGGATTTGTCAAGAGCAAATCATGTCAAACCAACTTAATAGCTTTCTTTGACAGGGTAACAAGCCTTGTGGATAGTGAGGAAGGGGTAGATGTAATATATCTTGACTTTAGTAAAGCTTTTGATTTTGTCTCATATGACCTTCTCATAAACAAACTAGGGAAATGCAACCTAGATGGAGCTACTATAAGGTGGGTGCAAAACTAGTTAGAAAACCATTCCCAGAGAGTAGTTATCAGTAGAAGAGCATATCAAGTGGTCTCCCACAGGGATCAGTTCTGGGCCCAGTTCCGTTCAATATCTTCATTGATGATTTAGATAATGGAGCAGAGAGTATACTTCTACAATTTGTGGATGATACCAAGCTGGGAGGGGTTGCAAGTGCTTTGGAGGATAGGATTAAAATTCAAAAGGATCTGGACAAACTGGAGAAGTAAACTGAAGTAAATAGGATGAAATTCAACAAAGACAAATGCAAAAGGAACAATCAGTTGCACGCATACAAAATAAGAAATAACTGCCTAGGAAGGAGTACGGTGGAAAGGAATCTGTGGGTCATAGTGGACCACAAGCTAAATATGAGTCAACAGTGCAACAGTGTTGCAAAAAAAAGCAAACATCATTCTGGGATGTATTAGCAGGAATGTTGTAAGCAAGATGTGAGAAGTAATTCTTCTGCTCTACTCCGTGCTGATATGGCCTCAACTGGAGTATTGTGTCCAATTCTGGATGCCGCATATCAGCAAAGATGTGGAAAAATTGGAGGAAGTCCAGTGGACAAATTGGAGAATGTCCAGAGAAGAGCAACAAAAATTATTAAAGTCCTTCCCTCTGAGGAAAAGTTAAAAAAAATTGGGTTTGTTTAGTCTGGAGAAGAGAAGACTGAGAGGGGACATAACAGTTTTCAAGTATATAAGAGCTTGTTACCAGAATGAGGGAGAAAAATTGCTCTCCTTAATTTCTGGGGCTAGGACAAGAAGCAATGGGCTCAAATTACAGCAAGGGCGGTTTAGTTTGGACATTAGGAAAAACTTCCTAACTGTCAGGGTAGTTAAACACAGGAATAAATTGCCTAGGGACTTTGCAGAATCTCTGTCACTGGAGATTTTTAAGAGCAGATTAGACAAACACCTGTCAAGGATGGTCTAGATAATATTTAGTCCTTCCATGAGTGCAGGGGACTGGACTAGATGACTTGTCAAAGTTCCTTCCAGTTCTATGATTCTATGGTCCTTGCTCAAAGAGTTTACAATCCAAATAGACAAGCCAGACAAAGGAAGTACTATTAACCCAATTTTTTTAATGAATAGGGAACTGAGACACAGAGCTTAAATCATTTGCCCAAGGTCAAACAGGAAGTCTGTGGTAGATCCGAGGAAATTGAATTCAGACCTCCTGAATCTCAGTTCATTGACTTTATAAAAAGACATCCCTCCTCCCCAGATCCAGGTGAAGGTCAGTAGCAGTGTCAGCAGAGTGCTTCTTAACATAAGTAGTTCCTCCATTTTTTGAATACATCAAATTATTTTTCAATTTTTATTACTTTTATTGTCAGAAATGCAAAAAAGTAGAAAAATCTAGTGAACAAGAACATTGCTGGGCTGAGCCTCTGAAGTCAATAGGAGTTTTGATGGTACAAGGACTGCAGAACTGGTCAGCTTGTGAACCAAAAGCAGATATAATCCTATCTATCTTGCAGGTGGGGGGGAACTGAGATACTTTATCTTTGGTCTGTCCCCAAAGATTGAGGATTATGTATGTCACAGCCTGCATTTGTGAGAAGATCTCCATAAGCAGAAGCTCTGAAGACATCAACCAGTTTCTCTGAGGAAACTGCATGAGACTATCCCAGAACAGGGGCTGCAGTACCCTTAGGAAGGCTGCTTTGTGCACCTCTGAGACTATTAATTTTTGGTGGCTAGTGTGAAAAGATGAAGGCAGAACCATGATCCTGGCTTTCATTACCCTTCTTTGCCAGCATAGGGTCATTGTGCTGCTGGTGGTGCTAGACTCTCCTATTTGTTGCATCCAGATCAAGTTGGGCACAATTCAGGAAGTTGAAGGACTGGAACAGGATCAGAAGAAGGGTGATGGTCTCCTTGTATGGCCTCCCTATCTCTTGCTCCCCCACACATGGCTAACAACAATCTGGCCCGAGATGCTCAGGCATATTTTTGCAGAGGCAATGGCAATATAGCACCTTGTTTCACATGCCTTGTTTTTTAATTATAAATCGGTCACAAGTAAAGAAGTATTCTGTGCAACAGTTCAAAGATGACTATGAAGCTGATAAGAGTATTTGGTTTTCTAGATTTTGTTCAGCACCTGCTTTTGCTTCTGAGTGTGAATGAAATAGAAAGAGGTTCTATGGAGAGGAAATGTATGCATAAGGGAGTTGATGAGGGAAACCATTTTTATGAGCTTGAAAATGATCATTTAATTTTCTTTAAGCCATATGTTGGTTCCTGTGGTGTGTTATTTACTGGGGAGAACTAAAAATACCCATGTGTGCATGCAGCCAATAAGGAATATGTCAGTTAGGCTGCTCCCTGTTGTTGTTTGCTGTCTTCTTTAATTGCAGCCAATACGATTGCAGTATGTAAATCAGGAAATTATTTGCTTTATTTCCAGTAGGACTTCACTATGCAAATAGATGTAGGAAGAGAACAAAGAGGGAAAGAAAAAAAGTGTTGGGTGTGTGGGGAGAGAAATGGGTAGAAGGAGAAGAGCATATAAACTATTCATTAAGCAATGTATGGGGATGAATAGGGAAGATGAGGAGGAAAGGAGAAGGGAAAACTACCAATATCATCACAGCTCCATGAATTTTTCCTTGGTACCAGCTTATTATATTTTATTCTGTAAGGACACATTACCAGATTGTATTTTGTATCTGAATGCTGCTGACGAGCATTCCCAAAGGGAAAAACATATTATCAAACTGTCAGGATTTAATTATTACTTTGCTAATGTTCCCATAAGAAAAACAAATGTTTGCTACACTGCTGGCTGTTACTCGCATTTCTGATTGAATTAAATGTGAGAAATAAAATAATGCTGTTATTTACATATTCATAAATCTCAGCTAAGCAGAACTAGACACCCTTGAATAATAGTGAGTCCAGTGATTTCACTGTTGGTTCAGTTATTTCTTCTTGAGCTATGTGACTGTTTTTTGCAGAACTTCAGTCCACTTGAATTGACCCTTGGGTCTGAGATTGGATGCAGTCATGAGCTTCAGTCTATGCACATGAAAGTTCAGTGGGCAGAGGATGATTTTCACTAACATAAGAAGCCAGTGAAAGTTGCTTGGAGGTTTGAAATTGGAAGTGAATCAGCCCTGGCAGATTCAGTTGGAGTTTCACATGTCACCAACTTGAATCTCCAAGGAAATACATCAATAGCCAACCCCCTCTATAATCAGCTTTTCCCCTCCACCTGAAACAATTCCCAGGATGACCCCTCTCACCTCAGACACATCTAAGATGGGAAGTAGAATGTGTCCTGGGGCTTGTTAATTTGAGGGGTTGGAGAGGAAAGGTGCTCAGATACAACCATGGTGAAAGAAGAAATAGTGGATGAATGGATACATGCATAAAGTAATGATTAGTTATGTCTAAGTGTACTTGGTTGAATAGACACACACAAAAATATTGATTGATTATGGCTCTGTAGTTGAAATTAGGTGGGTTTGAAAACTCAGATCTGAAGACGGACTCTTTTTTTTCTCCCTTTACTCTTACTATGAATGGCAAATCTGTATCTATAAATTTAGAAATCAGTTCTCTTGTATTTATAGTAGAGAGACTCTATTGATTTTTGGATGCACAGCTCCAATAACCTTATTTAGGCCTGTTGTTCTATACTGATATAAATGTAAAGTTGTCAGCAGGAAATATTTGGCCCCAGTGAAAAACAACTCTTGTTATGGTAATAAAATGTGCAAAAATGCAGGTGTTACTTTTATTTGCTTATATGGTTTATTAAGCATTTGTCATGAAAGCACCTAGGCACTGTACAGTTTTCTTTTTAAAGAAATCAGTAGTTAAAAAACATAAAAATGGATCCAATGCCCCCCCCCTCCCAGCTCCCAGCACCAAAACTATCCTACACCCCCATTCCCCTGGACTAGCCTTTTTGTCTCTCCGACCTTCAACCTTCATCTTACAGCAACTTTTCTTTCAATTAGCCTCCTAAGGGACATTCAATTCTCACTCTCCTCCTTTCTCTCCAGAAAACTCCTGAACCACCCATCTTTTGTGCAGCATTTAAATACAATACCACTCAGACTTATTTGCACTTTTGAACATTCCTCTCTAATGCACTACTTGTGTCCAGAGGGTGCAATTCTGCAAAGTGCTGAGCATCTCATCTAGTGTGCCAAATGCCCTCCACTCCCAGTGAAATTAATGGGAGTGAAGGGTGGTCAGTAACTTTCAAGAGATGTGCAGCACCTGACTAGACCAGGCCACCACTGTAACCACTAAGTAACCCTTGCACAGATGGATACTTCCTTAAGGAGATGCCCAAACAGAGACATATAGAGGCAGATCCTCAGCTGGTGCAAATTGTTCTAGCTCTCCATAATGATGACAGCTGAAGATCTGCTCCACCATATTTTGCCGTTCCTGTGAAGATGGAGAAGATTACAACATATAAATTGTTTCCTTCTCTAGAGGAATAATACAATTTTAATTCATTCCAGTTCAATTACAGACAGATGAGCTATCAGGTAATGTCTAATGAGTACAGGTGGATATAATAGCTTTCTTTGAATAGGCCTTATATCCAATGCATCATGTCTGTTTTGTTTTAAGGATGAAAATTGCACCATCTGCAACTGCAGGTGCATGAAAAACATTTTTCAAAGTCCCCTTAAAATAACATAAAAAGCACAATGATGAGGGGGAAAAAAACAGGGTTGTGCTGATTTACGCTGAGGAACTGGCCCCAAAAGATCAGAACAACATAAAATGTATGGTGTTAGTGGTGATGACTTATTGATGGTTTATCTGTTCCTGGTTGGTTTGGACCTGATCGTGCAATTTAGTATGCCCAGGGCATTGATCATGGTTTTTTAATTAGTAGACAGTCTCTTTTAGCCTCCATGGATGACAGTTGCTTGGAAGAAGCTGTTCTTACTTCCCCTACTTTCAGTGCAGGAAATACTGATGCCTCCAATGGAGGAATAGCTGAGTAAGCATGCTCGAGAAAGTACTTTCAATGCCACTCAGAAGGGCCAGATTCTCATTTACACTGAGGCCTCTTTATGCCACTTTGTGACAGAGTGCTAGCAGCCTAGAGATGACCCAGCTCTCTGGTCACTAAGGTACCAGCTATTTGGCCCGTTAAGTGGGTTTAATTGGGGTGATGGTTGCTCAGTGGTTTAATTAGGCAGGAGGCTGATGAGCTAATGTGAGCAATCAACCTGTGAAGTTAAAAGGACAGGAAAGAAATGCAAGGGAGAGGCTGGTAGGTGTAAAGGATACAGGATCCTTGGACGGTAGATCTTGTTCTCCCCTCCCTGAAGAGTGGGCTAAGGGGGAAGTTTACTTCCAATTGTATGTTGCCGCATAAGGCTGTACTGGTGAAGGCACATACTGTACATAATTATACTGTCATCAGCTGATTCGTCTTGAGATTCAATTTAATGAAGTCAGAAGCTGCTTGATCATGGGACTGTTCAGTGGGTGGGTGATGCCCTTATGTAATTTATAAAGATAATGATTTTACAGTAAACTGCCTATCAGAGCTAGGAGATAAATATCTTATAAATAGCAATGAACAAACCACAAGAAGTTTGGAAGTTCAGATAAACTCTGAAACATTTGGACAGTTAGTGCCTTATCCAACCAGTGAAGGCAATAGAAAGCCCTTCCTCCCACCAATTGCGTTCACTGGATTTTGAATCAAGCCTCTATTCAAAAATAGCTGAAATGTTTTGAAGTCACTTTTGTCCTTCTGCCTTCCCTTATTTGGCCTGGACTGAACTCTGAATCATTCAGGGTTAGCCCATCACTAGTTTCATACTTTCATTCTGACCTCACCACTTTTTGATGATATATTGGGAAGTTTCTCTTGCATTTCTCGAAAACGACTTTCTTCTGGCTATAACCTCAGGCACCCCCTACATATGTCTTTAGTGTCTCTACCTTCTGCACTCCCTCATTATGTTCCAACTCTTGCCCTCACAACAAGGGTGTATGTAGAAATCTGAACTGCCTATATATCCTGGCTGTCAGTCTGTGCTGCAACTTCAATTCATAACATACCCATAATGTTCCATGGTGAATATGGCTTTGTGTGAGTGATCCCAATGCATGCAGTGAGGACAGTGAGATAAAGAGATCAAGCAATGTGTGTAAGTAATGAAAAACAAAGAGAGGTTGCCAGCTGCAATAGGAAATGTTGCCTTAGGAAATTAAAAATTGTATGACATATTATACATGGTGTGTGAACACCTACAATCCTGCTTCACAAGCGGGCTGTCAGATTATGATTTTGAAGCTTTGTTTCTCTTAGTGATTGTGACCGTGGTGTTTATTTAAAAAAACTGATGGCTGTGTGTTCATTTTTATAGCCTTTTATCACTCTTCTCTAACTATTATACACAAACACACACTCCCAGTTTCTATTTCTGTTGTCAAGGGGCCCAATTCAAAGCCCACTGAAGTCAATGCAAAAATGTCTATTGACTCCTATGGGTTTTGGATTAGGCCCTATAAAAGGTGTTCTTTTCTCTCCTCCTCTCCAACAAGGCAGGTGTTACATAACTTCTGCAGATAAACTGATTAAAACATATTAAGCCAAATTCTCTACTGGAGTAACTTTGTTGATGTTAGACATAACATCAATAGAGTTATTGCCAGGAAGAGACAATTCGGTCCAGTATTCTTTGAACATAGCACAGTTCCACAGCTCTGACATAATATAATATAGCTTTGGGAAGTGTTGAAATATTTCAATACTTTTAGTGTGTTCTCAGCAATTTATATACAGCATAGTGCCCTGTATGTGGTCAATATTTTCAGTGGCAGCCTTTGTCATTTTTAATAATTCTGTTGACTAACCGTTTTATCCTGTGTAAGATTTTTATCCATAGATAGCACATTATTCTTTGCCTGCCAGAAGATTTCTTGTCACAGCACACTTGCGAGTACACCATTAGTGCACTATACATCATCCATTAAATTTATGAAGATAAATGCCATACCTCAAGCTAAGCTAATATATATTCTCTGTGAAGTACATACACATGAGATAAGTATCATGATGATACTGAATTAATCTTTGCTGGGTTGGGATAACTCCATCACTCAGTGAATTTTCTTGTGCAATAGACGTACAAGCATATAATGAATCCACTCTTATCAAGTGAAGATCATTTCAGTTTCCTCAAATAGTGTTATGATATATTGCATTTGTGCAACTTCTTCCTGAACAATTACAGTCAATGACAGTTTTGCCATTGAATTTTATGAGATCAGGAGTAGGTAGTTGTTTTTTTTAATATGTCATATCTTTTCTCCTCTGGCTGTATCTTTTTAAGTGCACCATTGCTGTATTTTCCAAGTTTCCACCTGTCATGTGTGTGTGTGTGTGTGTGTGTGTGTGTTTTTCACTGCCTCGTCTAGTCCCATCCCTATATCTCATTATAGCTGTCTGTCAGTGCTTTTAAGATATATAGCACTGTCTAAGATGTAAATATTATTATCTTTCCCCACTGTGGAGTGTGGATAATTGAGGGGATAGAAGAGAGAGAAAACCAAGCTCAAAACACAGAATGTGTGAGCATGCAACTGGGCCCTGCTCAGGATTATAGTGACAACTCCCTCACGAACAATGTCTATACACAGAGAATCCATCAGGGATGTGCACCTCACTTACAGATCACACCAGCTGCTGTGCACATCTGGCTTGATTCTATCATTCATGTTCCCCGGGGTCCCAGCAGCATGATGTGCATTTTAAAGATGCCTGATGTTGGGGGTTGTTTTGGGGTTGTTTTTTTTTTTTAGTTGATACACAATTTCCTGCCTGGGGATGCACATATTTTTCAGGGTTCTGCACTGGAGCCCACCTTCTGAGCATGACATGCTGGCTGGGTTCCTGATTACTCTCCTTCTATGAGCATCATCTGTGCACAGGCTGACCTGGTGTTGCCTGGCAGAGCAACACTCATTGTTTTGTGCCACATCTAATTTAGTTTTGCATGATGGCACGTATGTTACATGTTCCTCACTGGTAGATGTTGTATGCATGGTGGGATTGTCATGCTTCCTGTGTGTATTTCACTGACTCTTTTGTGCTCATCCCTTTCTCAGCTCCATGTTTTTTTTCTGTCATTTCAAGCCCCATTATCCTTTGTGTCTTAGCATAACCTTTGTCATTCTAATTTTCATGACTGTATCCCCTTCTGTCCTCTCCTATGCCTTTGCTTTTCAGGTACTGTACCACAGGGAGAGTCCATTAATAACTGTATAATGTATAAGCCAGCCTTTGGATAGGGGAAGCCTGCAGCCCTGGGCACAAACTTTTTTTTTTTTAAATACCCGTTTCTAGTAGAGCTGTGTGAATAATGAATTTTTCGGTTCATTAGCACTTCCAAAAATTAAAAAAAAATCATTTTAGGTCAACTTGAAAATGAAATTTTTGACAAATCGAACAGTTGAAAAATAATTAATTTTGGGTCCTATTAAAAGTTTTGTTTGAGTCAAAACAAAATGTTTTGTTTCTATTTTGAGATTTTCTTCTTCAAAAAATGAAAAAAAACCAATTACCTTTAAATATTGAAACAAAAAGTTGTTTCAAATTGAAAATTTGAAATATTTGGTTTAAAAAAAAAGTCTAAAAACATTTAGATTTTTGCAGAATGTTTTTTTAGGTTTTTATCAAAACAATTTGTGGAACTCTACATAAATTTGTGAAATGTTTTGGTTGAGCTGAACTTGCATTTTTCATCTCCCCCCTCAATTCCCCTCCCCCCATCAAAAAAAGATTCAGTTGAAATATTTCACCTGGCTTTAATTTCTAACTCTTGGGTGGTAGGGGTGGCAAAGACTAAGAATGGAGGCTTTGTTTCAATCTTAATTATGACAGTGACTGACACTTCTATAAGAATGCAGAAAATTGTCTTTTATTATGCTTATTGTTATGCACTAATATACTGTGGGAATAATTTTCAAAAATGGATGTCTTAACAGGAAGTCCAGATCCCACAACTGGGAACACTTATGCCCATGAATGACCATTTTACATAATTTCCCTATCCCTTTGAACATCCAAATGTAATATTTGCATGTCCTGTGTTTGTAAATGGGGTTCTCTGTGGGTACGTCTACACTACGGGACTATTCCGAATTTGCATAAACCGGTTTTGTAAAACAGATTTTATAAAATCGAGTGTGCGCGGCCACACTAAACACATTAAATCGGTGGTGTGCGTCCATGGTCCGAGGCTAGCGTCGATTTCTGGAGCATTGCACTGTGGGTAGCTACTCCGTAGCTATCCCATAGTTCCTGCAGCCTCCCCCGCCTCCCCCGCCCCTTTGAATTTCCAGGTTGAGATCCCAGTGCCTGATGCGGCAAAAATCATTGTCGCGGGTGGTTCTGCGTAAATGTCATCAGTCACTCCTTCCGCTGGGAAAGCAACGGCAGACAAGCATTTCATGCTTTTTTTCCCTGGATTGCCCTGGAAGATGCCATAGCATGGCAATCATGGAGCCTGTTTAGCCTTTTGTGACTGTCACCGTATGTGTACTAGATGCCGCTCACAGAGGCGATTCAGCAGCGCTACACAGCAGCATGCTTTTGCTTTTGCATGATAGCAGAGATGGTTATCAGCCATATTGTACCATCTACCATACCATAAATTGGTAATAAGATGATTGTGGCTACCAGTCCTTTTGCACTGTTCCATTTGCTGCTGTCATAAGTGCCCCTGGCTGCTCTTAGCCAGGGCTGCGATAAAATTGGGAATGACTCCCTGAGTCAATCCCTCCTTTTTGGTATCTAAAAATAGAATCAGTCCTGCCTAGAATATGGGCAAGTGTACTAGAGAACCACTGTATCATAGAACCAAAGAGCACAGCTGCTCTGTGTCAGATCCTGCAGAAATTATGAGCTGTATGCTATTCACAGGGGGTGCTCCTGCAACAACCCCACCTGTTGATTCCGTTCTTCCCTCAGCCTTCCTGGGCTACCGTAGCATTGTCCCCCCACTTGTGTGATGAAGTAATAAAGAATGCAGGAATAAGACACAGTGATTTGTTAGTGAGATATGAGTGGAAGGCAGCCTCCAGCTGCTATGATAGTCCAGACAGGACAGTAAGGAGTGTGTAGGAGAGGAGCCCAGCATCCCTCTGCTAGTTCAGGGGCACTTGAATCTTTTCTTTACACATGAAGGGTGGGGGCTGATGGAGCTCAGCCCCCTGTTTCTATGACGACGATGGTTATCAGCCATATTGCACCATCTACCATGAAAAATTAGGACCAGGCGCCCTTGATCGACCTAACAGATGCTGGTCATCATGGTTACCAGTCCTTTTGCACTGCCCCATGTGCCAATAGGCTGATGTCGAGGACGGATACCAGTCGTATTGTACCATCAGTCAGCCATAGCGTGGGGGGAGCAAGGATGTTGGTGTTGAGTGCTGCACCATCGCGTCTATCTGCAGCATTCGTTAATGATAGGGTGACATGTAAAAGAGTCAAGAGAGGATTGTTTTCCCTTTCACTTCTGGGGGTGGGTGGGGGGGTGCGTAAATTGCCGAGCTATGCCCTGACCCACCGCGGACACTGTTTTTGACCCTAGAAGCATTTGGAGCTCAGCCAAGAATGCAAATGCTTTTCAGAGACTGCAGGAACTGTGGGATAGCTTGAGTCCTCCAGTCCATGAGCGTCCATTTGATTCTTTGGCTTTCCGTTACGCTTGTCACGCAGCAGTGTGCTGAGTCCCTGCTATGGCATCTGTCTGGAGATATTTAAAAAATGATTTTGAATGTCGTCTTCTGTAACGGAGCGCTGATAGAACAGATTTGCCTGCCCTTACAGCGATCACTGATTAACTGCATCACCACCCGTGCTGATCAGAGCTCCACGCTGGGTAAACAGGAAATATTCAAAAGTTCGCGGGGCTTTTCCTGTCTACCTGGCCACTGCATCCGAGTTCAGAATGCTGTCCAGAGCGGTCACTGGTGCACTGTGGGATACCGCCCGGAGGCCAATACCGTCGATCAGTGGCCACACTAACCCTAATCCGATATGGTAATATCGATACTAGCGTTACTCCTCTCGTTAGGGAGGAGTACAGAAACCGGTTTAAAGAGCCATTAAAATCGATATAAGGAGCCTCCTAGTGTGGGCGGTTGTGGCGTTAAATCGGTTTTACGCTCCTAAAACCAGTTTAAACGCGTAGTGTAGACCAGGCCTGTGTCATAGAAAGGACATTTGCAGGATCTAAAACCCCTTGTTGGTAATCTCTAATATTCAAGAATGTAGTCCGTTGAAATTATTTTGCTTTGTTTTTCTATTTCATTCTCTATGTAAAACAAATGAAAATCCTTTCGTTTATCTGTACTGTATGGAAAATGATTGGCATTTTAAAGAGCAAGTCCTGTAGTATCACTTATAAGTTTTAGTGAAGAGAATTTTTCTGTTAGGAGCTAGTTGTTAAGGTATTTGTTGAAGCAGTATATATACCTCTCTCTTTATATGTTAGGGGACGGGAATGTAAGGAGAAAGGCATTAGTGTGCAATTTGTTCCAAAACCATCAGAAAGAAAGGAAGAAGCAGCTGAGACAAAACAGAGGAAGAGAGAGGAAATAACATTGGGTGGCAAAGAAGATAACAGACAAACTCAAAAGGAAGAATGTTAGTGGAAATAGTCTTAGGAAATGAGGTTACAACCCAGAATGTTATAAGGTCATTCCGGTAGGAAGTATCAAAAGTGCATGTCTGTATCTTTAAGAATTAAACTCATTACAAAATAGACAGCACTAAGAATTATATATGTCTCTGATTTCCGTGGTCTCCTTTGCCATGTCTTCTTTCTGTGTTTCTCCCTCTCAGGAAACGTCTGCATTGCATTGTTAATTTTTGCTCATATTTCTAAACTCTTTAGGTGCCTTTGTATTATTTCTCTGTCCTAGTGACACTCATCCAAATTTAATACTATCTGGAAATGTCACTGCTTATCCTCTCTTCCAAATCAAAATGCTGTGCTGCCCTGCTAGACACCTCCACCCATCTCAATATAAGATTGTTCATCACTATTGGATATTTAAAACACAGTGAGTTCAGTATCCTGTGCTTTCAAGGACATAAAGAGTGGATTGATAATTTTTGCTCTCTTCCGATTCCCTTCAACAGACATAACTGATTGCAGCTACAGTCTGGTCCAGTGCTCAGTGATGTCAATGGGAGCTAGATCAATCCCTTATCAGTAATGTTGATGATGAACAAAGTGTAATAGAATCCAGTGCACTCCCTCTTAGATGTGTGATTTTCAGGGCCAACAGGAGTAAACAAGCAATAAAAACTTATCTTTGTCCTTAAAATCAGTAGCTATGGCTCTAAATACAGCCAGTCTGTTGAATAATAAGTTACCGTTTTATGTACACTCACTTTTTTGGGTAGAATTGCACTTTTAAGGCTATAATTCCATCTTGGCTGCTCCGTAACATGAGCAAACCTCTCTAGCTTTGCCTTAATGATTCATGCCAACAAAAGCATTTGATGGAGTAAAGGCAGAAGTAAAATATTTCTTTACTTTGGAAAATATAATCCCAACTATCCATATAAAATGATGGGGTCTCAATTAGCTGTTACCACTCACAAAAGAGATTTTGGAGTGATTGTGGATAGTTTTCCGACAACATCCACTCAATGTGCAGCGGCAGACAAAAAAGCGAACAGAATGTTGGGAATCATTAGGAAAGGGATAGATAAGACCGAAAATATCATATTGCCTCTATATAAATCCATGGCAGCCCACATTTTGAATACTGTGTGCAGATGTGGTCGCCCCATCTCTAAAAAGATACATTGGATTTGGAAAAGGTACAGAAAAGGGCAACAAAAATGATTAGGGGTATGGAACGGCTGCCATTTGAGGAGAGATTAATAAGACTGGGACTTTTTCAACTTGGAAAAGAGACTGCAGGGGATATTATAGAGGTCTATAAAATCATGACTGGTGTGGGGAAAGTAAATAAGGATGTGTTATTTACTCCTTCTTATAACACAAGAACTAGGGGTCACCAAATGAAATTAACAGGCAGCAGGTTTAAAACAAACAAAAGGAAGTATTTCTTTACACAACACACAGTCAACCTGTGGAACTCTTTGCTAGAGGATGTTGTGAAGGCCAAGGCTATAACAGGGTTCAAAAAATAACCAGATAAATTAATGGAGGATAGGTCCAGCAGTGGCTATTAGCCAGGATGGGCAGAGATGGTGTTTCTAGCCTTGCTTGCCAGATGCTGGGAATGGGTGACAGGGGATGGATCATTTGATGATTAGCTGTTCTGTTCATTCCCTCCAAAGGACCTGGCATTGGCCACAGTCAGACGACAGGATACTGGGCTAGGTGGACCTTTGATCTGACCCAGTATGGCCGTTCTTATGTTTACTTTAACATCTCCCAGGCTCTGTAGCACACAGTGTCCTCAAGAGCAGTGGTTTGAAGTATATTGTATTGCATATACTTAGAGGTTACTCAGCACACTTGGAACAAAACTTTCACTGAGAGCATTGTGCCTTCCTCCCATGCCTATGTGGTGAGTTTTCCTGTAATCTTGAATGACAGGTAAGAATTGTTTTGTTTAATTACAGTTTCACTGTGTGTTATTTTCCATCAGTGAATGATTTACAGGATGCTCCTCCAGTGTCAGCTCCTCCAGGCTGGGGAACACTTTAGTAATCCCCAACCTGACTGACAGGCCTTTGCTATCATGCTTTGGTTTTATGTAAGTAACATTGATAAATAATGATTAAGTTAATATCTTAGCCATCTTGACATATTGGATAAAGCATTACAGAATAAAGTATAGTTAGTGATATATTATTGTTCATAGGAGTGTACATGGCATATATCAGTGATCTTAGACATAGTGTCATCTTTGTACTTCCTTATGGGATACCCTTTACGGTACTGAACGACAGAAAAAAAGTGTCTAAAATCATATTGGTTTTGGGAACATCAACTGTAACTGCTGGTATCATGTCCACTCACCTAAGCCCTGTGTCCATGGCAGCTGATCAGCATGACCCTGATCCCCATCCATACATCTATATCTGAATGCTTCCTTGCTATTACTTCTGAAATGACAGGTTTGGTAGCAAGTGTTGTGGTGCCATGGTTTGGAAAAGCAGTTTGAATGAAGCACTATTAAGGATTAAGAGGCTGGTTCTTTATCTCTGTGGAGGAAATATTTTGTAAGTGTGACTGGCCTGGGATTTTGCATTTTAAATTCAAATGGACCTTAAAAAGGCAGAAAAGTCAGCAACCAATAGCAAACATACAAAAAGACAAAAAACATTCTCCAAACAGAGAGAGGGCCAGCATCCTCCTTATCATAAATAACATCACAATAAGGTTGTCCTCTGGTACCACAGTACTAGTTAGTAAGTCTCTGTGGCTTAGCAGTTTAGTTTTATGGACCAGTTGATACTCAGGCTCAGTATTATGTGATAACAGAACTGGTATCATGGAACCATTATAAACGTAGATGCAGCCATTCATAAAATAAACAGAATGTGATCATTATTAAAAAGTTAAGGTGAGCTAACAGTGACAGTACTATAATTATTTTCTTTTTTAAATATCAGAGAAAAAACTGGCATCTCAAATATCACTCTATGGTAACAGTTAGCAAATACTGACTATTATAGAGAGACTACTGTAAGTTACATAGGCTTTGTGGAAAGCCAACACATTCCACAGGATACCAGGGACCTCAGGAGGTCATCTAGTCCAACCCCCTGCTCAAAGCAGGACCAATCCCCAGACAGTGTTTTGCCCTGATCCCTAAATGGCCCCCTCAAGGATTGAACTCGCAACCCTGGGTTTAAGCAGGCCAATGCTCAAACCACTGAGCTATCCCTCCCCCTGTTTAGTTATGAATGTCTTGGTTTGAGTAACATAACTGCTCACATGAACTTTTTTTGCACAAAGCTCAACTAGGTCTGTGAAAGTTTGGTTTCATCCAGGTCTGGATTGTGCTCAGACACCTCAAAGATAAGAACCTAAATAGAATTAAGTATCAGAGGGGTAGCCGTGTTAGTCTGGTTCTGTAGAAGCAGCAAAGAATCCTGTGGCACCTTATAGACTAACAGATGTTTTGCAGCATGAGCTTTCGTGGGTGAATACCCACTTCTTCTACTCGCCCACAGACAAACTGCCAACCTGAAGCATGTTCTCACCAGTAACTGCACACCGCACCATAGTAACTCTAGCTCAGGAACCAACCCATGCAACAAACCTCGATGCCAACTCTGCCCACATATCTACACCAGCAACACCATCACAGGACCTAACCAGATCAGCCACACCATCACCGGTTCATTCACCTGCACGTCCACCAATGTAATATACGCCATCATATGCCAGCAATGCCCCTCTGCTATGTACATCGGCCAAACTGGACAGTCTCTAAGGAAAAGGATAAATGGACACAAATCAGACATTACGAATGGCAATATACAAAAACCTGTAGGAGAACACTTCAACCTCCCTGGCCACACAAGAGCAGATTTTAAGGTGGCCATCCTACAGCAAAAAAACTTTAGGACCAGACTTCAAAGAGAAACTGCTGAGCTCCAGTTCATCTGCAAATTTAACACCATCAGCTCAGGACTAAACAAAGACTGTGAATGGCTTGCCAATTACAGAACCAGTTTCTCCTCCCTTGGTTTTCACACCTCAGCTGCTGGAACAGGGCCTCATCCTCCCTGATTGATCTAACCTCGTTATCTCTAGCTTGCTTCTTGCTTGCTTATATATACACCTGCCCCTGGAAATTTCCACTGCTTGCATCCGAAGAAGTGGGTATTCACCCACGAAAGCTCATGCTGCAAAACGTCTGTTAGTCTATAAGGTGCCACAGGATTCTTTGCTGCTTAAATAGAATTAGATTAGAATGTGAAGAAGTACCACCAAAATACCTCAGAAAAGACTATTCTTCTATTTCTGGCTTGGCTGAAAGCACGGATGCTGGAAATCTTGAGATCACTGAGATTTCCAGACCAAAGATATATGCATACCCATGGATAAGGTTAAATAGCTAAACTGATTTGCTGGTACTTTGACCAGTCTTTATTCATGATAGCTTTTTTGTTGCAGAAGAAAACTGAAACTTGGCAAATGCCATCATTTCACTGGGGCAGAACAAATCTGCACTATGAAAAAAAAAACACAGAAAGAACTGAAGAAAATCTAAGTGTTATTGTGCATAGTGCAGATTAATGGAGGAGAGTGTAGGTTGTTCTCATGGAAGAATTCCTGCAGTAAGAAATAACAAGTGGAAATTAAGCCCACTCACTGAATGCTGCCAGTAGTAAATACATTAACAATGATAATGCTCTACAGGCAGAGCAGGTGGGTGGAGAAATTGATTAAACACTGTTTTGTTTTCTTGAATAATCAAATTATGTCCTGTGGGTCACAAAGAGAATATGAGCAGAAAGTACACTAGAATGATCCTGTAAACTTTTACATCAGCTCTTCGTTAGCATTTACCTCACTAGTTGTAGTAACCAGTCATCTGTCACCTAATGAATAAATAGCAATACAAATGCTTACCGTTCTTATGCCAATTAAGGAGCTGGATTAGTGTGAAGGAAAATGTGGAATTGACCCATTCCCTTGTTGTATGATTTAAACTACTCTTATGTATTGAAGTTACTCAATGTGTTCTGAATTTTGAAAATGTTACCCCATATTTAGAAGGCGGAGCATAGACTTAAAACTATCTACTGTGCAAATGCAAACTTTCATATAGCTTTGGTATTTTAGCATCGGTATTTTTCAAATGTAGAAACGCATCCACTCCTTGGTGAGGACTATTTATATGTCATCTTAGAGGTTTCAAAATTTGGTTGTGGAAGAAGGTATTTTTGTTTTTCTCAATATTGTAAATGAAAAGTGGCTACATGGATTTTGCACAGATTTACCCAAGGGAGGAGGGGAAATAAAGTTCAGGCTGAGACCAAACATGAAAAATTTCAGTGCTTTGGAAAGGTATGAAAGACCAAAAGAAGGTAATCTATATGGAAGGACCATACCAGGAGAAGATATAAAAAAATTGGTATTGTTAATATTGGGTTAGACTGGGCCTCTAGGGGTGCCAAGTAATTGCGCTGCCTCAAGAGCTCTGGGATTAATTCTTACTCAGAGAGTCACAATTCCTCCCTTGCTCCCGTCTTGCTCCAGAGTGAAATGAGTTACTGCAGCGCTTCAAAGGGAACAGCTTATTTTCCCTCCTTGTTCCTGTCCGGAGAGCAATGCTCTGTCTACTCCTCACCCCTCCCTGCTCAGTTCCTGCCCACTTGCTTGCCGGGAGGAGGATCTGGAGAGCAGGGACAGGGCTTTGTATCGGGCTTGGACCTAAGATCCCTGGCAGGTTCAGCATGGGAATGCAGAGGGTTCTTACTCCCCTGCTTGGCTAGGTAAGAAAATGGCATAATGTAGCCTGATAGAATTTCATACCTCAAACCATGTGCAATAATGAAAGTTTAAAAAATCCCCATTTTTTTAGAATTGGAAAACTCTTTACCTGAGCCCTTCCACCAGACTATAAAGGGTTAGTTCTCTCAGCAGAAACCTATTGCTGATGAGACACCATTGCTGTGGTACCTAACAGATTATACTCTGCAAAACTCTCAATGTTTTACCCAATACTGTGCAAAGCTCAGCCCAGGTTCCCTGTGATTTCAAAACAATTCTGGGTTCATTCATGGTTTTGTATGGATACCATATGAAACGTGGTAGTAGTGAAGACAATTTTGCCTGCCTTTGGCTTTGAAGCTTGAAATTAAGTGGCATGATGTGGTGCACGTCAAAACCAAAGCCCTGCCAGCTGAAACCATTGAGTTTAGCACAAATCTAAAATGGGTGTTGCAGCGGGGTGGGAGTCAAGGGTTGGGCTGAGGCTTGAACATTATGAGATATAAAGGGAAAATAGTTTTAAACCAATAATGTTCTCCTGGCTGTTGGGGATCTTCAGGACATATTGTTGCAGATGAAGGAATTTTGTATAAACAGCTTGCAGGTCATCTTTAAGAAGAAATTGCTTATCTCCTGATTGGTTCTGGTGGTGTACTGCAGGTGCAATATATTGGACACCTGCTTTGCATGCACTTAGTACTTTAGCACCTAAAACTGCAGAGAAAGGCATGAGAAATAACCCAGTGGAACATCTGGCACGCATTCAATAGACCATTTTTGCTGACTGACTAGTTTTTTGAACTGGGATTCATTAGTACTAAACTAGTACTACCTCATGCAAATTATTTATGCCTTTGAATCTACAATCCTAGTTTCTTTCATTCAACAGCAAATGGAAGTGGGTGTAGCTGGTGAAATGAAATGCTTTCTTCCTGTTGGAGCTTCCTTGTGATGGCCTCTATATTTTTCCTCGCTTCATGCTTCAGTTCTGTCATTGCCATTTCACATTTCTTCTGTCTAGTAGTCTAGTTAAGCACTCATGAATTGTAAATGTTAACATTGAATGAACACTCCTTTGTGTGCATGGATTATGGTACAGGCTTTTAGTACATGTTCATAAATTGCTTCTCAGATAATACAATGTAGTAGAGTGTGTTCTACAATTCTAGATACTAATCACTATCTCTAAAATAACTTGGATCTTGCAATTATAGACTGAGGGCCAGATCCTCAGTGTATATAAATCAGTGTAGCTCCAGAGGAGCGAGGCTGATTTACACTAGCCCTGAATTGTAACTATAACATTTTCTGACTTGATTTTGCACTATGAAAATATTAATTTTCTAGGAGGGGAGAGGGCGAAGAAAGGTCCTGCATTTTCTATCTAACAATCCCCACTCTGTTAGCATTTCAAGTTAAGGGACAGATTTATCAGAATGCTCAGGGTTCTTTGCACTGCTCTGACAATACAAAGCAGCCAATAAACCTCACAGAATGCACATGGCAGCATGTTGGCCTGGCAGCAGTCCAGCAAGACAAGGTTGGCTTCGAGACAGAGTTTAATAATGTAAAAATGCCTCTGTTTCCCTCCCACACCCAGAGGCAGATTAGGGTTTTGTGAGGCCTGGGGCCAGAGCAAGTGGGGGCCCCTCCTCACCCCTTCTGCCTGTAGTCTCTCTCCCGCCACTGCCCATACCACATCCTTGTATGTAAAACAAAAGGGAACTTCAGTAAGGTACTGCAAGAACCCCAAATGCATCACTATTTTAAGATGTATTTTGGACTGTTCCTGTTGAATGAAATGCTAACAGTCAAGTCTACTGTCCTGATACTCAGCTGCCTTTGTGCTATTTGTCCTGCTCTGCTGTGACAGGCTGTGCAGCCAACATAACTACTATTGGATGATACTTCAGAAGCATGTTAGCGTAATTGCTCCTGTTCCGCCATCTCTCCCAGCAGCCACTATTGCTCAGGGTGGTGAGGTGAGTTAGTGAGCACAGCAGTGGCTATCCTGTGCATCAGTGATCCCTAGCTATTCTAATTGTGACAGACCCAAACCAGTGGGGTACAGGAGTCTGGTCCTGTTGGTATCCAGGAAGTAGGCGGGCGACAGGAGTCTGGTCCTATTTGGCATCCAGGAAGTGGGTGGGCAAAGCCCGCCCATTGCTAAAGGACCTCCCCCCAGCCTAAGGGGAGGATCCACAGGTCTGTGATACCAACTAATCACGGGGGACAACCAATGAAAAAAACAGGATCGGGAGTGAGGTCATAGGGCTAAACGAAGGGAACCTGATGGGGACACCGAGCAGAGAACCCCGGACAATGCCCACTGCTCTTCAAAGGTGTCAAGGGAGCCAGTGGATGCCGCCCAGAGGAACTCTACCCGGATGCGTGAACGGACGGAGGAGCGGAAATAGGCCCCACAGTCGCAGGAAATCCCATCGGCCAACCTCCTCTCCCTGGTTTTATAGATGGCTAGTTTGGCCAGGGCCACGACAAGAGTCTGGTCCTATTAGTATCCAGGAAGTGGGCGGGCGAAGCCCGCCCACTACTAAAGGACCTCCCCCCAGC
Source organism: Mauremys reevesii (assembly GCF_016161935.1). NCBI lineage: Eukaryota > Metazoa > Chordata > Testudines > Geoemydidae > Mauremys > Mauremys reevesii. The sequence continues at coordinate 241,276,392 of NC_052623.1, read as the reverse complement.
CTAAGGAGAGGATCCACAGGTCCGGGACACTAACTAAGTACGTGGGACAACTAATGAAAAAAACAGGAGCGGGAGTGAGGTCACAGGGCTAAACGAAGGGAACCAGATGGGGACACCGAGCAGAGAACCCCGGACAACGCCCACTGCTCCTCGAAGGCGTCAAGGGAGCCAGTGGACGCCGCCCAGAGGAACTCCGCCCGGATGCGTGAACGGACGGAGGAGCGGAAATAGGCCCCACAGTCGCAGGAAATCCCATCGGCCAACCTCCTCTCCCTGGTTTTATAGATGGCTAGTTTGGCCAGGGCCACGACAAGAGTCTGGTAGAGGGCAAATATACTGGTCACTGGATGAGTAGTTTTCTGTTCCCTGAGTGACCAGAGCAGGGGCTGCACTAGAGTAATCAGGAACCTGCTAGAACCAATTAAGGCAGACAGGCTGATTAGAACACCTGCAGCCAATCAAGGCAGGCTAATCAAGGCACCTGGGTTTAAAAAGGAGCTCACCCCCCAGTCAGGTGATGGGGAGGAGGTGGAAGCAAGAGATGCAAGGAGCTGGGATGGGGTGCTGCTGGAGGACTAAGGAGTACAAGTGTTATCAGACACCAGGAGGAAGGTCCTGTGGTGAGGATAAAGAAGGTGTTTGGAGGAGGCCATGGGGAAGTAGCCCAGGGAGTTGTAGCTGTCATGCAGCTGTTACAGGAGGCACTATAGACAGCTGCAATCCACAGGGCCCTGGGCTGGAACCTGGGGTAGAGGGTGGGCCTGGGTTCCCCCCAAACCTCCCAACTCCTGATCAGACACAGGAGGAGTTGACCCAGACTGCGGGGAAGATCACTGAGGTGAGCAAATCTGCCAATAAGTGCAGAACCCACCAAGGTAGAGGAGGAACTTTGTCACATAATGGTGTCATTCAGAGAAGCCTTCAAACCAGTTAGCTCAGGATCAGAGAAGCATAATGGAGGGTTAAAAACACTTTGCATTCCATCTTCTGGGTTGTACTGTGTACTCTGCACACAGGTGAGGATCAGGGCCTTCTCTGTGGTCTTTTCTGTGTGACTGGTTACCACTGTGTCAGAGAGACAAGAGATGAGAACTGCTAATGGATGGCTTTTATTCCTCTTTGCTTATTCAGCAGTGCTTTAAAAGAATGACCTAACCTTTGTTCAGTTCTTGGTCATTTATTGTAATAGCATTAAGTATGTGGAATTCACTTTGTATTAATATGATTGTCCTAAGTACTTTGATAGCATTTCTGCTGTATTAATTACACAGACCATTAGTGGGGTCCAGATGATTCTTTGTGCTATACGAATTAGAAAATCCCTCTCCTAATCTGTAAATGTTTCCCCAAGCATTCAAAATGTGAGCATCTGAAATCTCATTCAGAGAGGCTAATGGGGTGTTTGTTTCTATGGGAGGAGAACACATGGCACAAGGGATTGTTAAGAGCATCCAACGCTTTTTACCTGTAGGTTGTTGTTTCAAATCCCACTCTTCTTACTAATTACCATGTAATGGCTCCTCAGTGGCCTATGTGATATTAATTATGACTACAGTCCAATTCCTGGTGCATTATATAGGAAACTGAGTAGAATAAATAGCACAGAGTAGAGCTGGGTGAGTGCCAATGATGAAAAATCCAATAATGTTGAACTATTCATTTTAGGTCAGACCAAAATAAAAAAAATTGAAATTTTTGGTGAGTCAAAAAGCTGCAACTTTTGAAGGTGAAACTAAGCATTTTCACTTCTAATCATTTAAAAATATATTTTGTTATTTAAAAATAAAATGAATGGAAACTTTGAAATGAGAAGTCATTTCAAATTGAAGAATTGAAATGTTTCTTTTAGAAGATGTTTAAACAAGCATTTAAATTTTTTTCTGATTTTTTTCCACATGAACCATTCAGTGAAATTAGCACAAATTTGCTAAATGTTTTGATGTCACTTAATATGCATTTGTTGCCAGAAATAGATTTTGACCAAATTTTTTCACCCATCTTCATGATAGACTTACACATCACACAAAGCTACTTTCCCCACTTTCCAACTTCCTTGCTGTCTCAGGATAGACTGAGTGGACACAGTGACAAAATCCCCTTCTCAGTTCCATTCTGGTTTCCAAAACGTTGGCATGTCACTTCTGAGAAGGTTGCACTCAGGAACAGTGCAAGGATGTTTCGTGCCAAAGGCAAAACTTTCACCTTGCGCCCTTCTCCCTGCCCCCTGTGCCCCTACCCTGAGGCACCGCCCCCTGCAGCAGCTCCCCCCCTCCACCCTGAGGTGCCCCCTTGCAGCAGCTCCCCACCCTCTGCCCTGAGGCACCCCCTCCGCCCCAGCTCACCCCTGCTCTGCGCCCGAGCACCCTGAGCACGCCGTCGCTGCTTCACTTCTCCCGCCTCCCAGGCTTGCAGCACCTAAGCTAATTGGCGCTGCAAGCCTGGAAGGAGGGAGAAGTGAAGCAGCCACGGCGTGCTCGGGCGGGGAGTTCCCCTGCATGCTGCCTCCCCTCCTTACTTGCTGCAGGCGGCCCTCCCCGCGCTCCCCTGCCCCAGCTCCCTCCTCCTAAATGCCAGCGGCGACCAGGGCAGCCGAAGATCCAGCTGCCGCGGTTGCTGCCGAAGAAAATGGCGCGCCCCCCCTCCAAATCCTAGTGCCCTAGGTGACTGCTGAGGTTGCCTAAATGGTTGCACCGGCCCTGGTTCCACTGGTACTGCTCTTGCTCTACTTATTCAGTGACTCAATAGAGGCAGACAGACTTGCTGTGAGGCAGACAGACTTCCCTCTGCAGCTGCAACTTTTTTTTTTCCAGCTGACACTGAGGCTTTTGAAATCATGCAGCATCTTGTGTTTCACAGTAACATAGAGCATTCTTGGGTGCTAGTATTAGGGAAGCCCAAGAGACTGGAACCTGGCAGAGGGGTTAATGGTGGTTCTGCTGTAGCAGAGAGAGGAAGAGTGGGCTGCGTGCTGAAGACTGGCCAGCACTTGTACTCTCAAGCCTGCAGTAATGTTTAAAACCAGATTCTCAAATCCCATCCAAAAGTTGATTAATCTATAAAGCGTTAAATGCTTTGGAATCTGACTACCTCAAGGACAACCCATGAGATGACAACCTGATTGCAAGCGGCAAAGGCACTGGAGCTAGCAGCTCTGTGATTTAAATAGGAAGGGGCAAGGTGTTCTCTATGATAAGATCCTTCTCCCACCCCAAGAATCAGAGAGCTGCTTCATCCATCATGATGATGGCTCCTGACTGACAAGTATTGCACGCATTGTTATTTTTGTTCCTGTCTTCCCCACTCTCCCAACACTGAGCCATGTGTTTGTCTCATCCATCTGTTATATCCTCTCTTTTTAGATTATAAACTCTGGGGCAGGGGCTTTGATTTTCTATTTGTTTGGATAGTGCCCAGCACAGTCATAATAATTTGGCTGAAGGTAATTCATTGAGTCTGTATTTTTAATACTGAACAATAAGCATTGCACAGTGTAATCATGAGATAGGAAAATCACCAAGTACCATTAGTAAGGTGCTGGCATAGTATGCCGGCCTGGCTCCAGGCACCAGCTAAGGAAGCAGGTGCTTGGGGTGGCCAATAAAAAGGGGCGGCACTCCGCCCGCTATTGGGGCGGTATGTTCGGGTCTTTGGCGGGAATTCGGTGGCAGGTCCTTCACTCCCTCTCTTCCTCTTCAGTGACACTTCGGCGGCAAGTCAAAGAGGAAGAGAGGGATTGAAGTGCCACCAAAGAATGGAGCAGCGTGAAGTGCTGCTGATCGGCTTCCCCCACCCCTCCTGCTGCTTGGGGTGGCAGAAAACCTGGAGCCGGCCCTGATAGTATGGTAGCAAACCCATTCAATCTTCTGTTGCACAGAGATCTAAATATAAAGCTGATATAGAGTAAAGTAATATCAGACTAAGAGGGTGTGGCCAATATTCTTTTATTTAGTCTGGGACAGATCCTCAGCTGGTGTTAATATGAACAATTTACCAAAGATCTGATCCCCTGGCTTTAAGATTTAGAAACATGTTAGAAATGGCTGCATACATTTTATAGTCTAGGAAACAGTACACAACAAACTATCTGATTCCCAGGTAACTAATTATGATGCCTACAACAAGATACTATTATGGAAGGGCATAGGAACAACTATTATTCTTGTAACCCTCTGTTTTTAATACAGTAGCTGTCCTCTTTCAAACTTTAAACAGAGATGGATTGTATTGGAACCTGTGTGTGTGAGAGAGATGATAGATGGAAGGTAGCATGAGTGTAGGACAACCATGCTACTCATACATGGTGAAACCATAGCTGACTTATACAGATCATCCTCATATTTCAGAGAAAAAACATTGGTTTAGAGAGGCTTTAAACATTTTACTCAGACTATTTTTCATATCCCTGCACATGTAGAGTCAGAGGTCTTAGCTACCATGTATGGTACTATGTATCCAAATGTATGGATCTTAGCAGGAGAAAAAAAACAAAAACAAATGAGTTCACAGCATTGCTCCTGTAGGCCAAGCTCTGTGTGCTATCCAACTTTACAAGTGCAAATGGACGCCTGGCCGGGGGATTGGCCGGAATTGGGGGGGCAAGTTGCCTGGGTGGAGAGAGGGAATGTAGTGGGGCAAGGAGTCCTGCAGGATGTACAGCTCAGCCTACATAAACAGGGAACTCTATATGATCCTGAGTAAGGGCTGCCTGTGATATGTGCAGGCCACAGTAGAAGGTGTTAGAGATCTTCAGTTTGCAGGACCAAATGGGCACTCTATGGGCCTGATTTTAGTGGAAATCAGGCTTTTCTGGTTTTCTAATTGTTACCAAAATCAGTACATTTCTGGTCATTGGTACCTAGAATAGTCCCTGAAACTGAAGAAATTATTGGATGCAGTTTTCAAAAATGATCTCATTGCAGACAAACAGAGAAATGCTGTCAGGTTGAGTGTAGGACATTGCTTGGCTAAGAAATATGGTGTTGTACATCACACAGTGGGCACTCACTTCCAGTCTGGCTTGGAGGCGGGAGGTTGCTCTAATATATAGTTCCAGCTTCCCTTTAGCTCAAATAAAAGCTTTTAGTTTGATTGTTTGTTTTTTTATATTGTATCCCTCTTGAATACAATTATAACAGGGGAAAAAGGGTTTCTGAACTCAAAGTGATTTGCCAGAGTCAGGATCGTTTGAGATTTGAAAAACCTCCAGCTCCTCCTGGCTCACCCATCCCATCACCAAAATATAGACAAACGAAGATGATCTAGCTGTAGCAATTCCAAGGTAGTACTGGCTTGTCAAGTTCTTGAGGAGGAAGCTTGGCAGCTTAACCACATGCAGAGAGAGAGAGATTGTACAGCATGCTTTCACCACAGTCCAGGAAGGTGGTTCCAAAAGAACTAATGCACAGGAAATCTCCAACTCCATCCTTAGGAAGGTAGGCAGCTTTGAGAAAGCATCTTCCAGAGGAGGCGCCAGTGAACATGAGCTATTATTACTTCCTGAGAACCAATGCTTTCTGGAGCTCCCACTAGGGTTGTCAACTCTGACTGAAGCTATTCCAGGAGATTTTTTTCCCCCAACATGATGTAAAGTCATTTTCTTAAAATATTCTATTAAAATCTCCCAGACTGCTTTCAACAGTCACCGAGAGATTGATGCCAATTCCAGGAGACTTCAGGCCAATCCTGGAGCGTTGGCAACCCTAGCTCCCACTGATGCCATTTAACTCCATGCCACCCCCAACACAGACAAGCACCTTAAAGGCTTTCTAAAGGTAGCTGGGATAGTATGGCTTATCTGTATCTCTAGATCTAATCTATCATGGACTTCTATGCAGTTACAGTTTAGATGCTCATGAGCATAAGTAAAAGCTGCACATTGTTGTCCATTTGATAGAACTAATGTGTTTGTAAGGGGTGTAAAAGATGTGTTATTTCAAATAGTTGTGTTTTGGGTTGTGCTCACTGCAACGTGTTTAAAAAGAAAAAACAACAAACAACCTCTCACCCTACCAGTCTTCAATTAGACTGAGACATTTCTCCCTCCCTATCCTGCTTTCTTTGGGAAGAGCTCTAGGAGTTTGGGCAGAGAACATTGCTGACAGTCACCTTATCTGACATTTGGAAATTATTCGTATACTTTGGATGTCACAATTAAGTTAGCAGAATAAAAATCAAAAGGCCTAGTTTGCATAAAGTCACGTTCCCCAAACAGTTGTTTGTGTTTCATAGGTCCTTTATAGTCTTAAACATTTGTGTTGTTTTCTTACTTAGCTTGCAAAGTATTTGAAATTTTAAGGCTAGTTTACAGTATGAAAAGATAATTGTTAACTTCGTGCCGGCTGCCAGGCCACCCGGGGCCATGATCTGCTCACAACTTGGGTAGCACTGTACCTGGTCAGTGCTTGGATGAGAGATCTAGGAACGTAGAATGTGATGCGGTAAGGAATGCAGATTATTCACTTGGGGGAGATTTTCAAATGCAAAAATGGCAGTTAAGCATCCAACACCCATGAAAAATCCGTGGCAGTTTGATGCCTAATTGCCAAAAGTGACTTTGAAAATGCCCTGCAGAGGGCACTCTTCCTCTGAGCCCATACTGAAATAATGCCCCAGCAGAGTGCTAGGGTGCATAATTGTGATAGAGGAATTGTCTTTTGGATGAATTACAATACGGAGGGAAACACCACTTACAGTCATTATTAAAAATTTTGTGAAAAGAGCAAGGATGTTGGGCCTGGATCTGCAAAGGGACTGGCGTGTTACAATGCTGAGCATTGTAGCACCTAGAAAACCATAGGAACAACACACACCGCAAGTTAGTTGCCTGGGCTCCCTATACAATGAATGGAGAGAGATGGGCACCTAACAATGTGATCCACTAAAGCCTGCATGCTAGGCAGGGAGCTGCCTAAATTAGCCAATGGGAGATGCCAACCAGAGGGAATTGTGCTGAGCCCCACCCCTCTGAGTCTTAGGTGTCTAAGTCTGGGCTGCAGGGAGGTGCCTATCTCTGCTTAGCAATCCATGAACAGGAGGCAGGAAGCTTAAGGACCTAAGTGGTTTCTTGCATGAATGAATTAGACGCCTGCCTCACTCCGTACAGAATGGCTGGAGGAGGAGGTGATGGTGGTGGTGCCCACCTTATAACTTTTAGCCCAGTGGAGCACTTACCTAGGATGTGAGAGACCCATCAGCTCCCTGCTCTGCCTGATAAAGAGAGAGGATTTGAAGAAGGGTTTCCCACCTCTCAGAAAAGCTCTAACCACTGAGATATGGGATATTTTGATGTGGGGCTCCTTCAATCTCTCCTGTTGACGCTGTTCTGCTGGCTGGCTGTACATAAATGTTAGGCACTTTTTATGTATATGTAAGTATATAGTTGTGTGTACAAATGTACACTGCAAAAGGTCAAAGCATGATTAGTTACTTGTTGTTCAAAACCAAAGTGGGATGAATGGTGGAAAATGTGCTGCGTGCAACAATCTCCTATACTGGCAGAGAATTGGACTGAATGATCTAATAGGTCTTTTCCATTTCTGACCTGTGTGACTGTAATTGATTGAACAGGGCTGCTGGTAGGATGGTGGTTAGCTGGCTGAAGGCATTAATAACGAATCTGTCACCTTAGTTCATAATTTTAAATCTAGCTCAGGTTGACAGGGATTGAAAGGACCCAATTTCATATTTCCTGAAAACACTGAGATCATGGGAATATTGCATTTGCAAGGAAAGAGGCATTAGGTCCAGAGTCGCTACCATCTACTGGCTGTTAAATGGTCTGTATGAAATGAGGTGGTTGCGGTCACTTCAGTTCCTAGTAGACAGATATCCATATAGCATAAGAATTGCCTGCACAATCAGCAATATTTTGCACCTATGTTGTGCAGGGATTCCATTCATATAGAAATTCCAGCAGAGGAGTCAAGAATTGAATGTGTATGGAGACTGAAAATTCTGCTGACCCCAGAAGCGGTTGCTCTTGTTCAGTGCTGAATCATACTTGGGTAGGGCGTGTGTGAAAGCTCGCCCCTACCAATGGTGCAGCTGTATCTCCAGCTCCTGATATGATGTTTTACCTTTTTGATGCTGAAGTCAGAGCTGCCATCTGGGGAGAAAGTAACAACAGTGGGTGACTGTGTAAGGGGAGGAGCTGCACAGCTGGTTGGGAAATAAGCTAATCCCTCACTGGCCTTGCTTTGTTAGATCAAAGTGTTGCAGAAGTAAACACTGCAGCCATTTGTTTATACCAGGAGTCTCAGTCAGCATTTGTCAACCTTGCTGCCCCTATTGTATCTGGTGCAGTTTAGATGGAGAGGGCCAGAATGTGTGGCCAGTTCCTCATGGGTGTGCAGGGGCTGGCCACAAATGCATTCTTGGGCTCACCTAAGTTCAACGCCTGCACTAGGTTAGCTGCACTGGTGCTGCTAGAATCCCTAAAAGGAGCAGGGAGAAGACATGTCCCCACCCCTCCCTCTGCAATTGTTAGCAGAGCTGGGGAAGCACACACTCCGCCCCTGCGAGGTTGTAGCAGGAGGTGTGTTTCCCCCACATCCTGGATGGACAATATGCAATGCCTCCCAAAGCTCACACTGGGATTGTGGGGTTTGCACTTCTACCTACATGAGCTTGTGCTTGTAAGGGGAACAATTTTTTTTTGTGCCTCAAAATGTATCAGCCCAAATGTTCCAAAACTGGCCAGGATTCTTGCTTGTCCACATGGGCAGGAGGTGAACTCGCATTCAGGGAGGCTTGCACTTTACTCATGAAAACAAAGAGCTAATAGCACTGGAGCACTGGCTTCTACAAATCATTATTGTGCACATCAGTGTGTAAAGGTAAATGCAACTCCCCTTTGCACTCAGGGGTGGCTCCAGGCACCAGCGCACGGTCACTGTGAGGGTGGCAGTCAGGCTGCCTTCAGCAGCGTTTCTGCGGGAGGTCCACCGGTCTTGCGGTTTCGGCGGGAATTTGGAAGCAGGTTCACCGAAGGCGTGGGGCCGGCGGACCTCCTGCAGGCATGCCGCCAAATCCGCGTTACTGGCGGACCTCCTGCAGGCATGCCGCTGAATCTGCGTTACCGGCGGACCTCCTACAGACATGCCATTGAAAGCCACCTGACTGCCGTGCTTGGGGCGGCAAAATACATAGAGCCACCCCTGTTTGCACTCTTCTGCCAGTACAGTTCAGTCCTGGCTGACCTTCACATGCTTTATCAGAGGCTGCCAAATGCAATAAGCTTTATCAGAGGCTGCCAAATGCAATAAGTTATGCAATGAATTTATTGTCCTATTTGTCTATTTCGGTTGTGCTTAACCCCATTGCTAGACAAACAACTAGGAGGTAAATGCTCAAAAGAAAGTGATTTCCTTTTAGAATTAGGCTCAAATGCAGTCACAATGTTGGTGCCCATGCAGGATCCATGTTTAGGTAGCCCTGTCTGATAGGCAGGGGCGGCTCTAGACACCAGCGCGCCAAGCAGGCGCTTGGGGCGGCCGTTTCCCGGGGGGGCGGCATTTGGCTCCGGTTGAGCTCCCGCCGTCATGCCTGCGGCAGGTCCACCGGAGCCCGGAACCAGCGGACCTGCCGCAGGCAAGACTGCGGCGGGTCCCATCTTCCCGCGGCTCCGGTTGAGCTCCCGCAGGCATGACTGCGGCAGGTCCGCTGGTCCCGGGCTCCGGTGGACCTGCCGCAGGCATGCCGGCAGGAGCTCAACCGGAGCCGCGGGAAGAGGGGACCCGCCGCGGGACCGGGGAAGGGTGGCGCAGCGCTCCGCGCTGCTTGGGGCAGCGTGATTTGTAGAGCCGCCCCTGCTGATAGGAGCTGTTAATCAACTGCTCCAGGTCAGCTAGTTTCATATTCAGACAAATGGGGAGTTGTTTGTTTGTATGCTCGTGTAGTGCCTCTCATTCCAAAGCTGTTTACACAAAATTAGATCTCTTAATACCCCTGTGAAGGAGATGTTTTTACACCCATCTTTCAAGCACAAAGGTTGTGATTTGCAGTATATCAGTGGCAGAGTGGGGAAGAGTAACCAGGAATCCTAGTTTTTTTTCTGCTGTTCGGAGTCTTATACAATGGCAGTATTAAATTGGACCTGATGTGTCATTCCTATATAATATAACTCTTTTTAAGACTGCTCAGTGTTTGAGGGGGTAGGGTGCTATAAGTGGTAGAGAGAAGACAATATAAATTCTGCCTCTGAGAAAATATCAGCAATAGCTTTTATGTATATAGGGTTCCTGTGTGTGTGAGAGAAAATAACCCAGCTGTTAGGAAAGGAGCTAATATTAGGGCTGCTTTCTCTGAGCTCTGTGCAGAAAAGAATTTACTCTGTTCTGAGACAATCAGAATTCATGTAGAAGACAAGACACATGCGCTATGGGAGGCTGATAAAGACAAGATCTTTTAATGGCGCAACTTAGGTGCCTATGACTCAGAGGAGACAGCAAATGTAAGTTATCAAGAGTGTATGGTGACTCCCTGATGAAGGGAGGAATCCTAGCAGTGCAGTCCAGACTCCCATACCAAGCAAGTGACTCCTGTAATTAAATTGGTTTTTCCACTGGGTCCTGAATATCATCCATGAAAAGTCCCTGGCCTGTCAGAATGCCTCAGTAGGGCATTTCAGTGGGATTATTCAGGCTACGTCTACACTACCTGCCGTATCGGCGGGTAGCGATCGATTTTTCAGGGATCGATATATCGCGTCTCATCTAGACGCGATATATCGATCCCCGAACGCGCTTCTATCGATTCCGGAACTCCACCGCCCCGAACGGCGGTGGCGTCGTCGATATGGAGAGCCCCGGACATCGATCCCGCGTCGTGAGGACGGGTAAGTTATCGATATAAGATACTTCGACTTCAGCTACGTTATTCACGTAGCTGAAGTTGCGTATCTTATATCGATTTTTCCCCTTAGTGTAGACCAGCCCTCAGTGTCAAACAACAGTACTTTGCCACTCTGAGCCACAGTGAGTGGATGCGAGTATCCAAAACCAACCTAGAATTTCCTGCCAGAGTCACCTTTCATCTTGCATGTCTGGAAGTATTTAATTCCTCGGTATAGAGGTTACTTTTCATCAAAGAATAGTACTTTGGAATAGATACCCTGGGTGGAAGTCAAAGGTGATGTGAACCTTACTCATCAATAAGTGTTTGTCAGTGGTTTAAAAGTCTACTGCCAAAAGGTCAGAGGAGTGGTTTAGCAGGATAAAAATCTACACCATTTTAAACCATCCTGGTAGCTGCAAACAGGAGCCTTTTCCCTTTAACTTGTACCTTTTTCTGGCTCCCTAACTTGTAATCTAGAAATATAAGCGACCTTTAAACCCACTTAACAACATTGCTCCATCTTGTACATTAATTCGGAGTTCAGTTCAGTCTGTTTGGTCTGTGGTGCCATTTTATCCTAAACACCACATTGGTTTCCATGCGACTTGTTTTTGCTAAGTGCCAGGTCTTAAGAGTCCATGTAGTTCCAGAAACAGAATGTTAACCTCTAAAACCATATTTAAGCAATCATAAAGATATAACAGAAACAAATGATGTCTTGTGGCTTTATATATGCATTTTGGTTATATAAATATTTCTTGCTGCTGCTGATGTAGAATCTGACTGAGATCCTTTTAATTTAATTTTAATCACTATTAAGGAGCCAGAACAAGGATTTTTACTAAGGCTAGTTTAAAAAAAAATTCGCTGTCCAAAAGTTTTCAGACAGAAAATTGGGTTTTGGATAAAAAGAAAATATCTGTTTTCCTGAAAAATCCACCCCCCGCCCCGCCCCTAGAAAATGGAAAATTCAAGTTTTTGGCAGTTCCGCTAAAAAACCAAAACATTTTCAGTAAAATGTTAAAACTTTCTGCTAAAATTTTGAATAAAATTTGTCAGTTTTCACAGGGTAAAAAAAAAATTGACTGGATCTAATTCTTCTCTAAACAGGTACAACAATATACTTGTTATGCTACAATATACTTGCTTATTTTTCATTTCTTTTGTATAAACCCTATCCCAAAATGCTTTTCATATTTCAGTTGTACCTATACCGGACTTATGTCCCTCATTACTGTAGTACCTGAGTACCTCACAAACAATAATGGATTTTTCTTTACAAAGCTTTGGAGGTACAGAATTATCCTGTATTACAGAGGAGGAATTAAGGTACAGAGATCGGGAGTACATCTACACTACAACATGGCCATGGCTGGCCCAGGTCAGCTGACTCGGGCTCATGGGCCTCAGGTTGCAGAGGGTAAAAATTGAGATGTCAGTGTTTGGGCTCATGCTGGAGCAATTTTTAGCCCTGCAGCCCAATCTCTGCAAGCCTGAGTCAATTCACCTGAGCTCTGAGACTCGGTGCCACAGGTTCTTTATTGCAGTGTAGACACACCCTCAGTGATTTGCCCAGAGTCACACAGGAAGTCTAGTCTTTAGCAGAGCTAAGAACCAAACTCTGCTCTTCTTAGTCACAGTCCAGTGCCTCAACTGCAAACCCATTCTTTCTCTTGGAGCTAAATAATAAACAATAGCAGAGGGACAGAGAAATTCAGAGGCACAAGAAAGAGAGAAAAGGTATATTTTCACATGAGATTTGAAAAGCCGTGAAGAGTTGCAATGGAGAGATACAGGAACACAGGTCCAGATGACACTGAAGAAAGGGACAGAGGAGACCAGTGTTAACAAGCAAGGGGAATGAATAGGCATGATGGCAGAAACAGTCCACATGGTTGGCTAGAGAAAATGCATGCATAGTTGAAAATACAGGAAAGTTAATTTTGAGCTGGATTCTGAACTGAACAGGAAAACATATGTAACCCACGTGCCTTTGTTTTGTTTTCACAGATTCCAGAATCTGCTTTGGTCTAGAAAAACCTTTGTGGATAGTGTTAAAGTCTATAACCATAGCTACATCTATATGCCAGCCTTCTCTATGAAGACGGGGACAGAGCCATCCCTACGGGTTTACTACACCCTGGAGGACTTTGGTGCCAACCAAACGGTGCTCTTTGCCAATCCCAACTTCCTCCGTGACATTGGCAAGTTTTGGAAGAGCAGAGGAATCCATGCTAAGCGGCTTTCAACAGGTCTCTTCCTTGTCAGCGCAGCCCTAGGTCTGTGCGAAGAAGTAACCATCTATGGCTTCTGGCCTTTTTCAGTGGACCTGCATGGGAGGTTTATCAGCCATCATTACTATGACAATGTGTTGCCTGATTCTGGGTTCCATGCCATGCCAGAGGAGTTTCTACAGCTCTGGTTTCTTCATAAAAATGGTGTATTGAGAATGCAGCTAGAACAGTGTGAGGCCCCTTTACTCCAGTCCTCTGCTTAAGGACAATAAGGAAGGGCATGGAGGATCCTCTTTGTTTTAATTTCCATATTCTCCAACAAGAAAATTAAAAGAGAAAGGGGGAAATATTTATGGATTTGCAGAGACCTTAAAGATGCTACTTGTTCCATTGATAACATGAAGGCCAAACAAGAGACACATCCTTACACACAGTGTTATGGAGAAATAAGTAGCTTTCATGGAATTCACTCTGCATAATTATGAAATTACTGTTGCACCCCTGAACCTGATTGGTTCCCATTTTAAAAGATCAATTGAAAAGGGGCATTAAGGATTGGATGGAGGCTGACTGTGCTAAATATTACTTGCTGTTGAAAGTCCATTTAATTCCAGATTAGCACGACCCCCTTTCTTTCCTTCCTTTCTTACTACCTTCCTTCAAGCCAGTAGTGCTGAATGTCACCAGCTCCCAGTGACTTCAAGGGAAGGAGCTGAGGGTGCTTAGACTCTGGTGAAACCGTGCCCAGTTTTTGTAATCCCTGAATATTGGAAAACCTCTGCCTAACCACAGTATTAAGCAGTGGTAGTCCAGAACTCTGCAGTTTACAACCATGTTAATGTAGCATTATGGACTAGAGATGGTTGAAAATGGTAATACATTTTAATGAAACGCTGGCAAATTCTTTGGGAAATGTTGAAGCTAAAAACAATTCAAGTAGCGTGGTTTTGGCCTATTGTTGTAGAATAGTAAGTTTTGTAATAAGGGCTGCTCCTGACCAATTTACTGTACGTTCTTTGAGTCTCATTCTGTATTCCTTCTTATGTCAAATGCTCATTGATCTCAATGGGAGTTTGAGGCACACAAAGGTATGCGGGCCCAGGTTCTTAATTTACTTGTAGTGCAGACGGTACACAGTGAGTATAGGTGTCTTTTAAAATTTGTTAAAACACTGAAAATCCTTTTTCCTTGAAGCGATGTTCTGTTTGTGCGATTAGATCCCTTCCTGTCTGTATTGCAATGCTGGCCGTAAAGTTGTATTTTTTATTTTTTCTCCCCAGATCATCTCTGGTCCAAGATATTATTTGGGGAAAAACAACCAGCCCTTGGGAGCGCTCTTTAAAAACTACATAGTGAGCAAAGAGTAAATGTCCCTGTCAGGTGCTTACATAACACAGTCACTCTCCTTGAAATCAGTGAGTTATGTAAGTGTGTACATTTCACTTAGGCTGCTCTAGCCTTTTCATCTCTTCACAGACTATTTTCATTTTGTTTATTCTTCAGCTGGCCCATGGTCCTGGAACCTTTCTAATGCACTGTAAATTAGTACTCTTATTTTTAGGACTGTGACAAAAATAAAATATTAGCACATCATCTTTGTCACAATTTCGGCTGCAAGATTAGCCTTTTAAATTCAGATCTGCATCCTTGTTGCTCTCTGCTCAATCACTAGCAGCTACAAACTGTCAAAGCAGCAAAAAACAAGAACAGACATTGGATTGCCACAAGTATTTCCTATGCTATGCATATAGTTCCAAACAGGCAATGCTTTTTTGGGGGGTCAGTGGGGTGGGCGGTCAGGGTATGTCCTATCATACTTTGATGTTGTTGTTTTTAGTGTCAGCTGCCTGAAATATGAAAATAATTTAAACAATCCCTCAAATGTCTGTGTAGGGCAGAAACAGAGAAATCTTCACACTTCTGAAATTTTTAACTGTACATTTCAGAATAAAATCATCTTAAAGATTAATATTCCAGAACATGAAATAGGCATCATTATTTAGGTTTACAGTCCTAAAAGAAGATGGGAGATTATTTGGATTACATAGTGTTTTAGAAATTTGTATGATCAAATTTGACTCGGTTCTATATTTTGCTTTATCTTTGTCTATATTAAGAAGGTACAATCAACAAAGATAGAATGCTGCATGACCTGGTAATTCTTTCATCATGGACCTGTTCATTTTATTTATGCAAGGGTATTCAGTAAGGAAGGATTTCAGAGAATCAAATAATTTCTTTACTGCAAATTGTAGCAAATGTTACTAAGCTGTTTTTTTTTCTTGGACCAGAATAGATAACTGTCGTTTTATTGTACATGTCAGGACTGCCAAGTATTTCTTGAGAAATTGCTGTCTGTAGGAACGTTAAACAGTTTGGAATTCTGTTCTCCCATGCTTTGGAGAAATAATCTGATCAGGGTCATGAGAAAATCAGTATCTTCACTGAAACTTAGTACGGTGGTTCGTACCTTATGGCTTGGAGCTACTGATGGGATCCTCAGCAATTGTCTTGTACATGGGGGACATCCCATTCCCTCTCTGTTTTATTAAAGCAGCAGACTTACTGAATCTTTTCCTAATGATCTCTATGGGTCCTTCCTGACATTAGAAATCTATCATACTGAATCCTGAGCGATCTCCTATAAAATGCTGAGGGAACCAGGGAGACCCAAGGTATACTTGATGCACTTAAAATCTTCATTCTGATACTGGGACTATTAACCAGTTCTAGCTGTATTCCCTATTTAAGAATAAGGAATATTTCTGGACCCAGTAATAGCTCCACCCATAAATTTCTAAAGGCTTATCTACATGAATACTTAGTTCATGACGAGCTGTCATGTGAATCTATCCCCTGCTAACCCGATGCACACTAAGTGTTCACATAGACCCTGCTGCAGTGCACTAAAAGCTCCCTCGTGTGCTTTTGATCCACCCTGAAGCATCATTAAAGTTCAGAATTCCAGATACAGACTTCCTATTTTAGGCTGCATGGGTTTGTTTGTGTGTTTGTAGTGACCAGGCAGAAGGCTGCCATGTTACGGGAAAAGCTACCTGTCACTGTCCTAGTGGAATAAAGGAAAACATGGTTGCTGCAGCTGCTGTGTGGGAAGAGAGTACAGGTTTATCACTGAAAGGGAAGTCATGCCACAATGAAGAAGTTGTTGAAATCCTAGGTCCCCACTCATATATCACTTCCAACAAGCTAATATCCTGTGTTACTGTCTCCTTCATGAAGGCAACTTCATGCTTTAGGTAGATGGTGGTGATGAAGAAGAAAGCATTCCACCCTTCTTCCCCTAGACAACTACACTATGTCTCTGCAGCAAGAGCTCTCTTGTGGTTGGTAGAATCTTGTTAGGCCATTGCACTTGGTATTGGTAAAAGTGAGGGCCTCCTTGTCACACAGTTTGGCTCAGTTGGTGAGGTATGGGAGAGCTCACATAGAGTTCCTGTTGATGCCACTATGGATTGTGTAGACTGTATCTCTAAGGAACTCTTTTAAGTTGCTTTAAAATTTCAGTAGTTTATGGTTTCGGGAAATAGGGACAACATAACTTCAGAGGCACAGAACAAACTTCTCCTCTTGGTTCTGCAGGGAGGAACTCTATTGCAGGGGTTGGCAACCTTCAGCACGTGGCCCATCAGGGTAATCCACTGGCGGGCCGTGAGACATTTTGTTTACATTGACCATCTGCAGGCATGGCTGCCCGCAGCTCTCAGTGGCCACGGTTTACCATTCCAGGCCAATGGGAGCTGTGGGAAGCACTAGTCTGGCACTAAAAACAAGCTGCAGTGCAGTCTGAGTCTTGTTTTTTCAGATCTGTATAAATTTACAGTACAAGTTATGCAGATCTACTGTGTTCCTATTTAAGGGCCTGATCCAATGCCTACTAAAGGCAAAGGGAGTGTTTCCATTGACTGCAATGGGCATTGGATCAGGTCCGAAATATATAAAGCAGAGAACATTTTAAAATATCATAGTAACAATATGAACCTTTATTTCTAGCTCATGTTTTCCATCATTTTCTTTGCCATTTCATCTAGGTATCAGAGTACACTTATAATGAATATCCCCAAATTCTGCAGCATCCCTTTTGTAAGCTGTAATGTTTTGGACCACTACTCTACAGTATTGCAATATGTACTATAAAGAATATTTGGGATAGCTTCATTTTAGCTCATTGCCACCTTCTGCTGGAGTCTGCAATTAGTCAACAAGGAGTTTATAACATCACAGCCATGGCTCTGGGAATAGACTGTGATGTCACAGATGCACCACTATAGGCTTCATTCACTCCACTATATAGGTGACATTTGCACTGCTGCCTTCACCCAGTAATTTCTCCATGGGAGGGCAGCTTTAAATTGTTACTGGGGCTCTGTGGGAGTCCTGTTAGCAAATACTTCCTGGAAGATGTGCTGAATTTGGCATATCGTCAGAGTGCCCTGGCCATGCCACTGTGTCCAGTGCCATCCATTTTTTCGGCTATGTTGCCTACCACTATGGCCCTTTATAGAATGATGGCTCTGGATGCCATGTGATGCTGTTCCCTTCCTCCTTCAGTACAGACTTTCCTTCTCTGGATGCACAGGAATTAATCTCTCTGAGAGACTTCCTTGTCATGTCTGGGTTCACTAAGAAGTAAAGATTTTCTAAAGGAATCCTCCACTTTTTTTCCTATCCAGTCACCTTCTTGAAGTCAGATTTTTCCAAACTCCTTATATTATGATTTTTAATATAATCAATAATAAAATGAGTTTGGAAAAATATATACATAAATAATTGCCATTTAACATCATTTATAAAAAAGGTATGATTTAATCATCCATTCTGAATCTTACCAACTAACCAAAGGCTGGATTTTGGTGATAAAGGTCCAAATTCTGTGCTGACTTACACCCAGTAAATATGATTATAGCCAAATTCTCCATTTGCTCCAAAGTAGCATGTATTGAGACTTGGTTTCATAGAGGATATTATTTTAAAATAATTTTTAGGTGGTTTCTGAGGAATTCCATATATATTTCTGTATTAGTTTTAAATTTATTTCAATTATTTTAATGTTTTATGCTGGCAAGAATGTTTTGTCACTAGGACTGCTCTTTGGCAGTTGACATCTGGCATTTGTACAGTGAATGCTTTAAAAATGTAATTGAAACAGGATTTTGATAGTTGAAAATTATGAAATTACTAACAAATTTACTAGCCTGTTTAACAAACATAAACTGGCAAATGTTCCTAAAAGAACGTCAAATATCAAAAGGAAGTTATACTTACTCCCTTCTGTTTATACACAGTATACAACTACTGGAAGACAGAATATCATTTGCTATCTGATTTCTGTTAATTGTTTTTACTGGGGTATACTGAGCCCTGGTAGGACTATCTCCAAAATGGTGGACATTTGAAAATAAAAAGTAAAGAGTGTCTAAATAAAGCTGTGGTATAGTATCTCCAACCAGCAAACCACATGGGGCACTCCATGAACATCGAAACAGCATTCCTTGTTCTCTCCACAACAGTGTGATAACGTTTGGCCTGATTCAAAGGGAGTATGGAGTAATTACAACCTCAGGATGGCACCATACAAGCCCCGCTTCCATTGAGTGCTTCTGGGAATTGGGAGGTGACCTTAGGGGCTGGAGCTAGTCCCGCATTCACCACACCCCTGCAACCAGCATATTATACCAGATCCTAATTTACTACCAGCATTATAAAGTATACAGCGACTGCAAGGTTAATATATATATTTTTGTTGTCTTGACTTTCAAAGATGTTAAGAAACCACAGCTCCTCCTGAGATCAATAGGAGAGGTAATGGCTTATCACGTATGAAAATTAGCTTCTTTGTTGCTCTGAAGTGCTTCTTGAGACTGAGACAAGTAAGGATTTTAGTCTCATTTAAATAATTAGGAGTTTTGCCTATTGGATTGGGGCCTCTGTATGCAAAATGCCATGCACAGGATAATGGAAAACCTGCATTGTTCCCCTGGGTGTAATGTAAAAGTTGAACAATTCAAATGTTGGTCAAATATAACTTCTCTTCTGTGCTCCTGATCCTCCTTCCCTGGCACTGAACATCCATTACCATTATATATACTGTCTTACAGTAGCAAAGAAAGATTCCAGTCAGGATTGTAGTGGAGTTAAACATGTATGATGACACAGTAAGGCAATGGGGCATAAGCAGATGCTTAAATGCTTTGCTGAATCAGGGCCTAAATTAGTCAAAGACAACCAGCTGTCCCTTCCTCCCTAGAACAGTTAACTTCTCACCTCCTCAGCAAACATCACAGTGGCACCATAACAGCTAAGAAAGATGCTCAAAAACATTTCAGTCAGGGGCTGATCCAAAGCCAATGTTCCATTGATTTCAGTGGGACGTTTTTGTGGGCAATTTAGATCGTTCCTATTTGATAGCAGCCAGTTCATCCTTCCTGGTTAAGAACCACCCTCACTTTTAGGGTACAGTGAGGATACTGCCTTCAGACTGTCAGAGATTTTAACAGACCATATGGGTTTTCCATCCCTCTCAGCAAGTGAATGTTTTTCCTTTTTAATGGAAAAAAGAAAGTCCAAATAAAACACAGAAGCAAATTATGAGCTAGATTCTCAGCTGGCATAAATCATTGTAGCTCCCTTCATTTCAACAGAGCTATGCAGATTTGAACCAGCTGAGGGTCTGGCTCTACAGTTATAAAATTGATGGAAATAAGCCTACAAACCTTTCAAATTCATATGTTTTAAAACTATTCTAAGATGATGCTATTTAGTTAAAGGTACTTTTCTGTAAACTTAGTTGTTTTCCATAAATACAAAGCACAAGTGGCTCCTTTGGATGGGTATATGTTGGTTGCAACTGTGAAGCAGACATGTTGTTGTAATTTACAATTCTGCCACATCAAGGTATGATAGTGCAAAACCAAATCATACTTTGAGTGTGACAGGATGTGTTTTCCAATATGAGACCCTATTTCAATATATATATATAAAATAAATGGAGCATACAATATTCTGTGTATTCAAGTACTGTATAGTGCATGGGGTGAAAAAAATGTTAAAAATAAAGTTTCTATGAACCGAGTAAAAAGACAAAAACCTTCATCATAGCAATGAAGACTTACCAATAAATACCTATTTCACAGAAATACATGCCCTCAAATAAGAGAGTGTCTCTGATGAATTCAAATCATGCTAATGTTTTCCACTCATTGTCAAAAGACTTTGTTAGACTTTAATGAGGCGATTATAGTTTTTTCTAGTACCTAACTGCTTGCTTTTGGGAGGGGGGTGTTTCCCCTTTTCTGGTTACTTTTGCATGCAGTAAACTTATTGTTTAGGAAGTTCTTTCTGTAATTTATATCAAAGGTCACATTCTAATCTCAGATGCTACTTGTCTTTAAAATGTAGTTGCTGTTTGTTCTTCCCGTGCTCTGTGCCATTTCTCTTCATCACAATACTAACATACGGTGATAAACACTGGACCTCTGGAATTAGTTTTGATCATTGAGTACCAGTGTTCATCAGGAACTAGAAAATAGACTGGCTGTAACGTAGTCCTTGGTTTTAGCCTCGACTGAATGCAACCAAATAGTGAATCTGTATAATAATTATAATGCACTCACTGTCAATAGGGCATCAGTGAAATGCAAGTCAATTTCAAAAGTTCTGGGGAAAAGATCTAGACCTCCTTTACAAACCTGACTTAACAATAGTCTATAATACTGCAAATAGAAAAACATTGTTGATTATTATTCTACAGCTCATCATAATTCCTATCCATCCTCTGTTCTGTACTATTCTAGTTACCTTTCCTGGTTTTATTGTATGTTTTTCTGCTCTTTGGATCTCTTTTATTTTGCATCAGTCTCTGCAAGTACCTCCCTAGGTCCTTTGTGGAAAGCCATGTTTCATAGACATCGTTAGCATGCTGCCGAGTTTTTTTGTGTGTAAAGTATCTGTGTGGAGTATAATATATGAAAGAAATATTTTCATAGTTTTTCATGTGTGAGTTTATATATGTCGTATGTGTGTGTCCAATAGATAAAATATATGCAGTTTATACACAGTAGATGCACCTTATAAAGCTTCTACTGATCTAAAGGAGATAACCAACAATTCTGCATTTTGAATAAATTTGGATTCTGTCGTCCACTGAGATCCACATGGCACAGGAACAGAAGGAGTCAATTACTGCTACCTGATTCTCAAACTTCCCCAGCATAAGTTCTGAGTACCCAACGACTAGTCTTATTTATGACAACCAGCAATAGATCCTAGACTATTCATACACCAGCTGTGAATTAGCAGAGCTGCACTCTGGTCCATCCCTGCCCTTCCCTTTCCTGACATCCTCCCTGTGCCAGAGTGGAGAGGCAGGTGGCATAGGAACTGGCTTGGTCAGCTTTACACCTGTGGAGCTCTCTAAGGAATTCCAATCCAGCCAGCTGTGACTCAATTCTGGGTTATTTGTGCTACTAAGGGAGCACCATTTGGTCAGAACTGAGTCAGAGAATCTGGCTCAGGGAATATCCCTGAAACAGTTTGATTCTTTCAAAACAGAAACAACTTAAAAGTGTAGCAGTCACATGGGGACTACAAATATTTTTTGTTACAAGTGGGGCTGAAGAAGATTCAAAGCATTCCTACGTGTTTCCAGACACTTAAAAATCAGGAAGTCTATTATGTGGCCAAAGTGCTGAAAACCATGAACGAGTACCCAGTATAGCACAGAAATGCAACAAATTTTCAGTCGCTCAAAGACCTAGATTTTTGTTTGTTTTTTGCATTTGAAGAATAAGCACTTATTCCTAAATCAGAAAAATGAGATCTGCATTTATAAGTCATTTTCTACTTTCCCTGGTTTTAAACAGGAGTAGCGGTGACATGTAATCTCATGGAAAGTAAGTCCTTCTAAATTGTTCAGTTAGCTATATGTACAATATATTTTCTTTACGCTTGTATTTTGTAATGTGTCACTACTGATTTCCTCTGGCTATCACTGAAAGCCCATGGCGAAAAACAAACAGGGCAGATTAAAGGTGCCTAGTGATTTAAAAAAATATATTAACATAAAAGAAATCGTGGCAAACCACTTTAATAATGAAATGTGAAATTTAGCATGTGGATGATGATGAATGTATAAGATTGCACTTGATTGTTAAAACTCTTGTGCCTACGAGCTGGGCTGTTTTGTAACAATACTGAAAAGAGAGGTTAAATGAGGAAAGAGAGATTTCTTTTAGCAATTTTAAAAAATGGACTACAATTCAGGCCATTTACCTTTCTCTGCATGACACCTACTATGGTTCTGGAGATTGCAACATAAGCTTTTTCTTTATAACCATAAAGAAACTTGCAAGGAAAACAGATAATCTCTTCAGAAAGTAAACACACTTGTTTCCTGCCATAGAAAAAGACTATCCCCTTGTATTTCTAAAATCTCGCTGGCCTGAGATTGTATCATGTCATCAAACAAATTAGATGGACACGAGACAACATGTTATTGTTTTTGTTTTTTACTCGGGCCGCTGTCTAAACATAATAATAACAATTCCATACTGTATATTTTGAGTATATAGAATAAAGTATTCTATTCTAGGGATAGGAAATAAGTGAATGCAAATAGGCATTGTTAGTGGCTTCTAGTAAATAAGCCAAATTGAAAGGTAAAACAGATCAACAATTTGTGTTTTCATTATAGATATTTTGTTTACGCAACCATAAATCTGGTAAGAATTTGTGAATTCAGGTAAAGGCAAAAATGTGTCACTGTTGTCAAATGAACCTGGGCCAAGATTTTTTTTCAAAGATGATTAAGGCCCAAATCTTCAAAGGTTCCTACCTTCCGTTGATTTTAATGGAAACAGTTCTGCTTGTGGTGAGTAAGCTGCACAGAAGGCCCACTGAGGTCAGTGACAGGGCTGTGTGACCCACGCTGTGTTCTGTTTGTGAACTAAACAGTGCAATTTGGCTCTCAGGAGCTAGAAGTGAAACAGCCCATAAAGGTTCGTCTTTGTAGGTTTGATTTCTGTGAACTCTAATCTACCAGGGAACTCTCTCCACGGCCATCCCTGCCTCCAGCCTCTTTTTTTGCCTTTCAACAAGCCTTGGATTTTCTGCTTTTTACTTTAATGTATTTGCAGAGGGGTGTCCCAATGGTGGCAATGAAATAGGGTTGACTAGATGGAGAAGGATTTCAGCAACCTCCCAGCTGGGTGAACAATCACAGTCCTTGTTTGTGGAACTTTACAGAGCATGAATGCAGGCAAAACTCAAACCAAGGCTGATTTTGAGTACTTTGGAAGCTTGCTTTGAAATTTTTGCATATTTTTAGACAGCAGGAATGTAGTGTGTGGTGAAAATGGTACAAGATGAACTGACCTGGACCAGTTTGTGGCTGGTATCTTATGCACAAGGGAAAGGGACTGTTGGTCCACAGAGCCTCCTTCTTCTTAAATCTAGCCATTAGGAGCTGGCCACAATTGCAGTACTTGCTCGTTCTCACAGAGCAAGGGTTCCGGGTTAGTCATACTAGCCATTCCCAAAGGGGCAGAGTTATGTGGGTCTTCAGTATTTTGCAGTCCCTATGCACAGTGCTTAATTTCACACTTCCATGGTAATTATTTGTGGATTTGCATTCCTTCCTGTTTTACCCAATTCATTGAAAAGTGTGATGGTAATGTAATATTTCATATTCTTGGCATGGTATTTAAAGTGGATAAGCAAACAGTTATGCCTCTGAGATTGTATAATGCCATGGATTCATTTTCCCCCTGTGAATGAAATGTAATATTTATTGCATCATTTATAATGTATGTAACCTTTACAAGCTGGATGCTGTGTCAGAATGACATGAATGCTTGGGTGACTATCTCCTTGAATCAGCATCATTTTGGCACACTCGGGCAAAAGTGCTTGTGCAAAGTGTTCAAACATCCCAAAATGTGTTGTTGTTTAGAGTCTTGTGATTAGGGCTTAAATCTAATCCTTTCCAATGTAGCAAATATTTGCTGATGGCTAAAACTGTTACAA
Organism: Mauremys reevesii; assembly: GCF_016161935.1. Taxonomy (NCBI): domain Eukaryota; kingdom Metazoa; phylum Chordata; order Testudines; family Geoemydidae; genus Mauremys; species Mauremys reevesii. The sequence continues at coordinate 241,252,285 of NC_052623.1, read as the reverse complement.
GGACTAAAGCATAACCTTCCTTTGCCTGGCAATAACATATGTTCTGTTCTTTCAGTATAATCTATTTATTTTCGAGTAGCGTGCAGTGCTGATTTAAAGAATGTCGACCTTCAAGATGGCTATGGTGACTGTGCCCAACCAATGTCTAGACGACTTAATGTAGCAAAGAGTTCTTTGTGATAGAATTATTGAACAATTGTATTTTGTTGTCTTTTTTTCTAGTCATGTTTTACAAAACATACCATAAGCATTTCTTGTGATTTTTAGCGAAGTCCCATTTGTAATATTTGATAATGGACCTAGATTTTATAGGACTCCATGCCTTTTTTTTTTTCATAGTCTGAGTCATAACAAGCATGATCAGAAGGAACAAGTTCATTGTATTGTTTAATTTTGATGGAACTTTTTCAGAAATAAATGTTACATTATTTATAATTTGGATTTATTTAACTTAACAATAAATATCTCTTACTTTAATTTTTGAAAATGATTATTTGTGGGACTTCTCTTTTTCTTCTTTTCTCTATCATCTGTCTCTATATGCTCAATAGATCAAGGCCATTTCCACTTCCTCTTTATGTTCTGCTAAGATTTGCATACATTGTCCCCATTTGATATTTGTCATCTCTACTATTTTATCTATTCTTTTTTCATTCCTTTGTAGGTTAGTGCCTGATCCCACACTCACTAAAGTAAATGGGACAAATGCAACCCCGGTGTAATTTAATTGATTAACCAGAGCTGAATTTGGCTCAGTGGGAGTTTTTCTGCTGCCTTTCATAGGAGTTCAATCAGGCACTTAGTTAACAGGGAAAACCCACCAAACCACTTCAGACAAACACAAAATTCCAGTGAGATACAACTAAATGGATAAAAAAGGGTCCTGATCCTGCAGTTGGATCTGCGTGTGTGGGTGCTGGTCAGTGGTCTGCCTGTATGGGTCAGATTACAGGATCAGGGCCAAAGGTACTAAAAATCGCGCACAGCCATGCATTTCCAAAAGTGACCAGTGATTCTGGGTATCTGGACTTTTGGGTACCCAACATGCAGCCCCTTAAAGGGATAACATTTTCTAAGGCCAGGTGCTCTGTACTTTCTGACTATCTGGTTCCTTCAAGGGATTTGAAGTTGGCCATCCAAATTCTGGATTAAGTTTTGGGAATTTAGGCCTGCAGTCCGTGCACACACTCAAAACTTTTACTGAAGCAAGTGTGGATTCAGAAGGAAAGCAGGGTTGGGCCCAGAACTCTTCAAAAAGTTCAGCAGGAGTTGAGGGTGTTCAATACCTGACAGAAGCTTTTTTCAAAAGTACTGGCAAGTCATGTCTCTGTTTAGCTGGTTACAACTGACCTCTCACCCTAGTTCAGGCCTTTTTACAGGGTTGTTTCTCTGCATGTGTTTTCTGGGCCTTTACATGCAGGCAAAACAAGCAGCTTTAAAATGGCCACTTTGAACATCAGTTTGCCACTTTCTTCCTTCCAGCCAATATGTGTGTCATTACTGCCCTGAGCACGCTGCTTCCCCTAATCCTCCCCAGAAATCCCATTCCTTTCAGCCTTTGCCCACAGTCTGCCAGACAGTCTAATCCTCTCATAAGCTGGTGATAGTCAGCACAGCAACATGCTTTCCAGATAGGCCCCACTTCATTTATGCAAAGTTCCTGAGATTTTTGAACCTGCTGGAAGTAAGGAATTAAGCATCTTTGTTCATCCCCATTTGACACCTACAGGAACACCATGGCTCAGCAAAGGTGCTGATCTCTATGGGTAGGAAAGGAGAAAAGTTCCCTTTTCTTCAATTCCTGAAGGGACAGCATGGCCTTTTCCAGAAAGCAGCCTACTAAAACCGATGTTTCAGTCACTCATGTTTAGATGTAAATCAATGAAGTCAATGGAAATAAGATGACTTACATCAGCTGAGAATCTAGCCCTTGCAATGAGGTGTGTGTTAATTTGTTGAGAAATTACCCAGAAGATGTGCTGTGTCCGAGATGTATCACTTTTCCCTGGCTTTGTGTCAAGGTCAGACTCCCAAAGTTGGCTTCCCTCACTGATGAGAAACCAGGGTTACCCACTTTGCTTTTTTTTTTTTTAATTTCTCAGTTTTCAGTGTACTGTCTCCAACACCTTTGATCACCTACTAATTTTCTATACTTGTCTATTTATACCAAAGAGAGAGTGTCTGTGTCAGAGATGTGCATGTGAATTGGGGCCTTGTTTGGCTGAGAACTCCATTCAGTTTAGCACTCTTGTCAATTGAGTGTTCAATAGATTGTAGAGGCTCTTCAGGGCAGAGGCTCTTTTTTGTTTTATGTTTGTACGGTGCCTAGCACATTTGGAACTATAGTCTCTGCTTGGGGCCCCTAGTTGCTACAGCAATATAAATAAGCTGCAAAACAAAATGGCAACTCCTTGTAGCTAGAGTCAACACTCCCCTAGATGAGTGTTAGTTGAAAATTCTGACTGTGTGCTTCACTTGCTTGTTCCATGAGCTCTGATGTTGATTCCTTGTGTGATCTTAAATCAAGTCATTTAACCTCCCTGTGCCTCATTTTCCCCATCTGTAAAATGGGGATAACACCTCACAGAGCTGTTGTAAGGATTTTAATATCTGTAAAGTGGTTTGAATCCTTTATGAAAGTTAGCTATAGAAATGCAAAGTGCCAGCAGTAGCAGAGGGTTTCTTTATGCTTCTTCAATCTGACCAGAATCAGAAATGGAGATGCTAAAATATCATAGATAAGGCCATTCTTGCAGTATTTTCAGCCTGACACACACAGGAAGTTTTAGATATCCCACATGAGATCCTGGTCTCCCAAGATTCCCAGCCCAATTTTGAAGACTTGATTGGCTTGGATAGCTTGGTTAAGTATTCTAATCTTTGAATGCCTGTTTGTCTAAGTTACGCAGCCTCTATCTCCATGGTATGCTAACTGAATGGAAGTATAATTCCCTAAGGTATCATTTCCATGGCTCTCTGTAAGCAGTGACTGGAGGTCAAATGAAGGAGCCAATCCAAAATTAAGAGATTTACCTGGGCACAGTCAGTAAGAACTCCAATTTAGACATTGCAGAGTATGTTACAACCTATAGTTTGTGGCAAAGATTCCCAGTCAGTATAAATCACCACAGCAACATTGACTTCAATAGAACTATGCTGATTTACATCAGCTGAGGATCTGGTCCTGAATGCTGAAGTACAGGAACCAAACTGCTACTGCTTTTCACAGAGAGGATCTAGTATGGGGAACTTTGATATGCCCACTTGAGGCACATCATAAAGTTCCTAGACATATTAACAAATAAGAAGCAGTGCACAGAAAATGCTACCATACAAATGACTGATGAGGCATTCCAAGTATAGCATGAATACCAAGTTGGAAGAACAGTTTCCACAAATGGGAGTCAGGAGATGAAGGTGCTGTTTCTGGCTCTGCATATCCTATGTATTCTTGAGCAAGTCATTTCATCTCTTTGTGCCTGAGCTGCTCCATCTATTGGACATGAATAATACTTACCTATCTTACAGATGCTGAAGCTAAATATTTTTAAAGCACCTTGAAATCCTCAGATGAAAGGAGATGTAGAAGTATTAACAGAGGGGACTTGACTCTAAGAGGTATAAGCCATTTCACACACAAGTGAATCCATGACTGAATGCCACAGAAGTCAGCATGGCAATCAGTTTTACCATATCTAGCCAGAGAGAGCTAATGTAGAGCACATCTATGCACAGCTGCATTAACTCTGTCTTGATTAGTTTGCTAGTGAGATTTTCCCTGCATTGTCCTTTCAGTGCTGGGGAATATATAGAGTGGTGATTGGATTCTGGCCATGCAGTTCAGATATCTCTCACGCTCTCAAGTGTTGTATTTGCTGTTTCAGTTATATAATGTGTGACGGAGGTCATGGGGAGCCACACTGAAGTTACTCAATTAGGGTAAACTGCAAAGAATGGGGCAGACAATCCTCACAGCTGGTGGATATTCCAATACTTAGATTTACCAAGCCAGCACAAATTAGCTTCTATAATACCTTACTAGTTACCCAGAAGCCAACAACACAGTTTCCTTAAAGCAACCCAGCCTCAGGTCTCCACCCAGACACCCAAGTCAAATATGAGGATTACTGAAAATCTTATTCATCATATAAGAAAGTTGTACCAATCCCAAAGGATCGGACACATTACCTCCCAGGTTAAGGAATATTCCAGATATTATCCAAATACACGCTTACCAATCCTTATTAATTAAACTAAAATTTATTTAAAAAGAAGAGAGCGAGTATTGGTTAAAAGATCAGTATACATACAGACATCAGGACAGTTATGAGATCAGATTCATAGTAGAGATGGTGAGCTTTGCAGTTGCAAAGAGTTCTTTCAGAATTAGTCCATAGGTTATAGTCCAATGTCCTCTTACAATTTAAGCTTCCCCTGCATAAAGCATCAAGCAGATCTGAAATAAAAAGGATCAGGACCCAAAAGTCTTTTATACAGTTTTCTAGCAGATCCTTGACCATACAGTCCTGGGTGAACAATAGGCTTTTGATGTAACCTTTTGTTTCCCAGATGTCAGCGGTAATCAACCACATGGATTAACATACGTTAATTTATCCATTAAGTAGCTCATATGCAGTTTTAAAGAGACATATAAAGAATGATACTATTTCACCCAAGATTCATCTAAATGTTAATATTCCCTTTTGAGCTCTGAATCAATAGCTATAATAATAGACAGGAACTGTCTGTTTACGTGGCTAACATCCAAAAAGATATACGTAAACACATACAATTAGTATCACCTCTAATTCTCTAACAATACAGGTTTGCATTTCAAAGTTCTAGCCTATCTAACATGGAATGGCCCTAATTACCATTTACATACTTTTCTAAAATGTCTCTAAAGGTTGAATTTGGGTCATTTAGGCCTGGTCTATACAACAGAGTTAGGTCGAATTTAGACGCACTAGGTAAATTTAAAAATGAATGTGTCCACACAATCAACCCCATTCCGTCGACCTAAAGGACTCTTAAAATTGACTTCTGTACTCCTTCCCAGCGAAGGGAGTAGCACTAAAATTGATTTTGCTGGGTCAAATTTAGGGTAGTTGGGATGCAAATCAATGGTATTGGCCACAGGGAGCTATCCCAAAGTGCTCCATTGTGACCACTCTGGACAGCACTTTGAACTCTGATGCACTAGCCAGGTACACAGGAAAAGTCCCAGGAACTTTAGAATTTCATTTCCTGTTTGGTCAGCCTTTTAAACTCAGCAGCACAGGTGACCATGGAGTCCCCCCAGAATCGTAGAGCGTAGAATGTTTCTACGCTCCCCCTATCATCTCCATCCCTGAGGTTATCGCAGATTAGAAGGCGAAAAAACACACTTGGGATGACATGATTTCTGAGCTCATGCAGTCCTCCCGCACTGATAGGGCACAGCTTAATGCATGGAGGCATTCAATGGCAGAGGCCAGGAAAGAATTAAGTGAGTGCGAAGAGCAGAGGCAGGACACGATGCTGAGGCTAATGGGGGAGCAAACGGACATGATCAAGTATCTGTTGGAGCTGCAGGAAAGCCAACAAGAGCACAGACCTCCGCTGCATCCACTGTATAACTGCCTACCCTCACCCAGACGCCCAAGAATGCAAGGGGGACGGGGAGGGGAGGCTGTGGGCACCCAGCCACTCCACTGCAGAGGATGGCCCACGCAACAGAAGGCTGTCATTCAAACAGTTTGATTTTTAATGTGGCTACAATAAGCAAAGTGGCCTTGACCTTCCCTCCTCCCTCACCCCACCCGGGCTAACTTCTCTGTTATCTCATTTTTAAAAAATTAATAAAGAAAGAATGCATGGTTTCAAAACAATAGTTACTTTATTTCGAAGGGGGGAGGGTGGTTGGTTTACAGGGAATTAAAATCAACAAAGGGGGTGGGTTTGCATCAAGGAGAAACACACACAGCTGTCACACCGAAGCCTGGCCAGTCATGAAACTAGTTTTCAAAGCCTCTCTGATGCGCAGTGTGCCTTGCTGTGCTCTTCTAATTGCCCTGGTGTCTGGCGTGAAAAGATTGTCTGCCATTGTTTTCACGGAGGGGCGACTGATGACATGTACCCCAAACCACCTGTGACAATGTTTTTTTCCCATCAGGTATTGGGAGCTTTACCCAGAATTCCAATGGGCAGCGGAGACTGCTGGAACTATGGGATAGCTACCCACAGTGCACCGCTCCGTAAATCGATGCTAGCCATGGTAGTGAGGACGCACTCTGCCGATTTAGTGTGGACATATGCAATCGACTGTATAAAATCGATTTCTAAAAATCGACTTCTATAAAATTGACCTAATTTCGTAGTGTAGACAGAGCCTTATTCTGCAGGATGCTTAACCTTTTCTGACCCTGCATCACATAATGAAAACCACAACTCTGCCTGGTTTGATCATCTTCCAGCATATGACTGGATGGTTTTCTCAGGAGAACCCAGCAAAATGTTTCCATTAAAAGAGCTCAAAGTATGGAAATAAGTTTGCTAACCAGTTGAGAATAGTCAAAAAGGTACTTAGCCAAATGTTTGTAAGCAAAGAGAAATAGAATAAAGTTAAGTGCCTAGAGCTCAGTGTGAACAAAAGAGCAGAAAGGCCAAATTCTATAGAAAAAAAATGAATGGAGATTTAATGCCTGGCTACTTAGAAGTAAATTAAGATGGGTGCAAAGTATAAATTCAGATCAAATAAGGGTTTTCACTCCACAATTTGTGGGTGTTTGAATCTAGGGTCTGGACAGGGCCTTTGGAGAAAAGGGACAGTTCTAAAATTCAGATCAGGGTTTAGAATTCAACCCTCCTTTCTCCCAACTTGCAGGGTGGTTTGACTGTGGGGTTCTGGCTCTGGCCTATCTCCAAATAGAATCATTTATGGACTAATGTCTAAGTATCAAAATATTAGTATTATCTTTAGATAACTCTTTGTATTGAACATGTAGCCTGACATACTACATGAACTCCTACAGCTCAATGTTAAGAGACTGCTGATTCTGACTTTCAAGCCTCAAAACAAACGTGATTTACCCGTGGTGCCTCTGCAATACTGAAACTTAAAATGTTACAAAAGCAAGTAATCTTGAGGATGTTTGGGTTAATTTAAATGACATTCTGGTGAATCTGAAAACAACGTTGTGTTTGACTTTTTGTGCCCAGGTACTTTAAAGTAAGTTGTTTACATTTGGAACCTTGTCTCCTTATCTATAGTTATTTGTAGGTGAACCCATTTCTTGTGAAAGGAGGCAAAGCTCTAAGCTAAAATTTTCAAAAGTGCCTAAATGCCTTAGAAGCCTAAAACCCATTTTAAAAAGTGTTGTAGGCACTTAGGATCCGCTGTTCCATTGATGTAGGCTTCTAAGTCATTGGCTGCTTTTAACAATTTTACCATAGAGCAAACATTCTTAAAAAAATCAACAGAAAATATCCTGCAAAGTTAACATTGCCCCATCCCTATTGTGGAAGGAACCCCCCGGGATATGTGTCAGCTCAGTCTCAGCGACTTTAATCCCTACTGAAGTAAACAGCAGTCTCTCCATTGATTTAAAGAGGCATTGGTCAGGTCATATGACCAGTTCGTCTGACTTCCCTTCTGATAATGCTAATAACTGCAAATCTGATGAAGGTACTAGTCCATTAGGAACTCTATTCAAACTAAAGACTTATTTCACATACGCACTGAACAGCCATCAAGTGCTAACAATTTTAGTCGCTACCACTCAAGCTAGATTTGATCCACTGACCAAAAGGTTCTTTGGACTTTTTCCAGTGCCCTGATCTATTCATTCACCTGCTAGGTAATTTTCCTCCTCCTCATATACTTATCAAGTAAATGCATTTTAATTAAATGGGCTTATTCATGAACAATAAATGCCAGCAATATAGATAAAATGCAGAATACATTAGTCATGTGCATGTTGCATATGCTGCCAAAGGAGTATTTAGTATTGCAAAAAAGACTTGAGCAAATTTCCAACTGGGGTATTTCCAACTCAGATTATGAGGAGTTTTGTGAAAGCAATTTAGAAATAATAGTAATAATAATAACAAGTGTACCTGTTAAAATTTACCAATAGATACATTATTATATGGAGACATTTGATCCATGAGTTAGTACAAAGGATACTGAAGATTCTTTTAATGTATTAGCTAACTGTACTACAGTATCAACGTTGTAGGTAACAGTGAACAAACATTCAGAATTTATGTTTAGAAGTGATCTGAAATGCTTTAAAAATGAAATAAAACTGTGTATGATCCCAAATGACTGACAGACTATGCCTGGAGTTCAAATAGTAGAAATAAGTGAGTTTTAAAATGAAAGTATTAGAGAAGCAGTTGACTGCACCACTTCCTGGCAAGCAGGCAGGGCATTTTCTGTCCCTGTGACCAGGTATAGGAAAGGGAAGAGAAAGCTGAACCTAATTCCATTAGAATAGTTTTGGTATCTCTATGTATACAAATGTAATTTTATCAGTTAAAACACTTTTCAGATGCTCTTTATCAACTTACCTCACTCAAATAGTTCTCTTTGGATTGATTATTTAAAAAAAAAAAGCCAACAAAATGTAGGGCCTAATCCAACATGCACTGAAGTCAAAGGAAACAATTCAGTGGGTGTTAATCATGTCATTAGTCCATAACAAGGACTATTGCCATTGTAGACATTTGGTTTACAGCTAATGAAGGTAGAGAGGTGGAAGTATGCACTATTTTCTACTAGCTTTTTAACAATTCACTCAGGTGCAATGCTCCAGTCTGATTATACACTCTTGAAGTCAGTGAGGGTTGTGCCATTGCCTTCAATGGGAGTAAGTTCAGGGCCACAGATATGTATGTGGACATACTTGTCTTGGTTCAGCAGAGTTACACCACTGCCAGACTAAAGTAACATGGTGGTGAATCAGGCCCAGTCTTATACTTTTTGAAATAAACACGTCTAGCTTTCACTGCTCACCTATTTGCTTCATATGCTGGACATGTGATCAAAGTTTTCTGCTCCTGTTTTCTCTCTATAAGTTAACAGCATGCTTTATACACACACCACACATCACTACAATCTTCCACTACAAAACTCACAACTATTGGATACGCTCATTTGCTGCTGACAGATGCTACATGCAGAAGAACCACTGTTGGTGACAGAGCAGACATGTCCAGGGGCTGGGACAGAATGACAACAACATAACACAAAAGTAAAGAGTGTGTGACAGTGACATGCCCAGGGGTTCACTGACAGACATGACTCAATTACATGTGGTCCGTCAAATGTGTTTGGCTGCTAGAGTGATTAAATGTCTAGATGAATACTTGTATGCGCAAATGGTACAAATGGCAACACAATCCCTGTGTGGTGTGGAGTGCAGGTTCCCAATGGTGAAACTTGGAACATGATACTCAGTGACATTTTAGCCTCTTTTCCCTGTGGTATCTGCCATGTCCTGGCTAAATGAGCGAAACTGTGGTGAGAGAACCTGCTCTTCCATGTCACTCATGAGTTGTTTGCAGTTTACTAGAATGAATATATTGTGTTAGTTAATAATATGACTCCAATGACTAGACATAGTTGAACAGACTTACTAAGTAATCTTTTCTATTCCAGCCGGGTCTAATGTAGGGTTGGCTCCTTCAATACCTTTGTCCAGTCTATTTTTAAACAACTCATGTGTTGGAGCTGCCATTATTTCCCCTGTGAGACCATTTATCAATTGAGTGGACATAAGGTGTTTTGCATCGTTTCCTATAAGTCAGTCTACATTTTCCTTTGCTCAAGGCTGGTATTAAGAAGAAAATTTTAGCTGGTAAGGCCAGTAGGGGTAAATCTCTTCTATAGGGATCCAGTATTACAGCCTAGTAGTGAAAACCATTCACCAGAAGGGGTGGAGGAAAGTTAAGTGATAGCATTATAGGTGGAGCTCATAATATCATCTATGGTTAAGGTTGCTCAACACTTTCCACTATAAGACCCTGTTTTCAGTTGCTTATAACTTTGCCAAACCTTAACCATTCTGGCTGAAATTTTCCATGCTTGATATCTGCCTCTGGATATTTTTTATTTATTTATTTTTGAGGTTTCAGCTAAAATGGTTCAGCAGTTTCTGAGACCAACATTAGGAAAATAGATAGTCTGTTGCCCATGTTAAAGATTCTGACAACTGCTTAGTTGAAAAGCTCAGGGGGTCAAGCTGAGAGGGTGAATCAGAAGAGAAGTGGCAGCGAGACAGAGGTGGGGAGTGAATAGGAGTAAAGAGGGAAGGAGCTGAGAGATGGCTAGGGAGCATAATCCAGGGAGAAGAGGCCAGGAGATGATGATAGGGGATGGGGATAGAGATAGGCTTGGGTAGTACAGGGGAAGAAGAGTCTATTACAACTAGATCAATGGCTCTCAACCTTCCCAGACTATCGTACCCCTTTCAGAAGTCCAATTTGTCTTGCGTACCCCCAAGTTACACCTCTGAAAAACTACTTGCTTACAAAGTCAGACATAAAAATACAAAAGTGTCCCAGCACACTATTACAGAAACGTTGCTGACTTTCTCATTTTTTCCATATAATTATAACGGAAATCAATTAGAATATAAATATTGTACTTACATTTCAGTGTATGGTATATAGAACAGTATAAAGAAGTCATTGACTGTATGAAATTTTAATTTGTACTGCTTCAGTAGTGTTTTTTATGTAGCCTGTTGTAAAACTAGGCAAATATCTAGAGGAGTTGATGTACCCTGTGGAAGACCTCTGCATATCCCCAGGGGTTACATGTACCCCTGGTAGAGAACCACTGTACTAGATAACACTCCCCTCCAGAGCCTGGAATCAAACCCACAAATCCTGAGTGTCTATATTGCTCTGCTCTCAGCCAATAGCTGTAAATCCAACTTGTGAAGTTTATATCTCATCCTCCCTCTCATGATAGGCCCACACAGAGGACAACCACCAGCTACTATAACCATTATTCTGCTATCTCAAGTGGAAGAAGTTTGTATTGTGGATCAAAAGTCTTACTCATGACCCAAGTTTGTGGATAATATGGTTCCATAGGATAGAATTTCTGTATTTTCAGTTATTTTTTTAAACTATGTTAGAAGAACATTAAAATTGCGAAGTCAAGCATTCAAAGGTTAGGAAATGCCAGCATTAAGGTTGCCTCTAGAACCTTAATTCAGCCCCATGATGCGTATGCATTACAGGACATTCTTTAATTATATGATCGCATACTTTTTTTCCCCCCACAAGCCCACTGCTTCATTCAGTGCACAGGATGAATAGTGATCTGGGACTGAATCATGGCTGTGTATTGTTTGTTTTTGTGCCTTGTGTGTTATTGTGGGGTCACACTGCTGCAGGTGATGCCCTGCTTAAAGGCGGTAACAGCCTTTTCCTTGTGGGCCTGACTGAGAACCTAGTAGTGGTTGGCCATGACCCCAGAAGTGAGCCTGTCCCAGAAAGTGTTGCGATGCCTAACCTGTGGGTGGTCTTCCCCTTAGTGGACTCCCCAGTCCTGAACTAGGTGTCCAGGCTTCCCATACAGTGAACGGGGAGAGTTGGGAACACCTGAGAAAGGGCTCTTTAGAAGCCAGCAAAATGATTAGGGAGCCACCTAAGCTAGCAAGGTGTGAAATACTGAAAAGGGGTCTGAGGCACCAAAACAGCTGTCCTGTTCCACCTGATGGTGGGTGTGGGCCAGAGATAGGTGCCTCTCTCTGCTTGGTATCCTCAGCTACAAATCCTGGAATTAGGCACCAAAGCAGATCACATGGCAGGTGAAACTGTCTCTCTGTCTCTTGCGCATGCTTGATACTTCTCTCACGTTCTCCCTTTGTTTCCCGGGACGCTTGGCTGTCTTCTGTGTGGGTGTTGTACTGCTGTCTTCCCTGTCTCGCAGCCCCATCAATAGCCTGTATCCAGCCTCCCGCTAAAGGGTCCGATAGGTATCAGGTCTTTGGCATGCCCAGAGCATGCCTAAGGGATCAGGACCTACTAGAGAGAGAGATGTTCCCCAGCCTAGTTTGAGAATCCCCTTTTGGACCTCCCAGGCTTTGGCTTGAGCAGTTTGGGGCCCTTGCTGGTTAGCTATGGGGTGACATCACCACTTGGGCAGCTTGGCTAATGCCGATCAGTGGAAGTTTAGGTGCCTAAGGGATTAGCCGGGATTAGGCGGCAGCTGAGTAGCAGGTTTGAAAATGTCAGTGGTGTGACAGATACGGCAATTCCCTGCAATAGCCTGGACAAACCTTACTGAATTACATTAAACCTTACTGAATTAAGTATCTGAGGAGTTCATTGTATTACCATGGGACTGTATGTAATGTCTCTGCAGGGAAGACATGATTAATGTAAACCCTCGGAAGTGTTATGAGCTTCAAACAATGTGTCAGACAATAATGAACTTTTGAAGTTAGGTCGGGGTTCCCAGGAAACCTCTAGAGGGTGGTGTATGCAAAGTACTCCCTCCGGTATGAAAGATGCTCTGCCTTGAGAAGGGAACAGTTTCCAGCTCATCACCTGATCACCCGAAGATAAGATCAGAGGCCCATGCTATATAAAGGAGTAACTCTCAGATTCATGCGTGTTCTTGTTCTGAGCCATGGCAATTATGATCTTGTGCTCACAGAAAACCCCCTTGGTGGGGTTTGAAGGACTGACTCCTACTACTTGTTGGAGTTGGGGTGATGTCTGGTAAGATTGTTAGCATGCGTGTAGGTTAATTGTTTGAATACGTTTTTTCTGTAATGCTTTCACCTTAAGAATAAACATGCTTGCTTAAGAAGAGCTGTATGGTAGCCTAACTGTGAGCAATTACACTCTTTATAGCCTCTAAGGAAAATGCAAAGCAGGCCTGCTTAGGCAATCTGACTTGCTGGGGAATTCACACTGTAGGCAGGAAACTCTGGAGCCTGGATTTATCCCAATTAGGAGGGAGACAGACATGGGTTTCCACCCAAGAGCAGTGATGGTTGGGAGCCAGAAACCTTAAGTGAGTTCCCTGGAGAGCAGATACAAAGGTGTAGTTATCCTGAAGCTGTGACAAGGACCATGAGCTTTCATTGGCTTTTATACTGAATGGAGGGCTGGCACATGAAGGAAAGAGATGATGAAATTTCCAAAGAAAGTCAGAGTAAATAAGATGAACTTTACATAAGTCTTCATTCCCTCCTACAGCATTGTCTTTGTCCACCTGGGACTGTTTGATAGTCTCATCAAAGATGCCAGTTATCTACCACCTCCACTGAGATAGACTGACCCGATTAAAGACATAAATCCCTGTAACTTGTCCCTCAACTTGGCCAACTAGATCCAATTTTTAAAAGAGAGTTTAATCACCCTAAGTTATATAAACATGAACCAGAGAGCACCCTGAGGGCATGATGGTCTTAACTGGAAATTTCCAAATGTTTACATTTAAAAAAATAAAACCAAAGAGTTATTTTACCAAGTTCTTGCAATTGAGGAATAACTTACAAACCTTCAAGTATTTTGTTTCAGAATCTTGTTTTAATATAAAGATACTTTCTAGTCATTGAAGGGCACCCAGATACCTCCACAATAAGCACTATTATTAGTCATAAACCATCAATTCTGCATGGTAGCAAGGGTCTCTTGCAAAGTGCGGAGTGTCTTCCAACTCCCATGGAAGTTAATGGAAATTAAAGGAATTTCAGACCTTGCAGGAAATACTTGCCTTCTTGCAGGATTGGGATCCAATTAAATGCTGTATGTTTGTTGAATAAATAACCACATATTATAAGGTCTCACATGTCAGCACCTGAGAGAGAAAAGATATTAGGGCTATGAAATGAGATGCAAGAGTTCTAGGTTCAGTTCCTAGCTCTGCCCCAGACTCCCTGCACTACCCTGGGCAAGTCTTATTGTCTGGTAAGGTCATTGGCGTGTGTGTTATTAGCATGTATGTAGGTGAATTGTTTTAATATGTTTTCTCTTTAATGCTTTCACCTTAAGAATAAACATGCTTGCTTAAGAAGAGCTGTATGGTAGCCTAACTGTCAGCAGTTCCCCATCTTCCTTTCTCTCACCTTTTGTCTGTCATGTCTATTTAGATTATAAACTCTTCAGGGCACAGATTGCCTCTTGATAAGTGTATGTGCAAGGCTAGTGCAAAGGAGCTCTAATTTCAATTGAGGTCTCGGTGCTATTATCAGGGCCGGCTCTAGATTTTTTGCCGCCCCAAGCGCCCTCCCCCCAAAAAAACAAAACAAAAACAAACCCACCTCCAAGAGCACCACTGCCGAAGCAAAATAATAATAAAAAAAACCCTCCCGGAGTGCTACCCCTGGAATTATGCTGCCTCAAGCACGTGCTTGGTTTGCTGGTGCCTAGAGCCGGCCCTGGGCATTGTACTATAAATAATAATACTAACATGTCATAAGATGACATAACATAATGGACAGTGGTCATGTTTACAAATTTCTTCCATTATGAGAGCTATTGCTGGCTGCGGTAGTTTCTCAATTTTAAAGAGAGGGGGTAGCTCTCAAAATGGTAGAATCTTACAAAACAGATGCTTTGAAGGGCAGCACTCTGACTATCCAAATGTCATTGTCTTATAACGCTCAATTCATATTCAAACTATTGAAAATAAACTGCTCCCAGTACAAAATCGTACACCAGCTATTGGGACATGGAGAAATATGACATCTTGAGAGGCAAATAAAACATCTTCTTTGGACTCTATACTTGGGATTGATTGCTATTTTCTGTGAAAGGTGCTCAGATACTACACTGCTATTGCAGGATAAAACCCTTAGACAGAATCAGATTCACAATTTTGGCAGGCAACCGGCAGATCAGGTACCTTTTGAGAGCAGGTAATCTGAATCATCATCAGCTTTGCTGACTCTAGGAATAATTTAATCTCTCTCCCAGTCAACATTTTTAGAAATTGGATTTGTTGGAACTATTAAGTTTCAAAGTGCCACCTTGAGTGATAGCAATTTCCTCCTCAGCTGTGAGGGGTAAAGAGAGCAAACCCAGAACTGAATAGTCTTTATCCAACTGACAAATCCTGTTGTTGATCTTATTCGTTGAAGACGCTAGGAAAGCAGGGAGAGAGATTAAAAACTATGGAGAGAAAAAAGTTCTCATGGTACTCTCTATATTCAGCTTGTCACTGCGCTGTAAAACTCAAAATGGCTGCTTCATTAGTGACAGGCAGTAATTACCGTTACCACAAAGGATCTTGAGATTTACTGTGAAACCTCATGCTAGCTCACAGTAAATCTCTCATCAGCCCATTCTGTATATCTCAGCCTGCTAACTCCAGGGAAGAACTGTGAAATAGGCTGCGTGGCAAAATCCACATCCTGGTTTGTTTGATTGGATTCTTTAGTCTGATACTGACCAAAAACTTTGTGGGTAGGGTGAGTATTTGAGCCTCATCTCTTTGATTTGTGTCTTTAGCAGAGGGGGAAAAAACTCTTCCATTCGAAGGGGTTGATCAAGAGGGTGACCAGATGTCCTGATTTTATAGGGATAGTCCCAATATTTGGGGCTTGTTCTTATATAGGGGCCTATTCCCCAACCTGTCCTGATTTTTCACATTTGCTATCTGGTCACCCTAGTGATCACTTGAGCAATACCAAACTCTGTGCCCTCTCTCTAACCCAGAAAAAGGTCATACATTTCCTCCAGTGCAGGAATGGAATTTCTATTGGTATTAACAGAAGCTTGATTTGTGGGTGGAATCAAATAAATGGCTCAGAACATGCTGCTCGCCCTTCTGTTAATCCTTTCCATGCCCTGTTGTTATAAAAACTACTGTTTCAGTCCATAAATCTTTTGCTCTAAGTCCAAGATGGGAAAATTTAAGGGATTAGAAGGCCACACAATGAACAAAATCCTGGTGAATGGGAGACCCTGGGGAGGGGGTTGGAGAGTGAGCCTTCCCCACACTACCCCACAGTGGCAGGACCCAGGTTCCCACTTGATCCCATTGGCTCTTGTCATTGTGTCATGTGAACGGGGCCCTCCCACTGTGATGCCCCATCCCCTGCCTGGCCCTGGCATCACTTGGTCACTTGCCTCAAGATCGGCTATGGAAGGCCAAATAAAATGATCTGGCAGGCTGGATGCAGCCTTCTGGCCACAATTTCCCATCCCTGCACTAAGTGTTTGTAAACAGGTGGAGTCTCAAGTCCCACTCTGCTTTGAGCAGAATATCCACAGGAGATGACATCCTGGCCCTACTGAAGTCAATAGGAGTTTTGCCATTGACTTCAATGAGGTCCGTATTCCATCCATGGCATGTAATCCAATCTCTTCCTCATCTGCAGTTTGGCTTTATTAATAACTCAAATAAAGTTGTTCCTTTGGCTTAAGCACCTGACATGGTACTACATGGGAAACTGTTAGTTAGAGAAAATGAGGACTGGTAGAAGAACTGTAAGATGGACAAAGAACTAGCTAAAGGGGAGAAGGTGGTGGATTGTGCTGAAAGATGCGGGAAGCAGTGGCCAGCACATCCCTTGGCCCATGCCACTTCCCCCAGCCCTCATTGGCCTGGAGCGGCTAACCGCGGCCAGTGGGAGCCATGATCCACTGAACCTGCGGACGCGTCAGGTAAACAAACCGGCCCGACCCGTCGGGGTGCTTACCCTGGCCAGCCGTGTGCCAAAGGTTGCCGATCCCTGGACTAGAGGGATGGTACCAGAGGAGTTCCTCAAAGATCAGTCTTGGAACCAGTCTTATTCAATATTTTTATTAATGACCTTGGCACACAAAGTAGGAGAGTGCTAATTAAATCTGCTGATGATACAATTTTGGGAGGTATCATCAATACAGAGAAGGCAGAGCTGGATGACCTTGAAGACTGGAATGACAAAAATCAGATGAAATACAACAGTACAAATTGCAAGGTCGTGCACTTAGGGTCTTACAATATGAATTTCTGCTATAAGCTGGGGGCTCATCAGCTGGAAGCGACAGAGGAGGAGGGAGACCTGAGTGTCTTGGTTGATCTCAGGATAATTATGAGCCACTAATGTGATATGGTTGAGAAAAAGACAAATGCAATGGTAGAATGTATCAGGTGAGGCATTTCCAGTAGATATAGAGAAATATTAATGCCATTGTACAAGGCATGGGTAAGACCTCATTTGGAATAGTGTGTGCAAGTCCGGTCACCCATGTTCAAGAAAGATGAATTCCAACTGGAACAGGTGCAGAGAAGAGCTACTAGGATGCGCAGGAGAATAGAGTTCCTATCTGATGAGAGAAGAACTTGACTTATTTGGCCTAGCAAAAGCAAGTGTGAGATGGGATATGACTGCTCTCTGTAAACAGATCACGGAGGTAACCACCACAGTGGGTGAAGGGCTATTTAAGTTAAAAGACAAAAGTTGACACAAGAACAAATAAACTGCCAATGAATAAATTCAGACTGGAAATTAGAAAAAAGTTTCTAACCGTTGGAGAAATGAGGTTCTGGAAAAGCCTCCCAGCAGGTGTTGTGAGAGCAAACAACTTAGTTAGATTTAAGGGAGCTGGACACATTTATGAATGGGATTGTATGACTGGATTGTTTGTGATGGTAGCGGGGTGGGGCTCAGCATACTTTGGAGTCCTTTTCAGATTGTTTTATGTCCATAATAGCTCATGCTTCAGGGGTTCAGCCACTAACCTACAAGAATCAAGAAAGGATTTCCCGCCCCCATCCTGCACAATGTATTCTGGTTTTTTTGGTCTCCTTCCTCTGAAGCATCATAGATGACCCTGGCTGGAGATGAGATGCTGGACTTAGGTGGCCCAGGTCTCAGAGGGGGCACCATGCATTCTATCTTTCATATGTTCATCTGGCTGGTTCTTACATTCTCTGGGTCTAACTGATCACCATAAGTGGGGTCAGGAAGGACTCTCCCCCAGGTCAGATTGACCTTTTGGCCTTCCTCTGCAGTATGGGATGCAGGTTGCTTGCCAGGATCATCTGCATACACTTCACTCAATCATTTCCCTGCCAACGTAGGGGCCATGAGCATTGGTACATCTCGGTCCCTCTTATTCTCTGCGCTAAGAAAAAAAATATTTTGCAAGCCTTTTTCCTTCATTTTCATATAAATTTCTGTAATTTTCTAACCATTTCCAGTACTTATTCATATGAACATAGTCCGAGCGGGCAGAAAGGAATTAATGCCATGAATAAATATCATTCAACATAATAGTTGCAGTATCAGGCCCTGTAATGTGCACGTTATTAATGCGTGTTTTTTGTACATAAAGAGCTGATTTGCCAGATACCCAGAGAATTCTCTCTGCTTTATGTAAGAATGTGTGTTCCTGGCCCCTCTTTAGGATGCCAGGAGCAGGATTATCGTAAATCATGTATTTCTGAATTTGTGAGTGACCTGTCTGTGAACCGGTGTGCATTGTCAGCTGAATCACGCCTTAAAGCAATTCATTCAAGAGGGATGTCACAATACACATCAGCCCTGATAGACACTGTTACATCATTCCCAGATGTCCAGCCACATTAGGATTAATGTCAAAATACAATAGCTAATTTGCAGGGCCAACAGGAAAATACCCTACAGGTACTGTACTAATTAAATAAGGAGTTAGTATTAATGTTCCCTTTTTTGAAACCTACAGGGACAAATACATCCTTCCATCTTAAATGCACAAGCCATGTCATTATTCTTGTATCACCTAATTACAGCTCACTAAACTTGGTTAGATTCAACTCATGATCATCGAACAATGCTCACTTCAGGATTGAGTTAGACATTCTCTCAACCCCTCTGTGTTCCTCAGAGCTGTATAGCGGGCTTTGCATGTGCGTGGTGCAGTCAGTGGTGGCCTTGGGCGCAGGGGCGGCCCTATAAATTGCTCTTCCCGGTCCCGCGGCGGGCAGAAGTGTCTGCGGCGTGCGCGCTTCGTTGCTCGGTGGAGCATCCTGCGGGAGCTCGGACCCTCCGCGGTCATGCCTGCGGCAGGTCCCAGTGGACCTCCGCAGGCATGACTGCGGAAGGTAATGCCGCCCTGCCCGACCCTGCTTGGGCGTATGCAGCTTATGTGTTCATGCACAGTCTTGTGCAACTGGTCACTGCTAAACAGCTCAGAGATAGAGTAATAGGGCCATCAATGATCACACACTTTCTCAGCACCCTGCAGCCCCTCCTCACTGCTCAGACTTTCTTCCCTGCCCATCTGCAGTCTGGCACCATGCCAGACAGCTTTCCCACCAACTCCTCTCCCTGCTTCACTTCTGGTGCTCTTGGCATACCAGATAGGTATTTACACCCCAGCAGCCCTGGCATATACAGTTTCATTGTGAGTATGCAGGCAGATGTCTACAACACAGGATCTTATCCCAGGCTAGGGAGGGAACTTGAGGGTAGGACCTGCATGTCTTACTGTACATAAGGCCCCTGGAAAACTGACTTTGGTACTTGCTGAATCAGTAACAACTTTATACCAACTTCCTTAAAGAAAATTTGCCTTGATCTCTTGTGCTTGTTGCAGAAAGCATGTTACAAAGGGAAACAGAGTCAGTGATGATAGTAACACCTAACTTTAGACAGTGCTTTTCATCCATGGAGTTCAGACCACTTTACAAAGCCGGTAGTATCATTATCCCTATTTTTAGCAGCTGGAGAAACTGAGGCATGGGTGAAATGGCGTGTCCAAGGTCACATATTAAACTAGTGGCAGAGCCAGGAATAGCTCCCAGGTCTCCTGAATCCTAGTTCAATGCTCTGGACACTATTTGTTCATTTTATTCATTACATCCTCGGATTAGTGGGAAAAAATCGGTTTGCTGACAATGTCCTTTGACCTATCTAAGTAAATTAAATGAAGGGAGCATGAAGACTGAGAGGTTAAGCTTGGGAACAAAAGCAGTGCCACGTGGGATCGGACAAGTGATCCATCCAATGCACTAACATCTGACCAACAGTGGACAGTACCAGTTACTTCACATGAAGGTGCAAAAAACCCTGGAGTAGTACTTAGGAAACCATCTGCCTGTTGGAAAGTCCTGTTCCTATGAGTTGTCCCACTGAAGCCATCTGAACTAGTGGTGTGCTTCTTGAAGTGATTCACTTGCTTTAACGTTTTGCTGCATGGGGGGACAGTACTCAGCTCCCTTGAAGGATACAGCCTTGCGGTAAAGGCCCTGATCCTCAAATGGGAATTAGGCACCTAAATATCTCTGAGGATCTAGGCCAAAGGTATTTTCAGGGCTAGGCTGCCTGCTATGCACCCCTTAAAAAACGACAAAGGAATTCTCTCTCTGCTCCTTTGTATCTTACAAAATGCCAGGGAGTCCTCCTTCACAACCTTTACTTTTCATTTTGGGGCTGTTAGTCATGATGACATGGGATGGCTGGAGGACATATAATCACAATCAACAAAAATATACACGGTTAGAATATACTCAAAGGAATGCAATAATATTACAACCTCAGACAGTGGAAAGAAGAAGTGGGACCACAAAGCACTGAGGATGAGGTGGAGATTAAAGATAATCACAGCACTTAAAGAAATACTTTGCCTCACTTTTTAATTAGGGTAATGAGGATTTTAGAAGTAGCGTGGCTATGAACATCTAGAAGTAGAAATTACCACAGCTGAGGTGGAAGTCAAATGCCCCTGTTTAATGGGACCAAACTGGGGTGGGCCTGGATAATCTGCATCAAAAAATGTTAAAGCAACCAGCACAAGAAATTGAAAGCCCAATAGGAAGGCTTATTAATGGGTCTGTACACTCAGGGGTTGTATCCTCTGACTGGAGAATTGCTAATATAGTTCCTATTTTTGAGAAAAGGGAAAACAAGTGATCAGGGAAATTACAGGCCTGTTAATTTGATCTCAATTGTACACAAGGTCTTGAATCAAAATTTAAAAGAGAAAGTAAACAGTAATTGGGATAAAACACAACTTGGTTTTACAAAAGGTAGATTGTGAAAGATGAATCTGATCTCTCTTTGAGAAGATAACTTATTTTTTTTTAGACAAAGGAAATGCAGTACATCTAATCTACCTGGATTTCAGTAACTCATTTCTACATGGGATTTTTTTAGTTAATTCCACAGGGGAATACAAATAGTTCACAATTCTAAACACTTTGAATGAGCCTATATTATATTAGGTATTCTAACTCTATCCCAGGGCAATTTTAGGCCTGGTCTACACTAGGACTTTAATTCGAATTTAGCAGCGTTAATTCGAATTAACCGCGCACCCGTCCACACCAGGAAGCCATTTAATTCGACATAGAGGGCTCTTTAGTTCGAATTCTGTACTCCTCCCCGACGAGGGGAGTAGCGCTAAATTCGACATGGCCATGTCGAATTAGGCTAGGTGTGGATGCAAATCGAACTTAGCAGCTCTGGGAGCTATCCCACACTGCACCACTCTGTTGACGCTCTGGACAGCAGTCCGAGCTTGGATGCTCTGACCAGCCACACAGGAAACGACCTGGGAAAATTTGAATTCCTTTTCCTGTCTGGGCACTTTGAATCTCATGTCCTGGTTGGACATCGGGGTGAGCTCAGCAGCACCGGCAACGATGCAGAGCTCTCCAGCAGAGGAGTCCAGGCAATCCCAGAATAGAAAGAGGTCCCCAGCATGGACTGACCGGGAAGTCTTGGATCTGATCAGTGTGTGGGGCGATGAGTCTGTGCTTTCGGAGCTGCGCTCCAAAAAACGGAATGCGAAGACCTACGAGAAGGTCTCCAAAGCCATGACAGACAGAGGCTACAGCCGGGATGCAATGCAGTGCCGCGTGAAAGTCAAGGAGCTGAGACAAGGCTACCATAAAATCAAAGCGGCAAACGGACGCTCCGGAGCCCAGCCCCAGACATGCCGCTTCTACGAGGCACTGCATGCCATTCTCGGTGGGTCTGCCACCACTGCCCCACCAGTGTGCGTAGACTCTGTCGAAGGGATAGTGTCGACGGCCAGTTCCTCATCAACATTCGCAGATGGGGAAGATGAGGAAGGTGATGAGGAGGGGGAGGCAGTCGACAGCGCTTACAACGCTGATTTCCCTGACAGCCAGGATCTCTTCATCACCCTCACTGAGATCCCCTACCAACCCTCCCCAGCCGTTACCACGGACCCTGAATCAGGGGAAGGATCAGTCGGTAAGTGCTTTAAACATGTAAACTTTTATTATTAATGGAACAGGAAAATAGACTAGGCGAACAGAAGGTCTACATGCAGGGGAATGGAACAGGAATCTTCCGCGGAGATCTCCATGAAGCTCTCCTGGAGGTAGTCGAAAAGCCTATGGAGGAGGTTCCTGGGGAGAGCTGGCTTATTGGGTGCTCCGAGGTAGCACACTTTTCT
Organism: Mauremys reevesii; assembly: GCF_016161935.1. Taxonomy (NCBI): domain Eukaryota; kingdom Metazoa; phylum Chordata; order Testudines; family Geoemydidae; genus Mauremys; species Mauremys reevesii. Next base: position 241,229,938 of record NC_052623.1, on the reverse strand, counting down.
GCGCCACGCTCTCAGCTGGTACTCCGGGACCAGTGCCTTGACGAGCATCACAGCATAGGGCCCTGGCTTGTGCTGGCTTTCATTCAGCATGCGCTCTCTCTCTCTCCGTGACACCCTCCTCAGGGTGATCTCGCGCGCAGACTCCTGCATGGAAGTAGAGTGATTTGTGTACTATTACTATTGGTAGTGCTTCACTGTTCCTTAGAACAACAAGAAGCGTCACTTTAGAGCCATGTGCTGGAGGCTACAGAGTGGCAGCATACTGGGATCTTTTCCAAGGGAAAACCGCGACGGGGTGGAACAGGGGCAGAGTTTATGCTTTCAGGATTGCCTGCAGCAAGAGGACAGAGCTGGACATTGACTTTTAAGCAGCCAAAAGCCTTTGGCTTACCATGCCTGGCTGCTCCACGGATTCAGCTTTCCTGCCCCGCTTGTCTGGTCTGCAGTGCAATACCCCAGGCAATGAAAGCGAATGCAGAGAAATCAAACTTTCCCTGAGTGAGTGCTCAGGAGATAGGTGCCGTCCATGGTCTGGTTCACAGGCAATGAGTAGACTATGTTTCATTTTTAAGAAAAGGCATCTTTGTAAGCAATTCACTCCCTTTTCCCCCTCACACAGCTGCAACAGTATCCTGACCTGCTCCACCATGCCCCTCACAGAGGCTGGCGCAGATTAGGCGTCGTAAGAAAAGGACCCAGGACGAGAGGTTTGCAGAACTTATGGGCTGCTCCAGAGCAGAAGCGGACCAGCAGAGCCAATGGAGGGAGAACCTCACACAGCAGCAGCGCTCACACAGCGAACGGGAGGACAGATGGCGTCAGGAGGACCAGCAGGCGACTCAAACGCTGCTTGGACTACTGAGGGAGCAAACGGACACGCTCAGGCGCCTTGTCGATGTTCTGCAGGACCGCAGGCAGGAGGACAGAGCCCCCCTGCACTGTGTCTGTGTAAATGGGCTACTCACTGCCGCGGCGCCTCCTGCTGGTTTTTCTGGGGAATTCGCTCTCTTTCAGCCCGGAGCGCCCTCTGCAGGCCGGTGATCCCCCTTTTTCCTATCGGCCCCGTGTCCCTCCCAGGACCCGGTGCCCCTTTCACTATAATTGGGTCTCCCCCTCCCAGGGGAACCCCCACACTACTATCCCCACTTTGCCTCAGTAGTGGCCACTGACAGTCATGGTCTAGCCCCACACCCTGGGGCAGACTGCAGTATCAGCCCACTCATCACAGGCAAAAGGGGTTTGGACCTGCTGCTTTGTCCTACCCCTGGGCTGCCCTCTGCAACTCCCAGTACCTTTGGCCCTTTGCTAGGCCGCAGCCTGGGGCTTTCCAGGCTGGAGCTTCCCTAGCTCCTCAGCCTGTTCCCAGCCCTGCTTCACCCAGGTACTTTACCTCTGCTCATAAGCAGCCAGGCCCATCCCTCTCTGAAGCCAGAGAGAGACTGTCTGGGCTCTGGCTTCCCTGCCCTCTTATAAGCCCCAGGGCTTCAGTTTGGGGCGTGGCCCCAGCTGTGGCCACTTCCTTACTCAGCCCAGCTTCCAGAGCCATGCCTCTCAAGCCCTGGCAGGCAGCATTTCAAGCCCCTCCGGGCAGGAGCCGGGTCCACCCTGCTACACACCCTCCCCCTCAAGAACCCCTCCGGGGGGGGGGGGGCAGGCGGGGTGTTCTACCGGCCCAGCATTCGTCTCAGCTGGGCCCGCAGGGAATCTCTTTCCTGTCGCAGGCCCTCCATTGCGTGGAGCAGCCTGCTGACTTCCCCCGGGCTCCGGGTCCCCACCATAGACCTCCCTGGTCCTCTGTGGGTTCTCCCCTCAGTTTGGGTTCCCTGGTTACGTCGAGGCCGTTTTGCCCCAGCCCCTTTCTGTTTAGGGGCCTCGGTCCGGACTACCCCTTCCTGGCGGGGGGTCCCAGACCGAGCCTCAGTTACAGGCACGCCCCCTTTCTGCCCCAGGGGGTATTGTCTTATGGTGTGGCCCTCGGGGTGGCCGTGGAAGCACGCTCGAGGCCTCCCCCCTGCCTCGGCCCCAGTTTTGTGGGCCTCAGCCCTTCTTTCTGGGCTTGGCTGGGCCCTGCGAGTTCCGTGGGGGCACTCCTGCTTCAAGTGCCCTGGGTTCCCACAGGCCCAACAGTTCCTTGACCTTGGCACCGGCCTCCTGCCCCAGGTGCCTGGGCTCCAATGAGGTCCGTGTGCCCTCCCCTGCCGCAGCTGAAGCAGCCCCGCTTGCTGCTCGGCGAGCCGGGCCCGACAGGCTCTCCAATAGTAGTCTCTATACCTTCTCTCCGCCATTTTGTGTTCAGCTAGTCTCTGAGTGCCCGGTCCCGGACTCGGGGCCCGGGCGGCCGGGCCTATAGGGGCCTCGGCCTCGAGAAAGTCCTCTGTTGTGTATTTGGTTGTCATGGTTTCTGTTGCTATGGCAACTGAGTTAGAGTATTATGGTCTGTAAATAAAATGGTGGTTTTGTTAGCTGTCTGCTCTCTGGCCTCAAGTGATTTCTTCCTAAACTGGCTGCCCCCAAGGATATAACAAGTGGCAACAAGGGTGGGATTCCGGTGCTGCTCCAGTAACAGAAGGAAGTAGAAGTCAAGGTAAAGAACAAACAAACAAAAAAGCTGCTTCTTTGCACTGACTGTGAAAGTGAAACTAAAATCATGGCTACTCTGACCAGGCCTCTGGAGCCTTTTGATGAGAATACAGAGCAGTGGCATGTGTATACTGAGCGTTTTGAGCTTTTTTTTTATTGCAAATGACATTACAGAAGCAAAGAAGGTGCCAATATTCTTAAGTGTTGTAGGAGCTAAAACCTACTCCCTGCTACACAGCTTACTACACCCTGTTAAGCCAGCAACTAAACCTTACACTGACATTGTGGAAATCCTGGGGTCCCATTTTTCCCCAAAACCACTGGTAATTGCTGAAAGATATAGGTTCCACAAAGAGACCAAAAGGAAGATGAAACAGTTGTACAATTTGTAGCCATTCTAAAAAAGCTAGCAGAACACTGTGAATTTAAAGAAATGTTACATGATGCCCTGCGTGACAGGTTAGTGTGTGGCCTGTACAGTGAAGCTATACAGAAGCGCCTACTGACAGAGGCTCAGCTTACATTACAGAAGGCTGTTGATATTGCTGTCTCCATGGAACTGGCTACAAGGGAGGCACACATCGGTGCACCCCTAGGGTGCAAAAAGTGTCACAAGAACCCCACAAAACTGTGCAGAGTCAAGAATGTTACCGCTGTGGTAAGCCAGGACACCAGGCATCAGAATGCTGGTGTAAGGACCTGGTGTGTCGACACTGTGGCAAAGGACACCTTGAGTGTTCCTGTAAAAAAAACAAAAAGAGGCCTGTTGTCTGTCCGACAAAAAGAGGAACCTTGCATACTCTAGAGCAGACCCAGGATGATCAAGGAGACACCTCATCACAAGAGGAAGTGCCACTGCATGTTTTGTCTTTGGCAGCGGGCTCACATGAATACTGGGTAACCCCCTTATTGGAGGGCAAACCTATACGCATGGAACTGGACACCGGTGCAGCTGTCTCGCTGGTCTCTGAGACTGTGTATAAAGAAAAGCTACAGCATCTTCCGCTTAAGGCAACAAAAACTGTTCTGAAGACGTATACGGGAGAAGTTGTGCCCATGGTCGGCACTATTGATGTTAAGGTGGAACTCAATGGACAGGCCGCTAGATTGCCACTGTTTGTGGTGAGAGGTAACTACCCAGCCTTAATGGGTAGGTCTTGGCTTGGGAAGATTCAACTGAACTGGGCAGAAGTGCACCGGATGACTAAAGAAGAAACCAGTCTAACCCCTATACTAAGGAAACATGCTGCTGTTTTTGGAGATGATTTGGGAAGTATGAAGGGAATCACTGTGACATTGAACATTAAACCTGGCAGTCCACCAAAATATCTGAAAGCCCGAACTGTGCCATATGCCATCAGGCCAAAGGTTGAAGCAGACCTGGAGCGCCTGGTCACCAATGGAGTCCTAATACCAGTTACCCATAGCTCATGGGCCACTCCTATCGTTCCAATAGTGAAGAAAGATGGCTCTCTCCGGATTTGCGGTGATTTTAAAGTCACTGTCAACCCAGTGTTGTGTGCAGAGCAATACCCGCTTCCCCGCATCGATGACCTCTTCACAGGCCTGGCTGGGGGACAAAAGTTCAGTAAGATTGATCTGAGTCAAGCATATTTACAGATGCACGTCGATGAAAAGTCCCAAGAGCTGTTGACTATTGTGACTCATAAGGGGCTTTATCGATACTGTCGCCTACCCTTCGAATAACATCGGCTCCGCCCTGTTCCAGAGAGCTATGGACCAGATCTTGTGTGGCTTGTCAGGAGTTCAGTGCTATCTGGATGACATCCTGGTCACTGGAAGAAATGAAGAGGATCACTTAAAGAATTTAGAGGCTACCCTACAAAGATTGGAAGAGTATGGCCTACGAGTTCGCAAAGACAAGTGTGAATTCTTCAAGCCCTCTGTTGAATATTTGGGACACATCATCGATTCTGCAGGTCTTCATAAGGCCCCTGCAAAAGTTAAAGCTATTGTGGAGGCTCCCCCACCACGAAATGTAAGCCAGCTGCGCTCGTTTCTAGGACTACTGAACTATTATGGAAAGTTCATCTCACAGTTAGCCACACTGCTAAAACCACTTCACGAGCTCCTTGGGCAGAACAAGGCTGGAAGTGGACTGAAGCCTGTGATGTTGCATTTAACAAAGCTAAGGATGCATTGTTAAATTCTGAAGTTCTAACGCACTTTGATCCATCCTTACCCCTGCAATTGGCCTGCGATGCCTCCCCTTATGGAGTGGGAGCAGTCGTGTCACACATTATGCCTTCGGGAGAAGAGAGACCTATTGCTTTTGCTTCACGCACTCTAAGCAAAGCAGAAACTAACTACGCCCAAATCGAACGGGAGGCATTAGGAATTGTTTTTGGAATTCGGAAGTTTCATCAGTACCTCTTTGGGCGAAAGTTTACTCTTCTTACAGACCATCGACCTCTGACGTCAATTTTTGGAACCTACACAGGCATTCCCCCATTAGCTGCTAGTCGTATGCAACGTTGGGCATTGTTACTTTCAGCACACACATATGACATCAAATATCGGAAATCCACTCTGCACGGCAATGCAGATGGCCTCTCGAGGTTGCCTTTGCCGGTCAAACATCAAGATAGCGCCCAAAAGGAAATCTTCTACTTTGAACAGGTAGAGAATACACCCATCACTGCTACTCAGATAAAGAAAGCAACTCGCGTTGACCCAGTATTGTCCCAAGTTATGGACCTGGTGATGCATGGAAAATCTCGACAAACCTCTCCGGTCTCATCCGACCTTGTTCCCTACATGTCCAAACGGATGGAGTTATCGGTCCAATCTGGTTGTTTGTTTTGGGGAGACGTGTCATTATTCCACCACCACTGAGATCACAGATGTTAGAACAGCTACATTCCGGTCACTGTGGAATAGTGCGCATGAAGGAAATTGCACGAAGCTATTTTTGGTGGCCTGGATTGGACAGCGCTATTGAAGAGAAGGCAAAAGCTTGTATGTCATGTCAGGGTGTGAGGAATGCACCCCAGTGGGCACCCCTACACCCATGGGACTGGCCTGAAAACCTGTGGCAACGTATTCACGTTGACTTTGCTGGCCCCCTTGAAGGAAGCATGTTCTTGGTGGCAATAGATGCCCATTCTAAATGGCCAGAAGTCTCTATAATGCAGTCCACTTCTGCAGAGAGTACTATCCAAAAACTACGAGGACTCTTTAGTCGTTTTGGTCTGCCAGAACAACTTGTGAGCGACAACGGACCGCAGTTCGTTTCTCAGGAGTTTCAAAATTTTATGAAGGCAAATGGGATACACCACATCACGTCAGCACCATATCATCCGTCCACCAACGGACTAGCTGAAAGATTTGTGCAGACAATGAAAACGCTTTGAAATCAGGGGACAACACTCCATTCAAAAGCATCTTGATATCTTCTTACTTTCCTACAGAAACACCCCTCATGCTACGACCCAGGCATCCCCAGCCTTTCTAATGTTGGGACGACAGCTGCGCACTTGCTTTGATCTGCTGAAACCTTCTGAACCCCGACAAACTGTGCAACATCAGCAGCAATATCAAGTCATCAGACGGGCACCCAGAGCAAAAGACCGAACCTTTAGCCCGGGACAGCCAGTTTTGGCTTGGAATTATACTTCCAGAGCTAAATGGGTCCCAGCCACAGTCATCACTCAAACAGGACCTGTTTCCTACACAGTCTGGACTGCAGAGAATGTTACCTGGAGGCGACATGTAGATCAGCTGTTGCCAGGTCATGCCAGTCCTCAGGACCCATCTGCAGTTGAGGGGTCTGACTTCACCTCTTCTGGTGAGGCACCGAATCACGAGTCACCTGTTCCTGACTGTTCTCCTCCATTACTGCCGGCGGCTGAGATACCCCTTTGCCCAGCACGAGCTGATACCACCTCCTCACCCGTTCGAGCTGCGGACCCTGAGCCCCTAGTGCTTTCGGGTGCAATAACACCAGAAGTTCGCCGTAATCCACCTAGAGACAGAAGGCCTCCTCATCGGCTGGATCTCTAGCTAGGGCGAACCCACGGTTATGGGGCAAAATAATCCCCAGGGTTTAGCCGGGAATGGAGGCAGTCTACCCTCCTTCTCTAGTCTAGTGTGTGTTTGTTTGTTTTTAGTTAGGGGATGTTCTTATTAGGGGGGGAGGAATATGTTGTGTATTTGGTTGTCATGGTTTCTGTTGCTGTGGCAACTGAGTTAGAGTATTATGGTCTGTAAATAAAATGGTGGTTTTGTTAGCTGTCTGCTCTCTGGCCTCAAGTGATTTCTTCCTAAACTGGCTGCCCCCAAGGATATAACATCCTCCATAAGCCTAACGGCCCTGCTCAGCGTTTGAGGACGGTGCCGCAACACCCACGCCCTCCCGGGAGTCGGGAGGATGTGCACGAACTGCTCGAGGACGATCTGATCCGTGATGTCAGCAGAGGTTCTACGCTCAGGCTGTAGCCATCGACTCGCTGCATCCCTTAACTCCTGGGCCACAGCCCGGGGCCGGACGCCCGGAGGGTAAAACTTTCCTCAAAACCATCGCCGAAAGGTCTCCGGGGTGACCTCGAAGGCATCCAAGATGGCCGCCTTCACTCGAGCGTAAACCCGGGCCTCATCGTCTGGGAGGCCGCGGTAGGCCCTCTGAGCGGGCCCCGTCAGATAGGGGGCGAGGAAGGTCACCCACTGGTCCGGTGCCCACCCGGCTACTGCCGCTACCCTTTCGAAGGTTTCCAGATAAGCCTCTGGGTCATCCTCGGGCCCCATCTTGGTCAGACGTACTAGTGGCGCAGGGGGGGTAGGCGAAGCGGCCCCCCCGGGTGGAGCACCCCCAGGACTCGGCCACAGGGTGGCGAGTTGCTGGAAGCATTGGGTCTGTTGCTCCCGATGCTGGACCGCCAAGAACTGAAGTAGCTGCTGCTGGTGGGCCCCCAGCTGCTCCACGAGCTGCTGCTGCTGCTGCTGCTGGCTTTCGGCCAGGAGTTTAATAAGAGTCTCTGTCTCCATTCTTTATCTAAGGCCGTCGTCCTCTGGGCAACTGTCCCACAGTTCTTGCCCAGGCCTCTTGTATCAGGACCGCTATGCGCGCGTTCTCCACCACGTGTAAACGGGCTACTCACCGCCGTGGCGCCTCCTGCTGGTTTTTCTGGGGAATTCGCTCTCTTTCAGCCCGGAGCGCCCTCTGCAGGCCGGTGATCCCCCTTTTTCCTATCGGCCCCGTGTCCCTCCCAGGACCCGGTGCTCCTTTCACTATAATTGGGTCTCCCCCTCCCAGGGGAACCCCCACACTACTATCCCCACTTTGCCTCAGTAGTGGCCACTGACAGTCATGGTCTAGCCCCACACCCTGGGGCAGACTGCAGTATCAGCCCACTCATCACAGGCAAAGGGGGTTTGGACCTGCTGCTTCGTCCTACCCCTGGGCTGCCCTCTGCAACTCCCAGTACCTTTGGCCCTTTGCTAGGCCGCAGCCTGGGGCTTTCCAGGCTGGAGCTTCCCTAGCTCCTCAGCCTGTTCCCAGCCCTGCTTCACCCAGGTACTTTACCTCTGCTCATAAGCAGCCAGGCCCATCCCTCTCTGAAGCCAGAGAGAGACTGTCTGGGCTCTGGCTTCCCTGCCCTCTTATAAGCCCCAGGGCTTCAGTTTGGGGCGTGGCGCCCAGCTGTGGCCACTTTGCAGAGCCACACCTCTCAAGCCCTGGCAGGCAGCATTTCAAGCCCCTCTGGGCAGGAGCCGGGTCCACCCTGCTACAGTCTGCAACCGCCCTCCCCCGCCACACACTCCAATACCCACCTTTCCCAGAATAACAAGAAGGAGGGGTACCAAGGGCCGTGAAAACTGTCACTGCACCACAGCGGACTGCTAAATTACCCAAAAGTTCTCAGTCCCTAGATTTTGAAAAGTTCTCACCTTTACTGTGTTGTCGAGTATTAAAAGTAGCTTGCTGTTAATTACTGTTTCTGTCATGTTTGTTTGCTGAAGACGTTCTGTGAAGGGGGGAGAGGGGTTTGGTAATTGCATAGGACAGTCACCATGAAAAGGGTACAGACATGGGGGCAGGATCAACAGCAGGTTACTCACTGAGTGCAGTCACTAGGCACCCTGGTCAGTCTGTGAGGTGTTTTTAATGTTCTGTTCATAGGCGGCAGGTGCCCTGCTCCAGGTATACTTGGAGGTGGGTCTCTCCCCCGGCCCAGCCTGGATCACGCCCTGGCCCACGCGGGTCTCCCCCCGCCCCGTCAATTTCCTGCCTGGAGCAGGTCCCAGTGCCCACCTGCCACTCCTCCCACGGCGTGTCGTCTCCTCCCCCCCCCCACCGCGCTGCGTCCCTACCTGACAGTAGAGCGGCTACCGGCACAAATGCTGTCTGCTGCCCCAGGGTACTAGCGCCTGCCATCCACAAATGGCAAGGCAGGTTGCCATCACCCTGCCCTTCTACCGTTGCCCTGAGCTTACACAATGCCCCAAACCCTCAGCCCCAGCCACAGCCCGCAACCCCCTACGCCTCCTCCCCCTTCCCACACACCCCTCATCCCTTCCAACGCTCCCACCCCCCAGCCCTGAGGCTGCACCCAAACTCCGTCCCAAAGCCTGCACCCCTCACCCCTTCCTGCACACCCACCTGTAACCGTCCTCCCCCCAGAGACCGCTGTAGGAGCAGTAGGCTATCATTCCTAGAGTCTAGAAGCGGTCTCTACATCACTGCACACCTACCCACCACAGTCCGCGTCCCTGTTTCAACCCTTTGATGCGAAATCATTATTAAAGAAAAGGTTTTTAAATAACAATGCTCCATTACCTTTATTTTTACACGTGTGTTGGAAGGGGGCAAACGGGGTGAACGGGGTATGAGACTGCAGAGGAGAGTCAACAGTAAATGGGTAAAGAAACAGGAGCAGGTTCAGCTTCTCTGTAAAGCAACTGGACAGTCATAGGTTACCCTGCTCTCTGAGGAACCTAGCTTTCAAAGCCTCCCAGATGCACAGCGCTTCCCGCTGGGATCTTCTAATGGCACGGGTGTCTGGCTGAGCGTAATCTGCAGCCAGGCGATTTGCCTCAACCTCCCATCCCGCCATAAAGGTCTCCCCCTTGCTCTCACAGAGATTGTGGAGCACACAGCAAGCTGCAATAACAATGGGGATATTGTTTTCGCTGAGATCCGAGCGAGTGAGTAAGCTCCACCATCTCCCCTTGAGACGTCCGAAAGCACACTCCACCACCATTCTGCACTTGCTCAGCCGGTAGTTGAAGAGTTCCTTCTCACTGTCCAAGGCGCCTGTATAGGGCTTCATGAGCCAGGGCATTAGCGGGTAGGCTGGGTCCCCAAGGATCACTGTAGGCATCTGCACATCCCCAACAGATATTTTGTGGTCTGGGAAGAAACTACCTGCCTGGAGGCGTCTAAACAGACCAGAGTTCCTGAACACACGCGCGTCATGAACCTTGCCCAGCCACCCGATGTTGATGTTGGTAAAGCGTCCCCTATGGTCCACCAGTGCTTGCAGCACCATTGAAAAGTAGCCCTTTCGGTTAATGTACTGGCTGGCCTGGTGGTACGGTCCCAGGATAGGGATGTGAGTCCCATCTATAGCCCCACCGCAGTTTGGGAATCCCATCACGGCGAAGCCAACTATGATGACCTGGACGTTTCCCAGGGTCACTACCTTTGAGAGCAGGAGTTCAACGATTGCGTTGGCTACTTGCATCACAGCAACCCCCACGGTAGATTTGCCCACGCCAAAGTGGTTCGCTACTGACCGGTAGCTGTCTGGCGTGGCAAGTTTCCAGAGGGCTATGGCCACTCGCTTCTGCACTGTCAGGGCTGCTCACATACTGGTGTCCTTGCGCTTCAGGGCAGGGGACAGCAAGTCACACAGTTCAAGGGAAGTGTCCTTATGCATCCTGAAGTTTAGCAGCCACTGTGATTCATCCCAGACCTGCAGCACTATGCGGTCCCACCAGTCCGTGCTTGTTTCCTGGGCCCAGAATCGCCTTCCCATAGCACCATGATCTCCACGGCGCGGCGTCCCGTGCTTTCTGACAGGTCTGTGCCAGTCTGAGACTTCATGTCCTCACCGCGCTGCCGTTGCCTCCTCGCCCGATTTCTCAGCAGCTGACTGTTGAAGAGGTGTACGATAAGGTGCGAGGAGTTGACAACGGCCATAAGTGCAGCGATGATTGCAGCGGACTCCATGATCGCAGTGGAGTGCTGTGGCGTCCGCGCTGTCACTTATAACAGGAAAAGTGCGCGAACTGATTTCCCGCCGGAGGGAGTGACAGTTCAATGATGACAGTTACCCAAAACCACCCTCAACACATTTTTTCCCCCAGCATGCATTGGGGGGAAATCCCAGTATTCCAATGGGCAGCGGGGAGTGCGGGAACTGTGGGATAGCTTCCCACAGTGCACCGCTTCCAAAGTCGACGGTGGACTCACACAGTCGAATTAGTGTATTTAGTGTGGATACACAAATTCGACTTCATAAGGTCGATTACACAAATTCGACTTAAGTTGATTCGAAATAGTCTTGTAGTATAGACATATCCTTAGATTATTAAAAGAATTACTCTCTCTAATTCTTGTCTGATCTTTTAAGATAACATTCTGACTATTGCAATACAGAAGAACATGAAGCTTTCTAAAGTGATGGTTTAGCTCTGGAGTTAAGGCTTCTGGGAAATTTTTTTAAATTTCATTCTATAACAATTACATAAGTTAGTATGAACAGTGAAAACATCAGCAAAGATTTCTTTAACCATCTTGTAACCATTGATATTGATGAATAATTGTGAATAATAGTAGGAAGTACACTCTACTGCTGAGAGGCATAATTAGTAATTTCAGAAAGCTCTTGCTAGAATATTTAGAGATTAAATAATGGGCCTGATTCTTTGCTCTGTTACACCAATTTTATGCCAGTGTAACATTGACTTCATTGGTACTACACTGGTATTAACATAAGGAGCAGCTGAGAATAATTGTCTAAAATTAATTACCCCACATTTTGATGCACCATGGTGTATCCTCATTTTACTTTGATATTTTGTGGCTTACTTTTACGTGCATACTGCTGCTGTCAACATTTGCTTTGCTATTTTCTTTATTCTTTTTTGCTTCAGGCTTGGTTTATTTTTATTTTTATAAATGTGAATTTATTTCATATCAGAAAAGTCAGAACATCAACCCTAGAGTCCTGGTCTTCTATCCAAAGAGCAGATGGAGCACAGCTGTATACGCTTCATATTTCTTGCAATGTTCCTGTCTTGGCAGGACCACCTGAGGCTGGGAGTATAGATCAGTCTCCATGGCCAAGCAATCTCTGGCCTCTGTACTCACACTGCAAATCAGTAGCACGAGGGGTGTGCGGCTTTTTGTAACTGGGTAACCCATACACGGGGAAGAGCATTTGGAACCACCAGCTTATTTCGCAAAGCAGTGGGTCTCCAGAGAAGCATAGATAGGATTCTTACAGTTACTAGCAATTTGGCCCCTGATCCTGCCATCAAATTTGCATGAGTTAAATTCATATGCCTGTGGGGAGCCTATGAAGTCAATGGTCTTTGTAGAGACACAAGGATGCACCCATCCAGATCAGACTGCAGGAGCAGAAACTTGGTCTGGATTCAGACTTGCAAACAAGCAGTGATAGATCATGTACTCAATTACAAATTCTCTGACCCAATAGTCTCCCTCCTGTGACTTTTCAGTGACATGTCACAGCTAGTCTGCTGCTTCTTATATATTTCTGCTACTATACCCATTCTATTACACTGTATAATTGCTGTTTTTCACCCCATTCTTTTAATATTACCCATATCTGTTTTGCTATGTTTCTTAGTTTAACAGGGTTATTTTATGCTGTTCAATCTGAGTCCCGTTTTGTTTTATTTTATAGTCCTATTGATTTATCTTTTTTTTTTATGTCTTACTCATTCTGAACTATTGTAAGTCTGTTTATTGTTCCCTACAGTTACTTGAAGCTTTTATGATTGCTCAGCTGTGGCTAGCACCAGAATTACAATTTTACCATCAAACCCTGGCTAAATTAGCTAGCACCTAAAATGTTTTGTAGATCCCACCCTCCCCCCACAGCAAAAAAAGTGTAGTATGTACAAAGCTAGTGCTATGCAGTCAGACCTCAATTATCCAAACCTTGATTTTTTTCCCGCAAACCTCCACCTGAAACAAAGCCATGTTCCCTAATGTGCAACGAATTCCCTCGATTATCCAAACCTGCTTGGACAATTACTTTAATATCCCAAGTCTGTTGGCTTCATTGAACTTGTAAATGTGAGATGTTAATTGGGCAAACAGCAATCAGTCTTATGGTCTTTCCATATTAGGGTTTCCTAAGACATTGTGTGACCGACGACAGTACTTAGAAGAGTAGTGTGGAGCAAGATTATTTAATAAAAAGACACACTCTGTCTTTATGGCACAGGGGAAGCCATGTACTATCCATGCTATGACTGTTATTTACAACCATATTTGAAAACTACCGTCATGTTCTCTTAGCCCATGATTGAGTTGCAAGCCTTACCACACATGCTGCCTCACCAGATCCCAACCCCCTCAAGATCTCCAGTCAGCCTCCTTCCAGTGCACCTCTCTATGCCCCTTTAAACCCATTACCAGCCTTTGGACACGTAAGCAGTCCATGCCCACCAGTGGCCCCCTTCTATTGTCTGACAAATGGCCTAGGTTTTGCCTGTCTGGGGACTATTATAACTTAACAGCGGTCACTAGCCAGGCACCTTTCCTGACCATTTACAAGACAGGTCAAAATGCTTTTGGCATTTCACATGTTCCTGGCCCAGTTCACCTCTGATCATAACTGCGCTCAATAACCTTTTACAAACATCATTGTGTCTCCGTGGTTCAAACCATAGTACAGCCAACACCATCACTGGGTTCAGTTTAAGTAAAAATCATATGATATGAGGAAACTTTCCAAACTACATATGTTAACAGACATTTCATTAACGTTTGCACTGCTGCTTTGAGTACAGGAATTCATGGCAACTTTAGTTTGTCAAAAGTGGTTCTTACTGACTGGAAGTGTTGTGGAGGGAACCTACCATGGGGCTTTCGGGTAGTGAGAGGCATGATTGCTTGAATGGTGCTATAAATGGTGAGGCCCCTATATAGGGGCACTATATTGCATCTTGACAAATGAAGGATAACAATTAGAGATGGGACCCCAATTGAAAACTGAAATTCAACCCTCTCCCTTGGGTCCAAAATCTGAAAGGGCCTTTTTTAAAAAAATCTGATATGCATGATATTCAAGATGGAATAATTCTCACCTGATGAGGGTCCAAACATTCCATAAGCACAACTCGTGAGATTTCTGTATCAACATATCCAATACCTAGCTACGCTTTGTATACCAAAGAGGGGAGCACACCCTAGCCTATCCTAACCCAGATGCCACCTCTCCATCCCATTGCCAGGCCTCTAATCTGATCTCTGAATGTCTGCTGAGTCTGACAATGCTCTGCTCAGGCCACCTATGAATAACTGATTAGAGTGAAATAACCCCTCAAGGCAGCCAACTGCACAGTGGACCTGAGGTCATGTAGTGAAAAATCTGTTCCAAGCACAAGGCCTGTTGGAGGCATTTCTGCTTAAAGCAGATGCACTACCAGATGGTGTAGTTTAGAGAGGGTCTGTTGACAGCAGAAGGCAAACAGAGTCTCTGTCATAGCTGTGAATGTCACTGACCTTCTGGTGCTCCAGTATGCATGCTATAGGCTACACCAATTATCAGTGGCTCAACACATTTCATGCTAAAAACAAATACCAATAAGGGAGAAGGGAACCTTTTACTTCAAAGGTTGTAAAGACTGAGCTATCATAATCTGCGGTCAACGATACAGAGCGGACACTGCTAGAGCAGCTACCCGGGTGATGTGGGTATCTGCTTTTCCTACCAGGATTGCTATGAAATGTGACATTGGGAAATACTGTACGTGACTCAGGCAGAAACAGAAGCAGCCAGAGGCTATCATTATTCTAAACAAGTCCTTACACAATGAACAATCACCTAGAAGGGCAGTGTAGCAGGATGGTCATCCGCTTCTGCCCGGAAGGGCTTAAAACAGCCCTTCGAGAGGGCTGTGGCAGGGGAAAAGCTGGGCTGATTGGGGGAAAACAGCCAGGCTGTGGCCACACCCCAAACAGACCAAACTGGCCCTGTAAAGGCCAGGGAAGCCAGGAGTAAATAGTCTCTCTCTGCTTGTAGAGAGAGAAGGACCTGGCTGCTAGGGAGCTGAGCAGAGTACTAGGAGTGGAGCAGGGCTGGGGGAAGGCTAGAGGAGCTGGGGAGCTCCAGCCTGGAAAATCCCCAAGCTGCAGGCTTAGCTGAGGGCCTAAGACCAGTACTGGGGTTGCAGAGGGGCAGCCCAGCTATAGAAAGAGGCAGCAGGTCCAACCCAACCTTGCCTGTGATGAGTGGTGTATACTGCAGTCTGCCCCAGGGAGTGGGGCTAGATGGTGACTGGCAGTAGCCTTACACTGAGGTGAGGTGGGGTTAGTGGGTGGGGGTTCCCTTGGGTGGGGAGACCCAGAGTGTGGAGTTACTGCTGGGGAGGGGCAGCAACCCACAGAAAGGGCACCGGGGTCCTAGGAGGGACATGGGGACCAGTGGTAAGGTGGATCACCAGCCTTCAGGGGGCACTCCAGAGTTCTGGAAGAGCTAATTCCCATGGATGACCAGCAGGAGGTGCTGCAGGGGTGAGTCCACACCCTTACAGGCAGAGTTAAGTCATTTGTGATCCAATGTGGTTTACTTTGTTCTGTTGGGTAGAGACAAGAAGAGGAAACACTGTGATGAAAAGTGGTTTTGATACACTTCAAGAGAAGTCTTGTGAAACAGAACTTGCTACAGGCCCAGGTTGCCTGTAGGTTATGATTGTGATAGCAGAGGTAGCTGTAGTTGTCTAGGGTGCTACTGAAATGCCACATAGGGGCTCCGATACAGTCCCAGACTCAGTGCAGCAAGTCCACAACAGAATTACTGTTTGAGGCACTTACTCTATTCCCTTCTTGAAAAGCATTCCAAATATCAATGTTGCAATAACTGGCCATACAAAGGCTCTAAACTAACCTGGTGAAGAAGGTGGAGTCACTAATCAAGCTGATGAGCTTTGGTCCATAAGAAAAAGTTTAAGTTCCCTCATGTCATGCTAATATGAAGCAGAAGGGTGTCATCATGAGGAGCGGTGAAATGAGAAGTTTGGGCTCTACCCACATGGGATGGCAAACTGAACTCAAATTCTTTTCAATATTGAGCTCCTGAAGCACAAAGCTCTTCTGATCTGGTGTTGCAATGGGATGATGCAAACCAATAGTGCAAACATAAACTTGCAGAAGTTTGGGTAGGTTCAGGTGGCTAGATCAGGGTTAGTCAACACTTGTGACCCTTGTCAGAACATCAGTAACCATTTCAATAGTGCACTGACATTTCAGGTTTTCTCCAGTTAATAACCAGTTTCTTCTTGGCCCGTATGCAGATATTTATTGGGCGGGACAGAACAAATAACTTCTTGTGATCCCCACATAGGAATCAAGCTGAATTTTAGTTCCTGAACAGCCCTGAAAGAGAGATCAGCCAATCAGTGCAGGGAAGAGACTCTTCGGACTGAAACCTGGAAATCATTCAATGACATCATCAGTGTCATAGAGCGCCGGCTGACTGTCTGTGCCTGCTGACTGGTGAGTTTCTCTGGCTCCCAGAGCAGGCTCCTCCTTGGAATTTCTTTTTTCCCTAAAGCCTGTGTAGCTTTTGGGGAGGTGGGATATTGCATGTGTCCAAGGGCCTCTGAAGTGGCAGGGGATGGCAACACCACCACTGCATAAATCAGGGTTTGGCAGCCCTGGCTGGGCTTTCATCTTGTATACTGCAGCACCTTTTATGAGAAGGTTTGGAAGCACTTTACAAAGGTGGTTAAGTGTTTCTGATTTCAAGGAATTGCTTGTGGAGTAGGGTGCGACTGATGAGTAAGCAGGGGAGCCTCTAACCCTTAGATTATGTCTATACAGCTAGCATGAGTCACAGTAATAGCACAGTGCAGGCTTCAGAGTGGATACTACAAAGCCGGTATGGACCTGGGGTAGGTATTGGATTTGCTAGCCCATTCTGAAGCCTGTGCCGTTCTGTCTTCACTATTGTTACCTGCAGAAGCTGGATTCAAGCTAGCTCAGGTAGGCCCCGTACACTGCTTTTGCTGTGTAGACATACCCTTAGTGATCATCCCTTGTTTGCTAAGTGCCAATGTCACCACCACTCTTTCCGCCCTTTGGTTCTCTGCATTCTACATCCTTCTTTCCTTGTTTCTCTTCCCTTTTCCTGTCTTTGTTTACATGGCCAAAAATATTTCAGTAGAAGTCAAGGTATGAATTTAACCTGATATAGTTAAACTGTTAAAGAAAAACCATGTAGACATTCTTCTTGTAGAAGAGAGGTGGTTTTGTTGTTGTTCAGCTAAGGTCACTTGTAAAGGGTTTAAGCTAAATTTAAAAAAAGCCAGACTCTCTAGAATAAGAGTGCCCCCAAGGGGCTTATGCCGGTATGACTGGTGACACTTTCCCATGGAGATGAGGCCTTTGATCCTTTTTCCCCTGTGCAATTCCATTTTCTAACAACTCCCAATGAAATAGTTATTGTTGCTATTTAAAATGGCATAATTAAACTATAGAGTTAACACCCCAATGAGAGAGAAGATCTGTCAGAGCCACTGTTGATGACTGTTTACAGCTGTGAACATTGAGTGGCTCAATAAACAGTTCCCTAAAAGAATCCCTCATTTCTTATTTGTGAACCAAAGAGCTCAAGTTCTGGGAGCCTTGATTATCATTCCTGTGTCTATGTATAATCTGGTAATATTGAAAAATAAATTAAACTAATATATGACAATTATCTCAGAAGTCTAATAAATAGAAGCTTGCGGATGAAGTATGGGGTCATACATTGAACTTGAGGGCTTGCAGGGATAAAAAGTTTAATATTATGACAAAAGGAACTTGGGAATAATTAGGGTTATCATCTGTCCAGGTTTTCTGGGGCATGACCTCTTTTTTTTGTCCTCTGATCTCCATCTGGACAGAGGCTTTTACTTGGCAGGGTGGGGGGAGTCGCGGGCTGTCAGCCTCCACCCCAAACCCAGCTTTGCCTCCAGCATTTTGTAATGGTGTTAAATATAAGTGTCTTTAATTTATTGGGGGGTTGCACTCAGTGGCTTGCTATGTGAAAGGGGCCACCAGTACAAGAGTTTGAGAATCACTGACATACACTAACCCGATTAACATTTCTCAGAAATCAGTTTCTGCTTTGGAAGACTGTGGCAATTACTCCCTTGCCTTTTGCTGCGGAGGCTGGTGCGGAGCTCAACTGCCTCAGCAGGAGCGCCTTGTCTTTCAGAGCTCTCTAATGTAGCCGTATATGGAGATGGAAGGAATTTCCCCCCAGGTCAGACTGGTAGTGACCTTGAGGGATATTTTTCCTTCCTCTGCAGTGTGCAGCTGCAGGTCACTTGATAGGGTTATCTGGGTATGTCTCAGGTAATCAGTTCCCTGCCACTGCAGGGGCCTCAGGCACTGAGTGCACCTTGATTTCTCCTATTTACTGCCTGTGGCACATAAAAGCCTAGTCTCCTGTGGGCTGTAATACTTTGGTCTAATTTTGGTTGTTGGATTTAGTGTGCAGGTGGTGTTGGTGGCCTGTGATATACAGAAGGTCGGACTAGATAATCTGGTGGTCCCTTCTGGCCTTAAACTCTATGATCCTTCCCACCACCTTTGGGGTAGCTGGTGCCTGTAGGGATGCTAGGAAGGAACAGTCCCTGTGCTCAGGAAGCACAGGACGTGCGGCTGTTCCTAGCTTGCTGTGCCCTCCCCCTGCAGTCTCATGTACCAGTTGGGCACAACCTGATTTTGGGAGGATGTAGTCCACTCATTGTACTTGAAAAGCACCTAGAATGTTTTCAAGCTATGCTTCTCTAAATAATATCTTGCTGAAAACCCTTGTGTCAAGGTTCCTTCCCCACTCTGAACTTTAGGGTACAGATGTGGGGACCTGCATGGACACTTCTAAGCTTAATTACCAGCTTAGATCTGGTATGCATGCTTAGTCCTATACACGAGAGTGCAGATGTGTATCTAACTAATTTAATTGTCTCTAAGCTAGGACTTTAGCAAATGCTTTTGGTAGGATTGTCAATTAATTGCAGTTCACTTGAATGGATCACTTGATGATTACCTGTTCTGTTCATTCCCCTGGGGTACCTGGCATTGGCCATTGTCGGAAGACAGGATATTGGGCTTGATGGCCCTTTGGTCTGAACCAGTATGGCCATTCTTAGGTGCTCTAATTGTCTGCAAGGAGTGTGGAAATAGACAAAGTGAACTAGAAATGATGCCAAGTGACAGAGAATGTGACCTTTTTTGTGGGAAAAATAAACTTGTCAAAATGATTCTCTTCACTGGAATGCTGCCATGATGGGTACAAGCCACCCGTGATAGCTAGAAGAGAAAAAGTAGAGAAGAGGTAGTAATGGTGGCAAAAAGTATTTATACAGCCAATACAACTGGTCCATTATGATAACACCACAGTAAGCAGGTTGGTTAAGCACCTCTCTTAAATAATCTCGTAAAGCATTTCTAATGTGTAGTCCTTTTCTGTATGGAGGACAATAGTACATGTATAACTTTTTAGTTTTTTAGGGGCATAATAGAACAGCCAACTATGCAGTGTTGGGATCTTGACTAGATTTAGGCTAAGCTTTGGATTTGGTTTTGAGGCCAAGTCAGGGTTATAGGTAGGATTCAGATTCTATGGAGAGAGAAGAAAAAGACTTCTGTATTCATGGGTCAAAGTCTCATGAGAATTATGGTATCCAAACCAGAACTGGAAAACAGGCCTTTTCTGATTTTAGATCTGACCTGGAATCCATCCTGTAGGGATGAATTCTATCTGGAAAGTTCAGATCTGAATCACCTTTCTGAAGGGTTTTGGATTCCTGGTTCCAGTTTGGTCTATCTTGACCTGCTAATTTCCTGTTGATTTGCTGTACATGTAAACTCTCATCCTTCAAAAGCCTGTTCATCTGCTGCATACCAGATGTTTGTCTGTTTGATGAGGAAAAGTTCTATGAGTCAGCTGTAATTCCCCTCTTGTTAATAGACTCCTGGAGATTCTAACATGAAATCTTTAATAGTTATTTTTGTATGGACTTATGCAAACTTGTTAACGAAGACAAGCTGGCCAGAGACTGTGTCCTGGGCTAAAAGAAGAGAACAATCATTTTGTACAACTGGCTGAAAAAGCACCAAAATCTTTCAAATTTTATTTAAAATTAAACTTCCAACTCTTTCAGCCAATGATGCAACAACTCAATCTTTCTTCAATCTCATATCATATATGTTCATCTGACATGTAAATTAGTGAAGTGTCAATACACCACTATCAGATACCCACAGAAAGATTACACCCTTTTGACTAATGAGAAGAGTTCCACTTTGGAATATTTCCCACTTCAGTTAGAATCATTGTCACAAAGAACAGATAAAATGTCCTATTTCCTCCTTATATTAATCTTTGTCATACGGATCATAATACCTGCTGTCATCTGCCAAGTACAGAAGTATATTGGTGTGGCTCACAATGGAACCTTGACTTTTCACTATTTGATTGGTTGGCCTTTATTATTTAAATAGACAGCTAATCAGAATGTGCAATATCATAAGTAGTGATGGGGGGAATGACAAAAGGGGAATATGAGATGAAAGAAATGGCATCACAGAGTTATAGCTGATTTAGAATAAATTAATGTAAAACACTAGCATAATGCAAGGCTGAGGTTGTGCAGTTAAACCATGCTGGCTCAGTAGTGCAGAAACATTTTCCCCTTAAAAGAATTGGCTTCCACTGTGCTCAGGGGCGGCTCCAGGCCCCAGTACGCCAAGCGCGTGCTTGGGGTGGCATGCCACGGGGGGCGCTCTGCCAGTCGCCGGGAGGGCGGTAGGTGGCTCCGGTGGAACTCCCACAGGCGTGCCTGCGGAGGGTCCGCTGGTCCCGTGGCTCTGGTGGACCTCCCGCAGGCACGCCTGCAGAGGGTCCACTGGTCCCACAGCTCCGGTGGGAGCCACAGGCACGCCTGTGGGAGGTCCACCGGAGCCGCCTGCTGCCCTCCCGGCGACTGGCAGAGCGCCCCGCACGGCATGCTGCCGTGCTTGGGGCGGCGAAATGTCTAGAGCCACCCCTGACTGTGCTCATACTACTTGTGAACAGTAAAGCTGTAGGAAAGTGAATTCCAACTCTTTCAGCCATATGCAATTCACCTGCAAGTTTAATTTTAATTCCAAGTTAGTTATGGATAGTTGTTAGTAGGCTGATTTTTCAGAAGTTCAGATACAGGTTTGAATCTGAATTTTGCACGGTCTAATTGAAAATCAGGCCAGTGATAGATGTTGAGAACCTATGGCTTCTGTTGATTACAGCACCTTTGAAAATTTGCCTTTAAAATAAATTCCCAGTTGAAAGGACTGCAATGTGGCCCAATTTTCCACAGTAGGAAGGATTTTGTGTGAAAAGTGTGATTTGAAGAATCATATATTCCTCCATGTGAATAAAGGGTTTTACAAAATCACTGTATCCATTTTATGCATGTGAGTTATTTTTAACAGCTGCAAGACACATAATTGATCTGGGACATAGAGAATTTATACTTAAACAAACATTTATTTGTTTTTATCTGTAATATTTTAAGGGGTCTTCATTGTACTGCCAACCTTTGTCATTTTCCATTTCAGAGAGTTCCTCCGCTAGATCCAGAGGCAGGTAGGGAGCAAATAGACTTTGTATATGGGGAAACTAACAGTTATGAAGGGTCAATATGTGTAACTACTACTTCTGATAGGAACATGGTAAATATTTTCCACACAAAACCTCAAAAGAACTGAAAGGTTTCGAGGGTTTTTTTCAAAACATTTTGCTAAAATTTTCTGGTTTTTCATTTAGTTCCATTTTTTAATTAAATAAAAATTTCATGGACACCATCTTTTGGGTGGGGAAAAAGGGCCATTTTTTGGCAAAGTTTCAACAGGGATTTTTTTAACCAACTCTAAGTAATTAGCTTGTTTCTCCTAACACACTCCTGATATATGTATAAGATGAGAAGGAATCTGGCAACTTCATGTAGAATTGTTTGTACAGGTTACTTTGTACAAATACAATCATACTGTAGTGGAGGTTAAGTCAAACTGCAGATTTAACTTGAGATGAAAGAGTTATTTTTAGACATATGAGCAAAATACAGCTCATCAGGTTCTGGTTTGATTTTAATAGGACATAGTTGCATTTCTGGGATTTGATCCAGAGAAATACAGCTCCCACTCAGTTCAAAATAAATGACACAGCAGTAGCAGCTGATTTGAGTTTTCCCAGCTAATCATATCAAAGGGATGTAAAAATGAGACCCAGACAGATACAAAACTTACAAGTTCCTTCTTTCCCTGTTAGCACAGAAATCTGAGAACAATAACTGTCACACTCAGACAACCTAAAGGGAGAAGAAATGTTGTTTAGTGGTTAAAATAGGGACCTTGAAGTAAGAACTCCTGGAATTTATCCCTGATTCTTTCTCTAACTATATTTAAGAACATGGCTAATTCACTCAATTTACCTGGGTGCCAATTTACCCAATAGGCGTAATCCCACACACGATGAGTACTATGGTGACTGATTAATCAATACAGACTTTGGAACGCCTTAGGTTAATATGCCATGCCATAAGAGCATCATATTGATCATTATGTATTATTATTGTGCACATTAAGCTTAAGGGCCCCATATTATATTCTGCCATTCCCAAAGCCCATATCACTCCTCATATGCTTAGCTAGTCACATGCTTAGGTACTTAACTGAATCAGGGACTATGTGGCCTTATATTCAGAAGTGCAGCAGTGTTTTGGCAGAGTTGCATCTGCCATCCAGCCTTACAACTCAGCTTTCACAGCTCTTAACTGGGGGAGTGAGTCTAGCTCGGAGCGCATGGCAGTCACAAATTCCTGTTGGTTTTGTTTTAACACAGTTTCCATCTTTTCTGCAGCAGAGGTCACAGAAATAAGAAATTAAAAAACAAACATTCTCCTTTCATTTTCCCACCAGTTATGCTTTCTCCTCCTCAACCTTCCAGGCTTTGGCGATCAGAGATTCTACCTCGGTTGTCATAGTTAGTCCCAGCTCCTGACAACTAGCTTTTATTCCACTTGCTTTGCATGTTGCTACTCTAATGGTGATTGACAGGGATGCACACAAAGCCTGCTGAGGTGTAAGTGAAATATAAACTGGCTGCTAGAAGCTGGAACTGTAAAAACCAGTGGTGGCAGGAGCTCTGGAGGGCAGGAGTAGGACGGGGACTGCCAAGTATTGGCAAATCCAGGACCAATATTTTTCCTTAAAAATCAGAGATTTCTATGTCACCTTGGAGAATTTTTTCAGCCTAGCTCATAACAATCTCCAGAAACGATGAAGGTAACTAGTGGGTGCATCTTATTTAGTTATAGCTGTGCAGTTGTTTGGCATCATCTTGTTGTCTGTATAAGTACTCAAGTAATCCAGTTTCATGAGACACCATCCAGCACTTCCCTAATGAAGATGAGCTAGAGAGAAATGCAAGATGAGAAATTCAGACACACAAATCATCCTGGATGTACTAGCAAGGCTGTGAAGGACCTTGTTGTACGATAGAGTGAGTTGTTCCGATAAGCTTGCTATTGCAAATTGCTTTTCCAACAATGTGTTAATTTTAATACAGTACAGAAAGAACAGATAATATACGGCAAGCATGCTCTACAGGGTAAATACTGTAATATTCTACAGTATAAATTACAGGCTGCCTCTAAATGTGCTGTCAGTCAAGTTTGGCAACAATAGACTGAATATGCTATATAGATGTAGAATTGCTGGGGTATCTTATGTTTGTTCACAGGTTGGTTAACTTATTGCTGGTTTGGAGATGGGTGGTGGCTATGGTCTTGTTCAGTTTTTCAGGGCTTGTAGCACAAGTTGCAGGCTGAAAGGTTTCAACAGTGTAACGCAAGATTGAGTTTTACCCTACATTTTTGGGTAGTAGTTTGACGGAACACAAACTAGAAAAAATTCACAAATCTAGTTTTCCTGTGACTGAAACTTTCCCTCCTCCAGGTTCCCACCACTGTGATTCAAGTATCAAGAATTTTCTACATGAAGAGGAAGAGTTTCCTTACACAAGAGTTCTATAGACTGTAATAGGGTTCTATAGAAAGTAATCTGAAAGCTGAAAGAATTAAAGAGAATGGTGTCCTTGCTATAGGTTCCTTTGCACCATCGTATAGAATCATCCAGCAGGGATAAAATCTTCCATTAAACTTTATAAGAAGCATTAGATATAAAATCCTGTAGAAAAGAAATTAGGTTTTAATACATTATATAGGACTTTTCCATAAGGGTAGTTATGGGAGAGATATAAAGAATTTCCTCTTTGTTAATAAACAGGAAATACTTATTACTGTGTACTCAAAGGAGTTTCAAATGTTAACGTGACGTGCCCAGAACTGAATGCAATAGTCTGATGGCAAACCAATCAAATCAAGAAGCGCAACTAATTACCTTGCTTTTTTTATATGTGCAACTCTTGTTGATACAACACAAATAGCATTTGTCTTCTTTTGGGACAATGTTCAGTTAAACATCCACTGTGATCCATAGATACTTTTCATCTCCTAATCAGCCTCAGATAACACACAATTCAATATTTAATAGCTGACTATTATGGACCATGGATAATAAATGCTAAAACAACTTACTCTTCTCACATTTCTGAACCTGACAGAACAAAAAATTAGCCCAGCCACTAATAAGAGTAGCCTGCGCTTCAGTGGTGCTGAGTACACTGGGTGAGAGTCTCATCCTTGCTCCAGCCCCTGTGTGCTGGACAAAGGAGCCGCTGCAGCATAAAGGGGCTCTAAAAACCCTGGATCTAACTGGAGGAGAACTTCCCCTGGTGCGAGACTAAGGAAGACCGCAATAGGCGCTTTTCAAAGGACCGCCCCTACCCCCTGCAAGCCTCAGTACAGAGAGCATTTCAGGAGAAGGGCAGGGCCAGGAGAGAGGTGCTGTGGAGGGCTACAGCCAGTGATGAGCTGCCAAAATCTTAACAACCGGTTCCCTATAAAAAGTTCTGATTTAAGGGGGGTGAGCGGGGGAGGGGGCCAGGGCAGGGAGAGACATACCCGTGGGGCCAGGGGCCCCTGCGGGGCCTGGGGCAAGTTGCCCCACTTGCCCCCCCCCAGCCCTGGAGCTCACAGCCCCCTTACCTTGCCGGCAGCCCAGAGCTCAGCTGAGCTGCCCAGCTGCTGGCCATGCTGTGGCTCTTTGGGGTGGAGGAAGCAGGGGAGGGCCTGGGGGAGACATCGTCGTGGGGCCAGGGGCCCCTGCAGGGCCTGGGCCAATTGCCCCCCTTGCCCCCTCCCCTCCCCTCTGGCCAGCCCTGGAGCTTGCAGCAGGAACCCCCCCACACCTTGCCAGGCCTCTCAAAAAGCGGCAGCAGGACGACTCCCAAGCTCAGCTGAGCTGCCCAGCTGGTGCCAGCGGCTGGCCTCAGCCTCCCCAGCTGGGAATCCTGGGAGCAACAGGACGGTCCAGCCCGCGGACCGGAGTTCTTTGCCCACCCCTGGCCCTTTAACAACCGGTTCTCCACAGAGGTCTAATTTTAGGAACCGGTTCTTGGGAACCTGTGGGAACCGGCTCCAGCTCACCACTGGCTACAGCATACAATCTTGTGGGGACTCTGATTATTGCAATCACCCCTAGACAGGTAGGGATGGGCTGGCAGAATTTTGGTAGCTCCTGCAGGCTGTCTAACTTACACGGGGGGCTCTTTTGGCCCTTTAGAGCAGCCCAGGATTGTGAGGGCATAAAGGCGGCCTAAAGTCACCTTTGTTCCTCCTCCCACTCCTGGGCTGTGAGTTCTGTGCTCTACTTCTGAAGCCTCTGACCCCTGCAGTTCTGCCGTACCATATGTTGGGCTAGCTCCTCAGCTGCTGTAAATCAGCATAGCTTTATTAACTTCAGTGGACCCCTAATGACTTACACACATTGTGCCAAAAACCTCAGCCAGCATCTCTCTCTTTCTCTCTCTGTGTGTGTATGTTGGTTATACATTGTTTCCTGATTCTGTTTTTACCCCTCTTCTTCTAATACAACCATTCTAGCATCATTTTGTGTCTCCCTGTCAGAACGACTTCTTTCCTGCTTGATGTAATACAAAGCAACATTATGCAAAACTGTCAACCGTTTTTGCTGTGCTGTTTTTCTCTTGATAATATAACATTGCACTAGACTCCCTAACTATTTTCTTTCCCCATGCTGCTTTACAACCTAAAACGCATTGCTTTCTGGGTCAGCGCACTATGCAAATGTATGTCAGCCATGCCACTAGCAGCATTAAGAATCTGCTAGTTATTTAGTTTCCATTGATGGTAAGAACTGGCTCTTATCTAATGAGATTAAAGAAATGTACATTGAGTTAAAGGACAGAAGTGTTGTCTTATTGGTAGATCAAGGAGCCAGGAGCCAGAAATCTTTTTGGATTCTTTCCCTGCTAAGGCCAATGCCTCACTGTGTGACTTTGGACAAGTTTATTATTTATGCCTCAGTCTCTAAAATACCTTCCTCCCCCTTGGGGCTATGATCTTTAGGAGAAATTTTTTCAAAAAGGCACAAAGTGCAGCAAGGCACCCAACTTCCATTGAGAGTTAATGGGCAGTGGGTGCCTAATGCACATTTGTGCTTTTGAAAATCCCTCCCTTAATTATCTATAAAATGCTTTAGCGGCCTAGAATGACAGTGCTGTAGAAACCCAAAATGCCAGTGTTTAAGGTTACACCTCAATGTTACAAACTCCAGTTTTATGAAATGCTGGTGTGGCTTAGAGGATAGAGCACCGGACCAGGATTCAGGTGACCTGCAGTCTATTCCTGGATTTGCCACTGGACTGCTCGGTGACCTTGGGTAAGGGGCTGTGCCTCAGTTTCCCTATCTATGGAATGCATCGGTGATATTGACCTCCTTTGTAAAGCACCCTGAGATCTACTGATGAAGAGACCAATGTATTATTAGCCTTCCCCAGCACAATACCATGCAATTGTACTTTCTGATCATTTTTATGAACCCTGATTTTGATTTGCACATCCACTAAGACATTTCTAAAAAACAGGGTTTTCCATCTAGAAATGTTTATGAAGTATTCTGGCTTTAATAAAAATCCACTCTTTAGTTCTGTAACTGAGCCAATATATTCCACTTGGAAAATGGCACTATAGGAAGCAAATATGTGTCTCAGTGCTGCCTACAAAGCTTTAGCTTTAGAAGAGCAAGAACTTTATGAAGCTCATGCCTTCTTCAAAGATTCCTCCAGTCACTGTTCCACTGTGCTCTGTTTCTTGAACTTGTTCTGTTCTTCTGGAGACCAGTCTGTGTTACAGATAACTGCAGTGCACTAAGGGACCGATCCAAAGTTCACCGACGCCAAGCTTTCATTATACTGTTGGGAGTCCTATAATATGGGCTTTATGGATCAACGCCAACACCTTGAATTGTATCCAAAAAGCAAATTGGAAGCCAGCATGATGTCCTTTAAAATTTGAATGGATAACAGATTCGACAAGGCAGACCCTAAAATCACTGGATAAGTGATATTTATTTATTTAGGTGCTCACTATTTTCTTCTGCCCTCAACGTTAAGGCAATATTCTGATTTGGGGGTCTAGGAGAGAGACAAGGTAAGTGAGGACCAACTTCTGTTGGTGGAAAGGATGAGCTTTCGAGCTTCTCAGAGCTCTTCCTCAGGACTGGAGAAAGTAACCAGAGAGTCCAAACTAAATACAAGGTGGGACTATGTGTTTATGAGGCATTTACAATGTGATTTTTCCCAGCAGCATTCCCCTTCTCTGCCTGTGATAGGGTGTGCCTGCACCACACTGGTATTGAAGAGGTTAATTCTTCCCTTTGGGCCAAGGAGGCCGCGCCCCCTCGGCCCTGCTGGACATGCTTCGGCTGGAGACCAGATATGAAAGGGAGAAGACCAGCTCACTGAGGGCTGACCACCAAGCAGGGAGGATGCATGTTGCAGGCTCCAGCTTGGAAACTGCTGAGGCCCCAGGCTGGAGCTTGTAACATGGTGCTGAAACCAGGCAGACTCCCAAGTATCTGTGGATGCCCAAAGAGTGTTGGAGTTGCTGAGAGCTGCACAGGTTGAGGAGCCCAGAGACCCTGGAGATGTCTGGACCACTGCACCAGGGACAGGGTAGGAGGTAGCACAGGGGGATTAGTCATTGTGCTGGCTGGCGTTGGCATGTTTTAGTTGGATTCCCTGCTGACTGA
This sequence comes from Mauremys reevesii, assembly GCF_016161935.1. Classification (NCBI taxonomy): domain Eukaryota; kingdom Metazoa; phylum Chordata; order Testudines; family Geoemydidae; genus Mauremys; species Mauremys reevesii. Next base: position 241,201,935 of record NC_052623.1, on the reverse strand, counting down.
TTCCCTGCTGAGCATGCTTGTCACTGCCAGGGCCCTGAGCTGGGACCTGGTGGAGCAGGGAGGGCTCAGGTCCCCCTACCCCTGCTGCCACCCACCCCTACGTGATGGCGCACTCCCCCAGCTTGCCACTAGGCCACTCAGCCCTGCTGAAGAGAGCAGCCATATTGACTTTGCTTGCTAGGCCATGCAGAGATATTGACTCTGGCTGTTAGGCCACCTTGCCCTGATAGGGAGGGCAGCTATACTGACTCCAGCTATAAGGCCATCCCAGCCCAGCAGAAGGGCAGCCATATTGACTTTGGTCTTTGGGCCACACAGCTCGTAAGGAGAAAGAAGCTATATTAACTTAGGTCACACTATCCCAGGACCCAGAGTGATTGTGCAGATTTAGATTAGGAGCTCTAAAAACTCTCACCCTCCCAAAAGGGCACACTGGCCCAGCAACATTGCCCAACCCCCTGCTCAAGACAGTCAGGGAGACTGTGCAATGATGGTCTCTTAGCAGATGCCTATGGAGCAAACTTAGAAGTGATTTTTTTAGATGCTTAGAACTATTTCTACTTTTCCTCCATCCCCAGGCCAAACAACGGCACTGGCCTTCAATCACAGTTACACCCATGTCATATTTCAGTCATTTTTCCTGCACCCATATCTAGAAAGCACGGTTAAATTATTTTTTCTTCCAAACAGAAAAATGTGGTATATTTTCCTGTCATAAACAGCTAGTTAAGGGTTAATGTCTCTTTTACCTGTAAAGGGTTAAGAAGCTCAGTAAACCTGGTTGACACCTGACCAGAGGACCAATGAAGGAACAGGATACTTTCAAATCTTGTTGGAGGGAAGTCTTTGTGTGTGTTCTTTGTTTGGTTGTTATTCTCTCTTGGATCTAAGAGGGGCCAGACGTGCAACCAGGTTTTTCCAATCTTTCTGAAACAGTTTCTCATGTGCAAGATAGTAAGTACTAGCTAGAAGGTGGATTAGTCTTTTGTTTGTTTTCTTTATTGCAAATGTGTATTTAGCTGGAAGGATATTTTACCTCTGTTTGCTGTAACTTGTACTTATGCTAGGGGGGAGGGAGTCCCTCTAGTCTATATAAGCTGAATACCCTGTAAGCATTTCCATCCTGATTTTACAGAGATAATTTTTACCTTTTCTTTTTCTTTAATTAAAAGCTTTCTTTTAAAGAACCTGATTGATTTTTCTTTGTTTTAAGATCCAGGAAATTGGGTCTGGACTCACCAGGGATTGGTGGGGGAGGAGGGGGAAAGGAGGGGGATGGTTAATTTCTCCTTGTGTTAAGATCCAAGAAGTTTGGATCTGTGTTCCCCAGGGAAAGTTTTGGGGGGAACAGGAAGTGTGCCAGACACTGGAATTTCTGGCTGGTGGCAGCGCTATCAGATCTAAGCTAGGATTTAAGCTTAGAAGGGTACATGCAGGTCCCCACTTTTGGACGCTAAAGTTCAAAGTGGGGAACAAACCTATGACATTTTCCCACTCTCCCATTACTCAAGAACAGCTGAAATGATTAGGAACGTGTGGAAACAGAGACAGCCTTTTTGTTCTGTCTTTGTACAGCACCTAACACAATGGGGTCCTGGTCCATGACTGGAACTCTTTGGCACTACCACAATATTAATAATAATTAATGCAAACTAATCTGCAACCTTTATGGCAATGAGTCCCACCACCATTAATTGTAATAAACTAGACACAGCAGCTAGCATGGAGAAGCAGGAAAACTCTGCCCAGGGCATTAAGTGTAAGTATGAAATGAATATGTTATCCTTAAGGATATTCTTCTTTGTGATAATACTGCTTCATGATTTTTAACTTCCTGCCAGCCTAATTTCCATGTATTCAGTTGTGGCCTTTCACTTCTGGAGCTCACTAATGTGAAACTAATATCTGGCCACAGTCCAGCTCCTAGTGGACAGGTGCCAACATCAGAAAAACGAAAGACACCTCAGTAATTGGCACCATTGTGAGTCTCAGTAGAGAAGCCAGAGTGTGAATATGCCTCGAGACTCCTCTTGCTCCTAGAGGTGGTCCCACCAGGTCAGGTTTGAGGTACATCAGCAAGGCAGCATGGGGAAACTTTCACATTAAACTTGATATGAAGTAATTGATTGTTTTTATATATTGTCACTATTAGGAAAGGATTTGCCATAAATCTCACAAGGAAACCTAACCTCCTGACAATTTCTGGTTTAGTTTTATTGCAATTAAAATATATATATATAACCTTGTACCCACATAACTTTTGCATTGCTGTTCCATCCAATAAACCTTACTTTCCGAAGTCAGTCTAAGTAGCAGGCCAAAAAGAGGAAATGTGCCTTGGATGCTTGATCATAATGTACAAGGTGAGGATAATAAATGATCACTACTGAAACATTATTCATTGGAATTAGGAAGAGCTAAAAAGTGGCCAAAAAAATTAGTCACACAAGTGCCTGTCTTTGCAACAATGCTAAGTAAGAGTCGGATCCTGGTTCCACTGAAGTCAATGGAAAAGCTCCCATTGATTTACCTGGGAATAGGATTGTGTTTTACCGAATTAGCATTTTCTAGGAAACTTTTCTAAAAAGCACTCAGGTCTTTCTGGTGATTACTTTTCCATTTCCCAAGAGTAGTGATTCTTCACAAAGTCAGCAATAGACACAGAAGTTTGCATTCAAATGTCGTGTTAAGAGGTTCCAGCAAAGTAATATCCACAAAGGGTCTGACCCCAACCCCACTGAAGTCAATGAGAGTCTTTTTTCAAAAACTTCAGTGGGCCTTGCCTAAAACAAAAGTATGCTTTTCTATCATCAGTACAGTATCTTCATCAAGAGTTTATCATCTTAGTCTCTTTCATATTTCAAGATAAGCCACACAATGTACAAAAGAAAAGTGATCCAGTGTAACCACTAAGTATAGAAAAATACTTTGGAAAGCGAGTACATATGCTAAGTATCTAGAGAGCTTTCTGTTTCCCCGACATTTTCAGAGGGCATATTTATTCTCAACAACTACAATAATACTTTATCATAAGTGACTGCTATACTTTTCTTCATACGTCACACCTGAAAGTATTCAAACAGGTTGATGTCTGGAAATCAGAGAACATTATCTAGGATTGAGGACACCCAATGATGGAAATGAATTTTAAGTCCAGAACTAATTAGATTATTTGGAAAGTACTTAACTAGTTTGCTGTAATAGTGTGAAGAAGTACATTCAACATGGAACAAGTTACTGAAGTCTTTTCAGCTTTAATACTGTTTGACTAGTCCCTGCTTTTTGTGGCAAGAAGGATAAAAAATATTAAGAGGCCAATTATACCTGGGAAAAATCTAGGCCAGATCTTCATCTGGTGTAAATGAGTATAGCTCCATTGCCTTCAATGGATTTAAATTGATATCAGCTGAAGATCTGGCCTTCCGAGTTTAAACTTGCAGAGGTAATGTGCAATGTAGGGCTGTCAGTGAGGTTTGTAACATTCAAATCTGAATGTCAGCTTGACAGTGACAGCTGAACTTGCAGCCCATTAGGATCAGTCTAAATTTGTGTAACAGTCAGCATAACTTTCCAGTTGGATTCCATTAAATGTAAAATGCATTCAGCACAGCCCCTATGTATTTTATTATGGCTGATTGCTGCATTTTTATTTATTTATACATATTTTTTGCTCTGACTTCAAAGTAGATGGCATTTTCTATTCAGATTTTTTGGCATGTGTCTATTTCTGTTGATGCTCTAACTTACCTTAGCTGACAGCTAGACTGCCAATTGTACAAATAAAGCATTTCAGGAAAGTACAGGTCATCTGGTCCCTAAAGACTTCGTGTTTCTAAATCTTGAAAAATAAAGAGAAAGAAAAAGATACAGCAGGAGCTGTCATAGGTTGTTTCTCCAATTTGAACATTAGAGTACAAATGTGGAGACCTGCATTCTTCTAAGCTTAAATTCTAGCTTAGATCTGGTACCACTGCCACCAGCCAGATTTTTTTTGTGTCTGCACTCTCCTCTCCCCCCCCCCTTTCCCCCCCCCCAGATCTAACACAAGGGGAAATAAACCATCCCCTCCCAGACTTTTCCCCCCTTGGTCATCAGGAAAAACTACTTAATTCACTCCTTGAATCTAAAAAAAGAGGAGATTTCCCCCTTCCCCCCTCCCCCCCCCCCCCCTATCTGGGGTGAGTCAGAGTCTTAAACAAGGGGAAAAATCAATCAGATTCTTAAAAGAAAAGCTTTTATAAAGAAATAAAAAAAAAAAAAATTTAAATTTAAAAAAAAAAAATGGGGATGAGTACAGTACAGACAGCTAAAAACTAGAGAGCTAGCATCAGTAACAAATACAGCAAACAGAAAAAAAAAACCAAAAAAGCAAATATTATAATGCAATAAAAAAAAAAAAAAATAAAATTAGCTTTTTAGCTAATACTTACTATATATGGTATGAAACTGTTTTAGAAAGAGTGGAGAGCGGGATGTGTCTCTGGTCCCTCTTAGATCCAAGAGAGAACCAAAACAAAAACAGACAACAACAAAGACTTCCCTCCACAGAGATTTGAAATTATCTTGCCCCTTGATTGGTCCTCTGGTCAGGTGTCCGTCAGGTTCACTGAGCTTGTTAACCCTTTACAGGTAAAAGAGACATTAACCCTTAACTATCTGTTTATGACAGGAGCCATCTGCTAAAACTGATGTGAAAAATCTTTGTGTGCAGTGTGGTGATATTACTTGAAACAAAATAGCTTCTTCTAAAACTATGTTATCACTCTGATACATAAGTTATTAGCGCTGTTTGAAAAGTTTGTAACCAGCTCTGAATCCCCTGGAATTGGGCCTGTGCCTGAGGTTCACTGTGTTTGGGATCCTAGTGACATTCAGACAGCAGGAGACTAGTGAATGTCTTTCTTCTCAATAGCTGCCCTCTATCCTTTCTCAGCAAAAACGTGCCTCTGTCAAGCTGCTTCTTCCTGTTAGCCCCAAAGATCACAATCCAGCCCCAAGTACGATGCTGTTAACAGAAACTGTTGCTCAATCACAAAGAGGACACACAAGTTAGTTGAAACTTTACCTCGATCCTTGTAATTTCTTGATGGGAAATATTGCTGAATTGTGTTAACGCCCTCTGCCAATGTGTTTTTGGGTCTAGTTTGGAAATTTAAAATTGTTCCCATTGGACCACTGACCAGTCCTAGTATTCTTGTTTTAGCAATATGATACTTTTTTGGTGGGTTTAAATATTGTTTTCAGATTTGCTGTGGAAGTGCAATATTTTTCTTCTTACTGAATGATTGTGTCTGTAAAATAGTCAGCATCTAGTTTGTTAATGCTTTTTGTACTGTGGTGTTCTCTTATCAAAATGACAATAGGATTTTAATAGGCACTTTAGACAAACAGAAAAGCGATCCTCACTACCAAGAATTGTAAATATTGTACAATTGCTACCTGTGGTTTCCATCTCTTTGATTATAAAGAGCAAAGCCGTTTTAGTGAAGGTTCCAATTCTCATTTGTTTTAACAGTTTGGCATAGTATGGATCACTGGACTGACACATTTTGCGTGAGCTTTTTATATGTAAAAAAAAGTTGCCTATGGTCTGTATTTCTTGTGCTACCTGCAGATGTTTGCTAACTTTAGATATGAGCAGTTTAAATATTGGCTTTCCATTTACAGGGATTTACTGCAGTATGTCATCATTCAAGCAGGAGAATTTGTTTGTGGATAAATAACATACTTTCTGATATTTGCAGCTGAAGGAGTATACATGCAAACGTGAGGTTTGACACCAAGCTCATCTCATTTGCAACGAAAACTTCCATAGCTATCATTTACCCACAGCAAGTAGAAAGGGTATTGTACACGTTGAACATACATGGTGGGGGGGAAGTCTGGATGTTGGATATGCAGAATTAGACTGTCAATTTCCTTATCATTTTGTTCTACTCTGCCCATGGAAAGAAATCTCAAACCGCAAGCTTTCTTCCAAGTACTGAGTGGTTAATTAATTACCTGTCTCACTGAGTACAAATCCATGTTGTCCCCTATCGGGGCTTTAATGGTGGGAGTTGCATGTTATACTCGTATATTTGCTTCATGAGACTAATCAATTTTTGAATAATTATTTTGTCTAAGGTACTGTTGCATCCTCTATGGGCAAGAAAAGATCAGCAGGGGTGCTCTGTCTTCATAGTAATCGATATGTTTGTGTAGCTAATGCAAATCTTCATCGACCATATTGATCTTTTTCAACACTTGTCAAATTACTTTCTTTTGTTGAAACTCCATTTACATATACGAAAAGTCTAAAAGCTACATCATGGTGTGTGTGTGTGCTTGAGTACCTCCTATTAAATCAATTTTGGGTAACTTTCCATACATATGCCCTGATCCTGCAATGAGATCTGCATGGATGGATCCCAGAGCCTGCATAGTCCTGCAGAAGTGATACTCTGCATGAATACAAGAGTCCACCCATGTGGCACTCATTTCAGGATTGGGGCCTTGGCCTTTAATCTAATCATAGGTTGGAATGGTTTGATGTCCTATATTAGAATTTTCTCACATCCGAGTCTTGCAATACGGGTGCAATATTGTTGAGCACATGTTGGGAGTGGGGGATTACCCATTTTGATGTTCTTACAACAATATCCACAAAGAGGAATCTTTGAAGATCAATTTGTGTTATATTTATTTATCCATCCAGTATGGTAGAACATTGTTCTCATAGACCGATATTTTCAAAACTTTTAAGTTAAGCTTTTAAATCTATGTTTCGGCACAATTAGGAGCCACAAGACCTCAGCACTTTAATTCTACTCAAGTACCTAAATATTTATTCACAAGCCACTTTTGCTGGGGACAGAATCTGCCCTTGGCTCTGGGTCTGGAAATCCCAACTCCAACTGTGCCCATGAGATGGGGTGGGTGGTGGGGAGAGAGCTATCCCACTAGAATCCCATCAACAAATGGGCTTCTCTAGGACCTACCATCACAACCTTTATGACCCTGGAGGCTACAAAGGGCTTCTGCCTCATCCTTGAGGTCTTTAAACAACGATTTGAGGACTTCAATAACTCAGACATAAGTTAGGGTTTGTACAGGAGTGGGTGGGTGAGATTCTGTGGCCTGCGTTGTGCAGGAGGTCAGACTAGATGATCATAATGGTCCCTTCTGACCTTAAAGTCTGAGTCTAGGTCTCTGCAGTCCTGGGGGGAATGCAAAGGATTTCTTCCCCCTTCTCTAAAGGGAGAACTGAATAGTGAGGGGTTCATGTGATGAGTACTTCTCTCCTGCCTATCACATGTGGTGGTGGTTGTTTTTAATTTCCCTTGCTCTTCATAGTAGAATAGATGCAACCATAGAAGACCAAATCCTGTCCTCCAGTACATGCAAGTAAGTTCCCATTGACATCATTTTGAGCCGGACACACATTGAGATCAGAAGTTGTCCCTTCATCTCTATTTTATTCTTAAGGATGTACATACATTTAGCAGCTTGTACAGATGACTGATTTTAAAAATTCATTTCCTATAGGGTATAATTAGGGTTGCCAACTTTCTAACTGCAGAAAACCAAACACCCTTGCCACACTCCCTGTCCTGCCCCTTCCCTGATGCCCCGCCCATCCTGCTTTTTCCCTGAGGTCCCGCCCATCCTGCCTTTTCCCCAAGGCCCCACCCCCGCTCACTCCATCGCCCTCCATCCGTTGTCGCTTGCTCTCCCCGACCCTCAGTCACGCGCTCATTTTCACTGCAGGGCCCAAGTAGGCACCAGGAGAAGGCCAGGAGCTGCAACAGTTTGAATGTGGGAGATGGAATGTGTGATTCAAATACCCTTCACCTCACCAGGGAGAGATTTTAAACACTATTGTAAAATTAATTGCCCCTCAAAAGAGTCCCACTCACTCGCAATAAGCGAGACTAAAGAGACTATTGCAGGAGCTTGATTTTTCTTGCCTTCACCCAACTGTCCTGGTAGGGGCTCCAGTAGTGCTTCAGCCAGTGACTGACTCCTTCCATACCTGATGGTATAGCAGGGGGAAAAGGTTCCATGATTAATGACTAGGTAAATTATTTAAATGTATGCTTTAAGAGACAATACATGCAATATGGACAAATTAATGTTATAGGAGTCTTAAATATTAATATTTCCTGATACTTATGTTTAAATATATCACCTTCATATTACATTGTTATTTTATGAATTCATTATAGCTCTTTACTGTTAAGAAGGTGAGATTGCATAAAATGTAATTCATGCTGCAGAAACTGACCCCTCCCTATTTTACCATCCTGCTAACCAATAGATTTTCTAGTGTTCTTCGTTTCAAAGTTTTTTCACCTGTACTGTGTCCCAGATTTGTCCCAGAGCAGGTTGAGAGGAACTATGCTAGAATGTCACACACAGCGTGACCACCTGTCCTTCGTTCGGTGCCCAACGTTCCACATTACACATCAAATCAATAAATATTATCTTGTATACATCAATAGTCATGCAAAGGAGTGTACACTGTAATACAATGTGTTGTTAATTTGTATATGCATGTGTCACAAATAAAACACTGGGGACGTGCCCTTACAAATCAACTTTATCCTATAATTTCCAAGTTGTCCTTTATTTGATACATAAAGGGGCTGTCTATGGGCGTGAGGGAGATTACCATAGCCAGGGACTAATTCTTCTGTTTCAGGAGCATCCTAGTGAGTGAACCCTGTGGGCTGGCTCCTTTGTGCTGTGGTGTTGGCACCACCACCACCATCAGACCATTCTTACTTTTGCAGACAGACTCCACCCCCTGTGGCTGGTGCTGCTGTGCCCAGGCTTTGCAAACAGCGATGTCTGGCTGCTGGCCTGGCTCCTGATGGGCCCCGTTGGCTGGGTGGATTGCAGTGGCTACCCCAGTGACGGAGGCCATCCCAACCCCAGTGCAGTGCCCCTGGCTGCACTGCCAGAGATGCCAAACAACAACACTACTCTGCCTCCTGCTGCTGGGAGAGACTGCTGGCCTGGGCCGCACAGCCTGGCTGCTGTGTCCCACTTGCCAGGAGAGGGTGTGGGTGTGGATGTCTACACAGCAATTAACGCTGGCTGCCCCCGGTATGCTGACTGGGGCTTGCTGTGGGGCTGTGTTTGGGTTAGCTGAACCCCAAGCTCTGAGACCCCCGAGGCGGGGAGGGACTCAGAGATCCCAAATGTCTGCACAGTAATGGTACAGCCCAGGTCTACTGAGCCAGGCCAGGAGGGCATTTAATTGCTGTGTAGACATACCCCAGAGAGGCTGAAGTGGAGGCTCCTGGGTAAGGACTACTAGGGAAGTGAGCCGCAAATTCAGATAATCTTCACCTGACACCTCCTTCCCAAGCAGCCGCCGGCCACTTGTGGGGAGCGGGGCCACCTAGCTGGGTGGCTGCTAGGAAGAACAGGAGGGTAATTGGGGCTGGGGGTATGGGAGGGAGTATGGGGAGCAGAGTGCAGGCTGGGGTATGGGGGTGCGGAGAAGTTGTGGGCTCTGGGGTGGGTCTAGAGATGAGGGGGTTGGAATGCAGGAGGGGGCTGGGGCAGGGGGTTGGAGGGTGGAAGGCTGTGGGCTCTAGGCTGGGGCTCAGAGGTTTGGAGGGTAGGAGGGGAGGTCCAGGCTGGGGCAGGGCGTTGGGGCATGGGAGGGGGTGAGGGCTCCATCTGGGGGTACAGGCTTTGGGGTTTGGCCAGGGATGAGGGGTTTGGGGTGCAGGAGATTGGAGTGTGGGTGAGGGCTCCATTTGGGGGTGCAGACTCCAGGGTGGGGCCTGGGATGAGGAATTTGGGGTACAGGAAGGGGTAGGGGGTTGGGGTGTGGAAGCAGGTGAAAGCTCCATCTGGGGCCAGGGATGAGGGATTTGGGGTTCAGGGGATTGGGCTCCATCTGGGCAGGCTCTGGAATGAGGCTGGGGCTGAGGGGGGTTGGGGCATGGGATGAGGGGTTGGGGTGCGGGCTCCGGGTAGCTCTTGCTGGTGAGGTTTTCTGGGGCTCCAGGAGGTGCTGACTCAGGTGGTCACTTAGCAGCTGCACCAGTGCTGCCCTAGCATTTCCTGGGGATGAAGGAAGTCTGCACGGCTCCCGGGAAGCAACGGCACGTCCAGATCCTAGTCTGAGGGGCAGCCAAAGGGGCTCTGCCTTCTGTCCCCAACCGCAGGCATCGCCCTGAGGGCCAGCTCCACAGCTCCCATTGGCCGCAGCTGTGGCATCCTGGATTTGCACCTGCTGTGGATTCCCAGCCAATGAGAGCTGTGGAGCTGGTGCTTGGGGCAGCATCTGCAGGCAGGGGCAGCGCACGGAGCTCCCCTGGACGCTCCTCTGCCTAGAAGCTGGACATGCTGCTGCTTCCTGGGAGCCACACAAAGCCTGCCTTGCCCCGCTGCTGCCAACTGGACTTTTAGCTGACTGGTTTGCTGTGCTGAGCAAAGCTGCCAAGGTCCCTTTTCGACTAGGTGTTCCAGTTGAAAACTGGACACTTGGCAACCCTATAATGTAGCACACATGACCCTAATTTTGTTTTTAAATGTATTCAGGGAAAAGAGGGAGAGAGTATTTTTTGCTAGTGCTGTTGATTAAAATGCTGAAGTCTGCTATGGAATGCAGGTGTGGTCACACTACATCCAGCAGGGCTTAATCTTTAATGCCATCACTTTCCGTCTCCTGTTTCCCATCTTGGCTATCCACCTTTCCATGGAGTAATCAGAAAATAGCCACTAGTTTTGTGTCAAATATATCACTGTCCTCTTGCAAGAGGAACTAATGATGTGAATAGAACTGCACCTCCATCAACACCTCAGCTAGTCAGACCTGGCTCGTCACTTGTCCCAATACAAAGCAAAAAAAGCCCTCTGGTTGTTCTGTCATAGAAAGGCCCTTGCTCCCTCGTGAGAGATACAGCTGGCTACAGACATGTGTCATGAAAGTAAGTGTAGGAATTGCTGATATCCAAAATTCTTTTCCAGACGTTTTATGGCCTTAGCTCTGACAGCAACATGCAAAGTCTAGGGTAGCCTGCAGTTACTAGATTATTTTGCCTTAGATTGAGTTTACCACCAGCTTTGGGCTGCATTCCCAAGCAACCCGACTCCACGAAGACCCGGTCCCAGCGTGCCAGGGACCACTACCAGCCTCACACTGGCCACAGGCACCTATTAATGGTTTCACACCCTCTTGAACTGAGCTTATATTGGTAAGTCTTTTGTAAACAGGGTTCCCTCAGCCCAGCATCAGAATAGAAGTGAAGGGAAAGCTGACTTTACACCACTTTTGGGCTTCCTTTATTCTGGGTTTGGTTGGAGACAAGGTCAGCCTCCAGCATAAGTAAAAATAACTTCAACACTGTCTAATTTGGGCCGAGGGGCCATTCCGGCAGCTGGGAATAGCTAAAGTAAAGCACTGCCCTTTTTACTCCACCCACTCCCTGTATACTGGAAGCTTCAAGGAGAGGGAGGTAAAGAGCTGCAACACTAGGGCTCTGCTGTTAAGGGATTCACAGGATGACAAAGGGGGAGTTCTCCTGTAGCTCTATGGGACAATTGGATGACCCCTTTGCCCCCAAAGGATAGGTTAGGCTCTGTATTTAATAAATGAAGAACTTGAGGCACACAAAGGTTAAGTGATTTGCCCAGGATCACACAGGGAGTCAGTGGCAAAGCTGGGACTAGAACACAGGTTACGTGACTTTCAAATAGTCCTAATTGTGTAGCTCCATTAAGTAGCTTGTGGCTCAGATGACCCAAGATAAAGCTTCTCATTTCCTACTTCTGATTCCGTGGCAGGTTGCTACAACACAAAACCAACTCTTTCATTTCTCTGAAGGGGGGTGCTGTTTTTTTTCCCCAAAATTGAATTTTAATAGAAACTCTTTTGTCATTTCTGGTCATTTGGGAATGAACTTTTTGGCCCAACATCTTTTGGACTTGGGATCAGAACGCATCTGTTCCAAGCTCAATTTTATGACTCTTCCTCTGAGTTTGCTATGTGCTTTGTATGTGTGTCTCGTTTCAACTTGTTTTTGGAAACCAATTATATATTTGGAAGAAGTCTGCCTAAATTTTGCACATTTCCCTTTGATGCTAGCAGATTAGTTTACCAAAGCATCTGCTAGCAGCACAGTTAATTGTTCGCTTATCTGTTCTCAAGTCACACACAGTAAGTTTTGGTTTAGTGCTCCAAGCATCACTGTTGTGGGTGAGGTTGTTTATTCCACTGGTCTAGAGATTAGGGTTGTTGAGAATTTAGGTTTGATGTTATATCTTGCCTGGTTTTGACTTTTTAATCTCCTATTGCTTTGGTTTGGAGAGTGGGTGCTGCTTTGGTTGAGAGTCAGCTGTCTGATGACGTGGGGTTTTTTTTGGATGTTGACTGAGGAGAAGGAATTGTCCTCTTAGTTCTGCAGCCACTATTGGTGGAGTTACTGTGCACATTGATTGTTTGCCGAATTATTGTTGGAAGGTTTCTATTTGGGTTTTGTTTTAGTCTGTCAAACTGGCCATTAAAATTGGGCCCCAGACTTCACTCTCTTTGCTGAATTAGACTGTTGAAAAGAGTGTAATGCAAGCTTTTTAAATTTGTTTTTGTCTAGTAGTTTGTTTATGGTGTAAACAAACAGCTTACACTGCAGGACTGGTTTAGGTGTGTGTGAAATACTTTTACAAATAGTTTCAAACCTCATGCTGCATTTATTGTGAAGGCCAGGTGTGTTTTATTTAGGTGTGTTCAGTTTATGCCTCTGGACTAAGAGAGGTAACTCTTGTACACACTACCTGTTTCTGTGAAATTTACAGGCACGAGAGCTGCGTGAAAGTAGATTGCTTCTGTTTTATGGAGTGGTATGAGAATTTTTCTTGTTTTGTTTCAATTCTCAAGAGTTTCCAACATCCAGTGAAACATTGCATCGTGCATTTTCTCATGAAACAAAGCTGAATGGATAAAGAGCTGTGTTAACAAATGCATGTAGGCTCCTAAATCCCAGAATCAGGCAGGGATTCACAATACCCCCCCTGCAGCTGCTGCCAAACCCTCTCAACTCACTTGGCACCTAAACTTTTGCAGTAGAAATTCCCTAGGTACCTATGTTACTAACTCTGTGCATGTGCTCTGCAAACTCACTCTAGGTGTCTGCATGCATAAGCCACAAAGGGATGCCCAAATGAGGGGAAGATAGGTTTACATAATGCACCTGCAGGGCCCAATCCAGTAAGAAGACTCGGAGCTCACACAAAATGGCTTGGGGCAAATTGGGGGGAGGCGGGAGGAAGAAGAGGACCACCTTCCTCCCAACTTTTAGGCTGGTGATTAAGGTATGTAGCTGGGATATGGGAGACCACTGATTCAAGTCTTCCTCTCCCACCACCACCCTATGGGGGAGAACAAGGATCTGCCACTGGTCAAGATATGGGAAATTGATGTAGGGCTTCCTCAAGAAAGCATTTTATCATGCATGGAGGTTCTTTTATTGTTTAAATGTTCTTTTTTCTGTAATGCTTTTACCTTGAGAATAAGTGTGCTTGCTTAGAAGCAGCTCTGTGACTTATAACTGTAGGCAATGCATGGGTCATAGCCCTCAGAGAGAGTGCAGAGGCTGGTCTTCCAGGCTGTCTGGCTTACTGGGGATATCACAGCATAAGTGCAGCCTTAAAATGCCCAGTTATGAGAGAAGGAAACAGGTCTGCACTCAAGATAGATAATGACTGGGAGGCCTAGAGTGGTGCACAACAAAGGAGGGATAAAGATGCAGTTCACCTGAAACTGTGACAATCAGGTTTAGTATACATCAGCCTTAAGGCATAGATCCTTCACTGGCATATGAAATTTAACCTATCCTAACTGAGGTTTGCTTTAGAGGTTCCAGAGCCACAATAAATCTTAGAGAATGGGACCCTTTAGAGTGGGCCTTGAATTGGATCCCTGCATACCAGCTCACCCCCAAACTTTATGTGTGGGAGTGAGAGAGAGACGTCCCAAATCTAGGCCCAAACATTGTGATCAGGACTCCTCCATAATGGGCCAAGCCAGAACTCTCACTGTATCTACATAGGAATATTGACAGGTGGGTGAAATAAAAATCAACCTGAACTTTTATTTAAAATGTAAAGCCAAAGATTTTGAGTTTCTACAAACTTTTTGATTAGTTTTTATAGTTTCTCATTTGAGGCCATTTTGTGATTTTTGGCAAGTATTGGATATGCAAATGCAAATTCACAGTGTTGCTGATCTGGCTGGAAGCTGAACTATTAACCAAAAAAAATGATCTCTTCTATGAGATTCCCAGCCTGAGATCTGAACCAAAGAAGTTCAGATAAAAGTTTACATGGATGAAACTTATTTGCACCTATGTGGTTCAATCAACTATAATTAGTAGAGTCCCTTTTTTCTTAAAACAAAAACACACCATGCCATTTAGTCAAACTCCATATTTGTATCAAGATGCTGGACCATAACCGTTTGTGCTCTTATACTCCAGCAAGTAAACATATGCTTATGAAATGCCTGAATGCACCCTTACAAAAGCCTAGCTATGGCAGAACACAATAGACTGCAGCAACTCTGAAGGAGTCGTTACAATCTATTGCCAACTCTCATAGGCTTCAGTGTCATACTGCACATTTATTTTGAACCATGGCTCTCAAACAAGCACGTGCACAGACAATAAAAAAAGGACTAAAAAAGCAACACTGAACCACAAATGCGAAGAATCTCAAGCGCTGAAGTCCTGCCCTTTTACTTGCTTGTAGACATGCAAAGCTCTCATTTGACAACCCAGAGACATACCTGGTTTAGGGCTTCACTACAAAACTTAGCCCACGTTAGTTGACCAACCTTTTTAAAGAGCCGAGGCCCAATTTTGACCAAATCTGGAGTTAATTATGGCTTCTCTCTGAAGCCCACAATTTTCCATGGAAGCCCTAACATGAAATCAGATGTAATTAGATGGTTATGGAGTTTTACTTGGAGATTATTTTTACATATAAACATGAAACTCGGGCGTGACCGATTAGTGTGTATCGCTATATACAACTACAAACTCCATTTTGGTTTGAGTGTGAGACTGTGCTATGCCTACACATTCGCCTTTTACCCTCATCTTGTGCTAAAACCTCCAGGAAGGTGTCAGGAGACATTTACTCCTGGGGGAATTCTGTGCCACTGTGTAACACCGACAGCCCCTGGTCGTCGGGATTGAACCTGGAGCTTAATGCATGAGCCTGTACTGCATGAGCTAAAAGCCACATGGCTCTTAGCTAAGGCTGTAGAGCAGACTCATTAACTCTACGTGGTCTCAGTGCCACTAGATGGGACAGAACAGCACACCCAGGAGGTGTGTGGGTTACAACTGCACAATGCAGAATTTGCTCAGAATTAATGTTCTGTGTAGAATTATGATTTTCACCACAGAACTGGCACCGCAGAGTTGCTGGCCACTGCTAGAGGCTACTGGACCTGTCAGAGCCCAGCTTGCAGTGTGCCTGTGCAGGAGGGCTGCAGTTCCTGGGTTTGTGGGCTCCACTCAGTCAGATGGTGCAGCTGGACCCTCCCCAAGTGTGGCAGCTGCCAGACCCGGTGAGCTGCGCCCCGCACGGAGAGGCAGGAACAACAGCTGGGGGCTGCAGGAAGGGGCCGCTGCTTTCTGGGAGGGGAGATTTTGGGTAAAGGGGGGGCATGACTTAAGCTGTTCCGGGGGTGGCTGAACCTTTAAATTGTCCCACCCCACTATCGGCAGGTGTGGGATAGTAACAAAGCTGCACAGAGCAGAGCCTGTGGCTGGACTCTGCGAAGGCGGGGGGGAAATGCAGTCCCATCCAGGATCCCCTAAATATCCATCCCAGGACACGCAGACCCCTCCAGCTCCCCCTCCCCTCAGGCAGTGTCCTCTATTTGGGAACTTGAAATATGGTAACCCTTAAGGGGGCAGGGCAAAAAGACCTGAGAGGCAGAGTTTCCCCCCGCAAGATATGCCCAGCGTGACATACCCAGACCGAGGCACCCGACAGAAGCATAACAGAAACAGCAACTGGGTTGGTGTAGAGGTTTCTTTAACTCTCTTCTCCTGAGGGAATCTTTTTTGTTGTCTGTATTGTTACAGACATACTTGCTGACCGGTATTTTGAAATAAATTGCCAAAATAATTGAAACTAGCATAATTACATTGCGTTATTTTGGCAAATAAAATATTTAGAATTTTGCAGACTTTTAAAATATTGTGTGCAGAATTTAATTTTTTGGTGCAGCACTCCCCTGGGAGTAGAAATTCTTGTACCTAGTAGGAGGCTAATAATACAGAACCTGGAGGGTCTCCCATTCAAATGCAAGTACCCTAAGACAAAGAGGTAACTGCTGTGAAGAACCAGTTCAAGGAGGTGAGCTTGTCATCATGGAGAGACGTGAAGTCACTGACCAAATCCTCAAGGGCACATGGTACGGTGAGGAAACTGGGGCAGGGAGTTGTGTGCAGGCTTTGTTGTTTTTCCATAGGTCTGTGTACCATTTGTGCTGGTTAAGGATATGTCTACACTTGGCACTGGGGTGTGTAATTCCCAGCTCAAGGAGACATACTTGCCCTATTTGTCATCGACTTGGCATGCTAAAAATAGTGTAGCCATAGCAACGCAAGGAGCAGCAAGGGCTAGCCTCTCCACGTACATGTCCATCAGAGATAATAGATGCATTCTCTTTTAGTGCAACCCATATGCTTTAGGTGACTAACTTTTATAAGCCTTTCGCACTATTTGACATGGTGGGGAGTTGAAAGCTCTGGGTTTGGTATATATATTAATGACAACATAGTTACAAAGCACAGGGGGAAATGCCATAGCAGTTACAGTGTTGAACACTCAAAGTGACCACACAGTTTTCTTGAAGAATACACTAGTTATTCATTTGTCTTGTGGTCACACTTAAGAACTTCAGTCAAGGAGCAGGGCCCTGTTGTGCTCTGGCCTACCAAGTTTGCAGGATAAGCATCCGACAGGACAGAACAGGCTAATGAGTCAGATGGTTGGGGAAATGAGGTAACAATAAGACTAATAGTATTTAACCAGAAATAAAAGTGCCAGCTTTCCACTTGCATATGCAGCTACTCAAAGACTTCATAACATTGGCACACCATGCTTGCTTTAATCACATCAACAGAAGTCAGTGGTATTACATGTGTAAATAAGGAATTAAATATCTGAGGCCTGGTCCAATAAGACCATGCCAAAACTTCCATGGATTTTAGTGGAAGCAAAATCAGGACCCCCGAGAGCCTCTGTTTACATACCTCAATTTTTTACATTATATAGTGTACATTTAACACAGGTACTTGATCAACTTTGTTACTAGTATCTATAATGTGCAATCAATTAAGAAAAGAATCCATTCTGAGTAGTGGAGAATCGGAGCCTGAATAATTTTACGCTTCACCCCGCCACCGTTCCAGATTAATTACATGAAATATATTAAGCGGCAGTAGCCAAGTGCGACTTCTCAGGCAACCCATTATTAACTTTCTTCCATGCTGAAAATAATTTATCTCTATCCCTTTGTTTTCTTTCTCTCTCTCAACCAGTTTTGAATCCATTACAATAATTCACCATTCACCCTGTGACTTTTTAAGTTTATTTAACTGTCACAGAATCTTTGAGAGTCAGTATAATTATTATATCTATTGGTCCTCCTATAAAGTTACTACTTTGTTCATTCCCTCAAAGAATTCAAATTGATTGTAGGAGACACAGTTTTCAATGCATGTTTATTTCTATGTTACTGTGGAGTTTGTCTAGATTTATTATCATTTCAGCTAATTTATCTGGTACTGAGCATTCTAACCTCAACATTAGAGGGGGGAAAATACACAAACTAGCAACAGGGGATGTTGAAAGGGGAATGTGGGTGTTAGAAAAAGGCTAGGGGCTAGCTTGGGACTTTAAGTCTCTGTTACTCTGGAAGCTTCCTGAGTGACCTTGAACAAATCACATTAAAATCAATGGAAGGCAGGAACCGGGATACCTTTGTGGATCTGGGCCTTAGTTTGCCTGTGCCATACTTCCCCATCTGAACACAGAAGTGTTGCGAGGATGAATTCACTATGGTAATGGGGGCTATATATCTGCCTTAGCCTGTGGAGGAACCCATGAGTCTTAAAAGGTGTTAAGCAGCCAAATCCCTTCTCCTCTCTGCATAAAATGCAAGGAACACCCACACTGCAGATATGTAACTATTAATTTAGGTCCTGCACCACTGAATTCAGTAGGAATTTTGCTATAGACTTCAATGGAGCAGGACTGGGTGTTCAGTCAGGTGCACTCAATTCTCCACTGCCTTATGGAGTCACCTACAGCTATGTGGGTGTAAAGTGCTGCCATTCTAATGTGGTATCATTACATACACACTTTGCACAGCTGCAAATGACAATACAAGGTTCAAGATAGTAGATTTTAGTGTTAACATAATTAACAGACAACTATTATCAAGGCTGAAGGGAAAAACAACTGAAGAGAGTTGGCAGTATTTCAAAGGGACACTATTAAGGGCCCAAAAGCAAGCTATTCCACTGGGTAGGAAAGATAGAAAATGTGGCAAAAGACCAGCTTGGCTTAACCACGAGATCTTGCATCTAAAAGATAAAAAGGAGTCATATAAAAAATGGAAACTAGGACAAATTACAAAGGATGAATATAGGCAAACACAGGAATGCAGGGGCAAGATGAGAAAGGCAAAGGCACAAAATGAGCTCAGACTAACTACAGGAATAAAAGGAAACAAGAAGACTTTTTATCAATACATTACAAGCAAGAGGAAGACCAAGGACAGGGTAGGCCCACTGCTCAGTGAGGAGGGAGAAACAGTAACAGGAAACTTGGAAATGGCAGAGATGCTCAGTGACTTCTTTGTTTCGGTCTTCACCGAGAAGTCTGAAGGAATGCCTAACATAGTGAATGCTAATGGGAAGGGGGTGGATTTGGAAGATAAAATTTAAAAAAAAGAACACATTAAAAATCACTTAGAAAAGTTAGATGCCTGCAAGTCACCAGGGCCTGATGAAATGCATCCTAGAATACTCAAGGAGCTAATAGAGGAGGTATCTGAGCCTCTAGCTATTATCTTTGGAAAAATCATGGGAGACGGGAGAGATTCCAGAAGACTGGAAAAGGGCAAATATAGTGCCCATCTATAAAAAGGGACATAAAAACAACCCAGGAAACTACAGACCAGTTAGTTTAACTTCTGTGCCATGGAAAATAGTGGAGCAAGTCATTAAGGAAATCATCTGCAAACACTTGGAAGGTGGTAAGGTGATAGGGAATAGCCAGCATGGATTTGTAAAGAACAAATCATGTCAAACCAATCTGATAGCTTTCTTTGATAGGATAATGAGTCTTGTGGATAAGGGAGAAGCGGTGGATGTGGTATACCCAGACATTAGTGAGGCATTTGATATGGTCTCACATGATATTCTTATCAATAAACTAGGCAAATACAACTTAGATGGGGCTACTATAAGGTGGGTGCATAACTGGCTGGATAACCATACTCAGAGAGTAGTTATTAATGGTTCCCAATCCTGCTGGAAAGGTATAACAAGTGGGGTTCCCCAGGGGTCTGTTTTGGGACTGGCTCTGTTCAATATCTTCATCAATGACTTAGATATTGGCATAGAAAGTATGCTTATTGAGTTTGCAGACGATACCAAACTGGGAGGGATTGCAACTGCTTTGGAGGATAGGGTCATAATTCAAAATGATCTGGACAAATTGGAGAAATGGTCTGAGGTAAACAGGATGAAGTTTAAGGAAGACAAATGCAAAGTGCTCCACTTAGGAAGGAACAATCAGTTTCACACATACAGAATGGGAAGATACTGTCTATGAAGGAGTAGCAGAAAAGGATCTCGGGGTTATAGTGGACCACAAGCTAAATATGAGTCAACAGTGTGATGCTGTTGCAAAAAAAGCAAACATGATTCTGGGATGCATTAACAGATGTGTTGTGAACAAGACACGAGAAGTCATTCTTCCGCTCTACTCTGCGCTGGTTAGGCCTCAACTGGAGTATTGTGTCCAGTTCTGGGCACCGCATTTCAAGAAAGATGTGGAGAAATTGGAGAGGGTCCAGAGAAGAGCAACAAGAATGATTACAGGTCTAGAGAACATGACCTATGAAGGAAGGCTGAAAGAATTGAGTTTGTTTAGTTTGGAAAAGAGAAGACTGAGAGGGGACATGATAGCAGTTTTCAGTTATCTAAAACGATGTCGTAAGGAGGAGGGAGAAAACTTGTTCATCTGAGCCTCTAAGGATAGAACAAAAAGCAATGGGCTTAAACTGCAGCAAGGGAGGTTTAGGTTGGACATTAGGAAAATGTTCCTAACTGTCAGGGTGGTTAAACACTGGAATAAACTGCCTAGGGAGATTGCAGAATCTCCATCTCTGGAGATATTTAAGAGTAGGTTAGATAAATGTCTATCAGGGATGGTCTAGACAGTGTTTGGTCCTGCCATGAGGGCAGGGGACTGGAATCGATGACCTCTCGAGGTCCCTTCCAGCCCTACAATCTATGAATCTATGAATTATCCACAAAGAGTTATTTGTGGGTCAAATCTTCAGCTCTCTCAGCTGCATGAGTATTCTGAGTTATAGCAGTCAGAATCTTGCCCAATAATAACCACATGTGTAAACAGGCATAGGATTTGTCATATTGCATCAGACCTGCGGTCTATCTAATTTTCTGAAGTGCCTGAATAACTTTTGTCAGTGATCTCATGAGCATTTTCATCTGTGCTCTGGTATAAGTCGATCTCTTATCTGGAAAGACAGTACATAGAAAAGTATGCATTCCAACTGCATAACAAATCAGAAGCCATCCGCGATGGAAAAGACCCGTTAAGTCAGCTAGTCTCCCTCCTTCCCTCTGACAGTTCAAGCCTGTTCTCGAAAGAATATTTACTTGTATTTTGTCCTCTATCTATTTAATTACAAATACTGACAGCTTTAGTTAGCTCCATTATGCTTTATTTTTGTAATGGCTGTAAGTATAAGCAGTAAAACAGACCTGATCTATTCTAAAAATCTCTTTTCCACCAGCAGCTGGTAGTGTCTTTAAAAACCAGCTAACCCACCCTTTTTGGTCAACTTTTTTTTCATTACACAATACTTTATGCTACCACCAGCAAGTGAGAAGATTAAATAAAAAAATGTTGATTAAAAGAAAATGTTTTTCCTTTTTATTGCATTTATTTATTTCTACTAGACCCACAATCCTCTCTGATTGAGCTCTCCCTTTCCAGGGAGCAACAAACCAACTACAGACGATCTTGGTCCCAGCTGTGCAGTGATTATATCAAAAGGCATTTTAATGCTGTGTGCAGGGGGATGAAATGACATTATTCATGAAGTAATCTGCCGCAACTGACTGGCATTTCCTTATCTCACTTCATGGACTCACAGCTCACTCGCTGTCAATAAACAGAAGCATCTACTAGCCCTTAGAAACATTATAGCCTCCCTACCTATTCTATACTCGTGCTGTGAAATTAAAGAAACACCTACATGGTTTTAAGGGGGTAGTATGTAGGGAGGATAGCGGTTTATTAAGTTAATAGAACTTTATCCACTGAAGCTAAGATTGGGATAGCTCTACAGTAGGGCTGGTTAGAACCCAGAATTCCCATTTCACAGGAAATGCCATAGTTGTAATTCTTCATCACAATGAAAACTGGCACTTTCTACATTTCCTGTGGAATGGGGGGAGTCAGGAAGTTTTGTTTTGAAAAGTCTAAACATTTTGTTTTGACTTTTTCTAAACAAAATTGACTAGGCTCCCAGAGAGCTGGTTCCTGCCTGTTGGGCTACAGTGAGGTCAGAAATCCTGACAAACTCAATTCATTGTGGGGCTCCCAGGATTTCCTGAGCTGCCAGGCTCCCTGCCATGGAGAAAAAAGCCTAGAAGCACTGGGGGTAGGTTTTCACAGCGCATGGAAGCAAGTCTCCCAGGCCAGGTGGACAGACTCCAGCTAGCAGGGTTCGTACTAGCGCTCTAAAAATAGCTGTGTAGACAGTGCTTTTCAAGCTGTGGCTCATGCTGGAGCTCAGACGCTGAAGCCCACCCTATCCCTCCATAAGCTTCAGAGCATGAGCTCCAGCCTAAGACACAGCTTTAAAGCACAATCTACACAGCTATTTTTAAGACACAACAAATCCTGCTTCTTGGCCAGGGGTTAGACTGGATTACCCTTCTAACCCTATTCTGTTGACCCAGGCTGGGAGGCTCACTTCTGTGGGCTATGTAGACGTACTCAGACACCCAGCTCCATTTTGACAAATAGGTATTTTCTGATGAAAAATGTTCCCTTAGAAAATTTCCAGCCAGCTCTATTGACAGGATTGATCTAACTCAGGTCACAATTCTAACTAGAACTCCGATTCTCAAGGATCATTCATCATTTCTGGATATTCATTGAGGGCCCGTTCCAACTAACCTCAAGGGCAGCAGGATCTAGATCCCTAGTCCACTAGATAATGGGAATTGGATCACTATCCATCAGAGTATTTTCTATCACAAGAGATGGGTACAAAACAGGAGTCTCTAATATGATCAACCCAGCCATGTTGGATTCAGTTTCTGGTTTGGATGTAGCTTGAGATGCTGGAAATCTCCTACTATCAACTGATCTACTAGGAAACTGTTTCCACCAATATAACATTATCAATGTGAAATTTAAATATATACAGGGATGCAATGTGTTGTGCATATATAAATTAAAATACAACACAACATCAATCTCTGCAATACAGAGACAGTATGGTCTAAGCAAATGACTGGGAGACAAACTCCTGAGTTGTAATCCTAGCCTTCAAACAGATGGCTTTTTCCTCAGGCAAATTAGTTGTTATATCTGCCTCAGTTTTCCCCATCTGTGTAATGGGGATTTAGCTTTTGAAAAAAATAAAAGACTGCACAGGGTGAATTTCACTGGTAAACCATTTTGCCCGGGGCTTGTATAAATGATATGTATAAATATTTGTTCATCGCTTCACAGCAATGTGGCTACTCTTTTGCTAACTTTCCGCAGACATTCCTTGAAAGCAAACTTCCAAGTTCCATGTCCAAATATTCACAGACATTGATTTTTAAATTCGCACGTGCAAATATTCTGAGCGGAAACACATCTAATCAGAGAACTTAAATGATACCCTATGACTTATCCGATTAACTCCAACTAGGAACGCAGACAGAGCACAAATCAAAATGTGCACAGCGCATTCCGCATGATCAATGCACAGCCTTAGAAAAATAAATAAGGGTCTGGCTTATTTCAAATAATGAATAAGGGTTAAACGGTGAGTTGGCTCTTCATGCCTCCACAAGGGAGAGTGCACCCTCGGCCGGGCTACCCAGAGCTTGGGTCCAGCTGTACAGAAGCAAGAGGCTGACAGCTCCAGGCAGGGAATGGGCTGAGCCTTAGCACCACAACTCTTACTCGTTGGCCAATGGAACTGAGCTGTTCTGGGGAGCATCGTGCTGTGTTGCTGGTATAAGCAGGGGCGGCTCTAGAGCCCAGCGGGGCAAGCACCCGCTTGGGGCGGCCCTTTCCCAGGGGGGCGGCAGGCTGGGCCGGTGGACCTGCCGCAGTCATGCCTGCGGGAGGTCCACCGGAGCCCGGGGACGACCGGACCTGCCGCAGGCATGACTGCGGACGGTTCGCTGGTCCCGCGGCTCAGCTGGACCTCCCGCAGGCATGACTGCGGCAGCTCAACCGGAGCCGCCGGACCAGCGAACCGCCCGCAGCTGCGGGAGGTCCAGCTGAGCCGCCCGACCAGCGGACCCTCCGCAGTAATGCCCGCGGCAGGTCCGCTGCTCCCGCGGCTCGGGGGCGCCTCCCGGGCATGATTGCTTGGGGCGGCCAAATTTGTAGAGCCGCCCCTGGGTATAAGTAACACTGTTTGTACCCCCAGAGCAAGGATTGGGTGACCAGACAGCAAGTGGGAAAAATCGGGATGGGAGTGGGGGGTAATAGGAGCCTATATAAGAAAAAGACCCCAAGTCAGGACTCTCCCTATAAAATCGGGACATCTGGTCACTCTAAGCAAGAAGGAGCGGTGTGTCTGTCAATGCCTCTTGCGACTAATTCTGCTGTTATGCAGCATATATACAAACCCTTGCCTAACTTAGGGGACTCCACATTCTGTTTATGGATATTCAATGAGTTGAAAGAGGTTACATTCATCAGATAAATTATTAGTTGCAAATTATTCACTAAGCTGTCCATTCCCTTCCTGCCTATCAGGATTAGTTAATATTTGAAAAGCACTAATATATCACCACAGATATCTCACTGAGTTATATAAGAACCAAACAAGCTTATGCTTACCAGTGAGCAAAAAGCATTACAATAGGTAATTAGCCACAGATCTGCATATCTTCCTTATTAGCCAGTTATCAAGATGAATGATTACTTCTAACATGGTTTTCATGAGATGCTACGCTGTCAATGTAGGATGAAACCTGAAAGAGTTGGGGAAAGGGGGTTCATGCTCACGCCCCAACAAACCTGTAATCCAGGATTATCCAGGCAATGCACAACTATATTCTGAACAATGAATGACTATGGAAAAAGTGAATAAATACACACTGTGTTGTACCTGTGGCTCAGGGTTCAAGTACAACAATGCAATGGTGTGACAGATTAATTTTCAATTCCACACAATTATCCCATTGTTGGCAAAGAGTTTGCCACTCTCTGAAAAGTATCAAATCATAAAACAGGAAAAAAGACAGAAAACTGGCTCGCCTAGAAATAAAAAAGCATTTATTGTATAGAACTCACCATAGGCGCTTAATGAATTGTGTAAAAACAAAAAAATATATATCACATCTAGGGGCTGTTTGTTTTTTTAAGGGCTTGCAGATGCTTGGTATGAACAAATAACTTGTCTTTTCTATTAAAATCCAGCCACAAGGTTGAGAATGAATAGATTTCCCTCTTCTCGGTGCCAGGAATCTAAGCTCCTAAAAAGAAATGTTATTTAAGAATAACTTAATGCAGGTGCCACTAATTATTAGCTTTTCAGCCTGCTTAAAGAAAAAAGAAACACCTTCTCTCTCCCTCTCTTCAGTCTCATTTCAGGATGTCATCAAGAATGAATGCTGCTGACACGCTGATTGGCAAGGACACTCTCACATTGACAAAGCAAAGTTTCATCATCATGAAATGCAGTTCACGGAATAGAGATGGGGAGCAAATCAAGTCAAACATGCATGATTAAACTGAAAAAGTTGAAGAGGAGCAAAAATAATTGTGTAGGTAATAAGGCTTCTAATGAAACATGGCAAGAAAAATTGCACCATTAATGAGTATATGAATATCACTACTTCAATTATGAATCAGAGGCAGAAATATTGATACAGACCTGAGTATAAATGTTATAATGAAACATTTGTGACACTGTAGTGAAAGGATGCATCATTATCCACTTCTAATTTTCTGTAGCTCCAGGGAAAGGGTGTTGAGGCTTGCACTGAGATTGCTTCAGTGTCCTAGTGCATGAGAGGGTGGGGGTGAGGAAGGTTCTTTTGTAAATGACCCATGTCAGTTATGCAGGTAAAAAGCATGATGGGGCTATGGCTGATGTCTCTCCTATTGAGCTCCAGAAGATAGGGGCCTATTGGACCAAAGATCCTCATCTCCCACCCCTGAGACTCAGCCCAAACTGAATCTGACGGCCTTAAACTGTGCATGAGGGAAACCTACACCAGTGATAGAAGAAATATGAGGCAAACATTCCCACAGACAGGTAAATTAGGGCAAGCCAATTCCTCCCAGCTTGACATTCTAGGCCAGGAAGCCACAATATCTCTGTATCCAGGATTACAGGAGGCAGTGTCCACCACCATTTTTATTTTGTACCGTTTCACGCTTGTGAGCCATAATTACATATTTGATTCAATTTATCTTAAGACGATGAGTAATTACTGTATATGGTCCTAAATATGTAATGCTGATTCCTGCAGACTGTATTGTTACAAAACAATTTTGTGGATAAATAGTCCTCATACTAATATTCAGAAGTTGCATTGAATCTGCACTGTTCTCTCTCTCTATAATGTAAAATGTAATGAGTAAATTTAGACTGCTCTGTAGATACTTAAATAATTCTCTCTCTCTACCTATTTATCCCCTACATTTCCAATCATTTCTTCTTTAATCTGCTAACATATTGGGCCAGATTCTCTGTTGTCCAGCACCTTGTGTGGTCATTTAAACCAGTGCCAGGTGGGTGTACAATGTTAATCAGGGTGTACAAACCAAATATTGATATGAATTAGCACAGCTCCACTGAAACCAAGCTGAGGATCTGGCCCCTTTTTCTATTGCACCTATTAGCACGATGTCTGAGAATATAATTATGGTACCATTGAGTTCGTGAGACAATATAAAAACCATAGCTCTGCCCTCAATTGTTTCCTGGTTAGCCAATTACATGGAGGAAAGAGCAAAAATGTAGATTTTCAGTGCAATTCCTTGACCAAACTCGGGTAGGGCACCAGCATCAGCCAAAAAGACTCACAATAAAGACCACAAAAGGAGCATTACTGGGATCCTGGAGCATCACACATTTATCTGTCTAGGAAGGCTTGCCAAGAATATGTGAAGCCTTCAGGTCAGGGAATAGTTACGGTAAAATGCATCCATCATTTTCCTTACTACCAAGCCATGACCTGTAGAAGGAGGCCAGAATTTGATCCCGACATTTAAACTAGCATACCTGTGAAATTAACTTCTATGTTAAATAATATCAGGCCAGAACCCTGCTGATTCACACCAGCAGAGGGGTTGGCCCATTATTATTTTTTTTAGAAGTGTAGAAACTAGTATGTAAAGAGTCACAAGAATGAAAAAATTACTGCACACACCTGTTTAATATTCATATATGTAAAAAAAGGAAAAACGCCAAAATGAACCAAATTTGCTTTTCCTACAGAACAGATGCTGCTTCTGATTATGTACTTAGTCATCCAAACAACGACACACACCCTGGCAGGTTTGATGTCTTAGATAAGTTCCATAATAGAGTATACACTATACAGCCCTCCATCTGTACTTAGAACTACATCAATGAGAATATGTGTGTGCATACGTGGAGTTGGTTCACACCACCTGAGGATCTGACCCACTGTATCTTGAGAATTTTGCAATTACTCTACCTTTTACTGTAAAAAAGGATTCTTTCCAGCCTAATTTGAAATCAAGTATTAAATGTATGGCTGGTTATAAACCCTGCTCAGAGGTTAGTATTCTGCCACATATTTTCAGATTTCTCACTGATGTAATAAGTAAATAGAACCCCACACATCTAATCCACTCTTCAGGCTGAATAGACAAATAATGCAAAAAGTAATGATATGTTTACATAAATTCAAATATTTAATGTGGTAATCTTGTTTGAAATCATTCTGAGAGCTTTGTTAGGATGTATGTGTTTTCAACAAATTGATATTGAGCAATATCAAATTTATTGTATGTTTTATTTACGCAATATATGAGAGCACTATCAATCATTTATATAAAGCCATAAATTTACATGGCTTACTCCCAGAGAATGGAAGACATAACCTGAACAGCTTCCAATCTATAAAGATGGGTTATAAAAGATATATGTACAATAACTTAATTCAGCTGGCTAATTCTGAATGTTTAAACAGCCATCCCTATTAGGAACTGTCATCTATTGCTGATGAAGTACTGTACTCTAAATTTCCCCTACGTGTGAAGCAAGATCTTAGATTTCACATAAGACTTCTGTGTCATGATAATTTCAGCATTCTTGATATGCCCATTCCTGAAAAGGTACCTCCAACACAATACAAATGTCTCCTCTTTCGTTTGTTCAACTAACACTTAATACCCAAACATCACTAAATCACAGTATACATCAGCATGCCAATTCAGTGTTATAAAAAATTCCTGGAAATAACAGTAGATGTATAAAACCTATTTAATTTTAAACAGAGTATGTGTGCACGCGGGTTTCATTGGCATGAGTTTGTTATAGCCACAATACTCAGCACTGGTGACAATATAACTAAAGGATGCAAGTCATACTGATGAGTGCTGACAAACCATTGTACTCCACCAGCACATATGATACATACCACATATTTTGCAGGAAAACTAATTTAGAGTGCTTTTTTAAGAAACGAATGTAATTGGGACCTCTCTACCTGAAAATCCAGCTGTATTAGTAACTACAGGACCAGATCCTTAGCTGGTGTAAATTAGTGTACTCTATTAAAGTCAATAGTGCACCAATTTACACCAGAGATGCTGGACTCTGAGTCAACCAACACATTTTCAAACCTCTAAAAATGATCTAAAATACAATATAGTTTCTATACATAAAAATGTCACAAATTCAAAGTCAGATATCTCAGGGACCTTCTGGGGTTAGAAGCAAATGCTATGTTTAGATACTATAATGCTCACTGGTACTGTAAATTGAAAAAAAAAATCCATGGTATACTGCATCCCATTGAGAAGATGAGAATCTTTCCTTTCCAGAAGTGACATAAGGCTTTTATTTCCATTCCTGCTAGGATATGAGATAGCAGAGCTTTAATGTGTCACAGTTGAAGACCTGAATATTGCTTGTCCTGGACATTTCTTTTTTTGAAGGGGACGTGAGTGGATAATTTGAGGAGGAATTCCATATTTAGAGGGGAAAGGAGGTTGATTCTTTTAAAAGGTGGCTATCTGGAGCTAATCGCTGACTTAACGTATTCAAATGTGCCCCAGTGAAGATGGGTTTAGTGAGAAGAATGCAGATGAGGCACTAAAAGGTGACGATAAATGAAGTTTATCACGTGTTTCAGCAATTTATCACATGGATAACACCACCACACACAGCAGTCTATAGAAAATGAATTCATGTTTCTGCAATGTGGAGTTATGTGGCTACCACCACAACCATAACTAACCCTGACTCACATTTGCTCTAACAATGCCAGCAGAGGGGCCAGATGTTTGACTCCTTCACAGACATGCTCCTCCTCAGGTCAGGACACAGCAGTATGAGGATGGCCAATACTAATGCTGTATTTGTTCAGTGGATAAACATTGGCCTTCAGTTGCCAAGATTGTCAGTCCAACACCTTTCTCCTGCATTCAATAATTTTTTTTAATTAGTGCGTGTTTTTAACCAACATAATCTTCTCCTCAAAGGCTACATTATGTTTCCTATATTACAGTTGCCTCACAAGGCACAAATGTCTTAATGTTCATACATTAGACATACAACTTTTGCTAGCTTTCCGGTGGGAATAGTGCTTTATACCGGTAATTTGTGGATGTGATTTCTGGAATAATAGCTCAAAATTTCATTTCATTTAATCTTTTTAATTGGCATTTGAGATGCTTTGCAGGAATCGAGTGCACTTTTTCCACTCACTCACAGATTTTTTTTCTTTTTTTTAATTTGAAATGCTTCATGCAGAGATGAGCAGTCTCCTTGACAGCAGTCCCTGTATAACGATCCATAATTAAATTGTACCCTGCATGTTGTGGAAATTGCAAGGTTTGGAGACACAAGGTGTACAATTAATTTGGCATTTTGCTCTATATTTTTGCATTATTGCTTGACTCAATGAGAAGCTCTCTTGAGCCACAAGGTGAAGGATTGCTGAGGGAATGGGAAATCATTCTAGATCTCTACATTCTTTATCCAAGTTACTATGTTTCAAATATATATTTCATTAATATATTTAATGGGCCTCTTATCTTTGATATAAGGGCATTTACAAAATTTATTCATTCATACAAGATAGCACAATGAACACAATTAGTTTCCTTCTATAATCCACCACCCAGAGCCTCCAATTGCTTTAGCTATACAAATTTAATTTTTTTTTTAAAAGGAAGGATTGACAAAATTGACAACATTTTCACAAGAATCATTTCCTCACTTTTGAGCCAGCTATAGAGCTGGTTTACATTAAGATTTTTTTTAAAGAAAAAAAAATAGAAAAAAAATGTGATTTTTCTTCTTTTTTGAACAGATCATCTCATTTGATCTTGATCATAAAACACCTCCATCCCCAGAAAATAGATTGAAAAAGCCCCTATGTGTCTTGAATATCAATAACTCAAGTTTGACAAAGGAGAAGACAGATCCTCGAATTAAGAACCAGTCCTCAGCCCAAAATATCCTACTCTTCCTATTTAAACCTAGTTCTAGCTCCACACCTGATTTCAACTGTTGCATTTTCAAACAAAAATGATAAATGAAGCCCTGGATCACTGTTAACACCTGAATTCAGCAAGCCAGGAGAGAATGTCTTTTTTTTTTCCTTGTGCAAAAGAGGCTTTTAAAAAAAAAAGTTATTTCATATAGTTCCTAAAAATACCTGGATGCAGGAGACTTCAGTGGGATTTTCAAGACAGACCACTGGGAAAACTGCTAGGAAGAACTCCTAGACCACCAATACATTATCTTTGAGTTTCTAATGCACCTATCCACCTTAGTATCTAGACACTAGTTACAAGAATTTTCATAGAAACAACTCTGCTGTTCAACTAGGATCTGTTTCCCTGTGACAAGTAACATTTTTGAAAGACTATATACATCAGAGGGCACTTGGCTTCCCATAATATCGTTACATCCCCTTCTCAATTTATACCTTCTGGGAATATTGTGTGATCTCAATGGACCTCTTCCCTTTTCCTTTCCATCATACTGATCACAGTGCCACTTCTTGGCACTCCTGTCTGGCCATTTACCAGTGCTGCTGGTGCTCCTTACCCTGCTTCTCTTAGGTGGCGATCACTGGGAGAAGCATGAGTCCCCATCTCCACCAAAAGCCAGGACTTAGCTTGGCATTAGCACTATAAAAAGAATTAATGACTCACAAAAAGGCTTCTGGGATTTGTAGTACTGCAGATTTGGTTGCTGATGTAGGCTGTATCCCTTTCTGTAGCCATGTTGGTGGGCCTGTGTCAGGCTGTTTAGAAGGCCCCATAAAGTTAATAGACCAGCAAACCAATCTTGCAACTTATCTTAGAGGTGCTGATGGTGGAGAAAACAGTTCCTACTAACTGCTCTGCTGTATGGTAAAACTTCTGCAATGCAGCCAAATAAGAATTTCTCACACTGCCTTGTAATGAAAAGAAATTGGGTGCTTGGGCTCAGATGGACTGCATGGGAAAACATACAAAGAGCAACAACATGCTGCTCCCAACAGAGTGCAACCTGTAATTACATCTCCCTATTTAAAGTCTGGAATGAACGTACCACTTGTGAGAAGTGCCAGACTGACCACTTGGCAGACTCAGTGCTCTGCTTATCCACAGAGCAATTACAGCACGGGAAGCAGTTGTGCATGCAAGCTTCTCCCATTGTGTAAATTGGCCAGATTCTGCTAAGAGAACAACAAGGTATACCTGTGTCCAGCAGCCTCAATAAAGAATCCATATTATATCTTAACTAAAACCAAGTCCTGTATTTTATCTGCCACAAAGGACACTACTCTAGACACCGGTCAGTATGCCAATCACCCCAGAACACCCAAGCTTCAATGGCCATCTGATATCTAAGTCCCCTAAACAGTGCTGGAGAGTGGGACTAGAGGATCACCTCCACTTACTAATAATGACTCACGTCACTTAGGAATAGGTCCTGTCTCATTCAGGCCCGTATGTTTCTATGTCACTGTTTGCCACTCTTGGTTGCCCATTATGCAATATAATTATACTGCAACACACACACTATTTTGTGCATATATGATATTTATGTGTCTGCAAGATTATAGCCAAATCCATATAAAAACCACTAAGCCATACAATATACAGTCACCTATAACTAAGAAATGCAAATAACCCCAAAATGGAAAAATCAATGATTTTTCATTGACTGCACTGGCATGGGGCATTTTCAAAGAGACCCTGCTATCTGTCCCACATCATGCAAGGTGTGATAGAACATTCCCCCCCATCAGACACTTAACTCAGTGAATTACTATAGTTTTTAATATGTATTCATAAGCTAGACAGAGAAAATAGTCAATACTTCAGGATCAGCTGATTAAGCATTACCCAGGAGAGAACACAGGTTACTAATATCAACCCAGATCCTGCATGGAATCTGCTAGTGAGGACCTATACGTCTGTGTGGAATTCCAGTGAGTGGCAGGGCTGGGACAACATCTGGGACGTGTGCCACTGTCAATAGAGCAGTACTTGAAAGGCAAACCAAATCACTAACATTTGCAGCCACATTTTGCTGCTAATGTAAAGTTAGACTCAGATTCATGGTTGGCTAGTGAAGGCAGAGAAGGGCAAAGAATGTGTGTCCTTCTCCACCCAATAAATAATGGATTGTATGATTTTTTTATCCCAAAGCAAAGAGGTAGAGTCCTGGGCCCACTGAAGTTAGTGACAAAAGTCCTATTGATTTACAGGATTTCACCCCTGTAAGTATCAATAACTTAAGGTGGATTTGAGTCACTGACCTAAAAGTGAAGAAGGCCTCATCCCAATACCAATCAGCAGAACTGTCCAGTGTTCCTCCCTCATCTTTCATGAAAATTCAAAAGCCAGCCATGCTCATGCTAGTTCAAAAATGGGATACCTGTGTAAAACAGATGATTCATAAATATTCACTTGTGCTATTTCCTAGAATACTGAGTTTTTGTGAATAGACATTGGACAATGGGTGGCTCATTCATTATGGATAATATGTTTAGCCTTAATGTAGCAAGTTGCAATGCGATCTGAGGCCCTCAGTACCTCACTGGATCTCTCTCTCTCACTCACACTCACACACACACACACACCAGTCCTTCAGTGTGTAATAGAGAATTCTGAAATAAGGTCTATGGCCTTTAAGGCAAATCAGTCAGCTACCATTTGTAACAGCCTCAGGTATAAATTAGAAACAAGATTTTCTCCCCTAAAGCTAACAGCTTTCCAGATCTTCACCATTCAGGTGCTCGGATTAATCATTGAATAGCCTGGAGTAAATATTAAGAAGAAGATTTCCAAAGGGACACATGGGAATCAGACACTCAATTCCTCTTTGTGTATTTAAAAATACACCTCTGCCCCAATCTATTTCCATAAACTCACTTTAAAAACCAAGCATTTAAAATCAGTTATTCCAAAATGAAAACTCAACTCTACCAACGAACACAAAAGTCCAGAAATGTTTTGTCACTGAGAAGCTTCCCTTCAGCATGGTATTTGGAAAAGCAATTAACAGACCTTTATACATTCTAATAGTCTATAAACAGCTATCTTCATTATTTCCGCAAATAATTTGTTATGCTGTGTACATGTGTATATGGAATTGTCCTTAATGGGTAAAAAGGAAACCCTGCTCATCCCAGAGAGTCAACAGAAAACTGCAATAAAAGCTTTCAGCACAAGATTTATTGGTGGGACATAAATCCAACCTTTGTGGCTAAAAGGGGGATCAAAATAGCAAGCAGCATTGCCCGTTCCTTTGTTTCTTGAATGAAATATTAGCTTACTTTACCTCTCCAGATTTACTCATGAACAAAATTATACCAATAAATTATAACCATTTTGGACAGTGTCCAATCACAATACTCCTGAACCTAACAGTGTGTACTGGGCCAAAATTCTCCTTTCTGGTCTGTCCAGTGGATTTCTGAATGCCATATGCTGCATTTATTCTGCCTGTAGTACTTTCATTGACATCACTGCAGGTTTTAGACTACCGTATGACCCTTAGTTACACCAGTGTAATTCTGGAGCAACTCTGCTGATTTTAGTGGAGTTGCTCTAGTATCTGTGCACAGAAAGGACTGATTTACACTAGATGAGGATCTGACATACAAAGTACTGGACAGGTACAAGAGAACTGCAGAGAGAAAAAAAATCTTTTTTGCCCTGAAGTAAGGAAAGAGAAGGGGGAGATTTTCATTAAAACAACTCTAGTCTCTCATGAGGTTTAACATCTCATTATGTGTTCAGTTCTTGGTGTGCTTCAGTTTGATCTTCAGATTAATTTTGGAGCCACCTGTTTATTAATACACTGATTGCATTTACCTATTTGCATGCCCTCAGTAGAATGATTATCCTTTCTCTTCTAAATCAACATTGTATTCATCTGCCTGAAGTACACCAGAAAGAATAAGACCTTTTCCATCCCAGTAATTAAATAGAAAAAGTTCAGCTGCAGTGATGACAACATGTTAATGTCAATGAAGCACCCATTCCCTGACACAAATGCCAGAGAAGTATGCTCTTTAGTATCAACCAGGAAACGTGGCTAATGAAATAACTGCTCTCCACATCAATCATGTCTTATCTTTTACCCTTGTATTTACTACTGGGATACTGACTCTCTGTGTTAAAATATGGAAGAGCTACCTATCAGAAGTGCAATACTACCAAAGAGAACATTTTGGGATGGTTCAATGCAACACTTTTGAAGTATCCTACAGAATAAACGTTTACAACACGTTAATGCATTTTTGCAATGCCAGGAAGTTGCAAACACAACATTGTGATGTGTTATATCACAGCGCAGTGACATGGCATCCTAGCTTCCTCACTCTTCCATTGCAGTGATGTGCTGCACTGTGCAAGGCTGCCCAAAAACCGTATCACAGCTCTTTCAGGGCATTCGGGCCCCATCAAAATCAGGATGATCCTGGAAAAATAATGGCCATTGACGATCTATAGGCTGGGCAAATGAGCCTGCATTGATTAGACTACTGGACAAGCAAGCATTTGCCAAGGAGCTCAGTGCCTGGTATGGGTTGCAGGGCTAGTGCAGAGTGGCAGCATTGATTTGCTCTCTGGTTTCACACTGGACTGTTTTCACACTGGACCAGGTCAAATGAATGGAGGCGTTTTCTCCCACTTTGGAGAGCATCCAGATTTTTTCCATTGGAAACTGAAATAGTTAACATTTCAATCTTTGCACCATGTTACCAGTTTAGCCAAAGAACTCCCACCACTTCCTTTGAAGGGCTAAGTCAATGGACGTTGCAGATGGTCAAGTCACTTTCAGGATTGGACCCTTAATCTCTATGTCTGAACCCAAATGACTGGGATGGGTTTGCAAAAATCTGATTTTTTGCTCAGCCAGGGGGAAAAAAAACAAAACAAAAACAACCCCCTTCCGCGCCCCCTCACCCCCGCAAAATACTAGAAATAGCATGTGAGCCTGATTTTAAAAGGCTTCCAGTCCAAAGATGTTTGAGTAGGTATATAGGGGGAGGAAAATTCAAGTTTTCTGATGCTCACCCCTCAGGAAACAAAATATTGTTAGCTGCTGGGAACCACTCTTTGTTGGAAAAGAAAAATTAAGGTGCGAAGTAATGACAGGCCGTCCATGGAGACAAAGTTAAAAGATTAGAGGGGACAATATATTTTGAGGACTCCAGTCTTCATGATAAAAGGTTCATGAAGTTGTCTTAAAAGGTTTTTCCCTTTTGAGATTCTTTTCATTCTTGGAGATCAGTGATTAAGCTGCACTTCAGTAGCTTTCAAACTTTGTTTAAACTGTCAACACAGGAGTGAAGAACGATGCTTCTCCAAGGTCATTCACTAAACTGTTCTGTCTAGTCATGTGGTATCAAATTGGAGAGGAGATTGTCACCCCAAAGCCTAAATGGGCTTCTAGGCTAGAATGACATGACAAATAAACCCAAGGAGCTGGAAGTGCTGTCACTTTAACCTTTATATTTTCTGGTTTCCAATTACCACGCTGTCCAAGCCCATCAACTGAAACAAACACAAAATCTAGTGCGAAGACATGAGAAAGCAGCTCTGTTACTTTTACAGAATTCCACAGTCTATGCTGGGTACTTATTTAACCTCCTTTCTGGTAGAATCTGAGCACCTCACGATCTGCAATGCATTTATCTTTAGCACCCTCAGCACATAGGGAAGTGCTACTATCCTCATTTTACAGATGGGAAATTGAGGCACAGAGAGACTAAGTGACTTGCCCCAGGTCACACAGGGGGTCTGCGGTAGAGCAGGGAATTAAACCCAAGTCTGAGGCTAGAACTCCAACCACTGGACTATCCTTCTTCTTTCATGCACTAAGGGTCAGATCCACAAAGTGACTTTAACCACTGGGTTTACAGTTATCCTCTCACTCTCTCTGGACCAAGACAGATGTAATTATTTATAAAAAGCTTCAACAAGTAGTGACATCAAGAGAGCCTCACAACAGAATATCCCATAGCCCAGCGACTACAAGCACTCACTCAAGAGGTGGGGAAACCCCTCATCAAATCCTTTCTTCACCTCATCAGGCCGAGGGGAGAATTGAACCAGGGTGTCTCACATACCAGATAAGTGCCCTAACCAGTGGGTTAGAGATACGGGAGGCTCATCTACTGCTATCCCTACCCCCACGCCCAGTGTTGGGTGGCATTAGGCTTGCTCTTGGCACCCCTGCCAGATCAGGCCCCACAGGTGAGACAAGGCAAGACACAGTGGTAGCTTTAAATCAAAATGTTATGGCAGGAATTGTAATGCCCTTTCCTGCTGAGGGGCTTATTAATTAAGGGCACTTTTCAAAATGTTCCTCAGTCCCCTTCTGTGTCTGCAGATGAAAATGCAGGTTATCTTCTAAAGTCTTTCCCTTGCAGCTGTTTGGACTCCCCTAATGAAATTTGTTCTACAAACCCTAGGGGGCAGCAAACCAGTTGCTGCTGCATATCGCCTTCATTTGGCTATAAAACTGTGCACAACTGTCTTTGACTATAATAGATTTCACCTCATTTTTATGAAGAACTGCTCCTGGCATCACAAGCCAAGAGTGACAGTCATAATGTACGTTACCTCTAGCATCTCATTGACATGGCAGGAAACACAGACCTGGTGACTATGTTTAAATTAAGTTTAAGGGCTTTGCTATATATAGTGGGCCTGATTCTCATTTACTCTGAGGCCCCTTTACACTGCTCTGGAAATATAAATTGGCCTTAATGTGACAGTTCATCTAGTTTACGCCAACTTCAGGGCCCTTTTACAGTGCCAGTAGGGTGTGAAGGGCCTCAGGGTAAAGGAGAGCCAGGCATGCTAAGAGATGAAGAAGAGAAAGGTTTCTACCAATGCTGGTGGACCCAAGGATGAAGTTTTCACTCTGTTTTTTGAGGCTGAGTTTTAAAGGGAACACTGCCTGATAGTTTAAACCCAACCATAGGGGTTGTCTCAATTCTCCAGAAATTATTCCTTACGGAATATTGTGTAGCCATATCCCCATACAGGTCATGTAACCCAAACTCAAACAGCTCAGCTGGCTTCTCAGTTGTTTCCGAATCCAGTTTGAAACTACCCTCCTTTTCAGTGTCCAGGACAGCCGTGCTCCATCCACCCACCCATCCCCCTCTTTCCTATTCCCCTCTTTATGCAGTCTTGCCACTGTTGGCCCTCCTCAGCTCCCACTGTGTGGAGCAGCCTCTCTCTAGTTCTTCTACTTCATCAATTTTCAAATCTCAGATTTTCTCCTTTGCCTAAAGCTTTTACTTTCCCCCTCTACCTTCATTTCAATTTTCTAATAGAGTTACTCATGTATGCAGCGTGTATGAGAAATGGTATATAGAATTATATAGTGGCATGATACTGAAAAGGTTTTAAAAGAAACCATGATATTAAAAGGGCTTTCCCCTCAGGCTTCAATGAGAACAGATCTTTGAAAAACAACTAGATGTTTCTGTGCAGCATTTAATACTGCAACAATGCAGCATGCTAGGGCCCAAAGTGCAAAAAGTGAAACTGACAGTCTAGTTCCATGGAGTAATGCCAAAAGCACGCAAACAGCTCACATAGGGAAATGAAGATTGTAGCAGCTTTAATACAGTATAGAATTCTGGAATGATTTTTAGAAGGACTGTGGATCCACATGTTCTGTGCCTCAGTTTCCCCAACTATAAAATGGGGACAATGGTACTGTTCTCCTTTGCAAAGTGTGTCGAGATTTACTGATAATCATTATATTAGAGCTTGATATTGCTATTAATTATTATTAGGAGCTACGTGTGCTCAGACATTTAAAAAAAATCAGGCCATAAGGTGTTATAAATTCCTTGGTTGTGTTACTAAAATGATAGGATTAGATGCATGCACATGCACACAGTATTATCACAGACCTTTCAGATATGGTCTATGAGGAAATAGTCTGCAGGCTGTAAGACATTATGGACAATTGTGACATCTGGAAATTATTCTTGATTATTTGATTCAAACATCTTAAAAATACAATAATTTAGAAATGAATAAAGAAAAATAAAACTGATTTCTCAATAAAAAGCCAAATTTGGCTCCCCATTATTTAGAGTCATAAAATTGGTTACTCACGAGTATTTGGATAACTTGTGGCTATTCATGAAAATGTTGGCGAATGCCTAGAGTTTTACAAATTTCAGCTCCTAAGTTTACATATCTGAAAATTCATAGCACACCTGCATTCTGTGTTGTTCATTATTTTCTAGTTTTAGTCCATGTGGCTGAGGTGATGAGTCAGATGCCACAAATAACAATCAGTGAATAGCTGAACTGAAGAATTCAATTATTCAAAAACCCAATAGGCTGAATAGAAGACAATAATGAAAACATTCACAGAAATCAAGTTTGGATCAGGAAAATCTTACTATTAGAAAAGAGGCTAGATCTGCCATGAATGATTCAACCAGCTTTAGTATTGATTCTGAGCAATGTATGAAACACTGAGCAACAGCAAGTCATTTCCTTTTCCCCCCCACACTTCATTTTTATTTTGTTAGCTTTTGTTAGCTTGTGAGACTTTATTTGGTACAAATTGTGCAGAGATAGGGAGTATGTTTGCTGATTAGCTGCATTTTCCTACCTCAGGTAGAAAAGGAAGCATAGGAGAGGCAGACTTATTTAGCGGCTTGGGATTGGGAATTGCAGCTTCCTTCCCTACTTTTGCCACCAACTCCCTGTGTGATCCTGGGCAAGTCACCTCTGTCTCCCCATCTGTAAACTGAGATGCCACTACTCATGGGCTAGATCATGACTTTGCCAGGAGCAAGAAGCAGAGTGTTGATGTTGTGCTGCCCTAGGTGCTGACCAGAAAGCAAACTGTGCCTTAGTCTCAATCTATATTCTGTTTTGTAGAGCTCTGCGAAACTGCGGATATCCGCATTATATCTGCAGATCAGATGTGGATACAAATGTCATATCCACATAAGGCTCTACTGTTTTGTCTCTTGCTCTACACTAAGTCTATATCTGACAGTGTATATTCTGTGCAGCTATATTGGACAGCTGGTTGGAGGCAAAGCCAAGGTTTCGCCCATTCCCCAGCCCTTCCATGCATGTGGTGAACAAACCTAATTTACTCATGGCGGTTACACTACTACCAGTCACATGGGTAATGCACATATGGGATCAAGGGGCACCTTATGCCCCTTTACTGCCATGCACTGCCAGGATTTGGCCATATTTTTGCATGAATAAAGGGCTGCAGGACTGGACTTTAAGTTTGTGGAACCACATTTTCTCCACATAGTAGTTACCTTCATGCTCTCCATGTCAAAACTTACACATAGCTAGCTACTTACATTTGTTGGGTCATCTTCTTTCAAGCTAAATGAACTGTCTATGCCAACATCATTTTAATTAACTAATGTACATTGGCCAGTGACTGGCTTATAGCAGTATGGAACGAAGCCTTTGCAAAATAAGTTCTTGCCACCACATATAAAAGTTTCAGCTACTTGCATATAAATAATTCACATTGCTTCATAAAAAACAAAATGTATGTTATTGTATTAATAGAGAGCTAATGCATTAAAAGAATAAGTGCCAGATAGTGGCAACAAGACCTACTGAAACTCTATGGGAATTTTTAGTACCATAGTCTCCATCAAAATCCATCCCCACACTTAAACAAAAAAAAAATAAAAGAGCAAGATACTCAATCTTTCCTTTCCTTTTTCTCTCTCTCCAAAGAGTTAGCTCAGCTGATTTGGTAGTAGATTTAATACACTGTAGAGAAGATATGTCAAAGTAGCAGGAAGCATGATCCTTCCAGCCATTGGCTTTTCTTACATTTATATTTTGCAGTACTGCTGTCCTTTCAGAGTATAGAAATGCTCCAGAGAGAATTCAGTGCTAACCAGCAGGGGGAGGAGATAACTATTCAAGGAGACACAGAGTCATCAATATCAAAGCTAGCCAACATGGCTGTTAGAACCTCATTATTGCGATGGCATTGTGCAGTGACTGTGATCATACAAATTGCCAGTGATTTCATGTGTTCCTTGAGTGTGTCCTCATGAGATTTCTCACAAAACCTCATTTTGGACTATTTCCTTTTGAGCAATAAGCAATAGTAGCTCACAGCAAAGTTAATTTGGGCTGACTTGCAATAATAGCTTTGGGTTAAACACACATCAATAGTGTATTGATTGTTCCAACTTCAGGAACAAAGTTAAAGTTTGCTTGGTAACATTCATCAAAGACATTAGAAGAGAATAAAACTTTCTGTGTAGAGACACATTTAGTTTTATTTTAATTTATCATTGAGATTTTCTGGTTAGCCTCTTTGTATGATGGCATCTTAAGACCTAAGTCTTCCACCACTGATTGCACTGAGATTTACTATGGATATTTCACTGGGTCTGCTGATAGAGTATGGAAAGCAATAGTTAACTACAATGGGTACACTTAAAATGCTGCTTCTGTTTTGAAGGAAAGACTCTGGGTTTTAGAGATATTCCTGATACCTAAACTAGAGAACCCTACAAGAACTGCAAATCTCTCAAAATGGAAAAAGGTTTTTAAGTGCAAACACTTCAATTAGGAAATTGTTTGGATAAAAGTATGGACGATTGGATCAAAAAAGGGTTCCAAATCCATGAAATTCCTTCTCAACCAGCCAACAGGAGACTGTGTGACCTCACAAAGCAAATTGCTAGGTCACCTCTGAGTAGCTGCTAATCAAAATGTCCAAGATATAAGATGTACATACTAGAGCTTTCAAGTGATTAAAAAAATTAATCACGTTATTAAACAATAGAATACCATTTACTTAAATATTTTGGATGTTTTTTACATTTTCAAATATATTGATTGTAAATACAACACAATACAAAATGTACAGGGCTCACTTACAAATATTTGCTCTGTAAAAAAACCAAAAGAAATAGCTGTTTGGCAGCTCGGGGCGGGGTTTGGGAGAGGCTGGAAGCAGCGAGTGGCAGGCAGGCAGGGGCCTCAGGAAGGGGGCGGAGCAGAGGCAGGAAGAGGTGGAGCGAGAGAGGGGCCTTTGGGGAATGGGCAGAGTGGGGGCAGGGCCTCTGGGTGCAGTGGGGTGGAGCACCCCTGGAGAAAAAAAGAAAGTCAGCACCTATGACATGAATAAGAGACATGCACATATGTAAATACACATTTAAAACATTAAGATGTTGTACCTTTAAACCCTTTTCAGCTTTTTCAAATAAACTACAACATGGTGTGGATTTTTAAAAACTACTTTAAGCCTCCCATTCTTCTCCTCAGTCACTTCCTGCTGTTGTGTTCCTTCCCCCTCCCCCACCCCCATTCTTTTCCCGTTTTCCCCTCTATTTTTGAGGGAGGAGCCTTAAAAGGTTCCAATTCCGCAGTTGCAACATACCCTGAAGCTGTATCAACACACACAACCTTTGGAGGCTTAGCATCCACAAGCATGTCATTCCTCCTCCCTCTGGCTCAATGCTTCAATTTCTGGGATCAAAAATAGCAGCCCTTTTTACCAGTGTAACTACACTTACAATAACCCTGCACAGCAGGAAAGGTCAGCAAATAAAGAAGCTTGAAACTAGTTGAAACTGCAGGAAACTTTAGTGGGGGGCAGAAGGCAATTTGCTATTGCAATTAAAACTATTGAGAAACAGAAAAAAAAATCTCAAAAGCGACTTTCTTGTAATTTCAAAGCACACTATGGCACGCCTGTAAAATAATTCATTTCATA
The DNA here is from genome assembly GCF_016161935.1 of Mauremys reevesii. Classification (NCBI taxonomy): domain Eukaryota; kingdom Metazoa; phylum Chordata; order Testudines; family Geoemydidae; genus Mauremys; species Mauremys reevesii. Next base: position 241,159,994 of record NC_052623.1, on the reverse strand, counting down.
ACCCATTCAGTCCAATAGAAGACGTGGTGATACATTTTGGTTTAAAAAAGGCAAACCCTTGACAATGGGAGCATACGTTTTCTATAGCTCCTTACTCTGTACTTTTGCAGGGAAAATGACTCCTCCAGCAGTGCATCAAACAGCTAAAATGATTCATAACAGCCACCACTTGTATATTGTTAACGCATTATTCCATTGTTGGCCCTTGAGCACTTCTATATAGTTAATGGCATAGCGTTTGACTTCATGCAGAGCTTCTTAGGGAGAAAGATGCCTGCAGAACTTAGGGGGGAAAAAGGGGGAATGCAGGATTTGTTCTCCCCTCCCTCCTGGGGCCTTCCTTCCTCACTGTGGTCCTGGGGTGGAGGGTGCTGCTGCAGGTGGTTGGTGCCCCCCCTTGACTCTGACAGTATAATGCACCATTGAATTAGTAGGTTATATCTGCCCCTGGTTTAGAATTCATAATGAAACACGAGATCAGGCAAGTTTTATTGTGAACAGTTAGAGCTCTGATTCTACTGCCGGATGAAGAATGATCAGTCAGCTCACTAAACTGGAGAGATCAGAATGTGAACATTACACCATACCTCATATTCTCTATGAGGCCCAAAGACACAACTTTCATCCTGTGTCTGGTATTAATTACAGTTTAATTCATTTCAAATGTCTATCTAACACTTGGAGATTTCAAGTTTTGACAAAGAGAAAAAAAAATCCATGACAATTTTCATAAAAAATTTCCCACTGATTTTTCAACCAGTTTACATATTTAGTTTGCGGTTACACCTCAAATAAAATCTGCTGAATACCTACAGTGTCCTTGGAAGTGAGATGAGCTACTGAAATAGGCAATGTGCTTATTCAATGTTTTTGTAAAAAGGACAACAACTTGAAACATTTTAAGGCACCAGCGCAACATAGGTGCTGTTATACCGCCCCACTTTTTTTTAAAGGAGTGTACAGTCTTGTTCTTTTGTGGGTCAGTTCTTATTTTGTAACATCTTGCTAAAACATGATTAGAAATATTTTAGAATATCATAGAATCATAGGACCAGATTCAACACTAATAAAGTCAATGTGAGCTGCTGAATGCTCATTAATTTTGAAAATCAGGGTACTTAGTTAGGTGCTACAGAGTGGATTTAGGAACCAACATTTAGGTATCCATTTTTTAAAACCTTTGTCAATGGTGATTAGGCCTCAGAGCAGACCTGAGAATGAATGAGACAGACGGAGCAAGCTTTTTATAGCAGCTCTGAGGACATGTGACTGTGAGAAGCTGGGCTACTGGGACTGGGAGAATGCAAGCTTGCAAAGGGTGCAACACCTCCTGAAATATTATGAGTACCCTCATATTTAAACGAAGTCAATGTCAGTATAAGTAGCTCATCAGAGAAGGTGCAGTCTTCTTGGTTACAGAATTTTGGCCCATCCATTTCATTTTCTGTTCTCATAATCCTTACGGAGGATGAGAACTGTTATAAACACTGTAGCAAATTGATAAGTATCACAGAGGAAACATCTCATCTGGAACATTCAGGTTGGCCTGGTTGTGTACCAAAGATAAAGTTGCAGCTGTATTCTTGTGTATTCTTGTGTTACATGAAGATTTTAATTGCGCTCAGTTTTCTGAATAATATCTCATCACATAGTGGATGAAAATATGAAAGTTTTCATTTACTCTGCACTGTTTGTCTGCAGTTTGTTAGAATGGCTGACCCATATTTGAATCATATTAAATATTTTGAAAACCACAAGGGAACATAAAAGAGGCATCACTTCTCTATATCCAGTATGCTCATTGACTCTCAGATGATAGAAAGTAGATTTAGCTTCTGATTAGTAATGAAAATAATCAGTTCGGATACAAGAAATCCATCCCCTCCCTCACACATCCCAACCCCTGCCCCAGCCCAGAGCTGCCTCCCACATTCCGAACCCCTCAGCCCCGAGTCCCCTCCTGCACCCCAAATCCCTCATCCCCAGCCCCACATAAGAGCCTGCCCTTCCCCAGCTGGATCCCTCACCCCCCATCCCCTCTGCCCCCCAATCCCCTGCCCCAGCTCAGAGTCCCCTCCCATACCCTGAACCCCTCATTTCTGGCCCCACCGCAGAACCTGCATCCCCAGCCCAGAGTCTGTACCTCCTCCCATATCCAAACCCCCTGCCTCAGCCTGGAGTCCCCTCCCATACTCTGAACCCCTCGGCTCCAACCCCCATCCCAGAGCCCCCTCCTGCACCCCAAGCCCCTCATCCCTGGCCTCAGAGCCTGCACCCCCAGCCAGAGACCTCACCCCTTTCGCATCCCAACCCACTGTTTCAGCCTGGAACCTCCTCCTGCACTCTGAACTCCTCATTTCTGGCCCCACCTTGGAGCCTGCACCCCAGCCTGAGCCCTCACCCCCTCCTGCATCCCAGCTGCCTGAGCCAGCCCAGTGAAAATAAGCGTGTGAGTGAGGGTGGGGAGAGCGAGTGACAAAGGGAGAGGGGTGGGGTCTCAGAGAAGGTTTGGTGTATGGGCGGGGCCTTGGAGGAGGGGCAGGGCAAGGGAGCTCGGTTTTGTGTGAGTAGAAAGTTGGCAACATATCACCCATCAATGGGATGCAATGTGACATCTGTTTAACAGCATACAGTAGCATTACATGACAGGTTATGACAGGAAATGAAGTATACCATATTGACTTGAAACCACAGGCAAAATATACACAGAATGCCTGTTATTATACAAGTTGAAATATGGCCTGGACTCTAAAGCCTGCCACTGGATCTTAATGGCCTAAAAGTTGTTGGTTTACATTTCTTCTGAAAACCAGAACTTCCTAACCCCTTGGTTGGGGTATTACTTCTATTCTGTGGAGGGAAAGGTGCCATCTACTGAATCACTTACATACGTCTGGCAGCACCATGTGATTTCTCAATGCCCTTCCTTCCAACTACCACCATACCCAACTCTGTTTTGCATGGGACATCTAGTGAGAACATAGGCCATGGCTGTAGCTGGTATACTATGCACTTAAATTGTTATAATCCCTTGAGAGCATTGTTGGAGTGACCCCTACTGGTGGATACCCAAAGTGATATTGACTAGCTTCAAAAGATACCTAAACACCCCTCTATTCAGTCTGAAGGAGGGTCAGAAGAGGGAGAAATAGAGGGAATCCCAAAGGGTTGTCTCAGAAATAAAAGGATTCCTTTACTTTTGTCACTGACCTACAAAGTTATGCTGAGGTTGTTTTTTCTCAGAATGTAAAAATAAGTTTCTACTTGAAAATAATAAACCTAGTTACAGAACAGGAGGGACACAAGATGCGTTTTTCTGATTAAAGTAGACGCATCCGATTGCAATACAGAGAAATAAAAATTAGCTTTTTCTTGGTTTCAGACTGTAGAGCTCTGCATTTAGTACTGCTCTTGTGCCAATCTGTTCCGCAGAGCCCAACACAGCTTGTGTTCCTTATTATAATCATTCGTTGCCCAGTCCCCACCCCATTAAACTGCATGCCTGCAGGAGCTTTGTTGTCAGGATAAAGGTTTTAAATCTCACACTACTTGTACATCACGTTCAGCAAAATTATGAAAGGAAGGAGTTGCTGAAAGGAGAATCAACGACAGGAACTGCCAACATCATATTCATTCAAGCTGTGATGTGGCTAACATGTGTAGAACATTCAAGGTCTTTTCTGCTAATAGTTGTTAATGTGTTCTGTTTCTTCTGTGAATTTCCATTCATCAATTTTTCAGGCCGGAAGGGATTATAATCATGGAGCCTGATCTTCGGCATGACACAGGCCATAGATTTTCACCAGTAATTCCTACAGAATTATTCTTTCCTACTATGTAAGAGAACACTTTGGGGTTCAATAACTCATGTTCGGAGTAGAGTAGATCTTTTAGAAAGACATCCTACCTCACTTTAAAAGCTATAAGTGATGATGAATTTGTCACTTCACTTGAGAAGCTGTTCTAATCCTTAATTACCCTCCCTTTTAAAAAGTTGAGGTTTTATTTCTAATTTGAATTTTTCTAGCTTCCCGTCTGTTCCCTATTAACACAATGAGTATGTGATTTGTTTGTGTGGAGGGTGAGAGAGCAAGGAGGGTGGAGTGGGAAATGAAAATACTAAAGTGTTTCAATCAATCACATTCCACAAACTGGGTCTGATTGTTTTCTCCCACCCCCTCTTTATAAATGAGATTCATGGAAACGATTTTTCAGAGATCAATACTGATGCTGGGGAGTTTTTAAATGATACAAACACAGCTATATTAAAACATAAATCATTCTGACTTTCCATTTAAGACTCACTTGTATTTGTTTATATAAGAAGAATAAGCTGTCAGACAATTTGCTTTTTGTGAATGTAGTGCTAGTGGATGATACCAGAATGACATCTCTGGAAACAGAAGTGTTATTTATCCTAAGACTAGGCATAGCATGGGCCATAGCCCTCTTCCAATCAGCCTCAACACACCGACCTCTGGATGTGACAAGATATGGTGCTTGGGCCAGTCTACACTAGTTCAGCCTTCGGCCTGTCTGCTAAGCCTGCCGAGAAGGGTGCCAATTAATGAGATACAAAGTTTTAACCGATGATTGTTTGAATTTTTATTTGATTGTCCATTGAGGGTGGATGACAGAGCAGAGAAGAAAGGAGGAAAATGTGGAAAGGGGGAATGACTAACCCAAGACAAGACGGAGAGGCTAAACTGAGAGAGGAAGCGGAAGGTTCCAGTAATTTCCATATCTTACCTCTTTTATTCTCTCCTATGCTCCTTTTCCTATGCCCTTTGTGAAAGGCCAGTAAGAGATGCAGGGAGCGACTTCCAGCTGACACAAGTTTAAAAGCACACCAGCTATCACTCAACTCATTGGATTTTGGTTGAATTGCTGCCCACAGATTCCAGGGTCCTGGCTGAAGTCTCAACTACAGCAATGTGCAGGGTATTGTAGTGGAGCACAACTGGGTTTAGAACTATTTAAAGCCGGAGTCTGAGTGCTCTAAAATCTGCACAGTTACTTGGATTGGTTTGAAACTCTGTGCACCTCAGGGGTCACATGATAAGGTTAATGGCCCAGATTTGGCATCATTTTACTCAGGGGTTCCTGAGATTCAGCCCTACCCCCAGCAAAAAAACCAAAAACAACCTTTTCTTAAGGTTCAGATTCTAGCAATGTGTTTTTGCCCCGAACTGGGGATCAAATCCAGGCTCTTATCCTGGCACAAGAGTCTCAGTCACTCAAAAGTTACCCCCACCTCGTGCATGGAATTCACTACCCCTTTGGGGGACTTAAGTTGAAAATGGTATTAAAGAAAGTTTAGCTGTCTATTTAGGAGTGTGCCTAACATTCCAAAGCTCATACACCAAATGGATTACACTGTGCATATGTGGACAGACTAGCTATCAAAAGGCTTTCTATCCTGTTGTCCATGTGGACAGGGGGTGCAAGGACACATCAGGGTCCAGGGACACATCGGAACAGTGGCAGATGTGCCTGACTGAATGGGAGAGGCTAGGGGTCAGCCAGGGTCTGCATGGGAGAAACTCCCTAATGATCCCTTCCTGCCCCCCCCCCAAAAAAACCTGTTCCATACTTTTCCCACCCATACCCAACAACCCTCCAGGTTCACACCCAGACTCCTTCCCAGCAATTACCTCCCTCTCCCTGAGCTCCTCTGTTACCCCTGACTCCCCCAAGCCTTTGCACTGCTTCTGAGGGGCACGGGAAATACGGTTCTATATTGTAGTTTAAATGAATTAAACTGTATTAATAGGCATAGTAAGGAATCTATTTGTCAAAAAACATTTCCTGAATCTTTTTTGTTGTCTGTATTGTTACAGACGGACTAGCCGATAGGTATTTGAAATAAATGACCAAAAATAATTGAAACTGGTGTCATTATATTGTGTTATTTTGACAAATAAAATATGCAGAATTTGAAAATATTGTGCGCAGAATTTTTAATTTCTTCACGCAGAATTCCCCCAGGAATATGGAGTGCATGCAGATAATTCTCCGTGGCTATTGTCAGCTCCAGGCAGGCAGAGGAGTTGGAGAGGCCATGTACCTTAATTCTAGTTCCTCATTTTCAGAAGTTTGAGTTTTGTTGAACTTGATATTCTGCAAGGGCACAATATACCATCGGGCAGCCTTGACACTGTGTTAAGAACAATTTTTGTCAGTGAATAATTAGTGGATCCAGCCACTGAGACTCCAATAATTAAGTCCACTGTTATGTGTGGCCACTAGGTGGCGGACAGCATCCTAATTTCTTGTACTTCTGGGAGGCCAGGGCTTGCTCCAAGTCTTGCAAAGCTAGGCATGCATAGTGCAATCAGCTGTACACAGCTGCGAAGAGAAGAGGGGTGTGTTACTACACCCAACCATGGATAGTTACTTTTTAACCTGCCAAAAGAAGCCCAATTAGTTTGCAAAATAAATGCAGCACTATAGATGCAATCAAACCCACCAGAACTAACAGCCCCACATTGGATACCACAACAAACAACAGCCACTGCCACACAAACCACCACCTTGCTGGAGGAAAATTGTCAAGGATTCTAAAATATTAAACACACACTTAAAAAATTTCAACACCAGACAGAACTTAATATAATTTCAATGTTCCATTGAAAATACTTCTTCCTTATCCTGCTCCAGCCAACCGACCTAACGGTATTTAGTTGCAGTCTATTGTCAGTTCACAAAACCTTTTCAGACCAAGTCACACTGAGCACCCTCGGAAGTTTTAAAGGTGAACTGTAATTTGTTGTCTTTATAATTTATACACAATTTCAATTTTTTTTAAAGAGGATTTTCTGTCTTTTTATTATTACTATTACCTTGCCACTGTTACCAACTGTTGTGATTTTATTGCACGTGCCATGATATTGGGTGTTTTTCCTTATACCACCATTTCCAGGAGTAAGTATGTCAGCTTTCATTTAAAAAAAGTTTCTTACCTCCTGGTTGCAGACAAAAGCTTGAAAATATGAATCAAAGCTAAAACACCAGCAGACAAATTTTAAAAACTCAGTTATTTTTAAAATCTCATGATTTTTGAATGCTTGGAGACTGGCAATACTGCACTGGAAATATCAGCTCCTCGTTTCCCTACTTTTTTGCCTGAGGATCTTGACAGGGTCAAATTGTGACATCAGTAGAGCTGTAATTCGTTGTTTCTCCATCTGGTTGAATCGACGCTAGCAAATTTAATTGCCATAAACATACCATAGGTACAGCTCCACTGGCATTAGTAGTCATGGAATTCACAGTACAGACAGGATTCTGGCATTTTTACCAGAATTACAGCCGTGAAGTTTGCTAGCATAGAGAAGCCCCTAAAGGCTCTAAAAATGAAGCATCCCCTTTGCATCCATCCCCTCAGATTTTGGGAGGAGAAGCTGCAGCTCAGGTTACAGCCTAGTGTGACATTAAGGTCCAAAGTACTTGCTAAACATGCTCCAGCAAAGAGGGAAGCTAGGAACTGTTCATATGAATATAAAACACAGCCAGACATTTAAAAATCAAAACAATAATTGAGACAGTCCTTATACATTTGTCAAGGTTCCTTCCCAACTCTGAACTCTAGGGTACAGATGTGGGGACCTGCATGAGAACCTCTAAGCTTAATTACCAGCTTAGATCTGGTTTTACTGCCACCACCCAAATAATTTAAGAGTTATTTGGGAAACTCTGTCTACCTCCCCCCTAGAATATCTCCCTCCCAAGTACTATAACAAAATACTATAACTATATCAAAATTAAGAACACAATAATAGTGGGGGATTTCAATTATCCCCATATTGACTGGGAACATTTCACTTCAGGACGAAATGCAGAGATAAAATTTCTCGATACTTTAAATGACCGCTTCATGGAGCAGCTGGTACGGGAACCCACAAGGGGAGAGGCAACTCTAGATTTAATCCTGAGTGGAGCGCAGGAGCTGGTCCAAGAGGTAACTATAGCAGGACCGCTTGGAAATAGTGACCATAATACAATAGCATTCAACATCCCTGTGGTGGGAAGAACACCTCAACTGCCCAACACTGTGGCATTTAATTTCAAAAGGGGGAACTATACAAAAATGAAGGGGTTAGTTAGACAAAAGTTAAAAGGTACAGTGACTAAAGTGAAATCACGGCAAGTTGCATGGGCCCTTTTTAAAGACACCATAATAGAGGCCCAACTTCAATGTATACCCCAAATTAAGAAAAACAGTAAAAGAACTAAAAAAGAGCCACCGTGGCTTAACAACCATGTAAAAGAAGCATTGAGAGATAAAAAGACTTCCTTTAAAAAGTGGAAGTCAAATCCTAGTGAGGCAAATAGAAAGGAGCACAAACACTGCCAACTTAAGTGCAAGAGTGTAATAAGAAAAGCCAAAGAGGAGTTTGAAGAACGGCTAGCCAAAAACTCCAAAGGTAATAACAAAATGTTTTTTAAGTACATCAGAAGCAGGAAGCCTGCTAAACAACCAGTGGGGCCCCTTGATGATCAAAATACAAAAGGAGCGCTTAAAGACGATAAAGTCATTGCGGAGAAACTAAATGGATTCTTTGCTTCAGTCTTCACGGCTGAGGATGTTAGGAGATTCCCAAACCTGAGCTGGCTTTTGTAGGTGACAAATCTGAGGAACTGTCACAGATTGAAGTGTCACTAGAGGAGGTTTTGGAATTAATTGATAAACTCAACATTAACAAGTCACCGGGACCAGATGGCATTCACCCAAGAGTTCTGAAAGAACTCAAATGTGAAGTTGCGGAACTATTAACTAAGGTTTGTAACCTGTCCTTTAAATCGGCTTCGGTACCCAATGACTGGAAGTTAGCTAATGTAACGCCAATATTTAAAAAGGGCTCTAGGGGTCATCCCGGCAATTACAGACCGGTAAGTCTAACATTGGTACCGGGCAAATTAGTTGAAACAATAGTAAAGAATAAAATTGTCAGACACATAGAAAAACAAACTCTTGAGCAATAGTCAACATGGTTTCTGTAAAGGGAAATCATGTCTTACTAATCTATTAGAATTCCTTGAACGGGTCAACAAACATGTGGACAAGGGGGATCCGGTGGACATAGTGTACTTGGATTTCCAGAAAGCCTTTGACAAGGTCCCTCACCAAAGGCTCTTACGTAAATTAAGCTGTCATGGGATAAAAGGGAAGGTCCTTTCATGGATTGAGAACTGGTTAAAGGACAGGTAACAAAGGGTAGGATTTAATGGTAAATTCTCAGAATGGAGAGGGGTAACTAGTGGTGTTCCCCAAGGGTCAGTCCTCGGACCAATCCTATTCAATTTATTCATAAATGATCTGGAGAAAGGGGTAAACAGTGAGGTGGCCAAGTTTGCAGATGATACTAAACTTCTCAAGATAGTTAAGACCAAAGCAGATTGTGAAGAACTTCAAAAAGATCTCACAAAAGTAAGTGATTGGGCAACATAATGGCAAATGAAATTTAATGTGGATAAATGTAAAGTAATGCACATTGGAAAAAATAACCCCAACTATACATACAACATGATGGGGGGCTAATTTAGCTACAACGAGTCAGGAAAAAGATCTTGGAGTCATCGTGGATAGTTCTCTGAAGATGTCCACGCAGTGTGCAGAGGCGGTCAAAAAAGCAAACAGGATGTTAGGAATCATTGAAAAGGGGATAGAGAATAAGGCTGAGAATATATTATTGCCCTTATATAAATCCATGGTACGCCCACATCTCGAATACTGTGTACAGATGTGGTCTCCTCACCTCAAAAAAGATATTCTAGCACTAGAAAAGGTTCAGAAAAGGGCAACTAAAATGATTAGGGGTTTAAAGAGGGTCCCATACGAGGAAAGATTAGAGGCTAGGACTCTTCAGCTTGGAAAAGAGAAGACTAAGGGGGGACATGATAGAGGTATATAAAATCATGAGTGATGTTGAGAAAGTGGATAAGGAAAAGTTATTTACTTATTCCCATAATACAAGAACTAGGGGTCACCAAATGAATTTAATAGGCAGCAGGTTTAAAACAAATAAAAGGAAGTTCTTCTTCACGCAGTGCACAGTCAACTTGTGGAACTCCTTACCTGAGGAGGTTGTGAAGGCTAGGACTATAACAATGTTTAAAAGGGGACTGGATAAATTCATGGTGGCTAAGTCCATAAATGGCTATTAGCCAGAATGGGTAAGAATGGTGTCCCTAGCCTCTGTTCGTCAGAGGATGGAGATGGATGGCAGGAGAGAGATCACTTGATCATTGCCTGTTAGATTCACTCCCTCTGGGGCACCTGGCATTGGCCACTGTCGGTAGACAGATACTGGGCTAGATGGACCTTTGGTCTGACCCAGTACGGCCTTTCTTATGTTCTTATGTTCTTAACCCTTCCCTGGGTAGCCTTAAGAGACTCCTCCACCAATTTCCTGGTGAACACCGATCCAAACCTTTGGATCCTAAAACAAGGAGAAATTAACCACTCCTCCTTTCCCCCCCACCAATTCCTGGTGAGTGCAGATCCAATCCCCTTGGATCTTAAAACAAGGAAAAATCAATCAGGTTCTTAAAAAGAAGGCTTTTAATTAAAGAAAGAAAGTTAAAAATTATCTCTGTAAAATCAGGATGGAAAATAACTTTACAGGGCAATCAGATTCATAGAGCCCAGAGGACCCCCCCACCCCAGGCTTAGGTTCAAAGTTACAGCAAACAGAGGTAAATCCTCTTAGCAAAAAGGAACATTTACAAGTTGAGAAAACAAAGATAAACCTAACACGCCTTGCCTGGCTGTTACTTACAAGTTTGAAATATGAGAGACTGGTTCAGAAAGATTTGGAGAGCCTGGATTGATGTCTGGTCCCTCTTAGTCCCAAGAGTGAATGACCCCCAAAACAAAGAGCACAAACAAAAGCCTCCCTACCCACCAAGATTTGAAAGTATCTCGTCCCCTTATTGGTCCTTTGGGTCAGGTGTCAGCCAGGTTACCCGAGCTTCCTAACCCTTTACAAGTAAAAGGATTTTGGTGTCTCTGGCCAGGAGGGATTTTATAGTATTGTACACAGAAGGGCTGTTACCCTTCCCTTTATAGTTATGATAACATCATAAAAAAAAGGAGTAAAGTACAAGAACAGTTTGTTTCCTATTTTGAGGTCATCTTTAAAGCCTTATGCCAGAGAGAATAGTATTCCATCCATTACCACTCATGTAATGTGGTATTTGTATTGTGGTAGCACCTAGGAGTCCCAGTCATGGACCTGGACACATTGTGCTAGTTGCTATACAAACAGAGAACAATAAAGACGGTCAGTCCCTGACCCACAAAATAATAATACAATTTTCCAAGGTTCCCAGCTAGTTGAAAGCCAGTCATGGGATACATTTTTCCAGAACATCTAAGTTACCTAGTAGCCTAAGTCCTATTTTCCAAAGTTAACACTTAACTTTATCCAGCCAGGTCATGGTTGTAGGACTATTCCTGGTTGCAGAGTGAGATGCCATTTGAGCTAGCTCTTCGCAGGCAGTGGTGCCAGCAATCACCGGCCAACAAAGAGGTGGGAACAACATCTGATGCAGCAGCAGCTAGAACAACTTATTAGCAATCTGGGTTGTTACAGCAGTCTAGTAGCAGCTCAGTGAATTACTGTGTGGGGATCAGCGTTTGGGTTTGACACCAGGTCCTATGCTCCTGCTGCATCAACAGGTGCAGAAAACATTGGACAGGCCACAAATTCAGTCTCTGCAAGAGGATGGGGAAGAAAACTGTTCACACGTCCAGTAGAAAACAAAGATGAATTCTACCGGGAACTAGCCTTCCTGAGCTGCCTCAGCTGGAAAAACACATGGCTCTGGGAATATGGAGAGGAAAAGAGGGAATTTTCATTCTGAGTTGAGCTAAGAGGCAAATACAGAAGGTGGAAGTTGAGATAAGGATTATTGTTCTGAAAAATAAGTGGTTCATTATTTACAGATGGATATCATACGCGATTCTCTAGAGTGAGCCATTTGGTGATACCCTAGAGATCTACAAAAGAATCAAGTGACAGTGTGCATAATGTGTATCTTCCTGACTGATGGCAGCAGAAATCACATTCAGAATAGAGTTTAATGAGTTTCCGGTTCCATTAGCTTTATTTACAATAAATTGTGTTGTTCAAAATGGCAGAACATAAATCAACCATCTCAAACCTTCTGGATGGATGGGGGTAGTTTGTGTTATTTATCTCACCTGCTAGTCAGGCATGGAACAAAGAGACCTCTTTCCCCCGACCCCAAGTAAAATTTTACTTGTTTTGTATCCAGACTGACAAGTGGGGAAGTTTGCCTGCTAAGGACTCCCAGGGAGATATTTAGTTTTCCCAGGTTTCTGGGTGGGGGGCTCAAGCAAGTGGTATCTGCTAACTGTTAACAGAACTTCTGCACATTTGAAGCCACCCCTCATTGCTGTGAACGAGCTGCGGCAGAACTCACGGGTCAAGAGTTTTTTTTAAAAATGTGAGACTAAAATGAAGCTCAAACCCATATGTGGGCACATGTGGTGAAATGCTGGACCCATGGGAGTCTATGTAATTTTTGCCATTGAGTTCAATGGACCAGCATTTCACCACTCATTTTCCAAGAGTAATGAGTACTCAGCAGCTCCCATGGACTTTGGAGGGTTGTTTTGTTAAGACCTCCAAACTTCATATGTTCATCCAAAGTTTCCTTCTCTCTCTTGGTATGTCACATTAAACTGGAAAACAAACAGGATCTTTTAAGCTGACCATCAAGAAAAACTGATATATGAAAGGTAGAACATTCCTAATAGGATGGACAAGAAAACTTAATAGGTCTTTCCCAGCTCTAATTTCTATTGTTCTAATAACTAAGTAGGATGTATTTTATTTGCAAAGCATATTTGTGTTTGCTTATTTGGGAACACAGTAGTTAATTTCAGGTGTTGCATGAATAATTTATTATCCAGATGCACAGAATTAAAAGTGGTTCAAAAGCTATTCTTCAAAGAGAAAATTAAATACATAAATCCACTAATTGTGCAGTCTACCTAGCATTAAAAACTGATGAAAAGCCAGACAACTTAAAATGCCTTTACCCATGATCGTAACAGTACATAAAACAGTACAGTTGTCAGACCAATGTCATACCAATCCCTACTCGCAAAATACTGAAGTAGCCTTTGGCTGCAGAGATTATTATGAAGCTATAATGTTGTTAGCTGCTGGATATACAAAGGAGGATTTTATGTATTGCAACAAAGTGAACAAAAAAAATTCTCTAAATGTAGATTTTGAAAAATAGCAAAGTAGCAGGTGACATTTTGACCATGTGACCAAAAAACCATGGTGAAAAGCATGGAAGAAATTCCTAAATGGAGAGAATAGAAAACGTCTCTGAGGACAGTGTGTAGATAAACAATCTGAGCCTAGCTAGTCACAGACAGGGAAGAATTATTTAAATGGGATTGTGAATTATTTAAATGGGATTGTGGTTTCAGGGCCGCCCAGGGGGCAAGTGAGGCCCTGCGAGCCCTGGCCCGGCGGTGATCCGGGTCTTCGGTGGCGGGGGGCCCTTCAGTGCTGCCGAAGATGTGGAACGACTGAAGAGCCCCCTGCCGCCGAAGACCCAGACCGCTGCCGGGTGAGTACAAGCACCGCAGCTCCCCTGCTTTTCCCCAGGCCCCCTGAATCCTCTGGGCAGCCTTGGATGGTTTAGGGGGTTAATGAATGGACAGAGAGGCTTCAGTTTTTAGATAAATGCTTCAGAGCCAGGCTGCAGTGAAACGAAGAAAAGTTATTATGTATGTCCTTTAGCTAAAAAGAAGATTTCAGAGTTGTCATTTCTGCACTTTTCATGAACACTAGATTCAACATAAAAATTAACTAGAAAATTAAATAAAGGAAAAGGATAATCCAAGTGATATACAGAAAATACTATTATTTAATATTCTGGGAATACCACAGTTGAAGTCCCCAAATAGGCTCAGGTCTCACTACAGTGTACAGAGATAGTAAGACATTCCCTGCCACCAACAATCTTATAAGCTAATAATGGCAGTTTGCCAAGTATAACTCCTTAAATTCATTATAACAAAATGGAGATAATGGTACTCACCTTCTTGTAAGTTGCTTTGAAATCTCCTGATGAAAAGTACTATGTAAGAGCTAGGTATTATTTTGCATAGAAAAGCTATTTTTGAGGATTGATAGCTTTCTTTCCCTCTCAATGTAAAGTCTGTACAGTTGGACTCATGACAACTAAGGCACTTGGTTTTCATGTGGATGACTACAAAAAATTGCCAATACAGATTTTCAAATTCTCTACATATTTGCTGAATAGTTGTTTGTAAATTGTGGTACGGAGTGTATACATGGTGTGGTGTGCTATTGTATAAAGGATTTATTGACACAGTCTTTGGATCACCTTAACACCCTAAGGGCTTCCCATTTCTGAGCAAACTTGTGCTGATAAACCCTTTATGACTGCCCCATCTTACCTTCTTTAATAAGCAAATCCTGCAGAGACTGAAGCCCCAGCTTTAAACAGGAGTGAAGTTCTAACATGTACATCTGTCTTTGCCAGATTGGACTCTGAGTTTTTATTCAGGCAAACTCCCATTGACCTATGGGCCTGAGCTACAAAATCTGGATCCATATCTAAACTTCGTAAAACAGAGAGATCAAGGGATTTGAGATGAGCCTCTCTAATTCAATGCTACAGCTGATTTTCCATATAAGTCTTCCAGATGAGTTGGACTGCAGTGAGACATAGCTGCTGCTGGCATTTAAGTTAATAACTAGAGCAGGTTGGATAATAGTCATTGAATAATTTATTTGTTGAACTTCATCATATTTTTAATTAAATTATCTGCACGTGATGTTTTTCATTTTTCACACAGCTTTGTATTATAAATTCTGGAGGTGCCCCATTTGTATTTGCTGTCTCAGAGTGCAGTAAAAGCAATTGATTTTAGGAATATGTCTTCAACAGAACATCTCTGTCCATGTGATCCTTCATTATACCATACATTTTAAGTAATATTGTATTTTCATTTGGGAGGAACCTGGGCTGTAACATAAATAAATATATTTTAAGGGCTACAATGGTAGCCAAGAAAATCAATTCTTTAAAAACCAGACACCTCTGGCAGTTCTTGAGAGAATTGACTTGGCTATGGAAATGAGTATTTGGGTGCCCTTAGGAAGAAACACCTATTAAATAAAATGACAACTTGGATACGTGGAATATGATCTCTCCCTTCATGGAAATTTAGGCTTCATTTTATAACAAGATTTTTAAAACCCAGCTTCAGCACTGTGTAAATCCCACTATTAAATTATCTGTTCAGTTGATTGAAATTTAATAGAATCCTAGAAATTAGGCCATTCCCTCATCCTCCTAGGGCAGATGGTTCCTATAGCATATGATTTAGCAGAGGTGCAACCACATAAGTAAATCTGGGGACTGGGGGTGAACTAGAAGTGCACATGGGTAAGATCTGCAGCCATCTTGAGAGGGGCATCAACATAGGGTAAAAGACTGGCCAGAAAGGGGTGGAGAGAGACACAATCTTCTTTATTCCAGTCCATAGGGCTGCTGTTCTAATACTTCATTCAATTCAATTCAATATTAGTGACTCAAGCAATGGGCCTTTCATGACATTCCTTTTCAATCATCATAATTTCTTATTCTGTATATCAAGCTTTTAAT
The DNA here is from genome assembly GCF_016161935.1 of Mauremys reevesii. Taxonomy (NCBI): domain Eukaryota; kingdom Metazoa; phylum Chordata; order Testudines; family Geoemydidae; genus Mauremys; species Mauremys reevesii. The sequence goes on along the minus strand of NC_052623.1, from coordinate 241,144,307 downwards.
GTTTGGAGGAGATTGATTCTACCACCACCCCATCTGCATCCTCCTCATTCTCTTACAGATCAGGAAGAACTTGATAGTGTTTATGATTAACCCCCTTTCCCTTCTTCTTCTCCTCTTATATCATCATCCAATGTATAATTTATTTAGCAGGGACAGTGTTGTGTAGTGGCTCGAGCACTGGACCAAGACTCAGGAGACCTAGGGTCAATTCATTGCTCTGGTACAGTCTTGCAGAATGACCTTGGGCAAGTCACTTCATCTCCCTGTGACTCATGGGGATAATACCCCCCCCCTTTCTAGAGTGCTTAGAAGTCTAAGAGGTAGTGTTGTGACAATCTATAACTTTTACCTGCTTAGGAATTTACCATGGAAAGTACATCAATTTATTTTCATCAGAGAATGTTATAAACAGGTGCAAAAGAACAAAACAGACTAAATTAGCCCAAACAAACAGTCATGCTGATATCATTCAAGAACTATATTAAAATCATGCTTGGTAAAAACAGTAGATGTGGAACCAACAATCAATGACAGATCTAATTGGTGGGCAAAATAATGAGGGGATGGGCTATTCCACCCACCACTCCCTTTCTGAAATCCAAAAGAAAGACTTTGAGGGGGTGAAGTAGGGGGAGGACAGACAGAGGTTAGTGGGGTAAGCTTCACCATCATGGTGGCCACTCCCACCATCTCCTGGGACCTCAGACCTTCTTCATCCTAATCCTGGGGGACATCCTGACCAACTGGGTCAGAGAGAAGGATCCAGATGACTCCTCCACCCCTACCAGTTCCAGCTCAATCCCAACCACCATCTGAAATAAAACAGGATCGACTTCAGCAGCAGCAACAACAGCTTCATCTCAACTAACTTCTTCTCTTTTCCCCAAAAGGGCACTTATTACCATCTTTGGGTCCTCTGAGGCAGTCAAAGAAGGAGGGGGTGGGTTTCTCTGTCTAAAATCTCTCTCCAGCTAAAGGGAAAGAGAACAAGGACTGGGGCTGAGATGAAAGCCTTACTTAATATTTCACATTTCAAATGCTTTAACTCTCTTTACTTCTTTTTTTAATCTTTACTAAAAGAAGGTTAAAAATTTGTAATGGTATGTTTGCAACAGTAAAAAGCAGGCTGAGGTCTCTGCATACCAAACCCCCATCCTTGTTTAACACTGTTTAATGTTGGACAGTAATTGGTTATGTTAAAATATTTGGGCCCTTTATTTCATCTAAATACATACATACATCATCATCATCCCTCTCACAGGTAACCCTGGGTGCCAACTCTTGGATCTGCAGGGAGTAAGTTCTCTCCACTCCCTAAAAAAACTATCTGCTCCCTGCTGATAGATAACTTAGAGTAGTTCCTGCTACCAATACTGCCTGCCTAAGTCTATAGTTACAGATGCAGCAGCATGGGTGGGTGGTAGAAGATGCTCAGTACCCTCAGAATGTAGGGAGATGTTTTGCAGAGGCAGACAGGAAGCTTATTCCTTGCAGGTCCCAAGAGCTCTCTCATCATTGACCAGCCAGAGAGGGGAAATTGGGAAGAGCAGGGACTGGGTGAGTTAAAGCAAGCTATCGCCCCAGAACAGATGTGTGGCAACACAGCTGAAAACCCGCAGTCTGCAAACTGCACTCCTCTGTCCCACACCCCACTTGAGTGGAGCTGCTAAAAAGGAAGTGTCTCAAGTCCCTCCTCCAAGACTCTAAAGTCAGACTGGCCTGGAGCTAGGCCCTGTCCCCACTCATCAGGGAATCAGCCCACTTAACTTCACCATAAAAGGCTCTCACATTGGGGTGCTCTCTAGGACTATAGAAAAGAGCTGAAAATCCTACTGTCCTCATGGCATCTGAGATACTTTTCATCTTCTCTATTTATGGTGCCTATGGTAGTCTGCTCCTTCTCATGACTTAGCCCTCTAGCCAGGTCACTTTAAAGTCTCATGCCTTGTGGGGTACCAATGTCCTGTACAATAAGTGTCCCACACAATTCTAATAATCAACACAGTATCATCTGTCCATCCTGGGGTGCTCTGTGGTCCTACTCTTCTCTCAGAGTAGCAGGCTCCCAGACTTTCTCAAGCAGAACACAGAAAATCCCAAACAAAATCAAGCCCAATTAAAGCAATCTCTGCCTAGCCAGGCTAGTGCTTTTAAGTCCCACCAGGTTCTCCCATGCTCCTTGTTTCTGTTGTGTAACATCAACCCCCAAGGCTGTTTCCCTGGAGCCATAGGCGCTGACTCTGTGAGTGCTCCAAGGCTGGAGAACCTATGGGGAAAAATTAGTGGGTGCTCTGCACCCACCGGCAGCCAAGATCTCTTCATCCCCGCCCCACCTCCCCCGCCCAAGTGCGCTGCGTCCCCACTCCTCCACCTACCTCCCAGCGCTTGACTCTGCCAAACAGCTGTTTGGTGGCGTAGCAAGCTCCAGGAGGGCGGGGGGAGGAACAGGAACGTGGCACACTCAGGGGAGGAGGCGGGGATTTGGGGAAGGAGTCAGAATAGGGGCAGGGAGGGGGCGAGGACTTTGGGGAAGGGGTTGAAATGGGGGCGGGAGGGGGCAGGGCAGGGGTGGAGTCAGGGAGGGTCCGGGGGCAGACGAGGGTCGAGAAACCACCAGTGTGAGCAGAAGTTGGCACCTATGCCTGAAGCCTTGTCCCTTTCCCAGGGCCTACCCCTGGGGGCTAGCTCCTCTCCTACAGCTTCCCTGTGGATCATCTCCCAGAGTGTGGGAATTCTTCACAGACAAGGTCAGCACAGTATGGGGAGGTGGTGAGCAGCCCTCAGTGGTGAAAGAACAGATTAAGGACTATTTAGAAAAGCTGGATATGCACAAGTCCATGGTGCTGGATGCAATGCATCCGAGGGTGCTGAGGGAGTTGGCTGATGTGATTGCAGAGTCATTGGCCATTAGCTTTGAAAACTCGTGGCGATCAGGGCAGGTCCCAGATGATTGGAAAAAGGCAAATACAGTGCCCACCTTTAAAAAGGGGAAGAAGGAGGATTCGGGGAACTACAGACCGGTCAGCCTCATCTCACTGCCCAGAAAAATCATGGAGCAGGTCCTCAAGGAATTCATTTTGAAGCACAGTGGACAACAAGAAGGTGATCAGGAACAGACAACATGGATTCACCAAGGGCAAGTCATGCCCAACCAATCTGATTGCCTTCTATCATGAGATAACTAGCTCTGTGGATATGGGAAAAGTGATGGACGTGAAATACCCTGAATTTAGCAAAGCTTTTGATATGGTCTCCCACAGTATTCTTGCCAGCAACTTAAAAAAGTGTGGATTGGATGAATGGACTATAAGGTGGATAGAAATCTGGCTAGATCATTGGACTCAATGGGCAGTGATCAATGGCTCGATATCTAGTTGGCAGCTGGTATCAAGCGGAGTGCCCCAGGGGTCAGTCCTGGGGCCGGTTTTCTTCAACATCTTCATTAATGATCTGGATGATGGGATGGATTGCACCTTCAGCAAGTTCGTGGATGACATTAATCTCGGGGGAGAGCCTGAGGTAGATAGGCTGGAGGGTAGAGATAGTGTCCATGGTAACCTATACCAAATTTGAGGATTGGGCCAAAAGAAATCTGAGGAGGTTCAACAAGGACAAGTGAAGAGTCCTGCACTTAAGATGGAAGAATCCCATGCACTGCTACAGACTGGGCACCAACTGGCTAAGTGGCAGTTCTAGGACCTGGGAATTACAGTGGATGAGAAGCTGGATATGAATCAACAGTGTGCCCTTGTTGCCAAGAAGGCTAACGGCATATTGGGCTGCATTAGTAGGAGCGTTGCCAGCAGATTGAGGGAAGTGATTATTCCCCTCTATTCAGCACTGGTGAGGCCGTATCTGGAGTATTGCATCCAGTTTTAGGCCCCCCACTACAGAAAGGATGTGGACAAATTTGAGAGAGTCCAGCAGAGGGCAACGAAAATTATTAGGGGCCTGGGGCACATGACTTATGAGGAGAGGCTGAGGGAACTGGGGTTGTTTAGTCTGCAGAAGAGAAAAGAGTGAGGAGGGATTTGATAGCACCCTTCAACTACCTGAAGGCAGGGGGAAGGGGGCTCCAAAGAGGATGGAGCTAGGCTGTTCTCAGTGGTGGCAGATGACAGAACAAGGAGCAATGGTCTCAAGTTGCAGTGGGGGAGGTCTAGGTTGGATATTAGGAAACACTATTTCACTAGGAGGGTGGTGAAGCACTGGAATGGGTTACCTATAGAGGTGGTGGAATCTCCATCCTGAGAGGTTTTTACAGCCTGGTTTGACAAAGCCCTGGCTGGGATGATTTAGTTGGGGTTGATCCTGCTTTGAGCAGGGGGTTGGACTAGATAACCTCCTGAAGTCTCTTCCAGCCCTAATCTTCTATGATTTTATGACTTTTAACTCTCTCCCTTGTGGTTCCCGCTCCTGGATTTTCTCATGTAGCTTTCATTTCCCTTTTTTATGAAGAAGACCCAGCTCCTTCTCAGCTGGGTCTAATAACAGATCAAGCCTGACACACCCTCCAGGATTGTCAAGATGGACTCAGCTCTCAGACTCCTGTTAACCTTTTGTTCACCTGTGTGGACAAGCCTCACCCTGCACTATCATCCTACACAAGATAAAAATCCGATAATGAGTAGCTGAAGGTATATATATGTGAGAAATTGGTAAGCTTCCTTGGTTTCCTCCTCAGGAATCAATAACTATTTCCACTTAAATTTCTCACATCTGAAGAAGAGCTCTGTGTAAGCTCGAGAGCTTGTCTCTATCACCAACAGAAGTTGGTCCAATGAAAGATACTACCTCACCCACCTTGCATCTCTAATATCCTGGGCTAGGGTGACTATACGGCCTATTTTGGTCAGGACAGTCCCTGTACCCCAGCTGTCCCAACTTTTTTTTGGCAAACGTTTGATCAGTTGGCAAGATCAAATGGAACAAATGCCCATTTTTGTCAAAAAAGGTGATGTGGGGTGCGGTGCGGAGGAAAGTGCAGGGAAGGGCAAGTAGAGATGCCAGCCCCACGCAGTGGGAGGCAAGGGTGGGGGGAGAGGAACTGGTCCAGTGCACGGGGGCTGGCAGGGATCGAGTGACCAGCGGTAGCCTCGAGTGGGGGGCCAGCAAGATTCAAGAACCAGTGACAGCCTAGTGTAGAGGCGGGTGGGCTTGGGCAGCCAGCAGCAGTCTCATGGGGGGAGGGGTTGGGAGAACGGCTGGGGTCAGCCCTGCAGGGGGGAGGGTCCCTCAGACGAGTGGCTGGGGCTCGGGCTAGCCCCACGCGGTGTCCCATTTCCCTTTGGGAAATATAGTCACCCTACCTGGGACCAACACAGCTACACCATCACTGCATATTTTCACCTTAATGCATGTTTCAAGAAATAGAAATGAGTAATTGGAGGAGGGATAGCTCAGTGGTTTGAGCATTAACCTGCTAAACTCAGGGTTGAGAGTTCAATCCTTGAGGAGGCCACTTAGGGATCTAGAGCAAAAATTGGTCCTGCCTAGTAAAGGCAGGGGGCTGGACTCAATGACCTTTCAAGGTCCCTTCCAGTTCTAGGAGATTGGTATACCTCCAATTATTACCTTTTTTTTAATTTAAATCTGTGCTTCTTTTCCAGATCAAATGTCAAGAACAGTTTTCTCCCTGACCTCCCACTTTATACTCTATTTAGAAAGTTACTTTGGAGAAAGTTACAATCATAAAATTAAATCTTCACAATAGTGACATCTCAAGATATTTCTGATGAATATATGCAATGCTATATTGAACATAATGTTTTGCTGATCATCAAGATTTATTGTCCCTTTGTTTTAATATGAATTGAGATTTACCTCTAGGTTAATAAACTTTGATGTTCACTTAGGCCCTAATCTAGCAAAACATTTAAGCATGCATGAAACTTCAAGGGGAGTATGTACGTGCTTAAGTGCTTTGTAAGAGCAAGGTCTTAAATAGAAGTTCATATTGATTATTATAAGATTACTTGTATGTGTTTGCTTCCATATCAGTGCACGATACAGATTCCTTTCCCCCAAAATAATAATAAATAATAATAATAATGTTTGCATAGGCTATTGGTGACTTTTCTCTTTTCAAATCATCTTTACAGGAGCAAGTGTATAAATGCCTGTTTCTAGACTATTGCATGGTAAGGACTCAAGAAAGCGCATGTATTCAGGTGTGAAATTAAACCAGCATATGGGTGAAAACATACTTCTCTTCATCCAAGTTACATATGGGGCAATATTTTACTCAGGGACACTAAAAAGTTACCATAAACTAATGGGTATTGATTAATGATAGTTAGGGTAAAGTCATAATAATTAAATTGCATTTAGTAATGTGTTATTAAATATATCTTATGTGCACTGATTAATGTCAATGATAGTATGCAACTTAATGATGAGCCAGCAAAATACAGTTCAGAGGCGTCAGCATAAAATACGTTGCTTGCCAGTCTGGATATTTCTTGTGCTTTCCTCTTGACCCACATCCCCTCCCACTTTTTCTTTTAAAGTGGTCGTTGTTTAGAGATTAGCCCATGGCTGTGATGAAGTTAATCAGCCAACAGCTTTTGTCTCAAAATTATGGAGTTACAAATATATCATAACACTTTTTCCAAGAAGTGAAAAAAGGCACCCAACTAGCCAAAAAAACCAAACACCTAAAATCAGTGAAAATAGCTGTTCAGATATTCAGCCGATGTAAATCAGCATTGTTCTACTGACTTTAGTAGAGCTGGGCTGAATTAATTAGCTGAGCAGCTGATGCAGGAACTAGAAATCAGATTCCTTTTTTATTCATATAAACAGAAAAAAATCCCAGTGTAGTTTGAGTACAAAATGTTTTGTATTAATAAGGGTGGACAAAGCTATTACTACAGTTAAAATACAAATATCCCTTTACTTCATCATTCTTTATTGCAATGTCAGTAATGCAGTCAGTTATCCTTTTACATAATACACAGCTACCTTAAATAGCTGTAAAAACAAGACCTTTACTGCTTTTGGGGCCAATTCATCCCTAGTGCAATTCCAGTACTTGCAATGGAGTTATACCTGGGATGATTCTGGCTCACAGAACTCACATTCAAGTGTTATGCCTGCTGGTGCAACACCTACCTATGGGAGAGTTAGCAATTAGCAATTTCTAGTAGGTCAAGCAAATAAAAATACACAAAGATAGTGTAAATTACTTAAATTGTTGGGTACAGCTGTTGGAATTCCCAGTAGGGGACTTAGTTGCATGAATTTCAATAAAGTTAATGGAAATCTTAGCCCAGACTCCATAAATCATTGAAAATGTTCCCCCTTGTGGCTAGAGTTGAACAAATTTCTGTATTTTTGTTTATGTGACATTTTGCAAGTCCTATCTGTGCGTATGGGAATATTCTAATCCTACCTCAGTCCTCTGACTCATTCCACCTGCCCAGCTCTGTCTGTACTCTTCTCTCCCGGTAAAGCTCCTAAAGTCTTTTCCAGTCCTTATTTGCATGACAGCAGCACGTAGAGGACTCAGGTAAGAGTAGAACCCCAGTGTGTGAGGCACTGTACAAACAATTAGTAAGTGACAATCCCTCTTCTAAAGCCAAGGCGGATAAATGGTGAGACTGGAAACACACAGAGAGGTGAAGAGACATGTTCAATGTCACACAGCAGGTCAGCATCAGAGACAGGAATAGGAATGAGGTTTTCAGTTGCCTAGTCCAGTACCCTGTCTATTTGACCAGCGTGATTCCTGTTGCCAGTTGTTGTATCTACAAGGTCCTTTTAAAAAAAACAAAACTCTTCTCTTCCACAGCTGCTCTCATGTTCTTGTTTTCTCTGTGCACTTAATCTCTGTTTGTATCTCCTTCAATTATATATTATTCTCTTCCCTTCCTCCTTTATTGTCCATACTTTTCTTTCCCTCCTTCCATCACAGTGCAGCTTCTTTTTTCAATTATGTCAATCAAGATTTTCTTCTCTCTTCCACTAAGGAAAAAATGGGTTTGGTTTACATAATTTCTGTTAGCCCTTCTGTATATGCTAATCCATGCAGAAATGCATTTACATTAGGGAATTAACTAGAATAATAGTCAGGGAAAAATGAAGTAAGGAGTCGATGACAATAGAAACCACACAGTACAACAATAGCATGAAGAAAACACATAGGCATAGCTTAGGCCACAATAATGGTTTACTAACCACAGGCAAACATACTGGGCCTAACTACATACATAGTGCTGCTCTGGCTGTTTTGTTTGTTTTTTTTTTTTTTTGAGAATTCTACACTCTAAAGCATCAGAGGGGTAGCCGTGTTAGTCTGGATCTGTAAAAGCAGCAAAGAATCCTGTGGCACCTTATAGACTAACAGACGTTTTGCAGCATGAGCTTTCGTGGGTGAATACCCACTTCGTCGGATGCAGGATTCTTTGCCACTCTAAAGCAGTGGTTCTTGAACGGGGGTCTGCGAGGGTGCTCCAGGGGGTCCAGGAGTCATGTCTGGGGCCGCTGGCTCTGCTGATCAACTCCTCCCCCTCCTTCCCAGCACCTCCTGCACACCGCTGAACAGTGGGACGGGGTGCATGAAGGGGAGGGGCAGAAAGAGGTGGGGAAGAGGAGGTGCAGGGGTGGAACAGGGTGGGAAGGGATGGGGCGGGGCAGTTCTTGGGGAAAGGAGTGGAGTGGGATGGGGCCCGGGGCTGAGCAGGGGTTGAGCAACCCCAGGGAAAATTAGAAGCCAGCTTGGGGGTCTGAAAATTTTAAAATCAAAATGGGGGTCCTCCAGCTGCTAAAGTTTGAGAAGCGCTGCTCTAAAGCATAGAATATGGTGAGCACCACTCTAGGATTCACAAGTTGGGATACTACCCTATTCCTATAAACTACAGTAACCCATATGTCACAGGGTACACTCACTGCCAGGGCACCTCCTCCTAGCTGCTTGGCGGATTAAGTCCTTCTAGTTCCAACACCCCCTTCTGCAGTTCATTCGCATGGTCTTTTCTCTCTCTTTCACTCACTCAAGGTGCTTGTTCTTCGTGGCTTAGCCCTCCGGCCAAGTCAGTCTCTCCATCCAAATGGCAGTCTTCCCTTCATTGCCCAGACTGTGCCACTTCTCTCAGTGGCCGTTAGGGAAACCCGAGCCTGCCATCTATTCTGGGTTCCAGTCCAGGGACCCTATGTTTACTAACTATAGTGTGCTTACTCCTAGAGACTGTTGCTATTTCCTTAGACTCCTTCTTATATCTTGTGGCTCCCCCTCTGAGTTTACCAGCCCAGACTCCCTCCTCCCAGCCCAAACTCCCAGGGAGTAACTGCGGACTACTTCCCCTGTAGTCCTTTTCTGCTGCCAATGTCCTGGGTTTATGCCAGTTCTGCCTGTTCCTTCTCAGCAGAGCTCCATCATCAATCAGCCTTTCAATCCTTGGCTCTCTCCAGGTGCAGCCTATCAGGTAAATTAACCTAAAAATCTGCTCTGCCTTGTGTGGGGTGGACACCCCATCACACCATACAACAGAAAAACAATTAAAAAAAAACATTTCTAGTTACAACTTTTAGAGCCGTTCAACATCTCAGTGTTAAAAATAATGACTAAGATCTGTCAAAAACCACCTTAAGGAATTGAGACACCCAATTACAATTAAAATTAACGAGAATTGAACATCAAGGTCCCACAGGTACCTTTGCAATAGTAAAACTTGAAGAAGTCACTTTTCCACATTCAGAGCTGATGACTGTTTTCATTCATGGTTTTCTAGTCACTTAAAGAGTCATCAGTTCTTACAAGAAATTCTTGTTTTCTCTACTTAACTGCAGAGGCTGCCATGGCAGTGGGTTCATCACTGCAGGTTAAGTTCAAAACATAGCTTTTGAAATAGGATTAAATGGACCTGTTACAGTTTTGCGGCAATTCCTGAGGTCCTTACTCAGTCAAATGCCAACTGAAGCTAAAAGGAGATCATGAGAGTAAGGAATGAGTAAAAAGAGCAAGAGCCACAGGAACAGGCCCACACACATTAAACTAACCTCTTGTGAAATGGGTGGCCCCAAGCATAACATTCACTTGTCAAATAATTGTTTTCAAACATTACTAATGGTACAGAATGACCATCTCAGTGATGAGAGTCTGTTAGTCACATCAGCCACCTTGGATATGGAAATGGAGAGGGAAAGGGACATGGGATAGTAGCTGCTATACTAAAAAGGTCCTCTGACTATGCTAATTCCCTTTGTCTTTCCTCACTTTTATTCATGCTAAGTGTTGAACTAAGGCAAAAAAGTATCTCGTGAAGGACACTTCTATGCCATGCCTTTCTGCAGTTCAGACTTTTGGATCACGGCAAGACCTTGATCCACATGCACACCTCCCCTTGAAATCAGTAAGAGCTAAGTGCCTGAAATACAGAGCATGCAGTACATGGACTGTAGTACTTTGTATATCCCATGGAAAGGACTGCTTTTACTAAAAGATCCTTCTGTATATAAGTTGGATTTTTTTCCCCTTTCCTCAGTGGAGGTTCTTTTGCCATTCTAATGCAGCAGGCTTCTGAAAGCCGAGAGAGATTTAATTTATTACAGACAACATAAAAGTCAGAGTAGAGATGAAGAATTCATAAGCAATAAAGGTGATTATGAAAAGGTCACCCCGGAGACTGAGTAGTTTAGGGATTAGTAATAGAATACAAGGTTTTTCATATCTAAATCGATGGTTGAAATCTAGCCAAGGTTAATAATGATGGAAACTTCTAATTAACATCGCCTTTAATGACCATTTAGTGCCCTACCTGAAACAAGTTGGCTAGTACAAGAAAAAATATTCACACTCAGTGTATTAACTAGAAGAGGAGTTATTTTCCTTATCCTAGAAAAATGATTCCAGGCTAACACAAGGATATTGAAACCAGCTCCTCCTCTAATTAGTACACTGAGTGCTTACAGTTTTTTCAAAGTGTCAAACTGTTTCATCAGAACACAAATAGGAGACACTTTGAATAAGAAAATAACATAAGATGTTTCAATCTGTACTAAGTAGTAGCTGCCCTTAATTATTTAAAAAATAAAATATAGTCAAAATATTTTATCATAATCTCATTTTGTACTATTAACTCATGACATGTTAGCAGTAATGTGAATGCAATATACAAGTGAAACAAAACAAATTGCAAACAAAATTTTTGTTTTAAATTTCATTTCAAAACAATTGAAAATATTTTTCCTGAGAAATTTATTCAAAATCAATATGGATTTCACAAAAAATTCAGTTTAATCAAAACAGCATTTTCTGACAGAAAACTGTTTTGATGAAAAATTTCCTAGCAGCTGTAACTACCAACAGAAATAATAACAATAATAAATAAATAAATAAAATCTAACAATACTTGCTTACCTACCTTCCAAGGCAATACAAAGATTGATTAGATAATGGACCAAATCCTGAGCAACTCCATTTCTCAGTGACTTCAATGTTTGCAAAATGTTTTGAACACAGTAAGTACTAAATATTACTACTACTGTGGGTCTCAAACATTTTTATTGGTGACTCGTTTCACACAGCAAGCCTCTGAGTGTGATTCCCCCCAACCCCGTAAATTAAACACACTTTTTAATATATTTAACACCATTATAAATGCTGGAGGCAAAGCGGGGTTTGAGGTGGAGGCTGACAGCTCACGACCCCCCATGTAATAACCTCACGTCCCCCTGAGGGATCCCGACCCCCAGTTTGAGAACCCCTGCCTACGTATCTATCTCTCTGTTATTTTGTAAGTATTGTGTTATCATGTAAGTACTGGAGTTATTACCCTTTCTTACATTGCTGGGTTCTTCCATAAGAACATAAGAGCTGCCATACTGGGTTAGACCAATGGTCCCTCTAACTCAGGGGTGGGCAAACTTTTTGGCCTGAAGGCCACATCAGGGAATAGAAATTGTGTGGCGGGCCATGAATGCTCCCAAAACTGCATTTGGAGTGCAGGAGGGGGTGAGGGCTCTGGTTGGGGGTGCGAGCGCTGGGGTGGGGCTGGAGATGAGGAGTTTGGGGTATAGGAGGGTGCTCTGGGCTGAGACTGAGGGGATCAGGGTTGGGGCAGGGGGCTGGGGTGCAGGTTCCAGCTGGGGGTGCGGGCTCTGGGGTGGGGCTGGGGATGAGAGGTTTGAGGTGCAGGAGGGTGCTCCATGCTGGGATCAAAGGCTTTGGAGAGCGGGAGGGGGATCAGGGCTGGGGCAGGGGGTTGGTGCATGGGGAGAGGCTCAGGGGTGCAGGTTCCGAGCAGAGCTTACCTCAAGCGGCTCCTGGAAGCAGTGGCATGTTCCTTCCCCAGCTTCTAGGCATGGAGCAGCCCCCGACCCTCGGAGTGGGGCCAGGCCATGGCTTCCAGGAGCCACACAGCTGGAGTGCCGGTGCAGGGCCGACCCACATGGTGCGGCCCCCGACCCAGCTCCCCAGCAGGAGCTTGTGGGCCGGCTTAAAATGGCTCATGGGCCATATGTGGCCCACAGGCCGTAGTTTGCCCATCCCTGATCTAACTTAATATCCTGTCGTCGACAGTGGCCAGTACCAGAGCTTCAGAGAGAGTGTTCAGAACAGGATAATTTTGGAGTGATCTACCCTTGTCTTCCACTCCCAGCTTCTGGCAGTCAGAGCATGGGGTCATGTCCTAACCATCTTGGCCAACAGCCATCGATGGACCTATCTTCCATGAACTTATCTAGTTCTTTTTTGAACCCAGTTATTATTTTGGCCATCACAACCACCCAGGGCAATCAGTTCCACAGGTTAATTGTCCATTGGATGAAAAAATATTTCCTCTCCTTTGTATTAAACCCGATGCCTATTATTTTTATCAGATTATCCCTGGTTTTTGTATTGTGGGAAATAGTACTTTATTCACTTTTTCTGCACCATTTCTGACTTTAAGGGGTGGGATATTATAGATGTCTATAGTCCTCTCCTTTCTAAGCTGAGCAGTCCTTATCTTTTTAGTCTCTCCTGGTATGGAAGCCATTCCTTATCCTTGATCATCTTTGCTGCCTTTCTCTGAACCATTTCCATTTCCACCATACCCATTTTGAGATGGCACAACCGAAACTGTATTTTCTATCCCTTTCCTAATAATTCCTAACATTCTGTTAACCTTTCTGACCACTGCTATGAATTGAGCTGAAGTTTACAGAGAACTATCCACAATGACACCAAGATCTCTTTCTTGAGTGGTAACAGCTAGTTTAGAATCCATCATTATATGTGTATAGTTGGGATTAATGTTTCCAATGTACATTACTCTGTACTTATCCATGTTGAATTTCATCTGCCATTTTGTTGCCCAGTCACGCAGTTTTGTAAGATCCCCCTGCAACTCTCTGCAGTCTGCTTTGGATTTAACTACCTTGAATAATTTCATATCATGTGCAAACTTTGCCACTTCACCATTCACTCCCTTTTCCAGATCATTAATGTTGAATGTCACAGGTCTCGGTACAAATCCTGGGGGATCCCACTCTTTACCTCTCTCCCTTGTGAGAGCTGACCATTTATTCCTGCCCTTTGTTTCCTATCTTTTAACTGAGGACCTTCCCTGATATCCCGTGACTATTTAGCTTCCTTTAGAGCCTTTGGTGAGGGACCTGGGATCTTCAGAAAGACAACTGACCATTAAACTATATTGACTGTATCACTCTTACCCACATTCTTGTTGCCACCCACAAAGAATTCTAACAGATTAGTGAGGCATGACTTCCCCTTACAAAAGCTGTGTTGGCTCTTCTACAACTAACTGTGTTCATCTGTGTGTGTCTGATAATTCTGTTCTTTCTACCAGTTTGCCTGGTACTGAAATTAGGCTCACTGGCCCATAATTTCATAAAAGAAATGTGCTCCAAAATTTAGGAAGACTTGAATTTGGAATAAGATCCTTATTGCTATTCAATCCTTATTCAGTCAAAGTTCCCATCCATTTCAATGGGAATGTTACTGGGATACGGACTGCAGAATTTGGCGTGTAATGAAGAAAACTTAAAGTGCGAGTTTGCATGGTTTCGGAAGTTTGGATTTTGTACTATTTATATGGTCAGGTATGAAATCATGAGGGGAAAATGAAACCCATTTTAGCTGAGAACTCAATGGAATGACATGTCAGTTGTTTGAAGGGAATGATCTTCTAATAAAGGTGGAGCAGAATTAGAATCAGGTAGAGGATGATCCAAAGCCCAATGGACTTCAACTGGCTTTGGATCAGGCCCTTACTTTGGAGGTTTGCCTAATAAAGCTGGTCTGCTGCACAGGTTTCATAGAATTTTAAGAGGTAGATTAGTAGTAAAAATAACTTTCAAGAAAAGAGAAACCATTTTTCAGTTTCTGATCTCAGTACAGAGATTTCTTGTTCTGTTATGTACAAAAGTGTCTATTTCTGGCAAGTATTTGTTTTCCAAGAGTTATTTTTCGCCTCTTTCTTGTTTCTCAAGAATACCATGCAAACTGAAATATTTATCTCCGCTTAGGGCTTCTTGTGTGCTGACTCAGGCAATTATCCTAAGCCTAGACTGTTGTGTGGCATTTCATTTGTAAGGGAACTCTGCCTCTAGAAGCATTTATAGCTGTCAAATCTAATGAAAGTCAAATGATTGATCTGCTAGGTAGCAGCTGCAGCATCCTCCAAAAACTAATTTACTATTAAGACTTGGGGCAAATCCACAGAAATAGCATTGCTTAGGGGATCCATTTACTTCTCATTCTTTCTTTACACTGTTTAAGTGCAATGGGACAAATGAAGACAATGAGGTTGCAGAGGCAGAACTGAGAATAGAATTGTCCCAGTCAGTGTAATGCTATTCAGAGCAAGTCAGAGTGCATTAGATGGTCATAGAATCTAAAATATAAAATGGAAAAGACCCTCAGAGTATTCGGTCATTTTAATTCCCTTGTTGTTGCAGGGTTTTTCCTCATATTATATTGTAGTGTTCAGTTCAGGCCAGTTTTAAACAACTCAAGAGATAACCCATAGTCAGTAAAACCTATTAAATTGTGTAGTAATAAACAGTCCAAAATCTGCCATCCTCACTTGAGCAAAACTGTTTCCATGGAAATCAGTGGTAGCTTTCCTCCTGGGTCAAGACCACAGAACTGGGTCCAGAATTAAGCCCTGGCTTACTCATATGAGAGAGTGAAGGCCATTTTCTTTTTAATAAATGGATTTTAAGCAGAAGCCCAGATATAAACATCCCTAAAATTGTGAAAGTTTAGATTTCTATTTACACTTTCCAGTTCAAACAAAACCTTGGTTCCAATAATCCCTGAAATATGGAGAACTTTTTATCTATATTTTGATATTCATATTCATCATCTCTTTTATTTCATTTTATTTTAAGACTCCATGTAGGATATTGACTGTACAGAAATAAATAGGCTCTTTTCCTTCCATTAAAGTTTTGTTGTTTTTGCTTTTATCACTCAGCTATATCCCTTTTCCTCACTCTACAATAACTGATTTGCACAACTGTAAGAAAACATCAGTTGCAACTTTGCAGGAAACTGCAGAACATTTTGTGGAAAACAGCTTGATTTCTAGGTCTGTAATGCACAGACTAATGTGTTTGATTTTGCATGTAACTTGTAGGGGTGTATTTCACTCCTTTTAAAGAGAATTTACAGGCTATGATGGATCTGGTGCAACAGACCCTTGAAAGAAGTCAGGAATCACAAAAGACTTGGTATGATGGGCATGCTGAAGAAAGATCATTTGATATTGGTGATCTGGGGCTACTGCTAATTCCAGTGAGGAAAAACAAAATGCAGGATTGTTGGGAAGAGTGTTAGGAGGTGATGGAGTGAATGAAGTCACTCAGAGCCATGGTCTACACTACGAGTTTAGGTCAAATTTAGCAGCGTTAGATCGATTTAACCCTGCACCTGTCCACAAGATGAAGGCATTTTTGTCGACTTAAAGGGCTTTTAAAATCAGTTTCTGTACTCCTTCCCAATGAGGAGACTAATGCTGAAATCGACCCTGCTGGGTCGATTTTGGGGTAGTATGGACGCAATTCGATGCTATTGGCCTCTGGGAGCTATCCCAGAGTGCGCCATTGTGACTGCTCTGGACAGCACTTTCAACTCAGATTCACTGGCCAGGTAGACAGGAAAAGCCCCACGAACTTTTTGAGATGATCAGCACAGGTGATCATGCAGAACTCATCAGCACAGGCGACCATGAAGTCCAGGAATCGCAAAAGAGCTCCAGCATGGACTGAACGGGAGGTACTGGATCTGATCGCTGTATGGGGAGACGAATCCGTGCTATAAGAACTCCGTTCTAAAAGACTAAATGGTTAAGCGCAGCCAGACACCAGGGCAGTTAGAAGAGCGCAGCAGGGCGCGCAGCGCATCAGAGAAGCTTTGAAAACCAGTTTCATGACTGGCCAGGCTACGGTGTGAAAGTTCTGTTTGTTTCTCCTTGATGAAGGCCCACCCCCTTGGTTCACTCTACTTCCCTGTAAGCCAACCGCCCTCCCTCCCCTCCCCTCCCCCCTTTGATCTCAGTTTGCAGAGGCAATAAAGTTATTATTTCAAATTCATGCATTCTTTATTAATTCATCGCACAAATGGGAGGATAACTGCCAAGGTAGCCCAGGAGGAGTGTGGGAGGAGGGAAGCACAGGGGTGGGGTAGTTGTAGGGGCACCCCCTAGAATGGCATGCAGTTCATCAGAGAAGCAGGATGTCTGGGGCTCTGATCCGGAGCGGCCGTTTGACTCTCTGGTTCTTTGGTAGGCTTGCCTGATATTCCAGGCAGGACTGAATCTCCATTAGACGAAACTTAAAGAAGGGAATGACCTGGAGTCACTCCTATTTATGTCTGACCTCACCAAAACCAGCCAGGAGCACCCATGTCTGTCCAGGCGTCCCCGACTGACCTCACCAAAGCCAGCCAGGAGGAACCAGGAGACAGCAGTAGACGGTACAATATGGCCGCTAACCATCTTTGCTAACTTGCAAAGGC
Organism: Mauremys reevesii; assembly: GCF_016161935.1. Taxonomy (NCBI): domain Eukaryota; kingdom Metazoa; phylum Chordata; order Testudines; family Geoemydidae; genus Mauremys; species Mauremys reevesii. Next base: position 241,127,344 of record NC_052623.1, on the reverse strand, counting down.
AAGGAGCTGCTGCTGTGTAGCACTGCAGTACCACGTCTGCCAGCAGCACTCAGGAGACATACAGTGACAGTGAGCTGAGCAGGCTCCATGCTTGCTGTGGTATGTCATCTGCATGGGTAACCCAGGAAAAAAGGCGAGAAATGATTTTTTGCTGTTGCTTTCACGTATGTGTGTGTGGGGGGGCTGACGACATGTACCCAGAACCACCCATGACAATGTTTTTGCCCCATCAGGCTTTGGGAGCTCAACCCAGAATTCCAATGGGCGGCGGAGACTGTGGGAACTGTGGAATAGCCACAGTGAAACGCTCCGAAAGTCGACACTAGCCTCGGTACTGTGGATGCACTCCGCCAACTTAATGGTCTTAAGTGGGGACACACACAATTGACTGTATCAAATCGATTTCTAAAAAACGACTTATATGAAATCAACCTAATTTCGTAGTGCAGACATACCCATAGTGTACAGAAGCCCCATGGCAGGGGAGCTGTACAGACTGTATATAGCAATAGATTAAAAGATTTCCATGAAAGGGAGATGGCAGTGAATATGATTTGTTGTGCTAACGGGGGAACATTTACTGCCCCTTTAATTGATTTCATCAGGGAGAATAGGGAAGAGATTCCTCTGGAAAGCATAAAGATGTGTGAGGGTCTACCCTAAACCCTTCCCAGAAGTAGGAAATTTTAGCCCTTTTAAAGCACCACAAACATATTTTCCAAAGGCCAGGTTTAACTGACAGATTTTACATTCCATTGACATTTCAGGGCCCCACCCTGCTCCTAGCAAGGCATATTTTGCTAAAGGGGAAATACAGAAACAGCTCCAGGAAGAGGTAGATGGGAGCAATTACTTCCATCTCCAGCATGCTAAGTCAAAAAGCCCCTGGACGTTGCCTGTTGTGATGCAGGAGTCACCACTGTTTTCTGGCTCGCCATTGTGTTAAAGCCCCAGGGAGGAAAGTAATTAATGCAGGAACTTTCTCCTCCTCACAGTGTCACCTCACATTTCTCTACCTGCCTCTTGGGCTTCTCCACCATTCTTATGGGCCCTGGCTCTTCTTTTCTCTTGCCTTGGACCTTTGCCCATTTCCTGACTCTTTTTTTTCCCTTTGGGAGCAATGCCTCTTTATATGGCCCTTTTCCCCACACCAAAAGCAGATCCTCCTCCAACCCAATCACTGATTGGGTGGTGCTCTCTGGGCCCTTGCCTCAGTCCTTGCCTCCTGGTAAGGCTCTTTGCTTCCCTCCATATAAGGGCCCTCCCTCTTCAGGTGTCCCCTGCTCCCACAGCCCTAGCACCTGTGGCCTCCTAGTCCCAGAGCTCCTTTCCTGTTCCTGGTGCTTACGACAACTCCTGCTTCTTTCCTGCAGGATTCTGTACAACTGCTGCTGTTTACAAGACTGTATGATGGTAGTAGCTGGTCAATACACTTGGGCTTCCCACAGTCTTTGCTGGTTCTCCAGTATCTGTCCCCACATAGCATGGACCCACCCCTGTTGCTTCTTGGCTCCCCTCTGTGGGAGCGGTAATTCCGGCATCCACCCCAGTAAGGGACAACTTCCCTCAGCAAAGAAAGTCTGTACTGTGGGCATTTCCATTTTCACCTTCCCTTAGGGGTTCTTTCTCTCTTATGGCCTCTTGTGGCAAGGTTCAACCTCCTTACAGTCTCTCTTTGCCCCTCACCTAGGGTTTCTTGTCAGACACAGTCCGTTACTGACCTCCTTCTGTTGGGTGACCATCACGCCCACATTCTCTATCAGTTGTCATGGGGTTGCTCTACTTACCACTGGATGGTGCTGCCTCCTAGCAGTTCTGGGAATTAGCGCCGTCTGGCTAACACCCCTTCCACAGGTTACACCCCAGCAGCAGGGCCGTCCTTGGCCATAGGCAGAACAGGCAGCCGCCTAGGGCACCACTAGGTCTGGGGGCACCGCTCTGCTGTGAGCCCGGACAGACGGGAAGCAGTGGAGCATGTAAGAGCAGGGCTGCTGGGTCCTAGAGAGAGCCAAATGCAGCACAGTCTGAGGGAGGGGATTGGCTGCTGGGGTCTCTGGGAAGGGGTGGGGGAAGGAACTCACCTGTAGGGTGACCAGATGTCCCGATTTTATAGGGACAGTCCCGATTTTGGGGTCTTTTTCTTATATAGGCTCCTATTCCCCCCCTCACCCCCATCCCGATTTTTCACATTTGCTATCTGGTCACCCTAGCTGGGGAGCGCGTCTCTCCCCCGGGCTGCCAGTGATCCATCTCATCCGGGGGGGAGCTGCACAGGGCAGGATGCACTGCTGTGGCTCCATGGGTGCCCCGTCCCTGAGATCAGATGCTGTGCTAACTTCACCATGGTCGTTGCGCTGGCGGTGGTGCCCATTGGCGTGTGATCAGAGATGAGGGTTTGCTGCTGCTGTTGCCACTCTGCACCCCAAGAGGTGGATTTTGAGGTCCTGCAGTTTTCCACCTATCTCCTCCTCTACTGCAGCTGTTGGACCAGCAGGCTGGGAGGTGAGCCAAGCATGAAAGCAGTACTGAGTTGCCATTTAGATTGTCATTTAACACCTTTGTTTGCCAAAAGAGCTTGCTAATAATCCTGAATTAAATTTCAATATTAAAAAAAAAATCAATATCTTAGCCAAAAACAGAAAATTAAGTTGTTGACAATTATTTGTGACAAGTTTGGTATGGGGAAGGGAGTGGGCCAGTTTTCATCAGAGAAACAAAAAATGTTGTCTGACTTTCCTATAGCCCTGTTACTCCTAAATAGAGCCCTCCAACAACTGTAATATGCTCATTTCCTTACTAATGTATAGAGCAGGGGTCGGCAACCTATGGCACATGTGCCAAAGGTGCCACGCAAGCTGATTTTCGATGGCACGCTGCTCTGGGGTTCTGGCTGCTGCCCCATTGCCACTCAGGGTCCCGGCCGCCGGCCCCACTCAGCACCCACTGCTGGCCTGGGGACCCCCAAGGAACCCCAGGCTGGCAGCGGGCTGAGCAGGCCGGCAGCTGAGACCCTGGCTGAGCCACTGAACCCGCTGTCGGCCTGGGGTTCCATTCACTTAGCTGGTAGCAGGCTGAGCAGGACTAAATTCAACAAAATAGGAAAACAAGAGCAACTAATGACAAAGTGCAAGAACCTAGAGCAGTGGTCCCCAACCTTTTACCGTGGCAGTGGACGAGCATCCGCCGAAATTCGGCGGCATTTCAGCGGCAACGCCTCTGGATGATGCCGCTTATCGGCGGCAAACGGCGTCATCCAGAGGCGTCGCCGCCGAAATGCCGCCGAATTTTGGCAGCATTTCGTCGGATGCTCGTCCGCCAGCCAGTACGCAGGTGCACTGAGAGGCCCCTGCGGGCGCCATGGCACCCACAGGCACCGCATTGTGGACCCCTGACCTAGAGAGCCTCCTGAAGCACGGCGATCGTTTTGATTTAAATGGACTTGAACTGTATGAAGAATTGAGTACACTGTCATCAATGTTGCCACATGCAAAATCAATAATGGACATTGTACAGTTTACTCATACCAGCAAACTTGTTGACATATATCCTAATGTGTACATTGCCACTCGTATTCTACTGACAATTCCTGTAACAGTAGCATCAGGAGAATGGAGTTTCTCAAAACTAAAGCTCATTAAAAACTATCTCTGCTCTACAAGGAGTCAGGAACACTTGACTGGTCTTGCTATTCTTGCAATCAAACAAGACAACACTTTGGCTATGGCTACACTTGCACTTCAAAGCGCTGCCGTGGCAGCGCTTTGAAGCACTAAGTGTAGTCAAAGCGCCAGCGCTGGGAGAGAGCTCTCCCAGCGCTGTCTGTACTCCACCTTCCTGTGGGGAATAACGTACAGCGCTGGGAGCGTGGCTTTGACCACACTGGTGCTTTGCAGCACCGCAATTTGCAGCGCTGGAGAGGGTGTTTTCACACTTTGTCTTTGTCATACGATGACATTATTACTGATTTTGAAGCCAAAAAAGCCAGAAAGATTGCTTTTAATTAAAAACTAATCCTTGTTTCAATACCTCATCATATAAATTTCCAATAAAATGTTGACAAATTAAAAAAATTACATTTGCATCATTCTGTCAAATCAGAATTTTTTCTATAGTGCTACTTCTTTAGTGCTAGTCCATCAGCAGTACAGTGTGCTTAATTAAGTTAAATTGGTTTTAACAACATGCATGTGGCAAGTTTTCCAATAGTGTAAGCTTATGTTTGTGTTGCTAAGAGCAAGACAGGCACAAGGGCACCAGTTTAATAATCCTACCTAGGGCACCATAAATCCTAAGGATGGCCCTGCCCAGCAGTTTCTCTTGTGCAGCCCCCCTCTCGCTCTCAGGAGCCACAGTGTCCTCTTCTTGACTCAGCCCTCCAGCCAGGTCACAATTGTGATTTCCCTTTCTGGGGGGGCGGGGGAGTGTATCAGGGTTCCTGCTCTCCAGCAATCTCAGGCAGTCTTCTGCTTCACTGCCTGACAGTGCCAGTTTGGCAGTGGCTGGTAGGGTAACCTGGGCCCACCCTCTACTCTGGGTACTGACTCAGGACCCTCTACACAACAGCCGAGGTCCGTTCCCTGCATTCTGCTGCCTTTCCCGGAGCTGCTTCCACCATATCTTCTGGCCCGCCCCACTCCTCTGAGTTTGCCAGTCTCTTCACTCCCTCCTCCCAGAGGGACATTAGCCAACTCATCTCTGCAGCTCCCTTTGCTTCTAATTTCCTGTCTTTTGTAGAAGCCCTGCCTGTCCCTCACAAGTGAGCTTCTCTCTTTAGCTGCCTCCAGCCTAAAGCTCCCCTGTTTGAAGCCTAATTAGCTGATTGGGCCCACCTAGCCAAATTCAGCTCTTGCAGGGCTAGTGTGGGAGCACATCTCATCACAGTCAGTGAAACCGCTTCCTTTACCAGTTTTGCATTGGGGGTATGACACTGGTAAACCAAGTGCCAGTTCTGGCCAAGGCCCTAGATGTTAGCTAAGAACTGACAAACTCATAGCTGGAAACCAAACCAGCTCACCTGTATGTTAGTTTTGTTCAAAATAAGTGTAAGTCTTATAAGAATGCATTTTGTTTTTTGACTCTATGAGATGCTTGTAAATTGTTGCATGCATTAATCTCACTTGTAATGTCATTATTCCATGTTATAAGGAAATATGTACATTTTGATTTATAACTTTGAAAATGCTTGCTCTGAACCTGTGAACCCAGCCACAGGAATCATCCCCTCCCTGCCCATTAAGAGGCCTATCAAGATTAAACGCACCATTAAGAAACATACCACAAACAATTGGTGAATGGCCCTATCGCACTGTGGAAACATTATGTGCAAGGGAGCTTGTGTCAGGGACTAGAAGGCCAAATGTAAAAGATAAAACAGGGACACAAGATTTTTTTTCTTTTCTTAGCTATTGAACTCTCACAGGGCCAGAGACTCTAAACTGAAGCAAGAGATCCCCCCTACTCCATTTGGGTTTGCTCTCCAAGATGTTGACAGATCAGTACAACTCTGTCACTCTTAGGATTTAGATTGCAACTCATTTGTGTGTATGTGTTTGCTTGCTTTAACCTGTAAATAACTCTTATTTCTTTTTCCTAGTTAATAAAACTTTCAGATAGTTTATTATAGGATTGGCTACAGGCATTGTTTTTGGTGTAAGATCTAGTGTACCAAAAAATCTGGGGAAAGAAACTGGTTTCCTGGGACTGGAAGCAACCTAAATATTTAGTGATTTTGGGCATAAGTGATCATTTATCACTAAGTCCAGCTTGCCTGGATGGCAAGATACACTGGAGAGCCTAAGGGGACTGTCTGTGACTCTATGGTAAGACTGATATGGTGACCCAGAATTTCACACTTGTTATTGGGTTGGTGAAATCTAATTATAGAACTTAACACCAGTGTGTGGTGTCTGCCCTGGTTTTGACATTCTGCCCTCAGGTGGGCACGCGCGGTCTTGAGTCACTCCCGACAGCATGATCAGCTGGTTGGGAAATTTTTCAACAAAACATCTTTTTCCTCAGAAAATGCTTATTTATCAAAACTGAAACTGTCTGTGGGAAAGGGTCAGTTTCAACTAACTGACTTGAAAAAAAGGGCAAAATTGTCAAAGTGAAACATTGATATTTTCCAGTTTTCCAGTCAGAAATGATGTTGTATTTAGAAATGTAAGCTAATTATCATTAGAAAAAATTAAAAATGGAAAAGTGTTGAAATCAAAATGTTTCAAAAACATTTCTGGTTTGTGAACATCTGAGATGTCAGCTTTTGTCAATTCAGAATGGGAAATTTTTTGCAATATTTTAAATTTTTCCAGAATGGAAAAACCATTTCCCATTCAGCTCTCATTTTTATATTCAGTTTTAATGTAAAATTCTGAAACCCAAGGGATAAATATCTGCCCAGGCAGAGTATCCCACAGACTCTTATGTTAACATATTTGTCCCCTAACTTTTCTTCAGTGCAATTTTATATTTACATGCTACTCTTGTTCTTTACAAAGCACTATACACCTCAAGATACATTACAGGAAATGAAAGCTGTATAAATTGGTGTCATCATATTCATAACCAGAAATATTACCTAGCTTGTAAGCCCTTTTGGGCAGGCACCGTGTTCTGTGCTTGTATAGCTCCTCACAAAATGGGGTCCTGGGCCGTGACTCTGAGGCACTACCACAACACATATAATGTCATAATAATAAACAAATAGAAGGTATTTCCTGCCCGTAAAAAAAGAAAAAAAAAAGTCTGCTTCTTCATCTCAGAAAGCATAGCCCCTTTCATTCCCTCCTTTGGGCATCTGCTATACTGTAAAACAAAAGTCATAGAATCACACCATACGGGATGATCTAAAACTCAGTTCAGCAGGATTTCCTCTTGAGGTGATGATCTTTATGGAAAATTATATGGTCTGAAATGTTTGAATTCAATTATACAGCAAGTGGAATGATAGAACAATTTGAACTTAAGAAGGACCCAGCCTATAATAGCACCACATTTGCATGGCTATAATTAAGGCTGAGGTGTCACTCTCCCATCGTAAAGCTATGTTAAAGTGAAATTCTTGGCATCTGTCAGCCTTTATTTTTATTTTTGATTAAGTGACTTTAGTGTTTCTGAAGGATGCCAGAAAGACAGGCCCCAGAAATGGAAGCTGTTTTCTTATTCACACAACAGATACAGCACCAGCAGAGCCTGGGCAGCTGCCACTACCACTGCCCACAGTCTCCCCATTCATAATCCTGGCTGACAGCTCATTTTCATAGCTGCCAGTTGGGAGTGTGCCATGCAGCCATGGGGGTTTAAGGTTCCTCTGTGGCAGGCTGACCGTTCAAATTAGAAATAAAGCATACATTTTTAACAGTGAGGGTGCTTATCCCTTAGAATTAAGTATCAATGGAAATTGTGAATTCTCCATCTCTTGGAGTCTTCAGATCAAGACTGGATGTCTTGCTGGAAGACATGCTTTAGTCAGACAAGTTTTGAGGTTCAGTAGAGGACTAACTGGATTATGTTTTATAGCCTGTGATTTACAGATGGCCAGACTAAGGGTATGTCTACACATCAATAAAACACCCACTGCTGGCATATGTCAACTAACTCGGGCTCATGGGGCTCAGACTGTGGATGCTACAAAACTCAGGGCCAATGCAACCATTTTGGTCGCCTAGGGCACTAGGATGTGGGGGGCGGCATTTTCTTCGGCAGCGACTGCGGTGGCCGGATCTTCGGCCGCCCTGGTCGCCACCGGCATTTAGGTGGAGGGAGCTGGGGCAGGGGAGCGCGGGGATGGGGGGGCGCCTCAGGGTGGAGGGGGGGAGCTGCCGTGGGGTGGGGGGGCGCCTCAGGGTGGTGGCTCGGTGACGGAGGAGGGCGCAAGGTGGAAGTTTCGCCTAGGGCGCGAAACATCCTTGCACCAGCCCTGAGAAAACTGCAGTGTATACATTTGGGTTCAGGCTAGAGAACAAGCTCTGGGAGCCATGAAGTGGGAAGGCTCCAGAGCCCCTGCATCTGTTCTGTTCTCCTGCCTCAAGATACTACTAGGACTGTCATGAGGCAGAGCCTAACTGCACAGTTCTTCTTAGATTCTGGACTACCGGTGCCTTTCACCAGAATTTGACCTTATGTTACTACAGAAATAGTCATTTGCAATATAAGAATTCCTTTAGAACATTTAAAAAATGATTTTATGCATAAGCCATGGGGTGAAATTTTTCCATTTGATGTACAGGCAGAGCTCCCATCAATTTCCTTCAGGAGTCTCATCCACACATCAAATGGCAGAATTAGTCTAATGTTAATCAGACCTTAGGGGGAAGATAGGAAAGGAAAAAGAGAACTGAAAAGGAGGAGAAACCTAAGAGGCACTAGAAATTGACAAGAAACATTAATAAGGAGAGAAAAGCAACATGCACTATTGCAGTCACGCTGTAGTACACTGGACAATTCAGTGTATGCGATGTAAGAGGAGAACCACTGCTAAATGAGTATGAGACATTCAGGTGAAATGATCTGATTCTGGATCAGCATTCATATTTTCTACTCCTGCCTCAGGAGCGTATGCTAAGCTCTGTAAGAGCGCCAAGATACTAAAAGTGCTGGATATCTTTCATAAGTACTCTTAAACTTTGCCATTACCTTTGGCCACGATTTTAAAAAATGACAAATGATTTAGGTGCCCCACTTGAGACATCTTAAAGGGGCCTGGTTTCCAAGGATGGGTGCTCAGCACCCTCTGTGAAAAATCAGTTCTCTATAAGGTATCATGCTGGGCACCCAAAAATTTAGATATGCAAAAATCAAATCACTTTTAAAAAAATCTGGCCTTTGTAACAAAAATATCACTACAGTATTTCCCAGAAATTCCCTATACTAGATAGGGTGAGTAAGGGGGAAAGGTTACCTACTTATTTAAAAAAAAAATAAGTCTCTGACCTTTGTGAATTCAAATACTACCTTGGGTGTGGCACAGAGATTGCACTAGTTGACCTACTTCCTGGACATTAATGAGAATCAGTTTTAATGATATCAGTATGGACAATTATCAGCTATCTTGGATACCTCAGACACAGCTGACAACCTCAGCACAAGTGGAAGGGGTTACCCTCAAGTGGGTTTGCTCTTTCTTCTAGGATAGACCCCAGAAGGCAGTATAGGATAATTGTTCTTCTTCCCCAGGAGGTGGGGTTCCCAGCAGGGTTCACTTTAGCTCCTCACTCCCAACCCCTTCTTCATATTGATGAAGCTGGCAGCAAACATAGGAGGATGTGCTGTAGCATCTGATATGTAGATGACACCAAACTATGTTTATTTCTTCTGACGCACTGCTGACTGCTTTACATTCAGACTTCTGCCTTCCAAACCACAATACAACTCAAGCTCTTCTACCCCCAGTTTTGCAATTATGAGACAGGGTTAGGGTGACCAGACAGCAAGTGTGAAAAATCGGGATGGGGTGGGGGGTAATAGGAACCTATATAAGAAAAAAGACCCAAACATTGGGACTGTCCCTATAAAATCGGGACATCTGGTCATCCTAGACAGGGTTTCAAAACAGCCCAAGATCCTTTGTGAGTTAGAGCATACCCAGATGAAGTGGGTAGTAAATAGGAAACACTGGCACAGCTGAAGTCTGGTAGAGTTGCCCCAAAAGGCTGAGAATCATTAATGTTGCTATTTATACACTATTTAAATATGGTAAATAGATTACAGCTTTACTGTAACAGGCTAAGCTTTTGGTGTTTGGAAATAAAATAATTTACAACAACAATCACTTTCTGTGTAGTCAGTTAAATTGCCTACCACATTTTGATAAGATATAACTGGAATGTTGTTTTACCTAATTCCTCACAATTTACCTTTTATACATGGTTGGTTGTAGAAAATTAGGGGCTTGGGAGGAGTGCTTTAGTGCCCCCCCTCCAAAAAAAAAAAAGAGTTAGGGATTGCACTGATAAAAAGGAAACACCAAGTTTGGAATAGAAGCTCATTTATTTTCTCACATTATGAAAATTATACTAAATTTACATTTGAATAATATATGGGTTCTGCAATCCAGCACACAAAGGTATAACATGATCCTGTGGATGGAAATTGAAGCTAGACAAATTCAGATGAGAAAAAAAGGTACAATTTTTTACCAATGAGGGTAATTAACCATTGGAACAATTTAGCATGAGTCATGATGGATTCTTCGTTAACTGGCAATTTTAAAATCAAGACTGGAAGTTTTTCCAAAAAGATCTGTTCTAGGAATTATTTCAGGGAAGTTCTATGGCCTGGCTTATACCGGAGATCAGACTAGATGATCACAGTGGTCCCTTGTAGCCTTGAATCTATGAGTCTTCTGTTGCTGAAATGTCCAAGCCTTGCAGAGTTTTGAAGAGATTGTCTGCCATGTTTAGAATTTTTTGAGCTAGTTCAATACCAAAGAGGACGTTAATTTTCCCCATGTATGCGGTTACTTCACCAATTCAAGTTCTCATTATAGGGCCTTTCATTATGTGATTTGCAGCTTCCCAAGTTGCACACAGTGCAAGGTAGTCTCAGAAACTAAAGCCAATGTTTCTGCACAGAGTCAGTCTCGCTGGACAGAGGACATGGTGATGTACTTAACACTTGATGTTTTATGTCCAAAATGTAGCATCTCATCTACGTGAATTTTAAAATTAATTTTGTGATTTCCTAAACAATTTCAAGAGTGTCTCTTAAGAGAGTGCTATTTGTAATAGTCCTGGCATCCCAAATTCAAAGCAGGCTCATAGCAATGAGTATAGTAGCTCATGGTTCCTCCTGATGCAGTCTGGTTGCTACACCTGATATAAGCCTCCCATACTAACAGCACCATCATAGCATTGTCTGGGACAGCTGTGGATCTTCACATTTACATGCAACAACAACTTTAATTACATATGCTTACCTCTGGAGATGTATAGGCTATATTGTACAATCCATTTAACTCATCATCATGTCAGGGACTCGAACCCCGACAGCAAAGTTCGTTGTCTGACCGCAGAGAGACAGGCAACACCAGCAAGGTCCGATCAAAAGCTCTTTATTTAAGTGCATGTGCATGCAGAGAGCAGCTCTCGGCTCAGAGAGAGAGCCCCCCCCCTTTTTAGTTAGTATTAGCCTATATAGAGTTTTATTACGTCATAGATCATTCACTTGAACAACCCACCCCTTGTCTCTAACAACTGAAATTAGACACCTTTTAATATATATATATACTAGTCTCTACAGTATTAAATTATAAATATCTTAACAAGCAAACAAAGTTAAAGAAGTTAAGGAAACAAACACAAACAAAACAAAACTAAAACTAGAGAGGATGTTTTTTTTTAGTTTAGTTTTCTTTTCTTTCTTCTTCTTCAAACACTCCACATAACACAGCACATAAACCCCTCCCTCACTCTTTCCCAGGGCTTTGCTTTGTGAGACAATGCTTGCTGCTCTTTTTTTTTTGGGATTTCTTAAAACCTCTGTTAGCTGTCTTCTCAGTCAGGCTGTTCAGTGCTTTTGTGCTACATCTTTATTCAGGCCTAACAATCCACATACTGCAAACATAAAACCACTTGCTCTTTCTTGGAGACATCTGTTGCTTCATTTTCCATAACTGTATACCACTTATCCAAAGTCTCAGAAATATCCTTCACCATTTTAAGACCAATTATTTCCATTATGTCATTTTTGAAAACCTGGACTTGTGAATTTGTCTTGATCCTTTTTCAGCCACTTTGAAATATCAAGATTGCAGTCCACCTCTTCCCTTCAGGGAATATTTTCAGCTTGGTCAGTGTAGATGAGCCGGACTCACCCTTGCGGCGCCTCCTGCTGGTCTCCTCTGGGAATTAGCTCAATTCAGCTCTGGAGTGCCCTCTGCAGGCTGGTGATCCACCTGTCCTCTGGCCCCCATGTTCCTCCCTGGACCTGGTGTCCTTTTACACAGGGTGCTGCCCCCTGGCAGTAACCCCTTTCTCTCAGGATCTCCCCTCCCTGGGAAACCTCCACCCTCTATTCCCACTTTACCTCAGTATATGGCTACTGTCAGTCATTGTCTAGCCCCACACCCTGGGGCAGGCTGCAGTATCAGCCTATTCATCACTGGCAAGGAGGGTTTGGACCTGCTGCCTTGGCCTACCCCTGAGCTGCCCTCTGCAGCCCCCAGTACCAGTTGGCCTTATGCTAGGCCGCAGCCTGGGGCTTTCCAGGCTAGAGCTCCCCAGCTCCTCTGCCTTTTCCCAGCCCTGCTTCACTCAGGTACCCTGTCCAGCTCCCTGCAGCCAGGCCCTTCTCACTCTACAGCTAGAGAGAGACTCTTTTGGGCTTCTGGCTCACAGCCTCTTATAGGGGCCAGCTGGGCCTGATTGGAGCATGGCCACAGCTGAGTCTACTTTCCCCAATCAGCCCAGGCTTCTTGCCCCAGCCACAGCCCTCTCCTGGGCTGTTTTAAGCCCTTCCGGGCAGGAGCAGGGATCCACCCTGTTACACTCAGCATAATGGCCTTGCAGCATAAGTCCTTGTCTGGCAAGATAACGTATGCTACTTAAACAACGAGGAGTCCTTGTGACACTTTAGAGATTAACACATGTATTTGGGCATAAGCTTCTGTGGGCTATAACCCACTTCATCAGATGCATGGAATGAAAAATACAGTATGTAGGTATAAATACATATGAAAAGACGCTACTTAGTATTTCCTTTAGGATCTTCCTGCTTTTGACTTTTTTCTGAGAGTACTATGAATCTAGCATGCCACCGATGCTCCTTGTGGTCTTTTGAGGAATATCAACTGCTTCCTGGTAACACAAAGAAGCTTAGTGCCTTTCAAATTTGTCTCAAGCCTCTTTCCAGTTTCACATAGTCTGGATTCTGTAAGTTTCCGTAAAAGTAGCTTCTGCCTAAAAGCTGCACAGTTATAGAAACAAAAAATACACTTTCACTAGCATCAGAATAATGGAGCCATTGAAAACCACCAAACCAATGAGCAGACAGAACAGCCTCGCTTTCCCAAAATTACACACAGGGCAAACTTAAATCATGAGGTATGCTAACAGTATCAGGCAACTGGCCGTGGATTCCTGTTGCAGGCAATGGCGGAGACAGCTCAGTACTACAACCAGCAGTAGTTGATCCACTTCTGTTAGAAGTTTAATTTCTTCCTGTTTAATCAGCCATGTTTTAAGTGATTTCATTTTAGCACCTTGAAAACAAATACTTTGTTTTTCCACTTTGCTCAGTCGCTACTCACGTAGTAAGAATGGCATAGAATTGCAGAATTAAAAGGAGAAAAAAATCACGCACAATACTGTGGCAAACTGAAACATTTGCATGGAATCTGGTAGTATATAATCACTGCATTCTTTGTTGGACAGTCTAGAATACAGCAGAATTGAGAAAGGCACAGCCTACACTTGACCTGATAATTGCACTGGAAAATGATTGTTTTTGTTTTGCATAAATGACTGCATGGGCTCCTCTCACGCAGAGACTCTGACAAGGAAAAAATGGCAGCCATTTGACACACGCACACACACCCTCCCTCCCCACACCCCAGCATGATGGAACTGCTGTCAGAGCCTGCAGAGGTACAGCCAAAGAATCTTGTTGTCTGGCCTCCCCATTCCCTTTGTGAAAAGAGCATATGGGATGTGAGCAGGTGTAGGGGAAGAACAGCAGAGAAGAATTGGCAGCTGACTAAACTTTTCCCAGGTCTCCCTAGAGAAAAGAAATCAGAAGTCCTCATGCAGAGAAGGACAAAGAACTTCTTTCTGGTAAATTCCCATTTCCTTAAGCCTCACAATGAACTCAAAGAATTATAAACTGTCAAATTTAACTCAAACAATTTTTCCTAAACTGCTTTATTTATGTTTATACACTTTTTTAAAATATATAATTTGACAGATGAAATCCACCAGGGAGCAAATCTATTCATTTAAACACTATAGAATTCACTCTGTAAACACTATCTAAGTATCTATCAACTATCTAAGTACTGAAAACTTGAATCAGGCAGTTTTGAATAGATATCTTTGACAGGGTACGCAGGAAAGAAATAAAACTCACTAAAAATAAGACCAAGGAAAATTATATGGGAAAGTCACATGAGGGGACTGGTGCAACATTCACTGAGCACCAAAAACTGCCATTCAAATTACAGTAGAACCTCAGAGTTACGAACACCTTGGAAATGGAAGTTGTTCATAACTCTGAAATGTTCGTAACGTTGAACAAAATGTTATGGTTGTTCTTTCAAAAAGCTTACAACTGAACATTGACTTAATAGAGCTTTGAAACTTTACTATACAGAAGAAAAATGCTGCTTTCACTTCATTCTTTTAGTAGTTTACATTTAGTGCAGTACTGTACTGTATTTGCTGCCTTTCCCTCCCCCGCCCTCATCTCTGCTGATGCCTGATTGTGTACTTCCAGTTCCAAATGAGGTGTGTGGTTGACTGGTCAGTTCGTAACTCTGGTGTTCATAACTCTGAGGTCCTACTGTAAAGGGAGCTTTGGGTACACAAAGACCACAGAACCAAAACGTAATTAAATGTAATAGATGAAATCAGATTCACTGACGTCAATGGCAAAGCTTCCATTGACTTCAATGGAGGTTAAATTTGACCCAATAGAATTCTGAAACATGATGTGTTATGAAATGTGATATTCAAGGGAATATTTAACATGAATCTGATGTTCCCCAGTTTTGGTGACGTTCACCTTGGAAATGCCTATAAGTAGAGATAGCTTCATATGTCATTTTGCAAATTGCTCTACAAGTCCCTATGATCTTAAGGTGTCTAAGTTGGGCCACCACCTGAGAGAGAAGATTTTCTTTGAGTGGGTGCTCAGCACATTCTGAAAATGGGGACCCTTTAGTCACTTTTGAAAATTCAGTCCCTTGTATACATGTTAAACAAAATCATTATTTGTGTTCACACAAGTTAAAGGAATATCAAATTTTAAAAAGATATGTAAAAGCATATTTTAAAGCTACACACTCCTTATCTGGAAACATTCTTAGATATTGAAGCAACTTACCCTCTGTTTCACTATGTTGCAAAGGTTGTAAAGGCTTCCAGATAAACAAATGAGAGACAAAGTATTTTAACAGTGGAAAATAACTAGAATGACAAATGAATATGCTTACAAAATATGCCTAATATGCTCATTATCAAATTAGGCCTTGGGGTATCTGTGTGATTAACCAAGATAACTTCTGTAGAATTTACAGTTGCCATAATTAATTTTCTGATGAGGTAAAGGTCTGAAGTGACTCTGCAGAATTTTACAAAGTATATAAATGTGCAGTTTTCAATTCTAAATTTTCATTAGTCAGTGCAAATCATCTGACTTACAAGTGACTTCTAAATCCCCTGGTCACTGAGCTGTTATCTGACGTACAGAGATCCAAGACATTAGCAAATATGTCAACCCAGAGTCAGACAGCTCTCATTCACAGATTCAATGGGATTCCCTTTACAACTAGGTCATCACCAGATCTTCTAAAATCCTTGGATGCCTTTGATGCTAGAGAAGATGACATCCTTTTGGTTTCCTATCCAAAGTCTGGTAAAGTTCTGCTTTAAACATTTATTGCGGGGAATTTTAATTGTTTGCTGAACGTTCTGGGTGTAAGCTCACTGAAAAACCTCGTGTGTATGTGAGAGAGCGAGACAGAAAGTGGATGATGTTTAAGTTCAGATTCGAAATATGAAGCTGTATTGAGATGTAAAATGTGAAATTGTGAAAAATCAACGATATTTGTGTAGTGTATTTTGATTTTTTAATTTTAAATAGTCGGCACCTGCCTATAGGTTCCCTTTATTACTAGAAATCAATAGGTAATTTGCTTGTAATAAAATCCATACTGTAAAGATTTGGCTAAAGATTTACTACACTATTATCATTAACTAGTCAGAACTGTATTAAGTAATTTTATGGTGCTTGTCTGTATATTCATTTCTCCACCTCCCTCCCCAAAAATTAAGTCATTGTTACTTTTGAAAATATGTAAACCAACATGTTAGTTTGCCAGCTAGGTGGTGGGTATATACGTTTTATGCTCAAGCTTTATTAGGAAAATTTAGCCATAGTGCTACATTTTAGTTTCTATAAAACTATCTGAATAATATGCACATCTTCTAAAAAGGTTTGTTTTAGTATCAGTGTTACTCAGCACTTTTCCTAGTGGAATTATTTCATTCATCAGCTACAGCTCTAATTCTATAAGCATTTACACACGTGGACTCAACAGAACTGCTCATAGGTGTAAAATTTCTTACATGCCTAAGTGTTGCAGGATCAGAGCTTTAGTTTGAAAACAAGTGAACTACTTCCAAACTCAGACTTTTCCTGTATCAGTATATTTTTCTAGTAATAAATCCTTTTCTCCTCTCTCCCCTTTGTTTCCTTAAAAATAATTGTCTGAAGGCACTCACTGGCTTGCACAAATTATAATGCAGATTTACAGTACCAAAGTCACCCTAACATCACCTATTGAGTTTGGAGACATCTCCAGAGTGGAAGAACTGAACAATCTTTCATCCAAGAGAATCATCCCAACGCACTTGGACTACAACATGTTACCATCAAATTTTAAGGTCAAACAATGCAAGGTAAAATAAGTTGTATTACAACTCTCTCAAATTAAGTATATATTTTATCTTGTCTGGATGTAGCCATTTTTAAACAGACGGTGCTTACAGTATCAAGTTAAAGTGGCAAATTCCTCTCTCAGCCACTCCAGTGTAAATCTGAAATAACTCTTTGGCTTCAGTCGGTTACTCTGAATTTAAACAGAGTAGCATTCCTGTGTTGGCCCTATGTTATTTAAAATTTCATAGTGTAAAATATTTATTGAATCTGATTTGTTTACAGTATTCATTATAATCTAGTCTGACTGCCTGCATGACACAGGCGTTCAAATTTCACGCAGTAATTCTTAAATCACTATTTGTTGGTTGAGCTAGAACATATTAACACATATATGAGTTTCACTGATACAGATAACCTATGATAGAATCATACAGATTTATAATGGCAAAGGCACTGGATATGAATGATGGAAGTGACTTCCCAGCAATTAATCAAAAGCCAATAACTCATCTCTACTTGCTCCACCAGAATTAGATTTATTCCAAAATAGCATGTCAGTAAACAGGTACTATTTTAGCATTGTCATCTTTTAAAATATAATGAGATAACATAGGGCCAACACCTTGCCATCAGACCTTCAACACGGATCTAGTTCAAGACGCAAATTAAACAATGAAATGTCTGAAGCATGCCTCCTCCACTTGCATTACAACCTGCCTGACATCAGTTGTCCTGCAAAACAGTCTTCAGACTACAATGTTTCAGACATTTGTGAGACTGGATTTGAAATGGCCACAGTTATCAAAGCGCCAAATATCCTTATATACTACCATGGAAATTCACTTAGATGTCTTTGAGCATCAGCTACAAATAACTTGATTTAAAAGACAAAACATACAGGAGCCTGAGCATCCTCAAATAACATTAGTAGCAAACAGTTTAACTACATGTAATTAAAAGTTTCTTAATTTTTAAGTATACTTAGACCTACATTCTGCATTTAAACCATGTGCTCAACTCCCAGTGACATCAATGGATCCTGCACATCCAGATGGGGGCGATATATGCCCCTTAACCTGAACTTAAATTTCTGGGTTTGCAGATGAGACTTTATCATAGAAGGACATCTACTTTGTGGGAAAACATGGGTGAGGTAATATATTTTATTGCATGAACTTCTGTGGGTGAGAGAGACAAGTTTTTGAGCCTGAAGAAGAGCTCTGTGTGGCTCAAAAGCTTGTCTCTCACCAACAGGAGTTAGTCCAATAAAAGATATTACCTCACCCACCTTGTGTCTAATATCCTGGGACCCACATGGCCATGACTAAACTGCATACATCTAATTGGTGGCTCAGTTTTAGTCATGGAAAGGCACAAATATATACCAAGAGTGAAAGGCCTTACAATATATACCATTTTTGTTCAGTGCAATGATCAATGGAGCTAGAATTACATCATTAAGTGTAAGGGATACATGCACGTGAAAGAAAGCCATGCAACGACTACCCCACTATCACAATCACACTTCTTTTAAAGAGTCACTTTAAAATTAATTTAATAGTATTTCATCACTCATTTCTCATGCTTATCTGCTAATATGTTTTATTAACCTATGCCTCCAATTATCTTCTTGAAGCTAGTGTATTGCAAAACACTGGAGTTTTATTTCTACTCAAAATTCATAGTTTTTCCCTGCTCTCAGAAATATGAAGTTGATTGTAATGTTCATGATTCCTCAGGAATGTTCTTTAGAATGAACTGCTTGGTAGGACTGTGGAATTTCAGACATGTATAGATTGTTTGCAAAAGAACGTTATAGGCAATGATACCAATTCTACAAACCAAAGGCACGTACTTAAGTAAGGGCTGAAACTAAAGTTTCAGCCACAAATCCAAGTCCTGATAGATCTCTCACACACTCACCCACAGTTTTTGCTTTTCCCCATAGCAATATTGGAGGCTACTGGAAAGATTCAGCTCTGCATCCAAGTTTTGATTTCAAACTCGCAAACTTCATGGTTATTCAGATGCAGGCTTTTGATTCAGGCCCAGTTCTAGTTGGAACCGTTCTCATGGAACAGATCATATGCAGCTTACATGAGAATGACAAGTAGTTAATGTTTTACTCATGGGATTTATTGAAATCATATATTAACTCATGAACTAATATGAAAGCCATCTCTTGCATATATTCCAGTCCACACATGTATAGGAAACCCATATGCAATTGTGAACCAACCACTAATACTGTATTAGCGGAGGCACATATACTTCGAGCTTCTGTCACTGGTTCATTACTGCCCGTTAATCCATCAATTAGTGATTTTCCCCCACAAATACCCTCCTCTACCTTAATGTTGTTTTAACTATAAAGGACATTTGACTGTTGGCTGGAAGATGATCAGTAAAAGAACCCTGACCCATAACCACATGGGGGCTGACATTAGCTAAAAGGCATGTACAAAAACCTCACACCTACGCAAGTGGATCCTCTAAAATAAGAAAGTTATCCTTAGTAATCATAGTGTCTTCTTTTACAGGCCTTCTACATCATCAGAAATCCAAAAGATACTGCAGTTTCCATGTATCACTACTACAGAGATAACCCAAATCTCCCCACCATAGATTCATGGACTGTTTTCCTCGAGCTGTTCTTAAGGGGAGATGGTAAGGATGAGTTTTATCTTTTCTCTCTCTCTTTGGCCTACAAACTTATAACACATGGCAAGAAGTGAGAAATATAAATAAGTGTCAAAAATTCCTTATTTACAGGGCATTTCCCCCCCCTTTTTACAAATCATCCATGTAACTTTACATCAGCGGTACATTTTGTACAAACGAAAGCAAAGAAAACAATTTGTTTACTTAATCACAGTAGTTACTATCCCTTCAGTGTGGTATTTACAGTATTTCCTATAGTTGGAATAGGAAACACCACATGTGCCCCCTTAAATTTAATTACTGCCAGAGATATGTGTTCCTCTTTAAATGGCACTATTCTTTAATGGCCTTATTGCAACATCAGAAACATCATGTACTTCTGGACAACAGTAAATGATTTAGTCAGCGAAGCTTTGTTTAGGCACCAGTCTTGGATAGTGGGTTGATTGCTGCGCTTTTATGATTCCCACTGACTTCAGTGGGTCTGCTCACGGGCCCAGCAAGCTGCCACTACACAGAAGCAGGGCCTTAGATTATTTTCAGGATGAATTCTGCCATCAAAGTTCAACAAGTACAAATAGCACAATCCTGTACGCCAGCCCTCCATACAGACAAGTTAACAGTCCATAGGCCATAAATTCTACCAGAACTGGCATTAGCATTTTTCCCCCCCTGCCAGAAAAACATTTTGCTGCCAACCCTTTCCCAAACAAGTTACTGACCCTTGCTCCATCCTCAAAAACAAGCAAGCAAAATAAAACTGACCTGCTGATTCCTATCCCCACTCTACATTAAAGCAAATTAACACTATCCAAGCTTTTACAAAAACATAGGTAGCTACATGTCCCCCCTAAACAGGGAGTCCCTGTTGATTTGACAGAAAAATATTTTATTCCAGTTTTTGCAACCCCCAGAAGACCAACCACTTTAACTAGCCACAGCTGAGCTTGGATTTCCAGCTTCCTCTTTAGGTTTAGGATTAAAAAAAAAAAAATCTGGAGAGACAGTTAACCTAGTGTTTTTTTCACCAAATGGCAAAGAAAGGGTCTATCACACAACAACTTACCTGAAGATACTGATGTCCCCCTGACTAGAAATCAGCTTATAAGGTGATTTGCAACAGCATCCTCCATTTTAAACATGAGAAAGGAGGAAAAGTGCTTATAAGCTCCCTTTTTAAAGTGGTGGGTATTCTTCTGAGCATGCTCAGCAGAGCTTTCCCTGGTTTCTGAGAGCACACCAGAAAAGAATCAAGTGTTTAAACTGACATATCAGAGAGCATATAAAGCACATTTCCCTTTATTGAGCTGGATGAAGCAAGGTAAATGTTATTCTGAGCCCTATAACTATCAAGCCTGTTTATTCATTACAAATTATATCTTTGTTTTTCATTTATCAGTGTATTTTTTTATTATTTTGCATTCATGACCTGTATTTTTTTCCCCTGGGGCCCTTTATAAATGTGGATGCTTCTTTTTGGCATGTTTGTGCCAGAGATGGATTCAAACAGCAAAATTCAAATCCTGATTTCAACCCACACTGCCAGCCCACACCGGTAGATAGTTTTGCATGGCTGGATCCAAACAAAGGTTTTATTTGTAAGCCTTGACCTATTGAAGTCTCCATCACCCCTCTCCCCTCCAGACTCAACCCGCCCTGTCACAGGGCAGGGTAATCTTGAGCTGCCAGTTCCAAACCCCAAGGACATGGATGAGTCCTTTCTGAGTAGCCGTTTTGATTCTGATGTGGAAGTTAAGATTGTGCTGGTGGTGGTGTTCCCATTATCCATCCCCATTTTCAATGTTTTATTACTCATTTATACCAGTTTGTTACTGCTGGACACATGCTACACAAGAATCAATACAGCAACAAACGGCTGTAGGAAGTTCAAAAGAAACACAAAATGCTACTCATTTGGGGCCTGATCCAAAGCTCACTGAAGTTGGTAGTTTTCCATTGACATCATCAGGCTTTCCTGTGTTCCCTACCCAGCAAAAGCAGGGTAGGGAACACGCTTAAGTGATTTGCAGGGTTTGGGGCCTTATCAGTATCTGTTTTGAGCACCTAATGCTGACGGAATAAAAAGGATCATTTAAAAAATAAATCAAGGTAGCCCATCACTTGTCGATAGCATGGACTATTGTCTTGTAGTACTTTGTGTGTGTTCCTGGAGCGGGGATAAAAACATTAATTCAACCACAAATCAGTTTTTCTACAGATACATGCTAAGGGATCTTCGGGCACCCGTGCAGAGTCCCACTGACTTCAGGACAAGGGTGAAAGCAAAGAGAGTCCTTTCCCTGTCCTGCTGCACATACACAGGGGTCAGCCACAGTTTTGTTGCTTGTGCCCCTAGGCTGGGTCCTGCACTACTGAAGCTAATTTGGCCACTTGTTAATGGAAGCAAATTTGTACCTGCTGATCAGAAGCCCCAAGGGAGTAACAGTTCATAGACCTTTAAGATCAGAAGGGAACAATATGTTCATTAGTCTAACCTCCTGCTTTACACAGGCCATAGAACTTCATTCAGCACCACCAGCAGCATTAGACACACCAAAGGGAGTGGGGATTGCAATATTGCCAACCCCACGTGCTCAAACATCATGAGTCTGGCCCCTCAAAAATCAAGAGATTGGTTTAAAAACCGTAAGATTTAAAAAAAAAATGTTGGATTCTTCTTTTTTGCCATCTGGTTTCTGACAGGGCCGCCCGGGGCGCGGGGGGAGGGATGGGGGCAAGTGAGGCAATTTGCGCCAGGCCCCGGGCCCCAGAGGGGCCCCCACAATATTTTTCAGGGTTCCCCACGAGAGTGAAGGACCCACTGCCAAAGACCCAGAGCTTCTTCCGCTTTTTTTTTTTAAGTGAAAGCTGAGGAGCTCTTGCAATCTCTTGATTTCAAAAAGTGGTGGTGCAATTTAAGAAAAAACAGCAAATATCATGAGACTTGTTATAAAGTCATAGGAGTTGGCAATACGGCGCTGGCTAAGTACCAGTTTAAATATTTTAAATAGTTTAAATTGACACGGTATTCTTCACTTCCTCTCCTAAAATGTTTGAAACATTGCTGTGCACTTATTAACAGCTACTGTGTTTCACTCCAGAGGTGGCTGCATTTTGTGGTGAAGTGATTACTGTCTTCCCAAATGATGGCATTAATACTGCAAACGCGTATTCACATGCTTTTGTAAGTGTATAATGCCATAGATTTCAGTGGGACAACTCACATTTCCTTGCATTTGGATTCAATGTTCAGCTTCAAACGCGTTTCTCAAAAGAATACCTGAATTCCATAACCAGAAGCACATGCAAAAAAAGAAGTTGAACAACTTTATACATTTGGTTTGATCCAGTTAAACAGAAGAAATTGAACCAGTCAAGGGAATATAGTGCACCCTCACTGCATGGCAGGAAGAGAACATTTCTTTTAGTGTATGTTATATAGTTAGAATTATTTGTCAATTAAGTTTATATAAATCCCATTTTGTTTTCCTCACAGTTGTCTGTGGATCCTGGTTTGATCATTTCTTAAGCTGGGAAGAGCATAAAAATGACAGAAACATCTTATTTTTATTCTATGAAGACATGAAGAAGGTAAACATATTTCCCATCTCATGCAGCAGAACAAAGCAAAACAAAGCTGTTGTAAAATTGCATCACTGGAGTTTAAAGAGCAAATTAAAATGAAAGAGGTACAAGGCAGAACAAGTTCATAACACAGACGTACTTAGTATTTGTATTGCACTTTTCATCTTGAAAGGGTTACACGAATATTAGCCTCTTAATTTTATAACATATAAGGTAGGTAGTAAATCCTAATTTCACATATGGACAAACTGAGGTACAGAGTTATTAACTTGCACAAAGCCACAGCACAAATCAGTGTTAGAACCAGGACTAACATTCAGAAGTCCCTACCTGCTATTCCTGTGCACAGACAGCTAGATCACACTGCCAAGCTGTGAAAAACTTCTCTTGTACCAGAATCTTTTGTCTGTTTCTAGTAATACAGAACAGAATTTTCAAAAGAGCTGAAGGGATTTAGGTGCGTATGTCCCATTTAGAGCCTATGGAACTTGAACTCCTAACAAGGCTGGTCAAAATTTTTCCATTGTAACTATTTTTTACACCAGAAAATTGGGGTTTTGACCAAAAAAAAAATGTTGTGGGAAATGTCTGCTCTCCTCAAGAATTTCCAGTTTTGAATTAAAAAACAACCCCCCACCCAAGACAACAAGCTTTAGTTGTCAGGTTTGGGATATTTTGATGAAAAGTCCCAATTTTCCACTGAAAATTTCTATAAAAATGTATTTTTTCATCTTTAGCAATATTTTTCTTGGGGGGAGGAGAAGAAATAGATACCGAACCCGTTCTAGCTCCTAAGCCACTTACGGTTTTCTGAAAATTTCACCCACATACCCCAGTTCAGCAAGATACTCAGCTATATGCCTAACTTTCAGCTCATTAATATTCCTCTTGAAGGCAATGAGAACTACTCCTGCTGAAAGTTAGAGAAATGCTTGACTGCCTTGCTGAACTGATACCAAAATTGGCTATGCAATTTTTTTCAATACATTTAAATAAGAATGTACACACATTGAGCCTGATTATCTTCTCACTTGTATCATTTGCACACGTGTAATTCCAGTGACTTCAATAGAATGACTCCTGATTTACATGGGTGTAAGCGAGAGATGAATCAGGCCTACCTTATAGATACCACGTGTACACAGCAGTTTGACAGTTTTGCTTGAACAGTGTCTTTTGGAAGGAAAAATCTTTGTTGTTTATTTGATTTAGAAATAAAATCTGATATTCTGCTTAGAAAACAAATACTTTACTTTTCAAATATCTCAGGATCTTCCAATGGTTGTGAAGAAAATGAGTGTATTTCTGGGAGTAAACATCAGTGACAGTGAAATCAAAGAAATTTGTGAGAAGTCATCATTCACTGAGATGAAAAGCAACGTAGAAAAAGAAAACAGTGACCCAAATCACACCGTTTGTGCACTCACATCCAATAGGAAGCTGATATTCCGAAAAGGTACGTTGGATGGAACTGGCCCAACAAAATCACATATAAGGCCTGATCCAAATCTTATTGAGGACACTAGTATTTCCTGTGACTTTTTGTGCTTTGGATCATGCCCAGAGAGTGACGAAGGAATTCTTCTTGAATCCATTTCTAGTACGCTTTCTTTCCAGTTTCTTTGGTGGGAATGACTGGCCACACTAGACACAGGGAAGCGTCTAAATTAGAAGTCTAATATTGGTTCGCATGATCATTTAGAACTGAAAGGAAAGATTCATGGGGCTTAACTGTCTCTTTCTTTATCTATATTTCTCTACCTCTGTCCTTCACAAACACTAACATGTACCCTCATTACTGCATGACAAGGTCACTCAGTTTATCAGGAACCACACAAGCACATTCCTTTTGAGAGTGGTTGCGTTAGTGTTTATCTTATATATTACCTGTTGTCTTATTGAAGTGGATATGTTAAAGGATATGCTGACACAATAAAAATGGATGAGTGGGAATCTGTTGATAGTGTAAAGAGATGCATTACTTTAAAATGCTTATACAATTCTAAATCTAGGGTCAAATTTTCAAAAGCACTTAAGTGACTTAGATTCCCCGGTCATTTAAGCACTCCTGGAAATGTTATCCCTAGTCGTTTTAAACAAAAGTACAGCTGGGTCAGAAACTTTTCCTGTCCTGTAAAAATTTTTGAGATTTTGGAATTTTTTTCCCATCCTGAATCCGGACAGAAATTCAAAATCTCAAAGTCTTTCGCAAACTGGAAATCGGGGGGGAATTTTGACTACTTTGTTTTTATTTTTTTTTACTATAATTTACTTACCGTACAAAACAAAGTCATTTTGAACCAGAAATGAATGAAATAAAAAAAAATTCATTATAAATTTCCTGACTAGTTTAACTTAAAAGTGAGATACTATACCTCCCCTGAATCTATTGGCCAATTTTTGAGAGTTGTGTTTTCTTGCTTTTACAAATATTTTTTCTCCTCCCTGTTTGTGTGTAAAAGATGCATGCAAACACAATGGGGAAAGAGCTCCGTGTTCATTACCTCATTTTAGGCAGAGGTCTGTCTACGTGGAGCTCATTGCAGGACTGAGGCCTAATAGAACTGGTCAAAAAATGGGTGAATGGGTGGGGAGATAGAGAAAATTGTGAACGCTTTGCAGATGGATAGGGTGACCAGATAGCAACTGTGAAAAAACAGGACAGGGGGAGGGGGGTAATAGGTACCTATATAAGAAGAAGTCCCAAAAAACAGGACTGTCCCTTTAAAAATAGGACATTTGGTCACCCTACAGATGGATGCACGGGTGGGGAGTTGGTCAAAATCTCAATTTTTTGTAAACTTCCAACCAGCTGAGAAGCTGAGGTGCCTCAAGGGGGCAGCACTGCCAGGTCTTTCCACTGATCAGGAGGGAGTGGTGGCTCAACTGAGACTAGTTTACTGCCCAGGTAGGTGGGGGTGGTTTCACTCAGCATAAGGCCCTGGAGGAGCAGGCTAGATGACCAGGAGCTCTGATTCCCACCAAGAGCACAGGCCTGTCTTGCTATTGTCTAGTCAGAGGTCAGTGATGTATTTATGGGTGGGTTCTATGGAGCAAAAAGTAGTTAAGTGTGTTACATTGCCAGTAATATGTTCTTCCAGTTCCTCCACTCAGCACTGCCAACCCTGAGCATTCAAAAATCATGAGTCAGGCCCCTGAAGGATCAGAAGAGTGGCTTAAAATTAATGAGATAAATAAAAAACCAGTACATTTCGGGTTCTTTATAATGGTCTTCTGTGGTGTTCTGAGGCTTTAAGAGATATCTGAATCACATTTTCAAGCTTTGCTTTGCAGTCTTGAAGGCTACAAATATAGGGTTGTTGGTTTTAAATGAAAGCTAAGATCCTCCCATATTGTATACCTCCAGAAGCTGTGGCATTTAGAAAAACATAGATATTATGAGAGCTGGCAATGCTGACTACTGATCCAGCTTCTCTTCTACTCCTATTCAGACAGTCCTTTGAGATTATTATTTACTATTTCCACTGTATTATAGGTATGCATGGAAATGTGGAAGATGGCCCAGAGAAAAAAGAGTTTTGTAGGCATGTGACTTTAAACTGGAAATTAGGTAGAGCAAGATAAAGTAGTCTGAGGATATAATGGTTATTATGATATGGCAGCTGATAAGCCAGCCTCTTTCCACCAGGAACCTCACCTGAACCTAAGTGTTACTTTATGCTAAGACAAGGTAGCAAAATAATAATAATAAAACAATGCGGGCAAATTTTTGCACTAACAAAACCAGACGATTTAAGAGCACACAGTAAATCATTCTCTGTCCAATAGCAAAGCAGCCTCAGCTGTTCATTTCCCATTTCTCACTCTCCCAGGTGCTGTTGGTGACTGGAAAAACCACTTCACTCCAAAAGAAAACAAAATGTTTGAAGAAATGTTTAATAAGAAGATGAAATTGAGTGAACTGGCAAAACGTATCATATATGAATGCTGACATCAAATGAAGAGTGCTAGTCAGCTGACAACTGAGCGGAAAAACCCAGAGATGTGTTAATATAGTGTTAAAACAATGTTTGTACTTTTGAAGTTACTTTACTGAAAAACAGATCCTGTGTAGTAATTCCTAATAAAATATTAGGAGAAAATCAGATTATAACATTATGGGCTAAGTTTGGGAACAGTACTGATTGAACACCAAAAGGTACTCAGGAATGTTTCTGTAAAAGTTTACTTTAGACATCAATTGACATGTTTCTAATTTTTTTTTACTGTGTGAGAAAAAAGAAAGGGGAATACTAAATTGTAGTTTTAGGAGTCAAAAATAAAGTCTTTCTTAATTGTTAGAAATGGTCCCAAACCCCTTGGAATTTTGAAGATAGAAACATCCTCTCTCCAGACCCTAATACAATTTAAACAAAACAAAAACCTTCAGATGAATTAGCAGCGTAAAGAAGTGTCTAGTTTAAAGGTGCTAGGTTTCAGATTTAAATTTCCATGTCCAAAACCTTTAGATCATATTCAGAACTGGAAGTGGCTGATTTTGTAGTTCTGGTTAAATGCAGTTAAGATTTCAACCCAAGATGGCAGAAACTCACAAGACGTGATCTTGTGAGACTTCCGTCATTTATGAATGAGATCACCGAAGGACAGCTTGCAGAATTTTGATGTATTGAAACTGAACCCTAGCACTGAGTTGGTGTCAAAGCGAAAACTTAGCAAAACCTTAATGGATTCTTGATCTGAATAGTGCCTATTTAGCCCCTCCTGTTTGTAAATTGCACCACTTTAGATTTGTATACTGTAGAAAGTTTCAAAAACATAGTTCTTAAAAATAATTTATTCTGAATTAAGTACTGAACAATGGTCAAAGATTGTGTCATAAATGCAAGTCAAATGTATGCCAATTTGTACATTTACATGATCTGTTCTGGAAACTTTAAAATGTTTTCTGTTACCTTACTTATGAAAAATGTTTTGTTCCATTGTGTTAATTTATAAATTTTGTGAACTAGAACTCAGCAGTTCTATCTGTGTAAATAAACCATTGCACAGTGATAAAGTAAATGTGGAACATTTTATTCCCCCATGAGACTCTTTTTCTCTGAGTCACCTGTCAACCTCCTAGTACATTGGACCACCTTGGGGAAAAGGAGCAGCTCTTTCTTTTGGTTCAGTCTATTATCGCTTTTCTGACCTCAGCTTTATGACTGTTTGCTTTACCAGCTATTTTGCTAAGTCTTAGTCCAAAGTCTTCAAAAGCATCTGAATAATACAGCCACGTATTGCTGTGACAATATTTTAACCTTCTAAATTGCTTCAGTTATGTACTTTAACAGACAGAGTTAATAGTTAAGTATTGGCATATTTCACACAGCCTCATTTCTCCCCTCCACTTACAGTCCTTGCAGTTCCATTATCATGTTTCCCTTAGCACAGAAGGGGAAGAATAGATTAGAGTTTTCTTCAGTCTTCATTGTTTTCCCACTTTTCTTCTTCATTAAAATAGCAGTTTTATATCAATTATTATGTTTGTGTGGTGCTCACAGAGGATGGTCAGTGTGGTGGACATGATTAAAATACTTACTGTATGCATATGGGTGTTAGTTTAATAGCAGGAAGGTAACACAATGGGCCTAGATAAAACCCCTCCAGGTAAAGAGGGCTGAGTTTTAGAAATAAATATGCGAACATGCTACTTACAAGCAGCAGCCAAAAAGTTACAAGCTGTTTTGCCTAGGCTGGGAACAGACAGATCAAAAAGGACAGAAACAGTTAAAAAGTGATTCTCTGGAGAGAGTGAGTAGAGAGTTGTAGGACCTGTTTGCAGGGAAACACACTGATCTAAACAGCATGGGATGGGTTTAAAGCAGATGAGCCTTCCTAACTGCTAGGGAGATGGTAAACTTTAGGTAAGACAGAACAGCATCTAGGCCAATGGGCGGGAGAGACTGCGGGAAAGCTATGGGATAGCTACCCACAGTGCAACGCTCCAGAAGTTGACGCTAGTCTTGGTACATGGACGCACACCGCCGAATTAATGTGCTTAGTGTGGACGCATGCACTCGACTTTATACAATCTGTTTCCAAAAATCGATTTCTGTAAAATCGGAGTAATCCCGTAGTGTAGACATACCCTTAGATGAGCCTCAGGCTACCGCTCCCTTTATACCAACCATGAATACTCAGAAAGCCTGTGTCTGCTCAGCCTCAGAAAATCTTCCCTTCAGTACAGGGGCGGCTCTACAAAGTAGGCTGCCCCAAGCAGCGCGGAGCGCTGCGCCGCCCTTCCCCAGTCCCGCGGCGGGTCCCCTCTTCCCGCGGCTCCGGCATCCTGGGGAGGGCGGCATTTGGCTCCGGTGGAGCTCCCGCCGGCATGCCTGCGGCAGGTCCACGGGAGCCCGGGACGAGCGGACCTGCCGCAGTCATGCCTGCGGGAGCTCAACCGGAGCCGCGGGAAGACGGGACCCGCCGCAGTCATGCCTGCGGCAGGTCCGCTCGTCCCGGGCTCCGGTGGACCTGCCGCAGGCATGACGGCGGGAGCTCCACCGGAGCCAAATGACGCCCTCCCCAGGATGCCGCCCCAAGCGGGTGCTTGGCCCACTGGTGCCTAGAGCCGCCCCTGCTTCAGTAGCAGTGACCAGTGGTTAATTTAGTGACCAGACAGATTTCTTAAAACAGAGTATTGTTTAATCTTAACAGTAAGATCCCAGTGCCTGATGGGGCAAAAAACATTGTCGCTGGTGGTTCTGGGTACATCCTCTCCCTCCCTCCATGGAAGCAACAGCAGACAACAGTTTCGCACCTTTTTTCCAGGGTGAACTGTGCAGACGCCATACCACAGCAAGCATGGAGCCCGCTCAGCTCAAGACAGCAGTCATGAACATTGTAAACACCTCACACATTATCGTGCAGTTTATGCTGAACCAGGACCTGAAAAACCAGGCGAGGAGGTGGCGGCTACGGCAGCGCGGCGACAACAGCAATGAGGACATGGACACAGAATTCTCTCAAACCGCAGACCCCAGCGCTTTGGAGATCATGCTGGTAATGGGCCAGGTTCTAGCCGTGGAACGCCAATTCTGGGTCTGGGAAACAAGCACAGACTGGTGGGATCATATAGCGTTGCAGGTCTGGGATGATTCCCAGTGGCTGCGAAACTTTCGCATGCGTAAGGGCACTTTCATTGAACTTTGTGACTTGCTTTCCCCTGCCCTGAAGCGCCAGAATACCAAGATGAGAGCAGCCCTCACAGTGGAGAAGCGAGTGGCAATAGCCCTCTGGAAGCTTGCAACACCAGACAGCTACCGGTCAGTCGGGAATCAATTTGGAGTTGGAAAATCTACTGTGGGGGCTGCTGTTATGCAAGTAGCCAAAGCAATCACTGAGCTGCTGCTACCAAAGGTTGTGACTCAGGGGAATGTGCAGGTCATAGTGGATGGCTTTGCTACAATGGGATTCCCTAACTGTGGTGGGGCGACAGATGGAACCCATACCCCTATCTTGGCACCGGAGCACCAGGGCACCCAGTACATAAACCGCAAGGGGTACTTTTCAATGGTGCTGCAAGCACTGGTGGATCACAAAGGACATTTCACCAACATCAACGTGGGATAGCCGGGAAGGGTTCATGACACTCGTGTCTTCAGGAACACTAATCTGTTTAAATGGCTGCTGCAAGGAATTTACTTCCCAGACTAGAAAATAACAGTTGGGGATGTTGATATGCCTATAGTTATCCTTGGGAACCCAGCTTACCTCTTAATGCCATGGCTCATGAAGCCATACACAGGCAGCCTAGACTGTAGTCAGGAGCTGTTCAACTACAGGCTGAGCAAGTGCAGAATGGTGGTAGAATGTGTATTTGGACATTTAAAGGGTCGCTGGCGCATGTTACTGACTCGCTCAGACCTCAGCCAAACCAATATTCCCATTGTTATTGCTGCTTGCTGTGCGCTTCACAATCTCTGTGAGAGTAAGCGGGAGACATTTATGGCGGGGTGGGAGGCTGAGGCAAATCGCCTGGCCGCTGATTACGCACAGCCAGACACCAGGGCAATTAGAAGAGCACACCAGGAAGCGCTGCGCATCAGAGAAGCTTTGAGAACCAGTTTCATGACTGGCCAGGGTACGGTGTGAAAGTTCTGTTTGTTTTTCCTTGATGAAAACCTACCCCCCCCCTTGATTGACTCATTCTCTGTAAGCAACCCACCCTCCCTCTTCGATCACAGCTTGCTTTCAAAGGAAATAAAGTCACTTTCGTTTAAAAATCATGTATTCTTTATTAATTGATTATAAAAAGAGGGAGAGAACTGACAAGATAGCCCGGTGGGGTTTGGGAGGATAGGAGGGAAGGAAAAGGCCACTAATAAATTTCAAAATAATAACTTTTTGCTTGGGCTGTCCACTGGGGTGGAGTGGGAGGGTGCATGGAGTCTCCCCTCCCTGCATTCTTACACGTCTGGGTGAGGAGGATGTGGAACATGGTGAGGGGGGAGTGTGGTTATACAGGGGCTGCAGTGCCACTCTGTGATCCTGGTACCGTTCCTGAAGCTCCACCAGATGCCGGAGCATGTCCGTTTGCTCACGCAGCAGCCCCAGCATTGCATCCTGCCTCCTCTGATCTTCCTGCTACCACCTCTCATCTCAAGCGTCTCTCCTCTCCTCACGTTGGTCCCTTCTATTCTCACATTGGTCCCTCATGTCCTCACATTCACTGGCATCTTTCCTGTACTGTGATACCGTGTCCTTCCACTCATTCAGATGAGCTCTTTCATTGCAGGTCGATTCCATGATTTCAGAGAACATTTAGTCTCGCATCTGTTTTTTTCGCCGCCTTATCTGAGATAGCCTTTGGGATGGAGGAGGGAGGCTTGAAAAATTTGCAGCTGTGGGAGGGAGGGAAAAAAGGGAGAGAACTATTTTAAAAGATACATTTTACAGAACAATGGGTATACTCTTTCATGGTGAACAACACTATTCACATTACATAGCACATGTGATTTTGGTACAACGTTGCATTTTGCCTCTTAATATTGAGTGCCTGAAGCTTTGGTGTTAGAGATCACAGACACAGGTCCGGGCAACAGAATTCGGCTTGCATGCGGCCATAGTAAGCCATTGTCTTTTGGCTTCTGCAGCCTTCATAAAAGCAGCACCCTCCTTTCCCACATACCAAGCAAAGCCCGTTGAGTGCTGTAGTTTTCCTGTTCACATGCAGCAGCAGAAACCAAACTAACCCCCACCCCATCCAATTCTCTGGTATGATCGCTTTATCCCTCCCCACACCACGTGGCTGATATCAGGGAAGATCCCTGCTAGCCAAACATGAAAAGCTCAGTGCCAATGCGCCCCACCCCCCGCAACCCCCCAAGCTTGGCTAACTGCAGGGAAGGATTTCTTTTCAGCCACTGGCAAACAGCCCAGTAGGAACGGCCACCTCTGTCCCCTTAATTAAATTCCCGTATTTCAACCAGGTTACCATGAACAATATCACTCTCCTGAGGATAACACAGCAAGATAAAGAACGGATGTTGCTTGAATGCCAGCAAGCACTGGGACCATACGCTGCCAGGCTTCGTCATGCAATGATACCAGATTACTTGCTACTAGCATGGCGTGGTCAAGTGTCCTACCATGGAGGATGGAATAAGGCTGCACTGCCCAGAAACCTTCTGGAAAGGCTTTTGGAGTACCTCCAGGAGAGCTTCATGGAGATGTTCCTGGAGGATTTCCGCTCCATCCCCAAACACGTTAACAGACTTTTCCAGTAGCTGTACTGGCCGCGAATGCATCCCAAGTCCTCAGGGCAAATTAATCATTAATTTAAACCATGTTTTATATTTACAAAGGTACACTCACCAGAGGTCCCTTCCATGGCTTCATGGTCTGAGATAATGCCTTGGGAAGGTTGGGAGGGTACTTCAGTCAGGCTAAGAAAAAGATCATGGCTGTTGAGGAGAATGGAGTGCTGTGTGCTCTCCGCAAGTTCATTGTCCTCCTCCTCATCTTCCCCGTCCACAGAATCCTCAGGCATGCTTTGGCATTTCATCTTTTAGAACATAGTTTGGCTAGCACGGAATCCTCTCCCCATATAGTGATCAGATCCAGTACCTTCCGTGCGGTCCATGCTGGAGCTCTTTTTCGATTCTCAGACTGCATGCTTACCTGTGCTGATGAGCTCTGCATGGTCACCTGTGCTGATCAGCTCTCCACGCTGGGCAAACAGGAAATGAAATTCAAAAGTTCATGGGTTTTTTCCTGTCTACCTGGCCAGTGCATCCGAGTTCAGATTGCTGTCCAGAGTGGTCACAATAGTGAACTGTGGGATAGCTCCCGGAGGCCAATACTGTCGAATTGCGGCCACACTAACCCTAATTTGAAATGGCAATGCCAATTTCAGCGCTACTCCCCTCGTTGGTGAGGAGTACAGAAATAGATTTTAAGAGCCCTTTATATCGAAGTAAAGGGCTTCGTTGTGTGGACGGGTGTAGGATTAATTTGATTTAACGCTGCTAAATTCGACATAAACTCGTAGTGTAGACCAGGCCTAAGAGAGGGCGAATCGCAGGATTCCACCCCAGGCCAGGTGAAGGCAAGAGGCCTAATAATGGAGGGGGCATGCACTCTAGAGAGGGGCCAAAGCTGTCACCAGGACAATCAACTGCACAAATCTATGTACAGCACTGATAGTGACAATGCAACCAACGTGCCTCCAGCCTGCACCCTAGTCTATAGGGAAAAGTTGTAGAGAGGTGTTAATAGTTCAGTCTCTGACCTCATTCAAGCAGATGCCTTTCATGAAAAATTCAACCAGTCCTGACTCCTATTTGGAGAACAGAGCCATAGTGTAAGTTTTCTAAACAGAAACTGGTGCAGACAAGCACCTTAACTTGGCTTTGATTCTTGTGCTCCAGGGGGTGAGCATATCTGTAGCCTAAGCATATGCTTTGTATAAAGTAATTCTGAAAGAACTCCTCTGTCCTTATTTACAGTGAAAAGGAACGTCCCCTGCCTCCCATCAGCCATTTCATTTCACAGCAGACTTATACAAACAGATGTTGATATCAATTTATTTTCCTTCTGCTAAAATGATTTAAAAAAATTACAAGTGGCATGGCTGATGTGACAGGCAATTGTTCAGCATTGCTTACTTTGTACATGTACAACCAATACATTTAACAAACGCACACCTGAGCATTGTTCGTATGCAAATAATATTTTGAAAATCGTCTGCTATGCTTTGGTTTGCTAAAAGCTAAAAGCTCCTGGGGCGGGATAGCAGAAGAGGGGAAGCAAGCCCTGAAATACTTGTGACCTTGGATGCCTTTTGTTCCTTCTTCTCTCACCACAGGCTTGCTCCATAGTAGGTAAAGAGAGATCAGATAACAAAGAGGCTGGAGTGTGTTGCTTAGAGATTTTTAATTTTTCTAGACTCACTACTTTTGGGGGCGGGGGGGTAGAGTGTAACTGGGCAAACAAAAGGGTGCAAAAATGTCAATTGAACATAGCTAGAGGATACTATTTAATATTCATATATATGGACTAGCTGGAAATGACAACTGTTAGGACCACTGATTGGCAAAGTCAAGTATGCAGAGAAATGGTTTCCCTCTCCAGTGCCCACATGCTGATTTGAAAACTAGGGCCTGTCTGTCTATTGTCAGAAAGAAAAACTAATTAATTGCTGAGGCAATGTACATAAATGTCAACCACAAAAAGCGTAGTTCGATAAATCTTTATATAAACTAGCAGAAAGCACACTATTTTGAGGTTTTTTTGAAGCGTTCTATATGGTTATATAGTTACACTGGAAAAGTGGTGACTTTTAAAAAAAGCAAAAAACAAAAACCCCAAAAACCAGGACAGTATTTAAAGCTGTGGGACTAAATTCAGACCTGGTGTAAGTGGTTGTAATTCCATTAGTGTGAATGGCATTGCATCAATTGTCTAGTTCTGAATTTGGACCATAGGCTACTGGTGAACATTAAGAACAAAAAAGTTAATGATTTGCTACCCTCCCGAACTCCACTGCTGCAGAGCTAATTTATTCTTGGAAGCAAAATCTCTGTTCCTCTGAGGGTCATTAATATCTTGCATTTATACTCCACCTTCCATCTCCACATGCCTTAAGAACTATAGAAAAGGTATAATTTTTCTCACCAGGGAAATGCAGCCACCTCTGAGGTTGAATGCAGCAGCTGGTAGTGTACAACAGTTTAAGATAGGAAGTGAACCAATCACTCAAGTTGAAATTACTGGAGCAATTTAGGTAAGCACTACAGTACGATAAAAATTTTCAAGATTTCAATTAAAGATTTGTAAAATGTACAGACATTTTGCTGTTTTTCATTCAATTCACAGACTGATCAAAACTTTTGGAAAATTTTAAATTTCAATGAAAATTTTTCTGCATTTTTGACCAGCTCTGGCAAGCGCCAAATAATTATCCATGTTGGGGCTGGGCTTGGCTGTCAAAGACAAAAGTTTCTCTGAGCCATTGGCTCATGGGGCTGATTAGGCCAGGGTGGGGGTGAGGTTAGCACACTTGTTTTATAAAAAGTTCTGTGGGATTTCTAATAACCACAATGGGTTGTAACCCTGATTTTACATCTCCTCCAATATACTCTGTCCCTTTTCCAGAGAAGACCCTGTAACCACATTGAGCTTGGTTGAGTTTAGGTCAGAGAATGGCATTGGGGGGACTACAGAGGATGTATGCTCTGGAAGTCACGTGTCTATTTCAATAGGAGGCAACCATTTCACTACCTGACAGCCCATCAGTCAGCAGGGGTAAGAATGTTAAAGGAGCCACCCACTACACAAAGTGGCCATGATCTTCCCTTACACGTCTGTTCCTCGTGTTAGCCATTCTCCACTGATAATCAGACATACAGATAATCTGAATCCTTCCCATGCTGTCAAACGTTGCGCAGGGCACGAACAAGGCTGCACCATCCCTGTCTATCCTGGGCTGCTCTTAACAGAGGACATGCAGAATCCCATAAGTTTCCCACCCCCCTCTCTAAGTACAGTTTCCTAGAAGGATTATTTTGGTCAGCCCTTTTCACAAGTTCCTCTAGCTGCCAGTGGCAAGCCTGCTATGACAGACACTCTGGCTTCATTCCTAACACGTCCCAGATATTTCCATCTTTTTTTCAGGATAACTCTGAAGATAAGTTGTTGAACGCTCTGGTGAATCTTGACATTTGTTATAAAATCATTCCATTTAATTTCTAGTATTTTCCTGAGGCACATGCTTTTGAAGGCAGTTGGATGTCTGTTCATAGCTTTGGTGGATTTCCAGTTCTCTCATCCCTATGTAAGGGAACTGTTGTCTCCTTACTAAAACTCAGTGGGTGTGTTTTGGTTGGCTAGCTCCCAGCATAGACACCGACTCCGTGGGTGCTCTGGGGCTGGAGCACTCACGGGGAAAAATTGGTGGGTGCTTAGCACCCACCAGCAGCTCCCTGTCCCCCTACCCCCCACCCCAACTCATCTCCGCTCTGCCTCCTCCCCTGGGCATACCGCGTGCTCGCTTTTCCCCCCTGGCTCCCACTGCTTGCGCTGAGAAACAGCTGATTTGCACAGCAAGCACTGGGAGGGAGAAGGGGGAATGTGGCATGCTCAGGGAAGAGGTGGGGCTGAGGCAGGGATTTGGGGAAGGGGTCCAATAGGGGCAGGTAGGGGGCAGAGTTGGGGGTGGAGACTTTGGGGAAGGGGTTGGAATGGGGGCAGGGCAGGGATGGGGAAAGGGTGGAGTCAGGGCAGGGCCAGGCGCGGTGGGGGCACGATCACCCACCAGCGCCGGGGAAAGTTGGCGCCTATGGCTCCCAGCACCAAAAGAAAGGGGAAGGATAGATGGAAAATCAGGACCCTGAGACTGACAGTCCCCAGGAACAATGGGGAGAGGCCAATGCTTCAGGTCAGCCTGATTGACAGGATGGGCAGGCTAATCAGGGAGTTAGTGGGTCAGGGGGGTCCTGTCCGTATGAGCTGGAATTGCCTGGGTCAGAAAGAGTGGGGCTGAGCTAAGGAGAAAGCAAGGGCCCAAGCTGAGCTGGGGGGCAGAGCTGTGCCAGATCCAGAGGGGCCAGAAAAGCAGCCCAGGGAACAGATCCTGTGCTGGGAGCAAGGCTGCAGCCTAAAGCCAGAGCCAGCCCAAGGAGAGCAGATCCTATGCTGGGAGCAGGGCTGCAGTCACAGAGCCAGAGGGACCAGAGAAGCAGCCCGGGGGATTGGAGGCAGAGCAGCATCAGTGCTGATGCAGAGTGGAATCGGAGCTAGAACAGAGGAGCTGGGGCTGGAGCAGTCTGCAGTTGGGTGTAGTGAGCAACTAGGGCCAGCCAAGAGGGGACCCTGGGCAAAGGGCCCAGCACAGAAAGACACCCCCAGCCAAGGATCCTTTCAGGCCAGACCAGGAAGGGGAATCTTAACCCGATGGGGGGCTGATGCTGGGGAGAAGGGAAAGCCTGGAGGTGTGTGGCTACCACCAGAGCAAGCGTCCCAACTCACATCCCTGCAGCACAGCCAGGGCCTGAGAAGGAGGCCTGGGACCTACAAGGAGCAGACTGAACTGCCCTG
Organism: Mauremys reevesii; assembly: GCF_016161935.1. NCBI lineage: Eukaryota > Metazoa > Chordata > Testudines > Geoemydidae > Mauremys > Mauremys reevesii. Next base: position 241,089,967 of record NC_052623.1, on the reverse strand, counting down.
ACATTCCAGCACCATTGTTTGTCATGTTCCCAGCCACAGAGTGAGATGATGGGCTTTCCTTTAACCTTTCCCATTTTTCCTTATTCTTTTTTAAATTGCTGATTAAATAAATTGTATTTGCTTTAAATTGTATGCAATGATCCGTGGGTCAGGGAAGTGTCCAGGGCAGAGAGAGCACGCCGGAGTGGGGACACCCTAGCCCCTGTCCTAGGTGACACAGGAAGGTTGGGGGTTGAGCCCCCCAGGAATCCTGGGCCCAGTCTTGTTGGGGTTACAAGGACTCTGCCAGACAGGAGAGTGGAAGGGGAGGGCTCGAGGGCAGAGAGGCCTCTGGGTAAAGGAAGTGGGAGCAAGGACTCAGATCCTTCTGCTAGCCCGGGGGCAGGCAAACTTTTTGGCCTGAGGGCTGCATCAGGTTTCAGAAATTGTATGGAGGGCTGGTTAGGGGAGGCTGTGCCTCCCAAAACAGCCAGGTGTGGCCCAGCCCCGCCCCCTATCCAACCCCCCCTACTTCTTACTCTCTGACAGCCCCACCCCAGGACCCCTGCTCCATCCACCCCCCATCCCCTAATCACCCCTGGATCCTCTGCCCCTAACTGCCCCATCCAACACCCCCTCTCCTTCCTGTCTCCCAAGACTCCTGCCCCATCCAACCCCCTCTTCTCCCTGACCTCCCCCAGACCTCCCACCGCCCCATCCAACCCCCTCTTCTCCCTGACCACCCCCAGAACCCCCACCCCAGCCACCCCCTGAACTCCCCTGCTATTCAACCCCCCTCCTGCACTCCCTGCCCCCTTACTGCACTGCCTGGAGCACTGTTGGCTGGTGGCGCAGCTGCACCAGGACAGGCAGCCGCGCCGCCCGGCCAAAGCCAGCCACATTGCACAGAGCACTAGGTCAGGCTGGGCTCTGCAGCTGCGCTACTCCAGGAGCTCACAGCCCCGCCACCCAGAGAATTGCGCTTGTGGCACAGTGAGCTGAGGCTGCGGGGGAGGACAGTGTGGGAGAGGCTGGGGGCTAGCCTCCTGGGCCAGCTCAGGGGCTGGGCAGAATGGTCCCACGGGGTGTAGTTTGACCACCTCTGCGCTCGCCCATTTCACCAGCGTAGTGCAGAAGCCAGGAAAGTTCCCCACACTAACGGGACCATTCCCCTGCTTACACTTATGTTTAAGGTGGAAATAACATTTGAAGAGCCATAGTTTCATCTTTAAGTTGTAGACTTTCAGTGAGCAAATCTCTTTGAACCTAGGAGAATGTAGGATATCCCCAGGGGCTGGTATGTTACTGCCACAGTATGTGAATTGACTCACCTCTTCCATTTCTTTGCCTTCTGACAGTATTTGAGTTGGAGTTCCCATCAGAGCCGGCTCTAGGACCAGCGTTCCAAGTATGTGCTTGGTGTCCCTTTTCAAGAGGCAGTATCTGGCCCTTTGGGGGCAGCACTTGCTTGGGGTACCAAAATACCCAGATCCGACCCTGGCTCTCATTAGCTCTGTTTAATTTTTGACCCTGTCTTTTTTTGCAATACTGGAAGAGTCTCTCTTTGCTTGCATGTTAAGCTATCACTTACAGCTAAATTTTCTAGTGTACTTTTGTTATACCATGTTTTGACAGTATTGTATCTATTTACAATTTTTCTCAGAATGAAGTCAATGCAAAACAGGAGAGGTGAGAGAAGTCATCCTTGTTTGACACAAGTATCTATTAAACTCTTTTGTTCAAGACACTAAGATAAATTTCATTCCACTGAATGAGCCAACAGTGAATGAGAAATCTTCCTGTGGAAGACTAGGGGTTTCATTATGTGAATCTATGGTTATAAGAGACTTATACAAGACTTGTCCATACACTAATCTAGTGCTTCTTAATTGTAATTAACACAGGATAACTAAGATGCATCTAAACACAAATACAGCAGCATATCAAAAATACAGTATGCCATAATGGGTGCAATATTTTGTTACATATACCTTAATTATCCATGACCTGTTTTTATTACGTGGAATAGCATATTAGCTAGTGTGCCATAATGTTGGTTACTGTGACAAAGTTTCTCCTCTATCTTGGTGGGTCCTGCGCTTATTGGCAGATTTGTTTGCCTCAGAGATTCACCATGTGGGTCAGGGAACAGCCCAGAGACCTTCCCATCTGGTAGAACCCACAGTCCAGGTCTATTCCTCCTGTGTCTGATCAGGAGTTGGGGGGAACCCGGGGCCACCCTCTACTCTGGGTTCCAGCCCAGGGCCCTGTGGACTGCAGCAGTCTAGAGCACCTCCTAGTAGCTGTCGGGTGGCTGTACAACTCCCTGGGCTACTTCCCCATGGCCTCCTCCAAACACCTTCTTTATCCTCACCACAGGACCTTTCTCCTGGTGTCTGATAATGCTTGTACTCTTCAATCCTCCAGCCGTACACCTTCCACTCTCAACTCCTAGTGCCTCTAGCTCCCAGCTCTTCACATGCACACTACAAACTGAAGTGAAGTCCTTTTTAAACTCAGGCACCCTGATTATCCAGCCTGTCCTAATTGATTCTAGCAGTTTCTTCTTAATTGGCTCCAGGTGTCCTAATTAGCCTGCCTGCCTTAATTGGTTCCAGCAAGTTCCTGCTTGTTCTGGAACTGCCCGTTACCTTACCCAGGGAAAAGGGATTTACTTAATCTGGGACTAATATATCTGCCTTCTACCACTCTCCTGTATCCAGCTGGCCTGACCCTGTCACATTACCTACAAAATGGCTAAGCTTAAATGTCTTGTAAGATCTTGAGAAGAGGGACTGTTTTTCTTTACAGTCGTACAAAATCTGCCATGCTACCAAGAATGGATGGCTCAGTAAAAAAAAGTAGATGTGCACCATGACTATCACTTCATTCACATACATGGTGAGAGTCCTACAGCTTGAGAGTAATGTGTGCACCAAGATTTTTACACACACACACACAAAATCAGGGCTAACAGCTATGTTCCTAAATCTGTATTTAGGTGCCTAAATAAGTGGCCTGATTTTCATGAATGCTGAGCACCTGGTTGTTTCCTTAGACTTCAATGAGAGATGGTAAACATCCTGTGCTTTTGAAAAATCAAGCTATTTACGTAGGTACCCTAAGCATGGATATAAGCGCTTAATTTTAGGGACCTATTTTTAAGATTTTGGCTATGACTTCTACCATACAATGTAAATTATCTGTATGTTGATATACTCAGTTTGAGAAACTAGGAGCCACACGCATGATCCTAATGCATCAAAATGAGACCATACTTATGTTAACTAAGGAGATCCTTCTCTCAAAATATAGAATTCAAACATTGCTTTTAACACATTCAGAGCACTGAGTTCAGTGTGAATCAGGAGGATAAGGCTTGAAAAGTCTGCAATGACAGTTCAATTAATTTTAGCAGCAGAGGGTGCTCCTTCTTGGTGCATTGAAATTCATTCTTTGTGCCACTAAAAGCACATAGGACAAGTATCAGAAGTGATCACTGAAAATATTATACTATGACATGATATCACATATGCCTAATCAGCATGGATCCTGGTGTTCCATAACTCCCCGCCACCAATTCTCCAATTTAAAAAACCCCAAAAAACAAAAAAAACAAAAGTCTTTGGTTTTCCACGATTAAAATGAAATGAACTTTAGCTTCTCTAGCCACAATATACATAGGTAAGGTTAAGATTTTGTCTTGATTATTTTTAGTAAAAGTAACAGGCAGGTTGTGAGCAATAAACAAAACAAAACAAAAATCAGACGCTCATAACCTCTTTGTGACTTTTACTAAAAATAAGGGGAGGAGTCTGACTGGGGGGGGGGGGCACTAACAGCTCTGGCCCCCGCCACCCTCGGTGGATCAGAGCTGGGGTGCTCCTGCCATCCCAGGGCATGGGCTGATCTTGGAGCAGAAAATGTCTCAGAGGTCTCTGAAAGTCACGGAATCCATTACCACTGTGACAAAATCTTATCCTTATATATAGGTATCAGTTGTACACGATGTATTTGCAATTTTTAAGCAAGTTTGAAACCTACCCTCAACATGAAATTTGTCCTTGCCAAACTCAGTGACATGGTCTTTAGGGGTGATTTTTAAAAGTTTTCAGCATCTTTTCATAACTTTAATTACTCCCGTCTGGAGATTTAATTGAAATTTGAGATTCATTAAACCAGGGGTGGCCAACCTGTGGCTCCAGAGCTGCATGCGGCTCTTCAGAAGTTAATATGAGGCTCCTTGCATAGGCTCCAACTCTGGGGCTGGAGCTACAGGTACCAACTTTCCAGTGTGCTGGGGAGGGGGGCAGGCGGGGCGGGCAGGGGTGCTCACTGCTCAACCCCTGACTCTGCCACAGGCCCTGCCCCTACTTCACCCATTCCCCCAAGACCCCCGCTCCTTCCTGCCCCCTTCCTGGAGCCTGCCATGCCCTTGTTTCCATCCCCCCCCCTCCCCCCCAGGAGAAGGAGAGGGAGGCGCTGATCAGCAGGGCTGCTGGCAGGCAAGGGGGAGCTGATGGGAGGCTGCTGACATATTACTGTGGCTCTTTGGCAACGTACATAGATAAATTCTGGCTCCTTCTCAGGCGCAGGTTGGCCTCTCTGCATTAAACCATGAATTCCCACACACCACTGAGTAACCTCTCTATGCTGGAAGCAGTTTATTGGCGTATGTTTAGCAACGTAAATTTAAATTGCATTAAAAAATCAACCACAAGAGGGAGAGGTTGTGTGCATTGAATAAGTGGCACTGGTACTTTTAATAAAATTTAGTAAATTCCACATTTTTCTATGGCAAACGGATTTCTAGGATCCCAGCTGGTCAGCCAATTTCTGTCAGATCATGTACTGCATTAAATGCAAACGCTCTCGACAGGAAGATGCTTAACTATGTTATGTGGCTAAGTCATGGCACCTAGTGGTCAAACTAGTGAAAATCTGAAAACATGTGTAACACTGGTTAAACCAGCAGCTCTCAACTTTTCCAGACTGCTGTACCCCTTTCAGGAGTCTGATTTGTCTTGTGTACCCCAAGTTTCATCTCACTTAAAAACTACCTGTTTACAAAATCAGACATAAAAATACAGAAGTGTGACAGCACACCATTACTGAAAACTTGCTGACTTGCTCATTTTTACTATAATTATAAAATAAATCAAAATATAAATATTGTACTTTTATTTCAGTGTACAGTACACAGAGCAGTGTAAACAATTGGCTTAATTTGCAGCACAGGAGATTCAAGTTACTTATTAGGAAAACCTTCACTAGAAAGGTAGTTAAGCTCTGAAACATATTACCTAGGGAAGCTGTGGAATCCCCATCCTTGCAGGTTTCTAAGAACAGGTGATAGACCCTCCCTGTTTGGTGTTTATATGTATATTTATCAACATGGGGGGACTGGACTAGATGACCTCTTGAGTTCCCTTCCAGCCCTATATTTCTAAGATTCTCAATCTCGTGTGCCATTTTGAATACTTTAGAAGTTATTCCTGTACTATGCTAATGCAGGAAGCAGCTACTGGAAGAGGTGTAGTCTTGTGGGCTGAGCAGAGGACTGGGAGTCAGGAACTTCTGAATTCTAATTCTAGCTGTGATACAACTCCCTCTGTAGCCATGGGAAAGTTATAACTGCCCTGCTTCAGTTTCCTCATCCGTAAACTGGGGATTAACATTACCTACTGCACAGGGGGACACAACGATTCATTATTCAGTGTAATTCTTCATCTTAAAAGCTTTGAAAAACTTAATAGCCACATCAGCATCTAGGATTTATGGCAACAAAATTCGAGATGGAAAGGTTAATCTTGAGCGGAAAACAGTGCACTGAAACACAGAAGGGTCCAATACTATACTCTGCTACAGACTTCTTGTAGGGGTTATAATTCTGTCCCCCCATGTTAGGAGAACACTGCTCTTAAGCAACCCATTTTTGTCAATCACTTGAATGGGCACCTAAAAGAGGTTTCAATGTATATATAACAGGTCTGGACAAAAAAACCTCTTAGGATCGCACTACAGGAAATGGCTCTGGATGGATCAGAGATCAGATTCAGTATAAATAAATGGTGGATGGCAACACGTACTGCTTTAAAAGTGGCTAGCTTGTAGGCTATAGTATACTGCAATTTACACCACACACACACACACACACACACACACACACACACACACACACACACACACACACACACACACACACACACACACCCCATTATTTGTTGATGGATTTCTCTGTGCTGCTCTTGCAGACCAATCCACTGTTGGAATACTATTTGAAAATGGTATCTTGTCCACAGATTCCTGAACCTGTTCCATGCAATGTAGAAGTTATGCCAACACTGAACCATTGGGCTGGCCATTAAAGCACAGTAAAATCAGAGGGTTCAATATTACCTTCACACAACCAAGCACAGATTGCTGAAACTGATGTAAGAGCGGCAGCAGCTGAGTTAGGAGGACACTCAGCGGTGCAGATCCACTTTTAGAAACAAATGATGAAGGCCCAAGCTTAGGGTAAATTATTAGATTTGTATTAAACAAAAAAGCCATCACACTAATTTGTGCATTAAGAACGTTCACCTTCACTGGATATATTCCATTGTTGTGGCAATCAAATTCGAAAGAGTACAGTATTTGCATAGAAATGTCATTCTTCACCTATATGGAACCCCATAAATAATGTTATACTAAAAGGTTAAAGAAACCTGCCTATGTAACTGCCAGTTGACCAATTAATGTATATTCATGCATATTTTATCTATACATGAATAGATTACATGAGGTTTATCATCTTTTATTTGTCTGGTGAAACTTGAGAAGTCTACATTGTCAAAGATTCTTTAAACATCTTTATACCCTACTACCCAAAGAAACTTTGCAATAAAAGCCTTGGACAATTTCCATGACAAGAAACAACTGCTCAGGAATTTTCCTCATTTAATTTAAAGTTCAATGGTTATACAAAATCTCAACATTATTAATCTAACATACTTCCATGGCTGCCATTACTGTGGTACCTAAGTGTCTCACAATCCTTAATGTATTTGTCCTCACAACACACCCTTACATAGAAAACTGTAAATGAGGAATGGAAGCACACAGAGGCTTAGTGACTTGCCCAAGGTCACAAGAAGCCTGTGGCAGAGCAAGCATTTGAAGCCAGGTCACCTAAAGTCCAACTTACACACATGCTTAACTTTATGCACTAGCAGTCGTCCCATCAACTTTAAGCACGTGCTTAAGTATTTTCTGAGTAAGAGCCTAAATCAGACACCCAAGTAGTCATAAGGCTTTTTAAAATTACCGCTAGAAGTATCTTCTCTGATAACCCTTGCTGCTGTAAACGTCCTATGTATGTTGTATACAAGATGCTCATATTAAAACTTTTAAACAAAAATAAAATTATAAAGTATTTTGGCAGAAGTGTGAACATTTTATTTAACAGCTACCAATTCTTTCTGCCCATTAGACAAAAAGACACCAGATTTCTTGTGTATACATAGTACTATTTTTTTGTAATTCCAAGTATTCAAACATTTCATACATTAAGTCTGCTGCCTCTAATGTAGAGGAGAAAGGAAGCAAATTTAGTACAGTGACCATCACCCTGCTTTAAATTACCCATCCATAATAAACATTTATTCAAACATGACTATATAGGCCCTGACTAAGCAAGGTAATTAAACACGTGACTAATTTAAGTGAGGCACCATCTTAAGTACCTTGCTGAGTCGTAGCCATAAATGGTACAACTTCTGCAGTTTTACCACTATTGAGACTACACAAGTCAAAAGGGACACTGTCAAAGGGACTGTTGCGTAGTCCAAAATATGTCCAGCTTTTCCTATACCTGTTGACAGAATCCCTGTAACTCATCTTATGCAAAACTCTACGTTTTCCACAAAGAAATACTTCAATGATCATTTTGTAGTGATTAGTGCAATAAGGAAAAAATTCACAAGGAACCCTACAACAAATAAATGGGGGGGGGAGTCAGTTTTAAGCATTATACAGTTATAACAAAGTAAATAAATAATAAGAGCAACAAATAATTAGATATACCATATTAACTGAACAACAGTAAAAGGAGGTGATAGGCAATACATCCGTACTGAACTCCCAATACTGACACCACTATAATTTAACATGTTGTTTGACAGTTATAATAAAAACTATTTACAGTTCAGATATGGCCTTCAGTTATATACATGCAGCTCCTATTAAAGATTAGTGGGTTTTTTTTTTTTTTTAGCATAATCAAGGGTCAAATTTGACCCACTGATAAATAGAAGATCAGAAACAGATTTGCATGTTTAAGTGCTGTTCTTGAAGAACTCCTTATATTTACAAATCCATGAAGGTATGAATACATTACCAAGACATTTTTAAGGCAAATAAAAACAAACAAACAAACAAACAAACAAAACCGCACCCCCCCAAAGGAAACCAATTTATAAATCATCCATAAATTAACATGATATAAAAAAGCCATGATTCATACCAATGGAGATAAAGATACTAACTATAGTTTTGCAGGCAATTACATTCATATACTGAAAATCTTAGGTGGTGACATCTCCTTTCAGTGATCTGACACGAATATTCACAATGAGAAAGTGCAGCCTTTGGAGAAAGAAACAGAGTTTCTGCAACAGAACGGTCTTAAAAGTTCCAGTTACCTGCAAATTTAGCCTCCTGCTCAGAAAGCACTGGAAAACATGATTAATTTTAAGCATGTAAGTAGTCCCAGTGACATCAGCTTTGCAATATAAGGCACAATCCCGAAATCAATAGAACTACTCACATGCTTAAAACTAAGCATGTATCTAAGTGCTTTGCTAGACCAAAGCCATAGTGCCAGATCTGCAAGAGGTGAAAAGCATCGACCCCCAATAACGTCCAATAGGAGTCAAGAGTGACCAATACCTTGCAGGAGGTGTACAATACCAAATTGGATTAGGCCCACATAGTGTAAAATGAGTAGACTCCACAGAAGGCATTATTTTTCATGGTCTAGTGGATTAAAAAAAAAAAAAAATTTTTTTTGCGGTCACCCATCTGACATCATAAGCCATGTTAGTGGATTCAGCCAAAAGCAACAAAAAGTCTGTATTAAGTCACATACAACCTATCACATAAGATTTTCATGCCATTACAATAAAAGCTTTTTTAACTGGCATGCTGGGGAAACGGAGGGTGCTGGTAAATTAAAAATGCTGGTTAACTCAGAGGTAGGGGTTTGGAGCGCAGGGGGATGGCTGCAGGGCACGGGTTCAGGGAGGGAGTTTGGGTCCGGGAGGGGGCTTGGGAGGGACTCGAGGTGCTGGATGTGGGGGGGCGCTCACCTCCGGCAGCTCCCCGTCCCTGATGCTCCTAGTGGAGGTGCAGCCAGACGGCTCTGCAAGCAGGCACGCTACCTCCGTCTGCAGGCGCTGCCCCTTCTCCCCCCCGCAGCTCCCACTGGCCATGGTTCCTGGCCAATGGGCTGGGAGCTGCGCAGTCAACACTCGGGGAGGGGGGATGGAGGTAGTGTGCCTGCGCCTCCGCCAGCACAGCAGGGATGGGGAGCTGCTTATGGGGAGCTGCCGGAGGGGAGCGCCCTCCTGCTCCCCCATCCAGCACCATGAGCCCCTCCCACACTCCAACCCCCTGCCCCAAACTCCCCCCAGAGTGTGCCCCGCAACCTCTCCCACACCCCATCCCCCTGCAGGCCCTGCACCAACCACACTATACACCAGGCTTTCAGTGCAGATCAGAAATGCCGATTTATAGAGCGTGCTGGTTGGTGAAGTGCTAGATAAAAAAGCTTTTACCGTATCTTAGGCACTACTTAATAGTATGAGAAAGCAGCAGTTATGATTTTGTAAATCACAGTTCTAATAAGCTCGAGTTTGTGCATATGCTGGAAGAGATATGGTTGTAAGATAAAATAAGCTCACTAGTAGGTTAAAAATAAAACAAACCCCACGGGACTGATTTTCTATTGCCTTACACCTTGTGCAGTCACTAAAAGCTCACTCTAATGCTTAAAAGACATTGGATCAGGCCCTTTCAAAATTGCAGTATTTTATACCCAGGTAGCAAAGTCATGAAGAAGAGATTTCCAACTACAAATTTCCTTCTCTTTCTTATTAACAAAATTCTAGCTCATAAAGAAGATCTAGAGTTTTAAAATTACATCTCTTTCACCATTTAAGCCACTGATGTTTTGCATTTCACTCAGTTTGGACAGTCAATATAGAACAACAGGTTTTAGTTTGTGGTTCTCAAGCTGTAACACAATGCTGCAATTTTGTTTCATGAAAACACACAAAAACCTTTTCTTTATGCTTATATGTCTGAAAGCATTTATATTAATAATTATATTAAAATTAAATCAATATAGGGACCTGAACTTGTTGACAATACCCTTTTAACTCTGTGGATTTATCCTGGGGGAGGGAATTGGGTTTTTCCTCATTAGTTCTTCAGTTCATTTAGTTTTCTTTCCTAATGCAAAATTCACAAATTCACTGTTTTCATTAGCAGACATACGTATTCTGCAAACTCCTGAATGGCACCAAGGCCACCATTACTTTTACAAATATAGCCGGCAGCCTTCTGAGCAGCAGCACACGCATCTGCAGGAACACCGCTCATGCCAGCTTCCTTCAAGCAGTCCACATCGGATTCTTCATATCCTATCAAAGGGGGAATTTAGATACGTTGAAGTGAGATAAGTAAAGCATTTTCTCTTGAATGTGATGAATTGCAGCTTTGGTTAATAAACTAAAGAAATAATTTGTATTTTTACAGCATTTTTCACCTGAGGATCTCAAAAGCACTTCACAAACTGGAATCAATCAACCCGTACAAAACCTTGAGAGATGTAAAATTTACAGGTGGTGGCTACAAAACAATAAAAATATTAAGGGCCAGATCTTTGGTATATCTCCAATTATTACCTTATTACCTATCTCCTAGAACTGGAAGGGACCTTGAAAGGTCATTGAGTCCAGCCCCCTGCCTTCACTAGCAGGACCAATTTTTGCCCCAGATCCCTAAGTGGCCTCCTCAAGGATTGAACTCACAATCCTGGGTTTAGCAGGCCAATGCTCAAACCACTGAGCTATCCCTCCTCCTTGCAGATACTTAAGACCATGCACAACTTTATACACAAGAATAGTGCCTTTAAAGTATATGGAACAATTCAAGCACTCGTTTAGCTTTACACAAGTATTTGGAGGATTGGGCCCGTAACTGTTAATTGAAAAATCCTTTGCACGGTAGAATCAGAGCTTTCAGCAATCTGGTTATTAATCTTGCCTATTAAACTAAGGGCAAAGTGCTTTGAAGATAAGCCATGCTATCTATTATTTAACTGGATTTGTGTATGTTGCATGAAGTTTCCATTATAAAAAAAAAAAAGAAACTAACCTAAGTAAGCCACTTCTTTCCAGGATAAACTCATTTCATTTCTCCAGGCTTCTATATCTTGTCGTTTATCGGTCTCAATGACTTTCACCTCACAATCCAATTTCATAGCAGAAATCGTCTTTGAACACTCTTTTTCAGAGATTAGCCATACCTATTAAATCAAGTCAAATTAGAATAAACTCCATATACAGACACAAAGTGACTTTTGAATGATCATAATGGAAATTGCTTTTAGAAAATCTCTGATAAAGGCACTAGCATTCCATAGCTGAAGTCTCTCTTTTGGACTCAAAGCAGAGCTGATTAGGATGCAAGAACACATTATTGACCTTGTATTTCTAGTCATTAAGGAAGAGTGATTTATCCATATGTAGGTTTCCTTCTAATTCACGAAACAGGAATTCTCATTTTTCTCTTTAAACACAAACACATGCCAAGATTGTTAAATGAAATATTGAGATTGTCACAATACAACCATGGTGTGCTGGCTATCAAATGCCCCAAGGTCTCAACACCTAATCTAAACCACACTGGGCAATACAAATATCTTGATGAAGGTTTCCACAATATTTCTAGATGTACACATGTATTCAAAATATTTTCCATGATTTCTCCGTCTAGCAACATTCTTGTGATTTGCACTCAGGGCTCTGGAGTTTCAGCAAAATTCTAAAAGAAAGAGCTACATGACACTGCAAGTAAATGTTGGAAGTACATTTTGTATTTGAAAGCTAGGAACAAAGCACTTTGTAGGCTAAAACAAAAGTTAAAACCACTTATATTTTCGTTAAAAAAAAAAAATAAGTATAGGCAAAATTCTCCTCTCCAGACTGTGCTACAAGTTGTCAGAGAATATTTTCCACTCATTTCATGTTTAGAATCAATGGGAGTTGTGCGCAGCGCAAGATACCACACGTCTGCAGTATACATGGAGGTGCAGAACAAAACTCACAGCCCCATGGGTTTTATGACACCTTTAGACCCCCCAATTCCCAGTACTAAGGTATAGAAATGGGCTCAGACATACTTTGGCAGCTCAAGATAAGCAGTCTGTAGGCAACAGTGCTTCACAGAATCACCATAGCAGCAATTGCTAGGTCTCTGCCCCATCCCATCCAGCAGGGGCCTCGTAAGACAGCATGCAGCTACCTTACTCAGTTCCTGCACTGGGAAGTTCTCCCTGACTGAATCAATCAGGCTGTACAGTAAATGTAAGTTTGCCTTATAGGGCTGATCCTGCACCAATTTAAGATCTTACACTTGTGTAAGATCTTCACTGAGGTAGAATTTGGCTTTATGATTGTTTTAAGTTGCTTTCCTTAATGTGGTTTTGGTTTTTTCACTTATCTTGAACTCTTAGGACTTCTGAGATGAAGGATGGATGATCTTGTGGTTAAAAGCACTAGACTGAGACTCCAAAGATCTGTGCTTAATTTCCTCTCTCTACCACAGTTCTTGCGTAACCTTGGGCAAGTCAGTTAATCTTGTGTCTCAACTTCCCATCTATCTCCAGGGGATAACAGTGCTTCTGTATCTCAGAGGGCTTTTGTGATGACAAATTCATTAAGGTTCATGAGGAACTTAGATACTAAGGCGAGTAGGAGTCACACAACTACTGAGATAAAGAACTACTGCTCAGTGTGCGTGCCAGATCAGCAGCACATGCAACATGAGCAGTGCCAACACAATACCATACAAATTCCTTCCCACCAACTTAGGACAACTAGAGCAAATGCCAACACAAGTATGAATGAGATCTAGAAACTTGTCATAACCACATAGGAACTAGAGATCCTATAGTAGCCACCATCTGAGTGTACTGAGGTGCTAAGGTGGCTTAGTCAAAACTGTTCTCAGAAGCGCCATGCCCTACCTCCATTTTAATTTTTAAAAGTTCACGGTGTAGAAGTTAAACAAGGAACAGAAAGGAATCTCATGATTCAAAAAAAGGTGCTTACCTGAACTCCTCTTTTCTTTAATAAGGAAATCCCATCAGCACCTCTATCACCACCAGAGCTTATTTCTTTTTGATCTTCTGACAAACAACTGTGACCATTGGTGCGGCTTCCATCAATGCTGCAAACCAGTAGCTTCATCTCTTTACCCAAATAGCCATATCTAGAGAAAAGCTATCATTTCAGGATGGAAAACTTCGGAATTACATTTTTAAAAAAATTTAAATAAAAAGTAACCCATTCATGCAAAGCAAAGGATCTTGGTTTGTGATTCTTGGTTACTTTCACAAGAAAGACTCCCCAACATCTTTAATTTTCAAAATATACCCCAAAAGATAAATGCAGAATAAATGAATCTGTATTTCTAAAAAACATGAAAAAACAAAAACTTAAAACTTACTAATAAATGCAGCTCTGTGGCGAAAGACAAGTTGCCCATGTTGTCCATTTTATTTGTTTTTAAAAATAGCAATAGAGTTTTTTTTATTTTCTTTAGAAGAGCTAGTTATGTTCTATAGCACTTGTTTTAATAAAGAAATGTGGAAAAACAGGTCACAGATACAATGACTAAAGTATTACTTGACCTTTACATTACAGTAGTACCTGCGGTGCCCAATCCTAATGTAGCCCTACAAACACAGAATTAGGCATGGCGTCCGCATGTAGGAGCTTAAGATCTTACACAGAGCCAGAGTGGACATACTAAAGAAGTGCTATGTTAAGGTTGGGTTTTTGAATCACCTACCCCCAGGCTGAAACCGCAGAACCGAGAACAAGGCCAATTGAGCTGATCTCAACAGTCTTAAGAGATGGTACAGGGATGGGGAGAAAGACAGCTTAGGTCAAAGACATTTGAGCAATTGTTTCTTTAAACAACCAACGCTGAAAAAAACAGATTGATCAAAGTTTGGTCATACGAACCCTTCAAAGCTGATATTCAAGATCAAGGGACAAAATACATCACAAAACCTCCCTTTTTACCTCAGCACTCTTTGCTCTGCAATAGGCCAATCGATATCTATGTCTATATCCACGCTGCATTCAGCACGCATTTCATAGTAGATCACTTTTCCAGCCTAAACAAAATTAGATTTCAGTAGTATTATTGCCCATACTTCATTATCAGTAGCTAACACAACAGCAACTTAAAGACAGAAGTGTGTAGCCTTCACGACTAAATGAAGAGGACTAAATATGTTTAACGCCATATACAGTAGTGACCAAATTACTAAGCTGGGGAAAAAAACAACATTTGTTACTATTACTTTCCATTTGCACAGTGCTTTTCATCCTAGACTTTTACAGACTCATTTTTGTAAAGGACTTTATTACCCTTATTTTACAGCCAAGGAAACTGAGACACAAAGACTTTCATCACTAAACCCTACTGACTTCACTAGCTCATTTAGTGGGAAAAGAGACAGCAGCACATTTAGCTCTGACTCAGTACAACTATTTACTGGCACGGCAGACTCGCTCTTATCTCAGGATTACTGGGATCTCTTATATCATGATGGGCAAGTCACTTAGTCTTTTTGGGCCTCGGTTTCCCCAGCTGTAAAATGGAGTTCAGACTACTGATCTCTCAGAGAGTTGTTATGAGAAATACTTAATGTTTGTAAATCATTTTGACTTCCTCTGATGGAAGGTACTCTCTAGAAGTAGCAAGTTATTAATATTAAGTGAAAAAAGTCACTGATTTTTCTGTTGCACAATTCAACACAAGGCTCTAAACAGCTTTTCAATTTCATGTAGAGTACATTTCCAGTTTAGTACATAGGAACCATGCCCTGAGTAATAGCTGCTGTGGACAACTCTGATGGGCAGAGTGGACTGACTGCACCTTAGCATCAAAGAATCAAGATGAGGAAAAAAAAAGGCCTGCCTTTCATTTTCGGCGTCAGAAAGACCAGCTCTTAGTGTAAACTTCAGAAAATACCAAAATGTTACTGTAGTAAGTGAATGCTGACAATAAGTAGGCTCAACTATCTCTTTAGTAAGAAGCCAAAGGCCTATTATGTTTAATTGCTTCCTCTGCAGCTAACATGATAATAGTACAACACTGAATGAAGGTGGCTGCAAGACAAAAGTTACACAGCATGGTTAACATTCTCAGCTGGACAACCTTCTGTGCAAGGGGAGCCAGGCCTACGCTAGCCTTGGGGCTTTACTAATGTGTGTTAGTTAGCCACGAGCTCCAAGAGTGTGGGAGTGCAGCACACCCCTTCCCTGATATATCACTTATGTTGCAGGTTACAGGAGAGTGGTGTGTAGGAGTCAGATACACCCAGTTCTGCACCCTCTGGTAACTATCCCACTTCAAAGGATACCCCCAGCATGGGAGACTCATCTGCTTTCCGTTCCAAATGAAGCGGAACACAACTCAGGACTGAGTCCTGTAAGTTTTTAAGAAATATTCTGCACTTCTAAAACTAAAGCAGGGATGCTCAAACTGGGGATCGGGACCCCTCAGGGGGTCACGAGATTATTACATGAGGGGGGAGAGGGGGTCACAAGCTGTCAACCTCCACCCCAAACCCTGCTTTGCCTCCAGCAGTTATAATGGTGTTAAATATATTAAAAAAACGTGTTTTTAATTTATAAGAGGCTTGCTATGTGAAAGGGGTCACCAGTAAAAAAAAAAAAAAGGTTGAGAGCCACTGAACTAAAGGATTCCAAGCACTCTGCAAAAGTTAAGTCAATTAAGCCTCAACACCCTTGTGAGATAAGCATTATCCTCATTTTACAATGGGGAAACTGAGGTACAGAGAGATTAAGTACTTGCTAAAAGTCACAAGAAAGTTGGTAATATAGCCACAGCCCTCTTTATCTACATGCTACACTGGAGGCCTGATTCTAAAATCCTTACTTAAGAGGAATACTCTGAGGAATACTCAGATGAATTAAGAGTCATAGAACCTTATCCTGGAGTTCCAATGGGAATTCTAACACTGCATTTTTATAGGCCTAAGGATATACATTCTTCTTGCACAAATTCTTTAAGGAAGCTATGTTGTAAGAACTGTACCTACCTAGTGCCAGAGGGCTAACAGTAGTTAAGGGTTACAACATAGCTGGCTTCAATAATTGCTGCCTGGCATCCGTTTTTTCCTTCAACACTCAACTTACTATGGCCAATTACATGCATCACAATTGCCAGCTTTGAGCTCCATAATGAAAGAGTACTAGAGATGTTACTCTAAAAAGCCCCGCAAAATAGAAGCACTAACTTGTAAGTAGTCTTGTTCAATCAAGTCCTTTTTAGCAAAGTAAAATGACCCATTTTCATACAGTTCTCCATCCCAATCCTGACGCCGGGGCCGCTTTGCTGGATTCAGGTTTTGGGGCGTTGTCACTTTGTTAACTGTAAACAAAAGTGTGACAAAATGAACAAATAAAAGCTTTTGTTCACTTTCTCGTTCAAATATCTTGCTGCTGGAAATTAAAGGGTACAACATAGTCATCAGCTTCTTTGATTCCTGTCTCAGAAAGGGTAGGTACCTAAGAATCACTGAACTGTTGTGTCTCTCTTGGTAACTTTGGATCCCAAGGCTTAGGAATGCCCTATATTTCTTGTACAGAAAATGGAAAGATCCCCATTCAAACTTGCAGAGAACACATCTATCTCAGTCTTCAGACCAAAACCTGCCCCATGGCCCTGTTAAAGTGTTCCTACCTTTGTGAAAGAAAAATAGCTCTTCTCCCATTACCATTTCTAGTACCTTGTATGGAAATTTTTTTTTTGCTTTTTTAGGGAAATTAAAAAAAATAAATAACGTCATCTATATACCTTAAAACATGTCTACTATATGTCTACTATACACCCTCACGTCATGTTATTCCTTCTGTAGTAACTCCTTGCACCACGGGGTGGGGGGGAAGAAGAGAGAGGAAGGGGGCATAGTTTTAGGAGCACTCAGGACACTATCTTGGAAGGATGTTGAGTAATCTTGTCTCCCATTGAAGGCAATGAGAGTTGAGAGTGCTCAGCATAGTGCAGGACTGGCATCTCAAAACAGAGATGGCACATTAGCTCTGAAAGCCTGAGAACATGTTTTAAGCACACAAAGCTGACTGTATGATGATACTTGTACACTAAATGACAGTATTATGCCTCTTGTACACTAAAAGCTACAACTAAATTTTCCTTTTCAAAGCAATTTGGAAACGTCACTCAAAAGCTCCTGTTCTAATAAAGACTTTTCACTAATCATTTGTTTTATTCTAAGTAGGGCTATCAATTAATTGCAGTTAAATCATGTGATTAATTCAAAAAAATTAATCACTCTGTTACTAGAATATCAATTGAAATGTATTAAATATTTTTGGCTGTTTTCCTACATTTTCAAATATATCTATTTCAATTACAAGCACAGAATACAAAGTGTACAGTGCTCACTTTATATTATTATTATAATTTTTACAGTGCAGATATTTGTAAACAGAAGAAATAGTATTTTTCAATTCACCTTATACAAGTACTGTAGTGCAATCTCTTTATTATGAAAGTGCCATTTACAAATGTAGTTTTTTTGGTTACATAACTGCACTCAAAAACAAAACAGTGTAAAACTTTACAGTCTACAAGTCCACTCTGTTCTTCTTCTTATTCAGCCAATCGCTAAGAGAAACAAGTTTGTTTACATTTATGGGAGATAATGCTGTCCACTTCTTAATTACAATGAACCTCAAAGTGAGAGCAGATGTTCGCATGGCACTGTTGTAGCTGGCATCACAAGATATTTACGTGCAAGCTGCACTAAAGATTTATATACCTCTTCATGCTTCAGCCACTGTTCCAGAGGACATGCTTCCATGCTGATGACGCTCGTTAAAAAAAATAATGCATTAAATTTGTGACTGAACTCCTTGGGGGAGAACAGTATGTCTCCTGCTCTGTTTTACCCACATTCTGCCATATATTTCATGTTATATCAGGCTCGGATGATGACCCAGCACGTTGTTCATTTTAAGAACACTTTCACTGCAAATTTGACAAAAATGCAAAAAAGATATCAATGTGAAACTTCTAAAAATAGCTAGAACACTCAACCCAATATTTAAGAATCTGAAGTGCCTTCCAAAGTCTGAGAGGGATGGAGTGTGGAGCATGCTTTCAGAAGTCTAAGAAGAGCAACACACTGATTCGGAAATTACAGAACCTAAACCACCAAAAAAGAAAATCAACTTTCTACTGGTGGCATATGACTAAGATGATGAAAATGAACATGAGTCGGTCCACACTGCTTTTGATCGTTTTCAGGCAATCATCAGCACGGACGCATGTCCTCTGGAATGGTGGATGAAGCATCAAGGGACATATGAATCTTTAGCACATCTGGCATGTAAATATCTTGCGACGCCAGCTACAACAGTGCCATGCAAACACCTGTTCTCACTTTGAGGTGACAAACAAGAAGCAGGCAGCATTATCTTCTGCAACTGTAAACAAACTTGTTTGAGCGATTGGCTGAACAAGAAGTAGGACTGATTGGACTTGTAGGCTCTAAAGTTTTACATAGTTTTTTTTGTACATAATTCTACATTTATAAGTTCAAGTTTCATGATAAAAAGATTACACTACAGTTCTTTTACTGGGTGAATTGAATAGTATTTTTCTTTTGTTTTTTACAGTGAAAATATTTATAATAAAAAATAAACATACAGTGAGCACTGTACACTTTGTATTCCGTGCTGTAATAGAAATCAATATATTTGAAAATGTAGAAAACTGAAAAATATTTTTTAAAGAAAATGGTATTCTATTATTGTTAACAGCGCAATTAATCGTGCAATTAATCTTTTAAACTGCTTGACGGCTCTAATTCTAAGAAGTCTTTACTTTTCCTTTCAACTTATTTTCAGCACAATGCTTTGTTAACTTTTTTTTTGTGGTAAACTAGTGTTTTTTATATTCGTTCTCAGAGAGCAGTGCTCGGTAAACTGTAAAAACCACACCCAAAATATCCCAAATTATGACACTGGACAAGAATTAGACTTCTTGGGTAATTTTTATGAAATGGACTTAGCGATGTAAAAGGCACTGACTTGAACTCCTTGGAGAATGAAGGCTTCCATTTTATTTATGAAACTAGTAAAATATGGACAGCAGCAGTATAAGTATCCAAATATGCACCAATGTGTCTGACCCTCAGATGCAGGAACTTCTTTCAAAGGTGAGATGTTAGTTCCATCTTAGTTCATTTAATGGTTGGCCTCTCTGCTACAGCTACATCTTCACCTGGAAAGATGGTGTGTTCTTATCTCATGTTACCTAACATGTGGCAACTAAAAGAGATAAAATTGCAGCGAAGACAAGGCAGTTTGTTGCTTTAATACAAGTTAGCATGTTAAGATAAAGACTATGGGGTAGCCTAGGGTTTCCCTTGTTTTGTCAACTAAGTCTTCCCTACAATTTTACCTCATGTTAATCATCATGTGTTAGCTAACATGAGATAAGAACCTACTTTTTCTCCTAGTGAAGATGCAAGCCTTTGCTGTCAGATCGATATACAACATGTAATCCGTGGGGAGACATGAACTGAGGGCTTTTTGACAGAGTAATTTTATGTTTAAATATGTTAGTGACACTTGTACTTTGAGCTTCAGGTCATCGCTAAGAAATGAGTGAACATTAACAGCTACATTAAAACATCACTATTTAAGAGAGAAAGCTATTTGGGTTTCTCTGATTATGAAATGTATGCCCCTGATGCCACTTCCAATGTAGTGAACATAAAGCTTCCAATCTAGCATGATTTATGAACCACAGTAATAATCAGAAACTTCAGAATATTACCTCCTTTTTTTATCTCACTCCATCTAAACAGATGCCGTCTCACAACGGAGAATACAGAATCATAGCCATCCTCTCGGATCATTTTTGACACTTTAATAAGATCATCAGGATGTAAACAGGGAGATGTTGCCTGAATAAGTCCTATAATATCAACCTCTAAAGAATGAAAAAGTAAAATATATAATGAGAAACTTTGTATGAAATATTCAATAAATATAAATAATAAAATACTTCCACTTGACGATTAACATTATTTACACAGACATACAATTTCAAAGAAATCCCATAAGCAGATATATAAGTTATATGGTTAAGTGATTCACTTTAGCCATTAAAAAAATTGTTGCTACAGCATTACTAATTAAGAAAAAAATATTAAAGACCCCTCCTCACTGATTTCAATGGGAGTTAAGGGCATTCAGCACCTTGACGCATTGGGACTTAAATCAATAGCAACAAATATACCATTATGATGACGAAGAAACTCTTGGATGGTCTCCAAAGAAGAAGAAGTGTCTTTAGATACTTCAGCGCTTCTGCGATGGACTTTTACACCAAATTTCTTTGCCACTTTCTCAATTTCATCATGGTCTGTGGAAATCCACACACTGTTGGCAGACAAAGACACACCACATGAATGAGAACACAAGAGAAGAACACAGAGAGAACACAAGAGAAGAATTAACACTAATCTCTAAATGCACTGTATAACATTAATGGGCTGATTACTAGTCTTATTCATGACAGCAGAAATCTGGTCACCAAATGAGACAAACGTTTAAACTGGATGTCTGCATCCCATTTCTAAATTGTCAGTGGAGCAACTACAATCACGGGAGTTAAAGTCAATGCTGCATTTTAGTAGATGCCTCATAAGAATGCACTTTGCAAGATCAACTCTTTGCTGGTTAAGCACTGATTGAATTAGACAGCCAAACTAATTACAAGCCTACTCACTTTCACTGGCTCACATACAGCTACGAGAGTATTAGGCTTGGTTTTGAAGTATAAGGACATCAAATTGAAGCCATCAAACTGTGACCACCTGTCACAGAATACCAAGAAATAGTTTGTGTCCATTTCTTTTAAGATGAAAAGTGAGGGTCAATTTTTATTCTTGCTCTGAAGGCCGGTAACTGGTGTCCAAATGCTCACTAACCTACTAAGAATCATCACATCTTAATATTGTCTGCATCTGGAAAAAGAACTAGTTCAAGTATTTTCTGTTAGTAAAACTACTGCTTTCAACAGCAAGATAAGAAACCAATCAACCAAGTTAAATTAGATTAAAATCCATTCTCCTGAAAAGCTGAGTGGTACTGTAATCTAACACTTTATGATGTCTGAGCTTCCATACCTGTAGGAAATAAACAAATTAGAACATTCTGAAATAATTTGACACATTGTAACAGTCCATTCTGATGCGTCAATGTTGAATTTGAAATAGTTGCATAGTTCAGAAGCTATGCTGATGTTAATACAATGACCATTCATATCTGTTTGCATAGATTCAGCTATAAATTAGCTTATTCTGTAACTACAGTAAAATAAATGCAATAGGTTCAATCCAACCCGAGTGACAGCTAATCAAATGACAGCCACAGAGATTCTGGCACAATAAGCCCCAATACCGGTATAACAGGATTATCAGGAATGAGAAATATTTACAAAAGGAGAGGTTGGGTCCATTGTGTGTACTGTTGCAGAATGCAGGCAATCATAGTGTGAAACCACTGCCATCAGAATTACAATTTAAAGAACCCCAAAATGTAACAAATGCAATAAAACTTGAGAGAAAAAAACACCTTGTTTCGTCTTAGGGATACTAATATCTTTCTCACTGTACTACACACAATAACTGGTGCTCATCTTTCATCAATTTTTCCATCCAAAGATGGGAATCATGAGAATATATATAATGATGACAGCAGCTCCAGATCATAAATTACAACACTCACATGAGCCACTACGAAGCAGTGAATATTAGTTTCCAGGTTCATTCACGTGTTCTGGAAAAAAAATATCTCAAACTGAACAGTTTAAAAAACCCACAGCCCTTTACATTAAACAAAGAGCTATTACTCCTGTGCATACACCACTACCACGATATCGAACTCACTTTGATCTGCTGGAGTGCGCAGCCCCTCCCCCCCCGGAGCGCTGCTTACCACGTTATATCCGAATTCGTGTTATACTGGGTCACGTTATATCAGGGTAGAGGTGTATTTACATTTCCCATTCAAGTTATTTAAAGGGACCTGGAAAACGTATCCCACTTCTGTCTAACAGTTCTGTACCTCCTGTAGTTAAAAGATTAAATGGGCGTGTCTGTCCTGTTCATGAAGGCAGCCGGCAAGAAGAAAATCAGCAGGTCACTCCAGTCATGGCATATCTAGAATCTCCACATCAGACATAGGTTCAAATACAGACTAAGAGCCAAGGCTCAGGGTACTTCCTGGTCAATGGGAGCTAACTCAGCGCCCTGGCACTCAGGTGCGGCAGATGGGACGTGAGGCGCTGGCTTAATTTAACTTTGAAAATCACAGGATGTTAATTAACGTACAAGTATCAGAGGGGTAGCCGTGTTAGTCTGGTTCTGTAAAAGCAGCAAAGAGTCCTGTGGCACCTTATAGACTAACAGATGTATTGGAGCATGAGCTTTCGTGGGTGAATGCCCACTTCTTCGGATGCCATCGTCGTTGGCATCTGACAAAGTGGGCCTTCACCCACGAAAGCTCATGCTGCAAAACGTCTGTTAGTCTATAAGGTGCCACAGGATTCTTTGCTGCAATTAACGTACAGTAATTGTACCCATGCATATATTAATAACACTCACAGAATTCGACTATATAGTAATTGTCACAATTAATATTACGATATTAATCACAACGCTCAAAGTACATTATTTAATTAACCTAAAATCGAGACACGTCGCTAATTAAAACCCCTCTGAGGGGGATGGGGGGGGGCTGCAGTGGGGCTCCCCGCGCATGCGCACCTCTGGAAGACGCCGGAGTCGATGGCCGCGCGCAGCACCCAGCCGATGAGCGGCAGCCCCGCCAGGGGCTTGATGTTCTTCAGCGGGATCCCCTTGCTGCCGCCGCGCGCCAGCACCAGCGCGGTCATGTGCGCGGGGCGCTGCTCGGCCTCGGCCGCCGGGACAGGGCCGGCTGCAGCAGCGGCGCAATCCATCTTCCTCCGCGCGAGCCTCCCCTGGTGCCACGCGTCAGCCCCGCCCCCGGCGCGGCGCGGCGCCCGCAGCCAGGAGCATGCCGGGAAATGTAGTTCTGGGGCTGCAGCCTCCTGGAGGGGCGGGGCAATTAAGCCTTGCAGAGGATGAGGGGGCGGGGTGGAGTGAAGCCCTGTGCTATTTGGGGTTGGTGCCCAGCACAGGGTGAAGTGGGAGGGCAGGGGGTGCCCTGTCCAATACAAGGTGTATGGGTGGAATACAGCTCAGAAGAGTTCAAGGAAGAACACACCCATCAGTGGTGGCTTTTGGGACTGAGTTTCAGAGCCAGCCTGGCTTAGTAAAAGCAGCAAAGAGTCCTGTGGCACCTTATAGACTAACAGACGTTTTGGAGCATGAGCTTTCGTGGGTGAATACCCACTTCATTGGATGCATGTAGTGGAAATTTCCAGGGGCAGGTATAAATATGCAAGCAAGAATCAGGCTAGAGATAACGAGGTTAGTTCAATCAGGGAGGATGAGGCCCTTTTCTAGCAGTTGAGGTGTGAAAAACCAAGGGAGGAGAAACTGGTTTTGTAGTTGGCAAGCCATTCACAGTCTTCTTGCTTGCATATTTATACCTGCCCCTGGAAATTTCCACTACATGCATCCGATGAAGTGGGTATTCACCCACGAAAGCTCATGCTCCAAAATGTCTGTTAGTCTATAAGGTGCCACAGGACTCTTTGCTGCTTTTACAGATCCAGACTAACACGGCTACCCTTCTGAAACCTGGCTTAGTGTTAATCCTGCTATGGATCCTGGGAGATGCACAAGTAGGCCTGTCCCAAACCAAAGTCCCCCCTTTGCAATTGTGGGGGAGGAACCATTAAGCCCTGCTAGCAAATGATTACAGGTGACAACAAATGAGGAAAAGGGGCCATGTGTGAAGGTCATAGGGCCAAAATGAGAAATCCAGAGGGGACAGTAAGCAGAGAACCCCAGACAGTGCCCACTGCTCCTCAAAGGAGTCAGTGGATGCTGCCTATAGGCACTTTGCCCAGAGACGTCATACAATCAGGGAACAGAAATAGACCCCACAGATACAGAGTTTTCCCATCCCCATCAAGCTTCTTCCTCTTGGTCAGGTGGATGGCCTTCTTGGCCAGCACCAGGAGGAGGCTGACAAGGAGGTCTCGTGAACTGATGGGGACACAGATGGGGTGTGCAGATAAGGAGATGTGGGGGAAAATGCACCCAGAATGTCAGCAGGAGGTTCTAGAACTGGGAGGGGAGAAGCCTGACTTCTTGTACATAGATGTGTAGCAAGTTGTTCCTCTTGTTGTAGAAGGGGCAAATGTTGGGGGAACATTAAACTGCACCAACCACATGCCTGTTGGCTTAGTATTAACGGGGGGAGCACCACAGCATGGGTCTGAGTAAATCCTTCTCTCCCACATGCCATGACAACTTTTCCGGCATTTTAAGGGATAACATCCCACAAACCTGCATCCAAGAAAGAACCGCTTAAAAGCATTTGCAGTGTGATACAGATATATGATTGCATATCTTGAATAAAGCACTTTGTATCCCTTACAAATACTGTTCTGTATTTTGCTTGCAGTTGCCTTTTGTATTCCTTTGTGCATGTTCATTATTTCCTGCATTTGTTTTGAATTCCAGTAGAGTGCAGACTAATCACACAGGAATCATTTTATGATGAATAAAATATCCTTCAGTGAAAGGAAAGACCCTTGAGCCTTCCATTTCATTTAAGTTAGAGCAGAGGTTCCCAGGCTGCAGTCCATGAGAACTATTAGTCCATGGGTCACTTGTTTGTGGTCTGTGGAGAGCTGGCTGGTCATAAGGTTAGCTTTCCTCCTTTTTCCATTTGCTCAACTGCTTTAAAAGATATGGAGGAAAAAACCTAATTTCCTAGTATTATTTTTCCCATGCAAGCAATGGCTTTATATGCCACAGGCATGTTATATTGTCAGGAATGGGAGTCTCCATAAGATGATCTCTTTATTAAGCTCTGGGCCAACCTGGAAAAGTTTGAGAACCCCTGAGTTAGGGGTTAGGGACTTAGTTTGGAATGACAAAACTTCCATTGACTTAAATGGGGCAAAATTCTATCCATAGGCTATACACTGCTAAATCCTTTTTGAGAAGTTCCATTTAAGACAAATTCAGTCTGTGCCGGTGAGTTAGGAAACAGGAAGAGGACCTAGGGAACTTATTTCCCCCGAATGCACCTAGCAGAAACAAAGTAAGATACCAGCCTATGATCATGGGTACCAGCAATGTCCCATTTCATGAGCACAATTAATTTATTTGCATTCCCTATTAGCTGTGTACTTTTTATTTTATTTTATCATTTTAAGTGACTTCAGTGCTACTGAGATGGGATAGAAGGTCAGTCCTGGAGACTTAAGTCCTCTAACCACAGAGCTGGAGCAGCACAAGCAGTAGCACTGCAAGCCTCCCTCAGATGAGCTTGTTGATGTGCCTTAAGCTATGTCTACACTCAAACTGCTACAGTGGCACCAGCTGCAGCTGTACCACTGTAGTGCTTCAGTGTACACAGGGCTGGATTAAGGAAGGGGGCTTAAGAGGCTGCAGCCCAGGGCCCCAGCTCAAGGGGAGCCCCACAAAAATAAATCACAGGCAGCGATCTCCGGGCCACAAAAAGGGGCTCTCAGGCTGCCTGTCATAGCCCCATGCCACTCCCGGAAGCATCTGGCTACTAGCATGTCTCTGCAGCCCCCAGCCCTGTCCCCTGGATATACATGGGTGAAAATGGGTGCCTCTCTCACCTAAATGTGAAACACTTCCAGTGCATCAGCCCATAAAGATTCTGCTTTTTAATGGACAGCTGTCCCCAAGGGACTTGACTGAGAGCACCGATTCATCCACGGTTATGACTTTTGGTCACACACACTCCCAACCTGGGCTGGATTTGAGCCAGGGACCTAGAGAAATATTCTATAGACGATCCTCAAATGTAGAACAAGTTCTGTCTGGAATTGTACTTCTACTTAGATTGTAAACTTTTTGTTAGCTGTTGTACAGTGCCGAGCTCAAGCTGTCACAGAGCCCAGCAAGCACTCCCTGCTCACTGGGCCCACTGTGAAGGGAATCCATACTTCTGCTGCTCTGGATCCATGGGTGTTTCAAGCTTCCACTCCGGGAAAAAAGTCCCAGCCTGCAGCTTTCTGAAGAGGCCAGTGTTCCGAAAGATGCGTGCATCATGCACCTTTCCAGGCCAGCCTGCGTTAATGTCAATGAAACGCCCACGGTGATCCACAAGCGCCTGGAGAACCATAGAGAAATACCCCTTCCGATTAACGTACTCGGATGCTAGGTGGGGTGGTGCCAGAATAGGAATATGCGTCCCATCTATTGCCCCTCCACAGTTAGGGAAACCCATTTGTGCAAAGCCATCCACAATGTCCTGCATGTTCCCCAGAGTCACAGTTCTTCTTAGCAGGATGCGATTAATGGCCCTGCAAACTCGCATCAACATGATTCCAACGGTCGACTTTCCCACTCCAAACTGGTTCGCGACCGATCGGTAGCTGTCTGGAGTTGCCAGCTTACAGATTGCAATAGCCACCCGCTTCTCCACCAGCAGGGCAGCTCTCAATCTTGTGTCCTTGCACCGCAGGGTGGGGCGAGCTCCTCACACCGTCCCATGAAAGTGTTTTTTCTCATCCGGAAGTTCTGCAGCCACTGCTCGTCATCCCAGACTTCCATGACGATGTGATCCCACCACTCAGTGCTTGTTTCCCGAGCCCAAAAGCAGCGTTCCAGGCTGCTGAGCATGTCTGTGAATGCCACAAGCAATTTAGTGTCATACGAATTACGCGAGTCGCTATCGTTGTCGGACTCCTCACTGTCACTTTGGATCTTAAGGAATAGCTCAACTGCCAAACGTGATGTTCTGGAGAGACTCATCAGCATACTTCTCAGCAGTTCGGGCTCCATTTCCCGCAGAACGAAACGGAACACAGAATCGTGTTGCACAGAAACTGTGGAAAGATGGCGCCAAATGTGGATGGAAACACAGGGATTGCTGGGATGTGAAGCGATGCATCACGGGGCATTGGGACAGGAACCAGAATGACCCGCACCCTCTGCCCCCTTCCCACAACCCACGGCGCCAGAATGGGAAGAGGTGTTCTGTGGGATAGCTGCCCATAATGCACCACTCCCAACACGGCTGCAAATGCTGCAAATATGGCCACACTGCAGCGCTGGTAGCTGTCAGTGTGGCCACACTGCAGCGCTTTCCCTACACAGCTGTACGAAGACAGCTTTAACTCCCAGCGCTGTACAGCTGCAAGTGTAGCCAAACCCTGGATTTCCAAGGCTTGAACTGCTTTTTAGCATAACTTGTGTGAAGGTTATGCTAAATAACCTCATGCTGTCATTAATCTCAACTGTTTCCCACTGTGTCTGTCTGGTGCGTACCTGCTAGACACTCTGTCAGATGTGGTGGATCCACATACATACAGACACTAATGGCAAAGCAGTTTTTCATAATACAACTTCACAAAATCAATCAGAATTCATAAGATGTATAGATATAGCCCCAATTCATCAAACAATGAGGCCCTGGCCTGTAGACATCACTACAATAATAAATCATAAAATAGTATTAAACAACAAGGCCAGATTCTGATCTCACTTTCACTGGTATGAATCAGGAGTAATGCCAATGAGGTCAGTGGAGTTACACTGGAGTAAAACTGTTGTAAGTGAGACGAGAACCACGCCCTCAGTCTACACTTAGGCAAACCTCCCACTGAAGTCAATGGAAGCTTTACCTGACTAAAGATTTCTGTGTCTCTTTTTTCCTGTCTCATGAACCTGGTCCTCCCTGCCATGGTTTCAATCCCCATAGTCCAAGAAAAGCTAGTGTGGTGATGGTCTTTCACATTTTATGGGACACAATTTTAAGGATAAATTGAGTTAAATTGATAATTCCACAAGGAAGTCTAGACAGTCACAGATATGTATAAAAACTTCCCAGGATAGAATGACTGAATGCAGTTTTCTCATCATTTCAGACAAAGAGGCAAGAAAGATTCTATATTCAGTTTACAAGAAGTACCCTCCCCCCAAAAAGGCCAGGTTAGAAGGTTTATAGTATTCAAACTCACACATACACTTTCTCAGTGTATTACTGACTATGTCTAATCAATATGCAATGGCACTAGCTACTTTGCGGCACTGTATTGAAATGCACTGTCAGTGTGATTAATTCAATTAGTTGGAGATAGTTTGTTTTTATGTTCTTTTGGTCATCTGATGGATACAGTAGGAACCAGAGAGCACTGAAATGTGTGTGTTTAAAAGCAATTTATTTAAAGCAGCTGACCTATAGCCTTCAATACCATTATTGAGGCTATTATACTATTTCACATATAGGTGTTATATAATGATAATAACAATGACCTTATATTTAAATTGCAGTTTTCACCCTGAAGGGTCCCAAACCACTTTACATACTAAAGCCTCAATCCTGCAAATGCTAACTCACATGCTTAACTTTACACAATGTGACTTCAATGGGTCTGCTCAGACAATTTAAGCAGATGCATAAATATTTTCATGACTGGGGCCTAACGATGAGAGTCAGGTTGTGTTTCTCAGGATTATACCCAGGCACAGGGCCCTAGTGGCAGGAAGTTGAGCAGTCTGGGGAACTGAGACGACAAGAGAATCAGAAAGTTGATATATCCTCCTACCCACCAGGCCAGCTGAAACCCAAAAGTATGAGATGTTGGCCATGACTCCAAGATCTCTTCCTTGAGTGGTAACAGCTAATTTAGATGTTTTATATGTATAGTTGGGATTATGTTTTCTAATGTGCAATACCTTGCATTTATCAACATTGAATTTCATCTGCCATTTTGTTGCCCAGTCACACAGTTTTGAGAGATCCTTTTGTAGCTCTTTGCAGTCTGCCTGGGACTTAACTATTTTGAGTAGTTTAGTATCATCTGCAAATTTTTCCACCTCACTGTTTACCCCTTTTTCCAGATCATTTATGAATATGTTGAATAAGACAGGTCCCAGTACTGACCCCTGGGGGACACCACTATTTACCTCTCCCCATTCTGAAAACTGACTATTTATTCCTATCCTTTGTTTCCTATCTTTTAACCAGTTGCCATTCCATGAGAGGACCTTCCCTTTTATCCCATGACAGCTTACTTTGCTTAAGAGCCTTTGGTGAGGGACCTTGTCAAAGGCTTTCTGAAAATCTAAGTACACTGTATCCACTGGATCCCCGTTGTCCACATGCTTGTTGACCCCATCAAAGAATTCTAGTAAATTGATGAGGCATGATTTCCCTTTACAAAAACCATGTTGACTCTTCCCCAACAAATTATGTTCATGTATGTGTCTGACAATTTTGTTTTTGACTATAGTTTCAACCAGTTTGCCCAGTACTGAAGTCAGGCTTACCGGCCTGTAATTGTCAGGATCACCTCTGGACCCCTTTTTAAAAATTGGTGTCACATTAGCTATCCTCCAGTCACTTGGTACAGAAGCTGATTTAAATGATAGGTTACAGACTACAGTTAGTAGTTCTGTAATTTCACATTTAAGTTCCTTCAGAACTCTTGGGTGAATACCATCTGGGCCTAGTGACTTATTACTGTTTAGTTTATCAGTTTGTTCCAAAAGAATGGCTCAGGTTTGGGAATCTCCCTCCTATCCTCAGCCATGAAGACCAATGCAAAGAATTCATTTAGTTTCTCTGCAATGGCCTTCTCGTTCTTCAGTGCTCCTTTAGCATCTCAATCGTCCAGTGGCCCCACTGTTTGTTTAGCAGGCTTCCTGCTAAATCTGCCCTGGGATGTGAAGGAGATAAATTTGCATAATGAAGTGTAAATTATAACCTCCTCTGCCTGTTCTGGAGAGTCTGGCCCTCTAGATGCAGTATTTTTAATTATTTATATTTATTAACATTATCATTATTATATACTGTTAATTTCATTCTTGTAGACTATATTAACCAAGAAGCTAAACTTCAGTCAAGTGCCCAGTATTAATTTCCACTATCACTTTCCAAATCTTGGCCAGGTTTTCTAATAGGGCTAAGTTATTTAAGTAAGTAATGATTTTACACATCTCCGACATTGCCTTTTTGGCCTATAATATAACCTACCTTTCTATTCTAGCTTTTTCAAACAGTCAGTAGCATGATTACTCCAATAGCGTGACTCATTCCTTAATCTTCCAGTTTGTTTCTAGGCTCCAGAGTTCTAAAGAATTTTTACTAGCAGACTCTGTAAGAAAAAATATTATTAACTGTAGCTGAAAGATGGACTGTTAAATTGAAGGGGGGAAAGGTCTATTACCTTCAAAATGGTATGTGTTTGCCAATTCCTGGGTCTTTGTGTAGGCAGAGAGATCTTTGATTAGATGCAGCATTTCCTGTCCTTCAGAATGTAAACCAGTACAGTGTTGTCTTCCCAAGTCTATACACACCCTGAACAATAGTTCTGAGAAGTGTGAACTGCCTCTCTTCTTCTTGGTGGGTTAACTTTGAACTATAAAGAGGTCTCTACTTTTGAAATGATATTACAGTCTTACTAGAGCTAATAGTCTGGTTCTGAGATGTCCCTCATGACTTTTGGTTACAATTCATCAGGGATGAAGCTCAGTGAGTTTTTCCGTCACAATTTCCATAAAACATAAGGGCCAGATTCTATATCGATGAATAAGTAGAGTAACTGTGTTGATGCCCTCTAGAGCCTTACCAGTAGACCTGAAAGCAGAGTTTGTCCCTTTATCTCCATCTCTATGACTGAGGTGGATTTGGCCTGCAGCAGAATGCCTGAACTGGACTGAATAGTTATAAGACTAGCACTCACCTAACTTTTTTCATCATCCACTGAAAATACATATGACAAATTCGAATTTATGCAATACACATGTATTTTCTACATTAACAAATTAATCTGCAGTTCACCTATCTGAGGCACTTGAGCACATATTCCTGTCTCTCCTTCTGACAGTAGCATCACCCCCTGTGCCAAGTGGTAGGGCCTTGCAGATCAGCTTTCTGGTGGAGGAGAAGAGAAGTGTGGTTGGGATTTACTTTAAATTGCTTTATTTACACACACTCACACCAGTCCTCAAATGAGAAGATCAAACAGCATTCAGGGCAACTCCCTGTTCCAGGAATCTCAGCCCAATGTCTAATGTCAGGGACCTAAGGAGCAACTCTGCCTCAAGAATTGACTTCAATCAGAGCCCAGGGTGAAGAACAAACTCTCCTGCTGCTCACACTTTCCCTCTTTCCCACAGCTACCACCAAAACCTTGCATAATCCAAAACTTTCTAAGCATCAAAACATGCTCACACACTAAAGGTATGTCTACACTGCACATTTTTATAGTGGCTTGTAGAGTACATTCCCCACCCCAGAACAGATATAAATACCAGTGTAGACAGTGAGGCGCTGCTCAGGCAATAAAAATAAAGACATGTCTGAACCAAATGGGTAAGTACCCTATGTGGCTCTCTACATGACCAAGCAGTGCCTCCCATGTCTATACTAATATTTTTAGCAATGTAGTGTCCTGCTGCTTCCCCGCTGCTAGAGCCTTTCCCAGCCACAGGGAAAGACTCTGTAGTGGGAAAAGGATCCAACAATTCTTGCTGCCAGAGCTTTTCCCCACTGCCTTCCCCCCACCAAAGCCTTTCACTGCCACATGTAGCTACACACCGCAGCATGGACACAGCCTGCTTTTCACTATGGCATGTATGTAGCTACATGTACACGACACACTGCCACCAGTGGTGTGCAGTGTAGATGTAGCCTAAGTAAAGAAACTGCTACCTGATGATGCCTGCCATAACCATATTATCACTATTATATTAACCAAGGCAGAGAAGTTACTGATGGAATCACTGTCAAAGTGGGATAAGAACTCAGGAGTTCATGGCCACCGGTTCTTTGCTTAGGCCACACTTCTTAGGGTATGTCTATACAGCAATCAGAGGAGCGACTGCAGCATGTATAGATCTAGCTAGCTCAAATAACAATAGCACTCAGCAGCATGGGCTGTACCAGCCCCCTTGGTATGTAATCGAGGAGCTAACCCAGCCGTTCTCAACCCACGGCCCAGTTAGCACACAGCTACGGCCCAGTTCAGCTGTGTGCTATAGTACGCAGGGACCAGGACTGGCTGTCCTGCCGCGGGGCAGGCTCCGGGTTCACAGCTTCCCTGCCATGCGGCGGGCTCTGGGGCCCAGGCTGCTGGCTGCTGCTGGCTCCACACAGAGGGCTCTGGGGTCCGGGCTGCAGGCTGCCACATGGCCCTGCATGACAGGGTCGGGGTCCAGGGTCTCAGCTGCCACCTGGCCCAACACAGCAGGGTCCGGGGTTGGAGTCCGGGGTCAGGGTCCCTACCCTCTGCCTGTCTCTCCGTTCCTGACTCCACTCTGTGGAGGGGTCTCTGGGCGGAGGGCACAGGGGATAGGAGTTTGGGGGGCATTAGGTGAGGGGCACTGTTGCTCAGGTAACACTTTGTGGGCCGCATATGCAGCCCACCATGATAAATAGGTTGAGAACCACTGAGCTATCCCATGCTGCTGTGGCTTCACTGCTATTACTGTTTGAGCTAGCTAGATCATAGCTAGCTCAGGCTGGTCTACATGTGCTGCCATCACAGCACTGACAGCAATGTAGACAGACCCTTTGTCTCAGCTGTGATGTGGAAATCTGTCCGCTAGGAACTAAACTGAAATCACTGACTCATATCCGTATATAGGTTGCCAAGCAGTCATCTGCAGTCACCACCTATGGAGAAGTATCTGCAGATCTCATTAATTTGTTATGCTTCCATAGCTGTATTTTCTCTTTTCTGGTTAGGCTGCATGTGATTTCTCATCCTTTAAGTAAGGTAATTTAAGGGCATAGTCTGGCTAGCGGTGTCCCTTTAAGTGAAATGATTCAGTTGTGCGCACACATTGTTCTGCTCCTTTTCCACGTAACCACACCCTCTTCGTTTAGGCCTCAAGATGGATGGGAAAAGAATACAATAAAGGGCTGTTGTTTGGACTGGTTCCTATTTCCCATCTCATCCCTGCCTGATGATCCACAGAGCAAGCCCTAGATAAAAAGCACATACACAGACAGAGTATAGTTTTGCTGGGTCATATCAATAGCCCTCTTCATTGCTTTGCTATGAACATGTGAATTCCTGCAGGCTATGCAAGAGATCAGAAGGGAATTATATTCTCCTGATACTACCTTTGTAAAGCTCACTGCTGGGAAATCTACTTTCTCCTCTCCCCCAATCCCATCCCCCAATTGCTTAGGCCAGGGGTAGGCAACCTATGGCACGCGTGCCGAAGTTGGCAAACAAGCTGATTTTCAGTGGCACTCACACTGCCCGGGTCCTGGCCACTGGTCCGGGGGGCTCTGTATTTTAATTTAATTTTAAATGAAGCTTCTTAAACATTTTAAAAACCTTATTTACTTTACATACAACAATAGTTTAGTTATATATTATAGACTTATAGAAAGAGACCTTCTAAAAACGCTAAAATGTATTACTGGCACGCGAAACCTTAAATTAGAGCAAATAAATGAAGACTCGGCACACCACTTCTGAAAGGTTGCCAACCCCTGGCTTAGGCAAAGGCCAATAACAGCAGAATGTTCCCTGTTCTCTTCTGCTCCAATGTTTAGCTTTCTCAGCCCCAAAGATGTTTTGTATCATTTTGCTGAGGGGTCACTTGCGTTGAGACAGCTGTTGAGTGTCAATAAAAGGGATACAGAGCTCACATCTGCACACACAATCTTCCCATTTCATTACAAGGGAAATTTAGCAAAAGTGGTTCTCACACTAGAATTGATAGAGTTAGAGAGACATTTGGGATTAGTCACAGGGGAAAGGAGCTGCTTTTCAGTATGATTCACACTGTTTTTTGCAGTGTGGTAGTAGCTGTACGAGAGAGACAAGGTGGGTCACATGGGTGAGGTAATATCTTTTATTGGACCAACTTCTGTTGGTGCAAGAGACAAGCTTTGAAGCTTACACAGAGCTCTTCTTCAGGTCTGGGAAAGGTAATCAGAATGTCACAGCTAAATATAAGGTGGAACAGATTGTTAAGCATAACAGTTTACCCATGTTGCTAGGTACCATTCAGAATGAAGTGGGCCATTTACACCTCTGCAGTCATACTACAAAATAGGGTTAGTGGATTACAGATTGTTGTAAAGAAACATAAAACGGTATCTGTACTGAGTCCATGATTTTTATTGTCTAGCAAGATTATGAATTTAAGCTCCTATGTAGTGCAGGATTCCTTTGAGAAAGAGGACTGAAAGGTCAGATATGGAGTGATCATTTTGTGACAAATGTTTGTCCACAGGAAAGCACTGGCTGAAGAGTTCTCTGAGCCATTAGCAATTATCTTTAGAACTTGTGGAGAATGGAAAAGATCCCACGGGACTGGAAAAAGGGCAAATGCAGTACCTACCAATAGAAACGGGAATAAGAACCACCCAAGGAATTACAGACCAGTTAACTTAACTTCAGTACTGGGAAAGATAATGGAGCAATAATCAAACAATCAATTTTAAGCACCTAGATAATGAGGTGATAAGTAATAGTCAACATGAATTTGTTAGGAACAAATCATGTCAAACTAACCTAACATCCTTCTTTGACAGAGTAACAAATCTTGTGGATGGGAGGAAGCAGTATATATGATATATCTTGACTTTAGTAAGGCTTTTAATACTGTCACTTCTATTCAATATCTTCATAAATGATTTTGATAATGGCATAAAGAGTACCCTTATAAAGTTTGTGGATGATACCAAGCTGGGAGGGGTTGCAAGCACTTTGATGGACAGGATTAGAATTTAAGATGGTCTTGATAAACTGGAGAAATGGTCTGAAATAAATAGGGTGAAATTCAGAAAGTCCAAATGCAAAATACTATGCTTTGGAAGAAATAATCAGTTGTACAAAT
The DNA here is from genome assembly GCF_016161935.1 of Mauremys reevesii. Taxonomy (NCBI): domain Eukaryota; kingdom Metazoa; phylum Chordata; order Testudines; family Geoemydidae; genus Mauremys; species Mauremys reevesii. The sequence continues at coordinate 241,054,635 of NC_052623.1, read as the reverse complement.
ACAAAATATGAAATGACTACCTAGAAAGGAGTACTGCAGAAAAGGATCTGAGTGATTAGTGGATCACAAACTAAACATGAGTCAACAATGTAATACTGATGCAAAATAATTAACATTGTTCTGGGATGTATTAGTAGGCACATTGTAAGCAAGACACGAGAAGTATTTTTTCCATTCTACTCAGCATTGATAAGGCCTCAACTGGAGTACTGTGACCAGTTCTGGGCACCAAACTTTGGAAAAGAAGTGGCTAAATTGGAGAAAGTCCAGAGGAGAGCAACAAAAATGATTACAAGGTCTAGAAAACCTTTGTCCTATGAGGAAAAATTGAAAAAAAACTGGGTTTGTTTAGTCTGGTGAAGAAGACTGGGGGAGGGAGCATGATAACAGTCTTCAAGTATGTGAAAGGTTGTTGTAAAGAGGATGGTGATAAATTATTCTCCTTAACCACTAAGGACAGAACAAGAAGGAAAAACTGGAAGGGTAGTTAATCACTGGAACAAATTGCCTAGGGAGGTTGTGGAATCTCCATTATGGGAGGTTTTTAAGAATAGGCTAGACAAACACCTGTCAGGGATGGTCTAGATAATACTTAGTCCTGCCTTAGTGCAGGGGACTTGAGCAGATGACTTCTCAAGATCCCTTCCAGTCCTCCATTTCTAAGATTCTGTGAGTCTATGTAAGGAACACTCTGTCCATTACTGAAATGCAGTTGCCTCTTGTAAAACATAGCAAACATCTCCCAATTCCTAGCAACACTACACAGAGTAGGAAGCAAAGAAGAATATAATACCCATTTGAAAATGAAATGGAGAATGTTGGGAAACAAAGAACAGAATTAACTACATTGGATTTTGGCCAAGATACCATGGATAATTAATAGTCCCACTGCACCATGGGATCTTTAATGACTACAAGTGGCCAAGAGTCAGACCTCAGTTTTACATCTCTGAAAGATGCCTCTTTCAGCATCCTCTAGCACAATGCTAAATTATCCTAATCACTAACTGTCAAATTATGGTTCAAAAAATAAAAATTATATTCTACTCCTTTAATATGTAATTCAACAATAGACAAAAATCATAGCCTGAAATGCGGCTTCACAGAAACACTGAAAAGAAATATATACTGTTGGAGTGAGCACATCTGTGGGGTAGTCCCAAGCAAAGTGAGGGACAATCGCTCTCTCTCTCTCTCTTGCCTCTCTTCCTCCCTCCCCCCTTTCTGGCTCTTTTAATGCAACCATCACAATATTTGAGTACCTCAGTCCCACTTTGACAAGGTCTGACTGTTAGTTTGTTGTGCTGCATCATGGTAACCAATGTCAATTGTAGGTAGAGATAGGTGGGAACCAAACCTCCAGTTCTGACCACCCACTGAACTATGGCTTGTTTCAAATCTGGAACTGGATGGGAATTTTACAAACCGAATCCATCTTTAATTCCAGCTCCGATATAACACAGGCAATAGAACTGGTAGAAGATAAGTGGCTGACCTCACACTACGCATGCGCTAATCTGCTCCTGGTTCTTCTGAGACTCTTAGGAGGAGGCATCTACTAATTTGTTGTAACAGACTGACGCAGCCTTACATGCAATCGTTTTGTGAACTGGCTCACATACAGAAAATAAGGCCAAATGTTTTTGTTCAATGATCTCCAGACTGCTTCTTACTCAGCATGACAGTGTTTCATATGTAATGAAGAGTTGATTCCATTTTTCTGTTCACTCCCTTAGTGATGAGATAGTGTCATCAGTCCAACCCAGAATGACACTAATGGAACAAGATGTAAGACAGAAGATCAGCACTGACGAGACTATACTTAATTTCCCATTACATTCCTTATAACCTTTGCTTTATTATGGTGAAAATGATGTCAGTCTCCCTAAAGTTGTATTATTAAATCTTAGATGACTGCCAAGAGTCTGCCTTGGAGCACTATACAATTCACGCTGTTATGTCCCCCCTCACCACCTCCCACCAATGCACTATAGGAACAATTATTTTCTCCTAACTCAATGCGTATGTTTGTTTTCTAATCACTTATACTGAACAGTAATTATCACATTAAGAGAACTTGGAATTGTACCATCTGTACCGTAATCCTGCCCTCAATCTCTCTGTTTCTCTATGAATCCCATAATGATATGGTCTGACTGCTCTCATAAGGTAAGTAGATTCATAGATTCCAAGGCCAGAAGGGACAACTGTGATAATCTAGTCCAGGGATTCTCAAACTTCATTGCACCACGACCCCGTTCTGACAACAAAAATTACTACACAATGGCCTCAAGAAGCCTGAGCCCACCTGAGCCCTGCTGCTCCTGATGCGGGGGGGGGGGGGGGGGGGGGCAAAGCCCAAGCCCCACAACCCTGGGCAGGGGGTCTAAAGCCTAAACCTAGGGGCTTCATACCCGGGCAGGGAGCCTGTAACCTGAGCCCCACTGCCCCGGGCTGAGGCCAAAGCCTGAGTCCCGGGTGGTGGGGCTCAGGCTTCGGCCCTGGGCAGTGGGGCTCTGGCTTCGGCTTTGGCCCTGGGCCCCAGCTAGTCTAACGCCAGCCCTGGACTCCCACTTTGGGGTCCTGACCCATAGTTTAAGAACCACTGATTAGTCTGACCTCCAATACAACACAGGCAATAGAACTTCTTCCAAATAATTCCTAGAGCAGATCTTTTAGAAAAAAACCCAAACTTAATTTTAAAATTGCCGGTGATAGAAAATCACAATGGTTGGTAAATTGTTCCAATGATTAGTTACCCTCACTGTTAAAATGTAGGCCTTATTTCCAGTCTGAATTTGTCTAGCTTCAATTTCCAGCCATTGGATCATGTTATACCTTTCTCTGCTAGACTGAAGAGCCCATTATCAAATATTTATTTCCCATGTAGGTACTTATAGACTGTAACCAAGTCATCGCTTAACTTATATTTGTTAAGCTAAATAGACTCAATCTATCACTATAAAGCATGTTTTCTAATCCTTTAATAATTCTTGTAGCTCTTCTTTGAACTCTCTCCAGTCTGTCAACATCCTTCTTGAATTGTGGACCACCAGAACTGGACACAGTATTCCAGCAGCAGTCACATCAATGCCAAATACAGAGGTAAAACAATCTCTCTGCTGCTGCTTGAGATTCCCTTGTTTATGCATCATCCTTTTGACCACAGCATTGCAGTGGGAGCTCATGTTCAGCTGATTATCCACAGCAAGCCACAAATCTTTTTCAGAGTCACTGCTTCCCAGGATAGAGTCCCCCATTCTGAAAGCCTGGCCTACATTCTTTGTTCCTAGATGTAAACATTTACATTGAGCTGTATTAAAACACATATTGTTTGCTCGTGCCCAGTTTACCAAGCTTGTGCCCAGTTTACCAGGCGATCCCGATAGCTCTGACTCAGTGGCCCGTCCTCTTCATTGCTTGTGACTTGTGATAGGGGCACCCTCCTGCTCCTGTCTCCTTTCTAGGCCCAAACTGCTCGGAGAATATCTTGTAGTCAAACACTTTGTGCAAATTTATTTACAGTGTTGCCCAAACCACCTTTACAAACTTGTGCATCTCTGTATTTACAAGCATATAGTCCTTAGCTCACTCAGCTAAGAAGGAGGGAGACAGAAGGTCTCTTCCCTCTGAGAGATCTCATCTGACTCTCAAAAAACCTATCAAACAGACAGAGAGACACTCACCCTGAGCATTTCCTTTCTGCGCCTTTTTACTTTCTGGGCTAATTAGCCTTTGGGGCTTTCCTCAGCCCATCCCAATCCATCAATTAGACACAGCTTTCCCCCTCAATGTCCCCACAGGAAGTGGACCAGTGTTGGACAAAACCCTTCATCCCTACACCACTTACCTAATCAGCTGTTAAATTCCAGAATCATCTGTCTTCCTTCACTCATGGGACAGGAAGGATCTCAGAGAAGATAGCTCCCTGAAGTAATTTATTACCTTGAGATATCCCCTGATACAGTGTCCTTAGTGCCAATAGTACCATCAGGATTAAGCAACACTTGGGTAGGAGACAACCAAGGGAAACCAAGGTGCTTCAGGAAGTGGTCCTGGACATTCTGTAGGTGGTACCTTTCCCTTCGAGTCAAGGTTTCTGCATGGTGTCGGGGGCAAAGTGCTGTCTTTCAGATGAGATGCAGCACTGAGGTGTTGCCCAATTGTAGTAATTAAAGAAGCTATGACACTGTTTGTAAGAACAGATGAGGTAAGACTCCATTGGCATTACACTGGTGTGAGCCTCATGTAACAAAGTGGAGAATAATCTTCAACTTTGGGTTAAATTCTGTGCTAGTTTTCAGCTCATGGAACCCTGCTGGATTCAATGCAGTTTCAAGAAAGGATAGATTTTGGTCCTCTGTGTCTCACTCTCCACTGGTTTTCACATTGACTCATCATTGGCACCTGTGCAGAGTGAATATAAAGTGGGTGTAGGATGCTACATATCAGAACATTTTACACCCAGCAGGCCCAGATGTAACTGGTGACACAAGGTGCAGGGCAGTGGAGAATCAGCCCCTATAATTTACTTAAGTTACATAGACAAACACCTGTCCTGGATGGTCTAGATAATACTTAGTCCTGCCACAGTGCAGGGGAAAGAGCTAGAGGACCTATCAACATTCCTTCCAGTCCTACATTTATATGATTCTGTGATTGTGGCAATTAAATTACTCATGATGCATATCTGCCATTAACTGAATTACACAGTGATGGATTCCCAAATGTATTTTAAAATATTTCCATTCTGTCTTTTTTATACAGTTCATTTTAATGGAAACTCCTTTTTGTGTCCTGAAACCTAAAGTGAAATAGCACCTAGAGAACTTCCTCCATAGAGGAACACTGTGGCCCTGAATGCAAAGCTCAACACTAGAAGGCACCAAGGATTGTAGAAGAAAACACACAGTAAGTGTAAATTCAGTTTTGCATTATAGTTGACATCAGGAATCACTTGGAAAGTTCTATTCAACTACAGTAGTCAATACAAAGATATAATGAGAGGCAATGTTTTATAGCAATAGTTGGCAACTAGGAGTGAGGACTTCTGGGTTCCATTCCTTAAGTCCAGTCATCTCCTAGTGACTCTCTGCATGTGGATCTTGCCCTTTGATTGTTCAACTAACTCTTTGGTACTGCCCCCCTTCCTTTCCAGTCACTCTCAAAAGCCCTTGTAAGGTCAGGCATCTACAGCTTGGGAGGGGATGGGCTTGGAGTGGACCTGGGGTTACTGGGAAATTAAAACCTAAATGAGATCCATATCCATTCCAACCACAGGGTACCCCACAACAACTCATGGCACTGCTGGTTTCCTGACAATGCTACCTCCTGTTGCTCACACCCATTAGCTACTCCAGTACTCTTTGGTGATGATCCTCCCATGGGTGCTTGGATCCATCAATGACTGCCCCTGGAATCCCTTCGCCACAGAAGGGCTTTCTATAGCATGGAGGGAAAGTGTGGGCTTTAAGAGGTGAAAGGGGATGGGAAAACAGTCCACCTCTCCACAGGAGATGGGATAAGGCAAGAGCTGTGTATGTGGGCCCTAGACTGTCAGGGCGCAGATGGGAATGGCATAGCATGGAAACCCCTTTCAGAAATGAGGAGATTCCATTAGTGGTGGAAATTTGGCAGCGCAACTCCACTGAAGACGGAACTGATTGCCATTACAACTGGAGTAGAGGGCAGCAGCTCCTAGCACCATTATGGAGGTACACAGCCTGAGTACAGGTAGCCTGGGCATCATGACTTCAAGAAACACTCCCACTGCACTTGTTCCTTTTTGGGTGTTAGTCAATGTAGCTCAACTGACTTCAGCAAAATTATGCTGATTTACACCAGCTGATGATCTGGATCTTTGACTTCAATAGGACAGTACTCGGCCCCTATATGGTTAACTTTGTTTTGTTAAAAAGTATGAAAATTGTACAAGATGGCTTGTATGAAGAAAGATAAGACATCAATAAATTCTCTTAAGGACTCCTCATTAATATTGTCTGTTTGAAGGATAAGTCACAACTCATGGAAATACCAAACCAAAGCACGACCTTTTGGACACTACGATGTTGAATTTCGGGGCTGATGTATGCCAACAAATTTCTACATTTCCAATAAAGGAAATTCCCTTAAGTTTTAGTGGTTCAACTTTCCTTAACTGTATTCTGTAATAAAATATGACATTGTTGAAATTCTAAACAAGTTGTAAAGTTACAGTCATTAGAATGGTAGAGTGCAGTGGAGCATGGTTTGGCTGTGTTCTGCCAGTTCTAATGGAAACACGAAGTGTAATCTCAATTACATTCTTGAAATTGTTTCCATTTTTCATCATAGTCATACAGGCTGTGTCACTTTACACAGTAACAGCAGCTGGCACTTGTAATATTATCTCATGTTGTTCATTTTATTTTTATGCCTTAAAAAACAAAAAGATATAGAGTAAAATTCTGAGAAGTCCCAAAGTGACCTGGGAGCCTAAATCTGAAAATGGGACTTAAGCTATTAAATAATATAGGTGATTTTGAAAATTTTCCCCATTGTGATTTTTTTATTCATTTACATCAATGGAAACAAAATCAGGGCTTAGTTCTGTCCCTGAAAGGTTATTACCTATTGTCTTTCCAGATAAGGGCAAAATTAGACTAGAAGGGGCTATTGATTTGCTAGTGTGAAAAGAGGACAAGGGGGTTGCATGGACCTACACCGAACATTGTCCAAGCACAGTCTAAAAGGCAGGACATAAATACAGCAGAAATGAAAAAAGCAATGTCAGCTATGCTATAGATGCATTTAAAAGATGTTGGGTGGATTGCATTTGGTGGGGTTTAGATTTAAAAGGATAAAAAAGGAAATACATGCTATTTTGGATGAACATTGTATTGCTTAAAGGACACATGATTGATTTAAAAACCTTTAACTCTTCTTAACATTTATAACTGGAAAAATTTGCAATATTAAAGGAACTCCTCTCATGTTAAAAATCAAATATACAGTATGTCTTTGCCTAGCACCTTTGATTTTAAAAGAATTTTAGACATCTAATTTATTTTTCAGTATTTACACAGTTTGTTTATTTTTTTGTATTTCTGTGATCTTGGATACAGAAACCAGAGTGCTCAATTTCACTTTTGTTTGCAGTCACTTGCTAGTAAATTTCAGATACTGTAATGTTTCATTTGCAAATACTGCAGGAAATTTTTTTAAAAAAATGTTTTATTGGAATAATTGTATCTTCATATTCATAGAACCACTTCTATTGATTTTAGGATTTGTGAACCATAGTGAAGGATGAAGAGGAAGGGAAGGGTTTTCAGGGATACTAGGCCTTGGCTCACATTTGCCCTGATTGCAGTCATCAATAGAAATCCACCAGTGTTGCCGCACCAATGCAAACTACTAGTGTAGGCAGGGTAAACTGCTCTAAGCCACAGTTTTTGCACCCATCTTCAAGCAGGGCTAAGATTTAACAATGCAAATAGTAGCTTTATTGGTTACATTCGGTGTGTCATTGGTGCAGCTATACCATTAGCTGTCCATTCATGGCTGGAATTGGGACAAATCCCCAACGTAAATAAGGTCTTATTTCTTGGTCACTACCACTTCCTTTCGGCGATTTCTGAGGATTGGGATTTTCTCATGATTCTCTCCATATTCAGTTCCTCTCTATTTAGATTGCTCTGTGCCCTTTGTTGTATATAGCATATTTCCCACAATACTTTCTCCATAGAAACAACAATTAAAAAAAAAAGCTATGGGAACTATTTCAAATTGGATTTTGTCTCTAATGCTCTCTCTCTCAACAAATACTTAAAACAGCCGTTTTCAACTGGGGTTCCATGGCCTGCCAGGGGACCACGAGCTGGTTGCAGGGGATTCGTGAGTCCCAGCGCCCTGGGGGGCAGAAGTCCCAAGTCCATGGGCACAGTTGGGTGGGCACTGCAGTGCCTTAACCAGAGGGGGGCAGCTCCAGGGGCAGCTCCACACCCCCACCTCCTCCTCTTCCACCCCTCCCCCCTGAGGCTCCGCCCCAGGCCAGGTCAGAGGTGGGAAGCTGGAGCCGAGCAGTGCAGTGTGGCTGCTGCTCTGGCTGGTGCCATGGAGTGGGCAGCTATGGCACTTCCCCATCTCCTCCCACTGCTGCTGGTGCCCGGGACTGCAGCTGCTCCTCAGCTACCAGCACCCTTGGGCAGGTAAGTCGACCAAAATTACGTTGACATGTAGCCACCACAGTAATTATATTGCTTTTGCATGTCCACACTATGCTCCTTGTGTCGATGGTGCGTGTCCTCCCTAGGAGCGTTTGCACCAATTTAACTGTCAGTGTGGGGCATTGTGGGATGGCTTCTGAAAGGCAGCAGCCGTCAATGTAAGCAATGCCATGTTTACACGAAGACTGCATTGACCTAATTATGTTGATCTAAGTGCCACGCTTCTCACGGAGATAGAGTTATTAAGTCAGCATAGTGGGCGAGTTACATTGGTAGGAGCTACATTTGTGTAGATGCTTATAGAGTTAGATTGATGTAACCTTCTTTATGCTGACCTAATTCTGTAGTGTAAACCAGGCCTAACTTTTAGGATCTCATTTAGGAACTGATCCAAAGCCCATTCAAGTGAATGGTAATCTTTCCATTGATTTTAATGGGTTTGGATCAGGATTTTAAGCCACTTCTACATTACAAAATACTTTGGTATAACTTATGGTGCTCAGGGGTGTGCCCTGAGCACCAGTGTAGACTGTGCTAAATTCTCCTGCCAACATAGCTACCACTCTCACGGAGGCAGGAGTTATTAAACCAAAAGGAAAGCTCTCTCCCATCAGCTTAGGGCGGGGTGGCCAACCTGAGTCTGAGAAGGAGCCAGAATTTACCAATGTACATTGCCAAAAAGCCACAGTAAGCAGCCCCCCCATCGGCTCCCCCCCTGCCCTGCTCCCAATGCCTCCCACCCACCAGCAGCCCCACCGATCAGAGCCTTCCCCTCCCTCCCCACACCTCCGGATCAGCTGTTTCACAGCATGCAGGAGTCTCGGTGCAGGGAGGGGAGGCAGGAGGAGCAAGGGCATGGCAGGGGAGGGGGCAGGAAGGGGTGGAGTGGGGGCAGGGCCTATGAGAGCCAGGGGTTGAGCAGTGAGCACCCCCTGGCATGTTGGAAAGCTGGCACCTGTAGTTCCAGCCCTGGAGTCGGTGCCTATACAAGGAGCTGCAAATTAACTTCTGAAGAGCTGCATGTGGCTCCAGAGCCACAGGTTGGCCACCCCTAGGGTGACCAGATGTTAAGGGGAAAATATTGGGACCGCCGCAGGGGTGTGTGTGTGGTTTTTTTTTTACACTCACCCGTCCGGGAGTTCGGTGGCAATTCGGCGGAGAGTGCTCAAGTCGCGGACAGTCTTTGGCAGTATTTCAGTGGCGGGTAATAAACCTTGCCGCCAAAGACAGAAGCACCCGCCACTGACAGGGGCGGCTCTAGAAATTCCGCCGCCCCAAGCAGGGCGGCGCACCACGCCGCCCTTTCCCGGTCCCGCGGCCGGGGCAGACATGCCTGCGGACGGTCCCGCGGTCCCGCAGCTCCGGTGGAGCATCCGCAGGTATGCCTGCGGGAGCTCCGTCCGAGCCACGGGACCAGCGCACCCTCCGCAGTCATGCCTGTGGGAGCTCAAGTGGAGCCGCGGGAAGAGGGGACCCTCCGCAGTCATGCCTGCGGCAGGTCCGCTCGTCCCGGGGCTCCGGTGGACCTCCCGCAGGCATGACTGCGGAAGGTCTGCCGGAGCCAAATGCTGCCCTGCCAGGACAATGCCGCCCCACATGCCTGCTTGGTGCGCTGGGGTCTGGAGCCGGCCCTGGCCACTGAAATACCGCTGAAGACCGTCCGCAACTAAAGGACTCTCTGCTGAATTGCCGCCGAAGACCAGGAAAGAAAATATCAGGACAAATGGCGTCCTGACCGTACTCTGGTCGGGACGTGGGATAAACTCCTCAAAATCGGGACAGTCCTGATTTTATCGGGACGTCTGGTCACCCTAGCTACCCCTGGCTTAGAGCATCTTCACCAGAAGCCCTACAGTGGCGCGCCTGCGCCGCTGTAAATGATGTAGTGTGTAGACAAAGCCTTGGGCTCTCCTAATTCACAGGGCAAAAGTCAAAGGCTTTTGAACGAAAACCTATGTCCACCCCTCTGCCAATGTCTAAAGAAGTCTACGAAGGGGTCAATTATAGTAGCTTCCCTCTTACTTTAACCTACATCTTCTTCCAGCCCCTCAGTGCATAGTTCACATCAGCACAGACTCCCACACATATGGCTAGAGGGGATGTTAAGTGAGCACGAAGTGGAAAATGAACACAACTTGCTCCAGTGGCTTCACCACCTCCGACTTTGGCCCGTTGACTCTACCGAGGGCGTTTACAACTGGGTATAATATCAGTAGGAGCTCGCGTTAATTCACTGCTGGGGGCAGCGGGGTGGGGGGGGGAGTGGTAGAGGGGATCCTACCAGACTACACTCCCCTTTCGGGGATGCCAAACCGAGTGCGTGATGGCTGGGCTCCCTCTGCTCTGCGCGCTCCCATCAGGGAGCAGCCCCTGGAGCTGCGCTCCGGAGCGCCCCCAGGCCGCCCCCCCCCCAGGGGGGTAGTTGGCTGGTGAATGGGGCTGGGGCACAAACGGGCTGCAACGTTGCTCATTAAAAATGAAAATAAAGGGTCTGTGCTGCTTCTCATCCGCCTCCTTCTCCCTCGCCCTGGAGGCAGCAGCAGCATCAGTCCGCTCGCTCCGCTGGGTCTCTCTTTTCCCCGGGGTTGCTGGCTGGGCTAGCAGACTGCAGTAGTAAATACCTGGCATCCCAAAGATTAATCCCCAGGAGCCAGACGCCTGCCAACACTCCTGCCTTACCTCCGGGTAAGTCCCTTCTGCTGAGGGGGGGCGGGGGGGAAGGTGGATGGGAAATCAGATTGACTGGGGGCAGGGGAGACAGGGAACCTGCCCACAAGAGATGGGAAAATGGCAGCTTTTTCCTTCTTTTTCAGAACAATATTACATAAGGCATTTTTTACCATGCCTGCCCCTAAAAATAACCCCTGGATTTAGGCAGCTTTATGCTAGTTTCCTGATTCCAGTTCCCTCCCCCATCCTAAATTCCACGTGCGGGATAGTATTTAAAATACGCATGTTTTAAAATGCTCCACGAATAAGAAAAAACCTCAAATAATTTTCACTGCATGAACGATGTGTGTCTCCGTGTGGGAGAGTGTTCTGATATGGAGATTATTGTTCTGATACATGCAGGCATGGGAGGGGGAGAGCCTTGAATTGATCTTGAGAGAGTTTTTCTTTAGATTGCTGATTATGATAATAAAATGACAACAATTCCTGCGTGGCTTTGAAACCAATCCCCCATTCCTGAGTATAAAACAAGGAGCACAGACTTTGGCAATGATTGAGAACAGAACACTTTACTAGACCTGGGAAGGAAATGGCTTTCCCATTCCACAAAAATGTTTGAGATATCAAAATATCTCCCCATCCCAAATTGGGACGAAAAGTCAACATCTTGTAAATTTTTACAAACTGGAAAAAAAAATCAGGAACAAAATGGGGGTCAGGTCAACTAAACTATTTTGTTTCAATACATTTGAAATGTTTCTTTTCAGTTCTGACTATTGACCCCCCCCCTAATAATTAGCTTAAATTTCAAAACAAAAAGATGTTTCAAATAGAAAACTGAAATTTTTAATTTAAAAAAGGCCAAAACAAAATATTTTGACAATTTTGGAAAAAAAGGTTTGATTTCAACAAGTTGGCTTTTTCCAATGAAAAAAATGTTTCATCAAAAAATTCCAAACCAGCACTATACTTCACCTTTTGAAGACTCTGGAGGGTGTTGGCCGAAGCATTTTAAAGGGGCTATTAAAAATATTACATTACAAGAGCTACAACCTAATTTCTCCACCCATTGTATATCCCCTCTCATAATCTCAAAATGGCAAATAAGTGGACAGGGCAATAAGAACAGATCTGAAGGACTCCCATTTAAATAGAGTGTGACATAGGAAACGAAAGATTTAAGCAATTTTTTGTTGTGCATTAACATGTGTGTGTCTCCATATCAAATTAGCTCAGAATCTGCCCTCCCAGGAAATGTCATGATCACAATACTATTTTAAACACTAATGAGAACATTTTGAGATTTTATTTTGATCCTGTTAAAAGATATATATATATAAATAAATATAAATATATATAGATATATATTATATAAATATATGTACATTCAGAAGCCCATGTTACGATTTTTCTTGTAAAACTTTCTCTGAATTTAAAAAAAATAAAAAGTGAAATGCCAAGGAAATGCCTGGTGGAAATTTATCATAGTAACTCAACGTAGCTGAAGGTTTGATGTACATAAGTAGATGGAGGGAAACTAAGCATGGTATTCTCCTATGAATCTGAGGTTTCCACTATCTCTTTCCAAAGTGACAGGGTAACAAAATAATGGAAAAACGTAAAAACTGCTTATATCTTAATCCTCTCAATTTTTTCCCCCAAGCCTTCAAATTATACAATTAAATCAGAGCACAAGTCTAATCCCTTTTAGAAAATCAAAACCTTTCGAATCTTGGAAAGTTTGCACTGCAAAAACCTAGATTCAACATCTGGACCCTTCTGGATCTAGCCAAATTTTGGCTACAAGCTCCCAAATTCTCATTTCTGAATCAAGAACAAGTGTAACCACTCCTACTGCACCAAAATATTCTCAACCATAATGAATAGTGACACAATAGTACTGCAAGATCCTGGATCTGGCATCTGGATTCAGCTGGATCTTTCTAAATGTTGGCCCTAAACTCTACAATCTAAATAGAAAATAAGGATAGTTGCTCTTGCTTTGATGGAAAAGTCTGAACCCTGATGCATCCCATTCAATAGCATTGGAAAAAATAGATATCTCATACTTGGATTCTGCTATTTTAAATTTCCATACACTAATTCTACTTTCTAAATAGAAAACAAATATGTAGTAGCTCCTAGCACACCAAACAATCCAGATACTGTAGTAAATGGGTGCAGCAGCACCACAAAAACCTCTTTCTGGCACTTGGCACAGTTAGTTTTTCTTTTTTGTCCCAAAACTAAAAATTCTACCCACTTAAAAAAAAATCCTGCAAAGAAGTGCAGCTGCTCCGATTCATTTTTTTAATGTGCATTAAGAGTAGACTTATTCTGTATTTTAACAATAGAATTTGGGAGCTCTAAGCCAAAATTTGGCAGGATCCAAGTAGATCCAGTTTTTCCCATATCCTCACGATGATGTGCAAAATTGCAGTCTCAAACGCAGAGCTATGTTCTTTACTAATACTGTTTTCCAAAGCTGCATCACACCGCCCTTTTGAATTTTGACCATCTTGGGGCATATTGATTATTTTAGAATAATCACCTGATGATCATCTGTGCAGCATGATGCAACCCCTTTGTATCATAGCACTTCAGCCCAGGAAAATGAAAATAAATGCAATCTGGAGGAATCCTGGAGGCCCTGGGATTGGAGCTTCAGGGGTCTAAAAATTGGTGCCTTGTGCTTGCTTGTCTCTTCCCAGTTTCCTGCCCTCTTGAGTGTGTGAGAAAGACAAGGAAAGTTTGTTCACTTTGGAAACTCGATAGGAGGCAGCAGCTGATCTTCCCATCACCAGCCTAAAAATAATCCACTCCAGGGTTTGGAGCTGCTTCACAAAGTGGAGGAGAATCCTGCCATCGGAATGATATTGATCACATAGCGCAACCAAGGGAAAACTGGGTTTGATATTTTGTGTATGTATATATAAAGGTAAGCTACAGAGTTTGATCTAACATCCAGCAAAGAAACGGGGCATGCAGCAAGACCCCCCACTGTTATCTCCCACTAACCTTCTCCTTTCCCTTATGTCTGTGGGACAAGACTTCTCTTTGCATTTTCCTGGGGATTACAGTTCAAATCTGTTTAACTTTTCCTTCTCAAACCAATATGCTCAGACTTTAACATTCCCAACTGCTGATGCTTTCACAGTTGTTCATAGGGTTATGTTTCTTTTTTAAATTGATTTTACGATTGTCCCGTCCTAATGTCTGAAGTATAAATCCCAGCTGGTTTCACAGCAGACGGTGTAGCATGCTACCATTTGAAACCGCACAAATTGCTGTATTAAGAAGTTTCCAAAAAAAGAAGCAAGCAGGAGAATTGTATCTGAGAGACAGCTGTAAATATTTATGTGAATTGCTTTTCAGTGTCAGTTTTATGTTTAGCTCGGCTTCAGCTATAATCCTATATTTTCCTGAACATTCATTAATGTATTCAAAAATGTATTTTCTGTGCATTTGCGGTCTGATCAAAACCCCCTTAAAGTCAATGAAAATCTTTCCATTGACTTTGAATCAGGCTCTTTGTATATATTGCTAAGTGCTTTGAAAACAGTAGAGTAGCTAGAATAATTAATTTATCACCTCAGGGCCCAACATCATCTGAACAGTGGTTATCAGGCTAGCAAATATCTTTAAATTATTTGCTCCTGGTTGAAATAATAATATGAAAAATATAATATATAGGATCATTTTTGATAAAACAAATACATCTCAAACTGTAAGAACTTTACTTCCAGTCTCACCAGACTGATAACAGATAATCTAAGTTCTGAATAGCTCAGACTGTGTTATGCAGAGTCAGGCAGCATTAGGGGGAAAAAAAATTCAAACAAAAAAAAGTTTACGTTAGAAAAGGAAAAGGATTCTGGGAAATACTCTGCTCTCTGCACATTGATCCTGTGCACACTGAAATCAATGGTAAAACTCAGGATCAGGCTGACAGTTACACCCATGAAACCGGGTTGATTTCAGGATTTGCCCTTCTTTGTCAGAGATCACCGTAGACTTTTCTTCTGCTTCTCCATCACCTTAATATTGAGAAATGCTATAACGACAAGCAAAGGTATGGCCTTTTATAATGAATCAGCTGACTAGCAGAGTCAGCCATTGAGTACTTTTGTAAATATCTGCCTGTTTAATCTATCCATCCTGTATATATAATAAAAAACAGAAAATGTACATCACATGCAAGACAAGGAAGAAAACAGAGATTAAAAAACCCTGAAAAAGCAATGAATACATGGATATATTTTGATCCTGGGGTAAAGACATATTGGCTATTTGGTTAAAGATCAAAAGAAAAATAACTTTTGACATAGAAGTTCAAAGGATTCCTGCTCCAAGGAACAAGGAGTACTTTAGGCCCACATTTTACTCTCTTTTCTTAATAGTCACAAATGCCTTGCAGTTCATAGAGAACAAAATCATAATCCAGTTAAAATAAGACCTGTGACTATGGAGAACTATATTCAACATTTAAGTGTCACTTTAAAAAAGTTTCCCCCCACTTTGAAAAAGTTTTAGATTTCATAAACATTGTATAAAATAAAGTGTTGCCCAGTTAGAATTCCCAGGGCTTTTGCACTCATCTTGGTGTGATGTGTGGGGTCTTAAATATTATCCACCATTTCCTCATTGTCATCTTCACAATCCTTTATAAAAAAGGTATCTCAATGTCTGGCTCATTCCTTGAAAATCACCATTTGATGATCCTTAAATGGAGCCTCTTTTCAGAGTCACCAAGTTCCTTGGTACGTTACAAAGTTTAGGATAAGAGTGACATGTTTTCATTATCATGTCTCTGTAATGAATTGGCTTTTCTTCCCCCTCAGACTTCTTCTCATCCATGGCAACTATTTAATCCTGAACCGCAATTGCTGTTAACTACAATACTATCAAGCTTTGTACCTCCGTCCAAAACCAGAGAGGCCCATCTTGCTAGCTAGTGGGAGTTTTACAACAAAATCTCGAATGTTTAGTGGCTGCAGGTTTATTTTTAGGCATTGCAGGGTCTCTCTGCCTTCCAGATAACTTTCATCAAAGTAAACCAACAAGGCGTCAGATTTCAGAATGAATAAAAAGAGAGCTGAAAGCATATCGTCCCTGAAACCGGCTTGGGTCCACCCTTTCCATCCTGCCAGCCTCCACCCCTCTCTCCAGCCTTATTTCCTTTTGTCTTTTGAAGTATTGCCCATCTGGCCAGCTAATAGTTGATTGCTTAAGTCTGAGTACTTGACTAAGTCAGGGACATAAAACGGAACCAAGTTTCAAAGATTATTGGTCTGATTTAGCTTGCAGTCAGAAACATGAGCAATAAGGAAACATGGTGAGAGGTCTCCTCTGGTAAAACATAGTGTGGAGATATAGAGTCCAGAAAACTCAATAAGGAGACTCTGAGTTTCCATGGAATGTTCCCCTCAGTTGAAAGGGAGGATATTACTGAGGAGTCAGTGGGCTTGACATCTCAAATAATGGGGATTGTTGAGGCCTGGACTCTGTAGCCTTACAGAGAGCCCTCCTGATGGCTGGGTCCCTCACCCTACATGGCATTCTCGGGAGCCAAAAGGGTTAGCAGAAGTACAGGGCAGCAGTTAATGCTGCTTGAAGAAAAAAATCATATATAAACTTTTCAGACCGAATGACACACAAGCATTTATGTTCACCCCTTTTGTCTTCATCACTTCAAGCACACTGTCTATGGCAGGAAATGATATTCCTGCGAAAAAATTCAATGAAAACAAAATTGAAAAAAAAAATCTCAAAAATAGCCCTCCCTCCCCCCCATGCCACCCACTAATTGCAGTTTCCAGTTGCCAAAATCCTAAATATTTTCCATTTGGGGGGCATTCATTTTTTTTTAATGAAAATCTGATTCCCCCACACCCCCCAAGAGTTCAATTCCATGTAATTGAAAAGCCCCTTTCCATCAAAAATGTTTTGATGGAAAATTTTTGACCAGCTTTACCTCTCTGCCTAGCTCTTCAAAGAGCCACACGTGTCCACTTCTGTTGTATTTCTATAGCTATCTCCCTTTAATATGGGCTTGCTAAATTAATGAAATTGTACTTCAATTATTATTTTGTTTGCATTGTCAGTCAACTTTGGATTCAGTTTTAGATCTGTATTTTCAGCTATATTCTAACTCTGCTTGACACAGTTGATGGAACTGGGGCAAAGGTAACTTTAATCCACCTTTGTGCTCTTTGATTCCTTTGGATACCAGGGCACACCATGTATGGAGAGCAGTTTCAGGGCTTGATAATGGCTAATTTTCAATGAAAATAATTTCACTTGAAAATTTTTGACCAGATCTAGATTTTTGTGAAGACCTGTAACAGGACTCAGTCACCACTTTGTGGCTACATCTCGGCATTAGCTCTCGCCCAGTCAGGCACCCTCTTTTTTGGTCACTCACCCCATGGTCTCTCCCTGGGCTCAGGGGGGTTGCCTCTTTGTGATTCTGCCTTCCAATCAGGTCACTATAATCCTCTCCTTCTGGGATATCAAAGTCTCACTAGAGAAACTGTCTATCTGCAGTCCCAGGCAGCCTTCTGATCTACTTCCAAGCCAGTGCCACTTCCTGACTGGCTGGTAGGAGAACCCAGGCACACCCGTTAGTACAGGTTCCAGCCCAGGAAACCTGTGCCCAGCAGCCAGTCTGCTCAAGCTGTGATTCTGTTGCTGTTTTCTTGGGCTCTGTCCTACCTCACTTCTCTGTCTCTTGGCCTACCTCTGGGTTTACCACTGGAGCTTCCTCCACTCCCTCTCAGCTTCTTGCTAGAGTCTAGTCCAAGGCAGGATCCCAGGGCCTACTCTCCCCATAGAACTCCTCTTTCTACCTAACCAACTCCCCTCCACTCTAGGGAGTACTGCAGAGCTCCTACATGCAGCCCTCCTCCTATCACCAACTTTCTCTCTTTAAAAGCCTCCCCCAGCTGGACTTCCTCAGTCCCTTATCAATCCCTGGCTCTCTTCCAGGTGCAGTTTATACGGTTAATTGGCCTATTTTGCCTGTTCAGACCTTGTGTTGGGTGGACACCCCATCACAGGAACAAAAGTTAAATAAAACAGTTTACTATAGGCCTAAAAGGATAGATTTCTTACAGCCTATATTTAAAAGAAAATGCTGAACTGAACACCATATGTTACCAGGAGTAAAACAAATTAAGAAAATAACCTGAATAGAAGCAGTTAAAACCCCCACCAGAGCTGAAACTCTGGAAACGTGGAAGACAACTGGAGAAGATTTAAATAGTACACGCTGTGTGATCATTGAACACCACAACCATGTATCTTTGAGGTCACAAAGTGTGCTAATTTATGCCAAACAGTGGGTTTTGTGAAATAAACACTTGAGAACTGGACTGAGACCATCAACTCAAATGTTACAGTTCCTTTTTTATTATTCAGCCTTTTTAGTACCTATAATACCCAATCTGTAACTGCAGATTTTCTCTGCCACTTCCTAAGAGAAGTTCCACTTCCTTATTTGGAACAGTAAACCCGTCTATATAGTTCACACTGTGAATCAGTTGTTTGTACAAACTTTTGCAAGTGAGTACTCTCGAAATTTCCTATAAGATTAATTCTCTCTCAATGTGTCCTTTTTCTTTCATGACCCCACAAATATAAAGAGTTTATAAAAGAGTGATGTGCATTCGGTAGTGCTACAGCTGGTTGCAAATTTGCTGTCAAAACTTCTTTTCAATAGAAAATACCTTTCTTGACCAAAGATAATTTTTTTCTGGAACATTTTTGTTTTGGTCAAAAACATTATTGTTTTCAACAAAAATATTTTTCAAAAAGTTGTTTCATTTCAGTGGGTAACAGAACACTTCTTGTTCTTTTTCTTAAAAAAAAAAACCCAACAGTTTTTCACTGAAAAAAGGGACAAAAAGGAAAAAAGTGAGAGAAGGTGGGAAAATGCCCACTGATCTGACTTTTTAAAAATTCCCCTTTTTTCAAAGGGGAGGGAAGTGTGAGAAAGTGGCTTTTTTACATTTTTCTCACTTTCAAAAAAAAAAAGAAAAAATTGAACATATTCCTTGAAAAACTCCAAAATATAATGGAAACAAAAAAAAATCTTTCAAATTTTTCAGTAAATATTTTGACTAGCTCTACTAACGTCTGTTTATGATATTGTCATTTCCTGGGTGGAGCCTGAACTGCTCAACTGAGTGACACAGGCCCTAGACAATAACAGAAAATCTCAGGCTTTATGTGTCTGTGTTTTTGGAGCAGGAGAATCTGAGTTCTATCTCTGCTCTCACCACGGATAGCCAAGTGGCTGTGGTTTGCAGCAACAATGCCAGGGAAGGTATTAGATGGCTGTAGGTTTGCTATAATAGTGTTGCAAAATTAGGCTGAGACAGATATGCAATTTCCTGCAATATCTTTGGGAGATCTCACTATTCTAAATGTATGTATCATTGTGAGCCAGGGTTTGTATGTAATTCCATGGGGCTGGGGGGCCACACCTCCTTCAAGAACTAAGAACAATGGGGCAAATTTGCTCAGGTTGTAACACCTCCAGAGAAGTAACACCGCTTGGAGAGGCTCGCATATACTAGTTCAGACTGGATTCTCCAGAGACCAACAGACAAAGAAAGGCCTTTTGGATAAATAGCCTGAGTTTACACTGAGTTTACACAGAGCCTGCTTTCTGATCCAGGAAATGGACAGGACGGTCTGTCCAAGGGTGGTGGCGGGGGGCAATACTTACTGGGAAGGGTTGGAATGACTTTGGCCTACTAAGGTCCATAAGACTGATGGGTGACATCTGATAAGCTTTTAGCATGCATATAGCAACCTTTATGGTGTTTTATATGATTTCTCTATAGTGCTTCCACCTTAGGAATAAATGTACTTGCTTAGAGCTGTGTGGTGACTTGCGACCTCTGCAATTATGCTGTACATAAGCCTTTAAAGAGAAAGCAAAGTGCAGACGGTACCCTGTGTAGACAGTCTGTCTCGCTGGAATAACACAATGTGGGCAGGGGCCTGTGCAGCCTGGAAAACTCCAGTCAGGAGGGAGAGAGACACTGGTCTCTACCCAAGAGAGGTGATGGCTGAGGAGCCTGGAGGCTAGATTGGGTGCCCTTGGTGGAGCACAAGGGAGAAATATGGACGCAATTGCCCTGAAGTGTGACATATGTATATTATGATTGTTTTGAATATTTTTTGGAAACATCCAAGATTAGCCACTGGCAGAGATCGGATATGAGACTATACAGACTACTAGTGGATAGATACAGGCTAGCTGAGGGCACTCACTTCACACAATTAACATTTCACTCTCTTACGGAAACTTCTGGTCCCAATGATCCATCTCTCTCCCAGTGAAGGAAAAGTCCAAACATCCCCTCCCCTATTCAATCTCTGAAACATGGTTTCTCATGTCACAATCCTTTTACTCAGTTTTAGAGCTGACTAATTCGATCTCACTGGCCACAAAGAGCTAGTGATTGAATACACATTAGAACCCAGATCCGCCTGCCTTCTAATCTCAGTCTAACAATCAGAGCATGATAGCCTGCTCAGCTGTGTGAGAATGTAGTCATATTGCTTGTGGGAAAAGGAAGAAAATTCCCAGCAGAATTCCCATGGAACTTCTGACCCTCCATAAAGATTAGGCAACAGCATTTAAGATTTTCTGCAGATTACCATTATGTTTCTTTTAAAGGGAAACATGTCAGGATTAAAAAAAATAAATAAACAACCTCCATACGTTTTTAAAAAATTCCTTCTGTATCCTGCTAATAACTTAGTAGATTATTGAAACAGAACATATTTTTAACATTATATTTGGTTTTCATTATTAACCAGTTGGAGTATTATTTGCACTTTAGTCCTCGTTGGCAGAAAATCTCTAATGGTCATAGTACATTGTTGAATGTAGATGCTGGGCCAAATTCTTCAGTGAAATCTCACTGATCACATGGGTGTAAATCAGCATTTAGGCCTTGATCCTGCAAACATTTAGGCACATGTTTAACTTTAACGATGCAAATAGTATCATTGATTTTGAAAAGATTACTCATGTGCACAAAGTTAAACCCATGCATTTCAGTTTGCAGGATCTGGGCCTTAATGTGACCCGCAGTCATTCAATTGCTGGTTTTCCTCAACCAGTACATTGCTGCTGTGTTTGAAAAATGATTCAATTTATTAAACACTTTTCAGAAGACCTGTTTAATGAAGGCATTTCTATTCAAATTAAATTTTGAAAACCCTTCTAGCTCCTTGTTTGCTTTTATTAAATGAACTAAAATGCGGGTCTCACTGAGGCTCACAATGTCCCTTTAAACTTGCATGTACTCTTTAAAAATGCTGTTTCTGTTCATTCTAAGGAGATTCTTGAGCCAAATCATGCTTGCCTTATTTGAACAAATAATGCCATTTGAAGTCAACAGCCCTATGTGTGTGAGTAAGGCAAGCGGGATTTGGCCTGTTGCTAAGACACCAAACTCAGCTAACCTTGTTTTTTCTTACATTTTGTGTAGTCCGAGTAATTTTTTATTATCCTGATTCAGCAAGACACATGAGCACGTACTTACGTCCCATTGACTTGAATGGGAACTCGGCATGTGCTTTGCTGAATAGTGAAGTACTTATGTGCAAGCAAATATGCTTGGCTGAATCAGGAACTTTGTGGGTTATTCCCACCAATGTCTTTAATTTTTAAAAAAAATATATTTTAAAAGAATTAACAATGTCACCAACCAAGCATTCATGAATAATCCTACCGTAACAAATTAATGTGCATATGCTGGAGGGAAAGAAATCTGTAAGGAGGCATTTCATTTTCAATCCTGCTTGATTCTGTTATAAACGGTAATGAGTAGTAAGGTAGAGGGCTCGCACTGTAGCCATGGAACAACAAATCCTAAGAAGGGAGACTGCAGAAGACATACGGTGGTATTTTTGAGACTCCATATCTCTAATCCAACCAACAATTACACATGTGCTTAGCTTTAGGCACATTGACATTTTTGATGAAAAATGGAAACAAGGTTTTAAAACATGTTTTGGTTTCCTGACCATCTCCATTTTGTATTTGGAATATTGAATATGTGCAATGAGCTGTTCATGAATGTGATGGAGATCAACATTTATTTGCAGTATGTATTCAGTGGATAATTTTAATAGTAAATAAAGCCCTGATCATGGAAACACTTATGCACACTTTAGGTTAACTTTCAGCATGTGCATAAGAGTTTGCAGGATCAGAGTTTACATATGTCTAATAAATTATTCTCTTTGAATAATTCTCTTTGAATTAATTTGCTCATAACTAAAAAAGCCTCAATGATGCTGTTTTAATTTTGTGTTTAGCTAAAAGAAATGTAAAAAACTTTGGTGATCACTTTGGATGTTTTACTTTTTTTGTTTCTCTTGTGTTTTGTCTCTAGTTTGTAATAATCAGGCTGTTTGGAAGCAATGAAAGTCGCATTTTGTGGTAATGACAACGCTTCTGCCTATGACATCAGTGCTGGTGTCCTAAAAAATGTCTGCTTCGTGGATGCCCTCAACCTGGTTCCCCATGTCTTCCTGTTATTTATCACCTTTCCAATTTTGTTTATTGGTGAGTAATCCAGCCATAGGCCCCCCCATCCTGGAAATAATCATACATATGCTTCAAGTCATGCATGCATACATGTTTGCAGAACTGGAGCCTTATTGTGTTATAGGACTGGTGCAATCCATTCAGTTTAGATATCTTCATTACTTTAGGCATCATGAGGAAGAGATGGAATGGAGATCCAGTCAAAAGGGGGCATGTTGAAGAGAGGTTAATGCAGAAATGGGCCTGAACCAGAAGAGTTAATGTCAACCCTCTTTCATTTGTGGGAATTTTGGGTACACATTCTGAATTTTACAACATGGGCCTACCTTTAAAAGATGGAAGCTAACCAGAAAATCAGATCCTAATTCTCTCAAACTTTGGAGAAGTTTGTCTCCAGGTTCGAACTTGGCAGCTGTCTCTATTTTTAGATTATAAGAGTTAGGACATGAGATCTATCCTTGAACTTTGACGGAGTTTGGAGCTATTCCAAAATTTACATCTTGGGTCTGTCTGTATGATAATTATGTGAAACACTGTAGAAAGGATAATTCATTCTCATGCCAATGTTTGTAAACACGAATAAGAGATGATAAATCCATCCCTAGAACAATTTCTCCCATCGACTCAGCGCGATGTAGACACCACAATAAGTCAACCTAAGCTACGTTATTCACATAGCTGGAGTTGTGTAACTTAAGTTGATTTAACTTTGTAGTGTAGACCTGCCCTTAGTTCCACAGTTTCAATTTAGTTCTTATTTAATCAGAACCTGTTTGCTCATCTTTTGTTCTAACACACACAACTCCATGTTCCTCACCACTATAGAAACAATGCAGAACTCCCTATACCTTCTGCCAACGTTGCTCAACTTTTTTATATATAATGGACTTTGCAATGACACAGACTTTCAGAGACCCTGAGTAACAAAAGGGAGCACAACAGTTCTTTTCAGCCCATTCATTCCTTCTCAGGCCTGAGAGGGTGACTGAATTCATTTTTTAAAATCTCTCTTTCTAAAAGCAGTTTCATTTAAAAGGGTCTCGCACAAAGTTATCAAAAGTGGATATTGGTGTGAAACAAACAGCACCATTTAACAATAATAATTCTCCACACTTCTATAGCATCTTCCATCTGAGGATCTCAAAGCACTTTACACACATAAATAAGGTAAGCCTAAGAATGCCTCTAGGTAGATGAGTATCTCTAATTTACAGACGAAGGAAGTGAGGGACAAAGACTAGACTTTCCAGGTCTGATCACTCCATTTGCAGAGAGGAGTGTATTTGCAATGGCAATAAAGTGACCAGACAGCAAGTGTGAAAAATCGGGATGAGGTGGGGGGTAATAGGAGCCTATATAAGAAAAAGACCCAAAAATCGGGACTGTCCCTTTAAAATCGGGACATCTGGTCACCCTAAATGGCAATAAAGCAGCTGTGCAATGTCAGATGAACCACCTGCAGCAATTATTTCTGACCACCATGCCCTACTCGGGTGTATACTGTGTGCAGATTACATTCACTGTCACTTCATTGAGGTGGGCATGTGGATAGCCTCACATTCAGACACAGTGGCCATCAGGATGGCCCAGCTTTCTCCTAGTCCTATTCCCCTGGTCTTTGGACACTTCTGCTGGAGGATGAGACTGATCAGGAGCTGCTGAGAGCTCACTGAGGATATGATAATCCTCAGCAGGCCTGGGATGAGGATAATAAGCTTTGTCTGACTAAGGTAATTATGTCCTTCCCAGGTCTTGAGGGTGAGGGGAGGGAGATAACAATTGTATAGCATTTGGAGAATTTACTGAGTGTCTTCTTATTGTCCGTTTGCTCTAGCCTTTCCTGCCATTCCCATTCTTTGATTAGTTGACAAGATGATATGGTCATTCAGGACTTGTCAGTCTATTAATTGAATGAAAAAGATTTGGTGGGTCATGGTGGATAATCAGCTGAAATGAGCTGTGGCCAAAAAAGCTAATGTGATCCTGGGATGCATAAATAGGTGAATCTCTAGTAATAGAGAGGTTATTTTACTTCTGAATTTGGCACTGGCGCGCCTGGTACTGGAATACTGTGTCCAGTTCTGGTGCCCACAGTTCGTGGAGAATCTTGATAAACTGGAGAGGGTTAAGAGACGAGCCACAAGAATGATTAAAGGATTAGAAAACATGCCTTCTTGGGATAGACTCAAGGAGCTCAATCTGTTAATATTAACAAAGAGAAGGTTAAGGGGTGACTTGATTACAGTCTATAAATACCTACATGGGGATCAAATATTTGATAATGGGCTCTTCAGTCCAACAGACAAAGATATAACACAATCCAGTGGCTGGAAGCTGAAGCTAGACAAATCCAGACTGGAAATAAAGTATAAATTTTTGACTGTGAGGGTAATTAACCATTGCAACAATTTACCAAAGGTCGTGGTGGATTCTCCTCAATGACAATTTTTAAATCAAGAGTGGTTGTTTTTCTACAAGATCTGCTCTAGGAATTATTTTGGGGAAGTTCTATGGTCTTTGTTAAACAAGAAGTAAGACTAAATGATCACAGTGGTCCTTCTTGCCTTAGAATCTATGAATCCATCTCAGTCTTCGTGACATTCTGGTGTGCAATCCAGAGCAGTGTGGGACTGTGTCACGTCTGCTGTGCAACGTGGGGTGTCTCACAATGCTTTGCTTCTGTAGCTCCTAACCTGGGTTCCTCACAAACAGGATGCAGGTCACAGCCTGAGTGTCTGTGTATAGCCACAGCCCTGGTCCAGCAACTCTGATCCCAGCAGCCAATCAGCAACACACCAGCCACAGTCTGGCTTCCAGCAGCCTTGGTTACTACTTGCAGAGTGACCCCAACACACTCCCAATCCTGGATTTCCCCCCAGAAATGTGTGTTCTGCACAGTCCAGCCCTCTCCTGAACAGTCCAGATATATTAGGTCCATTGCCGTTCTAAGTGCATCAATATACAACAGTTTGCTGCCATAAAAGGAGTTACCCACATAGTTCCTTGCATTAGTTTTAATTAAAGAATAAAATTGGTTTATTTAATGACAAAGAGATAGATTTTAAGTGCATACAGGTATAACACATTAAAATCAGAAATGGTTACAAGAGAAATAAAGATAAAACCCTTTCTAAACTTAACAAACTAGGTTCAAGATGAAACTCTTACCACATGCTCCCAAAGTCCATAGGCTAGGTGGAAAAGAGAGAGATGGACAGGCCAAGATAACTGGGTGTTTTTGCCCCTCACTTTTATAGTTCAGTCACCCTTTGAAATTGCATTTTCCCAAGGCTTACCCCTAGATAAAGTTCACACCCGCTGTGAGGATGGAGACAAAAAGTGTGATGGTGAAAGAGGTTCCATGCTGTTGTTTGCTAAGATGCAGCAATGTTTGTTCCTGTCCCCTTCCTTGCCAAAGAATGGCCACTTTATAGGTGATTACACATCAACTTTGATGGCACCTGGCTAGGGGCATCATCTTGTCCTTTGTCTTTAAGAAACAGATTTACCCAGTCCCGAGACTTGTCTGGTAAACACATTTCAGTTGTAATGTCAGCTTCTGTTTATAACTTTAAATGTAATATTGCTATGTACATTTCATCATGATATGACTGACCAGCAAGTTATTAGTTTTCAAATGATACCTCACAAGGTATATTCTGTACAAAGATTATTACAATGGTGTGTAGGGTGTGAATACAGGGGTGCATTCCATCACAGCCTCCCACTGCACTTCAGTATACTACCCACTCTGTTCCCCAAGGCATGGGGACTAGGAGCCAGAACTCCTAACTTCTACCACTGACTTACTGTGTGATCTTGTTTTCTTCTTTTAATTTTATTTTGCAGGCTGGGGTAGCCAAAGTTCGAAAGTCCAGATCCATCACAACACATGGCTGCATTTCCCTGGACACAATCTGCGGTGGATTCTGACATTCACCCTCCTGTTCGTACATGTCTGTGAAATAGCAGAAGGCATAGTTTCAGATGCGTAAGTGACTGTGTCTGCTTCAGAGTCTAGCTAGTTGCATTAATAGCATGGCAAGTCTGTTACTGAGGTATGAAGAAGTTTCCTAAAGAGAAGGGGCTCTGCTTAACAAGCTTCCCAATTTTTAAAGGGATAAAGGTGAAGCAGTTTTATTTAGCACTTTATTGCCCCCCTTTGAGCTACGATAGCATGAAAATGCTGACAACAGCTGAATGTATTGCACATGGATACAGAATATTCTGTCTCTAAAGAAGTCATCACTGTGCTCTGAACTAGAGCAGTAAAGCATTTCAGAGGGATGCAGGAATGCTCTTTCTTCTCTTTTAGGCATCGCCAATGATTGTGTCCCCTGCCCTTTTACATTCCACTTTTTAGATTTATCCGAGATCATATATTCTAGAACCTTTGTACCTCTCTGACTAAGTGACTCCCCAACCGATGCACTGCTTTGTGGCTAGGTGCAGCATGGCATTGTTTATTCTCTTTGTAGTCCAGCCAACTAGCCATCCAATCCATTGGTGGTCCTCTTCGCCTTGTGACTTGGCCATCTGGCCAGGTCACTTTAGTCTCACCCTTTCCAGGGTAAACAAGGGTTTTAAACCAATAGTCCCAGAACCTCGCATCAGGTCAAGGCACAATAGTCTTTCCAATCCCTTGTGTCTCGGGTCTTCACACTAGTTTCCTTAATAAGGCTGTAGGGGAACTCAGTCCCTTCCCCTGCCATGGGTTCCAGCCCAGGGACCCTTGTAGCAAGCAGTTAAGATTTGTCTTGCCAGACCACTTTCTTCTTCCCTGTGCTACTTCCCACATTAGCCTGCCTTCTCCTTGGGAGGCTCACTTCCCTGTAGGGTGACCAGACAGCAAATGTGAAAAATCGGGACAGGGGGTGGGGGATAATAGGAACCTATATACGAAAAAGACCTAAAAATTGGGACTGTCCCTATAAAATCGGGACATCTGGTCATCCTACTTCCCCAGCAGGGGTCTGCTTTGGGTCAAGGCCCTAGTCCCAGTTCCCTCATGTAATGAAGGAAAGGACACTTAATTATCAGAAATAAAGACCAGCACCCGCCCTTCTGTCCTGCCAGAATCCTTCAGCCAGCCATCCTACTGTTCTGTGCTCACAGATACCTAAGTCAGCTGGTTCTCTGCTATGCTTCTCTCTGAAACCTGAGAATGAGTGGTCGTTCCACCTCCCCACCTTGGGGGTCTCTGAGCTGGGGGCTTCTCCCTTTTAAGGCTCCATCTCCAAGTCTGGCATGCTTCAGAGGTGCCATGAGGTGGAGCGACCTGAACCCACAGCTGCTCTTTAACTCTTTCTTGTCTAGCCAGAGATTTTGTAGACCCCATCACACAAGCCATGCAGTTTTGACCCAGAAAAGGAGATGATGATGATTGATTATTTATTGGAGATGGTAAAAAACTAATACAAAACTTCATACCATTTTTTCAAACTTTTCTACTTTTTTTAAAAAAACACTCCATAACTGGTCCAGCCCCCACCAAAAACTAAACAAACAATCAAATAAAAAATCAGAACAAAAATGATAACGTTCATCCAATCTTTTTAATTCAATTTTTTTCAACAAAAAGTTTCATTGAAAAATGGACATTCAAAAAATGTCACTGGCTGTTATGGAA
This sequence comes from Mauremys reevesii, assembly GCF_016161935.1. Classification (NCBI taxonomy): domain Eukaryota; kingdom Metazoa; phylum Chordata; order Testudines; family Geoemydidae; genus Mauremys; species Mauremys reevesii. Next base: position 241,026,554 of record NC_052623.1, on the reverse strand, counting down.
GTTTGCATAACAACCAACCATAGTGTCTCCATGCTGTGAATGAAGGACTTCAATCCATCATGAACACTCAATTTATATGTACTCATAAAATTATGAAAGTGAAAAAAGACACCAAATCCAGTTGCATTTATACTGTATTTCTGGTTTCTTTTCAGAAATATGAAATCTCGCCACCTGCATCTCTTCCTGCCAGCTATGATGGGATTTGTGGCTGCCACCACAGCTATTGTTTATTACCATAATATTGAAACGTCTAACTTTCCAAAGTTACTGCTAGGTAGGTTGCTTATCTTATTTTTGCTGTTTTTCAAAAAGCCCCTGGTTTGTTCCATAATTTTTCAAAATAAACTTTCTGACCTTGAGAAGGTTTATGAAACTCATGAAAAGCCAGGGAGAAATTTTCTGCTTACTTTTTTTCTCTCTGGGATACATTATTGCACACTGGACAGGGCCGGCTCCAGGCACCAGCTAAGGGGCGGCACTCCATCCACTATTGGGGCGGCCCATCTGGGTCTTCGGCAGTAATTCGGCGGCAGTTCCCTCAGTCCCTCTCTTCCTCTTTGAGCTGCTGCCGAAGTGAAGGAGGAAGTGAGGAGTGAAGGAGTGAAGGACCCGCCGCCGAATTCCCGCCAAAGAATGGAGTGGTGAGATTCAGCTGCCATCGAAGTGCTGCCGATCGGCTTTTTTTTTTTTTCCCCCACCACTTGGGGCTGCAGAAAACCTGAAGCTGGCCCTGACACTTGACTAGGTGGACTGGAGTATAATGGAAAATTGCCAACTCCTGTGATTTTATCATGAGTTTTACAATGTGGCTTTTTAACACTGCTCATGATTTCTTGGAAAAATTTGACCCTTATTCAAAATGGTTACTATCTCTCAGTACTTTCAGTTGGTCTCAGGCTACAGACTACCCTCAGATAAGCTGACAACCATCCTTTGCAGGTCACAGTGAGGTTTCTCATAGTAAAGATGGCTTCCATCTCCCATTGTTTCCAGCGGGACTGAAGTCAGGTTGCTCTCAAGGAATATGGCTGCCAACTATTTACCATGTTTTTCCCAGTCAGGAGACACTGAAAGAAACCTCACGGCTCTGAGTCTTAGAGCCTAGGACAACTGAGGTGGGCTCGTACTACAGGGCTAAAAATAGAAGTGTAGCTGTTCCCATTTGGGCTGGAGCTCAGGTTCTGAGACCTGGTGAGGTGGGTGAATTAAAGAGTCCGAGGTCCAGCCTGAGTGGGAATGTCAGCACTGCTATTTTAGTGCTGTAGTGTAAGTGCCACAAGCCCGAGTCTGTACACTGGGCTCTGAAACTTGCAGCCACAGAGGTTTTTATTACAGTGTCGAAACATAGCAATTGGGTAGGGGTTGCTGGAGACTGCATAAGGGGTGTGTACACCCAACACTACCTGTTGCTTAACAGTCTGAACTGGCTGACTATTCGCACAGACTGAGAGGCAGGTTATAGTTTTAACTTTACAGACCACATTTTCAAAAATGCCCTCTAAGAGCACATCTGCAATTTTGTACCCTGATGGTTTTCATACCCAAAGGGTCACTATGTATTCGTCAGGCTAGGTATTTTTTATTTTCTTCAAAGAAAATAACAAATAAAGGTCCCAGACCTGAAATTAGATCTATTCGGCTGGACCTTTGCGCCCGTGTGAAGCCCCATGGACTTCAGGTTGGCTGTGCCTGGGTGCAGAGATCTGCCCAAGCAGATCCAATTGCAAGATCAAGGTCAAAGAAAGAAAAAAATATCTCAGTGAAACAGTGCAGGGCAAGTCTCTCACTCGCCAAGATCTTCCATCTTGAAAAGCCTCAGAAGCCTAGCCCCCTGTTAGGGAGGCTAACAACCCATGGGACTACTGGATTGGGCCCTGCGACATGGCAACTACAGCTGCATAGAAGCAACACTCATAGAGTAATCTTAATTTGGATACTGATCTGATACTCTTGTGATACTGGTGTAGTTAAAAAGTACTTTCTTAAAATGATGTGGGTTGGTCTGTTTGTTTCACAGCTCTTTTTGTTTACTGGATAATGGCCTTTGTCACAAAAACCATCAAGCTGGTCAGATATTGCGAGGATGGCGTGCCGCTCTCACAGCTGCGCTTCTGCATCACTGGAATTATGGTCATTCTCTATGGGCTGCTGATGGCTGTGGAAATCAATGTCATTCGAGTTAGGGTATGTGTCACTTTACTAGGCTTTGGCAGGACAGACAGCAGTGGAATTTGGAGTAAACATAAAAATAGAAGTGACTCCTTCTCACATGCCCGGATTGCCAAATTTAGCCTCCACTCCAGCTGAGCACATGCTTAACTTTAAGTATATTAGTAGTTCCACTGGAGTCAATGGGGCCACTTACATGATTAAAATTAAACATGTTTGCTGGATCAGGGCCTTAGCGTCAGAAAGGAATTGCCCTCTCACCCATTGTCATTGCATAACACTTTGTGTTTTCTTCTCCTTCCTCTGCTTCATTGGTTAGGATTTAGGGGGCCAATTGTATTGGGGAGCCCATGAGCGCCTTGTTCTTTTCCCCATTTATTGTTTTTACTCTTCTTTGTTTCTTCACATGTCCTTAGCCCATTGGCAAGGTAAGCTTGGCAAAGAGATTGCACTACAGAACTTGTATGAGGTGAATTGAAAAATACTATTTCTTTTGTTTATCATTTTTATCAGGGGTGGCTCTACAAATTTGGCCGCCCCAAGCAGTCATGCCCGGGAGGCGCCCCCGAGCCGTGGGAGCAGCGGACCTCCCGCGAGCATGACTGCGGAGGGTCCGCTGGTTGCGCGGCTCGGCTGGACCTCCCGCAGCTGCGGGCGGTTCGCTGGTCCGGCGGCTCCGGTTGAGCTGCCGCAGGCGTGCCGGCGGGCGGTCCAGCCGAGCCGCGGGACCCGCGAACCGTCCGCAGTCATGCCTGCAGCAGGTCCGCTGCTCCCGGGGCTCCGGTGGACCTCCCGCAGGCATGACTGCGGCAGGTCCGCCGGCCCAGCCTGCCGCCCTCCCAGGAAAGGGCCGCCCCAGGCGGGTGCTTGCCCCGCTGGGCTCTGGAGCCGGCCCTGATTTTTATAGTGCAAATATTTGTACCCCAAAACAATATATACTTTGATTTAAATTACAACACAGAATACAATGTATATGAAAATGTAGATAAACATCCAAAATATTTAATAAATATCAATTGGTATTCTATTGTTTAACAGTGCAATTAAAACTGCGATTAATTGCAATTAATTTTTTAATCGTGATTAATTTTTTTAGTTAATTGTGTGAGTTAACTGCGATTAATCAACAGCCCTAGAATTTACACAATATATTATTACTTTAACTAAAAATTGCTGTGAAAGAATATCATTGCTGAACATATTATGTTTTTTCCTCTACAGAGGTATGTATTTTTTATGAACCCTCAGAAAGTAAAGCCACCTGAAGACCTGCAGGATCTGGGTGTGAGATTTCTTCAGCCATTTGTCAATTTGCTCTCAAAGGCGACTTACTGGTGGATGAATACACTTATTATATCGGCCCACAAGAAGCCGATTGACCTGAAGGCAATTGGGAAGCTGCCAATAGCAATGCGAGCACTTACAAACTATGTTTGTTTGAAAGAAGCGTATGAAGAGCAAAAGGTAAGCAATGATATCCATATCACCGTACAGCCTTTATACTGTTAAAGTGGTATCTTCACTTCCACTAGGAAACCCTTTTTTTAGGAATTTATGACAAAAGAATTTGTTCCAAGGTGAAACTTGGCTTATAACATTTCAGTCCAAAAATACTGTTTTCTTTTAAAGTGAATTCTCGGCTTGGGATAGTTGCCAGATTGAAAGCCTTGGGAACTGAAGCCCTAATGCACAAATCACTCGCTAGTTTTCATTTTAGAAGTCAAAGCTTTCTTTAAGTCTTAAGGGCTCATGACAGTGTTTTAAATTAACAGATATCCTCTCCAGTTTCAACTGGAAACACCCTTCTTCACATCTTCTGAACTTCTTTAGAGTATTACTGTGCACTGTTAAATAGTTACTATCCCTTTCATATCATCATAGTAAATTTGGACTGGAAGGGGCCTCAGTAGATCATCTAGTACAGTCCCCTGCACTAAGGCAGGACTACGTATTAACCTTTCCATAGATATGGACATAATTGAATGGATTATTTACCTACTAAAGTATATGTATGTTATATAAACTGATTTCAGAAACTTTGGGCTAAATTCTGGCTTTTCCATTCAGAGATGCACTGAGAGGAAAGGATAGGAGATGTTTTGGACAGAAACTCTTTGCCCCAGGGTGGCCTGAGAGCAGCACTCCCAAAGCAGCACTCCCAAAGTAGCCTCTAACTTTGCTCAGTCCAAGTTGCACATGCAGCCTTCTGCTTACTCCAATGCCTAGTCATTTCTGCCCACGGATGGGCGTTTCCATGTGCAGATCAGGTGATTGTGAGTCTCGCCAGTTTGTACACACAGGTGCACACATGTGCATATACAAAGGGGACAACACACATATTTAGAGCCACTTTGGAAAATTTGGCCCATAGAAATCATGTGTTAATCAGTGTTGATCACTTTCCTAAACTCACAATGTAAATTGGTTTTCATGCAATGCAGCAGTTTAGAATGGAAATGAATGAACAAGTTGGATAGCAGCAGAAGAGCTGTGCTCTCCCCTGTAGTAGAAGTTGCCTTAAGAAAATATGGATATTTTCCCCATGGGTTCTTATTTAGTACAATAGCTTGCGTTTAATATATTTGAGACTGCTTGTCTTCAGTAATTTGCATACTGTATCTGATTTTTAATGAGCCAGAGAGCCAAATTCTCTGCTTGTGTAAATGGATAAAACTGCACTGCGTCAATGAATGCTGCCCATTTGTGTCAGCTGAGAAAGTTGTCCTTTAGTGCCAGACTTTATAATGGGCATAATTGCGCACATACATTTGTCTGTCTAGAAAAGTTGTGGCTTCAGTGTGCCCTGTAATGTCTGGCTGTGACACAGCAGTAGCAGGACCTCAGTTTGCCTGACCATCTGGGCAAATCACCTTCAAGAGTATGACCTCTTCTGGGGCCCATATCCTAGAACTAGTGCAACAGAACTATAAAGTCCACTAAATCTTCAGACCCAGTTGGGCTCAGCTGGCCACGGTCTCCCTCACAGATGAGCCTGTGCTTTACTTAGATACTTTTGCAATTGTCCACAGGCTCCTGTGCCTCACTCCACCCCACTGACTCAATCTGGCACAGTTGTCCACCTTCCTAGGGTTTCAGGGAGGCCTTTATTCCTCAGTGACTCCTGATCTTCCTTCAGTCTTCAGGCTCACCTGAGGAGCAGACTGGCTGCTTCTCTCCCCCTGCAGCCTTCTATCAGCAGGGCTGGATTAAGGCAGGGACTTCAGGGGCTGCCACCCGGGGCCCTGGCTCAAGGGGGGCCCCGCAAAAATAAATCACAGGCAGCGATCTCCGGGGCACTCAGGCTGCTTTTCCTGACCCCACGTCACACCCAGAAGTGGCTGGCTGCTGTCACATCTCTGCAGCCCCTGGTGGGTGGGGGAGGCGGCTCCGTGCACTGCCACCACCCCCAGCACCGTCCCTGCAGATCCCATTGGCCGGTTCCTGGCCAATAAGAGCTGAGGGTGGCGCTTGCGGGTGTGGGCAGTGCACAGAGACACACTGTTCCCTTCCCCCCAAGGGCGCTCAGAGATGTGCCAACAGCCAGCCGCTTCCGGGAGTGATATGGGGCTGTGGCAAGCAGGCAGCCTGCTATGCCACTGGCTGGGAGCCACCTGTGGTAAGTGCCTCCTGGCTGCAGCCTACATCCTGCACCCCCTCATCAGGGGCGGCTCTAGAAAATAGGCTGCCCCAGGCAGCGCGGTGTGCTGCGCCGCCCTTCCTCGGTCCCGCGGCGGGTCCCCTCTTCCCGCGGCTCCGGTTGAGCTCCCGCGGCAGGTCCACCGGAGCCCCGGGACGAGCGGACCTGCCGCAGGCATGACTGCGGGAGCTCCACCGGAGCCGCGGGAACAGCGGACCTCCCACGGGCACGGCTGCGGACGGTTCGCGGGTCCGGCGGCTCCGCTTGAGCTGCCGCAGTCATGCCTGCGGGAGGTCCAGCCGAGCCGCGGGACGAGCGCCCCCTCCGGTCGTCCGCGGCTCCGGTGGACCTCCCGCAGGCATGACTGCGGCAGGTCCACCGGCCCAGCCTGCCGCCCCCTAGATTTGGCCGCCCCAGGCAACAGCTTGGTTTGCTGGTGCCTAGAGCTGCCCCTGCCCCGCATGCACCCCCACCCCCTGCCCTGGGTCAGAACCCCCTCCTGCATCCAAACTCCCTCCCAGACCCCGCACCCCCTCCTGCACTCCAATCCCCTGCCTCCGCCCCCTCCTGCACCAAACTCCCTCCCAGACCCTGCATCCCAATCCCCTGCCCCAGCCCCCTCCTGCATCACACTCCCTCCCAGGAAAAAGACTTGTATACAGGGGCCCCACAAAATCTAATAGCCCTGGGCCCACAGGAGAGTTAATCCAACCCTGTCTATCAGGCCCCTTTCCAGAGAGAAAACTCACTGCACCCTATCCCCTGGTCTGTTCCCCAACTCACCTGCTCTCTCCTCTTTTAAGTAGATCCCCTACCTTCCCCAGGAGCAATCAGCGATGTTACTAGCACTCTTGGGTTCCCTTAACCTTTCTGGTGTCTGTGCAGAATTTACACGCTGTCATAGTGTGCCGGACTGATGTATGCAGATACCTGATATGCATGCACAAACAGGTATTTGGATGCCAGGTAGCCAGTCAGATGCCTTACTGGCTATCTGCACACACAAGCACCAGATTTGTGGCACACATTGAATATCTGTATTCATAAATTAAGTATGCACAAATATATGCATACAATTAAATGAGCTTGATTTTAAAAATTTGACCTACTTCACTTAGCTTTTCCTCCTCTTGGTTTCCAGAATTGTTTAAAGTCTATATACTGCCTTAGATTCAACCATAGTCATGTTACTATTCCAAACTAGGCTGTGACTGGTGCTTCTTCACCCTAAAACAAACTGATACTCCATAGATAACATTAAAGTAAACCAGATGGCTATAATCTGAGAAATGGCTTATGACAATCCAGTGGTGCTTAGTGCAGACTTGGTTTAGAAAACAGCAGCAGATTTAGGAAAAAATTTTAGGTTTAAATACATCATGGCCTGTGAGCTAAAAAAATATGTTATGTCATTGTTTATGCTGTATATTTTACTGGATGAAGTTGGCTATTAATCTTTCCCAGCTGGTGAGAAGAGCCCCTGAGATCTATTGGATTAAGTTGAGATACTAAAACCAGATATAGCTGAGCTTGAGTGCATTCCAAACTCATGTAGAATGAAGGAGTCTGTTCTTTCCTGAAGCATTTTATCACACCTTGATGAAAGACACTGAACATAAGGCTAGCAGTGTTCCTTGTTGTAAAGTGTATTTGAAATAGACAGCTACATGAATCTTTATTTCTAGTCTTTTTGTTCAAGACAAAACCAGCAGTGAATTACTCTTTCCAAGGATAAAACTAGAGAGCAGATGCAAGTTGAATTTTAAATGTCCATTTCCTGAAAAGCTCTGGCCTCACAACGCATATCTCAAGCACTACAGGAGTATGGACTTGTGGGGCCTGATTGACCGTTCTGTTTTTCCTGTTTTACACTGAACTCAATAGAATTACACCAGTGTAAAATTGCAGTGACACAATGATGAATCGAGTCTGTGAACTTCACTTGGAGTGTTTCCTTATTCCCACTGAGGTCAGTGAGCCAGTTCTTGAAGTTCTTACTCAATCTTTTACTCAGATAAAATTCTCACTGAGTCCTGTAATGGGGAATTTGGCCTAATTAAGGACTGGGCTATCTATGCTCAGTGAAGAATTTAAGTTCACAAATGTAGGCCTTTTTTGTGTCCACAAATTAGCCTTGAGCAGATTTCATTTTTTATGAATTTGTTAACTGTTCAAGAATAATTAATAAATAGTGTATGCAAACATATTTCCGGCTAAGGGTCATTCACCACAGTTCCTATGAGTACTCACTATTTGTAATTCAATATTTGAGTTGTGTAGTTGGGCATGGTATTATTTTGAATTTCCTGATTTTAAAACTTCCAAACTGAAGTTACTGGATGATATGTTACTAAAAAAGCTAACAGAACACAAAGCTGTGGCTCTGGTCGCATCCCGTTTGAATATGCAGCAGTTGTCTGAGTTTATAAATATTGTGAGGTAGCAGAAACTAACTTGCCCGTCAGCCTATTTGCAGACTCAGTTCTTCTGCTTGGATGATGCACAAATGGGAAGAATTTATTTTTTTCAACCCACTATGAGAATAGTGAGAAATATGAGAAAATGGGAATAGTGGTTTTCTGCTTTGTAAAGTGCTTTGTTCTATTGAGATCAACTGAAATGTTAAGGTTCAATTTGACAGTTTTATTTTATATTATTTTTATGTTTTATTTTATATGATATGATATGATTTGATATGATATGATATGATATGATATTATAACTGGGGTTTAATAATTATGTTTAAATTATAAAATAAAATAAAATAAAAAAGTAATATCATAATTGGTCACTGGTGATTGGCATTCTAAGGATAATTGGTAATTACTATTGAAATTGGTAATTAGTTCAGTAATTTGTATAAAATAAAATAAATGTGAAAATGAAAAGTTGTTTCAAAATGAAAAATTAGAATGTTCTGTTTTGATAAGATCCACTTAATCAAAACACTTCATACTGATTTTTTTTCCACAATGAAATGTTGTCATAACTGACATGTTTTAGTGGAACATTTAGATTCAGATGAATAAATATTTTCGGATGGAAAAAAAATTCCGAAAATTTTCAACCAGCTCTAATAAAGACACTCACTCTGGTATATCTTTTGTTACCTTTTTGGCTAGCATGATATTTAAACTCAAATACATTATCTTATAGCTGTGTTTAAAATGTGTTTAAAAGATAAAATATTCCACACCAAATTCTAACCCTGGGTACTATAAGACAAGCTGTGACGCACAACATACACATCTGGTATTAGAATTATGTCTTTAGGGCTCTATATTCCCCTTGATGAGTCCTCCCAACTCCCATTGATGTCAGTGGGGATTTCACTGCAGATCAAGAATAGCCTAGTCTATAATGTTGAAATGCAGCCAAAATCTCACAGCCACCTTTTTGAGCTGAGATCCTCTATGTGGGAACTCATTATCACATATCTTGACAAAATTTTGCTGCTGTTCTTTTTTGCACATGTGGTCAATTTTTTCAAGCTATGCATGCCTCATGTATCATTCAGTTCATAATGAGGACATAGGGATTAAATCAGCCAAAGGCCTTTATAACAGTGGTTTTCAACCTTTTTTCATTTGTGGACCCCTAAAAAACTTTGAATGGGGGTGCAGACACCATTGGAAATCTTAGACTTAGTCTGTGGACCCCCAGGGATCCACGGATCACAGATTGAAAACCACTGTTCTATGGTATAATAAAATTTCACTGACCCTAGTTTAGACATAGTCCACGGAATACAGGTTGAAAACCATTGCTTTATAACATCCATGAGTGTCGACAGACTCTTACTCCGATGAACCAACTGGGAAAGGAAATTTTAGAGTCAAGGGCCCTTTGAGCATCTCTCAGATGTTTGAATTCAGGAGCTGTTAGCTTACGTGCCACTATGGACCTCAGTTGTTGTAGCAGAGCATAGAGAAGGGAGGAAGTTTCTCAGGTAGCTAGGTTCCAAACAGCACAGAGCTTTAATACTTTGGACATCATAATTACATAAAAAATCCATAACTTTTTGTTCTGCTAGTAAATTTCAGATCAAAACCCCTGACTTAATAGTACACTGTAATACTGTAAATTAATAACCTCATTCTAAATATTTTTTCTAGAAACCAAACTGAAGGCATGAATGATGCCTGCTTTACCTTGGGTAATACCCAAAGTTTAAGCTGATAAAATAGAGGAAGAAATAAGTCCGAGAAGAATTCTCTTTGTCTTTTAAAATCACTTTAAAATGCTTAGACTGGACAAAGAAAGGAAGACAATTAGTCACTTTTACTTGGAATATTAATTTGATTTAGTATCATGGGTTGAGCCCTAGTACAAATGAATGAATTTCAAGTAGTGATGACAGTGATATGAATTTTGTAGGAATACTGGCAATAGCTACTAGTATGCTGAAAAATGTGAATTCTTTAAAAAATGACTAACGTTTACAAAATTGCCATTCTACACTTGCTCTTTGGGCAATAAATGATGTATTCCAGCAAAAACCATGTTGGGTTTTTAATGAATAATTTAATGTACAGAATAGTATGTGGTACTATTGCTAAAAGACAGCAGCAATGCTTGCCTGGTGATATAGAATACATTCAACCAGTAGTTCTCCAAGTTTTTTACATTGTGGACCACTTCTTACGATAGGGTGAAATTAGCTCCAGTACAGGGCCCAGCCCATTATCATGAAGACCTATTTTGAGTCCTTAAGTATGACTGAAATGGTGCATAGTCCTTGTGCTGTACCTCTGCACGGGGGAGAGTTTCACCCTTAGACAGCATTCTGTGAACTTCCAAACCTCCTAGGGCCAGATTTTATTAACAAAATTTAGGCCCGGTTTACACTACAAACTTAGACGGACAGAAGCCGCCTTACATCGACCTAATAATGTATGTGTCTACACTACCAGGTCTGTTCCACTGACCTAACTCTCTTGTAACACTGACTTAATTACTACACTTCAGCAAGAGGTGTAGTGCTTAATTTGTTGTTGATGGATTGACAGAGAGGCAGTGAAGATGCATTATTGTGTAAGTCGACAGACTTGGCCTCCAGGAGGTCTCCCACAATGCTCCTCTGTGACCAATCTGGAGATTGTTTTCAACTTCGCTGCATAGCAGCCGGGTACACAGGAAACAGCCCCTCCCCTGTTAAAGCCCCGGGAACTTTTGAATTTCCACTTCCAGTTTGGTCAGCATGGAGAGCTCACCAGCCCAGCTGATCATGGTGACTCAATGCCCCAAACGCGCTCCAGCTGGGAGTACACAGGAAGTGGTACATCTTATTGGTCTGTGGGGAGAAGAGTCTGTGCAAGAACAGTTCTAATACCGCTGAAGAAACAGACATCTATGAAAAGATCATGCAGGGCACGAGGGAGAAGGGCTACACCAGGGACACACAGCCATGCCATGTGAAAATGAAAGAACTTGGGCAGGTGTATCAGAAGGCAAGGAAGGCAAACAGTCATTCTGGTTCTGCACCATAGACATACAACTTCTACAATGAGCTGCATGAGATTCTCAGCGGCTATCCCACCACTAACCCCAAACACAGCGTAGATACCGCCCAGGAGTCTGAGTCCCAGGCCACCTTAGGCACCAACATGGAGAACATTCTGGACAAGGAAGAGGAGGAGGAGGAGGAGAATGGGAGACAGGTGAGCAGGGGATCCATTCTCCCCAAGAGCCAGGAGCCATTTTTAACCCCAGAGCAGTCCAGCTGTTTGCAGGACAACATGGTTGAGCCTGATGCCGGGGAAGGCACCTCTGGTGAGTACGCAATTCCAATCATAGAATCATAGAATATTAGGGTTGGAAGAGACCTCAGGAGGTCATCTTGTCCAATCCCCCTGCTCAAAGCAGGACCAACACCAATAAAATCATCCCAGCCAGCATAGGCGCCGACTCCGTGGGTGCTCCGGGGCTGGAGCACCCATGGGGAAAAAACAGCTGTTTTGCGGTGGCAAGCGCTGGGAGGGAGGGAGGAAGAGGGGGAATCTGGTGTGCTCGGGGAAGAGGCAACTTCTACTTCCCCTACCAATTCTTCCCTGTTTGTAAGCAGCAGGTCAAGAGGAGCACAGCCTCTAGTTGGTTTCTCCAGCACCTGTATCAGGAAGTTGTCCCCAACACTCTCCAAAAACATTCTGGATTGTCTGTGCATTGCTGTATTGCTCTCCCAGCAGATGTCAGGGTGATTGAAGTCCCCCATTAGAACCAGGGCCTGTGATCTGGAAACTTCAGTTAGTTGTCCGAAGAAAGCCTCGTCTACCTCATCCTTCTGATCCCGTGGTCTATAGCACACGCCCACCACAAAATCGCACTTGCCTCTAAACTTAACCCAAAGACTCTCAACAGGCTTTTCTCCAGTTTCATACTGGAGCTTTCAGCAATCATATCACTTTCTTACATACAATGCAACTCCTCCACCTTTCCTCCAGTACCTGTCCTTCCTGAACAGTTTATACCCATCCATGACAGTGCTCAAGTCATGTGAACTGCCTCACCAAGTTTCTGTTATTCCAATCACATCATACTCCCTTGATTGTGCCAGGACTTCCAGTTCTTCCTGCTTGTTTCCCAGGTTTCTTGCGTTTATGTACATGCACCTAAGATAACTAGCCGATTGCTCTACTTTCTCAGTATGAATCAGGAGGCTTCCCGTCTTGTACCCTCCTCCTTCTGTTTCATCCGGGTATCCCACTTCCCCACTTACCTCTGGGCTTAGGTCACCATCCCCTGGCGATCCTAGTTTAAAGCCCTCCTCACTAGGTTAGCAAGCCTGCCTGTGAAGATGCTCTTCCCTCTCTTCGTTAGGTGGATCCCATCTCTTCCTAGCAATCCTTCTTCCCGGAATAACATCCCATGGTTGAAGAATCCAAAGCCCTCTCTCTGACACCACCTGCATAACCATGTTTTTACTTCCACAATTTGATGGTCCCTACCTGGGCCTTTGCCTTCAACAGGGAGGATGGACAAGAACATGACTTGCACCTCAAACTCCTTTATCCTTCCCAGAGCCATGAGGTCTTCACTGATCTGCTCAAGGTCATTTTTGGCAGTATCATTGGTGCCCACGTGGAGAAGTAGGAAGGGGTAGCAGTCCGAGGTCTTGATCAGTCTCGGAAGACACTCCATCACATCCTGGATTCTAGCTCCAGGCAAGCAGCACAATCAAATTGTAGGGGTTACATGCTCTTATATTTTATATTTACTATGAAGAAAAAGTGAGGTACAGTGAGTATCTGCTTCCCAATGGCCACTCCAGCTATGCAGAGGGTGCACAGGGATGGCCCAGGAATCCTCCATGGAGATCTCCAGGAAGCTTTCATGAAGGTGCTCTGCAATCCTTTGCAGAAGGTTTCTCGGGAAGGCTGCCTTATTTCTTCCACCATGGTAGGACACTTTCCCACACCACTCCTGTATTAACTCTGCTGGCATCATTGCAGTATACAGCACAGCAGCATAAAGACCAGGTCTGTACCCAGACACTTGCAGCATCTGTTCCCATGCCACATCTGTTACCTTTCAGGAAATTGATTTCACTTAGGGTCATCTAGGGGAAACGGGGGAAGTTTTCATTACAAATGTTCATACCACAAACAATAGAGCATGTGATTCCCCCACCCATGATGACTTCTGGGTCCCTCGGCCACAGTTTCCCTAGTATGCTGGTGGTTTGGGTGGCAGAGATTGTCATTGACTTCAGAATCTGCAAGCCAAAGGTGACTGCTACCAGCAGCGTTAAGGGAAGGGGTGGCGGGCTTCCTGTGTTCTTTCATCGCTGCAAGCCCCCTCCCACCCCTCCCCCGGAGCCACTGAGGACAAACACCACAATTTGAGAGGCTTAATTCTGGTCCCTGGTCTCAAAGCAATGTCTGTGTTGCTAGGGAAAGGGGGCACATTAGAAGATGGAAAAAGAGAATGTGTGGTATCATGTTCAACGAGATAATGAGGGCTTCTGTAGTAGGAAGAGATCCTGAGACATAAGCCCTTGTATTAGAGGCATGGTTTGAGGCAGGACCTGCTCACAGAATCTGGCAAGAACAGGGCTGATATTGCAGAAATACACATTCCTAAGGAGTGCTAGTCACAGAATACACACGCAAACACATCCTGATATCAAGTGGTACCAGAACATCCCAATATCAAGGATGGTACAAAAACATTCCCTAAGGATAACAGAAACACACTGACCCCTCCTAAAAGATAAGGTCAGGATGACAGTATGTAATAGAGATGTTTTGATCAAACCAACATGTACAAGGTGATAACTAGCCACGTCAGGGGGCGATAACTAACTATTTCAGAGGCAATACTAACTTGTTTGTATCAGGGTATAAAGATATATTTCAAAGGAAGTATCTTTGTCCAGCCGAAGGGGGAATGGAAAGTTCCACCATTCACTGTGTTGTGTCCATTGTCATGGGCATACATGTCTTAGTATCCTCATAGAGTCTGCCAGGTGCTATTACTGTGCTTTGTCGACAATAAACCTGGCTTGGCGCCTTCATACCTTAACGGATCTTGTGGTCATTGGGCGGTTCACTCAAGGTCTGCTATGCCAGCTGTCTGCACAGAACTGGGGCAGCACACAGGGAGAACACACACATGCAGCTGGACATCTGATCACCGCTTCCAGAACAGCTGGTATGGAGCTCAGAGCCTGGAGGATTTCACTGTCTGAAAAATTGGACATGGACATGGAGAGCCGGAGAGCATCCCAGAAGCATGAGCATGCCACGCAGGATGGGATGCTGCGTTTATGAAGGACCAATCAGCCATGTTGAGGCATCTGGTTGAGCTTCAAGAAAAACAACTTGAGGCTAGACTCCCTATGCAGTCTCTGCACAACAGCCTGCAAACATCAACCTGTTCCCAATCCCCCTCCACTAATCATTCCAGGAGGTGGAGATGGTGGTGGGGGAAAGAAGGTACAATATCCCTTCCACTCAACACCAGGGGCAGGTACGAAGAACAAAAGGTGGCCATTTGAAGACCTTTGATGAGCAAGACTTCTGTGCTTTCACAGACAAGCTGACTTGGTTTCTCTCCTCCCAATTTTATCACACCATTTGCCCAAGGTTAAATTATTTTCTTGGTCTTTCAGATTCTTTATGTTTGTGCAATAAAAGTCAACATTTCAAGAATGAAGTATTCTTTGTTTATTCCAAGAATAGGGGTTTGGGAGATGAGGGGAAGGAGAAGTTCAGGGTAACTGGTGCAATGAAGGGGGTGGTATGGGAAGGCATGATGCAGATAAGCAGCACACATTACCGTGGCACATTACTGAAACAGGTTTTCAAAGCCTCCCGGAGATGCAGAGTTCCTCTCTGGGCTTTTCTTATTGCCCTAGTATCTATCTGCTCAAAATTAGCTGCCAGCCTACCCACCTCCACATTCCACCCCTGCAGAAACTTCTCTTCCTTTGCCTCGGAGATGTTATGGAGCACCCAGCACACAGTGATAACAATGGGGATATCTAATTATCTAGATCTAGATAAATATCTAGATCTAATGAGGTCTAATCTAGTAAGCAAACTACACCAGCGACCCTTTAAACATCTAAAGGCACATTCCACCACCATTCTGCACTTGCTTAGCCTATTGTTGAACCGCTCCTTACTGCTGTTGAGGTGGCTGGTATACAGCTTCATGAGCCATGTGAGCAAGGGATAGGCTGGGTCTCCCAGGATCCTATTGGCATTTCAACATCATCAGTGGTTATTTTGAAATCTGGAAAGAAAGTCCCTGATTGCATCTTTCCTGACCATCCCACATTGATGTTGGTGAAACACCCCCTGTGATCTACCAACACTTGCAACACCATTGAAAAATATCCCTTTCGGTTTATGTACTCTTTGGCAAGGTGGTCTGGTGCAAAGATTGGGGTATACGTGCCATCTATCACTCCACCACAGTTAGGGAACCCCATCGTGGCAAAACCATCCACTATGTCCTGCACATTGCCCAGAGTTACTACCTTTTAAAGCAGAGGTCGGTCAATGGCCCTGCACATTTGGATCACAACAAGTCTCCCGGTGGATTTACCAACTCAGAACTGATTCCCAGCTGACTGGTAGTAGTCTGGTGTTGCAAGCTTCCACAGAGCAATTGCCACTCACTTCTCCACTGTCAGAGCAGGCCTCATTTTAATGTTGCTGTACTTCAGAGCTGGGGAAAGCGCTGCACAAATTTCCTGGAAAATGGCCTTCCACATTTGAAAGTTCTGCAGCCACTCCTCATCATCCCATAGCTGCATAGCAATGCAATCCCACCTGTCAGTGCTTGTTTCCTGGGACCAGAAACGGCGCTCCACCGTGTTCAGCTGCTGCGTGACTGCGAGCAGCAACTGAGAATTGTTTCGTTCTATGGCTTGCAGCAGGGCTGCTTGAATGACATCGCAATGTTCTGCGTGGTGGCTCCTGTCTTGGCTCTGGAAATATTGCAGGATACGGCACGAGGTGTTTGTAATGCCCCCAACAAGAGTACACAGCTGAGCGGCGTCCCTGCGTAGAGGGCTATGGTGTATGTGTGGCTAAGCCAGGCTTTCAAAAAGAGGAACGAAAAAACATGGATTGTTTGCCATAGATATCATGGAGGGGGCATAAAACTGCATCGTGGGCGGTTGAAGCCATGTTCCCATTCCCCCCATAACACTGTTTTGATCCCATTGCAAGGCATCCCAAAATCCCCCGCAGCTGGGTGCACTGTGGGATAGCTGCCTGTGGTGTCCTGCTTTGTGCACCGATCCAAGCGTTGCTAATGAGGACACACTCCACCAACACAATGAGCATGGTGGGGACACACCCGCCTGACTTAATTACTTCAGTGGCTGGATGGCGACTTAATTTTGTAGTGTAGACATGCCCTTAGATGTTTAAAGATGCAGAGAGGCACCTAAAAGGGATTTGCCAAAGGCCCTAGGTGACTAATTCCCATTGACCTCAGTGGATGTTAGACACTTTTGAAAATCCCACTAGGTACCTCTCTGTATCTTTAATGCCTAAATACCTTTAAAAATCTGGCCTCTAGCAGATGAATGCCAAACAGCTTCTCTGCTAAAGCTACTATCCTTCCCTACGTCAAAATATAATTATTAATAAGAGGAGCTAGAAATAAACTAGCCCTAATGTAATAAGCATAACTACTTGGTTATGCCCCTTCCCTGTGCTATCAGTACTGAATTTCTCCTCGTTGCCTGTGGCTCCCTCCTCTAATCTCCCTAGGTCACTTTCCAGTTAGGTTCTACCCTCCCATATGTTTGCTACCTCTCCTTTTTTGACATTGTCCACATATTATATCACTGCTGAATTTGTGCCAAAGAAAAACCTAGAGGAAAAAATACATGAAGTGGCCGTGCAGAGTGCTGAGACATACTTGTTTTTGTTTATTTACTAGTTAGCTAAAAGTGTCTGTAGGAACACTCACAAAAGGCCTGGCCAGGGTTACAACATGCAGGCATCAGTGCTTCTTGAAGAATGGCAGATACATTTTTAGAGAGACAAGGCGGGTGAGGTAATATCTTTTACTGGATCAACTTCTGTTGGTGAGAGAGACAAGCTTTCAAGCTTACACCGAGCTCTTCTTCAAGTCTGGGAAACTTACTCAGATTGTCACAGCTACATACAAGGTGGAACAGATTGTTTAGCATAATTAGTTAACGTATGTTTCAAGGGACAATTCAAGGTGAAGTGGCCCATTAACATCCCTCCAGTCATAGGGAGGAAAGGAAGTGGGGAAGCAGTTTGAGGGGTGTGTGTTGGAGTTGTTAGTGGGTTAGAGATTGTTGTAATAAGCTTTTGTAGTTTGTGAGAAGCAACTGCCTGGACCACGCAGAAATGCTCTGTGGGATACAGATCCACTGAATCAAGTTCTTTCCTCCATAGATCAAAATATTTTCAAATCTATCATATAGCCTCAATCTGGCCACATGAATATATTTGAAGATTGGTGCTTTAGAATGATGGTTCATAGTTTTGTAGCGTTTGATGTCAGAAGAGACCATCAGATCATCCAATCAGACCTCCTGTATATCACAGGCCATTAAATTTCATCCAGTTACCCCTGTATTGAGCCCAGTAACTTGTATATGACTAAAGCATAATTTGTGTTTGGCTAAAGAACATCTTCGAGAAATGCATCCATTCTTGAGTTGAAGACATCAGGAGATGGACAATTCAGTGTGTTACATACTGGAGGATGGTTGTCCATATTTTTCTGGGTCTGATCCTGCAACCCCTTACTCATGTCAATAATCTCTACTCTTTCAAGTACCATTGACCTCACATGAGCAAGGGTTTGATGGATCAGGCCTTCAATGAATTATACAAATGACAATGATCAATAGCAGTCTGTGGTTACGTCTGACTATTCATAGAAGCAGAATAGTGTTATGACTTTGGGGGGAAAACATAATAAGCAAGATCGATGTGTTTTGGGGTGAGTTTGTTGTGAAGATAATTTGAAAATCTATCAAACTGTCTATCTTGTCTGTCTACCTAATCTAATTTATAACCCCTCCATGAAACACTTGGGTATCCAACAAGGCATGAGAGCAATAAAATGGAAGCTGCCATAAACTGCCAGTGAGACTAATTCTTGGTGTATTGATTCCTTTGTTTTCCAGAAAGAGGTGGCAAACCAGCCGAATAAGATTCCCTCTATATGGTTAGCAATGTACAGGGCTTTTGGACGGCCAATCCTTCTCAGCAGCACCTTCCGTTACTTGGCTGACTTGTTGGGTTTTGCTGGGCCACTATGCATTTCTGGCATAGTCGACAGCTTCCAAAATATTAACCAAAATGATACAAACACAACTGAAAAAGTAAGTTGACAATTAAAAGAATTTGTTTGGTATCAGTTTTTGATATATGTGATGCTTTCTGTATTTTTGACTATGCATTCTTATTGGCGCATGATTACCATTTTGTTTCTTTCATTATTTCTTTCTAGTGAAATGGGTGTTTGTTGAAGGCACTGCTAGATTATCAGCCTTGGAAGTTGAAGTGCTCTGTTGTCACAGTATAAACACAGCATAGGCAGTGGCAACACAAGGTTCCCCATACTGCTCTGCCAATGTCTGGCTCTGGCCAACCTCCTGGATAAGTAGCTGAGGGGCAGCTACTAGAGGCTTGTAAGAGTAGGTTAGATAAGAATGCTTGTGGGACTAGGAGAGGAAATTCCTGCTATACCCACAGGGTTAGACTACATGACTTGAATTCTGCATGAGACAGAAAGTTAAAGGGAGTGGAAGGACTTGATTATACAAACCTTTACATGTTGTAGAGGGGAGATGCACCTAGTGATGTGTGCAAACATGCAGAGCAGGTGTTCAGGAAGCAATCAAATCATTTAATGAAAGGCACTCAGCGCTCAGCATGTTCAGCTGACATCAGTGTCCATACCCTTCCTGCACAAATGTGTGGCACTCAAAAGGAGGTATATTGGTCGATGGAGTCTGGTGCAATGGTGTTGAGCCATTGTCCAGACTGTGGAAGTGAGGCACTTAGTAACTATTGACTTGATAACCAGTACTCCTGTTAAGAGCTGGTGCATATCCAGTGCCACGCTGTTCCATGAATCTCAATAAATGATAAGGGCTTTACCACGCTCGGTAGCTATCAAGCTCCCATCCACATCAAGCCCTCATACAATAATTTTAGGAAAGCACAGGTAAGATAAGGATGATTACTAGAGACAGACAAACATTGCAAAGAATTACACACAAATAGTCTATCACATTTTAAAAACAAATTCACTCTGTCTGGGCCTTTGTGCCTCTTTTGTGCCTGCTTTGCATGAGTGTTAGAGCAGATAGTTTAATGGGCTTTGAATTTTGGTTCTAAGCCTGGCTTTGCCACTGACTCACTCTGTCACTTTGGGCAAGCTATTTAGGGTCTGATTTTCAGTCCCTTAACACTTCTGTGCCTTAATTCCGCCACAGGTAAAATGGGGATAATTGTACTTATTCATCTCATATTAGCTTGAGGCATAATTCATTAATTGTTGTGTATATTATGAGATCCTTGGATGCAAGACTATGGTGGTGCAAAGTACTTTATTATACCCACTGAAAAGCTATAGAAGGGCAAATGTCTATTTGCCTGGTAGCTCCCATCTAATTTCAATTGTCACTGTGAATGCTGTGTGAATGTATTCTATAGAACAATTCCTATCATATAGCAAGTGTCTGTCAAACAGCAACTACCAGAAAACTAGTGAAAGGTAAGGATAGATTTCTTTAAGAAAAGAATTACTTATTAACTGGTAGTAGAAGAGACGGAAGGAAGACTTTGCACAGTCTGTGTTTAGAATTTGGATGGGCAAAATGGAGATGTAATGGAATAATATTTTCCTTTTAAAACATATCCCTTGATTGTCATCACTTTGTCTCAAACATTTGCTCCTAGGCTGTATAACCATGATGATATCTTTTGACTGGTACTTTGTGTTTTGCATCAGACTGTCATTTAGTCACTGTAAGAGCTATTAAATAAAGCTCTTTGTCCTCACTGAACCTTAATGATCAGAGCCACGGAGTCAAAAGTCAAAGTTCATTTTCTTCCTCAGAACCTTAAATTCTGGTTTTATTGCACAATCAAAGAATGGGATATTTCCCTTCATAAGTGATAACCTTTAGCTCTTAAATTTGGGAAACCACAAGTCTTTACCCATTTTCATTCTATGTGCTCTTTTCAATTTATTCGTTTTGTGTCATTTTAATTAACACTGGGAGGCAAACATCTTTTGAAGCTTGGGAAAATTTAAGGGTAACTCAGAATAAATGGAGAACTTGAAACCTGACAGAGAGTCAGATTGGCGCAGTGACCCTTGGCTTGCTTTCAAAACACAGTTACTTTTAATTAATGGATTTTGATAAACTTACTCCCTGTTGCCCTTGCTATTTTGTTTCTCTTTTAAATTCTCTACCAATTTTAATTAAGCTCTTATTCCTATCCCTCCCATCATCCTCTGATCTGAGAACATCCCCAACATTAATTCATTTATCTACAAATCCCCCCTTGAGGTAGGACAGTATTATTATCCCCATTGTACATATAGAGAATTGAGGCACAGACAGAAATTAAGAGCTAACTTTTCAAAGGTATTTAGGTTCCTAAAGATGCAAATAGGCACCTAGTGGAATTCTCAAAAGTGTATAAGCAGGTTAGGTGCCTAACTCCCATTGACTTCAATGGGACTTAGATGCCAAATGTGCTTAGGCAGTTCTGAAAATATCATGAGGCACCTATATGCATCTTTCAATGTCTAAATACATTTGAAAATCTGGCCCTAAATAGATTGTTCAAGGTCATACAAGAAGCCTGTGGTAGAGCTGGGAATTGAATCCCCATCTCTTGGGGTTCAGTCAGTGCTGTAACCACAAAATCCTCTTCCCTTTTGGTGAGAGACTGCATATGTCAAGGGAATGGGTATGCGATGGTGTGGGGGTAGGGGGGACTGGACTAAGCCAGCATGGGCAGAGCAGAGTACTTCTTGCCTGCAATGAAATAGCAGAGCACAATAATCATGAGTGACGAGAGATATGGGTCTGGAGATATGGTCTGGATTCATACTTTTCCAAACCTCTTTCATCTGGAAATCAGGATGGAAATTTCATGAGAACAGGCTTTTTGTAACAGTTCCAGTACATCCTGCTTCCAGTGGATCAGAAATACCACAAGAACAGCTTTCCTCGCAGTATTTTGATACATTCACTTCCCTTCCTGGCTGAAACCAACCAGGACAGAAAAGCATGAAAATGAGAAAATGCAAACAAAACGAGCTAAAGAAAAGTCTTTTCATCCTCATGAGGCATTCACGTCCCATGCACGATGAAGACTCAACAGACCTATTCTTTTATTATTCAGAATGGTTTCTCCAACTCTAACAGTCAGATTGTAGGTATAGACTTTATTTGCTTATTTTATATTCCTGGAAGGAAATTAATTACATAAAATATACATAAAATATCAATAACCATCCCAAGACAATAAAAGTTATCTTCTGTCGGCTGCTGTGTGATGTATGTGAAATGAGTTCCTATTTCTAGTGGGTAGGTGTCTTCAGCCAAGAAGATGCCATCCATACTCAGCAGAGATGTCAAGGGCAAAATGGGCCTGGTGAATAAACTACTCTATTACCTCCTAGGATGTGCATTGGTGGGATAGTTCAAGAAAGCTTTCACTGCTGTTTGCCTGTGCTGTATCTGGGATATGGATAATTAAAAGGCCTGAGTCACCAGGACTGTCACCCCAACCCCCATGAACAATGTTATTCACTTAATGAAACCAAGGGCTTAGAAGAAAAATAAAACCCTGTCAGTACCTGTTGAGCAGTTATTGATTCTCTGCTAAATGTTGTCAGTCCTGACTTGCCCATTGCTGCCAGAAGACAAAGGCCTGTGTTTCACATCCAGCAGACATCAGAGACCTTAGTGCTTGTTTTTAAAGTGGAGTTGTATTGCTAATGGTTTGAAGAAAATTGGGTGAATAATATCATTCAGCCATCTTTTTTTGTGCCACTGCATGGCTCTGTGATCCATTGAGGTGTTTATAAAAGGAAAGCTTGCAATCTGCCAAATCTAAATATGTCACCTGTGCCTGCGACATTCATCCAGTGGGCAGAGTGTTGGGCCCCATGGGTCGAAGGTATGGAACACTTAGATCAAGTTCCACAGAGGAATAAGTTCTTTTTCAGCTCCAGCCCTACAGATTCTTTCACTGTGACTCCAGCTACCAGACTCAGTTCCACCCCCCCGCCCCACCAATAAATCCCTCTAGTAGGACCATAGTGTGTTCTGTGGTACATACTTGCTCATGGAAGGCAAAAGGTGGTGTAAGGCACCCCCTTACTCCCTGGCATGGCCTACCCACATTGTGGATCACAGTGTAGAGGAGGAGGGAAGCAGGCTGGAGGCAAGCAGGTTGGGCTCTTCCTTTCCCCAGTGCACCAGCCAATGCAGCTGGGGCGGTGCACAGGGGCACATGATCCATGCCAGGACTAAGGCTGGTGCAAATTATCTCTGCTCTGGAAGAAGGGGAGAAAAAGGGAGCCACTAGAGCTAGTTGAAAACATTTCAACTGTTTTGATTTTTCAGTAAAAAATAGAGGCACATTTTTGCACAGACATTTGAAGACCTGGAGAATTTGAAGAACCTAAGAAAAGCACCAAATGTCATGAGAAAATTTCAAGAGCTGAAAACACTGCCTTTGTGTTGAGCATGCTGATTTGGTGCTCATCTCCCTATACCTGTTCTCTGGCCCAAGGAGCAGATCAACAACCAATTCACTCAGCATTAAGGCAGGTGTGAGCTGCTTCTCCTAGACCCTGAGTGCCAGAATCTTGGACCTCAGTATTCTGGCTTTATTCATCAGTGGGGCTAGGCATTGTAATAAACTGCCTGAATGTGTAATTGAACTGCTGCCCTCAGTTTGGAATCATAACTGCCTTTCATAGTCTCTGTTCTGCTAAGAGCAGGCCTCCTTCAGCACACATGTTAAATGCCTGGGTACTTTTGAAACAGGAGCATCTGGGTTCTATCCCTATGGTTGCAAAGAAGTTCTGAGTGGTCCTAGTATGCAATATAGTCAGAACTGTGGTTTTATAGGTAGTCATGGCTTTGCTACAGTATTATTAATCCCATTGTGCCATTGTGAAAACAATCTTCTGATTTCCAATGTCCAAATAACAGCGCATCTTCCCAACATAGAGTTGTCTACAAAACTTTTCTTTTCTCTCTTTCTTTTTAGTCTAAGGAGACATCAACTTCATACCTCTCCTCACAGGATTTTCTTGGAAATGCTTATGTCCTAGCAGTTCTTCTCTTCCTGGCCCTTATCCTGCAGAGGACGTTTCTGCAGGCTTCCTATTATGTTACCATAGAAACTGGCATCAACCTGCGAGGTGCCTTACTGGTGAGTAAGACGTTGTTTCCGAGATCGGCATGCTGTAAAATGCCCTAGTAATGGCTCCACATTTTATTCATTCGCTTATCTTGTCCTTTATCTGTGTGATGTTTAACCACAGCTGAGGACTGGTACCACAATATCTTCTGGAGCTTAAAGCTTTTGCAGATCTGAGCCCTGCTAGTTTTAAACTGCCTCTGCTGTAGACTGAAAACCTTTGTTTTACTCCAAACCCTATATTCTGCTCTGGGAGTGTAGTCCCAAGATCTCTCCTGAACTCAGGTCTCCTGTTTGGCTATACAAAATGCTCTCCACCAGGTCACTTTCAGCCTAGCTTGCCTTTATTTACTGTTTACTGCTTGAAATCTTAATAGAAAACATGATAGAAACTCATTTTATAATTACAGGGTTTCTACCTGCCAGTTACTGTAATGGCTTTTAATTTTAGATTTGTCTGAACTTCTGTTAAGATTTATTTATATTTTTTCATCAAAAATAAGCTGCATTCCTTCTTGTCCCATATCTCTATTCTTTACACTCTATTGTCATTTTTGTTATGTTATTGATTTCATATGAGCTTCACTCCTGCATCCCTTGCTCAGTAGAACAGTCCCATCAGGCCAAATTCATTGCTGCTAAATGAGGTCTGTGTAGTCACACCATGGAGACATTTGGTCCAGTGGGACTGCTTGTAATGGCTGCAGGAGTAACAAAAAATTGAGGCAATAATTCTACTATTTAACCTCTATTTTCAAAAATCTGTCTCTCTGTTTGGGAACTGGGGGAATGGACAATCTCTGATACTGACATTTGCAATGTCTGGTTGCTATTGTAACTTTATATTCTGTACTTTATTCCTCTCTCCAGGCAATGATATACAATAAGATCCTGAGGCTTTCCACGTCCAACTTGTCCATGGGAGAGATGACCTTGGGACAGATCAATAACTTGGTTGCCATAGAAACAAATCAGCTGATGTGGTTCTTGTTTCTGTGTCCCAATCTCTGGGCTATGCCCGTTCAGGTAGAGCATCAAAGTAAGGGCCTATTTTTTAGAAGACCCCCCCCTGAAAACAGAAGATATTTTTAACACAATGTACATCTTTGAGACTATTTCAGAAAAAAAGTGGAAATTATAGCATTGGACTGTAGTTACAAATGAAGAGCTGTGACCAGGAGGAGAACTAAAGGGTAGAATTGCTGTTCACTGTCTCCTCCAAAGGCTATGAAGTAGTATTGCTGCAGGCCAGTGGGGAGAGATTTTTCTGGGTAATATTTACAAGCCAGGGGAATGGTCTGTGAATTTTAGAATGGATTACCTGTCTTTCCCACAGCCCTATACACCTTCCTCTGCTCATATTTGTTCCGCAGCTGCCACGAGTAATCTGTGCAGGCAGCCATGGTGGACCAAAATATTGCTGGTTTTGCAGAATTCATTTGCAGGCAAGAGTGAAGAGTGTCAGAACTTGGCCCTTAATTCTGTATTGCAAAGAAGGTATGGTATGTCAAGTGTTATACTGTCAGAAAGTGTGGTTAGTGATCCACAGAAAGGAACACTGACTTGAGTGTTGAGAACTTGTAAAGGTGCAGGACTCACCCCTGTGGCGCCTCCTGCTGGTCATCTCGGGGAATTAGCTCTTTTCTAGCCTGGGCACCCTCTGCAGGCCGGTGTCCCGCTTGTTGCTGGCCCCGTGTCCCTCCCGGACCCTAATGCCCCTTTACCCTGGGGCTGCCCCCTGGCAATACCCCACCAGTCTCTATGGGTCTCCTCTCTCTGGGAAACCCCCAACCCTCTAATCCCCACCTTGCCTCAGTCTGGGCTACTGTCAATCATCATCTAGCCCCTGCTCACTGGGGCAGACTGCAGTGTAAAATCCACTCATCATAGGCAAGGGGGTTTGGATCTGCTGCCTTCCTCTGCCACCCAGTACCTCTATGGGCCTTGGACCAGGCCCTGCAGCCTGGGAAGTTGCCAGCCTGGAGCTCTCCAGCCCCTCTGGCCTTTCCCTAGCCCTGCCTCACTCTAGGCACCCTGAGCTTCCCTGCAGCCAGGCCCTTCTCACTCTCTCTGAAAGCAGAGAGAGACTGTGTCAGCTCTTGGCTCACTGGCCCTTTTATACAGGCCAGCTGTGGCCTGATTGGGGCATGGCCCAGCTGCGGCTGCTTCCCCAATCAGCCTAGTAGCTGCTTTCTCCCAGCCACAGCCCTCCCCAGGGCTACTTTTAACCCCTCCCAGGCAGGAGCGGGTGATCACCCCGCTACAGAACTAAACAGGTGCACTAGTTATCATAAACTTCTAGTTCTAAACATCTGGTTCTAATCCAATCTGGGTTGTGTACAGCAGAAGAACTGATGAATCAGAAGGAAGGAAAGACAATATTAGAGTTGGGGTAGCTGAATTTTCAAATGCGAGGAAGCAATTTAGGAGCCTAAGTCCCATTGACTTTCAATAAGACTTAGGCTCCTAAGATATTTTTGAAAAATTTACTCCTGGGCTTCTGAATGGGGATGAGTAGGTCATAACTTATAGGTATTTTTAACAGCTGTCAAGGAAAAATAACAGGAATGAAAGCTTTGGTAAATTAGATCTACACTATGTAAATTCATGGCACTATATAAATCATCCATAATAATAAAGGGGACATCCACTTTTGTCATTTGTTTATTTTTAGCAGGGTCATCAAAGAGAATGTATGGTGAAAAAACAGACAATAAAGGGCCTGGATGGCATAAGGCAGGGATTGGCAGCTTTTGGCCCGCGGCCCGCCAGGGTAAGCACCCTAGTGGGTTGGGCCAGTTTGTTTACCTGCCGCATCCGCAGGTTCGACCGATCGCGGCTCCCACTGGCCGCAGTTTGCCGCTCCAGGCCAATGGGAGCTGCAGGAAGTGGTGGCCAGCACATCCCTTGGCCCGCGTCGCTTCCCGCAGCCCCCATTGGCCTGGGATGGCAAACCATGGCCAGTGGGAGCCGCAATCAGCTGAACCTGTGGACGTAGCAGGTAAACAAACCAGCCTGGCTCACCAAGGTGTTTACCCTGGCGGGCCACATGCCAAAGGCTACCGATCCCTGGCATAAGGGATTAGTAACCATATAGACATTTTCACCTATAAATCACTGCTTCAAATCCAGGCTGGCTTAGAATTGTCCAAAAGGGATTACCATACGAAGGTTTTTTCAGTTGGTCCTTGTTAATTGAACTGCTGGTTGCTCTCAGGCTAATTGTATATAGCTTAAATTGTGTGTAGCATAATGGTCACCTTTTTATCAGTCTCGGGAAAATGACGAGGACTGAATAGATATAGAAAGTGAAATATCTTCTTAATCCATAGAGGTGATCCCACCAGGAAAGTGAAAGGACAGTCTGAGGAAGTTTCTATTGCCACTTCCTTTGCTGTTCCTCCAGCTCAGGGAGCAATAGGACCTAAATGACAACTCACTGAAGTTAATTGGCAGTATTTTAATTGACTTCAGTAGACTTTGAATTAATGCCCTTGGGATACGGATATCTTTCTCAAAGATCTGCTGTTGCTGGTACAGAAGTTATGGGTTTGATGCAGAGTTTACTGGGTGATCTCCTATGGCCTGTGTTATGCAGGAAGTCAAATTAAATTATCATAATGGTCCCTTCTGGCCTTAAAATCTGTGAACTGTCGTCAAGCCAGTAGCTGACACAAGCACTTAAAAAAAAAAAAGTAAAAATGATAAAGTGTGTCTGTTATATTTTTTAAGTTATTTTCATTGTCAAAGCATTGGGCAGCTGCTGGTATCAACAATTCACATGTTGGGATAACAGATATTTCTAAATCAGCAGTTCAATTAGCTTCTTTCTTTCTCTGAAAAAAGACAAGGAATTAACATTTGCTAACTATGGGCTAGAGTGTGACTCCCCATAATGCAGTCAGGCAGAGAAATGTGGGTGCCGTCTCATCCTGAGGCAGAGGAATTGGATCTCTGAGGGATGTTTCTGAGGGCTGAGCTACACTGGGGGGTGGGGGTGGGGATCAATCTAAGATACGCTATTCGCGTAGCTGAAGTCGAAGTGTCTTAGTTCGACTTACCTGGCCGTCCTCACGGCAGCGAGTCAACTGCTGCGGCTCCCCCATCGACGCTGCTTACTCCTCCTGCCGAGGTGGAGTACGGGCGTGGATTTGCGGATTGATTTATCGCATCTAGATGAGACGCGATAAATCGATCCCTGATAGATCGATTACTACCCGCCGATCCGGCGAGTAGTATAGACGTACCCTGAGGAACAGTGACTTCCAATGCTACTCCTGGGGTGAGGCAGTTTATGGCTGAGGCTGATGTTACAATCTAATCCTAAATATAACGTCATCAAACTATATCCTTCTGGTCTTGAATAAATATTGAGGGTTGATCCTACAAGTTGCTGAGTGTATCCAGCAAGGTGCTGAGCACCCTCGAAGGCACCTGAGTAAGGACAGCAGGATTTGCCTCAGGCTCAAATTGCCACTTGACACCTCAGCCATCTTTCTGCTAAGGAAAGGATTTTTATGTATGTAAATAATACTCTGCAAAATCTTAAACATGACTGGATGTTAGTGGTTTGACTATGCAATGGAAAGACATGTTTAACTGAATTCATTAGTTAACTGAAAAGGTGAAACAAATAAAATAGGGACTTAATCCTGCATGCCCTTTCTGACATGAGTAGCCCTTATTCATATCCGTACCTCCCCTGGCCCTGATTCTCTTTTACAATAGGACTCACTCTGGCAGTGGAAAGGTACCGTAAGTTGAATGTAAATGTAATTTATACCCACTTTAAGACCCCTTTAAGTGGTGTAAAGGGGCTTTTGTACAAATGAGAATCAAGCCCACTGACTCCAGAGCACTACTGGCTTAACAGCTAATATGTCACTGCAAGCTTGACTCTTTGGGGCAGGCACTATCTTTTCATTCTGTGTTTGTACAGCGCCTATCACATTGGAGTCCTTGTCCATGACTTGGGTAGCTAGGTGCTCCCACAATACAAATAAATAATGATAATGAAGGTTTGTAGAAACTTTCCCTAGAATTTCAAAACTTAACTTCTGAAGTAAATTAGAAATGAGGTTTTATTTAATTCATGCACATTCTATGTATTATTAGACTATATAGTCTGAGAGGATTTTTTTTTTGCACATTGCTGTCTTGTAGGCGTCCTGAAATGTATTCCTTTTCCTGTGCGTCTTTTTCCTCCTTAGATCATAATGGGCGTGATCCTGCTCTATAACTTACTTCGAGTAAGTGCATTGGTTGGTGCTGCTGTTATTGTATTGCTCGCTCCAATACAGTATTTCATAGCTACAAAGTTGGCTGAGGCGCAGAAGAGCACTCTTGTAAGTAATTTATTTTAGTGATACCTGTGGTCCAGTAATTAAAGCAGAGACCCTGGAATTGGGAGTTCTGGATTCTATTCCTGGTTTTTCAAATAATTTGCTGTGTAAATTTGGGTAAGCCATTTAACGTTTTTGTCCCTCAGTTTCCAGATCTGTAAAATAAGGGTAGTAATATTTACCTACTTCACAAGTTGTTTGCAAAGTTATTTGTGATCCACAGATGAAAGGCGCTATAGAAGAAGAAAGTATTATTACTTATAGAAAACTAAGAACTATCTTTTGGGAATGTTTATTATTAATGAAATGAACCACATAATTAATTTTGATTTTTAATTTTTTATTTATTTTTGGGCTGCCAACAAATAGTTTCAATGTAATACAATGGAAACTGTACAATGGTTTCATTTTCAACTGTTTTTTAAGAGGTGCATTAAATACAATATATATTACATTCTCGCTGACATTCCTGAACATTTGAGTTCTGATCATTTGAATACCCTCTCCTCCAATATTCACCTGTGACAATGACATCGAAGATACTCCACTGCGCATGTTCAGTGAGTGTGTTGGGGGAAGGAAGGAGAAAGAAATATCTAACTTTTAGTATAATATTTCTGTATTGTGATTGAAGTTCTACAGAATGGAGAGTTCCTTAACAAGATAGACCCTCATGAGACCATTTATTGTTCAGTTAAATTTGCATGGAAGAAATTCACTCCTGCGCTGTGGGCCAGCACAAAGCTTATGAACTACTCAGGTCCTTCTTAAGCCTTGAAAGTAAGGACTTAGGCCCTGGTCCTCAAATGTATTTAGGATCTTAACTTGTATGAAAAATCAGTGGAAGTTAGGAGGCTAAATACCTTTTGAGGATCTGGGGCTAGGTCCTGATTCAGCAGTTCATCCCTTGTCAGCAAAACATTTAAGCATGTGCTTAAATACTGTACTGAACTTGGGCCTTAAAGTGGTATATGCACCTTGTGCTGACCCTTTTTACAGAGGTGAATTTCACCCCATCTGAGTAGCTTGATCATGTCTATGACTATCTATGCTTTAGATGCCATGGAGCCTATTGTTTTCTAATTCAAATGATGTACTGTATGGAATGTCAGCAATTAATGAAAATGATAAAATATAGAAATGAAATATTAAATCATGTGAATAAGTCCTTTTGAAATAGATCACATCAACTACTCCACCCAAAAGTCTCTTGCATTGCTGAATAACCTCCACGCTCATATTGGATCAGTCCCTATTGCACACTCTCCATCAATGGGAAATGATTCCACAGTCTAATAAAGCTCATTGATTGGAAATTTATCCTAATTTTAAATTTTCTTAATACCTAGACTGTTACCATCTCCCCCTCATATCTTAACTGTCAGTTAGCCAAGCTAAACATATCTGGGCCTGATCCTCAGTTTGATTGACCCCAATGGACGTATGCCAATTTACACTGGCTGAGGATCTATCTTTTATACTTTTTTCAGACATAATTCCCTCCACCCCTTTGATCTTTCTTGTTCTCCGAATTCCTCCCAACTTATTAATGTATTTTGGTAATAATGTGCCCAAAACAGATGAACACAATATTGCAGATGAGGGGCTATTACTTAAATAAATCAATAAAATAAGCACATATTATGTGAATCTTCTGTACGCAGTCCAAAACCGGTCTTTTTGAGGCAATACCACAGTGCAACCTCAAATGTAATTTTTTGTTCATTACCAATTGTCCATCATTTTTCTTCTTCAGTATTATCACTTCCCAGGTTTAGTTCTCTATTTAGATACATAGGTTTCAGGTTATTTTCAATTTCAGTTGCAATACTTTGGCTAATTTTAGAACAAAAGTGAGAGAAAAAAGCATTCTTAATAAAAATAATTTAAAAATATTAATTTTGTAATTTGTAATTTCTTACTTTTTTAATGTAAAGGATTATTCTACTGAGAGATTAAAGAAAACCAATGAGATCTTGAAAGGCATTAAGTTGTTAAAGTTGTATGCCTGGGAGCACATATTTTGCACTAGCGTAGAGGAAACAAGAACCAAGGAGCTCATAAGTCTCAAAACCTTTGCGCTTTACACATCTCTTTCCAGTAAGTAATTCTGTTCTAGGGGCAGTATTGTTTGTAACATAACACTTAGAGATGGATTTGTCTCTCAATAGTAAATTCCTTTTGAGACTTCAGTTGAAGCAAGATACCTGTACTTATGGTAGTGGCTATTTTGTTATGAAACATGATGGAAAATAAAAGACACGATAAATAACACAACAGGAAGCTTGGCATCGTTTGGTCGATTTTGTTACTGTTATTATTTAACTTCAAAAAGTTTTTTGCAACCTTAGTTATGAGATTTTACATTAATAAGTACTGAGATAACATCAGCAGGTGTGATTGGGACAGACCTAAGTTAGGAACTAAAATAAATTACATTCCTTGTAATGAGGTAGAGTTGAAGGAAATGGCCCCAATATTTGTAGTAAATTGTTCTTTCAAAGCAATTTTTGGCTGTGATACATTATAATTCATAGTTCATATGAAAATATTTTATTTCAATTCACTAAAATGTAGAAACTATAACATTTCTTGGTTGGTTTGTTTGTGTATTTAAGATCTAAGTCAGACATGGAAGGAAATTTCTTCCTGCTAAGGAGTTTTCCTTTGGGAGATTTAATGGCTAGGAAACAACATTTAAGGTTGAATTCCTCAGCTAACATATTATTTAACTGACTATGCTTGGATTTGGTATAAAGTATTACAAATTACTATTAAAATGATTTTTGTACAGTTCAAATAGTCCAATGTATATTTTATTTCTTTCCACAGTTTTTATGAACGCAGCCATCCCAATAGCAGCTGTTCTTGCAGTAAGAAAATATTTTCCCCTTTATCTGAAAAGAAATTTAAAACTGTCATTGTTTATATAGGACCTACTTTTCACACAAACAATATGTGAATTAGTATGTCCCTGCTGGCTGCCTAGCAGTATTACACTAACAAACTCAATTCCCAAACATGAATTTACAACACCTGAGATTTGGACTTGTGAAAAGGGAAGCAAACAAAAAGCAACATTAATTTCAGTCTTCCGCAGAAACCAAACAGAATATCAAAATGTGGCTAAACTGGAAGGGGACAGACTATGTTTGAGAATATCTTATTTTGGGCTTTGTATTTTGGGGTGTTGCTGTTCCATTGTCTATGGGTGAAATTTACTCTGGGCCCAGTACAAGGCCTAGACAATTTAAATAATCAAAATAAGTCATGGTTGGACTTAAGTGGGACTTAAGTTTGCACTAGCCCTTTGCACAAAAATGAATTTCATTACTAATGCACTGGGGAAATACCTTTACCCTTCATGCTGGGCAGTAAGAAATGTTTATGCACCAAACACTGAGGTCCTTAATCAGTTTGTACTCAGCCTCTACTCAGGCAGAATATTTCGATAGGTGTTTCCCCCACTGTTTTGAGCCAGCCTGTGTAGCCTGACATCCTTTTCACTAATCTTCTCTTGTTTTGATGTGACAGACCTTTGTGACCTATGAATATCAAAATGAGGAGACACTAAAGCCAGCACAGGCCTTTGCATCACTGTCATTGTTTCACATCCTGGTCACACCACTGTTCCTGCTCTCCACAGTGGTTAGATTTGCAGTCAAGGCAGTCATAAGGTATGGTTGAAACTATAATAAAGAACAGAATTATCAGACATATAGATGAACATGATTTGTTGGGGAAGAGTCAACATGGCTTTAGTAAAGGGAAATCATGCCTCACCAATCTATTTAAATTTTTTGAGGGGTTCAACAAGCATGTGGACTAGGGTGATCCAGTGGATGTAGTATACTTGGACTTTCAGAAAACCTTTGACAAGATCCCTCACCAAAAGCTCTTAAGCAAAGTGAACAGTCATGGGGTAAGAGGGAAGATCCTCTTATGGATCAATAACTGGTTAAAAGACAGGAAACAAAGTGTAGGAATAAATGGTCAGTTTTTGAAATGGAGATAAGTAAATAGCAGGGTCCCCCAAGGGGCTGTACTGGGACCAGTACTGTTCAATATAGTCATAAATGATCTGGAAAGGGGGGTAAACATTGAGGTGGCAAGATTTGCAGATGATACAATATTACTCAAGGTAGTTAAGTCCAAAGCAGACTGCAAAGAGTTACAAAAGAATCTCACAAAACTGGGTGACTGGGTGACAAAATGACAGATGAAAATTAGTGTTGATAAATGCAAAGTAATGCACATTAGAAAACATAATCCCAACTATACATACAAAAAAGATGGGGTCTAAGTGATCTGTTACCACCCACGAAAGAGATCTTGGAGTCACTGTGGATAGTTCTCTGAAAACATCTGCTCAATGTGCAGCAGCAATCAAAAAAGCTAACAGAATGTTAGAAACCATTAGGAAAGGGATAGATAATAAGAAAAGATATGACACTGTATAAAGCCATGGTATGCCCACACCTTAAATACTGCATGCAGTTCTGGTTGCCCCATCTCAATAAAGATGTATTAGAAATGGAAAAGCTTCAGAGAAGGGCAGCACAAATTATTAGGGATATGGAACAGTTTCTGGATGAGGAGAGATTAAAAAGACTGGGACTTTTAAGCTTGGAAAAGAGATGGTTAAAAGGGGATATGATAGAGGTTTATAAAATCATGAACATTAGGAAGTATTATTTACCCTTTCACATAACACAAGAACCAGGGGTCACCTGATGAAAATAGGCAGCAGGTTTAAAACTAACAAAAGGAAGTATTTCTTCACACAACACACAGTCAACCGTGGAGCTCATTGTGAGGGGATGTTGTGAAGGCCAGAAGTATAACTGCGTTCAAAAAAGAATTTGATAAGTTCATGAAAGATGGCTCCATCAGTGGCTATTAGCCAAGATGGTCAGAGATGCAACCCCATGCTCTGTGTGTCCCTAAACCTCTGACTGCCAGGTGCTGGGATTGGATGATAGAGGATAATTGCCCTGTTCTGTTCATTCCCTCTGAAGCTTCTGGTATAGGCCACTGACAGAAGACAGGATACTGGGCTAGATGGACCATTGATCTGACCCAGTATGGCCATTTTTATCTTCTTATATTAAAGAGATCTCTTTACACTTCTCTGAGAAAGAGACAGGATGAAGGCGACTCAACTTGCTTATTCAAAATGATGAAAAGGCATAAAGAAAACAGACGAGACAGTCCGTCTTACTGCATCATATGAGAACAAGGAAATTGTCAATAAAGTCAATGGCTGGAAAAATTATTATTGAGGCAAATCTTGAAGTCCTTACTCCAGGCCAGACTGTCCTGACTTGGATTGTAGCTCATATCTTCCTTCCTAGCCTCACCCATCATGCACTGGCCAGCCACAATGGCTCCCAGCTGGCTAGCAACACTAGAAGGGGAAGAGAGGGAGAAGCTGGGGGATAAACAAAGTGATGGCTATCTAACAGGTCTGTCCCTTGACATCAGGGAGAGCAGCCTACTTCTATTTCTCCCCATTGCAAGGGGTGGAATAGTGACTGTGCTTTATGGTGGAATTATATCCATAACCAGGATCAGCTCTAGGCACCAGCAAAGCAAGCTCCACAATTCCGGGGCAGCATTACAGCCATCCTTTTTTTTTGCTTGAGCAGTTGCACTCTCAGAGCTTGGGGTGGCAAAAAACCTAGAGCTGGCCCTGTCCATAACTCTGGGTCTCTTTTTGGAAAGGACCATTGGCATGAACAGGGGGCAATAGCTCATCTGGAAAGCCATTCTATTCATTAATGTTACACCAGGATAGCAGTAGAATCACTCCTGATGTACACTGGTATGAGAGGAGAATCAGACCCAAAGTGGGCACCAAGGAATTGGATAGCTCATCAGGGAACGATGCGCTTCTGTCTGCTCTGAGTTCTGTGAAAAGGTTGTGACTTTGAGGGGATTGTGATGCTGAGGCTGCATTCTGGGTTCCCACTCACAAATTACAGGAAAGAGATGGAGGAGAGGGGGGCCTGGCCTGCCAGACTGCCTGGACACACCTTGGTGGGGTTATAGAGTAGCATGGAAGAACAGTGGGGAAGGTGGAAGGAGAGGGAGTGTAACAGTTCAGGGCAACTGCACCTGTATTTCCCCCTCTATAGTCCACCAAGGGCACCCACTCTCAGGCTTCCATCTCTACAGGCAGCTGTCAGCTGTCTTGGGTGGAGATATGTGTGTCACTCCCTCCTGACCAGGGTATTTCCGGGATGCACAGTTCCCTGCCTACACTGTGAATTCCCCAATAAGTCAGACTGCCTAAGGAGGCCTGCCTTGCTTTTCTTCTCCGAAGCTATAAGCAGTGTAAATGCCCACAGTTACAAGGTAACACAGCTTTTTTCAAAGCAAGAACATTTATTCTGGAGATGAAAGCATTACAGAGAAAATATATTAAAAAGAACCTACACACATGCTAATAAGCTTACCAGAGATCACCCCAGTTCCAACAGGGGCTCCAGTAGGAGTCAGCCCTTCATATCCCACCAGACTGTTTCTCTGTGGTTACAAGTTCATGACGGCATTGGCTCAGAACAAGCACTCCCATGAATCTGTGAGCTACTCCTTTATACACTTTGGCCCTCTGATCTTGTCCTCATTTAACTGGTGATCAGCAGACAAAGGTCCCCTTCTCAGGGTGAAGATTCAAAAGGCTGAGTTCTTGCATAACCAAGGGGTACATTTGCAAACAACTCCTAGAGATTTCCTGGGAAACCCACTTAACTTTAAAAGTTCATTCTTGTCTAACCTATTGTTTCAAATAGTCTTTTGACACTCATAACACTTCTCATTATATTAGCCATGTCTTTCCCCTAGGGACATTACATACATTCCCACAATAATACATAAATGTTCACATTTTTAATACAAAGAACTCCTAAAATAGTTAAACTTAATTCAATACAAATGTTGGCATACTGTGGGGATATGTATCAGAGGGGTAGCCGTGTTAGTCTGGATCTGTAAAAGCAACAAAGAATCCTGTGGCACCTTATAGACTAAGAGACGTTCTGCAGCATGAGCTTTCATGGGTGAATACTTTTCTCTGCACTTCTTGCATCTGAAGAAGAGTGTCAAGCTCATGCTGCAGAACTGCTGTCTCTTAGTCTATAGTGCCTTTTGTCTTTTGTTCTTTAATGTATGTTTAACTTAATTCAATGAGGTTTGTCTAGGATATAACAGGAAATTGCCATATGTGCTACAGGGAGAAGCACTGGTGGAAAATCATAGAAGTCACAAAATCTGAGATTTTATCAAACTTTGCCATGATTTCCCAAAATATATAGCCTGACAGAACAGCTCCCCTAGTGGTGAGTGACTGAGCAATTCCTCTCTAGTTTGCTGGTTAAGAGATGGAAATGTATTGTCCTCTGTTGATTCTGCAGTGGCCTATGTGAAAGGAATTGCTGTCTCAGTG
Organism: Mauremys reevesii; assembly: GCF_016161935.1. Classification (NCBI taxonomy): domain Eukaryota; kingdom Metazoa; phylum Chordata; order Testudines; family Geoemydidae; genus Mauremys; species Mauremys reevesii. The sequence goes on along the minus strand of NC_052623.1, from coordinate 240,990,050 downwards.
TAGTTACACAGGTGTATGTATCACAAAACTACCACCACAGCTGGCACAAATTGACACCCTCACTGACAGAGATGCCATGCACTGACAGGATCTGAAAACTGAGCTAAACTTCCCACCCTCAGACATAGTCCCTCCAAGTCCAGGTTGAGGGACTCTGGCAAAATATTGTATTGTTGCTGCTGCCTCTGTTTGGTGGATAACAATAACAACAAACAACAAACCCCAGGACATTAGTCTTCTGAGTCCTCCCTCCCCATTCACTAACGAATTAAATAATCAGTGTTTTGTTGAAGGGGCAACAGGGACACATCAGAGATTTTTTCTGGGTTTAAAATGATTTCAGACTCATGGAAAATCTCATGCCTCTTTATAAATCACTTTAGCCTCCCCATCACTCCTCCTCCCTCTGTGCTATGTTTAGTGCTCTCCTAATATCCCCGTGGTGTGTGTGTTTCACTTACTATCCTTAGCCACCCCAAAGGACATTATTGAAAGACCCTATTTGCCAAAACAAACCTCACCCATTGGAAAATTTATTTCCTATCATCTTTCTCCCATGAACCTAGAAACTCTCAAGTGCAGAGGCATGAGGAATGTGTGCTTGGCCACTTCATGCCCCCCATCATCAATCATATAAATTGATAGGATCAAGTGCTTGTCCCTGATATGAATAAGTTCTTAGACTTTGGCCAGACCAGTTATTTCACTTTAAAAATTAGCATAGCTCTGGTGGCAGAAGAGTTTTTGCCTGTGGCTGAAATAAATGTTTGACCCATGCCTTCTAAGGCAGTAGGTCAATGTCATTGCATGTTCTTTAGTGCATTCACATAATAAGAGTTACATTGATTAGTGTGTCCGTTCCTTATGGAGTTGGCTCAGATTCCTCCCACTGCCTGTTGAAGAGGTTCCTGTCACACTGTGTGGTGATAAACTCTGGATTTGGATATACTGTAAAGGGCTTGTCATTGTCACGCTTCTCTCGCTAGTTGGTTGGGCTTTCCCCTTTGCTACATGCCCCTGGGGTGAAGTGAGGACTGAGGCAGCCCCAAAAGGTTAATGAGTAACTGTGCAGATTATTTTTTTAAAAGAATAACATAGCAAGAATAGCATGTGTTCTGCAAGCCACAGAGCTCTTGCTGGTGGATTGCAGAGAGCTGGTTAGTCACATGGTGTCAGCTCTTCTCCTCATTTCCAGTTGTTCTTATTGCAATACAATAAAGTTTGAAAATGCATTAACTCCTTTCATACTGTTCTTTTTTCCATGCAGATAATTGCCACAAGGATGCTATGCAATCCAAAAGGGAGTGGAGGTAGTCCATGCAATCATGAAGTTTGAGTATTCTGATCCGGTGATTGGAGCACAGATCATTACAAGCTTACCCATGGAAATCTGGCATTCACTCATTGTCTTTTTTTTTTTAAAGCGTACAGAAGCTGAATGAATTTCTCATAAGTGATGAGATTGGAGATGACAGCTGGAGAACTGCAGAAAGCTCTGTGACCTATGAATCCTGTAAGAAGCATACAGGACTTGTAAGTTCTCTTTTCTGACATGGCAGCTCAAAAAGGGGGAGACAGCATGGCCAAGTGGAGTGGATGCTGACCTGGGACTCAGGAGACCTGGCTTTTGAGTCTGGCTTTGCCACTCACCAACTGTCTAACTTGGGGAAGTGTGGCAAATTGCCAGCACTATTATGCCAGCACTATTATGGTGGGTCTCACGCTTTCTCTTCTTTGGGGGGGTTCAGGGCACCATTTCTTGCCCCTAAATTGGAATATTAATTGCCCCACTAGTGTCCTAGAGGAGGGGAGTGGAGAAGGAGGGACCTGGGCCCACCCTCTACTCCAGGTCCCAGCCCAGGGGCCCTGAGGATAGTGGTGAACACTTGAACTGACGGTTCCTTCCCCTGGGCTACTTCCCTCTCTTGCCCTTCAGCTTGTGGGGGGCTTTCTGCCCTCCCTCTGCACAAGCCAGGTGCCCCTTACCTAGGGTCTAGGACTTCTTAGCCCACCACAGCACTTCTCCAAACTGTCCTCCGCTTCAACACCAATTCTTTCTGCTCCTACTCCCACACTGTCTGATTGAAGCAGGGGGTTTTATCATGTGACTGACTGCAGGTGCTGTAATTGGCTTCAGGTGCTCTAATTGGCATCAGGTGCTCTAGTTAATCTATAGCAAACTTTCTTTCCCTTACAGGGAATAAGGCTCCCTTCTAACCCTCTCCTGCTGTCCTCTGGCCATGCTGTATCACAGGAAGTCATTTTATCTCTCTGTGCTTCCAGTTTCTTTCTATCCTTTGCCTATCTTGCCTGCTTAGGGTGTGAGCTCCTCAGGAGAGAGGCTCACACTATATGTTTTTACAGCGGGGCAGGCCCCTGCTCTTACTTAAGCATTAATAAAAAAGAAAAACTTTAAGAAATGACTTGATTGATGTAGCTTTCAGACTTGGCCCTCTCAGTTTTAGTTTATTGTTCTAAATATCCCATGTAGCCTTCATGTTGTTACAAGGATTGAATTCTTTCTTTACTTTACTGCCTGTGATGTGCCAGATTCTTTCCAGACATTCAAGTAGGGTCAGTTACTGCTTCGAGGAGCTCACAATCTAAAGACAGACAAAAATTATGTGGGGAGGGAGAGGAAAGAATAAGCAATGTATGTAGAAGTCAGATTGATTCTCTGTAAGCAGCCCAGCAAAAGTGAGTCTTTAAGAGGGACTGAAACAGAGTAGGAGCTTTGCAGACAAGCTCAGGAAGGTTGTACCATGCCTAAATGGTCATGTGGAAGAAGTTACAGAGGTGACTGAGAAGCTAAGCTGACAAATGGGAGGATGAGGCTGGGTAGATTTGAAGAGGACTGGGAGCAACATTGAACTTAACAAAGAAGGATAAGGAGGATGGGGCAGAATTATGTAGAGCACTGCAGATGCTGACAAGAAGTTTAAATTAGATAGTATAAAAGATGGGGGGATTTGAAGAGACTCCACTGACTTCAGAGGCAGTTGATGGCATTCAGCCCCTTGTGAGAGGCGCTTAGCTCATCACAGTGTTTTGCCTTCGTTACAACACATGTTGAAATGCCCTGTTACTATTCACATGGTCTTCTCTTGACCTAGATTGGTAGGAGGGAAGAGAACAGGCTATTTTGTTTCAAAGGAACCTGAATGTTGTCATCTTATGAGAATTTCAGCTTCCTTCTTTCTGTGCTTTTTCATGTAGCATACCAAAGCCATAAACAGGAAACAGCCCTTACGGCATCAGCTGGACAGCTATGAGCAGCCACCGAGGAGACAGCTACGTCCCTTCGAGATAGATGATATCGCAATCAAGGTAGTTTGAATTCATGGATTCATTCTTCACATGGAGGGGAGCCTCATGTTCTGGAGTAAACTGGTAACAAAGTGCCCAAATCCTGCAGTCCTTCCAAAAGCAAATCTTTCACTGCAAGAACAGGTGTAAAATACTTGGATAAAAGTGTGCTCAAAATACATTTACACCAGACTATTTGCTGGAAATCATCTGTTTCCTTTAATGCCTCTATTTTTCCTCCGTAGCAAGTGATATTGTGATTCGGAAAGAACAAGAACCACATGATCAAATATACTATAGGTTCTTCTTTGAGTTCCCCCTGCTAGCCCACTCCCAGACTCAAAGTTTTTATACCATAAGGTCATTTTTCACATTCATTGCTGATGTGGGTAAAGCTTTTGTCTGAACATGCACTAACTGTTCCCACAAGTTCTGACTAGATTCATACTAAATAGATGCACAGGTTGCAAACACGCCCTTTGGTCCAAGTTCTGCCTATGGATGCCCTTCTTCTGTGAGGGAGAATAGCCCATAGCCCTGTTAACTTCAAAGGGAGTGTACAAATCCAAAGGCAAAATATGGCCCAGTGTCTACTTTTTTTTGTCCTCTGTTAACCTTGTGAGTATCCTGTTTATACTCTGTGTGCTCCATCTCTTCCCTTGATAATGCTGCATGGATTTTTCTCTGCAAGAGGTGATGAGGCCTATGAGTTTTACCTGGAGACTGACCCTTTAATAAAGGGATGTTCATACAATATATGCACGAGTTGTTTTTCCTTCACAATCTTTGCGTTGTTTTGCCATCTCCCCTTATTTGACTTGCACTTTTTATGTGACCATACTTGAATGTGTTTTATCACATTTTAAAAAGTGATCTTTTCCTTTTAATCCAATTGTAAATTATTTATTGAGGTGTTTGCACTTCTAATATATGAAATTATTTTGTAGGTGACCAATGGATATTTTTCATGGGGAAGCGGCTTAGCCACATTATCCAATATAAACATTAGGATTCCAACAGGTAGGATTAATGTGCACCTTAAATGCTAAACATGTGAAACTGTGTATTTGCTGTAATGACCATTCCTTGCATACATAGTCCAAAGCACAAAGGAACATAGGGTTGGAAGGGACCTCGTGGGTCATGGAGTCCAGTCTCCTGCTATCACCGGCAACTTTGCCATATGATCACATGAATAAATTTATCAAGATCTGTCTTGGAACAAGTTAGGTTGTGTGCCCCCACTACTTCACTCAAAAAATAAATGTGAACAGATTGGTGTCAATGTAACACCAACAACCCCCCTGTTGTCAGCATGCAGAATTGAACCTAGGACCTTAGTGCATGAGCCTGTACTGTACAAGCTAAAACCCAACTACTTGTTAGCCAACACTGTAGAGCAGACTCATTAATTGCTCTCTAAGTGGTCTTGGTGCCACTAGATGGGACAGAACACCACACCCAGAAGTTGTGTGGGTTACATCAAGAAATATAAAGAGAAGGCTGTAAAAGGTTAAGAAATCTAGTTCATGGAACTAGATTATAACTCCAAAAAATGAAAAAATAATGGATAGAAATAAAAATGTCCACACTGGGTCGTACCAATGATCCATTCAGCCCAGTATCTTGTCTTCTAACAGTGGCCAATGCCAGATGATTCAAAGGGAATGAATAGATCAGGGCAATCATCAAGTGATCCATCCCCTGTTGTCCAGCCCCAGCATCTGACTGTCAGAGGCGTTGGGACACCCAGAGCATTGGATTGCAGCCCTCACCATCTTGGCTAATAGACATTGATGGACCTACCCTCCATGAACTTACCTAATTCCTTTTTGAACTCATTTATAGTTTTGACCTTCACAATATCTGCTGGCAACGAATTCCACAGGTTGACTGATCATTATGTGAAGAAGCACTTCCTCGTGTTTGTTTTAAACATATGGCTAATAATGAAAAAAATTGCCAGTTTCAAAACAATAGGTCTACTTGGCCATCAGTGCATGTGTATATAAATAAAACAGACAACAGCATAACCAAGGCAGTATGGAGAGGAATTTTAAACAGGCTAATCACACAAAATGGTAGTTATTAAAAAGTGCCAGAGGTGTTAAAATACACCCCCCCACACACATACACAAACACACAATTTGGCAAGGCAAACCCACATAGGAAACTTGGGGTATTGTTATTAATTTTAATAATTATTACTATAAAACTTTGGTTCCCAAGATCAGTCTCTCAATAAATCACTCAGTATTGTTGTTTTTTTAATATATAGATTCCAGCAGGTTTATACAGTACACTTACATCATAGAGATACTGTATGCCTGAACCTTTTCTTTCAAAATTAGCTCACAGGTGGATACACACGAAATTGCCATTCACAGAATATAAAGGGTAGCAACAACTGCAGGAAGCTATTTTTAATTTTTACTGGATTAGTGTTCTATCATTTGATTCTCCTTTCTTTATTTGGTTTATGATTATTATAGGTCAGATGACAATGATTGTGGGTCAAGTTGGCTGTGGGAAGTCTTCACTTCTTCTGGCTATACTTGGTGAGATGCAGACTCTGGAAGGAAAAGTTCACTGGAACAAGTAAGTTTCCAATAGCTTCTAATTGCTGTTTTAATTTTAAGCACCAACACCTCATAATAAGAAATGTAGAGCATGTTAAATCATCATCCAAAATCCTCCCTGCAAGCCTTTACCAGTACATTCACACCAGATCTATTGTGATGCAGCTGGTGATGTTTCATTTGTGACAGAAAGTGAGAGCTTGAGCTGGGCAAATAATTGATTTTTCAGTTCAGTGGCAGTTCTGAATTTTTTTTTTAAAAATGCTTTGGGTTGAACCAAATCTGAAATATTTCAGCATTTTTGGTGAATCAAGAAAGCCTGTTTCAGAGTGTGAATTTGAACCTAGGTCTCCTATATCCCACCTGAGTGCCCTCACCACTGGGCTAAACATTATTAGGGGTGCTAGGGAGAGAAAGGGAAGGAGAGATAGCAACCAGCACCATCATCACCACCTCTATCAGCACTCCTCTTCCACCTCCAACCATTTTGTGAATGGCTGAAACTATTCATGTCAGATTCACAAATAGTCTTGGGCTGATCAAAACTGTATTTTTCATCAAATAAGCTCTTAGTCTGAATAAATTCACCCCGCCCCAGTAGTAGATTTACAGCATGGTGCTTGAATGAAGGGATGGAAAGGGAATCTGAATATAGTTAAAACCTGTTGAGTAGTTAGTCTCAAATACACTAACCTTATTTTATGACCTAAATGGAAAGAATCGATCACTCTATGCATGGGCGGTGGGTATAGTAGGCCAGGGGATGCTAAGCCTCCCCAACCCAAAGCCGTAGCCCTGCCCACACTCCACCCCAAGTCCCCGTCCTTGCTCCACCTCTCCCCAGAAGCCGGTGGGGGCTCAGCATGAGCCAATGACCTGGAGCTTGGGACTCGGGCTGGCCAGCAACTCAGGGGCAGTTCAGGCCACAGTCGGAGTCTCAGGGCTATTCTGGCTCTGGGCGAGGGGGAGTGGGTTAGAGGCAGGGCCTCAAGTGTATGATACGGGGGTAAGCCTGCGGCCTTGGGTGGGGGGGGGGCAGAGGGCTAGCCTGCATGAATGAGGGGTTCACCCATTGCCTATGACTCTAAATGTAAAACATGTGCTATGCAGTACAGTGTAATGCATCCGGGGTGAAATCCTGGCTCCACCGAAGCCAATAGGAGTTTTGCCATTGATTTCAGTGGAGTCAGGATTTCACCGCTGGTATATGATCTTCCTCCACTGAGCATTCTTTCCATGTCCATTCCATCTCAGACTTGCCATAATGCAAGTACATTGGTCTATAATTTGCCTTAGCAAACAGTGACACCAGTGCCAGTAGCATTGCTTCAGACACTTTTCAAAACTTTTTAAACATTTTTGTAGCTTTGTATTACTAGGGGTTGATGCATCTTTTGAAAATTCAAAATTTCAGTGAATTTTTTTTGACTGGCTCTGCTTATTATATGTGTCCTTACCATTTGTTTCTCCATCCTGTGGCTGTGGTGGTTGTTGATGCATAGGACCAACTTTGTGGGTGTATTTGAATAGTTTATCACACCAAAAAGTTGGAATAGATCTCAAGGTCACTTATGGCTTGAAACAGATCTGAATAGACACAAATTTTAAGAAAGTTCAGATCTTGATTTGGATCCAAAATTTGTGGATGGCCTTGTCATTTTAAAACAGGCTTATTCAAAACCCTGGATCCAATCATACTCAGATGTTGGAAAAGTTTGGAGAAAGAGCTGGACATAAAGTTTGTGTCTCTGGCCCATCTTTATTTTTAACTGATGCTATAATCAAATATCTTCTTATAGTACGGGATATGCATTTATATACTGACTACTGATCTTATCTTCAAATGGAGAAAAAAGATGTGAACTGCATTCATCGTTTGACACTTAGAAATGATATCATGCTTTGGAAGTATGTTTCATCAGATGGCTTTGCTGACCAGTAATGTTTCACACAGTGCTACTCAAACCTATGAAATGGTTGTGAAAAAATTCCTCCATCCCCGCCAAAGAAAATGAGGATAAATGAAAGGGATGGGGTATTTCACAAAGATAAAGGACAAAGCCATATTCTAGTTTTGGATTAATGTCTAGGCCTAAGTAGGCTGATCTTTACAGTTTTCACATTACCGTGCTACAGGTAGCATGTAGAGGAGGGCATGCCAAAAATCTCATTGAATCTGATTTGTTCAGGGGCCTGTGCTGAATACCAGCACAGAGTAAGTAGAGGATGATATTCCTCTTTGGATTTTTTGGAATTCACATCTATGGAAACAGGATGAGATACCCACTCCAGAGGTGAAAGTAAGCTGGTATGGTTCGGTACGGTGTGCCGGCAAGAGCGACGGCCGGAGCCCTGGGCCCTTTAAATCGCCACCAGAGCCCCAGGATAGCAGTGGCAGCTGGGAGTCCTCGGGCTCCGGTGGTGATTTAAAGGCCCTGCCCCTTCCGCCCGAGGCCCTACCCCTTCTGCCCAAGCCCCCCCCACCTTGCTCAGGACCCCAGCCCTGCCTACCAGTAAGTTCCTTAAGTTACTTTCATCCCTGTCCACATCCCCTGTGTGTGATTGAGTCGGGGGGCTCTGAAGTAGCTGAGCAGAGGCAACTGTGGAGAAAGCTGCTGGGAGAGGCTGGGGGGCCCTACAGTGGACCCACAGTTATGCAGAACTAGTGTATGAGAATCCCTGTATAGGGGGCTCCGTAGGACAGCAGCAACTCTTGCAGCTCATAGTTAGGGGAAGGTGGATGTGAAGGGGATGGGCTGCAACCCACTTCATGGCCTGTGATTTTGGAGATGAATTCTGTTCTCCCAACTCTCCCACCCAAAGCTCATGTCCTTGGGTTTTGTCTGTGGAAGGAGGGATGAATTTCACCCAGAGTGATCAAAATGGCATGGCCTGTTCTTTGAATATTTATCTGTTTGATCATTTTCCCAAAAAGCAGCTTTTTCAAGCTCGATAGTTTTCCTCTTCCTGTCCATGTGTGGCAGAAGCGGCACTAGCCCACTGGGGGCTCTAAGCAGAAATATTCCCTGCCCCAACACATAATAAAAGATGAATAGGGGCCCCCTTGAGCTGCTCGGGGCCCTAAGTAATTGCTTAGTCTGATTATGCATAGAACCTGCTCTGATGTGCGGCATTGGTTTGGTTCCTTAGTTGTGTGTCACTCTCTGCTGTGCTAACACACATGATCTCGCTGGAATAATCGGTATAGTTAGAACCATGGAAGAATAACTTTTGTTAAAGGAAATAGAAGTAGAGAGTTGGGTGTCAATTAGAATACATGACCTACAGTAATAACACTAGTCACCATTTGTTTATTTAAAACATTTAAGGAGGATATTCCTTTGAGATGAGTCATTTCATTTGTAAGGGGCTGGTAAAAAGAGGCAGTGATTCATATTTACATCATTCCAGTAACCATCTTCAAAAGCGTCATCTTATAAACATTCTGATACACTATGTAAATCTCTAGACAGCAAAGTTAAATCATACCATGTGAATTGCAATTCTTACTGATAACAAGCAAGCTCTACAATACTGCATCTCTAGATGAGCCAACTTTAATCTAGGTTTGGCAATTTTAAAGAAGTTGTTATTTCATCTTTGTGCCCGCTCCTGAGAGGTGCTGAGCACCTCTAACTTCCCTTTGATGCTGCTGACTTGGAATGCAGATGCTCAGTTCCTTTTAGGATTGGTCCCTACAGTTGTTACTCTTTCCAAGAGTTGTAACTTTTGAAATAGCCATGAAGATGAATGGACAAGTAAACCATCACCAATACATTTTGCCCAGGGGGAAGAAAAAGAAAAAAAATCAGAAAAGGGCAGCTAAAATGAGTAGGGGTTTGGAACGGGTCCCATATGAGGAGAGATTAAAGAGACTAAGACTTTTCAGCTTGGAAAAGAGGAGACTAAGCGGGGATATGATAGAGGTATATAAAATCATGAGTGGTGTGGAGAAAGTGAATAAGGAAAAGTTATTTACTTGTTCCCATAATATAAGAACTAGGGGCCACCAAATGAAATTAATGGGCAGCAGGTTTAAAACAAATGAAAGGAAGTTCTTCTTCACACAGCGCATAGTCAACCTGTGGAACTCCTTACCTGAGGAGGTTGTGAAGGCTAGGACTATAACAGGGTTTAGAATAGAACTAGAGTATCAGAGGGGTAGCCGTGTTAGTCTGGTTCTGTAGAAGCAGCAAAGAATCCTGTGGCACCTTATAGACTAACAGACATTTTGCAGCATGAGCTTTCGTGGGTGAATACCCACTTCTTCGGATGCAAGCAGTGGACACTTGCATCCGAAGAAGTGGGTATTCACCCACGAAAGCTCATGCTGCAAAATGTCTGTTAGTCTATAAGGTGCCACAGGATTCTTTGCTGCTTCAATAGAACTAGATAAATTCATGGAGGTTAAGTCCATTAATGACTATTAGCCAGAATGGGTAAGGAATGGTGTCCCTAGCCTCTGTTTGTCAGAGGATGGAGATGGATGGCAGGAGAGAGATCATTTGATCGTTACCTGTTAGGTTCACTCCCTCTGGGGCACCTGGCATTGGCCACTGTCGGTAGACAGATACTGGGCTGGATGGACCTTTGGTCTGACCCGGTACGGCCGTTCTTATGTTCTTATGAAGATGTGCCCAATCAATGATACATGCAGACACTCAAGCACACATCACCTTTTTGTCTTGTAAAATACACTTTCCAAGACACTCTGCATAATAATGCTCTGTCACCGTGGTATTTAGGAATGCGATTAAGGCTTTGTCTACACTACCCACCTTTTAGTGACACAGCCGTGCTCTACAGCCGTGCCACTAAAAGGCACACAGTGTAGCTGCTGTTTGTCGGCAGGAGGGAGCTCTCCCACTGACAAAAAACTTCCACCCCCAACGAGCAGCAGTGGCTTTGTTGGCAGGAGAGCTCTCCTGCTGACAAAACTGTTCATACCAGCGCTTTTCGTTGATAAAACTTTTGTCGTTCGGGGGGGAGGGGACAACAAAAGTTTTGCAGATGAAGTTCCAATGTTGATAAAACCCAAAACTGTTTTGTCTGTGAAACCAAACAGGTAACTCCGCCATTACAGAGTATCTGAAGCCTTATTGACTGACTTCTTTGTTCATTGCAACCTATAATGTGGTGCTGTGTTATAGCTCACAAACATGGGAGTGTTTTGCTGATAATTTCAGACTTCCTAATAGAGAGGCGAATACAGGAGAATACCTCAAGTATTGACTAAATGAATCCCGTTGCTGTATTTTACAAAATCATAATAAAAGTTCTAATTACTTTCTTAATGCCCTTCCCATGTAATTCTGCATACATGAGTTACCATATCTGCTGATCCAGGAATATGCAAAGGGATGAGATATAGAAACCTCAGCAATAGTAATATAGGTACAGTACCACTGGGCTGAATTCTGCCCTCAATTTCTCTGATGTAAATCTGAAAAGTAATTCATCTGGATTTATATTGGTGCAAGTGAGAGTAGATTTTGGCCCATTGTGGCCAAAATCAGCCCTTGGATAAACTAGCGCAACTCTGATGGCAGTGAGAGCTGTACCTACTTCCTCCAGGGATGAAACTGGGCATGTATGGTTAGGGGAAAAAAGAGAAAGTGTTTCAATGCACCTTCCCTTTAGAGAACTTTCGCCGGATAGGCTTTATGGGTAGGGTGCTACCAAATTCAGGGTCGATTTTGGTAAATTTCACGGTCATAGGATTTTAAAAATCATAAATTTCATTATTTCAGCTATTTAAATCTGAAATTTCCTGGTGTTGTAGTTGTAGGGGTCCTGACCCAAAAAGGAGTTATGTGTATGTGGGGGGTCTCAAGGTTATTGTAGTGGAGTTGCAGTACTGCTACCCTTACTTCTGTGCTGGTGCTGGTGACAGCGCTGCCTTCAGAGCTGGGCAGCTGGAGAGTGATGGCTGCTGGCCAGGAGCCCACCTCTGAAGGCAGAGCCGCCATCAGCAGCAGCGCAGAGGTAAGGATGGTCTGGTATGGTATTGCCACCCTTACTTCTGTGTTACTGCTGGTGGGACGCTGCCTTCAGAGCTGGGCGCTGGCCAACAGCCGTCACTTTCCGGCCACCCAGCTCTGAAGGCAGAGCAAAAGTAAGGGTGGCAATACCGTGACCTACCTAAAATAACCTTGTGACACCCCCCCCCCCCGCAACTCTCTTCAGGACCCCCAGTTTGAGAAACGCTGGTTGTCCCTGTGAAATCTGTATATTATAGGGTAAAAGCACATAAAAGACCAGATTTCACCGGGGGGATGCTCCAGATTTCACAGTCCGTGACGTGTTTTTCATGGCTGTGAATTTGGTAGGGCCCAGTTATGGGACAGGTTCTCTCCGGGGCTCAGCTTCCACGTAATTCTGGGGTTGTAAGCCAGGGACAGGTGCTCTTTCCCACTGCATGTGCTGTGGTTTGCAGTAATCAAAAGCCTTAGATGTGAGGTTGGCTTCCAGCTGTTCTGATAAGTAACTGGCTGAGCAGGCTTCCCATATAATGGGGCATGCGGACTATCCAGAATCATTGTTAGAGTTCAGCCCTTTATGTAGGGCTGAGTTGGAAAGTTCCAATCCAGACTTTACAGAGGCATATCTAATTGCATACCACACACAGATGTGTGGTGTGGAGAGAACCAAATTCTCAGAAAATGCCTTGGGGGAGCCAAGCAGAGCGGGAGAGCAGCTAAGCAGAATGCTCCTTGCCCTCTGGATGCACTCTACAGAGAGTAGAGGGTATGTAAGACTCCCCTGTGCAAAGTATATGTGAGGGCCCAGAAACCAGGTGTAAAACATGGACAAAACAAGAGTTGGAGCAAACCCTTACTAATGGCATTCTTTGGCTCTATGCGGTGACAGACTGCAAGGAAAGTGATGGGAAGTAAGTGTTGTCAGAAGTCAGCATTAGCTGTGCCTTCCCTCAGCCGCACAACAAGTACAGCTCTGGACCATGGTTGCTACCTCAGAAGGTTAGATAACACAGTGATGGGTGTTATAAAGACCTCCTAGAGGGATAAATAGGTAGATGGCCAATGTCAGCATGGCTACTAGTTCTGCCCTGGCTATGTGGAGAGGCTGGAAGGTAGTCCTCAGTGGAAGTGTCTCATGCAGCTGGAGGCCATCCATATGATTGGGCCCCTGAATCTTCATTGCCCTGTTGATCCTGTAGATTAAGTGGGAACTCTATAGTTCCACTGCAGTCATAGAGCTCTAGCATTAATTTGCTTCCCTCTGTATTTGTTTTGCTGGAGAACAAGGGCAGAGTTAGAGATATGTTAGCGTTTTAAAAGGTCAAGTCAAGGATACATTGACAGTAGTCCAGGCTGCAGCTAAGTCTATTTTTAACTTACCCTTGAAATCTTAATTTTAAATAAATTTGGCTAACAGACTAGCATACAAAGTCAAAATCATCATATGATCAATCTAATCAGTTCAGTGCTTTTCATAATTTCAGGCTTAACTCTGGTGTAACTAGCAGTGATCCGGTCTGGGGAAATGTGAATATTTTTTCAAATACAGAGTAAAAAATAATAAATGAACAAAATTAGATAAGGATTACAAATACCTGCACCCTTTTCATGGCAATATCATACACTCCAGAACCTGAGCTTTGGACTACTGCCACGCACTGTACTTGTTTCGTTGTCGTACTTAAAGTATGTAGTTTGAGAAGTAAACTTTCTACTAGTATAAAAGTAAAGGATCAAACCCTACAACTCTTCTTTACTGAATCCGTGATTCAGCATAGCACATGAGTATATGCTTAACTTTAAACGTTTGCTTTTGTCAAACTGAAGTCAGTAGAATTTAAGCATGTGCTTACGCACCTAGTTGAAGAGGGATGGTTTGTTGAACAGGGGGCTTAAAAGTCTCATTACTCATACAACTACTCTCATTGATTATAAGGGGAAATTTAGTTATTACAGTCTGTTCACTCTAGTAGTAAGCACCATTGCATTGGTCCCAAAGTTTTAAAAATTATTCTACTGTTGGCAGTTCCAAAGCTATATGGTAGATGTATTTCCTCAGTCCTTCTCCCACCACTTTAACTCACTGCTATTTGTTAAGGAAGAAGATCTGAGTTGTTTTCGGTTTTTGTTTGTTTGTTTTAAATGAGAGATTCTAGTCTTTCTTTTTTCTGTGGGACTAACTTATTCCCTCTTTTTAATCTCAAAAGCCTCTATCTCCCTCTCTCTTGTACCTTGGAAATATCTTTCCATGGTAGTGGAGATAGGAATCCGTTTCTGAATAAAGAGACAGCTCTGGTTAGACAAGGTCCCGAGATAGCAACTGTGGCTCTTCCACCCTTCCAAAAAGGGAACAGTGGTTATTCGTCTGTGACCTCAGAACACCCTCTAGTTGTTGGTCCTGTAAATGTGCAGACAACCCCAGAGCACCCCCCTTGCAGTCGAGTGTGGCACTACAGGTGTGTCACTACTTAATTTCCCCAAGTGGAGCAGCAGTAGCTGTCAGTTTAACAGCCTAGGGCCAGGAGAAGTCAACACACATTAAATAAAAAGAACAGGAGTACCTGTGGCACCTTAGAGACTAAGGGTATGTCTACACTACCAGATTAGTTCAATTTAACTTAATTCGAATTTGTGGAATTGACTTAGTCGTCGAATTTGTGTGTACACACACTAACACACTTTCGACTTTGTGAGTCCACACACAACGGGCAAGTCGATCATTTTGAAGTGGTGCTGTGGGAAATCCCACAGTGGGGGTGGCATCCCCACCCCCAGTTCCGTCCCGCTGCCCATTTTCTTTTGGGATTTCACAATGCATGCTGCTGGGGGGGGAAAATGTGTCGGTGGTGGTCTTCATCATTCATCATTCAACGGACTTCGGACGGGGATGGAGAGGGAGGAGAGAGATGACTCTTCTCAGCGAAACCAATATCCCCTCCCCTGGTTATATTGCTTGCTGTGTGTCTCTGTGCTCCTGAGCAGAAGGAGGAGGAGAGATGGGATGGAGAGGAGGGATGGTTCGCCAAGGCTGACTGCTGCGCTCAGCAGACAGCCCAGCCAGAGAGAGACAGCCAGTGAAGTGCCAGCGCAGCGGGACTCCTGTCCAGGAGGAGCTAGGGGCAGGGTTCTCAGGGGAGAGGGTTTCTGTTCAGTTTTCTTTTCAGTGAGAAGCTGAACCTGCCCCCTGCTCCTGCTTCAGTTACTGTCTTCCTTCGTTACACAAACCTTCCACCACATTACAAACTTCCAACACACATTTAAAAAAAAAAATAAAATGGATATTTGTTAATTAACAACGTTTGATTTATATATGAATTTGTGTGTTGGGGGGTGCTGTGGACATGGTGTGTGTGTGTGCTAGTGTGACACACACACCGCTTCTACACTCGAGGAATACTGCTCTGCTGCTAGAGCTCCTGGGTGTTTCCCTGACTTTTCTCATCCAGACCTCGTGCATCCTCTCTGGGGGACGGGTGTGCGTGGGAGACTGACGGTGTGGCGGGGGGTGGCTGGTCCTGGTGTGTCTGTGGCTGGTCTGCTGGTCCGCTCCGTGACCCGCATAAGTTCATTAGAAGCCCTCCCCATCCCACACCTCGCACCCCACCACCCACACCCAACATCCCAGAAAGACCCTCCAGACCGACCAGGGTGCCTGTGACCTGCTGTGTGTGTGTGTGACTGCTGTGTGTGTGTGTGCCTGTTGTGTGTGTCCTGTGAAACTCCCCTGGTACCCCCTTCCCCCTTCCCCCCCCCCTAAACAGACAGAAAAATGTAAAAAAAGACTGAAAAAGTAATAAAAATTAACTGAAATAGTAATAGGACAGTTAAACTGGGATGGGGATGAGGAAGGGGAAGATAGAGGCTGGAAGGGGGGAAGGGAAGGACTTGGGAAGGATTCTTGTTTTTTTTTGTCTGCAGGGGCTTCTTCAGTTTGTGCAGTTGTTTGTTTGCCTCTTTGGCCCCTTGGGTTTGGGACTTTGGGTGGGGGGGGGCTTTGGAGCGGGGCAGCAGGGCAGGGTCTCCCTGCTGCAGTTGCTCCATCAGCCTGCCCTCCCAGGGAACATCCTGGCCTTCCTGGGGCGGTTCCTGGGTGTGTGGGTGTCTGGGTTCCTGCAGACTGTCAAGCTCGGACTGCTGTCTCCAGTGGAAGTAGAGTGGTGCATGGACTGATGGTCCCCTGTATACTAGGTTAGCCACATAGTCTACATTCCGCCCAGCCTCACATATTAAGCGCACATAGCCCTAGCCTCCTAAGTGAAGAATGGGGATAGATTAGTAAAGTCGACCAATTAGCTAACGATTAATGTCTACTACGGAATTAGTAACAAACTACTATTAACATAAATTAACATCAAATTTATTTCAGCATAAGCTTTTGTGGGCTACAGCTCACTTTTTCAGACAAATAGAATGGAACACACAGACAGACAGAAGAAGTGGGTTGTAGCCCACGAAAGCTTATGCTGAAATAAATTTGTTCGTCTCTAAGGTGCCACAAGTACTTCTGTTCTTTTTGCGGATACAGACTAACACGGCTGCTACTCTGAAACACATTAACTAGAGGCTATATCCCTCTTAATAAGGCTTCAGCCCAAGAATCATTACAACAAACAGGTCCTCATTCCAGGAATCACTACAATAATAATTTTATCAGGCCCCAGACTCAGGCTCCCAAATGTACTGTCCACACGCAAGTCTCTCAATCAGTTTAGGCTTGTACTCAGGGAGCAACTTCTCCTACTTAATGCACCCTGCCTGGCTTCTCTACTGCACTCTGCCTGGTTTCTTCTCTCCCTGCTTCCTGTTCCTGTTAATATCACTGGTCGCGGGAGCAGCCAATGGGAGCTGCTTAGCCAGCACTGGGGTGCGGGCAGCGTGCGGAACCTCCCTGGCTGCCCATGCGCAGGGACCGGGTGGCTGCTTCCAGAAGCTGCAGGGAGCCTGACTTAGCCCCAGGCGTAATCTTCCTCTTTTAGGTTGTACAAGCCAGTGTTTCCAGTGAAGCACCACCATTCCTCACAATGAGTGGCACTGCCATTCCTGACCTCCTTTGACTACTACTCCATAACATCAACCCTGTTAATGCTATTAATATAAGGGGAGAGCCGTTAAGTCGTATACCTCATGATTGCTGTTGGATGCCCTTGAAAATCTACCACATAAAAATGTTCATTAGAGAATAGGGTGACCAGACAGCAAGTGTGAAAAATCGGGACAGGGGGTGGGGGGTAATAGGAGCCTATATAAGAAAAAGACCCAAAAATCGGGACTGTCCGAATAAAATCAGGGCATCTGGTCACCCTATTAGAGAATTTGGGCTGTGCAGAAGGGGATAGGTGGTGGTGGAGCCAGTGGGCTAATGCAGCAGCATTTTATCTCTACTGAGCTGTGTTCAGAACCTAACCTGGCTCACGACTGAAAATGAGTTTAGTGATTTCAGCACACAGCCCATTTGTGCATGCCTCAGAACCACACACGCAATCCGACGTAGTTTGCCATTTGCTCATGGGACTCTCAGGGCTAGAAGAGCAGCAAGAGCTTTGCAGTACATTGACCAACCTGTGCGGGGAAGCTTACACAGTGCTCCCTAGGCACTGACTCCATGGGTGCTCTGGGGTTAGAGCACCCGTGGGGAAAACATGCTGGATGCTGAGCACCCACTGGCAGCCCCCCTACCAGAACCTTCCCCTCCCCCCAGCACCTCCTGCCTGCCGGCGGACGCCACAGATCAACACCTACCGCCTTCCATGGATCAGCTGTTTCGTGGCGTCAGGAGGTGCTGCGGGGGGAGGAGTGAGGGCGTAGCGTGCTCGAGGGAGGGGGTGGAACTGGGTGGGGAAGAGTTGGGGCAGGGACGGAGCAGGGGTGGGAAGAAGCAGGGCATGGTGGGGACTTGGGGGAAGGGGTGGAGTGGGGGCGAGGCTTGGGCAGAACCGGGGGAGCACCCCTCGGCAGATTAGAAACTATGCACCTATGTAGTGCTCGCCAACCTTCTCTGTGTTCCAAGTGAGGGATATTAGTCCTTTACTTTAATAGGCATTAAATGACAATGATCATTTTTAAAGTAATGTTCTAATTACACGTAACTGCATGAATTCAGTGATTATCCTATCCAGGTATGTAATAAAGGCACAATAGGAAAGCCACAGTTCCCTCCTACACATCACTAATGTAGCCATTAAATGAAATCATTGGCTACACTAATTAGATTTTGCCTATTTGCCCTTTAAAAGAAAAAACAATGGATGAATTCAGCCATTCAAATGTGTACCTAACCTATTTTTCCCATATGTGAAATGTGCACATAAAAAGTTATTCTGTTTCCTGAATACTAAACATCATTTACCATAACTTACAGCATTAATGAAACTGATCCTTCTTGTGACACAACCAGAAGGTATTATTTCCATTTGCAGTGTATTTGATCAGAATCATTTGCTTCCTCGGAATCTCCTTGAACTTCCATCTTTGTATTTTTCAGTCATTTCCTTGTCTCTTCACCATGTAGGTGATAACTTTATGGAAGATTAACTGGCAATTTTATTAAATGCAGTGGTTCCCAATCTTTTTCAGGCAATTATGCCAGTACACCTGTTTAAATGCCTGCCCATGAGAGGCGCCAAGCCTTTCCTGCAAAGTGTTAAGTGCTTTCAACTTTCATTGACATCACTGGGAGTTTAGGGCACTCAGCATCCTGCAGGATGGGGCCCACAGATGTCAAGTTGTGATGCTGAAGCCTGTAGCCTCCCATTTGCTTGTATGTTCTGTAACCAGCGGTGAATCCTGTGCTGCTCCATATCCTAGTCTCACAGTTACGCACACAGTAAATGTGGGGTGGATGGCAACACTAAGTGGAAGCTCATCATTAAGGGCCCAGTGTTGTTCCTATTCAAGTCATTTTGGAGATGCAGCCAAAAATACCTATCACAAATGGCAGAAGTCCTATACCAGTAGTTGCACACATACTTGTGGTTGGGAACCACTGTGTTATCTGATACCTGCTAACCTAAGGAGAAATATTAACATAGTTGAGTAGATTTCTGGGTCTTCTACAAGTTATGGGATGATGCTGAATGCTTCTAACCAATATTTCTAACCAATACCATAGCACCCTCTCTCTCTGTAGCAAACCATAGACACCTACTATATTAAATTAATACTAAGGATGTAATCTGAAGCAACATACATGAAGACAATGATAATTAAGATTGACATTTCATCACTCAGTTCACATCACATTATTGCCATCTCAGAAAGGTGGCTGATATCACACAATCGTATCTGCCAGAATACATAAACAAAACAGTTAGAGTAAAGAGCAAAGTAGTCACATACTATATAATTCACTATATATTGAGGCACATTTCAAAATATGCATTATATTTACTTAACAGACCATAGTGATACCTTCTGAATTGGTACAGAGTTGTTCTACTTTAGTGTATAATTTCAATCCATTACACTGTTAACATGGACCTACATATAAGAAAAATAGCATCTGCTGAAAAATTGTAATGCAAGCACATGGTAGTTTAAAATAAAAAACATACTAAAAGGCAATGAGGCAAATGGGCTGAAAACATCCATTTTATACACTATTTTCCAAGTAGCTGGTTTTGATGTTAGAAAACACTATTCCACCCTGGTACATTTTCTATTCTTTTAATTTACTCGTAATTTAACAATGGATGGAATGGTGGTTTTAGACATTTGCAATTTGCTGTTGGACTTAAATTCCATATACCATCTCTGGCCCAGTAACAAACCATTTAAAGCAGTGTCTAAGTAGTACAACCTGGTACACAGACCTTTAACTTCAGGACAGAGAGTGGATGCTTCTCTGATGTAACCTCTTCCTTTAAAGCTTTTGTCTTTTCTTTTGTTACAGTTCCTTTTATAGTACCTTGCCTTCACCTTTGTTCTTTTTTAATGCATATTGTTAACTCTGTTCATAAGACACTTCAAGATAATCTATTTTATTGGTGTTGTTTTAATTTTTCCAGCAGAAACAGATACTCTGTGGCTTATGCAGCACAGAAGCCATGGCTGTTGAATGCTACAGTGGAGGAAAACATTATCTTTGGGAGTCCTTTTAACAAACAGAGGTAATTATCAATTTCCTTAGTGTTATAAAACCTAAGGACTAGATTCCCTCCACGCCAGATGAAGAGGAGAGCAAAGAGGTGGAGAAAGAGGTGTAAAAGACCCTAAAGTCACTGAAGGGATAGGCCATAGGAAGCAATTACTGACATTTTCACTCCCAAGAGTGGACTGTAACAATGGGAACTGCTGAGGTATTGAGCTAGCAAGAAGTATAGGGAGGGTAGGCGGGGAAGAAAGGGAGGTAGAATGGGCTCTCGGCTTCTAAGTCCATTATTATATATGATTGTTCCTGGGTCTTGCATAGCAGGGAGGTCACCCCTTGTAAGGGCCAGGGAGAATGGCAGTTCCTGTTCTGAGGACACAGGAAGTGCTCTCTTTGAACTTTTTCTGGAGTTGGCTGGCCAAAGGCACATTGCAGCTTATGTGCTCCCACTGTGTACTGAGGAGATCAGAGAGGGATTGTGCCTCCATTGCCCCTCACAGGGCACTGAAGTTCAGCACTGCCCTCAGTGGGTGAAAGCCATAGTCTGGCTGTTAGGTGTAGAGGGTTCCTGCTTCAGAGAAGCAGCTGCTTATTCATCTGGGTCCCAAGAGAAAGTAGTTTAATGCTCTGAGGTTACTGCCATGAGCGGGGCCAGATTAAGCCAATTTTGAGGCACATCCAACCTGGATGCTCCCCACAGCCACCATCTCAGCAGTGAGTAGACATGGTGCAGTAGTGGGAAAAGCAATAAGACCTCTTCCCCCAACCAAGAAGAGGAAGGGTGGCCCCTCCCTGAACAGCAGGACTACTCTGTGCTGGCAGCAGGTCTGGGGCTTTCTCCTTGGTGCTAACTGGCTGTTGCTCCTTTTGCCTGTTGGGGGCTGTCTGCAGACTCAGAGCTTGTCTACACATACAGCACTGCAGTGGCGCATCTGCAGTGCTGTAGCACTTTGTGAAGATGCTACCTATGCTGGTGGGAGAGCTTCTCTGGTCAGCGTAGGTATTCCACCTCCCCAAGAGGTGGTAGCTATGTCGGCGGGAGAAGCTCTCCGGTCAATATAGAGTTGACTACAGCAGGGGTTAGGTCGGTATAACTACATTGCTCAGGGGTGTGGACTTTCCACACCCATGAGCAATGCAGTTATACTGACATAAATCTGTAACATAGACCAGGCCTTAAACAAATATCACGGCATCTGTTACACTTGGGGCATGTTTATAAGCTTTTCTTGGAAACTGTGGAGACCAGAAGCGTGTTTTCTATTTCTGAAATTAAGCTGAGGTTCTGATGTCATCATATGACTCTGGAGCAGGGGATTTAGGCATGGTCCTATTGTGTCCGAGCCTTAATCCAGTCCTGGATCAGAGCACCACATTACAAAACACCGTACAATCTGATATTATTGTGCTGAAGACAGGCCTACCTGCTGTGTGCCTACCTCAAGTCAGTGATAATTGGGACCTCACTGGAAACACAGGGTACTGAAAGCCAAAACAAAGCTCTTTTGTACCTGGTTCTGACTACTCTTGCCCAACACTTACTTTTTATGCTCATTTAAATAGTCAACCAACAAATGCAGTGGGAAAAGTGACTTGATTTTAGGAAAACAAATTGCTAAAATCTAGGCATTTTTACTGGCTACACGCACTTTGCTTTAAGTTATTAAAAATAAATTATATTCCTTTCAGTGTATGCTTTCCTATGATATGCCACTCAGTTCACTTGATAGCAATTAATGATGGGCAGATCTCACAAAATACAGATAAGCATCCACAAATTCAGGGACCAGAATCTCAGCTGGTGCAAATTAGCCTAGCTTCATTGAAGTCACTAATAAATATGGCTTTTTGTAAAGGCTTCACTGGGTCCCTTTTAAAGTTAGCTAAACTCTTTTGAACTTCACCAATAGATTAAGTTTTGGAAGGAGTTTTTTGTTTTATCCAGTTTGGTTGTCTTTCCATAAGAATAATCTTTTTTTTCTCTGCAGATACAAAGCTGTTACGGATGCATGCTCTCTGCAGCCGGACATTGACCTATTACCATTTGGCGATCAGACAGAAATTGGAGAAAGGGTAAATAAAGAGGTGGAAGTTTGTATGACAGCCTGGTTTGTGTGATGGGTATCACATTTCTAGATTGCATTGAGCTACAAGCCTGTTAAACATTCATAATAGGTGTATTTATTAATATTTATTATAATTCCACATTAACGTGTACGCCATCATAGATATTCATGACACCTAGCAATCTAAGAATCCAGCTACTCTGAGCTAGTCAGTATTATCATGTACTCCCTAAGGCACCTTAGCCTAGAATCAAATCTTAGGTATCCAGGAATAAATCTGAGTAACTCTGTTGGCTTCTCAGACCAGAATCTGGCCCTGTGCGTTTATTCTTTCTGTAAGTGCTGTGGAGCCCCTGCATTCTTTTTATGATACATCATGGAAAACGAAGTCATTTAGGAGACTCAAGAAAAACAAAGGGAAGGATTCACTCCTGATATAACTCCACTGTGTTCATTTTACGCTGTGACCCTGATTCTCATTTATACTGTGGCCACTCTACACCACTCTGGAAGGGTAAAGGGGCTTTAAAATGGGTGTAAATGTATACACAATCTAAGCCCCTTCACACTGCTAGAATGGGGCCAAGTGGCTCTTAGTGTAAACAAAAATGAAGTCCTGTGTCTACATTGTACTCAGGAGTACAGAAAAAAAAGTCAAGATCTGTGCCACTTACCTTAATCCACTGGGAGTTTTACTTCCAAGCTCTTATATTGATACATTAAACTTAAATATTATTAAACTGACTAACTGAAAAATATCAGTTTTCCTATAAAACACCTTTTAAATAGCTCCATCATGATTTTTATTTTTTAATTCTTTTAAATCTACTGGGGTACAGAGGGTGGAGTGGACAGGGGCTGTTGTCCCCTGCAGCTATTCAGAAGGCTCTTTTGATCACAGTCTTCCATGTTTTCCCAGCCAAAGACAGTCCTACTCTGCTAGGAGAAGAACTTTATACATTCTAAGTTATTTGTGATTAGTTTATATGAAATTGTACTAATAATAACAGTTTCTTTCTCAGGAGATTATACACTGACTGTATTTGTTTACCAACAGGAGTAACCTTATATCCAACACTTTGAAAAATTCTAAGGAAACTTCTTTGGGTGGTTTAATAAAAACTTGCCATTTTTCAATGTCTTGTCATATACAAATCATTTTGTTTATTCAAAAGACACATTTTTATGACCTGTTATATTCACTAGGGGATTAACTTAAGTGGTGGCCAACGACAGAGAATCTGCGTAGCTCGAGCACTCTATCAAAACACCAACATCGTCTTCTTGGTAAGATTTTTTTTAAATACAAAGTATGCAAACTTCACAATAAAATGTTGCCCTTATATTTAGCTTTCCTACAGGGACCTATATCTACTTTTGAATCCAGAATGCAGAGACAGGAAAAAGAACAAATAAACAATGACTAGAAGCAGTAGCAGAACACATTAGGAGGTTGGTGAAAGAGGGCCATGTAGTTCAGTATAAAAAGATTGGGACAGGATTCTTATGCCCATACTCGCACTGAGTACCGCATATCACCCCACTGAAGAGTCTTTTTCAAGAGTCAGGGTATCACAATTTAACCTTTTGTGGGGAATAAATGGACTTGGGGTTTAGCAATGGGATACATGGCCTTTCACATCTCTGTTTCTAATCCCAATTCAGTCTATGTTGACGATTTCTGAAAGTCATCACCCATGTGATGGCTGTTTGAGTCCTAGGCAAAATAAATTGGTGGATTCATCTTAGTTCTTAGAGGACAAGTGTTCACATAAAAAACTTGCCAACACAATTGTCATCCTTGCTGGTAGAGTCAGTGGAGAGAGGCCAAGGACTGGAGTCTGAACTACTCTCTCATCCTTACCAGGTATTCTCTCCAAGTGGAAGTACAGGCATATTAATGAGTCAGGTTTAGAGGAAGCTTGCATTGGCACTGACTCTGCTGTATCTGTTCTATAGAACAACAGATGACATCAGTTATCTCTTGAGATGGCTCGGGTCTAAAGTTTGAAGCTGGATCTGAATTTCCCCAAATTTTGGGGGAGAGTTCCAAATCTGGTGTTCCAGGTCAGGTCCATCTCTAGTTTCCATGCACTAGTTCCATGGGACCCGCACTAAATTGACTCAGAAATAGAAAATAAGCACATAATGGCCATACTGGGTCAGACCAAAGATCCATCTAGCCCAGTATCCTGTCTTCTGACAGTAGCCAATGCCAGGTGTTTCAGAGGGGAAACCAAAAAGTCACGAGGAGAATCTGAGAGATTTCCTACAGGCTTAAGAGTAAAGGTTTTATCTTTCTTATTGTTTTCCACTTTGGCCTCTCACTAAAGATGGTAAATATTAGCATTAGGGCAACAGATAGCACTTTAGTAATTACGGCTGTTTGCTTTTTTAGAATAGGTTAAATGTTTAGAAGAACAAAATAAATAAACTCTGGTACATACTGTGATGGGATGCCCCCCTGTAAGGTGCCACCTAAAGTATCAGGCCTGCACTCCATTGGAGTGCAGGCCCAAAGGTATATTGTCTTGCGCTGTATAGAAAAATCTGCACAGCGCAAGCTCATAAAAATTTGCCCTGTCCCTCAACGTGAAGCGATATATGCATAGATTCTTGCTCCCCGCCAGCAAGATATGAATTGCACAAATTGGGTAATGTTATAAACAAGAAATAAGTTTATTAACTACAAAAGACAGATTTTAAGTGATTATAAGGGATAGCAAACAGAATAAAACAGATTACTAAGCAAATAAAACAAAACACGCAAACTAAACTGGATTCACTAAAGAAACAGGTTACAAAATGTAATTTTATCACCCTAAATGTTGAATTAGGCAGGATGCAGAATTTCTGTAGCTCAAAGTTCCAGTTATTTCTTCTTACAGACTGGACCCCTGTCTCAGTCTGGACTCACCCCTGCCTTTCCCTTCAGATTAGTTCCTTTGTTCCTTCAGGTTTTTTCAGCAGTCCTTCTTGGGTAGGCAATGGAGGAGAGAACCTAGATCAACCCCCTTCCCAGCCCTTAAAAAGGATTTGTTTTATCCCTACTCCCTACAGTGGAAAAGTACCAGCAGTGTCCAAGGGAGTATTTTTCATCAGGTGACATTATCAGCGTAGTTGTAGTGTCAATGCAGCATCCAAGGAAGCACCTCAGGAATGTGGGAGATTAGCATAATCCAGTTCTATTGTCCTTCTCAAATGGGTCATTCAGGAGAATTGCCTGCTGTCTGGTAGGTGTTCCCCCCAAGTACATATACAGTTGTAATTGTACATAGTCAATATTTCTAACTTTAGATACAGAAATGATACATACATATAAATTGGATAATCACATTCAGTAAATTATAACCTTTCCAATGATACCTTTCATGAGCCATCTTGCATAAAGTATATCTTAGTTATGCCATATTCATATCATAACCATATTTCTATGAAAAATATGGGGTGTAATGTCACACATACCCCTCTGCCCCATTTTTTCTTTTATCCAATTGCAGGATGATCCATTCTCTGCACTGGACATTCACTTAAGTGATCACTTGATGCAGGAAGGTATCTTGAAGTTCCTCCAGGAAGACAAAAGAACACTTATTCTGGTGACACATAAATTGCAATATCTGCCACATGCAGACTGGGTAAGCGGGGAGCCACCACTTGCTAGTTTGTCACATTGTAAGGACAAGGGTCTGATATCCCTTGGTGGGGATATAGTTAAAGGCAGATCTACAGTGCTTAAAAGATTGTTCTACTAAGAGCCATCCCACCATCTGTTCTTGAAGTGAGCATGGAGCTCCTACCTCTACATTCCACGTGTAGGTCTGCAACACTGAGTGGTATGGAGTGAAAAGCATTTTATTTGAACTTTACTTCCACTTAACCATGGACAAGTAATTGGCACATAGCTTATAAATCAGAGCTGCTTAAGATCTTTGATTGAAATGTGCTATACAAACAATTATTCTATTATTATTAATTATACCTTGTCTTCTTTCTTTATGTCCACAAATAACTATTTCCTGTAATATTTTCATTGTAAGATATATGTTGACAAAATAACTTTTAAAAGCTATTGATAAAATGTGCAGCCATTGGATACAATGAACACTGAAAATAGCCCAGTTTTGAGTTATAGCTCATTCACATTGAGATCTGCTGCATAGTCCCAAATGCAGTGATTATGTCACGTTGTTGAGTAGGCCTATAGATAATCCTCCTTTCTAGATCATAGCTATGAAGGACGGTTATGTGCTCAGAGAAGGGACATTGAAGGACATCCAGACCAAAGATGTTGAACTGTATGAGCACTGGAAAACTCTGATGAATCGCCAAGACCAAGAATTAGAAAAGGTAATGACAGTGAGACCAGGGTGCATTGTAGCAAAGTATTGCATCTTGAATGTTGATCCATGTTTGAGTCCATTCTAATGGATTTAGGGTGAAATTCTCCTCTCAAGTTGATTGATGGGTGGAATTCTGCACATCAGTAGACCTCATGGGAGGATTTTGAGCTCAGTGACTTGGTGGTCTGGGCTCTTCAAGGAGACCAGAAACACAGGCTTCTGTGTTACCTCTCAGCCTTAGCAAGAGAGAGCTTTGCTGGAGCTTAAACTGTGTCAGCTCCCTGCCATACCTGTCTGTCCACCTCACCAGCAAACTCCTCAAGGTTCTGCCAGTCTAATCCTTGCCTCCTAAGTAACATTTAGTGAACCCGAGTTCCTGAGTTCCCCAGAGACGTCTCCTTGCAGTGTCCAGTGCTCTCAGTGGACTCTCATACAAATTATTAAGTCCGCTGTCTCCAAAGAGACACTTCACACACACTAACATGTTAGCCCAGCTGAGGACACATTCTTCACCTTAATACACAGCACTGAGATGTTTATAATAAAAGTAAGCATAAGTTTATTAATAAAGAACATAGATTTAAGTGATACTAAGCAAGAGTAATAGAGACAGAAATGGTTACAAATAAAATGAAAGTAAAACATGCTTTCTAGAGTCTCAAATTTAACAGATTACAATACTGGTCTCAGACAATTTCTTAGCATCTTCAACCCATATGGTTGAAGGACCCACCTTTCACAGATTTCAAGAGCGCTGTCCTCTTTTGTCCCTAAAGTGATAAAAGGTTCTCTCCCCTTCTTTTTATAGTCCACTAAACCTTTGAAATATATTCTTTTGAAGTGTATCTCCAGGTAATGTTTTCTCCCCTGCTGCTTGTGCTCCAGGAAGCTGATGCCATCCTGTCTTCCTCATTCTCCCCTCAATTTGCTTTTCTGGTGATTCAAATGCAAATGAGCTTCCATTGTCTCTGGCATCACCTTTCTTAGATTAAAATGAGGGAACTCACAGTAGGCTGGGCTCTCAAGTTAATGTAATGTTACAGGATTTGGAAACTGACCAAACTACTTTGGAAAGAAAAACTCTCAGAAGAGCAATGTACCCAAGAGAATCCAAAGCACAACTGGAGGATGAGGATGAAGGTACATTATATCTTTTCACACTGGGTAGACTATAAACATGCATCATTTGCATGTATCCACATTCTTAATATATTGCTAAATGTTCTTGGCAACAAGATATGAAGATGTTGATGACATTTACTCCTTTGGGCAATAAGAGTAAAAGTCCAATACTTTGAGCTATTTAGAATTAGAGCTTTTGAATGGATTCTTAATGGAGTTTTGCAAACAATGTGCAGGAATAAGGATAGAAGAAAGCTTGTTAGAGATTTACTATGCTGCATTTTCTGGAGATAGTAAGAGAGAAATGGAAAAAAAGATATATTAAGAAATTCTGGGCCAGAGCCTCAGCTAGTGTTAATCGAAGTAGCTCCATGGAAGTCATTGATGTTATGCTGTTTTACACCAGCTGAGAATCTAGCCTTCTAGCTCCAGTTATGTCACATAGTTATGAATGCCCCCACTGATTCTGCCTATTGAGATACCTCGTCTCCTCCCACAGGCTCCTTTGACATAGCTTGTAGTTATTTGCACATCCTTTTAAAGAAGAACATGATTTTTTTTTAAATTAGAGATGGAGCCTAGGCTGCTATTTTTAGATCTAGATCTTTCTAGGTATTTGTGGCCCCAACATCCAAGTTACCTTTTTGTCTCCACAAATTTCTACATTTTTGGAGGCAGGAATCCAGATCTGAATCACTTGTAAAGTTACCTGGGGGGCTATAGGCTACTGGCAACATGACCTATCAAGAACACTCCTGGGATGTTGGGGAGTCCCTCAGGGGAATATTCAGTTCTGGCAGCCAGTGAGATGGTGCCAGAGAGATAAAGTGATTAACTGAATGCTTCAGAAGCTTAGTGGAGTACTGATTTACCCCCAAGGTCTCTCATTGACTGGCAGAATTATTGACAGGATTGACTATCTAATTAATAAGTTCTGTTTATGGGCTATTTATGCCTGTAGAGTGTTTCATCTGGCTATGCTACTTGAGGGATATAGGGTATTTTCTAAGGCTCATGATGGCAGTATGACTTGGTGGTTTAGTGATACCGTCCACTGCTTTGCTCCAGAGGCTGAACGTAGCACTTCTTTAATATATACAGTCTCCAGTGGTCTTGAGGGCAGAAAAACCCAGGTCTTCCCACACTTCTAGTTCTGGGATATAGCAGTAATGCCATGTCAGTAGGCCAGTCCCATAACCTGGGTACAGATATCTTCTTCCTTCAGTAGGTTAAAAAGAATGGGGATTGAAGGCCCTGTGGGAACATGACTATACATTCCAGCAGAACACCAACATCCAACAACTCCAAAGTTCTTAGACAAAACACTTGATTAAGGTGGTAAAATACATATCAATAACTTCAAGGGTAACATTTAACAGGACATTGTGCTCTAGTTCCTTGTTATCCTGGTTCTGACAGTCACTCATTGTGTGATCTTGGGAAATTATTTAAACTCTTTGTGCCTCAGCACACATGAAATTTCAACTTCAGATAAATTAATGACTTTCCATAATATTCAGAATTACTAAAGTACTTTGGAGACTGTCAGTTCAGGGCTGTCAAGTCAAAGGAAAGTTCTGTCAGAAGACTCCAGGTCTACATTCCCCTCAAGTGTGCATAGCAGTGCTGTGAGCTTCAATACTCTTGTTGCATCTCAGAGTTAAATCTCCACAATGCAATATTTTCACAGCAGCATATTGTGATACATAAGCATGTTACAGCAGAGCACAACCATCAC
Source organism: Mauremys reevesii (assembly GCF_016161935.1). Lineage (NCBI taxonomy): Eukaryota > Metazoa > Chordata > Testudines > Geoemydidae > Mauremys > Mauremys reevesii. The sequence goes on along the minus strand of NC_052623.1, from coordinate 240,960,829 downwards.
CTTATGTTGCAATGTGATGTGATTACACATGATAGTGTCCTTTTCTATGAAGATAAAGCTTGTAATGATTGCAGGTAGCATTAAGGTAGAGCCCTGTTAAGCAACACGACACAACTCTTCTGTATGGAATGCTTGGCAAAGTTGTCTGTAGCTTCCCAAACAACCTATAAGAGCCTTGCTCCCCATCTGATAATGTAAAGACAAGCTGAACATACCAGAAAAGCTTTTGGAAATCCTAAAACTAGTCTGATATCTATGAATGCATTCTATACTGAAGATATGATTTACTGAGGGCATGTCTACACTTACCATGGATTGACGCTGTGGCGATCTATCCAGCGGGGGTCAATTTAGCAGGTGTAGTGAAGAGCCACTAAATCGACTACAGATCGCTCTCCCATTGACTCCGGCACTTCACCAAAACGAGAAGTGTAAGGTAAGTCAACAGGAGAGTTTCTTCTGTTGACCCAGTGTGGTGTAGACACTGCAATGAGTTGACCTAGGCTATGTTGACTCCAGCTACGTTATTCACATAGCTGGAGTTGCATAACTTAGGTCATCCTGCCCTTAAGGATTATTAACAAAACTAGAGCTGGTCAACTAAAAAGGAAGGAAAAATCATGGTTTTGTGAGGGCATTTCCCATTTTCTAATTTTCAAAAATTCAAAAAATGTTGAGCTGGTAGGAGAAAAGAAGGAAAAGTAATAAAACATATCAAAAAGTGTTGCTTTTTTAAATTAAAAATGTCAAATTATCATTCAAATGTCAACATTCAAAAAATGTCAACCATCTCCAGTCAAAAAATGAATGATCGTCAGTGTGGTACTGAATAAATTCTAACTGATTTGGTTAAATTTCTGAATCACAGAGGAAGAAGAGGAGGAAGATGATGATGATAACATGTCAACAGTAATGCGGCTTAGAACAAAGATGCCGTGGAGAACTTGCTGGAGATATCTTACCTCTGGAGGATTTTTCTTACTGTTTCTGATGATTTTCTCCAAGCTCTTGAAACACTCAGTCATTGTAGCCATAGATTACTGGCTGGCAAGATGGACATCCATGGACAATGGAAATAAAACCAGGGAGTTGGTAGACAATAAACGTCTAAACAAGGTTGGCCATAACTTAAAGCTTGTCAGACAAAAATATTCTCAAATGATTGAAAAATAACCCTCTGTTAACCTAGTAACCAGTTAGATTGGGAATGTAGCTAATGTAGGTACTATAACATCATTTGTTAAATAAAATGGGTGAATTGGTTAATATAATTTAAAAAACAATCTAAACCTTAATCTCAAACTGAAACTAAAATTTGGGCCCAAATTTTCAAAAATTGGAGCCTAATATGCTCCTAAATCCACATTTAGCAACCTAAATGAATACCCAGATTTTCCAAAGTGCTGATCACCCAGCAGTTCCCATTAATACTAACAGAGAAATTAACCCAAAGTTTTTCCATTTAAATAGGATCTGGCAGTGGTTTGGATTAGAGAAATATCCCAAAGTTCAGATGCTCATTAAAACATAATAAAAGTTTTCTCATGAGATTTCCATATCCAGCCAGAATCCAGAGGGCAGATCCTTAGCTGGTCTAAGTTATTATAGCCCCATTAGACCATCTGAGGAGCTGCCTCTCTGATCTCCAGTGGAGCTTGAAATTAACTTTGTTTTTTTTCTTTCTGAAGTTATCCAAACTTAATTCCTGAAAAGTTCTATTCTACTTCAGTCTGAGTTTTGGGGATCTTTGTATTTATCCAAACTAGTTCACCTATCTAATTCACAAGCCTTGGGCCCAGTCCTGCAAAGTGCTGAACATCCTCAGCTCAAGACCTTGCAGCATACTCACCTTTAGTAGCTGCAGTGAACTTGATACATTGTGCATCTTCCTGAGACAAATTAGGCTTCCAAATTAATCCCCTGTCTAAAAATCTGCTGCACCCAAATACAGTGAATTGCAGGATTGGGGCCATACGTTGAAAACTCCTTTTATAATGTAAAAGAAAGAAAGAAAGAATCACGCTAATTTAAACATGCAGCACATGTCCCGTTATTATTGAAGTCTTTTGGAGTCTGACATACCAGCTGGTCAGTGCTGTTAGCTTTGAAGAACATTGCCTTGGGTATTTCCAAGGTTAATGTTTTTCTCCTTTTATTAGTCTTATCATGTAGCTGTGTTCAGCATGCTCTGTGGAGCAGGGATCGTCCTTTGCCTCATCACATCCCTGACCGTGGAGTGGATGGGCCTCACAGCAGCCAAGAACCTTCACCACAATCTCCTCAATAAGATCATCCTCGGACCAATCAGGTACAGCAAGAGTGATTTTCCTCCCGAGAGGCCAATCTACCAAAGAACACCTACTGTATAACTCAGTGGCTAGTGCTGAAAAGAGCATGGCTCATTCTCCTATAGCCCTCAAGTCCTGTAGAATCTGAAAGTGCCAACTGAGATGCTCAGGAAATTACCCTCTTTCAGGCTGGAAAACATACAATTTCAGATTCTGCCTGCTTTTCATACCCAGTGGTTTTCATCTGAAAGTAATTTCAAGATATAAAGTTTTCAGACAGTTTGAAATTCATCTAGAGGTTTTGGGGGTTCCCATTGTGGTGGAAATGCATCAGTTCCAATGCACAGAGGTGGGAGTGTGGGGGACACACCACATTTCTTATGCTCCAAAAAGACAGGGTCTGGATGAGCTTGATATAGCTCAGCACGGAGTGGGCATGTGGGCTGGCCCAGGGTGTGATTGTATGCATGCAGTGGTTGCAGTTCCCATATGAAGGGTGAATAGGTAACACGCTGTCCTGTCCAGCCCATGAGTTGGAATCTTAACCCAGGACAGCAAGGTGGACTTTACAATGGATCTTTCAGGTTGAGGGAGCCGGAGGATGGATAGAGGAGTTGAGAGAAGGGAGCTGACAGTTTTTCAGGGGGCTGTGGGAGAGGAGAGCTAAAAGTTTGGGGTTAAAATAAGATTTAGATGGCATTCTAAATGCAGGGATAAGACTCAATGATAGTTTTCATGTTTCCTAACTGGTTCTAGGGGACTGGTTAGACAGTAGCCCTAAGTTCTGACTGATGTTCATATTTCATCCAGAACCAGACTTTCTCTTCACATAGTTTTTTGCTTCTGTTTTGTTCAATAGATTCTTTGACACAACTCCCCTGGGGCTAATTCTAAATCGCTTCTCTGCTGATACGAATATCATTGATCAGGTGAGCACATTGGTCCATTTATTCCATAATGTCTTGCCCAATTAATGCCACCAGTTTGGAGAAGAAATACACCTTTTGTTAACAGGGAGCCATATAGGTTGTCACTTTTACATACAGAACAAGATGGCGTGACAAACTGTAAAAGAGCTTCCAGGCAAAACACCTTTTATGGAGATTATCGTTGAGCTCACCGAGACCCAAATATATTCAGGGATACAAAGATAGAGCTACTGGAAAACTCCCCTGGTTCTTTAGAATTACAGGTTCACATGTTAAGTATACTATATTAGGAAGGAGTTGTATTTAAGTAAATTAGAAACAAAAGAAATCCTAGCAATGATGTAGGTTCATTACTAGTTGGAGCTGGTAAAATTGTTAATGATGCAGAAAAGGCAGAAGAGTTCAATCAGTACTTCTGTTCTGTATTTGGAAAGAAGGACTCATATCACATGAGGATGATTAACTACTTTCCAGTCCACTACTAACTAAACAACATATACTAGGCATAAACATTTTACAATCTGCAGCCCCAAATAACTTGCACTCAAGAGTCCTAAAAGAGCTGGCTGAAGAGATTTCTAGTCTGATTATATTAATTTCAATAAATGTTGGAATACCAAGGGAATTCCAGAAGAATGGAATGCTGCTAATTTTGTGCTAATATTCAAAAAGGGCTAGCAGCACAACTTGAGTAAATATAGGCTGGTTAGCCTGACATTAATGTTGGACAAAATAATGGAAAAACTGATAGGAGAGTCAAGCAGTGCTTAAATTCTCAGAGATTATTTCCTGAAGTTCTCCCCCGACCCCACCCCTGATTCGGGGGTCCAGGCTTCAGCCGCAGGATTCTAAGGTCTTTAGCCCCACAGGGGGTGGAGTGCTGTGGCTCAGGGTCCTCAGCCCCATGGTGGATAAGCAACTCAACGTGAGCTGCCAATGTGATTCTGTGGCAAAAACAGCTAATATGATGTTTGGATGCATAAATAGGGGAGAAGTGAGAAGGAAGCAGTGGGGAGGTGATTTTGCTTCTATGTATGGCAATGGCGAGCAACACTGTAATACTAGCAGAGAAGGGCACAAAAAGAACCAATGGTTGGAAGCTGAAGCCAGACAAATTCAAATGAGAGATTAGGCACAAGTTTTTAACAGTGAAGGTTATTAACTGCTGGAATAATCTAACAAGGAAAGTGATGGATTCTCCATCTCTTGGTGTTTCAAATCAAGACTGGATGCCTTCTGGAAGTTATGCTTTAGCCAAACTCAAATCATTGGGCTCAATACAGGGGTAACTGGGTGAAATTTAATGGCCTGTGATATACAGAAGGTCAGACTAGACCTAATGGTCCCTTCTGGCCTTAAACTGTATGAGTCTATGTAAAGTTATAGTGTATAATAGTGAACTAAGCACATATTTCAACAGAAGAGTTGTTTGCAGAGCTTCCACTACTTCTGAGAACCAAGATGCTTGGATGATAGGTTACTGTGAATGCTTTATCTAGAGGCATATGTACAAAGGAGAGTGATTGCAGGGCTCTCAGAACAGGACACCATTTATGGGACAATAGGGAACTCAAGAGCACTACTAAGTTATTTGAGATCTCACAGAGAAGATTCCCGTTCATGTCTCATAATGAAGGGAAGAGACTGCCTGTTTCTCCTTGATCGTTGGAGATGCTGAGCATCAGCAAGTCCCAGTGGCCCTAATTCTGGCCTCCACTGAAGCCCCTGTAGACTGGCTCTGGGCTCAAAGAAACAGAAAAGCCCTTGGGAATTCCTCTGGCATAAAGGGGATTCCCAGTGGTGAAGGGCCAGCAGAATGGCCATAGACCAGCCCCTGTCATCACCCCACGCATGGAAGGTATATAGTTGCCGTATTCCTGAGGTCTGTCTAATACATATTTTTATCTTATTTTTGGAATAGCACATTCCCCCTACTCTGGAGTCTCTCACCCGGTCCACTTTGCTCTGCCTGTCGGCTATCGGAATGATCTCATATGCCACTCCATGGTTCCTTGTTGCTCTTGTACCGCTTGGAGTAGCCTTTTATTTCATCCAGAAATACTTCAGAGTGGCTTCCAAGTAGGTATTTGAAAGCTGCCATGTACATTTCTTTTAAAACCCCTATATTTATGGTTTATCTTGGAATATAACTGGAGCTAGTCAAGAACAGAAAATAATTTCTTTGGTAAACTCCACTGACAAATGTTTGAAATTTTTCAACCTGAGAGAGACATAATTGAAAAATGGAAAAACTTTCCACAGAAAACCTTGTCCACTTTTCAACTACATTTCATACATTTCAGAAAATGCTGACTGTCTCTAAAGATTATGCTTTTTGAGAATTTTCTAAAATTACACTTGCTTGGAGAATTGAATTGCTCAGGAGATTGTTAATAAATTGTGCAAAAAGAACAGGAGTACTTGTGGCACCTTACAGACTAACAAATTTATTTGAGCATAAGCTTTCACATTTAATAAAATGTGAAACTTTTTCACACTAGGGTTATTGCTTCAATTATAGACTATCACCCCATTTTAGGAAAACATTCTTACTCAAGAAAACGCTTTAATTTTAAGCATGTGCTTCGGTATTTTTCTGAATCAGGGTGCAGGTGCTTGGTTGGTTGTCTTACTCTATTTCTTAGTGGCTAGATATCTATGTCACAAAAACCATAATCACAGATTGGCTCCAGCTCTTGATGTCAGTCATAGCAAAATGGCTAACGGCTGAACAGAAGTGAAGACTTAAACACGCTTCCATCCTTAGAGACGGTCACTTCCGGTCAAGATTTATGCACCTCAGTGGGGCAGTGTAGGGGGAAGTTTGAACTGTCACTGTGCTTACTGTACCTGTTCTGTTGATAATCATAGGCATTTCAGATTGAGACCTGGAACAGTCTCTTTCAAAGGCAAAACACTCTTATTGACATAATTTAGAGCCAATAGCCCCCGCTAAAATCAGTGGAGCAGGACTGGGCCTCAAAATTATCCACAACAAAAACTGATCATAACTTTGATTAATTGTAACCTATTTTCTTCAGCTTTAGGCAGCACATGAGTTTTCAAAGAGAATTATCAATATGAAAATGTTGATAGCAAATTTTTGAATCAGGGTAAATTTATAATGATCTGTAATTCAAAATCAATTTGATGAATTTCCATTACATGCTGCAGAAACATTCTCCTTCCCCTACCAATTTTCCAAACCAAAGTTGTAAAGGGCACTAAAATAGGTATTGTGGAGACAGTGTGGTCTAGTGGGTAGTGCACTTGACTGGGCGACAGGAGATATGGCTTCCATTCCTAACTCTTTCACTGACCTGCTGTGTGAGTGTCTCGTGTGAGTCTCTTGAGCTCTCTGTGCCCATTTTTCCCTTTGTCTGTCTTATCTTATTTAAACTTTTCAGAGACAGGGCTGTCACTCACTGTGTGTTTATACTAGGCCCCCGTAATAATTTATAATGGAACTTGATAGCAACCTTAGCTACAGAGAGGCTACTGCTTTTCCTTTATATGCCCCAGCCTCTTTAAAGATTCCAATAAATTCAAATGGCATTCTTAACTGAGAATCACAAGCAAATTAGTGGTAATAGTGGTTTCAAATTAATATATAACACTGTAGTATAGAAAGATATGACTCGGCCATTCCTACCTCAAAGAAATAAAGCAATGGATTAAGTGGGATGGTGCATGTCTAATTCAAAGCTCTGGTTTCTTCCCATAGTTTTATATAAGGGAGCAAAACCACATGCTGGCCCAGATTTTCAATATTGAGTGCACACAATTTTCCCACATGCACTACTGGTTCCTGTGCACATGCAGGGGAGATGTTACACGCACTATGTGCCCGAGTCTCTTGACCCATGCGTATTCACTGGGCATTGCAGGTGCAGATGGTGGGCATCCGTGTAACTATACATTCTTTTTCGTGCACACTTCTGAAACTTTGGGTCAGCAAGAGACATCTTTTATTATATATTTTGAACTCCATTTAATCCCTAGTTAGAAGATCTGTTTTCTTGTGCTTTACAACAGAAATGAGGCTGGAGGAATACTATTGTATCGATAAAAGTCATTCATGTGAAACAAACTGCGAAGGAATAGCTTGAGCGAGTATTCAAACAGCACTTACCCTGGTGTCCTGTCTGGGCACATGATCTCCACTAAGTTTTAGGAACACAAATATTTATGGTATTTCCTGTAACACTTTCACCCCTTATAATGTTTCCCACTACATTCCCCCAAAATTACTTTATATTTTCCATTATAAATTGGTCATACTGCAGCGTATTTATTATCCAAACACAAGCATCAAATTTGCCTCTCCATGGAGTAACATTCAGTACCGAAGAGTAAGCTGTTGATAGATTATCTATCAAAATACACCAACACAGTCAAATTTTATTACGGAGGGTAAATATCAAATGCTTTGACCCATAGTCAAATATACATGTGCTATTCCCAATTACTACAGTGGGAATTTTATGTTTATCTGAGGACAAAATTTGACTCTGTTTGAGCAAACATTCTAGTTGCAAGAAAGTGGATTTGTAGGCCTATATCTTCAAATGGATTATCTGAGTGGGTTATTACTCAATAACTGATTGAGGAAATCTGACTGACTAATGAAGAGGGCATTAATTCTATAGAAATGTTCTATACATCCCAACTGAAATGGCATCAGTGCTAGAACAAAAAGTCTATACTCCTGCCTTGTTTTTCATGTTCAGTATATAGCAGTAATAACAAACATTATAAGGCATTTCTGAAGAATTATTGGCCAATGGATGTGGATTCTTACAGATAAACAGCCACAGGTACTTTACCTGCGGTATTCCCATCTGGCTTAATTTTAGGCTAGGCTAAAGGCTTCATGGTTCAGGTTCAATGATGAATCAGACTTAGGGCAAGAGTTTGGATTCAGATTCAACAGCATCTGAATCTCACAAATTTCTTTCATGAGAATTCCATGAATCTCCAAGATTTCTACCATCTTGAACGATGGAACTATCATGACACTAGCCATTCCCGTGAAATTTTGGCTGAAACAAGATAGGACTGGAAAACAGATCCCTTCCAGGTCTGGATTTGACCTCAAGCCAGAATGGTAAAGATGGCATCAAATCAGGATTTCTTCAAAATTCTAACAGATGCGAGATTGCTGTGCTAACTCTCCTTTAATATAAATATATTGTTGTATAGTCCTGATAAAAATGTGTACTGTAAAAAACTACAGTAAAATATCCATAAAAAATGTTTGCATTTCATTTGCTTCTTGGTCCTGACCTGTTCTTGCTTCTTATACACCTCTTGCTTTGTTTCTCTTGATCACAGGGACCTTCAGGAGCTTGATGACAGCACCCAACTACCTCTACTCTGTCATTTCTCAGAAACAGCTGAAGGCCTCACCACCATCAGAGCATTTAGGTTTGTAAACATGTGTTTACTCTTCAGCGCCTGATCCTTCAGAGCAGTGCACAAGTCTTGCAAATAAATCAAGATGTTTGGTTTTTAAATGAGCAGCCCATCTTGGTTTATTTGGCATCTTATAAAACCACCAGGCCTACACAAACCCAAATACCCTTGCCCTGCCCCCTTCCCCAAGGCCCCGCCCCTGCCAGACCATTCTGCGAGGCCCTGCCCCACTCACTCCATCCCCCCTCCCTCTGTAGCTCACTCTCCCCCACCCTCACTCACTTTCACTGGGGTGGAGCAAGGGGTTGGGGTGTGGGAGGGGGTGCAGGCTCTGGGCTAGGGCTGAGGGTTCGGAGTGTGGGAGGGGGCTCCAGGCTGAGCTTGGAGCAGGAGATTGGGCTGCAGGAGCCAGATGCAGGGTGCAAGCTCTGGAAGTGAGTTTCCGTGCAGGAGGGAGCTCAGGGCTGGGGGAGAGAGCTGGGGTGCAGGAGGGGGTGAGGGGGGGGTGTTCCGGCTGGGTGGCGCTTACCTCAGGCGGCTTCCAGTCACCAGTGCAGCGGGGCTAAGACTAAGGCAGGCTCCCTACCTGCCCTGGCCCCATGCTGGTCCCCTCCGGCATATCCCTGCGGCCCCTTTGGGTAACAGGGGGCTCCATGTGCTGCCCCTGACTGCAGGCACCGCCGCTGCAGATCCCATTGGCCACAGGTCCCAGCCCCCAGGGGCCGCAGGGATGTCCCATCTGCTTCTGGGAGCAGCGCGGAGCCAGGGCAAGCAGGGAGCCTGCCTTAGCTCTGCTGCACCACTGGACTTTTAGCACCTAAAATCTCCTGCTTTGGCGTCAGTAGCCTCCGAGAGATAGAGCCCAATTCCAGGAGACTCCCAGTGAAACCAGGAGGATTGGCAACACCACAGGCCTAACATGATAAGTGAGGTCAGTGAGGAGCAAGCTGAGCTCTACTGTTAATTCAGTGTTGATCTTGGGCAAGTCATTTGTCTTTGCTGTGCCATAATTAAATCATCTTGCAAAAGGAGAACTCAGCATTTGTATTATTTTATTTGTTTATTTTGATTCACACAACTAATGAAATGGCACCGATCCATGGCTCTTGGTGCCCTGGACAGATTTTTAAAAACACCAGCTAATTTGCTGTATCAATCCTTGTGGGACTTCTGTGGAATTAGGGATGACAGCTTTTTCAGTGTGTGGCACTTAAACTTTCAGAGGTTTTGTTCAAACAGAAAATCATGTATAGCCAAAATTTGAGTGGAATGCTCACCATCTGGGGCCTGATCCTGCATTATATGTACACCCAGAACTCCCATTGCAGGATCATGCCCTTTAGGGAATGAGCTATCCATTTAGATACTTACAGGCTTCTTTACACAGGGACACTCAGGAAAATTAATCCGAATTAACAAAAGATGTGAATTTAAAGAGGATTAGTTAAACTTAATTAAAACCTTGTGTGGACACACTTACTCGGAATTAAAGTGGCCTTAATTCAATTTAGCTTAATTCACTTTGAAATTGAATTAAACTAAAAATGTTGAAAAATAATTTTCCTGAGTGTCCCTGTGTAGACAAGCCCTTAGGTATTTATGTGATTCCCATTATCTGAGTGCCTCTCGCTCTTTAATGTATTAAACACCCTGCAAGGTAGGGAAGCATTATTATACCCATTTTACAGATGGGGAATAGAGACAGAGAGAGACAAGATGTCTTGAAAGGAAGTATGTAGTAGTGCAGGGGACTGAAGCCAGGTCTTCTAAGTCCCAGACTAGTGCCCTATCCACTGGACCATCACTCCTCTCGGATAATTTTATGGGTTTGTAGACCTTCTTGGCAGGAAGTCTTACATTTATGATAGTTATGTCTTCGCACACTGTCTCTGCAATTGGATTTACTTCAAAAGTGCTCCAGAAATGAGTCATATCATAAGAGAACAAACAGCAGATGTTAAATCATAAAAGAAAAGATGGGTCACTGGGGGATCAAGAACATGCGTGGAAGCAGAAAAGGTCACTGCTGGACTGGATAATGAAACGATTATTAAATTACTATATGAGATTAAGCCACAGAATCATAAAAGATACAGCCACTTTGAGGAGCTGAATGATGTTAGCAGTCATTCCCACGCACAAGACATTGACAGAAACTGCCACTGGTCTTATCAATGGAAAATAGAAAAATGTCATCATTTTGTTTGAAACGTGACCTCTTTTCTTTTTATGGTAGATAAATGTAATATATACACAAGAGGCACAGAAAATGAGTGACTATATAACCTCATTCCAAGAGGACTCTTCAGACTTCCCAAGGCATATATATGTTTTCCAATTTCCATTAAATGTGCTTGGCTAAATTCTACTCTCAAACGCCCCAGTGTAAATCCAGAGTGACCCCATCAAAATCCTAACTTGATTACCACCGAATACTAAAATTAGTGTAATTTGTACTCATTTTGCACAGCCATGGAATTCCAAATCAGTGACAATTGCACTATGTTGCTACTTAAACATGCTTTTTGACCAAATTAGACCCAATATGGAACCTAGACCAGTGGTTCTTAACAAAAGGGTCACATATTCCTGGCAGTACGCTGAGGTCTTCCAGGGGATACATCAACTTATCTAGATATTTGCCTAGTTTTACAACAGGCTACATAAAATGCAGTAGTGAAGTCAGTACAAACTAAAATTTCATATAGATAATGACTTGTTTATACCGCTCTAAATACTATACACTGAAATGTAAGTACAATATTTATAGTCCAATTGATTTATTTTATAATTAAGTGGTAAAAAGAGAAAGTCAGTATTTTTCAGTAACAGTGTGCTGTGACACTTTTGTATTTTAAGTCGGATTTTGTAAACAAGTAATTTTTAAGTGCAGTGAAACTTGGGGGGTACGCCAGACAAATCAGACTCCTGAAAGGGGTAAAGCAGTCTGCAAAAGTTGAGAGCCACTGACTTAGACCACCTTTTCCATCACTGCTGAATTTGGTCCAGATACTTCCATTGTAGTTGAGATTCTTTAGGCAGAATTTGGCCCCGTATATCAGTTTCCACCAGGTAAGGTGATAAGCTAATGAGAGCTCCATCCAAAATACTGACTTGGGTAGGTGGGATTCAGAATACCATGATATCCAACCTATGTGAACATGAGAACGGCCATACTGGATCAGACCAGTGTTCCATCTAGCCCAGTATCCTGGCTTCTGACAATGATTGGTGCCAGATGTTTCAGAAGGAGTGAACAGAACAGGGCAGTTTATTGAGTGATCCACCCTTTGTCATCTGGTTGCAACGTGCAGCAGTCAGAGATGTAGGGATACACAGAACATGGGATTGTGTCCCTGGCCATCTTGACTAAGGCTATGTCTTATGCTACACTTTCGTTGGTAAAACTTTTGTCGCTTGGGGGTATGAAAAAACATACCCCGGATGGACAAAAGTTTTACCAATGACAAGCGATGGTGTGGACAAGCAATGGTGTGCACAAGCAACAATGTGGACTGCGCTTTCCCGCTGACAAAGCTACCGCCCCTTTTTGGGGGTGGTTTTATTTTGTCAGCAGGAGCTTGTCGGCATGAGATGACGGACTTATCCTCGTCTTTTAACCCAGTTATACTTCACAACATCCCCTGGCAATAAGTTCCACTGGTTGACTCTAAACTGTGTGAAGAAGTACTTCTTTATGTTTGTTTTACCACTGCTGTCTATAAATTCCATTGGGTGACCCCTGGTTTGTGTGTTATGTGAAGGGGTAAATAACACTTCCTTATTCACTTTCTCCACATCTTTTATCAACATCTATCATGTCTCCCTTCAGCCTCCTTTCCAGACTGAACAGCCCCAATCTTTGTAATAATATCTCCTCATATGGAAGCTGTTCCATACCCCTAATCATTTTTTGCCCCTTTCTGTATTTTTTTCCAATTCTAATCTATCTTTATTTGAGATGGGATGACCAGAACCTCACTCAGTATTCAAGGTGTGGGCATACCATGGATTTATATAGTGACATTATGATATTTTCTGTCTTATTATCTATCCCTTCCCTAATGGTTCCTGACATCCTGTTAGCTTTTTTTGACTGCCGCTCTGCATTGAGCAGATATGTTTCCCTTGAGATAAGCCCACCCCATCATCAATAGAGCTTAAAGGGGTTAGAGATCAAAGGATAGCAGGCCAGAGCCTCCTTAGAAAGCTCTCTGCCTTTCCTAGCAGGCCGCTAGGTTTACATAGCCCCCAACCAGACCACACTATAAACTTCAAGTGAGCAGGCACACGGCAAGCAAGCAAGCACACAGCCAGTGAGAGACCAGTGATTTGCTAACCACCACAGTAAATGGGGGGTGTTTCCTGACTCTATTCCATCACTCAGTGAAGGTTCTTGCTCCCATGGCAGTGGATTGGGAGAAAAATGGGGAGGGATGCTACAGGACTGGCAAAAGTCCTGTTGCTTTGGCAGCAGAAGAGATGTTAGGTAGTGCGACCAAAGCCCTAAATTCAAAATGAAGTACTGAGTTTTATCCATCCGGATGACCTGCTAACACAGTAGATCAAAATTTAGACCTAGTGTTGCAATGTGCTGAGTGCCTTCTGAGTACAGTACCCTCACCTCATGTTATCTTCAATGGAGGGTAAGTGTGCTTAGTGTCTTTCAGGAGGAGTTCAGCACCTCGCAGGATCAGTCCTTTTATTTTAGAAAACCAAAAGTAGGCTGGGGATGGCAGGGAGCAAGGGGCAGCCCTTGAGAAGCTGGAAGCATCAGGTTGGAAGGATCACATCTGGTCACTTGAATTTTCCACAGCCCCTGGTGAGAATCAAAGCCATTCCATTTCATTCATCTGTTTCTCCCTGTCAAACCAGCCTTCCATTTCCAGAGTCTCGGGGCTTTCTCAGCAAGCTAATGTTTACCTATTACTCTGTTAGTCACCCCCTACCTTCTGAGTTCATTATGTACCGGGATGAAATAATGAACTCTTTCAAGTGGTTTACCACAAAGCACCACAGTTAAATTAGATTGAGATTTCAGTGACCTTTCCTGTTTGTCATCTGACAGGATAAAAGTCTAGGAATGTTCAGAAGATGATCTGGATTTGGATGAAAATACGCAGATTGAGTGTGTCAGAGTTTCCATTAGGAAAACGGGAGTTGCTGCCAAATAGAAAGACACTAGCAGAATATTCACTGTATTTTCACCCCTCCCACTCACTGCTATGACAGAAAGTTCTTTGCCTACCACAGTTACGAAACATGTGAAATATAACCAAGAAAAAAACTGGGACAACTGGGAAACAACAAAGATGGCCTTCAGCCATCAGTGGTATGATCTTCTCACCGCAAGGTCCTGAACTTTTAAATACCAATTATTTTGAAATTGGAGGGATTGCAGTGGTAAAACAGTTTATGAGCTGTTGAGTGAAATTTGGCTATTTCTTTAAGTGATAGTGCTTAGGACTTGAATAAGTAGTATGTGAAGCAAGAAATGGCTGCCAGGTTGAGCAAGCACCAAAGGCCAGATGAGCTGTGGTAAATCACAATAAATCCCTTGAATTGAATGGAACTAGGCCAATTTACACCAAGTGGGGACATGCCCCCAAAGAGTAATTGTGAGGCTTACATAATCTACCAGTCTTTTATTGGGTATTTTACTGGTTTCTAAACACCATTGCTATTACAGAGGAGGGAAAACCAATTGGAAGCTGAAACAACCCATTCGCTTTTGTAATTTAGAAATGATTTATTATTCAGTTTTTCGGACATTTTGTGGCTGTCTGAGGAAATGGCTGAGGTAAAGGGTTGAATGGCGGTGGTGTGTCAATCGGCCTAATACAAGAAAGACACTGGTTGTGTTGAAGGATTCATGCAGTTGGCTTATCAGTCAGATTTTGGCTGAAATGTGAAATCTCTGCTCCACCCTTGCTCCAGGGTGTAGTAATTTGCTGTTGGGTTATCTCAGTTGATTAGCATTTTGGGAGGAAGAGGGGAGCCAAGGCTCTGCCTATTCCCTTCCCCATCCACCTGATTTTGTGGGCAGTTGTGGGTAAATAATGCCTGCTTAATGCTGCACATCCGGTCTGGTTAACCAGTGCAGAGATGTAAAAGGGGTTCTTACTATGCTTTAGGGACATGCACTCTGACCCACAACCCAACCCAGTGATACCATTTGTAGAACAAGGTACTGCCTAGTGTGAATAAGGTGTGCTTCTGAGGGGAGAATTTTCTCCTACGTTTGGTAAAAGACATAACAAGTTCAGGAAGCTGTTGGGTTTTTTAGAACAATTGAACGTTTTGTGCATGTGTGTTATAATGTAACCACTTTGCTGTTTGCAGGCATGAAGCCAGGTTTAAACAACATATGCTGGAACTGACGGACACAAACAACATTGCCTACTTGTTTCTGTCAGCTGCCAACAGATGGCTGGAGGTCAGGACGGTATGTACAGTTTAGTCCCTGCTATGGTTTTGAAACCTTGGAAGCAAACAGAGACTTTGCCTGATGCACAAGGCGAGATAATAGTTGAAATTAATCTCACAATGAGATATAACAGTTTTGTGTACAGTGATCCTTAAAATAGCTCAGGGTTGTTTATATTGTAGCAGCAAGGCTTTTTTATTAATTTTTTTAATTTTTTTTGGCTTTCTTGGCTTGAGGTAAGAAAATACAAGGCTACTTCATACTTCAGTGTTGAGATCTTGATTGTTCTGAAAAGAGTGCAACAGAAAATCTCTACATAACTTTGAAATAAGACTCTCTGTTCACAGAAATAAGTTCTACTACTGTGCAACAGCTGAGGCCCTGCCCAAGTGGAAACTATTTTCAAAGGGGCTTTGGTAGTTTTGCCAACTTTGCAAAAATTCTGTTTTTGGTTTTTATGCCACCTTTCATCTCTCAGGACCCCAAAGCACTTCCCAAATGATGGACCCAGGCCTGAGGCCCTCACTCATAGCCTGATTCTGCCAGGATACCCTTCAAAGTCCATAGGGCCATTTGTGGAGTAAAATACCGTTTGACTTGAGTAAAGATGGCAGAACTGGGCCCTAAGTAAGGGCCCAAGTTCTGGGGCTCAGTAAGAGCTGGGGATTTGGCAGCAATAAGCCCCCAAACAGAGGGTCAGATGCTTGGCCCTGATATAAGTTCTCATTGACTGGGACATAAGGAGCCTCCCTCCATGTTCATGGTCTCCATAAGGGTCAGACAGAATTATTGCTCCCTCCCTACTCACCTAGCATTCCAAAGAAGGGCCAAGGAGTAGGCAGGCCCATGTCCTTCTGCTCTGTGCCAGAGACTGTGGCCTAAGCTTCACCCTTGGAATGGTTTAGCGTTAGGTACACTTCACCTGCATATTGAGATCTCCGTGTGGCATTCTGCCTCCTTGGACTCCCTTGGGGCAGCACAGTTCTGCTCCATTTCTCACTCTGGACAGGATCTGGCTCTGAGTAAGATCTCAGGGTTCAGCCCCGTACAGTATTAATGAACTTCAGTGATGCCCCATTTGTACCCCGTAAAAGAAAGATGAAGTTAAAGGACAAAATCTAGCCCTGGTATAAGCTGTCGTAATTTCCATTAAAATCTCCTGATGTTGGACTTGCTGAATGTCAATGTTCATCAAAAATACATATCTCTTCTATCAGCTCTTTGGGATTTTTAATATACTATGTGGAAGAATGCAATGTTGCCAAGAAATAGCTAATTTGGCTATGTGCAATGGTATTGTTATCACACAGAGCCATATGGGTTTCAGAGTGACTGCATAGCTCCTATTCCAATAGCTGATGGAGACCCAAGTGTACTGTACAGAAAACGCACTTTCTTGCTACAGAGATTGGGTTAGCGGCTACTATCATCTTCATGTTAGCATTCCTACAAGCAGATGAATTGAGCAGTATTCATTGCAAATCATAGAGGGAAAGCTTCTTGGATAGAAAGAGGAGAAAAATCAAAAGAAAAAATGCTGACTCTGAAATGGCATGTGAGAATTGCAGTGGCAGATGATAAAATTTAGGTATCAATGACCTGACTGTGTCCACAAATCACATCAGGTACCTAGAAATCTACAGTTGATCATTTTTATCTGAAGTCCTGACACGAGCTGCAAAATTTGGATAATAAATTTAGAGGATGGATTGAGGCTTCTTTAAAAATGTGAGGAATGAGGTTTTTATCCATCTTTAAATATCTAGAGTTCTACAAAACAGAAAGCAGACTGCACCTTTAGGGTGAAGTATTCTCACTCCAAATGGGACAAGTAAAATTTTCAGCTAAAATGATGAATATAAAATACCTCCTTTATTTCATCATCCATCCATCCATCTATGAGTTTTATACTGGTCCCCATCACTCTAGTAATTGAGGAACTTCCACATACAATAAATAGCAATAGTGAAGTCCCTAATCGACTTCATGGAGTCTCTGGCACTTCTTCCTGTTTGGGATCAAAACTCTGCTTGGGGGTTGGGACAAAAGAGGGTATCAGTGTCATTTTTATGATGGAATGGATTTTTCAAAGAAGGTTGTTTTAGTGACTAGTCATTTTGGATGCCTGCTTCTTGGTGCTTTATTTGAGGCACTTAAATGGGTCTGATGTCGAGAAAGCACTTGTCCTCTGAATATCATGCTCCTTCAAAGTGTCTCATGTTGGGCACTAAAAATGACTGGTCCCGTCTGAAAACTTAAATGTCTGAACTGAGGGCAAGGGAAGTATAGAACAAGATGCTTTCTGATTTTATAAGGCTTTATTTTGACACTGGACTTTTCATCCAACTTGTGTTATAGGATCTATCTTTTCTTTTCCTTCCTTCCTTTTTAGGACTATCTGGGTGCTTGCATAGTTCTCACTGCAGCTGTTACGTCCATCACCTACGGGTCTGATTCTGGTCTTCTGGGCCTGGGTCTCCTGTACGCACTGACGGTACGTACCAAAACAAACATAAATAAACTTGAGACCAATCTACTAGATTTAAGGTGGTTTTAAAAATATAGATACATGGTTATCTTCCAAGTTTCTTAATCTCAAAAGAAACAATCTTGCAAATAATGGATTCAGGCCAAAGCTGAGTGAGTTCAGGACAACTTGGATTTGCTTCAGGTTTTGTGAGCCAATTTAAAAACCAAAAAGATTCCCAGGCCCCATGTGTTCCCAAGGATAGAAAGAAAATTAGAAGTACATACTAGCCCTTGTGTGCACTTTGTTTTGCACTGTACAATGTTGTTAAGGCTGCGTAACGTGAAACCTGTTGTAAATGACGATCCAACAGATCTTGCAAAATCAGTGGTGATGTCTCCACATTTTTGGGATCAACCAGATGCTGAGTACTGTTATATTCAGAATTGGATAGGTGAGTCCTGACACCAAGAGACAGGATTGGGGTTGGAGTCTCGAGGGTTGGGAATGGAGTGGTTAGACATGAAGTGTACTGGTGAAGGAGATTAAAGCTGCGGGTTTGTGCAGATTGCTGAGCAGGATAGCAAGTGGGCCCTGGACCTTTGAAACTCACTCCTTTCCCAGGTCCATAGACACTAAAGTTTGTTAGCCTTCAATACACACTACAAGGTCCATCTTTTATTCCTTGCTTGGTAAGAGATGGCTGGAAATGGGTAAGAAAAGGGTGGGATTTTGATGGGGTGCGTAGGGAGCGGTTGGTTAATTTTTGTTTTAGCAGAAGTTATTTAATTCGATCTGGGTGACAGATGGTTCTGTTGATAGGTGTATTTTTAAAAGATTGTCAAAGATGCCCAAGGTATGTCAAGAGCTTAGGATGGGTGCTCTTATGTTGTTGAGAGAAAAATAATTGAATAAATTAATGGAAGTGATAGGAAATAAGCCACAGGAGGAGGAGGAAGAGTCTCATGGATGGGGTGGTAGAAACAGGGGTGGCTCTAGGCACCAGCAAAGCAAGCAGATGCTTGGGGGAGCCCATTTGCAGGGATGGCAGCCGGCAGGGATCCAGCCTGGGAGCTGAGAACCAACAGGGGCCCTGGGAGCTGTAGTTCCTTGCCTAGCTCCCTGCCTATAGAGCCAGCCCTGGAGCAGGGAAAGGACTATATTTCCCAACATTCCCTTGGCCACTATCAACAGGAAAGGGAGGGGGAGAGAGTATGGTAGCTGAAACCTCATGCTGCAGCTTGCTGTGAATGGAGAGCTCACTGCTAGCATGGGGTGGCACTGTGAATGGGGAACAAGGAGTAGAAGGCTTTGGCCAGATATCCCCTTCAGAAGACATCCCCAGACTGGATTAGGGATACTGGTGTGACCTCACCTTGCAGCCCCAAAGAAGGAATTGGGTGCACTAAATGGAGAGTGCCCCTCTCTATCTGAAGCCTAGCAAAGGAGGTACATGGATCCCACTAGAATTTAAAATGAAAAGTAAGGGAGGGGAGCCTCTACTGGACCTGGGCAGCTTTAGAGACAGTACCAGGCACGTAGGAGGATTTCCACTTCTGAGCCAGGGAAGCAGAAATTGACTTTTCCTTTCCAGATATAGCTAATATTCAGAAAGGGAATCTAGCACCTGCCCTCCAGATTTGAACACCTCAAAATTCAGGTGTGCTCAAGCTCAATTTGGGCAGCTGTTACTTCATTTCTCGCAAATCAAATACACTGATCCACTGTAACTTGCTGTAGAAAAAGTAGGATAAGAAATGAAGCAGCAAGAAATGCTTCCCAGTGGTTTTTAGGACTGGAATTGCTATTTTCAACAGCTATTGCGCCCCCCCCCCTTTTTTTAAATAATTTTATTTGTTTAAAAGGAAGACAGTGATGTTGCATTGGTAAATTCCCCACAGAAACAAAGAGTGGAACAAAAGAATAATAAAGGCACCTCAACTTTTCCTCATTTATGGAGGACAGTCTTGTAATATGCATCCAGATATCCTCCAATCACACAAGCTGAAAATTGTTCCACTTTACTGCAGCTCTGTAACCATATGGGAACCAATCCTGTCTGTGTTCTGTGCACATCCAAAATTCCTGCTGAATGACCCACTCTGGGAGCGAGTTACCAGTGACCCAGGGCTGGGACAGGAGGATGGAGAGGAAGCCCAGGGCTGGGGCAGCAGGGGGTGTGGGTGGAGGGGGCAGTGGGGGGGGGGAAGAGGGGAGCCCAGAGCTGGGGCAGCAGGGGGCGGGGGGGACGGGGGAGAGCCCAGGGCTGGGATGGGAGGGGGCGCAGGTTGAGGGGGGAGAGCCCAGGGCTAGGGCAGCAGGGTGTGGTGGGGGGCCGTGGGGGGGGGGAGGAAGAGGGGAGACCAGAGCTGAGGCAGCAGGCAGGTGCAGGGGGGAGCCCAGGGCTAGGGTGGGGGCAGCTAAAAATTTTTTTGCTTGGAGCAGCAAAAATCCTAGAGCCGGCCCTGGGTAGAAAGCAGGCTGCAGTGCGCCATTTATGTAGCACTCATGCTAGGGAGGGTGGCTGGAAGCCAACTAGAGTGGGAGGAATTGGGTGTAGGTCTAGCACCAAGGCTGGGCTTGATGGTTGGAGGTAGGCTACCAGCAAGCGAATTCTCAGTGGCAGCCTTAAAGGTGGCTTTAAATCCCTTTTTATTGCTGTATCAGCACAAAGAGGGCTTATCAGTGGCCCAGGAACTGCTCCAATATGTTATGTTAACAGCACATTCAGAAAATTCCTTCTAATGCTGTTTAGTTAGCAAAGATATCTGGAAATTCTGAGATGTCCATTCAAGGTTTGTAACTACTTTGTATTTGCACTATGCATGCAAACACATGAGAGAGTCAGCTGTTAACTAAAGTTTGAGACAACACTTTAAAAAAAAAACACCTCTTAAATAATCTCTACATTGTTACCTCCCTTTTTATTCCCCAGCACATCACTTGCAAAACTTTGGCTGTGGTTCAATCATTGGCTACCCCACTTGACAGGTTTTCAATCGTTTCTCTTTGGGAGCCCAAATGTGATGATGTTTGGAACTGGATGACAGCAAAGCACTCATACTGCTGCTCCCTTCATAGCTCATAATCATAGACCCAGTCCCTCCCCAGTGCATAAAAGCATCCAAGTTCCTGGCAGTTACACAACCCTGATGCAGATTTAAATGAAATGCCAAGCTCTCTGAATGCCAGGCTTTTATATCAAATCTGTTTGCAATTCCCCAAGCAGCAGGTTTTTCCATAAACACAGTAAACCTCCAGCCTAGAAAGCTGAACAAGGAGTTAGGTGTCTAAATGGCAAAAGAATTCCTTCATGCTCTTCCTAGGATTACTCTGTCATTCTTGACTACTGCTGAAGACTCTTGATTGACACTAAAACTTATTTCAGTGCAAACTATTTACTATAAAACTCTATTGATTATTTGTAGCAGTGTTTGTTCAGTGGAAAATGAGTGGAATTGAGAATTTTGTTTTTCATAACAATTTTTATTTGGCAGATTTATCCCGCTTTCATTTTTGCGAACAAACTGCAAAGTATTTCCTCACTTTTCTGGGTTCATAGGATCATTTCACAGCCTATGGATTGTCTGGGAATTTAGCACTATACAAAAGGAACACCTAAAGTTCAGTTCCTAAAACCGTATTGAGGCCTCTCAATAAGTGGCCTAATTTTCAAATATACTTAGCACCCAGCAGCTCCCACTGAGGTCAAGCTACTTATTTAAGCACCTCAATGTGGATTTAGCCCCCTAACTTTACACTGCTGTTTTATAAACCTCAGCCTGTGATTTAGTCATTCTTGGTTAAGAATAAATTCACCTAAATTATATGGTATTGTTTTTTCACTCTTTGCTGGATGACTGACTTTTTGTAAATGCGGGAACAAAAAAAAAAAAAATCAGCCTGCAAATAACTTTGTGGCATGGCTTGCTTGCTCCCGCCTCTGTTCAAGCCCACATACAGCTCAGAGACCTTTTGCCAGTAAAACACCTCCTGCAATTTATTTGCAATATTTGTTTCCACCACTTTTACACTTACAGTCCTACTGAGGCCTCAGCTTCTGAGAGAGCACATACATGCATGGGTGCATACACACTCACTTCTCCTCTCTCACTTCTTGTGTCTTTTGTGTCATCTGCCAAAAGGGCTAAATTAGCCTCTTAGTTCTCCTCAGCCCATCAGTTAGGCACAGCTCTTCTTAATGAGGTCTACTCTAGAGTAATTAGAGTTGCAGTGACCAGAGCACTGGCTCAGCTGCAGTTGCCCAGCACCCTCTTCGTAAACATGTAGCCAACAATGAATCTCTTTGCTCATGCAGGCATTCAGACAAATCATAGCACCTCTATAAACAGAAACTAGTTGTCTAAATATTGATGGAAAAACAAACAAAAAGGCTTGAATATGGCCAATCCAAATTGCATGTCAGATTTTTGGAAACAAAAATATGAACAATACATCTCCTTATTTGAGTAGCTCTAAAAACTAATTTAACCTCCCCTAAAAAACAGATAACCTTGGAGGGATTTGGTATTTTTATTTTATTTTCCAAAGCTGTGTTATTGAATAGAAAGTTTTAACATTACATTTTATTCCCCTTTTATAACTAATTTCTGTTGCTGGTTTTTATTTTTTGCATTAACAAAAATACCTGAACATAATGTATCACAGAACAATATCGGTATGCTACTGGCATTCTTTGCAGAAAATAAGACTATATGTAGTATTGTAGCTATACAAAACTATATGTAGTATTGCTAAAAAAAGCCCTATACACAGTGTGACAAAGTGCCTCGTCTGCCTTGGTGGGTCCTGCACTTATAGGCAGATTTGCTTGCGTCAGAGATTCACAGCAGCTCTCAGTTTGGCCACTTTTGCTAGTGGCTCAAACCTGCCGTCCACTCAGCTAACCTCATCACTGGCCAGCATGGGGGAAACAGAGAACAATCCCCACAGTGGGTCATGGACAGGCCAGATCCCTTTCCAAATTAGACCGTCCCTTCTGGTGTTTCTCATAGACCGGGTCAACTCCTCCTTTGTCCGATCAGGAGTTAGGGGGATGGGGGGAACCCAGGCCACCCTCTATACCAGGTTCCAGCCCAGGGCCCTGTGGATAGCAGCTGTCTACAATGTCCCCTGTATCAGCTGTGTGACAGCTACAACTCCCTGGGCTATTTCCCCATGGCCTTCCCCAGCACCTTCTTTATCCTCACTGCAGGATCTTCCTCCTGAAGCCTAATCACACTTGAACTCTTCACTCCTCCAGCAGCACTCCTTCTCACTCCTTGTGCACACACACACCCTACTAACTCATGGGAGGTCCTTTTTTAAACCAGGTGTCCTGATTAGCCTGCCTGCCATAAGTGATTCTAGAAAGTTCTTAATTGGCTCCAGGTGTCTTGATTAGCTTGCCTGTCTTAATTGGTTCTAGCAGGTTCTTGATTGCTCTAGGGCTGCCCCTGCTCTGATCACTCAGGGAACAGAAAATTGTTCATCCAGTGACCAGTATATTTGCCTTCGACCAGATTCCTGTACCCCACTGGTCTGGGTCTGTCACAGCAGGTATATTATAGGTAGTGGTGCAGCTCCAACAATCTGTTCCTATAGCAGGTGATTGGCAGACACCACAGATTTGATTGGTTAAATGTATTCTCTCTACACACACATCATACATCATTTGAAACCTTACTATGTTTTCTTTAAGATGAGGTATGCCCTAGTGCTGTCAAATGGTGCCATTACCACAGAAACAAGAAAAAGCAATATTAAAATGACCACTTTGAAATATTTGTATTTCTCTGTTAGTTTAATATAGCTATGTATTATTTCAAGGGATAAAATTAGATTTCTTTGTGACCTCAAAGCATCACAACAACAATCACCAGGGTAAAACAAAATCTAATAATAATTAGGTACAGGTCTCATTGAAATGTAATAGCACTGGTGACATTTCTAGTCAACATCATTATCATCATCTTGTTCATTATATGATCTCTGCTGAGAGTGCATGAGTTACCACCGTCTTCATTGCCTTGGTATATGCACAGTTCTATGCAGACAACACACATAGTTAATTGTGCAGCAACCTCTTCTGGTACAGGCACAGCTAAGGAGTTGTAGAAGCTCAGATGCCCTTGGGCCCTTGAAGACTATAGGAAGTAGTTCATCATCCACATTTTTCCATCCATGTTGCAATGGTAAACCAATATGTGGTAGCTTTGACCAATAATAACCACATTAAGGTGTTAAAATTAACTTTAACAGTAAAAACTGTAGTCACGGTCATGTTGCAGAGTAGCAAAAAGTGACTCGCTCATTTTGGGTACCATTGTTTCACTTCATTTGCAGGCTTGTGCAACCACTTGACATCTCCACATCATATCACATGTAAATGTACATAAAATAAGCTTTCAAACGATATGTGAGGTGGGTGGGTGTAGTGTGGGTTGATTAAACGCCTAAAATATGGCCCTTTTTGGAGAATTGCTTATAGCCACTTGAAACTGCAGTGATCCCATTATTTCCAACTGAAAAGCTTTTTATTTTCTATGGTCCTCAGCTTTCTATATTTTTCTTCCACAACTTAAACAGCTCAGGGAGCTGCAGTCCTTACATTGCTTTAGGTAAAGAGAGGGAAAATGGTCTGATGAATGGGTTGGGATCATGAACAGCTCTCAGGTGCTCAGCTCACAACCATATTCCCTTTCTTTATGGCTGGATGGTGGAGGGGTCCCATAATTTATGGCAGCAGGGGTCTGAAACAGTTTTCTCTTGCAGGCAGGCATTATGGTATGGAAAAAGAAGAGAGCTGGCTTTAAAAAAAAAGAATTAAACTTATTTTTGACAAAAAATGGCTTTTCAACAGTAAGGAAATTTTCATGAAATCAAATGTTAGTTGTCCAATTTAAGGTGCCTTAGGTACTGTAAGTTGGGGGACCCACAACTCAAGGTGCTTCAAATCAATGGCCAGTTTGCTGGAGGTAAAATGCTTCTGTATCTTGAAATGGGGATAACAGTGCAGAACACTACATTATTGGGACATAATACATTATGTGGAGGGTGGGATGGAGACACCCTCCACATGAAAATGGAGACAAAAGGCCTCATTTAGCATGCCGCTGTACTAATTTTAACCTGGAGTAACTCCACTGAAATCAGGTCCACTGCGGTAAATCAGGCCCAAGGCTTCTACAAACATATCAAACCCGTATCCAACAGCGTAACAATTTACCAGACAAATCGTGTTTGACGTCTTTTCCCTTTCTCGCTCTGTGATGCAGATAACCAACTATTTGAACTGGGTTGTAAGAAATTTAGCTGACTTGGAGGTGCAGATGGGCGCAGTGAAAAAAGTGAACAGTTTCCTGACCATGGAGTCTGAGAACTACGAAGGCACTATGGGTATTGTACTATCATCCTTTTTATTTTCTGTAGGTACCATAAAAGCAAGGACATTTCATGTCTTCCATTCATGATCATGCAAAAAACACAGAGACCTTGGGCCAAATTCCGTTCTCATTTACATACAGAGGCAGATTAGGGGTTTGTGGGGCCCTGGGCCAGACTAAGTGGGAGCTCTTCCCCACCTCTTCCACCTGCATTCTCCCCCCAC
The DNA here is from genome assembly GCF_016161935.1 of Mauremys reevesii. Lineage (NCBI taxonomy): Eukaryota > Metazoa > Chordata > Testudines > Geoemydidae > Mauremys > Mauremys reevesii. The sequence continues at coordinate 240,935,694 of NC_052623.1, read as the reverse complement.
CCCACCTCAGCACTCCTGCCAGGGAAATGGGGTCATGGCATGGGGCCTTCCCACACCTGCCCGGTGCTCCTGTCGGGAAGCTGGGTCAGGGCATGGGGGCTTCCCCTGCTCCCTGGCAGGAGCGCCGGGTGGTTGGAGTGGATTGGGGTGTGAGGGCACCTCAATTGGCTGGGGTCCGTTGACACCGGCCCCACTGGCCCAGTGGCTAATCCGCCACTGTTTACCTGCGTGTACTCTCAATGACATCGAGAGTACTGCACAAGCGAACCAGCTCATCCTGTGCATCGAGATCAGGAAGCTCGGTGCTAATGGTCCTGTGCTGCAGTTCTCAGCTGCATTCCAGCACTGGTGGAGAGTGCAGTCTCAGCAGGTGCCATCTTGCCTAGCTCCTTTGGAACAGACTAAAGAGAGGATTCCTAACGTGCTTACAAATGGATGCATGGCAAAGGGGAAAGCGCAATGAGGGTGACTCAACTGTAGCATTTGCCTTTGTCTACTGTCAATATTTAAGACCCTTCTCAAGTCCCGAAAGACTGGCCACAAGAGGGGGAAATCAAGATTGAAGATTTGTGTGTCCGATATGAAAATAACCTGAAGCCTGTTCTGAAGCATGTTAAGGCTTACATCAAACCAGGACAGAAGGTAATGTGCCGTCCTCACTTCAGGTTGATACCTTTATAGCAACTTTTGTCATTTGTGGAAATGAGGACTCCTCACTAAAGATGGCCCACTAGTAAGAACAGCATCTAAAATACTTGAACGTATAGATGTGCAAACAGAGCCAACATTTTTTGCTGCACCCAAAGGATGGCCTTGTGGCTAAAGCAAAGGGCTAAGTTGGGAACCTATGTATTTCCACCTTCCTCACAGATTTCTTGTGTGGCACTGGGCAAGTTATTTAACACCTCTGTACTACATTCTATCCCATCTGTAAAATGAGGATGAGTTAGACTTACCTATCTTGCAAATGTTAATATTATTGATCATTTGTAAAGCACTTGGAAATCCTGAAGTGGAATGTATTATATACACCTCTACCTCGATATAATGCTGTCCTTGGGAGCCAAAAAATCTTACCACGTTACAGGTGAAACCGTGTTATATTGAACTTGCTTTGATCCACCGGAGTGCGCAGCCCCGCCCTCCCGGAGCACTGCTTTACCGCGTTATATCCTAATTTGTGTTATATCAGGTGGTGTTATATTAAGGTAGCGGTGTATATGGTATTATAATGCCATATAATATATTTAAAACTATTAATTATATTATTATAATAATCATTATTATAAGTGCCGGAAGCATCATCTGCAGCAATTATTGTGATATTAGATATTTCACTTTTATATTGGCTATAAAATATTTGATACTGCCTTTTTTAATTGCCTTTGGTGGGTAGAAGAGGAGTCCCTTGGGCCCTGATGCAGCAAGGAACTGAGGCATGTTTCTAAAATGAAGCACATAAGTAGTCAATGGGACTGCTCTCATGCGTAATGTGAGTCGCATGTTTAAGGGCCTTGCTAAATCAAGGCCTTGGTGGGCAGGATAACCTGTATGTGTGAGAACAAGAGTCACCATGACCAAGCATCTGATCCAATTTATACCCTGAGTGCTCAGTATTTTGCTCATATCTAGCACCTTAAACCCATGGACCTTAAAGCAGACATTCACTCCTGATGTCCCCTTAAGAAATGCGCTGGTGAATAGAGGATGAAACCATGGTTACATACATGTCCCCATCACCACTGGATCTGTTAGCAATGTAGGCAATCATAACTATCCCATCACTGTGCTCCCCAGCATCAGTAGCAGCCCTCATACGAATGCTCCTTGCGGGAGTGCACACTACGGAACCCTCTCCCAACTCCTGTGCTGCCGTATGTTTGTCCCTTTGTTTTTAAGTTGGCTTGGGGTTTTTATCAATATGGGTAAAATTTTACATTTCCTTACTGGGTCTGTGAGTTTGGTTTATAATTCCCTTCTCCCCAAGACTGACTTCAGAGCAATGACAATTTCCTTTGCTTTGCAGGTTGGGATCTGTGGTCGCACTGGCAGTGGAAAATCATCATTGTCTTTGGCATTCTTCCGAATGGTAGACATATTTGATGGTTAGTTGCTAAAGATCCTCATTAGCACCTAATATAGCTGTAAAACTGCTACCCTGTTCCCTACTCCAGTTCTTCAGAAGCAAGCAAGCAGATGTAAGGCTTATTTCTAGGCTTTCTGTCCCCTCAAAACACTTGTTTTGGATCAGGTGTATTACACCCAATTCTTCAAAGTCCAGAGCACCTCCTGGCAGCAGCATTCAGTTCTGCAGGAAGTGCTCAGCTCATCCTAGGATTTGGTACTAAGTCCCTATTTTATGGTCTGAAAGAATAATCTACTGTTTCTAGAGAAAATATGTTACTCTCTGGTGCCCATAGATTTTCCCCCACAAACTAGACATCTGCCATAACTAAACGTGGTTCAGTGTGAGTAAAATAGAAACAGGTATTCAATAAATGCAGTTCCTTGATATTTTTCTTTTTTTGTGGCTCCCCACTGTTACAATAGAAGCTGTCTAAGGATGCTGATGATTTTGGAGGCCCCTGCAGTACTCTTATTCCGAAGGCATTCCATCATTTCCACCCAGAACTGATTATATATCCGGAATGTCTGCCCATGAAATCCAGTCAGATATGGGAGGATAAATACATCAGATGCTCTTAGTTTAATTCACAGGTTTATGCCCATCTTTCCTCTCCATCTCTCATATATCTCCTTTCTGCCTGTCTTTCTCTTTTATTTCTCAACTCTTCCAGTATCTCTGATTTTTCTTTCTTTGGAAAACATTGACTTTCTTCTCATATTTGCTCGACTTTTTCATAGTCTCCCTTCAACTCTCCATTGTCCATCTCTCTTTCCCTCTCCCATGTTAGACTGTCTCTGGTCCCTTTGCTCCCATCTCTTCTGCTCTCTGTCTGAAGTCCTGGCTTCATTAAAACTCATCGGCAAAGCTCCCATTGACTTCAGTGGAGCCTGGATTTCATCCTCTGCGTCCATCTTGCTTCCTCATTCTGTTAGTTCTTTGCACTCACCTGTATTCCAGGTGACTCCTCCCCACCAAGGATCACCAGCTTTCTGTTCCTCTTTGGGAGTTCACTTCTTTTACTCTTTTTTCACCCACCCTCTCTCTTTTCTCCGGCATCCTGCCCTAATGTCCTCTTCTTCCTATCCTTAGTTCCCATATTTCCTCTCTGCTCTTCTCTGCCTGTCCGACTCAGGCCTTGTCTACACTACCGGGGTAAGTCAACTTAAGTTACACTACTCCAGCTATGTTATTCACGTAGCTTAGGTCAACTTACTGTGGTGTCTACACCATGTTGGGTTGATGGGAGACACTCTCCCATTGCCTTACCTTACCCTTCGCATTCCGGTGGAGTACCGGAGAGCACTCTGCTGCTGATTTAGCAGGTCTTCACTAGACACACTAAATTGACCCCTGCTGCATCGATCACAGTAGTGTCGATCCCTGGTAGTGTAAACATGGCCTCAGGCAGCCCCATTTCCTCTGTTTTCTTCCCAGACCTCCCCAGATCATCCTGTTTTCCCCTCCAGATTATGTTCCCTCATTCACCAGTCAAACCAAATCCTCTTTCCCCACCCCGACCCCAGCCCCAAGATCCTGTCTCCTCATTCTCAGATTCCCCATTTTGTATGTGGGAAGGCAGAGGTGGTTAAGTTTATGCTGTCACAGCTGAAGGCCAGTGATCTAATTTTGCCCCAGTGAAAATGTAACATAATCATATTTTAAACAGTATGGAAGAAATCCTGGCCCCATTGAACTTCAAGGATGTGGGTGATCCTGCTGCAGTCAAGTTAAGCATGTGCTTATGTGCTTCTCTGGGTCAGGGCTAGAGCACGCAGCACCTTGCAGGATACAGCCTTGTATGGCTTACAAACTACAAGATGAGGAAAACTGGCAATGACAGATGGGCCGCTTGGAATTTCCATTCATTTATCATGGCCTGGGTGAGATCTGGTTTTTCTAACCATTAGCAATAGGGCTAAGAAGTTCAGTTTAGGCACATCCCCATGTTGGGAGCACCATGGAGCTACACAGGATCTCTAGAAGAAATTGTGCAGCACAGAGGCAGTGTCCCTGCTGGGGCTTCCCAGTGCAAAGGCAGATTGAGCCTGATGGCTACATCCCTCATCTTAGTCCCTTATATACACCTGCCCCCCACAGTTCCTGTGCTCTGGGAAGCTTGTACCTGGCTTCTGTGCATGGACTTAAGGGGAGAGACTTCTTATGCTCTTCTCATCCTTTCCTACTTGCAGAGCAGCTGGTCACAATCTGGCCTGTAATTTTTTTTTTCTCTAAATGCCAAATGTTGCCACACCTCACACACAACATGACAATTTTCCAGGTGAAACCCATACACTCACTGACTTGATGTGGTGATGAAATCCCCTTTACGTTAGTGAGTATTCCAGCTACTACATGCAGCTTCCTTTATTGGAATGACTTGCTGGGGCTGCAGGGTGATTAATGCAATTGTTCCCATTACTCTTATGGTAGCTGAACAATATGCATTGTAATTCATCTCTTCTCCTTCCTTAGACGACGCTGATCTATGGAAACTGACACTAATGAGATTAAAATGCCCGAAAGCTGGACATGTTCTTAATTTACTCAGCCACATCCCGTGAAAAAGTCACTCAGTTTAGATAAATCTTTTTAAAGTTCTAGCTGTGCTTTGATATTTCATATTATGGCTACTTGAGTGCACTGCACAAAATAAACTGGCATGAATTTGAAACAAAGGACCCAATCCTACTCTGACTGAAGTCAGTGGGCCCAGAAGAGGCCAAAATATGACAACTACATTACCTCCTCTTGTTCTCTCTTCCTCTATTTGGCTGTAGATCTGAGAGTGCTCACACTAAATTATCTTTTTAACGGCATCATCAATCATGCAGCATAGAAGCAAAATATGTCCTTTAAGGGAAGAAGGAAAAAAAAAAGAAAAGAAGAAGAAAGAAAGAGAGAGACAACAGTGCCTGGGCAGCAAAACGCCTGTTTTCTTCTGGGTTGTGTTATTATATATGAGCACCTTCCACATGTTTATAGAGCCATAAACAGCTGAAGGAATGCAGTCAGTCTCAGGCAGTTATGTTTAATCTTTCTGTATGCTTCTTACAAATAGTATGATGCTTGTGATGTCCTCACTTTGTGTGTCATTTCAAACAGGGAAGATTGTGATTGATGGAATAGACATTTGTAAACTGCCCCTGCATACCCTCCGTTCCAGACTCTCAATTATTCTCCAAGACCCCATACTGTTCAGTGGTTCCATTCGGTAGGTATCCATTCTCATTGTACAACCTCTAGGGTTGCATGGGGGTGTGCATAGGAGATGATACCACAGAAGTAGCTATGGGATGGGGTGATATGCAAGGGTGGGGACCTTAAATTCCTATTGCTAGTTCCACAATCTTCTCAGAGAGCTCTAGTAACATAATACCGCAATGTGGCCTGGGAATAGGCCAGGATGCTGGAATATAACAATAATTTCTGGATCTTTGTCACTCTTTCCCCTGCAGCTTTAATTTGGATCCAGAGTGCAAGTGCACTGATGATAGGCTTTGGGAAGCTCTGGAGATTGCTCAGCTGAAGAACATGGTCAAATCATTGCCAGGAGGTCTTGGTATGTTTGAACAAGGCCAAGTACCCATGAATCTATGCCAACCCATAAAACAGAGCCATATCTATATATAGCTAAAAAGAAACAGTTTGATTTGTTGATGTCTCTCTGTAGAACAAGGGGAGCGAACTGTACGATGCATTCTATACTTTGAGCCTCCCTGTAATGGATGTCAGGCACTTGGGCCCAGATCCTAAGACATATTTAGATGCTTAACATTAGATACCTAAATACCTTTCAGGATCTGGGCCCTGATGAATATTCCAACAGTATACCAGAGAGAATGTACATGCTGTGCTGCTGAATGATGTTTTAGCTTTCTACTTATTTCAGTGAAATATTGATGTGGCACATCAACAGGTGGGGATGGGGGACCAGTTGTCAAAGGCTTAAAAGCTTTTAGTCTTGCAGCAGCAACTCTCTGATTGCCATATGAAGCTCCAACAGCTGTATCTCCTAATTGTATCACTGATTGAGCATTTCCCTTTGCATTCCAGGTCTGGTTCATGAAGGAAACCAACTGTACACATTCCATATTATTAAAACATAACATTAGGCCTTCCCAAATATGTTAACTCCTTACTCCATGATCATGTGAGATGGTCTATTGTCCTCATGGTGATAGTCCCAACAGCTGTGTTCAGTTTCCTCAATACCACTTCATTCCAACACTCATCAGAGATGATATTCATTGTATTTTTCAGGGGTATTACTGATGTTTGAACAGCTCTTACACGGAGATTTTATGGTGTAAATTGAAAGTCATTTGTGATATTGATTTGCTCTTTCATTTGTATGGGCAACTGAATAAAACCCTGAGACAACAGCATTTAGATGGCATAAGCCTTAAAGCT